>NW_024609880.1:102578627-104978627 GCF_016920785.2 Ixodes scapularis | reverse complement strand
TCTCTATGTTTACACACAGTGTCAATTTTCATGCCTCAATTTGCTGTTCTCCTTACAGGAATAGCTTGTGCATTTCTCTTTAAAGTTGCAGCTGTACATAGGTGAAATGGGGCCACTCATAGTATGATATAGAGTGGCAGCAGCATTCTTACTCGATTTGGGAGCGGTTTGTGAAGCGGCGTGTTGACAGTGAGTGCCCGTGTCGAAAGCAGTGAAATATGCACAAAAATACTGAATGTGCACTAGGAGAGAAATTTTGAAAATAAAAGTGACAGCCACTGAACTGAGCTGACTAAGATCAGGGAATGAGATTTGAGGGGTATTGGGGTGGTGAAGCAGTCTGAAGGGAGAGCAATATTTCTAGTGCAAGTTAAAGGGCTCGGATAATTTCACAAATGGTTTCTTCATGGTGAGTATACACATGTCCAGCATGGGATTTCAGGCTTGGATTTCACAGCTTCATGCTTTCCCACCATTCATATTAAAAGTTTGAAGTCTAGGAGCAAGTTTGGTGCAGTGTTTGCTTTAATCGTGTGCACTTTTAATTTTCCTTAATGTTAAACCAGGTGTCACATGTGTGTAACTTCAAAGCGCCTGTGATTTCAGTGTTGACTGTTGAACCAGTAATTTTCTTATAATTTGATGCTTCCTACCGGCAGGTGTGCCACCCCTTGTTGCGGCTATGGAGACTCGTGGAGTGGCAGGCCCTGTGGTTCAAGAGGATATTGTGTAGAATATGGTATGTAACAATTTTTTTTCTTCACATCGCAGTTAAAGGTGTGAATCTTTTATCTTGTCTTTTTCCTAACCGTAATGGCTCATTCACACGAAATTTTGACGCTGGGCGTCAAAATTTGATCAGATTATTTTGATGCTCGAACCACAATCGCAGACTTTTGACGCTGGGTGTCAGAACTCTGTGGAATATCCTGTGGCAAGCGGATCGATCAAAGACCTTTTTGATCTTTTTTTTTCTTTTTTGCTGGAGAAAACTTTTTAATTAGAACAAAAGGCAGGAATTCTATTGCCATATGTCACACCAGGGAATGTCAGCTTATGTGCAGCAAGAAAATGAATTTCGGCGGCGCGAGGATGTCTCGTGCAAGGCTCTGTCACATGCCTCCTCAGCTTGCAATGGCCTTGCCGCTTGCCTTCCTTGTCTTGCTCGGCCTTTTCTGTCCTCAGCTACAGTTGGTTTGCGACAGCACACTGCCTTTTGGTGCCAGGGTAGGTAGATGCAGCTTGTAAAAAAGGTCTATTGCATCCTTTGTGATATAGCAGACGTTCACAAATCATTTTAAATCTCGTTTAGCAGACGATACATCAATGTCTTTTTTGTTCTGTTTTCGTCGGTGATTGACACTTCATGGCAGGCGAAACCAACACAATTTAGACGAACTTGAGGTTTTAGCACCGATTTTCCATGTTACCTAAAAGGAGTCAGTGTGAAGCGCGAATTGAACACGAGTGTCATGTCAGCCTTGACTGCCCATTCGGTGAGAACACGAGTCGCACCTGATTGATGATGCTTCACTAATTATTAATCTTAAATCTGTGCTCTGCTCGGTCCCCCTTTTGGTCACAGAAAATCCAGTGCGTTGACTTCCCAAACTCTTCTTTTTCTCACACTGACAGGCAACATATTTGCAAACAGTCCTTTAGCTCCTTCACTCTCGCCAAGACGAAAATCAGACCCCGTGCTGTGGACAGCTTTCGTTCGGTGCTCGCATATTTCTTGGTTGTCACTGAGCAATGAGCATAGGTAACCTACTCAAAGTAATGCATGGTGTTTGTCAAAAGTTGACCTCCTAACTTCCTCCGCCGACGCACACTGGCACGGCAGGGTTGTACTAAGGAAACTGATTTCCCAGATACATCATATGGGAACGGCAGGGAGTAGTAAGCCTCAACATTATAACTTACAGTGCGACTAGGACAAAGACAGACAGAGGAGAAAACACAGGACAAGCGCTGAACTGGCAACTGATTCTATTGAAAAGAAAATACATATGATGCTGCTGCTGCTCAGGCAGGCATGCCCCTCCGTGGCCCTGGCGCTTCTTCTTTTACTCAACACAATACCAGCCGAGTTATCCGAGATCCGAAAAGCCGATCTCGCTCTTCATCAAAGTCACTGTGGGCTGGCTCACACACAGAGATCCGTTTTGTGTTATGTAGTATGTCTCCATCATTTCTCGGGGTAGTTTTTGGTTGTGTCGGAACATCACTGTCGTGTTGTTAAAAAAGGGTTGGCATCCGGAATCCCGGCAATGCATCGCGAGATGTGTGTGAGCAGTTCCTTTTGTAGAACTGTGGTGTTCTTGTAGTCTTATCTTGAGGCAACGCCCAGTTTGTCCTATGTAGGCACGCCTGCAGGAAAACGGGATCTTATAGACCACACCTTTTATGCAGGCGACAAACTGCATTCCGTGTTTGATGCTGCTGCGGCTGAGATGTCGGATCGTCATTTCTCTCACGTTTGTTGACTGTGGAGCTCACAGAGCCGAGATTGTGACAGGCGGAAAAATCAACATTCACATTGTATCTCGAGGCAGCTTTCTTGAGTCCGTGGGAAAGGCGGTGGATGTATGGTATGACTGAAGTTTTCCTTTTCTCTTTCTGCTCGAGGTCACATTGCTCGATCTCTGGATCTGTTTTAAGGTATTTCACGATTTTTCGCAAGTTGAAGTAATGACCGAATTAAGATACCCCAAATCCTTGAGCCGTTGAATTTTGGAAATGAAGTGGGAACTCAATTTGTGGATGCATGTGCTTGTTAAAGCTGTCCTCAGACAGGGAAATGCGATGCCTTGTTTGACGAGTTTAGAGTGGGCTGACTTAAAGTTTAGAAGAGCCTTTGCTGTTCTGGGACTGTAACACCAGCAAACATGATCATCCCCCTCTTTGATGCGGAGATCCAGGAACTCAATAAGGTTCTTTTTTGGGGCTTCATAGGTGAATCGAAGTCCTTGCCTTTTTTTCGTGAAGATCTTCAGCACATCGTCAAGCTTCTGATGGAAATTAGCCCTCTCAACGAAGACCAAATAATCGTCTACGTACCTAAACACTTTTTTGGTGTTTTTCTCCAAGCAAGGTTCCAGATCCCGATGGATCTTGCCTAGGAAGATGTTACTGAGCACAGAGGCTACCCTCGACCCTATGCATACTCCGGACTTCTGTAGGTACACCTTGTCCTGCCATCCGATGAATGTGGACTTCAGCCCACTCCAAACTCGTCACACAAGGCATCGCATTTTCCTGTCTGGGGACAGATTTAACAAGCACATGCATCCACAAATTGAGTTCCAGCTTCATGTCCCAAATTCAACGGTTCAAGGATTCGGGGTATCCTAATTCGGTCATTACTTCAGCTTGCGAAAAAATCATGAAATACCTTAAAACAGATCCAGAGATCGAGCAATGTGACCTCGAGCAGAAAGAGAAAAGGAAAACTTCAGTCATACCGTACATCCACCGTCTTTCCCACGGACTCAAGAAAGCTGCCACGAGATACAATGTGAATGTTGTTTTTTCCGCCCGCCACAAGCTTAGATCTGTGTGCTCCACAGTCAACAAACGTGCGAGAAATGACGATCCTACATCTCACAGCCGCTGCAGCATCAAACACGGAATGCAGTTTGTCGCCTGCATAAAAGGTGTGGTCTACAAGATCCCGTTTTCCTGCGGGCGTGCCTACATAGGACAAACTGGGAGTTGCCTCAACATAAGACTACGAAAACACCACAGTTCTATGAAAGGAACCGCTCACACACATCTCACAATGCATTGCCAGGATTGCGGATGCCAACCCCTTTTGAACAACACGACAGTGATGTTCCGACACAACCAGAAACTACCCCGAGAAATGATGCAGACGTACTACATAACACAAAACGGATCCTTGTGTGTGAGCCAGCCCACAGTGACTTTGATAAAGAGCGAGATCGGCTTTTTGTATCTCGGATAATTCGGCTGGTATCGTGTTAAGTGAAAGAAAAAGCGCCAGGACCACGGAGGGGCATGCCTGGACGAGCAGCAGCATCATCATATGTATTTCCTTTTCAATCGAATCAGTTGCTCGTTAAGCGCTTGGCCTGTGTTTTCTCCTCTGTCTCTCTTTGTCCTAGTCGCACTGTAAGTTATAATGATCTCTACCGTAAACTCGCCCAATTGTCCATTCTGCTAAGCCTGAACAGTTCGGTCTTTTTTTGGTGACCAAATTCGGTCGGCAGCAAGACTGCTTTTTAAAAGTGTGAACGAACCATATGTTCTAGCAAAAAATGTGCCTATTAGAGAGGTTCAACTATTAGAACCATAGCTATACTTACTGACCTTTTAATGTGAGGCCTAAGTTTCCACATTCCACCAGGATGTGCGAAGAGGTAAGCATTGGAATCTATGGAAGAAGCTTAGCAATGTTGAGGCATAGAAAGGTAATGGTTCTTCAAACAGTGCTAACCGTATTGTTGGTTTCATTTCTGAATTGTTTTGTGTTGTCTCTGTTTCTGTCGTGTCCTTAAATCTCAGTGATTTGCTTTGTTCGTGGTTTGCAAGGTTTTAGCAGACCCGTCCTCTTTTTTAAAAGGTTCTTTTTTTTAATTAGATGCTGTATATGGGGTGTCTGTTCATGCAGGCTTAGGCCATCCCAACAATGTCAGGACTGCTTTCTGCTGATCATTTTCATAACCTAAATATAATTCAGTTAGAACCCAGGGAACAATTTTTGCAACAGATATATCCCCCATTGCCTCTACGCACGCCTTCTAAATTCTGGGAACTGGATGGAAATAGTGTATTAGGTTCACCACTCTCTTTCGATGATTTTCCGAGTGATGCTGCCACACTCCACGAATGCGGCCAGCGGAAGTTCTCATTCAGCCACTGTAGGGCGCGCAGCATTCAATCGGTTGAGGCGTTTTCAAAGCTGGAGGATATAGTGGTGCCTCGATTATGTGACTTTCAGGAGACTGCGCGACAACATTGGGTAATCCAAAAAACAACAGTTACGGGTCAAAGACATACAGAACTTCCAAACAGCCTTTAAGCTGATAATCTGCTGGAATCTGAAGAAGCTAGAACCCTCATGCAACTATGAATGTAACCTAGAAATTGTGTAATAGAGGTGCCAATCAATCTTTATTATCACATTGGAACTTCAAAAGAAATCAGTGAGTTTCTGCTGACTCGTCCAGTTGTGCATAAACCGGGGACGCATAATTGGGGTTTTACTGTATCCACTGTGGGACACATTTCATTCTCGATCGCATAATGTGTAGAAGTTTCTTAAAAATTTCTCGGCATTGCCTTTAAGGACTAGCATTTTCAAAATAAAAAAAAACAATCAGAAAACTGCTTTAATAAACGACGCAGATCAAGCCTGGAATGTGCTCGACAGCGGATGTTTTCTTCAGCTTCGATAACACTTCCCTAGTCGACTGCTGCATGCTGCAAGATTGCCAATTCAGAACTTCCGGAGGCTGCAATCACAGAGTGAAGCGTAATTATAGTTGGAGGCACTTACTACAGTCCATGTGCATGTTCTCTTAAAGGGACACTTGCATGGCTGTTAGGAATATAGCTAATAATAATCAATAATATTGATTACTATTAGCCTTGGCACACTCGCAACTGTTGTTTATTTGGAAAGACAATTTACTATGTAGGCCTCTTCGGCCAGCCTAGTCATCATCACTTCGCGCGAAGCATTTTTGTTTAATAGTGCAATTGATGCCCCACTTACACACTCTTTTCCTTTTTCCTAAATATCATATTCCTCATGCAGTTCTCTGCTTGTTTTGGCATTGTATCTGGCAAGAATCTTAACATCGTGCAACACCAAGGAACAGGGGCATTTGCTGCAGTGAATGGCGAGGTGGCCAGACAGGCTAGCTCACGTGGCAGCCACGTGCTCATGGGCACGTTCATTCATGCATCCACAAATTGATTATTGTGTTTTATGCTGCAAGGCTCAGACGGCTGCTCTATGATGTTGATTCTGTGGCAGAGCCGAGCCATCTTATTGGATGCCAAGGACACCACGGGAATGCGGTGGCGCTGACCGACTTTCCTTAATTGTGTGAAACTGAGGGTATGGTATCACAGCTGGTCTTACATTGGACCTCTCACGAGTGGGTTTGTTTATCCAGAAGCAAGCTACCTGCAGATGTGTATAATTCAGGTCGCCAAAAGCTTGTTAAATAAAGTTGAGGCATAAACAAGCCTGCTCGTGAGAGGCCCAATGTGAGACCAGATGTGGTACCATACTTACACTCATACCTGCCAACTCTTCCGAATTTTTCGTAAAATGTACAAATTGGGACTAATTTTACGATTTTACGAATCTTGCTTCAAATCTTACAAAAAATTTTTTTTATTTTTTTTGTTGTTGTTTTTGTAACTCCGTTGTTGGTGGTATCTTGTATTGCCACAAGAGGGCGATAGGTACCGTCCACAGCAGCGTCGTGGTTTTTACTATCCGTCTATCCGGTGGCCACGAATCGAAAACCAATCCAAAGCTCAAAGCCTTTGTTCGTGTGTTCGGCGGTGCAGAGGTGCAAGTTGGTTCGGCGTGTTCAGACGTTGCTGGGGCCTCGTTGTTTCGGCCAGTTTCGAGGCAAAAAGTATGGCGTCTGTGTTTGTTGCGTGTGTAACTGTAGCATTCTCCTTGTCACTGTGGCTTCGCGGCGCAATGCCGAACTCGAAACCTCAAAAGAGGTACTTTCAGGTGTTCCTGAAGTCCTACACGTCGAAATTTCCGTGCTTCATGCCGCCCAAAAAGCAAGAGAAGTTTGGATTGTGTAGCACGTACACGTGTGATGTAAGCGTTTCGCACGCTGGCCAGGCTGACATTAAGCTGCACATCGCTTCGCGTAACCCCCCCCCCCCCCCCCCCCCCCGGCCGCAGCCGCGCGACTTTTATGAATTTGAAATTCCACAGGTTGGCAGCTATGTACACTCAGTGTCACACAATTCAAGGAAGTCGGTCAGCGGTACCGCACTACTGTGATGTCTTCGGCACACAATAGGATGGCTTGGCTCTGCCACAGAATCAACAGGCCCAAGCCCCGCCGTCTTAGCCTTGCAGCATAAAACACAAGGATAAAATTGCTGGGTGTGTTTTGGGCATTGTGTATCAGATACCAATATTGTGAGGGGCAGTGTATATGGGCCAGATGTGTGAATGACCCTGCCCGTGAGCATGTGGCTGCCACGCCAGCCAGCCTGTCTGGCCACCTCGCCATTCACTGCAGCAGATGCCTCTGTTCCCCGGTATTGCATTATGTTAAGATTCTCGCAAATACAATGACAGAACAAGCAGAGAACTGCATGAAGCATATGAAATTTGGGAAAAAGGAAAAAAGCGTGTGAGTGAGGCATCAATCGCCCTATTAAACAAAAATGCTTTGCGCCAATGTGATGGTGACTAGCCTGACCAGTGGACTTTATATAGTAAATGTTCAAACTAGCCTTATTACCCTCTTTACTATTAGCTAGCTCTCTTCATCAAACACTTCCTTACCACCAGCATGTCACGGCCATTCGTGCACATGCGCTCATCTAAAAGGCATTCATATGGATGTAATGACCGTATTTGGTTCTATTTTTATGTTTCAGATAACCTTTGGAGACATTGCGCTTCCTGAAGCGCAGTTGAAGCATGTCGACACGAAGCAGCCATCCATTTACGTTCAGGAACTCGCGGTCATGGTATTTGAAACTGAGGCCCTGACAAACTGCTGCCTTACGGGGTCGGCAATGAAGGGAAAGCTTCCTAAAAAGGGAGTTAAGGACTTGATAGGTGAGTAAATTGCCATAAAGAGGAAATGGCAAGGCACTATTGCAATCAAACTTAACAGGAACAAATACTAAGTTTACTCTTGACATATATTGGACTTAAATCTTGGACAAAAGCTCACCAGACAGAAGCTCACCGGTCAAAAGCTCACCACGTGAAAATTTCATGTTGGTCTTAACACGAGTGCAGACAACTTAGGTGCATGCGTGCGACACTAAAACACAACAATGAATTAAATCTGATAGGCACATGGTTTGTTGATTAGACTGGAAACAAGTTTTTCGATTGGTTAGAAGGAAATGCAGTCCCGTACAGGCTGTTTCCAGCAGTCTTGGTAGATCTCGGTGTACCTGGAGCCCCTTGCAAATATTTTCCAGTCGGTTGTGGCATACCTTGAGTCAACCCAGATTGATCTTATCAGCTTCAGCTCCACTCATTTTGGTGACCTAAATTTTTGTCCCAAATCGTTGCTTCTGTGCCTGTTATGGCTTACCTGTCGACACCGTTGCATGAGATGGGGTACCACTTCTTCTAAAAATAGTGCAATGTCCATTGCGTCCGCACTTTGGCCCAGCTCGTGACTCACCGGGTAGCCAAAAGAAAGGGGCTGAGCTATTGTGTGGGTCTAAGAAAAAAACGGGTGAGCTTCTGTCCGGTGAGCTTTTGTCTGGTCACCATTGGACTTGTGTCTCGGTACTCATGGATGGTTGTTTCTTTTTGGCTTATGTTGGGGGAGGTATTTGTCTTTTTGTGTCATTACGTCTTGCGCTACACCTCTGGTTTGCAATAATGTGCCCCAGTTCTAGCATACTTTAATTTTTGCCTAGATTATAATTCACTCTGATGTTCCTTCTGCTTAATTTTGATCGTCGATTTATATCGGCGATTAAACTTAACGAAACTTCAGTATTGTTTACTTTTGTGTACAATTTTCTGAAGATAGCTGACTGTTTACCCCAGCTTTAGGCTGCTGAATCTTTCAAAAACTTTCAGCTTGTTCAGTTGTTTTTAAAGTAATTGTTTGGTACAGTATGGCCTCAGTTGGTTTTATATCAGTAAACCCTGAATTATAATATAAAATAGATGTCAGAATCAAAATTAAAAAAAATGTGGTCATCTGTGTGTTTAAAATTATTGTCTAGCTACGCTATCTCCGACTTTCTAGCCAAATATCCTGAGGCACTGGTTCTCGAACAGGGTTCCTAGTACAGTATACTGAGGGTTCTTTCAGCACCTGAACTTCCTCAATCATTCCTACACCATTGTCATACACTCAATTGCAACAATGCCAAGAGTGGAAGGGGCTCCTCGGCTAACAATAACATTAGTAAATTTTTGTTCGCTGATGTCAGAAAGTTTGAGAGTCCCTGTCACAAAGAATGTTATGTTTGCAGGCTTTTAAAGGGGTTATGAAATAGTCTTCAGACTTCGGCCAAGTAAGTGTGGCAGTATCTCACCATCGCATGTGCAGTGAAGATCAGAAAACAATTTTTTCCAAGGTGCACTAGTTTTATTAAAAAAATTAAATAGACTTAAGCTTGGGGGGCCCCTCAACCTTTAGAGTCCTTTCCAGGTCACGTGCGTGTGACATGAATTGGGGGACAAATGAGTGAATGACAACTTTTATAAAAACCTTAGCTTCAAATTGGGCAGATACCTGCTCAACCCGCAAACTCAACCACTATTGGCGCCAAGCCAGTAGTTCCTGTGGCCACCATAAGCTGCATGATGAAAAATGGACCCTTTTTTCCTTTCTGATTACGCAGTGCACTCGCGACATTTTGAGGGATCACGGTGTGTTTTCTCGTACTTGTGATAAGGTAAAAGAAATAAAAGTAACGAGCTCCAGACTGTTTCCACAGTAAACTTGTTTCATGATCCCTTTAATGCATTGCAAATTGACGAAATGCCTTGTTTTACATTATTTCACAGCAGCAATATTTCACAGTTGCCAATAAACATAGTCATTGGTCCCCGTGCTCAATATATTTAGATGATTAACTTTTTGTTGGTTTCTTTTTGTGAAATTTTCTAAAATTATGTGGACCTGAAGTATAATTTTAAGTAGTATTAAGTAAATATGGAGTCTTAAGGCAAGTTCCTTAATTGTCTATTGTCTTCTCTTTTCAGCTTTTGTTACTGCCAATTCCCTGGAGAAACTCGGAAGTCCGTGAAAGAATACCTGTAAAGGAAGTGCAGCAATGCTTCCTACACTCAAAACAAAGCCTCCAACACACAAAAGAAAACTGCAGAATGAAAAAAAAAAAATTAGCTTTCATTTTTATTTATTTTGCGCATTGGCTTTTTTTTTCTCTTAAATCTGATTAGCGATTAATTTAGATTTTATTTAACAAGTGCATTAACTTTTTTCATTCATTTTACTTCAGTCATGTAGGTGATGTTACTTCAGTCATGGTAGATGATAAATATTGTAGGTTTTATATTAACAGGTGCAATACTATTTTTGCTCGTTTTTCTTCATCATGATAGTTTGTAATTATTTTTTTCTTCTAATAAGAGCTTGTTTATAAAGCTTTAAGTGCATCTGTGATATTTGTAAGCCACTAAAAGTATTACGTTTTTTGTTCCATCGTAAGTGTTTGTTTTGGCAACATGTGTTCATTATATTGAAAAAAATATTTGTTTAATAAAGAGTCCTTACTTTAATTTGTCATCACTTTGAACTCGTCTACATTAAAGCCTGTAACATAATGCATTCCAGTTTCGATAACTGCAAACCACTGCAATTGCTAAATCAATATAATTTTCTACTTTTCTTATCTGGAATTGGTCAGGAATAAATTGGTGAAATGCTTTAAAAGTTCTATTAAGTGTACCCCCGATTATATTTGAAAGCCTGCTTCCAAATTGAATCCGGGGTACAATTTATAGTACTAAAGGCCTGCATAAAAGCATACTAAAATTCTGCTCAGAAGTGTACTAGAAGAAGTATCCTAAAAGGATGGCGAAATGTTACTTCTGAAGTGCGTAAGAAGTGTACTAAAATGCCTCTTACAGGCATGCTTAGAAGTATCCTAAAAGTATAGCGAAATGTTACTTTTGAAGTGCGTAAGAAGTATACTAAAATGCCTCTTACAGGTATGCTTAGAAGTATACTAAAAGTATGGCGAAATGCTACTTTGAAGTGCGTCAGAAGTATACTAAAAACCGGCCAATTTAGAGCAACAAGCATACTTCTGGAAGTGCAAATAAAGTATACTCTAAGAGCCCCGGTTTTTCGCTAAGGGGGACCTCTCCATCCCACCATCGCTTCCGTCGCCTCCGGCCACCATGACTCTTTGTTGAATGCTGTCTTATCAGTTGTTTTAGTGTATCTACGTATTCCACGTACCGTGATACGTTCTTCCTCTGGTCGGTTTTCTCAAACATTTCAACTACATTAGCCGCAGCTGCGTGGGAAAGATACGGCCGACTTGTGTCATGCCGCTTGTTTCTCTCTTTATTCCACACTCCTTTAGACAGCTGAAGAGTAATTCTATTGTGATCACTGCCTAGACTATTCTCCCCCGCTTCATCAATTTGGACGCGTAACAGGTATCGCACCAAATGATGTGAGATCAGGGCATACCCTATTGGAAAAACGTACAAGAAACAAACCTGCTGCTTGTACAGTTCTGGTATGACACCAGTATAATTTATTGTTATTATATATGCAGCTAGTTTGGTTCGGCTTTCTGCATAACTGGAGATACCGGCACCGCTATGGCTCCGGGTCTGTCTATACTGGCAGCCAGTTTGCTTGCCGATATGATTCGGTGTGCTGGTATGATTTTGCGGCCGATGACGTAGGCGACCGCGATCTTTCCAACAAAAACCGCTTATACCACACCACCACCGTTATATCCAAATCATACATGCAGAGAGACGACCGCCATCTTCCAACAAAACGTCCATCGTTTACCACCGGTATCGTTACATACACCATACATGTCGAAAAAGAACATAAGCCGCGTTTACATGAATGCGACTTAGTCGTATTGAATCCAATTGCCGCATTCCATATGCGGTCATGTAAACGGCATAATGCGCAAAGCGCATCGCATTAAAGTCGCTAGACAGAGGTGGATCGAGATATCGAGTGCGCATTCATTCAGCCCATGTAAACGGAGATCGCATCGCATTTTGGAACGGGGAGGATTACCGGAAGGCGCTCGCTGCGGGAGCGAGTGAACAGCTGAGAACATGGAGGCGGCCAATCTCGTCGGCGGCGCGGAGAGCGGTCCCGCAATTTTTTTCCCGAGAACAAACGCAAGCTTTTATTGTGATCATAACTAAGCGGAATATAGCGGAGCTGCTCGGTGTGGGCGGCCCCGTCCAAACCTTTGCGAAGTACGACTTGCGTGTCCGAAGGGGTCACAAAGACATCGGTGCAAGCACGAACGACACCGAGAGCCCCGAGCACTGTTGAGCACTGCATGGTAGCGCAGAACGAGCAGCTCCTACCTCGGTGCCGTTCCCGGCTGCGCAAGAGCCTCTCGGACTCGGGGTACGGTCGCGATCGGCGAGTTCTGGCGCGGCGAAACGCGGAGGCTTCCTCAAAGCGTGCGCACAGATGTCGCCTCTCGTTCAGAGTGAACCGGCGGCCCGGCCTGGAGTCCTAAACGCCTTGGTTTCGATGCTTCTTCCGTCTCGCAACTTCTTCTACAGCACCGAAGACAGCGGGCACTATCTTTACGGTCACTAAATACGTCGAAAGGACTTTTGTGCGATGCACCGGAAAACGGTGCGGCTGGTGCCGGAACGGAACCAGACGGAACTGCGTAACTTCGAGCTTTGAGTCAGCGCGCACGGCAACAAACCGATCGTGACACCAAGCCGCGGATACCGCATCGCCGGTCGACAGCGGCAAACGGCCCGTTGCTCGTATCGTGGGCCGTGACTCGTACTCGGCCAGCTCGGCGTCTTTTCGTGGCCCCTCGCGTCGTCGCTACCAGCCGCAAACCCGGCGTCGGAGAAAAGCGAAACCGAAACGTAAAGCTTCCGCCCAGTGGCTTCCGCTGTCGCGCCTTTTCTGACTTCCCGGCTTCCACGCTTCCGGTCGTCGCGGAGATGGCGACGTAGTGGTTTTGGCGGTTTTGGCATCGCTGGCTCGTTCTGCGTTTTGGGGGACAGATGTTTTACGGTCCGTTTCTACTGCGTCTCTGGCTCTCAACTCGACGGCGCCTCTCATAGTTCAACCAGGCGTGGTCAACCTGTGTCAGGCCGGCTCGACTCGTCCGATCGCCGGACCGCAGGCGACTTCCCAGTTCGGCCGTGAGGCCTAGGATCCGAAGACGTCTGTCTCCGTGAAGCGGTAAGCGAATCTCGTCCCGTTTTCGTTCTACTTTTAAATTACGTTAGGTGCGCTACAGTGTAAGCATGCGTGCCAAGTGTTCGTAACAATTTTGAACTAGAATAATTGTGCTTCATTGCGGTTTGTCATTTACGGAAAATATAAATCGAGCAATGAACGAGGAGCCATGCTTGAAAACGATGCATGTACGATGTTAACTTCTACCTCGGCGGCTTTAAAAAAAAGTCAAGACTGGTTACGGTTGGATGCGAGGCTGGTCCCAATGCAATGGTAAGCACTTAGAGCGCCTTTCTGAACGGCATGTAAGCAATATAGCGATCAACGAGACGAGCGACGGCGAGAAGCTACGAGTGCCGGCGCCGAGCGACGAAGATTTCTCACTCTCGCTGCTTGCGCCACTCGGTTCTTGGGCTTCTCAAAACGTCGCTCATCGCCTTGGTCGCTCGCACCAATCGCTTTCATAATGTGTGTCTCGTCGCGCGGCGGACTACCGTGTTCATTCAAATATAAATCGACCTTTTTTTTTTTTTTTTTTTTCGGAAATTGCGATTAAAGGCTTTTGACCTACATTCGCGACCAAATTTTGCGACCCTACCGGAGGCATGGAGCTATCGAGTCACCGAGCCGGAGTTGCCGTAGAGCCGCGCCGCTTCTTGTTTCAAAACGCTTTTGGTGCACGAAAACAACCGCGGTGGCAGGAGGTTGTTTCGCTATCGCGTTGTTTCGCCTGGTTTCGCCATCGCGCCTCTAGCCACTACCGTTCCCCTTGCTGGGCAACGGGGAAGGAAAGAAACGCGATGCGCCATGCACTTTGCCCTCCATCCTCGCAAACGCGCACAAAAAAAAAAAAAAAAGAAGTTACTTTTGTTTGTTGTTTGAGGCGGCTCGGCTCGCGTGTTGCTCATGGCGACACGGCGGCTTTGCTTGCGTCTTTGTAGTTCGTCTTTCGTCGCTTCGCACCTTGTTTCGTTTCTTCTTGTCGCCATTTTACCACGGTGTCAGTGAAGTATTGTTGCTAATTTGCGAGGATGTCTACCAAGCTGACGAAGCTTCGGACGACGATGACATGTCCAGAAGTTCTGACGGTGATTAAGTTTTTGGCATCGCCCCGTGATTTAGCTGAGAGTGATGTAAATAAAGGTTTGTTTCTTTTGCCCAAAATTTCCCCCGTTTTTAAAAATAAAAAAGACGTCGACATATATTTGAACTATTTATTTTTTTATTCTCGGTGGGTCCAACAAATAGGGTTCGACCTATTTTCGAGTAAATACGGTAACTTTAATTTTTATTTTGGGTTACGTCGGACGTAACTCGAATGCTTGACAGTTACGTTGGGCATAACTTTAATTTTTATTTCGGGTTCCGTCGGACGTAACGTTAGACACTGCGTTACACTTAAGCAAAATAGGGGCTGCTGGTTCATCATATAAACCAACCATTTGTGTATGATTAAAGCGCATCACTGGCCTAAAAGAAATACTGCCATCCTATAGGAATGTAGCGCTTCATATACATTTGTTAATTTTTACTTTTAGTCCCTGCCCCCACCAGATACAACATCTGACCTAAAGCAGTGTTCCGGATCTCCTTCCAAGACCTCAGGCGGGTGGTCATTCAATCCAGGAGTCGGCGGCGTCTCATGGGCGTGTTGCTGGTGCTTCTTACTGGATGGTGCTACCGAGGGAAAAGTGGTCGTGCTTGGGAAAGGCAAGTATGGCCGCCGTAAGTATAGATATTGTTTTTACCTTTGCTCGAATCCACCTTTAAGTAATGCACAGTTCGGATGTGTGCATCTCTCAATGCTTCTACAGTCGGCTGTTAATATTTGGAGTGCTCCAACTCTGTCAGCGCTTGTGTCTCTAGATCATGCAAATGGGATGCAGCAATAAACCACATATGCTCTCGCAACAAACAGCGCTGTGCCGAAACACTGTGGAATTTACTCTAGCTTAATAATGCAGCACAAAATAGTTGACGCCAAGTATAACTGCTTTTGTGACTCCGTTTTACCAAAAGCTCTGCCGAAACAAACTTGCCGCCTTATAGGTAGTGCAAAAGAACCTCGGTGTGCCTAACCTGGAGAAGGGCATTTTTTTTCATAGGTCAATTTTTTCTTAAAGCAATACCTTCAGCCTCCTTGAAATGTTAACATCATGTGACACTCAGAAGAACAGTAAACCCCTTAATGTTGGCGACCCTTTAATTTTCGTGGCCTGTAATTTTGCGGAATTCAGTGGCTGTGATTATGTCCTCTGTGACCGATTCGAAAAGAAATAGGGGCCACCAAGATAAGGGGGTTTTACTGTACATCGGAGGAGAGAGGAAGTCACTTTTGTATGCAAGAGTAAAACCAACAACAACAATCATGGTGTCGACACTTTGTGAGCCTATCTGTGTCTATTGAATGATATCAATTTTGTTTTAGTTCGTTAAACATTGTTGCCTGTACACTGTGGGATGTCGTCTTCAACAGGAGCAGTGGTTTTCCTCTGAAGCAGGCAGCATGGACGCGTGCCGCAGCACAACATAGTTCATTTGCAGGTGGTACCGCAGTTTGAAGGATGGTTCGCACAATATGGGGGAATCGCAATTCAATGTTCTACCTCGGGCGTAGACAAGATTTGCTCATTCTAAATCATTTTGTCTACAAATCGGGAACTTGCAGCGAATGTACCCGCATGGTTGGAAGGGCCAGACAAGCCTTGTGAGTGCTTCGTTTTCTAGCCTCTCAGTCCTGAACCTACTCACGTACCATATGTGTAGATGTTACGATAGGTGGGAGCACTTATTTGGAAAATGGTGAATGGCAACTGTTGTTATCTTTAAGGTGGACTGCACATTTGCAGTACTTTTCCTCACTTAAAAATATGTCTTACTAAAAATATGTAGTATAGCCGATGACAAAAAGAGAATGGCTGGGCGTCCTCCAGCACGTGCTTGTGCTTTTCACCCCGCTTTGGACAGATGTGCTCGCTCCAGGCTCATCAGGCGCTGAAACGTCATCGAAGGCAGCAGACGGGCTGGAGGTGGAACAACGGAGACTTCTCCCTGCCTTTCTGATGGTGTCAGTGAGCGTGTACTTCTATACTCTAACTTAGCTTAACCTGCACAGAGCTGAGTAGAATAGGCTTGGCAAGTGCCCTTATTGCATATGCATTTGTACAGCTGAGGCACTTTCTAAATCAAGAACATTGTGTACCTTACCTTCAAAAACACATCATTTTGGGGGTGCAAAAGGAATTCTAAGGCATATTTTTGTTTGTATTGTCCTATTACGCATCGACTCCTTCAACTTAATGCAGAGTCGACCCAGCCTCTTGAAAAATTTAATGCTTGCCAGGTAATTGTTTTGCATTTAGTTGATATATCAGTATTCAGTTAGGTATCCCAAGTCATTAGTCGTTGAGGTGGAGTCTCTCTGTAAGTCAATCATGTTTAACATTCATAGAAATGCTTGTCAAATAATGGCACTGTCGAGGATATCTATTCAGCTCGGAACAATCGCTGGGCACAAGCTGATCGTGTGGTTACAGGCAGCAAACATCCCGGTTGGAACGTCCTATTTCGCAATGTAGCTGCAGACTAGGTGAGGGCCCCACTCATAAACGTCTATACTTTTAGTCTCTTTAAGCTGGACCACTTTTGACACTACAAGCCATTGCAGCTAAAACAGCATGACACATGATTATAAGCTAGACGTACCATGGCGTCCAACTAGAAGGTCACATGGCTTGCTTTGTGCACTGAATTTGCAAGGATGGCTTGAAGCTTCTGTCGTGGTTAACTTTAAGCTGAGATACTTTAAAATAATGCTCTCAGTGTTTAGTGTTGCCCGGCATGGTTAACAAGTTGGTGATATAGCGCTGCATTGAAAAGTCTGTGCATTCATGACTGTATCACCTTATGAATGCATACGAGCTATTAAACTCTTCGTTTTTCAGAGAAATGAAATGCACTTTGCTTCCAATTGCACCCGCTTCTGTAACTTCATGGTATGAAGCACCTTACGGCTGCAAGCTCTGATTGATCTTGTTCTCTGGTCTGCGCAGGCCCATATCAGGGAGTCGCTCCGAGAGCCTCACCAAAGTTTCCTGCCCGTGGTCGTTCTAAATTTTTTTTGTTGTAGGTATGCATCCTTTCTGTCTTTCCCTTAATTGTACTCAAACGTCTTCTTTTCATTGTCGCCGATTTGCCTCAAAATTGGTTAAGCACACAAATGGACGCTGTACAACTGTATTATACATATTTTGTGCAAGGTAACTTTTCTTTGCCACTGTTACAGATTTTTTTATGAAGGTTAGTCTTTTTTGTTTTTATTTACAAATTTATGTGAGTTTCCATGGGCAACACTAAAACGTTATGCCAGGAGCAAGGAGTTCACTGCTGTAATTTGTTCTCAACTGATTGCAAGAAATTTCGTTAATGTCGTGAAACCTCCTTCCAGCGCTTGCTTTGCAGCATAAAAAAAAATTATACATAGGACATACTCTGTTTTTTAAACTGCTTGCTCAATCTGCAGGTCTGCCTGCCATAGATGTCGTGCTACTGGAGAGCAGGCAAATTCGATTGCTGGTTTTGCCATTGCTTTTTTTTTTTTTTTAGCCGTTGTCTTAGTAGTTCTTGTAAATTTAGAGATTTTCCTAAAAAGCAAGCCGGGAAGAATATTTAGTTTAGTTAGGTAGCTGAAAGTAATGATTTAGTACCCCTTTGTCAGTAAAATAGATACTGTGTGCCGCTGTTAGTGTCAAGCCGAGATCCACGCTTTTTTGGCATTTTGCTCAGAGTAGTACCCATTCTTATTCGTTAGCCTCTTGGTGTGCCAACTAAACTCTTTGTATACAGACACCTGCCCTCTGCTGGTACACTCTACCCTCATGTTCAGCGAGTGTATGAACTGGAGTTGTATCCACAGTCGACACTCGCTGAGCACGAGGGTAGGAAAATCTTTCCATTGCAGCAGAGCCATATATGGGGAGAGTCCGGCAGTCTATGATTTCGCTACCGTAACGTCTTCCTTCCGAGTGAGCTGATCAGCCCGCGGCACAGAGCAAGAGGCGTGAGCGCATGCGCGTGAACTCTAGGCTGCTCCCAGCTGAGCGGGGAGGGCCGCCATTTTCATTAATTCGCCCGGCATGGGATCGATATTCAAATTTCGGTTCTTTCCTTTTATTTGGCAGGCTCTGGCAATAAAATGATATAGTGTTATTCCTCGGTGGCTTAAAAACCTAAAAAAAGAAGTTCCTCTATGTTTGAACACACTTTTATTTAGACAAAAAAAAAATAAATAAGCCCGTAGCAGACGACTCATAGCCTCAACAGTGCTCCGTGCCGACAGCTTTGCGTCAAAATGGCGGTCATCTCTTTGCCTCTTTGCTGCCTTCTCTATCCCTCCTTTGGCGTTCTCCTCCCTTTCCTCCTCTCCGGCGCCTTCGTTGCCACACCCGCTGGCTAAACTCTCCCACTATACGGCTTTGCATTGCAGTAGTAGTTTTATTTGTAGTCTTTACAGTTGAATGTGAATATTTGACAGAAGTCTCTCAGGTTGGGGCGAAAGGGGGTTAAATGAATGCATTTGATCATTCGCCTAAATTCGGTACCCATCATTTTAACGCCTACGTAGCCTTGTCCTGGTGGGTGACTATGACTAAAATAAGAGGATCTATGTGCTGATCACGAAAGAATATGCTAGCCATTCTAATGTAGCTCTGCCAAGTACTTGATTGTGATTTGTTTTTATTTTCAGCTACTTGGGTGCCTCGAGATCTGGAGATCCTAGTGGCCACAAGCTTGGACTCAATCTTTTTCTGTGGTCTGGCCAGGACCATGGGGGAGGTAATCCCAGCAACAAGAGCATCGCAGTATCTCCCTGCCTGTGACTTTCGATCAGCGTCACGACAGGGGAGTCCTCGTGCCACCAGGTGTTAGGTATGCCACTTGAAATAAGCATTTTTCTTACCTATTAATAGAACAGCAAAAGCACTACTAAGCCTAAAATGCAAAAAAAAACATATTCAAATCTTGGGTTGGATGAAATTCCAATTACAAAAAGGAGCCTGCAGACATGATTATCATGTGAACTTAAAGCCCGCAGATGTAGGTTCGACGGTGTCACAGAAATAACTTCTCGCAGATCGCCTTGCTCGCGCTATACCCAAACAAATTCTTAAAATAATCATTGTGTTTCGTTGGTGTCATCAATCTTATGTCCCTACCACACCCACCAGTTGGGACATGTGAAATATAGAAAAACAGGAACTTGCACATTGTCAGCTCTGCAAAGATTTATATAGTAAACAGAGCATAGCACGTTCAGCTTAAGAAAAAAATTTAGTGCAGGCCTATATTCATGGTTCACATATGTGTGATTGCGCTTTATAATGAAGTGAAAACTGCTTAAGTTGTGGCCCACTACAGGCTTTCTATTAGTGTTAAAAAGTGCGGTAGAAAACATGATTGTGCTTGGAAGACGGGGACATAGGAAGGACAGACACAACAGAGCGCTAACTTTCAACTGATTTAATTCAAGAACCTCAGCGTAGAAACGGACTGTGTCACCGCACCACATCTCAACCAATCCGTGGCAGGGCCACGGATTGGTTGAGATGTGGTGCGGTGACGCATTGTGTTTCTACGCTGAGGTTCTTGAATTAAATCAGTTGAAAGTTAGCACTCTGTGGTGTCTGTCCTTCCTATGTCCCCGTCTTCAAAGCACAATCATGTTTTCTAACGTAGTCAGCACTTGTTAAAAAGTGCTATTGTGTTTTAAGCAGCTCGTACCAAATATTTTCTTGAAATACATTGGTTCATGGAAATTATTATGTAGATGTTGGCAGACAGTCATGGTGAGGCCAATCTTTAATGCCAAGTGGTCCACTTATTCAGAGTTAATTGAGTTTGCAAATATTGTAGCTCGCAAATTAAATTTTATGGTACGCAATGGGCACAATCATCCGTAATGACTAGCTCTACCTAGGGGAACTTCATACGTTTACTACGGCAAGATGGTTTCGAAAAACAAAGTATTTAGTTTATTCAACTCCTGCACTAACCTTGTCTTTAGAAACTTTTTATATTCTTTGCGATGCTGAGATAAGATTCTGGAAATAGTTTTTCTAGAACTACTCTAGATATCTCCAGTTCATCATTTTTCTCGCAAAGCATTCGAGAGAGCCAAACCCTGTAATGTACGGAGGGAACTCACAGAATGATGCGACTCACAGTTTGGAACATTCGGCACTGTAACAGTAATTGTGACATGTCACTTGTGTAATGCTCATTATCGCAGATCAAACTGCTTTTTCCGTCTACACTCATTTTCAGTAGACTCATTCAGCGAACTCCCACCTGAGACTGCAGCGCTGGGTTCTGCAGAGTAATTTGAATGAATATAGATGCAACAGGTTTCTTTGAGCGTGCATCTAACACACATTCTTCATATTGAATCTGCTAACTGTATTCATGACCATGTCCATAATTGTATCCACATTCCAGCTTATTTTTATTTTGACATTTGAGTTTTCTTCAGTACTTTTCTCAACATCTGTGCTTGCTGAGCCGTACTCAAGTCCATACATCTTGTCTTTCGCTATTACATTAATATATAAAACTGTTGATGCCAAGTGAGAATTCAAGGTACCGAATCTGTCGTGCGAGCTAAATAAGAACCAATAAAAAGCTCTACAAAGGAAATTTTGTTAAAGGATGCTGTATGAGCATTAGAATAGTACATGCCATGCTAAGCAAAAAATACAAATTCTTGTTAGGTATGCGAGGATGACAGTGCTGTGCTGTTTCTGATGTGTCACAAAAAAAAAAGAAATCAGTGCCATACAGTGTTCCTTATGGAAGTACAAACTGTTGAATTCGAAGCCCAGAAGTTTTATTCAAGAATGTTCCTCAATACAAATGTATTTAGAGATCTGAGCTACTGACTCATACATGACTATGTGGCAAACATTCATTTTCATGTGGATTATAGTTTACAAGGTCTAGTCTGCATTGATTTATTGCATTCAAGCTGAAACTGGGAGGGGTTCTCTGGGTATGAATAAAGAGATAAACATTTCTTGAAATCAAAACATTTGAGAACGGACAAAAGGAAGGATCTGAGAACGGTACCTTAGATTCTCTTCTTTTTCTTACAGTATCTCTAATGTTCACTTTATTTCACCTGATGCATTTAGTTTTTAGCGCAGCTCTTAGTACCCGTTTCCGCGTTTTGCGGCATCGCTGTCGGCGTAACCGCCCAACTAAACTTGGCAGGAAATTGAATTAATGTTGTGGTCATGTGACGTTAATATTTCCGCTAAGTCTAGCTGAGAAACTGAATTTTTTTATGGATGACGTGACACGGTCATGCGACGTCATTTTGCCCGCTACTTTTAGCGGAAAAACTGCATTTGTGTTGAGGTCATGTGACATCAATTTCTGCGCTAAATTTAGGGGGAAACTTAACCAGCTAAATTTAGTGGGGAAATTTTCCCGCTAAATTCTGGGAAATTTCCCGCTAAATGGGAGGGAGCAGAAGAGGAGGAGGGAGGGGGAGGAGGGGCATACCCTCCCATCCTCCTCTTCAAGATCTGTGCTCTAATTTCACGTTACAGAGAATTGTAAACGTCTCATATTTCATCTCATGTTTATTCAACTTTTATATTGCAGGTGCGCTCGCAGCACAAATCTGGGTTGTGCTGATCCTCTACGCACAAGTTAGGAACTCCTGAGTGGCAAGAGTGGGAGTTTGGTCTGACAGCTCAAGGGACACCATTGTTCAGTATTGAATTTTTAATAATCTTCTTTTGAGCAAAGTTAAGCTTTGCCGCATGCAGTTCTTGTAAAAATAAATACCTGCAACCAAATTTACCAGGTCACGACATTTCGCCTCTGCTCTTAGTGCTCCTGGTGAGCCTCGGATAAGAGCTTACTGGTGTGCAAACATCATGCTTGTTTGAAACCACTCACTGATGTAGAGACTCGCTGACATCCAGCATTCCAATGAAATGCTGGATGTCCACAAGTCTTTCTTGAACAATGCAAGCGGGGAAGGAACCATACAATCGTATCGTATTGGGGGACATTCTACAGAGTGTTTTTTTCTATGTTTTACAGATTTTTTTTTAAAAAAGCCGTAAAAGCTACATTTACACGGTCTGTGCACGTGAGTTATATGGCCAGGGCGGCATAGTATAAAAGGCTAATTTGTAATGATCCGTCGGCTTATTACAGAGATGTGCCAGACTTCTTTCAGAAAACTAGATGGAGGTTCATTCTAGCGTAGTTTTATCCCGCGAATCTGAATATCCCGTTCGTTTTCCTCAAAGATATAACTAAACGTCAGAAAACACACAAAAACATCCTACCAACAGTGACATCTTAAGAAGACCTTTCGGCCGCCAAGCGTGTGTCGCTTAAGGGCCGCTCGTCCAATCGCAAGTTTTCTAGGTATATTCTCCGGCATTGGCACCAGTTGTGACACATTTTTCTGCCCTTTTAAAAAATAGCATGTGCGTGCATAGCTTTGATAGGCGCTGAAGATGCGTGAACAAAGATTTTGAAAGCTGCTCTTGTGACGTCGCTCTCTAGGGAAGTGCTTTCACAGCGCTTTAAAAATGACTATGCAGCCTCGATTAATTAAATTAGCAAATAATTTTGATATTTGAGATTCTGGAGGTCGAATGAAGAAGATTTAAGTGTTTTCTCAAATAGAAAACTGCTTCAGCCTCTCTCTAAGTATAGTATGTTCGTGAAATTTTTAATCAGTTAAAATAGACCCATGGTTCCAATTAGAAACTTGCTAAGCATCATCAAAACACACTAAATCAATTTTCTTTGTAAAGATATAAGACAAGAGTAGCATTTTATGGCGTTCTAAAAAAAATGGTCAATTTGGACGCGTTTCCAGACTTCGGTTTCTTACCAGAGCGCATCTTTGCACCTGCGGTCCAGCTGCCCAGTGGCCACAGTGCGAAGCCGCCCCCTCGCCTCCCTCGTAGGATGAAGGGAAGCAAGGCGCACGTGTGTTGCGTGTCTAAGCCCCTGGGGAACAGGACCGTGGGCGCAGAGATGAGCTCTGATAAGAAACTGAAACCTAGAAACTCGTCCAAATAAAGCTTTTTACAGAATGCATAAAACGCTACCCCTGCATTATATCCTTCTAAAAAAACTTGATTTTGTGGTTTTCAATGACTCAGCAAGTTTCTAATTGAAACCATATTTTCATTTTCACTAATTAAAAAGTTGATTAACAAATTGTATTTAATTATCTGACTGATCGTTACGACTAGGTCCCTATACTACGTACGCCTGGCCGTATAACTCGCCTGCACAAACCGCATTAATTTAGCTTTCACGACCTTTCTAAACATATATGTAAAGCTTAAAACTAAATCGCCCTGTACAACAGTGAAAAGGCGAAACCAACATGCTGGAGCCATATGGCTCCACCATGCTGGTATCGCCTTTTTGCTGGTATAGGATGTCCCATATTACGTTATGCATGTATGGTTCCGTCCACCTCCATGGTTCTGCCTTAATCCACTACGCTGGTATAGGATGTCCCATAATACGACACGCTTGTATGGTTCCGCCCGCCTGTATGGTTCCGCCTTATTCCACTATACTGGAGCCGCCTTTTTCGCTTGTATAGGATGTCCCATATTACGGTTACGCTTGCATGAGCCTTTTCCGTCGTCTTTCCATCATCGATATTTTCCAACAGGGTAGTCAATGCAAGATTTGCTGTCGCGTGCATTCCATGTATATTGACCTTCACAATTGGAGCGTAGGTTGATAACTTCTAAGTCTAGCTCTTCCGCTATTTTCCGTAGCATGCGCCCGTTGTCGTCCTCCCGTCCATCCAACTCGTGTATATGTCCATTAAAGTCTCCCATGATTAGCAGATTTCCGGTTGCCATTGTTCGTGCGTCGTTAGTTATACACTTCATAGATAGACGGTTCTCCTCACGACGCGCGCTTCCCACCGAAAGGTACAGAATACACACTGCCACAGGAAAACCTAAAAGTTCCCCAGTTAACCACAAATGTTCCTTGCACCCCTGGAGCTCTCTTTTCCAGTCTGACCCACTGCGCCAAAAGGCCCCCACTCCGCCTCCACGTCGCTCTCCTTCTACACGATTGCATCCTGCCCAGCGCCAATCGGGGTGTGCAGGGGGTTCCTCAAAATCTCTCATATGAGTTTCCGCCACTCCGAACAGTAACATATTTGCAGCCTCCATTTCTTGGAAGAGTTCTTGCCACTTCTGCTCTCTACGCGCTCCTTGTAGATTTAAGAACCCCGCTGTGACCGTTGCCTGCCGTCGGCACTTTCATTTTCTTCTTCTACCTCCACACTTGCGCCGGTTATTGTTGGAGGAACGTGCTGCGGCGCTGTCTGCCTGGAGCACCTTTAGTGCACCCATCCCCGCTCGAGCTCCATATGATGCTGTCTGTTTCTTTGTGGCGTCGTATTGTAAAAATAACGTGGGCGCGGTAGGAGTGGTGGGTGCAATGGAGCCACAAGTCTCACAGGCATTCGCTGTGGAAGGGGCATTGTAGATGACACTGCCATACCCGGGCCATATTCTTGACGCCCCACCGCGTGTATCTGTGTGTTGCCGATTGGTTCCATGGCGATGGGGGACCCATAAAGCTCGTGATTGAGGTCGGCAGTTGGGGCTTGGACTCTCCGATAGTTGTTGGGAAACACTGGGTCGCTCAGGTAGTGGGTCTGTCGATGCGGGTCTATTTCTTCTGCAGCATAGTATAGATCTTGTGTGGGGGGATGGTAGGGGACACTGTGTGCTTGAACAACACGAAGTGTACGTGTCTTTTTGTGGTCCGCTTGGTTTTCCTCGCCCCTTACCATCTGTACTGTACCTTGGGGGCCATCTGTGCGTCCCCTGTTTTGATATCTTTTGTTTCGGTTGCCCAAAAAACGACTCGCTACCGCCCCCACAATCTCAGACACGACTTTCACTCTTTCTTTCTGGTAGTGTAGTTCATCTTTTTCCATCGCTCTTTCTGTCATGCCATGAGAGAGGTCAATGAACTTCGCTCTGATCACCTTGCACAGTCGCTTAAGTTTGGCATTAAGCAGCATGGTGGCGGCCTGTAGCCCCTTTCCTCTGCTGTCAATCTCTGGGACGGAGCAGATGGCTAATGCCGACTTTCGTTTTGACCACCTCGTCTATAGGCGATTTACGATTGAATCGGGATTTTCGCCTTGGAGGATGTCGTTG
The DNA here is from genome assembly GCF_016920785.2 of Ixodes scapularis. NCBI lineage: Eukaryota > Metazoa > Arthropoda > Arachnida > Ixodida > Ixodidae > Ixodes > Ixodes scapularis. Next base: position 104,953,285 of record NW_024609880.1, on the reverse strand, counting down.
ACGCCTATATGTAATATGTACATGCGGGGAACCGTTCGTGCCTGTTCCTCATACGTGTCGATGAGTTGATGGATAACATCGACCGTACCTTTCCTATTGAGTAAAATCTCAAGCCTCTTGGGATCACGGACCTCATCGTGTAACGTTGGCGCAATGCGTGCGACATTGCTATCTCCAGCGAAGATAACCTCTCGCGTGACTCCGTGTGGGGGCCGAACTTCGGCTCCAGAATGGCCTTTACCGTTGCGTTCTCCCGAGTTCGTCACGCTTGTGTGTTGGTCTTGAATGGTAGCATCTACTTCTCGGTCTGTCGCGGTTATGCCTCCTTTGGGGGCTTGTGTGGTGTTTAAGCTACCACAGGTTAGATGTTTCGGACACTGCGTCGTTTGCTGGGCATACTTGCTCTGCGACAGCTCTTTTATCTCCTGTTTGTGATTTTTTATGTTTTGACGCACGTTTGTGGGTTCATTGTCCTTGTGTATCTCCATTTGATGACTCCCCTCTATCTTTCTGGTTTCTGGTAACTTGGACGTAGTTTGGGAGCGATTCTTGGACCAGGTTGGAATGTCTTTGGAAGTGGACGTTGTGTCTCGCCCATTCCCTGCGTCTTCAAGTGTACTCTCTTCGCGTGTCTTGATGGTACACCCCTCCTGGTTGTCTTGGGAGTTCTCTGGTGACGCCACACGCAGGTTGTTTAGCTGAACAGCCAAGAGTCTGTTGAGCCTTGTTTCTAGACCTTCACAGCGGGCAATCAAACCCACCAGTGCCTCTCGACCTTCCACCGTCTCTCGCCATTTCTTCTCGGATCTTTCAAACAGCAGTGCCATTTGAGCCATATTTTTCCTGTCTGTGTCCACTTGGTATAGTCGCTCAGTAATCTATCTCACTTGGATTTCAAGGTTTTCAATTCTCTCCTGTTGAGATTTCTGCTGCGTAGAGTCTAGTGAGGTTCGCAAAGTGCAGTCACAGTCGGCAGTCCTTATCTCATCTATGCTCACATGCTCTACCTCATTGGGCGGGGTGTCTGGTAATGCCGAGCAGCAATCAATTACTTCCTGGTTGCTCTCATCTCCAACTATCTCAATGAAAGTCGCACTGCCCTGGTTGATGTTCCCAGGTGCCTTGGCCTTCTGACCAGCGACCGGGCAGGTTGTGGCTGGCCAACCTTTTCCTGTGATCTGGCGTTCTGGCGTAGCTTGGGTCAGTGCATCAGACGACAATCGTGTGGTTAGGTGATGTTGATCCTGGTACTCCTGGACACCAGACGTGGTCCCTGCCCTTGAGAGCTCCTCAGCGCAGTCAACGTATTTTTCGGTATCAGAAGTAATCGCTTTCAGGAAAATTATGTTGGCTGTGGTATACACTTCTTCTTCATTCTCCGCCACGATGATGTCCAGTCGCTCTTCAGAATGAATACCCTGCTGGGCATCTATCGATAAATCAGGCTGTAGATCTGTGAGAGTTTCAGTGGTAGCCTGTAATCGTTCTAAAAGTTCGTTTTTGTTACCGGAGGTAGAAAGGCCCCGTGCTTTCAGCTCCCGTTTCAGATCGAGAACCTTCATCGCCGCCATCTTGCCAACTCAATTACTCTGCGTGACCCCGCCATCTGGTGGCTAGCGATTTAACCTTTCACGCTACGCGATTAACAGCGGCTTCGAGTTTGTTCTTTCGAGAGCGGCTTTTGGTTCGCGGATTGAGTTTGCCCTTCTCCGTGATGTGCGGTTGACGAAAGAATTGTGACTCGAGGAACACCAAAGGTAAGACGCAAAGTGCGCGAAGTAACTGGGTATCGGTTGTCTCCGTTTAGCATCGCAGTGCTGTCGACGAGAAGATTGAGTAGCTGCTTTCGAAACGCAAGTTTCTGTACCTGTGGGGGGAATCTGGCTTCGGAAATAAACACAGTTTGCGGAAAGCTCGTGTGACGCTTTTATTTGCTGCTGCCCTCGTCCCGTACAAAAGACGTAGCGCCCTCGTCAAGTGGTCAAGCCTTATTGGGCTCGATTTGCTCGATTTGGGGCCGCCATATTGAGATGCAAGCGACGGAGGAACTTTGCTCCCCTGCTTCAGGGACGAAAGCTTCTCCCTTTCTAAAGGAACATAGGTTACAAGACCGTTCCCCCCCCAGGGGAGGACTATCCATACCCTTTTTTCTAAGAGTGCAGCCGCAGGCAGCCGAGCGGGGCGCGGAACGGAAGGTTGCGGAACCTAACACGGCTCCCCCAAAACTGTTACACGGCTTCTAGACGTGCCAACAGTAAAACAATAGGGATTCCGGAACATTAACTACGACTTGAACATGCACTGGAAAAACTATCAGGTAAACCCACGTGCACGTATACTGTATGATATAAGTAATATATGCTGAAACAACACGATGACGGTCAGAACACAGACCGTCCTGTTCGTTACAGGGATTCGCCGTAAAGTTTTTTGAGGTGGCACACCACCGGCTGAGTGGGCGGAAGCGTTGCCGTCTGCAGCCGGCGTGCCAGCAAGGTCTCGCGTGGTTTACACTTTTCAGGATCGATTAGGCAGCCGCGGCAAGATTGACAGTGCTCCCGCACCTCTCTTTCCATGTCAGGCCAGTAAAAACTGCACCGTATTTTATGCCGTGTTTTCTTCCGGCCTATAGGCGACCTCCCCGGAAGGACTCATTGCGGCACCTCGCCTCTTCTCGATTTTGGGAGCACCAACTGCTTTACCCTCGTTCCGACAATTCAACCCCAATGAAACAGCATGCCGTTTTCGGTAAACATTCCGCCTTTCCCCACGCATGCGACGCGCCGTGCCCTTCCCAGGGTGGGGTCGCGTGCCTGCTCGCCCTGAAATCCCTTGGTCGTCGAGTTGTCGCCCTCTGCTTTCTCCTCGGTGTCCCGATTCCCTGTGCCGACCACGCCAGTTTCTTCGGCAGGCATGCCCGTCAAGAAGGCGACGTCCGGTGTGATAAGCCGTCCCTCATTCTGCGGGTCGTGCTGCTGGGATACAGCCGCGTTTCCCACAGGTGGGCATGCGGTCACGGCTTTAGTCCTTGATAATCGTTCCCAGTCTTCCATCGAAAGGAGGCAGTCTATCGGGGGTGTCAGCTGCTCGGTGACGGCAGAGAGCAGGCTCACAGGGCCGTTCAAGCTATCCTCCCCCGCCAATTGTACGGATATCGGGAGTCGGGCCACTTTCGCTGTCTGCTCCTGGCCGAAGGCCGAAACAAGTTTAATAGTGCCGCTAGGTTCCCACAATTCGGGTGGAACGACACTCGCACGCATAATCATCACATCACTGTCGGTGTCCAAAACGGCCCCCACGGTGGCCCCCCCGCAGTCGAGTGTGACCTCGAGACACCCGAACCACTTGGGACCCTCTAATCGAGCGGCGCCTATCCTAGCGACAAGATTATAAGGCTCATCCCTCGACTCCTCGGTGTACCCAGCCCGAATGTTTTGAACATTCAATTTCTTGTCGCTGGCATCCTTTTGGCTCCGTAGGGGACACTCTCGGGCCAGATGGGACCCCTCATTACACACGTAACACCGGGGCGGCCACTTCGACTTCGAGGGGCTGTTGGAAGTTTTCTCCCCTTTCTTTGCGTCCGCGTCCGCGTCCACCGTTCCTTTGGATTTCGCTTTCGCCTCAGCCACCTCAAAGGTGTCAATAACCTTTGACATCTCGTGAACCCTGAGCCACCCCCTTACTTCGCACAGCGTTACGTGCCTTTGGGCTTCCGGGCTTAGACATTCCTTGAAGCTGTCAGCCACCATTAGCTCAATTAGCGCCTCCAGAGTTTTAGTCTCGCGGGCCTCAATATAATAGCTAAAGTGGCTCGTGAACCTCGAGGCGAACTGAACCCACCCCTCGTCCTTACGCTTCATGGCCTTCATCAAACGAGCGCGGTGCTCCTCCGGTGTCACTTTAAGCTCCTCGAGCACGGCTGTCTTTACCGCGCTGTACCTAGACAGTTCCTCCGTGGTTAACAGGGAGAAAAGATATTCCGCCTTACTTGATAGAGGGAGCATGATCAGGTGCACTTTTCTCATCTCCGGGACGCCGTAAGTCGCAAACATCTTCTCTACACGGTCAAACCATAGGGGCAGCTCGCCGTCTTCGGGCACTTTTTGATTTCTCAGTAGTTTAGCGCACTGAGATACAGGATCTGGGCCGCCGGCCGCCCCTGAGGCAGTCACGCTTTCTGACCTTTCGCGGCTAGCCCTGAGCTCGAGCTTTCGCAGCGCGATATTTTCTTCCGACTCAATCCGGAGCTTCTTCCTCTCGTACTCGAGCTCGAGGCGTCTCAACGCAACGACATCGGTCTTGGCGCGGGTGTCAGCAACCGTGAACGCTTGCCCCTCCGCACTCGACCCCTCCGAGCCCTCATTCATATTTAACTCTGCTTTCTGTGCGCTTCGAGTCATCACAACCATTCGCTGCGACTTTTGAGACCAAACTGACACGCCAACCCCAGACTGCGAAGCCTCCACTCACCCAAGGTGTTGAAGCTTGTCGTGCACTGTCGGCGGCCAGTCCTCCTCCCTCCTCCCGTGGTGGCGCACTGATACCTGCAGCTGAGCACACTTCAAGGCTTAAGGCTTGGTCGGTTTCGGCCGACAGCGAGAACCCTGTTGTCGCTCGATCGCCTTCCGCACCGTAGCCCCGGCTCTCGTGCAGGAGTTTCTTGTCCGCAGCGTCCTCCGAAGCCTCCCGTTCCGTCGATATCTGTCGACCAGTGGAACCTTGCTGCCGTCCGGTCGTCCTCTCCACCTCTGCTCGGCATGGTCAAGGGGTCCCTGACGTCCTGCTGGCTCTCACTCCCGTTCTGCTGACCCAGTCAACCGGGAAGAGGGTGCAGCTGTTCGATTGTCGTCCCTCATTGTGGCCCCGGCTCTGATGCTGGCTACTTTTCGGCGCCTCCTCCCTTCACTTGGCGTCTGCCAACTGGAAGGACCTTGTCGAGGTTTTGTACTCGTCCCCGTCCTGGCGTCTCCTTCGTCTGGTCGTCGCCGCCGCAGTTGCCGCAGGAATGTCCAACACATTCCTGTCGGCTGCGCCAGTAAAGTTCTTGATAGGTTGAAACGGTGGTTCCTCCTCGATGGTGTTGAGGAGGATGGCTTGCGTTGGACGGTGGCGGTCGTGTAGCAGTTCGGGCCAGACAACTGTTTACGCAGGTACTTTTACGCAACAGTTTAATAAAAAAATTAAAAAAGTGAAAGCTGCTTACGACTCCCTGTAACGCCGAATTGGAGCGCAGCTCTTGAGGAGGAGGAGGGAAGGGCACTGGGGGGGGTGGTTAAACTAACCAGGGGGGGGTCACGTGACCCCCGATGCCGATGATGTAATCACTGAGGTCCCTGATGACGTCATCATTGACGATGACGATGCGGGTACCGATGACGTCATTAGTGACGTCACTGATGACTTCACCAGTGATGATGACGATGACGATGCGAATGTCGGTGACGTCATCAGTGACGTCGCTGATGACGTCATCAGTGATGATGACGATGACGATGTGGATGTCGGTAACGTCATCAGTGATGATGACGGTGACGATGCGGATGCCGGTGACGTCATCAGTGATGATGACGATGACGATGCGGATGCCGGTGACGTCATCAGTGACGATGACGATGACGATGTGGATGCCGGTGACGACATCAGTGACGTCACTGATGACGTCATCAGTGATGATGACGATGATGATGCGGATGTCGGTAACGTCATCAGTGATGATGACGATGACGATGCGGATGCCGGTGACGTCATCAGTGATGATGACGATGACGATGTGGATGCCGGTGACGTCATCAGTGATGATGACGATGACGATGTGGATGCCGGTGACGTCATCAGTGATGATGACGATGACGATGGGGATGCCGGTGACGTCATCAGTGACGATGACGTCATTGGGGGTCACGCGACATCGGCGGGGGTCACGTGACCTCAGGGGAGACGTGACTTCGAGGGGTCACGTGACCCCGGGGGGTCACGTGCCCCCCACGAGGTCACGTGACCCCGGTGGGGGGCTCGCGCGGTGCATTATGGGACATTTCCCATGATGCACCGGGGTCACGTGACCTCGGGGGGTCACGTGCCCCCCACGAGGTCACGTGACCCCGGTGAGGGGCTCGCGCGGTGCATTATGGGACATTTCCCATGATGCACCGCGCGGTTACGCCGACGCCGACGCCGCTCAAGCCGGAAACGGGCCCCTAAGAGCTGCGCTCTAAAAGTGAAAGCCGTTTACAACTCCCTGTAACGCCGAATTGGAGCGCAGCTCTTGAGGAGGAGGAGGGAAGGGTAATGAGGGGAGGGTAGACCCCTCCCCTCCTCTTACGTGACCTCGGGAAGGGGGGCCACGTGACCTGGGGGGGCCACATGATCTCGGGGGGTCGCAAGACCTGGGGGGTCACGTGACCTGGGAGGTCACGTGACCTAGGGGGTCACGTGACCTCGTGGTGACCTTGAGAGGGGTCACGTGACCTGGGGGTCATGCGACCTTAGGGTGACCTTGGTTACGCCGACGGCGACGGCGACGGTGACGCCGACGCCGCTCAAGCCGGAAACGGGCGCCTAAGAGCTGCGCTCTAAAAAAAAAAACGAAAGCCGTTTACAACTCCCTGTAACACCGAATTGGAGCGCAGCTCTTGAGGAGGAGGAGGGAAGGGTACTGGGGGTTACCTGTTCTCGGGGCGGGGGGGGGGGGGGGGGGGGATCATGTGACCTTGGGGGGTCATGGGACCCCCAGAAAAAGTTTTCCGCTAGATTTAGGGGGAATTTTTTCCGCTATATTTAGCGGGGAAATTTTTCCGCTAGGTTTAACGGGAAAATTTTTCCGCTAGACAGCGGGGAATTTTTTGCGCTAAATCTAGCGGGGAAATTTTTCCGCTAGATTTAGCGGGTTAATTTTTCCGCAAGATTTAGCGGGTCATTTTTCCCGCTAGATTTAGCGGAGAAATTTTTCCGCTAAATTTAGCGGAGAAATTTTTCGGCTAGATTTAGCGGAGAAATCTTTCCGCTAAATCTAGTGGGGAAATTTTTCCGCGACATTTAGCGGGGAAATTTTTCAGCTAGATTTAGCGGGGAATATTCCGCTAGATTTAGCGGGGAAATTTTTCCGCTAGATTTAGCGGGGAATTTTTCCCGCTAGATTTTTCCGCTAGATTCAGCGGAGAAAATTTTCCGCTAGATTTAGCGGGGAAGTTATTCCGCTGCATTTAGCGGGGAATTTTTCCCGCTAGATTTAGCGGGGAAATTTTCCGCTAGATTTAGCGGGGAAGTTTTTCCGCTAAATCTAGCGGGGAAAATTTTTACGCTAGATTTAGCGAACTTTTTCCGCTAAATCTAGCGGGGAAATCTTTCCGCTAGATTTAGCGGAGAAATTTACCCATAATGCACCGCGGGGTTACGCCGACGGCGACGGTGACGCCGACGCCGCTCAAGCCGGAAACGGGCCCCTAAGAGCTGCGCTCTAAAACAATTTAACATACGGGATATAGGAATACAAACATCTACAACCCGAGCCCCGGACACGGCCGCCGTTAGAGAGCGGCTCCTTTCTCTCCAGCGGTACCGAACCAAAGACCCCCGTCGCGTCTTTCTTTCAAACGTATTATATTTTGATCCACACTCCTGGCTTGAGGGACTCACTTGGTGTGGAGGGTGGGAAAACGAGAGAGTGAGGTGGGGTGACGATGGTTAAATGAGGGTGAGTAAAAGGGGAGAGAGGGGGAGGGACGACGGTTAAATGAGCCTCTCAATCCCGGGGGAGCGGAGGAATGCGATGAGTGATGAATACGGTATCTTTGCGTCACTGAGCACCATAGGTCGGCATTTTAAGCTCCTCACTCAAACTCACGATCACCATTTTTTCTTCAATCAGAACTCACGCCCACTCACGATCACGATTTATTCAAAATAGAATCATCACCCGGACTCACCCTCACGGTTCAACGAAAAACCAAAACTCACTCGCCGTCATCATCACGGTCGTCACGCTCACAGATCATCAGGGTCATCACGCTCACAGGTCATCACGAATCATCAGACTCACAGGTCATCACACTCACAGATTGTCACGGTCCTCACACTCACACGTCATCACACTCACAGATCCTCATGGTCCTCATACTCACAGGTCATCACGGTCCTCACGGCACTCACACTCACAGCTCCTCACAGTCCTCACACTCACGGGTCATCATGCTCATCACACCTCACAGGTCCTCACGGGCCTCACACTCACGGCTCCTCATGGTCCTCATACTCGCAGGTCCTCGCGGTCCTCACACTCACACAGGTCCTCACGGTTCTCACACAGGTCTTCACGCTCATCACCTTCACAATTCCTCACACTCACACAGGTCCTCACGGTTCTCACACAGGTCTTCACGCTCATCACCTTCACAATTCCTCACACTCACAGGTCATCACGCTTGCCGGTTGCTTTCTTTTGTGCTTTTCTTTTGTTTCTTTCAAGCCGTTGGTTTGTCTTCGTGTGAGTCGTGCGGCGCGGAAACTACCCCAAAACAGTGAACTTCTGAGCCACTAATCCAATTTGAAAGACATGTACTATGTTAACGTTTATGCTCCGCACATTTCTGCCAAATTTCGTTGACCTGGATGAATTACGAAAGAAACTAAATGCAAGCTGGCGGAAATGGGTGTGTTCAACTTTCGCCTGCTGACAAGGGCAGCGGAAAAACACAAACGCGCCTTCCGACAGGTCACACAGACAACGTCGCAGTGATTAGAGCGTCGCCTCGCTGTGCATACCTCGCTCATTTGTACCCAGATAAACAATTACTACATATATCACCCCCGTTTCTTTTTCTGTGCCACCCACACGTACTTCTACGGAAGCTTATGCAGAATGTATATATAGTAAACATATGGCATCGACCTTTTTTTTTTTTGGGGGGGGGGGGGGGGGGGGCGTTTACGTGACGACGGTTTGAAAATTGAAATCTCACCATAATCCCTGTTGACAGTGGTGTCTGTCGGTCGTATGCTATTCTATGAGCAGAGGCCGCGGTGGCCGAGTTTTCTTCTCACTCGAGTTGCTTTTGCTTTTGTTGATCGACTGTGCTTGCCGGAATAGGCTGCGATTTAGGGAATCATCAGCCGGCATTGTTTTTCAGTCACCTCGGCCTTTATAAAATACTGTCAGCATTTATTATCTTGATACATGCAGCCGTCCTAGAATTGATTTTGTTTGGATTTGTTTGATTTTGGCATGACTTTGCTTGGTTTGGTTTGGGGATTTGGGGCTGTCCCCATGTGGCTCTTTGTCGCGCTCTCGATGATGTAGGGCTCGCCACTTTTCATGTGGCAAACCGCGTCATTCTTGACGCGCAGTTTGATAATGGGCAATCAGTTCGTCGAAGAAGGTTTCATAGACAGGTTGTTTCATCGACACTGCGATGTTTCATCGGCAGATCGTTTCTTCGAGATTTGTTTCATCAATGTGTCATCCGAAGATCGTTTCTTCAACATTCGATCCTCGACAGAGCTTACTACTCAGCCACCATATTACTACATTTCGTCGACACATTTTTTGTTTGTTTTACTCGTACGTCTAGACGACATTTCTCTTTCTCTGTCTTTCATCGACGCGGCGCTGGCTCCTTGACGTCATGCGTTCTTCGTGTGTTCGCAGCGCACTACGGTGTCCGCTTCGGACAGGGCGCAGGTGGCGCAAGCGCAAATGCTCCTCACTCTTTGTACGCATGAAGTGCAGTGAGCTGTGCGTGGTGTTGGCTGTGCGCTTACGTCGCTTACGTTACTGGAGTGGTGCGTGCGGCGCGGCGGCCTTTTGCACACGTATGGCCGTTTGGGCGCGTGCTCGGCCTGTCTAGCGGCTATTTGTTTACGTTAAGAGCGTGTCCTATAAGGAGTATTCACTGGACGCAATATTTGTGGGTGCTGTTTAGAGCGCATGCTCAAAACGAACTCACATTACTAGGTTGCTAAGACCGGCAACCTTGATGGTGTGGAATGCACGTTGCAAAAGAACTGTGGAAGCTCGCCATGAGCACGCGCTCAGCAGTCGCGCACACGGCTATGGCCGCCATTGAATACTCCCTATTTAAAAGCTGAGGCTCGGCGCTCGGCAGCCAGACGGCCGGACGTAATTGTTGCCTTCTGTCGTGCTTTTCGCCGCGTGCACACTCCAAGCTCGCGAGATGCTGAATCATTCCAAACTTTTTTTAAAAGGAGTGTTTCTCGACGAAGTGGTGACTTAGTCTACCACTCATTTTTTGTAGAATCATGTGAGGCTTATTTTGTGCCCAGTAATGCAGGCGAAATACCAAAACTGACCGATTTGCATACTTGTCTTGCAAGTGTTCCGAAATAGGTAGTGACAGAGCTTAATCTGTCGGTTTCGATAGTCTTTAGAAATCCAATGAACGAGGTATTTGCATTGTTGTAGAGTCGAAGCATGAGGAGTTTCAGCGAATATAGGGGCGCTTCGATCGATCCAACATGGCAGAAAAGAGGGGGATAGATTTGCGACGCCCGTAGACCGGTAGCGTATAAATTAAACAAAGCGTGTCGTTCATCGCTTCAACCAAGACCTACCGTGGTGCTACAAATGGAGTGGTCAAGCCAGTCGAAGTCAAGGAATCTTGCCATAGTCAAGGTATGTGTCCAAGTGTTCGACGCGAGCTCTCACGCTGGTGCAGCTGTCATCAAGTTGAACCGAAAGTACGTGGGTCCAAAGAAAGGTGCGTATCAACAATGTTGGCGCGTTGAAACTATGACGCGTACTTTATCTAAAACCAACTTATCGGTCTGCGGCTACAAACATTTTCGTTGACGTTGCTTAGATGAAGTAACCATTCAGGCCTCGCATTAAACGGTATTGCGAACACTTCGGTTGTTCTAGTTAATTGTGTTAAAAAGCGGTTCGATGCAAAGTATGACAGCTACAGCATACAAGGGACGATTGACGTCTTTATCCTGCGTTCTATGTATGGAAACATCGGTATCCCTGGTGTTATACTGCAATCAGCTGGTCGCCGATCGTCCTGTTTTTATGCATAATGTAAACAAGCCCCGGAAGCGCCAATCTCACTTCGATGTGCTTGTGCACCCTTACAAGCCTCCTTTTGGCTCTTGTGGAAAGCTTTATTGTAATAGCAATAGTCTCATCGGCCGTTCGAGTTGTATGTACCACGGTGATATCTGCTGTGTATGACCTGCAAAATAAACAAGTCTGTATTAAATTCCAGAAGGAGAACAAAGATAAAGCTTCTTTAACTTTTTTTCTTTTTACAAAACAAGGCAAAGCTTCTAAAACAAGAGCAACCTAAGCTGATTTTTGAGTGTTCTCAAGAATGAATGGCAAAAGGTGCTTATGCTAAGTGGTAGATGTACACAGTTGATTTTCTCTTTGCCTCTGCATTGTAAATTGGAAGATATGTATCAGCAGAAGGCACGTGTCCTTTTGAAAATGTATTTTATTAGGGCAAAATAGGTTTTCATACACAACCGAACAGTGCGCAACACCATTTAATGCGAGTCCTGAATGATTACATCATCTAAGCAACGTCAGCGAAAATGTTTGTAGCCGCAGACCGATAAATTTAGGTTTAGATAAAGTATGCGTCATAGCTTCAGCCTCAAATGCCAAACATTGTTGATATGTACCTTTCTTGATGATTGACAACTGCACCAACGTGAGAGAGCCCACGTTGTTGAACACTTGCACACATATCATGACTATGGTATGGCAAGATTTCCTGCTTGAAGTGAAGATCATCTCGCTGCGATTAGCTACGACTAGAGTAACTGCAGAGCCAGAGTATCGCGTCCCTTTTCCTTTCGCCGCCGTCTCCATATTGGCGGAGGAGTGGTCACGTGGGTAGAACTGGATCCGACTTTCGTGCGGGAAAGCGGCCTTCCAGAGCGCCGCGTTTCGGGGGGAACATATTTTCTTTGGTTCACAAAATATAGATTCTAGACCAAAACCGAACGAACCGAAGGCTCGTTCGGTTTTGATACACATAATTGAACATTATGATACATATAATTGAACATTATGTGTATCAACGGGGTACAGCACAATCCCGTTTTTTTATAACGCCAGCGATGTTTTGGGACATCTGTTTTCAAGGTATGCGAAGCAGACGACGTGGTCGACGATGGCGTTGCTCGCGTCTGCGGCTCTCGCGGAGTGATACGCGATACCGATACGCGACCGGCACATCCGGTCATCTTGGCTAGTCGGCGAGCTCCCGTTTGAAAGTAGGGGGTGCGCTTTTTGCAATCGAAAGGGAAACAGAAAACGACAGGACAACGATCACGGCGCAGGCGCGGCTCGTCGCCGTACGCCGCACTATTTTCCTTCCGCAGCGCGCCGCAGCACGCCACAGCACGCCGCCTCGCGTCTGCGCCTTTGCCCCTGCAAAAACCAACCGTGGCTTCCCGCAGTGCTTGGCTCCAGAATGGCACCATTGCGTTACTCTGCTACGCAAGCGGAGCATATACAGTTACTCTAGCTACGACCACCCACCGCAGCGATGCAGGCGTCGAAGGGGTGCAACGCAGTCAGTCGCTGTCACCCGACGCTGCTCGTTTGACATTCACGGCTTTCCGCCCAGGTGCTTCGTTTGTACTTGGCACCAAGTGTTCTTTTCTGTGCGTGTGTCTGTGCTTAGTGGCTGGATATGGGCCTCAAGAGCAGTTCTTCAGGCTCAATAGCATTCGCCGAAGAACTTGTGAAGAAAATGCCACCCAGGAAAAAAAGCACGAAGACACAATGCACCAGCTTGGCAGACTATGCACTGGGCGTGGAAACCAGGCCCTGCTAATTATACACCAAATGCAAACTATCTAAAAAAACATTTTTAGGCTCAAATTGGCTTCTCCGGACTATACTCCTGGACACTGCCTGTTATTATGCATTGTATATTCACTACTGTTTGTTGCGGCTTGAGATTGCCTTCCTGTAATGATGCAGAGGGGTCAACTGAACCTTGAAATAAACATCTTTAAGCACATCTAGACGCGATGTTTCTTGAAGCCAGATGGTCAGGGAAACGATGTGCCATTACCTAATTTGCCAACAGCACACCAATGGTCACGATCAAAACTCACCAAGTCAATGGGCAGTTTTCCACCGCAATATTTTGTCGCCGTGTAATCACCCATTTGGTCATTAAAAACCTTGAGGTTGTAGCCACCAGCACACCCCTTCTGGATCTGCAAAGCTTATGCTGTAGACATGCATCATCACATGAGAATGAGAATGTTTCTTATCAATCTTAAACGTAAGACGCTAGTTATGCAACGAAAATCCCATATCATCACATTTTTAGCAAACTGAATGGTCCCACCTTTTACACTTTTAGCTTTGCAAGTAAACCAGTTCACAATACCACCAGTGGCGTACACCGTACCAAGCATTAGTGCCGCGTGTGGCAGCAAAATATCTTAACTAGGGAAGCAAACCTAATCGATCGTATTGATTAAAGATCTTAGATATGGGAGAAATTATCAATCAATGAAAGGTCACTCGACAGGGAAGTTTTCTCGCCCAACGAACATTACTTCTTATTGCGTGTTCCGCAATGTAAGGCCAAAGACATTCACTCCGTGATCGGTACAGAAGCATTTACTTATAGTAGTCGGTCGTGCGTGATAAAAACAATAAAAACAAATGTGGAATAGAAACGCAATAGATACGCCTTTGCACGGAGTACTTAAACTTAAAATAGGGACAACATAAAGCGACTATGGCCCACCATGCTAGCAGCTATCTTAAAATTTACCCGTGTAGTCGTCACACCCGTGCACCAACCGAAAGTGTTGCTGCAAGCCCCTCCGCCGTCAACTTTGAGTCGCTGTTGAGTCTGAAGAACTGCTCTATGAGGTCTATATCCAACCACTGAGCACATACACAAGCACAGGAAATAATACTCGGTTCCAAGTACAAACGAAGAATCCGGCCGGAAAGCCCTGAATGCCAAACAATCTGCGTCGGGCGACGGCGACTGACTGCGTAGTACAAAGGTTGCGCTCCTTTGACGTCTGAATCGCTGCGGCGGGTGCGGTCGTAGCTAGTCGTAGCAGATCGTGTCATCTGTGTTGCTCGTACCGGAACACTATAGAGCCGCGTAATATTTTTGCGGCCGAAGTTTATAAGGACACGTTCGCGGCCAACGCATTTACACAAAGCCAACGCCCAGCGAAGCTATCCCCCTCTGTCTCTGTCGGCGACCGGCCGCCAGGGCGGTGACACCGTCGCTGAAACTCCTCAATCGTCTACGTCGTCTTCTTTGCCATAGAGCAGCTGACCGATTCGTGCGCGAGCTCTCGCTGGAAGCGTAATTTAATTTATATAGTGCTCATTCGTGTGTACTGTAGTGAATATTTCAGGCCCAACATATCAATAGTTTCTTGTTATCAACCAGGAAAACGCAATATCTGTAAACACCCCCCGACAAAGAAAGAAAACGAGAGTTCGCCGTTCGCTTTGACCAATAGACCGATCTCACCAACCGCCTGGAGCGTGCGTGACGCAGCCATAGTTGTACTTCACAGGAGGTAGCAGTAGTGCACGAGACGGCTCGTGAGCGACACGCGCAAAGTGGCGTTTACCCTCGTGCGGAAAGACCACAGTTCCCGCATTGCATTGCGACAGAGGAGGCGTTCCGAAACTGGCGGTAAGGTCGGTCTATTATCCCAAGCCCGGTTCACACATATGCATTTCTAGCGACAGAAACGACAAAAAGAACACGAACGACATGACACCGGGACGATTATGTTCACATTAAAGAGCGTGACAGATAATGCAATGAGCAGCTTTGTCAAGCAATCATGTGTCACGGTTGTCCCGGTGTCACGTCGTTTCTGTCATTCCTGTAGCTCGGAAGGCTGATGTGGTATCGGCACAGGTAATACTAGCGGGGTATTAAGTGATTTGTTCGGCACATAAGCGTCAGTACAGGTTATGACTTTGCCAACATTGCCTGAATCCTATTCTAATTATAAAATAACATATCGAAGGTGTCTTCCCGGGCACAATGTCTGCCCCTATCAAAATCGAACTTGGCGGTGTTTTTAAATACAATATTTAGCTTTATTTCGCGCATTTAGTTCCCGGAAATTAGCAGCACATTCGGGAAGTTGAAGTTGAGTGTTTTTGTTTTTTTCATAACTCGCGGAAATAATGACAAACGGTCTCTCTAGTCATTCACAAGATATATTATAATTTATGTTGCATAATTATCAAACCCGCGGCCTTTCTGTAACCATCGGTTCGAGACAGATTCTCTGTCGCTCAGTTAACAAGTGTTCATTCAACGCAGTGGCGCACTTCAACGACTCGCTGATCAATCTTGCCCTCTGCTACACCATTGTAAAAATTCATTACGGTCTTGAATCATCGCGATATGTGTCATATATGCCTTCCAACGATAAGAAGTGTTTCAGAATTGAATTGTAAAAAGTTGGTCATCAGATATATCATTTTTGTTTTACAAGAAATTCTTGCCTCACTCTGAGTACCTATGCATTCTACCATAATAACGTAAAAAAGAAACACGAATAAACAACGGGCAAGGGGAGCACAGCGTCATGCGCGAAGCCCGAGAAGCCCAGGCAATTGGCGCCTCGGAGTCGCGTCCAGCCGGCGCGCCGGCAACCCGGCCGTGGCCGTGGGGCAGGCGCCGCCGTCGCCGCGACGTTGCGGCCACCGCGCAACTCCGTCAAACCGGCACACGGCACACGGCGAATTCTACGAATCCCGATGAGCCAGTAGATTTATTGGAGTGGAACATGTGACAGCGTCTCACAGGCGTCCATTCTAGATGCCACCCGTCTCTATACGACGCTCTAATTCGCCCACTGAGTCGTAGCTTCCACAGTTTGCCAAGTGTGCCCATAGGAAAACAGCAATGCAGCTTGGCTTTGGCACTACACGTCGCGCAATCTAGCGACTGAAAAATAAAACAAATTGGGTAGTCCAGGACGGCCCGGGGGCCCAGGTCGCGAGGACTGCGGGCGGGCGCATTTAAAAACCACGTGTGAACGTGGCATTTTGAATCGGCGTGAGCCTTTTTGGAACTGGTTTTTCATAAAATTAAGTCTCAACTTCACGTCTCTGTGAACTTTCCGGGTTCCTGTGACATATCCCCTAAGCCTGGAGTTCCCCAAAAAATAAACACCGCTACTGCTGCGTGAAAGACTGCCACAGTCGCGAAAGTGACTCAAGCGTCAGACTTTACCGCTTTCCTTTAAGGTCTTGGGAAGCGACACTGCGACAAAGTGGATTACAGGAGTGCGATGCATCAAGTAAGTGAATTTTACATTAATTGTTGAAGTGAACGAATATAGGTGGGCAGGCTTGGAAAGTGGTCTGACAGACTCCCTTTGCAAAATAACGTATTTATACAAGTTGTTTTACGAGTCTCTGAGACAGCCATTTAGAGAAATACAGGAGGAAAAATCGGGCCGATTGTTGCTTCGCCTTGACGTCGAGAATCAGGCGATCAGGTCTTCAAGCGAGATACCCTTCGACCTGTTCCGGCACTCGTAATTGTAGGCGTGCGTTTGCTTGCGACCGCGCGCGCCGTTCGGCACGCGCGGTCGCAACCAAAACCTTTTAAGCATGCAAGTTTTCAATTAGCGGATTTTCGTAGAACACATTTTGTTTGTTTCGGCTACCAAGTTTAATGCTGAGTCTGGTAACAAATGTGACGGCGTGCAGAGAACAGGATGCATTTTTTTTTCTCGAAAAAGCTCATGCGAAGCGTAAATATCCTTCTCACACGCACACTTTTTTGCTTGCCGCCTTTTTACACGAAGCTTGTGCACTGTTCTCTAGCGCGCAGAGAAGAAGAGGACGGCCGAGCGAGGCGCCAGTGAGGCGCGAGCGGAGGCCAGCCGGAGAGGAAAGAGGATGTGCCGGCTGCACGAGGCTGCGGCCGGGCAGGGAGAATAGAGGCGCTCTGGCTGGTCCGGCCTATGTCGATCTCCGGAGCATTCCACCAGCGGGCTTCGGATCAGTACCGGCGGAAACGGCGAGCCTGGCCTTATCGGCCTAGGCCATGGTGGTCCAGGAGTGGTTCCGCAGCGAAACTCTGGCTGTGATAGCCCGGAACAGCTAGCGTACGCAGTGCGTGGGAAGGACGATCTGCAGGCGTGGACAAGGTCTGCGACTGCGAGCTATGAACGACAGGCGACAACTAGGGTCGGCGGGTCCGGACCGCCGGCTCTCGAAGACGGGCGACCGGGAAGTACAGTAAACCCATTCGCTGCCTTCTCGTTTTGTTGTGTCACTTTCTGGGAGACGAGCGAATCATAGACCGATCGGGCGGCGATTATTATAGAGCTACTCCGCAAGTGCACGAAGCCAGTTCAAACTGGTGTCCATATGACAACTCCAGATTATGCTCTAAACACTTCGACCTATCAAGCCTCCCGATGATCTTAAAAAACCGCATAAAATAAACGGACATGGCACGCGCGTGCACGCGAGGACTGCTGAAATCGGGGTCGCCGCCGCTCGCCACGGCCCGACGGGCAGACTGGCCACTGGTCGACCCATTAACAGAGACACCTCCGCTTGTGGCGCTGAATGCAGCACTCTCGTGGCGCCGCTTGGCCATTGCCGGCTGACTGTCATGCACTTGCGCCGTCTTGCCCCAGACGACACTTAAAAGCATGATATCGCACAATGTGAAAGACCTCACTCGAAGCTTCGATCGATCATGACACCGCCCTTGTTGCACTTCCTGAGGGATGACTCATTTGCCAAAGGTACGTTGAGGTGCGCAGAAAAATAAAATTCCGGGTGCTGATGAGGATCATGCGAGTCATTTAATTTTATTGCAGCCGTGCGAACGTTATAGTTGACGCAATCATAAAATCCTGTGCCCACTGACACCCACTTGACAACAGGAGCCGAAATCCACACGAACCTTTCTATGCCGCTGAGAGAGGAGCGCACCGTTTGGAGCGCTTTACCAACACTGACATTACCGCGCCGCCTCGAGGCAACGTTGGCGCCTCGCCGTCCGCCGTGAAGCGAAGAGCGAACGCCAAGGAGAGAAAAAAGCGACCCCCCCCCCCCTTTCCCTTTCTGCTCTGTGCAGCTGGTTGAGACATTGCGGAGGGCGCTTGCAAGGAGGAGCTTGCAAGAACAAGCACCTCCCCCCCTCCTCCGCCCTCCGCAGGTACCGGCGCGTTTACATGGCGAAGGAGCAGGCGAGCGAGACCCAAACCAATCCTGAAGGCCTGAACCCCATGCAGTAGTTGCGAAGCGAGAGTCCCCTCACCCTCTAAGACAGACCCGGGAGCTCACGTGACCAATCCAGCTAAGATAATACTAGCGCTCACCGCGACTCATCATGGCCATGGTCGTCGGGCTCACGTCATCACGCAGACTAATGCGATCACCGGACTCAAGTCCACCCTAAAACTCACGTCTTGATTCAGGCTCATGCTCATGAGCCTCGAAACTCACAATCACACTCAAGAGACCTTGCACTCATGAGTACTTCACGTAGCGCTGAAGCTCACACTCACACTCAAGAGTTTTAAGAACTCACAATCACACTCACGATCAAACTCACGCTCAAGAGTTCTCAGGGCTCACACTCGCACTCACACTCATTAGTTCTCAGAACTCGCGATCACACTCCCGATCAGGCTCACGGTCGTCAGTTCTCAGGACTCACACTCACACTCACACTCATGAGTTCACGTAACTCACGATCACACTCACAATTTTCCGAGACTCGCGGCCTCACTCACGATCACCTCAAATCTGACGGTGAGCGTGAGTGATCGTGAGTGATCGCACTCATGAGTGAGAATGCCGAGGTATGCTGAGCACTGCCGTGGCTGGTCTTGTCCATTCACTGTACGTAGTTGGCCGGAGTTCGGGTGGCAGTGTCGCAAGCACCTCCACGCGTTCTCGCGAGGCCCCGACGCAGTCCCGTATTAAGGGAGAACACGTCGCCGGGACCCCGCAGTGCTGGCAGTTTGGGTCCGGGCCGGGATCCGCAGTGTTGGTGGGCTTCTAGAAGTGGGCTCGCAAAACGGGTGTCATTAGGGTCATGGTTTGCAGCCGTCTGAGTGCCACCCGCTCCCACCGGGAAAAAACCCCGCGGGATCGGGTGAGGGTCCGCATGCCGGAGTCCGGATAGCCGGGCTTTTCGAGCGAGTCGCTCCTCTCGTTTAATCTCGAGAAGGTCGGTTTCTTGTTCCTGATGGACGGGCGGAGGGATGAGGCCTGTTGAGGGCAAATTAACGGCGTGTAGCTGCGCCCTTGTGGCCTCGTCCGCCCGCTCATTTCCCGGGATGTTGGCGTGGCCGGGAATCGACGCGATCGTAACTGTTTGGTGTGCTTGCGTGGAACGGATACACGTTCGGATATTCTCAACTGTCCGGTTGCGTGTGTCTGGGTGGCAGAGCTCTCGAAGTGCTTTCCTTGCGTCGGTGTAGATTACCGTCTTTTTCACGAGGGCCCTCCGACCCTCGGTAGCGGCCCGAGTCGCGAACAGAATTGCCTGGAGCTCTGCCGCGCAAGAGCTGTTTGTGCTCCCCGGCATCGTTTGTTGCTCGGTTTCGCCTCAAGTGGGTGAATGCCAGGCAATCACAGTGCGTGGTTGCCCACCTCGGGCAGTGTCCCTGTAGAACACCTCTGTGTCTTCAGAATGTTCTGCTACATCCTTCAGATGGTTGGAGGCCTGCGCCATTCGGCGTCCGAGGTTGTTGTTGCCATATTTTTTGGGCAACGGCTTGGCTGGCGTGATGAGCTCGTTATCTCATGGTGGAGGTGGTGTGGGGAGGAGCGGGCCTTTCGTCAGGTGGGCCTTCCCGAACATGGTGAGGATGACATTTCCGTGGTATGTACGGCCGAGTCGTTTTCTTTGACATTGCACCATTTCTTGGGCAATTTCTTGTAATGTGTTCATCTGAGCAGCCTGCTCCAGCTGCTCCACGGGAGTGAACTTAGGAAGGCCAGTGACAACCCGCATGGCGGCCCTGTTCATCACCACCAAGGCTTGCTCTTGGCGTTTAGTTAGCGTAAGGTAGTTGAGTCCGTGATTTGTATCGCCTGGGCTCTTATTGACAGCAGCCTGTCCCTCTTTCCCATATTCCCGTCGGGGTCAACGTTGTCATCCGGCGCTTCGAGCCCAGGGATAGACGGCGCCAGGCGTAGGAGGCGCAGACAAGTCTGGCCTTCAGACACCACAAATCACCCCTGGCACTCTGAACACCGGCTGGAGGGACAGGTGCCGACAGACGAAGCACAGCACCCGAGACACTTCTAGGAGAGCAATTGAGACTTGTCAGTGGGAAGCGACAACCGACTCCCTAAGAAAACACAACCCCAAGCGGTGGCACTCGTCGACTACCAGAGAAAAACACTTAACCACGGAGCCTCCCCAGCCGCAGGCAGCCGAGCGGGGCGCGGAACGCCACGAGGCCCGCCGCGCCGCGGCTTGTTCCCGAGTAACAGGACACCCGCACCTCAAAGGGGGCTCTCCGCCCCGCGCACAAACTTCTTCTCCCTTCCAGAGGTAGCGAACATCCCCGAGTGAACCCCCACTAGTCTCCCCAAAACTGTTCGCGCAGGGCCTCCAGATGAAGTAAGACAACAAATAAAAAGGTTCCGGAACCTTACAGGGCGCTCGCAGCAGCGGGGTAATTGCGGGCCTCTTCCCAGAGAGTCACGGGACGCATGCGGTTCTCGCGCAGCGTGTTTGAGACCCCTGCTTTATGGGGCTCCGAGGTGCGCTTTCTTTTATCGTCAAACAACAGCTATCGTTCATAGGTCCTGGTTCGAATCCGTCTCGAGGGTCTGAACTTTTTGTATTTTTATAAAATCAGTGGGCGGCGGCAGTTACTGGGAGCGAGCGTGTGAATAATGACGTAAGCGACACTTTTCTCAAAGGACGACCATGCAATATTCCTTACATAATTCCCACTTACAGCTGTTGCTATAAAAAAAGTTAATTGTGTCAAATGAATGCTGAGGAAAGTTCCTTCAGCAGAAGGAAAACACTTGTATTCGTGACGCACTGTGTTCTCTGGAGTGCCCGCTGGACCTGCAAGTTTTACATGGGACGTCACCCTACTTGAAAGAGCGGGAAGATTTGAATGCTGGTCTTGGCATCACTTTCATTTGCTGTTTTCTTAATAACTAGTTGGAGTTTTGAGATAATAAATAGCATGCCGGAAAGAGTAGTTTTGGGCATTTGGAAGAAATAGTTATTTTGAAAAGTTAAAGAAACAAAACGCAAAATCTCTATTTTAAGGAATTAAATAGCCTCAAAAATGTGTTATTTATGACAGTTGTAACACGCAGACGGAGTGCAAGTTTGCGAACACGATAATCAAGCAACCTTCTGGATGTGGTATTCAATCTCCGCCACTTTATTGTGTGTCTCCGTGACTTTCTCTGTTCTTTGCCCCGCAGGGGGCACCTGTGAAAGCAGGTGTTTGGAGAGTGGCGTCTCCACGGACCCCGAGCCATGCGGATTCGCCCGCCCACGTCTGGCTGTGCGTGGCTTTCCCGTGTCCGGGGAAAAGGGCATCCTGGTGGTTGAGCCGAGCCTGGAGTAGGTTTGGACCCTTCGGGGCCCCCCGGGTGAGGCAATACACCACTTCGGCCCCCGCTTCTCGTAGACGGGGGTCCTGGTAAGGCCCGGCCAGGATGATTCAGTCTAGTCGCCTTTTCTTCTAGAATCCCCTCCGATCTTTCGCTTTTACCTTTCCTGTTTCTTTTACTTCCTTCTCATTTCTTTTGCTCCTTTTCCCCCCTCTTTGGTGGCAAGGGCTAACCTTGGGTAGCAATAGACCTCTGTCTTGACCCACACTTGGGTATAGTTTCCCGGCAACATTGTTAGCGTAACGCCTCCAGCCAAGCCCATCTTGTTATGGTGCGTTACCTAACCCCTTGTTGGGCTCGGTGGTGGGCGGTGCACCGCGGATTCTGAACACTCTTTGCCCTCTTATTGCGCCTCACCCCTCCAAACCCCGTTCAGGTCACGCCCTTAAAAGGCGCTGCCCTGAACAAAAAACCATCGACAAAGAATGTGAAGTAGAAACTTTTGCTAAGTTTTTCATAGTTCATTCGCTGGATGAAAAAAAACCCGTTTCAAAGATCTCACCTTTTATTGTAGCAAAGGTGCTAGAAAACCTTGTAGGGTTTTCCTACAAGGCTAAAAAACAGCACACTGGAGACCTTCTTGTGGAAGTGAACACAAAAAAAACAAAGTGACGCACTCCTCAAACTGACTACCATCGTTGATCTGAAAGGTGTCGGTGAGCCCTCATCGCACACTAAATACTGTCCGTGGAGTCCTCTCTGAGGACGACTTCTTGCACACCAGTGAGGAAGAACTCCTCGAGGGACTCCAAGGTGCTGGTGTCGTTGCCGTAAAACGCATCATGTTTAGGAAAGATGGCGAACAAATTCCTTCGAGACATGTCATTCTGACTTTTGAAAGGCACACTCTCCCTGAGATAATCAAGACAGGATACTTGAACTGCCGCATCCGCCCGTACGTCCCCAACCCCCAGCAGTGCTTCCCTTGCCAGCGTTTTGGTCATGGAACACGCAGCTGTCGTGAGAAGGAGACGTGTGCGAAGTGCGGTAGTCAAGGTCATGTTTCCGATACTTTCCGATTTCCGATACGGTGGACCACATCCTGCTTATTATTGGGCATGTCCCTCTTGTAAGTTAGAAAAGGACATCCTTACCATCAGAGCAAAGGAAAACATACCGTACCCAGAAGCCAAGAAGCGGTTCTCCTTTTTATCAAAGGGGAGTTTTGCCGAGGTGGTGCGCAGGGGCCCTGCACCACACTCGGAGTCGAGGGCCACTCAGGTCTCTCCCGAGATCCTGGCGGCCGACTTCAGGGCCCCAGCTCCCCGACAGGGGCAGCAGCTGCTTCCTCCAGTCCCTGGCGGTAGCACGCGTGCTGCTCCTCTTTCCAAGGACAGGCCGGCAAAAGCCGCGCCTGCCCCCTCTCCTCGGTCCCCCCCCCCTGGGGAGACGGAGCGAACTTCTCGCTCTTGCTCGCTAGAGAGGGCCCCCCTACCGAAGGAGCAGCATGGTGCCCACGCAGCTCCTGTGAAAGGAGGGGACCGGACGGGCTCAGACGACTCGTCGTCCAGCTCGTCTGCAACACCCCCAGCCGGTCGTGGCCGGGGTTTGCGCCCCCGGACACCTGGCCGGACAAGTGCTGCTGATAAAACAACGGATACCTCTCAGGAGGTGGAGATGTTGACGGACGCTGACAATCTGTCCACTCCTGGGTCCGACCAGGACAATATGGTGTGGGAAATGCCCTCCAGTAAACATAAAAAGAATAAGAAGACTGTAGTCCCGCCCAAATGATGATCCCAATGTCTTCCACCTAGTTTCTGTTGACTCTACAATCTTACTCATTTTATTAGGTTTATTTTTTCAGTAGCTTGTTTACCTACCCTACCTTTTATAGATGACTAAGTTACATTTTATGCAATAAAACTGTCGCGGTCTTTTAAAAAATACTGACGATGTGAACTATTTCATGGATCAGCTTCGGCCCATCGCTCTCGCCTTGCAAGAAACCCATCTTCACACTAATTCCTTTAATATTTTAAGACATCATCAGGTTTTTAGAAAAGATCGCCCCTCTTCCACCCCTTCTGGTGGTGTTGCAGTGGTCGTGCAGAGTGGAGTTGCTTGCTCTCAAGTTCCGCTCTGCACGCCGCTGGAAGCTGTTGCAGTACGTCTCCTTCTGGACCGCCTTGTAACAATTGTTTCTTTATACTTACGACCTAACATTCCTTTAAACCTTCAAGAGCTTCAGGGACTTATAGGACAGCTCCCGCAACCTTTTTTTAATTTTGGGTGATTTTAACGCCCATCATCCTATGTGGGGTAGTACCCGTCAAGACTCCCGTGGTGGTGTGATTGAACGTCTTTTATTGTCTTCGGGGCTGTGCCTTCTCAACGGGAGAGAGCCAACCTTTTTTAGTGCGGCACACAACTCATTCACATCCATTGATCTTTCAATTGCTTCACCTTCATTACTTCCTTGCTTCTCTTGGAAGGTTCTTCATAACCCTTTTGGAAGTGATCATTATTCAGTTATTTTAGAGAGTACCGTTCCATTGCCTAATCTTTTAAAGCGGGTCCCTATTTGTAAGTTAGACAAGGCAGACTGGGCGCTTTTTAATCTTCACTCCACTTTAGATCCTTCGCTTCTTTCTTCTATGTCCCCTGAGAACGCTACACTTTATGTTACTGAGCAGATACTGAAGGCTGCTCAGCAGTCCATTCCATAGCCATCTGGTAATATACCCAAAAAATGTAAACCTTGGTGGAATAAGGAGTGTGCCACAACCCGGGCGGACCGAAATAGGGCGTGGGGCAGATTTCGCAGATACCCCACTTCAAGCAACCTTGTTGAGTTCTAGCGATGAAAAGCCAAGCCTCGTTGGACTAGGAAGCAGGCAAAGCGGAAGTCGTGGATGAAGTATCTCTCTTCTTTAACCAGCTTTGTTCCAGCCAAAGAGGCCTGGGACAGATACAAAAAAGTGAATGGGGATTACAGGTGCTTTGCCATTCCAACGTTTAATGCCCCTTCTTCATCACTAAAAGATATTGGCAACATACTTGGGGAACATTTTTATAATTCATCTAGTTCAACCAACTACAGGGATACTTTCGGACAGTTAAAAGATCGTGCAGAGCGACAAAAGCTTGTCATGTCAGGAGGAAATTCAGCATCTTATAACCAACCATTTAGGCGATGCGAGCTTGAGATGGCTCTTAATGTGACAAAGCTTTCTGCCCCTGGTCCCGATGGTGAAATGCTGCGCCGCCTTTCTCCTGAATCCCTTGAAGACCTTCTCTTGTTTTTTAATCTTTTGTGGGAAAAGGCATGTTTCCCTCGGGCTTGGAAACACGCACATATCATCCCCCTCCTAAAGCCTAACAAAGACCCCTCACAACCATCAAGCTACCGCCCCATTGCACTGACAAGCTGCCTTGGGAAAACATATGAAAGGCTTATAAACAGGCGACTGGTCTACATATTAGAAAGCCAGAGAGTATTTGATAAGAATCAATGTGGATTTCGCCAAGGTCGATCTACCCTTGACCACTTAGTTCGCCTGGAGACTGTGATACGGTGAGGCATTTGTAAACAGGCACCACTGTGTTGCGGTTTTTTTTTACTTAGAAAGGGCATATGACACAGCGTGGAGGTATGGGATTCTCCGAGACCTGTATGCCTGTAATATCCGGGGCCGTATGCTGCGAAGCATAAAGGAATATCTGACAGACAGGACTTTCCAAGTTCGTCTCGGCTCAGCCCTATCTGATTCCTTTGTTCAAGAAAACGGAGTCCCTCAAGGGGGTGTTTTAAGTGTTACTTTGTTTTTGCTAACAATGAATTCACTCGCACAACTGCTGCCACCCTCTATTTCATATTCTCTTTATGCTGATGATATACAGATTTCATCATCGTCTTGTAACCTTTCTAGTTGTGAGCGCCAGTTGCACTTAGCCATAAAGAAACTGTCCAAGTGGACCGACGAAAATGGGTTCAAGTTCTCTGCGTCAAAAACGGTCTGTGTTCCTCTTTGGACCCATCCCTGGAATTTAATGGAACTCCTATACCTGTTAGGAAAGAGCACGAATTTCTTGGTGTGATATTTCATAGAAAGCTTAATTTTATTTCCCACCTTAAAGCGCTGAAGCAAAAATGCCTTCAGTCGACAAACCTTCTGAAAGTTTTATCTCACAAGTCTTGGGGGTATGATAGAAAATGTATCCTGCAGCTATGCAATGCCCTTGTACGATCCCGCCTTGACTATGGTGCAGTAGTGTATGGGTCGGCTCGGCCCTCTGCCCTTAAGATGCTGGACTCAGTTCACCATCTCGGCTTGTGACTGGCAACAGGAGCTTTCCGGACGTCCCCCGTCCTCAGTTTGTATGCAGAATCCAATGAGCTGTCCCTGAACAAACGACGTACATATCTTAGTCTAACATATGCTTACATGATTCTGGCCGACCCTCAACATCTAACTTACTCTTCCCTCACAAGGTCAAGGTTCTATCGCCTTTTTTTAAGAAAATAAATCAAGCATTGTAAGACCGTTAAGTTCCGCATTGAACATCTTCGCTCCTCGCTGGACCTTTCTCTGGACCAGGTCGTCCCCGTTCGGAAAGTCAACGGTATTCTACCTTGGAAAACACAGCGAGTTGAATCTGACTGGTCTCTCGCGAAGTTCAACAAGCACGGCATTTCCCATGCTCTAATTAAGCAAGAGTTTGCTGAACTGCAAAATAAGTATGATGGTTATCTTCATGTTTATACAGATGGCGCCAAAACTTCATCTTTCGTCGGTTGTGCTGTATACTCTCAAAGCTTCTCCAAGGTTCAACGAGTTGATTGTATTGCCAGCATTTTTACTGCGGAGCTCTATGCGGTATCAATGGCGATTGACTATATTATCAGTAGGAAAATACTGAGGGCGGTCCTGTTTGTTGACTCTCAAAGTGTGATTCTTGAAGTTTACTCTCTTAAAGATACTAGAAATATGCTTGTACAACAAATTCGATATAAACTTAACTCTGCTTTGCATGGGGGTCAAAATATAAAATTTTGTTGGGTACCCAGTCATATTGGCATTCAGGGCAATGAAGAAGCCGACAAGCTTGCAGGATCTGCTGGGAACCTTCCAAAATCACTGTCCTGTTTACCCTATCAAGATATTAAGCCCTTGGTGAAGTCCTCGATTCTTCATTCTTGGCAATTGGAATGGGACATGGAGTGTGATAACAAGCTCCATGTTACCAAACCTGCATTGGGAGTTTGGGCAACCTCTTCATGCAAGGGCCGACTTCATGAAACATTGTTGTGCCGCCTCAGAATTGGGCACTCATTTATAACTCATAGGTATCTGCTTTCGGGAGAAGATCCACCCGTGTGTGATCAGTGTGGTGATAGGCTCACTGTTTTACATATCTTGTGGTTGTGTCCCGGCCTTCAGCCCAAGCGCCGCATTTATTTCCCTGAATTTTTTCAATATCATATCCCATTTCATCCTGCTTTCCTTGTGGGAGAGAATCCTCTAGTCCCTTTTGAAAGAGTAATATAATTCCTTAGTAGTACTGGCCTTTTACACCGACTCTAGCCTTTTGGTCATAGTTTTGTAAAACCCTTCCTTTAGTACAACGATCCTTACAATTACTTGGCGCAGATGGCCTCGTAGCTATTGCGCCATAAACCCCAAAAGTCCCTCTCTCTCTGTTGTTTGGATAAAATTACTGACATGTCTGACCTTGACATATCTTCTTAGTGGCGATAGGAATGCGGTTACAATTTGGACTGAAAATCCTGCAGAAGTTCCGTTCGCTAATGTTAACTGCATTCAAATGTTTAGTCGCATTTCTAGATATAGAAAAGAGCGCGCTACATTTTTTTTAATGTTCTACTGTGTTAGTTATTTTGCCCTGATAATAGCTACGTTGCATTTTAACCCGTCTTTGTATGCGCAACTATGTGACATATTTTATTAGAGCATATTGCACTGACTAAATATAAGTCACAATATACGCACTGCTATAAACCTCACACCCGTGCCAAGATTCTGAGCCGTTACCTAAATGCAAATATAGCTAGAAATCCTCTGCAGTTTTTTTTTCCATTTGTTTTTCAACTTAGTCGCGAACTCGAACGTCTCCTATTTCACAAAAATGACACTTCACCGAAAGAGTTTTTTCTAACACTTTAAGACTATTTAGTATATATCATTACAGAGCTTGAAAACAACATTATATTGTATTATGTGTCCTTCAAGAATGCTGCTTAATCATGTATTCTATGAAACAAAGCTCAAAACACTTGTGTGTTTTTTTTTGGTGCAAGAATAGAGACCCGAAATAATTTTAAATAGAAATTACAATATTCGTAGAAAATGGTATTATAGTAAAAATATCTATCCTTGATGTTCAATAAGCTTGACTAGCAAAATGTTTAGAAAAGCTAGCATATTGAAACAAGAGGTAAACAGCTTATCTTTCTTTGCTGTTCTACTGCATTTCTTAGCACAGAGCGCATCAAAAACAGACGCGTAATGAACATGATAAATTAAATATGTCAAAACATGCAGGCAATTGGAAAGACGTCAAATAAATCTGATCCTTCGTATCTCTTTAGTGGTATTTGATTGGCAGCACTTTCTACTTATTTCTATTAAATTGTTTTCGCCGCCGCTGGTATCATTTGCCACTGAGCGCGTTCGATGTTGAGGACGGGAGATATGGTACGACCGACTCCGAGCTTAGAAAAAACGTTCTGCTTATTCTTTCGTGTCGTCGGACTCGTATTAAGGGCTAAGGTGACAGACGTCTTTTTTCGGCGGCACGGCAGGCCGATGGATCGCCCAAGTCACCACTAACACCAAACGTGTGCTGTTTGCAATAATTTGTTGCGAGGCGGTCGTGCATCTACGCGAAACAGATATTTCTGGATATGCCAGCTCTTAGCCTATAGTCAATTTTCCGCAGGGAAGAAGGGGCCGGTCAGAATGGTGACGACCGATGATGATGTTCGCCCATGGAAGTCCCCCGGGAATTTGAATAAGAAAAAAAAAAAACTAAAAGTTATTCGATCCCGCTGGACACATTACAACGTTGGTAGGTTTATAATGGCCAGTGTGGCCAAATTTATTTTAAAACAAAACGACAAATCAACGGTAATATACAAAACTTCCAAAAGTAAAACCCATACTTTAGTCCCCCGTCTCAAAAGCCGAATCCCCTGATCTTAAAAGCCGAATCCTCCGAGAATCCTCTCGGCAGCCCTTTTCTGGACTCGTAGGGGCCTCCTTTCCGTCCAGAGGCGGACCAATCACTTCGAGTTTGCCCATTGTCAAGTGGTACACTCTTGCCCTACGATCAGCGAGCTGTCAACATGACCCCCCTCCGACGCCTCAGCGGTCAAACCCAAATTCTCTGTAGAGTCACTACATGCTTTCTTAGCCGTCTGGCTGGCGCCACGAAGTTAAGTTATTGCGGTGATTAAAAGCGAAGTTTCCACACTAAGCGGCGAAATACGCCGGACCAAAGCACACTCGCTTAAAAGCCACAAGTGCGGACAGAAGCCCAAGACAGGGATGTTCCGGCGCCCCAAACTGAAACCCAATCCGTTTGTTAACGACCGGGGTCCGACTCCTCTCCACCGAGCCCCGCGGCTGCTGGAAGCCCCCCGCGCGTGGGGGCGGAAGACGCCCAAAAATGCAGAGACAAACATAGGCAGATAAAAAAAAACAATGCCGACCCAACTGTAGAAAGATAGACTTTCCTAAAACGAATCTTACTTCCTTAATTCTGTCAAAATCCTTCGTTACTTAACACCTATGAATACATAGAAAAACAAATAACGAATTAAACACTTGCACATCGTCGTAAAAAGTTGTTAATATAATGATAGTCAAAGGGGTGTCAGTTGATCTTCTTATTTTGAATCAAGTTGTTTAAATCACATAAAAAAGGAAAAAAAAAAACGTGTCCCCACAACAGTACGACCCCCCCTAACCCCGTTTTTTCTTTTTTTCGATATATTTTGTTTTTGGGAGGCAAAATTGCGTCTGAGAGGAGGTTGGCCAACGACTTTCTTAATACGCCAACTTTAAGGGCAATACGAAAAAAAAAATACAACTTCCTATACCGTAAATATTTGTATGTATTGTCACGGGTAGTGACCAATAAACAAAAAATAAACAGGAAGGAATAAACGTTTAATGTGGCGAACTTGTGCCAAAAATAAAAGAGTGCAAAAGATAATAATAGAGCGTCGCGGGCGTCGAAGTCGGCGTAGCAGCGGAGACGAACGCTGGGGCGAAACTGACTGCGGCTCGCCACGCGGAGCCCCTTATGTACATGCGTGGTCTTCTGGAATAATCGGCGTAGAAACTTCGACGCGTAGAACATTCGGGCCTGGAACAAGCAACATAATTCTCTAATTCTCCAGAACACTAAGTTACAGGAATAAACAAAAGACACGTCGCTCCCAGAATTCGAACCCTAGCTTTTCGCGTGGGAGGCTGGCGCGATAACCATTAGGCCACGCGCGCGCTGCCTACTTGGCCAGCGCGCCCGGCAGTATAACCCACGTAAACTTGCGTACTAGAATTAGTTGAATTGGTTTTATTGAAGTTTATGCACGAAGAAATATAAAATGACAAATTTGGCTTCTTGCGCAACCCTCTCATACCAGTGCATGTTCTGCTCTGTTCACTTTAACAAAAAATTGTGTTATACTATTGCTAATATTTCTTGCATTGCACCCGACATAATTATATGAAAATTCAAAATAGTCGAATTTTTGAACAGCAATACAAAATAATCATCCTCGATTTTTTCAAAATTTACTTATTGAGCATTTGAAAACCGGTAATTCATACGCGCCCAATCAGCGAGGCTTTGAATAGTTATGTTTATGTTTAAATAACGTGGTCACTATCTAGGCAGCGTGTCCCTGGTGCGTACGCAGACGACAGAAGTGACAATGTGACTGGAACAATTTTAAGTCACTCGTCCAAGCGTAATTGTGGGCCGGGCTTGCGGCGCGCTTTTGGCTCGTAATTTTTAAATCAGTCTAGAAAATATGAAAATTTAGCCAGGAAGCTCTAAAAACTTTTATATTTTTGCAAACATTTTCAATTTGTGGGGCTCTTAATTTTAATTGCCGTCAATAAAGAACTGGCAGCATTACCTCGGTGCTAATGATCAAAAAGCTAGTTAACATGTTTTAATTATTTAGTCAAATTACCATAACGATTATTCCCACATCTAATGTCGGTCGAGCCTATAAAAACGTGATGAAGTCGGCACTCGTCTAGCTTTCACCCTTTTAAAAAGAATGTTTCCAATGAAAATAAAGCATCCTGTGTAAACCTACGAACGGACAAAGCAAGAACGTAAAGGACACCTGTCAACATTTCTTGTCACTTGAAACAAGATAAAAATACCTACAGAATTATTGTCTTTACATCAACAGCTTACGTGGCAAAAGGTCAAGGAAGATTTTTTTTTACTCCAGTCACATGTCACGGCTTGATGAAAGAAAAGAGCGAGTATCACAAGGTAGGACTCCTGGAAAAACCAAGACGCCAACTTGAGTGAATATGCAGCCTGCTTTAGCATTTGTAGCGGTTTGCAGCCTTCTCGCAATGCATATACCTTCGCCGGCAGAAAGTACCAGCGATACCAAGGGAACAGCAGACCAGTTATTTGAGGTATAGTTTTATGAACTTACATTTGATGGGTTTCCGTGATATTATCTTTTAAAGCAACCACATATATTTGAACCGAGAAAAAAATTGCTAAGTTCAAAGCTAGTGATTAATTTTATTCGTTAACTCTCTAATGGTAATTGTTTTGTGTGCAAGAATATGAAGATTAACATACAATTGAACAGGGAAACGAAACTATTTCTTGAATATTTTACGTTAGGTGCATGTCGCATGTCTTATATTTGCAGTGGAGTAGTGCCGTTCTATGGGAACGATTTATATAAAATATTTTGCCGCTTAAGGAATGCCTGTGAAGGGGCCTGTTTTAAACTTTTTTTAAGATATTGGCCATACTTAATACATGCACCAGCGCTCTGAAATATTTATACACGGCGCATAACCAGTGTTGGAATCAAGTTACGTCTGTTGACTAACTGATATCAGGTGCTCTCGGGGTTTCTAAAGTCATGTGGTACGATATAGAAATGAGTATCCCTTAGATCTTCAAATAACGTTAGCAGTACGTTAGCGTTTATGAACAATCCACTCCTCAAAACCTGGAAATCGGGCTGCACTTTTCTATGTACTTTCTCCTGCATGTGTTTTCTCCTTCGCGGTTTATTATTTTGTGCCATACCACGTCCCCTGTAAGAAGCCGGCAACAAAGGCAATTAGTGTATAATAATCGCTGTTTGTTTTCTACACTAAATCTACATTTTTGTCTCAATTGGACGGTGTGTTCCTGGTTCTATTTATTAATGTTTGGTGAGTTCATTCATGTCAGTTCATTTTAGACTATAATGACTTAGTAAGTTACAAGTATATGAAAAATAAGGTCTTCAAACTCTGTATTAAACTAAACTTTGCTTTCGATAACAGCGAATATTTGGCATGCACCTCAATATAATTAGACAAACAGTGAACTTTATTGCGTTAAAGCCTTAAATGGACGCATATAAAAGTAAATGTATTGATGTTCCTTTTTTAATTTGGCACACTTGAATAAATACTTCCCTGAGCAACAATAACGTGAAGGCAGGAAACATAAACAAGAGATCGAAAACGTATTGCATAACCCAATGTGTTTAAATATTTTAAGAAGAATAGATCTGCATCAACATGTCCTACGGTATCGCACCTATAATGAGTCTGTTAGCAGAGGGTTGTTTATTGCACACTACAGCGCCTGATAAAACAGAATGCACACAGGTAGGTGGGGTCCTCAAACGCATTGAAACGTTGTATAGAAACAGTTGCATATGATTGAACCTCATTTAATGTGTTCCCATATGGTTCACAAATAAACACAATAAATTAGCAGATCTGCAGTACTCTTTATGTAGTGAAACCATGAACTTTAGGATTAAGACATAAATTATATTAAATATTCGGGGGCTGAATATATTCACTGAGAACGGTACACGATCGGTGCTGGTGAAAAACCGACTAGGGGGCAGATCATGCATATACCAGACCAGCATTACAGTACACCATCGCTGTCTGGGATCAGGTTTACCTTCTTCTGATCTAGGGACTTCAACGCATCCAGTGTGCTACAGCTAGTTCACTCCTGGAGAGGTACGGTTGCCTTTTAAGCACATCCGAAATATCGCAGGACTGGGACTAGGACCCCTTGAGTTCCAGCCATAAGACTCTTATGGCTGGAACTCAAGCGTTTCACTTAAGTTACCAAGAAAAAACAAATAAATCTGTGATTTATTAAATTTCTATACCCTACAGTACCTCTACTCACAAAATGGTAATTTAAAAAAAATCTAAATAATGTAAAAGAATTAAACGTTGTTTGTACTGATAATTGTGGAATAAAAAACATTGCTAAAGTAAGTGATATGGCGAGAGATTTTGGGTCAATATATTAAGCACTGTGCACCTGCAATGATGTAAAAACGAAATGACGGAAACAAAATGACGTAGGTGCGAACTCTCTACCCCTCGCTTCAAAGTCGGCCAGCGACTAGCGCAATACGTATCACGCTCATGACGTCAATATTTCCTGCACGGCTAAGGCTACTGTCGTTCCGAGCGTTGCCGCTTGGTGGCGCCAACGCGTGACAATATCGCCTAGGAGTAATATTCGAGGACTGTACGCCTTATGGGCTACACATAATCTGCCCGCAACGTCATTCGCGGCCATGACGGTATTTTATGTGTCACGAGCGTTCGGTTCATTGTGTTAGTTTCACACAGCAGAAGTAGTTGCTCGAGGAAATCGGCCAGTAGAAATAACCGTCAGCACCCAGCAATGGCGAAATCTGTAAGCTATGCATATAATTTATTCACTGGGTGCCATATTCGAGTGCGCTATTCAGAGCGCATCCGGGGGAAGGGGAAAAGGGGAGGCGGTAGGCATTCGGAGTGGGAGCGGGGGGGGGGGGGGGGGAGGGGGGGCGAAGTCTTTTGTAATACGTTACAGCCAAATCGTTGCCCGGATGTATTTTGTTGACTTAACATTCGCTATGTCACCAAAAACTGACCTTTTGG
Source organism: Ixodes scapularis (assembly GCF_016920785.2). Taxonomy (NCBI): domain Eukaryota; kingdom Metazoa; phylum Arthropoda; class Arachnida; order Ixodida; family Ixodidae; genus Ixodes; species Ixodes scapularis. The sequence goes on along the minus strand of NW_024609880.1, from coordinate 104,919,535 downwards.
CTGGTGTATATTAATTTTTCTTTAAAAATTGATATACACCAGAAAAAAAAAAAGTGCTTAAGGGGGCGCGGTCGGCTCCCCACCGTCCCCATTCCATAAATCCGCCCCTGCTTTCACCTGCCGTGTGCGAAAGACTGCGGCCTTGATGGTGTTGAATGCACGTTGCTCCGCCAAGTCACATTCAGAACTTCCACGAGCGAGCCATACTGCCCCGAACTGGCGCTATGGCGGCATTCCAACGGAGCTTCACAGACCAATCCTGATGCAATTTTGAAATTTGTTTATTTATTTAAAAATTAGTTTTCTTCGCCTTTCTTCCGGCAGCTCAGACACACTAGTACAGGATAGTGTTTCTGGACTGATGGCACAAGATAGACCACATCTAAACAAAGAAATAAGTACCAGCATTTCGTTTCCGTACCCCTTTAATATAACGAATGGGTCAAACAAAATTGGCTGACTTCGTTGAAACCAGAAAACTCAGTTTCACATGAGTTTAAATGGTGCATATGATTGTTAAAAATACCAAATAAAAATATGCGACTTATCTTATCTTAAAGTAACAAATAAAAATGAGAGTTTTCTAATTGGTGAACGGGAAGTTCAGCCTTTGCCGTGTCAATGTGATCATTAGACCATATTGACACGGCAGTGTGGGTCATTAGAACACTTGAACACAAAAACAAGACGAAAGCGAAGAACAACTTTCCCACTTTACGATCGTTCCCCAAATTCGCCAAATAAAGTGCCTTAAAGGGCCTATGAAACAAATTTTGGGCGGGGATAAATGAATTTGGGTGGTTTCATCTAAACTCAGGCACGGATTTGGGGCCGAATTTTCAATTTCGACGAAAAAAATATATCGGAGGCCCCGCCAGCCGCACGCTTCCTTTTCCCGGCACACTCTGGCGCGGGCACGTAGCGACATTGGGTGGCTTTCTTTGAAGCTGACGCGCTTCGGCCAATGGGGGCCTCGTCCTTTGAAACTATAATGCGCGCCAGCCAATAGGACCCCTATCCATCAGGTTTCGACTTCGCTTAGAGAGGGGAATTTATATGGCGTTTGGCTTGGCGTTTTGCGCGGCTTCAAAGCTGGGAGCCTTCAGGTTTCGGCTTCACTTAGAGAGGGGAATTTATTTGCCGTTTGGCGCGGCAGCTGATGACGTCGACTCGCTCTATGGCACAGTGAATGCTTTCGCATTAAAATCATATGTGACGGTATGAAATTATGTGGCAGCAGCTCTCTGTGAGCGGGTGCTGTGTCGAAAACCGTTAATAGCCGGTGCATATTAATTATCTGCGCCGAGAAAATTGGTGGCTGTCAGCAGGCGGAGTTTTTTTTTATCACCACAAAGTTATGATACTCGCTCTTGTTCTTTTGCAAGCTATCAGGAGACAGTTTACACCAAGCCTGAAGGTAATAGGGTACTATTCAAATTCAATCATTACAAACTGAGCAGTACGTGTAGCAGCTTTCTCTGTACCCTGACCTTTTGATCCGCTCAAGGCTAGTGTAAAACGTTGCGCTGTTTTAGTGTTCATCAGCGGGAGATGTGCGGACTTACATCATATTTTATACAACGCCACACTCCACCTTTTCTCCATTTTCATTTTTGACACAGCATTAGTTCGCCCGCACAAACTACCAAATGAACACTGCTACATTGCTTAAACTCTGTGCAAAAGCTAGCCACAGAACAAACATCCTTGACCGGCCAGTAATTGTATTTATCACTGCACTCAGTACTCAATATAGTTTTGAGAATTTAGAACAGTTTTGATAATTTAGACAGATAATTACTTTTGTCATGTACTAAGCGTATGATTATTGTACCATTCCTACGTTGGGCTTACCGAACTGAGTATCTATAGCTGAGAGGAATTTTCTTGTGTTTTCCAGTCTCACGGTTTTCGTCAAAATAAACAAACCAGCAAACTGAAAATAGATATCTGACAAAAAAAAATATAGTTTATTCGTTTTAGTTTTTGGTGCGCTTGATTTTTCTAGCTAGAACTTTGAAAACCCACGTCTATCACGTCATCACGTCTTTCTGGATATTCATAAAGAGCCGCACAGATCCACGACATAACTGTTGAACCGTCATACAAATCTGACCACATTGAAAAAATGTGGAACTGACGTCCGAAAATTTTCGGTGTGCTAATTACATACCAGAGATCTCATACTTTTCAAAGCGTCGGTTGGTTTGTCGTGCATGTTTCTCGTCATTACCTCAGGACGATTTGTACACTTTGTTCTGACCGGGTTTGCCGGAGACGTGAGCTGTAAAGCGCGATTCAAACAAACTCGGAATACGGAACCCGGGAGCCGGAACCCGTACTGACGTAATCACTTCCGGCTCCCGTATACGGGAGCTGACGTCACGGTTTGATTTGCCCGGGGCGCGGCACGGGCCCCCGTTTACGGGAGCTGACGTCACGGCGGCTCCACAGGCAACCAATCAACGGCTGTCGTCAAGCGGGGTCGTCGCCGCCACAGGTCGCCGCTTGTGCGGGCGCGCGCGCACAAGCGGCGACCTGTGGCGCTTGTGCGCGCTTCGTTTCGTGATGGCGTCGTCTAGGAGAGATCCCGACTACCAAGCTCGAATTGCCTCACTTATGAACCTTTGTGTAGTGAGATGAGTCACAAATGCAAGAACTATCAACTGGCGTCAGCTGACTACTTGGCTGCGTGTGAGCTACGGAGCGTGAAGAAAAAGAAGCGAAAGGCCGTCCGCGAGCTCCTGAATCGTGAGACGGATGTTCGAAGACCCCGACGGCCGGGAATTCTTCGAGTGCTTCCGAATGTCACGAGCCAGGTAGGGAGTGCTGCTTTTTATTTTGGATTATTTTCATGTTGTATATCAAGTGGCGTTCCACGTGGGCCCGCGCGTCGCTCGCAGGAATACTCCCGTGGAGCGTGCCCTTCCGCAGTGAAACCACGTTTATATAATTTTTAACGCGGCAGGATCGCGAGAGCAGCTTTCCTAACAGTCACACGCTTGTCGGAATTTGCTGCGTCTGTTATAAAAAAATAGCAATGGCATGCACATGTGCAGCTCATACGACACGTTTTCTGTCCACTAAATCTGGTCACGGTGTTTTGCTCCTTTGAGTGCATGTACGACGGAAGCCCGTTGTGCTTCCTTCTCCTTTGTGCTAGCTAGGATGTGTGCTTACAAGCTGCTTTCGAGTGAATTCGGCACGAAAGCTCGCGCTGCAAAACCCAGGGATCTTGGGTTCAATCCCCACCCCTGCCCGTTTCGATCTGGATGAGCATCGTACCAGCAGACCTTCGTGTTTCACTACTGCGTGACGGGTGTTAAAGACCCTAGGCTAGCGGTCGCACAGTGGTGCCTAAAAACTCCGATCTACAGCGCGCACCGGTGTCGTTGACATTTTAAACTTCTAAGTGCCGGATGTAGCTCGCGCGTACAATGTTTGCAGCTAGGCACATAGCCAGGATTTTCTTTCGGGGGGTGGGGTTTGACGCTCGCAGAGTGCCTGAGGCTGATAACACATGGTGTATATAAAAAAAAAAAAAGACAATGAACAAATAAATTGCTTCATTACAATTATAGTGAACAAGCATTCCGTCAAAGCTGGAGGCGGAGCACATTTGCTCATTAATAACATCCCACTGCCTTTCCGGTCTCTTTGCAGCCAGCAAGCCACCCACTGCCTGCCTCTACACACGGCCTTTCTAAAGGCCAGTCATATTTGCATTGAAGATGCCGTTTCATCGGGTTGAAACCACCTTCCGTGTCTCCAAAACCATGTGAATAAATTATCAAAAGCAGTATCGAGTTCTTTCACTTGTCTCGGTCCTTGTGGTCGCTAAGATACCTGTCGTAGATCCAGGGGTACCGCTGAACTAGCTGAATTAATCTATAGGCTTTCTCGGGAACATCAAACGCTGCGGCAACTTCAGACCTCTTCGCGGCAGCGTCACTCTTCTTTGCAGCTTGAGCAGCTTTCCTTGCGTCGTAGACGGGGGGGAAGGTCATCGTCGCAATTTTTCTCGCAAGCAAGCACGGAGCGTCTGAGGCACAGGTCTGAGGGATTTGCACGCCGAACGACGTTAACGCCGGTGGCAAGGAGGGCGGAGAAGGGAAGCGCGCCGCGCTGATTGGCCGCGGAGAAAATACGGAAACCTACGTCACGACCCGGAAAGGAGAAAGTTGAAAAATTTTCAACTCTTCAGTCCGGGTGCCGGAAGCCGTAATTACGTCACCGCCCGAACGGACGGAGCGCTGACGTCACTACGGGTTCCGGCTCCCGGGTTTGTATTCCGGGTCTGTTTGAACCGCGCTTAAGGGTTGGCCACTGCTCCCTTTGCACGAGAACTGGTGCAGGCGAAGCGCATTCTACAGAAAGTACGCGCAGGGAGAAACAAGTGAAGGACCAGGGGTGTCAATTTCATGATATACAAAAATATCACACTATCCAAGCCCCACCACACACGATTTATTGCATTGATATGCAGGCCTGGAAGACGATCCCATTGCCATCCTTTAATTCAAAGACCTACAACCTAAAAAAAAAAAAAAAATACATTGCATATCTTACATTGTATATTTAGTGCTCAATGTATACTCGTGTTTAGTTCAGTCCATTGAGAGTTAATTCGATAAAAAGGTCCAGCGTTAGTAATCGGTGTGTATTAACCGACGTTTCGCAAACGCAGCTACCACCGTCAAACGTTTAGTGAATTTTAACGCGGGGAGTCATCGCTACGGACTATACATTCATGAACAAGCGTACGCACGAGGGTTAAAGGTTTATATTTTCTACATGTGATACTCGCGAGACGTAATTACCACAATGAAATGAGACAATGCCGTTTGCATATACACGAAAGAAAACCTATCCATTAAAACAAACAAAGTACACAGGAGATCCACTTTGGGAAGATACGGAAAATATACGCGTCCCGCAGCGATGGCTCTGAGAAGAGCTAGGAAAGTACAAGATAACTGAAAAAACGAACTCGATAGCTCACTGAGAAACTTATCAGTTCGCTGCCTTGCTGAGCGCTCGGTGCTTTGGAGACGAGGCGTCAACAAGCCCAGGTGCAAGGTTGAGGGACGAAGCTGAGGCGGGTGCAGACTGAAGCCGGGTCGGCGTTCGGGTTGTCGTGTTGGGGAAGACAGCGCCGTATTCCGGGAACACAGACACCAGACTTCAGAGGAAGTATGGGACTTGAAAGTGCCGAAAACCTGGCTAGGAAGAAGTGAGGAAAAGCTCAGGCCCGTCGGACGACGGCCTTCCACTTCCGCGCCATGCTGTCTTTGATATGGTCCCAAGTTCTGAGCTCTTCGAACGCTTTCTCTTCTCTCCCCCGTCGCCTTGGGACTCACACCGACTCAGTCCATGGAACACGCGTGGCAGGTGCATATTCGCAGCCATGCCGGACGGATTAGATGCATTCTTCATATAACGCAGCAGTGAACCCTTTCTCTTGGGTGTAGTTCCGAAAACAACATTGGAGCTTAATGAATTATGTAACAGGCTGAAGATCGTGAACTCCAGCACCAGTGCCGAGGTCGGATATACTTTACTTGTGAGTCACGTCTTAAGTCTGGCTAGAAGGACACAAACTGAAAACTCTATTCTCTCTATCTTAGTTATATTTCTTTAAGTTAAGCATATACCACACGTGTCCTTAGTTTTTGTCTCGCCTCTGGCTTGTTACAAGTGGCTAGACGGAACATATTTTCTGTTTTATTAAACATGCATTTTGTCTTCTATGACCACTAAATAAAGTCGATTCTTCTTCTACAACTTTATTTCAACGAATATTAAAATGTGTATGGTATTTGCAACTTTTAATGTGTACAGCACTAAAGGTGCCCACCGATCTGTAAAGACCCCCCACATTTCTTGGGTCACAAATTATTGCATAGGGGGCATCCTTGCTAATGTCATATAGTGAGGGAACTTTCATAATTATGCAATTTTTTTGGTTTTTACAGCTTCTCAAAGGGCTTAGCAAAGGCACGCCCATTTACACCACGAAGTTCTCATATAACGCAAAATTGGAATTTGATGCGACGAATACCGAATCATGCTATATATCTGTTAAAATATCTGCTAACGACACAGCGGCAGAATTGTGCACGCGACTTAAAACACCGACAGAAGTGGGGTAAGTGTTATAGAACTCTGAATGAAGATAAGTAATCGGTCGCGTTCATTTAATAAGTTTAAGATACAGCACTAGAGCGAAGTAATTAAGGTGGTATTGGAATATTCGAAATTTTCGTTTGTTAAGATTAAGTATAAGGTTTATTAGAGGGTTGACATGGTGATACAAAGATGCATGGGCCATTTTGTCCTGGAACACAAGCCAACACCATTTGCCAACAACAATTGCTGTCGTTCTTGTCGGTTTTTAAAGGGACACCGACACCCGCCAAAATTTATTGATCATTCTTTGACAGGCGATTTATTATGGTGTCAGATGACTGCCCAATCAATGATTTGCTACAGCGTCACATATATTTTTAATAAAGTTAAAAAACGAAACTGCTCGAAACGTTCACCGAAAACGAATTGGGGAAGGAAGATGAAATATAGAGGAGGAAAAAGTTGGCATAAATCATGCAACTGTGCAAATTGTTTTTAATCAACGTATTTGCGGCTTTTTAGATGCTGCAAAAATGAGTATCATATTTCTTTACTATTTTTAACATTGAGTTTTTGCCTTCAATGACCCACGACTTTCATTATCTTTGGTGGTTGTGTCTAAACCATAAAAAACGACACGTGACCACGGAGAAGAGAGTGAGCGCGACTCAATCCGGCCAGTTTTTGATCGGCGGTTTTCGTGCGGATAGAAAACGAATTTCGATCCCCAAATTGTGTTCTGGATAGTGTGGGTCTCATATGTCTCGTACAAATGAAGACTACGGCGAGCATAAATACCCTGTTGGTGTCCCTTTAACTATGCAGAAAGAAGTCCCAAAAGAAATTGGCCATTTCTTATTTTAGACCAGAACTGACTAGAACTATAGCTCCTCAATGTTGCTGGCTGCGCCTGCTATAGGGGTTTTTCTCACCATCATTTTGCCTCGTACTTCACTATTCGGATACATATTTCATAAAGAATTTATTGTGCTCCGTTTTTATTTTTTTTTAATTTGGCGTTTTTTGTATTTGTAAATATGGTATGCATTTTAACAATTGCTTTTTATTTTCTGTAAGATGTGCTGTATATTAATTCAACCCAAGACCATATCAGAGCTTCGCTGCGCTTGTCTTTTTGCGTGCATTGAAGTTAGAACGATTGCTTTAGTGACAGCCCCGAGCCACACCCCCCTTCGTCTAATAGGAAATGAAGGTGTTTAGAGTAGAGCGTTAATGCAAGTATGGAAGATTTTCACCGCCATTCGAATTCCCCGTGAAGTGGATTGAAGCACCATACACTGATCTCACGTACTCAGTAAGGAGGGCGAGCGGAATCGTGCTGTAATTGTTATAGATTCGCAATAGTGAAAGGGCGTTTATGCTTTTCGTCACTGACAGCGCATAACAATTGGGGATAACATTTTTTTTTTTTTGAAGAGACTAATGGGTATTCAGGAGAACTGGGGAACGATATGTATGTAGGAGATTGAGAACGGTTGGAGTTTGGACGATGACTCGAAGAAGTTGTTGCCGTTGGTCATTTGTGCATTTCCACTTCCTTAGAGTACGATTATTGTTATGCGTTTCTTTTCAATGTTAACGATTTTTATCCAATAAGCGGTCCGATCACCTGCCAAGTTTTTATAACATGGAACACTTTGTAACGGAAACTTCTAATCATAGAACATTTTCCGCTTCGTCCGTCCTGTCGTCCCTGCATTTCCCCCAGTAAATTTTGCGGGGAAATTGACGTCACGCGAATTCTTCACAGATTAAGTTTCCCAGGTATAATTAACGAGGAAATTCGCACCACGTTACCTATGTACCATATTAGTTTATGCCAATTCGGTTTCCAAACTAAATTTAGCCTTACAATTTCCGTCAACTTGCCTATAAAAATTGATTTTTCTCGATAACCTGAGCAAGGAAAATGACGTCCCGTAACATTCCATGTGACGTCATTTGTTTCGATTAGAATATTCGAATGCTTCGATTGAAACGATTGAGTTATATGCTCATCTTGGTTATACGTGCTGAATATACACGTATGTATTGTCACGATTGACAAATGTTAAGTCGGCAAAAAAAAACACACACACACAGGGTATTTTATGTTACTCATAAGACAACGTTACTAAAACCCTCAGTTGGGAAACTAACCCTTCAAACCTCGGCGGCTAGCGTCCACTGAGACCGAGCTAGATATGACATCAGTGCCACTCTCAATTTTTCTTCTTTACTGTGGTCACCTTGAGCTTTCAGAAAGCATATGTTTGCGAAAAGACAAACGGAAAAAAAACTCTTTTTGTACGAACACTTACTGTAGATTAGTGCAATATAGCAGGTACGTGATGTATTCTAATATCTTTAGTTTAGAAGGATTTGAGGCACAATTGATATTGTTTCTATCCAACAATGTCTCACTGGTGGTTTCAGGTAGCGCGTCCCGACCTGGGCGCTTCATAACTTAGGTAGTAATACGCGGTGCGTTCGCTTGGGAGACGCGGGTTTCCTTCGCAACCGGTTGCGGTCGCTCGTTCGTGTGAAGCGTCTCCAGTTTTACGCGCGCCCAGGGACCTCGATTTATTTCCCAGGTAGCGCAAAATATTATAATAACGCTCATTTTTTTGTTGTGTAAGTTGGAATAACGTTTTGCGTAAGGCGTAAATGTTACAGTAACGTTAAAATAGAACACACAACGTTTTAGGTATGTTCTCAATGTCGGTGTAACGTTTAAATTAAATATATAACGATATTATTTTGTACAAAACGTTATAGCAACATTCAATACATAACTTTAAAGCAATGTTATGAGCACTAACATTAAAGGAACATTTAGTAACATTATGCTCCTAACATTATTTTGAAGTTTACAAGGAAATAACATTCAATGCAAAATAGTAAATAAATGTTACAAATAGAAACACTGAAATAATGTATTGGTTTGATCACCATATCTGTTTTTCAAACTTCAAATAATTGTTCCAAATAGTAACATTCAACAAATTATTTGACAATATTGTGTTTTAACATTATTTTGAAATTTACAATGGGACACCACGTACAGTAAGTTTATTTATTAGTATAACGTTTTGAAAAGAGTATAACATTTTTTGCAAATGTTGTAAGAAAATGTAGTACTCTGTTTTAGTTTCAGATTTTATTGAAATGTAGCGTGAATGGCAAGGAAAATAAAAATATATGCTATGCTATTTTTTTGCATTGCATATCTTTTGCCCTATAAAGATGGAAGCATTTCGATTTAGCTTTTCTGTAGCAGCTGCTAACAACAAAAAAGAAAAACGGAGAATCTTGGAAACCTAAATGTAACATGTGATCCATAGAAAGACGACCATAAAGAGTATGTGCTTGTCTCACTTGTTTTTTGTTTCACAAGAATAGATTCACTTCCCTTTACCAGGGAGGTCTGAGGGGAGAGGTTGTGATTATGTCGACTATGGAGCTTGCGCATAAGTAAAGCGATGATCTGTGTCATGACAGCCCTTTCGTCCCTTCTTCATGAACGGTCAGTCTCTGCTTGCCAGCTTGATCCTTCTAAGGTCTTCACTATATTTCCTTGGCCCTCTTGAAGTGACCTGCATCACGCTACGATTTACTACACAGATGCCCGAAGGTGGTAGATTAATAATCTGAAAGCATAGAAACATATGTCTCCTTAAATAAAAAAAAAAAGTTTTTCTTGACGAAAATAATCCCTGGAGAGGGGGAACAAGAGGGACGAAGGACAAACATAAATCTCCAAACACAGCTAGGTGACTGATGAGCGACCGAAAAAATACGCCTGGTCCGGGTATCGAACCCGGGACCTCTCCATTACAAGTGACGCGCTTTACCAACTGAGCTAACCAGGGGTTAGACGTCAGTAGAGCAAACGGGTTTTATCAGCTGCCACCAGTCTAACACCAAGAAGGTTGAAGCTTGCAAATTTAAGGTTATAATTATAATGCAATTAAATGCAAAGGTGCAAGCGAGCTGGACAAGAATGACGAAAATAATCACTGGAGAAGGGGAACAAGAGGGACAAAGGACAAACATAAATCTCCAAACACAGCTAGGTGACCCGGACCAGGCGGATTTTTTCGGTCGCTCACCAGTCACCTAGCTCTGTTTGGAGATTTATGTTTGTCCTTTATCCCTATTGTTCCCCTTCTCCAGGGATTATTTTCGTCATTCTTGTTCAGCTCGCTTGCACCTTTGCATTTAATTGCATTATAATTATAACCTTAAATTTGCAAGCTTCACCCTTGTTGGTGTTAGACTGGTGGCAGCTGATAAAACCCGTTTGCTCTACTGACGTCTAACCCTTGGTTAGCTCAGTTGGTAGAGCGCTCTACTTGTAATGGAGAGGTCCCGGGTTCGATACCCGGACCAGGCGGGTTTTTTCGGTCGCTCACCACTCACCTATAGCTGTGTTTGGAAATTTATGTTTGTCCTTTGTCCCTCTTGTTCCCCCTCTCCAGGGATCATTTTCGTCATTCTTGTCCAGCTCGCTTGCACCTTTGCATTTAATTGCATTATAATTATAAGTTTTTCTTTCTGATAAATATTTTCCGTCATGCTTTTTTTTTCAAAATGACCAAAAATGATTCTGGGCATACCTGGTGTTTATTACGACTAAATAACGTGTGGAATGGGAAGGAAATAAAATTGGAAAACATAATATTCGTTTCATTTGGCCAGAATAAGCGTCTCAGTGTCCCAAAATACTGAAGTTTTTTTTTTCTTTTGCCTTATTTGAATTATATACTATGTATGATATATTTACTGCACTTTGTATGTAGGGAATGTACATAGGTGTGCTGGTGCTGTGGGAAGGATGGTATCCATACAACTATATGTCCAAGGTTCCTTCGTTACTGGCATGTGAACTAAGACAACATAACCAGGGCAACACTGGCCCCTCTCAATAAGACCCTGCACTGTAAAAAAATGTCCGTAATTTTACAAACACTTTTTTGTAATTCTGACGGAATCTGTGTTCGTTTCTTAGTTAACGAACATAAAACCCGTTCTTTGTTAGGTTGAATAAAGTAGTACAGTTGTGGGCCAAAGAGTACCGTACTAGAAGATAAAAGCATTAAAAGTGCTTGTATTGTTTAAGTCTGCTAAAAACAATTCCCTATAGTAAAAAGGCCAAAGACTGTACTAAGAAACCTACAGTACCCTGCAAAAGGAACAAATTAAAGGGGTGGGGGAAAACACTGAACAGAAATTAAGTAAAAGTCCATAATTCACAGTAAAGCACATAGGCACTGCTCTACCTCACTGGGAGTGAAGGTGGCAGGTTGCCTGTCTACAAATGTTTTCGAGCTTGTGACGATTGTTAGGGGTGTTCTGCGTGAGTGCACATAAAGGGATTGCCAGAATAGTGAAGACCACAGCAAGAAAGAATGCTGCTGCTCTGCGTTAGGAAACTGTTGAAAGGCACCAGCACAATTCTTGCAAACAACTCCCATCAGTGCTGTCTCATGACCTTGCAGTTCCACAGCGTTGTCTAGAAGGCATAATAAGACGAACCACTAAAAGGCCACATTTAAAGTCACCTCTGGACTGTCAGTGAAAGGCCAGAATTCTAGCCAATGTCTGAGCAGTGAATGATCGGGAGCGAGCATGGCTGCCGAAGAATAACGTAAGCTTCCCCCTTTTGCTGAACACTATCAACTGATCTTACAAGATCAACCTCATAAGAGCCTCATATGGAGCTGCGATACATTAGGGGTGGCAGGACCAGGGCTGTTAGAGGAACCTAACTGGGCTATGACCCGTTTTACTGGACACGCGAAGTACAAAACCCAGTGTTCTGCACATTTCGGACAAAACTGCCGACATGCTGTGTGAAGAAACACAGCTGGTTGTTTATAGTAGACCTTGTCGATGTTGTTCTGAAAACCATCGAGGTTTCTCGGGTAACCTGATTAGCAGCACTAGCATCAGGTAGTCCGTAACAGCAGTGGAGTCCTTTGAGGGAGGCACTATCACGATTAATAAGCATGCTGAGAACAACTGGACAGAACACACTGTCCCATCAAACTGTCGAGCACTTGGGCCATTGGAAATAAGTTCCATGATATACACTACACTCTGAGCGACTCAACGTGAAGGCTTCTAGTATGCACACATTTAATTAATTCTAGTGTTAATGAGCACCAGTGGACAAGTCGTGGGACTCGGTCACGGAAGCCGGGCAGCACGCACAGCATAGCAGCACATTGCCATGCTTGTGGGAAGTTCCAGCTCCAGGTTACGGCGTCGCCGAAAGGGTAACCGGAAAAATACCACGGCCAGCAGAAATCTAGAGTTCTCAGCACGATCCCTTCCGTACGTAGCGTGCTCCACTGTATCAATCGACAAGGTGACCGCCATACACCGAATCCTGCATCCTCGTTTTACAGACCGTTAGAACTGACGTGAGATGCGTCTCGGGGAGTGAGTGAAGGTGCAGCAGCTTATTTGGGACCAAGTGCCCATTTTGAGAATCATACTGCGAGTTGAAACAATGCAGAAGACTCGCGTCTCGCAGCGTCGCTTGTAGAAGGAGCATTCGAAGTCTGCACACTGTGAAGGTAAGAGCGTTCACATCAAAAAGCTCATCATTAAAGGTGGATACTGAGGTTTTAAGAGCCACTGATCGTAGTAATCGCATTCCAAAGACGCGGCGTTGTCGTAGACTGTTTTTCACCAGCTAAGTCATATAAGGCTGAGACCAGGGCTGGGTGATCCGTCGCCGGAAACGTAAAGGAACCAAGCAAACGACGTGAGGCTCACTGGCTCGGTTCGTGGGAGCCGACGACCTCCGAGCAACCCTAGTGGGGACCCTGCTTCCAAGAAGACTGGAGATTGTTTCCGCGGGCCCATAATATCTAGACAGCATGCATGTGGCTGATGCGGATCGCAGGAGGTGGATAACAGGACAACCAACGCACGAGTAGGTCGAGCACGGCCGGCACTCGAGAAAATGGTGGTCGCCGCCATGTTAAAAGTAAACGAAGCCAAGCTTCAGTTTAGTACACAATGCACTACAACCTGGTTTATTACAAATAATGATATAAATGTTGAAACAGCTTTCTGTATTTGAAAGTTTGTATTTCAGTCGACTAAAACAAGCACATTCATGTTGCGTAAAATGAGTTTGGTCGGAACTGGTCGGAACTAACGAGCAACGACTATCGCCGCATCTCCATCGCCATCGTATCAAAATACAAAAACAAAGCGAGCGGGCGTTTTCAGACCCTCGGAAAAAATATCGAAGTACGTTCTTGGAAAAAGGAAGTGTCCTAAGTGCCGGCGTGCCCATGGAACCAGCTATGGATTTGAGTCTAATTGGTGAGTGCTCGCCCATTCGTTTTAATTTTTCAGTCCTTTCTGTTGGGAGCCTTTATGGCGTGTTCTTGTGTGTGCAGTCGACGTGAAAGCGAACGTGTGCGGTTCCTTGTCGCACACGTGCTTTCCGCATTGGATGACCCTCGCGCTTTTACCAAGCAAGTCCTGGAACCGACCTGTCACTGAGCGAGCAGTCAGACTGCTGGAACTCACCCAGAGGCAAAGGTCCCACCGGAGGCATGGGGGGGTCAAGCGAGGAACTTGGTGAGTGTATCAGGGAGCTTTATCTCGTAGATCGGTGGACAAGACTTGATTTCTGCGAATCGGGTGGCGGCTTGGTACCATCTAGCTAGGCGGTGTGTTTTGCGGAAGCTATGACTGCTAAAGGTACCCGTTAGCATGCTGGCGCTCGTATTCGCTTCCACTGTGGGACGTTGGATTCAAGTTCAAATTTCTTGATAATGTAGTGATTGCGCAGGCGAGCTGGTGGATGTTAACCATTTTGTTCTTAGCCCGAGACTGAGGCAGGAAAAGAGGAAAGTTTCGAAGTAGAAGAAAAATGAACAGTCGAGGACACGTCTCTAACACAGCTAAAGACAAGTTTATTTGGTCCACACTCCACAAACTTCACCACAGCACCTTCCCGATCTCGAAAGCCAAAAGATAACAAAGGTCTCACATCTTTCCACCACAATTGTCAAACGACCTTGACGTTTTCCACAAAGCAATGAACAATAGCTCCCCTCATCCGGAAGACACTTGTCTGAATCCTTCGCGTACACAGTACACTCTCTCCCTCTACTCTCCGACCCATAATCACAAAGCATCCAGGTAACAGAAGATATCAATCCACGTGATACACAAAGGAAGAAACCACTTACACCTTCACATTCAACAAGCACTTCACAAAACTTTCAAATCCGCAAGAATGATTTTGCGCTGCTGCTAAGCTGTAACGACAGCTGACTAATGCAGTTGCCCATTGATTTCATTCTTATTGTTTCTTTTACAACCCTTTTGATGTCGTTTAACTCCCTGTGTATTATCTCTGTTTCAGACCAGTGGGGTATACAATTATTACATTCTTGAACATGTCTCCGTGTTTCTTCAAAAAGGTTTAAAACATGCAAGTCTAGATAAGTCTTTGTCACTGAGAAATTCGAGTGAGTTGATCACAATACTCGATGATCATCATGGAAAGGAAGGAGATGTGTTGTCAATGGACATCAAGGATCTTTATTACTCATTAGAGAAGAGCCGGCTGATGGAAAGGGTAAAAGGGGTGCTTGAAATGAATTTGGTAAGGTTCCAATCGCGGTCAGGCATTTCGGTGGACAGTTTTCTTGCCATTCTTGATTATTACTTGCAGTCAACGATAGTAGAGTATGAAGGGAAAAAGTATTTACAGAAAGAGGGAGTATGCATTGGGTTGAGTGTCGCACCGGCGTTAGCGGAAATTTACCTAAATTCTTTGGATTGTATTGTATCTGATAGATTGCAGGAGATGACGTCGGAGTCCTGTTTTGTGAAAAGATGTCGATGACATTTTGATCTGTTCTTTTCGGGAGGGATTATCTGACACTCTGGAAGCATTGATCAGATCGGCAGCCCCGGAACTGAAGTTTACGGTAGAACGACCTACGAATGGTAGACTGCAGTTCTTAGAACTTATGATTCACAATGAAAAGGGCTATGTTGGGAATATGGAAAAGAAAACGCAAAACCGCTGCTGTCAAAAAAGAGTTGCCATTCAAAAACAGTGAAAGCGGGTATTGTAAAGTCTTTAATCACAAATGCAATGGAAAGATCATGTACACATTTCTTGGCCGAATCGGTAGAAAGACAGTGGAGAAGGCTAAACGGTGCTGGTTATGAGGATGAATTCGTAAGGAAGCAGTTATCCGTAAAATTCGCAAACAAATGTACAGGAGAACCGATGCAAAGGCCAAAAAATAGAACTATTGTAATTCCATTTTATCACAAAATTTCTCACAACTTAAAGGCTTGTGCCAAGAAGTTCAATGTAGATCTGGTTTTTAGTTCGAATTATAAGTTGAGCAAGCTCACACCTTTCCACAAAAGTGTAAGGGAATGCGCAAAAACGCATCGAGAAAAGTCTATTCCGTGTGGTAATGGAGTGGTATATGAAATCCCCCTGGAATGTGGCTTTAAATATGTGGGGCAGACGTCAAGGTGTATAAATGACAGATTGACTGAACACAAAAGGAATGTCAAAAACAACGTTGCCAATTCGGAAATAGCGAAACATGTTCAAGAATGTAATAATTGTATACCCCACTGGTCTGAAACAGAGAAAATACACAGGGAGTTAAACGACATCAAAAGGGTTGTAAAAGAAACAATAAGAATGAAATCAATGGGCAACTGCAGTAGTCAGGTGTCGTTACAGCTTAGCAGCAGCGCAAAATCATTCTTGCGGATTTGAAAGTTTTGTGAAGTGCTTGTTGAATGTGAAGGTGTAAGTGGTTTCTTCCTTTGTGTATCACGTGGATTGATATCTTCTGTTACCGGGAAGCTTTGTGATTATGGGTCGGAGAGTAGAGGGAGAGAGTGTACTGTGTACGCGAAGGATTCAGACAAGTGTTTTCCGGATGAGGGGAGCTATTGTTCATTGCTTTGTGGAAAACGTCAAGGTCGTTTGACAATTGTGGTGGAAAGATGTGAGACCTTTGTTATCTTTTGGCTTTCGAGATCGGGAAGGTGCTGTGGTGAAGTTTGTGGAGTGTATATAAGAAGGTGACCAAATAAACTTGTCTTTAGCGGTGTTAGAGACGTGTTCTCGACTGTTCATTTTTCTTCTACTTCGAAACTTTCCTCTTTTCCTGCCTCAGTCTCGGGCTAAGAACAAAATGGTCAAATTTCTTCATCGGAAACTACTCTAAACATTGCGTGACGCGCGCCTTTAGAAGTAGAGTCTGTATTGCTTATGTTGCTTGCGAAGAGTATAAAGAATGACGAAAATAATCCCCGGAGAAGGGGAAAAGAGGTGAAAAAAAAACGCGCATTGAGTAGTGACAACAGAAACACAAAAAGCTATGAATACTGCCTGAGGACCTATGTTGCTCGGAAATTTTTGTAACTGAATTTATCTTAATATTCATATTTTGAAGTGTTGACAGTGACTCAATTTTATCAGCTACAACACTTAGTTGAAAGCTGATTTCCACCACCGGGTGCGGCTGGAAATTTTCGAAAAGCTAGTTCGATCGGTTTTCCTGAATCACAATGTCCTGCGTGATACCAGAGAGCTGTGAACATATGCTGACTGTCACAATGCGAATATATTTTTCTTATTTTTAAAATTAGTATATAATGTAGATGGAAAAAAAACTTCAATTTCTGTTGCTGAAAGTTAAAACATCCACGTGTATCGATTTTGAATCGTTGAATCACTGATCGACTCGCTCCGGCAATCGGCGCATCTCGACTTCACTCTTTTCAGTTCCCGACAAAAAACACACTTGTCAGCACTGGATCCTCAGATGAAACGTTTATAAACAACTGTGCATGAGCATGTTTCAACGTCTATAAACGCCTATGCATGAGCATGTTTCAACTTTCAGCAACAGAAATTGAAGGTTTCTTTCCAGCTACATTCTGTACTAATTTTGAAAATAAGAAGAATCTAGTCGCGTTGTGACGGTCAGCATAGGTTCACGGCTCTCTGGTGTCCCGCTGGAGATTGCGATTCAGGCAAAGCGATAGAACTAACGTTTTGACAATTTCCAGCCACACCTGGCGGCGGAAATCAGCCTTCAGCCAAGTGCTGTAGATAATAAAATTGAGTCAGTGTCATCACTTCAAAATATTGATATTAATATAAATTCAGTTCCAAAACGTTACAAGCTTATATAGCAATTATCAAGAGAAAACTTGCACGCACCTTGCAAGCGTACCCCATGTTCCTTGACGGTACAGCGTAAAGTGCGGTACGCGCTCTATTCACAAAAAGTTCCGAGCACAGTCGAAAGGATGGAGTTGGGAAAAAGTCTTTTCGATATAGGGATGCAAGCCACTGCCGCAGCAAATCGGGGTCATGTGGAAAGCCATGAAGCTTACAGACATTGCAGCCGCACTCACCTTGCCGGATTCCGTACAAGCTACATGGGTCCTCAAACACTATTCTATGATTTCTGTCGTTATTCGCGCACCTTATAACTGAGCAACGGTGTCCCGATGACTGGAGGACGGTCACCATTCAAGCCCGTGCTTCTAATTAAGTTTGGGAGTTTAAAACAGAAGAAAACGCGAACGAAGTTCGCGTTTTCTTCTGTTTTAAACTTTCTTCTGAAGAAAGTTTTAAACTTTCTTCTGTTCTTCTGTTCGAAGTTCAATGCCTACACCCAACGCCGGCAAAGCCTCTCATCTGGGACTTCCACTACCTCTAACGCTCCAGAAAGAAGAAAAGCGCCGGTAGCCTTTTCCTCTTTTCTCCCTTGCCCTCTTACAGTAAAACGGTCTATATATGGCTTTGCTTTGCTTTAGCCCTGTTGAGCGCGCCTCTTACCGAGCCCTGGTGGACTGCGGAAAAGCAACACCAGCGGAAGCAAGCTCCACGGGTGTTGCATCTCCGCAGTGCACCAGTGGTCGGAAAGAAGAGCATTTAACGGTGCCGCGAGAACAATAAGTATGAATTACATGAAAACGCTGTTCGAGTGAAACGGCTTATGAAAACCTTAAAAAAGTAGCGGGGCAGCTCAAGTTTTGAAAATTGTTTGACTTAACTAGAGGTATTAAATATCCGAGTTTGAATTATCGCGAGCCTACTGTATATAAGAATATAAAAAGGGAGATCTGGCTCAGTTAAATGAGCTTAATATCACTGAATATTTGTGCAATTCTAATTCGCTAGTTTTATTTCTGAAGCACTTGTTGTATCGGGTATTCGAATCAATGTACATTTTTACTTTGGTTCAATTTATGAAAGGTTTGTTCTATATGTCATGCACAGTAGAAAGCTAGGGAGCTGGGCTAGTTGGTAAGCACGTTGCTCGCTCACTTTAACCATGTATGTCACATATATTTGTTGCAATTGTGTATTGATTTCGAATCCTCTTCTGCTCTTTTTTCAAGCTGCTCTTACATGCACCATGAAGATACCGAAGAAGTCCTTAACTGAAGGACAACTATAAGCACAAGCATGGAGAGGCATCTAGATGGGACTACCATAATGTAAAATTTCTCCAAAGTGAAAGCCAAGGCATGCCTTTTTCCAATAAAGGTATTGTGGCAAGTAGATATGGCTCAGCTTCAAGCCGTCACAATATATACTCTTGTTTGTTCATTTGTAATCATCTGCTCTAGTCACCATTTCTGTTCAGTTTCAAACTTGTTGCTGTAGTACATACAGATTTGTTTTAAGTTATTGGTGGGTCATTTTAACAGCCGAGTTTAGCAGCATCCTTGCTCGCATGTATATGCTTTTTTTGGTTTAATTTGAAACCCCAATAAATCTGTTTTAGGACATGTACCTGACTGATTTCATCTGTGCAAGGGTAGTTAATTGCAATTAATTTCGTTTCAATATGTGCTGTGATGAAAAGGAGCTTGGTAATGGTCGTTCATTCTAGCGTTGTCGTTAATAGTGTGCAGTATTGTGCCTTTCACAAACATTCTTTTCCTCAGTTAACGGACATGCTACGATCAAGCTTCTTCAAGACTGCATACAGTCAATTTTCTGCAGTTATGTATATAGTGCACTGGGGTCCGGTGGTTCCTCTTCTGGAAAACATTGCTATGTATGTGCAAAAGAACCTCCTCGAAGACCCAGGACGTAATATTTTGCTGCAAGTCTTAGCTTTTTCAGTCCTTGGAAAAGTCATGTCTGTAGCGAAACACTCCCTTTGGTTGGGTTTCAAGGAGGTTCCTTTACAGTACCTTTCTTCCACTTTGACTACCTACGGTTTTGTTGGTACGCAAGTTTATAAAACGTTAAATTCACATCAAAGAAAATGGCACTGCTACACTAGCAGAGAATATCCTCAAAATGTTAGAAATAACTCTTCAGTTGACGAAGACAAAAGTATTGTAATCAGACGCAATTGCTACCCATGCAGTTCGCCTCGTTCACAGCATGGGCGTAACTGCATCGGTAGCGGTTGCGTCCGATTTACAATATTTTTGTCTTCATCAACTGAAAGATCTTTCTAACATTTTGTGGATATTCTGCTAGTGTAGCAGTACCATTTTTTATGTGAATTTAACGTTTTACAAACGTTGCATACCGGTTGCAAAGGTGTTTCACGAATTTTAATATCATTTTCCCTTCAATGTTAGTTTAATGTTTTGCAAACATTAAATTTATGTTGTAGGAACGTTTCCTGTGTGTTCAAATAACGTTTGGAAAAATATTAATCTAACGTACACATAGACATTGTGAAATATTAAATTAATTGACATTAAGGACATTTTTCAAACGTTTAGGCCAAACAAAAAAAATAACAATATTATAATGTTTTGGTGCTACCTGGGTTGTGTCCCCCGGAGTTCGACGCCTCCGCCATGTCGACGCCTACGAGAGCACAGTGCTTCTCATTCATCATTTTGGCATACACACCAATGGATGCCATCATGGACAGCATTCAGGCCGTCGCCGGCGGGGATGGCCTGTCGCACCTGCAACACCACGGCGTTGCAAGGTTCATGGCGGCGGTAAGCATCATGGCCACCACTCAACGACTGTAGGGCAAGGGTTCTTGTCGCTGGGTGACGTGGAAGTCTCCCTTAAGCCAGTGGGAGCCCAAGTTGTGTTTGTCTCTGTGTACCGCCTTCCCCCGTACGTGACGGAGGAGGCACTGGTGCAAGTCCTCGCACAGTACGGCAAGGTGAAGGCAATCAACCACGCCCCGTTTTGAGACCGCCCGGACGTCAGGACCGGCACCTGGGTGGTCAAGATAAAGATGTCGAAGCCGGTCCCCAACTTCGTCCACATCCAGGGATACCGGGGGATGATCGACTACCGCGGACTTTACGCGTGTGCAGCCGGTGCGGTCGCGAGGGTCACATCGGTCCCGCCTGCAAGACTTCACGTTGCGACCGATGCCGCGTTTTTGGGCATGCGACGGCAGGTTGCGCGGCCCCGTGCCAGCGGTGCGGCCACGGCCACCCGACCACGGACTGCGTCCAGCGTAAGTTCTACTCCGCCGCCCAGCAACCCAGGTAGGCCCACCGACGCCCCCCGCAGCGAGTTGCCGCCCCCGTCGCCCTCCTAGCCCCCGAAAATTCGGGTGATGACTCGGACCCTTCCATCCGCCAGCGGACCCCACCCCCTCCCCTGTTGTCTGGGACTCCGACACTTCGTCGAACGGCGGAGCTTCTGACAGCCTAGCTGAGCGCGTTCGATCGAACGAGGCCGCTACACCCGAGAGCCAAACATCGAACACTCCGTCGAGCGCGGCCTCCACCCTCGAATCTCGCAGTACTGATGTCGACGATCTGAACGACGATTTCGACCTCCTTTTCATCGCTGAGGAAGGCGTTGTGACTCTAGGCCAGAGAAATCCGCCCTCTACGCCAGAAGCTTCGACGACAAAGACGCCACGTGAGTCGTCCACAGAGTCCGCGTCTCCCGACGAGGATATGCCGGACGACAGCACGCCTGTTAGCGGCGGCTCGGACGCGAGTTTAGCCTCGTTAGCTAAAAACCGTGTTGTACGGAACGGCGTTCCAAGGAACGGCGTTCCTGGAACGCGTTCCTTTTAGGAGGAACGAAGGAACGCCGCCGTTCCATTTTGCGTCGCTGGAACTGGAACAGGAACGCGTTACATTTTTACTGGAACGGAAAGAGTAACGGCGTTCTTTTTTTCGTCCAGTGGGGTAATTTTTATTTTATTTCTAACAGGAAAGTATGAAAGTACAAAAACAATATATTTACGATGTGTAGGATCTCTTTAACTTTTTGGCTACTAATCTTATGGATAATTTTGTGTGGTCCTCGCTTGCTAACAGTTTCGGGTGCAGGAGAGCTGGTGGGCATTGATACTTTTTTGAGTGCCCGAAACTGCGGTACAAAAAGCAAGACTTTGAGTCGTAGAAAAAGACAAAAAAAGAGGGTTGTTTCAAACTCAGCTACTTTCTTTGGTTCCTCGAATCCTCATACACCCAGAAATCTTACTCCGACTACAGCCATTTTTGAACCTCAATAGCGAGACCTACAATTACAACAAGATCACAGATTGCCAGATATCGGACTCACCCTTGTATCCCGAACATTACTCACTTAGAAGATACAGAAAAAAATAACCTTTATTACTTTTCTTGTCCCCCACCTTCAAACTGAACAACAAATTCAACCTTCACAACGAAGTAATTGTAGCTTTCAAGACTGACTTTCCAAAATCCCTACCCTCTTCTTCATTTGCTCGTCTTGCAGACAGCAACATGAGGAAGCAACTGTTGTTAAGTTCTAACACGGGGCTCTATTAAATTGAAGCGTGTGAGGTTGTTGTAAAACGCTCGTGCAATCTTGGGTAAAATTACATTTGGCTCGTCTAAATTGTCCACTACAAACATGGTCATAGCTGAGATTTTTAACATGAATATATCAACAAATGAAACCCTACTTCCGCATGTTTTCTACTCCTGGTGCCCTTCCATCACGACATACAAACTCGTATGTTGACTATTAATGAGATAGATAAAAAAAAACTCTGCTTGATTTAACTAAATATGGTAATTAGCAAAAAATGCAAATGGAACGTATATGTAACGATACGTTCCATTTTTTTAAGTGTAACGGGAACGAGTTCCTTGTTCACATATGGAACTTGTAACGGAAACGCGTTCCAAAAATCAGAAGGAACGAGGAACGAGCTTTCGTTCCTTTTTTTTAGGAACGTGTACAACACTGGCTAAAAATAAGCGTCTCGGCGCGGACAATTTTGACTTTCCAAAATTCCTGTAATTTTAATCGGCTGTTTGCGCCATGTTTTGCTTTTCCTTTATTTCCATGGGCCTACACATTTTGACGTTAAATGTGCAGGGTTTTCGGAATCCGAAAAAGCAGTGCGAGCTGATTCACTTTGCCCAGTCTAATCACTGCGATCTTCTCTTTGTGCAAGAAACAATTTTTTTTTCTGCCCGGTACTTTGTGGAATTCAAGCCCGATTTTCGATTCCTTGCTATTTTTTTCTCGCACCGTGGTCCCCGAAACAGACGGTCGCATCCTTGTGTACAGTTTTTTTGTTGGTCATGCCAAGTTTCGGGCGATAAGCGTCTACGATCCAGTTCGCAACGGCTACACGCCGGCTGGGGATTATTTTAGAGACCTTGTGCAGTATGTGCCTCGGACGTTTTTTTCTTCCTCTTAGGGGACTTCAACTGTGTAACAGACTCTTCGCGAGACGTTCCCGGGCTTGGTCGCGGGCAGAATACCTCTGACGCCCGGAGTCTGGTCCGATTTCTTTGGGGTTCGCGACATGCGAGACGCCTGGGTCGAACTACACGGCGTTGCGTACGATTCCAAGTGGTCGCGGGGCACGTAGTCGAGCCGGCTGGACCGCGTCTATGTCGAGAAACAGGTTGCATCGCGTCTTCTCAGCTGCGAGGTGCTTTCTTTTCCATCAGCTTCAGCTGTTTCCGATCACCATCCGGTTTCAGCGGTTTTTGATGTGTCGTGTTTTTTTGTACCCACGCGGCGACACATGGCGTCTAGACATCTCGCTAATGCGAGATGAACTGTCCATTTCTAGCTTACGACAATCGATTCGGGCGTCAATGACGGCTGTTCCTTTTTCTCTCGCCTAGTGGGACGCGCTAAAGTCCGACTGCCGGTTTCTCGCGAGGGCCGCTAGAAGTCGCTTCGGCGCCGGGGCGACAGAGGCCCTCAATGAGGTTGTCCGTCGCATTCGCATTGTGCAGCGTGGCGGTGTGCTACTCGATGTTTAAGTACTACCGGTTCTTTGTGATCGCCACCAACGTCTGCTGGGTGCGTCCTCTCGAAACGCTGTGGCACAGCGGCCGCGTGACCAGCCGGCCCGTACGAAAATGTCGGATCAGAGCGGTTCCAGTTCGGAGCCGCGCGGCTTCAAAGCATGTGCACAGTTTAGGCCCGCGCGGATCCGATATTGAACAGCCCGGTTTTGAGTGTAATCGGTCGGATCCAGTGAGACGCAGCGCACAGTAACCGCACAGTGGTGGGTGGATCCGATCCATTCCCATTGGTTCCAGTAGGGTCTCGGACGCGCACATGCGTGACTTCAGGAGGGGGGGGGACTCCCGCTTTTTTTCTCGCGGTCTCTCGCAGGTCACGTGTAAGGGACAAGCGCATCCGCACTCTTAATCTGGGGCTGCCAAATGTAGAACGTCGCAAAAATAGCCGACCCACCTGAATAGCCGTCTGCTCTGTCGCGGCAGCAGGTGCCCCTTTTGCTTTTTCCTGTCACGGATGAACGCAGGGCCGCCCGTAGCCGGCCCGTTAGGCAGCCCGTTCATTTTAGCGGCCCGTTATTGAACGGATGGCTAAATATGGGCCAGCTAGCTAGTAGCTCCCAATTGCTTCTCATTTTCTTTTTTTTTTATTTCTTACTTCAAGGTGGACGCCTATGCGGCGGTCACCTTTCTTTCTTTGTCTTTGTTCGGACTCGTCGCTCGGCGCGGGCGTTAAAACATGACGTCACTCCTTTGGAATAACGTCACCGACCGCAGTGCATCTCGGGAAACGAGTGTAAAGTGAGAATCGACTAGTTAGTAAACTAAGTATGAATAAAGAAGAAACATAACTTCTAACTTCCTTTTGGCAGGCATATGTATATGTTTGAATGCTCTCATTAACAAGGGCTAAGAAAGTTCGAGTGTTTGAATATTTGGGAACGTGATGCTGGCCAGCAGTTCAAAGGATCAGCGACCGCGTTAGGGCACTTTTGATATAGCCTTTAGTTTGCACGGCTCGGAAGCAAGCTAAACTATCAAGATAAAATATTTCTTGTACGATTACGGGGTGAAACGAGATACATATTTAAATTAACTTATTAATTAGTAAAATTAGCCTGTATATAGTTCCAATCTGAAATTTACTGGGCATTACAGAATAACATTAACTCAGTGAACTGTAGAATGATTTGAATCACATAGGAAGCGCAGTGATATGCAGAGGGTACCACTTGTGATACAAGCGCAGGGCAGGCGGAGCGAAAATGCAGATGTTAAGGATCGGGCGAAATATCGCAGACGGACGTATTTTTACGATGCTCGCGTTCTCAATATTTAGACGTTTGACTGACTTAGTGGTTTTCAATTAAGCCCAGGAGTTTTCTAATTGAAACTATTATATGCTTATTTTTAATAATTAAAACGTTAATCAAATAATATGTTAACCAGACGCCTGATTACACAAGCATATTTTTCTTAGTGGTTGCCAAGTTGCTAATGGCAAGCTTCACAAGTTTTGTTTTTAATAATCTGGACCAGCGCCTGTTAAACATTGTTTCACGAAGCACAGTCAAGCATTGTCAATCGAGCTAAATATTGGCAGACGGGTGAATAGCGGTTTTCCTGCCTCAGATTTTTCTCAAGTTCACTTTCCTTTTAAAATTTCTTTAAAAAAGTATTACCTTGCCGACATCGTATTGCTATATACTGCACTCAAGTGGGTGCGTTAAACACAGAGTAAATCGAATGCTTATTTGATGACATACTGAGCTCCAAATTAGGGTATTTATTCTACCTGAAAAATGTCATAAAATTAAAGAAAAACATTACAGTAAATATAGATGGTTTGAGACTTCAAGCATGAGTGTCGCGTAATAAGAAATATTTAATTTATAATTTGATTTAATTATCTTGTTATCTTTCAGTGGCGCGCACCAGCCGCCCGCCCGAAAATACGCTGGTTCCCACTCAGGGGTCTTCTTTTATTTTGTACTGAGCACTATCCCCTAAACTTTTATCAGCGACGGTATCCATTCACGAACCAAAAAGTGGTCAGGCGCCATTAGTTTCACTCTTGGCTGCAGCGTCTTCTTCGTTATTCTGCATGGGGAAACGAAATACGGACGCGCGTACACACACGCACGTACACGCACCCTCGCACGCGAGCGCACGCACACGCACACACGCACCAGCAGATATACCGGTATGCATATACACTCGCGCAGATTGCCGCACATATAAAGCTCGGCTGCCTCTGACAACAACCACAGAATCTCTCTTTTCTTTACTCCCCCCCTCCCCCCAACGCACCAACCCGCCAACACACACGCGCGCGCACGCACACACACGCACACACACATGCAACGGCGACCTATGGGCCCCTACGTCTTCGCGATGTGTCGTTCTTTCGTCGCCGTCGCAGGCACGTTGGTATTTTTATTTAAGCGGAGACGTTCGCCTGATTGGGCATCTGTTTTTAGATTAGTTCAGGCTTCTTCTTATTCATGACATGCGGTACTCGCATGAGAAGAAAAGACCGTAGCGTCCAGGGCCATTACCCATGAGCTCCATGAGCAGACTACAGCGCCTCATTTGATCTCCGCTAGATGGAAGCAGGAGCGGCGAGTCTATTTCAAGGAGGATAGAAGGGTAGGAGAGGGCATGACGCCAGCCGCGTAGCCTCCACAAGCCATGCTCCCTTGATGCCTCGCCTCTTTCTCATTTTCGTCCTTACTCTCCTCCCTTACCAGGCCAACGTGACCACATCACGTGACCGTAGCTAGCCTTCGTCTTACTATAGGGTACTAGATACACCACAGTCTAACCTTCGATTTGATAAAGCCTACTGGACGGAGCGCGCGCAAGCCTGCAAGGAGTCCTACAATCAAGGATCCATCTCACACGTGACATGCCACGCGCACCAATCGCCAGAGAGATCTAAGGTCACGTTGGCCACAACATCGTTTAAACTTTTTATGAACAAAAAGTAAGGGCGCAAACGAGCTGGTGTACACTGTACATGGTTCAGAAAACCCCGAGTCTGCGGGTAAACGACACAACACTAAAAAGTCTCTAACACAGCTGAAATTTTTATTTTCCGAAATCTGGTTATATAGGCACTTCGATACAAAAGAAAAAAAAGGGGAGAGGGTGAGAACCCCAAGGATGCCACTTTCCACCAATGTAACCTTTGACTAAATACAAGGACAACGGACTCTGCGTCATGCACCTCTCTTATCTTTGACCCCTCGCTACCCGACCGCCTTTTTACGACTAGGCTTCACCAATATTGCAACGTGCCCCCTCGTAGTACTTCTAACCTCCTTGGTCTATAGGCTGCTGCTGGCGGCGTGCGCGCGCGCAAAGCCTCTTCAAGTTTTGAAAATAACCGGAGCGACCGGAGCCCCACTGGCTTCGCCGCCACGCCACGTTCGAGTGACGTTACTTTCGTTTCGCGGTGCTGGGTGTAAAATTTGTGCCTTAAAGTATTCCCAGCTTCTAATAGTGTATGGACATTGAGACGTAGGACAAGTGGTGATGTGACTTCGTCGAATTCTCACCTCAAAAGACTATAAAGTCGTACGACGCGGGCGATGTAACTAAGACGCGACATGTGAGTGTGTGATGGCCACACCCAGGCGAGCGACCTGGCCGGACCGCCGCCGCTCCGAGGTCAACTTGAATGATGCTGCTACTGTGGACACAGCCCTGTAGAGCAAAACCGCCTGGGTAATTATTCTCACGCACTGGATATCTATTGGCGTTGAAGGAAAGGAATACTTCTATTCGTCTTAGGCTGTCTGTTACGGAAGACAATGCGACTAGGAATCATTTGAGCTAATGGAAGTTTTCGCGAATCTGAATTTAGTGAATATGCTGTTTGTAGGTGGTTGGAGATGGGCTTCTGAGCAGACTGCGCTACGAAAATGAATATAATACCAAGCTCAAGCGTGCACCGCCTAGTGTTTACTGCCAAACGTTCAGCAGGGTAGGTTATTAAGCGATAGAGCCACTCGCTAATAAGAACGCCGCCATTTGCTAAAGTGTCATTCGATGAAACGTCGTGGTTTCGTCTGCGTTCGCTAAAACGTCTTTCGATCGAGTAATCGCCTCCCGCTTTCATTTACGAAAAGGATGCTCGGCGTCGTTTGCTTGCCAGGCCGGTTTGCTGCCCCACGGGGGGAGCGGAGACTAGGATGGAAACTGCGCGCTCGCTTACTGCCTAGGCATAGGCCTACGTTGACGTTGCTCTCTCATAACGTTTGGAGTCCGCGGAAAGGCAGCTGCTTCCGAATGCGGCCTTTGGCGGCAGTCTGTGCGCGCTTGCGTCCACTTTCCAAATTAGATGACAAAAATGCGAAAAGTAATAGATGAAATACTGTCAACGACTTATTTTTCGCGGACTCAATATTTTGTGATTTAGGTCAAAGCTGAAGTTTTAAAATAATTCGCGGGTTCTAAATTTTCGAGACTCGGTGGGGTCTCAATATACATTCCAATGTGCTTCCGTGTTACCGGAATTGTTCCCGGGACCTATTTCTTGCAAATTGTAGGCGATTCGCGAAATTCGCGAAAATTAGGTCCTTACAAAAATCAAGTCGTGTGCAGTATATAGTTTTCAAATGATGTCAGTCTGGTTGCCATGTCCAGGTACTAAGGGTGCAATTAATATAGTAGAAAGTATGTTGCCTCGCGCTTTCGGGAGCGTTGCGAATCCCGATATACCTGCTGTTGAAGGTTGGCGACACGCGCAAAGGACGAAATTTTTAGATACCGAGTTGCGTCAGTCGAAGCTATGTATTTTACAGCCTCCCCGAAAATTGTATGAACTGGTGTAACCCCAATGGATCAGCTTTCTGTCTGCAATTATAACTTGACCCTCAAAACAGCCAACGAAAATAAAAGCGATAGGTCCAAGGTGTATCATTTTATGTACTATTTGTTTAAACTTTAATTAAATATTGAAGGCTACGGAGGGCCACTTGTGCGGGAACAGCTCTTTGCGTGGGTCTTTGCCTTTCCGCAAAGCTCGCGCGGCCTGCGCACTCTTTTTTCCTTTGTATACATGTAATGAAGTGATGCAAGGGTGACAGTTATTCAGTCTACTGTCCGCCAAGCCAGATTTAGTGTATGCATGAAGGCAAACGTCTCTATATATATACAGGGTGTTTTTTTTAAGCTTAACACGTTTGTTTTAAAAAAGCCGTGAAAGTTACACTTATGCCGCTTGTGGAAGTGAGTTATACGGCCAGGGGGACATTATATAGGGGGCTAATCGTAACGATCAGTCGGCTAATTACTTAGCAGGTACAAAGCTAGCGGTTGCGATAAGGCGCCCGCGCGATTTTTCCGTCTCTTATCTAGCCCCAGCCTTGTACCTGCTCCACGGGTGGTAACTCCAGGACCATACTACGCTTCTCAGCCGCCGAAAGTCTTTCTGAAAATGACTGATTTAGTGGTTTTCGATGAAGCTGAGCAAGTTTTTAATTTGAACCATATGTCTATTTTCATTATTAAAAATTAATTTACGAATTTTAATATATTAGACGACTGATTGTTACGATTAGCCCACTATAATATGACCCCCTGGCCGTATAACTCACCTCCACAAGCGGTATACGTGTAACTTTCATGGCTTTTTTTAAACAAATCTGTTAAGCTTAAAAAAAACACCCAGTATATAATATATATATATATATATATATATATATAGGGTGGTCCAAGTCACCAGGCTCAATATAAAATGGAGCGTAATAATCGACGCCTGCACGTACCAATCTAAACTTTTCGTCAAAATTCACAGGTCGATTTTTTCTTGTAAAACTACAAAGCGTAGCTGTCTTTCTGTAAAAAACAAGGCCAAGAAACTTGCCAGGGTCTACGGTGCGCAACAACGCAGACGACGGGGGTCCAGTAGCGGGGTGTGTTTGGCGTTCGTATTGGTAGGTGGCGCTACCTTCTTATCGCGACGGCTCGCGACTACCGTGGTTTATTACAATGAATATAATTTTTTTGAAATGTACCTTCGCCTAAAAAATGAATGTCAACAATAAAAGCAAAACTTGAAGGAAAAAGTGCGCTTATGCTGCCAACGGATTTCGTCTGCGTGTCGTACGCTATCTTTCGCTGGTCGGCTGCGCCTTCAAACACTGTTACCGACGCCATCTATTAATGCGAACGCCAAACACACCCCGGTACTGGACTTGGTCGTCTGGGTCGCCGCGCGCAGTAGACCCTGCAAGTTTCTTGGCACTATATTTTACTAAAAGAGAACTACGCCTTGTACTTTCACAAGAAAAAACCGCCCAGTAAAACACACCTCTAACGAAAAGGTTAGATGGCTATGTGCAGGCGTTGATTTTTACGGTCCATGTTAAATTGAGCCTGGTGACTTAAACCACCATATATATATATATATATATATATCTATATATATATATATATATATATACGGTAAGAAGGTTCAACGGGCCGGTTGGACGTAAAACGAAAGTGGAGGAGATCCAGGAAAGGCCTTTCTTTACTGCACCGACGTTTCAAGCGGGGACCGCTTTTCTTCAGGGTGAATGGTTGTGAAATGTCCTCTTCTTCTTGTTGATGTTCGTGTGGAAGAGGAAGAGTTACTATGAAGGGTATTAAAAATATTCAGAACAGGAGCAAAAAAATTATCGTAAATCTTTGAAATTAGTAATTATAAACAATGTTAATCCAATTCAATAAAACGAAATAAATTGATTTGTAGTATTTGGCACAGTCTTTGTTACAGCTCCTGAGCACAATCACCCCCGAGCAACCGGAGCGCACACAAAAGTGGCAATGAGGATGTGTTCGGGATTAGCACCGCTTCGGGAGCGGAGATCTAGACCACGCAAGGGTGCCGTGGCGGTTTTTTATGAAGTATTTATGTCATATTTGAATGATGCTTACGCGCCCAAGAATTTAACGCAGCGGAAGAATTACCACGGGACGCACGCTCACGAGGATGTTCACGAGAGGCGTGGAACGAGCTCACGATGGCAGGCGCCTTTGGTGCAACAATGTCATCAACACGCTCGGCTAGTACAGTCCGTGCAAAACCAAAATAATTGTGTGGCCTCGGCCCTACACACAGCGTGGCAGCCAAGTGAGCACGCCTGGACTTGCATTAATACCACAAGCAACCGAATTGAATTTGTGAATGAAAAAAGCCTCCTTCAACTCTCTGTCGTGATCAGAGCTAAATCCAGATTCCAGAAGGATGATACGTATTTTTTCAATGCTATGCTCTTTAAGATGCATGTGTTTTGAGAAGGGGAGCGTGGGTAAGGACTTGATATGAGACTTGTGATTGTTGAAGCGCAACCGAAATGAAGTACTGGTTTGTCCTATATAATCCATGTTACATAGTTTACAGCGTAAAAGATAAATAACGTTACGCGTACCGCAGTTGAGGTTACCAGTGATTTTGAAAGAAAAGCCAGAGTTCGCGCTAGTGACAAGATTGGTGGTTTCGACATATTCACAAATTTCACACCTGGGCGTCTGGCAAGGTCTACAACCAGAAACGTCAGAAGTTCTATTTTTCGAGTGCACCAATATGTCCTTAAGGTTTCTACCTCGTCGATATACCACGCGTGGTGATACCGGAAAAAGGGTAAGTAATTTATCGCTTTGCTGCAAAATACTGTGATGTTTCCTGAGAATATTGTTTAAATTTGGAAGGCGGGCTGAATATGTAACCACCAGGTTGGCGTGCTCGTTTTGTGACATTTTGGGTTGGGGTTGATTGATAACTTGCTCTCGGTCGAGAGCACGTGCTTTTTCAATGGCTTTATCGACAATGGCTGGTGGATAATTCTGCTTGGATAGCACGAGTTTCAGATTGCTGGCGTTGCGTTCGAATTCATCTAAACTGGAGCATATTCTCCGGAATCTGTGAGCTTGAGAATAGGGAATACTTGTTTTGCAATGTTTAGGGTGGGAGCTCTTGAAGTGCAGGTACTGTTGACGGTCCGTCGACTTCCTGAAGAGTTTTGTTGTAAGAGCATTCCCGCTGATCTCGACTGTTACGTCAAGAAAATCAATGCTCGTTTTAGAATAACTGTGCGAAAACGTAATACTGGGGTGGAGACCGTTGAAATCCCGAATGAAGTCTGTGAGTGCTGACTCCCCGTGTGCCCATACCATAAATATATCATCGATGTATCGCTTATAAACCAGAGGTTGCAGAGAGCGACTAGACAAGAAGCGTGACTCTAAATCGGCCATAAAAAGATTTGCATAGTTAGGGGCCATCTTTGTGCCCATTGCAGTTCCCCGAGTCTGTAGAAAGTGTCGTCCTTCGAATTCAAAGTTGTTGTGTTCTAAAACTAACCTGAGAAGTGTTGCGAGGACGTCGTTGTTGACACGAATTGTTGGAGGGTCATTGTTATACGCCTTGATTACTGCTTCGATGCCATCCTGGTGAGGGATGTTTGTATATAAGGACGCAACATCCATGGTGACCAGGATTGCGTCAGTAGGAATTACAAGTTCTGTTATTTCTCGAAGAAAGTGATTTGTGTCCTTTATGTTTGGTGGCATCGTAGGGGGAAGGTTCATAGTAAGGAAATTGACAAAGCTAGAAATTCTCTCTGTCACCGTGTCTATTCCGGATACAATTGGTCGTCCTGGATTTCCTTGTTTGTGAATTTTAGGTAATGTGTAAAAGCGGCCAGCCTTTGGATAGGCCGGCTTCATTGCTTTATGCATCTCCTCCGAAATGTCTCCATTATTGTCCGTTATTAGTTTAGTGAATTTTTTGGTCGGATCTGCTTGAAGTTCTCTGTAAAATTGTTGGTTCATTAGCTGGCGAAATCCTTCATCTAGATAGTCTTGCTTATTCATAAAAACTATGGCTCCTCCTTTGTCAGCAGGTTTAATAATAATATCATCTCTTGAGCTGAGTTCACGCATAGCGATGCGTTCAGCAGGAGTGAGATTGTGACGTAGACATTTTCGTTGTTGATAGTTTCTGATCACATCACGCTGTATCGATTCGATGTACAAATCGAGGTACTTGTCGCGTTGCTCTTTTGGAGTCCATGACTTATTCGAAGTATTAGGAATGCGCGCTCTGGTGTCTTGCGGATGATCGTGGAAATACTCTCTGAGTCTCAGGTTTCTTGCGAAGTTATCGAGGTCCTTATATATTTGGAATTCATTGTATTCTCCTGACGTGGGGCAGAAGCTGAGGCCTCTGGAACACAATGAGAGTTCTGTGGCGGATAGAATAACACTGGACAAGTTTATAATATTCAGCGATTGGATGATCATTCCTCCGGTAGATGAGCACTCAGTAGGTGCAACTTGTGTGCATCGTTGTGGTTGGTTCGAGGTAGTGAGTTGTGAACGGGGTTGAATGTTAGTATGGTCATCTGAGATATGGATCATGTCCGTACGGCGAGTGACAGTGTTAGAAGGAGCAGCCGATAATCCTACCACATTGTCGCGTGCCAACTTTTTATTTTTTGTTACGTTAATTTCATTTAGTCTTTTTCGCTCGTATTCTTCAAGCGCGTTTTTCTCGGTGTGAGATAATAATTTGCTGGACTTGTTACTATACTCTGTGACGGCAAGGTCACCGGCGCGTCGTTCACTATGTCGTTCACTTGTAACTATACTCTGTGACGGCAAGGTCACCGGCGCGTCGTTCACTACATAATGTTTCTTCTTCTCGGCGGCCCCCGAATAGGCTGGGGCACTTACACGCAGGACATCTTCAACAGTGCTTGTCACGGCTTGGTTGGGACCCTGTACCCTTGTTTAAAGAAGGTCCTCCCGCTCGCTGGCGACAGTAATAGTTGATGACTGACCGCTTCAATTCGGCGGCGCACGGATCCCACGAAGTAAAGGAGAATACGTGGTTCTCAAACCTGTGCCTCGAGGTGCCCTCAAGCGAGATGTAGAGGGTCTGGAGGCGGTGCTCATCCGTCCATCCGTTGTGGCGGGCTGCACGCTCATAATGATGCAGCCAGTCCTCTACATCCTTGTGGTATTCGCCGTGAAAGGGCGTCGGACTGCGGGGAGTGGCGGGCAGGATGATGACGAGTGTGGTGGTCATCGTTGCCGGTCTTCTACTTTGGCTTTTGCGGCAGGGGTCTGAATTCCGGCAGTTGGCCTTTGGTACGGCGGCTTGCTCGAGCGTTGGAGTCCTCCATGAAGGTAGCCTCCCGGGGCTGAGCACCTCATCTGGCCGGGGTGTCTTCGGAGGAGTACGCTTCACGGGCATAAAATGCGATAGTCCTCACCTCCACCAAAAATGTCACCAATGGCAAATGATGAGGCGGAAAATAACTGGGGGACTAAACGTTTAATAACGTTTAGTCAGACTAATAACGACTAAACGTTAATAATGTTTAAACGAAACAGAATGAGTTTAGCGTCTCAGGCGTCGGTGTCAGCGAAACAGCAGGATCGAACGCTGGGGCGAGACTGCCTTCGGCTTGCCACGCGGAGCCCCTTATGTAGACGCGTGGCCTTCTTGAACCATCGGCGGAGAAAACTCGGCGCGTAGAACATTATAACCTCGTGCAAGCCAACGGGGTTCTCGAGTTTACCAGAACACGACATTACAGAAACAACAAAATGGTGTATCCGCGGCCAGGCATCGAACCTCGGCTTTTCGCGTGAGAGGCAAGCACGAGAAGCGTTAGGCTACGGGCGCGCTGCCTACTTCGCCAGCTGCGAGGGCGGCAATATGCAGGATGCGGCTTTAAACTCAGTTTATTTGTCAAATCTTGCAAAGAACAAATTCTAAACTTAGTACACAGCTCTAATGGGGCACGCGGCCATTATTTCTCGAAAATAGATATGTCTACTTTTTTATGACATCGCAAGGCAGCAAAATCTTAAATAAATAAATAAAAACGACAGCCGTGCATTTGTTGTTATTCAGATGCCGAAGGTGTGATAGTATTCTAGTTTTCTTCTAAGTGACACCCCATCGGAACTGCTCCGGACGGTTGTCAAATTTGTTTTCAATTGCTCAACTGTTGCGTAAGGTTTTCTTTTACATTTAAGTATTTTCATTATTTTAGAACATGTCCGATTTATATCGTTAGCTCTCATTGTCATATTTTTAATACAAATATCAAGCGCCGGCGTTTATTTTTGATATCTTCTAGCAAATCATCTTGCTCATTAGATGCTTTCACCTTTTACTTTACTTCATTTTGTAGGATTAGTTTTGTTTTTTAACATATCATGAAGCTACTAGATGCTTCTTAACTTTAGCTGGCGGAGGCTCTATCAAGCACCTCGCCTCTATATCACCCCAAACGCGGCAAACTTGAAAAAAAAATCACAAAAACAATTTGTTTTGGAGGTGGTTGGTTAGCAAAACTGTGGTATCACGTGCAACGATTGCCCAATGCACTATAGACCAGTGTTGCTGAATGGGCACCCCTATTCTATTCCAATTCCATTCCGGGGAGTTAGAGTTTTGGATAATTCAATTCCTTTAAACTCCTAGGAATGAGGACACTCGGTCCATTCCCACTCCTGGAATGGCTGACTCGTTCCATTTCATTCCTCTAATTCCTAAACGTGAAAATTGTCTCTTGACAGCTACAGTGTGTTGCCGGCATAAACAGCATAAAGCTGACATTATCAAACGCATAGACAATTGCAAAAAATGATAAATGCCTCAAAAAAGGACTGATTTTACAAAGCTGATGGCACAACTGTTTGTTTACATTGTGCTGCAAACATCCTGAAATCCCCTTGATATGCCGATGCTTGTTTAAGACATCGGTCTCGCGACCACGTGGCTCGCAAGAAACAGCAAAACTTAAATCCACTAATTTTCTTTTTTTGCGAACTTGTTTGCCGTTGGCTTTTAGAACATACGCGGCCAGCGTGTTTGTTTCATAAGACCATAAAATATCCAGTTCAAGCGTGGCGTAGAAATAAGCTATATTACTGTATTCTTCCAATACCTGCAAAGGAACACGGCTAGTACGCTGCTGGAAGCGACTCCATGAACAGCAGCAAGAGCACATCCTCTGACAAAGTGTAACCTCTACGGCGCAGCATGAGGGAAAGTATACTATAGCCCACGTGACGAAACCTGTTTTAAAACGCATAAGTTCACGCTTACTTTACGAATCTCGATATTTCTTATCATATTCAATTCGATTCCTTATGTGTTTTCCAGGCGATCAATCGAACGTCTGCTGGGCTCAAACATACGTTTGTTCATTGTGGTTCATTCATTGTACGGACGTTATCGGTTTATTACCTGTCATTTGTTGATCGTCTTTCACAATATTCAGACATGAGCCATTACATTTCTTTAACGTGAGCGTCCGAGGTATCTACTTTAATTTCACTCAAGATGCACCCCGCGAGCTCTAAGTCTCCGACGTTTCGCCGTGACCGAATCGTATGTCTTTAACGCGAACGAGATTGTATGTACCGGGTGATGCCGTAAGGACCAACACATTTGCTAAACCTTGCTAAATTCGAATTCCTATTGAACATACCTCAAACTGGGCACGCGAACGCAGTTTCACAAAATGTTTTTGTTTCTTCATTATTTTTGAATTTTTTTTAGAGAGTTTAATTCAGAGGCGGTGATCTATTAAAAATAGTGCAAAAACGGCAACCTCAGTAGCAGCTTGCACCCAGATCTCCTTCTCAGTGGCCCTCACACCAACGGTCGCGCCTCGTCTGTCGCGGGACTGTCTTTCTGCAGGTGTTGTCAGTTCGGTCGGGCGACAAGAGCAGTGACGACCGTCTACTTCACCTTACAATGGACCGCAACAGACAGCATGAGAACCATCAAAACCAATCCAGTGCCTTCCGAGTGTCGCGTGACCCTGGGGCGCAGCAACGCGCCGTGCGTGTAGTCCCCCTCACGGTGCTGGATTCCCTGGGTTGACTCGTAGCGCCCGCAGCGGTTCACCGCAAGGTGAAACATGGTATTCAAAGACTAAGACTAAAGTCTAAGGAAATGAGCGGGAATCGGCTTGCTTGTTTGTAACCCTAACCCACTTGAAAACACAGAAAACAAGCATTAGAACAAAGACCACTTATTTCTTCTCCTCCTGCGCTTTGCTCCGACGCTTGTTTTTTTATACTGTATTCTTACTTGTAAGTCCGCCTTGACTTGCAAGTAAAAATGCAGTATAAAAAAAAAAAAAAAAAAAAAAAAAAAAACAAGCGTCGGAGCAAAGCGCAAAAGGAGGAGAGAGAAATGAATCTCCAAACCCACATTCCGGCGCTTAGAGTGCGCACGAATGAGCGTGGAAGGCAGCAGGGTAGGCCGCCTGCTAAACAACGCTCCTCGAACTATAAGAAAACAATAACTGATCATCTTTCAGCGGCGCGCGAGTCAAGGAGTTATCAGAGCTCTGCGAGTTATGAGTCGCCCCCGCTTCCAGATCTGAGTCTGTGCGCGCGTGCATTCTCCATACCGTCGCAAAAAAAAAAGACACGAAGGACGATGAGGAGCCGTGCATGGCTGTTTCTCTTTGCCGCTCCATTCGTTTCTTTTTCTTGGTGCTTGGTTTCTTGTTTCGCTCTCGTGTAACGCCAGTGAAGGTGGCGTTGGTGAAGCCAGAGCCTTCTCCTGCGCGTTCGTAAAAGGCGCCACCGTCACCTCCCTCCCCCCCCCCCCCCCCCCCCCCTTTTCTGCTCTGCTTCGAAGCTTGTTTTTTGTATTGCATTCTTTGCGTATAGGTCTGTTAGGTCTCCACGCGGGCTAGCAGTTTCCCGCTCATTTCATTTTTGAGCTACTGACTCGCTGACTCGCTCCGTTTAGCTAACCGTTAACCCTCCTCCTCCCCCCCCCCCCCCCCCCACACACACACATACACACAAAGAAGAATTAGACTTATTCCATTCGCATTTCATTCCGGGAAAAAGGCATCTAATTCCAGTCCCATTCCATTCCCCTCAACGTTGCCGCCATTTCATTCCGGGGTCGCGAAAATGCAGAGTGGTTCCGGAATCATATCAACTCCAGAATGGCAACTCCGTAACACTGCTGGGTATCGATCCCAGTACCTCTCGCATAAAGACCGCCGCCATAAAGACCGCCGGACTCACCCTCAAGCCGTCAAAGTGCCGGTTCGCCTATGACGAACGGAAATTCCTAGGTCACGTAGTTAGTAACGAAGGTGTCTGGCCAGACCCCGAGAAGACTCGCGCCGTCGCGGCATTTCCAGCGCCCACAGAAAAGAAGGCTGTGCGAAGATTCCTTGGTCTTTGTGCCTACTATCGACGCTTCGTTCAGGATTTCGCAAGGATTTCCGCACCGCTCACTAAACTCACGAAGGACGCCGAGAAGTTCGAATGGGCCGAGGAGCAGCAGCACGCATTCGACGAGCTGAAGCAACGACTCCACACTCCTCCTGTATTTGGACACCTCGATCTAGACGCGGAAACCGAGATTCATACGGACGCAAGTAACGAGGGACTTGGCACGGTACTGTTTCAAGTTTCAAGAAGGCACTGAGCGAGTCATCGCATGCGCAAGTCGAACACTGTCCAAAGCGGAGAGAAATTACTCCACGACTGAAAAGGAATGTCTTGCGGTCGTCTGGGCAATCACGAAGTTTCGCCCGTAGTTGTACGGGAACCTTTTCCGCGTTGTCACGAACCACTCGCTCTGCTGGCTTGCAAACCTAAAGGACCCATCAGGACGTCTCGCTCGATGGAGTCTCTGACTGCAGGAGTTCAACATGACTGTGGTCTACAAGTCAGGCCGCAAGCACAGCGACGCCGATTGCCTTTCCAGAGCCCTTGTCGAGACATCTCCCGGTAGCCGCTACGACGATGACAACGAGTGCTTCCTAGGCGCAGTGAAGACCCACGACATGGCGCGACATCAAAGAGACGATCCTGAGTTCCGCGCGCTAATTGAGCACCTCGAAGGACGAGGGGGTACTGTCCCCTGTACCTTCTCAAGATCCCTGCTGAATTTCGTCCTCCGACAAGGTGTACTTTACAAGGAGAACTTCGGACACAACAGCACGTCGTGGCTGCTCGTAAACCCTACCGACCTTAGACCGGAGATCTTTTAAGCCTGCCATGACGACCCGACGTCCGGACACCTTGGTTACAGCCGCACGCTGGCTCGATTTTGTGAAAAGTATTACTGGCCCAAGCTGCCGAAGACCGTTCACTTCTACACACGGTCGTGCCACGAGCGCCAGCGACGCCAGAAAGCCCCGACGAAGCCGGCAGGTCTCCGGCAGCCGATTCCTTCCCCGAGCGCACCGTTCCAGCGGATCGGAATGGATCTTCTTGTTCCTTTCCCACCATCGATGCAAGGAAATAGAAGGATTATCGTCGCCACAGATTATCTCACGCGGTACGCCGAAACGAAAGCCCTTCGTGCAGGGACTGCTGTGGAAAACGCCAAGTTTTTTTATCGACTCCATCGTCCTCCGGCACGGCGCTCCCGAAGTTCTGATCTCAGACCGAGGATGATCGTTCATGGCCCAGCTGACACGAGAAATCCTTCGTCTCAGCCACACCAGCCATCGGCGCAACACTGCGTACCACCCGCAGACCAACGGGCTGAGGAGAGATTCAACAAGACCATCGCCGACATGACCGCCATGTACGTCGACGTGGAGCACAAGACAAGGGACGAGGTTTTGCCGTACGTTACATTTGCCTACAACGCGGCCGTGCAAGAGACCACCGGGGTGACACCCTTCCAACTGGTTCATGGTCGCAAAGTCACGACAATGCTGGAGGCGATGTTACCCCACAAACCGGCTGTCGACGGAAGCGACGACGCCTAGGTGGTTGCCCAACGGGCAAAAGAAGTCCGCCAGCTCGCCAGACACCGTATTCAAGCCCAACAACGTGTCGACACTAACCGTTACAACCTTCGTCGTCGGGACGTCCACTTCCAGCCCGGAGACAGGGTATGTGTGTGGACACCGATCCGCCGCCGTGGTCTCAGCGAGAAACCCCTAAAGAGGTACTTCGGGCCCTACAAAGTACTTCCACGGCTCGGGGATCTGAACTACGAGGTGATGCCCGACGGAAAACGGACTTCATCACGCCCCTCTCCACGTCCGAAGGTCGTCCACGTAGTGCGCCTCAAGCCGTACATCGCGCGATAAGACTGCGAACTATGGTCTTCCGCAACGCTTGATAGGATTGTGTTTTGACAGCCTTCGTTTTTTCCCCATTATTCTGTTTGTCTTGCTCTGTTTTGTTGCCGTTCACGTGGCATCGAGACTTTGCCTT
Organism: Ixodes scapularis; assembly: GCF_016920785.2. Lineage (NCBI taxonomy): Eukaryota > Metazoa > Arthropoda > Arachnida > Ixodida > Ixodidae > Ixodes > Ixodes scapularis. The sequence continues at coordinate 104,879,947 of NW_024609880.1, read as the reverse complement.
TTTAAAGGGGGGAGTAATGCCGCGCGCATCGGTGAGCGACCGAGTGCGTGGCTGAGTGGTTACAGCGCTTGGCTGTCGCGCGGAAAGTTTAGGTTCGATTCCGGTCAGTGGAATGTTATTTTATTTATTCTTTCAGCATTGCGTTCTTGTAGGTTCGAGATCATTCTCGTCTGATCGAGTTCCAAATGTTCTAGTCGTCGAACGTTCTAGGCCGATTGTTCCAGAAGCCAACGCGCGTACATAAGGGGCTCCGCGTGGCGATCTGCAGTCAGTCTCGCCAGAGCGTTCGACTCTGCTCCTACGCCGACTTCGACACCCGCGACGCTCTGCTGTTATCTTCTGTTTCCTTTTATTTTTGGGCACAAGTTCGCCTATCAAAGGTTTAGTTTCTTCAGTTATCACCGCCTCATCCATTATCATTCGTGACAGTATGTACGTTGTTTGTTCAGGGAAAGCTCATTGGATTCTGAATTCAAACTGAAGACAAGGGACGTCCGGAAAGCTTCTGTTGCCAGTCGCAAGCCGAGATAGTGAACTGAGTCCAACATCTTAATGGCAGAGGGCCCAGCAGATCCATACACTACTGCACTGTAGTCAAGACGGGATCGTACAAGGGCATTGTATAGCTTCAGAATACATTTTCTATCAGACCACCAAGACTTTGAAGATAAAACTTTCAAAAGTTTTGTCGACTGAAGGCATTTTTTCTTTAGCATTTTAAGGTGGGGAATAAAATTAAGGTTTTTATCAAATATTACACCAAGAAATCGGTGCTTCTTAACAGGTATATGAGTTCCATTTAATTCCAAGGACGGATCCACAGACAGCCCGCGTCGCAAAGAGAAAGGCCCAGAGACCGTTTTTGAAGCCGAGAACTTGAACCCATTTTCGTCGACCCACTTGGACAGTTTGTTTATGGTTAACTGCAACTGGCGCTCACAACTAAAAGGTTACAAGAGGATGATGAAATCTGTATATAATCAGCATAAAGGGAATACGAAACAGAGGGTGGCAGCAGTTGTGCGAGTGAATTCATTGTTAGAAAAAACGAAGTCACACTTAAAACACCCCCTGAGGGACTCCGTTTTCTTGAACAAAGGAATCAGATAGGAATGAGCCGAGACGAACTTGAAAAGCCCTGTCCGTCAGATATTCCTTTAGTATTCGCAGCATACGGCCACGTATATTACAGCCATACAGGTTTCGGAGAATCCCATACCTCCAAGCTGTGTCATATACTCTTTCTAAGTCGAAAAAAAACAAAACGCAACACAGTGCTGCCTGTTTACAAATGCGTCACTATCACAGTTTTCAGGCGACCTATATGGTCAAGGGTAGATCGACCTTGGCGGAATCCACACCGATTGCTATCAAAGACCCTCTGGCTTTCTAACATGTACACCAGTCGCCTGTTTATGAGCCTTTCATATACTTTCCCGAGGAAGGTTGTCAGTGTAATCGGGCGGTAGCTTGATGGTTGTGAGGGGTCTTAGTTAGGCTTTAAAAGGGGGATGATATGTCCGTGTTTCCAAGCCTGAGAGAAACATGCCTTTTCCCACAAAATATTAAAAAAAACAGGAGAAGGTTTTCGAGGGAATCTGGAGAAAGACGGCGAAGCATTTCATAATGTATTCCATCGGGACCAGTGGCAGAAAGCTTTGTTACATCAAGTGCCATCTCAAGGTCGCATCACGTAAATTGTTTGTTATAAGATGCTGAATTTCCTCCTGACACGACAAGCTTTTGTCGCTCCGCACGGGCTATTAACTGTCCGAAGGTCACACTATAATTGGCCGAACTAGATGAATTACAGAAATGTTCCCCGAGTATGTTACCAATTTCATTTAATGATGAAGAAGGAGCATTAAGCGTTGGAATGGCAAAGCACCTATAATCCTCAGTTAATTTCCTGTATCTGTCCCAGGCCTCTGGCCGGAACAAAACTGGTTAAAGAAGATAGATACTTCATCCACAACTTCCGCTTTGCCTGCTTCCTAGTCCAACAAGCCTTGGCTTTTCGTGGCTTGACCTCCACAAGGTTGCTTGAAGTGGGGTATCTGCGAAATTTGCCCCATGCCCTATTTTGGACCGCCAGGGTTGTGGCACACACCTCATTCCACCAAGGTTTACATTTTTTGGGTAAATTACCAGATGTTTGTGGAATGAACTGCTGAGCAGCCGTGAGCAGCCTTTAGTATCTGCTCAGTAACATGAAGTGTAGCGTTCTCAGGTGACATAAAAGAAAGAAGCAAAGCATCTAAAGTTGAGCGACGATTAAAAGCACCCAGTCTGCCTTGTCTAACTTTCACCTAGGAAACCGCTTTAAAAGACTAGGCAATGGAACGTGCTCTCTAAAACAACTGGATAATGATCGCTTCCAAAAGGGTTATGAAGAATCGTCCAGGAGAAGCAAGGAAGTATTGAAGGTGAAGCAATAGAAAGATCAATGGATGTGAATGAGTTGTGAAGACCATACAAGACGTTCAATCACTCCACCACGGGAGCCTTGACGGGTACTACCCCACATGAGATGATGAGCATTAAAATTACCCAAAATTAAAAAAAGGTCGCGGGAGTTCTCCTATAGGTCCCTGCAGCTCTTGAAGGTTTAAAGGAATGTTAGGTGGTAAGTATAAAAAAAATTGTTAGAAGGCGGTCCAAACGGAGACGTACTGCAACAGCTTCCAGAGGCGTGCAGAGGGGATCTTGAGAGCAAGCAACTCCACTCTGCACGACCACTGCAACACCACCAGAAGGGGTGGAAGAAGGGCGATCTTTTATAAAAACCTGATGACGTCTTAAAATGTTAAAAGAATTAGAGTAAAGATGAGTTTCTTGCAAGGCGAGAGCGATGGGCCTAAGCTCATCCACAAAATAATTGACATCATCAACAATTTTCAAAATACCGCGACAGTTCCATTGCATAAAATGTAGCTTAGTCATCAATAAAAGGTATGTAAATATGTAACTGTAAAAAATAAACTTAGTAAAATAAGTAAGACTGTAGAGTCAACACAAACTAGGTGGAAGACACTGGGGTCATCATTTGGGTGGGACTACAGGCTTCTTATTCGTTTTATGTTTACCGGATGGTGTTTCCCACTTTATACTGTCCTGGTCGGACCCGGGAGTTGACAAATTGTCAACATCTGTCGACACCTCCACCTCCTGAGAGGTATCCGTTGCTTTTAAAACAGCACTGTACGGCCAGGTGTGTGTGTGTGTGGGGGGGGGGGGGGGGTGCAAACCCTGACCACGACCGGCTGGAAGGGTTGCAGACGAACTGGGCGACGGGTCGTCCGAGCTCGTCTGGTCCCCTCCTTTCATAAGATCCTCACGGGTACCATGCTGCCCCTTCGGTAGAGGGGCCCTCTCTAGCGAGCAAGAGCGAGAAACTCGCTCCGTCTCACTATGAGGGGACCTAGGAGAGGGGGCAGGCGCGGCGGCTGCCCGCCTGTCCTTGGAAGAAGGAGCAGCACGCGTGCTACCAACAGGGACTGGAGGAAGCAGCTGCTGCTACTGCCGGGGAGCTGGGGCCCTGAAGTCAGCTGCCAAGATCTCGGAAGAGACCTGGGTGGCCTTCGACTCCGAGCGTGGTGCAGGGCCCTTGCGCACCACCTCGGCGAAACTCCCCTTAGACAAAAAACAGAACCGCTTCTTGGCTTCTGGGTACGATATGTTTTCATTTACTTTGATGGTAAGGATGTCCTTTTCTAGCTTCCAAGAGGGACATGCACGATAATAAGCAGGATGTGGCCACCTCAATTAGCGCTGTGGGCCATAGGCGCCTCGCAAGTATCGGAAACGTGACGAGGGAAGGAAACGCACACGTCTCCTTCCCTCGGCAGCTACATGTTCCCTGACCAAAACGCTGGCAACGAAAGCACCGCTGGGGGTTAGGGACGTAAGGCCAGATGCGGCGGTTCAAGTATCCTAGCTTCATTGTCTCAGGGAGAGTGTGCCTCTCAAAGGTTAGGATAACATGTCTCGAAGGGATTTGTTCGCCATCTTTCCGAAACTTGATACGCTTGACAGCGACAACACCAGAACTTCTGAATCTCTCGAGGAGTTCTTCCTCACTTGTGTGCAGAAAGTCGTCCTCGGAGACGACTCCACGGACAGTATTTAGTGTGCAATGAGGGCTAATCGACACCTTCACGTCAACGATGGCTGTCAGCTTAAGGAGCGCGTCACTTTGCTTTTTTTGTGTTCACTTTCACGAGAAGGTCTCCAGTGTGCTGTTTTTTTAGCCTTGTAGGAAAACCCTACAATGTCTTCTAGCACCTTTGCTACAATACAAGGTGAGAGCTTTGAAACAGGTTTTTGTTCATCCAGCGAATGAACGATGACAAACTTCGTAAATGTTTCTACTTCACATTCTTTGTCGATGGTTTTTTGTTCAGGGCAGCGCCCTTTAAGGCCGTGCCCTGAACGGGGTTTGGAAAGGTGGGGCGCCATAAGAGTGCAAAGAGTGTTCAGAATCCGCTGTGCACCGCCCACCGCCGAGCCCAAGAGTTTAGGTAACGCACCATAACAAGAGGGGCTTTGCAGGAAACGTTGCGCTAGAAGTGCTGCCGGGAAACTATACCCAAGTGGGGGTCAAGACAGAGGTTCATCGCCACCGAAGGTTAGCCCTTGCCGCCAAAGAGGGGTAAAAAGGGGGTAAGAGAAATGAGAGAGAAGTAAAAAAAACAGGAAAGGTAAAAGTGAAAGATCGGAGGAGGTAGTGCAAGAAAAGGCGACTAGACTGAATCATCCTGGCCGGGCCTTACTAGGATTCCCGTCTACGAGAAGCGGGGGCCGAAGTTGTGTATTGCTTCCTCCGGGGGGCCCCGAAGTGTCCAAGCCTAACCCCGGTTCGACTCAACAACCAGGATGCCCTTTTTTCCGGACACAGGAAAGCCACGCACAGCCAGACGTAGGCGGGCGAACCCGCATGGCTCGGAGTCCGAGAAGACGCCACTCTCCAAACACCTGCTTTCACAGGTTCCCCCTGCGGGGGTAAAGCGAGCGGGACGAAGCGTTACAGAGGTTGAGCGGCTGCCTGCTGAAAGTCACGTTTCTCCAAGGTCGTCGTCATTTGATAAAAATTTTCTTAAAAAAGTAAACTTAAGTAAAAGGTTGTAGCTGCATTTGAGAACCCGTGAAGCTTCTTACGAAAGCACGCGATCGCAAAAAAGAAAAGAGGTACAACTCGTCGAACACGAGTGTCTCGGTCAGGCGGCCTGATACAAATCATGTCTTGGCACGCCGAAGTGCTGCGTCCAATTGACCTTGCCGCGTCTCTGTGCCTTCGCATGTCTGGATTCCGGTGAAGAATCGACAGCTTGTGGATGTGCTAGCCCTGCGGGAAAGTTGCACGAGTTTCTCCGCTAAATTTAGCGTAGAAGCTCGTGTGAATGTGTATGTGCTTCTGGAGGAGCGTTTTTCTCTACTTCGACAACGGTATTTATAAGTTGCGGAACTTGCGAAAAAAGAAATCTGTTTGATTGAAAGGCGTGCGAAAGCATTCCTGCCATCCGGCCCTGCTCCACTGTGTTCTGTGTTTGCCGTTTGAACTTGTGAAGTAAGTTATATCGCATCCATTCAAGTAGATTTCGAAAATAGACATGGTTGATATTGCGCGACAGCAACCCTTGATTCCTTTCTTCACTGATAGCAACCATTGACAAGTTGTAGTAACTCGCCGGAATAGCTGGACGACCCATAAATCGGAATGAACTATACATTTGATTTGATTTTACATACTCGCAGTCGATGAATGTGCAGTTCACCTCCTGAATATTTTACAGAGCTCCAACACCAGGTACCTTTACAAAGATGAATGAAAACAGAATTATTATGTCTTCTAATGGTAAGTGTCTCATGTTCTGAAATCGCCTACAAACAAAATTAATGGAAGTTTAAATGTACACCGATCTCCCAAGAAGCAATTTGTTTCAAGGGCCAAGATAAGACACGTGAACACAAACTGACTTTCGCCAAAAAAAGAAAAAAAAAACGATAGCGCAGTATTTACGACACGAGACTCGTATGAGAGATTCTGAATCAAGCTTCTATTTCGGGGACAATGTGCCAAGCCTGTTTCGAAATCGCTTTATTTATCTTGATAAAAAGTTTCTTATTAAATTATTTAGTGTGTGTGACATCCGTGAATTTTGCGCACGTACGTTGCTCAAAAGAAGTAATCGATTACCTTTACTAATCTTGGTGAAAATATGCAATTATATTTGATTACTTGAACAGAAAGGTTATTGTCCGTTACTTGAAAAAGTAGCGCGCTACTTTTCTGGTTCCTTGATATTTTCAAAACAACAAATTTTCTGCCGGTTTAAAAACTGGTATTTCGTACTCCTCATTTTTCGACTAAAATCACGGAGTTAAGAGCTACTCATCTTCTTCAATCACCAGTTTGGTAAGCCGATCCACCTAAAGGTCTACACACGTGTCCTATCCAGTGATAAGAAAGTGGTTTGGGGAGTTTATTGTCTACGTAAAGGGCAGGACGTAAAAAAAGTTAAAACTTTCGTAACAAAAGCAACATGTAAATCTCAGTTGTTTTGTTAAATTTGCGTGTGTCCATATAATGATGCTTATAATAAGATGTTAAAGATTTGTATCCTCACACTTAGTAACGAGATGTAGAAGCGGATACCGGCACAGCTCTGGGACGTAAACCCGGGCCACTTCGAGAGGTCGTCGTCCCTCGGCGAGAATGACGTTGAATAAAGCGCGCGCCCAGCTGAAGAAATAAATAGTTCATCAGCCCCTGACGACCCCTGACGTCAAAAAATGAGTGGAAGCGATTGGCCGACGGGGTGAATCCAAGGTCGCGTACTGTTCTTGCTTTCTTCACCAAACCTTCGGTATTACGTTCTGGCCTCAGTAATCTGTACCAGTGTGCGTACTTCCTATATAGTGGCGTTGCCGTCGGATACCGGTGCCGTCACGACATTCGATTAAAGCTTCATAAGCAACAACCAGGTGGTTTTTGGTTAACGTTTACTTCAGTTTAAAATACCTGTTCTTGCGTTTTTCAACGAAATATTGATGCTTCTGATGTTATACTGCTACCTACATCATGTTTAAGCAAAGAAATGAGCTCCAGAATTTCGGTTCCGTATTTCCTCTAAGAAAGGGGTAATCGGTGGCCGAGTGGGCTAGCGCACATCAGCTCGGAGCACGTGGATCGAAAGCTCGAGCTGCAGAACCCAGAGATCCTGTGCTCAATCCCCGCCCCTGCCCGTTTCGATCTGGATGAGCATCGTATTGGCGTGCGGTCAGGTGTCATTACTGCGTGGTGCACGTTAAAGACCCCAGACTTACGGTTGTACTGCACTGGCTAAATTGCTCATCTGCAGCTGAGAAAGAAGTTGCCCGTTGAGGCAGACTAGCTTCACGCTGTATAAACATACACAAAAACAGGATATCACTTAATCGTTAAAGAGTGTAGTGGCCCCCGCGAGTATAGTAAGGTAAACAACAAATGTTTCCGCAAGACAATACAGCAACAAACAAGGCACGGCCACAGGCTTAAATTGATCAGCCCAGGGTCTGCAATTAAGAAACTCCGTTTACATTTAAGGCCTGTTCACACATAGAGTCCAGCGGTAACTCAGCGTTTCGACGCAGCGCCAACGAATGGCGCTAATTCAGCGCTTTAGCAGCGCTCCGCTGCATGTGACCCCGCCTTTTCTTGTTTACACCCACAGCGCAGCGCTATCTCATCGCTGAGTCAGTGATGACATTAGTGCTGACGCAACCCTGACTTCGCGCTTACTCAGTGCTGCACTGCTTTTGTGAACTGGACTTTTAACTGACGGGGCAGAGAAGGCTAGAAGTGCAAGCTTGGCAGTGTTCATAGCTTCATGACGGGCAATTCCAGCGCAAGTGCTTGTAATTCGAAATTTATTTTTGAAACCACCATCTCGTGCTTCAGCCTTCGCTGTCCTTTTTGAGGGAGAGCGGAAAATAGTTGACTTCACTGTTTACGAAATTCGCAGTTCCTTCGTGCTAGATCGGTCGAACTAGCTCTAGCTCGCAGCAGTGACCAGCGAGAAAATGCTCGTCAACAACTTTCAAACACAGCAACGAGAGCGTCCTTACGCGTTAGGAGTAGATGTATGAACGCTTTAAACATGCGCCAGATTCCAGCCGTTATTACTTACCAACTCTTGGCTCAACGAGGTACCGAGCCATTGAAACGGGCATTGCAGAGCCTCCACAAATCCCAAAGCTGGGGAGAAGGACACAAGAGAATCTAAAATAGGAATAACGATGTATATGATGATGATGAAATAAAGTAAACAAAATAAGTGGAAACCGAAAACTGAAGGTCGGCAATGGCGGCGGCCATGCACAGCTACTGCAAAGTGCCTATACGGACATCCAGATGCAGAGGGACGACACCAGAGAATCTCCCTCTTTAAGCTTGTTTCTTCTTTATTCACGGATTACTTTTCACTTCTAAAGACGACGCAGGGCCTCTGGCGTATACAGCAGAGACACAAAAATAGCAAATTACATTTAACCGAATATAATCTTGGAAACCTGCATGCCCGCGCCACACGGAGCGCCACTTCCTAGCGTGGCGCTTCCATAAACGGCGCTTAGAGCCAGAATCACGATCTGATCCACTGATCACTTAAATATTATGTGACTTTAAGTGTCATTTAAAGTTTTATCGATCCGGCACTTATATTCAGTATTTGACCCTATATCGTACATTTAACATGATGTTATAAGGATTTCGTAATACGTGGTATACGCTTCAGGAGCAGTTATAGACACACATAGGCACGACTACTAACACATACATTGACACAAGCAAGAAACACACTCAACAGAAACGCATGCATATATATTATAAAAATGGGGCTGCGTTTCGCACTGTTCCTAAGCGGGCTACGTTGAAATGCGATAATATGCCTGTACTCTATGAAGGCTCTCGTCTCTTTTTTGAAGCAAACTGATCTCTCTCCCCCCAGGCATTTCTGGCACGTCGAGCACGGTCATACACAGCAGGTCACTGCTTCTATTCAGCTATCTGATATTCAGTTTACTGCTTCCTCTTGTGAGGCATTCTAAATACCGTGGTGCATTCTGCAAGAACCTCATCCCGCGACCCGCGCATGCGCCTGACAAAGAAAGGAGAACGCTGGTCAGAAATCTCGCCGACGTTCTCGCCAAAGGACCAACCTAGAGGCTCGGCGTGTGTACCCAACATTCCCGCGCATTCGCATCCTCTGAAATGATACAACTGGAATTTTGGAATGGAATGACGTATCACACACAACACAAATTTAGACTAGCTTGATTCAGCTAAGACAGACCAGGGGCGCCAATTATGTGTTGAGCTCTAAACGCGCATAACATGTATGAAGGGGCTCACATCAGCCCTATTCGTAAAACACACAGGAAGTGTATGGTTGGCGATAAACACATTTTTGCGAGCATGATCAAGTTGGTAATTTTTTATATTGTAAAGCAACTGTTGACTGTCCCCACGCGCATGCTTTTCACTCTGAATAGTGTCTGTACAGTGTCCGGCTGGAAATCACTGGGTCCCAAGTTAAATCCCCGTCTGGAGTATCCTTATACTAGTGCTTTACACACAGATTCCATTGGCCAATATGCTTTACATAAGTTTAACCTACGTGTAACAGCGAGAGTGTCGCTTTTTATGAAAAGAAGCGCATGAACACATTCTGTTTTAATGTAAATTAAGTCATATCGAAGTCATGTTCATTGTCATTCCTCGCCTACATAATGAACATGTCACATTCTATAGGCAATTAGCTACAGGCTCGACGCAATGTTTATGGAAATGTTACCGAATTATGTTCCACTGTGTGTGCCATACTGGCACACAGAGTGGAAGCTTACCAGCAACTATGGCGGCCTTTAACTTTGCGCAGTATATATTACATTCTGGAGTATTAGTTCATTAGAAATAAGCGCGAAATTCGTCATTTTTTTATTTTCAGTGTTATCTCGTGTCACCTGTGTTGTTGTGAATATCGATATAGCAATTAACGATCAAACACTGAACGCTTTATGACATCAACTGACAGACCCTGCAAGAAATAAGTTCTATAATTTTAGTGAGCCATACGGGAAGTATAAACATTTTAAAACTGAAACACCATAAAGACGTCTTGAATAATAAATACAAACATAAAAAAGAGTACAGAAAATACAAATAAAGTTGTGTGTACTTATATTATTTGCATAGTACAAATAACTATTTTACCTATACCCCATACCATGAAACTTCATGTTCCCTGTATCTTCTGTCAGTGGGCTGTGTGCTGATAATGAGAAGTTCTGGAATATATACAAAACTATGCTAAAGCAGCACCACCTATAGTTTTATTATTAGATTGATATAAATGAAACACTGTTTAACTAAACATTTGCCACTCCACAGGTGAAGGGACAAGTGTAACCGTTCTGTTTGCGGACCCAACGGGCAAATGTTTTATACTCGAAATAAATGGAAATCCTCAAAGTAAGTGCCTACGATATCTTTAAAATATTATTACTGGGTTGCGAAATAACTGTAAGACGGATCGAAGTATTACAGCCTTCCATCAAGGTTGAGCGTTCATCTATCCTAAAAGATAAAATATCGGTCACATAGTAGTTCTGACTTTTGCGTAACATTGCCTCAAATCGTACACTACATTGATGCTTCAGAAAAACTTTGGAATGACACCAATATATCAATAACTTCAGCACAATTTTTTTTTTTAAATATTAGGCATGCTCTTGTTGCGCGGACAACACAGCGCTTCACAGTTTCCTGAATTTTACAGCCGATTAAATCAAACACCTTATATTCTGCAGTACACAATTCCGAGCTATTTGTTGCAAATATTAAGGCCTGTGGACTGGCGTAATGGCAAAAGTCGCCATTTGGAGGATATAATTCTAGAGAGTGTCTTTTGATTATTGAATTACAAGACTTATGTTAATTTGCAACGAAAAAAAAAACAAAAAAAAAACGACGATTAATGTGGGCTTTCTTTTAAAAACCATATACTCTACCATCTTTTGAGCAGGCTGTCGACACAAAATATCTTTAAAGATGCTCTATAAATGTAAGAATACAACTATGAATAAAAGTTTGGCTTTTGACTGTGCTAAAAGGAAGCTGTCAATTATCTTGTGATAAATCACATTGTTCGAGAATCATTCGACATTGGGTAGAGGACAGGGGAAACTTCAGTAGTTCCTGAACTTTTATAATAACATTGTGACATATGCATTACTACGTGTGCGATGCATCCGAGTTAGGACAGCGAATCGCGAAGTGATGAAGCTTCCGGCATGACTTGCGTTTTTTGCTGTTGGTTGACCCCGCGTGACTTCGTGGCGCCGATTGCATTTTCCGCGGCGTAATTGCTTTTTTTGTCTGCCTCGCTGCGTTGCGGTGCCGCTTGTTGTGAGATGGCATCACTACGGTCGACCGCCTTGTCCCAGACTTGGTTTCGTTTCGCCAGTTTCCGCTACTTTGCACATTTATTTTGCCTTTAGCGACGTTAGACCCTGCTGCTCGCAAAGCATTTTCTCGCGAGGCTTCGAATCATTCGTGCCGAACACGATCTGGTCTCTGAATATTGAGTCATGCAGTTCTCCAAAATTGCACTGGGCGGCTAGCTTTTTCAGGTCCTGAATAAGCTTTTCGACGGGTTCTCCCTCGGCTTGCACTCTTGAGCAAAACACGTAGCGTTCATGCACTTCATTGTTCAGCTGGGCGATGTATGCTTCAAACTTTCTGACGAGGGTTGCGTAGTCGTCCTGGTCTTTCCCGTCTTCAAACAACTGGTTGAAGACGTCGAGTGCTTCGTCGGCGGCAACGCTCAGCAGGAATGCAGCTTTTGCAGCTTCACTTCTTGGACCTTCTTTCGATGCCGTAGCCTTCAAAAAAAGCTCGACCTTCTGCTTGAAGTGCTTCTAGTTTTTGAAGTGGTTGCCCGACAGTTGTAAGGCCTCCGGCGTTTTGAGCAGATCCAACGTCGTCACTGCGTCGTCCGATTATGCTTGGGCCCGCACCGGCCACTACTGGCACCATGTATCATAGACGATAAAGAGGCAGCCGACAGGATCATGTGCAGAGCAACAAGAACGTAGTTTAATAGACGTCGTGAGTATTTATAAAATAGCGCCGGCCGCACTGCGCATGACTGGTGTCTTGTCATGCGAAGCGTCGTACACGGTAAGCCCGATACACCTTGAAGTGCTGCAAGCGCGATACAGCCGCTTGCTCCTGTACAACTCGCGAACGGCCTGTGCCCAGTTCTTGATGGGTAGGCCCGTGTCTGACCCCGAAGCGTTGCGTTACCTCCGCGTGTCCGGTATGAGAGGCCACATATTTGTCTTGTTTTTATACTTCCAAAAAACGATGGTGACTTTTGTCTTCTTGCTTCTGCTGTACGGCAGTTCTGTGGAGATCTTCCCGGCGGCACCGCTCAAGTGAATGAAGGGATTTTACGCCCAGCATTCCGCGTAAAGGTGTCACAAGCCTCGCTTTCCATGAGGACCATTGCCGCCCCAGGTATAGATAGTTTACCCACTGAATGTTATTAAAAAATTTGGGCTGTGCTGGGTGAAGTTCTTTTTGAAGTTCTTTTTAACGTTGTCAATACCATCTTAAGAACCGGATGCGTCCCATATTCTTTTAAACTAGGTGGAGTGACCCTGCGGCGAAGTTTTATCCGAGCCTCGTGCATGGCGGTCCATTACATTACTCAATTCAGATTATAAGATTCTCGCAACTGTATCAGTTATAGTTACACGACTCCGCGAAACTTTGTCTTTGAAAGTTAGCCCTTTTCGGACTTGCAGTGTCCCAGGACGTACGATTTTTTTTTTCTTCTTTGGCACTGACGCTTGACTTGTCTGCGTATGCTACGTCTCGGCAGTTAAGTGGCGCTTTTATATCTCTCGACCAAGCAAAGGCCTTTGATTAGGAAAACTATCTTTTTCTTTACAGTGTATTAGCGGCATGTAGATTTTCTCGTCCCTCTATATAGATTTGCCTTTACACGGGTCTGTCTACCGAACTAATTGAAAATGGTCGTCCTACGGCCGCTTTCTTTGTTACGAGGGAGGTAAGCCAGGGCTGGTCTTTGTCTCCTTTGCTATTTGTAATTAGTATTGACCCGTTGTTACACAAAATCCACGAGAATGAACTCGTCCGAGAGTTCCCACTTCCTGGACGGGGCTTAGTACTTGTTTGTGCCTATGCAGACGACGTCTGTTTGTTTTTGCGTGACTCTGACAGTTTTATTGGCAGTCGAGCGTATTTTTGCGTGATACGCTGCACTTTCTGGAGCGCAGTTGAATCGTGAGACAAGTAAGGCGCTGCAGTTTGGATTATTTTCGGTCGATTCTTTTTAGCATTGCCTTTGTTTCAACTGTACGTGTCCTTGGGGCACATTTTGCGAGAATTGGCTTAGCACCTCTGGCCTGAGAAGAAATTTTCGACCAGGCGAGGGGTCAAGTGCAGCTAGCTTGAGTGTTTGAACTTTGCTTTAAGGACAAGCCTCTTTTGGTAGAGTGTAATGTGCGCGAAGCTGTTGTGTGTAGTTAAAGTGGCACTCCCATCTGCATGGTTTGGCGTGTAGAATGACATCTCTCAACTTGTCCTTTTTGGGATGGGGAAACCTGAACGTGTGGCCAGAACGGCACTATGCCTACCCAGATGCCGTGGTGGTTGGAACATTCCGTGCCTGCGAACGTTTACGCGCTTATTGATTTAAAATGTATGCTCGATCTTTTAGACGACACAGATTATGTTCGTCGCCCCCTTGTATTGTATTGGTTGGGTGACCTGCGCCAAACTCTCGTGCCCAGGGGGCTTGGCAAAATGTTCCCTGCGGCGGAGACTCCTTCTCTCTGTTATGTTTCTGTCGTCGCGATACAGCTTCGGCTGACCGGAAGGTTACCAAGTGTACACGCTCAGGAGAGTCCAGTATCGCTAATTTGTGAAGCAGCTTGTGCGGCTGATGTGTCTGTCCGACGCCAAGTCCGGAGTTCCCAGGTAATTTGGAATGACATGTTAACCGCAGACGTGCCAGCGGACGCTGCCGATACTGACTGGAAGTGTGGGTGGGGACGGGGGGGGGGGGGGGGGGGGGGAGGGGGGTGTTGCCCACCAGGGACAGATTATCACGTTCGGGCGTTACCGCGGCGGACATCTGCCCCAACCGTACTTACCCAGTGAAGAATTAGCATGTTTTCACCCCTTGTGTAGTTGAGCGTAAATTCTTCACTTTTGTGTCTCGAGTGTTTGGGACGGACGTCCACTGCCAAAGGCGTACATTCAATCGCTTTGAAAAACTTGTGATACTAGCACGCCAAGTCCTGTGGAAGTATAGATGTAGGGCCGAGATTCAGCGTCGCCGTTTTAGGCTCATGTTCCCTATGCTTCGCACGTTGCGGAAGAAGATAGCGGATCACATGGAGAATGAGCTCTGGACGCTTTGGGAGCAGGAATTCCTGCGACGATGGCATTCTTAGTTTTTCATAGTGAGTAGAAGCAGGGTCATACTGCACCCCACATCCATATTTAGAAAAGTAGAATGTAGGGCCTCTGAGTGTGGCCTCCGTGCCACTAAATTTGTATACATGTAAATAAACATTTCTTAAAGCAATTACAAGAAGGATATAGTGCTTTTTTTATGTCATCGTGATGACACGTCCCGTGCGTTGCCCTTTCAGTTACGAAGAGTCGCAAATTGTAACTCTAGCTTGCTAAAACGAAATACTTGAGCACACCTTACCTAAAAATTGCGATTAGAGCGTATTTCTTACGCTCATTGCATACGCTAGAAGAATATTTGTGGCTACTAATTGGTCACAAGAAGTGTCAACCAACGTGCCCAAGGCCATTGAAACAATCTCAGCCAAAATTTCAAGGCCCTTTTCTCCGCCTTAGTTTTACAAATGAATGACCAAACTCTCTACATGTATACGGCTCTGCCGCCGACTAGGTTTCCTGTATAGGCTCCCTGCGGGAGCCAGAGTTGCGCATTTATACCCGTAGTACCAGCTTTCCTGCACGGGATTTGGAGCCTGCTTCTCACGTGACTGAATTTGGCGAATAGCAGCGCCGCGCGTTCGAGGCGCGCGGCGCGCTCAAAAGCAGGGCAACGCACAACGGAACGCGTGCAACGTCTACTTTCCTGCACGGCATTTGTGTCTGCTACTCACGTGATCGGATCTCGGCGAATAGCGGCGCGACGGCACGTGGAAAGCAGACGCGCAGCTTCGGCTCCCGGAGGGAGCCTATACAGGAACTCTACGGGCGACAACCCTGTTGCGACACCCGGCGGCAGCGCGGCGCGCTGGCTCCGGTTACGAAACGTGGTGGCAGCGCGCCAACACAGGCGATGGCACGTGACGACCACGTAGTACGTCACGCAGTAGAGTCACAACAAGGGTACTTCATGTGGTACCGCGTCACGTGGGGGTTTCTTCTCGACGGCCACTTGGTCACGGCACCTGGCGTCAGCGTCGCGCGCTCCGCCTGGCGCCGGATGTCCGGAAGGCGTTCTGTCATGATGATGTTATTCCCCAGCCATCAACAGGTGATTGATGACTTGATAATTGTGCGTGAATCCAGCGTTAGTTAGAGCGACTAGTCTTGAAATTGCGCATTACCTGCTGGCGATTACAGCTACCGTTTTTGAAATTGCGAAATACCTTTTGGAGATTACAGCTACCGGTCTTGAAATTGCGCAATATCTATTGAGTGGCTATTGGTCTAATCGGGTACACTTTTCCCATTACTGTAATTCTTAGAATAGCCAGCCGCTCAAAAACTGTTAAAGTGGCGTTGAAAAGAAGACCCAATCGAATAAGAGCAGGACTTTTTGAGTGCGCTACTGACAAGAGTCCCAACGATGCCAGCCTTGACGTTTTTTTTTTTTCAGGGCGCAACTCTTAGGCCCCCCTTTCCGGCTTGACCGGCCTCGCCGTCGGCGTAACCGCGCGGTGCATTATGGGACGCGTGACGTCACTGCGACACCAGTGTGAGATTTCCCTTGCTGCTCTTACCCCCCGCAAACTGCATTCGCGTGTCTTTCAAGGGCTGCGACTGAAAACGCGTGTTTAAATCTGCCCGACTTGAATCGTGCGTTCATCTTGCAGACCGGCGCACGCGATTACAGACTAGGAGCATGCCAGCTTTCTTCGTCCCGTAGCTTCCGCCAGTCATACGTGAACCGGAGCGGAGCGAAACTACTCAACAACCAAAAAAGAGTGCCTCGCAATTATTTTTGCGCTTAAGAAGTTTGACATGTTTTTTGACGGTGCTTCGTTTAGCATTCAAACTGACCACATGGCTCTCTCGTGGCTCAAAGGGCTTCAAAACCCTGCAGGACGACTCGCTCGATGGGCCCTTTCGCTCCAGCGCTACATATACGCAATAGAGTACAAGCGTGGAGTGGTCAAGCACGTTGCAGATGCGTTGTCCCGTGCTCCACTTCTCGGGCAGGAAATGAAGGTGGATCCCGACTTGGTGGCACTGGCCAATCCGGCGCCCATCACACCAGATTCGCTGTGGGGAACCCTGCTGAGCAGAAAGGAGCTCCGAGAGGCCGAGCTGTCCGATGGACTTTGTCAGAAGGTGATGCACCAGCTGGCAGAAGAAAACGCAGCCGACGCTGGGAATCCCAGAGACTTAGACTCATACCTGCTCAGCAGCGACGGCATCCTGCTGCGATATATCCCCCAGGCGGACGATCGGTCTAGCGGCCCGCCATTCCGGATTGTAATACCGCGTAAACTGCGTAAGGCACTTATAAGATATATGCATGAACCCGCCTTAGCACGCCACAGCAGTGGGAACAAAACTTGAGAAAAGTTGTCCCAAATTGCAACGTGGCCAGGTATGAGGCAGGATGTGATGAGGTACACAACGCAGCTGCCCGGTTTTTCAGAAGGCGAAACCCCGAGGTGGCCAAACACCAGGTTTAATGCAGTCGGTCGAAAGCAAGTACCCCTGGGAGTATGTTGCCTGCGGCGTTGTCGGTCCCTTTCCCTGTAGTTTACGCGGCAATCAGTATTTGCTAGTAGTGGCCGACCATTTCACGAAGTGGGTCGAAATGTTTCCTTTGCGCAAACTAGACTCTAGGAAAATCTGGGACTGTCTTCTCGAGACGTTCGCGCGCTTTGGCTTTGCTGGAACGCTTATTACAGACAACGCTTCTTATTTTTTTAGCGAGGTCTTCGTGGATGCGTGTAAGGCGCTAGGCATACGGCAAAAACGGACTTCGCCATACTATCCACAGGCGAATATCACGGAAAGAGTGAACCGTAACCTGAAGCAGATGCTTGTATCGCATAGAGAGCGCCACAAAGACTGGGACGCGAAATTGCCAGAAATGGCATTCGCTACCCGCACAACTATCAACCGGTCCACGGGTTTTACTCCAGTTCAACTTAACTTTGGGGAAGAGCTCGTGTTTCCCCTGGGAAACGGTTTCCTTTGCAGAGATCCTTCAAACATGCAGCGCACTACCACGCAGTTCGCAGATCTCCGGAAGCGTTTCAGGGAGACCCTGCGTGAAGCTCGAGAGAGCCTCGACGTCTCGAGACTGCAGCAGGCAAACCAGTACAACCAGGGGAGGCGAAATCTGCAATTCAAGGTAGAAAATCTGGTACTGAGGCGAACTCATGCGCTGAGATAACTGAACCTCTGAACCGATTGCTCCGCAAAAAACGAAATGGTGCTGGGGGCAAGAGCAGCAGGGGAAATCTCACATCAGGGACAATGCCGATGCCGGTCACGTCATCAGCGACGATGCCGATGACGTCATCAGTGATCATGACATCGTCAGGGACGATGACGTCATCGTGATGACGTTTTCGTCATCGTCACGTGACCTCACACGGTTCACGTGACCTCGGTGACGTCACGTGACCCTCGTGAGGCGACGGCGATGCCGCTCGGAGGGAGGAGTAGCAGGCAGGATGAGGAGGTGAGGAGGAGGAAGGAGGCCTATACCTTCTCCTCAGTACTCTTCCCTCCTCCTGCTCAAGAGCTGCGCTCTAATTCAGTGTTACAGAGAGTTGTAAACGGCTTTCATTTTAGAGCGCAACTCTTAGGCGCCCGTTTCCGGCTTGAGCGGCGTCGCCGTTGCCGTCAGCGTAACCGCGCGATGCATGATGGGTAAATTTCCCCGCTAAATTTAGCGGAAAATTTTCCCCGCTAAATTTAGCGAAAAAATTTCCCGGCTAAGTTTAGTGGAAAAAATTTTCCCTCTTAATGTAGCGGAAAATGTCCCCCGCTAAATTTAGTGGAAAATTTTCCCCACAAAATGTATAGGAACAAATTGCCCGCTAAATTTAGTGGAAAAATTTACCCCGCTAAATTTAGATAAAAAACTTCCCCGCTAAATTTAGTGGAAAATTTTCCCTGCTAAGTTTGGTGGGTTCCCCGCTAAATCTAGCGAAAAAGTTTCCCCGCTAGATTAAGCAGATATTTTCTCCGCTAAATTTAGTGGAAAAATTTCCCCGCAAAATCTAGCGGAAAAGCTTCCCCGCTAGCTTTAGCGAAAAATTTCCCCGCTAAATTTAGTGGAAAAATTTCCCCGCTAAATGTAGCGGAAAAGTTTCCCCGCTAGATTTAGCGGAAATTTCCCCCGCTAAATTTAGTGGAAAAATTTACCCGCTAAATAGTTTCCCCGCTATATTTAGCGGAAATTGTCCCCGCTAAATTTAGCGGAAAAATTTCCTCGCTAAATCGAGCGGAAAAGTGTCCCCGTTATAATTTAATTTTGGTTTTACCTGCGATGAAAATTGCCACGTAGCACATACTAAAAACGTTTCCGAAAACAAGAAAAGTTCACTCTGTTTTTTTTTTTATATTTTTTTTTAACATATGTTTTTCTTTCACAAGACACGCTTGGAAATATTGTACGACAAGCAAGTTGGAGCCAGTCGGAGTTCACAGGACGCTAATTTCTCCGCTGTGAACCTGTCGTTTTTGCCTTGTGTCGTGTGCAGTTCTCGGGTTCCCGTGTTCACTCTTAGAAAAAAGGGTATGGATAGTCCTCCCTTAGGGGAGGAACGGTCTTGTAACCTATGTTCCTTTAGAAAGGGAGATACTTTCGTCCCTGGAGCAGGGGAGCAAAGTTCCTCCTTCGCTTGCATCTCAATATGGCGGCCCCGAATCGAGCAAATCGAGCCCAATAAGGCTTGACCGCTTGACGAGGACGCTACGTCTTTTGTACGGGACGAGGGCAGCAGCAAATAAAAGCGTAACACGAGCTTTCCGCAAACGGTGTTTATTTCCGAAGCCAGATTCCCCCCACAGGTACAGAAACTTGCGTTTCGAAAGCAGTTACTCAGTCTTCTCATCGACAGCACAGCGATGTTAAACGGAGACAACCGATACCCAGTTACTTCGCGCACTTTGCGTCTTACCTTTGGTGTTTCTCGAGTCACAATTCCCTCGTCAACCGCAGATCACGGAGAAGGGCAAACTCAATCCGCGAAACCAAAAGCCGCTCTCGAAAGAAGAAACCCGAAGCCGCTGTTTATCGCGTAGCGTGAAAGAAGGTTAAATTGCTAGCCACCAGATGACGGGGTCAAGCAGAGTAATTGCAAGTAGCTAGGCTAGATGGCGCTAAGTACCGCCCAACTCATGTTTTACAAAAAATATTTTTGCTTCTCTGAGGTCACTCCTGCGCTTGGGGATCCTCTACTATACACACATTACGCTTAAAGCAGCAGGTGAACATACACCGAGCACATACACGACGCACACAAATATCAATACAACGGAACACCACACTAACCCGAACACTGTACCCGTGCAGTCAGTCAGTCGGTCAGAGTATTGGGAGGAGGAGCTGCACCCGTGCTCTGGGTTTCCGTCTTTTATACTGGTCGTTTTGAACGTACGGAACTTTTCGGTGACTCCCTAAGCAATAAAAAATATACCCAGCATGTTGATTTTTTCCCAGCAATGTCATACCTCTGAGAGTATTTTGAATGGCTCAGGGGATGAATCTCTTATGAAAAAGTAAAACGCTCGATCATGCCGTATTTATTTGAGAGCTAATAAATCAAGCCGCTCCAATGCGGTTCGAAGCCACGAGTTTGTTTCCCCACACGGCACGTCGTAGCCTGTAATTCTATTGGTTTTTCCATTTGTGCTGTTCGCGCAAAGCTGCAGTTGCCGTCTTGAATTAATCTCTGTAGGGCGGATATTCACTCAGCTGGAAGTGATGCTTCACGGGCTAAGAAATCGCTTTTCGATCAACTTGAATGCAGTCAAAGCCGCGACTTGCGGCAGGTGTTAAGTGTACGGAGCTACGCCGTGGCGAGCCCGAAAACTTCTACGCTCATCCCAGCCCGCCACGGAGGGCAGTTTCTCCAGGAACCGTAGTATATTTAAACAGCAAAATAACGGGTAGATTTATTTTTCGATTTTACCTACTATTGTTTTTTAATGCCGAAATTCCATACTGTAAATATACGTACTTTCCGTCACGATTTCGTTCTGTTCAGTCCTTGCCCCAGAGCGCAATCGCTCTCGGGGACGAGACAATTCCGACAGTCACATTGGCCACTGTACGATAGGAGCTTCTACAGTTCAAACCAGTGTTCCAACATGACTATCCGCACGTTGATTGTTGCACGTAATCCCTGAAGTGGTATTAAACTTTTTAATGTAAAGCGGTATGTCAACCTGCGACACCCCGCCCCCTCCGATCACGGCCCGACCAGCGGCATCAATGCCCACCACTTTACGATCTCATTTTCTTGTTACACCACTGATACGCGAACACACGGTCACATAGGCGATAATTCCAGTCTTCTGTTCACAACCCACAACACTGCCATCACGATGTTGCAGCTATGTTGCTGACACGCACAAACACAGAACCACGTTGAACGCCGGTTGCACTCGGCATCGGAAAACAGAACCGAACTCAGCACGGAAGGCACCCAGGCAGCCGGCAGCAAAACCTGCCTGTCTTGGACGCAGTTCCTGCGGTTTCCATAACGTCGAAAACGTCGACACAGTTCCGCGTGGTTTCGCTACTGTAGTGACTGCAGTGCTGTAGTTCCGTGCCGCGCGAGTCCCGCAATCCGGAGACGGCCATCGCCCAGTGTACGTGGCGCTGCTGGCACTGCTCTGGAACTTCGCTGTTTCTAGCGGCTTCGTTTGCTCGTTTGATAAAATTAGTGATAAAAACGTCAATGCAACCGAAACGTTCTGCACGTTTAGACGCGAAGACGGAATTACAGGCGGCCTTCGCTGCCGCTGAAGCTCAATCACCTCAATAGCTATTTATTAAACAACGTGCGTGACCTGCTCGAAAGATGAAACCAAAAGACGATGAGTCGGGATGGCGAAAGCTTTCTCCCGTCTGCCTGGAGAAGGAGAAAAACGTTTCGTTCCTCCACTTTTCTCGTGTCCGCTTGGGGGCGCGCCGGTAGAAGGGAGGAAGACGCGCCGTTGCTACGTTTTTCCTCCATTTTTTCTTAGAGTGTTGGAGTGTATAGTTAACGTTCGTGCGGTCGACGGGGCGAGTGTGTGCGTGGACCTCGACTGCTCCGAGGATAGTTCTAATGAGCCGGTGCCGCTGTCACTGGATTGGGTTTTGTCGTCCAGGAAACTTTTCTCTGCCTCCTCCGATTTGACACTGAGAACTTCTTCGCGGTTTGTGTGTGCTTAGTGGTTGAATGATTCTGATTGAGTTGTCTTCGGTCGTGACAGTGCACTGTCACAACCGTTGATGTGCGTCGTAAATAGTGAATGTAGCTTTGGGACTAATGAAAAAAAAAACTTTTGGAATTCTACGGTTCTTTCTGGATTTGCTTATATCTTCCCCAAAAACGCGATAATTCGTCAGTGTACTACAAAAATTAACGTGCGAGCTGCACGCGGTATAAATTTTGCATGCCTTTTTGTAGCGCAGCACGCGAAAGGAGTGCAGCTGCCGTCGCACTCCCCGTCAATTACAGCGTTCGTTCGCCGCTAGAGATGGCAAGAAAGCACTCTCTCGCCGAAGGCGACCGCATTCGTTTTAGAAGCTGAACCACATGTGAGCGATTTAGCGAGCGACAAGACGAGCGACGGCGATTTCTCACGGTCACCCGTCGGGTCGTTTGGTTTTTTTTTATTTCTAGGAAACGTCGCTCATCGCCTTGACCGCGTGTTCTCGTCGCTTTCATGCGGTATGCCTCGTCGCGCAGCTGACCTAGCGACTGCGAAGAACTCACGTGCTGATACACGACGACAAGTTTGCGCACTTAAATGGTCAGTATAAAAGACTCATGGGCAGTCAAGGGAGTTGGCGGGGAGTAAGTGGCCGAGTGGACCAACGCGTCTCGGCTTAGAGCGTGGAGCAGTGTTGTACGGAACGGCGTTCCAAGGAACGGCGCTCCTGGAACGCGTTCCTTTTAGGAGGAACGAAGGAACACCGCCGTTCCATTTTTCATCACTGGAACTGGAAGGGGAACGCGTTACATTTTTACGTGAACGGAAAGAGTAACGGCGTTCCTTTTTTCGTCCAGTGGGGAAATTTTTATTTTGTTTCGAACAGGTAAATTTTGAAAGTACAAAAACAATATCTTCACGAAGTGCAGGATCTCGTTACCTTTTTGGCTACTAATCTTGTGAATTATTTTGTGTGGTCCTTGCTTGCTAACAGTTTCAAGTGCAGGAGATCTAATGGACATTGATTCTCTTTGAGTGCCCGAAACTGCGGTACAGAAAGGAAGGCTTTTAGTCGTAGGAAAAGACAAAGAAAGAGGGTTGTTTCAAGCTCAGCTACTTTCTTTGGTTCCACGAATCTCCTCATACACCCAGAAATCTAAGGCCGACTACAGCCACTTGTGAACTTCCATAACGAGACCTACAGTTACAACAAGATCACAGACTGCCAGACATCGAACGCACCCTTTTATCCCGAACATCGGTCACTTAAAAAATACCCCCCCCCCCCCAAGAAAAAAAATATTTCTCCCTCCCCCCCCCACCTTCAATATAAACAATAAAGCCAACCTACAAAGTATTTGTAGTTTTTAAGACTAACCTTCTAAAAGCCCCACCCTCTCCTCGACTTGCTCGTCTTGCGGACAGCAACATCGAGAAGCAACTGTTAAAGTTCGAACAAGGGACTTTGCTCAATTGAAACGTGTGAGGTTGCTGTAGAACGCTCGTACAATGTTGGGTAAAAGTACATTCGGCTCGTCTGAATCGTCCACTATACAAACATGTATATGGTTAAAAGCTGAGATTTTTAACTTGAATATATCCACGAATGAAATCCTGCCTCCGCTTGTATTCTTCTCCTGTTGCCCATCTATAACGACATACAAACTCGTATGTTGACTACTAATCGGATAGATAAAAAAAAAACTCTGCTTGATTAAACTAAATATGGTAATCAGCAAAATACAGATGTAACGTATATGTAACGATACGTTCCATTTTTTTAACTGTAACGGGAACGAGTTCCTTTTTCACAGATGTAATTTGTAACGGGAACGCGTTCCGAAAATCAGAAGGAACGAGGAACGAGCTTTCGTCCCTTTTTTTGAGGAATGTGTACAAGACTGGCGTGGAGCGACAGCTTGCGCTGGGAACCTTCTGGGTTCGAATCCTCACCACTCCTCTCAGATTCGCGCGACTAGAGTGATTAAAGTTAGCGTATCATACCGTGGCGTATCCGTACGTGACCTGTGTGAATTAACTGTGTGCTGAAAATTTGGGTGTGCATGTGTACATGTATGGACTTGCAAATGTGGAAGAGCTGAAATAAACTTTAAATACTCGGCGTCTTTCTTTGTGCACGTTTAATTGGACGGTATAACTAGCGCCACCTGGATTACTCATTTCCAGTTAGTTTTTGTTGAGCCTGCCACGTGGTGGTAAGTGGCATAATTCCGCACCTTTTCTTTCACTGGAAATTACGTGACTCGTTGCGTTTCCGGTCTTCCGTCGGGAAGTAGCGCTAGTTACTAGCTAGAAGTAGTAAAATACATGGATTCTACTTCCGGGCTAGTAACAGTTACTAGCTTAAATGTTACTACCTGCGGTTACTAGGTACCTAATAACATATGTGACAACTGGTTACTAGAAGACTTATACAAGAGTTTAAGAGTCCTGAACAACGCAGGGATAATGGACAGCCAACTTCCAAAACTGCAAAAGCACTCCGAAGAAAAGATGAAACCTGTTTCTGCCATGTATCGTTCTTAATCGCCACGACTCTGAGGGGAAGGCCTACCTTGTGATCTTTTCAGAAAAAGTTTAATTCCAAATGAGTCTCTTGAGGTACCGTCCAACCTGGAGGCGAGCGACGAATATTCACTATCTAATTTGAGGATGCCGACGACTTCCTTCTGTATCTGCTTTAGGTTACCGTCTAACCGCTTGAACAGACCCTCAACGACTAAGTCAGACTTTTCACCTTTCTTTACGCCATGGCAGTTCTTTTTAAAAAGGGCTTCAACAGCGCGTCTCGGTTCCTATGCCAGAACATTCATCACAATCCTGGACTAAAGCCGCTTCTTTCTTCGGTTGTGTCGAAAGCGACTAATCTTGTGGTCAATTCGTTTGGCATTAAACTGTCAAGGGTTACTGAAGTGTGTTTGTCTAACGGTTCTAAATTTTGTGAAAATGTGAGGCCGTCTAGAATTGATATAGCATCGGCGATCCACAGTCTATCAGATGCAATACCGGATTTTACCGAGA
The DNA here is from genome assembly GCF_016920785.2 of Ixodes scapularis. Taxonomy (NCBI): domain Eukaryota; kingdom Metazoa; phylum Arthropoda; class Arachnida; order Ixodida; family Ixodidae; genus Ixodes; species Ixodes scapularis. Next base: position 104,855,220 of record NW_024609880.1, on the reverse strand, counting down.
AGACTGTCCTTTATTCGTGCTCGCTGTAGAAAATATATTCAATGGTAGATTCCTCTTTGAGGACTGACAATAGAAACTTTCGGAAAATTGCTTCGGTAAAGAAGAAATAAAAAAAAAAAAAAAAACACGTGACGCTTCTTGAAACTAACAAAGCTGAAAAATTTGCTGTGCTACCCGCGGGATATATAATTATTCCTTAAGAATATTTCGCTGGTAAATAAAATTACATTTTGTGACACACATAAGTAGAAACTATAAGACTGCAAAGTTTGTGAAGCTACTTTCTGACGACTCACGAGGCGAGTTTATGCGTATAAATAAGTGAGAGCAATCGCTCAAAAATAAATTTGATTTTGACGAAAAAGTACACATATAACTAGCTAATATTTATTTATTTATCAATTACTCTTGAACTTAGCAAACCGCTCTCTTTTTGCCGCTCTTCTTCGTCTAATTGTCTTTTGTGCTGGAGAGACGAAATTTGACAAGAGATGCTCACTCTTATTTTGAATACAAATTGTAAAAATACTTCGTGTGTGGAAGATATTTTAATTTATGGTGACTGAGAAAGATTATTGAATGCAGATATAGATATTATCTGGGTTTGCAGAAATGTAAATATATTTAGTTTTAATTTGAGATAAACTGATAATACCGAATATTGTATATTTACTTTCTGGAAAATTCAAAATACACTGCATTGTTGAATTGTTCCGTTTATTTTAATGTTACATAACGTATGAAGAAGAATGCATATACCTACACATTTGTAAAAAAATGTATTAGGATTTTTTTAATTGGTACCTTCTTCAGAAAATTTGTCGGAACGCCTGATATAATTATTCGTATTGGAGGTTTTTATCTTAAAAGTAAACATTTTGGCGGAACTCCGCCTGGTTAGTTAAGTAATAGGGAAGGGTACTCTATAGAATCTAACCAAATTCTTCAACGTGCCGAACGTTTCAAAGCAGGCTCGGCTCCTTGTTCACGGGTGACTGTATGTAAGCCCGAAGGTAGCAGTCGGTCGTTGTTGTTCTTCTTCTCTTTCTTAGCATTGCTCCCTTCTGTTTTTGTGTGTGGCGCACCGTAGCCCGTGTATATGGCTGCTTGGAAGCGTTCCGATGGTTCGGTTCAGATTGTTGATGGTATTTCGAATGTGCCAAGATTCCAATAAAAGCCGCTTTCTCCAGTTTCTTTCTCTGCCGCTTACGTCCCAAGCCAATCCCGGTCGTACCGTCGTTGCAAGCCTGTAAGTTTTGTTTCCGTCACCAGTGCTAGGAATCATAAATGCCGCAAGAAAAGTAAACTTGGAGATTTAACTCGGGACTTCGGTTGTACAATTTAAATAGGTTATGAAACAGTATCCGGTTGGAATGTTCATGACCTTACACGCACGACCACTGGTTCAAAAGCGTCTTGGTCGTGGTGAGATTGTTAGAATAAATGGGAGCTATTTTTTCAGTCTTGCCTTCGCCAAGTTTGATGACGTGCGCCTGACCGTAGCTTTGCCCTTTGGCAAGCTTGTAATTACACGCACCTGCCCGGATAAGCAGAGACATGGCTGCGGCCAGATGACCTGCTCGCAATCGTCTATAGAGAATTTAATAAAGCCTGGTATAACCTTGATCGAAAAAAACAAGTGAACCAGACATGTTTCGACTCATTTGCTGTCATTTCTTCATGCACTCTTCTGGGTTATCACACCCCATTTTATGGGTGTTGGACTTCGCGCCTTTTTTACTCCCCTTTCTGGCGGTGGTACACCCAAATTAGAGGGCGTACTGCGCAGTCATAACCCCCTAATAAAAAGGTGAAGAGTAGACTCACACCCTAATTTAAGGGTGTTCGGAATAACGCCATCCTTTAGGGGTGTTAGGGATAACGCACTTTTTTAGGGCGTTTTGCTACGCCAACAAGGGTGTTAGTTATAGGACAAGCCATTTTCACCCTAAAGGGTGTAATAATGTTTAGTTTGTGATGTGAAGTATTAGCTCCTAGTTTTATTTGCTTTACATTTATTTAATATGTACACCTTCATAGTTTATAACAATAATTAAAAATTTATCTTTTTGCAGGCGGAAGCAGCATAGCAACATGGTTCATGTTCAGTACAACTCTTGACTCTAACAGTATGAGTTGTGAGAAAGAATTTCCAACTTGGAATGACACATCATATATAATCTCCAGTACTTCTGGCTGTAAGGGGGTCGCCACTCCTGTATGCGGCTAGATGATATAGCTTACGTAAAATGAATACGAACCATGAGTGGCACAAGTAGAGTCTAGCATCTCTCGACTATAAGGCAAACATGTGGGAGGTTTTGTTGTGTGAAAATTATGTAATCTGTAGGTGGCGGGTTTTTGTACTTTTTTTTAAAGTAATAAAGTTCAGTTGTGAATAAAGCTGCTTTCCTGTCGCAAGTGTTCCTTTCGTAGTAGTAATTTGTGTGTAGCTGTTCTTACTATCATATGGGACTACGAATACGTTTAATTGCAACCTGATTGGGCATGGAAACGGAACGTCACGGCAATAAACTATGTGTTTTAAATGTGTTCTGGCTTTCCTTGTGTTTGTCTTGCAACCTGTGTTGAAATTATAAAAATGACTTACCCTGGTGTTGAAAACCCGTACGTGTTAGGCACGCTAATTTGCAATTCTACTAAAAAAAGACTCGCCGTATAATGTTAATATACTTTTAATATTGAAATATATTATTAATAGACCTTTAGTGTATACTGTATTTTATCGGCGCGGTTCGAGCGTCGACCCCCTCTGGCAACTAAGCTGTATATGCTAAAATAAACGTTTAGTACAGTTTCATAGAAATAAAAAATATATATTGCTGACGTATTCTACTTCGCGAGGTGTTTCATATACGTGCAACGTTGGTATGCTTTCAGTAAATAATTTCTAATTAAGGGTTAGCACAATCCATCACTGCTACACATGTCTTACATACAAGGCTTTCCAAAATTCCCGCTGACTTCAACAAAATTAAATTGTGTTTCGACGCTCTGGGAAGTCAAATATCTATACTAAAGAAAATTTACACAGCGCAAAATTGCTTCACCTGTTCGAGTATCGAACAGTTTCTTTTCCCCCGGTAGATAGTAATTAAAACACGACTCATAAATCTGGTATTTACACATTTACTTAATTGTGGCTCTTATCCATGCTATCCAATATCCGTCAAGCAACGTGTGATGAAAATCTACCAGTGGGTTCAGGTTACTGTTAGAGTTCTTACACTGAATGAAAAAGAAAAACAGAAACCCTTTAGTGTGTATGTACGGTGGCCGCCGATATGGGCTGAAATGCGTGAGTGGCGACAAGGCAGTACCGACCAGGCAGCCTGACGAGCGACGAGGGAGGAGGAAATTTGTGGACGCACCTTCGGCACGCCATACCTCCCCCTCCCCCACAGCGGGCATGTTAGCTTGCGCGTCAGGAGGGCACGATCGAAACCTCTCATAAATAGAGAAATCTGCACTCATGCCGCCAGAAAAATAGACAGCCAGGTTCTGTGGTAAAACGGGGTGGAGGAGCGGCAGGCGTGAAGAAAAGCATCTTGAAGGCAGCGCCACATATAAAGGCGTCGTGCAGCAGTGGAAACTTAAGCAATGAAAACGGGCGTGCAGCGTGTGTGAACTACAGGGGGCGCTTCTCTAGATATCGTCATCATCGTTTGTGACGTCCCGGGTAGGACAGACTGGGATCGACCGCGGAGATCTTGGAACGCTCGGCTCGGCAGCTCGCTTCCCGTGCTGTTTGGGTAACGCGCTGCAAAGCCTGTTTTACGCGTTATGTATATTTGGTAAAATGGTAAAATGTTTTTTTCGGTAAAATGTCGTATACAGGACATTCTACCAAAGTTTGAAACCGCACGTGGAACACGTAGTCGTGCCAATAAACACTTTTGGCGCTGAGGTGTCGAAGCACTCGAATGGTGGTATGCTGTTCAATACCATGGACAGTGCAAAAAGCGGATGATGAAAATAGAATATCCAGCGCTTTATTCCACTACAACACGGGGGATCGGTGGCCGAGTGGGTTAAAACATTCTGTTTCCGGCTCTCGCCGAGCGCGGACGCAAGAATGGCTGGCTCCGTCGAGGCTGTAATAACGGCCTTATCGGGCCGCGGTTTGTCTGCTGATAAAGTGCCCCAGGACTAGTGTATTGTTCTGCCTCAACCGCCAACAGGTACTCTGGTTAATACCACCGTCTTTTTGCACTGCGAAGTTTCTGGAGCCGTGCAAGATTGGCGACTTTAAGACAGGGCTCGAGAGCACTGGGGTCTTGAAAGACGATACAGCTTGTGGTTCATGCCATATGAATCACGTGTAAATGGATCCCTTTCACTCGCTGGCGTCCAAGCAGAAGTTTGTAGAAACTAAAGAACCTTGGTCAAGGGCAAGCCCTGTCTCTTGCTGCACCTCAACGTGTCAGAGGTGCGGTTGAAGCTGCATTGGGTGCCGTGCTACGTGCCCGACGAAGCTATCCGAGGGGCGCTCGAACCGTACGGAAGAACAGAAGACGTCATCCGGAAAGGCTGCCATGAGGACGGCTTTCAAGGCGTAGAGTCCACCATACGGTCAGTGCGCCTGAAACTCAAGATGGCGTCAGCCTGGAAAAGATCCCGCAAAATCTGCGCTTTCCCCACGGTACGGCCTTGGTAATCGCCCCGGGCCGCGCCACCATGTGCCCGCGTTGCCGGAGGACTGGACACGTCCGACGGAAATACAAGGTGCCGCGGTGCGTACTTCGTCGGCGCTTCGGTTACGAGAAGGACGATTGTGTCAGGACATACGCCGCAGTAACAGAAGTCAAGGTGGTGGATGTGATGTTCGAACACCTTATGGACGAGGAGGAAGCCGAGGTCACGGCTGGAGGCAGAGGCCGGTCAACGTAACCGCCGACTTGCAACGCCCCTTGGCTGAAGCAGCCACTGCAACCGCCGACCTGCAACACCCCTTCGTTGAAGCAGCCCTTGAAAACACCGCCCCTTCCGCAACTGTGTTAACCCAGGCCGATCCGGCGCAGGCTTTCGTGAGAACGGACCTTCGAGCACGGGCCATGCCGGTGGCAACGGGCCTCCGAGGGATACTTTCCCGAGTCGAAAGAGAGCGACCACAGGACAAGGAGAAGCCGATGGTGTCGAGCAAGGGAAGCTAACTCCACAAGACACCAACAAGCCGGTCGGTTAAACTCCTCAGGGCGAAGGTTTCGGCGCAAAGGAGAGCCAAGGGACGCCTGACCAACGCCTTATGTGGAAGCCTACTGCCCAGTGGAAGCAGAGGTTCGACCCGAAGCAACGCATCTCCGAACCACGCAGGCGAAAGGACTCCCAGTGAGTCCCTCTTATAGTGTTTGCATTGAGCGCGTCTTTTGTGCCGATGTCTTGAGTGTTAAGTGCCGGCGGTAAACACAGAAACAACAACTAGAACATGCCCTGCCTAAAAATTATTTCATTCAACTGCGTGAGTTTGATCGTTAGGAAGAGAAAACAGGTTAATAAACATGCTCCTGGGCGAAAGAGCTGATGTAGCACTGCTGCAGGAAACAAAACTTACTTCCGGACACATTGAGAAAGCAAAAAGGTTTTTGGAAACCCTTTATGACTTCCGATATTCCTGCGCTTTTTCACATAGAGCTGGCACTGCAGTTCCTATCCGCAAGCATAGAAGTATCGCAGTTCTCCCAGAATGGGAGACTGATCAAAGCGGCAGGGTTTGTGCCATGGATGTGCTCTACAAGAACGATATAATTCGTGTTGTGTCGATTTACACGCCGAACCTGATTTTAACTGTGTTTTGCAAAAAAGAGACTCGTCTCGAGGCGCACCCAACAAGACGCCAGTATCGTCGAACTTAAAAAGCTGCTAAGAGACTTTCATCTTCAGGGTGCCACCGATTTTGTGGAGAGCCCAAACTTATTATACGCACACCGGCAAGGGCAGTGTCATGCGCGACTGGACAGGATATGCGTGTCTATAGTGGCGTAGCAACGACAAAGACGTGCTACAATGTCAATCAGGTAGCCTTCTCGAATCATGCCATCGTCACAGGCGTGATTGGCAGCCTGGCAAGAAAGAAAAAAATGTTTGTCATCGTGGCAAGCGTGGAAAATTAATGATAAGGTACTCGAGGACGGGCATCTGCAAAGAGCAGGTAAAGACTTTATCGTAAGCATGACGGGTCGAAAAGAAGCAAACGCTGTTAACTGGGAGCTACTGGAGAAAGATATCAGAATGTGAGAAATGTCGTTTTGTCAGGAGAAAGCATTAGAAAGGCGTTAAAACATTACCTGGAACTGATCAAGCTACTGCATACTTTGGTACGCGAGGAAAGTAAGAGCCCGGGTTGTTTTGCATTAGACATAAAGGAGTGCAAAGCACGACTATTAGAACATCTAGAAGAGTATCACGGAGCAATATTAAGGTCACGGCTACGCACGCTAGGCAAGGCAGAGGACCCGACTAAACATTTACAACGCGAGAGCGGGAGCGAGCGTGTCGAAACCAAATCGATGAACTGCAATGCGGCAGTAACATTCTTTCCGATGTTGATGAAATCGAGAAAAAGTTTGTTTCTTTCTACAATGCACTGTTTAATCAACCTAGAACTCTAACCATGGCGTTGCAGAGAAAATTCTGAAAGGAATGCCTAAGGTACCGGAAGAAATCTAATCCCTCCATCAATGAGGCAGACCGTTACGGTATTGACACCAAAAAGAAAACAGATCTACCAGAGGGTGTGTAGACTACAGAGGTATCAGTCTACTCACCACTGACCATAAACTACTCGCGAAAAAGTTAGCTAGGCGTATTTAAATTTCCTTTAGAACAGTTGTGGGCGAACACCAAGCATATGACTTTAAAAAGAGATCGATAACGACAAATTCGCATCTGATGCGGACTGTTGCCGAAACCATTGAGGCAATGAGACGTCCTACAGCTTGCTGTGCTACAAATTGACTTAAAAAAGTCTTTGATAAGGTTTCCCATTTCTTTCTCTTTTCAGTTTTAGAACATTGTGGGACGGGGGAGTATTTGCTAAACTTCGTGAAAATATGCTACAAGGACATAAGCACACGTATTTTAATCAACGGTAGCAAGTCGTGTTCTATCCCCGTGCGATCCTCAGTAAAGCAGCTCGCTGTAAAATGAAAGGGAGTAGTACTTCCTCCCTTAAAGGAGGAACTCGCGTGTCCCTTATATTGCTCTATAAAGGGAGGAAATTTCCTCCTACAAAGCGGGGAGGAAATTCGCTCCCCTAAGAAGGGAGAAATATTGCCACCTTTTTTCTTTCAATGGAGGAAACTTTGTCCCCTCGTGTAATTGATATAGCTTCCAACAAATGACGCTCAAAACGGAAAAAAAAAAAGTCGGAGAGGCGTTGTTTTTTTCTTTCTTTAGGTTCTGCCGACTTTCGAACGCTACATGGTAGAGATGCACATGCATCACTGAACACACAGAATACACGGAACACAAGCTGATCAACCACGTACACAACAGCAACAACGCAGCGACACCGGGCCCTCTTCCTCAGGGGCGGTCACGTGACCTCAGGGAGGTCAGGTGACGTGAGGAAGGGTTCACGTGACCTCAGGCGTGGGTCACGTGACCTCGGGGAGGGGGTGCCACGTGACCTCGGGGGGAGGGAGGGGTCACGCAACCTCAGGGTTACGCCGACGGCGACACCGCTCAAGCCGGAAACGGGCGCCTAAGAGATGCGCTCTGAAATGAACGCCGTTTACAACTCCCTGTAACGCCGAATTAGAGCGCTGGTCTTGACAAGGAGGAGGGAAGGGTACTGAGGGGAGGGTATATCCATCCTCTCCCTCATCACTTCCTCATCCTGCCTGCTACTCCTCCCACCGAGCGGCGTCGGCGTAACCGTGAAGTCACGTGACCCTCGTGACGTCGCGTAACCATCATGACCTCACGGGGGTCAGTGACCTCATGGGGGTCACATGACCTCACGGGGGTCACATGACGTCACCGGGGTCACGTGAGGTCACCGGGGTCACGATACTTCACGGTTACAACGACGGCGACGGCGACGCCGATGGCGATGCCGGTCAAGCCGGAGACGGCGGGTGCCTAATGGCGCGTTCTCACTGGAAGCGGATCCGCGTTCGCGAAGCGGATCCGCGCGTTCTCAACGGCAAAGCGGCAAGGATCGAGCGGTTGGAGCGCGTTTTTGCCTACCACTTCGGGACAGATTTCTCCCAACCGCTTTCATGAACCGCAAAGCGGCAACCAATCACAACGCGACGCTGACATGACGTCAGTGAGTTTCGAAACAAGATGGGACCTGTCGCTGGAGAGGCATCTAAGGCGCTGTAGTCCTAGCGCTGTAGTCTTAGCTTTCGACAAATCAACGGAGAAACTTGATGTTCACGTCCGTCACTTGAATCCGCTGCGAAAAGAATTGACTCGTAATTTTAACGGGCTTCGCACCGGTGATTTGGTTCAGGTAAGAGTTTGTTTATTATTCCGGGTGCCACAGCCCAAGCTCTCTGCCTTGTTAATCTCTCGGTGTAGAACGTCGGAACCTGCCCCTGATCGACCGAAATGTCAGCTTTTCTACCCACTAAGATAGTCGCGTGAACAATTGAAAGCTTTCGACACCGTGCATGACCACCACGAAGACCGATAGAGACGTTGTGAGCTTGATTGCGTGGTCAACGCACTACCGGGGAGGGGGAAGGGTACCTGCGCTAGCTCGACCTGTAAGATTTACTACTAATAAAATAAATAAAGGGAACCTACTCAAGAAATAATATGTACGTACCAGACAATGCAGAGGTAATGCATACGGCGTTTATTTGAGCTTAATGTCAAACAATCAGTAGACTCGATCGGCGAGCGAGTGACGAGAGGAGAGTCCTCCACCAACGAAGCCACGACCGGCTAGCAACGAACACATTCCCCCGCACCACGGTTCACCCCACCGCTCACAACTTCGAAAATGATAAGAGCGAACAATAACGAGGGTGAGAAACTGGCCCACTACCTCGAAAACAAGGTCAGCTATTCATGCGGGAAGGGTCCACTTCGAAAAAAAAGTCGGGGACATCCTGTTCTGAGTCCGCAAGGCGCGCCTAGCTGGGCTTCGCTTCAAAAGGCGAAGTCGAGGGAATCACAGGCGAGTTTTGCGGGTCCGTGTTTCTTTTTTTCGCTGCCTGAGCTCGTGATGCGGGCGAACATCTCGGAGAAAATTATTCCGAGTGACAAAATACCTAAATTTTGGCTTTGGATCACGGACTAGACTGGATTTTGGATTGTAAAACAGGGTTGCAAACGCAGGTCTCAAAAGATCACGCGTGGTCGTCGAGAAACCGCCAACCGCCTCTCGGTGTGTCTGAACGGGGTCTCTCGCGAACCGCATCCGCGAACGCGGATCCGCTTCCAGTGTAAATGTGCCATAAGAGCTGCCCTCTAAAACGGACATCAGGATTTGATTTTTTTTTTTTTTATGTCCTCAACAAGCCGAACTGCGTTCTCCTGATCGAGGTCGCTGCACCTTTCTTGCCTTAGCGCCCTTTGTACATAATTTCCACAATCATAATTGGTAGTGTAGAATCCTTGGCAGCTAGGGTGAGGCGCTTCTTCCCCGCAAACAGGGCGTCCTGTGCCTATTATCCGATACATTTTTTCACCTCCGGCACTGAAGGTATGCCTTCACGGACCAAGTCACTGATTCGCTGACTGTCACTCACGTTCATGGTATGACCAAAGTTGATGAATTCATAAACGTCATGTTCTGTGTGGCATGATTTTCCAGACATTGTCAAGAATATTAATTTTTTTGTGTGGTTCCAGTGCTTGTTCTGAAGAAATTCCGTCGAAGAGCTTTGGCCACGTGAGCTGTCTTCAGGCGTTTAAGTTGCTGCTTTGAAGTTCATTTTGCTTTTTCAACTTGTAAAGGTTATGTAAAAGGGACGCAAAAAACTACATAACGTCAAAGAAGTGCTACTCAAGTGTAAACGCACTGGGTAGCTCAAGCTAGTATTCCGACTGCTTAAATAGTTAATAAATCTTTCTAATTCCTTAAAAAGAAAACTGAAGCTGTTTCGTATTTGAGGAAGAACACTTATATAGTCTTTATTTGGCGTCCAAGATCACGAATATCGAGATTATTTCAATTTGGTGCATGGAGACTGCAGAAAATAATTTTAAAGTACCACTGAACCCCCTCCTTCCCGGAGCTTGACGTCATAACAAAAGGGTTCAGAATCTCCGCTCTCGCTCAGATTCAGCACTAATCAAAGTTATGCACGTGCACTCTTGCTATTTTCAAAAAAGTAAAAAAAAAAGACGTACCGACTGGTGCCAGTCCGAGTGAATATACCTGCCAAGCTTGCAATTGCACGCGCTGCCCATACAGGGACACGCGCTTGGGGGCCGAAAGATACTCGTATGATGTAACGATCGGTCGGATGGTTTTTCTGTTGTTTTCGTTTTCTTTTCTCGCGTTTAGTTACATTTTCGAAAAATATTAACGTGATACTCAAATTCAAGAGATAAACATACACCAAAATGCATCTATAACTCTTTTGTTTTTTTTTAAAGAAGTTTGTACGAGAGACGGCGTGGGTGCTTTAAAAATTGGAGGTTTCGCCAGACCTCTGGGCCGGTTTGCTCATCTTGCGGCCGCGGCTGCGGCCAAGACGGATTTTTTTGTCACGTGACCAGCTTCATGGGGACAAGGAAGTACCTAGCGTCCCTGCTTAATGGCGGAGAAATCCGTGTCGCTTCCAGCACAAAAGCCCGATTTTGCTCGCAGAAACTGACTCCAGGGACTTTTAACTGGAGTCCAATTGACCGCCGCTTTATACTGCAGGAGCGGCAGGTAAAGTTTTTTATTTTTTATTTATTTATTTATGCTGTTAGCCCGCGCTGGCTGTTACAGGAGTGCAACAGTATACAAAATAGAACACTAAGTAGTACATATGAAGGCACATTTTTGAAGACTACAACTCACGAAAGACAAGAGTACACTATTTTGCTAAGTCACACTGAATACACAACAAAACATTTTTACGTATAACATCTTCTCAGTGCATGCTAAAACTTACAAAAGAGTACGCCGCTGAACGCGCAAAAGCAACATCGAACAAAGTCAAATAAAATAAGAAAAAGACAAGAACACATGAGGAGATAATAAATGGAGTCACGGAAGTCCCAATCCATTTAAGTATCAAAAACATATAATCGTAATTATCGAGTGCCAGAGGGAGTAGGTTCGCTAATACTGCTTATACAATTTGGAAATGCATGCTTCAAAAGAAGCTAGGGTATCATTTAATACTATTTCTTCGGAGAGGTTATTCCACTCTGATATAGTTCTTGGAAAGAAAGAATACTTATAGGTATCATTATTTGGTTTCTGTAAATTTATTTGACATGAATGAGTACTTTTTAGATGCCTAGATACACGGGGCGTTATATAGTTACTTGTATTAAGGTTAAACATTTGATTTCTCAACAGGAATAGGAATTTTAAACGAGCTATTTTCCTGCGATCAGAAAGGAGGGAAAGACTTAGCTGTTTAAGCAGTTCATTTACTGATTCGGTTCTTCGATACTTCGACAGTACAAACCTAGCAGACATTCTTTGCACCCTCTCTAATTTTCCTATTTGGTAACTTCTAAAAGGATCCCAGATAACAGAAGCGTATTCTAAAGCCGGCCGTATTAATGTTTTGTACGCAGTTAATTTTGTTTCGGGTGGAGCGTACTTAAGGTTGCGCTTAAGGAACCAGAGCTTTTTTTTTGGCTAAGGAGCAGATGCTGTCAATCTGTGCGTTCCAGCTTAGATCAGACGATATTGTAACGCCCAGATATTCAAAATGAGAAACTTTAGTCAGAGGTCGGTTATCAAATTCGTACACAAATGGAAGAACGTTTTTCTTCTTGTTAGTTATCACAGAAAATACTGTCATGTCACGACTAATTTTCATTCTCCATTGCTTACACCATTCTTGTACTTGCTGTAAAGAGTCATTTAACTGTACCTGATCATGGTGACGAGAAACATTTGTATACAACAAGTAGTCATCTGCGAACAAACGAACAGTAACGTTAGGCCCTACCTTTTCCGTAATGTCGTTTATATGACACAAAAATAATACGGGCCCCAATACAGACCCATGGGGAACGCCGGAAGGTACACTTACAGTAGCTGAATTCTTTTTGTTTACTTGCACAAACTGTATTCGATTTGTGAGGTAGGCTTTAATTCACAAAACAATGTTTTCATTTACCCCAGGTTTTGTAATTTATGAATAAGTTCAAAATGAGGCACCCGATCAAAGGCTTTTGATAGATCCAAACATATCGCATCAATTGGCCCTCTATTATTAACAGCTTTGTCAAAGTCGTGTACAGTTTCAGCAAGCTGTGTTATTGGGGAGGAGATCGAACAGTCACGCCTCTAGCGGCACGCTTCAGCTGTGGGGGCAACAAACGAATTTTCTTGTTTGTTTTCGATCAGCGATATCGAAGATGACGATTCGAAGGCCAGCATTGGTCAGAGCGAAGCGCTCGTGTCCAGGCCGTGCATGACGAGGTTCAATTTGTTTGTTATGCTGTGTTAGTAAACACCGGGCTGTAGGGACAACAACCTCGATAAAGCGCCCCCTATAGTTCGATCTCCTGCCCAATAGTCGACAGTCACTTTCGAAACCCATCTTGGTTAGAAAAAAATATGTTTGAATCTTCAAGAAACTTATACAGCTCCTTAGACCACAATATGCTCAAGTATCTTACAACGAGCACACGTCAGCGATATTGGCCTATAATGTTTTACTGAATGCTTATCTCCCGAATTCTGCACTGGTACGATTCTCGCTGTCAGCCAGTCTGAAGGTACTACATGGCGCTCTAAACTTTTACTGAAAATAACGAATGGGTACTTGGACACCCACTCCGCGTAACGCTTTAAGAATGCGTTGGGAATTTCGTCTGGTCCCGGCGATTTTTTGTGTCGATCCCTAGTAGTAAAGCAAAAATACCCTGCTCAGAGATAATCATATCTGGCATAGCCGAGAGCCGCGCGCCTCTTATCTCTTCAACGCTTTTATGTGTGTTGTCACTATCTACAAAAACAGACTGAAAAAAAGTATTAAACACGTTTGCCATTCGGGCGGGATCAGTAATGATACGGTCATTATCGGTGACATATTCCACACCCACCCGTGACGGCGCGAGATGACGCCAAAATGTTTGTGGTGATGTCCTTATAAATTCAAGCATGGATTCTGAAAAATACTTTTCCTTCGCGTCCTTTAGTTTACATTCCAGGGTACGCGATAGTTCTTGAATAAGTGTGGTATTGCGAGTTTTTTTCTTGCGGCTGCGGGCTATCTTACATTTGAGTTGAATTATTTCTCGGGTCACCCACGGGTTTTGTCTTGCCACGCGCTTAACCCTCTTTAGAACAAATCTATCCAGACAGTAGAAAACTACACTTTTAAATTGATTCCATAGTTCATTTAAGTCTTCCACACCCTCCAGAGAAGAAAGATGTAGTTATAAATGGTCGAGAATACTAACGTCATCGGCTCTGTTAAAGTTATACACTTCCGTGGTTAAGCACTTTGCGGTTCTGCACGTTGTTGTGACTTTGCAGGATAGCAACACCATCTTGTGACCTGACAGTCCGTCTTCAACGCTTACTTCATAATTTGTCAATTGCTCAGAGACAAAAATTAAGTCAAGTATAAAACTAGACGACCCAGTTATTCTTGTAGGTTCTTGAACCACCTGCACGAGATCGTTACAAAAAGCGATGTCCAATAAAAGTTCGCCATAGTTGGTTTCATTTGGTCTGGTACTAAGTCATCCCACTTAACTCCGGGTAGGTTAAAATCACCAGGAATAATCATTTTGGAGTGACCGGTAACATTTTGTTGTAGGTAATCTTGAATAGCCTCCAGAAACGCAGTTGGGGAATCAGGAGCTCTATATACTTCACCAATCATATAGGTATGTCCACAAAACGTCATTTTGCACCACAAGCTTTCAGTATCAGCGCAGTCGGCCATCAAGATGCAGGCTATGTTATTCTTATAGATAATAGAAACTCCACCTCCACGGGATCCTCTGTCTTTCCTGATTATTTTGTAGGATGGCGGAAGGAGCTAGGAATCACTAGTCTGGTCGTGCAGCCAAGTTTCAGTAACAACAGCAATATGTGGATTATGTACTAAAAGTAGGTGCTCCAGTTCGTCCACTTCATTAACAAGGCTTCTCGCGTTCAAATTAATAAGCCGAAGGCATTCTTCCTTTTCAATTTTTTATCGTCATTTATTTCCCGACCGTGAATCATGTGAATCCGTGACTTTTTCGCGACAGCCAACAGCATCATTCCAAATAAACATCTCGTCACCGATCTGCATCTTACCGTGTACAAGCTTCACACGTAATCTTCGGGACCTTTCTTCACTTGCACTTTGCCAGATTCGGTCTCTTGTATAAAGTAGCATGCGAATAATCACTGGACACCGATATCTTGGACCCTTTGAGTTTCTTGCAATTTTGGAGCACTTGAACTTTTTCATTGCAATCATACAGTTTTATGATGACAGGCCGACATTTACCTTCATTTTTTTCCGAAGTCTATGAATTCGCTTGACCGTGTTCACAGTCACGCCTAGCTGTTGTTGAAAAACGTCAGTAATTACCTTAGTTTTCAAGTCATCATCTGTTTCGCTGCCAGTTTCGGGAATACCAAATACTATTAGGTTGTTTCTTCTAGCTCTATCATCAAGATCTGTTATTTTAGTCTGTTGGATGTGAACTAAATCTTCTAACTTTTGAACCGTTCCCTGTAGCTGAACAATATCTCGATTGCCCTTCTGAAGGGCGTCTAGAGCCGTTTCAAGGCGGGTGATCTTTGCAGCCATTTCGTCCTGTCTTTGTTGGGACGTAACCTGGTGTTCCTTCACTTCTTTAATTTCACTACTCATTTGCTTTTGATTTTCAAGAACTTGTTTAACCATTTTTTTCTAGTGTTGTATCCGGGCCCGGATTTAACTCGACGTCCCCAGAAAGGAGCAAGAATAAATTATCCTGACACTGCAAGGCACAGGCAAAAAACACTCGTGGGCCCGGCAGAACAATAATACATCGGTTGTCAGATTCGAAACACATGCAATCGCCTTCACTAACCTGTTCTATCACGAAAAGAAGGGGCATGTTAGATAACTTGTCGCTCGGACGGTTGCCGTGCCCACTGACGAAAGCTGCTTCGGGCCGTGCTCTTGTACCCTTCTGGCCTTGAGTCATGGTTGCTGCTTGATGTCTGTGCAATACGCCGATGCTGACGTGCGGTAGCAACGTTTGCGCTTGGTTTGGCTTTGGAAGTCTTGGAACGATGGTTGCCGCCCCCAATGCAGGAACGGGACATGCGGTGCACAGCAGCATCATCTGTTGTATCACGAAAAGATGGGGCATGTTAGATAACTTGTCGCTCGGACGGTTGCCGTGCCCACAGTATGCATATATATATATATATATATAAAGTTGAAAATCCCAAGTCAGAGAAACAAAGACACGGTAGGTTTATGTCAACGTTTCGGCAAGAGTCTTGCCTTCGTCAGGAATATATATATATATATATATATAACTTTTTCGCATGAAGCAAGACAAAAGTGTGCGTTTATGTTTGAACGACGGGCACCGGCGCACCGATGGCCGGAGGGACCGATGAGATGACGTCATTGAGGTCCTCCAGGCGGAGATCAGTTTGTTTTGTTGTATTGTTCCCCTTAAAGCCACTAAGAAATCCCACAAAGGGGGCCACACATAGCCACATACAGGTTAAAAAGACACAAGGTGTGGCTTGTTTTGCTCAAGCCTCTTGCTTCCTGATTGGTCCTTTGGCGTTTTTATCATCTAATGCCGCAATCTCATTGGCTTCAAAGCGATAAGGAGATGATCGGGACTCGCCAAGCAGTGCAAACCCTAAGATGTCAGTGGCTACGTTTACATGCATTTGACCATAGGACATCGAATTGAGATTTGATTACAATGATTGGGGAGAAGGCAATGCGAGAGGAGGATTGGTGGAGGGTGATTGATTCACTACCCATTCGACGGGTTTCGGCTGCATTTCTGTAAACGTAGATGGAGTGGCGCCACCTGGCGGCTTCTTGTCGTGACATAGTAGCAAGAATCACGTCACCGCTTCTGCGTATCGTTATGGCACGAGGTTTAGGTGGGTCGTTCACAATTCGTGTTTAATTCGTTATTTTGAACGAGAGTTTAGGGTTGCTTTTGACCGAATGCTTTGATTGTACTTCTCGTCATAATTAAACTCGAGCAGCACGCGAACAATGGTGTCGCGGCCTACGGAACAGGACTCAGTGACCCAGTTGACTGGCTTCGTGTTATCGTACACTGAAAACGACCGAATCGGTTATTGTCGTGGCTTCGGAGGCTTGCCAAGTAACCAAACAGTTAGATTCTGAATAACATAACTGCTGGAGCGAGTTTTTGTTTTTATTTTTTTAGATTGCAGCATTTAGGCGCCCGTTTCCGCGTGTAGTGGAATCGGCGTCTTCGTAAGCGCGCGCGTTGCATTATGGAACGTCACAGTTTCCCCGCTAAATTTAGCGGGGAAACTGAATTGGTGTTAAAGTCATGTGACGGCAGTTTTACCGCCAAATTCAGCGAGGAAATTGAATGCGCAGGGTTGCATTATGGGACGTCACACACCTATACACCAATACAGTTTCCCTGCTAAATTTGGCGGTTAATTGAAATGATGTTGAAATCACGGGACTATTTTCCCGCTAAATCTACCGGAGAAACAGATTTAGTTCCTAGGGGACGTGACACGAAGTCATGTGACGTCATTTTCTCCGCTAAATTTAGTGGGGGAATTGAAGCGGTGTTGAGGTCACGTGGCGTCAATTATCCAGCCAAATTTAGGGGGGGAAGCTGTAAGAGGAAGGGAGGGCATGGAGGAGGAGGACAGAACGATACGGAGGACGTGGGTACAAAGGAGGAAGATGGAGAGGAGGGTACAGAAGCAGTATATGACGAGAGATCTATATTTGTACATATATATACAGGGTGTTTTTTTAGGCTTTACAGATTCCTTTAAACAAAGCAGCGAAAATTACACTTAAGCGGTTTGTGCAGGTGAGTTATACGGTCAGGGGGACATTATGTAGGTGGCTACTCTTTGCGATAAGTCCGCTAATTAATTGAAATTCGTTAATTACCTTTTTAATCAGTGAAAATATACATAGGGTTCCAACTAGAAACGTACTGAGCGTCATCGAAAACAACTAAATCAACTTTTTTTAGAACCACTTGAAGCTCGTAGGAAATTCGGGGGCGCGTCAAATTTTGGAAAGTAATGATTAAAAAGTACCTGCAAGGCTGTTTTAAAGCGTGTAGTTATTTTTTAGATGAAAATATTTTTAATATAAAATTGCATATCAGGCTTTGAAAAAAAAATACGAACAATTGCCCCCTGAACACAGTTTGTCTCCATTAGAGGTACTTTATATGTATACAGTATAGTTTTGGTTGTTATGCCCTAAGTTTTTTAGCTTGATAAACCGGTCATAGGAAGTGTCCCCAGGCTTGGAAAGTGCCAAACTCTTGTTGTCGACAGAAAACAGAGATTTAAAATATTTTGATATGGGTGTAAATGTTCTTCAAATGCAGTAAATAAGAAAAAAACTCAGCTATGCTAGTTTTTTTTTTAATCTAATTGTATTTCAACCAGTAATCTTCTCACACGCCGGGAAGCCTGGAATGACCTTCGCCACTAAATACTTTCTCCCAAGTTCATCTGCATTTGAAACAGCAGCTAAGCAAAGCTGTTCTCACGGCTGTATACTAGTTGTCTTTATTTTGCTTTATTTTGCCTTGATATCTTGTTTATTTTTTAAATGTATTATTCTATGTCTTTTTCTTTATAATATTACGCACGTTTTGTTTTGTCTAGGTATTTCCTAGTATGAGTGTTATATGTTCTGTAAAACACTTCCCGACTGGATTCTCGAAGTTGAAATTAATAAAATGAAGAAAAATGTATCAGACTGAGTGCCTTCCTAAAACATTGTAATCCAATGTTATTAGAAGTAGTATCATGACGTGAACTGGTTATAAATATTGAAATGATCAGAAGAGATCGCTTGCTTTTCAGGTCAAAATGATGACAGGAGGAAAAACCGCTTTGTCTAAGCAACATCCTACAATGGTCGCTGGAAATTGCTAATAGTCCTATTTCACATTAACTGTTTGGTCTTATTGCTGGATCTCATACTTATACCTTAATTCCTAGAAATTAACCCGTTCAGTTTTAACGTAGAGCTACGTCCTTCTCCGCGCTGGGAAGGGGGTGCAACGCTGGGTGGTCGATGTTAGTAAAACTTGGTCACGGAAGTGACGTCACGCAGATAACACCATAGAGAGTCGCGCAGTGCGCATGCGAGTCCTTTTTTATCTGCTTGCTCGTTTGTCGCTTTAACGAAACAAAAGATTTTCCTTTTTTTTATTAGTTCGTGCTCCTGTCTCACCAAAACGTTGATAGACGCCACTCCGGCAG
The DNA here is from genome assembly GCF_016920785.2 of Ixodes scapularis. Classification (NCBI taxonomy): domain Eukaryota; kingdom Metazoa; phylum Arthropoda; class Arachnida; order Ixodida; family Ixodidae; genus Ixodes; species Ixodes scapularis. Next base: position 104,836,643 of record NW_024609880.1, on the reverse strand, counting down.
CCGTGATTCCGCAGTCTTCGCTCATCGCTCTGGACAGCGGCCGAGCTCGCGTGCCCTGCGGTACGGGCCGTTCACGCGACTCTCTCGCGCGACTGGGCGAAGCGTGAACCCCCCTGTTTTTTCTTGTGCCACGTAGTGCCACCGACACGTAGTTCTACGGAAATGCACGAAGCGTATTACATGTATGCACCAACCAAGCTTTTACAGCGGAGCTGTTCAGGGCTAGTTCCACAAGATCGTGTCCCCCGCAACAAAATGAGGACACCGAACTCTGGACACCTACCGCCATCTATGAGCGACAGCGGCAAGCCACGTATCTGGTTGCCGCCGTTGCTCATGCATGGCGGCAGCCTCTCCACTCTGGTGTGCCGACTTGTGGCCGGTCATCACTTTCCATTGTACAGCTCCGCTGGTCTTCCTTCTTCACCAGAGTAGAAAGGCTGAAAGTTTTTTTTTGTGTGTGTTTTTAGGAATCGTTAAGTACTTACTTTGTATTTCCGTCCGACTTAACCACCGTGCACAATTTTTCTGAAGTACCGCTAGCTTCCATTTTAGTAGCTTTGAGGCATCCAACTGTAGTTCCTGCATAGTTCTGAGGTTTTCCTGGTAGGTGCGCTATATTGTGTGCAAAGGCTAATTTTCTCCAAGTGCTTTAAGAAACTATAATGAGCCAGGAAAATAAAAAACGGAATTCAAGCATTGTTTCATTTAGTTCGCCATGTAGTGAACATCATCTAGATATTGCTGAGCACGTTTGGCTATTGGGCAGTAGATCGAACTATAGGGGGCGCTTTGACCCGTTTGTTTCCCCACACCTCGGTGTTTGCTCAACACAAGGCCTTTGCACATGCCCACAGGCCTTATGGGCATGTCCATGACATCTTCTTCAATAGAGCCCGGGGCACAGTGTATTGTAAAAAAAAAAATAACAATAGATGAAGTGAGTTAAGTGCCGGATCTCTCCCGAAAGCGGTTGTCAGAGAATGCGAGATTGACCAACTTGGACTTTTGTGTTGAGCTGGGCACGTGCATGCTGCATTGTTCATGCTGGCCGGAGTGGTAGCAAGAGACCCTCCTCCCCCTTATCAGAAAATACGAACTCCAGCCGAACGCTGACGCCACGTTTAGTCATGTCAGCCGAGCACTGAGTCATTGTATCTGCTGTCCCCATCCGTGTAGCTCTAAGGATAACCGCTTGGGGCGCCCCTGGTCTGATCTCCTCCCCAATATGCAGACTTTCATGTGAAAATATTTAAAAAATATCTAAAGCAGCGACAAAAAATAAAATGTTCGGACCTTCTAATCGCTATATGGTATGAAGGAAGGAAAATGAGAAGGCAAACAGTTCGTCTAAAAAAGACTCACCATCCCACGCCAGTTTTTTTTTATCAATAAGAAAATGACACATGAAAAATGCGCTTGGCAAAAAACGAGAGACTGAAAAAATTATCATTTTTATCCCGAACTATCACGGCCCATGTTAAAGTGAACGAAGCAATTTTCTGTGTTCATATAAGCATTAAACAAAGGTTTCCATTGATTTGTCTACTTTTCAGGGCGCTCACCTGCCAGAAGAATGTATTATTAGGTGCTGGAATAAAACTTGTATGCCATGAAATAATGCATTTCTTAATTTAAAAAAAAGTTCAATATTTTGGCCGCCACACAAACATTTATTCACGAGAATGCGAATATTTCGGCACGTCCACCCGATATAAAAGATTTTCCAGGATCGCTGATAGCAACTCCACCCAAAAAGTCGACCCTATAGAAATGGCTGATATCGCTTTAGGGGGTCGAAATACGCTCCTACCCAGAATATCACGTCGAACCGGCGCCGCATTTCCGAATAAAAGCAATATTAAAAATGTTCAACCAGCTGGAATAGCGGCCGGACAACGGGTGAGCAAGGCTGGCGTGGGTGAGCTAGTGAAGCAACACTGCGCAATGACGTAGATTTCGTCCTATGCTCTCGTACGGCCGCCGCGGACGCTTCGTTTTCCGTGGCATTCTGCGATTCTGCTGACGGCAAGGGGTGCTTACCGGGAGTCGAGAACCGGGCTAGTTGGTAGCTACGAGGAAGTAAAAACACAGCACCGGACAAGTCTTGACTCTCAACGAAAAACAGGAAAATGAAAGCAAACTCGAGAACACGGAACCACACTAGTCCGATTACATGACGGCAATCACACGGAAAAATTAAAACGACCATGATCCCTAATTTTATTAGCAGGCTGGACACGGTAAGTGGTACGCTCCGTTTCTGCGTTCACATAAGCTTCCATCACGCAATGAGAAGTGTTATAACCAGAGATCGCGAGAGACGCAAAACAAATTGCGTTGTGCGCTCCGCTATCGTCTGAATACGTCACTTATTGGGGAGTTGTAGTAGATTGTGTTTTCAGGCCACGCTATTTGTAGCGGGAGCTCGCGCTGCCACTCTTATGCATGTTCGGAAGCGCGCACTCGTAGCGGTAGCGGGCCCTTTGAAAACGATGTGCTCAAACTCCCTATTGTTGTCATGCCTTTTTGGTCGCGGTCTATATATTTTTTTTTTCTTCGGAGCTGGTAAGGAGGAAGATGGTGAATGATACTCGAGCCGAACATGCTATCACGTTTGCAAGCAGGGCATCTATGAGTATTCACTGGGCGCCATATTTGTGGGTGCTGTTTAGAGCGCTTGCTCAGATCGAGCCCACATTAATAGGCTGCTAAGACCGGAAATCTTGAGGGTGCGGAATGCACGTTACAAAAGAACTGTGGAAGCTTGCCGTCAGCACGCGCTCAGCAGTCGCGCACACAGCTATGGCCGCCAGTGAATACTTCCTATAGGCGCCGTTCATGATGGCAAGCTCGTGCAATCGCAAGCCTGGCAAAGCTGCCTTCACGCGCAAAATCCACGGGCTTGCCCGCAAGGGGCATTAACGGCATATTTGCAATCGTCTATACTCTGAGCCTGGTATACTGAAGTCCGGAACAGCGGTGACTGGGCCTCACGGTAAGGCAACAAATCGTCAGCCATCGTGGCTCAAATCTAAGGCTCAGGAAAAGGGACAAATAAACCCCTTTCAAATCCAGTGCGCTATCAAAAGCGTTGCACATGGGCGAAACACTCCCTAGGTCGTCTTTCTTTAGATTAATTTTTATTTCATTCCTTGAAATAAGAATCATGTCAGACGATCAACTTTCATGGTGTAGATTTAATAATGCAACGACTCCATGCTTCCACTTTACTCTTTACACTAACCATGACTCTTTGACTTTGCAACTAATGATAAGCAACTAGGGCCGACTTGCTAGAAACAGCGTCTCAGCTGAAACTGGTGGCAGAAAGCAATGACAAATCAGCGCACAAGCTGAGCGGGACTCAAGCCACGTTTCAAGAAGCTCGCGCGCCCCACGTTTGCGCGGCCGCCGAAATTGAAATAGGTAGAGCGGCAGATAACAGACAAGAGGAGAACTCAAGCCCTCTATCTTGGGAAAAGTGGCGTCATTCATATTGGAAATGTTGAGACACGTACCGCACGCCACTTCTGAGAGGAACATGGCGTCTGAAATCTTGCTCAGTGCTGCGCTGTGCCGTCATGATCTTCCGAAGGGCTGCCCTTAGCGAAAAGTCGTTCAAAATCAGTAGACTCGAAGTGTACCGAAGTATGCTAAATGTATACTTTCAGTGCGGTCTTTGTACTGATTGTATACTTTAAGTGTACTTAAAGTATACTTACAGTAAAAATGGCGGTGGACTGAAAGTATACTCGTCCGTACAAAACTAGTAAATGTAGTAGAATCGTAGTGCCCGCGGTAAAAATTAGTTCAAAATCAGTATACCCAAAGTGCACTTAAGTATACTAAAGGTCTACTTTCAGTGCTTGCAGTCTATGCAAGCACTGAAAGCGACAAGCGTTATAATAACGGGTATATATATATATATATATATATAAACTGTTCACTCTCCAGTTTGCCCGCCCCTGCCTCGCGTGGTTCTTGAATCGAGCGAAAAAGTGCGAAATTTGATAAATAAATATCTTAAAGCCTCTTGCTGTTTCGTGAATAGTTTTGATTGTGTTGGGCTCCAATAACGAGTGCCTCTAAAACCGCAATAATAAAAAAAAGTAAATTTGCGGATTTTAATTACTTAAAAAAAAATGTTGCCACGGTTATTCACCCATGTAATGTCCGCCGAGTCGCACGACACACATGAAGAGTGCATCAACATGACACGAGCCCCCAATTTTCCTGAAACCAGTTGATTAAAAAATATCACCGGGTATAGCTGACATAATGTGACAAAGGGAGGCTTCATCTCTCATTTCACTGCAGACCACGTGGTCCAAAAGTTCCCCGGGGAAACACCCGGCACTGTTAGAGCACACTCACGTCGCAAATGCAACATGGACTTACGCCTAATAAAAAACACAAAAAGAAAAATTAGCCACATTGTACGCCACGGAAAGTAGCGTTATCTAACTTGTCAATAATTATTTTAGCTAGTCATTTCTACTATATTTATCAATTGAACAGTCTACTTTTATTGCAAAGATAGCTTTTATTTTCCCTGAGCTGTATTTGTTGCCTTTATTGAAGAATAAAAGTTTACTGTAAAACAACTGTTAGCACTATTCGGAAGCTGGGCGATCGAGGGCAATCGCACCAAGTGTTTAATGCTGCTGATGAAAAAGCATGCACATGACTTTGTTTGCAAAGTGCACCACTACTTGCGTGCTGCCTCATAGGCTAGTAGTCAAATTACGTTTGCAGGATTATCCGGTGTTTTTGTAATGCAGGTCTCAGCGTACTATACGCTGTTTCAGATATCTGCATCCACAGCAACCAAAAGAACAGGAGGCAAAAGAAACCACGGCGAATAATGGGGACATAAGATGCTCCACCTTGCATGGTCGCATGCACCGCAAATCAACTTCCAAACCGCGTAAGCGAAGTGATGTTATGAATGGAAGCTCGCTCTGAAATTGGCTGGAGAAATCGGCGCCTTTATGTAACAACCTCAAGGCTTTCACCGAAAGTGTATCACGGTGTAGATTTATCTTGCAAAACTCTAAGACATCTCAATTCCCGTCAAAGGAGATTGACAATTGCAGCAGCAAACAACACCGTCGATCGAGATTTCCACACTGTAAAAAATCGACGTAAATTTAACGTTATGATCAGTGTTCTTCGCGTAATTGATAAGACAGAAATTGAAATCCTACTTATTACTTTATTCAAGTTTCCGAGCCTGCCTCACTGTACACTTTCGTTTGTGATGATGGTGTGCCATTACATCCTGCGTAAAAAGAGAAGAGAAAATTACCCTATGCCACTCTATGATATAACATCACATAATTCGCTCAAAGGACCACTATGTGAGGAAGGCAAGATTGTAACAACTTCATCCTGACAAAAGGGCGAGGAAAATCGGAAAATATCGTTTCTGAAAACCTGATACCTGAAAGAAGCTCTAACACAGAGCAAACAAAATGATTGGCATTTTCTTAATGCCTCCTTTTCTTTTGCTGTGAACACACATACAAGTCCTACGCTATTACACATTCAGTGGTGGGGCTTTATTCATGATAAGCACCTTTTTTATATAACTTCGAGCTATTAGAGAAAAGATTCAATATAATGGGTCGGACATAAATGGTTGCTATGAACTATTTTATATATTTACACATTATCTGATATCATAAAAGCACTAGAGCAGGGTAGGGCTGTACTGCATCAATTATGAATTTCTAACCAATTAAAAGTTGGCATTTATTTAATTTATTAGTATTGGCTATTATTCTTTGACAAAGAATAACTGGGCGAGTTGGTACGTTGGTAGTCTTTCAACTCCATCGAATATTCAGGTCCTTTTAACATTTTTTTCGTGCTTTTGCTTTTTCTAACTGCTCTGCCTTTTGTAGCGGCTTTCGCCGCCACTAAAAAACGTGACATCCAAACTCACTTTATTCAAAACACAAAATCGCAAACTTGGAAAGCGTGCTGCTTCGGCATACGCAAAGAGATCGTCCGTCTCTACGGCACAGGCATCAGCACGGGCAAGAAATCATGCTGCTCGCTCTTGTAACGTTTTTCTCGCTCCCGCTTTATGAAACAACTCGGTGCCGAGAGACTGTTGGGACCACACGTCAGAACTAGCATGACCTGTGATTGCTTGAACTGCCGTCAGACTGTACTTGAACGCTCCGCAAAAGCGTCGTCGGGCGACCGTCGTAGGGACGGCGCCCAGGACAGGCTCTCGGCTGGCCCTCGGTTCCGCCGCACGCGAATCTTTCTCACCCTGCGGAGAGAGCCATAAATTTTGAAAATACGCTCTTCTCAAATAACGAAATAAAACCGGGTGGAGCATAGTGAGAGTCAAGCATAGCTTAGCAAGCACACGGTACAAGACAAATTTTGAAACAGCGGCGCACTTCGCAGAAACAAAAGGAACTTCCTCACCGTCGCTTGCACCAGTCGGCCATGACCGTCCGCCACTTGCGACGCTGCGTCTCACAGCTCTCAGTAATCGCTTGCTATTATTGAACACGGTATTCGTAAGTAAGCTGTCTAAAATATCCGCTAAAACGGCTAAAACGTAAAGAGGAAGGGATGCTCGAACCCTCCGCAAACTCTAACGGCGGCCGAACGGAAGCTGATTGCAATAGCGATGGTCTTGCGCAGTTTTCAAAGTCTCTTCTTTTTTTTTCTTTTTTTTTAAGACAAAACTAAGAAAATCAATATATTAATAATAATGTCACTTTATTATATTCGTAAAAAATTAACAAAACGTTTAGACTATCTTAGGTTTTATCTAAACTTTCGGTTTTCTTTTTCAGTGTAAAACCGAAACTATCTCAAGCAATTTCTCCCTTGTCGCCAAGGCTATTTTGATTCATCAGCGCATGCTTCCACCGCTGGGATTTCAGCTTTTCTGAAAGGATTGGCTCTCGCGGCAGATAAATAATGAGGGCAAACTCGTGTTTTGAAACAATGAGCGTGCCCGTCTTTTTTGACGAGGGAAAGACACGTTAAATTTACGTCGATTTTTTACAGTGTGGAACTCTCGATCGACGGTGTTGTTCGTTGTTGCAATTGTCAATGTCTTTTCAGGTGAATTGAAATGTCTTAGAGTTTTGCAAGATAAATCTGCACCATGAAACACTTTCGGTGAAAGCTTGAGGTTGTTACATGAAGGCGCCGATTTCTCCAGCCAATTTCAGAGCAAGCTTCCATTCATTACACCACTTCGCTTACGCGGTTCAGAAGTTGATTTGCGCTTCATGCGACCATGCAAGGTGGAGCATCTTATGTCCCCATTATTAGCCGTCGTTTCTTTTGCCTCCTGTCCTTATGATTGCTGTGGATGGAGATATCAGAAACAGCGTATAGTGCGCCGAGACCGGCATTACAAAAACACCGGATTATCCTGCAAACGTAATTTGTGTACTAGCCTATGAGGCAGCATGCAAGTGGCGGTGCACTTTGAAAACAAAGTCATGTGCATGCTTTTTCATCAGCAGCATTAAACACTTGGTGCGATTGCCCTCGATCGCCTAGCTTCCGAATAGTGCTAACAGATTTTTTACAGTAAACTTTTATTCTTCAATAAAGGTAACAAATACAGCTCAGGGAAAATAAAAGCCATCTTTGCAATAAAAGTAGACTTTTCAATTGCTAAATTTATAGAAATGACTAGCGAAAATAATTATTGACAAGTTAGATAACGCTACTTTCCTTGGCGTACAATGTAGCTATTTTTTTTTTAAGCCTAAGTTCATGTTGCATTTGCGACGTAAGTTTGCTATGACAGTGCCGGTCGTTTCCCCGGGGAACTTTTGGACCACGTGGTCTTCAGTGAAATGAGAAATGAAGCATCCCTTCGTCGCATTATGTCAGCTATACCCGGTGATATTTTTTAATCAACTGGTTTCAGGAAAATTGGGGGCTCGTGTCATGTTGATGCACTCTTCATATGTATCGTGCGACTCGGTGGACATTACATGGGTGAATAACCGTGGCAATATTTTTTTTAAGTAATTAAAATCCGTAAATTTACTTTTTTTATTATTGCTGTTCCAGAGGCAGTCGTTATTAAAGCCTAACACAATCAAAACTATTCACGAAACAGCCCCCAAGGGGCTTTCAGATATTTGTTTATCAAATTTCGCACTTTTTTTCCCTCAATTCAAGAACTATGCGCGGCAGGGGCGGGCAAAGCGGAGAGTGACTTAGCGGTTTTGACATGGCATATCGGTGATGGCATGTTTGTTTGTGTTAGTGAGAACTTGTCATACTGGAGTTCTGTGCATTATTTAATTTTCTAGTGAAGTTACAACCCTCATAAAGTGCTGTCGCATTCAGCATGAACGAAGTTGCACACTTTTGACAGCGTGCCTTTGGTGGATGCTTCAGCATCATACTTCCAACGGTTCGACTGAAGGGAATACGTAAGAATAGCATCCTGCGCTCTGTCCAGCGCGCTGTTTTTAATCAGGCGACGAAAGGCAGAGTTTTACTATGAATAACCCAAAATTCGCCACCTTTTCGCAAATTGTTTCAGTTGGGCTAGAGTTTATTCATAGCCCCTTTAAAATTGAAAATTCAACAAGGTCAATTACACTGTCAATTAAAAAATCTAATTAGACAACGAACTGTGTCGTTTATTTACTCGTCTAATGCCCGCCGAGCCCCACAAATATTCTGTGAAAACGGCATCGGCCTATCTATCTCGTTTTAAGTGTGTTGATGTTAAAAATCGCACTATATATACAGGGTGTCACAAAAGAAAATTTACACCATCTTTTTGCCGCAAAAATAAACAAGGCAACGCCGAACGCTCATTCTCCGCCCAAAGGTAGAGCTAGAGGTCACAACCAGATGCAAAAGTTTCAGCCCGATCCGATAAGTTAATCAAAAGTTATAAGTGATTTTCTGAAAATTTCAATGGGAAAATGGCGGCCGACGGAGTTTTCAAACACATGGGGCTCTATGGCACCAGAAACCGAAAACGGGCAAAAATGAGCTCCATTTTCCCATTGGAATATTCAGAAAACCACTTATAACTTTTGATTAAGTTATCGGATCGGGCTGAAACTTTGGCGTCTGGTTGTGACTTCTAGCTCTACCTTTGGGCGGAGAATGAGCGTTCGGCGATGCCTAGTTTATTTTTGCGGTAAAAAAGACCGTGTACATTTTCTTTTGTGACACCCTGTATATATATATATATACCCGTTATTATAATTTGAGGACACCGACTGCAAGCACTGAAAGTAGACCTTTAGTATACTTAAGTGCACTTTCTGTATACTGATTTTGAACTACTTTTTACCGCGGGCACTACGATTCTACTACATGTACTAGTTTTGTACGGACGAGTATACTTTCAGTCCACCGCCATTTTTACTGGAAGTATATTTTAAGTAGACTTAAAGTATACAATAAGTACAAAGACCGCACAGAAAGTATACTTTTAGTATACTTCAGTACACTTCGAGTGTACTGATTTTGACCGACTTTTCGCTAAGGGCAACACCACCCGAGCCATCGTGAAAAACTATTCCCCGACCACTGCGATTGAAAATGTGGGCAAATATACTTGCTTGAAGTAACTGCAGTGAGCCGATTGAAATAGGTTACGACTTAGGATAATTAAATTCTTGTCAATACAAACCCATTTCTTGAGGGGCGAAGAGGGGTTCTGCATAAGTACCTGCAGGCAGCTTTCCTCATGATCTGTGGGTCTAACTACTCTACAAACTTATCCAACTCAACCCAGGAGCAAAGAGGACAAAACGGTGAGGAGGAGGTGCCTCTCAGAAGGAAGTAAAGCGCTGTAGGAGCGGTAGGGTTACAGCGACCCCTTTGAGCTGCCGCCGCAGGGGGCAACTACTCCCCTTACAAACGCCGTAAGCAATCGCGGCTGTTCACTTTAGGCCAGCCATTGTTATTCCAACGGCTGAATGAGGCAAACGCATGTTCATTACTACATTTGGCTTCAAACCTTAAACACGTCAGGAGAATAACGCGAAGGGAAAACTTGCGCTGCAGAGCCCAAGAGTCATCAACTCAAACCACGCCGCCGCCCGTTTCGATCTATAGATGAGCATCGTACCGGCGTGCTATATTTCTCATCCACAACAGAGGCACTAGACGCCTCTTAGGGCAGTTTAGCGTTCCACTGCCTAAACATCTAACAATAAATTACCTACGGTGTATTTGCACAAAGAATTTCTACATAGAAATAAGCAGATCCCAAGCGGCACAGATTGGCTGGCGATGCTTTTTGGCCAATGGCCAAAGAGTGGCAATTCATCGGCCAATACAAGGTGGATACCTTATGGCCAGTGGCCATTTCTCGATGGCCAGAGAAAGTCCATTTATCGGTCAATGGGTGGCCATTGTCTGTGCACTGGCCAAATGACCGTTGCCGGGCATTGGCCAATGATTGGCCAAATCTGTGCTGCTTTGGACATTATCGCGTTTCGAATTTACGTGGGCCAAGTCACGAATGATTGCTAATCCCCGTACTACGCCACTTCGCCGAGAGCTGGAGATTGTCCCACCGTTCCGGCGGGAAAATAATATGCCGTCGAACGAAAATTCGATGTTGTGTGTAAAACGAATGGTGGAAGTTTGAAGTCGTCGCCTTCTTGCACCAACAGCGACAAGGTTGACAGTCGGATATAGTGATTTATTTTCCTCTTATTGACGTAAGTAGGAGCACCATCGAACTGTTAACTTTGACGGTGTTCGTTGAAAATGCAGCGACTTCAAGCATCCGCCATGCTTTTCACAAACACCGACAAACTAATCGAAATCGTCTTTCGACGCCATCTTTCCCTACATGCCGCCGCCATGTCTCAGAACATGCCGCCGCCATGTTCCGAAGCCAGGAAAGGTGCAAGCCTAAACTACGTATAATAGCGACGACAAAGTGGGATTATTTGCCTTCACTCCAAGATAAATAAACATAATTTTTTTTAAGGTCACAGCTTCCCAACCGCGCCGGTTCTGTTCTGTCCGCCATCGTGATGAGGTTCTTCAGCTTTCAACCTTGTACTATTTGAGCGTGTTGGTGCTTTTTAAACATTTAGAAAGTGGAGACATATAAGGGACGATACAGACGGGACAATTTTTCAACTTCAACAACATTTATTTTCGGGTCCAAGCTCAAAGCCCGCCCGCTCGGTGGGAGTACGGGAAAGGGATATCTTGGGGGAAGGAGAAGAAGCGGAGGAAGTGAGGAGGTTGCCAATCAAAGAAGGGAGAGGAGGGAAGAGGAACTCGATTTGGACGTGCGGGATAACGGAATGAATGGAAAAGCCGCTTCTGCTGGTGACCTAGTCGCCTTGCCTAGTCTGTCAGCGCTCGGCTTCCATTGCGTGCCTCAGAAATATAATCTCCTTTCTTGAGAGCGAAATGGAAGGGGCGCTTATGTTTAGCGGGCTTGTCGTCATCCGATAGGCCTCAATTATTTCTCTCCCGACTCGCTCGCAGTGGACTCCCATGGCCGTCGTGCCGGCGAAATTAGGAGCGCAGCCGGGACATTTCCTACTGTGAATGACAATCGAGTGCTGGGAATCCAAAGCATACTAAAAGGCTCTCTATGCAAGACTGAGCTGAACTTTCTAGGCCCATGTCCGGCAGCGCTGAATACATCCTTCAAACGGGTCTCTGCGTAAACGACTCGCTCCGGGAGCATCACAAAGAAGTAGAGGACGCCGCACCCAACAATTAGCACCCGATAGGCTCGTAAAGACGGGAAATGTCGCAGCTGCGCTCTCGACTCACGGCGATGCTGGTAAATCTCCGCGAACGCGTCGGGACGGAGATTACAGAGCCCTCTCGAATGGTGACGAGCCCGCAAGTCATAGGCTCATTGTCTCTTTTGCTCAGAAAGATCTCGGGGCCCTGGCAGCTCGACAGATTCCATTTCATCCCTAGATACCCCCCCCCCCCCCTCTCTTTCACTGCTTCGAAGTCATTACCCTACAAAGTCCCCCCCCCCCCCCCCAAAAAAAAAAAAAGAAAAAAAAAGAATTCCTGGCTACAGGCCTGATGTCTTGTATATTTTTTTTATCGTTTGATAACATTCTTCCCTGACTGATTAAATATATTTTTAATTCTTGAATAGCTGAAACAATAGATACCGGCTTGTGACCCTCGTGAGCCTCTAGCGAAATCGCTTTGCCAGCCCTGCAGCGAGGAACAAAGCCAGTATCAAAAAACAAAATTTGCCTATGTTGGCACTCTCGCTCAAGTAGATGAGCTAGCTGGGCTCCGCTTCTGGGCGAACGGGGCACTGCTAGCACCCTTGGAACGTTTTCTGCCATTCATGCCAGCGAGAGCACGCGCTGAGCGCTGGACGTGCACGGCCGAGGAGCAGAAATGAGGAAATTAAGAGCAAAGGAGGAACATCACTGCTAAGAGCCAGTTTTCTGGCCACACGAATGAGTGCCACCATCTAGTGGTTGGACTCATGGCTTGTTCAAGGTGGCCGCCGTGGGACTGCCGCCTGAAGAGGTTACATTCCTCAAAATGCTTGAAAATACTCGTTTACACTGCAGGGGCATAGTTTAACCCTTCCCGAATTCTGTGTGCCTCAAAACCCACTCTTCCCCGTGATTTCCAATGCTCCAGGGTGGTGCGCTTGGGTTTCTTCAGTGCAGAGGTGCCTGCTCCCCCTCCCTCCCCCCCCCCCCCCCCCCCCCCCCCCCCCCCGGTAAAATGGAAAGTCTACGCCGCTGGTGGCGTTCCGTCCAATCAAAGTTTCTACACTTCATTTAACTACAAATGAGCCTTGTCTATAGCTTCTCTTTGTCGGTGCAATACATTGCCATTCCTTTACTTTTTCTGAATCTTCCCGTAGAGACTTTTGGAGTTTTGATAAGTTATTTTTTTTCCTGGTTGTAAGGCTGCTGGAGCAAACTTGGTGTGTTTCAGCCTTTGATTGTGGCGACTGGCGATGTTCGACCCTCATTCTGACAGCCCATCAACTGTGCCTATTGCTAGCAGCGGTCCTGACCTGTAGTCGTTTCGCAGTGAGTCGAATGTGAAGGTCTTCTCGTGGTGAAACACGACGCAAACGTGTTTGCGTCTAACTTTGTTTGGCAGCGTCTTGGCAGGAAGAAGGTGGGGCGTTAAAATTAACTGTGTGTTCTTTGCACGCACACTGGACTGGACAGTGAAAGCACCAGTTTCAAGTCCAGGTGTCACATCTTCCTTTTCAGAGGGGATTTGCGGCCTAGCGCTTTGCACGCTAATTTTGAACTTATCTTTGCTGTAGTCACCCGCACTTCGTGGCTGATCGTCGCCACAGCTGGTTGCCATCGACGAGAAAAACTGCCCCGTGCCCTGATATCGGAACCGTCCGGACTACTAGCGACACCGCATCACCGATCCTTCAAAAGAAGTGCTCACATCGCCTCAAGCAAGATTTGCGGCCTAGCGCTTTGCACGCCAATTTGGAACTTATCTTTGCTGTAGTCACCCGCACTTCGTGGCTTATCGTCGCCACAGCTGATTGCCATCGACAAGGAAAACTGCCCCGTGCCCTGATATCGGAACCATCCGGACTACTAGCGACAACGCATCACCGATCCTTCAAAAGAAGTGCTCACATCGCCTCAAGCGGGATTTGCGGCCTAGCGCTTTGCACGCTAATTTTGAACTTATCTTTGCTGTAAGTGAGTTGAAATCCTACCACGTTGTTATTATACCCGCTTCTTTTTTGCGGCAAATCCCAAAGTGTCGTTCCTGTGATTTTTGTGTGCAATAGGCGTCGACATTTGTACCTACAGGGCCCGTATCGGTACTTTTTGTCCAAAAAACAAAGTGAGAACAAAGGAAGTGCCCACAAGGTTACAAAGTAGTGCCTTATTATTGCGCAGGGCTTTTCCAAGTGCTCGTATCCTGTTGCTCACTCTCTGCATCGCCAAATTGCTCATGTGTTCTGGTAACGTCGAAGCTAACCCCGGCCCTAAAGAGGGCGATAGCTCTAAGCTTTACCTAATACTTCAGAAGCTGAACGCTGTTATTTCTGACAATGCGAGACATCAAAAAGAGACAACTGACAAACTAAATGAACTGTCGTTGGGAATCGGTGACTTGACACGCAGAGTTTCAAGTCTCGAGAGCTCCGTTGGCAAGATTAAAAAAGTACAAAACGAAATTTAAAAAAAAAATGATACTGTCACCGAGATTGAAAGAAAAATTGAAGACGCATCCTCGAAACTGCATGACGTAAGTGGTTTAAATGACATCGTCGACAACATGAACAACCAAATGAGAAGAAATAACTTGCTGATTAAAGGGATTCCTGAGGAGGGAAACGAATCGTGGGCTCAGACTGAACGGATCGCACTTTCCTTCTTTTCGGACCGGTTGCAGCTAAACGTCGAAGATATTGAAAGGGCGCATCGTGTTGGCCGCAAAAGGGAAGGTTTTAACCAACCAATTATTGTTAAGTTCTTAAGTTTCAAGAGTCAGCGCGATGTGCTCCATGGCGCCTCGCGACTAAGGTCGACTGACACCCCACGAGTTTGGATAGAGGAAGACTATTCGCCAAAAGTGAGGAAAATTCGGGAAAACTTTGGGATTATGCAAAATCGGTCCGAACCACGCGCGATGGGGTAAATCTTGCTTTTGATAAGCTCTTTATCAACAATCAGATGTACAGTCGGGGACAAAGGTCTCCAGGACGTGCGAGCTGCGGCTGAAACGCATCGCTCTGCCATCTGCCGGCAAGTGACCTTGTTTCAAGATCACACAAAAGCGCATGCGCGTCCTACTCTGCCTGCAAACATGTGCGCTTTCCCGCTCTTCTGCGGCACAGTGCCTAACTCGGAATCGGGCGCGTGGTACCGCCTCGGAGATAGCGCTGGCGGCTGACAAGCGTCTGCTACACATTCCGAAACTCGCGATACCACATGGGGCATTTCGCCGCATTTCGCCGTGTCAGCGCACCTTGCTTTCTAACCAGTTGAGCTTATCGCTCAGTTGAGATGCCGTGACTTCTTGCTTAATAGCTGCCATGTCAGTAAGCGCAATCTCCGAGGCGGTACCATGCGCCCGATTCCGAGTTAGGCGCCGCGCCGCAGAAGAGCGGGAAAGCGCACATGTTGGCAGGCACAGTAGGACGCGCATGCGCTTTTCTGTGATCTCGAAACCAGGCGACCCACCGGCAGATGGCAGAGCAATGCGTTTCAGTCGCAGCTCGCGTGTCCTGGAGACTTTTGTCCCCGACTGTACGTGTACTTCCACGAAAACGATAGTGTTTTGCCTGCCTCGAGGGAACGGAGAACCGCAGACGCGCCACGGGATCTACAATCGTGACACAAAAAATATAGATCCAAACCTAAAACAACTGTGAGCGCCTGCAATCAGCACCGCCCGCTCTCATTTTTGCTAGCAAGCTTTCGAAGCCTTCTTCGAAAACAGGCTGACCCCGCAAGCGGCATTATTTCATGCTCAGCCGATCTTATTGTTGCAACCGAAACGTGGCTTACCGATACTATTTCAAATTCCCGTTTACTTTTAAGCGACAATTTTAACATATTCCGTAACGATCGAATTTCCAAACGAGGCGGTGGCGTAATCATCGCAGTTCGAAAGGACATATCTTGTACTCTAATTTCAATCGACTCTCCTCTTGAAACCCTTTGGGTTTCGATTGGTACGGTATCCTTTCAGAATATTATAGTTGGGATTCGTTACAGACCACCTGATTCAACATGTGAATTTGTCAACAGACTAACAGATATTCTAGAATTTATTCATTTCAAGTATCCACATTTACCACTTATATTGGCGGGTGATTTTAGTTATCCTGGGATCGATTGGTCCAACCTCCAAGTACGTAATACTTGGTCACGTGTAGAAGAGTGTATAAATCTCTTAGATTCATTTTCAATGAAACAATTGGTAAATGATCCCACACGCGGAGATGCAGTACTGGACCTTGTTTGTGCCACTCACCCCGAAAACATGTCTGTTCGCGTGCTGGATGAAATTAGCGACCATAGAATTGTTTATTTCTGCTCTAAGATATCGGATGCTTGGAGAGTGAACCTAAAAAAAAGTGATATATGACTATTCTAAGGCAGATTATAGTGATATTGCGGTAACACTGTCAGACTTTTTGATTCAGTATGAAAGCACCTTCTATACACGCTCTCTTGAAGAAAACTGGGTTTCAATAAAAAACCAACTAATCTATATACGTGAAGCTTTTGTTCCTAAGTTGGTCATTAACCCGAGTGAGGGTTGTCCCTGGTTTTCACGAAGCGTAAAACGCTTGATCTTTAAAAAGAAGAGACTTTTCAGAATGGCCACTTCTTCAAATTCAGACCGTGACTGGCAGTCGTATGATGATTGTGCGCGCTTATGCGAAAGTGAGATAAGAAAGGCAAAGAATAGTTTTTTCAACGACGATTTATCTAGCATACTAAGAACAAATCCAAAGAAGTTCTGGCATGTCGTAAACCCCAAAGAAAAAAATACATTTCCTTTATTTTAGGAAGGTGACGTAAAGGTTTCTGCACCCGAGTCCGCTTTTAAACTTAACACATTTTTTGGCGAAGTGTTTACCGACAAGCTCCCTTTATCTGACCGCCATATTACACGTACAATCGTCATTCCAGAAATGGACGATGTGCAAATTAATATTGATGGTGTTATCAGTGCCATCAACCGCTTGCCGACAAAATCCAGCCCGGGTCCTGATGGTGTCTGCTCGAAGCTACTTAAACTAACAAGGATGCATCAGGTGCCGTGCTTGCCGGCTTATTCCAGCAATCGCTTAATACAGGCCACATTCCGAACGAATGGAAATCAGCAAATGTCGTGCCGATTTATAAATCTGGTAATCGGAATTGTCCAACAAATTATAGAGCAATTTCATTGACCTCTGTTCCTTGTAAACTTTTAGAACACATAATATATTCATCAGTCATGAAACACTTAGTCTCAAACAACCTGCTATTTCCCAATCAGCACGGCTTTCAACGTGGTCTTTCGGGTGAAACCCAACTGTTTGAACTGGTAACGGATTTGCATACCTGTATTCACTCCTGTTCACAAATCGACGCTATTTTTATAGACATTCGAAGGCCTTTGATCGTGTACCACACAGTCGTCTGATAAAAAAACTGCAATATCTCAAAATTAATGATAAGGTAATTATATGGATTCCTGAGTTTCTGCACGATAGAAAACAATCAGTACTTGCAAATGACATCACCTCACCACCTATACATGTAAATCTGGTGTCCCTCAAGGATCCGTTATTTTTTTTTTGTTTATTCATACTGCTGACCTCCTTCGAGGTCGTAGCAGGAGTGGAAAACACATAGATACAAATATTTTATGGTGCACTCATTTACACAAAACGTTGCAAAAATCTGAATAGGTGGCTGCATTAACGACATCGGGTGGCAGGTTGTTCCAGTCAATTACTGTTCTAGGAAAGAAGGAATATTTAAATGAATCATTTTTATAATTATATGGTTTAAGTGTCTTCTGATGGGAATATCTGGATACTCTAGGGCAAAAAAATTCAATGTACTGATTCTTGTCAATTCCCAGCTCATTGCTAACAATTAAATAAAGCAATTTCAGACGATTTTGTTTCCTTCTTTCTTTTAACGTTTGGAGTCCTGCTCTAGCACACAAGTTTGTGGGGACACATAAGAAGAACACATACTAAAAACAAATCGCACTGCAAGTCTCTGAACCCTTTCTAAATTAACTATGTTACAAGTCGTGTGCGGGTCCCAGACACTGCTAGCGTACTCTAGAATTTGCCTAATAAACGTTTTATACAACAACTTAGTATCACTTGACCCATGTTTAAAATTCCTGCGCAAAAATCCAAGTTTATTGATCGCCCTGGCGATTATTTGGCCAATATGCATATTCCAACTCAAGTCAGACGTTATAATGACACCGATGTACTTATAAGAGGACACTCTAGGTAGATTATGACTGCCGACTGCATAGTCAAAGTAAATAGGATTCTTTTTTCGAGTGACAGACATGCACACATTTTTAGTAAGATTAAGTGACATTTGCCAATCTTTGCACCACATATGAATTTTTTCTAAAGAAGAACGTAGTATTTCATAGTCAGTAGAACTCTTCATTTCATGAAAAAGAATACAATCGTCTGCAAACAGTCGCAACTTGGCAGGGACTCCGGTCTGAATATCATTAATGAATATTAAAACAATAATGGCCCTAGCACTGATCCCTGTGGGACACCCGAAGAGACATGAACAAAGGAAGAGCGTGCGGTGTTCAACTGCACATATTGTCGCCGTTGAGACAGGTAATCTTGGATCCAGTTTAATATTTGATTGTTGTTTAAAATTGTGCTCAGCTTGTTTAACAGCCTTATGTGGGATACGCGGTCAAAAGCTTTCGAAAAGTCTAAATAAATTACTTCTATCTGACCCCGTTTGTTAATTACTGAGGCGAACTCGTGAACAACTTCAACTAGTTGCGTAATTGTAGACACTTTCTTGCGAAATCCATGCTGAATGCTGGTGAAAAAATGATTAGACTCGAGGTAGGACGATACGTGCTTGAACACCACATGTTCGAGAATTTTACTACGCGTGCTCAAAAGAGAAACAGGTCGATAATTGGAAATAATTTTAGAGTCACCCAATTTACGTACCGGTACTACTTTGGCAACTTTCCACCCCCCAGGGACAGTGGCGGTACTTAATGAACATCGGAATATGACAACCAAGTATTTAGCACACCACTCGGCGTATTTTTTCAAAAATTCATTAGGAATACAGTTCGGGCCTAGTGCCTTTTTAACATTGATATTCAAAAGTATATTTAAGATGCCCTCTTCCGATATAACGATATTAGGCAAGGAATTTCTGTTTTGAGTGTAGTCGGCTGCCGGCTCGAAAGCATGTCCTAGCCCATCATCTACGGTAAAACAGACTTGAAATAATCATTGAAGGCACTAGCCATTGAAAGGGGGTCATCAACGTTCTGGCCGTTAACAGTAACTTCATTCACGTTATGCCTCGTCGGCGACAAGAAGCGCCAAAACTTCTCAGGTGAAGCTTGGAGGAAATCACAAAGTTACGTTAAAATACCTATATTTTGCTTCTGGGTGATTTCAGATAAGATCGACCAAAGGGTGGCTGGTCAACATTTTTAAATCAACTGATGTTTTTATATGACATTGTCTAGTGTCTGGTATAAACGAATCCACACTTAGTTTTGACCAGAAAAAAAATTTGGAGACAAGAAAAATCGTAAGGCAGGGAGAGGTGGACAGTTGCAATAACGCGCACTGATGGAGGGGCAAGTTTGAAAGTGAATAATTAAAACAATAAAATTAGGAGAATTTTAGAACTTTTTACAAACAAACTATGGGTACAACTTGTTTGTAATATAAAGTAATCATATTTATTAAAAATTTATTTAGTTTTCTAAAAATTGCCAAACATGCCTGCTCGAACGACAAATGGCAAACTTTGGAAATCTGTATCTCATGAAATAATTTAATCATTATTACATAACTTGCAGACAGTATTTTACTAATATATGGCTATTATTGAAAAAATAAATAAGGTATCTGATTGACACAATAGTTACAATATATTTAGGCAAACATGGGAAAAAAATCAAACAAAAAATTCCAACGCGAATAAAAAAAAACACCACCTTCGATTTTTTTAAAATTTGGGTACCCTGTTATACTCTATTTCGGCATTCATTTCTATTAAAACATGTTGCATCATTGCACTGTGAAAGAAGAAACAACTCCCCAAAATAGGGTCCTTTTTCAAAGCCTACACTTAGCAGTGTCCTATAATAGAAGTGACTCTGAGTTCCAGTTTCATGAAACTTGCAGAAATCTTTTATATACATTTATTCAGATGAGGTCATTGATAAAAAGAGCGATCGGTCACACAGTAAAAGGGAGGAGAAACTATATACAGCATTTTACATAAGCGTACAAAGTGGTATCATATTAGAGACTAATGATTTGAGAAAAGATGATGCAGTGTGAAGTTGTACCTTCCGGTATATTTTACATCTAGAGTAAAATAAATAACTTTACTTCCACACACAAAAACAAAGATATAATAGTAAGATATTTAGGTTGGCTGTGTATTTACGATTACAAACAATTTCAGCTGACGGATGCCATAGTGCCTAACTGGAGCAGCTTCGATGCTCTCGGTGTATGAATGAATCATGGCAAGCCGATATATTTTATCCTGCTCGAGGATACCATTTTGGGATTTTTTTATAGTGATCAGATAACAATTATTAGTAACCACCAACAAAAACAGTAGGTTAAATACCCCGTGAAGAAAAATGTGATAAATAAGATGTCCCTGCATTCAAAATGAGCAGTCCTTGGGAAATCAAATTCGGCACTTTACGCTAAGGTTTTCCTCACTGTACCCATTTAATAAAGTTGCTTCCAAGCAGATCCGACTGTCCGTGCTACATATGCGTCACTGGTCCCTTCTGTTGATGACTTGCTGAGCCGCCACGCGTGCCAAGACTGAATGCCAGGGAAGGCGCGCACCGTCAGCCACTCTTCTTTTTTTTTTGTTCACGATACCGAACAACCTCATTTTCGTCCAGATATACAAGATGCACGCCTTTCAGTTTCTTTGATAGAACGCTCACCATTGACCTGGCCGTCTGAATTGCGCTTACTGAACGTTCTCTCAGGTTGTTCAGCGTGGCCTGGTGCTTCACGAGTCCGCCAACTCCATCACATGCATTTTTCCCATGTCTAGATGCAGAAAATAACCACTGGGCTTGTGGGCAATCGTCCTTTGCAAAATGGTGAAGCTGGTAGCGATTCTTGAAATGACTGGCGGCGCCGTCACTTACGTACGTCACGTACGAGTATACCGCAACGTTGTCTTCAACCCACTCCTTCATTTTTTCTAGAGCCAAGCAAGCGTGAGCGGCGTCGTGACACAGGTCCTCACTGATGATGGCAACGCTGTTTGTAGATTTTCTTGTCGTCACTACACATGTAAATATCGAAACTTGTTTTTTTTTTCCAGTGATATGCTTGCACTTCGTCAGGAAGCACGATGGTCCAGTTTTCAGCAAAGTCAAAATGAAAGACAATGCTCCCGCGTTGCATGCACTGTTTTTCATCGTAGATCGCTTTACCTTGCGTTTGCCGGATATGGCTGTGAAGTACCCAACTTCCAACCGTCACTTGGATGACTTTTAGGAAAGTCTCAGGTTTCAAAGTTTTTTTCACAAGGTCGCCGGACTCCGATGTTGCAAGCACAATCTCTTCATCCTCCGGGATATCAAGTTCCTGGAGTGTAAGAAACTGGCCTTTTGGGCAGTGATCACAGTCTCCTTGAAGGCACAGTTCTGTTGCTGGGTCGCACAGAAATGCCGAGTTCATTTCACCAGTGTTGAATGTTGAGCCTGTAACGTTCTCTAGAGCGGCAATACAAAGATAATAATTGGCGCAGCGGACACAAACGCACACTTCCTGGTGTGGAATACATTGGACCCATCTAGGGCGCAACGAATAAAATTTCGTTAGCCCAACGCCGGAATCGGGATGCTTGTCTTTGTATATACGGAAGGCCTCTCGTATTGAGCGTGTCATGAAGCGCTTTGGCACGAACGTTTTCTCTCCGTTAAGCATGACAGAGATGACGTCCTTCTGGTTGGGACTTTGGCGCGAACATTGTAGCTCGTCTTTCGTGAAGTACTCTAGGGCAGCAGACAGGTTCTCAGGGCTCACCTTGCACCTCGTGTAAGGATCCGGCTGATACCACACGCCATGCTTTTCCTTGAGTTTTCGGGATTTACTGATGAGGTACATTGAGGCCTGTGGAATCATCTTTTGCACCTCATTCTTCGTCAGTGTTGACGGCAGGAGTGTAAGCAGTTGACAACGTTCCCGGAGAGAGGTGGCGGTTTCAAAGGCCTGCCGAAAGTTGTCCACCCACTCAGTGCATGTGGAGCATGTTGGTTCGGACGACCCCGATGGTGCGTCCCTGTCGTACGCAATACGTAGCCTTGAGCGTATATTCTTGACAGACCTGCCCCAGTTCTGTCTGCTTTCTCTTGACATAGGCAGGCCTGTCCCGACTTCTTACGACGCTTGGTTGTCTCAGCGCCGACACATCTGTAGGTAGTATGCTGCGATTTAGATCTTCAATTGCTTCTTCAGCTGGCACAAATATGTTAGGGCACTGCTCTGAGCTTCGCATCGAGACCTCCTTAGTGATGTGCATGAAGCAATGGTAGCACAGGTAGTCCGTCGCACTCACTTTGGTGGAACAGTCAGGCGGAAGGATTTGCTTCAACGAGTTTAGGTCCAACTCGCCAACACTTCGAAAATTCCGCTGCTTTGGTATAGTCTTTTTGTGTTTGCAAAAGTAATCTGCACAAAACACTCGTTCGGAGCTCCTGGACGTCTTCATAATTTATACATAAATAATAGAAATTAAACCCCAACTGATGGCATATAATTGCCAAGTGAAAGAACTACTGGGTGCACAAGTGACAAGTCCGAGGCTGAGGAGCTCACTCACTGCAAACGTACATTTGAAAAGAGAGGTCACAACTGAGGTTGTCGGCAAAGCTTGATCCACGTCAAAGGAAGAAAGAGGGAAAGTCTCCGGACAAAAAATTATGGTCAGCGGCCTTCGAAAAAGACTTTCCAGAATCGCACTGTCGTCCCTCCACGCGCTGATATCAAAGCACCCGAGCTTCTACCACGTGGTTCATGACACAGCCTGAGCCATGTCGGCGACCGGTTCGCGAGGGGTTGGCGGTGGGGTTACGTTGATGGTCACTCGGATTAGCCCTTGCTGTACTGAGCTACCGCCTGCAGTGCCTTATCGCCGGCTGGTGTCAACAACGAGAACACACACACCCTGTCTACACCAAAACTACAAGCGTTCACCGCACACGCGTCGCCGCCGCTTTTAAGCTTTTGTGAAATTGCTTTCTTTTGCCGCGGAGAACCGCCTTATCTTAACTACGCGCCTGAAATCCTTCCAGGCGGGCGTACACAAAATCAAGCGTTTCGAGAAATGCCTGTGGAGTAGAACTATGGGAAAATTCGGAGCCCGCGATGTCGATATCGTCGCCGTTGTGTTAGTACGCCGTCGCGTACTGCAGTCCCCCGTTGGGGGAGGGGGGGGGGGGGGCGGTTTTACTACGATAACATGGCGACAGCATTTACACTCTATGTATTTACGCGAGGCTCGAGTATTTGGGGATAATGCTGCCGGTTGGTGTGCCCCTTTGTGCCTAATATTATCGCCCGTGACGCCAGCCAGTGAGATGGCGACAGGCATGACTGCTCAGTAAACAGGCGTCGGCGGCCATGTTTTGCTGGTTGAAGCGAACCCCCTTGTCCTTGACAGCGAGCGGGGAATTGCGAAAAAAAGATTGTATCGGCCGTTTTGCCAGAACTAGCGACGAGTGTCGTCTGCGGTTTCCGGCAACTATTTTGCCATAATCGTGAGCTTAGCGAGGAAATGATTTTTGCTAGCCACAGAACACTACCACGCAGAAAGGGAATGCTTGAACATGTTTTTGTTCTAAATATATATCAGGGATATATATGAGAGAGAGAGAGAGAGATGAAGGTAGAGCGGAAGAGGGAATAGCATATAGTGTCGCAGGAGAATAAAGTAAACAAAGTTCCTAGTGGCCGACGGCTGCATGATCTTTTCTCGGATCACTAGTCCGTAATATGATACCTCTTTGTACACAGTAGTTTCTCCTTAATTTAAGTCTGTGAACGATTTCTTTAGTTATCATTGGCCTCATCTGAATAAAAATATATAAAAGATGTGTGTTGGTTTCATGAAACTGGAACTCAGAGTCAGTTCTTGTATAAAACACTGCTAAGTGTAGGCTTTGAAAAAGGACCGTATTTTGTGGAGTTGTATCTTCTTTCTCAATAAAACGATGCAACATGTTTTTAATGGAAATGCATGCCGAAATAGAGTATAACAGGTTACCTAAATTAAAAAAAAAAATCGAGGGTGTTTTTTTTTTTTTATTCGCATCGGAATTTTTCTTTGTTTTATTTTTTTTCCATGTTTGACTGAATATATCCTAACTATTGTGTCACACAGATACCTTAGTTATTTTTAAAATATTAGCTATATATTAGTAGAATAATATCTGCAAATTATATCATAATGATTAAATTATTTCATAAGATACAGACCTCCAAAGTTTGCCATTTGTCGTTCGAGCAGGCATGTTTGTCAATTTTTAGAAAAATAAATAAATTTTAAATAAATATGATTACTTTATATTACAAGCAAGCTATACCCATAGTTTTCGCCTAAAACGTATTAGAGTTCTCCTAATGTTATCGCTTTAGTTATTCACTCTCAAACGGGCCCCCTCCATCAGTGCGCGTTAGTGCAACTGTCCACCACCTCATGCCTTACGATTTTTCCTGTCCCCAAGTATTTTTTCTAGTCAAAACTAAGTTTTGATTCGTTCATACCAGACACTAGACAATAACATATAAAAACATCAGTTGATTTGAAAATGTCGACCAGCCATCCTTTGGTCGATCTTATCTGAAATCACCCTTCTATGATTTTTTCTTTCAGTTCACTATTTATGTTGTGAATGAGGATGGCATCTCGCTTTCGCTTTCTTAGCCTGGAAAGCCTACGACGCAGCTGAATAATTTCTCTGGTTATCCATGGGTTCTGTTTATTCAAGACCTTCTGCCTTTTCGGCACGAATTTATTGATGCACTCTTTAGCAAGCCATTGAAAAAAGTTCCATAGGAAATTGACATCTGGTTCAGGCATGAGAGATGAGCTTGAGAACTCAGAAAACGAAAAAGACAATGAATCAATAATACCAGTATCATCTGCCCTCGAAAAGTCATAGTATTCTTTTTTTGTCGTTCTTTTTTAACAATTTTTGTAGCTCATAAAGTAAGATATACCATTTTATGATCTGAGATGCCTTCTAAAATATCAACATCCTTCATTCTTTCCACCAAACTCTGAGAAAGAAAAGTAGGTCAAGAATCGAATCTCTTCAATCTGACACCCTCGTTGGTGCGTTTACTATCTGAACAAGATTATGGAATAATGTTAACTCAATCAACGCTTGTGAGATACTGCAGGATGACTGCGTGCTCTCCCACTCGATATTAGGAAGATTAAAATCTCCAGCTAAGATAATCCTTGAACTTGAGTGTGCGTTTGTTAACAGATACTGATTAATGTCCTCAAAGGAAATGTCGTTGCCAGGTGGACGATAAAAAGCACCAACAATAATGGAAGTAGAATAAACACTAACACGAACCCACAGGATTTCCACCCCGTTCATATCAGGCATGCGATGAAAACGTATATCTTCCTTTAAGATTATCGCCACGCCCCCGCCCCGTGTATCTCGGTCTTTGGACCACTTTTGTTTTTAATTTGTATAAATGACCTCCCCAACACCAATTCTTCAAAGATTCGCCTATTTGCAGACGACTGTGTGGTATACCGTCAAATAGCTAGTCAAAGCGACTGCCTAACTCTTCAAAGTGATTTGGATATCATACTTTCATGGTGTGACACGTGGCAAATGCAGATCAATATAGATAAAACAAAAATAAGGACATTTACCAATCGTCGCTCATCTTTTCAATACGACTACAACGTTATAGATTCCAAATTGGATAAAGTATCCACATATAAATATTTAGGAGTCCACTTAACTTCCAACCTCTCCTGGAACACTCATCTAGATTATATCCTTAGGAGGGCTAACCAGTCACTTGGTTTCTTAAGAAGGCATTTATATATGACAACAGCAGAAACGATACTTGCATACTCTACCCTCATTAGGCCAAAGTTGGAATATGCAGCTATAATTTGGAACCCGCATCAAAATATTTAATTAATAATTTAGAATCATTACAAGACAGGGCCAGCCACCAGGTTTATACTAAAAACGTATTCACCTATAAGCGTCAGTCAACTTAAGAGTTCACTTGGTTTATTGACTCTCCACCAGCGAAGATACCTCGGAAGGTTATCCCATTTTCATAAACTCTATCATAGTTCCTCAGATTTCCGTCAAAACAACATTCTCCCACCGGCTCGCATTTCCCCTCGTCATGATCATTGTTACAAAGTTCATATTCCATTTGCAAGAACTAATCAGTTCTTACAAGCGGCGACTGAATGGAATGAGTTGGCAAGCGAAATTGCGACGGTCACTGATCATGATACATTTATGTTGTTATTGCGTGTATCTTTAGGGTGAATAAATCATATATTGCCCTGTATGTTTGTTACTCGCTCGCTGGGTCTATTGCTTTTATTCTAGCACGTCGACTGCCTCCAATGATGTGAGTGCGTGTGTGGCTTTTTTGCTGTGTAATGTCTTCCCTTCATGGTTCTGTTTAGCGTGACACGATGTCTTCTATTTTTTCTTGTGAAATATTGTATGATTATGTAAAAGTTTATACGACACCCCCCTCCATGTAATGCTCCTTTGGAGCCTTTAGAGGTATCTAAATAAATAAATAGCATTATGTGTTTAACTGCTGGTGGTTGCCTGCTCCGTAGGTAGTGTGGGATAGCTTCATAGTATTTTCCGTAGCATAAGGACCTTTGAATGTTTCGTTAACTGAAGTGCTGATGGTGATCAGGGAAGGATTGATTCCCTAGGACAAAAATGAGCCCGGTTAGGCTTTCTTTTATGACCTCTTTGCAGGTAGAACTGCTTGTTTTGCAATTCTGTGAGCTTAATTTTCGTTATAATAACACTAAATTAATGCCTGAAGTACTTCACCCACAACTGTGAACCAGGAATCCAGTGAATGAGTATGTACTCTTTTAGCCGTGCATTTTGCCAATACCCAGATTCTCTGAGCGACTCGGCGACTTATAAGCAGCCTCAAACTCGTCATGTGATGTAGCGTTTACGAAACGCCATGGAAATAAAATGGCATCCTCCCTGTCGACGACACTATTTTATTTCCGTCGTATCCACCGTTCCCAGGCCTGCTCGTGAGAAAAGTCGCATTTCATTACTTTGCTTTCAGGAAAAGCAGACCTAATTGCGCTTATTTCAAATATTTCAGATTTTTTTTATTTTCAAATCATTAATTTATTTCCACCATAATTTTTTGAACAAGAGCCACTCTGGCTAGTATCGGATCCAATCACAAACTACGTATTACCGTGCGGCACGAAGCAAACTTAACATCAAATACAAATATCTCGCGTCCGAGATGACACGGTTATGTCATTAACCTTGAATGTTAATTATAAAGCAATTTTTTAAATAAAGGCAAAAAGTTAGATATCTGCTTAATATTTGTGGGTATATCATTCCAAATTAATTCACCGTTGAATTCAACAAGTATTCGACCATAAACATTTTTACATGGTGGTAAATTAAATTGATTGTGAACAGCAGCCCTCGCATTTCTGGATGGGCACTTAAAAACAGAAAAGACACAAAAAAGGCAGTGGTTCATTAGTTCGTGCAATGTTATGTATTATTTGAGCTATTCTTAATTTATATACTAACCTTATGGGTAGCACGTGTAATGATTGAAATAAGAATCGATTTGAGTCAGTTCAATTAGAAAATGTGATGGTTCTTAACGCACGTTTCTGTAGCCAACTAATGGCATCTAGGTACGTAGGATATGTATTTCCCCATGACTCTAAGCAATATGTTAGCTGACTGTACGAATGCGAAGTAAAAAATGCGTAGAATACTTAAGTCAAAACATTCGCGCGGCTTTAGTAAAGTATAGGGTGGTTCAGGTCACCAGGCTCGATCTAAAATGGACCGCAAAAATCGACGCCTGCACGTAGCAATCTAAACTTTTCGTCAAGGGTGTATTTCATAGGTCGGCTTTTTCTTGTAAAATTACAAAGCGTAGCTCTGTTTCTGTAAAAAATAAGGCTAAGAAACTTGCCAGGGTATACGCCGGGAAGCAACGCAGACGACAGTTGTCCAGTAGCGGGGTGTGTTTGGCGTTCGTATTGATAGATGGCGCTACCTTCTAATCGCGACGGCTCGCGACCACGGTGGTTTATTAAAATGAATATAATCTTTTTGAAATGTACCTTCGGTTAAAAATAGAAGGCGAACAAAAAAAGCAAAACTTAAAGTAAAAAAAAAAAAAACGCTTCTGTATAACGGCGGCGCTTTTGCTGCCAACGGATTTCGTCTGCGTGTCGTCTGCTATCTTTCGCTGGTCGGCTGCACCTCCAGACGCTGCTCCCGACGCCGTCTATCAATACGAACGGAAAGCACAGACCGC
The DNA here is from genome assembly GCF_016920785.2 of Ixodes scapularis. Classification (NCBI taxonomy): domain Eukaryota; kingdom Metazoa; phylum Arthropoda; class Arachnida; order Ixodida; family Ixodidae; genus Ixodes; species Ixodes scapularis. The sequence continues at coordinate 104,808,355 of NW_024609880.1, read as the reverse complement.
TACTGGACTTGGTCTGGTCGTCTGGGTCACCCCCCGCCGTAGACCTTGGCAAGTTTCTTGGCCCTATTTCTTACTAAAAGAAAACTATGCTGTGTAATTTTACACAAAAAAAAAAAAAACGACCTGTGAAATACACTTTTGACGAAAAGTTTAGACGGCTACGTGCAGGCGTCGAATTTTGCGGTCCATTTTAGATCGAGCCTGGTGACCAGAAGCACCCTACATAACCCCTATAAGCAGTCTTCGAACCAATATCATTGATTTAACTTTTCCAGTGCATTTCTGAATCCACAAGAACACCCAAATATTTACTGCAAGAAACATATTGTAATTTTGTATTATCCAGGTATATAGACAATCCGTCGTAGATGTATTTTGTTTGAATCATGTTAGCAAATACACCCTCTTAGTCGTGCTAGATGTTGTGGGGGGAAAAGGGTTCAGATTGGACGTTCAGTGTTTATACAACGTAAGGTCGTTCTGCCAAGATCGGGCGACACTGGTCTACACTTTAGAGGAACGATTTCGCCAGTGCAGTACGACCTCTAACCTGGGGTCTTTAACGTGCACCAAGCAATAGTACTACATGACCGCACGCCGGCACGATGATCATCCAGATCGAAACGCGGGTGGCGGGGCTCGAACGCGCGAGCTTTAGCTCCACGTGCGTCGAGCTGGGTGTGCGGTTTAGCAAACTCGGCCACCGATCCCCCGCGTTGTAGTGGAATAAAGCGCTGGATATTCTATTTTCATTATCCAGTTTTATGTACTGTGCATGGAAGAGAACAGTGTTGTAAAAGTTACTTAAAAAATGTAGCTAAGATACAGTTGTAGTTACTCATACAGAAAGGTACTTAGGTATGCACCTAGGTACTCGCTTAAAGACGTACGTAGGTACAGGTACAGTTACTTTAAAGATACTGCCTTTATTTATTTTCCCCGAATTTGGGGAAAATAAATATAAAAAATAAATATAAAAAATATATTGGAAGTAAAGCTTTTTATACTAAGGATAGGCTCAAAAGCGAGTTCGATAAATGTGCTTTATTGGTGTCAATGCGATGTCCATATCGGTGTTGAGTCCTCATGTGCCTTGTTCCCCACGCTCCAATTGGTTCGCCGAGGCCACAGCTTTCACTGTTTACCATGTCACACCAAAACCGCCGAAACTCGCTTATTGAAGTTCCTGGCCTCAGAGCGGGTGCTGACGCCGACGGGCCCAGAAGACGTCGGCCGTGTGAAGAAACGCATGAGTCGAGTGCATATGCACCTGACCTTCGCGACGACAAGAGAAGGGCTTCAAGCTTCCTTGTTATATTTTTTCTTTCGCTAGTCAAAAGAAAAATGAGCTTTTTTTTTTCGGAACTTTTTCAGTTTTGATGACTGCAAAATTTTAGTCCGATTTATTGAGTGGAAACTGTATTATATACCCGATGTTACATTGCTTTACGGTTGTAATTAAAATTTATTTGAAATTATATTTAATATTGTATTTAAGGCAAAACAGTGCCCCCCCCCCCCCCCCCCAGGTCAAGATACGGGCAACAGAAACTGCGCACATCGTTCAAGTTATCTCCTTCCTTGTATAGCTGTCGGAGAAACTTCAAACACGCAATGAAATCAATTTCGGTTTGAGATAAAGGAAGCAGGTCGCTATTTTCACTAAACGAAGTTCCGAAGCTGTTAAATAAATTGGTGTCGCTAGAACGGCGTCGCTAATCCACCGTTCGCTCAAATGCACACCTACATTCACTAAAGTGTGTCGTTCGATGAAACATCATAGGAGGGGCTTCGTTCGCTAAAAAGTCGTTCGATCAAGTCAGTGCCTCCGATGTCGTTCCCAACTCAACGTTAATATCGCCGCATGGTAGTGTGTTAATACTTCAAGATTTATAGTTTCTACCATTTTGACAAAGTGAATTGAAAAGTACCTGTCAAAACTAGATTCACTTAGTTACAAGTTACTGGAAAATGTACCTAAGATACAAATACAGATACCGAAAAATTAAAGTACCTAGGTTTGTAGCTCAGGTACAACAAAAGTACCTAGATACCGATTTCCAGTTACTTGTACCTAGATACTTTAGAACCCTGGTAGAGAACAGCACACCACCTTCCGAGTGCTTCCACACCTCAGCGCCAAAAGTGTTTTGGCACGACTATATGCTCCACGTGCGGTTTCAAACTTTGGTAGAATTTTCTGTACGCGACATTTTACCGAATAAACATTTTACCGTTTTACCAAATAAACATAACGCGTAAAACAGGCTTTGCCGCGCGTTACCCAAACAGCACGGGAAGGGAGCTGCCGAGCCAGGGGTTCCAAGATCTCCGCGGTCGGTCCCAGTCTGTCGTACCCATGACGTCACAAACGTAGATAACGATATCTAGAGAAGCGCCCCCTGTACTTCACACACGCCGCACGCCCGTTTTCATCGCTAATGTGTCCCCTGCTTCACGACACCTTTATATGTGGCGCTGCCTTCAAGATGCTTTTCTTCACGCCTGCCGCTCCTTCACCGCGTTTTACCGCAAACTGGTTGACTATTTTTCTTGCGCCATGAGTGCAGATTTCTTCATTTATAGGAAGTCTTAATCGTGCCCTGCTGACGTGCAAGCTACCATGCCCTCGGCGAAGGATGGGGAGGTATGGCGTGCCGAAGGTGCGTTCATAATTTTCCTCCTCCCTCGTCACCCGTCAGACTGCCTGGTCGGTACTGCCTTGTCGCCACTCACGCATTTCACCCCAAATCGGCGGCCACCGTACATACACAATAAAGAGAACCACTGGTAGATTTTGATCACACTTACGTTGCTTGACGGATATTGGATACCATGGATAAGTGCCACAATTAAGTAAATTTGTAAATACCAGATTTATAAGTCGTATTTTAATTACTATCTACCGAGGGAACCGAGGGAAAACAAGCTGTTAGATGCTCGAAGAGGTGAGGCAATTTTGCGCTGTGTAAATTTTCTTTACTATAGTTGTTTGACTTCGGAGAGCGTCGAAACACAATTTAATTTTGTTAAAATACGCGGGAATGTCAAAAGTAAGACTTATGTAGCAATGATGTGTTGCGCTAATATAACTCGCATAACCCTTAATAAGAAATTATGCACTGAAATTATACCAGTGTATCAAGTATATGAAACACCTCGCGAAGTAGAATAGCTCAGCAAAATATATATATTTTTTTTATTTCTATGAAACGGTACTAAACATTTATTTTAGCATATACAGCTTAGTTCCCAGAAAGGGTCAACGCTCGGACAGCGCCCATAAAATACGGTATACACTAAAGGTATGTTAATAATATATTTCGAAATTCAAAGTATATTTTCATTATACGGTGAGTATTTTTTTAGTCGAAATGCAAATTATTGTGCTTAACTTCTACTGGTTTTCAACACCACGGGAAGTCATTTTTATAATTTCAACACACGTTGCAAGACAAACACAAGGAAAGCCATAGCACATTTAGAACATATAATTTATTGCCGTGACGTTTCGTCTCTTTACCCAATCAGGTTGCAATTAAACGGATTTGTAGTCCGATATGATAGGAATAACAGCTACAAACAAATTCCGACTATGAAAGGAACACTTGCGACAGGAAAGCAGCTTTATTCACAACAGAACTTTATTACTTGAAAAGAAAAAAAAAAAAAACAATGCACATAACCCGCCACCTACAGATTACATAATTTGCACAGAACAAAACTCCCCACACGTTGGCCTTACAGTCGAGAGATGCTAGACTCTACTTGTGCCACTCATGGTTCGTATTCATTTCACGTAAGCTATATCGTCTAGGGGCATGCAGGATTGGCGACCCCCTTACAGCCAGAGGTACTGGACTCTGTATATGATTTGCCTTCCCAAGTTGGAAATTCTTTCTCGCAACTCGAACTCTTAGAGTCGAGAGTTGTACTGAACAGGTGCCAGGATGCCGGGCTGCTTCCGCCTGCAAAAAGATAAACCTTTAATCATTGTAATAAATTATGAAAGTGTACACATTAAATAAATGAAAGGAAAATAATTATATAAGCGACTAACGAGGAATTTAATTAATTGGTTTTTCATTATTCGTTTCTATCCTTATTGTACAGTGCAGGCCCAGGCCAGGATATCTTAAATTGAGTTAAGCGAATGATGGTACCCCCTAACACTTGTACTTTTTTTAAAAGTTGCATTATCAAACAGTTTCAGTTAAAGCATGGTTATTTGAAAATGTTATCCCAGTAGCTTGGTCTGACAACTCCATGCTCTGCAAAAGGCAGGAAATTGTTGATCACATTTTTTTAGCCTGTTGGGACGCGGTCTTCTTTTGGGACGTAATGCAAGCAACCCTCAGAAAAGACTTCTTATTAACGCCCCATGGCATACGTTTTCGAGCGGTAGAAGGGAAAAGTTACGTTCGCTGTTGCATGATCCTACTGCTCAGCCTGCACAGCATATGGCGTGCTCAATTGCTGGGTTCCACACGGATATCGACGTTCGCCACGTGCATAAGTATTTTTTGAGTACATGTGCTTTCTGAAAGAATTCTATGACGACCAGCAACCTACACCTGAGTGGCTGCCACTTTTTGAGGTGTTGTTTACCCTCGAGGACTTGCAGCATGTTCGACATTAGCCAAGTGGGCTGGTGTTTTTTAATGTTTCATCGCGATTCTGTGTCACTGCCTTCTGTCATCGTCCAAATCCGAGCAAAAAAAGCCCCGTGCGTGGCAGAGTTGGCAACGTATGCGACTGTCACGAAGAGGAATGGAGTATGAGTCCTGCTCGTTCCGGGATCTTATTTAATAATTCTGTACACTTCTAAGATATAAACTGTACTAAGGTGATAGGCTGGGCGAGTTGGTGCCAATTGGACATGAAGAAAAAATGAAAGCCGTTTACAATTTCCTGCGACGCCAGTTAGAGCGCAGCTCTTGGGGAGGAGGATGGAAGCGTACTGAGGGATAGGTGACTCCTTGAGGTCACGTGACCTCAGGGGGTCGTGTGACGTCAGGGGTTCATGTGACCTCGGGGAGGGGGGTCACGTGACCTCAGGGGTCACGTGACCTCAGGTGGGTCACGTGACTTCAGGGAGTCTCGTTGAGCTCAGGGGGTCACGTGGCCTCACGGGAGTTACGTGACCTCAGGCAGTCACGGGACCTCAGGGGGTCGCGTGACTTCAGGGGGGTCACGTGACCTCGTGGTTACGCCGACGGCGACACCGGCGCCGACGCCGCTCAAGCCGGAAACGGGCCCCTAAGAGTTGCGCTCTAAAAATAGTGCTTGGTTTTCTTCCGTGTTCGGTTCCTGTCCCTCTCGTCTTTTTGAGCGCTATTTTTTCATCATCTTCTAAGAAATCTTTGCCCATTCACGGCTGTCGTCGAGTGTTCTTGTTGAGAACATTCCTGAACGTGCCGCGTGTATGAAAGTACCGTTTACGCGCTGCCTTGCGTCAGTCACCTGCCGTCGCCGACGCGAGAAGCGTGGCACCTTTCTCTTAAAACGAATTTTGGGCAGTGATAAATGATTTTAAGTTGGGACTTTACTAATCGCATATCGTTTAGTTGGCCAAACAAAAGAGGATCGAAAGTCAAAAGGCAGCTTTTCGGTACGAACATTTGAATATATAGCGGACTATTTTGAACCTTCTTTCCTTCGAAAGCTCTCCGCCTTTTCACTATGATACATCCGCGGTTCCCAAAGCGCGTCAGCTGTGCCAACCTGACGTCAGCCGAGCCCAGCTCACGCATTGGACATGAGAACTGCGTCACTCGGACGTACGCGCTCGTCAACAATCAATCCGTCGACGAATATTCGGATTCGCGTTCGTGGCCAATGAGTGCCCTGACGGAACTTATCGTCCCTTGCGAATGACAAGTTCTATGGTGTGCATAAAAACCACGGTAGAGTCTTGCAGTCATCGCACCGGCGCCGCAGAATGTCACGACGACGCGATTTCACAATTTGCATTTGAGGTGAGGGTAAGGATCGACGAGAGCTCCGCGGGGGGGCCGTTAGCACCAGGGAGATTTGACTAGGGGGAAAGCGCTGTTGTAAACACTTTCCTTGGCGGGCGACCTCGAGAGACAGGCGTACTTTACGACGCGGGGTTCGGGGCGCGAGTTTTCTGCCGAGAGCATCGGAGCGTGCGTTCCGGGCCGGAAGAGTAAAGTTACACCACCACCGCCACCAGAGCGCAGTGGCTCTGGCCGGCGCTGTTTACACGGCGCGTTTACATCGGTTTAGTCTTTCTCGCCCGAGTGTGAGGGGTCGCGGCAGAACGGCTACGTCAGACCGCCTCTGGCAGAATGAATTGCGGGATGGCTCACTTAGTCGGCGCTATCCACAGTGGGGTCGGTTGTCCACTTCGCCATGCGAGAAATGGTTTTGCTTGCATCCGAACCAGCCCGACCTTTGACCGTGAGATGTACGCAGACCGCGGGTTCCCACCCGGGAATACAAGCCATTCCCACGTGGCGAGAAAGTGAGCCGATTGGTTTGTCGGTGGGAAGCGCCTGTCTCACAAAGCGTCGAGGATTCGCCGGTCCACTACAAGGGGACGGACCAACGAGTAACTTGGAGAGAGATGCTCGGTCTTCTGACTGCGACAGACGTGTTCTTTTGAGTTCCGGAAACGTTCGATAGCTTATTCCTACCAAAGATCACCCCGGGCGGGGTGGTCTCATCGCTTCAGCTGTGCTGGAAGGCACCAGCATGGAAGGAATACCTCATCATCTACCGCTGCCGCAGTGAGCCAGCTTCCAAGAAACACGGCCAGGGATCCCGACAGCTCAAATAAGCGCAGAGGACAGCTGGCCGCAAGGCCCTCCTCCTCCACTGCCCTCTCATGCTTTCAGCATGATTGCATCAATTATTGAGCGACACCCACTGTTCATCGGGGAACTGTACAGTTTCCTCGCCCAATTGGCGCCCCTACCGCCATCCCCTAACGGCCCGCAACCTCAAAAAGGTAACAGACAAGAAGAACAACCGTCGCGCGGTGGCAATGGACAAAGCAGTGAAACAGCTCACACCCAGTCAGGAGCCGCAACGCCGAGCAACACCGGGAGGTGCCAAGAGACGCAGGATGGTGACACGCCGGTGCAAGATTGCGGCGTGCCACCCCCAGAAATTCGAACGGGCGCAGATCGGAGAGATTAATCGAAACCTGGCGCGCGTGCCACTGACGCCGTCGGCGACGATGGACGCCGACGACGCCGAGTGGCCGGTTCTGTCGCCGGGAAGGAAACGCCGACGTGGCTTCGAGACATCGGGCCACTCCAAACAAGTGGAGCTCGTGCAGCTCGCGCAACCACCAACGCAAACTGTCGTTTTGCGATCGGTCGGCAAAAAACAAGTTGGCGCCTACACTGGAAAAGAGATCAAGGAGGCCATCGAACGCGCCGGCATTCAGACGACGGATCAGTACACCATCCGACGAAATGAAAAGGCCAACGCTAACAGCATCAGGACAAAGGATCCTCTCTGCCTGGACAAACTCCTTAAGGTAACAGAGATTCGCAAAGGAGATGAGGTGCACCCGCTGCAGCCGTACAAGGCCCTCTCCGGAAATCAGTGCCGAGGTATCATCTACTTGAAAGGAGAGGGGAACGACGTCGCCCCGGAATCGCCTGCAACGGACATTTGCAGCAGGACCAACTCCATCGTGGCAGCCAGGCCCCTCGGACGCAAAGGAAACACCATCTTGGTAACGTTCGAGGGCAGGACCCTCCCTAGGAAAGTAAGCTACATGAATGAGGTCCTGAACGTAAACGAATATCGTCCGCGACCGTTGGTATGCTTCCAATGCCATGGACTCGGGCATAAGAAAGACGTCTTCCCGAAGAACATCACACGGTGTGGCTCGTGCGGATCCGTCCATGACGGCATGGAAGAGTGTTCGCAAACCCCTAAATGCATCAATTGTGGTGGAGCCCATCTGGGGACAAGCAACGACTGTCCGAAGAGGGCTATCCCACCCCGGAAACCGGCTAAGCGGACAGAGGCCTCACAACAGCGGGGCCAGGAGCCCGAGTACAATAGAGCAGCGCCGACGCAACAGAACACCGGAATGTCCTACGCGGCAGCGGCAATGAGAACTCAACAGACCACCGTCATACCGGCGTTTATGTCCCAAGAGTCGGAGGCGTTAAAGTACAATGTCCGATCCCTCAACGAGAGGCTTACGCAAGTGGAGACGCAGCTGGCCGGTATCACACAGGCGCTAAATAAGATTTTACAGACACTTAATGTTACATGCTAAACCAGCAAACGCTCTCAGGAACACTCGGGGGGTCACACCCTCACGGAAACATAACAAGTACTCCAACCCAATACCATGGATCCTTCAGTGGAACTGCGGCGGGTTGCAGCAGAAACTCCCCGAGCTCAAAGTTCGGCTACTGGAACTTAAAGATCGCGCCCCCGATGTTATTCTCCTCCAAGAGGCTAACGTTGGCAAACTTAAGATACGGGGATATAACACGTACATACACCCTAGCATTCAAAGAAAGTATAATAACTACGGTGTCGAGGCTACTTTAATAAAGAAAAAACATCCACAAACAGGAATAGATTCCGAGCTGGCGTGTTCAGACGAGCGAGAAGTCGTCTCTACACAGATCAAGCTCGGAGACACTATATTTGACATACACAACACTTACAGTAGGCCAACTGTGAATCCGAATGACGCCGACTGGATTGACCGTCTTGTGGTCCGGGGAAGGCATACTATCCTGGCGGGGGACTTTAACGCCCGACATACGGCCTGGGGGTACCCGGACAAGAACGCTCGGGAAAAGAACATCAAGAAAGCCTGCGTAGCAGCACATCTCCAGCTCTGCAACAACCCTGAAACGCCCACTCGACTGGCGCAGTCCACCAACCAGAATGACACGTCTCCCGATCTGACGTGGGTCTCCCCAAGATTGCGGGAACAATGGCACGTGCAATCGGATCCCATGGGCAGCGATCACCTGCCCATCGTCATCAAACTTCACATCAGCACCACTCCGAGACGGCGGACAACCTTTACCAAGTGGGGCACCTACCGCGCCGCAATGGGCCGCCGGGACGGTGTGCCTTTCGCGGAGCGCATCCAGTCCGCACTCAAAGAAGCCCGCACAGAGTACCAGGTGAAGGAAGACACGCCAACACCCAACCTCCACTTGGTCAAGCTATGGGACAAATGCCTCGCGGTTCTTGTCCGGTACCGGGCCAGGAGATCCCTCTGGAACAAAATTCGTTTGAACCACGCCACAGCCAAGGCAAAGAAATACACCATCGAGCTTTGCCGCACCACCTGGAGGGGGCTGTGCAACTCCTTCAACGACAAGACGGGCTATGCTAAAGTGTGGAGCGCCTACAGGGAAATGGCCGGAAAAACCAAAACCCGCAACACGGGGAGCAACCTTGCTCTCCGTCTCAACATCACGGAGGAACAACTGGCGAAGAAGCTGGGGAACACTTCTTTCCTCAGCAGCCAATACCACCATCGCCCGAAATCTACAACCGGATGCCTATCCTGCAAGAACAACCGGCGGATGCACCGTTCACCTTGGCAAAACTCATCGACGCACTCAGCTCGGCGAGGGCGAAATCGGCACCTGGCCCAGATCAAGTCACCATAACAGCGCTCCAGAACCTTCCAAGTGGAGCTATGAAAGAACTCCTCGACACCTTCAACAAGGTCTGGATGGAAGGCGAACTACCAGCAGAATGGAAAAGATCAACAGTTATTTCCATCCCCAAGCCCGGCAAGACCCCAGATGCCATAGCCAACCTCAGACCCATATCCCTGACATCCAACCTAAGCAAGGTTCTGGAGCGCATGGTCACTGCCCGCCTCCAATAGATCCTTGAGACTACGGGGGCCCTTCACCCCATGCAGACGGGCTTTCGACCGCCCATGTCAACGCAGGACAGTCTGCTTATGATCTACCACGACCTCTACGAAAGCCGCCTCTCCAGGAGTCAGCCTCGAACGCTCGTCACCATCGACTTGCGGAAAGCATTCGACTCCGTCCCGCACTCCACCTTGGTCGCTGCTGCTCAGAGGCGAGGCATACAGGGCCGCCCCTTAAAGTTCATCAAGACCTTCCTTCAAGAACGCACATACCAGGTCTCAATTGGTAACACGAAAGGACGTTGGAGGCCCAACAACATCGCCGTACCTCAGGGGGCGGTCTTGTCACCGCTTCTCTTCAACCTCGCCATGACCGACCTCGCTCAAGCCCTGGAGGCCGTCCCGCAGGTCTGCTATACCATCTATGCGGACCATGTCACCTTGTGGACAACGACTGGAAATGCGACCGACCAGCAGCGCCACATGCAAAGTGCCCTGGACATAGTCACCACGTTCACCTGCAACTCCGGATTCGAACTTTCCAAAGACAAGACATTGTATATGGTCATCCCCGCCAAACGCAGGAGTTCCAGCACCGACATGCAGCTTTGCGTAGAAGGTACCCCCATCACACCAACAGATAATATCAAGGTTCTGGGCGTCCCCTTTAATAAGAACAGAAAGGCATCCACGTGGATTACGAAAGTCAAGAAACATTGGAAGGACTGCCTGAACCTCCTCAGAGCAATTACCAGCAAAGCTTGGGGAGCTCAAGAGGACCTACTACACCACATGGTTGAAAAAACCCCGAGACTGCGGGTAAACGACACAACACTAAAAAGTCTCTAACACAGCTGAAATTTTTATTTTCCAAACCTGGTTATATAGGCACTTCGATACAAAAGAAAAAAGGGGGGAGAGGGTGAGAACCTCAAAGAATGCCACTTTCCACCAACGTAACCTCTTGACTAAACAACAAGGACAACAGACTCTGCGTCACGCACTTCACTTATCTTTGACCCCTCGCTTCCCGACCGCCAAACACACTGGTAACCCCAAGCCCAGTAACACATATACAAAAAAGAAAAAAAGAAAAAGGAAAGAACGACCCATCGTCCCTTCTACCCGAAAACCGACAGACATAAACCTTGAAGGTCAGAACTTTTCACAGCCTAAGAAAACGCCGCAGTTCATTGTCCAACCCGAACGACGGCTTATTAACTACATTCCCGTGACCTAATATCGTTAATGACTCTTTTATCAACCGCTTATGATCATCTTTTTCCCGCAACTCTACTGAAGTTAGATGCCACAACGGTACACAGTTTCTACATTCGATAACATGTTTTGACACTTCGGAGTACGGGTCTTGTTTCATTATACAACGTTTGTGTTCCATCATGCGCTCATTTATACAACGTTTAGTCTGTCCAATATAACAGAGGCCACAATCAAATGGTATCTTGTAAACGACACCCGACGAACATTCTACATCCTTTTCTCTGTGTTTTATCGTGCAACCTGAAACAGTTGAGGCAAAAGGGGTCAAACGGCTCAATCTACAATCTGTAGAAAAGGCAGTGCCAATATTGAACCTGCTGGCTAACGCTTTGATGTTGTGCGAAATTTTATGAAAATATGGAAGGACTACTCGCTTTGAAGGCCTAGGATTTTTCCGAATTGACTTCTTTGGACATATCATATACATCAACTGCCTTAAAATATGTTCCTGTGGATATCCAGCAACCTCGAAACGTTCTGTCAGTCGACGAAGAGAAGAGCCAATAAAATGTGAGCATGATTTCTGTACTGTTGAATTGACGAGATTCCGAATTATTCCCAGTTTGACATGTTTAGAATGGCAGCTATTGAAAGGAAGAAGAGGTTTTGCGGCGAACTTTCCGTACTCCCAACAAAGGCCTGAACTATTTCTAAGTTGAATATCGAGATACTGTAAACGGTCGTCATTCGGTCTCTCTAGCGAAAACTTTAATTCGGGCGCTGCTTCGAACACTACTTTTTCCAAAGAATCCGCCAAGGAGCCATCTGTCGAACAAACCAAGATATCGTCTACGTACCTCCTCACCAGAATTTCCTTAGGAGATCTATGTCTAAAAGACTCTAGAAGACGCAGATCAAGGTCTCTTAGATAAATATCCGAGAGAGTTGGGGCTACCGCCGAACCAATACACACACCCTGTTGCTGAATGTAACTTTGACCATTATGTTGCACAACCGTAGAAGCTAGATACACTTCTAAAATCTTGAGAACATCCTGAACAGATACCCCCGATTGCGACTGGAAACTGACCAAATGTTCTTCCAAAAAGCTACTGACCCTAGCCAATAACGTCTTAGGTTCTAAAGAATAGTACAGATCTTTTATGTCAAGTGAAAAGATCGTGCACCTCTTTCCGTGGAAAGGTTGCAATTCAGCTACTAAATCATCAGAACAACGCAGTGACAACGGGGATCTAGTATCCAAGATCGTGAGAGTTTTCTGAAGAAATGAGGACACTATTTTCTGCCATGTGCCATTCTCGTTTATGACTACTCTTAGAGGAAGATCTACCTTATGATCTTTAAGGAAAAATTTTATGCCAAACGTGTCTTTAGAAACATTATTAATTCTGGTGGTCAAAGCTGTTAGATCGGCGTCCTTACAAACCCTCACAATTTCTCTTTTGGACTTTTTCAAACAACCGTCAAAAGGTCTAAACAACCCCGCCATGGCTTCGTCCGATTTCCTTCGAAACTCCAACACTGGTAACACTGAAAACAAACCCGACTTATCGGTTTCTAAGAGTACTACATCTTTCTCATCTAATTCCCTCTTGACCGATACGATCTTGCTGAAGTCCCGACGGTCGCTTTTGTACGAATCGTCAACCAAATCCGACATCTTTTTTAAAGAAGACGTTATCAATGCAGTTTTTACCGCCGGGTCAGAGACGGCACTTGACACAGTATGAATCGCAGATACAATATCCATCCTGGACGGTTTTATATTTACACAAAATTTAGGGCCGTTAGCAAGAATGCGTTCCGTCGGTTTTGATAGTTGAACATCACATGGGTTGACGAACCTCTTTAGCACAGACAAAGCGGAAGACAGAACCGGATTCGACCTCCTCCGGGAATATATCCTAAGTCTTAAAGTTCTAAAAGCTACGTCATAGTCCATCTTCTTTAGCGCAAGCCACTGAGTGAACATTGAAGAAGTGCGAAAGTTCCCATCTAGAAGGGCAGTCCATAGCCGGTCACATAGAAGACTCACAGTTCGAAGTTGATCTCTTGTGCCGTCCCGGTAGTCGTTGAGGATCCTCTTCTTTCGATGCCATCCGACTTGCATGGATGCCAGATGACCGAATCGTGTTGGGTCGACGTACTTGTGTCGGAGGCACATTCCAATGTACGACACCTCCGCTTCCATCTGGGCCATCCTTTGTCCGAGTTTGCAGAGAACCCACAAAGAGTGGGAAAACACTTGTGGAAAGTGGGCTGAATCCATAGAAATAATCGAATGGGGGGCGAAGTTTGCATCTTGTAGGATTAATGAACAAAAAGTAAGGGCGCAAACGAGCTGGTGTACATTGCACATGGTTGAAAAAACCCCGAGACTGCGGGTAAACGACACAACACTAAAAAGTCTCTAACACAGCTGAAATTTTTATTTTCCAAACCTGGTTATATAGGCACTTCGATACAAAAGAAAAAAGGGGGGAGAGCGTGAGAACCTCAAAGAATGCCACTTTCCACCAACGTAACCTCTTGACTAAACAACAAGGACAACAGACTCTGCGTCACGCACTTCACTTATCTTTGACCCCTCGCTTCCCGACCGCCAAACACACTGGTAACCCCAAGCCCAGTAACACATATACAAAAAAGAAAAAAAGAAAAAGGAAAGAACGACCCATCGTCCCTTCTACCCGAAAACCGACAGACATAAACCTTGAAGGTCAGAACTTTTCACAGCCTAAGAAAACGCCGCAGTTCATTGTCCAACCCAAACGACGGCTTATTAACTACATTCCCGTGACCTAATATCGTTAATGACTCTTTTATCAACCGCTTATGATCATCTTTTTCCCGCAACTCTACTGAAGTTAGATGCCACAACGGTACACAGTTTCTACATTCGATAACATGTTTTGACACTTCGGAGTACGGGTCTTGTTTCATTATACAACGTTTGTGTTCCATCATGCGCTCATTTATACAACGTTTAGTCTGTCCAATATAACAGAGGCCACAATCAAATGGTATCTTGTAAACGACACCCGACGAACATTCTACATCCTTTTCTCTGTGTTTTATCGTGCAACCTGAAACAGTTGAGGCAAAAGGGGTCAAACGGCTCAATCTACAATCTGTAGAAAAGGCAGTGCCAATATTGAACCTGCTGGCTAACGCTTTGATGTTGTGCGAAATTTTATGAAAATATGGAAGGACTACTCGCTTTGAAGGCCTAGGATTTTTCCGAATTGACTTCTTTGGACATATCATATACATCAACTGCCTTAAAATATGTTCCTGTGGATATCCAGCAACCTCGAAACGTTCTGTCAGTCGATGAAGAGAAGAGCCAATAAAATGTGAGCATGATTTCTGTACTGTTGAATTGACGAGATTCCGAATTATTCCCAGTTTGACATGTTTAGAATGGCAGCTATTGAAAGGAAGAAGAGGTTTTGCGGCGAACTTTCCGTACTCCCAACAAAGGCCTGAACTATTTCTAAGTTGAATATCGAGATACTGTAAACGGTCGTCATTCGGTCTCTCTAGCGAAAACTTTAATTCGGGCGCTGCTTCGAACACTACTTTTTCCAAAGAATCCGCCAAGGAGCCATCTGTCGAACAAACCAAGATATCGTCTACGTACCTCCTCACCAGAATTTCCTTAGGAGATCTATGTCTAAAAGACTCTAGAAGACGCAGATCAAGGTCTCTTAGATAAATATCCGAGAGAGTTGGGGCTACCGCCGAACCAATACACACACCCTGTTGCTGAATGTAACTTTGACCATTATGTTGCACAACCGTAGAAGCTAGATACACTTCTAAAATCTTGAGAACATCCTGAACAGATACCCCCGATTGCGACTGGAAACTGACCAAATGTTCTTCCAAAAAGCTACTGACCCTAGCCAATAACGTCTTAGGTTCTAAAGAATAGTACAGATCTTTTATGTCAAGTGAAAAGATCGTGCACCTCTTTCCGTGGAAAGGTTGCAATTCAGCTACTAAATCATCAGAACAACGCAGTGACAACGGGGATCTAGTATCCAAGATCGTGAGAGTTTTCTGAAGAAATGAGGACACTATTTTCTGCCATGTGCCATTCTCGTTTATGACTACTCTTAGAGGAAGATCTACCTTATGATCTTTAAGGAAAAATTTTATGCCAAACGTGTCTTTAGAAACATTATTAATTCTGGTGGTCAAAGCTGTTAGATCGGCGTCCTTACAAACCCTCACAATTTCTCTTTTGGACTTTTTCAAACAACCGTCAAAAGGTCTACACCATCTCGTGCGCACGCTCCTTGTCTCCAAGGTGGTGTACGGCCTGAACTTCCTCCGCCTCACCCGGAAGCAAGAGGCCACACTCGTCACCATGAATCGAGCGGCGATGAGGATCGTCACGGGTCTCCCTCGCTTCACGCGGGTGGAGCAGCTCGAGTGCGTCGCGCAAATGAACACCATCCGAAATATTGCGGGCGAAATGCGCATCAGCCAAGCCCAGCGCCTGTCGCGAACCCCACAAGGCAGAATTATCCTAACCAAGAGTGGGCGCGCCCGTCTCATCGAAGGACCACTGATGCCGACACCTCCGCCTCCGTGGGAGACGGAGGCGGTCGTCGTTGCCAAACCAATATCCAGAAACCAAGGGCACAACGCGCCGGGACGGCGAGTCACCCAGGCCTCTATCCATTTGGCTGAGGTCGGCGGGCTAGAAGGGCACGTAGAAGTGTTCTACACAGACGCGGCGCGCTCAGAGACCGGCCGCAGGGCCATCGCCTGGCACTCCCCCACAAGACACGACACGCAGCAGCAGCTTACAGAAACCACCCGGAGCGTCTGCTCCGCGGAACTACGGGCGATCCTCATGGCGGTGAGGGCGGCCACTCAAAAGCGAACCAACGTCACGGAAACGCGAATTTACACGGATTCTCAAGAGGCGATCTGAGAATTACGCCGGACTGACACATGCAACCCTACTATTGCGGAAATTCGAGCAATGGTGCGCCAGGCGAAGGCGCATCAAACCATCAGCGTTACGTGGCTCCCAGGCCACGAAGGCATCCCGGGGAACGAGCGGGCGAATGGGGCCGCGAGGGCAGCGGTACAAGCAAGATCGCTCTCACAAGGACCGGTTCCCTCGTCTATTCAGCGGGATGTGCCCCAAGACGACTTCGATCTCTCGGAGGTGAAGCGCACAGAGAAAACCGCACGCAAGGCGCGCCTCGCCGCGCTTCTACCGCCCAACTCTCATCCAATCCCGCGCGGCTTTCCACGGTGGGAGCGGGTGGCACTAAACCGGCTACAAACAAGAACTATGATGACACCAGTATGGCTGGCAAGGTTACACCACCGAGCGGATCCACAAGACATCGGCCCCGATCCAAACTGCACACAGTGCGGCGTCCCGGCCACCTGCTCCCATCTTGTGTGGGAGTGTGCTGGATACGCGCAAGCGCGGGAGGCCGCGATCTACGACCTCCCAGGAACCTTGCGCCCCCGCTCCTTTTTGGAGTGGACTCATCCGAACACTACCGTGAACGCGGAACAGAAACTCATTTATGCATCACTCATCGACTTCCTCCGATATCCGGGTTCGGTAGGTTCATCTAATCATCATCACCCATCACTTCCCCCCCCCCTCCTCCCGCCCCCTCCCTTATCCCCCTGCCTACCTTGAGGCCCTCCAGCCAGAAGGCAGATATTCAATAAACGTATTAACCAACCAACCAAGTAACTTGGATTAGAAACTCAGCGAGTGAGTTTAGTTCGTGCTGGGGCTCGAGAGCTGTCGCTCCGTAATCGAGTCAGGTCGTGGGATTCCGAGGGTCTTCTGCCCCCGTAATCGGGACGTAATACCACGAGCCAGCCAACTCCCGAGCTTGGATAAGCTAACACCCGACCACCTCCTTCCCAACTCCATACAGGGGAAGTTATCATTTCGCAGTATTTTTTATCGTTGTATTTTCATTCCCTACCAAAGTATTAAATTGTTTATTGAAAAATAATCCCCAAATTCAACAAGATTAGTCGTCGACGGCCAAGGGAAGCAACTTCGTCTCCGGTAAGACCCACCCAGCTTCCCACAACGAATTTCGTCACCCCATCCGGACCTGGCAGTCCGGACGGCGCAAGGTGACGGAGCAACGAAAGAACCCGTACTGGCGCAGTCGACAGGATTGGCTTCGACGACATTAAAATTCAAGAAACATCATCGAGCGGCAACAGAACGACTACCGCAGAGAGCCCACGCATCAGAGACCGACTAGCGTCAAGGGAGCCCACTGTCACCCCGTGCCATCCAGTCCAAGGAAGACTCCGCGGCGCCGGTGAGTGGAACCTTCACGTTTCTTTGGTGTGAGCGCAGACGTACGAGTCAGTTGGCAGGAAAAGATGAAGAAATCAGGGGATAAGGTGAAAACTGCGGAAAAGGACAAAGGCACCGACGGAGGGGCGGAAGGGTCAAAAAGTCGGTCCGCCGACGAGCGCGCTGCCCATGCGCACGCGGAAGCCATGCGGCGCATGGAGCACGAGCACGAAATTGCCATATTAAAACTCAAGCTTGAGAGCGAGGAAAGAATCGCGGCAATGCGTGGACCGAGTGTCGGTGGGGCGGCTACCGTGACGACGGGAATGGGCAGGCTCGACCCTGTTTCGCTATGTGCGAAACTTCTTAAAAATCAGAAACTGCCACCTGACGCAGAAGTTCCTGTTTGGTTCGACGGTGTCGAAAAGATGTTCGCGGCCTACGGTGTGCCGAATGAGAGCCGAGTACATCTGATAATGCCGGCGTTGTCAGAAAACGTTATCTTTTTACGAGGTTATCTGCGGAGGAGATAGCTAGCTACGACACGGTCAAGGCCGCCGTCCTGGACGAGCTCCGACTCACCCCTGGCGAGTACCGGAAGCGGTTTGCCGGCGCGCGTAAGCGAAAAGACGAGGGGTGGGCGCAATTCGCCTCGAGGACGGCGAGCTATTTCAGCTACTACCTGGAGGCGCGCAATGTAGAGAGTAAAGAGGACCTGATTCATCTGATGGTCGCAGACCAGGTGAAGTCGAGCCTCAGTGACGAGTGTCTCCGGCACGTCACGCTGCGTGAAGAGACAAAGTGGCTGCAGGCGCACGAGCTAGCTAAGGTGGTACAGATGTACGAGGAGGCAGAGAGAGACGGACGAACGGCGAGGGGCATAGAAGTCGGAGGCGACGGCTCGAAGCCAGAGACGGACGCTTCTAAGCAGAGCCCTCCTCGCACTTCGCCTCGTTGCTTTGGCTGTAACCAAAGCGGGCACATTTCGCGAAACTGCCCTAACCGCAAGGAGCAAGACGAAACGGCTCGAAAGCCACTCGTACAGGGGAGTGATGGTAGGGGACAGAACTGCTGTTTTGAGTTTCCCTCAACAGCCAACGGCTGCAGTAGATAAGAATGACAAGTGGGGACCCAGAAGTTCAGGACTGATCCTAGTCGAACTTCTCTCCGGCGACCAAGAGCTAACGGCCGTGCTAAACACCGGAAGTGAAATAACAGTCGTCAGAGAGAGCGCCGTTCCGCCGGAACTGGTCGAGCATAGCGGCACAGTTCGCCTTGTTTCTGCCTTTGGGCAACAGGTAACAGCAAAACTCGTGCGTTTGCCGCTGCAGGCCAGGCTCCGGGGAGGGGTTGCTTAGAGTGATCCGGTCACCGTACTGTGTGCGGTTACCGATACACTGACTATCACGGCAGATTGCTTACTTTCATCGTATGACTGGAAGTTGCTGAACCGGCACAAAGACCAGGATTTTGATGGGGGTGAACACAGGATAGCATCACCGAATGCTTTCGTGGCTGCTTCAGGTCCTGTGACTCGGGAGGGCGGAACCAAAGTGGTTCGTGCGAGCCGGCCGAGAAACAGCCGTGCTCGAGTGGGACATGTGGGAGTCATGCTTCACGAAGATGCTAACTTTGGAGAGATAAACTGCGCGCCCCCCGAAAACGGCGCGACTGAACAAACAGGGGAGCTCATTCACGAGGAGTGTCAGGTTGCCGGGAGGTCAGTCACCCTCCCCGGGCACGTCGTGGGGTCTGGAACGAATAAAAAAGACCCAAATAAGGACGCCGCGACCGAGGGTTTAGATTACCCGCGTAATAAAAGGGAACCGCAGAGTGTCCTGGGACCGTGTGGCTACTTCCGAGAGTACGCAAAAGGCTACGCTGCTATCGCCGAGCTCTGCACGGCCCTTGCCAAAAAGGGCGAACTGAACGAAATACTTAGGCCGGAGGGGGCGGAGGGCGCATTCCCGCAGCTAAAGACAGCACTCTGTGAGGCGGCGATCTTTTCGACCCCGAGCTTGCAGGAGCTTTGCTGGCTTTTGACAGACGCGTCAGCAGTGGCACCAGGGCCGTGCCTGGGCCAGATCGGGAGTGGCGGAGCCGAGAAGCCGATCGCGTTCGCCAGCCATACGTTCACTCCTACTCAAACACGCTGGTCCACCATTGGGCGCGAGGCGTTCGCTCTCGTTTGGGCGCTTGTCACATTTTATGGCGGGCTCTTGGGAGCAAAAGTGCACATCATGTCGGACCACAACCCTCTGTCCTACCTGACGTCCTGCAGACCGCACGGGGCAAAGCTATCAAAGTGGGCTCTAGCGCTACTGCGCTATGATGTGATCATGACCCACAGAAAGGGGTCCGCTAGCGGTAACGCAGACGCTTTGTCTCGCTTGCTGAACAGATTTTGGGGTACCACTGACTTAGCGCTGCGCCCACCCGAGAGCATGGGTGGTTCCGCCTACCGCGCGGCCTGACTTGTATACCCCAGGAGTGTGGTCTTGCTGGTGTGTCCGTGCGTGAAGAGACTTCGTCAAACTTCGTGGCTGCTGTGACTTGAGATTTTCCGGTGCACGAGCCTAGAAACAATTGTTTTGCGAAGCATTTTTTTTTTTTTTTTTGTGTTCCGATGCGCAGTTATTGCAGCAGGCGTGTTCCGTTTAGCGTTCTTCTTTTTTTTTTTGTTCCTGGCGTAAACGTTGATGCCTGCATTGTGACATGTGCGCGTATTTTCTTTTATAGTGACGTACTGTCATTCAATATGGGGACATTGCATGGCGCGTGTCTGATGGCGTTTTTTTTTGTCTTTTTGGTTTTGCAGCGTTGAAGAGCTCGGTCATGTCACTTGTATAGGTATTCATCTTCAGTATTATGCACTGATGTTTACGAAGATAACCTTTTTTTTTTTTTTTACAACGCCACTTGCGTTTTTTTTTTTTTTTTTGTGCATCGTATGTAGAAATGCGACTGCTGTCTTCGATCCTTTTTTTCATGTTTGACTCTTAGATGTTCTTTCAGTCCAGCAAGAGTCTTAAGGGGGGATGTGTAAGGATCGACGAGAGCTCCGCGGGTGGGCCGTTAGCACCAGAGAGATTTGACTGGGGGGAAAGCGCTGTTGTAAACACTTCCCTTGGCGGGCGACCTCGAGAGACAGGCGTACTTTACGACGCGGGGTTCGGGGCGAGCGTTTTCTGCCGAGAGAATCGGAGCGTGCGTTCCGGGCCGGAAAAGTAAAGTTACACCACCACCGCCACCAGAGCGCAGTGGCTCTGGCCGGCGCTGTTTACACGGCGCGTTTACATCGGTTTAGTCTTTCTCGCCCGAGTGTGGGGGGTCGCGGCAGAACGGCAACGTCAGACCGCCTCGGGCAGAATGAATTGCGGGATGGCTCACTTAGTCGGCGCTATCCACACTGGGGTCGCTTGTCCACTTCGAAATGCGAGAAATGGTTTTGCTTGCATCCGAACCAGCCCGACCTTTCACCGTGAGATGTACGCAGACCGCGGGTTCGCACCCGGGAATACAAGCAATTCCCACGTGCCGAGAAAGTGAGCCGATTGGTTGGCGGTGGGAAACGCCCGTCTCACAACGCGTCGAGGATTCGCCGGTCTACTAAAAGGGGACGGACCAACGAGTAACTTGGATTAGAAACTCAGCGAGTGAGTTTAGTTCGTGCTGGGGCTCGAGAGCTGTCGCTCCGTAATCGAGTCAGGTCGTGGGATTCCGAGGGTCTTCTGTCCCCGTAATCGGGACGAAATCCCACGAGCCAGCCAACTCCCGAGCTTGGATAAGCTAACACCCGACCACCTCCTTCCCAACCCCGTACAGGGGAAGTTATCATTTCGCAGTATTTTTTATCTTTGTATTTTCATTCCCTACCAAAGTATTAAATTGTTTATTGAAAAATAATTCCCAAATTCAACAGGATTAGTCGTCTCCGGCAAGACCCGCCTAGCTTCCCACAACGAATCCCGTCACGCCATCCGGACCTGGCAATCCGGTCGGCGCAAGGTGACGGAGCAACGAAAGAACCCGTACTGCGAGGATTAAGGCTCAGGAGGAAGAAGTAGGTAAATCGTTTCATGACCCCTTTAAGTTTGTTGGTGCTAGTTCACCTTATTAAAGGGACCATGAAATCATTTTAAAATCGAATTTCATCCACCGCACGTCGTAAAAGGTGTGAAAAGAGACACAAAAACACAAAAATAGGGAGCCAAAAAAAATTATTTGCTATAGAACTTTCAAAAGAAAACTGGACGCTTTTGCGCCTTCTTTCCTTCGCCTTTTCACTACGATGCATCCGCGGAAACGGGGCACGTCAGCCGAATCCACGTCGCCTATCTCACCAGCACCGCGATCGTAAACAATAAATAGCCGGCGAATGTTTCCTAAAAGTTTTGTTAAATAATATTCAGATCCACATTTTGTAGCATAATTAGAGATGTGTGGCGAAAATTGCCAAATTTGATAATGCTGAGAGCCAAGCACCATCTATTCTGTGGTAAACGAAGCAACTACTGCGCGTGCGCCGTAGGGCAGGGCCGAATTCAGTTACTTGGTTCACGACGGCCGACGAACGTTAATTTTCTTTGATTTCCTTCCTCTCAATGCTCTGACTGACTGAACGTTTATTTTTCTACGTGTTCTTCTCGCGCGTGCCGACTTCAAGCAGCAAGAAAAAAAGTACTTAAAACAGACCACGACGAACAAGAACGCTGGCCACGAATCCACCGACTCTGACGAAGCGAGCTGCTCAGAATATAGGCAGGCACTCCGACTCGGTGCAGCGATGCTTCGTCGCAAGACCGTCTGCCTACGACCGGCTGGCGTGCTGAATGGAATATGCCCGCGCTACTCTTGTGGACCCTTCCCGCATTACTTGTGGACCCTTCCCGCATTATAGTTTGATCGCTGACCTCAATTTTAGATTAAGAGGTGAGGTCAATCTCTTCCCCTTGTTTTCCGAGGAAGTGTTGACGAACACTCGTCGAAAAGGGACTCTCGTCGATTCTATCTTCTTGTTTTGTGTGATATAGAGCTGAAATAAACGCCGTATGGATTACCTTCGTAACACGGTATGTACACTTTGTTATTGGTATGGCAATTTTATTCTGACAGACTGCACGTCACTGTCGAGCTATAACAGTTCGTGGGAGGTATACGTGCAATGCCTGTCCAACCTTTCTTTGCCGAGTGTCGCGTCAGTATCGAGTTACAATCGTAAAAGATCGGTCCCGAAGCGCTTACCAACAGCGCGAATACAGCACTTCCATCAAACGCGCGCGTCCGCTCCGAGTATGAACAGGTATTTACGTGGCTCTTGCTGACACTCGTAGTTCAAACGTATCTTTTTTAACGTCGGCTCGCTCCTGCATCTCCGAGGCCGCGAAAAACGCCGCGGCAATTTGTTTCCATCTACGTCGCTTTGCAAACGACTGACGCGGGCCGCCTTTTACCAACAATGACAGTTGGGTTGGCTTCTGGAGTCTTCACCGGAAGACTCGCTGCACTTCCCAACAGGCATACCGGCGTATGGGACTGTCTCATGCTGTCGCTGTAGCGCAACATATCTCATTGAATTTCGCTCAGCTGCAATGCGGGGATGAGAGGCGCCGATTCAGAAAATACGTCGGTGACATCAGCGCAATAAAACCTACCGGCGCACCCCAACTCGTCTAAGCTAACGCTCCCATTCTCCTACTTCCGGGAGAACTTCCGGTTCCGAAAGCAGCGTACGTCACGGCTTCTTTTGCGGTCAGTTGGAGAGAAAGAAAAAGTCGATATTTCAATAATTTTTTGTGTAGAAGTTAATAAACCGAGACGAAAACGGATGCCTGTTCGGCATTCAGTGAACATTGACGGTTTAATGTAAAAGTTATCTGGAAAAAGTAAAAAGGTGATTTCATGGTCCCTTTAAAAATTTATTAGAGCGCAGCTCTTAGGCGCCCCTTTACGGCTTCAGCAGCGTCGGCGTCGCCGTCGCCGTCGGCGTAACCGCGCGGTGTATTATGGGACATGTCCCAAAATGCACCGTGCGGGGAGTCCCCTCGCCCTCCTCCTTCTCCTCCCCGCGCGGTGCATCACGGGCAATGTACCATGATGCACCGCGCGGCGAGGAGGACGAGGTGGAGTTGGGGGAGGAGAGAGAGGACGGAAAGGGGAAGGAGAAGAAAGGGGGAAAATGAGGGGAAAGAGGGGAGGAGGAGGGATGAGGATGAGGAGGATTACGAGAAGGGGAGAGAGGGGGAGGAGGAGGAGCGAAGCAGGAGGACGAGAGGAGAAGAAGGAGGAAGAGGAGAAAGGAGGAGTGTCAGGGAGGACGAGGAGGTGAGGAGGAGCAAGGAGGGGTATACCGTCCCCTCAGTACTTTTCCCGCCTCGTCCTCAGGAGCTGCGCTCTAATTCGGCGTTACAGGGTGTTGTAAACGTCTTTCATTTTTTTTTCGTTCTAAATTTATCTCCGTTTCTCTTTATTGGTGACAACATTGCAGTACACGCAAAGAGAATATAAATCAACGCGTAAAGATCATGTCCCTGGAACACATAAGCAGGCAGTTCATCCTAAGGTACGTCTTGTATAGAACCAGCCAGTCATAATAGCATATGTTTCATGCTTACACTCCATAAAACACAGTTATATCTGCAGGTACCTAAGTATATCACACTCCAAGTCAACAATAAGAAAGCTAAAAATGCGTGCGATGATTTCAGCAAAATTAATTGGAAGTTCCGATGTTCTTCTTTTTTCATCGCATTATCGCCGTGAAAGGCTAAGGTAGAATGTAAAGTGATCAGTATGTTGCAACCGCCAGACACTCATTATTTAATGATTTTTTATCTTTAAAACTTCTAAATTTGTATTTTTTTTTTCACTTGGCGCACAGCCCAATTTGGCGGGAATGTGCACACTGCATAAAAGGTAAAGGTAAGCACCCCAGAAAAGGAGGGGGGGGAGGGGACGCAGGTAAGTGCACTAGAAGCGCCTCCCAAAACTTTCTGGCCATGAAGGTTTCATTCGCTTGTCTATGCTTCATCATTGATATTGCGCATTACGCAGCTACAGGAGCCAAATTTTCTCCCTTTCAAAACTACTCACACATAATGCGTCCCTGCCCATAAACAGGACGATCAATGCCCTCGTATCGTTTTAGGTTCGACTTCAAAAAATAACCGGCGCAGATTTTTATTTATCATATTTTAATTGTCACATGCAATCTTCTTGTCATGCGGCGAACTTCCCAATTGCTTGAGCCTGATACAAGATGTCTGGTCACACCAAGCGCTACAATCTTGTAAGAAATGATCGTATTCAATCACTTTGAAAGATTTCTTATATGCACAGCGATTGTTCATCTGAATTTGTATTCCCTAAATGTTTTGTGTGCTTTTCAAATGCCTTTTTGCAAGACCATGTTTACGCATCGCACATGTTGTAATACATATGTCACGATGTTATTATAAAAATTCAGGAACTACTGAAGTTCCCCATGTTCTCTATCCGATCTCGAAAGCTTCTCGAATAATGTTATTTATCACAAGATAATTGAGAGCTTCCCTTGAGCACACTCAAAAGCCAAGTCATTTATTCATAGTTGTATTATTACATTGATAGATCAAATTAATCCCTCCAAGTGGCGACTTTTGCCATTATGCAAGGGCGCGGGCCTTAATATTTGCAACAAATAGCTCGGAATTGTGTATTGCAGACTATAAGGTGTTTGTTTTAATCTGCTGTAAAATTCAGGAAACTGCGAAGCGCTGTGTTGTCCGCGCAAAAAGAGCATGCCTAATATTTAAAAACATTTTGCTGGAGTTATTGATGTATTGGCGTTATTCCAAAGTTTCTCGTAAGCATCAATGTAGTACACGATTTGAGGCAATATTACGCTAAAGTCAGAACTACTATGTGACAGGTATTTTTCTTTTTTAGGATAGATGAACACTCAATATTGATGGGAGGCTGTAATAATTCAATCCGTCTGACATATATTGCGCAACCCAGTAACAAAACTTCAGAATATTATAGGCACTTACCTGGGAAATTTATTTCGAATATAAAGCATTGGTCCTTTGGGTCCGCAAACAGAACGGTTACGGTTGAACTTGTACCTGTGGAATGGCAACTGTATAGTTAAATATTGTTTCGTTTATTTCAATATAATAATAAAACTATAGGTTGTGCTGCTTCGGCAAACTTCTCATTATCAGCACACAGCCCACTGACAGAAGAGACAGGGACCATGGAGTTCTTTGGTATGGGGTACAAGTAAAAATACTTATTTGTACTATGCAAATAATATTGATCCGCCAAACTTTATTTCTATTTTCTGTGCTCTTTTTATCGTTGTATTAATTATCCAAGACGTCCTTATGGTGTTTCAGTTTTAAAATATTTATACTTCCCGTATGGCTCACTAAAATTAGAGAACAAATTTCTTGCAAGGTCTGTTAGTTGATGTCATAAAGCGTTCAGTGTTTGACTTTAATTACTATATCGATATTCACAACAACATAGGTGACACGAGATAACACTGAAAATAAAAAATGACGAATTTCGCGCTTATTTCTAATGAACTAATAAACCAGAATGTAATATATACTGCGCAAAGTTAAAGTCCACCACAGTCGCTGGTGAGCTTCCACTGTGTGTGCCAATATAGCAAACACAGTGGAACACAATTCAATAACATTTCCCTAAACATTGCGTCAAGCGTGTAGCTAATTGCCTATAGAATGTGACATGTGTTCATTATGTAGGCGAAGAATGACAATGAACATGACTTCGATGTGACTTAATTTGTTTTAAATAAGATTGTGTTTTTGCGTTTCTTTCCATGAAAACTGCAACTCTCGAGGTTACACGTAGGTTAAACTTATGTAAAGCATATTGGCAAATGGAATCTGTGAGTAAAGTACTAATATAAAGATATACTCCAGACGGGGATTCAACTTGGGACCCCAGTGATTTCCAGCCAGACAATATACAGACTGATCTACGCAGAGGGGAAAGCATGCGCGTGTGGACAGTTAACAGTTGCTATACCATATAAAAAATTGCTGACTTGATCATGCTGACAAAGAATCTGTTTATCGCCAACCACACACTTGCTGTGTGTTTTACGAATGGGGCTGAGGTGAGCCCCAGCATACATGTTATGTGTGTTTAGAGCTCAACACATAATTGGCGCCCCCGGTCTCTGTTAGCTTCATGAAGCTAGTGTAAATTTGTGTTGTCTGTGATAAGTCATTCCCTTACAAAATTCCCGTTGTCATATTGAAGCGGATATGAATGTGTGGGAGAGTAGTGTACACACGCCGAGCCTCTAGCTTGGTCGATTGGCGAGAACGTTGGCGAGATTTCTGACCACCCTTCTCCTTCCCTTGTCGGGCGCGTGGGCAAGTCGAGGGATGAGGATCTTGCAAGATGTGCCACGGTCTTTACAATGCCTCACAAGAGAAAGCGGTGAACGGAATGTCAAATAGCGTTATCGGCGTTTGCTTCGGAAGAAAGTGAGCCTTTATAGAGTACAGGCATATTATCGCATTTCAACGTAGACCGCTTCGGAACAGCGCGAAACGCAGCCCCATTTTTACGCTACATATGCATGCGTTCGTGTTGAGTGCGTTTCTTGATCGTGTCAATGTGTGTGTTAGCAGTCGTGCGTATGTGTGTCTATGACTGCTCGGAAGGGTATACCACGTATTACAAAATACTTATGACATCATGTTAAATGTAAGATATTAGGTCAAATACTGAATATAAGTGCCGGATAAAACATTAAATGGCACTTAAGGCCAAATAATATTTAAGTGATCGGTTATTCAGATCGTGATTCTGGCTCTAAGCCTCGCTCATGGAAGCGCCGCGCTCGGAGTGGCGCTCCGTGTGGCGAGCAGGCTTGCAGGTTTCCAAGATTATATTCGGTTAAATGCAATCTGCTATTTTTCTGTCTCTGGCGTATACGCCAGGGGCCCTGCGTCGTCTTTAGATGTGACAAGTCGTTCGTGAATAAATAATAAACAATCTTAAAGAGGCAGATTCTCCAGTGTCGTCCCTCTGCATCTGGATATCCGAACAGGCACTTTGCAGCAGCTGTGCATAGGCGCCGCTATTAGCAACCTTCAGTTCTGGGTTTCCACTTATTTTGTTTATTTCATCATTATCATATACAACGTTATTCCCATTTTAGATTCTCGTGTGTCCTTCTCCCCTGCTTTGGGATTTGTGGAGGCTCTCCAATGCCCGTTTCAATGGCTCGGTACATCGGTGAGCCAAGAGAGGGTAAGTAATAACGGCTGGAATCTAGTGCGTGTTTAAAGCGTTCATACATCTACTCCTAAACCCACAAGGGCGCGTTCGCGGGTGTGCTTGAAAGTTCTCCACGAGCATATACAGGCTCGTCACTATTGCAAGCTGGAGCTAGTTTGAGTGCGATCTAGCACGAGGGACTACAAATTTTGTAAACCGTCAGATCAGCCATTTTCCGCTCTCCCTCAAACGGGACAGTGAAGACTGCAGAAGAGATCGTGGTTTCGAAAATAAATTTCAAGAGTTTGCGCTGGAATTGCCCGTCTTGAAGCAATGAACACTGGAGAAGCAATGAACACTGGCGAAGGAGTGAGCACGGGATCAGCCGATTAATGCGGACCACTCATTTTTTCATCTGGCTCGTACAGATTTCGGCCCTCCAGTTTCCGGTGCCTGAGTCCCTGCCCAGCCGTGACGCCGCCGTTCTGTTGAGCGGTTCCTCGGATCATCGTGCTGGATCGCCTCGACATCGGCAGGCTGCCACCTATCTGTGGGATAATCTGCAAGCAATCTCTCCTTGTTCCCTCGACATCAACCGAGCGTCGTCAGCGACACTGTCATCTGCGCCGCCCACAAACGCCCATATAAGCAGCTTGGAACGTCTTCAGTTCTTGAGTGTGCACGGGATCAGCCGAACCATGCGGACCACTCATTTTGTCATCTTGCTCGTACAGTTTGGTCCGCCTCCCTCGTTATACACTAAAAAAACAAGCGGTATATGGTGATTGTTGTTTCCGTGCTCACAAGTGTTTCAAAAAACTTTTTGTGACTCAGTTGATGTGGTGTACCTTCTACTAAAAACTTGCGGAGACGTGGAATCTAATCCCGGAGCGATGAACGAGGCCCAACGTAAACTGTTTAACGAGATGCACTCAATGCTGACAGCCGTTAACGAGCGCTCCCTTAGGATGGATCAGGCTCAATCGGGTATAATTGCTACACTTAACAAAGTTAAACAAAGTCAAGAAACTATCAAGGGGGCCATAACGGAAATAAAAACGAGACTGAACGAGGTTGAAAATAAAACTGCTGCAGTCCCTAATCTTCAGCTTGAAGTAACCATAGCGCGAAGCTTGGCGGAAGAAGTGCAAAAAAAGAACCTAGTACTAAGAGCACGCCTAGATGATGCTGAAGATCGTTTTCTCCGTGATAATTTGGTTTTTTTCGGGATGGCCGACACAATATCTGAAACATGGGTGCAGACAGAACAAACAATTCTGAACATATTTAGACAGTCCCTTAATCTGCACGTATAGGACGAAGCTATTGTTCGGGCCTATAGAATCGGCACGTTCTGTAAGAACAAATGCACCCCAGTCATCGTCAAATTCGCGTCCTACAAATTGAAAGAAAACGTTCTTCTCTCAAGGGCCCCCCTGAAAGCAAAATGCATAACAGTAAGCGAAGACTACTCAATTAGGACACGTATCGCACGAAAAAAACTAATCGATTTCGCGAAAGAAGAAGGCGGCACTTTTAAGTTTTGGCATAACATAATTGACACCAACAATAAATGCTATGCTTTTGATCTGACCACCGAAAATGTGTACGAGGTTGTTCCCTCTACTACGCCGGTTGTTACGGTCACACAGACTTCCCTGCCCGCTAATGACTTATCTCAGCCTTATACAATCTTGTGCGCAACAAAGACGAAGACAATAGCAGAGAAGAGGACACAACAAGGCGAAACTTTGAACTGAATTTTATTGAAAACGTGTTCAGGTATATATAGTCTCAACCATCGTTACAATGACAACAAAAAAACAAAATTAAAGGAAAAAAACATGACAGAGCATAACTGGGAAACAACAATATCTCGTTCTCAGGAAAAACAATTCCTTCTCCGATAATGCAATCGACGGCATAGCAACACACATGTCTCCTAAATAATCAATGTGCTCGGCTTCTATGATTTCGCGTGTTACCGCTGACTTGCATTTCCCAATTTTTACGCATTCATTCAACACTGGGGTACAACCGCATGTTCTGCAATGCAAGTCAAGGAAGCCACCGTTCTTTTTTTGCGCGTTGTTATTGTGCTCGCGAAGCCGATCATTTAGGCAGCGCCCCGTCTGCCCGACGTAGTGGCTGCCACAGGACAACGGAATGCGATAAACCACGCCATCTGTACAGTCGACAAATTTCGTTCTGTGCTTCTTTTCACATCCGTGTTTTGCACGCACGCCAAGCTTTGATAGTTTGCACAGGTCCATGAGCTTATTGGGCGCAGAACACACTACCTTTATTTTGATCGCATTGCTATTTTCTTTGGATTGTGCGTCACTCGGTGTATATACGGAATCACAACAACTTTTCCTTTTTGTCCTACCGGCTGGCTGCCATTGTTTTCTACGAGACAGCACTTTCTTAGAAGGCCTTTGGCGACTGCAACAAGAATGTGTTTTGGTTACCCAGCTGCGAGCAAGGGCAAAACTTGCTGATTAAAACCCTGGGGGATCAAATGCTCACAGGACTTTTTTAGTACATCGGTGAAACACAGGTTAACAATACTCCTTTTGACTAGCTTGGAGTGGGCTGAATGAAAGGGAAGTAACGGCTTATTCGCACGTGGCTCATAGCACCAACAGATGTGGTCGTTGAGAAATAAAAATCTGATCTCAAGGAAGCGAATAGTGTTGTCCACAGGTATCTCATGCGTGACTTCGAGTGGGCCAAAACATTCCTTAAAAGTGGTCAGGGTTTGGCCAGCCTCTGCTACAAAAGCGTTTTTATCAGATGCGATGAAAACTAAAAAATCATCTACGTACCTAAAAACTTTTTTTACCTTTGATCCCTGAAGCCGGCTGTTAAGAGTACTGTCAAGTTGGGCTAAATATATCGCTTAGAACCGGCGCGATACACGAGACGATGCATATGCCCCGTTTTTGCAAGTAAGGCTTGCCTCCCCACTGAATAAAAGTTGTTCGAAGATAGAAACTAAGTAATTCTAAAAAACCGCTGCTTAACATCCCTAGCTCATTTTGAAAGGCTACCACTCCAAACTTGACGATGCACTTTTCCACACACGACAGCAAGCCGGAATGTGGGAGGGAGTAATAAAGGTCTTTCACATCGACCGAAAACGCCCTCAGAGCGTTTCCTTTTTAGCTCCCCCCTTTATTATCGTCCGATCTCAATAACCAGCATTCCTTGCAAACTTCTTGAGCATATAATTTTTTCTCACCTCGTCAACTTCTTAGAAACTAACAACTTCTTCAACAATGCCCAACACGGTTTTCGGAAAACATTTTCATGTGAAACCCAACTACTATTTTTCACGAATGACCTACATCACATTCTGGAAAGAGGATCTCAGGCGGACTGCATTTTCCTGGATTTCGCCAAAGCATTTGACAAAGTTTCTCACAATCTTCTGCTTCTAAAACTTTCCAAACTTAACACAGACAATAACGTTCTCGCATGGATACAGTCTTTTTTAACTCAACGGTCACAATTTGTCACTGTGAATAACAAAAACTCCTCTTTTGTCAAAGTTGCGTCAGGGATTCCGCAAGGGACAGTCTTAGGGCCGTTGCTATTCTTAGTTTATATTAACGACCCACCCACTAGTGTCTCTTCGTCCGTGTCTCTGTTCGCTGACGACTGTGTACTTTACAGTGAGATTCTCAATCATAATGACACCTGTATACTACAATCGGACCTTAATGCTATTTACCGTTGGTCTGACTCGTGGTCTATGAAGCTTAACACTAACAAATGCAAGGTCATGCGTGTTTCTCGCCAGTCTCAGGACCCTCCTAACTAATTCCTTAATAATGCTCATTAGAACCAGTATCTTCGTACAAATATTTAGGCGTACATATAGCTTCTAACCTTTCATGGAAAACACATATTCAGCATATTTCAGCTAACGCTAACCGCATGTTAGGTTACATCAAGCGAAATTTTTCATTAGTCCCTGTCTCACTGAAATCAACTCTTTACAAAGTTTTAATTCGTCCCAAGTTAGAATATGCAGCTTCTGTCTGGGATCCCGGACTAGTCACTCTTGTATCTACATTGGAAGCTGTTCAGAACAGATCCGCTCGTTTCATCCTCACAAACTATCACCGCACCGCTAGTGTCACCTATATGAAAACAACTCTCTCATTACCACCTTTATCCCTACGTCGTAAAATTTCTCGTCTTTCCCTATTCCATAAAATGTATCATCATAATTCTTTCCTGCGCGACAAAATAATTGCTCGGCCTGTCCATGTTTCCTCCCGTCTTGATCATCAACATAAGGTGAGCATTCCTAACTCTATCACAACCACGTTTTATTCATCTTCCGTTCCCCGTACATCCCAGGAGTGGAACCACCTTCCCCGGTCGATCGCCATTATCGCGGACTCTGAGCTCTTTAAAAGTACAATAACTAATTATTTTATTACTGAGTGTGTCTAAATATGTATTATGTTATTTGCATTAACCTTCTTGTTGCTCTCCCCCTCTGTAATGCTTTCGGGCCCTGAGGGTATAATAAATGAAATTAAATGAAATGAGCACTGGCGAACTTGCGCTTCGAGCCTTCTCTGCCCCGTCTGTTGAAACTCCCGTTCACTAAAGCAGTGTAGCACAGAGTGAGCGCAAAGTTCAGGGTTGCATCAGAACTAATGTCATCACTGACTCAGCGATGAGATAGCGCAGCTCTGCGGGTGTAAACAAGAAAAGGCGGGGTCACATGCAGCGGAGCGCTCCTACAGCGCTGAATTAGCGCCATTCGATGGCGCTGCGTCTAAACGCTGAGTTACCGCTGCATCGTATGTGTGAACAGGCCTTAAACGTAAACGGAGTTTATTAATTGCAGACCCTGGGCTGATCGATTTAAGCCTGTGGCCGTGCCTTGTTTGTTTCTGCATTGTTTTGTGGCAACATTTGTTGTTTTATTACTATACTCGCGGTAGCCACTACACTCTTTAACGCTTAAGTGATATTCTGTTTGTGAGTATGTTTATACAGCCTGAAGCTAGTCTGCCTCAAGGGGCGACTTCTCTCTCAGCTCCAGATAAGCAGTTTGGCCAGTGCAGCACAACAGCAACCCTGGGGTCCTTAACGTGCACCACGCCATAGTGGCACATGACCGCACGCAAATACGATGCTCATCCAAATCGAAACGGGCAGGGGCGGGCGAGGATTGAGCACAGGATCTCTGGGTTCTGCACCGCGAGCTGTCGCTCCACGTGCTCCAAGCTGATGTGCGCTAGCCCACTCGGCCACCGATTAACCGCCTTTCTTACAGGAAGTACGGAACCGAACTTCTGGAGCCTATTTCTTTGCTTAAACATGATGTAGGTAGCAGTATAACCACAGAAGCGTCAGTATTTCGGTGAAAAACGCAAGAACAGATATTTTAAACTTAAGTAAACGATAACCAAAAACTACCTGGTTGTTCGTTATGAAGCTTCAATCGAATGTTGTGATGGCATTTTCCTCCGACGGCGACGTCACTATATAGGAAATACGCTCACTGATGCAGATCACCTAGGCCAGAACGTAATACTGAAGGTTTGGTGAAGAAATCCAAAGCACACTTGGCGACCTTGGATTCACCCCGTCGGCCAATCGCTTCCACTCGTTCTTGGATGTTAGGGGCCGACAGGGGCTGACAATTTTTGTTTTTGTTTTTCGTTTTTTTGACTGGGCGGGCGCTTTATTCAACGTCATTCTCGCCGAAGGACGCCGACCTCTTGAAGTGGCCCCGGTTTACGTCGCAGAGCTGTGCCAGTATCCACTTCTATATCCCGTTACCAAGTGCGAAGATACGGCTTTACGTAAGTACTTAAAAGTGCTGATACCAATTTTTAGCATCTCATTATAAGCATCATTATATAGACACATGCAAATTAAAAAAAGGCTGAGCTTTATATGTTACTTTTGCTACGAAAGTTTTTACTTTTTAACGTCTGCCCTTTATGTAGACAGTAAACTCCCTAAACCACTTTCTTACTAACTGGATAGGACACGCCTG
Source organism: Ixodes scapularis (assembly GCF_016920785.2). NCBI lineage: Eukaryota > Metazoa > Arthropoda > Arachnida > Ixodida > Ixodidae > Ixodes > Ixodes scapularis. The sequence goes on along the minus strand of NW_024609880.1, from coordinate 104,774,683 downwards.
CAGACTTCTACTATACTCAATACAAGTAATCGAAATACTCACAATCGATTACCGTTTGGAGTCATTTTGTAATAATTTGAGCATATTTATTAGGAAGTAACCATTAGAGTGATTGGATTACTTTGGAAAGTACTAAACTTCCTTATAGCCGTTGCTATTCCCCCTCCCCTTTCTAATGGCGCCGTTTGTTTCTACAAGCTCCCTACCGAGGAATACTCGAACAAATTCTTTGACAGGAGGATCGGCTTACCAACTTGGTGAATGAAGATGATGAGCAGCTCTTAACTCCGTGATTTTAATCGAAAAATGATTAGTACGAAAAACCAGTTTTCAAACCGGCAAAAAATGTGTCCTTTTAAAAATATAAGGAACGGGAAAAGTAGCGCGTTACTTTTTCAAGGAACGGCAAATAGCTTTTATGTTCAAGTAGTGAAGTAATATAATTGCATATTTTTAACCAAGATTAGTAATTGTAATCGATTACTCTCCTTTGAGCAACGTACATGCACAAAACTCACGCATATCACACACACTAAATCATTTAAAAATGAACTTATTATCAAGATACTTGCAGCGATTCCGAAAAAGGCTTGGCACATAGTTCCCGAAATAGAAGCATGTTTCAGAATCTCTCAAACGAGTCTCGTGGCGTAAATAAAGCGCTATCATTTTTTCTTTTGTTTTTTTTAGGCGAAAGTTATTTTGTCTTGTACGTGTCTTATCTTGGCCCATGAAACAAACTGCTTCTTGGGAGATCGGTGTACATTTAAGCTTCCATTCATTCTGTTAGTACGCGATATCTGAACATGCGACACTTACCCTCAGGATGAACAAAAATTCTGTTTTTATCCAACTTTGTAAAGGTACCTGGCGTTGAACCTCTGTAAAATAATGAGGAGGTGAACTGCACATTCATCGACTGCGAGTATGTAAAAGCAAATCAAAATATATAGTTCATTCGGAGTTAAGGGTCGTCCAGCTGTTCTGGTGAGTAACTACCACTTGTCAATGGTTGCTATCAGTGAAGAAATGAATCAAGGATTCCTATCACGCAGTATCAACCATGTCTATTTTTGAAATCTACTTGAATGGATCCGATATATTCACTTCACAAGCTCATATGGCAAACACAGAACAGATTGGGGCAGTGCTGGATGGAAGGAATGCCTTCGCACACCTTTCAATCAAACATATTTCTGGTTCGCAAGTTCCGCAAGTTATAAATACCGTTGTCGAAGTAGAGAACAACGCTCCTCCAGAAGAACATACACCTTCACACGAGTTTCCACGCGAACCTTAGCGGGGAAAATCGTGCAACTTTCCCGAAAGGCTAGCGCATCCACACGCCGTCGATTCTTGACGGGAATTCAGACATGCGAAGGCACAGAGACGCAGCGGGGTCAATTAGACGCAGCACTTCGGCGTGCCAAGACATGATTTGGATCAGGCCGCCTGATTGAGAGACTTGAGTTCGACGTGTTGTACCAATTTTTTTTTTCGGTCGCGTGCTTTCGCAAGAAGCTTCACGGGTTCTCAAATGCAGCTAAAACAGTTTACTTAAGATTGTTTTTTTTTTTTGTTTTCTTTTTCAAACACGTTTTTTCAAATGATGACGACAGTGGAGAAACGCGTCTTTCAGCAGGCAGCCGCTCAACCTCTGTAGCGCTTCGTCCAGCTCGCTTTACCCCTGCAGGAGGCACCTCTGAAAGCAGGTGTTTGGAGAGTGGCGTCTCCACGGACCCCGAGCCATGCGAGTTCGCCCACCCACGTCTTGCTGTGCGTGGCTTTCCTGTGTCCGGAACAAAGGGCATCCTGGTGGCTGAGTCGAACCCGGGGTAGGTTTGGACCCTTCGGGGCCCCCCGGTGGAGGCATTACACCACTTCGGCCCAGGCTTCTCGTAGACGGGAGTCCTGAAGGCCCGGCCAGGATGATTCAGTCAAGTCGCCTTTTCTTCTACTATACCCTCCGATCTTTCAGTTACATTTCCTGTTTCTTTTACTTCTCTCTCAATTCTCTTACTCCCTTTTCACCCCTCTTTGGCGACAATGGCTAACCTTGGGTGGCAATGGACCTCTGTCTGGACCCACACTTGGGTATAGTTTCTCGGCAGCACTGTTAGCATAACGCACCCCGCCAAGCCCTTCTTGTTATGGTGCGTTACCTAACCCCTCGTTGGGCTCGGTGGTCGGCGGTGCACCGTGGATTCTGTACAGTCTTTGCACTCTTATGGCGCCCCACCTTTCCAAACCCCGTTCAGGGCACGGCCTTAAAGGGCGCTGCCCTGAACGAAAAACCATCGACAAAGAATGTGAAGTAGAAACATATACGAAGTTTTTCATCCTTGTTTCGCTTAATGAACAAAAACCAGTTTCAAATCTCTCACGTTTTATTGTAGCAAGGTTTTCCTACAAGGCTAAAAAACAGCACCGGAGACCTTCTCGTGGAACTGAACATAAAAAAAAAAAGTGACGCGCTCCTTAAGCTGATTACCATAGTTGACGTGAAGGTATCGGTAAGCCTTCATCGCACACTAAATACTGTCCGTGGAATCCTCTCCCAGGACGACGTTCTGCACACAAGTGAGGAAGAACTCCTCGAGGGACTCAGAAGATCTGGTGTCGTCGCTGTCAAGCGTATCATATTTCGGAAAGATCGCGAACAAATCCCTTCGTTACATGTTTCATTTCATTTATTATACCTTAAACGTCCCTGGACGGCATTACATAAGGTGGGTAACATAAAACACAATACAACACTTCATGGGTTGAAATCAAATGTAGGGACAAATAGGTTGAAAGAACATCTGTTATTTCACAGTGCAATATCTTAATTATACAATCATAGGCAGAGTAAGTTCTGCTAAAAACAAGGCATGATCAGTAATTGTTACAATGTACTCAGGTAGCCCATTCCAATCCCGTATACACAAAAAAGGGGAGAGTTTTTTTTTTAAATGTTGGTTCTGGCAAAGGGCATTTCTATCTTCTGGCAATGATCACGGCGTAGGGAGACATGACTGGCTGAAAAGAAGAATTCATTGTCAGCTTGTAAAACAGGTTATGAAAAAAAGTGTTATCCTAACTTTTGAGACGCACACTCTCCTTTAGACAATCAAGGCAGAATACTTGAACTGCCGCATCCGCCCTTAAGTCCCCGACCCCGAGCGGTGGTTCCGTTGCCAGCGTTTTGGTCATGGAACACGTAGCTGTCGACGGAAGGAGACGTGTGCGAAGTGTTTTAGTCAAGGTCACGTTTCCGATACTTGCGAGGTGGCTGTGGCCCATTGCGCTAAAAACTCACCGTACCTGAAAGTCAAGAAGCCGTTCTCTTTTTTCTCTAAGGGGAGTTTCGCCGAGGTGCTGCGCACGGGCCCTGCACCACGCTCGCATTGAGGGCCACCTAGGTCTCTTCCGAGACCTTGGCGGCCGACTTCAGCGCCGCAGCTCCCCGACAGTGGCAGCAGCTGCTTCCTCCAGTCCCTGGTGGTAGCGCGCATGCTGCTCCTCCTTCTTCCAAGGACAGGCCGGCAGCAGCCGCGCCTGCCGCCTTTCCTAGGTCCCCTCATGGGGAGACGGAGGGAGTTTCTCGCTCTCGCTCGCTGGAGAGGGCCACCTTACCGAAGGAGCAGCGTGGTACCCACGCAGCTCCTGTGGAAGCAGGGGAGGGGACCAGACGAGCTCGGACGACCCGTCGCCCAGTTCGTCTGCAACCCTTCCAGCCGGTTGTGGTCGGGGTTTGCCCCCCCCCCCCCCCCCCCGCCCCCCCCCCCCCCCCCCCCCCGCACACCTGGCTGGACAAGTGCTGTTTTAAAACCAACGAATACCTCTCAGGAGGTGGAGATGTCGACAGACGTTGACAATCTGTCCACTCCTGTATCCGACCAGGACAGTATAGTTGGAAACACCCTCCAGTAAACATTGAAAGAATAAGAAGGCTGTAATCCCACCCAAATGATGATCCCAATGTCTTCCACCTAGTTTGTATTGACTCTACACTCTTACTTATTTTAATAAGTTTGTTTTTCATAGTTACATATTTCCACAACTTTTATAAATGACTAAGTTACATTTTATGCAAATGAACCGTCGCGGTATTTTTTTTTTTTTTTTTGACAAAAAAGCATACTCTTTCTTAAATGTGTCTCGTTTTGTACGGTGTTCCCAAAGGTTTTGTTTGCATACTTGCATTAACGCACTCCCCTAAAAACGTTCATTTCCTATTAGACCAACTTGTGGCTCGGGGCTATCACTACAGTAATTGTTCTAACCTCTATGCACGCAAAATGACAAGCGCAGCGAAGATCTTATATGGTCTTGGGCCGAATTAATATACCTCACATGTCACAGAAAATAAAAAGCAATTGTTAAAATGCATATTCGAATAGTTAAGTCCGATGCCAAATGATGGTAAAAAAACCCTCCTTCAGGCGCTGCCAGCAATTTTGAGTTGCTATAGTTCTAGTCAATTCTGGTCTATAATAAGACATGGCCAATTTCTCCAAGGACTTCTTTCTACATAGTTAAAGGGACACTGACAGGGTATTTATGCTCGCCGTTGTTTTTATGTGTACTTGGCATATGAGAGCCACACTACCCGGAACCCAATTTGCGGCTCGAAATTCATTTTTTTTCCGCCCGAGAACCGCCGATTAAGAACTGGCCGGTTTGAATCGCGCTCACTCTCTTCTCCGTGGGCACGTGCCTTTTTCTGTGGTTTAGACACAACCACAAAAGATAATCAAAGTCGTGGGTCATTGAAGGCCCTCACTTAATATTAAATGGAGTAAAAAAATATAATACCCATTTTTGCAGCTTCTAAAAAACCGCAAATACGTTGATTAGAAAAAAAAAAAAAGTTGCTCAGTTGCATGGTTTTGCCAACTTTCTCCTCTATATTTCATCTTCCTTCCCCAGTTCATTTTCGGTCAATCTTTCGAGCAGTTGCGTCTTTTAACATTATTCAAAAATATATGTGACACTGCAGTAAAATATTGATTGGGTAGCCATCTGACACCATAATGAATCGCCTGCCAAAAAATACAAAAAAAAGTTTGGGGGGTGTTGGCGTCTCTTTAATAACCGAGAAGAACGACAGCAATAGTTGTTGGCAAATGGTGTTGGCTTGTGTTGCAGGACAGGCTGGCCTGTACATCTTTGTATCAGCATATCAACCCTATCATAAACCTTATACTTGAAACTTAAGAAATGAAAATTTCGAATATTCCAATATCACCTTCATTACTTCGCTTTATTGGTATATCTTCAACTTATTAAATCAACGAGACCGATTACCTATCTTCAATCGGTGTTCTATAGCACTTACCCTATTTTTGTCGCTGTTTTCATTCGCTTGCACAATTGTGCCGCTGTGTCGTTAGCAGACATTATAACAAATATAAAGCATGATTCGTTATTCGTCGCATCAAAATCCAGTTCTGTGTAGTATGAGAACTTCGTGATGTAGATGGGCGTTGTGCTGTTAAGCCCCTTGAGAAGCTGTAAAAACAAGAAAACTGCATAATTCTAGAAGTCCCCTCACTATATGACATTAGCAAATATGCCCTCTATGCAATAATTTCAGACCCCAGAAATGTGGGTGGTCTTTACAGTTCGGTGAGCCCCTTTAGTACTGTACAATTTCAAAGTTACAAATACCATACAAATTAGACTTTTCGTTGAAATAAAGTTACAGAAGAAGAATCGACTTTATTTAGTGGTCATAGAGGACAAAATACATGTTTAATAAAGTAGAAAATATGTTGCGTCTAGCCACTTGTAACAAGCCAGAGGCGCGACAAAAACTAAGGAACAAAAGGTTATTACAAACATAGGCTAAGAGCCTCCACCAGCCTTACATGACCAAACGAAGAAGAGGTGTGGTAGATCATTAATTAAAAAAAAAAAAAATAGCACTATGATAGGGAGAATAGAGTTTTCAGTTAGTGTCCTTCTAGCCAGACTTAAAACGTGACTCACAAGAAAAGTATATCCGACCTCGGCACTGGTGCAGGAGTTCATGATCTTCTGCCTGTTACATAATTCATTAAGCTCCTATATTGTTTTCGGAACTCACCCACAAGAAGGGCTTCATTGCTGCTTTATATGAAGAATGCATGCAATCCGTCTGGCGCGGCTGCGAATAGGCGCCTGCCACGCGTGTTCCATGAACTGAGTCCGAGTGAGTCTCAGGGCGACGGGAGAGAGAAGAGGAAGCGTTTGAAGCGCTCAGAACGCGGAACCATATCAAAGACAGCATGGCGCGGAAGTGGAAGGCCGTCGGCCGACGGGCTTGAGCTTTTGCTCACTTTTTCCTAGCCATGTTCTCGGCACTTTCAAGTCCCACACCTCCTCTCAAGTATGTTGTCTGTGTTCCCGCGTGGCGGCGCCGTCTTCCCCAACAGGACACCCCGAACGCCGACCCCGCTTCAGTCTCCACCCGCCAAGGCTTCGTCCCTCAACCTTGTACCTCGGCTCGTTGGCGCCTCGTCTTCAAAGGACCCAGCGCTCAGCATAGCAGCGAACTGATAAGTTTCTGAATGAGCTCTCGAGTTGGTTTCTTTAATTAGCTTGTACTTTCCTACCTCTTCTGAGAGCTATCGCTGTGGGAAGCGTATATTTTCCGTATCTTCCCAAAGTGCATCTCCTGTGTACTGTGTTTGTTTTAATGGATAGCTTTTCTCTCATGTACATGCAAAAACGGCATCGTCCCCTATAACTGAGGTAATTACGTTCCGAGAGTTTCACATCTAGAAAATCTGAACCTTTAACCCTTGTAAGTACACTTGTTCATGAATGTATAATCCGTAGCAATGACTCCCCGCGTTAAAATTTACTAAACGTTGGACGGGGATAGTTGCGTTTGCGAAACGTCGTTTAATACACACCGATTACTGAGGCTGGACCTTTTTAACGAATTAACTCTAAATTGACTGAACTAATCACGAATATACATTGAGACTAAATATGGGTGTTTTCATCTCAAATCGGGCGGGCTAAGAGGTTCTAATTTTTAATTTTCACGACAAAAATGTATGTTTTGGGGATATTTCTCAAATGAAGGAGGGCGCAAACAGCATGTTCTCCCGATTTTTCGTTGTCGAGTTACGAGCCGTAGAAGCCGCAGTGGCAGAAACTAGTGTTTTTGCCTGCCGTCGCAGGTCGCGTGTTTGACACCCTCGGCTGACACTATTGTTTTCTCTACACCATTTTAACTTTTCCCCCTCATTTAATAGGTATTATAAAGATACCTTGATGTATTCAAATATTTTTAGGAATTGGATTGTTTTCTAAAACACATGCCAAACTCGTCACTCCGGTCGCTTTTCGGTCAAATTTGACAGGTCATTACTTTCTCTGTGCTTAAGGTAAATTTTCTTTCTTTGGCTCTACAGAAAGCCCAAAGCAAGCCCATTATAGGTATAATAATATCATTATCATCTGTTGAATATCCGCTCCGCTACCTTCACGTAAACGTTGCACGAAATAACAAATGTTGAAAGTTTGAGGTCGATTTTCTCAAAAACCCCATTTTTCTAAATTTTTATTTTTTAAATTCTTTTAGACATATTAGTCGACTACAAGAAAAAACAGTCTAGAAATGTAATATTTTGGTTGTATGTCCTCTGTTTGAGCCGCAATCACGTGAAATGTGTGAACATTTGTTATTTTTCACAACGTTTACGTGAAGGTAGCGGAGCGGCTACTCGGCAGATACTAATGATATTACTATGTCTATAATGGGCGTGCTTTGGGCTTTCTGTAGAGCCAAAGAAAGAAAATTTACCTTAAGTACAGACAAAGTAATGACCTGTCAAATTTGACCGAAAAGCGACCGGAGTGACAAGTTTGACATGTTTTTTAGAAAACAATCAAATTCCTAAAACTATTTTAATACATCAAGGTATCTTTATAATACATATTAAAGGAGGGGGAAAAGTGAAAAGGGTGTAGAGAAAACAATAGCGCCAGGAGACGGTGTCAAACACGCGACCCCCGACGGCAGTCAAAAACACTAGTTTCTGCCACTGCGGCTTCTGCGCTTCGTAACTGAAGAACAAAAAATCTGGGGAACTTGCGGTTTGCGCTCTCATTCATTTGATAAATGCCCCCAAAACGTATTTTTTTTCGTGAAAATTAAAAATCAATCTTTTTTTATTCTGCCCGATTTGAGATGAAATTTCCCATATCGGGCAGGCTGAAAAGGTCCGTCTTTTAATTTTCGCGAAAAAAATATATGTTTTAGGGGCATTTCTCAAATGAATGAAAGCGCAAACCGCAAGTTCCCCAGATTTTTTATTTTGTTCTCGAGTTACGAAGCGTAGAAGCCGCAGTGGCAGAAACTAGTGTTTTTGCCTGCCGTCGCAGGTCGGGTGTTTGACACCCTCTGCTGGCGCTATTGTTTTGACTACACCCTTTTAGCCTTTCCCCCTCATTTAATAGGTATTATAAAGATACCTTGATGTAATCAAATAGTTTTAGGAATTTGATTGTTTTCTAAAAAACATGTCAAACTCGTCACTCCGGTCGCTTTTCGGTCAAATTTGACAGGTCATTACTTTGTCTGTATTTAAGATAAATATTCTTTCTTTGGCTATACAGAAAGCCCAAAGCAAGCCCATTTTAGATATAATAATATCATTATTATCTGCCGAGTAGCCGCTTCGCTACCTTCACGTAAACGTTGTGAAAAATAACAAATTTTCACACATTTCACGCGATTGCGGCTCAAACAGAGGACATACAACCAAAATATTACATTTCTAGACTGTTTTTCCTTGTAGTCGACTAATATGTCTAAAAGAATTTAAAAAATAAAATTTACAAAAATGGGGTTTTTGAGAAAATCGACCTCAAACTTTCAACATTTGTTTTTTCTTACAACGTTTACGTGAAGGTAGCGAAGCGGCTAGTCGACAGATCATAATGATATTATTATATCTATAATGGGCCTGCTTTGGGCTTTCTGTAGAGCCAAAGAAAGAAAATTTACCTTGAGTACAGACAAAGTAATGAACTGTCAAATTTGACCGAAAAGCGACCGGAGTGACGAGTTTGACATGTGTTTTTGAAAACAATCAAATTCCTAAAACTATTTGAATACATCAAGGTATCTTTATAATACCTACTAAATGAGGGGGAAAAGTTAAAAGGGTGTAGAGAAAACAATAGCGTCAGCAGAGGGTGTCAAACACGCGACCTGCGACGGCAGGCAAAAACACTAGTTTCTGCCACTGCGGCTTCTACGGCTCGTAACTCGAGAAGAAAAAATCGGTAGAACATGCGGTTTGCGCCCTCCTTCATTTGAGAAATACCCTCAAAACATGTATTTTTTTGTGAAAATTAAAAATTAGACCCTTTTAGCCTGCCCGATTTGAGATGAAATCACCCATATACAATATAAGATATACAAGTTATTGTTTTTTTTTTTTTTTTTGTAGGTTCTGTTATCTTTCAATCGAAGGGTATTTAAAAATGTAAACGTTTTTTTATTCCAAATGTTACCTATATTTTTAACTCGGTGGCTAAACACGTTGGGCTGTCAAACTAATTTAGTTTGAAAACCTTAAGGTGAAACGCCGCCCTTGGTTAGTGCAATTGTGACCCAACGGATGGCGATGGGATCGCCTTCCAGGCCTGCACATCAATGCAATAAATGGTGTGTGGTGGCGCTTGGATGGACTGATTATTTTGTACATCGTGAAACTGACATGCCTTTTCCTTCACCTGTTTCTCCCTGCGCGTACTTTCTGTAGAACGCGCCTCGCCTGTAGCAGTTCTCGTGCAAATGGAATAGTTGCCTACCCTTACATCTTACGTCTCCGGCAGACCCGGTCAGAACAAAACATGCAAATCGTCCTGAGCTAATGACGAGAAACATGCACGACAAACCAATTGCCGACGCTTTGAAAAGTGGGAAATCTCCGGTGTGTGATTAACACACCTGAAATTTTGGACGTCAGTTCCACATTTTTTAATGTGGTCAGATTGGTATGACTGTTCGGCCGTTATGTCGTGGATGTGCCCGGCTTTTTATGAAAATCAAGAAAGACGTGATGACGTGATAGGCGTGGGTTTTTAAAATTCTAGCTAGAAGAACCAAGTTAACCAAAAATTAAAACTAATAAACTATTTTTTTTTTGTCAGATGTCTAATTTCAGTTCGCTGGTTTCCTCAAGCAATTACTACTGCTGAGTGAAACTAACACGAGGAACCGAACGCTCGTGGCACAAAAAATAACGACATGGCCGCGAATGTCGTTATGGGCAGGCTGTGTGTAAGCCGTAAGCCGTACAATCCTCGAATATTACTGCTAGGCGATGGATGGATGGATGGATGAATGGATGAATAATGCTACGTCCTTTAGATCAGGCGGTAGCTTACGCCACCTAGCCATTTTGTTTTACCATTTCAGCTGAGAATAATTCAAGGTGAAAACTATATTCTCTGCGCACTGCAAAGAAAGTGAGGCTAAAAAAAACCCTTGCCATCAGTTAATAAGAAAATACCTAGTTTTCTCTCGCTTCCTGCCACCATTCACTTAATCTTTGCTTGGTAATCTCTACTGTCTTGAAATCCACCCTTCCTTCGTTGTCTCTAAAACCCGGTGGCTCTATTAAATCAATGTTGTCTTCGGTAGGCTCAAGGTGAAGCCCTTAACATTAGTAGAGTATCAAATGCTCAGCCGTCTCGTCCTCCTCTCCACAAGCAGTGCACACTGTATTCATTTTCTAGTACTTCGCTCTGTACGATATCGTTCGCAGAACACCCGTCCTCGCCTCAAACAACAATTATCCTCTCCTAGGATTGTCATAAATGATTTCATTGGCTATAACGGTTTTGTTTGATCTATAGCTTTCCAGAGCCGTCTTTTTCTGCATTCCCTCTAGCCACCGATCTCTTTCTGTGGCCCTAACTTTCTTCTTAACTGCGATTTTCTCTTCCGTAACTCCACTATAGCCTAAAAAGTTTCCTCTTAATTTCCTAGTGCGCTTTCTCCACTTTGTGTCTATACTCCTCATGTACAAATAGTTTAAATCCTTTCGTGCTTATTGCTCCCCATCCATTTGCCTCAACCGATCCTCAAACTCTATCTTGCTCAGAGTTTCCCTGTTCTCAAATGACGCCCATCCCATGTCTCCTTGTACTCCCTGGTTTGGCGTTTTGCACTGTGTCCCCAAAGCCAGCCTACCTACTCCGCGCAGTTTTATTTCTAGTCTTGCATGCACTTCGGATTTCATGCATAGCACTGCGTTTCCAAAAGTCAAGCCCCAGGCACCATGACCCCCTTTCCAAATCTCTCTCACCACCTCATAGCTGTTGTAATTCCAAAGTGCTCTATTTTGTATTACAGCTGCATTTCTGTTGCCCTTACCTGTTATATACTTTTCATGCTCACTGAGATATTCCGCAACATCACATATCCATACTCCTAGATACTTGTAATTACTAGCTCTCTCAACTGCAATATTCTGTATCTTCAGCCTCTCAACTTCATCATCGTTAAAAATCATGACTGCTGATTTTTCACTACTGAATTGTAAACCTAATTCCTCTTTTTCCTTACCACAGATACTCATTAATTCCTGCAACTCTCTCCTGTTGTCAGCCATAAGTACAATATCATCCGCATACATCAATCCCGGTAAGGATTGCTGAAATTTTTGGCCTAGCTTACTGTGCGGAAGGTCCAATTCAAGCCCACTCTTCTCTAGTCTATCCTCCAATCCTCTCAGAAACAACATAAACAGCAAAGGCAATAACGGGCACCCCTGCCTAAGGCCTCGTCTTATGTCTATTTTCCTCGTTGTCTTTCCTTCCCATGTTATAATCATCTTATTATCTTTGTAAATTCTCCTTAATATTATATAATCAAGTCCTGCGGAATGACGCCGACACCAAAGGACGTGTCCGGAAGCGCTCCGCTGAAAGATGTTTGTGGCTCGTGTGCTGTCCGCTTCTACGGAAGGCAGCAGTATCTCATCGGTATGGCTGGCTGCAACCGACGTTTTCATTGCAAGTGCCTAAACATCGGCCCTGATGAGTACAGCATCTACATGGAAAGCGGAAAGTGCACGTTTAAGTGCTCCGATTGTACCAGAAGATGCTGCGTGTCGCCCAGCAAGACCAGTGCGAGTCCCAGCGTTCCCGCGTCGGGGGTTCCTGCGTCGGGGCCGTTGGAGGAGCCAGCGAGCGAGCTGGACGAAGATTTCGTCCCTTCCGGGCTTCTACGCCTCGTCGGATGCCTGTCGAATAAGCTGGACGTGTTAACGGCAGAGGTCAAGTGCCTCACAGCCGATAACAGGAGTCTTCGCTCTGAGATTCTCCAACTTCGCAAAACCGTTATGGAGAAGATGCCGCTTTCATCTGTTCCACCGACTTCGTACGCTACGGTCGCCGCTCAGTCGACCGTGGCTTCTATCTTGGAGTCGACGTCGGCGTCACTGCCCTCCTCACGGAATTTGCCTTCCAACCCAGTGGTTCGTCTGACTCCCGCCGGCGTGAACCCGGAATTGCGGTCTGGGAATGCTGCTCACGGGATTGCCGATGAAGAAGGCTTTACGACGGTTGGACCACGACGACGAACCAAGCCGTCACTTGGAACCGCCAGACCTAACAAGGTGACTGCTGTTCCTCGACCAAAACGCCGTTTAGCGCTCTTTGTATCTAGGCTTCATCCTGACACGACTGCCGCCGATGTTGACGCGCTGGTGGAGCCCTTTTTAAACGGAAAACAGGTCATTTGCTAAAACATTATGACAAAGTTTGATTCATACTCTTCTTTCACTTGTCATGCAATGAGTCCGTCTTCAATGTAATCAACAATTCTGAAGTGTGGCCGGAGGGCAGCATCTTTCATGAGTTTATTCGGACGACTCTACACCTCTCGTGTTATGAGTGTCAATCCAGTAGGAAATGAAGATGGTGAACAAGGTTAAATTGTTTTATCAAAACGTACGGGGCCTACGTACGAAGGCCGTTTATCGAGCATTTTGATGCAATTAGTAAGCAGCTTAATTTTGAAAAGTGTCGTGTTCAAATATACGGCGATTTTAATCTACCGGGTGTTGACTGGTTTGTGGAAACGGTAAAAAGCAACACAAACACATGTACCAAGGTGCATTTTTTGTTATCTTTTATAAACTTCTGTGGTCTTCAGCAACACAATACGATCGTAAATAAGGCCGAAAATGTTTTAGATCTTGCTCTTTGTAACATGCCAATTTTAAGTCTAAAGCGTGCTGTGAATCCTTTGGTTCAAATTGATGGTTTCCATCCACCTTTGACTGTTGAGTTTTCTCTCCCGTACAAAGCGAGAGTTCCATGTAACTCATCAAATTACTGCTTTTCTAAAGATGACTATTTAAGTCTTTATAGACACATCGAACATTTTGACTGGGGCTGTGTTCTTTTTATGTCAAATGTTGATCTTGCCACCGAAACGCGTACTACAGTTGTAAAACGTGCCATCGAGAAAGTTATTCCTAAGTGCTACAACAAGCCGTCGATATTTCCTGACTGGTTTTCTAAAGAATTAAGGTTTAACCTAAGAAAAAAGACCACTTTCACCGACTTTATAAAAAGACCGGTTCTGATCTTTGGTACGCCAAATTTAGCATATATCGTTCCTTAGTGAAAAAACTGTTCAAGCGGGATAAACGTCTACACCATGACAACGTAAAAAATAGTGTAAATCGTCGACCGAAGACGTTCTGGAAGTTTGTGAAACTTCATACACGTGAGGCTAGTCGCACTATGGGCCTGCGTGATGGGTCAGATAATGCTCCTTGTTACCAATCTGAACCCGCTGAGGTTGCAAATATGTTCGCGGATTATTTTAAAAATTGTTTTTCTTTCGGTAACCAATCTTATCAGCCTGGTGAGAATTTCCTATACTGTCATGATTTTTTGTCTTCTGTGCGTGTTGATTCAGCTGAAATCGCCGAAGCGATTAAAAAGCTGAAACCGAAGTTTTCCAGTGGCGCGGATGGGATACCAAATTTTATTATCAAAGGATGCAGTGAACTGTTCGTTCCGATTCTAAAGCATATCTTCAATATTTCTCTTAGTTTGAGAACATTTCCGTCTCTTTGGAAAAGTTCGGTGGTCGTTCCGGTTCTAGAAAATGGCGACGCGTCCCTTGTTACAAATTATCGCCCAATTTCCTTGCTTTGTGGTTTTTCGAAAGTTTTCGAGCTTGTCATCCGTAAGAGAATGCTATTTTATTTCCGACAAAAAATAACTTCATTGCAGCATGGTTTTTTGAGTGGCCGGTCAACCGTGGCTAATTTATGTACATTTTTAAACTTTTCTGCCCCAGTTGTGGCTAATAGAAGACAAGTCGACTCAATATATTTTGATATGTCTAAAGCGTTCGACAAAGTGAGCCATAAATTACTCTTGCGTAAACTGTCTTCATATGGAGTGTGTCTTGAATTATGCGAATGGTTTGACAAGTATCTGTCACTGCTCCCAAACTCTGTCCGGATTGGTGACTGTTTCTCTGAAAATTTTTTTTCGTCGTCCGGGGTTCCCCATGGATCAATAGTTGGCCCTCTTTTGCTCAACTATTTCTTTTTGCTGATGACCTTAGGTTGTTCAAAAGCATTAATAGTCTTAAAGATTGCGATGTCCTACAAAGTGAAGTTACCAGCGTTCTTCAGTGGTGTAAAAATAATCAATTGCTGTTAAACCGCCAAAAAACAAAAGTGATTTCTTTTTGCCGTAGGCATTCTGTTTTTGAGTCTACTTATTATCTCGATGGATCGCGAATACAGCGTGTATCAATCTTAAAGGACCTTGGTGTGTGTTTTGACAGCGCTTTATCTTTTAGAAATCATCTGTCATTGGTCGTGGGCAATGCTTTTAGAGCGTTAGGGGTAATTTCTCGTTTGACGCGTAATTTTAGAAAGCCTCATTCATTGGTAACCTTTTGAACTTATTCGTGAGGTCACGACTGGAGTTCGCTTCTGTCGTATGGAACTCGATTTCTAACAAACAGGCTATGAGCATAGGAAATGTTCAGAAAAGACTTGTCCGGATTGTTTATGATAGATACTTTGAGCGGCGTTTTTATTATAGGTATGAATATATAATGAAAATGTTGGCTCTTTCTCTATTGTCTAAAAGGAGGACTGTTCGTGATTTAATTTTTCTGCACAAGGTTGCGAATGGTGCTGTTGATTCGGCTCAACTCCTTGCAAAAGTGGACTTTCATATTCCATTCCGAGTAACTAGACACTTTGTTTGTTTTGATGTTCGCTCGACGTGTAACACCTCACCTCTCTTACAGATTCAGTCATTATATAATACCTTCGCTCCACCCCACCTTGACATATCTGCGTCAATTTCTATGTACCGTCGTGATTTAAATGATATTATTCTAGCCCCTTAGCATTATGTTTGTCTTGGATGTTTTATTTTTTTTTAAATGTTTAGAGCCTATGTACTTGTTTGCTCATTTTGCTTGTTGTGTTGGTGCACCAATAAGAAGACCTATGTGGTTGTTTTTGGGCACCCAAAATAAAGATTATTATTATTATTATTATTATTAATGTGGCACTGCCACATTATGTGGCACTGCCACCCCCTCGTCCAAGTCACCAACGCGCTGTGTTCGTGACGCGTCTCGGCCCATCTTGTGATCCTGCAGGCCTTCAGGCTCACATCCAAGGGCGGGGCCCTGTTCGTGAGCTCGTATGCACCCGGCTCAAGACACGGTATGAGGGCTACTCGTCCTTCCACGTGACGGCTGCGGAAGACGAAATGGAGAAACTTTTCGATCCCCTCCTCTGGCCAGAGGGAAGCCTCTTCAAGGAGTTCACAGGCCAGCTGACTGACAGCCGTACCTATCAAGCGGTATCTCCAACACCTTTCTCCAATAATGCCGAAACAGATACCTAAACTAGACATTTATTATCAAAATGTCCGAGGTCTCCGCACAAAAGCTAATGAATTTTTTTCTAACGTAACCCTAACTCATGCATCTATTATTGTGCTAACCGAGACCTGGCTCTGTTCGAATATTTCTTCATCTGATCTCTTCCCACCAAATTTCACAGTATTTCGACGCGATCGCACATTCTCTACATTGAAAAAGACAGGGGGTGGGGTGCTGATAGCAATTGATACGTCGTTACAATGCGTTAGGCGTCCAGATCTCGAGACATCATTTGAGTCAGTGTGGGTAGAGCTACAATGCGCTAATGGCGAGCGTATCCTTCTCGGCTCTTATTACTTGCCCCCTGATACCTCTCCTGATGATTTTAGCCAATGTCTACTAGGCATTGAGCGCACAACCAACGCCCTTGAAAAATTTAAATTTATGGTTCTTGGCGATTTTAATGTCCCCAACATATGTTGGGAAACAGCCTCTGCGTCCTCAAAACATTACTATATTATTCAAAAATCTCATCTTTTGCTTAATTTCGCATCATTTACGAACTTAAGACAATATAACTGTATCCCGAACACCCAGGGCAACATGCTTGATCTTTGCTTCTCGGATCTTGACTGCATAGATGTAACTGAGGGTGCGTCAGGCTTGGTTCCCCCCGACGGATATCACCCCCCTTTGGAGATTAGTATACCTGTCCGACAGGGCATGAGACGTTGTTCACGGAAACATCCTGAAGGGAATAGACACAATTTTTGCGATGGAGATTATGTTAGTTTGTACGATCATTTCTCCAATTACGACTGGTCCTCAATTATCCTGTGTTCTGACGTTGATCAACAGGTTCGCGATTTCACTCAAATCGTCCGAGAAGGAATGGATCAATTCATCCCGCTTCGTAAAACATCAGGCTCAAAGTTTCCCTTCTGGTTCTCGCACGAATTACGTACTTTAATGAATAAGAAATTGCGCGCTCATCGAAAGTTTAAAAAGAACGATACCCCCGAATTAAAATCAGAATTTGGGCACTTTAGGTCTCTCTGCAAGGAAGTTTTTAAACGTGATCGTCAGGCGTACACTGATTCCGTCGAGTTGCAGCTAACTAAAAATCCCAAAGAATTCTGGAAGTATGTTCGCTCTCGGTCCCAGAAAAAAGGTAGAGGAGAGATCACCCTGCTGGACTCACAGGGAAACTCGACGACAGATGTTTGTGAAATTTTTGCACGCCACTTCCAGTCTGTTTTTAAGCATCATCCAATCCCTTCAACTACTGCCGCGCCAGCTGTCTCTGGGAATGCATCCTGTATTGCACTCTTTGACGAGGAGCTACTGCATGAGTGTGTAAAAAAAATGAAACCATCATTGTCTTCTGGCTATGATGGTATTCCGTCAGTCCTCTTGAAGGCATACAGTGCCATATTTATTCCTGTTCTAGTACAGATTTTTAACAACTGCCTAAAGAATGAGGTCTTTCCCGCCATGTGGAAAACGGCACTTGTTGTACCTGTGCATAAGTCCGGTCCAAAAACAAATGTGTCGAACTACAGACCTATATCTCTTCTTTGCACATTTTCGAAGCTCCTCGAAGTGGCACTACACAAAATATTGTCATTCAATCTCAAGCGTTATCTTATCCCTAACCAACATGGATTTATGGCGGGTCGCTCGACCACAACTAATCTCGCCTGTTTTATGTCAACCGCTGCTCACGCCGTCGCTAACAGAGGCCAGCTTGATGTGATTTACTTTGACTTGAGTAAAGCGTTTGACATTGTTAATCATGAAATGTTACTGGCTAAACTGTCAAAGCTAGATATTCACAACTCATTGCTTTCATTGCTCGAAAGTTATTTGCGTGACCGGAAGTGCTTTGTTAGCTCGAATAATAATTTTTCTGCTACTTATGAGGCGACAACGGGTGTGCCTCAGGGCTCCGTTCTCGGACCTCTTCTGTTTTCAGTTTTTGTTAATGATGTTTCGACTGTGATTCGTCACTCTTCATTTCTTCAGTACGCAGATGATATTAAGATGTTTATGGAGGTACGAGAAGACCGAGACTGTGTTTTGCTACAGAGAGATGTTGATGCTTTTGAAGAATGGTGCCGGGGGAATGACCTAAAGATAAATAGCTCTAAAACGAAAGTCGTGTCGTACACTCGTAAGACACATAACATTGTATTCCCATATGTTATTCAGACAGACCTTTTGGAACGTATGAACAGAATCAAAGATCTTGGCGTAGTGTTTGACAGCACCTTAATCTTCTCCAGTCATGTGGATCACATCGTGAACGCAGCTCTACGCACGCTCGGTAGTGCGTGCCGCATCACTAAAGAGTTTATTAACCCCTGCACATTTCTTATACTCTACAGTGCATTGTGTCGACCACAGCTTGAATACGCTTCTGTTGTATGGAATGGAATTTGTGCCACAAATTCCTTGAAAATAGAACGGGTTCAGAACAAGTTTCTTTCCATCTATAGACATCGTTGCTCAGCGCGCATTGTACCCACCACTACTGATGTCCCTGTCCCTGTTCAGCGTAGCGTGGCACTACCTACCCTGCTTCGTAGGAGAGAACTTGCCGATATCTTATTTTTATACAAACTTGTCCACGCCGTCACTGATTGCACGGTATTGACGTCAAGAGTACTCTTAAAAATTCCTCTAAAAACAACAAGGCAAAATGCGTCCTTCTGCAACAGGCGTCTACTCAACCTCCACGATCCTGTGTCCAGACTTGGGCATACTTATAATTCTTCTTTTTCTGAAACACTCGACATATTTAACAATAACACGCTGCAGTTTGTAAAAACTTTAAAGGAAATCACTTAAATTAGAACTGTATGCACTAACTTGCGGCGTTCACGCCGAAATTCCCCACTTTGAATGCATTTTTTTTTTCTTTCTTTCTAGCAATTGGTGTTGGCGGTAGTACCCTTAAGCTTATCGTATGTTGTGACTTTGTGTTTACTTTTTATAATTTTTAAGTGTATTTTTCTAGGGCTTGTCCGTTGTTTGTGTTGTCCGTACTATTGCTTTATACCCTGTTCTGCCTTACATGTTAACACAGTGCACCTGTACCAAGACCGCAAGGTTGTTCCCGGGCACGAATAAAAACATTGATTGATTGATTGATTGATTATTGCTGTTAGTCCTTCATCTAGGTTTAAGCTCTCCACTATGTCCCACGGGTTCCATTGGTTCATATTGTCAAAGGCACCCTTGATATTTAGAAATGCCAGCCAGAGCTGTCTGTATTCTTTTTGCGCTATTTCTATACACTGTGTTAGAGAAAATATATTGTCCTCCAACTTTCTTTGTTAACGACACCCGTTCTGTAACTCGCCCAGTATTCCCTCGAAATCTAGCCATTCCTCCAGTCTGTTCTTTATAATCTGCATTACCAACCTGTGAATAACTGGTGTCACGGTATGGGACGAAAATTCCCTATATCAAAATGATCTCCCTTTCCCTCATATATATCATACCCATCCTACTAAGCCTCCATTCATCTGGAATATTTCCTGTTGTTATTTTAGTGCTCACTACATCCCTTAGTTTTGCCTTAGATTTAGAACCCACATTTTTCACCAGCTTGATTGTATATTATCTATGCCTGTCGTCGTGCCACTGCAGACTCTTCGTTCCGCCTTTTCCCATTCTCTTTGTCCAAAATCCGCGATGTCACAAGCTGGATTGCTATTTCCTTCCGTTATCCTATCTTCTACATGTACCCGTTCCCGAAATTTCTCCTCCATCACTGCTGCTATATGTTGTATCGCATCATCTCTCGCCAGTTGCTCTCCCTGATGCGAGAGTATGAACCTCTGTCTAACTTCCGTCGTTTCACCGAGTGAGGGCAAGTGTTCCCAAAACTTCTTTGCTGCGTTTCTATCTTTCTTGCTTACCATTACTCATCCATTCTTCACCCTTTCCCAGAATGTTCGCATTGATCAAACAGGACGCCTCTCGGCGACATGTTATAAAACTGTCCCATTTTCTTTTTACTTCCGTTTCTGACTCCCCACCACGCTCGGAATACCTGTGTTCTCTAGAGGCTTCCTGACGTTTTTGTATCGCTTGCTTCACTTCTTTGTCCCACCCGCTTTTGAGTCTATTTAGTTGCTTCCCCTTTGGATTACTGCGAACTTTGTCTAGTTCCAGAGCGAAAAGCGTAGTTAGGCTTTCATAGGTCCAATCTGTATACCATTGCCCTGAAACTGCTTCCCCTATTTTTTCAGCAACTATTTCCAACTCTGTCGCTGCAGAAAGTTTGCTTTGAATTACGTTGTCTATTTTCAGCATTTACTTTTCTTGCAAAATTGTCACGCGTTGACGCCACCAACTGACAACGCTCGAAACTACAGTACCCTTGGCCGTGCAGGAAGTATGGACGTCATGAGCGCGATACGTATTGCGTTAGTCTCTGGCCAACTCTGAAGCACCGACGTCATTTCGTTTCCGTACTCCTTCAATTTTCTAAACTATTCCTATATTTCATTTTTGCTCTAACAAATCGCAGCGCCTGATGGATGTCTTTACATCATTGCAGGTGCACAGGGCTTAATATAATGATCCAATATCTCTTGTCATATCACTTACTTTAGCAATGGTTTTTATTCCACAATTATCAGTACAAACAATATTTATTTTTATTTTTACGTTATTTTCATTTTTTTATTACCTTTTGTGAGGAGAGGTACTGTAGCGAATAGAAATTCAATAGATCCCACACACTTATTTGTCTTTTTTCCTGGTAACTTAAGTTAAACGCTTAAGGCAAAGAGTGTTATGGCGTTCATTCAAGAGAACCAACACCAACCCATTTTTTTTTAAATTCAGAATGTACTCAGGAGGCGACCGTACCTCTCCAGGGCTGAACGAGCTGTAGCACACTGAATGAGTTGAAGTCCATCGATCGGAAGAAGGTAAACCTGATCCTACAAAGGGATGGCCTATTGTAACACTGATCTGGTATATGCATGATCTGCTCCCTACTCGTATATATTAGGTTTTTCACTAGCAGCGACCGTGTACCGTTCTCAGTTAATATATTCAGCCCCCGAATATTTAATGTAATTTATGCCCTAATCAAAAAGTTAATAGTTTCATTACATACAGAGTATTACATATCTGCTAATTTATTGTGTTTATTGGTGAACCATATGGGGATTACATTAAATTAGGTTCAATCATATGTAACTGTTCCAATGCAACGTTTCAATGCGTCTGAGGACACCACCAAGCTGTGCGCACTCTGTTTCATCAGGCGCTGTAGTGTGCAATAAACAACCATCTGCTAACAGACTTATCATAGGTTCAATTCGGTAGGACATACTGATGCAGATATATTCTTCTTAAACTATTTGAACACACTGTGTTACGCAATACTTTTGCGAGATCTGTTGTTTCTGTTTCCTGCCTTCACTTCAATGTTGCTCAGGGAAGTATTTAATTAGTATGCCAAAGTAAAAAAGGAACATCAATACGTTTACCTTCATATGCGTCCATTTAACGCTTTAACGCAATAAAGTGCATTGTATTGTTTAATTATTTTAGGTGCATGCGAATTTTCGTTGTTATCGAAGTCAAAGTTTAGTTTAATAGAGATATAAAGGGGAAACCTTATTTTCCAAATACTTGTAATTTGCTAAGTCATTCTAGTTTAAAACAACTGACACAAATCAACTCAGCGAACATTAATAAATAGAACCAGGAACACACCGTCTAATTGAGACAAAAATATAAATTTAGTGTAGAGAGCAATCATCAATAATTCTACGCTAATTACCTTTGTCACCTGCTTCGTGAGTGGACGTGGTATGGCACAAAATAATAAACCGCGAAGGAGAAAAATCATGCAGGAGAAAGTACATGAAAAAATTCAGCCTGATTTTCAGGTTTTGAGGAGTGGATTTTTCATAAACGCTAACGTACTGGTAACGCTAGTTGAAGATCTAAGGAATGCTCATTTCTATATCGTACCACGTGACTTTAGAAACCCCGAAAGAACCTGGGATCAGTTAGTCAACAGAGGTAACTTGCTCCCAACACTGGTTATGCGTCAAGTAGAAACATTTAAGGGCTCTGTTGCTTGTATAGAGTATGGCCAATATCTTAAAAAAGCTTAAAACAAACCCCTTCGCAGGCATTACTAAAGCGGCAAAGTATGTTATATAAATCGTTCCCATAGAACGGCAATACTCCACTGCAAATGTAAGTCATGCCGCATGCACCTAACGTAACATGTTCATGAAATATTTTCGTTTTGCTGTTTAAATATATGTTAATCTTCATATTCTCGCACACAAAATAACTAATAATTAACAAATCAAATTAATCACTATCTTTGAACTTAGCAATTTTTTTCTCGGTTCAAATATATGTGGTTGCTTTAAAAGATAATATCACGGAAACCTATCAAATGTAAGTTCATAAAACTATACCTCAAATAACTGGTCTGCTGTCCCCTTGGTATCGCTGATACTTTCTGCCGGCGAAGGTATATGCACTGCGAGAAGGCAGCAAACCGCTACAAATGCTAAAGCAGGCTGCATGTTCACTCAAGTTGGCGTCTTGATTTTTCCTGGAGTTTTATCTTCTGATACTCGCTCTTTAAATTCATCAAGCCGTGACATGTGACAGCAGTAACAAAAAAAAATCTTCCTTGACCTTTTGCCACGTAAGCTGTTGATGTAAAAACAATAATTCTTTGGGTATATATTTGTTTTGTTTTCAAGTGACAAGAAATGTTGACAGTTGTCCCTGACGTTCTTGCTTTGTCCGTTGGCAGGTTTTACACAGGATGTTTTTTTTTTTTCATTCGAAACGTTCTTTTTAAAGGTGGTGAAAGTTAGACGAGTGCCGCCTTTGTCACATATTTATCAGGCTCGACCGAGATTAGATGTGGGAATAATCGCCATGGTAATTGTACTAAATAATTAAAACATCTTAATTAACTTTTTGAGGATTAGCACTGAGGTCATGTTTCCAGTTATGTCTTAATGACAATTAAAATAAAAGCCAGGCCAATTGAAAATATTTGCAAAAGTGCAAATGTTTTTGAGACATTCATTGCTAAATTTTCATATTTTCTCGACTGATTTAAAAATTACGTGCCGAAAGCGCGCCGCAACCCCTGCCTACCATGACGATTAGACGGGTGACGTACAGTCGTTCCAGTCACATTGTCACTTGTGTCGTCTGCGTACCCGCACCTACAACACGATGCCGAGATAGTGACTGCATTATTGAAACAACTAAGTCACTATTCTAAGTGTTATTCTGGGCAGGGAATGAATTAACGGGTTTCAATGGCCCAGTGAGCGAATTTTCAATAAATCGAGTAATATTATTTTCATGGCTGTTCAGATTCGACAATTTTGATTTTCGGTTCAATGCAAGCAATACGAACAATGGGAGAACCCTATTTTTGTTAAAGTGAACAGAGCGTTAGATTCTCTGTTAAAACGTTTGAGCTCAAAACGTTATATTGATAAGTGTTAAAAATTCGCAAAAAATATACTGATATACAAGAGCTGCGCAAAAAGCCAGTATGTCATTATATTTTTGTTCAGACATAAACTTCAATACAAGTAATTTAACTAATTCTAGCACGCAAGTTTGTGTGCGTTATATATAAAAATATTAACGGCATAAATGTTTTATTTATTTCGTATTGCATCAAATTTGGCGAAATTAAGAAAGTCATTGGTCAACCTCCTTCCTCTGAGACGCGTTTTTGCCTCCCAAAAACAAAAAAGTGACTTGCAAAAGAAAAAAAAAAAAGGTTCGTCCCGTTGTGGGGTCACGTTTTTCTTCCTCTATAACAATTTAATTGGAAACAAGAAGGTCCACATGGCACCGTTTTAACTATCGTTACCTGAACAATCCCTTAAAATGATGTGCAAGTATTCAATTCGTTCATGCTCCTCTCTAGCTATTCATAAGCTAAGGTCTGCCATATACTGAAATACCTGTTTGACTGAGATGCACTTCCGTCCCGCTACTACATAGTGCAAACAGCACACGCTTGGCGTCGGTGGTGACTGGGGCGATCCACCGACCTGCCGCGCCGCCAATAAAAGACGACGGTCACGTTACCCATTAATACGAGCGCGGCGGCAATAGAGAGCAAACAGAACGTTCTCCCTAAGCTCGGAGTGGGTCGCACCATACTTTCCGTCCTCAACATCGAACGCTGTACAGTGACAAATGATACCAGGGGCAGCAAGAACAGTTTGGTAGAAATAAGTAGAAAGTGCTGGCAATCAAATACCACTAAGCAGATAAGAAGGATCAAATTTATTTCGAAATCTTCCCAATAGCCTGCATGTTTTGACATATTAAATTTATCATATTCACTACCCATCTGCGTTCGCGACGCACTGTGCTAAGAAATACAGTAGAATAGCAAAGACAAATGAGGTGTTTGCCTTTTATTTTAGAATGCTAGTCTGTCTAAAAATTTTGCTGTCCACGCCTGTTAAACACTAGGGGTGTTCTTCTGTTATTTTTTTTTCTATATTACGCATAGTGTAATTTTTACTTAAAATGGGTTTCGGGTGTATTTTTGCACAAACAAATGGCAAGTGTATTTATCTTTGTTTCATAACGTCGATGATTAAGCAGCATTCTTGAAGGGCAAATAACATATATTTCTGCTTTCAAGCCCTGCAATCATAACTACTCAATAGTCATAAAGTGCTACATTCTTCGTTAAAGTGCCGTATTTGTGAAATGCGACACTCTCGACTTCGAGACAGAGATGAAAAACAAATGAAACAAAACTGCCGATTATTTCTAGCTTGAGGTACATATAGATAACGGTTCAGAATGTTGGCACGGGTGTGAGGTTTATAGCACTGCGTATACATTGTCACTTATTTTTAATCAGTGTAATATGCTCTAATAAAATATGTCATATAATTGCGCAAATTAAGATTGGTTAACATGCAACGTAGCTATTATCTTGAAAAAAAAATAAAGCACTAAAGTATAAATGTAGCACGCTTCTTTGTGTATCTAGAAAGGTGACTTTTATACAAAGAACTGACAGAGAAGGGCACGGAGAATAAAATGGCGGCGACTGAAGAGCACACTCTGAAGGTTTTTTGATTGACGTGTTTACAAACTTGTACTCCGTCCGTGTTTCATAAATGTCATAACACGTCTTTGAGGCGATTTCATTTCTTAAGCTGGAGCTCCTGTGTTGCTGTTTTTTTTTTTACTTATCTGAAATAGCTACATTTTCAAAATGCCCAGAATTTACTCTTTCCGGCATACTATCTATTATCTCAAACTTCCAACTAGTTATTAAGAAAACAGCAAATAAAGGTGATGGCAAGACCAGCATTCAAATCTTCCCGTTCTTTTAAGTAGGGTGACGTCCCATGTAAAACTTGTAGGTCCAGCGGACACTCCAGATTGCACAGTACGTTGCGCATACAACTGTTTTCCTTCTGCTAAAAATCCTCCCCCAGCATTCATATCACACAATCAACTTTTTTATAACGACAGTGTCAGTGGGGATCTCCTAGGAAAATTGTATGGACGTCCATCAAGAAATGTCCCTGCTACGAGCTTATTCACGTGATTGCTCCCAGCGACTGCCACCGCCGCTGATTTAATAAGGAAAGAAAACATTCGGACCCTAGAGACATATTGGAAGCAGTGAGTGAACCCATGAAGTACAGCAATCGTTCGTCGCTAAGAGGGAGAGCATCTCGGAGCCCCATAAAGCAGGGGTCTCAAACCCGCTGCCCGAGAACCGCACGCAGCATGCGGCTCTCTGTGTAGCGGCCCGGAAGCACCCCATGGCTGTGAAGCCAAATTTCCATGCCTCGTGCGCCCCATGTGCCATAAAAATGTGTTTCATATCGTCGATTTTTTCCCGCTCCAAGAGGAATTCTGCTCACATAACCTCTTCACGTATATTGCATCATTCTCCTTTTCTTCTGGACAGAGTGTTGATTCGTCTAAATATTGGCGTCTCACTGTTTTTTTCACAGTAATGGCAAGAACACTACTAAGCTACAAGCGCGAGCTCCTTGCACAAGGAGGCATCTTGCCTGCTCAAACTCTTCACTCTTAAAAAAAAAAAAAAAAAAAAAGCTAGCAAAGAGATAGTAACTGCAGGAGATACCTCTTTCTGACTTTTACTACCTTTTACTAAATATTTACTACCTCAAACGCGCGATAGGTAGTAAAAAGTTAGCAAATTGAGCCATTCTTTTTCTGAGCGTTACTACCTTTTTACTAAACATTTACTACCGCAAAAGCGCGGGGAAGATGGCGGCGCTTGCTTCATACCCGACTGCCAGCGATAGCTACGTACTTGCTGTTTCGTATCGCAGAGGGAGGTATCCACACGCAATCGTAGCGTCAGATATTGCATGAGGGTATGGTGTACTATAGTCGGTTACAAGTCAAGAAGGTAGGAGAAGCTCCTCCCACAAGTGTGATGCGCCCGTTTCAAATCTCTCCGCAGTCGAAAGAAGAGTTCACTGGAAACGCTCCTTGTTCCGCTTCAATGGATTCCCACTTGTCTCCGATCCCACTTTTTAAGAAAGCGACCTTTGTATTCATCGGAGAGAAAACCGAGCCCCTGAAAGCAGCCTTTGTATCCATCGGGGGGGAAGCTAATCCCCGAAAGTCGTATTTGTTTCCGTCGGTGGGGGAGAACTCTAATCTCCCTCTCGTGGCTTCCACAGTGCTAAGTCAAAGTCGAGAGATAAAGCAAATATGTACAGAAAGGCAAGACCCTCCTCGCGCGTTGTCCGCGACGTCACGGAAACGGTGGGACGCTATTGGATGTGTTCGAGGCGGGGTTTAGGCCGCACGTCCCGAAGCTTCCTGGCTCGAGACGACGTCCATTCTCCGAAGTGAAGAACCCAGGGGTTCAGTGGAGGTGGGAGACTTGGTAACGTAACGAACGGTTTAATTACGTGGTAGCGATACAGTCGTCAAATCCGAGAGAACAACGGAGCAGCCTCGCGCTCCGCCTTATATAGGGTCCGTTTCTCCTTCACTCCCCGCCAGGGCAGCCAAAGCGATGCAGCAACCCGCCGTCAAGTGCGATGCAGCAAAGTCCGCCGGGTCCATATCACAAGAGCGAATGACATTTTAGCGAACGGCGACATTTGAGCGAATGGTCGTTTTAGTGAATAACGGGGGCGCGCGTTAACCCATCCGTCGCGCTGCGCTTTACGCCGCTTCGCGGCGACAGTCTGCGGCAACTCATTACAAAAATATGAACTCACTTGGCCCACCCGAAAACGCCGCTTCGCGGCGTCCGACTATTCGCTAAAGTGTCGTTCGATGAAACGTGGGCGTTCGCTAAAACGTAATTCGAACAAGTGAGTGCCTCCCAAGTCCGCCGTCCAGTGCGACGTAGCCAAAGTTCTCCGCAGTTAGGCCATGCCTCTCTCCCTTTCCCGAGCGCACCAACCACCACGCACACACACACGTCCCGCTAACGTCACGGGCGCGTTGAGACTTGTTGCCGCAGGCCCCGTCACGCAGGCGACGGTCCCGGACTCGTCGGGACTCGTTTCGCGCAGGCCCCGACAAGCGGGCGACGGTCCCGAACTCGTCTTGACTCGTTTCCGCAGCGTTGAAACTCGGAAGAAGGTCGCCGAAGGTTCCATTCTTAACAGATGCAAAGGTGGCGGAGGGATATCTGATTCCCTTTGAGGGGCATTTGCCGCTACCTTCTTAACTTGTAACTGACTATAGAAGACTGCACTCTTAGAAAAAAGGGTCAGTATAGTCCTCCCTAAAGGGAGGAACGCTCTTGACACATATGTTCCTTCAGAAAGGGAGAAACTTTCGTCCCTTAAGCAGGGGAGGAAAAGTTCCTCCGTCGACTGCATCTCATTATGGCGGCCACGAATCGAGCAAATCGAGCTCGGTAAGGCTTAACGAGAACACTAAGTCTATTGCACGAAGCGTGAGGAGCAGGAAATAAAAACGTAGAACGAGCTTTCCGCGAACTGTATTTATTTCCGAGGTTTCTTTACCCCTGCAGGTAAAGAAACTTACGTTCCGAAAGCATGCAGCCACTCAGTCTTCTCATCGTCAGCACTGCGATGTTCAACGGAGACAACCGGCGCTCAGTTCGCGCACTTTATGTCCTACCTTTGCTATTCCTCGAGCCACAATTCCTTCGTCAACCGTTGCGTCAACCGCACATCACGGAGGAGTGAAAAACATTCGCCCGCAAAACCAAAAGCCGCTCTCAAAAAAAAGCAAATCCGAAGCAACCTCTTGGCTTATCTCAGCACGGTAACACGAAATTATGGCGTAGCCGCGTAGCGTAAAAGGATGTTAAATCGCTTGCCACCAGATGGCAGGGTCAAGCAGAGTAATCGCACGTAGCTAGGCTAGGTGGCGCTAGGTACCGCCCAATTCATGTTTTACAAAAAAATATTATTTCCTTACGCCACAATTGCGTTTCCTTTCCTACGGAATGTCCAACACATGAAGACACGTTGCGCACACTACAAACATCAGGTCAACATATATTGAACGCATACACAGGCATCGCACATACAAACATCAATACAACAGCACACTATCCCGATCACTACTACCGAACCCTGCGTTTCCGTCTTTTATAGTGGTCGTTTTGAACGTACGAAATTTTTCGGTGACTCCCTAAGGAAAAAAAAAATATTCCTAACATGTTTATTTTTTCCCAGCAATGTCATACATCTGGGGCTATTTTTAATGGCTCAAGGGATGAATCTCTTATTAAAAAGAAGACGCTCGATCATGCCATAATTATTTGAAAGCCAATAAATCGAGCCGCTTCAATGTGGTTCCAAGCCATGAGTTTGTTTTCCCGCACGGCCCTTCGTAGCCAGTATTTATATTGTGGTGTTCGTTTTTCTATTTGTGCTGTTCGCGCAAAGCTGCAACTGCCGTCTTGAATTAATCTCTCTAGAGCGGATATCCACTCAGCTGGAAGTGATGCTTCACGGGCACAGAAATCGCTTTTCGATCAACTTGAATGCAGTGAAAGCCGCGACTTGCGACAACTGTTAAGTGTACGGAGCTGCGCCGTTGCGAGCTCGAAAACGTCTAGCGCTCATCCCAGCGCGCCACTTAGAGGGCAGTTTCTACAGGAACCGTAATATATTTAAACAGTAAATTAAAGGATAGCGTTTTTTGTTTTTTTTCGATTTTGCCTGTCTTTTTTTTATGCTAAACTTCCATTATAAATATACGTACTTTCCGTCATACTTTCGTAGTGTTGTCTTTTCCCCAGAGCGCAATCGCTCTCGGGGACCGAGTCACATTGGCCACTGTACGATAGGAGCTTACCGTTCAGACCAGCGTTCCAACATGACTATCCACACGTCGATCGACTGCACCTAATCCCTCAAGTGTTTTAAACTCTTTAATGTAAAGCGGAATGTCATCCTGCGACACCCCGGCCCCTCCGATAACGGCCCGACCAGCGGCATCAATGCGCGACAGTTTACGTCATCTCATCTTGTTGTTACAGCACTAATACGCGAACACACGGTCACATCGGCGATAATTCCAGTCTTCTGTTCACAACCCACAACACTGCCATCACAATGTCGCTGACACGAAGAAATACAGAACCACGTTGACGATGTTGCTGACACGCAGAAGAATCACGTTGAATGCCGGTTGGCACTCGGCACGGGACGACGGAACCGAACTCAGCGCGGAAGGCACCCAGGCAGCCGGCAGGAAAACCTGCCTTCCTTGGACCCAGTTCCCGCGATTTCGATAACGTCGAAAACGTCGACACAGTTCCTCGTGGTTTCGCTGCTGTAGCAGGCTGTAGTTCCGCATGTGTCCCGCAAATCGGAGACGGCCGTCTTACCCAGTGTATGTAGCGCTGCTGGCACTGCTCCGGAACTTCGCTGTTTCTAGCGGCTTCGTTAGCTCGTTTGATAAAATTAGTGGTAAAAATGTCAATGCAACCGAAATGTTCTGCACGTTTGGACTAGAAGACGGAATTACAGGCGGCCTTCGCTGCCGCTGAAGCTCAATCAACTCAACATTAATTTATTAAACAACGTGCGCGATGTGCTCGAAAAACGAAACCGAAAGAAGATGGGTCGGGAGGGCGAAAGCTTTCTCCGGTCTGCCTGGGGGAGGAAAACGTCTCGGAGAATAATAAGGACTTTAATTTTCCTTTCATCGGTCTGGGTTTGTTTATATATGTTTTGGTAAACAAAAATAATAAAAAACTTTACAAAAAAAAAAAAAAAAACACTTTTCTGGGGATCGAAGCGTTGACCACTTGGTCAGTAGCGCGATGTTCTACCCCTGCGCCAACTGAACAAGGAGGAACTCGCCCTCCTCCTTTCATCTGAACTGCCGTTCCTCCCTTCTCTGGGCAACTTGTCCGCAACAAGGAGGAACAGTCGCTTTTGCTACCTTTCTCCTCCCTTTTTTCTTAGAGTGTGGGCAGTGTAGCGAGCGCCGGCGGAAGGGGGGCGCTTTCAGCGATGACCGGATCGGTGGCCGCGAGAGGGCGCAATGTGTAGTAGGCCTGCTGCCGGTGTGCGGAGCACAGGCAGCGGTAGCGCTTGGCTGGCTTGGCGTTTCGCACGAGTTCGATTGCTTCGTATGGTTTGGCTAACTCTTTACGGTATTCTTTATTTCTGCTGTTTCCCATATTATTTATCGCACTAATTCGTTGTCAAATGCTTTGCCCGAGACGTGCATCTTCGGGCAGGACGCCACAGTACACACCCCGACACTGCTAGCGCGGACAAGACATTGGCGCTTTGTCAAATTTACTTCGAAAGAGTATTAGTGAGGACGAACTTTTATCACGTGCATTATAGACCCGAAAGAGCTTTTTCCCCAACAATTAGAACTTTGCTGAGATCCTTTGGTTTCTCATAGAAAAACCGGCGATCGCTTGTTCGCGCTAACAATGTTGCGTTCTGAATAGGCGGGAAATCCATCTCCCAGGGAAACGTTTCGGAACTCTCTTGAAAGAGACTTCCCAAACGTGTGTAATCCCCTGGATGACGTAGGATAAGCATGCTGATGGCATGATACCGAAAGAAATGTGTGCTTTTGTGACTTTATAATTTCGCTGTCACTGTAGTTGCGATCAATGAAATCCGTGGTTGAAGCGCTTTGCCCTAATGAATTGTTTCAACGTTTGGGAAAACAGAATGGGGCTTCCAAAACAGATTATATCGTCTACTTCCGTAGGCTGCATGGAGGTGCCACTGTCGACTCTCGCAACTACTTCCACGGGCTTTCGAAGGAATTTTCAGCACTAGCCTTTATCGTGTTTGCTGTTACTACGTGGGGGTCTTTAAACATTACTGTGCGAATAGTTAGAAAAATGTATCCACTCAACCAGCTCTGGTAGTAACCACAGTGGATACATTCTTATTTATCCAGTGAGCTCCAGCTATATTGATATGTGTGGGCACCAGGGCACACAGATAAATTTTTAATTATACACTGGGCGCCGGTGCGCAGATGAGATTAATGAGGTGCACCCAAGGACTCCGGAGGCGACGGTACTTGCTTTTCCCGAGAGCTTGGGAGAGGGGCGCTCCCGAGTTCCCCCGTAGTCGGCGCCTGTGGCGTTTTGTACCTCTACATTCTCCAACGTCAGGTCATGATCTTGATGAGCTTCGACATCTTCAGGATAAAAGACTCAGTATCTCCACTGGGCCATAATACCCTTCAATTTTCTTGCGGTAAAAAAAGAGGCCTCTTAGCACCGCCTAATTGAAGAGACGGAGTGCTGGGCCAAACCTCATATTTTTAAAGCTGTTAGGTAAAAAAATAACTTGCTGATGTGAGGCCATAACCTTTAACGTCACATTTTCACAGTCACTTCTCCAAGCCTCTCTGATGCAGTCAGCGTGCACAGGACCCTTCAG
This sequence comes from Ixodes scapularis, assembly GCF_016920785.2. Taxonomy (NCBI): domain Eukaryota; kingdom Metazoa; phylum Arthropoda; class Arachnida; order Ixodida; family Ixodidae; genus Ixodes; species Ixodes scapularis. The sequence goes on along the minus strand of NW_024609880.1, from coordinate 104,742,889 downwards.
TGTGTCCGAACCAGTGTTTATAAAACCGATTTAGCAGAAACTTTAGAGTGCAAAAAGTCCGAACAAAAAAATGTAGAGGACGACTGTCATGACTGCCGTCATTATATGAAGCAGAGTCTCCCTGTCTCTCCTTTTAATGTTGCGGGACGTCGACTGACGCCGATCGAACTCGAGAGGGGCACGAAAAAGGGAACGGGCTTCTTTGCAGGACCGGTAGCCACTGTTGCAACCCGGCACGGGCCCTAGGAATTGAGGTTAGGTAGGGGGGGTTCGGGGGGCATTGAGAATATAAGAGTCGTTGCGAATTAAAGGGGTGCTTTCGGAAAAACAAGGGCGGAGTGGTGTAGGGAAATCACTGCCCCGACACAAAACACGTCCCGTCTCTCTTCTCCCGCCGTTTTTCCGTCACTGCACGCGTTGTCTACATCCCACTGAACGGCACCGATCACAATTCATTTCACTCAACCATTAAAAACAGAAAAAAAACTGAAGCAAAACAAGCCGACGACGCGAACCACGCGATCACACGCAGTACGACCACACGGCAATCCGAGCGGGAAGGAGCACGCCTGTTACCCGCAGCGCCCCCTGGCGTCCTTGCGCGCCCTCATCGCTGCGCCGACCTCCTCCCTCCGTTGGTTCTCGGCGCGGACGACACACTGCCCAGTTCTAGTACACCATAATGAGGGTGCATGTTTAAGGGTTGAAGCTGACTTTATAACGATTGCAGCCTCCGTACCAGCCGATGTGGAAGCCAGCGCCAGTGGCCAGCGCTTAACGTTGCCAGCGCCACAGCGAGCGCAGAAGCCAACGTTACTAAAACACTCAGTTGGGAAACTCCCATAGAGACAGCCCTAAAAATATGGCCCCAATCTGTCTCCGAGCACCGAGCTAATGACGAACACAACGCCACCATTTCTCCCGCAGCGGCCACTCGAGAAACTGCACGTGACTTCTATTCTTGGCTTTGACAGGGGTGAACCCCCGTCTCCCCGGCGGACGCTGCCGCGTTGAACCACTGAAGTTAAAATGCACCTAGGTCGGGACGCGCTACCTGAAAGGCCCGCTGAGGCAGGGTTTTATAAAAACAATATTAATTGTTCCGCAAAACCTTGCGAACTAAAGATGATAAAAACATCACGCACCCATCATTTGGTACTAAACTCCAATAAATTTCATACAAAAAGAGTCTTTTCCGTTTGTTTTTATGCAAAAAAACAAGCTTTCAAAAAGCTCGAGGTGACCATAGTACAGACAAATGAAAAAGAGTGGCGCTGTTGTCGCATTTAGCTCGGTCTCGGTGGGCGCCAGCGGCCCAGGTTTCGACGGCGAGTTTCCCAACTGAGTGTTTTAGTAACGTTGGCAGAAGCCATGGTTGATGCGATGGTCATGCGGCTTACTTACTTCCCTTCTCGTTTGCATTCGTTTGTGAGCGTTTATATTTTCATTTTGGTTTTAACTGGGATGAAAATAGCCACGTAGCACAGCCTAAAAACATTTCCAAAAACAAGAAAATTTCTTTTTTTTATATTTTTTTTATTATTTTTGTATTCGTGAAAACAATGTTTTTCTTTCAAATGAGACGCTTGGCAACATTGTACGGCAAGCAAGTTGGGGCCAGTCGGAGTTTGCAAGACGCTTATTTCTCCGATGTGAATCTGCCGTTTTTGCCTTATGTCGTGTGCAGTTCTGGTGTTCCCGTGTTGGAGTGCATAGTTAACGCTCGTGCGCTCGACGGGGCGAGTGTGTGCGTGGACCTGGACTGCTCCGAGGATAGTTGTAACGAGCCGGTGCCGCTGTCACTGGATTGGGTTTCGTCGTCCAAGAAGCTTTTCAGCGCCTCCTCCTACTTGACACTGAGAACTTGTTGAATGACACTGATTGAGCTGTCTTCGGTCGTGACACTGCATTGTCACAACCGTGACAATGCCAAAGCTACGATAGTGTATGTAGCTTTGGGACTAAGGAAAAAAAAACTGTTTTGGCATTCATCGAGTCTTTCTCAATTAGCTTATATCTTCCGCCAAACGCGAGCATTCGTCAGTGTACTACAAAGAATTAAGATGCGAGCTGCACGTGGTATTAATTTTGCATGCATTTTTTTAGCGCAGCACGCCAAAGGAGTGCAGCTGCCGCCGTACTCCCCGTCAATTAGAGCCTTCGTTCGCCGCGGGACACGGCAAGGAAGCACTCTCTCGCCGACGGCGACCGCATTCATTTTAAAGGCTAAACCGCATGTAATCGATATACCGAGTGACAAGACGAGCGACGAAGACTGCGACGAGCGACGGCGATTTCTCACGGTCACCCGTCGCGTCGCTCAGTTTTTTTTTAATTTCTAGGAAACGTCGCTCATCGTCTTGGCCGCTTGTTCCCGTCGCTTTCATGCAGTTTGCCTCGTCGGGCAACTGACCTAGCGACTGCGAAGAACTGACGTGCTGATACACGAACACAAGTTTGCGCACTCAAATGGTCAGTATAAAAGACTTAAGGGCACTCAAGGAAGTTCGTGGGGAGGAGGTGGCCGAGTGGGCTAACGCGTCTCAACTAGAAAGCTTGCGCTGGGAACCTCCTGGGTTCGATCCCCGCTGCCCCCGTCCATAAGTTAGCGATTAGGGTGATTAGAGTGGTATGGAGTAATCATGTGATTAAGGACGTAGCCGAGACATTTCTCGAAGGACGTCCATACAATTTTCCTAAGAGATCCCCCATAACAGCTGTCGTTATAAAAAAAAGTTGATTATGTAAAATGAATGCTGGGGCAGGATTTTTAGCAGAAGGAAAACAGTTGTATACGAGACGTACTGTACATTCTGGAGTGCCCGCTGGATCTACAAGTTTTACATGGGATGTCACCCTACTAAAAGAGCGGGAAGATGCTGGTTTTTGCATCACCTTTATTTGGTGTTTTCTTAATAACTAGTTGTAATTTTGAGATCATAGACAGTAAGCCGGAAAGAGTAAATTCTGTGCATTTTGAAAATGTAGTTATTGCAGATAAGTAAAAGAACAGCAACACAAGAGCTCCAGCTTAAAAAATGAAATCGCCTCAAAGACGTGTTATGACAGTTATGAAACGCGGACGGAAAACAAGTCTGTAAACACGTCAATCAAAAAACCTTCGCAGTGTGCTATTCAGTCGCCGCCATTCTATTCTGTGTCTCCGTGACCTTCTCCGTTAGTTTCTGATATAAAAGTCACCTTTCTAGATACACAAAGAAGCGCGCTACATTTCTATTTTGGTGCTTTATTTTGTTTTTAATTTTACCACGATAAAAGATACGTTGCACATTAAACAATCTTACTTTGCGCAACTATATGGCATAGTTTATTAGAGCATATTACACTGATTAAAAATAAGTGACAATGTAAACGCAGAGCTATTAACCTCACACCCGTATCAACATTCTGAGCCGTGTCTGTATGCACATCAAGCTAGAAATAATTGGCTGCCTTGTTTCATCTGTTTTTCATCTCTGTCTCGAAATCAAGAGTGCCACATTTCACAAATACGAAACTATACGGAAACATGGAACACTTTAGGACTATTGAGTAGTTATGATTGCAGGGCTTGAAAGCAGTAATATTTTTTATTTGCCTTTCAAGAATGCTGTTTAATCATCTACGTTATGAATACACTTACCATCTTGTTTGTGCAAAAATACACACGAAACCATATTAAGTAATAATCACTTGAAAACATTGTGTCGACAGTCTGCTAAAAACGTGGGGTTTGTATGTTTATATGTATCTACTTGTAAATGTGGAGGGATTGAAATAAACTATAAATAATAGGCTTCCTTTTTTTGTAAACGTTTAATTGGACGGTGACTAGAGCCACCTTGATTGCTCTTTTCCAGTTTCAATTTTTGTTGCGCCTGCCCCCTCGTGGAAAGTGGTATAACCTCATATTTTTTTTCCACCGGAAATCACGTGGCTGGTTGCGCTTCCGGTGTTCCGTTTGGAGGTAGGGCTAGTTACTAGCTAGAGGTAGTAAAGTACATTGTGCAGGGTGTTCAGTCCATGTTGAATCCGCTGTTCTATCGCCAACAGTACGATATGTCAAAGTTAAATAGGTCAGTGGTTTTATATAAAGAATTAACAAAAAAAGACATGAAAACATACAATAGAATGTCGGCGATTGAGTGCCACATTCTGACGGTTGCTTGATTGACGTGTTTACAGACTTGTTTTCCGTCGGCGTCTTGTTTTCCGTCGGCGTTTTGTTACTACCGTGACAAATCTTTGAGGCGATTTCAATCCTTAAAATAGAGCCCCTTTGTCTTTTGTACCTATCTGAAATAACTACATTTTCAAAATGCGCAGAATTTACTCTTTCCAGCATGCTATTTATGAGCTCAGAATTCAAACCATCTTTTAAGAAAACAGCAAATGAACGAGATGCCAAAACCAACATTCAAATATTCCCGCTTCACAAGTATGGTAAAGTCACATGTAAAACTTCAAGGTCGACCGGGCACTCCAGAAAACACAGCACGTCGAGCATACAACTGTTTTCGTTATGCTGAAGGAACCTGTCCCAGCGTTCATTCAACACAATCAACTTTTTTTTTTTTTTTTTTTTTTTTTTATAGCGACAGCTGTTATTGGGAATCTCCTAGGGTGGCTTCATTTAAAGTCGACAAACCTTGTCGGGGTGGGTCCTCAAAATTATCTGTCAAAAATATAGGTGAAGTGCCAATCCCTGTAGTGAACAAACCTGCCTTTCAAGAATAAAAAATAGAAATATGTGGTTCGAAAGAAAACAAAGTATGGAACGCTGCCGGGTAAAATGTATGAAAATCGCGATTCGGTTTTTGCTCAGGTTTAGACGGTATTTGCACACTATTGACTTCTCACTTAGTCACAATAATTTTTCCACTATACGTATGCATTGCGGGTTGTTTTTAGAAAAAAAATTGCTAGCTTTTAACTTGTTTATTTATTTCTGCATAAAATCGCAAACGTGCCACCGAGAGCAATTTTGACTAACAGGGCGATAGATATATCAAACGGACGGTAAGGAGCTATGTAATGAGACATATATCGATACGTAGCCAATTTTGCGTAAGCTATGGATTGGTATGTTTCTTGTTCACCGAAATTATTGGACATATTTTATTTGCTTAAAATATGTACAAAAACTAAAACTATGCAAACTTCAAAGTCAATTTTTCGAGAAAAAAACGTTTTCTATACTTTTTTGATTTTTTTAATAGCTTATAAGGTGTGTAATAAGTGTAAAGAAGTCTTGGGTGTAATACGTTTGTTGTATTTTTGTGACAACTAGTTAAATAAGCCAATTTAAGCCCGTCACTCAATCCTTGGTTCAACTACGCTGGCTTCACCGTAATGCTACGGGCGGCCTCATTAATGACAGATGATTTAGAAGCCAATTTATCATGAACAGTTTGCTGTTATGACGTGACAACTCCTAGAACATCTAAGGCACTTTGCGGATGTCATATTAACCACTCATGTTTATAGTAATGCCACCTGCAGCATGAGAGCGGGGCGAGTTAGATATTATATTTCGAGATCTGGCAGGCGAATGTTCTTACAAAATATATCGCTAAAGCAGACTGCGAATAAGTGAATTTGCATATTCAACTTCTGTTATTTAAGATAGCCCGGTTACTGAGACGACGAGATCCCTTACTATAATTTCAAAAGCTGTTATAGCTACAAAAGAGCAATGATTAGAATTGTCTTTTTGGTGCCACTCCAGGTTGGAGATGAGGATGCGGATCTTGGACTCCACGAGGCCGTACCACTCTAAATGGTGCTCCTTGGTCCTCGTGGTTTCCATGAGGACAATGAAATGTTTGTTCTTCTCGAAGAAGTTTGGAGGCTCGAACAGCTTCATCTACTCGGTGAGCCCCAGGCCCACAGTATGATCTCGTCGGTTTTGGCAAGACCCTGCTTGAATTCCTGGCGCATGGTGGTGCGCGTGGACCCGGACACGTTGAAGGTAGAGTTCTGCTGCGGGTCTGAGCAGTGCACTGCACTGCTCAGACACGGGTCAACAACTCCGGGTCGTCCACGTGGCCGAAGACGCCGCCGAAGGTCAGGACCTGGGCGTCGCCCGAGGAAAAAAGTGGACGGTCCCTCCCACTCCCCTCCTCCCTAAACCACATCTCGGACGAAATCAAGTTTACTACTACTACAACGAAATCGCTCTGTAATCTGTCCTTAATATTTCATGGCTATAGGAAGCTTCTCGCCATTGCCTTTACTATGAAACACGAACAGGAGCGAAGCTGGTAGGTTTAACGTAAATCTTTTGAAAGCGGCAGCCGACGTTTCACCAAAAAAAGTTGGATATCTGGTCGTAATTTGTTTACGTAGTTAACAAATTTGAAACAAAATATTTCTGACAGCCACGTAGAGCTTTCTTCAAAGAAAGTCGTCTTCAAAAAAATATATATATATATATTAAGACAAACAGTTTTTGTTTTGTTTTTTTGCTTTGAACGAGGTTTCAACGCTCGTCTTCTGAGTAGCACTCAGTTGTTCATCGAACTGACACTAACGCCGGTTCCTTTGATGAGCGCGAGGGCGGGCAATGACAGTCTCAGACTACGCCCTACGATACAATAAGCTTTGTTTACCTCGTGCCTCCGATCGAGGCTGTGTACCGGACCGGTTTGCTGTCCCAACTATTCTTCTCTCACCAAAGGACCTCACTGCACAAACTTGTCTGGATCCGTTTAGTAAAGGTTGCCTAGAGAAGGATACGAACACAGTCGACGTTTGACGTTATCATGCCGATCTCATGAATGCACGGAACCTTATTTACGCAGGGTTCGCGATGCATCTGTAGTTATAACCGCTGTGATTATTGACAGTTGCCGACAAGAACACTATCTTGTGCACGCAAGAACCACACCAAAGAGGCACTCTTTGTCGGCGGCTATCTCTTTTAAGTTCTATCTATTGTTCTACCTGTCCCATAAAGTTTGCTCTCCTCGTTTATACCCTGGTTCTATTAGCACCTCTATTGTCTATTTATTACTTCCGTTTTCTTTAAAATACATACAGCGCGCTCTTTCTCGGTGATGGTTTTCAGCGTATAAATTCACATAGCCGTCGATACTAAAACAATGAGAATTCAAAATTAGAAGGAGAGAGATAAACACGCAAAAGAACGCACTTCTTTAAGGAAGAACACACAAGTTTGAACTTGAACGCAGGTGGTCACGCGTATTTCGTACGTCCACGTTTTAGTCACGGCTGCAGTTTTCAGCGTTAAAAGGAAGTACTGTGCCGATTACTTTGAAAGACATAAGCGAGTGATATAGCACAACCAATATTTTCGGCCCGTAACCAACCTCAACGCAGATGCATTGAAAATGATCTAGCCTCCTACCGAAGGTGCTATTTTTCTGTTGACGGATATGCCCTGCCAGAACTGTTTTCGACGCACCGGTGAACAACTATCAGCTTGTACGGTAAGTGACCCATCTTCAAGCTCTCCGGCAAGCTTCATTGAAGAATATGAAGTAGTAGAAGACATTAACGAAGAAATGTATGTTAAAGGGCTTGAGACAACTCCCTCTCGGATGCCGTCTGTCCTAAACCCAAAGAGCTGTTACTATTATGCGCCAAGAAAGCAGCGGGAAATTGAAAGGTCGTACTGCAGTCAACTACGCAAAATATTGGCTACATCATACAGCCTAGCAACCAGCAAATCAAACTCAAGCAATGAGCCCGTAGAGTAATTATACTGTACGCTTGAGATGCAACTGGTGCTAGTGTGCTGGCGCAAATTGAAGCCGACCGTAACAAGTCGAAAATTGATTTGTAGTAATGCAAATCTACACATCTCTGGGAAAAAAGTGCACCTTCTTTCTGCGCTCGATCATAAGAGCAAATATCCCAAATAATTCGTACGTACCGGTAGCTTGGAACAAGTCTCAGTCAGGCAGACAAAATAGTTAGTCAGTTACGGAGTGTGTCTTTCAAATTTATTGCATTAAGAACGGTGCTAAAACGGCTTAATACATGCATTTTGTGCACTGTCCGTCACTGTTGGAGCGAAGACGACGTCAGCGTTTTTTATCATTAAGGATATACGTGCCAAACGAACGAGGGACAACTGGAAACCATGAGAGACGGTAATAACTATTGGGCAGGAGATCGAACTATAGGGGTCGTTTTATCGAGGTTGTTGTCTCCACAGCCCGGTGTTTACTAACACAGCATAACAAAGAAACTGAACCTCGTCATGCACGGCCTGGACACGAGCGCTTCGCTCTGACCAATGCTGGCCTTCGAATCGTCATCTTCGATATCGCTGATCAAAAACAAACAAGAAAATTCGGTTTGTTGCCCCCACAGCTGAAGCGTGCCGCTACAGGCGTGACTGTTCGATCTCCTCCCCAGTACAGTAACACTGGATCAGTAACTACCCATGCAGTTACGATCAAAATAATTTGACGGCCACGTAATATATTCCGATTTTAAATAAGTAAGTTTTCTTTTACTCTTTATGCTCTTTGCGAAGATGCTTGATCTACGTTGAAAACATCACCCGCACGCTCGAACATTTTGAGAACAAGTGCTCGATAAAAGCTGCCCGGCAGAGAAAACAATACAGAGAGACACCTTTCATAGCCCATGCATTTAATTCGTAATGTTTGAATGTTTTTATCCGCTCATGCACGACGGGGTTATTTTCATATAGTGCCAGGACTGGCATATTAGCAATACATAAGCGTCACCGGAATGCTGACTAACCTTGAACGCACTCTACATTCCTGTCACAGGTTTGCTGATATTCTCTGCTTAAACACAAAGGACTGCCGACCAGGCGATAGGTCCACGCCTCGGTGGAGTCTTCCCAAAAAAGTGGAGGCCACCGTTTTGCAACGAAACGAATTTTAATACTACAATCAAGACAAAAAACAGAAAAAAGGTTAACAAGCGCCGAGCTGCGAAAACAACAGGACTCGAACGCACATCACCCAGCCGGTGCCCGGGCGGCGAAGATAAAATCACTCAACACACAACAAATCAGGCAAAACCCAAAGTCTATAGCTTAGTGCAATGCATTAACCATCTCTTACGTGGGAGCTTCCCCGAACATGGAAGAAATAACAACTTCGGAGTATAAATGTTATCAATAAATACAATCGGACACCCATGAGAATAAAAACCAACTACGGAAATACCGCTAACTTAATTTCTATAAAGAAAAATGCGCCGTGGGGGGAAATCTCATCTCACAGTGTCCGGGAGCGAGGGTCTTGCGAGGCGCTGTCCGAAGGGGGAAGGAATGGTCCCGGTGGTACTACGTTGGGTTGGGCGGCTTGAAATGGCCACAAAATCACACACACACATTTCGTCGTCGAAGTCTTCCTTAGTCCGGGCCTGGCCCGCTACCGTTAAGCTCCACGGACTTGAAGCTTCGATTCCCCGTCTGTTGCTTCCGAGTTTCCCGCTCACACTGCTGGCCTTTGCCTCAAGGAGTCGCCTTCAACGGGCCCCCGCATTCCAGCACCTAGGCGTGGAAAAAACAAACAAAAAGAAACCAAACCCCAGGACGCTGGCTCGCTCGTCCCTTCATTCTCCCCCAAAGGCAACCTCGCTTCGTTTTCGTGAAAGCTGAGTCCCAGCTCTCACACCCCGCGAATTTCTTGGAAGGATGCTTCAGGCCAGGAGATCGAATAATGTAAGACAGCCGAATTTTGTGACATGAATAATGTAACACAGCAGGATTTTGTGACAATTCCTTTCGATTGTTATTTTGCTTCGAATCGCCGCTTGTTTTTACACACCTGGGGCGGAACACTTGTTTGGGACTGAAATATAGCGAAGTTAAACATCGTTCACTGATAAAGAAAAATGCGCTAACTAAAGCAATTACACTTTTACAATGTTAATCAAGGTACATACTATTCGGTAAGACCGAACTAACCAAAGTTTTCCATATTACTTTCTGGCGAAGAGAGCAAATACACGTGTGTTTTCCCATAGGAATGCGCAGAAGCATCGCAACAGTAGACTGGTTGCTGTATACTTCGATTTGCGTCGCGGAAATTTCATAGACACTAGCGCCAATTGAACCTCTAGCGCGCAATATAATAACTTTATGAAAACTTTATTAACCTTCCTGCCTTAACTTTGACGAGTGGTGGGCAAACCTCAGAGAATCCTTTTTCAAGGCACCGTCTTATCAAGGGGTGTCCAAACAGGACACTACAAAACCCGCGACTTCGACAAATCGTGAAAATTGAAGCGGACGCTTCTATTTTTACGCTCTGTCGGAGTCGTGAAAATGTTTGCAGGAGTTGTGAAAATTTTTACGATCACGACTGCTCTCCACTTCAGATTGACGTCACACGCCACCTGCGTCTGTCTCACCTCGCCAACGCCCTCGCGTACCGCCGTCGCCTCGGCTCGAAGGCCAAGGAGGTCCGGCTTCGGGTGGATTTGGGACATTCCTGCGTCGAAGGGTGCGCTTCGCCCGCCTCGGATCTGCTTTCTTTTTCGAGATTCACTTTCGTCGTGATGGCGTCCGACGCGGTTCCGTATTGTGAGCGGAGGCCTTGAGCGATTGACCGACAGCCAACAGAGCGTGTGAGTGGCTCTCCGGACCCACGTGATGAGCAGAGCAAGGCCGCCGTGGAGGAAGCGAGGGGGAGATTTGACGGAGGGAAGTTTCCCCCCGGGAAGAATTGACGGAGGGAAATTTCCCTTCGACGGCCGGAAGCGGATCGCGGCAGTGCGCGGCACGATTTGCCGGAGTCGCGGGTTTTGTAGTGTCCTGTTTGGACACCCCTTCAGGCGATGCCAGCAGCTCACATTTGTGCCTGCAAGTGTAACTTAACGAGGTCGAACGTTTGAAACCGGAGGCATCGCGCTGTGTACTAAAAACGTCCTAGCGACTTCGTGAACGTTTTGGCGAGGGAGCGTCTCGAGCGATACCAAGGCCCTTAGACAGGCGAGGACATCATGCAGTCAGCCATGCGGTTTTACACCGACGTTGATTTCGACTGTTCCAAGCAGACCCCCAACAAAAAAGACGCTGTGACCGCACGAAGGGGCGTCTTTGTTTTTGGAATGGGTGGAGAACGTTGGGAAGTTGAAAAGAAACATTTGTGCAGTTCTGAATGAGGATGAATTGAAGGATATAGCAAAATGGAGGTATCACGAGCGCAACGAGTTCAAATTTATGCATCAAGTTTTTCTAAGAGACCATAAGCCGAAAATGTTCCTTTCTCTGGTCATTATTGAGAATGGGATACATCAGAAAATGGTCTAACAGTTTCTACAACGAGGGTTGAGTTATGCAAATTAAATGCAAGTTAAATTGATTGACATTTTGGAGTCTCATCACGGGAGACGTTGTTCGGTGTTATTGATGGACATTAAGGGCTTGTACTGTTCGCTAGAAAAGACGCGGTTAATGCAGAGAGTGAGCGAGGCAATGGGGCTGAATCTCGTTAAGTCCCAATTGGGCTCAGGTACATCAGTAGAACGTTTCTTGAGAATCCTGGAATTTTATCGGAAGTAAACGGTTGTAGAGTACGAAGGAAAGAAGCTTATACAAAAAGGAGGTGTTTGTATAGGGTCATCAGTCACACCGATGTTAGCCAAAATTTACCTAACTCTTTGGATCGTGCAGTCCACGATACTCCACAGGAATTGTACACGGATATGGCAATAGTGCAAACATACGTAGATGACATCCTGGTATGTACGTTTACGGAAGGTCTTCCAGAGCGCATAGAAGGTGTCATAGGTCTACTGTCGCAGAATTGAAGTTTAGAGTGTAAACACCAGAGGGAAATGTTCTGCAGTTTCTGTATTTAGGTATTCACGTGCTTCAAGGGTTATGTAGGGAATACGGAAAGGATATTCGAAACCGGTTTTTCGAAGGATGAGTTGTCATTCGAAGACCGTAAAGGCTGGGATTGTGAAGGCATTGGTCAGGAACGCGTTATAATGATCGTGTGTCCATCATATCATTGAATCGGTAGGGAGGCAGTGGGAAGTGATGATTAGTGTAGGAAATTATGACAGTTTTATCAAACGACAATTATAATCGTTTATCAAATGCAGGTGTGAAACGGAAGAGAAATCAAGGAACCGCCCTGCTGTAATCCCATATTTTCATAAGATTTCTCACAACCTGAAGGCATGTGCGAGGCAGTTTGGAGTGACACGGTCTTTAGTTAAAATTTGATTTCAAGTAAATTGCCACCCTTTGATACAGGTGTGAGTGAGTGCAAAAAGGCACACCACAAAAAATCGATATGTTGCGAGAATGGTGTTGTGTATAAAATACCATTGGAGTCTGGGTTTACGTACGTAGTAGAGACGTCACGCTGAATGAATGACAGATTAAACGAACATAAAAGAAATGTGAACAACAATCCAAGAAATCCGGAAATCGCAATACATATTCATGAATGTAACAAATGCACGACGCTCTTGTTGGAGACTGAAATCATGCAAAAAGATCGAGAGGAACAGTGTAAACGGCATAGTAAGGGAGACTGCGCGGATTAAATCCCTAGGCAATTGTAGAAGTCATGCTTCGCAACAGTTCGGAAGCAATTCAAAACACTTTTAAAAATGAAATGACAATTTTCTTTTGTGTTTCTGTGGCGTGAAGAGTGAACTGGGAAACCCCGGACTGTAATTGTCAAAAATAACTGAAGAAAACAATTTTTTTAAAGGGTGGGGGGGAAGGGGGGGGGGGGGGGTCTGACGTGTGTCAGCCCGAAGGCCGTTTTGGTGTTTTCTTGGGGGTAGCAGGTGGAGAGTGGGTTTCTTTTTTCTGAAGTGGGAACTGTATTTGGAATATGAAGGAAGAGAGATCCTTTTGTATAAGTTTGAAGGAGGATCGATATTGCCTAATCGCGTCGACCTGTAAGGTCGTACACATTCTTACATTGTGTGGTAAAGACTGTGCAGCTTGACCTGCATAGACTTCGGCCGTGTGTTTTTGTAATGATAACCTTGAGACTGAGACTATATAAGGAGGTGGACTAAATAAACCAGTTAGATGAATTTGAGACGTCGTCCTGTCTACCGTGAAATCCCGACATAGCCGCCTTAAAATTGAAAGAAAACTGGGAGGGAAATAATTAGTGGGCTGACTTTTAATTTTGCGTTTCTGTCAATCTTCTTATCTCGGCGAGGGTCATTGAAGCAAAGATGCCTGTATTTCCCAGTCAGCAATGTTCACTTATATCCCGCCTTAGCTAACTGGACGCATTTACGCCCAGGTATCATTTCAAGCAGCCCCAAAAGTGCAGGTCACTGGGCCTTTCTGTTTATTATTGGTTCAGCGATGATATAACCGATACAGAAACACGACGAACCCCGTGATTGGGAACTTTTGACGCAGTCTTAATGGCCCATTAACTCATGGCACGGGCTGCGTCTGAACTTAATTGAAACAAAGTATAGGTTCAAAAGTGCAGCTAATAAGGAAATAAACTTGAGGCGTACTGAGAGGTTTGTAATTCCAAAAATGTACACACTGTAAAGAAATATAAACAATTATTACGAGGCTTTATTTCTTTATATATAAAGTGTTTTTGTCTCTGATCTGACGGGTTTCCATAGTATGCTTCCTTTTATTGATAGATGTTTTTCTGCAATGGTCTAAGGGTGCATTTAATTTTGTCTTTTGGTCTTTAAGATATGTTTCTTTTTCGTCGTCGCTTTTTGAATTTACCTAACACAGGTGCATTCAGTTGGTTAGCTAATTCTACACACAAGCATTACGCACATTTCGTGGGCCAACAATATTTCTTTTTTTATATATAATCATAAATAAATATGTACACTCGTATGTATTATGTAATTCTATTGTGTAGAGAGGTATCAATATCGCTAGGTTTTCTGCATTTTTTTAATTAAATGGTGCACAGTAAATATCGCTCTAATAATCACTGTAGAGATATTTAATGCGCGAAATATCAAAATCACTATTTCACTTGGACATATTTATGTACACCGAATGTATAGCAAGAATAAAATAAGACAAACACATGGAACTCGACATTAGTGCCAACCAAATGCATAAGCACACACACAAAAAAAGTATTTGCTACAGGCCAGTATATTTCTTACTATGTTCCTATCTTATATTGACGCTATTTTTATTTCATTCTTCTGCCATTAGTATTGTTAACAATGTCTGTTTATTCCTATATAAGCGCTCCACCGCCACCAGGCAATCCCCGTCTGGCCACCTGGCTGTACATTGTGATAAGTGTGAGTGCCGAGTTTAATAGTATCAAGATTATGAGAAAATGCAAAACTAAACTGGAATGCGAGATACATGAGGCATTCGTGATAAGGGCCCATGGCACGAATGTGTGTATCAATAATCCTTCTGTTGCCTTATCCGATAAGAAGGAGGCTTTTATCGGTCACTCAATAATGACGGCAAACTTTTTAGGTGGTTAATGAAAGTCCATCATCTTTGCCCCATGTGCGGTTTTATTCTTCCTTTTATGTGTTTCCTTTAGTAAAGTTCAGTTGCAATACGCTTCATTTTGTGTGCTTCTTTCTTTGTCCCTGTGTTTTTTTCGCGTGTTTTCCACCACGCATAAGTACCAACTAGCCCAACTCGCAGTGTTAATAAATGTACAGCTGCACGCGATGTAACAAAAGACAAACAAATAATGAAAAGAAAAACTACGCGTACATTAACGACAACAGCAATACATCACTAGCACAAGAGCAAAAAATAAAGATATTAATATGAAGGAACATACAAAAGAACCCTAAAACTTCGTGAATACCTAAAATTTCGTAAGTGTGCTTATTAAAAAAAACTGTTTTTGTTAAAAAATATCACAAAGGATGCATATAACATGAAGACATTCACTTCTGAAAAACAAATACATAAATATACATGTGTAAAATTATGCATATGTACATGGTGTTTCACGAAAGTCCGACCAATTCGATGTTGTGCAAGCAACGCATCGCACTAGAAAAAGGCCTGTGTCGCTTCGGTACTAGGCCAGGGGCCTACATAGGAAAATCATTAAAGCTTGGGATAATCAAGTTGTTAATCATTCTCCCGTAATTATTTTTTAATATTGAGTTTAAGGGCATGGTTCCATTTGAAAAATTGCTCAGCATTATCGAAAAGTACTAAATAAAATAATTAGAGTCCGATATGGGGCACGCGCTGCATTTTACAGTTTTCTAAAAAAAACGCAGAACTTCGAAAGGTTTTTAAGTTTCGGTTTGCAATCGGAGGGCTTCTCGGTACCGATGGCACCGCACCCCTTGGAGAAATAGTGCAACCTACCTCTACTGCCTTGCGTGAGAACAGCAAAGATGTTTGCACTATTTCATCAGTTTTCACCGAACAACCGTACACGTCATGGCCCATGTTTGTTACTAGCATAGTGACAGCAATGCCCCCCGTAATTTTTTTCGCAGATGGCATTTCCATTGTAATCCAAAATATCGAACTGTAATCGTCAGCCGGCGTAGATGAAATCAACTCTAAATTCCTAAAAAATACTGAGTATGCGAGCGCAGCGTATTTGTGCTTACTGTTCACTCAGTCCCTCACCACAGGCATCATACAAGAGGACTGGGAAAAGGGAAAGGTCGTTTCAATCTACAAATCAGGTATCAAAGATTCTCCGCTAAATTACCGTCCCATCTCTTGAATGAGCGTGCTTGAAAAATCATGGAACACGTCATCTACTCCCAAGTAATACCTTTCCTGGACTCTACTATTTTTTTCACCCGTCGCAAGACGGGTTTCACGAAGGATTTTCCTGCGAAACCCAGCTGGCTATTTTCCTTCATGATCTGCATGTTAATCTTGATTCTAATCTACAGACTGACGTCATTCTTCTGGACCTTGCGAAACCCATAAACGTTCGCTTCTAAAACTTTCTCAGTTAAATTTAAACTCTGATATCTTATAGTGGATTAAAGAATTACTGAACAATCGCTTTCAGTCTGTTCTTATTAACAACCAGTCCTCTCATTCACTTCCAGTTACATCAGGCGTCCCCCAAGTATCCGTCCTTGGTCTCCCTCTTGTTCCTAATATACATTAACGACTTACCGCTTCATGTGTCTGGTCATATCCGTATTTTTGCTGACGATTGTGTTATCTATCGCTCTTTGACTAACGTTTCTGACCAACAATCTCTCCAAGATGACCCTAATCACGTACAAGAATGGTGTGACGATTGGCTTATGAAGCAAAACACTAATAAATGTGAACTCGTGGCCTTTCATCGCCGGCGCAATCCTCTTCTCTTCCCTTACGATATCGCTGACATACCCGTAGAAATCGTAGGGTCATATAAATACCTCGGCGTTACTCTGTGCAACGATCTATCCTGGCGCAAGTATCTTATTAATGTTATCTCATCTGCAAACAAAACATCGGGATTCTTAAAACTTCACCTCCCATCCGCCCCCCAACATATTGAATTACTCGACTACAAGTCACTTGTCAGGTCAAAGCTGGAATATGCGTCCGCAATCTGGAGCCCGTGCCAAGTATATCTTATAAATGCACTCGAAGCAGTTCAAAATCGCGCTACTAGATTCATTCATTCCTCGTATTCATATAAGGTCAGCATATCTTCCCTGAAGGCAGAATCAAGCTTGTCTAGCCTCTGTACCCGTCGTCGCATCACCACCCTTTCTTTGTCTCACAAGTTCTAATATTCTCCGCTTGGTTCCATGCCTTGCATCATAGCGCCGGCACGCATTTCTCAACGCAGTGGTCATCCGCTCCAAGTGGCACGCCCGTGCGCCCGTACTGTCACATTTTTTTCCTCATTTTTTCCCGGCGCAGCCTCAGGCTCGAACGGCCTTTCCCACAACATCGTTGCCGTCACCTGTCCATCAACCTTCATGGACAATGTAGCAACTCATATGTCTCTCTGAATGTTTATGGCACCCAAGAACTAATCCACGTGAACCCACCCCTTATGTAATACCCCGTGGTGGGGGGTCTCTAAAGTAATAAAGTGAAGTGAAGCTGGCGCACCTCGATCGCTCCGGCCCATGGGCATTTTAGGGTTGGTTTTACGAAAATGTATTAGAAATTTTCCCTTCAAAACTACTGTCCACCTCTGTGCTGTCAATTTAGCCATTAAGACTTATGTAGGACTGACGGATTGTGCTAGTACAACTCGTATAACTTTTAATAAAAAATTATTCACTGAAATTTTACCAACGTTACACTTCGATGAAACTGTATTAAACATTTATTTTGCATAGTGGCCAGAGGGGGTTCGACGCTCGGACCGCGCGGATAAAATACAGTATACACCAAACATATATTAATAATGTATTTCATATACTGAAAGTATATTAACATTATACGGTGAGTACTTATTTTTTTTTTTTTTTTGTAAAATTGCAAAGTTGGTGTGCCTAACTTGTACTGGTTTTCAACACCACGGGAACTCAAATTTATATTTTCAACACACGTTCCAAGACAAACACAAGGAAAGCCACAGCACGTTTAAAACTTGAAAGTAAACATCTTCGACAGAAATCTGTCTGGTTTGGGGAACAATTCGAAAAAAAGAAAACTCAAACCAAAAGTTTAGAAACAAAGAGTTCCCAACGTTTCGGGGTCGACTTGACTCCTTCTTCAGGGGTGACTAAACATGGAATGGGGCAGCGCGAGCTTCTACCTCTCCTTCGTCTTCGACCGAAGTGATGTTTTGTGAACGTGACGCAGGCCATGGACGAAAATAGATGGTAAGGCCCCGAGAGATCTGTTAATGTTCCCCGGTGTATTTTGGGTATGCCACGACTCCAAGAACAGGCGTCTTCGAATATGTGGCTCCGTGTCTATAACGTGTGCGTTTCCGAAATCAATCCGATGATCAAATACCTCACAATGTTCCGCGACGGCGCTACGCTCGCGATCGAAATTGCGCGCATCGTTCTGGTGATGGCGCATGCGTTCGGGAAAAGATTTAGTTTCGCCGATGTAGGCGGCGGGGCACTCCGCACACGGTATCTTATAGACCACGCCTTTTGCTTTCTCTTTTGGGAGGCGATCTTTCGGCCTTGGCATGAGCCGTCCTAATGTTGACACTGGCTTGTGCGCCACTTGGATCTCTTCTTTTCGCAGCACGCGCGCCAGTGTCTCGCTCGTCCCTTTTACAAAGGGGACGCTGATACGCGCGATGGGGCGGGGCTGTGTGTCACCCGACGATCCACGGTTATTGCGCGTGCAGCACTGTCGACGGGCGACGCGTTGAACAAAAATCCTTGAATAGCCGGTTTTTTGGAGGTCAGCAAGTATGGTCTATTTCTCCTTTCTTCTGTCTCTTTCCGACGAGCAGACGGTCGTTGCTCTAGACAAGAGAGTAGAGACCAATGTTGTACACGTTACTAAAAAAAAGTAATCGATTACGTTTACTATTACTCTTGGCTAAAAAGTATTCGATTAGATTACTTGATTACTTGACGGCAAAAGTAATTGGACATTACTTAAAGAAGTAATCGTTACTTTTCCGATTACTTTATTGTGTGAAGACACATCTTTAGCGCTCATAACAATGAACTACTTCCAACCTATATATCACATCTGCACAAGTATTGAAAAAAAACTCGCTCCCTCTTTGTGGTCGTTGCACCTTCACAATGCGGAGACAACCATAAAATTCGTTTGAAGACGTTTAATGATTTGGGCGTTCGCCAGTGTGTGTGTGTGTGTGTAATATCCATTAGCGAAAGAGATCGCCCCGACCACTTCTCAACTCGAAACATTGCTTGTCACAAAGACCACGTAGGGGAAATGGGAAAATATTTCAACTGCCTTTATTATATTTTGCATCCGATTTAGGCATTCTTCGGTTCTGGTTCTCCTACGGACTGCGAGTAGGTACCCTAAGCAGGATTTTTCTTTATTCTTTAATTTCTGTGTGTGTGTGCGTGAGGGGGCTAGTTTGAACGGAGGACTCACAAAGCTCCATTCTGCTTCACGAAACGTCACCCTGAATGGCCTTTGTCACGCACTGTGGCTTCTCTGGGCCTTCCCACTCCCAGTCCCAGCTCGAAAAAAACAAAAAAAAAAAAACAAAAACAAAAAGAAACGGACATTCCACCGAATCTGTACATAGAAAGAGATTGGCCTCGGTTCCCACAGCTCCGCATAAATCTGCCTTTTTTCCGTTCGAAAAAAAAAGGAAATTTAATTTTTGTCATTTCATAAAAAAAAGAAAAGCATGTGCCCGGGGGGGGGGGGGGGGGGGGGGGGTCCCGTGGACAAATTGCAATGGTTACAAGTAATTTCATTACTTCAAAAAAGTAATCAGATTACTCTTTTGATTACTGCCCAATAAAAGTAATCAACTGATTACAATATTACTCGAAAAAGTAATTGATTACAAGTAATTTGATTACTTGTAATGCGTACGGTACAAGTCTGCTAGAGGCCACCGACGTCTTGTCACTCGTTGGGTGGTTCGAGTCATAATCAAGGTAGCGTGCGGTGTGTGTTGGCTTCCTGTAGACCGTTACACATTTAAACGTATAGTTTATTGCCGTGACGTTTCGTCTCTTTACCCAATCAGGTTGCAATTAATCGGATTCGTAGTCCAATATGATAGGAATAACAACTACGAACAAACTACGACTACGAGAGGAACACTTGCGACAGGAAAGCAGCTTTATTCACAACTCAACTTTATTTCTTGAAACGGAAAAAAAACCATAACCCGCCACCTACAATCTACATAATTGGCACGCAACAAAACTCCCGACACGTTGGCTTTATAGTCTAGAGATGCTAGATTCTACTTTAGCCACTCATGGCTCGTATTCATTTTACGTAAGCCGTCTCTGCTCGCTGCATACAGGAATGGGAGACCCCTCACAGCCAGAAGTACTGGAGACTGTATATTCGCCGTTGAACCTTGGAAAGTTTTTGTCACATATCCAACTGTTCGAGTCGAGAGTTGTACTGAACAAAAACCACTGTGTCCTGTTGCCTCGGACTGCAAAAACAAAACAAAAAATCTTTACTCATTGTAATAAATTATGAAGGTGTACGCATTAAATAAATGTGAGGCAAATAAAGCAAAGGGCTCATAATTCACGTCACAAACTAAACATTATTACACCCTTGAGGGTGTAAATGACTTATCCTATAACCAGTCTTGTACACGTTACTAAAAAAATGTGATCGATTACAATTGCTATTACTCTTAGCTAAAAAGTATTCGATTATATTACTTCATTATTCGACAGCAAAAATAACTGGGCTTTACTTTAAGATGATTGGGAGAGAGGGTCTGCCACCCCGCCCAGGGGCCGCTACCGACCGCCCGAAAAGGACACAGTCCGAAACGCACAACAGCGCACGAGAAAAGAGCCAATAAAAGGAGGACACTGCCACAGAACCGAGGAAGACGGACCGTGGTCACGAAGGCGTGCAGTTCCATCGCTCCGGCAATGTTTTACGTTTATTACTAACAACCCTTTGATGTCACGTTAATAAATGTAGTTTCTCGTTTTGGAAACCCCGGCTTCGTTTTCTTCCTCCTGGATGGGCATGCAGCAAGGCCACCCTACCACAGATGTAACTGTTACTTTTCCGATTACTTTATTGTGCGAAAATTTCCATCTTTAGTGCTCATAACAGTGAATCTATATTTCACATTTTCACAAGTATTGAAGTAGAATAAACGGGTTCCCTCTACAGCATCAGCCATCTCTGTGCGCTGCATCATGAGACCATCGGGTATACTAGCTGCAAAATTTCTAGCGGTGTCGCAATCACTATTTCCCTCGAAACCTCTCCACTGGTCCCAGGTGAAGAGAAACTTAGAGTGCTTCTTAAAATCCCTGGGTCCAGATAAAAGGTATTTTGTTTTCCTGCTTTATATATTTTCTTGTACCGGCAACCAAGAGGCCCTTCTTACTTTCTTTCGCGCACACACGCGATTTTCCAGATATTATTTACATGTGGATGAACTCGCATCCTATACAAAAGAGCAGCAGCTCCAGGATTTGTTACGGATCATGCGCAGTATCCATTAGCGGAAGAGATCACCACGACCACTCCTCAACCCGAAACCTTGCTTGTCACAAAGACCATGTAGGGGAAATACGAGATCTTGACGTGTATTTGAACTGGCTTTCTTATAGTTAGCATCCGCTTTAGACATTCTTCGGTTCTGGTTCTCCTACGGGCTGCGAGTAGGTACCGTAAGCAGGATTATTCTTGTTTATTTCTGAGTGTGTGTGCTTGATGGAGCTAGTTTGAACGAAGGACTTACAAAGTTACATTCTGCACCCTCAAACTTCGCAGTGAATGGCCTTTATGACGCACTGGGGCTGCAATGGCTTTTGTGACGTACTTGACCTGACACCAGGTCAACCCTGATTGACCTGAAACTAGGTCAACCAGGGAGCTGCAGGAAACCAGGGTTGACCTGGTCTCCTGCAGATCCGCAAAAATCTCTTCTTTCGGTCCGAAAAAAGAAGCAAATTTTAGTTTTGTCATTCCAGATAAAAAAGCTGGTCAAGCGAACGATGGTATTCCCTAACCGTTTAATTTTCTTTTTTTTTTTTTAAGGTTGCATGGTCAAACAGTTTCAGATAAAGCATGGTTATTTGAAAATTGTATCCCAGTAGCTTTGTCTGACGACTGCATACTGTGCAGAAGGCAGGAAATGGTTGATCGCGTTTTGCTAAACTGTTGGGACGCAGTCTTCTTTTAGGACGTAATGCAAAAAACCCTCAGAAAAGACTTCACATTAACGCCCCAAGCCACACGTTTTCGAGCGATAGAAGCGAATAGTTACGTTTGCTGAGACATGATCCTACTGCTAGGCCTGCACAGCATATGGCGTGCCCCATGGTTGGGTTCCGCACGGATATCGACGTTCGCCCCGTGCATAGGTATTTTATTGAGCACATGTACTTTCTGAAAGAATTCTATAACGACCAGCAACCTACACCTGAGTAGCAGCCACTCTTTGAGGTGTTGTTTACCCTCAAGGACTTGCAGCATGTTCGACATTAGCCAAGATGGCTGGTGTTTTTTTACTGTTTCATTGCGATTCTGTGTCACTGCCTTCCGTCATCGTCCACATCTGAACAAAAAAAGCGCCGTGCCTGGCAGAGTCGGCAACGTATGCGGCTGTCACGAAGAGGAAGGGAGTTTGGGTCCTGCTCGTCCCGGGCTCTTATTTTATTAATTCTGTACTCTTCTGAGATATAAACTGTACTAAGGCGATAGGCTGGGCGAGTTTGTACTAATTGAACATGAAGAAAAAATAGCGCTTGGTTGTCTTCTGTGTTCGGTTCCTGTCACTCTCCTCGTCTTTTTGCGCGCTGTTGTCTCATAATCTTCTAAGAAACCTTTGCCCATTCACGGCTATCATCGAGTGTTCTTGTAGAGAACATTCCTGAACGTGCCGCGTGTATGAAAGCACAGTTCTCGTTAAGTTTGATGGTGCAAGTTCATTTCATCAAACATTTATATTCGTTCTAAATTCATCTGCTTTTTTTTTTATTGGGGACACCACTGCACCAGGCGCAAAGTGGATATAAGTCAACGCGAAAAACCTATGTCCCTGGAAGACGTAAGCTGACAGTTCATCTTTAGATACGTCTTGTATCAACCGCTCATAATAGCATATGTTTCATGCTTACACTAAATAAAACACAGTTATATCTGCAGGTTTCAAAGTATTTCGCACTCCAAGTCAACAATAAGAAAGTTAGAAATGCGTGCCATCATTTCAGCAAAATAAATTGGAAGTACCGATGTTCTATTTTTTTTCATCGCATTATCGCCGTGAAATCCTAAGGGAGAATGTAAAATGGTCAGTGTGTTGCAACCGCCAGACACTCATTTTTTCATGCTTTTTTCTTTAGCCTTGTTTTCACTTGGTGAACAGCTTAATTTGGCGGTAATGTGCACACTGCTTAAAAGTTAGAGGTAAATACGCCAGAAAGTTAGAAAGTTAGAGGTGAATACGCCAGGGGGGGGGGGGGGGGGTTAGCAGATAAGTGGAGTAGAAGCCCCACCTAAAACATTCTGGCTATGAAGGTTTCATTCGCTCGTCTATGCTTCATGATTGATATTGCGTATTGCGTAGCTACAGGAGCCAAATTGTCTCCCTCTCAAATCTACTCACACATAACGCGTCGCTGCCGATAGACACGACCATCAATGCCCTCATATCGTTTTAGGTTCGGCTTCATAAAATGGCAGGCGCAGATTTTTATTTATCATATCTCAATTTTCACATGCAATCTTCCTTGTCATGTGGCGAACTTCCTAATAGCTTGAGCGTGATACAAGATGTCTGGTCACACCAAGCGCTAAAATCTTGTAACAAATGGGCGTTTTCAATCACTTTGAAGGATTTCTTATATGCACAAAGATTCTTCAGTTGAATTTGTATTCCTAAACGTTTTGTGTGTTTTTCAAATGACTTTCTGCAAGACCATGTTTACGCATCGCACACGTGGTAATGCATATGTCACAATGTTAATATACAAATTCAGGAACTACTGAAGTTTCCCCTGTCCTCTACCCAATGTCGAATGATGATCGAATAATTTGATTTATCACAAGATAATTAACAGCTTCCTTTTATCACACTCAAAAGCGAAATCTTTTATTCATAGTTGTATTCTTATATTTATAGAGCATTTAAAAAAAATATTTTTGCGTCGACAGCCTGCTCAATGGATGGTGAAGTATATGGTTAAAAAAAAAAACACAGATCATTCGTCGTTTTTTTCCGTAGGAAATCAACATATGTCTTCAAAATCATCATTCAAAAGCCACTTGCTAGAATGAATTCCTGCAAATAGCGACTTTTGACATTCGGCCAGGGAACAGGCCTTAATATTTGCAACAAATAGCTCGGAATTTGTATAGCAGAATATAAATTGTTTGTTGTAATGGGCTGTAAAATTCAGGAAACTGGGAAGCGTTGTGTTGTCCGCGCAACAAGAGCATGCCTATGAGCAGGAGTTATCGATATATTGCTGTCATTCCAAAGTTTCTCTGAAGCACCAATGTAGTACACGATTTGAGGCAAGGTTACGCAAAAGTTAGAACTACTATGTGACCGGGCTTTTCTTTCTTAGGATAGATTAACACTCAACCTTGATGGAAGGCTGTAATACTTCAATTCGTGTGACATTTATTTCGCAACCCAGTAATAATACTTTAAAATATCGTCGGTACTTACCTGGGTCATCTACAAGCTTTTCTAATATATAGCATCCTCCCACTAGGTCCACAAGATGAACGGTTATTAATTCGCCTGTGGAATCGCAAATGTTTAGTTAAACAGTTGACAGATTTAAACATTAAAACATTTAAACAAAATTTTACCTGTGGAATGGCAAACGTTTAGTTAAATATTTTTTTTGTTTATATCACTCTAGTAATAAAACTATAAGTTGTGCTGCTCTAGCATAGTTTGCATATATTCCCGAACTTCTCATTATCAGCACACTCCCCATGGACAGAAGTTACAGGGAACATTAAGTTCTATGGTATGGGGTATAGGTAAGAATACTTATTTGTACTATGCAAAAAATATTGCCACACCAAACTTCATTTGTGTTCTTTGTGCTCGTTTTTTTGTTTGTATTTATTATTCAAGACGTCTTTATGATGTTTCAGTTTTAAAATATTTATACTTCGCGTATGGCTCACTGTGTGCATCTGTGTTCGTCCTTCATGTGTTTTATTCTTTTTGTGTATTCCTTGGCTCACTAAATTATAGAACCTCTTTCTTGCAAGGTCTGTTAGTTGATGTCATACAGCGTTCAGTGTTTGACTTTAATTACTATATAGATATTCACAACAACACAGGTGACAAAAGATAACACTGAAAATACAAAATGACGAATTTCGCTTTTATTTCTAATGAACTAATACTCCAGAATGTAATATATACTGCGCAAAGTTAAAGGCCGCCATAGTCGCTGGTAAGCTTCCACTGTGTGTGCCAGCATAGTAAACACGGTGTAACACAATTCGGTAACATTTCCATAAACATTGCGTCGAGCGTGTAGCTAATTGTCTATAGAATGTGGCAAGTTCATTATGTAGGGGAGGAATGACAATGAACATGACTTCGATATGACTTCATTTGTTTTAAAACAGAATGTGTTTATGCGCTTCCTTCCATGAAAACTGCAACTCTCGCTGTTACACATAAGTTAAGCTTATGTAAAGCGTATTGGCCGATGGACTCTGTGAGTAAAGCACTAATATAAGAATACTCCAGTCGGGGAGTTAACTTGGTACCCAGTGAGTTCCAGCCAGACACTATACAGACTGATCTATGCAGAGTGCGAAGCATCCGCGTAAAGACGGTCAACAGTTGCTTCACAATATAAAAAATTACGAACTTGATCATGCTAAAAAAGAATACGTTTATCGCCAACCACACACTTTCTGTGTGCTTTACAAATGGGGCTGAGGTGAGCCCCAGCATACATGTTGTGTGCGTTTAGAGCTCAACACATTATTGGCGCACCCGGTCTTTGTTAGCTTCATCACTCCAGTGTAAATTTGTGTTGTTTGTGATAAGTCATTCCCTTACAAAATTCCAGTTGTCACATTTAAGCGCATGTGAATGCGCGGGAGAGTAGGGCACACACGCCGAGCCTCTAGCTTGGTCGATTGGCTAGAACGTTGGCGAGATTTCTGGCCAACATTCTCCTTTCCTTGTCGGGAAAATGCGCGGGTCCCGGGAGGAGGTTCTTGCAGAATGCGCCACGGTCTTTACAATGCCTCACAAGAGGAAGCAGTGAGCTGAATGTCAGATAGCAACGTACGTGCACAAAACTCACGTATGTCACATCAACTAAATAATTTAATAATAAACTTTTTATCAAGATACCTCAGCGATTCCGAAATAGGCTTGGCACATAGTCCCCGAAATATAAGCATGTTTCAGAATCTCTCAAACGACTCTCGTGGCGTAAATACTGCGCTATCGTTTCTATTTTGGTTTTCTTTTTTTTTTTTTTGGGGGGGGGGGGGGGGGGCCAAATTTATTTTGTCTGGTGCGTGTCTTATCTAGGCCCTTGAAACAAATTGCTTCTTGGAAGATAGGAGTACATTTAGGCTTCCATTAATTCTGTTTCTACGCGATTTCTAAACATGCGACACTTACCCCCAGGAAAAGCAACGATTCCGTTTCTAGCCACCTTTGAATATATAGTTGACGATGAAACTCTGTAAGATATTGAGGAGGTGAACTGCACATTCATCAACTGCGAGTATGTAAAATAATATCAAAATATATAGTTCATTCGGAGTTATGGGTCGTCCAGCTGTTCTGGCGAGTTACTAACACTTGTCAATGGTTTCTATCAGTCAAGAAAGAAATCAAGGGTTGCTATCACGCAATATAAACCATGTCTATTTTCGGTATCTACTTGAATGTATCCGATATACTCACTTCGCAAGTTCACATAGCAAACACAGAACACAGTGGAGCAGTGCCGGATGGGAGGTATGCTTTCACACACCTTTCAATTACACACATTACCTGGTTCGCAAGTTCCGAAAGTTATAAATACCGTTTCTGAAGTAGAAAAAAAACTCTCTTCCTGAAGCACATACACCTTCACACGAGCTTCCGGGCTACATTTAGCGGGGAAACTCATGTAACTTTGCCGAAAGGCTTGCACATCTACAGGCCGTCGATTTTTGATCAGAACCCAGACATGCGAAGGCACAGAGTCGCGCCAAGGTCAATTGGACGCAGCACTTCGGCGTGCCAAGACATGATCTGGATCAGGCCGCCTGACCGAGAGACTTGTGTTCGACAAGTTGTACCCTTTTTTTGTCGGTCGCGTGCTTTCGCAAGAAGCTTCACGGGTTCTCAAATGCAGCTACAACCGTTTACTTCAGGGTTCTTTTTGTTTTTTTTCAAACACGTTTTTATCAAATGATGACGACCGTGGAGAAACGCGTCTTTCAGCAGGCAGCCGCTCAACCTCTGTAACGCTTCGTCCGGCTCGCTTTACCCCCCGCAGGGGGCACCTGTGAAAGCAGGTGCTTGGAGAGTGGCGTCTCCACGGACCCCGAGCCATGCGAGTTCGCCCACCCACGTCTTGCTGTGCGTGGCTTTCCTGTGTCCGGAAGAAAGCGCATCCTGGTGGCTAAGTCGAACCCGGGGTAGGTTTGGACCCTTAGGGGCCCCCCGGAGGAAGCAATACACCACTTCGGCCCCTGCTTCTCGTAAACGGGAGTCCTGGTAAGGCCCGGCCAGGATGATTCACACTAGTCGTCTTTTCTTCTACTATCCCCTCCGACCTTTCACTTTTAGCTCTTTTGTTTCTTTTACTTTTCTCTCATTTCTCTTACTCCCTTTTCACCCCTCTTCGGCGGCAAGGGCTAACCTTCGGTGGCGATGGACCTCTGTCTTGACCCACACTTGGATAAAGTTTCCCTGTAGCACTGTTAGCGCAACGTCTTGTAATGGTGCGTTACCTGACTCCTCGTTGGGCTGGGTGGTCGGCGGTGCACCGCGGATTCTGAACACTCTTTGCCCTCTTATGGCGCCCCACCCCTCCGAACGCCGTTCAGGGCACGCCCTTAGAACGCGCTGCCCTGAACAAATAGCCATCGAAAAGCTATGTGAAGTAGAAACATTTACAACGTTTTTTTTTTTTTTATCGTTCATTCGCTGGATGAACAAAAACCTATTTTAAAGTTCTCACCTTTTATTGTAGCAAAGGTGCTAGAAAATTTTGAAAGCTTTTCCCACAAGGCTCAAAACAGCACACTGGAGACCTTCTCGTGCAAGTAAACACAAAAAAAAAACGAAGTGGCGCGCTCATTAACCTGACTACCATCGTTGAAGTGAAGGTGTCGGTGAGCCCTCATCACACACTGAATACTGTCTGTGGAGTCCTCTCCGAGGACGACTTTCTGCACACAACTGAGGAAGAACTCCTCGAGGGATTCAGAAGTTCTGGTGTTGTCGCTGTTCAGCGTATCAAGTTTCGGAAAGATGGCGAACAAATCCCTTCGAGACATGTTATCCTGACTTTTGAGAGGCATACGCTCCCCGAGACAATCAAGACAGGATACTCGAACTGCCGCATCCGCCCTTACGTCCCCAACCCCCAGTGGTGCTTTCGTTGCCAGCGTTTTGGTCATGGAACACGCAGCTTTCGAGGGAAGGAGATGTGTGCGAAGTGTGGTAGTTAAAGTCACGTTTCCGATACTGCGAGGCCGCTGTGGCCAACTTCATTAATTACGATGGGCCACATCCTGCTTATTATCGTACATGCCTCTCTTGGAAGCTAAAAAAGGACATCCTTACCATCAAAGTAAAGGAAAACATATCGTATTCAGAAGCCAAGAAGCGTTTTTTTTTTTTTTGTCTAAGGGAAGTTTTGCCGAGGTGGTGCGCAGAAGCCCTGCATCACGCTGGGAGTCGATGGCCACCCGGGTCTCTCCCGAGATCTTGGCGGCCGACTTCAGGGACCCAGCTCCCCGACAGGGGCAGCAGCTGCTTCCTCCAGTCCCTGATGGTAGCTCGCGTGCTGTTCCTCCTTCCAAGGACAGGCCAGCAGCAGCCGCGCCTGCCCCCTCTCTTAGGTCCCCCCTGGGGAGACGGAGCGAGTTTCTTGCTCTTGTTCGCTAGAGAGGGCCCCCCTACCGAAGGAGCAGCATGGTGCCCATGCAGCTCCTATGAAACGAGGGGACTAGACGACCTGGGATGACCCGCTGCCCAGTTCTCCTGCAACCCTTACAGCCGGTCGTGGTCGGCGTTTGCCCCCCCTCCCCGCACAGCAGGCCGGACAAGTGCTGTTTTAAAAGCAACGGATAGTTCTCAGGAGGTGGAGGTGTCGAGATATGTTGACAATCTGTCCACTCCTGGTTCCGACCAGGACAGCATGGAGTGGGAAACACCCACCGGTAAACATAAAAAGAATAAGAAGCCTGTAGTCCCACCCAAACGACGATCCCAACGTCTTCCACCTAGTTTGTGTTGACTCTACAGTCTTACTTAATAGAACGCAGCTCTTAGGCGCCGCTTTCCGGCTTGAGCGGCGTCGGCGTTGGCGTCGCCGTCGGCTTAACAACGCGGTGCATTACGGGTTAATTTCCCCGCTAAATTTAGCGGCAGAACTTCCCCGCTAAATCTAGCTGAAGAATTTCCCCGCTAGATCTAGCGGAAAAATTTCCCCGCTAGATCTAGCAGAAAAATTTCCTCGTTAAATCTACCCTATTGAAAATTCCATCAAGATACGTAATTTGGGACACTGACTGCCAGTCAACAGCCTTGGTAGATGGACCATCAGATGACGTCTGACTGCCACTGCCAAGGGAATTTCATCAACAAGGGTGGCATTTATATAAGAGTAAAGCTATACGCACTCATAAATATCGCCAAATGCCTCGACAAAACAAAATCGAGAAAAAAAAAAGAAAAGAAAAGCAGGTCCACCGCGGATCGATCCCGCGTCTACTTGCGTACACATCGGACACCTTAACCCCTTTGCTATGCCATCGCTTAGGAAACTCGATATGACCATTCGTTTTATACGAGTTTAGCGGAGCGCGTATAGCTATTTCCGTCCGAAGTGGACTCCGGAGAGCGTATAGCTTTACTCTTTATCTAAAGCTCAAATTCCGAGGTGGCAATCTTGGATGGCTATGAAACGGTTCACAAGCCGCGGTGGCCATTTTGCAAGGCTGTGAAACGGTTCACAAATCCCTAAAATGAATGTAATTCATGACATGAAAAATCAGGAAAAGTGTGTACCCGTCGTTTTTTTTTTTTTCCCCTTTTGAAATTTGCGTTTTTCGGGCAAAAGGGATATTCGTTTACAAACGGGACCACATGCACCGTAAGCATGCTTCAAAGAAACGCCCTCGATGTCTGAACCTTTCGGGACGACCGTATACACTTTAATTCGCAAGACCTATGAGACTCCGTTGAAGCTAGACAGCAAGCATGCATGGTACGACAGACAGCCCTGGCTTCCACGGACGAACGCGAGCAGCCCTGACACAGAGGTAAAGCCAAAATAGCCCATGCCAGATAAAAAGGTATAAACTTTCAAGCCCAGACATCTCGGACCGAGTCAGGAGCATTTTAGTATTGCAGCGCGAGATTCCAACAATGAGTGCATCGCTCTAAAGAATGCTTCGTCTGCATATGCAATTAAGCCTTCAGCATGTTATGCAAAGCACTCGTACATCACTCGCCGTATTTCAGTTCTACTCACCTGCCATGTAGAGTACTTTCGCGTCATAAAGCGATCCTTTTGTTCGCGCGTCTCCGGCCCAGTAGACCTGGTACACCTTGTTGTCTTCAACTACACCGCTAAAGTCCCTCACATCGTCGGAACTCACAATAGGCTGGGTCTCGTCGAGTAGAAATTCTACTAAAACATAAGAAATTGTAGAGCCCGGGCAGGATCGACAGGTTGGAGCAAGCGGGCAAACAAAACGAGTCGAGAGCGATTGTTCATGAAAGCTCGGCAAAGCCTTTATGGGTGAAGCGAAGTGGCGTGTTCGGTGTTTCGGCGGGCTTCTGAGCAAGGTTGTCGGTCGGCTGCGTGTCATATCTCTAACATCAGCGGTTTTAGGGGCTCACGTCCCGAAATCGTTTTCTTGTGCACAGATTGTTTTTCGTATTCATATATTTGTCGAAACAGCTAGTGGTATCCGAACGAACTTTACGTCCTTTGACCGTACGTCTGTCTGCACGTCAAAGCTTTTTCACGTACAGTCAGAGACAATCGATGTACAATCAGAATCGCCACCAAGACATCTTGATGGCATTTCGCGGCGGCCGACTGCCACCAGGAAACCATCAGAAAGCCGACAAGTGGAGTCTGACTGGAGTTTGACTGTCGGTCAGAGTAACTTGTTGGCCAAGCAGACATGCTTGACGTACAGTCAGGCACAGTCAGCGGTCCACTAGAAAACATTGACTGCCAAACAGGGTTACCATGATGAATTTTTCCTTCGGGGAACGTCGCCGCTGAAAGCCCCGTCGATCTCGATGGGTACGAAAACACTGGACCGCGGCGGTAAGTTCACGTTTTTTGCGAGGACTCGGACCGGGTATGACGTCGCTTGGGGTTCCTCGAGCGCTGGAGCAGGTTTTCGTAGCGTCAGTCGGTTTCCTCCGAGGTCGATGACGGCGCCATCCTCGCAAAGAAAGTCCATTCTTAGAATAGCGACTCTCGAGCAGTCTTGCAGAACGACGAACTTGACAGGGCACGTCTCACCGTCGATCTCGACGCGAGCAGTGCACCTTCCGACAGGCGTGATGAGGTGTCCTCCGGCGGTTCGTATCTGCGGTCCATCCCACGGTGTCGTGACTTTTCAAAGGTGGCGAGAGAGCCTCCCACTCAATACTGAGTAGTCTGCCCCGGTGTCAACGAGTGCCGATGCGTTCTGGCCATCGATAACAACGTTTAGGTTGTTGGACACCTTTGCAGACGCGTCGGTGCAATGCGGGGCGTCGGGAGATTGGGAGCGCTCCAGCGTTCTTGGAGGCTGTTTGCTTCCGTCGTTTCCGGCAACGTCACCTCCAGGCGTTGCCGCACTTAGTTTTCCCGACGACGCAGGGGAGACAGGCTCTCTCGGCAGGATCGGGGCGCTGGGGAGGCTGAACGTCGTGGCGATGGGGAGCGGGCTTCAAGCCGGAGAGACGACTCAGCGTACGGCGAACGTCGGAGGTACTCCTCAATGTCGCGACGGTGTTCACCGTGCCTCGGGCGTGGGTCGTTCGGGTGGAACCCAGGCAGGCCCATTTGCCGGTAGGGATAACGGCGGTAGATATGGTCGGCCTCCCCGCAGTGGTAGCAGATGGGTCGTCGAGCCGCTGTCCTCCACACGTCAGTTTTCCTTGGCGCCGGCTGTTCTCGGCGGTCGTACTGACGTACTTCGTCGTTGCGTCGGGGGTACGCCTGCGTTGGTGGGTCTCGTAGTGGCGTCACCGGGTATTGTTGAGCACCGGGTATTGTTGACAGGCTCATTGTTTTGCATATCTTGTGGCTGTGTCCCGTCCTTGAGCCCAAGCGCCGCATTCATTTCACTGAAATTTTTCAACGTCATATTCCATTTCATCCTGAACTCCTTGAAGGAGAGAATCCTCTAGTCTCTTTTGAACACCGACTCTTCCCTTTTGGTTATCATTTTGTGAAACCCGTCCTAAATTACAATGATCCTTACAATTAGTTTGGTGCAGATGGCCTCGTAGCTTTTGAGCCATTAACCCCCAAAATCTCTCCGGCTCGCTTTACGCAGACCCAAGATGGCCGATTCGGAACTTCTGGTGATTGCGATCGCGGACTGGGGAAGCGCGATCCAGCAAATCGTCATAGCGATCAGTGTGAGCGATGCTGTATTCCTAGCACTAGCAGACGATAAAAAAGCGAGCTCCGTGCTTTTGAACGTCTGTGGCAAAAAGTACACATTCTTTTTCCTACTTCTTTTTTTTTAATTTTTCAGTTGTGTTCTTAGGTGTGTATCGCTCAAGAGGAGGATGCTGTAGTGGTGAATTCACGCTGACGTTTGAATCGCACCGCGAGGCGCACCCGCTCGTTTTCATCATTGAATGCTGGTGCAACTGTACTGAATCTTTAAGCATTTCCGTTCGCAACCACTTCGTGATTGCGGTTAAACCGCCAGTGCAAAAGGGGCACGCGGCGCAAGTCTTTCATATTTTACGTTCTGGTATATCAGCGCCGAGATATTTCGGTGGTGCCCTCTAATGGTATCCGTCCGTGACGTCACGACTGGGATTTGCCTTGCCTTGATGTCACCAGTTGTTACCCTGGCTACTTACCACCAGGTGCGACGACGAGTTCGATGGTGTGTTTAAAAACCACAATGGAAGCTAGGAACCATCGCAACCGGAACTAACACCGTCAAAGTTGACAATCTGACAATGCTCATATGCCCACGGTCTGGCCAATCGTGGAAGGATGACCGCAGCGACGCTTTGGGTCGCGCACATCGCTAATATGTATTGATCCCGGAGTTACACTGCCGTAGAAACCAGTGATAGTGTGGGACAGGGACGCTTTTTACAGCGAAGCTGTATATGACTCGCTGGTCGGATTTTTGCGGTCTACAATTATGAACAGCTGCTTGCGTCCCAAATGACTTCCGGTCGCACCGTCTTTGCAAGCCTGAAGAGCTTGCTTATGTCACCAGTGCTTAAAAGCATAAATGCTACACGGACAACAAAGTTCAGATTTATTGAGAACATACGGTTTTACAATATTACATCTCAAAGGAGGCAAGTTGGTTTACAAGAATACTCGAAACATTTTAAGAGATCTCTCACTCCTTCGTTCACTTGGCGTTCACCTAAAAGTTGGTCGTTAAACGTTTCATCTACATTTCAAGCAGCGGTGTTAGGATGGTCTTTGTTCATTATTTTTTATAAACCGAAAGTTCTCTGTTACGTCAAAGACTGGAGCACCATCTGGTGGCGTTTAACATAAAGAGAGTCTAAAGTGAAGTGAGCAATCATTGCACGTACAAGCACAGTTTTGCTAACCAACCACCCTCAAAACGATGTTGTTTTTTCATTGATTTTTTTTTTTTAGGTTTACCGCGTTTGGGGTGATATAAAGGCAAGGTCCCTGAGAGACCCTCCGCCAGCTAAGGTTAAGAAGCCTCTGGTAGCTTCATGATATATTAAAAAACAAAACCAATACTACAAAATGAAGTAAAGTAAAAGAGGAAAGCATCTAAAGAGCAAAATCATTTGCTAGACGATATCATTAATAAACGCCAGTACTTCATATTTGTTTTAAAATATGGCAATGAGGGTTAACGATATAAATCGAACATGCTGAGAAATTAGAAAAATACTTAAATGTAAAAGAAAACCATACGCAACACTTGAGCAAATGAAAACAAACTCGACAACCGTCCGGAGCAGTTACAATGGAGTGTCACTTGGAAGAAAACTAAAATACAATCACACCTTCGGCATCTGAACAGCAACAAATGCACGAATGTGGTTTTTGATTTATTTGTTTAAGATTTCGCTGCATTTGCGATGTCATAAAAAAGTAAAGGCATATCTATTTTCGCGAAAAGGTGACCGCGTGCCCCATTAGAGCTGTGTACTAAGTTTGTAACTGGCATTTCACAAGGTATTACAAATAAGCTGAGTTTAACGCCGCATCCTGCATATTGGCGCCCGCGGAGCTGGCGAAGTAGGCATCGCGCCCGTGGCCTAACGGTTGTCGTGCTTGCCTCGCACACGAATAGCCGAGGTTCGATGCCTGGCCGCGGATACACCTTTTTTGTTGTTTCTGTAATGCTGTGTTCTGGTAAATGAGAGAGCCCTGTTGGGGCCTACCCGAGGCTAGAATGTTCTACGCGCCGAGTTTCTTCCGCCCATTGTTCCAGAAGCCCACGCATCTACATAAGGGGCTCCGCGTGCCGAGCCGAAGGTAGTCTAGCCCCAGCGTTCGATCCTGCTGTTTCGCTGACATCGACGCCTGAGACGCTCACCTTACTCTGTTTTGTTTTGGGCACAAGTTGTCCCCATTAAACGTCTAGTTCCCTAGTTATTTTCCGCCTTAACATTTGTCATTGTTGACAGTTTTGGTGGAGGTGCGGCGTATCACACTTTATGCCCGTGAAGCGCACCGCTCCGAAGACACCCCGGCGAATTGAGGTGCTCAGCCCCGGGTGGCTACCCTTCGCGAAGGAATCGGTGGACGCTAGCCGCCGGGGTTTAAAGGGTGAGTTTCCCAACTGAGGGTTTTAGTAACGTTGTCTTATGGGTAACATAAAAGACCCTGTTTTTTGTATTTTTTTTGCCGATTCACCATTTGTGAATCTGGACAATATATGCGTCAATTACGTATAACCAAGATGAGCACATACGTAAATCGTTTTAATCGAAACAAACGAATATTCCAATAGAAACAAATGACGTCACACAGGATATTTACGGGACGTCATTTTCTCTGCTGAGATTATCGAGGAAAATAAATTTTTTATAGGCAAGTTGACGTAAATTGTCAGGCTAAATGTAGCGTGGAGACTGAATTGGCATATAGGTGAAGTAACGTCAATGTCCTGCTATATACTGCGGGAAAACTAATACGGTGCATCGGTCAGATGATGGGAATTTCCTCATTCAATATACCTGGGAAGCTTAATCAGGGAAGATTTCGCGTGACGTCAATTCCCTCGCTAAATTTACCGGGGGAAATACAGGGACGGCAAGACGGACGAAGGGAAAAATATTCTATGATATGAAGTTTCCGTTTCAAAGTCTTCCATGCTTTTAAAGCTTCGCGGGTGATTGGACCGCTTATTTTATAAAAATCGTTAACATTGAAAAGAAACGCATAACAATTGTACTCTTAGGAAGACGAAATGCACAAATGACCAACGGCATCAACTTCTTCAACTCGTCGTCTAAACTCCACGCGTTCTCAAACGTCTACATACATATCGTTCCGCAGTTCTCCTCGAATGCCCATTAGCCTCTTAAAAAAAAAAAACAGTGTTTTCTCATCCCAATTGTTATGCGCTGTCAGTGACGAAAAACATAAAAGCCCTCTTGCTATTGCGAATCTATGACAATTACAGCACCATTCCGCTCGCCCTCCTCGCTGACTACGAGATCAGTGTATGGTGCTTCAATCCACTTCATGGGGAATTTGAATGGCGGTGCATAACCTGTCAAAATGGATATCGGCTTTTCAGTGGGGGAAACGTAAGTGATTTTTTCTGATTGTAACATAATTGCTTCAGAAGTATTTTTACAAATTTCCACGCAGCGTATACTCTAGTAAGCCTAGGTAGAGGCTGTCGTTCTCTAGTTGGTTATGTTCTACGCGTGTTGCGTCATTCTTTAATCTTCTACAGCGTAATTTTGACAAATAAGCATACTTTTTCTTAAATATGTCTTGTTTTGTACGCTGTTCCCAAACATTTCGTTGGCATACTTGCATTAACGCACTCCCCTAAACACCTTCATTTCCTATTAGACGAAGGAGGGTGTAGCTCGGGGCTATCACTAAAGTAATCGTTCTAACTTCTGCGCACGCAAAAAGAGAAGCGCAGCGAAGATCTGATATGGTATTGGGTTGAATTAATATACATCACAAGTCACAGAAAAAAAAGCAATTGTTAAAACACATACATATTTACAAATAGAAAAAACGCCAGATTAAACAAAAATAAACGGAGCACAACAAATTCTTAAGGAGATATATATCCGAATAGTGAAATACGAGGCCAAATGATGGTGATAAAAATCCTCTTGCAGGCGCAGCCAGCAACATTGAGGTGCTAAACTTTATAATCACTTCTGGTCTAAAATAAAAAAAAAATGGCCAATTTTGTTCGGGGCTTTTATTTGCATAGTTAAAGGGACACTGACAGAGTATTTATAATCGCCGTTGTATTTATTTGCACAACGCATACGAGAACCACACTACGCAGAACACGATTTGCGCATCGGAATTCGCTTTCTTTCCGCCCGAGAACCGCCGATCGAAAACTGGCCGGTTTGAGTCGCGCTCACTCTCCTCTCCGTGGTCACGTGCCCTTTTCTATGGTTTAGACACAACCACCAAAGGTAATCAAAGTCGTGGGTCATTGAAAGCACACACTCAATATTAAAAATAGTAAAGAAATTTGATACCCATTTTTGCAGCTCCTAAAAAGCCGAAAATGCGTTGATTAAAAAAAATTTGCACAGTTGCATGATTTTTGCCGACCTTCTCCTCCTCTATATTTCATCTTCCTTCCCCAGTTTGTTTTCGGTTCATGTTTCCAGCAGTTGGTTTTTTTTAACTTTAATAAAAATATATGTGAAGCTGTAGCAAAATATTGATTAGGTAATCTTCTGACGCCATAATGAATCGCCCGTCAAAATTGATCTAAAAATTTTGGGGGCTGTCAGTGTCCCTTTAAAAACCAAAAGTACGACAGCAGTTGTTGTTGGCAAATGGTGTTGGCTTGTGTTGCAGGACAAGCTTGCCCGTACATCTTTGTATAGCCTAATCAACCCTCTAATAAACCTTATATTTGAAACTTAACAAATGAAAATTTCCAACATTCCAATATCACCTTAATTATTTCGCTTTATTGCTGTATCTTCAACTTATTAAATGAACGCGACCAATTGCTTATCTTCAATCAGTGTTCTCTAACACTTACCCCTTCCTTCCCTTGGCGTTAGTACGCGTACACAATTTTGCCACAAGGTCGATAGCAAACGTTATAACAGATTGATAGCATTGTCCGGTATAATTTGCATCAACCTCCAATTTTCTGTCGAATGAGGCCTTCTTTTCGTAGATGATCGTTGTTCTGTTAAGCTCTTTGAGAAGCTGTAAAAACCAGAAAAATTGCATAATTATAAAAGTCCCCTCACTATATGACATTAGCAAGGATGCCACCTATGCAACACTTTTAGACCCCAGAAAAGTGGGTGGTCTTTACAGGTTCGTGGGCACCTTTAGTGCTGTACAATTTAAAAGTTCCAAATACCATACAAATCAGAACGTTTGTTGAATTAAAGTTATGGAAGAAGAATGGACTTCATTTAGTGGTCACAGAACAAAAATACATGTTCAATAAAGCAGAAAATATATTCCGTCTAGTTATTTGTAACTAGTCAGACGCGAGACAAAAACTAAGGAACAAAAGAGTATTACAACGATGGGCTAAGAGCCTGCACCAGCCTAATATGACTAAACGAAAGGACACGTGTGGTACATGTTTAACAGAAAAACGTAGCACTCAGATAGAGCGAATAGTGTTTTCAGTTTGTGTCCTTCTAGCCACACTTAAAACGTGACTCAAGAGAAAAGTATATCCGACCTAGGCACTGGTGCTGGAGTTCACGATCTTCAGCCTGTTATATAACTCATTAAGTTCTTTATTGTTTTTGGAGCTCACCCACAAAAAGGGCTTCATTGCTGCTTTATATGCAAAATGCATGTAATCCGTCTGCCGCGGCTGCGAATTTGCACCTGCCACGCGTGTTTCATGAACTGAGTCCGTGTGAGTCCCAAGGCGACGGGAGAGAGAAGAGGAAGCGTTCGAAGCGCTCAGAACGCGGGACCATATCAAAGACAGCATGGCGCGGAAGTGGAAGGACGTTGGTGACGGGCCTGAGCTTTTCCTCACTTCCTCCTAGCCAGGTTCTCGGCACTTTCAAGTCCCATACCTCCTCTCAAGTATGTGTTCTGTGTTCAAGGATGGCGACGCCGTCTTCACCCAACGCGACACCCCGAACGCCGACCCCGCTTCAGTCTCCACCCGCCTCAGCTTCGTCCCTCAACCTTGTACCTCGGATCGTCGGCGCCTCGTCTCCAAAGCACCCAGCGCTCAGCCATGGAAGGGAGCTGATAAGTTTCTCAATGAGCTATCGAGTTCGTTTCTTCAATTATCGTGTGCTTTCTTACCTCTTCTCAGAGCCATCGCTATGGGGCGCGTATATTTTCCGTATCTTTCCCAAGTGCGTCTCCTGTGTACTTTGTTTGTTTTAATGGAAAGGTTTTCTTTCGTGTACATGCAAACGGCATCGTCTCATTTAACTGAGGTCATTACGTTCCGAGAGTATCACATCTAGAAAATCTGAAACTTTAACCCTTGTAAGTACACTGGTTCATGAATCTATCGTCCGTAGCAATGACTCCTCGCGTTGAAATTGACTAAACGTTGGACGGAGATAGCTGCGTTTGCGAAACGTCGGTTAATACACACTGATTACTGACGCTGGACATTTTTAACGAATTAACTCTCAATTGACTGAACTAATCACGAGTATACATTGAGCACTAAAATACAATGTGAGATATCTAAGGCATTTCTTTTTGTAGGTTCCGTTATCTTTTAATAGAAGGATTTATAAAAATGTAAAACTTTTTATTCCAAAGGTAACCTATATTCTTAACTCGGTGGCTGAACACGTTGGGCTGTCAAACTAATTTAGTTTGGAAACCTTAAGGTGAAACGCCGCCCTTGGTTAGTGCAATTGTGACCCAACGGATGGCGATGGGATCGTCTTCCAGGCCTGGCACATCGATGCAATAAATCGTGTGTGGTGGCACCTGGATAGACTGATATTTTTGTATATCGTGAAACTGACATCCCTGGTCCTTCACTTGTTTCTCCCTGCGCGTACTTTCTGTAGAACGCGACTCGCCTGCGACAGTTCTCGTGCAAATAGAATAGTTGCCTACCCTTACAGCTCACGTCTCCGGCAAATCCGGTCAGAACAAAACGTGGAAATCGTCCTGAGGTAATGACGAGAAACATGCACGACAAACTAACCGGCGCTTTGAAAAGTATGAGATGTGCGGTGTGTAATTAACACACCGGAAGTTTTGGAACGTCACTTCCACATGTTAAAATGTGGTCAGATTTGTATGACGGATCGGCCGTTATGTCGTTGATCTGTTCGGCAGTTTATGGATATCCGGAAAAACGTCATGACGTGATAGACGTGGGTTCTCAAAGTTTTAGTTAGAAGAATCAAGTTAACCGAGAATCAAAACAAATGAACTATTTTTCTTTTTGTCAGATGTCTAGTTTCAGTTTGCTGGTTTGTTTATTTAGACGAAAACCATGAGACTGGAAAACATAAGAAAATCGCTCTCAGCTGTAGATATTCAGTTCGGTAAGCCAGAAGTAAGAATGGTACAATAATCATAGGCTTAGTACATGACAAAAGTAATTCCAAGTTTAAATCATCAAAATTATTCTAAATTATCAAAACTATATTGAGTACTGAGTGCAGAGATATATACAATTACTGGCCTGTCAAAGATATTTGTTCTGTGGCTAGCTTTTGCACGGAGTTTAAGCAATGTAGCGGTGTTCATTTCCTGATTTGTGCGGGCAAACTTATGCTGTGTCAAAAATAAAAATGGACAAATGGATAAAAATGAAAACTAAAACAACGCGACGTTTTACACTAGCCTTAAGTGGATCAAAAGGTCAGGGTACATAGAAAGCTTGTACACGTACTGCTCAGTCTGTAATGATTGAATTTGAATAGTACCTTATTACCTTTAGGCTTGGTGTAAACTATCTCCTGATAGCTTGCAAGAGAACAAGAGCGACTATCTTCACTTTGTGTTGATAAAAAAAAAAAACTCCTCCTGCTGACAGCCACCAATTTTCTCGGCGCAGATAATTAATATGCACCGGCTATGAAGGGTTCGCCACAGAGCGCCTGGTTACAGAGAGCTTCTGCCACATGATTTCATACCGTCACAGATGTTTTTAATGCGAAAGCATTCACTGGGGGGGGGGGGGGGGGGGGTGCCACAGATCGAGTCGACGTCATCAGCTGCCGCGCCAAACGCCAAATAAATTCCCCTCTCCAAGTGAAATCGAATTCTGATGGATAGGGGTCCTATTGGCTGGCACGCGTTACAGTTTCATAGGGCGAGGTTTCCATTGGCCGATGCACATCAGTTTCAAAGAAAGCCACCCCATGGCGCTACGTGCCCGCGCCAGAGTGTGCCAGGAAAAGGGAGCGTATGGCTGCCGGGGCCTCCCCATATAGGTTTTTCGTCAAAATTAAAAATTCGACCCCAAGTCCGTGCCTGCGTTGAGATGAAACTACCCAAAATTCATTTATCCCAGACCAAAATACGTTCCAAAGGCCCTTTAGGCAATTTATTTGACAAATATGGTGAACGATTGTAAAGTGAGAAAGTATATATTCTTCCCTCCCCTTCTTATTTTTGTGTTCAAGTGTTCCAATCAGCCACACAAACCTTTTTTACATTGACAAGGCAAAGGCCGGACTCCCCGTACTGCCATTGGAAAACTGTCATCTTTATTTGTAACTTTAAACTAAGTTAAGTTGCATATTTTTATTCGGTATTTTTACCGATCATATGCTCCACCTAAACTCACATACGTTGTGAATTACTATGTAGTGTCTTGTGAAACTCAGTTTTCTGGTTTCTTCGTAGTCAGCTAATTTTGTTTGACTCATTCGGTGTATTAAAGGGGTACAGAAACGAAATTCTGGCACTTATTTTTTTGTTCAGATGTGGTCTATGTTGTGCCATCAACCCGGATACATCAACCTATACTAGTGTGTCCGTCCTGCCGGCTGAAAAGCGGAGAAAACTAATTTTCAAATAAATAAACATATTTCAAAATTGCATCAGGAGTGGTCTGTGAACCTCCGTTGCAATGCCGCCATATTTTGTGTTCTCCAGAAGCAGCTCCAGTTCG
This sequence comes from Ixodes scapularis, assembly GCF_016920785.2. Lineage (NCBI taxonomy): Eukaryota > Metazoa > Arthropoda > Arachnida > Ixodida > Ixodidae > Ixodes > Ixodes scapularis. The sequence goes on along the minus strand of NW_024609880.1, from coordinate 104,701,692 downwards.
CGGCAGTATGGCTCGGTTGTGGAAGTTCTGAATGTGACTTGGCGGGGCAACGTGCATTCAGCACTATCAAGGTCGCAGTCTTTCGCAGACGGTAAGTGGAAGCAGGGTTGGATTTCCGGGATGGGGGCGGTGGGGAGGCGAACGCGCCCCCTTAAGCCCTTCAACGTCAACTTTTTTATAGGGAAGATTGATATACAGCTGCCAAATGGTCAGTGTTTGGTGACATAGCAAATATTAGGTGAGCAAAATTCATCCGGGCAACGTCTCAGCTGTAGCGTATTTCAGCAGACTCCACCCCCCACACCCCCACTCCAAATGCCTACCGCCTCCCCTTGTCCTCTCCCCCAGGACGCGCTCTGAATAGCGCGCTCGAATGTGGCACCGAGTGAATACCTTATATACATAGCTTACGGGTTTCGTCATAGCTGGGTGCTGACGGTTATTTCTACTGACCGATTTTCTCGAGCAACTACTTCTGCTGTGTGAAACTAATACGATAAACCGAACGCTCGCGGCACATAAAATACCGGCATGGCCGCGAATGTAGTTATGGGCAGGCTATGTGTAGGTCATAAGGCCTACAGCCCTCGGATATTACTGCTAAGCGGAATTGTCACGCGTTGACGCCACCGAGTGGCAACGCTCGGACCCACAGTACTCTTGGCCGTGCAGGAACTATTGACGTCATGAGCGCGATACGTATTGCGTTAGTCGCTGGCCGACTTTGAAGCGAGGGGTAGAGAGTTCGCACCTACGTCATTTCGTTTCCGTACTCCTTCAAATATCTAACCTATTCTTATATTTAATGTTTGCTTGAATAACTCACAGCGCCTGATGGGTGTCTTTACTTCATTGCAGGCGCACAGTGCTTAATATAATGATCCAATATCTTTGCCATATCCCTTACTTTAGCAATGGTTTTTATTCCACAATTATCAGTACAAACAATACTTAATAGTTTACATCATTTTGATTTTTTCAATTACATTTTTTGTGAGGAGAAGTATTGCACCGAATACAAATTCAATAAATCACACACAGTTATTTTTTTTTGTAGCTTAAGTTAAGCACTTCAGGCGAACAGTATTATGGCTTGAATTCAAGGGGTCCTACTCCCAGTCTTTTGATATTTCGGATGTGCGTAAAAGGAGACCGTACCTCTCCAAGTGTGAACGAGCTGTAGCACACTGAATGCGTTGAAGTCCATCGATCAGAAGAAGGTAAACCTGATCCCACACAGCGATTGACTGCTGTAATGCTGGTCTTGTATGTGCATGATCTGTTCCCTAGTCGTAAATATTAGGTTTTTCACCTCCACCGATCGTGTAATGTTCTAAGTGAATATATTCAGACCCCGAATATTTAATGTAATTTATGCCATAATCATAAAGTTAATTGTTTCACTACATAGAGAGTACTGCAGATCTGCTAATTTATTGTGGTTATTTGTGAACCATATGGTAACACATTAAGTGAGGTTCAATCATGTGCAACTGTTCCTATACAACGTTTCAATGCGTTTGGTGACCCCACAAAGCAGTGTACATTCTGTTTCATCAGCCGCTGTAATGTGCAATGAACAACCCTCTGTGAAAATGCTCATTAATGTTCTACTCGGGAGTGCATATTGATATTTAAAATATTTAAATCCATTGTGTTGTACAGCACTCTTGCGATCTCTTTTCTATGCTTCATGCCTACACTTCCATTGCTGCTCTTGATAGCATCTATTTTAGTGTTCCAAGGAAAAAAACGAACATCAATACGTAGACTTTTATATGCGTCCATTTCACGCTTCAGAGCTATGGAATTCACTGTTTTTTCTAATTATTTCGTCCTGCAGGCCAAATATACGTTGTTATCGAAAGCAAAGTTTAGTTTAATGCAGAGTTTAAAGGAAAACTCTATTTTCCATATACTTGTAATTTATTAAGTCATTCTAGTCGAAAATGAACTGACATAAGCGAACTCAGCAAATATTAATAAATAGAACCCAGGGACACACCTTCCGATTGAGACAAAAAATATTGATTTAGTGTAGAGCGGAAACATCAATAATTCTACACTAAGTACCTTTGTTGCCTGCTTCGCACATTGGACGTGGTATGGCACAAAATAATAAACCGCGAAGGAGAAAAAACATGCAGGATAAAGTACATGAAAAGAATGCAGCCTGGTTTTCAGGTTTTGAGGAGTGGATTGTTCATAAACGCTAACGTACTGGTAACGTTGGTTGAAGATCTCTTACCACATGACTGTACGAACCCCGAGAGCAACTGGGATCAGTTAGTCAACAGACATAACTTGCTCCCAACACTGGTAATGCGTCAAGTATAAACATTTAAGGGGAAGGCTGGTCTTTATCTTCGCGTTTTTATCTTTCAGTTATCGTGCTGCAATTTACTATACTGATGTATTTCTCAGTGGTGATTTCAAATATGCAATTAGTTTTCAGATAGCTTTACTACATCCTGAGTTATCAATAAATTAGCCATTTAATTAGGTCCTCTTTACGGGTCGTTAGCGTAAAATTCTTCAAAATATATCGGAAATTTTTATAGAATTGCATTCCCCCAGACATGTTTTGCGCGGTGATGCTATTTTTGTTGCTTTTTATCTCATACAATCATTTTAATTAATTAGCCTCAAAAAGATTTAACCTCCCGTTTTGTGCAACTTGGTTGCAGATGTGTTTTACCAATGTAATATTATTAGATTAGACTTAAAATAGCATCACCGCACAAGATATGTCTTGGTGAATGCAATCCTATAAAAATCTGTGATATATTGTGAACAACTTTATGCTAAAGGCCCGTAAGGATGACCTAATGAAAATTACAAATTTGTTAATAACTCGGGATCTAGTAAAGCTATCTGAAAACTAGTTGCATATCTGAAATCACCACTGAGAAATACATCAGTACTCTAAATTTCAGCAGGATCAATGGAAAATAAAAAACAAAAAGTTAAAGACCAGCCTCCCCCCTTAAGGGCTCTGGTGCGTGTATTGAGTGTGGTCAATATTTTTAAAAGAGCTTAAAACAAACCCCTTCACAGGCATTACTGGAGCGGTAAAATATTTTATATAAATCGTTCCCATAGAACGGCAATACTCCGATGCAAATATAAGACACGCGACATGCACCTAACGTAAAATGTTCAAGAAATATTTTCGTTTTCCTGTTCAAATGTATGTTCATCTTCATATACGTGCACACAAAACAATTACCACAGTGAGTTAGCAAATAAAATTAGTCACTAGCCTTTAAATTAGCAAATTTCTTTATGGGTTCATATATATGTGGTTGGTTGAAAAAACAATGTCGCGGAAACCCATCATATTTAAGTTCATAAAACTATACCTTAAAGAACTCGTCTGCTGGTCCGTCGGGATCTCTGGTACTTTCTGCCACCGAAGGTGTATGCATTGCAAGGATGCCACAAACCACTACAAATGCCAATGTACGCTGCATGTTCAGTCAGAACGGCGTCTTGTCTTATACAATCGTGTGCGCAACAAAGACGAGGACAAAAGCAGAGAAGGGGACACAACAAGGCGCACGGAACGGCGTCTTGACTTTGCTTGGAGTCTTGGCTTCTGATACTCACTCTTTTATTTCATCAAGCCATGACATGTGACTGCCATAAAAAAAAAAAAAAAAAAAAAAAAAAAAAACTTTGATCTTTTGCTACGTAAGCTGTTGATGTAAAGACAATAATTTTGTGAGTATTTATATCTTGTTGTTTCAAGTGACAAGAAATGTTGGCAGTTGCCCCTTCCGTTCTTGCTTTGTCCGTTCGCAGGTTTTATACAGGATGTTTTATTTTCATCTGTAACCTTCTTTTTAAAGGTGGTGAAAGTTAGACGAGTGCCGCCTTCATCACGTATTTATCAGGCTCGATTGACATTAGATGTGTGAATAATCGTTGTGTAATTTGACTAAATAATTAAAACTTGTTAATTAACTCTTTGATGATTAGCACTGAGGTCATGTTGCCAGTTCTGTATCGATGGCAATTAAAATAAACCTGACCAATAAAAAATATATGCAAAAATGTAAATATTTTTGAGACATTCTTCGCTAAATTTTTATATTTTCTAGAGTGATTAAAATTGCGTGCCAAACGCGCGCCGCAAGCCCTTCCCACAATGAAGCTTAGACGAGTGACGCATAGTCATTCCAGTCACGTGTTCCCTTCTGTCGTCTTCGTACACACGCACAACACGCTGCCGAGATAGTGACTACATTATTGAAATAACTAAGTCACTAATCTATGTGTCATTGCGGGCAGGGAATTAATAAACGGGTTTCAATCGCTCATTGAGCGAATTTTCCGAAAATCGAGGGTTATTATTTTTATGGCTGTTCAGATTCGACAGTTCTGAATTTTTATATAAATATTTTTGCTTCAATGCAAGCAGTACGCACAATAGGAGAACCCTATTTTTGTTAAAGCGAACAGAGCGTTACATTCTCTGTTAAAACGTTTGACCTCAAAACGTTATATTAAAATGAGTTAAAAATTCGCAGAAAATATATTGATATAAAAGAGTTGCGCAAAAAGTCAAGTTTGTCATTTCAATTTTCTTCAAACATAAACTTCATTACAAGTAAATTAACTGATTCTTGCACGCAAGTTTCCGTGCGTTATATATAAAAATATTTACGGCATAAAAATTTATTTTAATTTCTATTGCATCAAAGTTGGCGCAATTAAGAAAGTCATTGGTCAACCTCCTCTCAAACGCGAATTTGCCTTCCGAAAAAAAAAAAAAAAGTGACCTGCAAAAAAAAAAAAGAAGCAGAAAGGTTCGTCCTGTTGTGTGGTCACATTTTGCTTTCTCTATAACGATTTAATTGGAAACATGACACTCTTTTGACTATCCTTATCTGAACAATCCCTTAAGATGATGTGCAAGTATTCAATTCGTTATGCCCTTCTCTCGCTATTCATAAGCTAAGACCTGCCATATTCTGAAATATCTGTTTCACTGAGATGCACGACCGCCTCGCTACTAAATAGTGCAAACGGAACACGTTTGGTGTCGGTGGTGACTGGGGCGATCCACCGACCTGCCGCGCCGCCAATAAAAGACGACGGTCACGTTACCCGTTAATACGTGCGCGGTGGCAATAGAGAACAAACGGAACGTTATCCCTAAGCTCGGAGTGGGTCGCACCATACATTCCGTCCTCAACATCGGACGCTGTACAGTGACAAATGATACCAGGAGCAGCAAGAAGAGTTTGGTAGAAATAAAGAAAAAAGTGTTGCCAATCAAATACTACTAAAGAGATAAGAATGATCAAATTTATTTGACGTCTTCCCAATACCCTGCCTGTCTTGAGATATTGAATTTATCATGTTTAAATACGCATCTGGGTTTGCTACGCACTGTGCTAAGCAATGCAGTAGAATAGCAAAGAAAAATAAACTGTTTGCCTTTTGTTTTAGAATGCTAGTGTGTCTAAACACTTTGCTGTCCACGCCACCTAGACACCCAAGAGTTTTTTTTTTTTTCTGTGATACTTTTATTACGCATATTTTAACTGTTACTTAAAATGGTTTCGGGTGCATTTTTGTACAAACAAAAGCCAAGTGCATTTATCTTTGTTTCATAACATACATTATTGAGCCGCATTCTTGAAGGGCCAAATAAGATATAATACCGCTTTCAAGCCCTGCAATTAATTGTCTTAAAGTGTTACATGTTTCGTTAAAGTGTCGTATTTGTGAAATGCGACACTCTCGACTTCGAGACAGAAAACGAAACGGAACTGCATTTCATTTTTTGCTTGATGTGCATATAGGTAACGGCTCGGAGTCTTGGAAGGAGTGTGAGGTTTATAGCACTGCGCATGCTGTCACTTATGTTTAATTAGTGCAACATGCTCTAATAAAATTTGTCATATAATTCCGTAAAGTAAGATTGGTTAACATGCAACGTAGCTATTATCTGGGTAAAACAGGAAACATATAAAACATTAAAATAAAAATGTAGCGCGCTTCTTTGTGTATCTAGAAAGGTGACTTTTATACAAAGAACTGACAGAGAAGGGCACGGAGAATAAAATGGCGGCGACTGAACAGCACACTCGGAAGCTTTTTTGATTGACGTGTTTACAAACTTGTTCTCCGTCCGCGTCATGGCGTTCTGTCATGACACATCTTTGAGGCGATTTCATTTCTTAAAATATAGCTCCTGTGTTCTTTTTTACTTATCTAAAATAACTACATTTTCAAAACGCCCAGAATTTACTCTTTCCTGCATACTATTTATTATCTCAAAATTCCAACTAGTTATTAAGAAAACAGCAAATAAGGGTGATGCCAAGACCAGCATTCAACTTTTCCCGCTCATTTAAGTATGATGACCTGACATGCAAAATTTGCAGCTCCAGCGGGCACTCCACAACACGCAGAGCGTCCCGCTTACAAATGTTTTCCTTGCGGTGAAGGAACCTGCCCCAGCACTCATTTCACACAATCAACTTCTTTATAGTAAGAGCTCTTAGTTGGAACATCTTAGGAAAATCACATCGTCGTCCTTCGAGAAATGCCCGGTTACGGCATTATTCACCTGATCGCTTCCAGCCACTGCCGCCCCCGCTGATTTAATAAGAAAACAGAACATTCGGATCCTCGAGACATATTTGAACCAGTGAGTGAAGCCATGAAGTGTAGCAATCGTTTGACGCTAAGAGGAAGCGCACCTCGCCTATACGAAAATGGTCCATGGACGTCTATGGAAAATCTTATGGTGAGCTATCACCTTCTACACTCTAAAAAAAAGGGTGTAGTGGGTACACCCACAGGGGGTGTAGGTGCTGCCACATATACTACACCCATAAAGGTGTACTAGTACACCTCAAAACTAGGTGCATATATACACCCTCTTTAGGGGTGCATCTGTGCACCCTTTTATACACCTTCAGCATTTGGGGGTACACAGATACACCCCATACTGGGGTGTGTCACAACTCCTTTCTTAACCCTCACTGTCGTTTCGGTGTGCAGGTACACCCGAATTTAAGGTGTACAAGTATTCCCGTCTCTACACCCACCAACAGGGTTTGCTATTACACCGTTGGTCACACCCACCCCGCTCATAGGGTACGGAGATACACCCGCCACCAGGGTTTACTATTACACTGTTTTTACACCCACCCCGCTCCTATGGAACATATATACACCTCATTCAATGATGTAATGATATAGACCCACCTCAAGGAAACCTGTAAAAAATGTACGCGCCCAGGGGGTTGCAAAAAGGCAGGTAAACAGACACAACGGATTGTTTTCAAATCTCCTATAAGTTTATTAGACAGCCTATTTCGTAAACAAGTACAAACGTGCAAGCGATCTGTGATATGTGAAGGTGTACAACGAAGCTCTTACACAACTGAGGAGATTACTGAGCAAACAAGAACCGGAGTGATTCTTAGGTAGTGTCTATTCTCTCAGCAGCCGGCAGAATTATTTACCCGAAATCGTGCCGGCAGTCGTCACTCATTGGCGATATAATCACTTCATCAAACGACGTGTCATCGACAGCTCTGATTAGCTTTCCTCTATAAACATCTCTTCTCTTTTTTTTGTAATGAGCCGCCCCAGGCTATGTGCGCGAGGTGATATATACGGGTATCAAAGGTAGGGTGAAAATTTTTTTTAATGAGCCGCCGCATACTGTCGCCACGAAGCGATGTGAACGGGTGGGCTGGGTCGGTGAGCACGCGCCTCAGAGACACACGCACGACGAAATGTCCCAACAGCGTGTATTTTGCGTAAAGAGTAACGGTGAAACGTTAGTGTCGACGAAACGTGTCTAGAAAACGTGTATCAACGAAAAGGTGTCCATGAAACGCGTATTCACAAAACGCCGGGAGAATAAGAAAGTCACCTGCAGTTATCACATGATCGTAGACAGCTAATCGCAGGCGACTGCCGATAGAATTTCGGGGAAATTATTCTCCCGGCTGCTAGGTAATAGACACTGCCTAATTTTAGTCCTAATCAGGAACGGAACGGTGAATTGCTGCAAAGGAGTAGGTTGCAGCGCACTTACGATGAAAATATCGGACTTGAAATATGTAATCCGAGATAGATGTTGACACGGGCACTGCAGAACCACACAAACACAAACACGGAAAGAAAGGGGTCTGTGAAGATTCAACACGATGTGGCAGAAGAAGGAAGTTGCCAAACCGAACACTAAACGCATCACATGAATTCCTTGGGCTTTTTTGAAGAAATCGCTTGTTGCCGATGTACGTTGGACTTTTTAAACACTGAAAGCCTTGGCACACTCGAATACGTTGTCACAGACGAAATCTCTGGCGGCCCCGCTGGTCGCAGCAGAGCACACAAGAAACTAGGCCGAGAATCAGATATTTCCGGATCGGAAAGAGCTACTACGTCACCCGTGAAACCTTTGGCACATGATCACGCTCCTGCCATTACCCGCGCCCAGACAGCGGACTCAAGGCATAAAAAAAGCCTCCGGTTCATCGGTCCGACGACTGCGTAGCCTGTTCCACGCTTTCAGCTTAGGGAGAGAAAGAAAAGTGAGGAGTATACGAAAATAGCAGCTCCTTTAAGGCCAAAAGTGGTCGCCCTCGCGAAGGCTTATCTTCAGGGTTATCCCAACAATGAACGCAGCTAGAGGATTTGTCCCCTATATCCTCTTGAAAGTTCGACCCAAAGTTAATAGTGCAGTGGATGCTACCCGTGGCCTTGGCCTTCAGGCAGGTGCCGTGCTCCGCCTTATCTCTAGCTTGGAGACTGTAGTCACGTGATCCTACCCGGAGACCCGATTGGCCTAAAACAAGCATAGCGTCCACTCTACTGTCAATACCGAGTGAACAGAACAGTTTCATACTTCCTAAGAAACTGACCAACCCAAAAGTGACCCCCAAGAGGGCATCCAAGCACACGCTGGTCGGGGCGCGTGGCTAGCGTGGCGGTGCACTGATACACCTAGAGGTTTTTAAGAGAGAGGAGGATGCTCATTGTCGGTGCACAAATACACTGGCTGGGCAACTGAGGGTGCATCTTTTAGGAAAGGGGTGCATGTGCTCCTGATACACCCGACTACACCCGTTTTTTCTTAGAGTGCATGGTCCTCTATGGTCAGCCATAAGAAACCATAAAACACGCCATAGCCACCTATAGAAAAATCTATGTCTTCAAAGCTATAGAATCTCGATCATTCCGATTCCTATTGCTGGCTAAAGAGTGACATATGGCTACGCAGCTATAGACTCGCAACTACTAATCAATATTCTTTAGCGAGCTATAGAAATATGTATGTTCGTAATGCTGTAGGTTCGCGACTCTTGAATGTGCTTTAGCTGGCTATAGAGTGGTGTATGTCGCTATATATATAAATGCGCGGCCATTGAATTTTCTTTCACCGACTGTATCGTGTTTTATGTCACCAAAGCTATAGGCCTCCGACCTTTCAATCTGCTTTACCCGGCTGTAGAGTGGTATATGTCCATAAATCTATAGAATCGCGACCATTGATCTTTCTTTAGCCGACTCAATAGCATTCTATGTCGTTTCAATGTGCTTTAGCCGGCTATAGAGGGATGTATATCTCCCGAGCTATACACTCGCTACCATCCAATTTTTTTAGCCGGCTCAATGGTGTTTTATATTGCTTAAGCCAGTGGCTCTTAACCATTTATGTTTCCCGGACCCCTTGTAGATAGGCGGAGATGATGGAGGACCCTGTTTGGGGTGAGGAGAATTGAAAGGTTTAGATAAATCATGGTAATGATTTTATAAATGCATATAACTATTTTCTAGTGTGAAGTAAACTTATCTCAAAGACATACACATGAGAGGACTCACCCGAAAATTGAAACGTTTCTTCTCAGTGTAAAAAAAAAAGACAACTTATATTGCCGGGCTTGACTGATGAGACAGGGGTTCACGGACCCCTAGGATGTCATTGCGGACCCCCATTTGAGAACCACTGGCGTTGACGTCATCTCAAGCGTTGACGTCATCTCAATCTTCCGTTTTTCAGCTCTAATTATCTGTCTATTCCAGTGCATTTTGTAAATATATGTATTTCGTAGCGCGTCTTCTGCTTTGTCCGTGTCCCTGCCGTGTTTGTATTTCTTTCTGCCTGCTGTATTAAATATATTTAATGTTTTTTTGTGTATATTTCGTCGTACTGGACGCGGCGTCAACGAACATAACGCCGCTGTTTACGCGACTAAAGAGGTGAGTTCTATTCTTGTCATGACGCTCTATCGCGCTATAAAGTCGTCTATTGGACTCGAATGAAGTCTCGAAAGGGCTGTTTCGAATTCCGATGCTCATGTCATTAGTGTAGATGCAGCAACGACGTAGCAATCGCGACGCGAGAGCCGACTGCGCCTCAATCTGGCCGGCCGCGCTTGCTTAGTGGAAATGTAAGCTAGGGACTCTCTAGCAGCGTTAGCTTACTGAAGATGCAAGACGCTACTTTGTCGTCGCGAATCCTTTGCCCTTCGAATGACTGCGAAGCCGTTCCAGCGCCCGGCGTAACCTACCTGCAGCGTCCTCCAACAACCGTCCGCACAGCATCGGAACCTTCCGTCTGCAAGCACCGGCGGTTCGTCGTCGCGGGGGTCAGGTTCGCGGGAGTTCATGTTTGTGGGGTTTCATCTTCGCTGTGGTTCATAAAATGCTCCCATTGAAGTCACGACGATAAATCGTTGGCGCTCGCAGATTGCCAATAGGCTCCAGAAAGGTTGCGATGCGATGCGGGCGGTCGCTGACAGGCGTTGCTGCCTAGGGTAAGCCGAGCACTAGAACGTTTTCGCCGGCCTTTGCAGGGCAAAGATTCTCAACGACAAGGCATCGTCCTGCATCATCAGAAAGCTAACGCCGCTCGAGAGTCCCACGCTCACATTTTATCAGAGCGAACGCGGACAGCCAGATCGAGGCGCAGTCGTCGATCGCTTCGTGACTGCTGCGTCGTTGCTCTGACTAAACAATTGACGTGCAGTTTTCTTGAGACTTCATGAGCGTTAAATAGACGCGTCTATAGCGCGATAGAGTGTCGTGACAACAGAAAAGCTTACCCCGGAAGGGGCGTAAGCCGCGGTGCAATGTCCGTCGGCGCCCGTGTCGAAAACGGCGAAATATACAGAAAGACGCAAGTTAACAGCCGATTATTCTCGTTAGCCACGCGCCAACCTAGGTGCCGTCCTATTATCTCTCTGTTCTGCGAATTCCACAAATCAGCAAGCGCTGTGGCTAATTTTTCTTCTTTTTCTTCAAATTATAAGACATTAAAGTCGTCGAAGCTTCTTGGAGCACACAGCCCCACCATGCGTCATCGTGGTGCGCAGAGGTTGTACTTGATGACAGTGCTGTAGACTGAACTCACGGATGAAAAACGTATTACGGCAAAAATTTCTTACACATTGCAATCAGAAATGCCACAACGATAACCTAACAGAGTACACATAATTCGAAATCGCTTGGTAAAGAAAAGTACATATATATATATATATAAGTCGAAGATGCGTACTGTCGGAGTTACTAATACCTGAAACCTGATGAAGAGTGGTCCCCGTAAAAAACTTCGTATTAATAACTCTGACAGTAGGCATCTGTGACATTTTAAGTTTCCTCAGTTCATTGTTTTTACATTTACGTTGCTTCACCTATATTTATTTATTTATGTATTTATTTATTTATTTATTTGTGGACATCCTGCGCAAAAAAAAAGCATTCGCCATTAATTCTTCATTTTAAATTATAATGTGGGTTACACGGCGTAAAATATGATATCTTCAAACCACCCCCGTTTTGGGTCAGTTCTGTGAAGTGCAGGCTTTGGAAGTCCAAAGGCTGGCCTTCATGAAGCTGTCCTCTTCAATCGGTAGTGGCAGCAGAGTAGACGCTATGCGTGTTTGAGGCCAATCGTGTCTCTAGTTAGGGTCACGTAACAACAGTCTCGAAGCCGTTGATAACGCTGAACACGACACCTGCCTTAAGCCCAAGGCCACAGATAGCATCCACCGCTCTATCAACCTTGGGTCGAGCTGTCAACAGGATATAAGTGACACATTCTCTCATTGTGTTCATTGTTGATATGCCCCTGAAGGTTAGCCATAGTGATCGCACCGCCGGTCTGGCCTTGAAGGAGCTCTGTTGTTCAACTCCTCTGTTTTCTCTCTCCCTAAGCTGAAAGCATTCTAGAAGGTGCGCCTCGGCGGACTAATACATCGTAGACTTTTCATTGCTTGACTCCGCTCTCTTTGCGCATGTAACGGAAGGATCGTGATCAGAGTGTCGTACCGGAACCGAAATCTTCGCCGCCATCTTGGAACTGAACTTTTAGCCGAACCGGAACTGAACCGGACCGAAATCTTCGCCACCATCTTGGAACTGAACCGGAAGTGAACCTAAAAAAAATACAACGGTAACCGGTTCAGAACGGTTCACAGAATTTTTTTTATTACAATATGAATGTTCTAAACACTAAAATTGACTTTTGTGTTTATAAATAGTGATCAAATTATCTATGCCGAATTGCAATGTATGAAACATTATGGGTTTTCGTGGCGTTCTTATATTGGCACTATGATTAATCATTTGTCACGTGGTCCCGTGACGTCATGCTGTCAAGTAGTGTTACGTCATGTGGTCCCGTCACGTAGTCACGTCATCCACTGAGTCAAGTCGACTTAAATTGAGAACGTCACATAGCTTTTTGCAACTCGAGAAGGTAGGGCGAGGGTAAGGCGGGCCGGGGAGGAGGAAGCATACGGAACGCTAAAGAGACAAGGCGGTTTCTCCCTCTTCTCGAGCATTCCGTCTGCTTCCTCTTTCCCGGCCCGGATTACCCTCGCCCTACCTTCTTGAGTTGCAAATGACTACAGGTGTAATAGCGTTGTTAACACTGTGACGTCACACGGCATCACGACTTCTCAGCGCGAGCCACCTGACACCGTCATATACTAGACTGTTATGAGATCGAGCCGAGTGCTCGGGTGTATGGCAATCAGCATCGCCAATTATTCGGGTAATGGCTCGTGTTCGATAAAAGATGAGAATAGCCGAGCTAGAATGGCTAAAGCTCAACCTAAGCTTTATTCTTTGTCAACCCCAGCACATGACTATGATGAACACTGATGGTATATAATTAGCGTCAGATCACTTGGCTGCTTGTTCTAACATTAAGTTGAGGAAGAGAAATCAGTTTTTATACAATTTCTTTTTTTAAGCATGCCTTGGAACGGAGAGGAAAACTAAATGGCTTTCTTGCAAGCTTTCAATGTCAGAGATTAGCTCTTAGCGGCATTTATTGAAAGTGCAAAAATGGTTGGAAGACCGAGTTTACATGTACACATCACTGAAGCACCCAAACATGTTTTTGTTTTTGCTGAACTGTTTCAGAAAATTATCCTCGAGAATAGAAGCATTGAAATGACTAAATGTCACTTATTAATCCGGCGATAAATAGAGCTACAAGTTTTTACGGGAGAGATACATAAAAAAAATAAAATTAGTGGCTTTACGACAGCCGAACTTTGGTGGTCGCTCTGTATCTCACAGGTGTGTAGTGCAGAAGTTTTTCCCCAAACATTGGCCATGTTCGTATTTTGTTTGAACCACTCAATTTCTGAGTGTACCATTAAAACAAAATTAACGATTAATGTTAAAAAATTCCCCAAATACAATCGTTGAATTAACACGCCAAACGCAGGAGGGAGTCCCTCAGGAAAAATAAGTACTCTCTGAGAAAGCATCGAAAAATATTTAAAAAAAAGGGGGGGGGGGGGTATGTAAAAACATACTCTGTTTTAAAAGTTCTTCTGCTCTGCATCTTTGGAACAGACAAGAAAGCGCGGTCCCGCAAAAAACTTTGTTAGCAAAAACACTGCTGCCAGAAGGTGCGTTTTTGTGGTGCCAAACTCGCGCGCCGTTCCTTACAACGCTGCACCAAGCAGGAATAATATGCGTCCGCACTGAGCGCGAACCTTCTGCAGAGTGCGTTTTGCACGACCGAATTTGATTTTCTCAGCCAGAACAAAACGCAATGATCACCAGCATAGAGTGCGACGACGTCGCGGAAAGCCATACTAAACAGTTCATGTTTCTGGTGAAATACGATGTTCTCAAGACTATGAAAAGTCAATGTTCAAATTGGGGGATCGGTGGCCGAGTGGGCTAGCGCACACCAGCTCAGACCACGTGGCGCGAAAGCTCGCTCTGCAGAACCCAGGGATCCTGGGCTCAATCCCTACCACTATCCGTTTAGATCTGGATGAACATTGTAGGCGTGCGGTTAGGTATCACCACTGCGTGGTGCACCTTAAAAACCCCAGGCTAGCGGTTGTACTTCACTCGCTAAATTGCTCATCTACAGCCATTAACTCGTCACAACCTTGAAATGGCTGATCAACTGCGCTCTGTATAAATATCGACACAATCCCAATTATTATGATGTTCAAATCGTGAAGTTGTGCGGTATATATCAGTCTCTTGATGATATGCGGGAGCCTAATAAAAATTTAGTGCGCGCATGACTGATAAAGCCGAGTTGCAAGGTGAGGGCCGAAAACAAGTTCACGAAAAACCAAATAGGGCATTAGCTTCCTAAGACGGTATTTTGGGAAGTTTCGAGCTCGTGGGAGCCGATGTCGAAATGTGACGTATATTAGAAATATACAGTCTGCCCTACGGGCCATTTATAAGTCAATAGGAATATTATTGAATGCATCTCCATGTATTTATTTTGGCAGTAATGCGTTGTCTATGCGATTGGTTCGAAGCCTACCATTTCTTATTTATCTTTCTGTACGTTTCGCGTCTTTGTCTTCAGAACAATTATGTGAGCACAGAGGTTTTTGTGGCATACCCCGCTACCCGGCATTTCACAATCAGCGAAAAAAAAGCACGTTTCCGCACACTCAACCACTGGCGTTTTCGAGAATCGTCCTCCCGTGTCGGTCTCAAGCGGTTATGTGAACATCATGTAGCGAAATGTATTGATGAAAATAGATATATAATTCATTAGTGACTGACGATTAGAATAAACATAAATAAAGAGTGGATCACCTTAAACATCTACATCATAAATAAATGCACCCCCAAATTACCTTAAATGTGCTCTGCAAGTCTTTTTCGGCATTTTTTGTTTATTTTGAAGCTGTTTTAAATAACTGTGTTTCTTACAGATGTTGAACATCTCAAGCATATATAGAGACCTGTCATTGCATCTCTTATGTGATGAACTTCACATTTATGTGAATGTGGCAGTGCTGGCGGTAACCCGTTACAAATGCCGGCGTTACCGGGGACGCGTTACTTTTCTCGGTAACGTAGAAGCGTACGCTCGTTACTTTCTCCGATCAGTAGCGGGTAATGTGCATGCGTTACTTGTTTCGAGTAACTGGTAGCCCAGTTACGTCACTCGTTACACCTTCCCAAAACCTGAGGGGGAAAAAGTACACTTACTTTGTTTGTGTTTGTTTCGGTACTTCGTGTCACCTTAAGTCCAGACCCAGCCGACACTACGAGTGGATGTTATCAATCAGACAGAACCAAGAGGCCACCCTCGTGGTGTTCGCCGTGCTTCTTTACGTGGTCTATCATCTCTGAACACATCCTAAACAGGGAAGGCCCAGTGACTCGCGCTTTTGACGCTGCTTGACTGGTGTCTATTACCTCGTAGCGTCGGCTGCACCTGGACTTACGCTGAAACAAAGTATAGGCGACCAGTCAATAATTAAGGCACTCATTCCACGAAACTTCAAAAACTTTGCCTGTCTAATCCCCGCCCAAAAAGCCTCACTTTGGGAAAACGCCGACCCCCTTTGTCCCAATGTCCAAAACCTCTGTCGCCTAGAGAAATCCTGCTACCGTTAATTGATAATTTAAAAAGTAACGCAAAAGTAACGCGTGCATTTCTTTTTATCGGTTACGGTAACGGATTCCTTTTATTTTGATCTAATGTAGGTCAGTAACGCGTTCCTTTATTTTGCCAGACACGAGTAACGTATTCCGTTAGGTTTTTTTTCGGGCATGCCTACAACACCGGTCTGTGGGCTGGGCAAAAACAAAGTACACAGGGTCAGGTGGCGGAACTACGACGATTGTGCACACAGACCGCCAGAAAGTGTCCGTTTAAGTAGCTGGAATGTCGAGATGAGTATGAAATACTACTTTGTTTTATATGACAACAATTCATTAACTAGCAAGGGTTATTCTTACTTGAGAATTGAATTAACCGGCATTTCGCCAAAACCTCAAATGCCAAGTTATGCCGGAAATATTCACTTGGGTACACGCTATTTTAGGCCAGATTTGATCTTACTACGAAGGTGCGTACACATTAGAGTGGACAATTTTGATCATCCTTTTCTGCGTGATTATTCGCCTGCATCACCGTTAAGGTTGAACGATCTACTAGTACAGTCTAATATTATGGTCCCCGGAGCACCTCTTCGACTGCTGTGTTTAGCGTCCTATCACGCCCATAGATCTAAAGCGGTCCCGAAGTGGCAACGAATGACGTCTCAGAACCCAAAGTGTCATGCTGCTGCATATCTCGATCCTGTCGGTTGGTCGAAGAAATGCTAACGAGAAGCTTGGAGTAGCGCAAGCGAACGCAAGTGTCGCAGTCGTCACGGCAACCCACTCCTGGCTGCCGAAGCTTTAGTGGACTGCAACACTGGAGAGCAACCTGCAGCAGAACAGGCGTCTGCCACAAACGCCGCAGCTGTTGAGACGCCGCCAGGATTGCTGCTGGAAACAGCACGACACTTCTCTGACATCATGAGGCGGGAATCGAGGGACCACTTTCTTGTACTCCGTGAATACACCAGTCGGATCGATATGCGCCGAGGAGTCAAATATGGCAATGTACCGCCATATATTGCCGCGCGCAGGGCTGAGAAAGCAACGCTCGGTTACGGACCTCCCAGAAAGTTCTCATTTATTAATGTACCGCACGTAACTTCTATCATTTATTCCTGCTTTTGTTTTCTAGAAAGTGCGTGTTCATTCTCACCCCGATCAAGCGACGCTCGAGCCGCTTTCGCCGAATCTTCGAGATAGCGACGCACTCTAGATAGGAGGCCGCCCGCGACCTTGTCGAGTCAGTTTTCGCCCCAGCGTTCGACTGTGCTGCTACGCCGACTTCGACGCCCTCGACGCTCTGTTATTCTCTTTGTACCCTTTTAGTTTTGGCACAAGTTCGCCACATTAAACGTTTATTTCTTTCTGTTTAGTTATTGTTCTTTTGGTCACCACCCGTGACATTTTGGTGGAGGTGAGGGGTACCGCATGCCCGTGCAGCGTTCCCCTTCCAGGACCCGCAGTGCAAGCCCGACTCCAAGCTCGCTGAGAAGACCACTCAGCGCGGAACCTGAAACTTGGACCAGCCGCCGCACCAAGGGAGAGGATCCGGAGTACGGTTTGCTGCTGGACAAACCCAAGCCGAAGAAGACGACGATGGACAACAAGTCGCAGGCCCCCGCCGCTCCTGCCGTCGTCTACCTACCCGTCGCTCCTCGGACACCGGCTCCCTTCCACGGCGAAAGCCACGAAGACATCGACGGCTGGGTCCAACAGTACGAACGAGTGGCCCGTCATAACGGGTGGACACCGGAACAGTGTCTGCAAAACGCTTACTTCGCCTTGGAAGCCACCGCCCGGAACTGGTTCGAGAACCACGAAGCTTCGATCACTTCCTGGGAGCACCTCAAGGCTGAGTTGCGAAGAACGTTCACGAACCAACAACGAAGAGAACGCGCGGAAGAGCTTCTTGAAGCGAGGATTCAAGGCCCTAACGAGAGCGTCGTTAGCTTGGTGGAAGATGTCCTGCGACTGAGCAACCGCGCCGATCCCGAAGCATCCGAATCAAAGAAGCTCAGAGTCTTGATGGGCGGTGCGAAGGAAAACATCTTCGGTGGCCTTGTGCGGAGCCCGCCTACCACCGTCGAAGCTTTCATCGCCGAAGCAACCGACATCGAGCGCGCGCTTCAGGCACGTGCTTCCCACTACTAGCGACATCCGGGCGTCGCTGCACCCACTCTGCTTAACGGCGAAAACACCCTGGGTACACCGGACATCCGGGAAATTATCCGAGAGGTTGTACGGTAGGAGCTGCGAAGGTTGCTGCCAACTACCAGCCGTCCGCCAACCCTTTCCATCGCCGAGCCTGTCCGAGAAGAAGTGCATCGGGCGCTCCAACCAGGGGTTCCCGTCACCACGGTGGCACCGGAGGAACCGGCGTTGAGCTACGCCGCGATGGCCCGACGAGCGCCGCAAGCTCCCCACCAAGCCACGTCGCCACCCCGAAGAGACGCCCCAACGCCGCAGTACTCCCGACGACAGAAAGATCAGGCGCACCCAGAGGAACCTGCGCCGAGGAAGACAGACGTCTGGAGGACGGCCGACCGCGACGCCCGCTGTGTTACCACTGCGGGTAAGCTGACCATGTGTACCGCCGATGCCCATACCGACGACTCGGGCTGCGCGGGTTCCACCCGAACGACCCGCGACCCCGTTATGGTGAACGCCCTCGGGAAATCGACGAGTACCTGCGACGACCTCACTCCCCCGAGCCTGCGTTCCGCCGAGAGTTTCGGTCACCTTCGCCACGACGTCCAGCTTCGCCGATGCACCGACCCTGACGTGAAAGCCTGTCGCCCCTCACTCCACGCCGGGGAAACTAGGCGCGGCAACCCCTGGAGGTGGAGTTGCCGAAGACGACCGACGCCAAGATCCTCCACGAACGTCGGAGGGCCCCCACTCGAACGCTACCAGAGACCAAAACGACGCCCCTGCAGCGGTGTCCAATGACCTAAATGTCGTCATTGACGGCCACGACGCATCAGCACTCGTGGACACCGGAGCAGACTACTCGGTCTTGAGTGGAAGGCTCTCCCGCCGCCTTCGCAAAGTCATGACGCCGTGGGATGGACCCCAAATACGAACCGCAGGAGGACATCTCATCACGCCCGTCGGAAGGTGCACTGCTCGCGTCGAGATTCACGGCGAGACGTGTCCGGTAAAGTTCGTCGTTCTACAAGACTGTTCCAGAGATGTCATTCTTGGCATGGACTTTCTGTGTGAATACGGCGCCGTCATCGACCTGGGTGAGAACAGACTGATGTTGCGGATGCCTGTTCGGCCTTCAGAGAAACCCCAAACAGGGTCAGCCGCCGTCCGAGTCGCCACCGCCCACGTGAACCTGCCGCCGCGATCAACTATTGTCGTACCCGTCGTGGCAGATACAGCTACCTGCGGCGAAGTTGTCCTAGAAGGCAACCTGCAATTGCTCCTGGGAAGAGGAATAGGCGTCGCAAGAGGGGTAGCAGAACTCCAGAATGGCCGCACTGTGGTCCTCCTGACGAACTTCCGAAACGAAGCGCAACACCTCACGAAAGGGGGCAGCGGTTGCCACGTCGAGAAACTCCGAAACTCCGCGGAAATCGCCGCCATTGCTGACGAATCCTCGCCACCTCAGCAAGACAGTACGTCGCCAGCGCAGCTCGACATTGACCCTAAACTTCCGGGCCCGAAACGACGTCAGCTGATTAACCTCCTCGCCGAATACCGCGACTGCTTTGCGACGTCGTCGAAGGTGCGCCAAACCGCCGTTGCGAAGCACCACATCGTTACCGAGGACGACGCGCGCCCTGTGCACCGATCTCCATACAGAGTGTCCGTCAAAGAAAGGCAGGTGATCCAGGAGCAAGTTCAAGAGATGCTGAACGACGGCATAATTCAACCCTCAAGCAGTCCTTGGGCCTCCCCAGTCATACTGGTTAAGAAGAAAGATGGGACGCTTAGGTTCTGCGTGGACTACCGGCAGCTGAACGCAGTGACGAAGAAAGACGTCTATCCACTCCCCCGCATCGACGACACGTTAGACCGGCTGCGCCATTCTCGATACTTTTCATCGATGGACCTGAAGAGCGGCTACTGGCAGATCGAAGTCGACGAACGGGAAGTCGACGAACGGGACCTTCGTCACACCGGATGGGCTGTACGAGTTTAAGGTGATGCCCTTCGGACTATGCACGGCGCCAGCAACTTTCCAGCGTGTCATGGACACCGTACCGGCAGGACTGAAGTGGCAGAGCTGTCTCGTCTACCTCGACGACGTCGTAGTGTTTTCCAGCGACTTCGACGAGCACTTGCGACGACTCCGAGCTGTTCTCCACGCCATACGGACCGCCGGACTCACCCTCAAGCCGTCAAAGTGTCGGTTCGCCTATGACGAACTGAAGTTCCTAGGTCACGTGGTTAGTAACGAAGGCATTCGTCCAGACCCAGAGAAGACTCGCGCCGTCGCAGCATTTCCAGCGCCAAGAGACAAGAAGGCCGTGCGAAGGATCCTTGGGCTACTATCGGCACTTCGTTCTAGATTTCGTAAAACTTTCCGGACCGCTCACAAACCTCACGAAGGACGCCGAGAAGTTCGAATGGGCCAAGGAGCAGCAGCAGGCATTCGACGAGTTGAAGCGACGACTGCAGACTCCTCCTGTCCTTGGACATTTCGACCAGAATGCGAAAACCGAGATTCACACGGACGCAAGTAACGCAGGACTTGGCGCGGTACTGGTTCAAGTACAAGAGGGCACCGAACGAGTCATCGCCTACGCAAGTCGGACATTGTCCAAGGCGGAGCGAAATTACTCCACGACTGAAAAAGAATGCCTTGCGGTCGTCTGGGCGATCACAAAGTTTCGTCCGTACTTATACGGAAGCCCGTTCCGCGTAGTCACGGACCACCATTCGCTCTGCTGGCTTGCGAACATCAAGGACCCGTCAGGACGCCTTGCGCGATGGAGTCTCCGACTACAAGAGTTCAACATCACCGTAGTCTGCAAGTCAGGCCGCAAGCACAGCGACGCCGACTGCCTGTCCAGAGCTCCCATCGAAACACCTTCCGACAGCAGCGACGACAATAACGACCAGTGTTTCCTGGGCGCAGTGAACACCGACGACATGGCCCGACGTCAACGAGACGATCCTGAGCTGCGCGCACTAATAGGGCACCTGGAAGGGCGTGGGAGTGCCATACCACGTGTTTTTTCACGAACCCTGCCGACCTTCGCCATTAGACAAGGAGTTCTCTACAAAGAGAACTTCGGCAACAACAACTCGACGTGGCTGCTGGTAATCCCGACCGACCTTCGAGAGGGGATCTTCAAAGCCTGCCACGACGACCCGACGTCCGGACACCTCGGTTACAGCCGAACACTGGCCCGTATTCGTGAAAAGTATTACTGGCCCAAGCTCCCCAAAACGGTCCACCTATATACACGATCATGCGATGAATGCCAGCAACGAAAGAAACCTCCAACGAGGCCGGCCGGACTCCTGCAGTCAATTCCTCCGCCAGCAGCACCCTTCCAACAGATCGGAATGGATCTACTTGGCCCTTTTCCACCGTCGACATCGGGAAATCGCTGGATCATCGTCGCCACAGATTATCTCACGCGGTACGCCGAAACGAAAGCCCTTCCTTCCGGAACTGCTGTGGAAGTTGCCAAGTTTTTCATTGAATCCATCGTCCTCCGGCACGGCGCTCCCGAAGTCCTGATCTCAGACCGTGGACCCTCGTTCATGGCCCAGCTTACACAAGGAGTCCTTCGTCTCAGCCACACCAGCCATCGTCGCACCACGGCGTACCACCCTCAGACCAACGGGATGACGGAAAGACTCAACAAGACCATTGCCGACATGATTTCTATGTACGTCGACTTGGAGCACAAGACATGGGACGAGGTGTTGCCGTACGTCACCTTTGCCTACAATACGGCCGTGCAAGAAACCACCGGGGTTACACCCTTTCAGCTGGTTCATGGTCGCAAAGTGACGACAACGCTGGACGCAATGTTACCCCACGAACCGGCTGTCGACGGAAGCGACGACGCCCAGGTGGTTGCCCAACGGGCAGAAGAAGTTCGTCAGCTCGCCAGACTCCGGATTCAAGCCCAACAAAGTATCGACACTGGCCGCTACAACCTTCGTCGCCGGGACGGCCACTTCCAGCCGGGAGACAGGGTGTGGGTCTGGACACCGATCCGCCGCCGTGGTCTCAGCGAGAAACTCCTGAAGCGCTACTTTGGACCCTACAAAGTGCTTCATCGACTCGGGGATCTGAACTACGAGGTGATTCAGGATGGAACACGGACTTCATCACGCCGCCCTCCAAGACCAGAAGTCGTCCACGTCGTGTGCACGAAGCCGTACTACACTCGATAGGACTGTGGACCTTATGTGTTCCAAATGACTCTTCAGTCTACCGTTATTTCTGTTTGCTTTGCTTTTGTTTTCCGTTTTTGTGCTGGATCGGGACGATGCACTTTTAAAGGGGGGATAATGCCGCGCGCAGGGCTGAGAAAGCAACGCTCGGTTACGGACCTCCCAGAAAGTTCTTGTTTATGCAAGTACCGCACGTAACTTCTATCATTTATTCCTGCTTTTGTTTTCTAGAAAGTGCGTGTTCATTCTCACCCCGATCACGCGACGCTCGAGCCGCTTTCGCCGAATCTTCGAGATAGCGACGCACTCTAGATAAGAGGGCGCCCGCGACCTTGTCGAGTCAGTTTTCGCCCCAGCGTTCGACTGTGCTGCTACGCCGACTTCGACACCCGCGACGCTCTGTTATTCTCTTTGTACCCTTTTAGTTTTGGCACAAGTTCGCCACATTAAACGTTTATTTCTTTCTGTTTAGTTATTGTTCTTTTGGTCACCACCCGTGACAATATGGGAGCCAATACCGCCAGATATTGCCATATAAATGGGCAAATACTGGCAGATATGGCCATATAAGTGCGTAAATACGGCCATATACGCGTGAAAATATAGCACCTAATATTGATATACGTATATGGGCCCATTTCAGTTGTGCAAGCAATAAGTCATATGTACTCAACAAGAGACTGGTTGATCGATCCATATTGCATGAGTCTCATGTAGTTGGTTAACTATTGTTAACATCCTTAAAGTGAAGTTACTCCAGGTATTTCGACCAATTAATCGATTGCGCATTTTGAAGATTGAAACATAAATGAAATCTGGTTGTCTGTTTGACGTGTGACAATATTACGAAGTGCATAAGATCGGAAAGCGAGTTAATCAAATAATGGTTTTTACATCGCAGCTCTTAGGCTCCCGTTTCAGACTTCAGCGGGTTCGGCCTAGCCATCGCTGTAACCGTCCCGCTAAATTTAGCGAGAAATTGAATTGGTACTTATGTTACGTGAGGTCAAACTTCCCCTAAATCTAGCAGTGAAACTAATTTTGTTCATGTTTCCCCGCTAAAATTGAGCGGGGAATCACGAACCGTTAGCTTACCGAAGATGGAAAACGCGCTACTTCATTGTCCCGAATCATTTTCCCTTCGAACGGCTGCGAAGCCGTTGCGCCTGGAGTACAATACACAGCTCTTTCAAAAACCGTTCGCGCAGCATCGTATCCGTTCGTTTGCGAGCGTTGGCGATTCATCGTGTGTTGAAAGTAGGAACATGTGCTGTCCATGGTGTCTTTTATGTGTGACCCTTTCCTGAAAAAATTTGAAATTTAAAAACGCGAACCTAGCTTTGTACACATAATTTTAAATTTATTGGTAAAAATATATACATATGTATATATCGATTTATTTGGGTACATCGTGCGCAAAAAAAACAGTCGCACTTTTTTTTTATTAAAAATTATAATGTGGGTTATACAGCGTAAAACATAATATCTTCAAACTCGCATCGTTTTGTGTCAATTTCGAGCTGGACAGCCTTTTTGGAAGTTCAAAAGCTGGACTTCATAAATCTGTATGTTCACTCGGTATTCACAGCAGGGTAGACGCTATGCATGTTTTAGGCCGATCATGTCTACGGTTAGGGTCACGTGACTAGAGTCTAGAAACAGGTAATAAAGCAGAACACGGCACCTGCATGGAGGTCAAGGCCCCCCCCCCCCTCCCCCCCCCCCCACACACACATAGCATTCACTGCACTATCAACCTTGGGTACACTCTAAGAAAAAAGGGTGTATACGGGTACTCCCCTCAGGGGAGTTAGACCGTGTCCCATATGTGACTCCCCTGGGGTGTTTGTGGTATCCTCTCAAGTTGGGGAATTCAAGTACTCCCCAGATATACGGGATCACTTAGCACAACCCTCAAAGTCCACGGGCCTCAACCGACACCCCTTACTTCGGGTGCTGTTAGGCGCCCTCTGTTACATTCGGGTACTTATATTACACTGCTAATTAGAGGAATTATACGAAATCATTTTCAACTCTCAGGGAGTCAACGAATCCCTCCTAAATAGGGTGTTTTTGGCGCCTTTTGTGACACCCAGGTACTCATGTCACACCCGTAAATCCAGGCATTATTTAGTACCGCTTACAACTCTCAGGGAATCACTTGATAGCCCCTAAATTGGATGCTTTGTGGGGCCCGTTTTCATACCTAGAGACTCGCGTGATCCCCCTAATTGCGAGTGTTGTCAGACACTATACACAACCTTCGAGGTTTTCCGCGACTCCCCAGTTTTGGGGTTGCTTTTGTACACCATGGGTCTCGCGGAGCTCCAAATAGTGAAGGCACTTTTTCAGACCCCGAAACTCAGCTAACTGGCTTGTTCAGGTGTGCTGGAGGGGCGATGATTCCTAAGGCCAGCTGTCATACGAGAGAGTTCTGAATTCGTTGCGTGTCAAGTTCCTTGAGGAGGCACTTCGAGGAGGTTTCAGGGATAAGAGTATAATACCCACGGGCAACATGCCGGCATCAAAATTTAACTGAAAACTTCTAGAAACACACAATCCAGACATTTGAAAAAAAGTCTTGCCAGTCATGTCAGCCAACAATATTGTCAACCACGTTTTTATTGTAAAATCAAAAACTTGATACAGGTCAAAAGCTTAAAAAATAATTACTAAAAGCTTGTAGCCTGCCAAGAAGCTTCAGGGCAACCTTTTCCAGTGGTGTTTCTTTCAGCCCGATCGTACGTTCAAAGAGAGCCAAGGCGGACTTGATCCCCGTTGCATAATGAATATCCAAAGTTCAATAGATTATGAGGCTGAAGCCATGGATGACGTCGCCAACATCCACCGACAGGTCCTCCACCTGGACTTGGACAGCTGCATAATAGAAGGCGTCCTCTGTAGAGAATAGGACCGTCAGATGAGTTTATCTTTCTCCTGGAACCTGCAATATAATAAAGTACCGCACTTAAAAAAAGTATGCAAACATGGGTCATGATTATACGTTCTATTATTTTTCATATTTAGATATAATAATCAGAGATTGCCTGCTTCCGTATGCTGTGTGAGTGCATAATTTTTCTTTTAATGTCACGTAATGATTTCGATGTTCGCAGCCATTAACTTTGCATAGACTGTTGAGGCCTTTCACCAAATGCTCACATATCACAAGATGAAGAGAACAGGTAGTGTTTAAATTATTTTAACATACATATTACCTTCATGTGCCTAGTACGAAGTGGGCACATGTTTAGGGGATGCATATAATTCGAATATGAATTTAGCTAAATTTGGACCCAATTAGTGCAACGCCAATTCTCGAAACGTCGCACACGATTTGGTCATGTACTAAGCTAGAAAACTGGGCCAGTTTAACTTCGTAATTTGTCAGGACTCGTAAGGAACCCCGCCAAGCACGCACAGGAAAAAAGAAAATATTGTCCTGCGCAGATCGCGTTTTCGATTTATACAGTGTTATGAGCTGCGTCATTCGCTTGAAGACCTCTGTAGGTCAAAGTGATTAACCCACCGCGTATTCTGTGAGGACATCGACGCGAGTTTCGCTGCATTTTTGTGATGGGTAGGTTTTCTTGATCGGTTGCTTTAGCTATACTCTGCTCCAGCTGCGCATGTCTGAGGAATAGCGAGGCGTCCTTCGTGAGCCCACCTTCTCCATGTCAGTTCAAGGATCTGCTAGGACTTTGGCTCGAAAAATACAGTGAGGCTTTCATAAGGCATCTTATCACTGCGCCGCTCAATTTTGTTGAGAATTTGTGGAAACAAAAATGATTGTCTGAAATTAATATTGTTCTTAGAAATAATTAGTATAAATCTGAAGAAGCGTAAAAGGTTGAATATAGTAGATGTTAAGCATAGATAAAACAAGGACCCTACTCCCATACAAAAATGATCTATGGACGTCTATAGAAAATCCTATGGAGAGCTATCACCTTCTATGGCCCTCTATGGTCAGCCATTAGAAACCATAAAACACGCTATAGCCACCTATAGGAAAATGTATGTCTTCAAAGCTTTAGAATCTCGACCATTCCGATTTCTATACCTGGCTATAGAATAATTTATGACTACGCAGCTATAGACTCGCGACTATTAAATATTCTTTAGGGAGCTATAGAAATATGTATGTCCTTGATGCTATAGATTCGCGACTATTGAATGTGCTTTAGCCGGCTATAGAGTGGTGTATGTCCCTAAATCTATTGAATCGCGACCATTGAATTTTCTTTAGCCTACTCTATAGCGTTTTATGTCACCAAAGCTATAGGCCTTTGACCTTTCAATGTTCTTTAGCCGGCTATAGAGTGGTGTATGTCCTTAAATCAATAGACTCGCGACCATCGAACTTTCTTTAGCCGTCTGTATAGCGTTTTATGTCAACAAAGCTATAGGCCTCCGACCATTCAATGTGCTTTAGCCGACTATAGAGTGGTGTATGTCCCTAAATCTATAGAATCGCGACCATTGAATTTTATTAGTCGACTCAAAAGTGTTCTATGTCACCAATGCTATAGCCTCCGACCTTACAATGTACTTTAGCCGGCTATAGAGGGATGTATATCTCCCGAGCTATAGACTCGCGACCATCCAATTTTTTTAGTCGGCCCACTGGTTTGCTCAGGCTATAAACCCGCGACCCTCTTTTTTTTTTTTTTTTTTACTGCAGATGTACGAAAGTTGAAGAGAGTCATTCATGCGCTCGATCGGGGCGAGAATTTTCTTCAGCCAGGTTAACGGGGCGTACGTCGCCGAGGTTATAATGATGAAAATAACCTCGGCGATCACGCCCGCGATCACAAAAGCGTCCTTAGCTGCCTATAGGACTATTGCAGTTTTGCCGGCTGCTTTCCCTGCGCATTGCCTTATTTCGGCGTTGACGTCATCTCAGTCTTCCGTTTTTTAGCTCTAATTATCTGTCGTTTCCAGTGTATTTTGTAAGTATATGTATTTCGTAGCGCGCCTTCTACGTTGTCCGTGTCCCTGCCATGTTTGTATTTCTTTCTGCCTGCTGTGTTAAATATATTTAATTTTTTTTTTGTGTATATTTCGTCGTTCTCGACGCGGCGTCAAGAACGCTGCTTACGCCACTACAGAGGTAAGCTTTACTCTTGTCACGACGGTTTATCGCGCTATAAAGCCGTCTATTGGACTCGTATAAAGTCTCGAGAGGGCGGTTTTGAATGCCGGTGCACATGTCATCGGTGTAGGCAGAGCAACGACGTAACAATCGCGACGCGAGTGCTGACTGCGCCTCGATCTGGCCGGCCGCGCTCGCTCTGTGGAAATGTAAGCTTGGGACTCTCGAGCCCCGTTAGCTTACTGAAGATGCAAGACACTACTTGGTCGTCGCGAATCCTTTGCCCTTCGAATGGCTTCGAAGCCGTTCCAGCGCCCGGCGTATACCCTACGCAGCGTCCTCCAACAACCGTTCGCACAGCATCGGAACCCTCCGTCTGCGAGCGCCGGCAGTTCGCCGTCGCGGGGATTATGTTCGCGGGAGTTCATGTTCGCGGTGTTTCATGTTCACCGCAGGAGTTCATAAAATGCTTCCATGCAAGTCGCAACGATAAATCGTCGGCGCTCGCAGACTGCCAGTAGGCTCCAGAAAGGTTGCGATGCTGCGCGGGCGGTCGCTGACAGGCGCTGCTGCCTAGGGTACGCCGAGCACTGGAACGTTTTCGCCGGCGTTCGCAGGACAAAGAATCTCAACGACAAAGCAGCGCCATGCATCACCAGCAAGTTAACACTGCTCGAGAGTCCCACGCTCGAGAGTCCCACGCAGTCGTCTCTCATTTCGCGATTGCTGCGTCGTTGCTCTGACTAAACAATTCACAGTTCTCTCGAGACTTCATGAGCGTTAAATCGACGCGCCTATAGCGCGATAGAGTGTCGTCACAACAAAAAAGCTTACCCCGGCAGGGGCGTAAGCAGCGGTGCAATGTCCGTCAACGCCCATGTCGAGAACGGCAAAATATACAAAAATAACAGCCGAAAAAAAAAATTAATATCATTAGGCACGCGCTACCCTAAGTGCGTCCTATTATCTTTCTGTTCTGCGAATTCAACAAATCAGCAAGCGCTGTGGCTAATTTTTCTTCTTTTTCTTTAAATTATGAGACATTAAACTCATTGGAGCTTCTTGGAGCACACATCCCCACCATGAGTCATCATGGTGCTCAGAGATTGTAATTGTTGGCAGTGATATAGACTGAACTCACGGATGAAAAACGTATTACGGCACAAATTTCTTAAACCACACAATCATAGATGCCACAACGATGCAAAGATTCCCAAAATTGACGTTTAAAAATGCGAACCTAACAGTGTACACATAATTCAAAAGTGCTTGGTAAAATATATATATATATATATATATATATATATATATATATATATACATATAAATATATATATTTATTTATTTGACATCCTGCGCAAAGAGAAAGTATTCGCCATTAATTATTCATTTTGAATTAGAATGTGGGCTAAAAGGCGTAAAATGTGATATCTTCAAACATGCATCGTTTTGGGTCACTTCTGGGAAGTGCAGCTTTAGAAAGAAGTCCAAAAGCTGGGGGGCCTTCATGGAGCTGTCCTGTTCACTCGGTAGTGGCAGCAGAGTAGACGCTATGCGTGTTTGAGGCCAATCATGTCTCCGGTTAGGGTCCCGTGACAACTGTCTCGAAGCTGGTGATAACACTGGACACGGCACCTGCCTTAAGCCCAAGGCCACACATAGCATCCACTGCACTATCAACCTTGGCTCGAACTGTCAACAGGATATAAGTGACACATTCTCTCGCTGTGTTCATTGTTGGTATGCCCCTGAGGATTAATCTTTGTGATCGCACCCCCGTTCTGGCCTTGAAGGAGCTCTGCTTTTCAATTTTTCTGTTTTCTCTCTCTCCCTAAGCTAAAAGCTTTGCAGAAGGTGCGGACTCGGCGGACCAATCAACCGTAAACTTTCTATCGCTTCATTCCGCTCTCTGTGCGCATGTAACGGAAGGAGCGTGATCACGTGGTTTGACGGATGACGTAATAGCCGCTGCCAATTCCGGAATGAGGCTGCTTGCGGACCTAGTTTCGCGTGTCGTGCGGCCCGCGGGGCTGCTGTGGTTTTCGCTTCTATGTTAAAAGGTATCCCGATCGAAAAGTCCTACCCGTATGTCGGCAACAAGCGATTTCTTCAAAGAAGCCCAAGACATTCTTGTGATGAGTTCAGTGTTCGGTTCGGCAAATCACAGCTTGTGCTACATCGTGGTGAATCTTCACGGATCCCTTCCTTCTCGGTTTTGTGTTTGAGTGGTTGGTCTGCAGTGCCCGTGTCGACGTATATTTCGGATTACATCTTTCAAGTCCGGTATTTTGAACGTAAGTGCGCTGCAACCTACTCGGCGACAATTGACCGTTCTGTAGTGTCTATCTCCTGGCAGTGCCTATCTTCTGACAGCCGGGAAAATAATTTCCCCGTAATTCTACCGCAGTCGCCTGCCATTAGCTCTCTGAAATCATGTGAAAATTGTAGTTAGAATACTGACATTTTTATTCTCTCTGCGTTTTGTGAAAAGACGTTTCATGGACACCTTTTCGTGGATAGACGCTTCATGGACACACGTTTAGTCGGCACTCGTTACGCGAATTGCACGCTGCAGGGACATTTCGTCGCGCCTGTATTCCTGAGGCGCGTGCTCACCGACTCAGCCCACCCGTTCACGCCACTTCTTGGCAAATTATTACAAAAAAAAAAATATATATATATATTTTGAGCTGTTTATAAACGTCACGTGTTGATGAAACGATCTCGATGAAACGTCTTTTGATAAACTGATTGCAGCGCCAATGAGTGGCGACTGGCATTAGAATTTCGGGGGGAAAGGGGGGGGGGGCGGGGAATTCGGCCGGCTGGCGGGGGACTAGACACTACCCAGGAATTGCCTTTGGTTCTTGTTTGCTTTACAATATTCTCAGTTGTATAACAGCTCAGTAGTACCTCTTCACATAGTAGAGATTGCTTAGTGTGTGCTTGTCTACAGAATGGGCTGTGTGTAATAAACTTCTAGGAGATTTGAAAGCAATACCTTGTGTCTGTTTACCTGTGCTTTTGCAAACACCTGAGTGAGTGCATTTGTTTTTTGTTGTTTTGTTGAAATGTTAGCTCTTTGTTTTAAATAGGGCTATGAAGTTCGGCACGTCTCACAAGGTTTTTTAAAGATGTCCAGTGACAACAAATAATTTGTTTCACATTTCATACGATTGCGGTAAAAAAAAAAAAAACTACAGGCAGCTATGGCACGATGGTAAAGAGACTCATAAGACGAGATATAGAAGAAGCTATAGCAAACCATACAGAGAGCAATAGGCAGCTAAAGAAATCATAGAAAAAGCCATAGGCAGCTATTGCATGGTGTCTAAAAAGATCCATAGAGTAAGGCATAGAGATTTCTACAGCACACCATACAAGATGCTATAGGTGGCTAAAGGAACCATAGAAAATTTTATAGTCAGCTGTAGCACGGTGGGTATAGAGAACCATAAGACGAACTTTAGAATGAGCTATAGCGGACTATACAAAGAGCAATAGGCGGCTAAAGAAACCATAGGAAAAGCCATAGCCAGCTATAGCACGGTGTCTAAAAAGATCCATAGAGTAAGCCATAGAGGTCTCTATAGCAAACCATACAATATGCTATAGGCGGCTAAAGGGACCATATGAAATGCTATAGAAAGCTGTAGCACGATGGGTATAGAGAACCGTAAGACGAGCTATAGAATGAGCTATAGCGGACCATACAAAGGACAATAGACGGCTAAAGAAACCGTAGAAAAGCCATAGGCAGCTATAGCACGGTGTCTAAAAAGATCCATAGAGTAAGCCATAGAGATCTCTATAGCAGACCATACAAAATGCTGCAGGCGGCTAAAGAGACCATATGAAATGCTATAGAAAGCTGTAGCACGATGGGTATAGAGAACCATAAGACGAGCTATAGAACGAGCTATAGCGGACCACACAAAGGGCAATAGACGGCTAAAGAAACCGTAGGAAAAGCCATAGGCAGCTATAGCACGGTGTCTAAAAAGATCCATAGAGTAATCCATAGAGTAAGCCATAGAGGTCTCTATAGCAAAACATACAATATGCTATAGGCGGCTAAAGGGACCATATGAAATGCTATAGAAAGCTGTAGCACGATGGGTATAGAGAACCGTAAGACGAGCTATAGAATGAGCTATAGCGGACCATACAAAGGGCAATAGACGGCTAAAGAAACCGTAGAAAAGCCATAGGCAGCTATAGCACGGTTTCTAAAAAGATCCATAGAGTAAGCCATAGAGATCTCTATAGCAGACCATACAAAATGCTGTAGGCGGCTAAAAGAACCAAAAGAAAAGCCATAGGCGGCTATAGCATCCTTTCTAAAGAGACCCATAGACTAAACCATACTGAATTCGATAGCGAAATTTCCATTGAAAAAGCTATAGACAACTATAGGGGAGACCATAGGGAAAGCTATAGACAGCCATAGAAACGGCTATAGCTATTTGGGCCAATTTGCTATAGCCGGCCATACAAAGGATTTTCTATAGCCGACCATAGACCATTTTTGTATGGGCTACCTAGTGAATAAAACAACAATCTCTTCGCATTCCCTCAAAGTCCTGAACAGGTCACCAACGATAAACACGTCTTCGCCGTAATGCAAGTGGAAGTTATACGTGTCCCAGTAACGTTCAGCGCCTGGCGAGAGTCCGTTTAGCGCATAATCAAAGCAGTTCGCTATTGCCGGAGAATATGAAGGAACCTCTTTGCCTCCGCGGCTGGCTTAATAAATTGGGAGTGTGAATGCCTTTTGGCTGATTTCAACTACACATCAAGGTTGATTTAAAGTCCTGGATTGTATATTGCGCCGTTTATAACAATAATCAGCGAAAGCAAAATATGCCATTTTGACTTTTTTAGTCTATTATTCATGGTAATAAACGAAACCGATTAATCAATTAGTTAAGTGAATAAGAGAAAATATTTAATCGTGCTAACATGTTTTTTTACCGACGTTTAGCCCTACTAGTAACCAAGCGATTGAGATGTTTTGAAAGACTAATACATGAATGGTTTACTGAATTTCCCCTGAGAGCGCTTTCATTTTGTAGTCTTTTTATTTAGGCAAGAATTTTCTAGACAAGCCAATATCTATGTCAATATTTCGGTATTTAACATTTTGGAACTTAAATAAATATTCCGAGAATATTTCTGCTTACAACATGAGCTCGCCAATTTCGGCAAGCCATTGACTATGCGACTTTTGTTTTCTAGCACGAATTATTCGACTATTACACCAGTCGACAGCAGACTATTCCGATGGCCTTAAATATAATTTGACGGAACCCGTGCGCTCTAAGCATTTGTATCAAGAGAAATATGAAGCGCCACATCTTACCTGAATCATCAGTCTCGTTGACGAACACCTTGAGGGCCGATTCTAAAAACGCTTGGCGCACTCCTTTCTCTGTTCGACTGCCACCAACAACGATAATTTTTGTAGATGTCTTGGAAGTCACGAACAAGTGACACTGGTGCACGCCGTTGAAGGTAGGACGGGAGGAGGAAGCAGACGGATTGCTGGAGCGGAGAGGAAGGAACATCCCTTCTACCCCCCTTCCGCCTGCTTCCCCCTCCCCAGCGTACTTTTCCCTCGCCCTGAACCTCTAGTTGTTGCTTTTTTTATTGTTTATAACTTTTTTTTTTATTTTTTTACAACACCCGCAGCCGTACCACGTCGCCGGTGACGCCATAAGGGTACGGGATGGCACGACTGTGAACCGGAGTTTAGAGGAAAGTTAATGCTCGTCCAAGGGCAGAAGGGAACAACAAACCTGTCGAGTCCGTCCTTCCCCTAGCTTAGCGAAATCGGGTTGGAGGACTTAAGGGATTATAAGGAGCGGCCGGGTGCTGGCGCACCTGCCCCCATTGTGAGCGTACGCTGGGAAAGCTTCAGCGAAAACATTTCAGAGCCTCGGGAGAGACCACCTTGACGTTAGTTTTCGTAATTACTTCGTCTTCTTTAGGCCGCGCTCTGTATTCTCCATCGTGATTTTATGGGAGAGCAGAGCAATTAATAAAACATTGACCAGATTTGTTTTGACGTCCTGTATCCACGTCTTGTGTAAAAAAAAAAAACAAAAAACTTTCGCTTTGAGAAACGAATATTTATGGAAGTTTTTCAAATTATTTTTAGCTTCTCACTTTAAGTCGTAATATTGCTTATATAATGGGGAAAAAGGTTGTGAATTTTTGTACAATTACTGAGTTAGATCCCGGCCACTGCCCTATTGGATTCGGATTATCATCGTACAGGAGTGCGATAAAGGGACAATAAAACTGTTCTCCACTAGCGTCAGATACCTCCAGTTTATAACCTATCAAACACTTATTAGCACTTCTGGCCGCGCACGAGTAGTCGCAGAAAATATTTAATAAAAACAACTTGCTCTTGCACTTTGAACAGAAAAAGTGGCCTCAAGTTTGAGGCAATGAGCTGTGTTGTCTATTTTTTTTTCAATTCTCTCCGTCCCAGGGTTTACAAATACAGCATGTTATTTTCCAACCAGCTCGCCTGCCCTATGTATTTCTTGCAGATGATGCGCCGCGAATGATCATTACAGCAATGCGCAGCGGTTGTCAATGAACGGTGCACGCGCCGCACTCCGCACTCCGTACGCACTCCCCACTTCGTACATTTGGCTGTTCCGGCGGTCACTGCAGTGATTGAGCTCGAGCCAAAATTTGAATGTCCCGCGAGGCATCAATTGCGGCTAAGCCTAAGTGCAGTGCCAACGCAGTGCTCGAGTCCAACACATGAACCCCATTCAAATATCAGTCACGACAGTTCAGAAGGTATACCCGTGGTATATCAACGTCGTGGTTTCCCGAAACTGCGTCAGCAAGCTTTGCGTAGGAGCGACTGCAAGAGAAGTTCGCTTGTGCCTTTAAAACTATACAAAAAAAAAAAAAAAAACGCACAGTTCAGAGGCATTGCATGAGAGCATGAAGTTCACATACTTCTGTCAGCATTCTTTTTTGAAGTGCTTAATCTTTGAATTCAGTATCGTTTTATGGCAAAATTTATTATTATTGCAAGATGAACGTTAAGATCCCACGTTAGCTTCCGCACTGCGGTGGCAAAACCATCCGTCTACAGTAGGAACAGTTTCAATCCAGAACAACTTTTGATTGCCTAGACCTCCTCACAGAAGATATGTACATACCTTTGAGTTTGTGACATGTCAAATAGAGTGCATTGCAGCAAACACCCGAAAACATAAACTGAATTTGTTAGACTTAATCACGGTGCTGTTTTTGTTTTGTTTTTGGAGCATGTGTTTCGAACTTTCGATGCATGCGTGGGATTCCTAGATTGCTGTAAAACAAGCATCTGAATAGCCGGTCATCGCACTAAAGCGAAACCTGGAAGGGCGTTCTGTTAACGTTATAATATTGATCGGGACGCAGAAAAGACGATGGGCGGACATGAACGCAAGAGAAGAGGGGAAAAGTGAACTTGCGGGGCTCGGGACCTTTGTTTCTCTTGGGGAATGTCTGTTTGCAGGCCACCTTCTATCGTTCAGGAGCGCCCTCCCTGTGCTGCCCATGCCGCGCCCCTTCCCGATAACTTGCGTCATGAAACCCTAAACCTAGTACAACACGTTGTAAGCCAATTTTCTAACCGTGACACATCGGAAACTTAGAGAGACAATCCCCAACAGACCCCGGAATCGTGAAGCAAAATATAAAAACACAACCCTGCCAAAAAAAAAAAGGTCATGTTTTGCATTTTGTACATTTTATTCCCTAAAAAGGGCCCCAACCACAACTTCAGAGTTGCTCACGAACACGTTTAGCTATTTCAGAGGTCGTTGTATGGGTCTTGGCATTCCTTTTATGCTCATTTAATCTGTCCTTAATGCGTCTTTATGTTTGACCTACATGCGTAGACCCGCAAGCTAGAGATATTTCATACACGACACTGTTCCAACAAACTGATTTTTCAAGATGACCCTTTTGCACTCATTCGTACCCGCGTGGAATGGCGCCATCCTGTTGGACTTGAAAGCGGAAATAGACACACCTATCTACACCAAAGTCATTCGCATAAAAGCAGGAGCACAGGTTTAGCCTGTGTGTCTGGGTTCTGTAAATAGTCTTTTTAAGGTCGAGCCCCCTTTCATCGTCCCTTTTGTGTCTGAACGTGTGTGTGTTCGCATTCTTTCACCACAGCATCATAGAGAATGGTTTTGTGCGCCTCGTTCGGATGGCGTCGCGAAAACTCACCCAGATGTACCCAAATATCCGTCACTCCAGCCGCCGCGAGTGGTTTAAAGACCCGAGATATAACCGTTTTTTGCTTTGCATTTTACGAAACGGAATCGCGATATTTATTTAAAAAAATAGACGTGATTTCTATCTTTTTTTTTTTTAAGATAAACGATACAAAAATTACGAGCTGCGAATTCCTTCAGCATTAAAACCATTCCATCGCCCCTTTAAATATTCTTGTTTTCGATCCACCGCCCAGCCCGTCTCACGTTGTAATGTTACCTCTATTCGGTCGGAACCCTCGTATAACAGGGACATAATAAACGAAAACGACCTAAAATCCGCTCGCAGTTTACGCCAGGGCCGTAAGCTTGTCGAAACTGGAACACACAAAATGTAATTTACGGAATGGCGCCTCGGCCCACCAGGCAGTGCGCCAGCGCCGTACATGAAGCAGTCAAGAAACTTCTCTAACTGACAAAATAAAAAAAGGATGGCTCCCAGAAGTTTTTACCCTAAAATATCCTAACGCGAACAGAGAGGGTCATCATACCAAGTGAAAAATTCCGACGATGTCCTGACTCCTCAGCACTAATAACTTCGGTTGGGCGAGGTAGGGCGCTGTGTAACAAAAGCTTTGTGAAAAGTTGTGCTCTGAATGAGTATGGTCGCGGGCTTTTTATTTCACAATTTATTTGTACGATATATAAAACGCGGAGTAAAATAATATCGGGTAAGCTTCGAGAGTTCGCAAAAACGTCGTGCCCGCGGAACTTCAAATCTAGAATAAATGCTGTCTTCACGATTTCTCCACGATTTTATCTTTTTCCTATATATTTCCTAAGTTCAACGTTTTTCGGTCGCCAGCGCGTGCAGCTGACTAAATTGGTTGTCACCGGAATGCACCTTTCAGTGTCTCCCTTAAGCTTACAAAAAAATACAGAAAAAAAATGACATTTTCTTTTTTACAAAGTTGACGAATTGTAATGAAAATAAATTCACATATGTTACGCATGATCCAACAGCCTGCATATAAAAATAATAAAAAACAATAGGTGAGCTTTTCTCCGCATCCGCCGGTTTTGCGGTGTGCTCTTCTCCGGGATTCGTTGCGCCCTGCGTGGCAGCTACGGATTTCTGCTTCTG
Organism: Ixodes scapularis; assembly: GCF_016920785.2. Classification (NCBI taxonomy): domain Eukaryota; kingdom Metazoa; phylum Arthropoda; class Arachnida; order Ixodida; family Ixodidae; genus Ixodes; species Ixodes scapularis. Next base: position 104,664,974 of record NW_024609880.1, on the reverse strand, counting down.
CAAGTGACTTCTTCAAAGAAGCCCAATACCTTTTTTTTTGTGATGCGTTTCGTGTTCAGTTCAACAAATGACAACTTGCGCTAAATCGTGTGGAATCTTCACGGACACCTTCCTTTTCGTTTTTGTGTTTGACTGGTGGTTCTGCCGTAGCCTTGTCGACATAAATCTCGGATTACACATTTCAAGTCCCGTCATGTCAACGTAAGGGCGCTGCCACCTACTCCGCGACAATTGATCGTTTTTCTAAAGATACTCTTCCAGATTACCTCTAGAATTAGGCTGTGTCTATCTCCCGCCAGCCGGGAGAATAATTTCTCCGAAATTCTAAAATCATGTCACAACTGCAGGTCGAATACCGATATTTTTATTCTCCCTGCGTTCCGTGATAACACGTTCCACGGCCACCTTCTCGTGGATGTACGCTTCAGAGATAGACATTTCGTCGACATTAACTTTTCATCGACATTCGTTAGGCGAATGTGGATAATCCTGCTTTCCCTGGGAATTACGTTGAGCGAAATCGTGAGTGGCGTAAAGCCCAGCTCACGTAAAATTTAATAAAAGTTGGTACATGCTCAATATCCAATTGGCATTTTCGTTAAAGAGATGACAAGTCACTTTTGGCAGTTATTTGTAGAAAACAAGAATATACCGGGTCGGGTATATACCGGGTCGGGTAGAAAACAAGAATATACCGGGTCTACAGTCGGGTCAACCCATGTAGACATGGGTTGACCCGACTGTAGACACGGGTCAACCCGACCTACGACACGGGTCGACCTGACTGTAGACACAGGTCAACCCGACTATAGACACAGGTCGATCTACGTAAACCAGCAGATACGGGTGCCATGCAATTCCTGTTCACAAAAGGTTAGCATCCCGAGACAGTACCACCTAGATAGGCAAGTCCCCCAGACCACTTTCATACCATCCTCACAGCGAGATTGGGTATGAGTGCTGTGACAGTGTTTGGGTTACACTTGTGTTCAATCAGCGCGTCGAGGGTGGGACTCGGGCCCAGTCATCGTGTCAGCATAATCCGACTGTGATGACATTTCATTAAGGAAGAGGAGGTGATGCAGACACTTATTATCTAGGCAGTGTTGCTCGAGGCCCCCAGCATGCAAAAAAAGCACTCTAGAAAGAATGACTCCAAAGCAGGTGAGTTGACATATATATATTAAATACTTTAGATACCCTAGATCGAAGGTTCCTCAAAACTCAAGTTTTCTATTAATATCGTGCAGTTGCTCGCCGATGTATTTGTTCATGAGAACCCTCCTCTTCTTCGGTGACTTATCCGAGGATGTCTGCGTGATGTACAGCTGGAAGGCATCTGAAAATGGGTATGACAAGGCAATCAGTTACATGTACCAGGTTCAACCGACCCAACAGTTACGACATGTTAAGTGTTTGAACTACTGCAGAACCAAGCAAATTCTTTTGGAGGAAACACTGCTAAAAAGATGTATGTTTCAGAAAAACGTAACAATTAATATACTAGTTGTCATTCGTTTTTTTTTTTTTTGGGGGGGGGGGGGGTTATAGGTGGCACAGCAAACAAATTGTGACCTACCCGATATAAAAGTGCATATGCACAACCAATGTTTCAGACAGCTTGAAGTTTGAAAGTTTGATTTCTCTGAGAAAACTGTCGCGAGCGTTCAGTGGGAAACACCACCGAGAAGCAGCCATTTTGGATTCTATGTTGGCTGCACATGGATTGGCTTGGTTTGGCAGCGCTACTTAAATACTGCTAAGTCCTACTGCTAGGTGACGCTGTACGGCTTTTTTCTCTTCAGCTGCACGTCACTATCATCATCATTATTGTTTCCATTTTGCTCTGTTCATTCGTCATTGCAGTCATGGACTTGCGCCTCCCATCTCGATCTTGTCTCGGTGAATTGTGTTTTCGAACTACGCTGGCTTGAACATCATGGCCCCATCTGTTCCTCCGTTGCCGCCATGTGTCGCTGATTCCTATGTCCCACTAGAGCGACAGACAGAAACAAAAGACAGCGACAAGCCTCAAACCCATGCAGCATGCTCGCGATGGTACCTTTGGCAGGCGTTTAGTCGTTCGATGCTCGTGAAGTAAGCACTAGCGGTTGGAAGCCCGCCAAAGATACGCTCGCGTGCGTGATGCTAGTGTTTGAGCATAGCCTCCTTTATTACACAAAGCATCTCAAATCGTGAAAGACTGGTTTGAGGCTTGTCGCTGTCATTTGTTTCGGTTTGTCGCTCCAGTGGGACACGGGCATAAGAAGCGCAGAAAGTACTCGACCATAACGCTAGAAAAGAAGGCAGCGATTCTCAAACTAACAGAAAGTTCTCGAACGCAAACGGAGGCGAAACCTAAAACAGGGCGCGAAGGCGTAACCTGAAGCAAGGAACTATTTACAGATTTTATAGGCCCGCTTAGACGTAATAAAGAAAAGTTTTTTAATCTGCTGATTTTTCAGACTGCTCTTTTATTCGGACGTTTTTTCAGTCCCTGCGAAGTCCAAAAAATCAATCAAAGACTCTAATATTCAATCTAATTTTAATTCCATTTCATACGTCTTTCACTCGGAATAAGCACTACAAGTGCCTGGAAAACAATTTAATGATTACAAGTAAAAAGAATTAGCAGGGATTCCCTCATGAGTTCCTACTTTCAAGTAATAAATAAAGGATCTAAGGGCACCTCTGTAGTAAATTGTAGCATGGTGTGTAAAAAAACAACTTGTTCCGTGCATTCAAAGCCCAATAGATTTCTCCGACGAATACAGTATATCCTAGGAAAATTATCAGTTGAGATTAGCGATTCTAGTTCTTTCGATGAAAACTAATGAAAGTTTGATGTTCATAAAATAACTATTGAGACCAAGTTTTAGCAGTGGTCAACCATGAGCCATGTCATAGAAATGCCTGCAAATAAGTGGCAGAGTTTGGTGTGTTGGGAGTAGAGGAAAAGCACTTAATGCCCACGGCCGCCAGCTTATTCGGGGTCAGCGCTCGCTTCGCAACTGACCCCTTGAGCCGCCTACATGCCTGTCCAGTCACACTTCGGCGCTGCAAGTTTGCAGCGCCAAGAACAACCTTCGTTGCTTCTTTGCAAAACATCCGAGTCCCCCCGGGCACCCAAGATGTACTTCAGTTTGCTTGTGGCGACCATGATCCCGTGACCAAGGTGGGTCTGAAAGTACGAATAACAATGTGTTATTTTACACAAGCAGTTATAATGGCCACAATACAAAAATACTCTTGCTGGTAATGGGCTAATAAAATGCATGGAGCTGCTCCAATGTTGCAATTGCAGCAAACATAATGCAAGCTGGCCGTGTTTAATATGCCCAATTTAACGCTCCGTACTATTGGGTCCAAATAAAATTCAAACGGCAGAGCACATGGCTTTCGATACATGCTGCAACAGCTGGTGGCTCCCTAACTCATGAAAATGTGCCGTGGACTGCAGGGACTATGATAGCTTCAGTAATGTGTTGAAAGATCTGTCACTACTGCCATTGTCAGAACATGTGGAAGTTCCTTATTCAGCAAGCGCAAACACCCACAACATTTCTTTTTCCTAGCTTGCACAGCTTTTTTTATATGCTTCAGAATATCCTAATACAGTACTAATAGCAAAAACAGTGTGACATGCGAGACAGAAGAGCAAGGGGTAATGCAGGATGAGTGTTATGTTGACTACCAACTGCAGTATATTACTCAGAAAAATACTCTACATTGGCTCATACATACATCAGTTCTCAGAGCTCGTCCCCTGTGTCCTTTCCTGTTCTTCTGTCTCACATGACTCACTGGGATTGCAGAACGTAGGTCTGCCAATTTGCATAATCCATAAATATATAAATAAAATGCAGTAACTTGAGCGGGCCTCGCATTTATTGAATGCTGAATAAACAGGATTGAAGATCTACCCCTTCACTGTTGCACACATTTAGGTGCTGAATTGATATTACAAATACCTAGTCAATGACAGACCCTGTCTGCCTTCTTGGTAGCGGACGGCATAAGAGCCCGGCAGGCACATTTATATTTCTGAAGTAATCAACCACAAATCCATCCTGGTAAAGTTTAATTTTAGTTCGCCAACTTTTAATGATTGAATTCCTAACAAATCTTGCCAAAGAGAGATCTTAATTTAACTATTGAGCAGCTATTGAGAACTGTCCTGGTAACCAGGCTAGTTCCTCTCACGGATTTCCAATAGAAGGCATAGTCAACAAAAGAAGCACAACTTAAACCTCATGAAAACAAAACAGTGTGCATAATTAACAACCTAAATTGCATGTAAAATAAGTTGAAAACAAAACCATTTCAAGATGAAGAAAGTCCAATATTGACTACACTATTTGTTATTAGAAAATACAAATTTTCTCAGTCCCTGTTTCAAACAAAACTATTCCAATACTAAACAGAGTACCAATCTGCTCTATCTGATAAAAGTATAAATGCAAAATATTGAAACCTTCACGATGCCACCGATACCACCCTTGCTCATACAGAAATGCTTACTGTAACCTCACTAGAAAAAAAATAACAGACTTAAAAAAAACCACTTGCTTAGGAGTTTTATAAGAAAAAGTGACCAACAAAAGTGGCAAGTAAGACCATAAAATGGAAGGTTTTCCTCACAAGTCAATTGCTTGGATGCGTTCTAGCACAACGGTTTAGAATTTGCTTCGCTCAACGGGATGTTCCCACCTTCTCGTCCTCTCACCAGCTTGCTGTTTCTGTGCCAGCGACTGTATTCGCCACAAATATCATTTATAACAAAAAATCTACAGACCATCGAGTCAATCAATTATTGTTTCTATATGTTACGTTTGCGACACGAATGAGAAGCATGGAAGCGGTCACAGCAAAAGCACACACCCCAAACATGCAAAAAAGAAAAGAAAATATTATGCCAAATGTTTGTTCAATTTTTGTATAGTACTTGTCGCTTTTGCCAGAAATTAGATGATAGGTGAACATATGCCAGCAGGCCCTTATGTATGTTTATATACCATGATGAGGCCCTGTAAAAACGCCGACCCAAATAAACATCATGATTAACTATCACCAGCTCGCCTGCGCACTCACTGTCTTTGCATTAATGATACATATAGCAGACATGGCGAACTCGCGCCTGCGAAAGTATGTGGGAATTCGCTATAAACTCCCCTACCACGGGTACCACAGCAGAATGCAGATGCAACGCATTCGCGCTTCACGGTGCGATATACATACAAGAACCCGGCCACTAGAAACTCAAATGTCACGGTAACCAATATCGCACACAAAAATCGCAGGCAAAAAAAATGCGGGAACGAATTAGGAATATGCATGTCATGGAAAAAGATACCCCACATATTGAGGATACTGTAGAGTCGCATGTCACAATACGATAAGCACAAGAGAACCCACGGCGGGCACGTTTATCGCGCACCGATACCGCAGATCACGCAGTAGAGTTGATTAAAAAAACGAGATATGTGATTTCTCGGGGTTGGGCGTTTGTACGAGACTTTACGGTATATGCAATTTAATGCGTGTGTGTGGTATTTCGAATACACGCAACCATGCTCAACGCCACTGTGAAAAAAGAAAAAGCAAAGAAAGGAAGAAGAAAAGTAAGGAATGACGACGAAACGATGCTTTGAGGTGTCGTTTCGTTGACTGTCGAGTACCGATGAGTACTCTGACAAAGCGACCTACGCATGTTGCATTTTCGGAGATCAGACCTACACTCCGCTGACACAACAACATTGGTATGGTGGTTTCATAACAATACGGACTTTTAGCAAACCTTCACCGTGTTCCGCATTACCAGAGCCTTTGAAGCATGCTTTCAAGCGCTTGCCTCACGGTCACGGTATTGATTTGCTAAACGCCCCTATTGGTTCAGAATCGCCTAAACAAACATAACAAGATAAACTACTGTGGCCAATAAAAAAAAGAACTCCAACAACTTTAACAAGAAAAAAAAATGTTTTGGTCAGTTTTGGCGCAACATGTGCGCTTGGGAGCAGGTTGGCACAGCTAAAGTGGATTGGCGCACCATGGCGCAGCACTTCTACCCCGCTTCCTTTATTGTGGAGCGCAAGTTTGTCTGCTTCTTTTACGAGGGTTGTGGTGACGTCAAAACGCCGAGCTCTGATTAATGGATAGTGGGTAGACATCAAAGCAGCTGCCTTGAGGTCTACCCACTATCCTTCAGATCAGAGCCAATCGGAGCTTGGCATTCTGATGTCACCACAACCCCTGCAAAGCATACCCATGCTTTGCAGGGGTTGTGGCGTAACAAGCATACCCATGCTTTCGTGGGCTGGTCTGTGTTGAAAAGGGACAATAAATATTTGTTTATTAAAAGAAGCAGACAAACTTGCGCTATGCATCATGGTTTGCACCTACAGGCGGCATAACTGCTTCAACACTTACCTCATCATCTACCTCTGCGAAGAGGCCCAAGAATCCATGGGAAGGGGAAGGGGCTTCTGGTGGGCCGTGAACAAGCCCCATTCCTGGAGCCACGGCAGCTGGCAGAGCTGCTGGAGTCCCAGCAGCTGCAGCAGGCTGTGGCAGTGTCGCAGCAGCTGGTGATGCTACAGCAGGCGGTGCCGCAGGTGGCAGCACTGCCGCAGGTAGTTGTGCTGGTACACCAGGCAGTAGCACTGCACCCGGCAGTCGTGCAGGTGGCAGCACTGCGGCCGGCAGTCGTGCTGCAGCAGCTTGTCCAGCTGCGGGGACAACTGCTGCAGCTGGGGCAACGGCAGTTGGTTCAGTTTGTGTGTCCACTGCACCTCCTTGATTCTTCTCTGAAATTGTATACAATGCACTAATTGTCAGCAGCTCAAATAGCACCCAGGAAAACAAACCTGTTCCCCACCCCATGCGAAACATGTTTCTAGCAGACTGAGCGTACGCAACTAAAGTAAACATGTGCAAGCTTGTTTTCCGGTAGATGGCACGCAAAAGCTGATATAACCTTGTTTAAATGCATCTAGAGACGTCCTCTGCAGCATAATAGCTTAAACTTGCCATTTTTAGGGGGGACATGTTAAGAAATTTATTCACTCAAGGAGTTTGTGGGCATTATATTGATGTCTCAAAAGCACATTAAGCCTCAGAAGCAATGTGCACTCTCCACGCATTTATTATTTTCTCGGGACATCAGGTAGGCTTACCCAGGGTGTCTAGCAAATTATCATTTTGAAATTCCCTGACGATTTCAGGTGAAATTCCCTGACCACTGTAGAGGCGGTTAAATATATAAGACCATTACAACACAAGGCATTGAACACTGTGAGGATCATTTTTCAAGGGCTTAATCCAACTTGCATATTCCGAAAGGTTCGGGTTCGTCCAGTTCGGATTAAACCAGCACTTCCTTGCCACCGACATCGTCAGTAAAAAGGCCACTTCCAGAAACACTATGAAAACACGACGCCCAGCCACACACGTCAATAACCAAATGGCAGTATAGCCGCCAGAAGCACACCTTAGGATATTTTCAGCTTAAGGCTTGGATGTAGGATACCAGATTAGAGTCTACGGCTTTTCCATTTGTTGCTAATTCTAGTAGCTCTAACTGGATCTAGCCTAGTGTGGTGCCTCAATCCAATCCAATCCAAGGCTTGGACTAGATTTATCGGCTGTTCCCTTTGCATCGGGTAGCACACGCTACATTGAGTGAGCAGAGCCCGCACTCCACTCTAAGCAAAATTTATTGGCAATTTTTCTGCCCCTAAGTTCTCAAGTCTTTCCTGAGGGCACTCGATGGCATCTCCGGCTCATTTTCCCTGACTAGGCTCACTTTTTGACAATATCCCTGATTTTCCCTGACAATTCCCGGTTGCTGAACACCCTGTTACTACAACTGGTGTCCCAGCTGAAACTAGGTGAAAAAAAAGCCAATGAAAAGTGGAGAGGATGAGTGCTTGAGTTTCAAAGTAGAGTTCCACTTCACTGATAAACTAGCCTTGGCAATACTCTGTCTCTCACCCAGTCTCAGCTGAGACTGGCCATTTTGTGTGATACCAACTGGGCTGGTAGTAGACTAGCCCAATTTTGCCACCTCATAACAGTAATACAACTTTGTTTAGTAAACCAAATATTATTAAATCCTAAAACCCAGCCAGTGGTTTGTTTCTCGCTAGAAAACAATTTCTGCAATCTTAGAAAACTATTTTAATTTACAACACACACAAGTATGTTCCACTCAAGACCCACACATGCAGGCAGGCACACAACAAAAATGTACCAATCACTCGGTGCTATCAGCGTTGTGTTGAATTTCGTCTTCTTCCTCTATGTTGTGTACACATCGACCAAACTTTCTTTTTTATTTTTTGCCAAGTACAACTCTTTCTTGGATTACACTCCCCCCCCCCCTCGCATAATAAACACACCTCCAATTTTCCACTCTGTGAGTCTCAAACTGCGCCCAACTCAGCTAGCCACCAAGCCCACCAAGCCAATTTTCTTTCACCGCCAAGTGGCCAGGCCAAACTAAGCCAAGCATAGCAATATACGCTCTCATGGCTGCAAGTGCATAGTAACGGAAGTGATGAACAGTGAAACTGAGTAGCGAGCACACCCAATAAAACTGGGGTCGAGGAATCGCCCAGCTTCGGACATGTTTCACCCACCGGATGCATTGATGTCAACTAACTCGTGTTCGTCTGCGGTCCGCTTTCGGACAGTGAAATCATGCAAGTGGTTAGGTAAGGACAATCGCGTCGCTCTCAGTGCGGCGTGAGCTTCGTAGGGTACTTTTCCTTCGGCAAAAGGCACGCCGAAAACGCCCTAAAAAAGGATTGCAATTTATAGAGCATGATTACTGTTGCACGCCCACAACCAGCCGTGGGTGTGCATCCATCAGTGGAGACGTGCCACAGTACCCTTCCATGTTATATTGGCACCTAAGAAGACATTCTCACAGTTTGTAAAAGCAAAAATTTTACCCCTCGTGATAAACCCAGATATCTTTTTTTTTTTTTTTGGGGGGGGGGGGGGGGGGGAAGGGCAGTGTGTTCATTTTGCGAGTAAATACAGTATGTTATAGAAGGGTTGCTAACACATTGTTCATCTAGCTTCAACCCCAATTGTGTCCGCTTCAATAGTTTGTCGCGTGAGGAGGTGGTGAAAGGCGTATCTAGGCATACATTGGCAGGGCTGCAGACGCTCAGCAGACTTAAAAGAAATGTATTGTAATAGGCAAGCACTTTTATCAGTTCACACGAGAAATTGAAACAATTGTGAAAATAGGTGAAAAATGTGTTAGTCGAAGTAATTCATTCTATGCAGCTGGTCGCCTTGTTTTGCTCCTCTCTTTACGAGCATATTTTTTGTGCAACAGCAACGAAGAAGAACAAAGTTTGGTAGATGTGTAAACAACACAGAGAAAGAAGACAACTTGCAACACAGAGTTGATAGTCAGCGCTGAGAAAGTGGTACATTTTTGTTGCTAGCTTACTTTGAAGTAAAGGATCAATTCAACTGAATAATTGATTTTAAAATTTCCCATTACATCTGCTACCTGTTTCAAAATGATACAAATGTAAATGTTGGCCAGCCCACACACATTTTTTCACATGCGTGCTCAAAGCCTACTTGGCCAAACCTGGCCGCTTCACTGGCTTGCCATTCCACTGGCTTCACGCCATTCCATTTTCTTCCCCAGAGTGTAAAAGGCCGTGATTGGGTTTTTGCATGGTTGCCATCTTGCCATTTCACGTGGTTGCCACCTCTGCACAAACCTCTCAAGCATTGGACCCCTAAAACACCTGAACATATGGTAACCTCCCCATAATGCAAAAGATTTTGTCTGACCCAGCACTACCATTGTGTCAACAGGGAGACAATCGCACGCCACTACATGGCAAAAGCACGCCTCATCCTAAGCAGCAGCAGCATCACCAAAATTAGCAGTGCCCAGAAGCTTCTCTTCCCAATGTGTTTAAAAGCTTACCTAAGAGATCCAGTAGTTGTTCTTGAAGACGCCGTGAAATGCCTCTTTCTATGTCGAGCTCGAGCTCCAGGTGGCAGATCCTTTGTTTTTTCGCTTGCAGTTTTTGTACAACTCTGGCATACTCTTCAGCCGTCACTCCACTGCTCGCAGGCTCCGTATTGTCACTAGAGCCTTTTGGAAGCTTTCGCTTTGTCATTCTTTCTTTCAAAACAGGTGCATTGTCCACCTGAAAAATAAAAAAAATGACAAAGATGATTAGCTGGCCAAATAGAGGCATCGGAGCCATATCTGGTACCCAGTGTAACCTTCTCGGCAGCAGGTAGTGGTGTCTGTGTTTGAATGTGTGCCATACCTGAGTGACACAGGCTGTTTTAACCTTGTTTGGGCAAACGGCAGTTAGCGGCCACTAACTGTGGTACGACCAAACTGAATTGAGATGGTGTTACATGGCCATTTGGCTTCCAGTTGAAGGGGTGAAGCCAAAAAGAAACCAACCGCAATGTCCCGCGTTTTTTATATCTATTATAACTGTTCACAATGAATAATCAGACTCCTTATTTTATTTGTGGTGCATAACAAACAATTATCAAGACCCCTAATATAAATAAAAACATGGGCGACATGAGGGAAGCCGCACTGCCATCAACCAGAAACAATGGCAGTGCCTGACGAGTGCAGGCTTTGGCCCGTCCCGTGATATGGCGCAATAGCCCTTTTGCGAAATCTTCCAAGCGCCCCGGCCCGCGCACGAGGAATTGTGGTAGGGACTGTCCCTCGCCTGGCCGCTCTGCCTTGAGATCACGTTGCCTTGTTGCTTGCCTCCTCTGAATCCTCTGTTTTTCGATTCCATTACCTATTTTTATCCATTCCAGTGTATTTTCATTGCTTCTAATTGTTTCTATCCTCTTCTTCACGCGTAATTTCTTGTATATGTATAATATTTGTCTTTATTTTGCGTTGTTCGACGGGAGCGCCGACGGACAACACGCCGCTTCATGCGTCGTTCATGGGGTGAGTACTACCGTTGCTACCGATTCTTATCGCGCTGTTAGCTGTTAATTTCGGTTCATTTGACCCGCGTGCAGTCAAGAGGAGCCGTTCATGAACACCCTCGCACATGTCATAGGGGTAGGCAGAGCTCTGAATCAACAATCGCGACGCAAGAACCGAGTGCGCTGTGATTAGGCCGCCCGCGCTTGCTCCGTTGACTCGCACTGTAGCGTATGCCCTTGCGTGCCGCTTACTTGACCAAGATACAGCACGCCGCTTTGTTGCCGTAAACCATTTGTCCCGATGTTTGCGAAGCTGAGGCATATGCAACGCTGCGGCGCAATTCCTTCACAAATGCCGACGGCTCAATGTCGCCGCTTCCGCGACATTGAGCCTCCAAGCAGACTGATCAACCGCCAAGCAGACTGATCGTGAATGCATGCCAAAGGTGCATAGAAGTCGCGACGTTGAACCGTCGGTGCTTGCTAAAGGCTCGCGCTGCTGCGTGCAGTTGTCAGGCACCGAAGCGTTGGGTATGATGAACAGTGTTACGGCTTTGCAGGCATTCGAACAAATGATTTGCGACAACACATCTCTGCACTTGAAAAAGGGCGTTGGCAACGGACAACCGCTTAGCAGATAGATTACGAAGGTGTGCCATAGGCGCATTCAAGCCGCGGCATTGAGCCGTCGGCGCTTGCGAAGGGATCGCGCCGCAGCACGCAGTTGTCAGGCGCCGCAGCATTGCATATGCCTCAGTTTCGCAAACATTCAGAAAATGGTTCGCGGCGACAAAGCGGCGTGCTGTATCTTGTTCAAGTAAGCGGCACTCAAAGGCATACGCTACAATGGGAGTCAACGGAGCGAGCGGGGGCGGTTAAATCACAGCACATTGGGCTCTCGCGCCGCGATTGTTGATTCAGAGCTCTGCCTACCCCTATGACATGTGCCGGGGTGTTTATGAACGGCTCCTCTTGACTGCACGCGGGTCAAATGAACCGAAATTAACAGCTAACAGCGCGATAAGAATCGGTAGCAACGGTAGTACTCACCCCAGGAACGACGCATGAAGCGGCGTGTTGTCCGTCGGCACTCCCGTCGAACAACGCAAAATAAAGACGAATATTATATATATACAAGAAATAATGCGTGAAGAAGAGGATAGAAACAATTAGAAGCAATAAAAATACACTGGAATGGATAAAAATAGGTAATGGAATCGAAAAACAGAGGATTCAGAGGAGGCAAGCGACAAGGCAATGCGATCTCAAGGCAGAGCGGCCAGGCGAGGGACAGTCTCTCCCATAATTCCTCGCACCAGTGATGGAAGTGCCATTTGACCTTTTGGAGCAGGCCTTTTAGCAGGCAAAATGCTGTTTTGGAGCAGGCAGTGGCCCTTTTGGAGCAGGGTCCGGCATATGTTGGCATATTACTTGAAAATGAAATAATGCTGCATTGATATATAAAGCCCATCTCTATTATTGGAACACAGCGCCTGTCGCCTTTTTAAGACAAGATATAGAAGATTCAACAAAGTAAACACAAGAAAAACATTTTTTTAAATAAAGTTTATCTGCTTGTCAGATAAAAAAAATACAATTAAATATGTCACACTGTGTTCTGATGGTGCAGTATATTTGTTTTTATCAGCCTGCGCTTCTTTTAAGGTATCTGCAGCAGCATCTAACGACCCTCACTGTTGTGGAATGTTCTAGTTCAGATTAGAGTTGTCTTTCGGGCAGCAGCTTCAAATATTGCGGTATCTGATATTCGCTTCAAAAATTCCGATTCATTTTCGATGTGCTGGCGAAGTCACGATCGGGCCACAGCGAGTTAACCCATTGAGTGCGCTCCTTGGCATGCATGGACGCGCTGCAGAGAAGCGACACCCTCGGGGCAGACACCGCAGTCGCGCAAGTCGCGCAGTGCTTTGTGCTCTGAAAAGGACGGTGAGGCTTTACCAGCACTACATCCAGAGTTTGGTGCAACTAAACTATACTTCGTTTCAGCTTCGGTGTGAGCGCAGCCGAAGCTACAAGCGCGCGCATGGAGCCCGTAACGCTGCCCACACTGCACGTGCCCACGAACGAGTCAGGAATGCACAGAGCATTGGGCTCGCGCTAGCTTTGACTTCGCTGGTAGCTAGCGCAAGGGGACAGGGCGGGCCTAGGGTGCCTTCATGTGCGCTTTGCTTAGGGTTACAGTGTTCTAGAGGGGGTTGTAGTGGCAAGAGCGGCGGCCGCTTTGTGAAGATTTTGCGCGTAGACGACACCATGGCGCTGCTGTTCTGTGCCCTAGGAGCGCGCCCCCGTCAGCCCCATCATCAGCGCTGTTCGGCGCTTACTACTGTGGTTTGACTGGAGCTTTTCGCGGTGCGAAACAACTGCTAATGTAGTTCTGTATACTCCGTTTCACCTTATGTTGTACCGCAGCGAAGGCTGGAAGCGCGAGCTCATAACGTTGACAGCTGCCCTTACTGCACGAGAGCTTGTGCCGCCGAGATCTGCCCCAGAGCAAGGGGCTCGTGCTTATAGCATTTCCTGCGGTACACCATAAAAATTCTAGTTCAGCCTTTGGACTAATGCCTCTAGAGTGTGTGCTATCCTCTACTTGAAATATTTGCGTGTTTTGAGGAAGACTATTTAATTAATATCGACTCCCCCCCCCCCCCCCCCCCCCAGTACTGACAGATCGTTCAGCAACGCTATCACTTGGGCTGCAGGCTTAATAGACCCTTTCCGAAATTCAGTCTGGCCACTTTGATCACTATCATCATCTGTGGAACGGCATCTGTGCCATACGAATGGCGGCCTTCTAGTGACTGATAAAGGAAGACGTTGAAGATGCTCCTAAGCGGATATTGCGAGGCCTGTACGTTCGGGGGTCAGTACGAAGCGAAGTAGGGCTGGAACACAAGAGCTACGTAAGCGTTTATTTCTAATTGCTCAGATTCAGTCAATCTGTCGTGGCACACAATCGGCTTTAAAGCACTTTGGTGTATAGAATTTTCTCGAGGCATCTCAGTGGGTTGGAGCTTTGTTCTGAATGCACGTTCTTGGTCACCATCGACCTGAAAGGGATCGAGAAAGAACTCACACTGAACAATTCCTCGCGTGCCGTCGACTTGCGAAAGTGACGGTGCCGATACAAGTTCATTTCCGCCATTGATAGGGCAAAACCTAAACTGCTTTACGAACCACCAGATGGCACTGAATTTCTTAAAGGGTCTATTAGCGGGGAGATGTTTCGGTGGCGCCCTCCTATGGTTACCTTTCGTGACGTCATTACCTTGTGAACAACAAGTTCAATGGTGTCTGTAATGGGCATGGTGGAAGCCTCAAATCATAGCGCCCTCAAAGCAGCACTGCCAACACCGTTAAAATTGAAGTTCTTACATTCCTCTTATTTCCGTTGATGAGAAATCCTTTGCTGACGTCAGAGTCAGCATTCGGCCAATCGTGGCAGGCCGACCACAGCGACGCTTTCGATCGCTCACGTCGCCAATAGCCGCGAAAGAAGTTCTACGGTGCTACATTTTGGAGAAGCGTACCGCGTCTCCCTCGTCGTCTTCTTCGTTCATCGCACACGTGCCATTAATTCTCCTAGGGCACAGAACTCCAGCGCCACTCGCGGTATCTACGTCGACCGTCTTCACGCGCTTCATTGTAAGCGGGCGCCGCTCTTGCCACTACACCCTCTAGAACACTGTACTTAGGGTGGAGACATCCGGCCATTTTGACCCACACTTTTATTTTCATTTTTTGTTCAGAAGCGCGTGAAAGAGCGTGCCCCTGCACGCGTTTGTGGCGCTGACTGTGCTATGGCGACATTTTGTCCCACGTCGATTTCTTTGTATTTTTCCCGTGAGCGCGTGCTGTCGGCATCGGGTATAACAATGGTTGGCATCACCCTAAACAGAAGGACATTGAGGCACCCTAGGCGGGCCAACATTGAAAACATCCAGAAGCTCAGCCTTTTTTTTTTAAATAGGCTGCTCAGTGGGATGGTTTTTCGCTTAGCCTCTGCGGCTTTGGTCTCAGATGTTGCTAACGTTGTTCCTTTCAATGATGATGATGATAATGCGCCCTCGCAGTTTCGGTTTGCGTAAGAGTTGCGGCGCGGAAAATACCGCGGCACCGCCACGCGCTCCGATAAGACTTCAATTTTTATTTTTTATTGCTACATCTCATCTCGGCGCAGGCATGGCGAAATTCTTCGGTAAAATGACAATTTGGCACTACAGGTAGCAGGATTGCGTCCATGGCGCAATTTGGCGCAATTTGGCGCAGCACTTCCATCACTGTCGCACGCAGGCCGGGGCGCTTGGGGGATTTCGCAAAAGAACTATTGATTTTAAACACCCAAGAATACATACAATTACTGTGCGAGGGCTTAAAATTTACCTTACTCATGCTAGAAAGCTGTGCAACCGAGCTGCATACATACCTCGAAGTTCTCATTTAAAATCAGGGGCACTGGGATGTGCTTCCTCTTCAGCTCCTCAAGGAGGTCCTTCAGTGTTTCTGTAAGACAAAATTACAACAGTTCACTTATATTCTGAAAAATTATATTGCAGGCAACACCTGTGAAACCTCGACCATCAACACAATTTGTTTCACTCCAATTTTCAGCAGCTTCAAGCGAGCAAAATAGTAACATTGTGATCGAAGCAAGACAAGCAAGAACAAACTGGCTGTTAGCACTTCCTCTGGCACTAATACTGAATCTCCGCCCAATCGTATCGGGGTTGCAAAACGGGCCCCCAAAGGAGTCGGCCTAGTCTAAAGAGCAGCATTGCACCCCATCAGTGTCGAATGCACCCCCCCCCCCCCCCCAATCAGTCATCAGAGTCCACCGAGCGTAACGCATGAACCCCCCCTCAGTGTCGCCTTCACGCGGAAGACGACCATGGTTTGTTCTTTTTCAGTTGTCAGTATAGCAAGAATCTTCTACTGTCATACGCATAGGAATGCAGTACACCACTCGTTTAAACTGGTGTATGCAGTGACACTTGAAGAGGTCCATGCTGATCCGGGGATCGCTTTGCAGAATTCAAATTGTTAGGCATCCTTGAAGCTCAAATTCTCACAATGGCCTCTTGCTCAGGAATTTGCTACTGCGTATGGCAGCAATGCACTCAGTCAGTCTTGTCTGTGCCTGTTCGTATGGTGTCAATAGGGACTATTCACCTGCTGCTCGTGAGTAATGCCCCCTGCGTATGTCGCCATCTTTGTGTCTGTGCCAGTCACGTCGCCGCTCTTATACCGGCCGCACTATGCAGCTGTTGCTAGTGTTTCGTGCGGTTTCCGGCAAATGTGGTATCATGCATCTGCCACATCAGGGTGCAGTGCAAGCAGCATAGAGAGAATAGCAAGGTCATGGACTTCCTGGGAACGCATACCCGTGAATGCAACAAGACGAGGTCGCTCTCCACAGGAAGAGAATGCAAATGGCTTTCGATTGCTAACTAGAAAGGCCTCTGCACCCAAAATTGGCACTTCATTTCAGGCAAGTGTGGGTGCATTTTGCCGTTACCCAACATTGTCCGCCAGCGAACGAAACCTACTAGCGGCCTAAGTTCAGTGACACTTCTCAAGGGACGCAATTGTGAGTGTTTCTACCTCTGTAGCCACGGCAAAACAAAATTGACAGAAATTTAGAACCGGAGGCACACAGTCTTCATCTTTCATCAATCTGGAAAGGCTTTAGACGCTGTTTGCGAGACCCCCGGCTTCCGCAGAAATGACAACAAACATTACACGCCTTGGCCTCCGGTGAGTCAACCAATAACAGATAGCAGGGTTGGGCGTGTCAAGCGTGCATGAGTTCAGCAGATGCTGATCAGGCTCCTAGTCAGGTTACAGCAATCAAAGAGGCTTGCTGTGGCACCTGTATGACGCAACGAATCGCTCAAAAGAGAACCGGTGCAGACGGCATGCAACGGTTGCTGCATGTCGTCTGCTCCGAGGAAGCTGTTGGACCCACAAATGGCGATCAGTTTTCTGGAATGTGAAGGACTGTATGGCAGTGTTTGCCCACAAAAGAAATTTCTGTCAATGCCAACTTGCCGCCACTAGAGAGATAAAAAAATGCATGTTGGCATTTCGTGGTAAGTGTCACTAAACTTTTTCGGTCGCGAGTAGGCCTAGCTCGCTGATGCGACAAGCAAATCAAGACGAAGTTGGGCAACGGTAAAATGCACCCGCACTTAGCTGAAACAAAGTTCCGTGAGCCTACCCTGTGCCTGTCAAGGTGGGTGTCGAGGTCTTTCATGTTCACAATCAAAAATCAATCGTTTACCTGTGGAAAAAGACAACCTTTTGTCGGATTCGTGGGTGTGCACCCTCAGGAGCTTTGCCATTTCCAACAACAGGGAGTCCTTGACATTGATATTTGTTTTCTGCGTCCGCCCAAAAAATTACCAACCGCTGCGTACTGCGACCGACGCAGGAGCAGTATCGGGACTGGCACGGAGACAGATGATGGCATGCACAGAGTGCACCACTTGCGAGCGGCGGGTGACTAGACCCTATATAGTTTTAACAGACCATACCAACAACCCTTATTACAATACACGCTACCCCTCCGGCACTTTTGCAAGTGCATCATTCCGTCATTGGAAATCATCACCGGAGAGGAAAAATGGGTTACTAAATCTCCCTAATAAAAGAGAACGGGATTGACCAACACTCATACAGACATACACAATTTTGCATATTTTTAATCAACCCCTACATTACTATTAAAAACAACCCTCACATTAAGGATATGGCGCCAGTGCTGAATTCCGTCGCATCACTTAGGAAGAACACAAATAGTGTCTATTTATTTGTCTCCAGGATACCTGCCACATGGCAGAGGGCAATGAACACAGAAAAAGTATATAAAAAAATAAATAAGTTGAATGCACTGTTAACTTGCTAAAACATTAAGACATATTTGCAGATGTCTATGTTTCAAATATTGCAATCGTGTCTTTACCTATTTGCTTTTGTATACAGTGCCCGTGTTTCTTAACTTTTACGTGCCTTTTAGTTTTTATTACATAAATAAGTTAGAAAGCAAGCAAGAAAGTGCCCTTGTGCGTATCTTTAATAAAGTAATCAATGGGGTTCCGTGACTGACCACAAAATTAGCTAGGAGTTTTGTAGCAATAGCAAGAGAAAGTTCAAGAACCGATTCAGTAAACAAGCAGGGTGCGACAACCAAAGCAAGCATGTGAGAAGCCTTGTGTCACCCCTCTATGTTCAGGTTTGTAACCTTGCTGCACAAACCCTATGGCTGTACGGCACGAAATTTGAGCCAATCAACTGTTGGTCGTGCTTTCAGTGTATACACCCCAGATAGCAAGGCCCCCGGCGCCCGGATGCCGTACTTGTAAACATGTATAGAGATTATCCGCGCGCCGACGCAGACATGAAAGAAAGCCTGCGAAGCCTGGGGCGCGACAGCCGAAGACCCAACATCACGTGCCATCCCGCTCGTGCACTAGCTTGGGCAGTGCTTTCACGTGCGTGTACTGCAAATGCATGTGTATCCGATGGGCGCCGCCATTTTGTATATGAGCCGTGGTAAGCCAGTGGTTTCATGCACTGAGATTACAAATCTTGAGTCGGCACGAATAGTGCAATGAAACAAAAAAAAAAAAAAAAAACTTACCAGAAAGCAGCTGCACACTGGCCTTGTAATACCCTTCGTCGTCGGCGCTGGATTTCCTAAACACGTTCTTAAGAACATCCGGGTTAAAATCGCTTGTGTTTTTAGGCGAAAACTTTTTTATCAGCTTTATGCTGACGACAGCCTTGCCCCCATCAACAAACGCAACGTACGCATACATCCCGACGACCGGTGTGCAGCAAAGCAGCGTGGCGGAGTAGCGGAGTCAATACGATTCGGGCACGACGGCAACAACATAACAACAACACGCGCCACGAGCGACGACGAAGACGCATAGGATGGCGCGGGGCAGCGCTGCGCGGGGGAGGAGGCGTTGGCCCAAGGGCTTGGCCGCTTGGCTTGAATGAATAGACCATTGATCTCTGTAGTGGGTGGTAGCTTGCGTCACCTAGCGGTTTTGCTTAGAATATTTTGCCTTTTTTTTAATTTCATAGATTTTGTTTTCAGTACCGTCCCTACTAGAGACCCACCTTTACTGTTCTAACTCATTGCTTTCTCCTTAGACCTTTTCCACCAATATTCTATCCTCCTACCTAAATCTTTAGAGGTAAATTATATCCTGGTGAACAAAAAGAGCGGTGCAGAAATGATAATGCCATAACATGAATTTACTCTTTCGAAAGCTTCCGCGTGTTTTCTTTTCTAGCTCAGTCAGTCAACTTGGTTGTATGCGTGCTTAGGCAGCCGTTTGCTTTAAAATGGCATTTCGTCAAATGCTCTGCGCAGTACGTCCACGCGGTACTACACAATACCGCTTAATAAGCCGAACCCACGCCGGTACTGTGTTCATCGAGATCGAGACACGCGAAGACGGAGATTGATAGAAGGAACGACCCAGGCAGCGCGAGATTGCGCTGCACGTGTTCTGAACGTTTGCTTGAATCTTACAGATCGTATAGAGCGCGCCCGGCCCAAGGGAATAAGGCCTAAGAGGTCAAAAACACGAAAAGAAGCACATATTGGCAAAACGTGTCCACCCGTGCAACCTTGAGGGGTGCCTGTGTCCATTTGTGTATTTAGTGTGTTAGATTAAAATAATTTGTCATTTTGCTCCCACCAGTACGATACACGCTACTCAGGAAGACGCCGAAATCAGACACGTAGGTTTAGCGCTCGAAACGCAGGCACGTACAGAAAGGCATACAGCCCGTACAACAAGCTTGTGAGGCCCGTATCTGATTAACCTGCCAATAACCTCTGTTAACCGGAGGCGCCTTTGCCCGAAAGCACAATTAGGTTTTCCCAAGTGCGTGTATGCATCATTCGCTTCACTCTTGTGATACGAAAAGTCACAATGCATGGTGATGCTGATATCAAGGCCTGTTGAAAGTGCCAGCTTTTTTCTTCGTTTATGCCATGCGCGCTAGAAATTAAACGGGACAGACTTCTGCATGGTAGGCCCCAACATATGCTAAACCAGAAAACATACACTAACATGGAGGGAATCTGGCAGTCAAAACAAGCTTCCAACGCACCTGGCGCTTCTCACACGGCAATTTTGCAGAAAGCCATTGCTCCAGCTCCAATCGCCGGTCACTGCATCTAGAGTTCTGATCAAACCTGAGACCGGATTTCGGTCAGTCTGCATTCCCGTCCCTATGTTACATAAGCGGGCAAACGCAAGCATTGAAAGCTAGCAGTCACTATGGAGGCGCGTACCAGTTGTCCCTACCGTGGCCGTACCCGATTTAATGGCTTTTGTGAGAAAACCGAACAGTGTTTTTCGCACCGAGAAAATAAACTAGACGTCGCAGGGAGCTCAATCCGCCGGAACGTAGTACTGGTGGTTCGAGCAGGACGCGATGTTTTGCCTGAATAAAGATATAATAAAGAAAAACCGAATTTTTCTGCGAGTCGACGGACACCTAAGCCTAATTTGGGGCAATGTTTCTTTCGGTGAAAATACTTATCACCATGAAAGAACAAGCGAGAATGTATTTCCTTCGCAGAAGCGTTCTTATTGAAATTAACCGGAGACCCGCAGTTCAATTTCAATGTCAAGACGTATATATGCCAGCTGAACGGAGAACCGACCCGGCGAGCAGCCCACTGAAGTGCACTGGGCCGACCGGGCCTTCATCACCAGCAACATGGGCCCGCACCCTCGCCCGCGGGCTCCATTTCAGCATCATCGTCGTCCTCCCCACCCTTAATCATCATCACTAGACGCGGCACCACGGGCCCAGGCTCTGCGCGGTCCTCCATGGCACGGGCTGTCGCCTTCCCACGGTGCCACGGCTCTCCTGAACCAATAAAGATTACTATTACAATTACTACTTGCTTAAGCGGACGTCGGTCCCATTAGGAACTATCGTTTTTCTTTATCCTTTGATCTATATGTAACGCCATGCTCTCGAAACTTGCGAATCCGAACAGCTAGCGCGTTTCGGCGGGGTTTGAGCTCCCTGTTCGGTTTTCCCGCAAACGCCCCTGTAGCTCACTATTTATTTATTTATTTTAATTTATAATAAAAGCAATATTTACACACACACTACAGCTACGACCCGACATTTCATTGAACGGCGTCTCCGATCTGTACTGCTCACCTAATAAAGCATACATATCGAAAATAAAAACAATAAAAAAAAAATTTCCTTAAACATTTTTTTATTCACTAATATTTAAGTCCAATTTTAAATACCTATTTAGTTTTTATTATTCAAGTATAGTGCATTAAACAAAAAATAATAAGACAAATTATTCCCTAATCCAATCAAATCCAGTTTCGCCTCCTTGCATGATCGAATCAGTTGGCGAACTACCAACGGCACCAACGGAAAGTTGGCCTACTCATCTCTCGCTCGAATGCGCAGAGCTCTGCGAATGCCAACCTTCTTGCGCGCTGCGGCGAGTCTCCACACTAGTAGTTGAGAATATAGCCGCAGTGTGCAAAAGCCAGAGCGCTTCGAACGATCGGTGTCAAGCTTTGGTATACATAAACTCTATGTTGTCTGTAGTAAGGAGAGTGTTTCACCCACTGGGTTCCACCGTTCCACACGTGGGAAAAGTGTGCATATGGCCCAACGCCTTTTGTAAGCTTTCAGTTCCCTTGTGTCGGCCAAATAAATACCATGGCCACCCCGAACAAACGGAGGAAAAAATATTTGGAAAGTGGTGAGCCGTTTCAACTGCCGCGTACGACGCACAACCGTAATTCTGCACGGATTGCCGAGTGCGCCGATACCAGCCTGAGTGGCCACGGCACGAGTGTGAACGAACCTTCGCCATCTACGTCAAGGAACGACCAGCCCACAAATGATGGAGTTCAGAGTGGCCAAGCCGAAGCGGACGGTTTCCTTGAAGAAACATTGGACGGAGAGGACGGCATGGTTGTTGAAGATGAGTATGGCAATCCCGTTGATCAGGGCGACGGCATCAATATGAGACTTGATCACGACAGTCACGCTTCTGACAGTGTGTCGGATGCGCCCGTGTACGATGAAGCTCAGTGTCTCGCGGACAGCTTTGCTGAGTATGGGAATAGCACCTTACCACACTCAACAACAACAAAAGCAGAGGCTGTGGCCCTCATCATGGCCTTCTTGACTTCAGAGAACATGCCCTGGACTGCGCTAGACAAATTACTGCACCTAGTAAACACACTGTTTGGTGCTGGAAGTGATGTTCTACCACGCAGCAAATACCTTTTTAGGAAGCTCTGGGCAGCTAAGACTGAAAACGTGGTCAGATACCACTATTACTGTAGAGGGTGTGGGTCCTCCATTGATGATACCAGCGAGAGTGAAGCCAGGAAAGTGTGCTCCAAATGTGCCATGACATTCGAGCTTGCCCAGGCCAAAAGCGATGGCTGCTTTTTCATTACAATGAATTTGCACGACCAAATGAGACATATCATCAGTCAGACGAAGCAGGTGCTTCATGAGAATTTGGTGAAGCTCAGAGAAGAAGCTCAGACACCTTCAGATGTCATTCAAGACATTACAAGTGCAGCAGGCTACAGACACCTTCAGCAGAGTGGTCTACATGAATGGACTGACCTCACCATTACTTTCAACACGGATGGCAGCCCTTTGTATAAGTCCTCGAGAGCGTCGGTGTGGCCAATTCAGTTTATTGTTAATGAACTTCCACCGAGTGAGCGGTTCAACCACTGTGTCTTGGGAGGACTGTGGTTTGGCTCAAGCCACCCGGACATGAGCCTCTTCATGACCAAGTTTGTCGAGGAAGTGACGTCGCTGGGCTTGCTGACTTGGGAACACAACTCCACCGTCTTGTCGTCTAAGGTCCACGCCCTCTGCTGCTGCGTCGACGCACCTGCGCGGGCCGAGGTCCGACACCACGTGCAGTACAATGGGTACTTCGGGTGCACCTGGTGCTTGGCAAGTGGAGAGCACCTGGAGGGTAAGGACTTTGGACTTACTGTAGTCACTTTGTGTCTGTCAGCAAGCCTTTTTTCACTCTTTAGTTTGGGAGGGGGGTTAGGGCTCCCTCCCCTAACCCCCCTCCCAAAAGAGAAATGAACGCGTTTTATATTGAAATACAGGTTGAGGTTTGGTAGTCCTGTGCTACTGCTACCTTACGTACAGTTCCACTGCTTTTGACTCAGGTAGATTGAAAGTAGTTCGAGTTTTGTTTATTGCTCTGAACACGAGTTCCCCCCCCCCCCCTGTGGTTCTTTGGAGTTTAGTGGTTTTGCTTGCGGCTCTTAGGCTGGGTCATCCTGGCCACCCCTGCAATAGACCATTCCAGAAATTCGCAGTGCGTGCCCCCGTCGGCTTCCCGATGCATTGCGCCAATCCGATCATGATCCCATGTACTGCGTGTGAAAGAATCCCCTTGAATACAAGAAGTGGTTCGTTTCGGCTTAGCGTTTTGTAATTTCAGGACGTAAAAAAAAGAAAAAGAAAAAGAGGAACGATAACAAAACAGGATCTGTGTTTTTTTTTTAGATTCTCAGCTTAAACCAATGCGCTCATCAGTTCGTTTAAGGTTTGTTGCCGACATCTGCAGGAAATTGAGACAAGTTTCTCAAAGCAAGTAATGCAATCTTAAATCATGTTGAAGCTGCGGTAATTGTGTATGCTCTAGATTACCTAATGGTGAATTTCACTCGTAGATCCGGAGCGCTTTCCAAAATCCGCGAGGGGGGCGAAATTCCGCTCCGTGGGGCCCGCTCCGCATTGACGAGGGGAATATAAACTTGCATTTTTTGAGTGACCTCCCCCACACCTCTCCCCACCGCTTCCCCCTCCGCCGTTCAAAATGGCCTCTGCTCGAACTTGACAAGCCCACCAATGCCTCAGCCGACTGATCTTTCCGACGATCAGTGACGACTGCCACTGCTTAGCTGCAGAAATAACACCCGGCATAAGCTGGGCGAAATATATGTACCACGGCGCCCATGTCACAAATAACGAAGACATCCGCGTTCGGCACTGTCACATACCTTTCGGCCGCCTCGAAGCGGCAGGGCACGGACAGCGATTGCCAGCGGTGGAGTTCAGATTTCTGGTACGATTTTAATAAACACAGAGGTAACAAACCATCACTTGCACGGTCGTTGCCTAATTTCTTCTTGCTTTATTGTTTGGGAAAACGCCAGCGGAGTGCAATGTAAAAAGGTAAACAATCATTGGCTGCAGAATGAACAGGCCTAACCTTGCGTCTGCCTCCGGCTTTTCCGTAGTTCCTTTTCTCGTTCTTCCTCTCATGATCACAGATGTCAGCGCTTACGATTTACCACGCTCCACAGTCACGGCTTTGTATCCCTGATCTACGCGAGGTAGAGACGTTCGAGCCGTCACAATCCCGGGTAAACAACCGACGCACCCGAACAGGTCCAACTCGACGACTCGACCGTGGTCCAACCGGCCCGCCGACCTCTCCAATCTCGCCACGCATGCACACTGCCGATTTTGAAGGAAATCAGTGGGCCGCTCTGTCAACTTCCGGAAATATTTGTGAAATCCCGCAGAGCAAGTTCGGCGGGGTTTGAGGGCGCTGCCAGAGATCTATGAGCGGAAGATGACCAACTCGAGCCAGATCTGCGAGCGGAATATGCGCGCTTCAAATGGAGTGCTTTTGGAGCGCTCGAGATCTGCGAGCGGAATTCACCATAAAACCTTATAGCTCCAATTGGGTGCACTGGTTACTTCTATTTGTTGGTAGTTTCAAAGCTGAGACCTGCTAATATTGTTTTGCATTTCTATGAAGCCTGCGCTATCGGGGCACAACACCTGATGAAGAGAGGACCCCAGAAGGGGTGCGCAGAGACATGCAGCTCGCCTTGCTGTCCGGTGCGTCGGTCAACGGAGTCAAGGGACCTTCCCCCCTCACCGACCTTCCCCACTTCAACCTGGTTTGGGGTTTCTCCGTTGACTACATGCACTGTGTGCTGTTGGGTGTCACCAGGCAGTTCACAGAGTACCTGTTCAGCTCGACCAACTGCCGGGAGAACTACTATATCGGTAAGCTGTCAATATACACTTGCAGTGAATACTGACACAATGATAACAGTGCAGATGAGCTGCCTCAAGCTTACTATAAATGCGCTTGGAGATTTGTAGCTGGATGTCAAGTGACTTGGTCATATATATGTTCCTGATCAAGCATGTATGCAGACAGGCATATGTACAGAACCACAAGGTAGAGGGCCTTAGAGCGAAAAACTGGCAGCTGAAAGGGGGGCGGTGACCCCCAATTGGCCGCTGTCAAGTTGCATATTTTTGACCACTAGACACATGACCTTATAGTTTTATAACTAGAATTTAATGAATTACAGTGTGCAAAAATAATTGCTCATTGATCTTTAATAACAGCACCGACGAGATAAGTCATGTTTCATTTGTTTTAAGCAAAAAGTGTGCTTTTGCGACAAAAACTCGGGCAGCTTTGCGTCCCGTTATGCCGTTAGCCGCGATGCTCCATTTTGGGATTTTGTCAAAGCTAGGCCCCGAGCTCTGGGATTAACAGTATTGAAAAAATAGTTTATCATGTTTTTTTTTACAGCGATCGCAATACAAATCTCGATCATCTGGTGGGCTAGTTGGTTGATCATATTGTTGAATTAACAGCGCAAATACGACAAGGAAGGATAGACAAGGGAGACAAGATAGAGCGCTGAACTAACAACTGACGTTTAATGAAAAAGTGAAAGAGGAAAAAGAATCCAAGAATGATTTTAAAACATGCATAATAAAAACCCGCAAAAACATATGCTATAGCTTGAGTTGCCTGAAAATGAATTGCTAAGAATACCAAGCTTTAAGTTGCTCGCTTAAATGACTTGTTGAAAACGATCGAGTCTTGGGAGGACGTGAATAGAAACTACGGTAGAAAAAAGAAAGAGGAAGTTTACGTTTAAAATATTCACAGATGCTAACCCTGTTGGAAAATCTCGATGATGGAAAGATGACGGAAAAGGCTCATACAAGCGTAACCGTAATATGGGACATCCTATACAAGCGAAAAAGGCGGCTCCAGTATAGTGGAATAAGGCGGAACGATACAGGTGGGCGGAACCATACAAGCGTGTCGTATTATGGGACATCCTATACCAGCGTAGTGGATATAGGCGGAACCATGTAGGCGATGGAACCATACATGCATAACGTAATATGGGACATCCTATACCAGCAAAAAGGCGATACCAGCACGGTGGAGCCATATGGCTCCAGCGTGTTGGTTTCGCCTTTTCACTGTTGTACAGGGCGATTTAGTTTTAAGCTTTACATATATGTTTAGAAAGGTCGTGAAAGCTATATTAATGCGGTTTGTGCAGGCGAGTTATACGGCCAGGCGTACGTAGTATAGGGACCTAGTCGTAACGATCAGTCAGATAATTAAATACAATTTGTTAATCAACTTTTTAATTAGTGAAAATGAAAATATGGTTTCAATTAGAAACTTGCTGAGTCATTGAAAACCACAAAATCAAGTTTTTTTTAGAAGGATATAATTCAGGGGTAGCGTTTTATGCATTCTGTAAAAAGCTTTATTTGGACGAGTTTCTAGGTTTCAGTTTCTTATCAGAGCTCATCTCTGCGCCCACGGTCCTGTTCCCCAGGGGCATAGACACGCAACACACATGCGCCTTGCTTCCCTTCATCCTACGAGGGAGGCGAGGGGGCGGCTTCGCACTGCGGTCACCGGGCAGCTGGACCGCAGGTGCAAAGATGCGCTCTGGTAAGAAACCGAAGTCTGGAAATGCGTCCAAATTGACCATTTTTTTATAACGCCATAAAATGCTACTCGTCTTGTATCTTTACAAAGAAAATTGATTTAGTGTGTTTTGATGATGCTTAGCAGGTTTCTAATTGGAACCATGGGTCTATTTTCACTGATTAAAAATTTCACGAACATACTATACTTAGAGAGAGGCTGAAGCAGTTTTGTATTTGAGAAAACACTTTTAAATCTTCTTCATTCGACCTCCAGAATCTCAAATATCAAAATTATTTGCTAATTTAATTAATCAAGGCTGCATAGTCATTTTTAAAGCGCTGTGAAAACACCTCCCTAGAGAGCGACGTCACAACAGCAGCTTTCAAAATCTTTGTTCACGCATCTTCAGCGCCTATCAAAGCTATGCACGCAGATGCTATTTTTTAAAAGGGCAGAAAAATGTGTCACGACTGGTGCCAGTGCCGGAGAATATACCTATAGTCGGTTACAAGTCAAGAAGGTAGGAGAAGCTCCTCCCACAAGCGTGATGCGCCCGTTTCAAATCTCTCCGCAGTCGAAAGAAGAGTTCACTGGAAACGCTCCTTGTTCCGCTTCAATGGATTCCAACTTGTCTCCGATCCCCTTTGTATTCATCGGAGAGGGAACCGAGCCCCTGAAAGCAGCCTTTGTATCCATCGGGGGGGAAGCTAATCCCCGAAAGTCGCATTTGTTTCCGTCGGTGGGGCAGAACTCTAATCTCCCTCTCGTGGCTTCCACAGTGCTAAGTCAGATTCGAAAAATAAAGCAAATATGTACAGAAAGGCAAGACCCTCCTCGCGCGTTGGCCGCAACGTCACGGAAACGGTGGGACGCTATTGGATGTGGAGGTGGCGGAGGGATATGTGATTCCCTTTGAGGGGCATTTGCCGCTACCTTCTTGACCTGCAACTGACTATAGAAAACTTGCGATTGGACGCGCCGCCCTTAAGCGACACACGCTTGGCGGCCGAAAGGTCTTCTTACGATGTCACTGTTGGTGGGATGTTTTTTGTGTTTTCTCACGTTTAGTTATATCTTTGAGGAAACCGAACGGGATATTCAGATTCGCGGGATAAAACTACGCTGGAATGAACCTCCATCTAGTTTTCTGAAAGAAGTCTGGCACATCTCTGTAATAAGCCGACGGATCATTACAAATTAGCCTTTTATACTATGCCGCCCTGGCCATATAACTCACGTGCACAGACCGCGTAAATGTAGCTTTTACGGCTTTTTTAAAAAAAATCTGTAAAACATAGAAAAAAAACTCTGTAGAATGTCCCCCAATACGATACGATTGTATGGTTCCTTCCCCGCTTGCATTGTTCAAGAAAGACTTGTGGACATCCAGCGTTTCATTGGAATGCTGGATGTCAGCGAGTCTCTACATCAGTGAGTGGTTTCAAACAAGCATGGTGTTTGCACACCAGTAAGCTCTTATCCGAGGCTCACCAGGACCACTAAGAGCAGAGGCGAAATGTCGTGACCTGGTAAATTTGGTTGCAGGTATTTATTTTTACAAGAACTGCATGCAGCAAAGCTTAACTTTGCTTAAAAGAAGATTATTAAAAATTCAATACTGAACAATGGTGTCCCTTGAGCTGTTAGACCAAACTCCCACTCTTGCCACTCAGGAGTTCCTAACTTGTGCGTAGAGGATCAGCACAACGCAGATTTGTGCTGCGAGCGCACCTGCAATATAAAAGTTGAATAAACATGAGATGAAATATGAGACGTTTACAATTCTCTGTAACATGAAATTAGAGCACAGATCTTGAAGAGGAGGATGGGAGGGTATGCCCCTCCTCCCCCTCCCCTCCTCCTCTTCTGCTCCCTCCCATTTAGCAGGAAACTTCCCTGAATTTAGCGGGAAAATTTCCCCACTAAATTTAGCTGATTAAGTTTCCCACTAAATTTAGCGCAGAAATTGATGTCACATGACCTCAACACAAATGCAGTTTTTCCGCTAAAAGTAGCAGGGAAAATGACGTCGCATGACCGTGTCACGTCATCCATAAAAAAATTCAGTTTCTCAGCTAGACTTAGCGGAAATATTAACGTCACATGACCACAACATTAATTCAATTTCCTGCCAAGTTTAGTTGGGTGGTTACGCCGACAGCGACGCCGCGAAACGCGGAAACGGGTGCTAAGAGCTGCGCTAAAAACTAAATGCATCAGGTGAAATAAAGTGAACATTAGAGATACTGTAAGAAAAAGAAGAGAATCTAAGATACCGTTCTCAGATCCTTCCTTTTGTCCGTTCTCAAATGTTTTGATTGCAAGAAATGTTTATCTCTTTATTCATAACCAGAGAACCCCTCCCAGTTTCAGCATGAATGCAATAAATCAATGCAGACTAGACCTTGTAAACTATAATCCACATGAAAATTAATGTTTGCCACATAGTCATGTATGAGTCAGTGGCTCAGATCTCTAAATACATTTGTATTGAGGAACATTCTTGAATAAAACTTCTGGGCTTCGAATTCAACAGTTTGTACTTCCATAAGGAACACTGTATGGCACTGATTTTTTTTTGTGACACATCAGAAACAGCACAGCACTGTCATCCTCGCATACCTAACAAGAATTTGTATTTTTTTTTAGCATGGCATGTGCTATTCTAATGCCCATACAGCATCCTTTAACAAAATTTCCTTTGTAGAGCTTTTTATTGGTTCTTATTTAGCTCGCACGACAGATTCGGTACCTTGAATTCTCACTCGGCATCAACAGTTTTATATATTAATGTAATAGCGAAAGACAAGATGTATGGACTTGAGTACGGCTCAGCAAGCACAGATGTTGAGAAAAGTACTGAAGAAAACTCAAATGTCAAAATAAAAATAAGCTGGAATGTGGAATTATGGACATGGACATGAATACAGTTAGCAGATTCAATATGAAGAATATGTGTTAGACGCACGCTCAAAGAAACCTGTTGCATCTATATTCATTCAAATTACTTTGCAGAACCCAGCGCTGCAGTCTCAGGTGGGAGTTCGCTGAATGAGTCTACTGAAAATGAGTGTAGACGGAAAAAGCAGTTTGATC
This sequence comes from Ixodes scapularis, assembly GCF_016920785.2. Classification (NCBI taxonomy): domain Eukaryota; kingdom Metazoa; phylum Arthropoda; class Arachnida; order Ixodida; family Ixodidae; genus Ixodes; species Ixodes scapularis. The sequence continues at coordinate 104,635,126 of NW_024609880.1, read as the reverse complement.
TGCGATAATGAACATTACATAAGTGACATGTCATTATTACTGTTGCAGTGCCGAATGTTCCAAACTGTCAGTCGCATCATTCTGTGAGTTCCCTCCGTACATTACAGGGTTTGGCTCTCTCGAATGCTTTGCGAGAAAAATGATGAACTGGAAATATCTAGAGTAGTTCTAGAAAAACTATTTCCAGAATCTTATCTCAGCATCGCAAAGAATATAAAAAGTTTCTAAAGACAAGGTTAGTGCAGGAGTTGAATAAACTAAATACTTTGTTTTTCGAAACCATCTTGCCGTAGTAAACGTATGAAGTTCCCCTAGGTAGAGCTAGTCATTACGGATGATTGTGCCCATTGCGTACCATAAAAATTTAATTTGCGACCTACAATATTTACAAACTCAATTAACTCTGAATAAGTGGACCACTTGGCATTAAAGATTGGCTTCACCATGACTGTCTGCCAACATCTACATAATAATTTCCATGAACCTATGTATTTCAAGAAAATATTTGGTGCGAGCTGCTTAAAACACAATAGCACTTTTTAGCAAGTGCTGATTGTTGGGCAAGTTGGTACGGTACGTTAGAAAACATGATTGTGCTTTGAAGACGGGGACATAGGAAGGACAGACACCACAGAGTGCTAACTTTCAACTGATTTAATTCAAGAACCTCGGCGTAGAAACACACTGCGTCACCGCACCACATCTCAACCAATCCGTGGCCCTGCCACGGACCGCAAGTACGCCAACTCCTTATCCGCCAAGTCAATTGACGCCACACTGACACAACACGTGCCGGAACTATTTATAGCATCAGCCTCCATAATCTCTCTAACAGTCATATCTTTGTGCCTAGCAAGAACAGTAGACTGAGCAAATAATGGTTTGCACTCGCAGTCATGATCTGTCGTGTCACTGTCATGACTGCGGGTGCAAACCATTATTTGTTTCGTCTATTGTTCTTGAGAGGCACAAAGATAGGACTGTTAGCGAGATTATGGAGGCTGACACTATAAATAGTTCCGGCACAAGTTGTGTCAGTGTGGCGTCAATTGACTTGGCGGATAAGGATTTGGCGTACTTGCGGTCCGTGGCAGGGCCACGGATTGGTTGAGATGTGGTGCGGTGACACAGTCCGTTTCTACGCTGAGGTTCTCGAATTAAATCAGTTGAAAGTTAGCGCTCTGTTGTGTCTGTCCTTCCTATGTCCCCGTCTTCCAAGCGCAATCATATTTTCTACCGCACTTTTTAACACTAATAGAAAGCCTGTAGTGGGCCACAACTTAAGCAGTTTTCACTTCATTATAAAGAGCAATTACACCTATGTGAACCATGAATATAGGCCTGCACTGAATTTTTTCTTAAGCTGAACGTGCTATGCTCTGTTTACTATATAAATCTTTGCAGAGCTGACAATGTGCAAGTTCCCGTTTTCTTATATTTCACATGTCCCGACTGGTGAGTGTGGTAGGGACATAAGATTGATGACACCAACGAAACACAATGATTATTTTAAGAATTTGTTTGGGTATTAAGAAAAAGTACAACGTAGACTCTAACCAATTTCTTCAATGTGCCCGACGTTTCGAAGCCAGCTCGGCTCCTTGTTCACGGGTGACTGTATATGGGCCCAAAGGTAGCAACCTGTCGTCGTTTTCTTCTCTTCTCTCTTGGCTTTGTTTTCTTCTTCTGTTTCTGTGTGTGGGGCATTTTAGTCCGTGTATGTAGCTGCTTGGAAGCGTTCCGGTGGATCGGTTCAGGTTGTTGCTTGTATTTTGTATGTGCCAAGATTCTATTAAGAGCCGCTTCCTCCAGTTTCTTTCTGTGCCGAGGATGGAGCTGCTGTCAAAGCCAATGGCGTGGCCGGTCTTCTGAGCATGTTCCGCCAGCGCGCTGCCTTGGATGTCATTCTTCTTTACGTCATACTTATGTCTACGCAGACGTTCGGGAAAGTTCTTTGTTTCCCCCACATAAGAGGCGTCGCATACGGCACAAGGAATTTGGTAAATCAGGCCTTGAGCATGGGGAGGTAATCCCGTGCTGGGATTACCTCCCCATGGTATAGCACGAGCAAGGCGATCTGCGGGAAGTTATTTCTGTGACACCGTCGAACCTACATCCGCGGGCTTTAAGTTCACATGTTAATCATGTCTGCAGACTCCTTTTTGTAATTGGAATTTCATCCAACCCAAGATTTGAATATGTTTTTTTTGCATTTTAGGCTTAGTAGTGCTTTTGCTGTTCTATTAATAGGTAAGAAAAATGCTTATTTCAAGTGGCATACCTAACACCTGGTGGCACAAGGACTCCCCTGTCGTGACGCAGACCGAAAGTCACAGCCAGGGAGATACTGCGATGCTCTTGTTGCTGGGATTACCTCCCCCATGGTCCTGCCCAGACCACAGAAAAAGATTGAGTCCAAGCTTGTGGCCACTAGGATCTCCAGATCTTGAGGCACCCAAGTAGCTGAAAATAAAAACAAATCACAATCAAGTACTTGGCAGAGCTACATTAGAATGGCTAGCATATTCTTTCGTGATCAGCACATAGATCCTCTTATTTTAGTCATAGTCACCCCCCAGGACAAAGCTACGTAGGCGTTAAAATGATGGGTACCGAATTTAGGTGAATGATCAAATGCATTCATTTAACCCCCTTTCGCCCCAACCTGAGACTTCTGTCAAATATTCACATTCAACTGTAAAGACTACAAATAAAACTACTACTGCAATGCAAAGCCGTATAGTGGGAGAGTTTAGCGAGCGGGTGTGGCAACGAAGGCGCCGGAGAGGAGGAAAGGGAGGAGAACGCCGAAGGAGGGAGAGAGAAGGCAGCAGAGAAACAAAGAGGAGACGACCACCATTTTGACGCAAAGCTGTCTGCACGGAGCACTGTTGAGGCTACGTGTCGTCTGCTACGGGCTTATTTATTTTTTTTGCCTAAATAAAAGTGCGTTCAAACATGGAGGACCTTCTTTCTTTAGGTTTTTAAGCAACCGAGGAATAACACTATATCATTTTATTGCCAGAGCCTGCTAAATAAAAGGAAACAACCGAAATTTGAATATCGATCCCATGCCGGGCGAATGAATGAAAATGGCGGCCCTCCCCGCTCAGCTGGGAGCAGCCTAGAGTTCACGCGCATGCGCTCACGCCTCTTGCTCTGTGCCGCGGGCTGATCAGCTCACTCGGAAGGGAGACGTTACGGCAGCGAAATCATAGACTGCCAGACTCTCCCCATATATGGCTCTGCTGCAATGGAAAGATTTTCCTACCCTCGTGCTCAGCGAGTGTCGACTGTGGATACAACTCCGGTTCATACACTCGCTGAACATGAGGGTAGAGTGTACCAGCAGAGGGCAGGTGTCTGTGTACAAAGAGTTTAGTTGGCACACCAAGAGGCTAACGAATAAGAATGGGTACCACTCTGAGCAAAATGCCAAAAAAGCGTGGATCTCGGCTTGACACTAATAGCGGCACACAGTATCTTTAGTGACAAAGGGGTACTAAATCATTATTTTCAGCTTCCTAACTAAACTAAATATTCTTCCCGGCTTGCTTTTTAGGAAAATCTCCAAATTTACAAGAACTACTAAGACAACGTCTAAAAAAAAAAAAGCAATGGCAAAACCAGCAATCGAATTCGCCTGCTCTCCAGTAGCACGACATCTATGGCAGGCAGACCTGCAGAATGAGCAAGCAGTTTAAGAAACAGAGTATGTCCTATGTATAATTTTTTTTTATGCTGCAAAGCAAGCGCTGGAAGGAGGTTTCACGACATTAACGAAATTTCTTGCAATCAGTTGAGAACAAATTAGAGCAGTGAACTTGTCCTTGCTTCTGGCATAACGTTTTAGTGTTGCCCTTGGAAACTCACATAAATTTGAAAATAAAAACAAAAAAGACTAACCTTCATAAAAAAATCTAACTTTGGCAAAGAAAAGTTACCTTGGAAAAAATATGTACAATACAGTTGTACAGCGTGCATTTGTGTGCTTAACCAATTTCGAGGCAAATCGGCGACAATGAAAAGAAGACGTTTGAGTACAATTAAGGGAAAGACAGAAAGGATGCATACCTACAACAAAAACATTTAGAACGACCACGGGCAGGAAACTCTGGTGAGGCTCTCGGAGTGACTCCCTCATATGGGCCTGCGCAGACCACAGAACAAGATCGGTCAGAGCTTGCAGCCATAAGGTGCTTCATACCATGAAGTTACAGAAGCGGGTGCAATTGGAAGCAAAGTGCATTTCATTTCTCTGAAAAACGAAGAGTTTAATAGGTAGCTTGCATTCATAAGGTGATACAGTCATGAATGCACAGACTTTTCAATGCAGCGCTATATCACCAACTTGTTAACCATGCCGGGCAACACTAAAAACTGAGAGCATTATTTTAAACTATCTCAGCTTAAAGTTAACCACAACAGAAGCTTCAAGCCATCCTTGCAAATTCAGTGCACAAAGCAAGCCATGTGACCTTCTAGTTGGACGCCATGGTACGTCGAGCTTATAATCATGCGTCATGCTGTTTTTGCTGCAAAGGCTTGTAGTTTCAAAAGTGGTCCAGCTTAAAGAGACTAAAAGTATAGACGTTTATGAGTGGGGCCCTCACCTAGTCTGCAGCTACATTGCGAAATAGGACGTTCCAACCGGGATGTTTGCTGCCTGTAACCACACGACCAGCTTGTGCCCAGCGATTGTTCGAGCTAAATACATGTCCTCGACAGTGCCTTAATTTGACAAGCATTTCCATGACTGTTAAACATGACTGACTTACAGAGAGACTCCACCTCAACGACTAATGACTTGGGATACCTAACTGAATACTGATATATCAACTAAATGCAAAACAATTACCTGGCAAGCATTATATTTTTCAAGAGGCTGGGTCGACTCCGCATTAAGTTGAAGGAGTCGATGCGTAATAGGACAATACAAACAAAGATATGCCTTAGAATTCCTTTTGCACCCCCAAAATGATGTGTTTTTGAAGGTAAGGTACACAATGTTCTTGATTTAGAAAGTGCCTCAGCTGTACAAATGCATATGCAGTAAGGGCACTCGCCAAGCCTATTCTCCTCAGCTCTGTGCAGGTTAAGCTAAGTTAGAGTATAGAAGTACATGCTCACTGACACCATCAGAAAGGCAGGGAGAAGTCTCCGTTGTTCGACCTCCAGCCCGTCTGCTACCTTCGATGACGTTTCAGCGCCTGATGAGCCTGGAGCGAGCACATCTGTCTAAAGCGGGGTGAAAAGCACAAGCATATGCTAGAGGACGCCCAGCCATTCTCTTTTTGTCATCGGCTATACTACATATTTTTAGTAAGACATATTTTTAAGTGAGGAAAAGTACTGCAAATATGCAGTCCACCTTAAAGATAACAACAGTTGCCATTCACCATTTTCCAAATAGGTGCTCCCACGTACCGGAACATCTACACATGTGGTGCGTGAGTAGGTTCAGGACTGAGAGGCTAGAAAACGAAGCGCTCGCAAGGCTTGTCTGGCCCTTCCAACCATGCGGGTACATTCGTTGCAAGTTCCCGATTTGTAGACAAAATGATTTAGAATGAGCAAATCTTGTCTACGCCCGAGGTAGAACATTGAATTGCGATTCCCCCATATTGTGCGAATCATCCTTCAAACTGCGGTACCACCTGCAAATAAACTATGTTGTGCTGCGGCACGCGTCCATGCTGCCTGCTTCAGAGGAAAACCACTGCTCGTGTTGAAGACGACATCCCACAGTGGACAGGCAACAATTTTTAACAAACAAAAACAAAATTGATATCATTCAATAGACACAGATAGGCTCACAAAGTGTCGGCACCATGATTGTTGTTGTTGGTTTTACTCTTGCATACAAACAAAGGTGACTTCCTCTCTCCTCCGATGGACAGTAAAACCCTCTTATCTTGGTGGCCCCTATTTCTTCTCGAATCGGTCACAGAGGACATAATCGCAGACACTGAATTCCGCAAAATTAAAGGCCGCGAAAATTAAAGGTTCGCCAACATTAAGGGGTTTACTGTTCTTCTGAGTGTCACATGATGTTAACATTTCAAGGAGGCTGAAGGTATTGGTTTAAGAAAAAATTGACCTATGAAAAAAATGCCCTTCTCCAGGTTAGGCACGCGAGGTTCTTTTGCACTACCTATAAGGTGGCAAGTTTATTTCGGCAGAGCTTTTGGTAAAACGGAGTCACAAAAGTAGCTATACTTGGCGTCAACTATTTTGTGCTGCATTATAAAGCCAGAGTAGATTCCACAGTGCGTGCTTCAGCAGAGCACTGTTTGTTGCGAGAGCATATGTGGTTTAGTGTTGCATCCCATTTGCATAATCTAGAGAAAATAGCGCTGACAGAGTTGGAGCACTCCAAATATTAACAGCCGACTGTAGAAGCATTGAGAGATGCACACATGCGAACTGTGCATTTCTTAAAGGTGGGTTCGAGCAAAGGTAAAAACAATATCTATACTTACGGCGGCCATACTTGCCTTTCCCAAGCACGACCACTTTTCCCTCGGTAGCACCATCCAGTAAGAAGCACCAGCAACACGCCCATGAGACGCCGCCGACTCCTGGATTGAATGACGACCCGCCTGAGGTCTTGGAAGGAGATCCGGAACACTGCTTTAGGCCAGATGTTGTATCTGGTGGGGCAGAGACTAAAAGCAAAAATTAACAAATTTATCTGAAGCGCTACATTCCTATAGGACAGCAGTATTTTTTTTAGGCCAGTGATTCGCTTTAATTAAACACAAATGGTTGGTTTATATGATGAACCATCAGCCCCTATTTTTCTTAAGTGTAACGCAGTGTCTAACGTTACGTCCGACGGAACCCGAAATAAAAATTAAAGTTACGCCCAACGTAACTGTCAAGCATTCGAGTTACGTCCGACGTAACCCAAAATAAACATTAAAGTTACCGTATTTACTCGAAAATAGGTCGAACTCTATTTGTTGGACCCACCGAGAATAAAAAAAAAATTCAAATATAGGTCGACTTTTTTTTTATTTTTAATAACAGGGGAAATTTTGGGCAAAAGAAACCTTTATTTACATCACTTCATAGCTTGGTAGACATCCTCGCAAATCCGCCACAATACTTCACTGACACCGTTGTAAAATGAGGACAAGAAACGAAAGAAGGTGCGAAGCGACGAAAGACAAACTACAAAGACGCAAACAAAGCTGCCGTGTCGCCATGAGCAACACGCGAGCCGAGCCGCCTCAAGCAACTAACAAAAGTAACATCTTTTTTTTTTCTTTTTTTGTGCGCGTTTGCGAGGATGGAGGACAAAGTGCATGGCGCATCGCGTTCCTCTCCTTCCCCATTGCCCAGCATGGGGAACGCTAGAGGTGCGATGGCGAAATCCAATGCCCCAAGAGGTGCGCGCGATAGCGGCATCGGCCACCGCTGTTGTTTTCGGTTGTTTAACAAAAGCTTTTGGAAACAAGAAGCGGCGCAGCTCTACGGCAACGCCGGCTCGATGACTCGATAGCTTCTTGCCTCCGGTACGGTCGCAAAATTTGGTCGCGAATGTAGGTCGAAATTCTTTAGTCACGATTTCCGAAAAAAAAAAGAAAAGAAAAAAAAAGGTCGACATATATTTGAATAAACACGGTAGTCAGCTGGGCGACGATGCACACATTATGAAAGCGATTGGTGCGAGCGATTAAGGTGATGAACGACGTTTTCTAGAAGCCCAGGAACCGAGCGGCGCAAGCAGCGAGAGTGAGAAATTATGTCGCTCGGCGCCGGCACTCGTAGCTTCTCGTCGTCGCTCGTCTCGTTGATCGCTATATTGCTTACATGCTGTTCAGAAAGTTGCTCTAAGTGGTTACCATTGCATTGGGACCAGCCTCGCATCCAACCGTAACCAGTCTTGACTTTTTTTTAAGCCGCCCAGGTAGAAGTTAACATCGTACATACATCGTTTTCAAGCATGGCTCCTCGTTCATTGCTCGATTTACTTTTTCGTAAATGACAAACCGCAATGAAGCACAATTATTCTAGTTCAAAATTGTCAGGAACACTTGGCACGCATGCTTACACTGTAGCGCACCTAACGTAATTTAAAAGTAGAACGAAAACGGGACGAGATTCGCTTACCGCTTCACGGAAACAGAGTCCTTCGGATCCTAGGCCTAACGGCCGAAATCGGAAGTCGCCTGCGGTCCGGCGATCGGACGAGTTGAGCCGGCCGCGCTGTGCTGACCCCGGCTGACCACGCCTGGTTGAACCATGAGAGGCGTCGTCGAGTTGAGAGCCAGAGACGCAGTAGAAACGGACCGTAAAACATCTGTGCCGTAAAACGCAGAAGGAGCCAGCGCCAAAACCGCTACGTCTGGCTGCGTCACCATCTCCGCGACGACCGGAAGCGTGTAAACCGGGACTGGCCGGGAAGTTAGAAAAGGCGCGGCAGCGGAAGCCACTGGGCGGAAGCTTTACGTTTCGGTTTCGCTTTTCTCCGACATCGGCCACGGTCGCGGGCTGGTATGTTTGCGGCTGGTTGCGACGACGCGAGGGGCCACGAAAAGACGCCGAGTTGGCCGAGTACGAGTCACGGCCCACGATACGAGCAACGGGCCATTTGCCCCTGTCGACCGGCGATGCGGTATCCGCGGCTTAGTGTCACGATCGGTTTGTTGCCGTGCACGTTGACTCAAAGCTCGAAGTTATGCAGTTCCGTCAGTTCCGTTCCGGCACCAGCCGCACCACGTTTTCCGGTGCATCGCACGTGGAGGCCTTTCGAAGCATTCAGTGAACGTGAAGATCGCGCCCGCTGTCTTCGGTGCTGTGGAAGAAGTTGGGAGACGGAAGAAGCATCAAAACCAAGGCCTTTAGGACTCCAGTCCGGGCCGCCGGTCCACTCTGAACGAGAGGCGACGTGTGTGTGCACGCTTTGAGGAAGCCTCCACGTTTCGCCGCGCCAGACCTCGCCGATCGCGACCAGACCCCGAGTCCGAGAGGCTCTTGCGCAGCCAGGAACGGCAGCGAGGTAGGAGCTGCTCGTTCTGCGCAACCATGCAGTGCTCTATAGTGATCGGAGCTCTCGGTGTCATGCGTGCTTGCACCGAAGCCTTTGTGACCCCTTCGGACGCGCAGGTCGTACTTCGCAAAGGTTTGGACGGGGCCGCCCTCACCGAGCAGCTCCGCTAAATTCCGCTTACTTATGATCGCAATAAAAGCTTGCGTTTGTTCTCGGGAAAAAAATTGCGGGACCGCTCTCCGCGCCGCCGACGAGGTTGGCCGCCACCATGTTCTCAGCTGTTCACTCGCTCCCGCAGCGAGCGCCTTCCGATAATCCTCCCCGTTCCAAAATGCGATGCGATCTTCGTTTACATGGGCTGAATGAATGCGCACTCGCCATCTCGATCCACCTCTGTCTAGCGACTTTAATGCGATGCGCTTTGCGCATTATGCCGTTTACATGACCGCATATTGAATGCGGCAACTGGATTCAATGCGACTAAGTCGCATTCATGTAAACGCGGCTTATGTTATTTTTCGACATGTATGATGTATGTAACGATACCGGTGGTAAACGATGGACGTTTTTGTTGGAAGATGGCGGTCGTCTTTCTGCATGTATGGTTTAGTTATACCGGTGGTCTTGTGGATATAGGCGTTTCGTTGGAAAGATGGCGGTCGATTACGTCATCGGACGCAAAATCATACCAGCCATACAGAGTCATATCGGCGAGCAAACCGGCTGCCAGTATAGACAGACCCGGAGCCATAGCGGTGCCGGTATCTCCAGTTATGGAGAACGCAAAACCAAACTAGCTGCATGTATAATAACAATAAATTATGGTGGTGTCATACCAGGACTGTACAAGCAGCAGGTTTGTTTCTTGTACGTTTTTCCAATAGGGAAGGATCGTTAAAGATCGCGACTTAAAAATTAAAGTTTTTTTGGTGACAAGGCCACGGACGGCGCGCTTATGCAGGCATCCCCACTGAACAGAATAACCTGTGCCTCGTAGAGCTCGCGAGTTCGTCGTTCCCCGAAACGTTTCAGGATTTTTGTTTTCCTGAACAAGACGGAGCACTGGCAGTCGTTGACATGTACGCAAAGTGGCCTGCTGGCGGCGACTTTAGTGACACGGCATGCTCTCTTAGACGATCGTTGACACACCTTCCTGTCTGACCCACATACACTTTCCCACAAATAAACAATATTTCGTATACGACTGCACATTGGAACTCGACGTATTTTTGTTGATATTGAACTCCGCACACACCCTGTTGCTTCTGCTTGTTGTTAATTTTCGGACACAACTTCTTTAGTTTGTCCGGTGCAGACAACGCAACTTTGACGTTAAACTTCGTAATCTATCTGCTTAGATAAGAAGCAAGGGGACCCGATGCCGAAGTGTCTGTTCTGCGTCGAGGTCATTGATTTTTCTATCTTGTTAATGATGGCCACACCAGATGGGGTGGCTACAATAAAAGATAGTTAGAGAAGGCAGTTGTAATCAAAACCTTTGCGACACTAATGCATAGGACTGAGTTTGTTCTGGTCTTCTGCTTTATTAACATTACACTTGTCTTGCAGGAAGTCCCTCTGTGGTGGCCACAGTAAACAAGCGGCTGCTGAGTATCCGGCCCCCGCACTCCGTAACTCGCCTTCCTCGGCCCGTCGGCGACAGGAGCTTTTGGAAGGCAAGCGAGTGGAGGCAGTGGCTGCTGTTTTACTGCCTACCGTGCACCTTGGGGATATTGGATCAACGCTACTGGAAACATCTCCGCTGCCTAGTGGAGGCGGTCTACATCCTCTTGTTGCAGGAGTTCACTCCAAGACAGCTGGAGCACGCTGGTATGAATTTGTGTTTCATAATATTCAATCTTTTTAAAGGGGTCACATTATAAAACTAGATTTGCCTCAAAATAAATTTTTCCAACATCTTTAATTTATAAACTTCCCTAAGCCTTGCAGCAAAATATTTCATTATTATTTTGCAATTTAAAAAACATTCTTTAGCATGACCATGCAACACGGGCACTTGTAACCAGATTACATCACTTCAACCTGGCAAGCATGAGGAGTGCTTGTAACCATTTATTTTGTGTTTAAATATAAAATAGAAACAACCAGACCAGACTCCATGCGCATAAACCTCTTTAAAACTGTGTCTTAGTTTTGCTTACAAGCAAGGACTTTGAGCAGATTAATCAGCCTAAAAAAAACAGTTCGCTGTATATACCTCTATTGTAACACCATAAACTATTTAATTTTTGTGATGGGCTGATTTTCAAGGAATTGTCGGTTTAATAAAAATTGAGAAAATTTGGTCACACGAATAAGTTACCCCATGAATATGAACACATTGGGCGCGTTAAGTCGGCGCTCCGGAGCGCGAGAGTTTGGCGCTTCTTTCACTAAACGGACAGGAGTGCCACCGGAGACTGACACTCGAGCGCGCTCTTCGTGCACCGAGAATTTTTCGGAGCGCGAGTGACTTCTTCGCGCTCCGTGATGTCATGTAAACAAACAAGATGGCTGCGCTCCTGTTGAGACCGTCGAGACGAAAGGCGTAGCCGGACCGCTGCCCCTTTTCAGTTGATTAGTGCTTAATCTGGCTGGTAAAAACGATTTTATTTTAAAGCCAAGACGGCAATTAGCGTTCCGAAAAAGGTTTGTCCGTGAATCTCGCCTGAAAAAGTAATTCATCTATCAAACGGTAGCGTGCCGATAGCACAGCGACAGAAAAGTTGTCGAGATGAGACATTCGGACCGCTCTGTCCCTTTTATAATGCTTAGCCCAGCGAATAGGTACTTCGATTGGAAAGCTGAAACATCAGTGACCGCGTCTTTCCTAAAAACGAATTGATCTATCGAACGAGCGTGCCGATAGCTCGGCGACAGAAATGTGATGAAAAGACAGTCAGACGGTCGCCCTGCTTCGAATGCTCAGCCCGGCTGCGACGAATAAAGATACTTAGATTGGAAAGCCGAAATACCAGTTAGCCTTGCGGTAAAGGTTTGTTCATGCATACCGCCTAAAAACAAATTGACGTGCAATCGAACAACGGTGTGCCGGTATCGGCGTAGCTTCCGTCTCGCCGCGAGACGGAACCAGGGAATCTGATAAATTTGAGGGTTTTCCTGCGTCGACGAGCGGGGTCAAGAATGCTGTCTTTTCTTGAAATCGGAACAGCATGCATGGCCAATAAACAGGTCAACCAAGGTAACCTTCCACATCCCTATTGGAAAAACGTACAAGAAACAAACCTGCTGCTTGTACAGTTCTGGTATGACACCACCGTAATTTCTTTGTGTTACGCATGCAGCTAGTTTGGTTTGGCGTTCTGCATAACTGGAGATACCGGCACCGCTATGGCTCCGGGTCTGTCTATACTGGCAGCCACTTTGCTTGCCGATATGATTTGGTGTGGCTGGTATGATTTTGCGTCCGATGACGTAGGCGACTGCCGTCGTTCCAACAAAACGCTTATACCACGGGACCACCGGTATAACCAAATCATACATGCAGAAAGACGACCGCCATCTTCCAACAAAAACGTCCATCGTTCACCACCGCTATCGTTACATACACCATACATGTCGAAAAAGAACATAAGCCACGTTTACACGAATGCGACTTAGTCGTATTGAATCCAGTGGCCGCATTCAATATGCGGTCATGTAAACGGCATAATGCGCAAAGCGCATCGCATTTTGGAACGAGGAGGATTATCGGAAGGCGCTCGCTGCGGGAGCGAGTGAACAGCTGAGAACATGGCGGCGGCCAACCTCGTCGGCGGCGCGGAGAGCGGTCCCGCAATTTTTTTCCCGAGAACGCAAGCTTTTATTGCGATCATAGGTAAGCGGAATATAGCGGAGCTGCTCGGTGAGGGCGGCCCCGTCCAAACCTTTGCGAAGTACGACTTGCGCGTCCGAAGGGGTCACAAAGGCTTCGGTGCAAGCACTAATGACACCGAGAGCTCCGAGCACTGTAGAGCACTGCATGGTAGCGCAGAACGAGCAGCTCCTACCTCGGTGCAGTTCCTGGCTCCGCAAGAGCCTCTCGGACTCGGGGTCCGGTTGGTCTGGTCGCGATCGGCGAGGTCTAGCGCGGCGAAACGCGGAGGCTTCCTCAAAGCGTGCACACACACGTCGCCTCTCGTTCAGAGTGAACCGGCGGCCCGGCCTGGAGTCCTAAACGCCTTCCGTCTCGCAACTTCTTCCACAGCACCGAAGACAGCGGGCACGATCATTACGTTCACTGAATGCGTCGAAAGGCCTCCACGTGCGATGCACCGGAAAACGTGGTGCGGCTGGTGCCGGAACGGAACTGCATAACTTCGAGCTTTGAGTCAACGTCCACGGCAACAAACCGATCGTGACACCAAGCCGCGGATACCTCATCGCCGGTCGACAGCGGCAAACGGCCCGTTGCTCGTATCGTGGGCCGTGACTCGTACTCGGTTAACTTGGCGTCTTTTCGTGGCCCCTTCGCGTCGTCGCAGCCAGCCACAAACCCGACAAACCCACCATCCCGAAACCGTAGCGACCGTAGCCTGCGTTGGAGAAAAGCGAAACCGAAACTTAAAGCTTCCGCCCAGTGGCTTCCGCTGCCGCGGGTTTTCTAGCTTCGCGGCTTCCATTTCCGGTCGTCGCGGAGATGGCGAAGATAGAGCGGTGTGGGGGTACGTTGGCTCGTTTACGGTTACGGGACAGATGTTTTGCGGTTCGTTTCTACTGCGTCTCTGGCTCTCAACTGGACGGCACCTCTCATAGTTCAACCAGGCGTGGTCAGCCTGCGTCAGGCCGGCTCGACTCGTCCGATCGCCGGACCGCAGGCGACTTCCAAGTACGGCCGTTAGGCCTAGGATCCGTGAAACGGTAAGCGAATCTCGTCCCGTTTTCGTTCTACTTTTAAATTACGTTAGGTGCGCTACAGTATAAGCATGCGTGCCAAGTGTTCGTGACAATTTTGAACTAGAATAATTGTGCTTCATTGCGGTCATTTGCCGAAAATGTAAATCGAGCAATGAACGAGGAGCCATGCTTGAAAACGGTGTATGTACGATGTTAACTTCTACCTGGGCGGCTAAGAAAAAAAAAGACTGGTTACGGTCTGAAGCGAGGCCGGTCCCAATGCAATGGTAAGCACTTAGAGCGCCTTTCTGAACGGCATGTTAGCAATATAGCGATCAACGAGACGAGCGACGGCGAGAAGCTACGAGAGCCGGCGCCGAGCGCCGAAGATTTCTCACTCTCGCTGCTTGCGCCGCTCGGTTCTTGGGCTTCTAGAAAACGTCGCTCATCGCCTCGGTCGCTCGCACCAATCGCTTTCATAATGTGTGTCTCGTCGCGCGGCTTACTGCCGTGTTTATTCAATATAAATCGACCTTTTTTTTTTTTTTTTTTTTTTCTTTTTCTTTTCGGAAATTGTGACTAAAGAATTTCGACACCTACATTCGCGACCAAATTTTGCGACCCTACCGGAGGCATGAAGCTATCGAGTCACCGAGCCGGCTTTGCCGTAGAGCCGCGCCGCTTCTTGTTTCAAAAAGCTTTTGGTTGCCGAAATGGCTCGGCGCCCGCGGTGGCCGGTCGCGCGTCGGATTTCGACATCGCGCCTCTAGCGTTCCCCTTGCTGGGCAACGGGTAAGGAGAGGAACGCGATGCGCCATGCACTTTACCCTCCATCCTCGCAAACGCGCACAAAAAAAAAAAAAAAAAAAAATGTTATTTTTGTTAGTTGCTTGAGGCGGCTCGGCTCGCGTGTTGCTCATGGCGACACGGCGGCTTTGCTTGCGTCTTTGTAGTTTGTCTTCCGTCGCTTTGCACCTTTTTTCGTTTCTTGTCGTCATTTTACAACGGTGTCAGTGAAGTATTGCTGCGAATTTGCGAGGATGTCTACCCAGCTGACGAAGCTTGGGACGATGATAACATGTCCAGAAGTTCTGACGGTGATGAAGTGTTTGGCATCGCCCCGTGATTTAGCTGAGAGTGATGCAAATAAAGGTTTTTTTCTTTCTTTTGCCCAAAATTTCCCCTGTTCTTAAAAATAAAAAAAAAAGATCGACCTATATTTCAATTTTTTTTTTTTTTTTTTTTTTTTGGGTGGATCCAATAAATAGGGTTCGACCTATTTTCGAGTAAATACGGTAACTTTAATTTTTATTTTGGGTTACGTCGGACGCAACTCGAATGCTTGACAGTTACGTTGGGCGTAACCTTAATTTTTATTTCGGGTTCCGTCGGACGTAACGTTAGACACTCCGTTACACTTAAGGAAAATAGGGGCTGCTGGTTCATCATATAAAGTTATAAACCAACCATTTATGTTTAATTAAAATGCATCACTGACCTCAAAAAAAAAATACTGCTATCCTAGAGTTTATGCTATAGGAATGTAGCGCTTCAGATAAATTTGTTAATTTTTACTTTTAGTCCCTGCCCCCTCCAGATACAACATGTGGCCTAAAGCAGTGTTCCGGATCTCCTTCCAAGACCTCAGGCGGGTCGTCATTCAATCCATGAGTCGGCGGCGTCTCATGGGCGTGTTGCTGGTGCTTACTGGATGGTGCTACCGAGGGAAAAGTGGTCGTGCTTGGGCAAGGCAAGTATGGCCGCCGTAATTATAGATATTGTTTTTACCTTTGCTCGAATCCACTTTTAAGAAATGCACAGTTCGCATGTGTGCATCTCTCAATGTTTCCACAGTCGGCTGTTTTTTTTTGTTTTTTTTTAGTGCTCTAACTCTGTCAGCGCTAGTTTCTCTAGATCATGCAAATGGGATGCAACACTAAACCACATATGCTCTCGCAACAAACAGTGCTGTGCAGAAGCACAATGGAATTTACTCTAGCTTTATAATGCAGCACAAAATGGTTGACCCCAAGTATAGCTACTTTTGTGACTCCGTTTAACCAAAAGCTCTGCCGAAACAAACTTGCCGCCTTATAGGTAGTGCAAAAGAACCTCGCGTGCCTAACCTGGAGAAGGGCATTTTTTTTCATAGGTCAATTTTTCCTTAAACCAATACCTTCAGCCTCCTTGAAATGTTAACATTATGTGACACACGGAAGAACAGTAAACTCTTTAATGTTGGCGAACCTTTAATTTTCGCGGCCTTTAATTTTGCAGAATTCAGTGGCTGCGATTATGTCCTCTGTGACCGATTCGAGAAGAAATAGGGGCCACGAAGATAAGGGGGTTTTACTGTACATCGGAGGAAAGAGGAATTCACTTATGTTTGTATGCAGGAGTAAAACCAACAACAACAATCATGGTGTCGACACTTTGTAAGCCTATCTGTGTCTATTGAATGATATCAATTTTGTTTTAGTTCGTTAAACATTGTTGCCTGTACATTGTGGGATGTCGTCTTCAACACGAGCAGTGGTTTTCTTCTCAAGCAGGCAGCATGGACGCGTGCCGCAGCACAACATAGTTCATTTGCAGGTGGTACCGCAGGTTGAAGGATGGTTGGCACGATATGGGGGAATCACAATTCAATGTTCTACCTCGGGCGTAGACAAGATTTGCTTATTCTAAATCATTTTGTCTAAAAATCTGGGATTTGCGATGAATGTACCCGCATGGTTGGAAGGGCCAGACAAGCCTTGTGAGCGCTTCATTTTCTAGCGTCTCAGTCCTGAACCCACTCACGCACCACATGTGTAGATGTTCCGATAGGTGGGAGCACTTATTTGGAAAATGGTGAATGGCAACTGTTATCTTTATCAGACTTCTGTATTATGGTCAAAGTTGGACTGCATATTTGCAATACTTTTTCTCACTTAAAAATATGTCATACTAAAATATGTAGAATAGCCGATGACAAAAAGAGAATGGCTAGGCGTCCTCCAGCACGTGCTTGTGCTTTTCACCCCACTTTGGACAGATGTGCTTGCTCCAGGCTCATGAGGCGCTGAAACGTCATCGAAGGTAGCAGACGGGCTGGTGGTGGAACAACGGAGACTTCTCCCTGCCTTTCTCATGCTGTCAGTGAGCGTGTACCTCTATACTCTAACTTAGCTTAACCTGCACAGAGCTGAGGAGAATAGGCTTGGCGAGTGCCCTTACTGCATATGCTGAGGTAGAATAGCCGAGGTACAGCTGGGGCACTTTCTGAATCAAGAACATTGTGTATCTTACCTTCAAAAACACATCATTTTGGGGGTGCAAAAGGAATTGTAAGGCATATCTTTGTTTGTATTGTCCTATTACGCATCGCAGGCACGTAGCCAGGGGGAAGCTTATGAGGCCCCCCCCCCCCCCCCGATATCTTACATTTTGCATGGGTCCTCCTCTTCCCCCTCCCCCTCATACAGCGTTTTGTCATGAGGGGGCCCCCCCCCCCCGAAACAAAATCCTGGCTACGTGCCTGACGCATCGACTCCAACTTAATGCGGAGTCAACCCACCCTGTTGATAAATTTAATGCCTGCCAGGTAATTTGTTTTGCATTCAGTTAATATATCAGTATTCAGTTAGGTATCCCAAGTCATTAGTCGTTGAGATGCAGTCTCTCTGCAAGTCAGTCATGTTTAACATTCATAAAACTGCTTGTCAAATAATGGCACTGTCGAGGACATGTACTCGGCTCGAGCGATCGCTGTGCACATGCTGGTCGTGTGGTTACAGGCAGCAAACATCCCGGTTGGAACATCCTACCTCGCAATGTAGCTGAAGACTAGGTCAGGGCCCCACTCACAAACGTCTATACTTTGCATCTCTTTTAAGCTGGACCACTTTTGCCCCGCAGGGGGCACCTGTGAAAGCAGGTGTTTGGAGGGTGGCGTCTCCACGGACCCCGAGCCATGCGGGTTCGCCTGCCCACGTATGGCTGTGCGTGGCTTTCCCGTGTCCGGGGAAAAGGGCATCCTGGTGGTTGAGCCGAGCCCGGGGTAGGTTTGGACCCTTCGGGGCCCCCCGGGTGAGGCAATACACCACTTCGGCCCCTGCTTCTCGTAGACGGGAGTCCTGGTAAGGCCCGGCCAGGATGATTCAGTCTAGTCGCCACTTCTACTATCCCCTCTCTACTTTCACCCTTGTCTTCTCCTCCTTTTCACTCTTCTCATTTCTCTTCTTTCCTTTTCAACTCCTTTGGCGGCAAGGGCTAACCTTGGGTGGCGACAGACACCTTGTCTAAAACCACTCTTGGTTATAGAGACTGGGCAGCACTAATAGCGTAACGTCTTCAGCCAAGCCATTCTTGTTATGGAGCGTTACCTATTCCCTTGTTGGGCTCGGTGGTGGGCGGTGCACCACAGTTTCCGAAAACCCTCCCCCTTCATATGGGTTCCAAACTTAAACCTTTTGATCGGCCCCCCAAAAGGGGCCGCACCGAAGCACTGAACACGAAACAATCTTTTGTACTGGAAAAATTCCCGAAGTTCCTTGTTATGCACTCGGAAGCTGACAAGCCACTTGGCAAACTTTCTCCCTTTCTAGTCTCCAAAGTTCTTGAGGGTGTTATTGGCGCCAATTACAATGCAAAGAAGATGGGATCTGATGATCTCCTTGTCGAGGTCAACACAAAGCAGCAAAGTGATGCCCTCCTTAAACTGAACCTTGTCTCTGACTACAAAGTAAGCGTCAGTCCTCACCGCAAACTGAACAGTGTTCAAGGGGTCATTTCTGAAGATGACTTGCTTGACTCACCTGAGCCAGAGATAATTGAGGGCTTCTCTAGTCAAGGAGTTATAGATGCACGACGAATCACTATCCGCCGTGATGGTGTGGAACGGAAGACAAAACATATAATTTTGACTTTCGATTCAACCACTCTGCCACAGACTGTAAAGGCAGGTTACCTTCAATGCCGGGTCCGACCTTATGTGCCGAACCCTCAACGGTGCTTTAAGTGCCAGAGGTTCGGCCATGGGTCACGGAACTGTCGGGGAAGGGACACCTGTGCAAAGTGCTCCAGCAAGGAACACGTTGCAGATGTGTGCGATAATGAGCCTCATTGTGCGAACTGTAGTGGCAACCACCCGGCATACTCTCGATCTTGCCCTGTGTGGAAAGACGAGAAAGAAGTTCTTACATTAAAAGTTACCGAAAACATTACCTACACTGAGGCAAAGAAGCGTTTTGCTTTTGTATCGAAGGGCTCTTATGCCGAGGCCGTGCGCAGGGGACCAGCGCGGCCAGTAGTTTCGATGGGAACTCAGACGTCTCCGGACGACCTGCATCTCCCGTCACGGTCCCCCTCTAAACCCCCGAGAGCGGCGCCAATGGCACCGCCTCCGAACCGCAAGGTGAATGCTGCTTTGCCAGCATCCGCCCCAAAACAGGAGATGTCGTCTCCTGCTCAACCGGCTGCTTCGACCTCTCGGGGTCGGGGCCTACCTCCCCACACCTCTGCTCCTCAGAGGAAGCCTGGGGAGGTGCCAAAGCAGTCGACCTCCAAGGGCCAGCTGCCAGCAACTGCAGACGAGCCCATGGACGAGGGTGGGTCGAGATCTGATGAGGAGGCTCTCCTCTCAAGATCAGAGTCCACCCCCTCTGCCTCCGGTGACTCTAACCGGAGGCAGAATAATCCCCCTAAAAAACAAAGTGCGCCGCGTGTAAAAATAGATTTTAAACCGTAAGGAATATAGCTTTTTGATATAATTTGTATGTTATACTTGTTTTGTTTTAAATGGTTAAAAATATAGGTATAATGCAGTGGAACTGCCGCGGTCTTTTTCGTAATATTGATGATGTCAACTTTTTTCTCGATGAGCTCCAGCCTGTTGCCATCTGTTTACAGGAGACTCATCTTAATGAAACACATACTCAGGTACTACGGCGACATCAGGTTTTTAAAAAAGACCGTGTTTCTTGTAACACCTCTTCTGGTGGAGTAGCTGTGGTTGTGCAGAGTGGTATTGCCTGTGCGCCTGTCCCTCTCGCAACCCCCTTAGAGGCCGTAGCAGTTCGTGTTCTGCTTGACCGCCTAATTACTATTGTTTCGCTTTACCTTCCACCAAACTTTCCAGTGCATTTACATGACCTGCAAGGGCTTGTGGGCCAACTGCCACAGCCTTTTTTAATCTTAGGAGATTTTAATGCACACCACCCCATGTGGGGCAGTGCTCGTCAAGACTCTCGTGGCGGTGTCGTAGAACGTTTTTTACTGTCATCTGGCCTTTGCCTTTTAAACAAAAGACAACCAACTTTTTTTAGTGCACCTCATAATACTTTTACTTCCATTGATCTTTCCATATCATCACCTACTTTACTTCCCTGCTTTTCTTGGAAGGTTTTAGAAAATCCTTTCGGTAGTGACCATTTTCCTGTAATTTTAGAAAGTTCAGTATCCCTTCCTTCTCTTCGAGCTTGTGCTCCCAAGTGGAAGTTAGATAAAGCCGACTGGGCTTTATTTTCTCTGGAGGCAGTGGTTGATCCCGCTGTTTTTTTAGCTATGTCTCCTGAGGAAGCGACTCTTTATCTTACAGAAAAAATTATAAATGCTGCTTCTCTGTCAGTTCCCCGAACTTCTGGAAATATTCCCAAGAAATGCAAGCCTTGGTGGAACAAAGATTGTACAACCACCATAAAAGCTCAGGATAAGGCTTGGGGAAAGTTTCGGCGGTACCCGACTGTTCAGAACAAGATCAAATTCAAACAGTGTAAAGCAAAAGCTCGTTGGACACGAAAACAAGCCAAGAAGACCTCATGGGTGAAATATGTATCCTCCCTAAACAGTTTTGTTCCTGCAAAAGAGGTATGGGATCGTGTTAAGAAAATTCGAGGTACTTACCACTCCTTCAGCATTCCCCTTTTTCCTTCATCATCCCCATCACTAAAAGATCAGGCTGACATTCTTGCTGATCATTTTCGAGAAGTCTCCAGTTCTTCAAATTACTCTACCAAATTTAAAAAGTTCAGGTCCTTGGCAGAAAAACAGCATATTGATTTCTCTGGAAGTGATACTGGTTACAACCGGCCGTTCACAATGTGTGAGCTTGAATTTGCCCTTGCAGTAAGGAAGCAGTCGGCACCTGGTCCAGATATGATTCATTATGAACTGCTGAGGCACTTGTCGGCTGAATCCTTGGTGAATTTGTTGTCTTTCTTTAATTATTTATGGGAAGCTTCTTGTTTTCCACAGTGCTGGAAGCGAGCACACATCATTCCCATCTTGAAACCTGGCAAAGACCCTTCCCTACCAGCAAGTTATCGGCCTATAGCACTGACTAGTTGTCTAGGAAAAACTTATGAACGGCTTATTAACAGAAGGCTAGTATACATTCTAGAACAAAAGAAAATTTTTGATAAAAACCAGTGTGGTTTTAGAAGAGGTCGCTCAACCTTAGATCACCTTGTCCGGTTGGAGACTTTCGTGCGTGAGGCTTTTGTGAACCGGCAGCATTGCGTTTCTGTCATTTTTGATTTACAGAAAGCTTACGATACGGCATGGCGGTACGGAATACTTCAGGACCTGTATAGGTGTGGCGTTCGTGGCCGCATGCTGCGTTGCTTAAAGGACTTCTTGACAGACCGTTTCTTTCAAGTCCGCCTGGGATCCACGCTCTCAGATGTTTTTACACAGGAAAACGGCGTCCCACAAGGAGGTGTCTTGAGTGTTACCTTGTTTGCAATTAAGATCAACAGCCTCGCTGCAGTTATACCACCATCAGTCTTTTATTCATTGTACGTAGACGATGTCCAGATCGCTTTCTCCTCATGCAACTTGTCAATTTGTGAGCGCCAATTGCAGATAGCAATAAATAGGATGAGTAAGTGGGCCGATGAAAATGGCTTCCGGTTTGCACCAGAAAAAACAGTGTGCGTGCCTTTTTCATTACGTCGAGGGTTGTCGCTAGATCCCAGCTTGCAGATGAATGGCATTGACGTAACCGTTAGGCATGAGCACAAATTCTTGGGTGTTATTTTTGATAAGAAGCTCACTTTTCAGACCCATCTAAAAGAACTGAAGCGAAAGTGTCTTAAATCTCCAATGTTCTCAAGGTGCTTGCACACATGTCCTGGGGTTCTGACAGGAGATGCCTCCTGCAACTTTACAACTCGCTGGTTCGTTCCCGCCTCGACTATGGTGCGGTTGTATATGGCTCGGCACGACCGTCATCTTTAAAAATGCTAGATCCTGTGCATCACCTTGGACTTCGACTTGCCACGGGGGCCTTCCGAACGTCGCCTGTCCCGAGTTTGTATGCAGAGACGTACCAAATGCCATTAGAAAAGCGAAGACAGTTCCTCAGCCTATGCTATAGTTATAAAGTCAAATCTGACCCTGAACACCCATCCTTCCGTTGTTTGCAGGTATCTCCTTTTTTTCGTCTTTTTGAGAATAAGCCAAGTATAGTACGGCCTTTAAGCCTCCGCATTCAATACATGTCTGCATCCCTGCAGCTTGCACTTCCTGAGCGTAGCTTGATGACGAAAGTTCGAAGCATTGCTCCTTGGAAGGCGGTGCACTATACCTGTGACTGGTCACTAGCAAAATACAATAAGCGAACTGTTGCACCACTAGTCCTTCAGCAAGAGTTTATGACCTTGCAAGCTAAGTATATGGACCATGCACAATTCTTCACTGATGGTGCAAGAACTCCACACTTTGTCGGTTCGGCTGTATATTCAGAACACTTTGTAAAAGCTCGACGGCTTCACTCTGTTGCCAGCATTTTTACTGCAGAACTTTATGGTGTGCTCATGGTCATCGAATATATATTAGGCAACAACATCAGGAAAGCTATCTTGTTTGTGGACTCCCAGAGTGCTATCGTCTCTCTCTGTTCCCTCAATGATTCTAAGAATCGGCTCGTGCAACAAGTACGGGTAGAGTTAAACCTGGCTTCCCAAATGGGATACAATATCAAGCTGTGCTGGGTACCAAGCCATGTGGGAATTTCAGGTAATGAGAAGGCGGATAGGCTGGCAGCGTCTGTTAAGGATGCTCTGAAAACACCCGTTCAGCTGCCTCAAGAAGATTTTAAACCAGTTCTTAAAAAAGCAATTCATAATGCCTGGCAGCAAGACTGGGACAAAGAAATAAATAATAAGCTACATGTCATCAAACCACGTTTGGAGGTATGGGAGAGTTCGCACCATAGAGACCGTCACCATGAAGTTTTAATGTGTCGTTTGAGAATTGGACATTCACGTGTCACCCATCGACACCTTCTTTGTGGTGAGGACGCCCCAGTCTGTGAGCATTGCGGTGAATTGCTAACAATGCTGCATATTCTATGGCACTGCAAATTCTTTGATCAAGAACGTCGAACAAGTTTCCCTGCACTTTCTGGATACCTTCCATTTCATCCAGCCTTTTTACTGGGAGATCAGCCTTTAGTTCCTTTTGGTCATATTTTAGATTTTCTTAAAAAAACTGGCTACCTGCACCAGTTATAGATCATCTGCATAGTAATTCCTTCCTTTTACTATAGAGTCTTTTAACTATTCCTTTGGCGCAGCATGGCCTATGTTGCTTTTGCGCCATTAAACACCTAATAATCAATCAATCAATGGACCACTTTTGACACTACAAGCCATTGCAGCAAAAACAGTGTGAGACATGATTATAAGCTCGACGTACCATGGCATCCAACTAGAAGGTCACATGGCTTGCGGCTTCTGCCGTGGTTAACTTTAAACCGAGATAGTTTGGAATAATGCTCCCGGTTTTTAGTGTTGCCCGGCACGGTTAACAATTTGGTGATATAGTGCTGCATTGAAAAATCTGCATTCGTGACTGTATCACCTTATGAATGCATACTAGCTATTAAACTCTCCATTCTGCAGAGAAATGAAATGCACTTTGCTTCCAAGTGCAGCTACTTCTGAAACTTCATGGTATGAAGCACCTTATGGCTGCAAGCTCTGACCGATCTTGTTCTCTGGTCTTCGCAGGCCCATTGCAGGGAGTCACTCCGAGAGCCTCACCAGAGGTTCCTGCCCGTGGTCGTTCTAAATTTTTTTGTTTTAGGTATGCATCCTTTCTGTCTTTCCCTTAATTGTACTCGGGCGTTTTCTTTTCATTGTCGCAGATTTGCCTCAAAATTGGTTCAGCACAAAAGTGGATGCTGTACAACTGTATCCCACATATTTTGTTCAAGATAACTTTTCTTTGCGAAAGTTAGATTTTTTTTTATGAAGGTTAGTCTTTTTTTGTTTTTATTCACAAATTTATTTGAGTTTCCATGGGCAACAACGTTATGCCAAGGGCAAGGACAAGTTCACTGCTCTAACTTGTTCTCAACTGATTGAAAGAAATTTTGTGTTAATGTCGTGAAACCTCTTTCCAGCACTCGCTTTGCAGCATGGAAACAAATTATACATGGGACATACTTTTCTTTAGACTGCTTGTTCATTCTGCAGGTCTGCCTTCTATAGATGTCGTGCTACTGGAGAGCAGGCGAATTCGATTGTTGGTTTTGCCATTGCTTTTTTTTAGCCGTTGTCTGTTTTGACTAGTTAGCTGAAAATAATGATCTAGTACCCTTTAGTCAGTAAAATAGATAGTGTGTGCTGCTGTTAGTGTCAAGTAGAGATGCTTGCTTTTTAGGCATTTTGCGCAGAGTGGTACCCATTAGTTAGCTGAAAATAATGATCTAGTACCCTTTAGTCAGTAAAATAGATAGTGTGTGCTGCTGTTAGTGTCAAGTAGAGATGCTTGCTTTTTAGGCATTTTGCGCAGGGTGGTACCCATTTTTATTGGTTAGCCTCTTGGTGCGCCAACTAAACTCTTTCTATCCAGACACCTGCCCTTTGCTTTTATTTGGCAGGCTTTGGCAATAAAATAATACAGTGTTATTCCTCGGTGGCTTAAAAACCTAAAGAAAGAAGTTTCTTCATGTTTAAACACAAAGTTTTATAAAGGCAAAAATCAATTAAGCCAGTAGCAGACGACACATAGCCTCAGCAGTGCTTCGCGCCAACAGCGTTGCGTCAAAATAGCGGTCGTCTCCTTTTTGCTGCCTTCTCTCTCCCTCCTTCGGCGCTCTCCTCCTTTTCCTCCTCTCCGTCACGTTTGTCACCACACCCATTGGTTAAACTCTCCCACTATACGGCTCTGCATTGCAGTAGTAGTTTTTTTATAGTCTTTAGAGTTAAATGTGAATATTTGTCAGAAATCTCCCTGGTTGGGGTGAAAGAGGGTTAAATGAATGCATTTGATCATTCGCCTTAATTCGGTACCCATCATTTCAAGGCCTGTGTGGCCTTGTCCTGGGGTGTGTCTATGACTGTGGCTGTGAAGGAGCAGTTTTTTAATAGGTGCACGTACAAAGTATAAAAACAAAAGGAACTATGTGCTGATCACGAAAGAATATGCTAGCCATTCTAATGTAGCTCTGCCAAGTACTTGATTGTGATTTGTTTTTATTTCCAGCTACTTGGTTGCCTCAAGATCTGGAGATCCTAGTGGCCACAAGCTTGGACTCAATCTTCTTCTGTGGTGCGGCCAGGACCATGGGGGAGGTAATCCCAGCAACAAGAGCATCACAGTATCTCCCTGCCTGTGACTTTCGATTAGCATCACGACAAGGGAGTCCTCATGCCACCAAGTCTTAGGTATGCTACTCGAAATAAGCATTCTTACCTCTTCTTGAAGTGAAACAGCAAAAGCACTACTAAACCTAAAATGCAAAAAACATTCAAATCTCGGGTTGGATGGAGTTCCAATTACAAAAAGGCGTCTGCAGACATGATTCACATGTGAACTTAAAGCCCACGGATGTAGGTTCGACAGAGTCACAGAAATAACTTCCCGCAGATGGCTTCGCTAGTGCTATACACAAACAAATTCTTAAAATAATCATTGTGTTACGTTGGTGTCATCAATCTTATGTACCTACCCCACCCAGCAGTCGGGAGATGTGAAATATAAAAAAATGGGAACTTGCACATTGTCAGCTCTGCAAAGATAATATATTGAACCGAGCATAGCACGTTCAACTTAAGAAAGCAATTCAGTGCAGGCCTAGTTTTAAGCTTCACATATTTGTTATTGCCCTTCATAATGAAGTAAAAACTGCTTAAGTTGTGGCCCACTGCAGGCTTTCTATTAGTGTTAAAAAGTGTTAAGTCAGTTTAAACAGCTCGCTCCAAATATTTTCTTGAAATGCATAGGTTTATAGAAATTATTATGTGGATGTTTGCAGACAGTCATGGTGAGACCAATCTTTAGTGCCAAGTGTTCCACTTATTCAGAGTTGGTTGAGTCTGTAAATATTGTAGGTCGCAAATTAAATTTTTATAGTATGCAATGGGCACAATCATCCGTAATGACTAGCTCTACCTAGGGGAACTTCATATGTTTACTACGGCAAGATGGTTTCGCAAAACTAAGTATTTAGTTTATTCAACTCCTGCACTAACCTTATCTCTAGAAACTTTTTATATTCTTTACGATGCTGAGTTAGGATTCTGGAAGTAGTTTTTCTAGAACTACGCTAGACATTTCCAGTTGATAATTTTTCTTGCAAAGCATTCGAGAGAGCCAAACCCTGTAATATACGGATGGAATTCCAGAATGATGCGACTGGCAGTTTGAAACAATCGGCACTGTAAGAGTAACAATGACATGTCACTTGCCTATGTAATGCTCATTGTCGCAGATCAAACTGCTTTTTCCGTCTGCACTCATTTTCAGTGGACTCATTCAGCGAACTCGCACCCGAGACTGCAGGGCTGGGTTCTGCGAAGTAATTTGCATGAATATAGATGCAACAGGTTTCTTTGAGCGTGCGTCTAACACGTATTCTTCATATTGAATCTGCTACTGTATTCATGACCATGTCCTTAATTGTATCCACATTCCAGCTTATTTTTATTTTGACATTTGAGTTTTCTTCAGTACTTTTCTCAACATCTGTGCTTGTTGGGCCGTACTCAAGACCATACATCTTGTCTTTCACTAATACATCAATATATAAAACTGTTGATGCCGAGTGAGAATTCAAGGTCCCGAATCTGTCGTGCGAGTTAAATAAGAACCAATAAAAAGCTCTACAAAGGAAATTTTGTTAAAGGAGGCTGTATAAGCACTAGAATAGCACATGCCATGCTAAAAAAAAAAAAATACAAATTCTTGTTAGGTATGCAAGGATGACACTGCTGTGCTCTTTCTGATGTGTCACAACAAAAATCAGTGCCATACAGTGTTCCTTATGGAAGTACAAACTGTCGAATTCAAAGCCCAGAAGTTTTATTCAAGAATGTTCCTCAATGCAAATGTATTTAGAGATCTGAGCCACTGACTCATACATGACTATGTGGCAAACATTCATTTTCATGTGCATTATAGTTTACAAGGTCTAGTCTGCATTGATTTATTGCATTCATGCTGAAACTGGGAGGGGTTCTCTTGGTATGATTAAAGATGTAAACATTTCTTAAAATCAAAACATTTGAGAACAGACTATACGGCTCTGCATTGCAGTAGTAGTTTTATTTGTAGTCTTTACAGTTGAATGTGAATATTTGACAGAAGTCTCTCAGGTTGGGGCGAAAGAGGGTTAAATGAATGCATTTGATCATTCGCCTTAATTCGGTACCCATCATTTTAACGCCTACGTGGCCTTGTCCTGGGGGGTGACTATGACTAAAATAAGAGGATCTATGTGCTGATCACGAAAGAATATGCTAGCCATTCTAATGTAGCTCTGCCAAGTACGTGATTGTAATTTGTTTTTATTTTCAGCTACTTGGGTGCCTCAAGATCTGGAGATCCTAGTGGCCACAAGCTTGGACTCAATCTTTTTCTGTGGTCTGGCCAGGACCATGGGGGAGATAATCCCAGCAACAAGAGCATCGCAGTATCTGCCTGCCTATCACTTTCGATCAGCGTCACGACAGGGGAGTCCTCGTGCCACCAGGTGTTAGGTATGCCACTTGAAATAAGCATTTTTCTTACCTATTACTAGAACAGCAAAAGCACTACTAAGCCTAAAATGCAAAAAAAATATTCAAATCTTAGGTTGGATGGAGTTCCAATTACAAAAAGGAGTCTGCAGACATGTTTAACATGTGAACTTAAAGCCCGCGGATGTAGGTTCGACGGTGTCACAGAAAAAACTTCCCGCAGATCGCTTTGCTCGTGCTATACCCAAACAAATTCTTAAAATAATTATTGTGTTTCGTTGGTGTCATCAATCTTATGTCCCTACCACACCCAGCAGTCGGGACATGTGAAATATAAAAAAACAGGAACTTGCACATTGTCAGCTCTGCAAAGATTTATACAGTAAACAGAGCATAGCACGTTCAGCTTAAGAAAAAAATTCAGTGCAGGCCTATATTCATGGTTCACATATGTGTAATTGCTCTTCATAATGAAGGGAAAACTGCTTAAGTTGTGGCCCACTACAGGCTTTCTATTAGTGTTAAAAAGTGTGGTAGAAAACAAGATTGCGCTTGGAAGACGGGGACATAGGAAGGACAGACACAACAGAGCGCTAACATTCAACTGATTTAATTCAAGAACCTCAGCGTAGAAACGGACTTTGTCACCGCACCACATCTCAACCAATCCGTTCTGCCACGGACCGCAAGTACGCCAACTCCTTATCCGCCAAGTCAATTGACGCCATACTGACACAACTTGTGCCGGAACTATTTATAGTGTCAGCCTCCATAATCTCGCTAACAGTCCTATCTTTGTGCCTCTCAAGAACAGTAGACGAAGCAAATAATTGTTTGCACCCGCAGTCATGACAGTGACACGACAGATCATCACTGCGAGTGCAAACCATTATTTGCTTTGTCTACTGTTCTTGCTAGGCACAAAGATATGACTGTTAGAGAGATTATGGAGGCTGATGCTATAAATAGTTCTGGCACGTGTTGTGTCAGTGTGGCGTCAATTGACTTGGCGGATAAGGAGTTGGCGTACTTGCGGTCCGTGGCAGGGCCACGGATTGGTTGAGATGTGGTGCGGTGACGCGGTGTGTTTTTACGCTGAGGTTCTTGAATTAAATCAGTTGAAAGTTCGCACTCGGTGGTGTCTGTCCTTCCTATGTCCCCGTCTTTAAAGCGCAATTATGTCTTCTAACGTACCGTACGAACTTGCCCAACAATCAGCACTTGTTAATAAGTGCTATTGTGTTTTAAGCAGCTCGCACCACATATTTTCTTGAAATACATAGGTTCATGAAAATTAATATGTAGATGTTGGCAGACAGTCATGGTGTGGCCAATCTTTAATGCCAAGTGGTCCACTTATTCAGAGTTAATTGAGTTTGTAAATATTGTAGGTCGCAAATTAAATTTTTATGGTATGCAATGGGCACAATTATCCGTAATGACTAGCTCTACCTAGGGGAACTTCATACGTTTACTACGGCAAGATGGTTTCGAAAAACAAAGTATTTAGTTTATTCAACTCCTGCACTAACCTTGTCTTTAGAAATTTTTTATATTCTTTGCGATGCTGAGATAAGATTCTGGAAATTGTTTTTCTAGAACTACGTTTCCAGTTCATCATTTTTCTCGCAAAGCATTCGAGAGAGCCAAACCCTGTAATATATGGATGGAACTCGCAGAATGATGCGACTGGCAGTTTGAAACATTCGGCACTGTAACAGTAACAATGACATGTCACTTGCCTATGTAGTGCTCATTTTCGCAGATCAAACTGCTTTTTCCGTCTGTACTCATTTTCAGTGGACTCATTCAGCGAACTCGCACCCGAGACTGCAGCGCTGAGTTCTGCGAAATAATTTGAATGAATATAGATGCAGCAGGTTTCTTTGAGTGTGCGTCTAACACGTATTCTTCATATTGAATCTGCTACTGTATTTATGACCATGTCCTTAATTGTATCCACATTCCAGCTTATTTTTATTTTGACATTTGAGTTTTCTTCAGTACTTTTCTCAACATCTGTGCTTCTTGAGCCGTACTCAAGACCATACATCTTGTCTTTCCCTATTACATTAATATATAAAACTGTTGATGCCGAGTACGTACCGAATCTGTCGTGCGAGTTAAATAAGAACCAATAGAAAGCTCTACAAGGGAAATTTTGTTAAAGGAGGCTGTATAAGCATTAGAATAGCACATGCCATGCTAAAACAAAAAAAAATACAAATTCTTGTTAGGTTGGCAAGGATGACACTGCTGTGCTGTTTCTGATGTGTCACAAAAAAAATCAGTGCCATACAGTGTTCCTTATGGAAATACAAACTGTCGAATTCGAAGCCTAGAAGTTTTATTCAAGAATGGTCCTCAATACAAATGTATTTAGAGATCTGAGCCACCGGCTCATACATGACTATGTGGCGAACATTCATTTTCATGTGCATTATAGTTTACAAGGTCTAGTCTGCATTGATTTATTGCATTCATGCTGAAACTGGGAGGGGTTCTCTGGGTATGAATAAAGATATAAACATTTCTTGAAATCAAAACATTTGAGAACGGACAAAAGAAAGGATCTGAGAACCTGATCTTAGATTCTCTTTTCTTTTTCTTCTCTAATTTTCACTTTATTTCACCTGATGCATTTAGTTTTTTTAGCGCAGCTCTTAGCGCCCGTTTCCGCGTTTTGCAGCGTCGCTGTCGGCGTAACCGCCCAACTAAACTTGGCAGGAAATTGAATTAATGTTGCGGTCATGTGACGTTAATATTTCCGCTAAGTCTAGCTGAGAAACTGAATTTTTTATGGATGACATGACACGGTCATGCGACGTCATTTTCCACGCTACTTTTAGCAGAAAAACTGCATTTGTGTTGAGGTCATTTGTGTTGAGGACAAGGTCTAGTCTGCATATATTTTTGCATTCATGCTGAAACTGGGAGGGGTTTCCGCGCTAAATTTAGTGGAAAACTTAACCCGCTAAATTTAGTGGGCACATTTTCCCGCTAAATTCAGGGAAATTTCCCGCTAAATGGGAGGGAGCCGAAGAGTAGTAGGGGAGGGGGAGGAGGGGCATACCCTCCCATACTCCTCTTCAAGATCTGTGCTCTAATTTCACATTACAGAGTATTCTAAACGTCTCATATTTCATCTCATGTTTATTCAACTTTTATATTGCAGGTGCGCTTGCAGCACAAATCTGGGTTGTGCTGATCCTCTACGCACAAGTTAGGAACTCCTGAATGGCAAGAGTGGGAGTTTGGTCTGACAGCTCAAGGGACACCATTGTTCAGTATTGAATTTTTAATTATCTTCTTTTGAGCAAAGTTAAGCTTTGCTGCTTGCAGTTCTTCTAAAAATAAATACCTGCAACCAAATTTACCAGGTCACGACATTTTGCCTCTGCTCTTAGTGCTCCTGGTGAGCCTTGGATAAGAGCTTACTGGTGTGCAAACATCATGTTTGTTTGAAACCACTCACTAATGTAGACTCGCTGATATCCAGCATTCCAATGAAACGCTGGATGTCCACAAGTCTTTCTTGAACAATGCAAGCGGGAAAGGAACCATACAATTGTATCGTATTGGGGGACATTCTAGAGAGTGTATTTTTGTATGTTTTACAGACTTTAAAAAAGCCATAAAAGCTACATTTACGCGGTCTGTGCACGTGAGTTGCATGGCCAGGGCGGCATGGTATAAAAGACTAATTTGTAATGTTCAGTCGGGTTATTACAGAGATGTGCCAGACTTCTTTCAGAAAACTAGATGGAGGTTCATTCTAGCGTAGTTTTATCCCGCAAACCTAAATATCCCATTCGTTTTCCACAAAGATATAACTAAACGTGAGAAAACACAAAAAAAAACCTCCTACCAATAGTGACATCGTAAGAAGACCTTTCGGCCGCGAAGCGTTTGTCGCTTAAGGGCCGCGCGTCCAATCGCAAGTTTTCTAGGTATATTCTCTCGCATTGGCACCAGTCGGGACACATTTTTTTGCCCTTTTAAAAAATAGCATGTGCGTGCATAGCTTGGATAGGTGCTGAAGATGCGTGAGCAAAGATTTCGAAAGCTGCTTTTGTGACGTCGCTCTCCAGGGAAGTGCTTTCACAGCGCTTTAAAAATGACTCTATGCAGCCTCGATTCATAAAATTACCAAATAATTTTGATATTTGAGATTCTGGAGGTCATATGAAGAAGATTTAAAAGTGTTTTCTCAAATACAAAACCGCTTCAGCCTCTCTCTAAGTATAGTATGTTCCTGAAATTTTTAATCAGTGAAAATAGATTCATGGTTCCAATTAGAAACTTGCTAAGCGTCATCAAAACACACTAAATCAACTTTCTTTGTGAAGATTTAAGAAAAGAGAAGCATTTTATGGCGTTCTAAAAAAATGGTCAATTTGGACGCGTTTCCAGACTTCGGTTTCTTACCAGAGCGCATCTTTGCACCTGCGGTCCTGCTGCCCGGTGGCCGCAGTGCGAAGCCGACCCCTCGCCTCCCTGGTAGGATGGAGGGAAGCAAGGCGCACATGTGTTGCGCGTCTAAGCCCCTGGGGAACAGGACTGTGGGCGCAGACATATGAGCTCTGATAAGAAACTGAAACCTAGAAACTCGTCCAAATAAAGCGTTTTTACAGAATGCGTAAAATGCTGCCCCTGCATTATATCCTTCTAGAAAGAGTTGATTTTGTGGTTTTCAATGACTCAGCAAGTTTCTAATTGAAACCATATTTTCATTTTCACTAATTAAAAAGTAGATTGACAAATTGTATGTAATTATCTGACTGATTGTTACGATTAGGTCCCTATACTATGTACACCTGGCCGTATAACTCGCCTGCACAAACCGCATTAATTTAGCTTTCACAACCTTTCTAAACATATACGTAAAGCTTAAAACTAAATCGCCCTGTACAACAGTGACAAGGCGAAACCAGCATGGTGGAGCCATACGGCTCCACCATGCTGGTATCGCCTTTTCGCTGGTATAGGATGTCCCATATTACGTTATGCATGTATGGTTCCGTCCGCCTCCATGGTTCCGCCATAATCCACTACGCTGGTATAGGATGTCCCATAATACGACACGCTTGTATGGTTCCGCCTACCTGTATCATTCCGCCTTAATCCACTATACTGGAGCCCAGGTTTCGCTTGTATAGGATGTCCCATATTACGGTTACGCTTGTATGAGCCTTTTCCATCATCTTTCCATCATCGAAATTTTCCAATAGGGATATGTGCACGAAGCGAGTTTAAACCTTTCAGGAATATTAAAACGTTCGTAGAAACTTCATAACGTTGCCGTCTCTTTTGTTTTAGACTCTGCCGCTCTACACGGGCCTAATTATTTATCTTCGAAATATTTTCGGCTTCTACCACCCGTATCCACGGTTGGAAGGAGCTCCTGTGGGCCGTGGCCCGTCGATAGCTTCTAGCCGTTTTCCAAAACTTACTCGATCAAACTCTAGGGTAAAGGTGGTTATCGAAGACCTACCCGCGTCCAGCGTTTCTCTATTTTTGTTGTCACGTGCCATAAAACGCCAGGGTAACTCGGATCTATTCGAGTAGGTTTGGAACGCAGCCTCGGTGTGTGGTGCTCCTGTACGATATGCGCCGTTTAGTTGCTGCGCTCGGAGCATGAAACTCGGAGCGTCGGAGCAGGAGTAAAGGAGCGCCGACTTAACGCGCTCATTGATTGTCACTCCTAATTGCGAAGGCCTATGACTGTGAAATATTTCTCAAAGTAGCGCTTTGCAAAATTCATGAATATTGAGCCCACAAAATTAAGTCGTTTAGAGTACACTCTAACAGTGTCACACTCCGTACCTAGCAGATTTATTTCGCCGAAATGTTGTAATTCATGTTTGAAATTGTGTTTGTGCCTCATTCGCTACCACTGTATTCCCCCACTGTTTTGCCATTTCCACAGCTACTTAGTGTAAAGTGTAATAAATAAGCAATTAACATGCATGTTCTTCAAGTTAACTTGAGGATGCGGGCGAGCTGGTTTAAAAATGACATCTTTAAAGGGACTGTGCAATGATTTTTCAGCTGGTTTAGCACTTGCACTCAGACAACCTAGTAACACGGAGAAAAAAATATTTTTCGGCAATTTATATTTTTAAGGTAAATGTACATACATCGAAATTAAGTGCAAGAAGCAAAAACAAGCAAAAATGCACTCTCTGTGGCATCTAAGGTGGTAGGCACAGTGACAGGAGGGATGGGAGCGGACAGACTGGCCAATTGGGTGCAAGTTAGGCTCATGGCGGCCTCTGAAGTTGTGTATGTATCGTCGGCTCAAAGCACTCGAAATGAGCCATTGCTCCTTTATTTTGCTAGGAATGCACCTGAGCTATCCAATTTCAAACTCCGTATTCTTAGTAGGAAGGCGGGGCGTCGGAAGGCCACAGGCGACACTGGCAAAGACTCTAGGCTTGAACCTGCCTCAGAGAAAGTGGAAGACAACACTCATGTTGTCGTTTCTTTCACATTTCAATAAAAATGAACAACTGAAGAATTAAGGCATACCTACTGCATGATGAAAGGGCAATCCAAAAGCCTTTATGTGTACTCTATATTGGACAAAACAGCAGATCTGATCAACGCAATTATCACTGTGCGACGAGAGGTTGCACTAAACATGTTCCTCGTAACAGCACAGCTGGTCACCTCTGCAAAAATGGCACAAGAACTATGAGGGTACGAACCTTGCCTTTTGAAGCAATTGAGGTCAAAGCTGAGGCTGTTCACACAGAAAGGGTACCTGTAGAGTTTGAACACACTCGCGTTCAAACTCTACGGGGAGTTAGCGCCCTCCCGCCCCACATGGAGGTCGGAGGGACGCTAAGTCTAGCCTGTAGTGTAGGCCAGCTTGAGTATTGATCGACAGAGTTGTTGCTTTGTCGCTTCCGCGTTCTGGAAATTGCAGCCTCGTATTCTTCTTTCCCTGATCTGGATGCTTGAAGTTGGGACGCGTGGAAACGGTACACAGAATTGCTTTTCTTGTCGCAACGAAGTAATGGAGCCGTCCGGTCCAGCACGAGCGACGGAGAGGCGGCCATGTTAGTTCGAACTGTCACTGGGGGGAGGCGCTGTTCATTAGGTCTGTTCGATTTGACCAGAAAGTTCTGAACTAGTTCTGCCTGAGTTCAGAGGAGCGCAGGAGTCGTGCAGCGGCGGCGCAGAACCACTGCAGCCGCCGTGCTAAGACTGGCGCTGGGATCGGTTTTCCGAGCGGAAGCGGAGGGTGTCGTCTGCATCCGTTGGCTCTTGTTTCTCCACGCCACGTTGTAGGCTACATTTAATTAGTCGTGGTTTGATGAGACTATTCGTGTTTCCTTAGTTTTAAAGTATAATAACGGAATCTTTTCTGTGAATATTCTTTATCCGAGTGTACTAAAAGGTTTCTGCACGAAATCTGTTTCTGTCTGTATTTTTAATGGCCGTTCAGTTCCTGTCATTTCCATAAGCGTTCGTGTCCTTCACATTCATTTAGCAATAGTAGATTCATTTGAAGTCTCTCAAGTTTCGCATTTCGATGATAGGTTTGCGGCATCAGGATGATTTTGCGTTGGGAGATACTGGCGGCAGCGCGCGGTCGGTAGCGGTCACCTCGAAGACGAAGGCCTGACAAGAGCGTTTCGGCCAATGCAGTTATCGACTGCAACTTTGGCGTCAAGCTGAAGTGTTTATTCTGATTCTCAAGAAAGACCTGCGTGAAACTACCAAGCCAATGCCAATTCTCGGCATTTTTTCTAAACCCGTTAGTGGGCGTCTACAAATACCAGCGGACAAAGCATGCAGTATTATGCTCAGCTATGGGGCATGTGAGGGCCAATGTACTAAATCCCAGACCTCTGCAATGTATCGGAGTCGTCAGTATGCATCCAAGAGCAACTGAAAGCGGGTACTATCAAGAGTGCAATACCTCTTCCGTGTCTGTAAGGAAGAATATCAACATTTTGGATCCCCACATAGCATCAAAAAGAAACAAGTTACGGGAGCCAATATTTCAACACCTACCACAGGGATCCAAACCTACACGAGCAGGTGCCTGAAACTCTTCCAGAATAGCATAATCAATTAAATTCCTACCCTCGGTTATGATCTCAATTCCGCGTCCACCACAGGTACTTTATTATCATAAATGAGAGGAAATGCAACCTCCGTATTGGCATTATAGTTAAACATTGCAGGGACATTTAAGCAGCTGCGAAAAATGGCACCGCAAGGCTCGACCAGAGACGGACAAGGAGTGTCGTCTGCTATCGCTGTCTGCTCTTGTCGTGTGCTTCTGCACGGAAGCCGAACTGACTTCGGAGCTGGTGCAAGATTTTGAGGAACTGGGTCTGAACTTGTTCAGAACTGGGATGAATCGAACGCACCAGTGAAGCGGCCGTGCAACTTCCGGTTGAATCGAATGCACCAGTTCCTGCACTGCTGAACTACTTCAGCCAGTTCAGGCGAATCAAACAGACCTACTGTTTCTTGTGTCCACAATGTTTAAACTTAATTTATTTGTCTTTTGGTCCCTGTAGCTTCATAAAAACTACCTTCTTAGGACGGCTCCCCCAATCCAGCCTTTTATTTCGCTTCCACAAAGAAACATCTGAACGCTTTGGTCAATCACGAAACGGACACCTCTGCAGACACCAGCCGGCCGCACACATTTAACACCACGAGAGGCCACCGTAGTTTGAAAAGTTTTTTTCAATGTCGAATTAAAATATGATGCCTTAATATTTTGGGGTTTACCCCTTGTTTTCCAATTCTGGCTAGCCAATAGGAAATCCAAATAATGTGAAAAAAGCAGTGGCTGAAATAGCATTGTATGGGCCCTAGAACCCTGGAGAGTGGGGTGAGTGGAAATTCATGTTGTACTGTCCTTTTCTCACCCCACTATTTAGGTTAGGGCTAAAGATGTCATTGATGCCTTTAAAATAAATTAATTGAATATACTAATATGGGGATATTGTGAAAGCTATGTTGAAGTGAGGCACATTGAATAGTTCTTACCCTTGGGTGATCTAACATTTTTACAGTGCAAACCCCAGGTCATTAGGGAGGCAGTCATACTTTACCTTTCCTGTGTGGTTAATGTCAACAGACCCTTTTGTTTCCACGTGTTAGTGTAACGAGCTGTGGCCAGAACAAGCTGTAAGATGTGTAGTAAGGAGATTGGCGCCAGTAGTTATCGTGGAGCTTGCGCTTTTTGTCTGTACCTAGATGATCTGCACATTTTCACATGATGGAAGGTCCTCACAACCCGTCAGCACTTTTGTTTCTGTTTGCTGCTTGTGAAGTACCTTTAAAGGTTTAATTGCACAGCACTACAATGTAGACTGCATATAACGTATGTCGCGGGAGTCGCAAAAATCCGCACTATAAGCGGTATTGCATATTAACCAAAACATAAATTTTTCAGGCCAAAATACATGCCATGAGACAACTTACCTTTGTAAAATAATTTATTTTATGTTACATGAAAAATAAAGCGTAGTTTGAGGAAAGTCTTTAATTCACCAGACTAGTACACCTCTCTCTCAAGTGTGTCACACATTTTGAAAGAAATCAGCGACTTTTGCCTGGCGCAGCCTTTTAATGGCATCGCGGGTTGCGGACGGACGTTGCGAGCGTTCAGGACTGCTAATCCTAATCACTTTTCTTCTGTGATGAAAACGCGTGAAAATTCACATCTTTTATACGGTACGCACCGGTAATACTTTCAACTTTAGCACAGGCATGAAATGCTCCAAATAAGAAATCCGGGCGATGTTCGAAAACACAAATGCTAAGAAAGCACCACTGTAGTCGAAGTAAACAAACACGACGGCACGGGCGTTTCTGCCGTCTTGAGAGTGCGTCCACGACATCGCCACACGAATAGGTGGATCTTCCCTTCTAGTACGTGCTGGGTTATCGTAGCAACACACAACGAAAATTCACAGTGAAGGATAGCGCTTTTACGCGAACAATGAGCTTTCGCCACGCCGTCTACGTCGACAATCACAATCGACGCCATGTTTGCGGATAGAAGAAGCCGGCCCGCGACCGGCATGCTTCTCCTCAACCTGCAATTGGTCTGTCATTGCGGTTGTCTCCAACGCAGCGGAGGGACGCACACATGTGAATGACACGTGCGTGCGTCCCTCCGCCCAGATGCCTGTCGTTGGTTTGGCACGTAAACCCCCCCCCCCCCCCCCCCCCAAATTTTTCGTCCCTCCGTCGCTATGGCAACTGAAGCCTCTCTCTTCGCTTCTCCCCGCTTCTTCGAGCAATTTCCTTGCCCCGCGAGTGCCGCTTGCGGCCAGCGCCGTTATTTAGTGTCGCACAGGGAAGCGTGCTCGCTGCGCTGGTTGGTCGGCACGGTCGGTGGGCTGTTCCAGAAACTGCACTATAACTGGTATTTCCCTTTGCGCGCCCGCATTTTAAGCGGTATGTGATTACATGGAGTTCTATGGGAGGCGAACCGGTGGTTTAAGAAAGCCGCGTTATACCCAGTCCTGCACTATAAGCGGTTACGTTGTAAGTGGTCTATACTGTATTATGCAAAACATTTTAAAACGGACAATTTGGATACAATTGCAACAAAACCCAGAGACCTCTCACTTGAATGTGTCTGCCAAGATATGTCTTCAAAAATATATTTGTATATTTTCAGGCCACCTTCTGCAGAAGTTCGTGGCAAGGGTGGAGCGCCTGTACAAGAAAGAGTCCTGCATGACTTACAATGTTCATCAATTGCTCCATCTTCAGAAGGCAGCGGAGCAGATGGGGCCTCTATGGGCGCATTCAGCATTTGTGTTTGAAAGTGGTAACGGAAGAATAGTCAAGTCTGTAACCGCCGCTAAAGGAGTTCAAATGCAAATTGTGGAAAGAGTTGTTGTCCTTCAGGAACTTCGGCAGGTTCTGTCTTGCATTCCACTTCATGAGGCCACAAAAAAGCTTTGCCAAGACATGCTGGGCTTCAAGAGGGTGGAGAAGTACTGGTACACAGATGGTGCTTGTATGCTGGGCTCTCCCACAGCTGTGGGACGGCTAACGTCAGAGGAAGAAGCTGCACTTGAAGTGGCAGGCATTCCCCTACCTGCCACTGTTCTCGAGTACAAGCGGTTTGTACTAGACAAGATGGTGTACAACAGCGACCAGTACTCAAGAACCAAGAAAAGTGACTCAAGTGTAATTCTGACTAAAACAGGGGAACATTTCAAGATAACGCGCATCTTGCAAGTGAGCACTGGTAGTGAAACACAATCTGTGTTGTTGTGCAAAAAGATTGTAGAGGTCGAGGCTGATGTCAGGCTTCCAAGACACATCAACGAGTGCTTTCTGTCTCGACAAGCGACACTGACCGCCATCGACATTAAGGCTGTGGCCTGCGTGTGCATTTTTATTAACTTTGTACCCGAGGAGACCACCTATGTTTGTGACTTGCCAAATGTTGTAGAACGTGACTGAGCATTCTAAGCGGGCACATTACTACAGATTGTAATTCTGGACAAAGTGCTGCTTAGGAATTCACCAAACGACAAAGTGCAGTTTTGCTTATGACTATTTGGGAAAAGAAGCTAGTGACATAAGTGAAAACATGCTTGTGAACTCATTCAGAGGTTTAGAAGATCATTTAAATTTTTCTTCATTTTAAAGGCAAATATCGGCATCTGTCGTGCATTTACTATCGATTCCTTTCTCTATTTGGTTTTTTGTGGGAACAAAAGAGACAATGTAACGCAACAAAAGTGAAATTAGCTGGTTTCAACAGAGCACCTCAGCTCATGGCCATTAAAGAGCCCCTGAAAAGAAAAAAAGTTTTTTTTTTTAACAATCTGGTTGGGACACGCTTCTCAAAAAATTAATTTTACACACAAAAAAAATTAGAGCAATATTGACGACGCGATTTAGTGGGCAGTCACATCCTTTCCACTTGTTTTCTCTCAGCATTTCGGGCGCGTGGAGGAGAGGTTGATCGGCTTTGCCTTCACGACCGACTTGGTCATTCCAGGATGACCCGTGACGTCGTGGACTTTGCTTACAGAATTTGAAATAAATTTCGCGCCATCAATATTGCTCTAAAAAATTAATTTTTTTGCCTTGTTTTTATTTTTTTGCACGCGTGTCCCAATTAGACTGTTTAAAACAATTTTTTTTTCTTTTCAGGGGCCCTTTAAGACTACATTAGAAAAGATTGTGTTCAATATTAAATGTAAATAGTTTGTCAATGTGTATTATGGAATATGATATGTGTTATGCAATATTTTAATTTGTCTAGTGTTTTAGTATTTCTAAGCTGCAGGGCCAATGCTATTCTACTTTTTATTTAAATAAACTTTTGTATCATGCATTATTACTGTTAAATAGCTTTCCCATTTCCCTGCGGGATTAAGATTCCAAGTTCTTTACGAAATTACTCTCAAAGCGTCTTAAAGAAACACAGGAAAGAAAAATTATATGATATACGTTGG
Organism: Ixodes scapularis; assembly: GCF_016920785.2. Lineage (NCBI taxonomy): Eukaryota > Metazoa > Arthropoda > Arachnida > Ixodida > Ixodidae > Ixodes > Ixodes scapularis. The sequence goes on along the minus strand of NW_024609880.1, from coordinate 104,594,879 downwards.
ATATATAGTGTCGAGACATTTAGCACCGATTTTCTTTATTTCCTTTCACTCTGAGGCAAACAAAACAGAGACCTGTGATGTCGTAGTGCTGCTGCAGTCAAGATTGTCGTGACTATACTCACTCAAAGTTTCTTGAAATCAGTACCGTCTTTTCTGTGGCCAGATTGGTCATGAAAGTCGCATTGCAAGGATTAATTCTATTACGAATATGTGCCTTAGATGCTCTACGACAGGGGTGGCCAATCTTCGGCTCGCCGCATGCGGCTCTTCATTGGCCAAGTGATCTCGTAATCTGAGGACTCCCAAATTAAAATAGTTGGGACGAAACACTACTAAGCTTGTTGATGAAAACATTACAATAAGAAACAGGCGGCAAACATGACATGAAATACAATGTTGATCAGCTTTTCTAAGTAGGATCTGTTCAGAAGGGAACAAATTAGATGAAAACATCATCTCGATTTTAAAATTCGCTACTTTGCTGCTTTCCCACCTGCTAGGTTGAGGCAGCATCAATTTTGTGTGGCAACTTGTGTGAAATTCCCCTCTACTTAACAGAAAATGAAGGTAGACATTGATCAGATAGGAAACCAAAGCTCCGTGAAACATAGTTCCTGTATGTTTGCTAAACAATCAGTTATTGCAAAGGCCAAGAGAACAATATTCCCTCCTGTCACCCCCCCCCCCCCCCCCTTCCCAGTGCTGCTCTCGAAAAATTGACAATTTTGATTGCGGCTCTTGGACAGTAAGTTTGGCGACACCTGCTCTACAACCTTAAAACAACCTCGTGCGTAACGACATGACTGGAAAGCTGGCAGAAAACCTGAGTATCTTATTCTTAAGCAGCATTAAAAATAAAGGAGATTTGATGCTACAAATATCTTGTGGGGGCAGATTGAACAATAGATGGGTGAGTAAAAATCTCGACAATAAATACCTTTTCTGTGTCTCTTTATAAAGATCTGTGAAATTCCCTTTTTTGTACTTCTGATATATATCTTTTTGTTTTATACAGACTACAATTGCAGACATTCTTAATGCGTGCTCCACTTTTATGTAGATATTTTTATTTCATTGTCCCTAATTTGCTTTAAATTTGTAGAAACCAGGTGTATTAAAGCATTTCCGTTTTTCGCGAGTCGCCGGCCTTTTCGCTTCAGTTCTTCGCCGCGGTATCACGAACTGATAGACGGCCACAGCTTTCCCGCTTATCAGTAGAGTTACCGGGTGACCGACATGAGTATCCGGTTCACCGGCTTAGCGCACCGGGCGACCGCTTTGCTTTCCTGGAGTTCCGGTAATGCCCGGTATGACCGGAGCCGCAGTCCAATACACCAGTTAGGGCAACCGCTATGAAGCTACCGGGCATCAGACTAAGTAAACCGGTCCCGGAAAAACACTCCGGGCCGTCGCTATGGCGTCACCGGGACTCCGGACAACGTACACCGGTCCCGGTAAAGCTACTCCGGGCCGCCGCTATGACCGGAGCCACAGTCCGGTACACCAGTTAAGGCAACCGCTATGAGGCTACCGGGGCTCCGGGCTAAGTAAACCGGTCCCGGTAAAGCGCTCCGGGCCGCCGCTATGGCGTCACCGGTCCCGGTAAAGCTACTCCGGGCCGCCGCTATAATGCTATCGGGCCTCCGGTCTAAATATACCGGACCGGTGTGATCCGGTATAACTTCATATGGTTTTTTTCAGTAGGGATAACCAGCATGCCAACATACTTTCGCTCCTTGTAAGGGTTACCGTCTCGCGGACTGCACAAACCGATCCCCTGACGGCGGCGTCTCGGCGTGCTTGCACACGGAGCCGCCGCCGACCGATCGCCGTTATCGGCGTTATGTAACGATAGGCACAGGACGTCTACTCCACGAATGGGCGAAAGCCGATGCAAAGTCGTGCGCGTACGCAAGCAACGGTAGAAAAGTGCCGTTGCTCGCCGCTATGAGATGCGTGCCGCCAACTCGGTCATCCGCGGGCGTATCCCTCTCCTTCCGCTCGTACTTTCTCTAACTTGACGGGCACTCTGTCTCGCGGTTCATGCCGACGAAACGATCGTCGGTATACCGGGTAATCGCTACAGTCGAGCGCGGCACAGTTTACTATTGCTCCCGCTGTGGAGGGTCGAAGAGTCGACTACCAGCATAACGGATACCGTTTTTTTTTTTTTTTTTTTTTTTTATTCTTGCAGATTTGTTTTAAAAGAAGCCGTGAACGCTGCACTTATGCGGTTTGTGCGAGAGTGGTCCACCCAGGGTTACGTTATGTAGTTTGCTAATCTTTGCGATAAGTCGGCTAATTAATTAAGATTTATTAATTAACTTTTAATTAGTGAAAATAGACATATGTTTTCAATTAGAAACTTGCTGAGCGTCGTCCAAAACCCCTAAACCAGTAGTTTTTTAGAAAGATTGAGGGCGTGTGAAGCGCAGTGGTGCGCTGAAGTTACCACTCGTGGACCAGGTGCAAGGCTGGGGCTAGATAAAAGACAGAAAAATGGCGCGGGCGCCTTACCGAAACCGCTAGCCTTGTACCTGCTCCACGATTGGTAACTTTAGTGCGCTTCTCACGAGCTAAACGACTTTCTCAAAAATAACTGATTTAGGGATTTTGGACGACGCCCCGCTAACTGCATATTGGAACCGTATGTCTATTTTCACTAATTGAAAAGTTCACTAGTGAATTTTAATTAATTAGTCGAGTAATCGCAAAGCTTAGCGCCCACGTAATGTCCCCCTGGGCGTATAACTCACCCGCAGAAACCGCATAAATGTAGCTTTCATGACTTTTTTTTAACAAATCTGCAAGAATAAATAAAAAAAACCCTAATATAGGAGGCAGATATACCTCTATTTGGCAGACCCAGATTATATAAGGCTTATATAAACGGATGTGCTTGATATGGCCATATCTGCCGAAATTTTTATATATTCATATATATATATATATATATATATTTTTTATATAAGTCCAGGTCTGCCATTTTCGTAAGGGGTATAACCTTTTTCTGGGTGATCTTTCTAGGAAATAAAACGCCTCAAAGTTTTTTTATTTTTTTAGTTATAGAAATGCTTTAAAATGTTTCAAAACAAGCCTCGAGCTTCATATTACAGCTTGCGCGGCGTGTGTCAGAGCTATTCACTGCCTCTCTAATTTGTTGTGTTTTTTGTGTTTGTTTTTTAATCCTTGGAGGCTGCTGTAAAGAAAGGTTTTTACATTCACCAGAGTAAATGGCGTGCTGTCTTAGCTGTGCACCCGCGCACAGTTGCGTTGCAAAGCGCCAAGCACTTGTTTGAGCTACACTGAGCTTGCCGATACCGACGCCATGTGTGCTTCGACAGTTGCTGCCGAGTAAATGCTCTTCAGCAACTGAAGCTTAGCTCCTCGCATATCGAATACGTGGCAAAGGAGTTTGTCATATCCCGGCTTCTCCTTGAAAGAAAAGTAGAAATGTTCATAAAATTTTTAAATTGTCGGCAATGGCCCAGCAAATTAAGGCGATTGATTAATTTGCTCTATCCAATATTACTAAGAATTGTTTATAAATTTAGCATCGCTCGCTTAGAAGCGCATCACGCATCATGCGCATTTGCGTCCGCAAAACTTTAAACATACAAACGGTAGTAATTCATTGCAGGTTTATTCCTCATTTTTTCGGAAACGCTGAATTGTCATTGACTTTCTTGACTTAAGAATTCGATCACGACGGGGTCTCGCACGCCTTGCGCCGACCGGGTGAATATGCAAAGATATAGTCGAAATGACTCCGGGAGCCAGCCACAGCTCCTTTCCACCAATTATTTTCGTGAAATGTTCCTCTACTGATGCACAAAATTCAAAGAGGAATCAACTCGGAACGAATAAGAGACCAGCACTTGCACAGCACCCATTGGAACTAACAGAATACATAAAGTCGCGTTCACTAATGTGATAACTAGACACGCGAGAGGTTCTCGAATTTCGCTTACCGATTTTCAATTTCATGATACATTCATTTCATAGCTTTATTCCGTCCGAATCATATTAACAAATACACCCTCTTTGTTGTGACCGATGTTGTAGTGGGGAAAAAAGATCAAATTGGACGTTTAGTGTTTATACAGCGTAAGGGCGGTCTACCAGGATGGGGCAACACTGGGTTACACTGTAGATGAGCAATTTTGGCAGTGCAGCACGACCGCTGACCTGGGGTCTTTGACGTGCTCGCGCAGTAGTGATACACGACCGCACGCCGGTACGATGATCATCGAGACCGAAACGGGCAGGGGTGGGGATCGAGCGTGCCATCTTTCACTCCACGTGCGTCAAGCTGGGTGTGCGCTTTAGCCCCCTGGGCTTTTTTTTATTTTTTCCAGCTTGGCTTTTATTTTTATTGTAAAATTGGGACTATTTACATACTAAAACAAGTGAATGATTTAGACAAACGCAGCTACATTTTCACACATTCAATATGACCTCGATACAGTATTTTTTCAAAAACGGGCCTTAGGACCACTTTCCTTTGAGGTGGGACTCCAGCGTACTTCAACGCTCCATCTCCTCAAAGGAGGTTTTCCTTGTAAATAAACAGGTGTAGTGCAACCGCTCCAGAAAGGGACGCAAGGCAGGTTTGCCCGTCACTCAAACTAAGATGTGATCTGTTCGAGAGTTCCAGATGGCATGTAAGCCAATACGGACCAGTAGCTGAAAGAATTTCCTACGTTCATGTTTGCCTGCGTCAAGAAACTTCATGTCGAACCAGGTGGGGTACAGTTCAACATTTACCTCCGCTCGGAGCTCGGCCCTGAACAATTCGGCATTGGGACAGTGCAGGAATGCGTGCTGGAGAGTTTCCTCAAAAGGACAGAGGGCACAGTAGACGCCCCACGGAAGAAAACAACCCTTCTGTCGCTCCCACGTTTTCACTGGGAGTACCTCAGTGCGAAATCGTACAAAAACGTCTTTCCTCCCCGGGCAAACTGGATATATCATTGAACGCTTGAACACGTCGGAACTTTTAGACTTCGGAGACATTTGACGATAAAGTGGTGGCGGCATTGTGAGGTCAATGACGTCCCAATTGAGACGTTTTCTTTTAATTTTCTTTAAGTATTCCCACGAGAATCGTTGCTCGAAGAACTTCACTGCGTCCTTTATTTCCCGATAGTACCGCAGCGTCGATGTGCTTATGGGAATCTCCTCGGCTTCCCCAAGCATGGGGGCAAAGTACTGCCCGCCTAACGCTCGCAAATCTTCTTATTTTCGCAAATATGAAGAATTTGCTTTCTCATTCTTTTGAAACAGGAGTCCCATACTCACGTTGCACAAAATCTGTGCATTTTTTTGCACATCACTTGTTCTACACGGCACTACTTGAGTAGAATACCAAACAATCGAAAAAACACCGCGTCACACATGCAGCTTCTGCTTAGAAGAGGAACATTTCTCCCATGCTATTCAATAACCTTTGCTCTAAGAGTGTTCTTTTGAATTCCCCCCGCCCCTTTGCTGAGCGGCTCTGCACTCATCCCTACTCCTAAATAGTTTGCTACAGACTTTGACCATGCAATGTTCAGAAAAGATTCAGGCTTTAATGACCATAGTCCCAGTCAAGACCCGGCTATTTGTTTCGGTTCATTTCGGCCCCGGGAACGACACAAACGTTTTGCACGTGCTCCAGAGCGAGTCCAATTTCTTTCCGTGGCGCACAAATGAGAGTGACGTCATCAGCGTATGCAAGAAGTTTTGTTGACGTTATCCCCAGCTGTGCTCCACGAATATTATCGTCATTTAGGGTGGCTTCGCACAGGGGTAATAAATAAATAGCAACCAAAATAGGTGATAACGGACTCCCCTGCTTTACTGTGGATCGCACAGGGATATAGAACACGACTTCCTACCGTTGATTAAAATACGTGTGCTTATGTCGTTGTAGCATATTTTCACGAAGTTTAACAAATAGTCTCCTGTCCCAAAATGTTCTAAAACTGAAAACAGAAAGGAATGAAAAACCTTATCCAAGGTTTTTTTTAAAGTGAATTTGTAGCACAGCAAGCAGTAGGACGTGTCAGTACCTCCGCGGGTTCGGCAAAAGTCCGCATCAGATGCAAATTTGTCGTTATCAATCTATTTTTAAAGTCATATGCTTGGTGCTCGCCCACAACTGTTCTAAAGGCAATTTCCAAACGCCTAGCTAATGTTTTCGCGAGTATTTTATAGTTCGTGGTGAGTAGGCTGGTATACGTCTGAAGTTTCCACACCCTCTCGTAGATCTGTTGGTTTTCTTTTTTAGTATGAATACCGAAACGGCCTGCCTCATTGATGGAGGGAGTAGATTTCTTTCATAAACATCGGCGTAAACTTTTGTCAATATAGGCGCCAGTTCTCCGGCAAACTACTTGTAGAACGCTCTGCCAAGGCCATATACACCGGGGGACTTCCCGGGTGGTAGCTCTTTTATAGCTCCCCATACCTCGGCCTCGGTCACATCGTCGCTAATCACTACTCTTACATCTTCCGATACCTTAGGCATTCCTTTAAGAATTTTCTCTGCAAGGCCATGGTAAGAGTTCTAGGTTGATTAAACATTTCATTGTAGAAAGAAACAAACTTTTTCTCGATTTCATCAGCATCGGAAAGAATTTTACTGCCGCATAGCAGTTAATCGATTAGGTTTCGACACGCTCGCTCCCGCTCTCGCGTTCTAAAAAGTTTAGTCGGGTCCTCTGCCCTGCCTAGCGTGCGTAGCCGTGGCTTGTTATTGCTCCGTGATACTCTTCTAGATGTTCTAATAGCCGTGCCATGCAGTCCTTTATGTCTAATGCAAAACAACCCGGGCTCTTACTTTCCTCACGCACCAAACTAAGGAGTACTTACCTTGATCAGTTCCAGGTTTTCTGAACGTCTTTCTAATGCTTTTTTCTGACAAGCCGGCATTTCTCACATTTTTATATCTTCCTTCAGTAGCTCCCAGTTAGCAGCGTTTGGTCCTTTTCGACCCGTTAAGCTTGCGATAAGGTCTCTCACTGCCCTTTGAGGGTGCTGGTTCTCGAGAACCTTATTATTCATTTTTCACGCTTGTCGCTGTGACGAACTTTTTTCTTTTTTCTCTGGCCGCCTATCACGACTGCGACGATTGCATGATGCGAGAAGGCTACCGGACTGATATTGTAGCCCGTCGTTGTCGTTGCTGCGCCACTAGACACGTATATCCTGTCCAGTCGCGCATGACACTGCCCTTGCCGGTGTGCGTACAATAAGATTAAGCTCTCCACGAAATCGGTGACATCCTGACGATCAAAATCTCTTAGCATCTTTTTAAGTTCGACGATACTGGCATCTTGTTGGACGCCTCGAGACGAGTCTCTTGTTTGCAAAACAGGGTTAAACTCACCTCCTACTATGGTTGCTGACGAAGTGCTAACGTATTGGCGGAGGCTGCTAAAGAAGGCTTTTCTTTCTGCAGGTTGGTTGGGCGCGTGAATCGACACAACACGAATTGTATCGTTCTTTGTGAACCCCTCTGTAATGCCCCTCGGGGCCCTGAGGGTATTTGTAAATAAATAAATTTGTAAAATAAACATCTATAGCACAAACCCTGCCGCTTTGATCAGTCTCCCATTCTTGGACTGCGATACCTCTCTGCTTGCGGATAAGAACTGCAGTGCCAGCACTATGTGAAATAGCGCAGGAAAATCGAAAGTCATAAAGGTTTTCAAAAAATATTTTCGCTTTCTCGATGTGTCCGGAAGTAAGTTTTGTTTCCTGCAGCAGTGCTACATCAGCTCTTTCGCTCAGGAGCGTGTTTAGTAACCTCTGTTTTCTCCTCCTAACGATCAAGCTCACGCAGTTGAATGAAATAATTTTCAGGCAGAACATATTCTAGTTGTTGTTTGTATGTTTACCGCCAACACTTAACACTCATGTGATCGGCACGAAAGACACGCTCAATGCAAGCATTATAAGAGGGACCTACTGAGAGTCCTTTCGCCTGCGTGGTTCGGGGATGCGTCGCTTCGGGTCGAACCTCTGCTTCCACTGGCCAGTAGGCTTCCACATAAGGCATTGGTCAGGCGTCCCTTGGCTATCCTCTGCGCCGAAACCTTCGCCTTGAGGCGTTTAACCGAGCGGCTTCCTGGTGTCTTGTGGAGTTAGCTCCATTCGCTCGACACCACTTGCTTCACCTTGTCCTGTAGTCACTGTATTTCGACTTGGGAGAGTATCCCTCGGAGGCGCGTTGCCACCGACATGGTCCGTGCTCGAAGGTCCGTTCTCCACGAGAGCTTGCGCCGGATCGGCCTGGGTTAACACAGTTGCGGAAGGGGCGGTGTTTGCTGAGGCTGCTTCAACGAAGGGGTGTTGAAGGTCGGCGGTTGCAGTGGCTGCTCCAACCAAGGGGCGTTGCAAGTCGGCGGTTACGTTGACCGGCGTACTGTCTCCAGCCGTGAGCTCGGCTTCCTGCTCGTCCATAAGGTGTTCGAACAGCTCATCCACCACCTTCTGTTACTGAGGCGTATGTCCTGACACAATCGTCCTTCTCGTATCCGAAGCGCCGGCGAAGTACGCACCGCGGCACCTTGTATTCCCGTCGGACGTGTCTAGTCTTCCGACAACGCGGGAACATGGCGGCGCGGCCCGGGTCGGTTACCGAGGCCGTACCGCGGGGAAGGTGCAGTTTGTGCGGGATCTTCTTCAGGCTGACGCCATCTTAAGGTTCAGGTGCACTGACCGTGTGGTGCAGTCTACGCCTTGAAAGCCGTCATCATGCCAGCCTTCCCGGATGACGTCTTCTGTTCTTCCGTACGGTTCGAGCGCCCTTCGGATAGCTTCGTCGGGCACGTCACACGGCACCCAACGCAGCTTCGACCACACCTCTGACTTGTTGAGGTGGAACACGAGGCAGCGCTTGCCCTTGACCAGAAGTTCTTTAGCTTCTAGAAGCTTCTGCTTGGACGCCAGCCAGTGAAAGGTGGACATTTATGCGTGATTCATATGGCATGAACCACACGCTTTAACGTCTTTCAAGTCCTCAGAGATCTCCAGCCCTGTCTTAAAGTCGCCAATCTTGTACGGCCGTCCAGTGACGTCGCAGTGCAAAAAGACGGTGGTATAAACCACAGTACCTGTTGGCAGTTGAGGCAGAACAATACGGTAGTCCTGGGGCACTTCATCAGCAGAAAAACCGCGGCCAGATAAGGCCGTTTTCACTAATCCGGCGGAGCCAGCCATTCCTGCGGCCGCGCTCGGCGACAGCCGGAAACAGAATGCTTCAGCGCACTCGGCCACCGATCCCCCGTGTTGTAGTGGAATAAAGCGCTGGATATTCTATTTTATCATCCAGTTTTTCGTACTGTGCACGGTAGAGAACAGCACACCACCATGTGAGTGCTTGGACACCTCAACGCCAAAAGTGTTTATTGGCACAACTACGTGTTCCACGTGCGGTTTCAAACTTTGGTAGAATATCCTGTATACATTTTACCGAATATTTTACCAAATAACATAACGCGCAAAACAGGTTTTGCCGCGCGTTACCCAAACAGCACGGGAAGCGAGGTGCCGAGCCGAGAGTTCCAAGATCACCACGGTCGGTCCCAGTCTGTCCTACCCTTGACGTCACAAACGATGATGACGATATCTAGAGAAGCGCCCCCTGTAGTTCACACACGCCGCACGCCCGTTTTCATCGCTTATGTGTCCCCTGCTTCCCGACACCTTCACATGTGGCGCTGCCTTCAAGATGCTTTCTTCACGCCTGCCGCTCGTTCATCCCGTTTTATCGCAACCTGTCTGTCTATTTTTCTGGCGCCATGAGTGCAGATTTCTCCATTTATAGGAAGTTTTGATCGTGCGCTCCTGGCGCGCAAGCTAACATGCCCGCGGCGAAGGATGGGGAGGTATGGCGTGCCGAAGGTGCGTTCATAAATTTTCTCCTTCTCGTCACCGGCCAGAGTGCCCAGTCGCTACTGCGTTGTCGCAACTCAAGCATTTTATCCCATATCGGCGGCCAGCATACATACACAATAAAGGGTTTCTGATTTTTTTTATTTAGTGTAAAAACTCTAACAATCACCTGAAACGTTGGTAGATTTTGATCACACTTACGTTGCCCGACGGATATTGGATAGCATGGATAAGTGCCACAATTAAGTAAATTTGTAAATACCAGATTTATAAGTCGTGTTTTAATTACTATCTACCGGGGAAAACAAATTGTTGAATGCTGGAACAGGTGAAGCAATTTCGCTCTGTGTAAATTTTCTTTAGTATTTGACTTCCCAGAGCGTCGAAATACAATTTAATTTTGTTAAAATACGCGGGGAATTTCGGAGAGTTTAGTATGTAAGGCTTATGTAGCAATGATGTATTGTGCTAATATAACATGTATAACCGTTAATAAGAAATTATTCACTAAAAGCATACCAAAGTTCCACTTATATAAAACACCTCAGATTACGTCAGCAAAATATTTTTTTTTATTTTCATTAAACTGTATTAATAATTTATTTTATCATATACAGCTTATTTGCCAGAGGGGGTCGACGCTCGGCTGCGTCGATAAAATACAGTATACCCTGTTGGAAAATATCGATGATGGAAAGATGATGGAAAAGGCTCATACAAGCGTAACCGTAATATGGGACATCCTATACACTCGAAAAGGCAGCTCCAGTATAGTGGATTACGGCGGAACGATACAGGTAGGCGGAACCATACAAGCGTGTCGTATTATGGGACATCCTATACCGGCATAGTGGATTATGGCGGAACCATGTAGGCGGACGGAACCATACATGGATAACGTAATATGGGACATCCTATACCAGCGAAAAGGCGATACCGGCATGTTGGAGCCATATGGCTCCAACATGGTGGTTTCGCCTTTTCACTGTTGTACACGGCAATTTAGTTTTAAGCTTTACATATATGTTTAGAAAGGCCGTGAAAGCTAAATTAATGCGATTTCTGCAGGAGAGTAATATGGCCAGGCGTACGTAGTATAGGGACCTAGTCGTAACGATCAGTCAGATAATTAAATACAATTTGTTAATTAACTTTTTAATAAGTGTAAATGAAACTATGGTTTCTATTGGAAACTTGCTGCGTCACTGAAAACCACAAAATCAACTCTTTTTAGAAGGATATAAAGCAGGGGTAGCATTTCACGCGTTCTGTAAAAATGCTTTATTTGGACGAGTTTCTAGGTTTCAGTTTCTTATCAGAGCTCATCTTTGCGCCCACGGTCCTGTTCCCCAGGGGCTTAGACACGCAACACATGTGCGCCTTGCTTCCCTCCATCCTACGAGGGAGGCGAGGGGGCGGCTTCGCACTGCGGCCACCGGGCAGCAGGACCGTAGGTGCAAAGATGCGCTCTGGTAAGAAACCGAAGTCTGGAAACGCGTCCAAATTGACCATTCTTTTAGAACACCATAAAATGCTGCTCTTGTCTTATATCTTCACAAAGAAAATTGATTTAGTGTGTTTTGATGATGCTTAGAAGTTTCTAATTGGAACCATGGGTCTATTTTCACTGATTAAAAATTTTAGGAACATACTATACTTAGAGAGAGGCTGAAGCGGTTTTGTATTTGAGAAAACACTTTTAAATCTTCTTCATTTGACCTCCAGAATCTCAAATATCAAAATTATTTGCTAATTTAATTAATCGAGGCTGCATAGAGTCATTTTTAAAGCGCTTTGAAAGCACTTCCCTAGAGAGCGACGTCACAAGAGCAGCTTTCAAAATCTTTGTTCACGCATCTTCAGTGCCTATGAAAGCTATGCACGCACATGCTATTTTTTAAAGGGGCAGAAAAATGTGTCACGACTGGTGCCAATGCGGGAGAATATACCTAGAAAACTTGCGACTGGACGCGCGGCCCTTAAGCGACATACACTTGGCGGCTGAAAGGTCTTCTTACGATGTCACTATTGGTAGGATGTTTTTTTTGTGTTTTCTCACGTTTAGTTATATCTTTGTGGAAAACGAACGGGATATTCAGATTCGCGGGATAAAACCACGCGAGATTGAACCTCCATCTAGTTTTCTGAAAGAAGTCTGGCACATCTCTGTAATAAGCCGACTGATCATTACAAATTAGCCTTTTATACTATGCCGCCCTGGCCATATAATTCACGTGTACAGACTGCATAAATGTAGCTTTTACGGCTTTTTTTTAAAAAATCTGTAAAATAAACAAAAAAACACTCTGTAGAATGTCCCCCAATACAATATGATTGTATGGTTCCTTTCCCGCTTGCATTGTTCAAGAAAGACTTGTGGATATCCAGCGTTTCATTGGAATGCTGGATGTCAATAAGTCTCTACATCAGTGAGTGGTTTCAAACAATTATGATGTTTGCACACCAGTAAGCTCTCATCCGAGGCTCACCAGGAGCACTAAGAGCAGAGGCAAAATGTCGTGACCTGGTAAATTTGGTTGCAGGTATTTATTTTTAGAAGAACTGCATGCAGCAAAGCTTAACTTTGCTCAAAAGAAGATAATTAAAAATTCAATACTGAACAATGGTGTCCCTTGAGCTGTCAGACCAAACTCCCACTCTTGTCACTCAGGAGTTCCTAACTTGTGCGTAGAGGATCAGCACAACCCAGATTTGTGCTGCAAGCGCACCTGCAATATAAAAGTTGAAAAAACATGAGATGAAATATGAGACGTTTACAATTCTCTGTAATGAGAAAATACAGTACAGCTCTCGAAGAGGAAGATGGGAGGGTATGCCCCTCCTTCCCCTCCCCTCCTCCTCTTCTGCTCCCTCCCATTTAGGGGGAATTTCCCCACTAAATTTAGCGGGTTAAGTTTCCCAATAAATTTAGCGCGGAAATTGATGTCACATGACCTCAACACAAATGCAGTTTTTCCGCTAAAAGTAGCGGGGAAAATGACGTCGCATGACCGTGTCACGTCATCCATAAAAACACTCAGTTTCTCAGCTAGACTTAGCGGAAATATTAATGTCACATGACCACAACATTAATTCAATTTCCTGCCAAGTTTAGTTCGGCGGTTACGCCGACAGCGACGCCGCGAAACGCGGAAACGGGTGCTAACAGCTGCGCTAAAAATTAAATGCATCAGGTGAAATAAAGTGAACATTAGATATACTGTAAGAAAAAGGAGAATCTAAGATACCGTTCTCAGATCCTTCCTTTTGTCCGTTCTCAAATGTTTTGATATCAAGAAATGTTTATCTCTTTATTCATACCCAGAGAACCCCTCCCAGTTTCAGCATGAATGCAATAAATCAATGCAGACTAGACCTAGTAAACTATAATGCACATGAAAATGAATGTTTGCCACATAGTCATGTATCAGTCAGTGGCTCAGATCTCAAAATACATTTGTATTGAGGAACATTCTTGAATAAAACTTCTGGGCTTCGAATTCAACAGTTTGTACTTCCATAAGGAACACTGTATGGCACTGATTTTTTTTTTTGTGACACATCAGAAACAGAACAACACTGTCATCCTTGCATACCTAACAAGAATTTGTATTTTTTTTTTAGCATGGCATGTGCTATTCTAATGCCCATACAGCCTCCCTTAACAAAATTTCCTTTGTATAGCTTTTTATTGGTTCTTATTTAGCTTGCACGACAGATTCGGTACCTTGAATTCTCACTCGGCATCAACAGTTTTATATATTAATGTAATAGCGAAAGACAAGATGTATGGACTTGAGTATGGTTCAACAAGCACAGATGTTGAGAAAAGTACTGAGGAAAACTCAAATGTCAAAATAAAAATAAGCTGGAATGTGGATACAATTATGGACATGGTCATGAATACACTTAGCAGATTCAATATAAAGAATATGTGTTAGACGCACGCTCAAAGAAACCTGTTGCATCATTATTCATTCAAATTACTTCGCAGAACCCAGCGCTGCAGTCTCAGGTGGGAGTTCGCTGGATGAGTCTACTGAAAATGAGTGTAGACGGAAAAAGCAGTTTGATCTGCGATAATGAGCATTACATAAGTGACATGTCATTATTACTGTTACAGTGCCGAATGTTCCAAACTGTCAGTCGCATCATTCTGTGAATTCCCTCCGTACATTACAGGGTTTGGCTCTTTCGAATGCTTCGCGAGAAAATGATGAACTGGAAATATCTAGAGTAGTTCTAGAAAAACTATTTCCAGAATCTTATCTCAGCATCGCAAAGAATATAAAAAGTTTCTAAAGACAAGGTTAGTGCAGGAGTTGAATAAAGTAAATACTTTGTTTTTCGAAACCATCTTGCCGTAGTAAACGTATGAAGTTCCCCTAGGTAGAGCTAGTCATTACGGATAATTGTGCCCATTGCATACCATAAAAATTTAATTTGCGACCTACAATATTTACAAACTCAATTAACTCTGAATAAGTGGACCACTTGGCATTAAAGATTGGCCTCACCATGACTGTCTGCCAACATCTACATAATAATTTTCATGAACCTATGTATTTCAAGAAAATATTTTGTGCGAGCTGCTTAAAACACAATAGCACTTTTTAACAAGTGCTGATTGTTGGGCAAGTTCGTACGGTACGTTAGAAAACATAATTGCGCTTTAAAGACGGGGACATAGGAAGGACAGACACCACCGAGTGCTAACTTTCAACTGATTTAATTCAAGAACCTCAGCGTAAAAACACACTGCGTCACCGCACCACATCTCAACCAATCCGTGGCCCTGCCACGGACCGCAAGTACGCCAACTCCTTATCCGCCAAGTCAATTGACGCCACACTGACACAACACGTGCCAGAACTATTTATAACGTCAGCCTCCATAATCTCTCTAACAGTCATATCTTTGTGCCTAGCAAGAACAGTAGACAAAGCAAATAATGGTTTGCACTCGCAGTGATGATCTGTCGTGTCACTGTCATGACTGCGGGTGCAAACAATTATTTGCTTCGTCTACTGTTCTTGAGAGGCACAAAGATAGGACTGTTAGCGAGATTATGGAGGCTGACACTATAAATAGTTCCGGCACAAGTTGTGTCAGTATGGCGTCAATTGACTTGGCGGATAAGGAGTTGGCGTACTTGTGGTCCGTGGCAGAACGGATTGGTTGAGATGTGGTGCGGTGACAAAGTCCGTTTCTACGCTGAGGTTCTTGAATTAAATCAGTTGAATGTTAGCGCTCTGTTGTGTCTGTCCTTCCTATGTCCCCGTCTTCCAAGCGCAATCTTGTTTTCTACCACACTTTTTAACACTAATAGAAAGCCTGTAGTGGGCCACAACTTAAGCAGTTTTCCCTTCATTATGAAGAGCAATTACACATATGTGAACCAGAAATATAGGCCTGCACTGAATTTTTTTCTTAAGCTGAACGTGCTATGCTCTGTTTACTGTATAAATCTTTGCAGAGCTGACAATGTGCAAGTTCCTGTTTTTTTTATATTTCACATGTCCCGACTGCTGAATGTGGTAGGGACATAAGATTGATGACACCAACGAAACACAATAATTATTTTAAGAATTTGTTTGGGTAAAGCACAAACAAGGCGATCTGCGGGAAGTTATTTCTGTGACACCGTCGAACCTACATCCGCGGGCTTTAAGTTCACATGTTAATCATGTCTGCAGACTCCTTTTTGTAATTGGAACTCCATCCAACCCAAGATTTGAATATTTTTTTTGCATTTTAGGCTTAGTAGTGCTTTTGCTGTTCTAGTAATAGGTAAGAAAAATGCTTATTTCAAGTGGCATACCTAACACCTGGTGGCACGAGGACTCCCCTGTCGTGACGCTGATCGACAGTCATAGGCAGGGAGATACTGCGATGCTCTTGTTGCTGGGATTATCTCCCCCATGATCCTGGCCAGACCACAGAAAAAGATTGAGTCCAAGCTTGTGGCCACTAGGATCTCCAGATCTTGAGGCACCCAAGTAGCTGAAAATAAAAACAAATCACAATCAAGTACTTGGCAGAGCTACATTAGAATGGCTAGCATATTCTTTCGTGATCAGCACATAGATCCTCTTATTTTAGTCATAGTCACCCCCAGGACAAGGCCACGTAGGCGTTAAAATGATGGGTACCGAATTAAGGCGAATGATCAAATGCATTCATTTAACCCTCTTTCGCCCCAACCTGAGAGACTTCTGTCAAATATTCACATTCAACTGTAAAGACTACAAATAAAACTACTACTGCAATGCAGAGCCGTATAGTCTGTTCTCAAATGTTTTGATTTTAAGAAATGTTTATATCTTTATTCATACCCAGAGAACCCCTCCCAGTTTCAGCATGAATGCAATAAATCAATGCAGACTAGACCTTGTAAACTATAATGCACATGAAAATGAATGTGCGCCACATAGTCATGTATGAGTCAGTGGCTCAGATCTCTAAATACATTTGTATTGAGGAACATTCTTGAATAAAACTTCTGGGCTTTGAATTCGACAGTTTGTACTTCCATAAGGAACACTGTATGGCACTGATTTTTGTTGTGACACATCAGAAACAGCACAGCAGTGTCATCCTTGCATACCTAACAAGAATTTGTATTTATTTTTTTTTTAGCATGGCATGTGCTATTCTAGTGCTTATACAGCCTCCTTTAACAAAATTTCCTTTGTAGAGCTTTTTATTGGTTCTTATTTAACTCGCACGACAGATTCGGTACCTTGAATTCTCACTCGGCATCAACAGTTTTATATATTGATGTATTAGTGAAAGACAAGATGTATGGTCTTGAGTACGGCACAACAAGCACAGATGTTGAGAAAAGTACTGAAGAAAACTCAAATGTCAAAATAAAAATAAGCTGGAATGTGGATACAATTAAGGACATGGTCATGAATACAGTAGCAGATTCAATATGAAGAATATGTGTTAGACGCACGCTCAAAAGAAACCTGTTGCATCTATATTCATGCAAATTACTTCGCAGAACCCAGCGCTGCAGTCTCGGGTGCGAGTTCGCTGAATGAGTCCACTGAAAATGAGTGCAGACGGAAAAAGCAGTTTGATCTGCGACAATGAGCATTACATAGGCAAGTGACATGTCATTGTTACTGTTACAGTGCCAAATGTTTCAAACTGCCAGTCGCATCATTCTGGAATTCCATCCGTATATTACAGGGTTTGGCTCTCTCGAATGCTTTGCGAGAAAAATTATCAACTGGAAATGTCTAGCGTAGTTCTAGAAAAACTACTTCCAGAATCCTAACTCAGCATCGTAAAGAATATAAAAAGTTTCTAGAGATAAGGTTAGTGCAGGAGTTGAATAAAGTAAATACTTTGTTTTGCGAAACCATCTTGCCGTAGTAAACGTATGAAGTCCCCCAGGTAGAGCTAGTCATTACGGATGATTGTGCCCATTGCATACTATAAAAATTTAATTTGCGACCTACAATATTTACAGACTCAACCAACTCTGAATAAGTGGAACACTTGGCACTAAAGATTGGTCTCACCATGACTGTCTGCAAACATCCACATAATAATTTCCATAAACCTATGCATTTCAAGAAAATATTTGGAGCGAGCTGTTTAAACTGACTTAACACTTTTTAACACTAATAGAAAGCCTGTAGTGGGCCACAACTTAAGCAGTTTTTACTTCATTATGAAGGGCAATAACAAATATGTGAAGCTTAAAACTAGGCCTGCACTGAATTGCTTTCTTAAGTTGAACGTGCTATGCTCGGTTCAATATATTATCTTTGCAGAGCTGACAATGTGCAAGTTCCCATTTTTTTATATTTCACATCTCCCGACTGCTGGGTGGGGTAGGTACATAAGATTGATGACACCAACGTAACACAATGATTACTTTAAGAATTTCTTTGTGTATAGCACTAGCGAAGCCATCTGCGGGAAGTTATTTCTGTGACTCTGTCGAACCTACATCCGTGGGCTTTAAGTTCACATGTGAATCATGTCTGCAGACGCCTTTTTGTAATTGGAACTCCATCCAACCCGAGATTTGAATGTTTTTTGCATTTTAGGCTTAGTAGTGCTTTTGCTGTTTCACTTCAAGAAGAGGTAAGAATGCTTATTTCGAGTAGCATACCTAACACTTGGTGGCATGAGGACTCCCTTGTCCTGATGCTAATCGAAAGTCACAGGCAGGGAGATACTGTGATGCTCTTGTTGCTGGGATTACCTCTCCCATGGTCCTGGCCGGACCACAGAAGGTTGAGTCCAAGCTTGTGGCCACTAGGATCTCCAGATCTTGAGGCAACCAAGTAGCTGGAAATAAAAACAAATCACAATCAAGTACTTGGCAGAGCTACATTAGAATGGCTAGCATATTCTTTTGTGATCAGCACATAGATCCTTTTGTTTTTATACTTTGTACGTGCACCTATTAAAAAACTGCTCCTTCACAGCCACAGTCATAGACACACCCCAGGACAAGGCCACACAGGCCTTGAAATGATGGGTACCGAATTAAGGCGAATGATCAAATGCATTCATTTAACCCTCTTTCACCCCAACCAGGGAGATTTCTGTCAAATATTCACATTTAACTCTAAAGACTATAAAAAAAAACTACTATTGCAATGCAGAGCCGTATAGTGGGAGAGTTTAACCAGTGGGTGTGGTGACAAACGTGACGGAGAGGAGGAAAAGGAGGAGAGCGCCGAAGGAGGGAGAGAGAAGGCAGCAAAAAGGAGACGACCGCTATTTTGACGCAACGCTGTTGGCGCGAAGCACTGCTGAGGCTATGTGTCGTCTGCTACTGGCTTAATTGATTTTTGCCTTTATAAAACTTTGCGTTTAAACATGAAGAAACTTCTTTCTTTAGGTTTTTAAGCCACCGAGGAATAACACTGTATTATTTTATTGCCAAAGCCTGCCAAATAAAAGCAAAGGGCAGGTGTCTGGATAGAAAGAGTTTAGTTGGCGCACCAAGAGGCTAACCAATAAAAATGGGCACCACTCTGCGCAAAATGCCTAAAAAGCGTGCATCTCTACTTGACACTAACAGCGGCACACACTATCTATTTTACTGACTAAAGGGTACTAGATCATTATTTTCAGCTAACTAGTCAAAACAGACAACGGCTAAAAAAAAAAGCAATGGCAAAACCAACAATCGAATTCGCCTGCTCTCCAGTAGCACGACATCTATAGAAGGCAGACCTGCAGAATGAACAAGCAGTCTAAAGAAAAGTATGTCCCATGTATAATTTGTTTCCATGCTGCAAAGCAAGTGCTGGAAAGAGGTTTCACGACATTAACAAAATTTCTTGCAATCAGTTGAGAACAAGTTAGAGCAGTGAACTTGTCCTTGCCCTTGGCATAATGTTGTTGCCCATGGAAACTCAAATAAATTTGTGAATAAAAACAAAAAAAGACTAACCTTCATAAAAAAAAAATCTAACTTTCGCAAAGAAAAGTTATCTTGAACAAAATATGCGGGATACAGTTGTACAGCATCCATTTTTGTGCTGAACCAATTTTGAGGCAAATCTGCGACAATGAAAAGAAAACGCCCGAGTACAATTAAGGGAAAGACAGAAAGGATGCATACCTACAACAAAAAAATTTAGAACGACCACGGGCAGGAACCTCTGGTGAGGCTCTCGGAGTGACTCCCTGCAATGGGCCTGCGAAGACCAGAGAACAAGATCGGTCAGAGCTTGCAGCCATAAGGTGCTTCATACCATGAAGTTTCAGAAGTAGCTGCACTTGGAAGCAAAGTGCATTTCATTTCTCTGCAGAATGGAAAGTTTAATAGCTAGTATGCATTCATAAGGTGATACAGTCACGAATGCAGATTTTTCAATGCAGCACTATATCACCAAATTGTTAACCGTGCCGGGCAACACTAAAAACCGGGAGCATTATTCCAAACTATCTCAGTTTCAAGGTAACCACGGCAGAAGCTGCAAGCCATGTGACCTTCTAGTTGGATGCCATGGTACGTCGAGCTTATAATCATGTCTCACACTGTTTTTGCTGCAATGGCTTGTAGTGTCAAAAGTGGTCCAGCTTAAAAGAGATGCAAAGTATAAACGTTTGTGAGTGGGGCCCTGACCTAGTCTTCAGCTACATTGCGAGGTAGGACGTTCCAACCGGGATGTTTGCTGCCTGTAACCACACGACCAGCTTGTGCACAGCGATCGCTCGAGCCGAGTACATGTCCTCGACAGTGCCATTATTTGACAAGCAGTTTTATGAATGTTAAACATGACTGACTTGCAGAGAGACTGCATCTCAACGACTAATGACTTGGGATACCTAACTGAATACTGATATATTAACTGAATGCAAAACAAATTACCTGGCAGGCATTAAATTTATCAACAGGGTGGGTTGACTCCGCATTAAGTTGGAGTCGATGCGTCAGGCACGTAGCCAGGATTTTGTTTCAGGGGGGCCCCCTCATGACAAAACGCTCTATGAGGGGGAGGGGGGAGAGGAGGACCCATGCAAAATGGAAGATATCGGGGGGGGGGGGGGGCGGGCCTCATAAGCTTCCCCCTGGCTACGTGCCTGCGATGCGTAATAGGACAATACAAACAAAGATATGCCTTACAATTCCTTTTGCACCCCCAAAATGATGTGTTTTTGAAGGTCAGATACACAATGTTCTTGATTCAGAAAGTGCCCCAGCTGTACCTCGGCTATTCTACCTCAGCATATGCAGTAAGGGCACTCGCCAAGCCTATTCTCCTCAGCTCTGTGCAGGTTAAGCTAAGTTAGAGTATAGAGGTACACGCTCACTGACAGCATGAGAAAGGCAGGGAGAAGTCTCCGTTGTTCCACCACCAGCCCGTCTGCTACCTTCGATGACGTTTCAGCGCCTCATGAGCCTGGAGCAAGCACATTTGTCCAAAGTGGGGTGAAAAGCACAAGCACGTGCTGGAGGACGCCCAGCCATTCTCTTTTTGTCATCGGCTATTCTACATATTTTAGTATGACATATTTTTAAGTGAGAAAAAGTATTGCAAATATGCAGTCCAACTTTGACCATAATACAGAAGTCTGATAAAGATAACAGTTGCCATTCACCATTTTCCAAATAAGTGCTCCCACCTATCGGAACATCTACACATGTGGTGCGTGAGTGGGTTCAGGACTGAGACGCTAGAAAATGAAGCGCTCACAAGGCTTGTCTGGCCCTTCCAACCATGCGGGTACTTTCATCGCAAATCCCAGATTTTTAGACAAAATGATTTAGAATAAGCAAATCTTGTCTACGCCCGAGGTAGAACATTGAATTGTGATTCCCCCATATTGTGCCAACCATCCTTCAACCTGCGGTACCACCTGCAAATGAACTATGTTGTGCTGCGGCACGCGTCCATGCTGCCTGCTTGAGAAGAAAACCACTGCTCGTGTTGAAGACGACATCCCACAATGTACAGGCAACAATGTTTAACGAACTAAAACAAAATTGATATCATTCAATAGACACAGATAGGCTTACAAAGTGTCGACACCATGATTGTTGTTGTTGGTTTTACTCCTGCATACAAACATAAGTGACTTCCTCTTTCCTCCGATGTACAGTAAAACCCCCTTATCTTCGTGGCCCCTATTTCTTCTCGAATCGGTCACAGAGGACATAATCGCAGCCACCGAATTCTGCAAAATTAAAGGCCGCGAAAATTAAAGGTTCGCCAACATTAAAGAGTTTACGGTTCTTCCGTGTGTCACATAATGTTAACATTTCAAGGAGGCTGAAGGTATTGGTTTAAGGAAAAATTGACCTATGAAAAAAAATGCCCTTCTCCACGTTAGGCACGCGAGGTTCTTTTGCACTACCTATAAGGCGGCAAGTTTGTTTCGGCAGAGCTTTTGGTTAAACGGAGTCACAAAAGTAGCTATACTTGGAGTCAACCATTTTGTGCTGCATTATAAAGCTAGAGTAAATTCCACTGTGCTTCTGCACAGCACTGTTTGTTGCGAGAGCATATGTGGTTTAGTGTTGCATCCCATTTGCATGATCTAGAGAAACTAGCGCTGACAGAGTTAGAGCACTCAAAAAAAAAAAAAAAAAAAAAAAAAAAAAACAGCCGACTGTGGAAACATTGAGAGATGCACACATGCGAACTGTGCAGTTCTTAAAAGTGGATTCGAGCAAAGGTAAAAACAATATCTATAATTACGGCGGCCATACTTGCCTTGCCCAAGCACGACCACTTTTCCCTCGGTAGCACCATCCAGTAAGCACCAGCAACACGCCCATGAGACGCCGCCGACTCATGGATTGAATGACGACCCGCCTGAGGTTTTGGAAGGAGATCCGGAACACTGCTTTAGGCCAGATGTTGTATCTGGAGGGGGCAGGGACTAAAAGTAAAAATTAACAAATTTATCTGAAGCGCTACATTCCTATAGCATAAACTCTAGGATAGCAGTATTTTCTTTTTTTGAGGTCAGTGATGCATTTTAATTAAACACAAATGGTTGGTTTATAACTTTATATGATGAACCAGCAGCCCCTATTTTCCTTAAGTGTAACGGAGTGTCTAACGTTACGTCCGACGGAACCCGAAACAAAAATTAAAGTTACGCCCAACGTAACTGTCAAGCATTCGAGTTGCGTCCGACGTAACCCAAAATAAAAATTGAAGTTACCGTATTTACTCGAAAATAGGTCGAACCCTATTTATTGGATCCACCCAGAACAAAAAAAAAAAAAAAAAAGAATTGAAATATAGGTCGATCTTTTTTTTTTTATTTTTAAGAACAGGGGAAATTTTGGGCAAAAGAAAGAAAAAAACCTTTATTTGCATCACTCTCAGCTAAATCACGGGGCGATGCCAAACACTTCATCACCGTCAGAACTTCTGGACATGTTATCATCGTCCCAAGCTTCGTCAGCTGGGTAGACATCCTCGCAAATTCGCAGCAATACTTCACTGACACCGTTGTAAAATGACGACAAGAAACGAAAAAAGGTGCGAAGCGACGGAACACAAACTACAAAGACGCAAGCAAAGCCGCCGTGTCGCCATGAGCAACACGCGAGCCGAGCCGCCTCAAGCAACTAACAAAAATAACATTTTTTTCTTTTTGTGCGCGTTTGCGAGGATAGAGGGTAAAGTGCATGGCGCATCGCGTTCCTCTCCTTACCCGTTGCCCAGCAAGGGGAACGTTAGAGGCGCGATGTCGAAATCCGACGCCCGACCGGCCACCGCGGGCGGCGAGCCATTTCGGCAACCAAAAGCTTTTTGAAACAAGAAGCGGCGCGGCTCTACGGCAACGCCGGCTCGGTGACTCGATAGCTTCATGCCTCCGGTAGGGTCGCAAAATTTGGTCGCGAATGTAGGTGTCGAAATTCTTAAGTCACAATTTCCGAAAAGAAAAAAAAGAAGAAGAAGAAGAAAAAAAAAAAAAA
Organism: Ixodes scapularis; assembly: GCF_016920785.2. Lineage (NCBI taxonomy): Eukaryota > Metazoa > Arthropoda > Arachnida > Ixodida > Ixodidae > Ixodes > Ixodes scapularis. The sequence continues at coordinate 104,571,574 of NW_024609880.1, read as the reverse complement.
AGGTCGATTTATATTGAATAAACACGGCAGTCAGCCGCGCGACGAGACACATTATGAAAGCGATTGGTGCGAGCGACCGAGGCGATGAGCGACGTTTTCTAGAAGCCCAAGAACCGAGCGGCGCAAGCAGCGAGAGTGAGAAATCTTCGGCGCTCGGCGCCGGCTCTCGTAGCTTCTCGCCGTCGCTCGTCTCGTTGATCGCTATATTGCTAACATGCCGTTCAAAAAGGCGCTCTAAGTGCTTACCATTGCATTGGGACCAGCCTCGCTTCCAACCGAAACCAGTCTTTTTTTTTCTTAGCCGCCCAGGTAGAAGTTAACATCGTACATACACCGTTTTCAAGCATGGCTCCTCGTTCATTGCTCGATTTACATTTTCGGCAAATGACCGCAATGAAGCACAATTATTCTAGTTCAAAATTGTCACGAACACTTGGCACGCATGCTTATACTGTAGCGCACCTAACGTAATTTAAAAGTAGAACGAAAACGGGACGAGATTTGCTTACCGTTTCACGGATCCTAGGCCTAACGGCCGTACCTGGAAGTCGCCTGCGGTCCGGCGATCGGACGAGTCGAGCCGGCCTGACGCAGGCTGACCACGCCTGGTTGAACTATGAGAGGCGCCGTCCAGTTGAGAGCCAGAGACGCAGTAGAAACGGACCGCAAAACATCTGTGCGCTTCCAACGAGCCAACGACCCCCTACACCGCTCTATCTTCGCCATCTCCGCGACGACCGGAAGTGGAAGCCGCGAAGCTAGAAAACCCGCGGCAGCGGAAGCCACTGGGCGGAAGCTTTAAGTTTCGGTTTCGCTTTTCTCCAACGCAGGCTACGGTCGCTACGGTTTCGGGCTGGTGGGTTTGTCGGGTTTGTGGCTGGCTGCGACGACGCGAGGGGCCACGAAAAGACGCCAAGTTGGCCGAGTACGAGTCACGGCCCACGATACGAGCAACGGGCCGTTTGCCGCTGTCGACCGGCGATGAGGTATCCGCGGCTTGGTGTCACGATCGGTTTGTTGCCGTGCACGTTGACTCAAAGCTCGAAGTTATGCAGTTCCGTTCCGGCACCAGCCGCACCACGTTTTCCGGTGCATCGCACGTGGGGGCCTTTCGACGCATTCAGTGAACGTAAAGATCGTGCCCGCTGTCTTCGGTGCTGTGGAAGAAGTTGGGAGACGGAAGGCGTTTAGGACTCCAGGCCGGGCCGCCGGTTCACTCTGAACGAGAGGCGACGTGTGTGTGCACGCTTTGAGGAAGCCTCCGCGTTTCGCCGCGCTAGACCTCGCCGATCGCGACCAGACCAACCGGACCCCGAGTCCGAGAGGCTCTTGCGGAGCCAGGAACTGCACCGAGGTAGGAGCTGCTCGTTCTGCGCTACCATGCAGTGCTCTACAGTGCTCGGAGCTCTCGGTGTCATTCGTGCTTGCACCGAAGCCTTTGTGACCCCTTTGGACGCGCAAGTCGTACTTCGCAAAGGTTTGGACGGGGCCGCCCTCACCGAGCAGCTCCGCTATATTCCGCTTACTTATGATCGCAATAAAAGCTTGCGTTCTCGGGAAAAAAATTTCGGGACCGCTCTCCGCGCCGCCGACGAGGTTGGCCGCCGCCATGTTCTCAGCTGTTCACTCGCTCCCGCAGCGAGCGCCTTCCGATAATCCTCCCCGTTCCAAAATGCGATGCGCTTTGCGCATTATGCCGTTTACATGACCGCATATTGAATGCGGCAACTGGATTCAATACGACTAAGTCGCATTCGTGTAAACGTGGCTTATGTTCTTTTTCGACATGTATGGTGTATGTAACGATAGCGGTGGTGAACGATGGACGTTTTCGTTGAAAGATGGCGGTCGTCTTTCTGCATGTATGATTTGGTTATACCGGTGGTCCCGTGGTATAAGCGTTTTGTTGGAACGACGGCAGTCGCCTACGTCATCGGACGCAAAATCATACCAGCCACACCGAATCATACCGGCAAGCAAACTGGCTGCCAGTATAGACAGACCCGGAGCCATAGCGGTGCCGGTATCTCCAGTTATGCAGAACGCCAAACCAAACTAGCTGCATGCGTAACACAAAGAAATTACGGTGGTGTCATACCAGAACTGTACAAGCAGCAGGTTTGTTTCTTGTACGTTTTTCCAATAGGGTACACAAAAGGTATATTAATAATATATTTCTATCTTGAAAGTATATTAACATTATACGGTGAGTATTTTTTAGTAAAATTGTAAAATTAGTATGCTTAACTTGAATTGGTTTTCAACACCACGGGAGGTCATATTTATAATTTCAACACACGTTGCAAGACAAACACAAGGGAAGCCACAGCACATTCAAAGCATAATTTATTGCCTTGATGTTTTGTCTCTTTACCCAATCAGGTTGCAATTAAACGGATTCGTAGTCCAATATGATAGGAATAACAGACAAACAAATTACGACTACGAAAGGAACACTTGCGACAGGAAAGCAGCGTTATTCACAACTGAACTTTATTACTTGAAAAGAAATCAAAAACAAAGCACATAACCCGCCACCTACAGATTACATAATTTGCACACAACAAAACTCCCCACACGTTGGCCTTATAGTCGAGAGATGCCAGACTCTACTTGTGCCAATCATGGTTCGTATTCATTTTACGTAAGCTATATCATCTAGCCGCATACAGGAGTGGCGACCCCCTTACAGCCAGAAGTACTGGAGATTGTATATGATGTGCCGTTCAAAGTTGGAAATTCTTTGTCACAACTGGAATTGGTAGTGTCAAGATTTGCACTGAACATCACCCACGCTGCCGTGTTGCTTCCGCCTGCAAAGAGATAAATGTTTAATAACTCTAATAAATTATGAAGGTTTACACATTAAATAAATGTAAGGCAAATAAAACTAGGTGCTCATACTTCACATAAGGTCGTGCCAATGGGGGGGGGGGGGGGGCGTCTGGGGCGCCAGCACCCCTGTACGTAGGGTGACCACTCGTCCCGCGACTCGCGGGACTGGCCCGCATTGAGGGCCCGTGTCTCGCGTCCCAAGAGAAATTCCCAAATCTTAAAATGTCCCGCATTTCACAATGTCGTAAAACTCACAACGCAGCTTATGGCGCTGCCGAACAACGGGGCACAGAGAAGCGCGGAGATCTCTGGTGAATCTGTGAATCGCGATGGTACACCATTTCCTATCCAAGCATCGTGGGAAGCGATCGTCGTTCTTGCAGGAGATCTGTCGCGCATGCGCCTTCGTGCCTCTCTTCCCTTGGTGGCAAAATATTGCAATGGACAACTGCTCACGAAAAATTTAAAGTACATTATTTTAATTATTTTCAAATCGTGCTGCGACAATGCAGAAAGGTTGCTGTAGAAGGCTTTTTTTTTCTTCTTTAGTAAAGACGTTCACACAAGGAAAGAAGACTGCAATTCACAACGATCAAAAACAACAACGTAAAATTCGAATTTTGTGTAGGAGCATGTTGGCATAAATACGAATCGAAAGGAAACGAGAAGCCATGAAAGATTTACTGCTTCTTCTATCCTTTTGTTGCATTCAGTTATGTTGCAGTCGATTTTATGTTTTCAACTCACACAATGTCACTTGTAGTGAAAATTATTTGAGCTTAATTGCCGCAATACAATTTGCAGCTGTATAATATGCTTTCAGAGAAGACAGGTTATCAAATGTGCTAGCAGAGCCGCATTTCGTGGCATGTGTTGATAAATTTCCTCGAATAGTTATTTTTTTCAGTATGTTTTTTTTAAACCTGAGACTGGGGCAGAAGGCGGAAAAACAATTTTCCTCCACCTGCCCCAGTCTCGGGTTAAAAGGCAGCATGGTAAACTTCTATCAGCCCGACTGCGCGCTAAGTTCTTTTTTGCAGTTGCCACAGCCGAAATACGTAGTCGTTCTTCTCCTACCCCCCCTCCCCCTCCTAAGGTCAGCGTGTCCCGCATTTCTCTAGCGGGAAGGTGGTCACCCTACCTGTACGGGATCTCCACATCTCGACATAACTGTCGTAGCAGAAGCAAGACGACAAAAGTCACCATCTTCTCTGTAAGTATAAAACCAAGAAAAATATGTTGCCTTTCGTACCGGACACGTGAAGGTAACGCAACTCTCGCGGTCAGACACGGGCCCACCCCTCAAGAACTGGGCACAGGCCTTTCGCGAAATGTAGAGGAGCAAACGGCTGTATCGCGCTTGCTGCACTAAGGTGTATTGGGCTTATCGTATGACAAGGTACTTCGCATGACAAGGCACTATAGTCATGCGCAGTGCGGCCGGCGCTATTTGGCAAATGCCGACGACGTACATTAAACTGCGTTCTTGTTGCTCTGCACACGATCCTCTCAACTGCCTTTTTATCGTGTATGACATGGTGTCAGTAGTGGCCGGTGCGGGCCTAAGCGCAATCGGACGACGCAGTGACGACGATGGATCTGCTCAAAACGCCGGAGGCTTTACAACTCTCGGGCAACCTTTTCGAAAACTGGAAGCACTTCAAGGCAGAAGGTCGAGCTGTTCTTGAAGGGTGCGGCATCGAAAGAACGTCCAAGAAGTGAACCTGAAAAGGCTGCAGTCCTGCTGAGCGTTGCCGGCGACGAAGCACTCGACGTCTTCAACCACTTCAAGTCTGAAGACGGGGAACACCAGGACGACTACGCATCCCTCGTCAGAAATTTTGAAGGATACTTGGCCGAGGTGAGCAATGAAATGCATGAAGGCTACGTATTTCGCTCAAGGGCGCAAGCAGAGTGAGAACCCGTCGAAAAGTTTATTCGAGACCTTAAAAAGCTAGCCGCCCAGTGGCAATACTGGAGAACTGCGTGACTCAATGATTAGAGACCAGATCATGTTCGGCACGAATGATTCGAAGCTTCGCGAGCAGCAGGGTCTAACGTTGCTAAAGGCAGAAGAAATGTGCAAAGTAGCGGAAACTGTGGCGAAACGAAACCAAGTCTGGAACAAGGCGGCCGACCGCATTGATGCTATCTCACAACAGGCGGCACCGCAACGCAGCAAGGCGGACCAAAAAAGCAATTACGTGGCGGAAAATGCAATCGGCGACGCGAAGTCAGACAGTGACCAACCTACGGGACAAATGCAACTCATGCCGGAAGCTTAAGGTGGGGTGAGACTTGGTTTGGTCAAAAATTCAGTTTTTGAATTTTGCTTTTTTTCTTTTTGATAGCCTGTTTGCTTAGCTTTCAAACCATATATAACATGTGGGGATTAGTAATGCGGAAAATGATTCTTGATGCCTCCTTTCGTGTTCTGTGTAAGCAAAAAAGTGAGCGTGGTCTCACTAAAACTCCACAAATGTTTCATTTCACACCGAAAATCTCATTTTGTGTGTACAAAATTTCGGTTTCGGTTTCACGGTTTTATTTTTTGTAGGTAGTACACCTTCCAGTCACTAGGCGTTTCTTTTTTGGCGGCAGGCGCGTTCAAGCGTTTAGTTTTAGCTTCAAAGCGTATTTGATGCTACTGTGATCATCGTACTGCTGTGTTTTCCCTGCTATTACGAATGGGAAGATTGCAACGACTGACAGCAAAGGGGATATTTCATGCGAATCGCTACGGACAGTCACAGTCATCGGAGAGGCCTGCAAAGAGGGTACGGCCACAGTCATGTGCTTCATCTTCGAAAATAGACTTGAATGGTTCGTTGGAAGCAACTGTCCACAATGACAGTGTGTTTGGATACCGGCTTATCGAGGTCAGTATCTAATTGTGTTTTTTTAAAAGAAAATTTGGTTTATGCGCACTGTGATAACCACGCTTCATTGTGCATCAGCGGACTAGTGGAGTCGAACGTGGTGTTTTCATGGCAGAACACAAAACGCTAACGAGGCACTCAACCAAATGATCTGGGCCAGATGCCCGAAAACCACATTCGGTAGCTTTAAGACTGTTCAGACAGTTGTTGATGACGTCAGCGCCTGCTAAAATGATGGAAATATGTCACGAATCAAAGTGTTGAAGCAATTAGGTGCCACCCCTGGTCCCCTGTATGTATCCACACTGACATCAATAGACAATGAAACGGATCCGGAAAAGCGAAATACAAGCTTACAGATGCGGCCAAACAGCACAGAAAAGGAAACAAAGAGACCAAGAAAAAGACTGCAATCCTGGAATGTTTTGATGATATTTTTCTTTCTATTTTCTTAAAATCTTTTTTCTTCAGAACATACATTTTTATCATTCATGTACCTTTTTTACAAAAACTATGTAGTCTCTTTCAATGATTTTTTTAGGATGGCTGTGTTCACATCTTGAGCTTCGCTGGAACTAGAGTCAATGGTTGATTTAGATTTTTTTTATTAAACAAAAAGCACTGGAAGGTGGCGATTTTATTTCACCAAACATAAAAAAAAATCTTTCTCCTCTTCTTTTCAACGAAAACAATAACTTCTAGTTCCAAGAACGTAGGAGTACCGTAGCGTTCGGCCTACCAAATTTGAAAATTTGCAATAAGTAATTTTCTTGAAAAAAGCACAAAGGTAAAAAAATAATAATAATAAAAAAAAATTCAATTATTTTTATTTTCATTTTTTTATTAATTCAAATTTTACCCAGGAGATGTGTAGTAATTTTCATGAACTTTGCTTATTTTATTTCAATTTTATAAGTCATTTTGTAAGTATCACTTTCAAACTGTCTCACCCCACCTTGATCACTTCGTGGTTTGCTGTCCTAGCTCGACCGTACTTGGCGAAATAAGCAAACATGACGTCAGCGATAACGTCGACGATGACTTTGACGTTCTGGGGATAGGCGGCGAAAACGAAAAACACGATTGCATAATCAAAGCTCAAGTTTCTGCTCGAGATGTCTTTCTTAAAGTTGACACTGGATCTCAAGTCAACGTGCTACCGCTTTTTGTGTACAAAAAGCAGCGAGCGCGAGAAGCATTCTGTCTAATTTTTTATTTGTATTATTTGATAACTCATTATCAAGTGGTAAGTTACCAAGTGAATGTAAAACAGCTCACATTGTTCCTGCCCACAAATGCGGTGAAATATATAGGGTAGAAAACAGTAGACTAATTCCTCTTCGTTCGTGCTCGAAAGTTTTAGAACATATAATCTACAGCCACTTGATAAAACATCTCCACAGAACGAACTTTTACAGCCAAGCTGTTAAGGGCTAGGTTCCCCAGAATAGTGTCCGGTACCAAAGATATGCCGAAACAAACCTACACGAACCTCTGGACAGCCACCACCATCTACAAGCGATGGCGGAAACCAGGCAACCAGTCATGGTTACCGCCGTCGCTCATAGATGGCGGCAACCTTTCCAGCTATCATAGAAGAATGGTTAGTTGGGCCAGTTGGTGTGAATTTATCGTAGGACACAGCGCGAAAAACAGACGAGGACGAAGAAACACACGTGACGAGCACAGCGCACGTGACGTGTGTTTTTTCTTTGTCCTCGTCTGCTTCGCATAGAGTAATATACACAAGGTAAAGAGCGGACACTGCCATAGGCCCCAGCGGCCCAGATAGACCAGTGACAGGTAGCGCTCCTAGCGGGTGGTATTAAGCATAATCTGATTCCGTTTCCGGTCAAGTTAGTTTCGGTTTCGGTTCGGGCGTTTCTGCTCCGGTTCTCCGGTACCCCTCTCTCTTTCCTCCCCGCCTCGCTCGGCTCTCGGGACTCCCGAAGCCGCGGTTTCTTTTTTAATACTGACGCACTTTTGCTTTATTTTTTTACGATAGAGTCCGTGCAAAATGTGTCAAACAATAGTTCAACTTACTTCACAAAGCAGAAGTATATATATTTCTTGTTCTTTTTCTATTGGTAAAGCATTGAAGTTACACAATCGCCGCATTGACTCCTGACTGGTGGAGCATTTTGGGGTCAACAACGGTAAGTGGTTCGAACACATTTTATTGGACCACATTCATGTATACATGATTTATTTCAGAAACTCTGTATGTTTTATACGAAAGAGATCGATACTCACAAAAATAAATGAATATGAAGGACGTCAGCATATCGTACACTTCGTAATAAATTCTTAGTGGAACCAAGTTAACCCTTTCCACGGAGAACATGCTGTATGATACATTCACTTTCACGCCGACTCGGGTACGGAAAGTAAGTGCAAAAATAAATAAGACATCACTATCATTACCAGTCATAAAAGTATGATAACAGTGTGAAGCACAAGCCGGATAGTACAAATTCCCCGATTTCCGGCAAATATAAAAAAACACCAATTTGCATAGCCTCAAACTCAATGCGGGCGAGCCATTACCAAACAATGAAAACTCTATTCAAAATCTGACAAAATTGAACGTCCCTAAATATTCCCCGAAATTGTTCAGAAAAGAAATGTGGCTTCAGAAAAAAGCGGCTAAAAAAACTATGGACAGTAGATACAAAAGTGGATGCATTTTCTTTCAAATATTTTTAGCCTCTATACACAATTTCCTGTCGAAATTTTGTAGAAAGTGGAAAAATATTTTGTTAGGGAGCCGTGATACACATTCGCTGGAAAAAGGGAAACAAATGTTTGGAGAGCAAGCTGCACCGCCCATTTAATAAACACTTTTTGTTTTTGGTTTGGCAACCGCCTCTGTTACTACACTATTAACAGTTAAACCTGCCTCGTTGCTTACTAGCCACTGAAGAGTGCAACCGAACTTGGTCCCAATTCCGGTTGAGAAATCAAACATGTCAACACAAGCGTATTCTGCAAAACAATTTAAAAAAAACGTTTATGGTATTCCTCTGGGCAAAGGCTAAAACCACCCAGACCTCAAAGTGTGCTATACAAGGCGGCACACACTCCTCGAACATGTGTCGCACTTTCTATTATGGGAAGAAAGTTATTTTCTAGTTGCTGAATGAAATGAAAGGCAGCTTGTGATGGTACTACTAAGTTCCCGACGAATTTTCCAGGCACGTGGTATGCTTTAGGAACAAGACAGTATTGGTGAGGCCTGGTCAAGTTATTAGACTTATCCGATAGCAGCTGAGAACAGCCATAGCTGTAAGTTGTCTGTTCAAGAAAAGCTTGATCAAATAGCCCCAAACGTAATAAAAAGTGGACGAGTCATCAATTATGTTAGACCTGATGTCTAATGCCAGCTCAGAAATACCCTCTAGTGGCGGGAAGTTATCAATTGGAAGACATTCCACAATGTCTGAAATTAAACTTTCATGGTGCGAAGATATTTGCAACTCCTTTAGGAGGTCAGCCTTGTCGTCCTCTACGTTTTCATTGTCCGACAGTTTGAACAGCTTTTTAATCGAGAGGTGTTTTAGTCCTGAGGTGAACTGATGCACATTTGGGTTTGTGTTGCAGCCCAGCATTGGTCGTATATAGCTCCAAAAACGTTCTCAATGTGTCTTGCTGCAGGCGTCGTGTAAGTAAGTCATGGCTGCTTGAAAGCAGTAGTGTAACTCATGGCTGCTTGAAAGCTCATCCCAGAGCACGAGGACACTTTTTATAGTAACTTGCCACCCAATGATGGCTTATGGCTGCCTCCTACTTTGGAACTGCCATGATGAAATCCATCTGAGTTACTGGTGGAGAAAATCAAGTATTTCAGATTCTCCCTTCAAAATGGCATGACGCAACTTCTGCCGCGTCTTCTTGAATTTTTTAGCTATTTAGAGAATCAAAAAGTATGCACATCCTATCACAGAAATAGGCTGTAGCCATGGCTGCCTCAGGAAGTTCCTTGGCATAAACAAGGGATATGTTTGCAAGAAAGAGTGAGGCACAATTTTCTTCCAAGTTACAAAAAGGTTCTTGAAAAAATGTGTCCCTCTGTAAGTTTCGGAGCCAATTGCAAGCTCATCTCATGAATAGAACAATAAAGTTCAACAATAGAAGACCACTCAATGACCTCATTTCCAATGCAAAGTTTGTGGGCTTGGAGATAGCTCTTGGTTTTTTTTTTTTTGGGAAGGTGCGGAACATCAAAGACAAAGTAAACGTGTTCGTTGTCAGATTTAAAAAAAATGGCTTATCAACACACACACCAAGCTTACGTTTGAAGCCCCCTAACCACAGACCACAGCCTTTACTGTGAAGCCAACAGTCTTAAGCTCCCGAATGAGAGAAATGAAGAGACTGCGTTAAACAGAAGACGTTGTTGGAGTGTGCACAACAGTGTATGCAAGGGGCTAAACGCACCTCCTGGAAATTTCAGACAGCATAACAACCAAGGCTCTATCTGCAATGTTAGAGGTTCGTTCAACACCGCCATCTGTAAACCCATGGACAATGTCGTGTGCAGGGTTGTTAGTTAAATTCTTTTTTTTTAAACGATCTCATCGAAAATTAACATGCGCACACGTTCAAGTGCAGCCAAACAGCCCGGCAGAAACAACAGCGCGAGAAGCTCGAACCGATCGGCTCCACGAATTCACGCCGAGCATGCGAGCACGCGGGCGGTCATGCGTCACCTTGATTGATGCAAAGTCGACCGAACATTATGCAGCAGAAAGCACAGATGGACGACACGCACGGCACAGGCGAACGACGCAGGGACGAGCAGAGGCCATGCAGAATGATGCAGAGGCGACGGCGTGCAGGCAGGCAGGCCATGGCAGGCGCCATTCATCAAGTGGTTTTTGTGACGTATTTGATTTAAACTATTTAGTCGTTTTAAGTACTTTAAATAATCTTAAAGCATTGCCATTTAAAAAATAAACACTTTACACAAAAATAGTTTTAATTAATTTTAACCAAATTGCAGTAAAGCTCCACGTAGCGGAGGGTATTAAACGCACTATCTGGGCCGCGAATCGGCTCCTGTGTCCTCTCTTTACGTTTACTATATTACTCTACGTGCTTTGTGCGTGGTTTCCTACGTTCTTATCAGTTTCGGCTTGAACTCACGATGCGTCGGTCGCGTGCCCTTTCTTCGGGGAATGGGGACAGGTTAAGGAAGGAGCGGCGACGTAAACTGCAGCGCGGGTGGGTCAGCAACCGCCGCGTGCGTCGAGCGCTTCAGATTCCCTCGCAAAAGAAGTACAGATCGCTCGCATAGAAAGGCACCGTCGAGAACAGAAGCTTCAGCTCTGCTGCTCTTCCTTATTCACCAGAGTGGAAAGGCTGAAAGTTTTTTTTTTTAATTCTTATCAACGTGGCTTCTGAAGTGGTTTATCATGCGATACCCAGCTCATCGACTTTTATCACATTTCTTCTGTTCTTTTTTATAAAGGCGTGCAAGTAGACTCAGTTTTTTTTTAGATCTTCAGAAAGCCTTTGACAAAGTCCTTCATAACTTGATACTATACAAATAAATGTTTTTAAACATCCCTAAAACTATTATTTACTGGCTTACTGATTATCTTAGCAATAGAAGAGAGGCGGTTTTAGTTAACGGGAAATCGTCATTGTATTTAGAAGTAACATCTGGGGTCCCACAGGGATCACCTCCTAGGTTCGATTTTATTCCTAATATATATAAATGACATCTCTGCAGACAGGTCAAGCATTCCTCTTACAACGCAACAAAAATACATATTCAGACGGTCTAGAGCTACAGGAAGATATTGATCACTTATCAAGATGGTGCGAAATAGGGAAAGTGAATTAAAATATTCTCAAACACAATTATGTAGCATTTACCTTTAAACGACAACCTTTTTCTTTGCTTGGAATGAAGAGCGTGCTGGTAGGGGTAAAATATAAATAAGGGAAGAACATAAAGGTCGACGACGCCACTACAAAAGGGGTACAAGGTAAAATATTTAGGCGTTCAGTTTTCAGAAAACGTATCGTGGAGCGCGCATGTCGACGACAAGACGGTTAAAGGTAACCATGTGCGAAATTTTTTGATGAGTAATTTTCACGATTGCCCATTCAATGAAAGAAAACACCCTTTTACTTCTAACGTGACGCCTATTTTAGAATACGCCTGCGTGCTCGGGTCCCTAGAAAACGCTATTTAGAACAGAACAATTTAACAAATCCAGTACAAAGCCGCTAGGTTCCTTACAAAAACTACAATTTTAAAACAAATTGTTAGTGCCCTTAAAGGACAATTCGACTGGGAACTTCTGAACTCTAGAAGACGCCGCCTCCGTTTAACATTTTTACATAGGATATATCATGATCGAACAGGACTGGATAACACTAAATGCATTGAACTGCCACACTTTGTATCACGTAGGTTATATCATTCTAAGAAAATTAAAGATTTTTTAGTTAAAACTATTGTATTCAATTTCTCGTTTTTCTCCCAATACCATTAAAGAACCGAACGAATTGCCCAAGGAAACTATTTCAATTCCATTGTCTAATCATTTGTTTTTAAAGTGTCACGTGATAGCTGGTCATAACGAAAGGGAATTTTCTCTTCCTAATTGCCTGTTTTTAGAATGTTTGGTCTGTAACACTGCGTTTCGTGTCCTCATATCTTTACCTGTACGGAAAATTATATTTTACTTGATGGCTAAACCTTCATACGATTTTGGATTCATTTGTTAATGTTTTATGGTTTTGCAGCACAATTTGTTTTTAGTGCAAACTTGATTGTTTGTTTTTTTGTGTGTTTCTGTATTTGACGACTGTACAGTTCAGCTTATTATACCTCAAAGGCATTTCAGATGAAATGCATTACATGAGGGGGGATCAAATGACATATACAGATAGCAGAAGAGTGACGACAAGGCAAATTATAGGAAAGCGGAAACACTACCAACTAATAGGACGAATAGTGAAACGTAACATGTAGAAAAAGTAATTAACAAATAAACATGTTAAAGTACAACACTTTTCAGGTGTGCCTTGCATAGTTCACGGAATGTCTTCGGGTTAGATTCCCGTACTATGGTTTCAGGAAGGGAATTTCAGTTAGTAATAGCGACAGAAAGGGGGAATTTCGCAAGTTCTTAGTTCTTGCAAATAGATGTTTAATTTTTAGGTTGTGGTCCTGACGCATGAAGATGTGAGGTGGCGAGTGACAGTTGGGCGTTTCGAAAATCAGAACAGGTATAGTAAGTTTTGTGAAAAAGGACGAGACAAGCAAGTTGAGTTCTTTGAGATAGAGGGCATCGATCGAGGTTGAATGTTAGTGCAGTTACGTTCGACGTTCGTCAGTAGCCATGTGTTATAAAACGTTATGCCTTGTTTTGCACCGATTTCTTGTTCAAATGTATCCTCACACCTCCCCCCCCCCCCCTGCAATAATGCCTCTTTACGCTGCGGAGTAACATGTATTAAACCCTTAATTTCCCAGTGTGTATTTGAAATCACATACCGTTAAAGCGATTTTGCAGCTCTGTGTAACATTAAAAATGCGCGAGTGCCCGCTGTTGCACTGAAAGCACACTGCGTTATAATTTTCCGTTGTCTGTAGTTCCCACTTTCGACACAAGGGGGCTCCAGCAGCTCAACATGTCGGAACCTTGGGTGGAGCTAATAAAGGGAAGTGTCTATTCTGCCGGCACCCGGCAGAATAACCGGGGTGAAAAAGTGCCGGCAGTAGTCGCCTATTGGGTCTCGTATAAAACGGATTGTAAACACGCCTAGCAGGATTTTGCTGAAGCACTCGAGGGAACCGTCGGCATGAAGCACGTGGTTGGGCTGGGAGCTTTTCAGTTCAACCACGTGTGGATATGCACGCTGGACTCCGCTGATGCAAAGGAAGGCCTCGTGGCCCTGAAAGAAGTCACTGTGAAAGGAAAAAAGTGCGTGGTCATTGACCCCAATGTCAAGGAGGCCGTCGTCCGGGTCAACTGGCTACCGACGTACGTGACCGATGGAGAAGTGTGCGAAGCATTCGCGGAATATGGAAACGTAACACGAATCACCAGGGAGAAGTGGAAGTCCCCAAGTGGAACTTATGAAGTCGAAACCTCGGCAAGGGCAGTGACAATCACCATGAAGGAAGGAACTGCAAAGGATGAGCTACCACACCAGGGAAAAGTGGCCGGGTACCCCGTTCTAATATCTGTCCCAGGCCGACCTCCGATGTGCCTCCGCTGCAGCAAGCTGGGGCATATGCGCAAACAATGCTGGGCGCCTTGGTGCCGCCATTGCCGAGGTTATTGTCACCTGGAGTCTGAATGTGTGCCCACCTACGCCGCCAAAACCAGGCGACATGCGGACACGCTTCAAAACAGCGACCTTCTGGACGACGGTGAGGTGGGTGAAAGCGAACCTGCCGCCGACTCGATGGAGGCGGTAACACCGGCTGAGGGGGGTAACGAGGAGGAGCCAGGACCCGAGGGAAAGGACAAGGTGACGGACGTTGCGTCCACCTCCAAGAACGCAACTTCGCTGCCGCAGGTTCCAGCAAAGGTAGACAACCCTAAAGCGTCGAGCACCGTGGAACAAGGGAAACGCGCAAGGGGCTCTAATGACTCCAACAACGAAAGCGCGTCGGAGAGGCAAGCATCGCCGAGCGACATGCCAGCGGACGCAGCCGCTCCGGTGCGGTCTTCTCAGACGAGCGAGGAGGAAGTCGCCAAGGGCACCACCAAGGTCACGCGCCACAAATCGCGTACTATACTTCGTTTCAGCTTCGGTCCGTGCGCGGCCGATGTTATGATTCAAAGGGTCAATCAAACAGCAAAAGAGGCACAACGTCATGGCGTGCTCTTTGCAGTTGATAGGACCAGCCGGTATTCGCCGTCTCTCTGTGCGTGCTCCTCCGCCGGCTAGTCCTATCAAGCGCAGAGAGCACGCCATGACGTTGCGCTCTTTACGCTGTTTGATTGGCCCTTTTGCTCGTAACATCGGCCGCGCTCGGACCGAAGCTGAAACGAAGTATAGAAAGAACGAGCAGGCGGCCATCCCAGCTCTGCGCCCCCGGGAAGTGAATGTGTCATCCCTGGACTACCCGCCGCTGCACGGGAAGGATTAGCCCCCTTCTCGGTCGGTGAGAAGAATTTTCCCTTCCCCTTGGGCGGCCTCGCCGTCGTTCCCCTCTTCACGGTCTTTTCTTCCTTTTTTTCTCCCTTCCGCTTCTCTTATCATCGCTTATCTTGGTCCCCTAGAAGTCTCTATAACTAAATAAGCCAACCTAATGAACAACATTAAAATAGCCACTTTCAACTGTGTAGGCGTAAAAGCACGAAAGAGGAAGCGGTTTTTAATGGATCTTCTGAACGAAGAGCACGCAGACATAATCTTTTTACAAGAGACGAAAATCTGCTCGGCAGAGAAGGCAAAGAGTTTCGTCCAATTCTTCGGGCACATCTTTTGGTGTGTACACACGCTAACCTCGGACCTGAGCCGCCCCGGAGGCACCGCCGTCCTAATCAGGAAAAGTACCGGCATCCGGATTCCTCATCCTGAACTCTGCGCCGATGGACGTTCCGCGCTGGTTGACGTCTTGATCGGGAATGAACTAACGCGACTAATATCCGTGTATGCTCCTAGCAACCCATCAGAGCGAAAGGATTTTTTCATTGGACTCCGTACACAGCTCGAGACCCCCGCGACGATCGTCGTCGGGGGAGACTTCAACTGTGTGCTGAATGGCCGCGACCGAGTGCGCGGATCAACGGTCCCCAGAATCGATGTGGGCGCCAATACGCTTCGCGACGCTGTGCGCGACTTCGATCTTGTGGACGTGACTCAGGTGCGCGACAGTTTCTCTCCGCGCTTTACCAGATGGCAGGGTGCATCTCAGGCCAGGCTGGACAGAGTATATGTATCAAGTGAGCTATCCGACGGGGTTCAATCCTATGACGCGAAAATCGTGCCCTTCTCGGACCACGGCTTCGTCGCCACAGTTCTACGAGCAGGCGCGCAGGTGGCCGAGCGAGCGCGACGTAACACAACATGGAAGATGAACGCCAGCGTCCTGGAGAGCGAGGAGTTCGTCGGGAAAACGAGGTGTGCTCTGGAGAGGCTGGTCGAGAGCGGCGTAGATGCGGTCACCTAGGAGAGTTTTAAAGCAAATCTCCGGGAGTCGGCCTGCGCGTTTGGCCGTCGCAGGGCTGCTGAGGCACGTGAGACTCGAATCCACCTGGCCAAGACCCTGCGGATGCTTCTAGAGGAGGAGGAGCAAAACCCTGGAACGTTTGCGGACGACATAAAGAACTGCAAAGAACAGCTGCTCGGTATACTCGAAGAGCGCTACAGGGGAGCTCAAGTCAGGAGCAGAGTGCAGGCTCTTGAGGGGGAAATACAGCCTTGCAAGATCTTCCGCACACATGAGAGACAGAGGGTGAGAGAAAACACCTTAAGGGAAGTGCGTGGTGAGAGGGTCGTAGCAACATCGCAGCAAGAAATTGCGGGCGCGTTTGAGGAGGCTTTCGGGAGGTTGTTTCAAGAGGAAAACCTGGACGAGACCGCCTTCGAGTCAATTTTTCATGAGTCGCCGACCGTGCCCGAAGAAGCAAGTGACCTTATGAACTATCCAATTCGACTGTCAGAAGTCAAGCAAGCTATAAAAAGACTGTCACGCAACAAGGCGCCCGGCCCGGACGGCATTGGAGCAGAATTTTATAAGATCTTCTCGGATGCGCTCTGCCCAATCCTAGTTCAGGTGTTCGAGGACATAAAGAAACGCAAGCTGCTCCCCCCGTCCATGAGGGAAAGTTTTACTGTACTGATACCGAAGAAGTCAAAGACAAGTCCTGTAGCTGAGGTCACTGACTTCCGCCCGATCAGCCTACTTTGCTGTGACTACAAGATTCTAGCCAAGATACTGGCAAGACGACTCGACACTGGGCTTAGATCCGTCATAGGGCCCCATCAGAGCTACGGGATCCGTGGCCGATCGATAACGCGGAACCTGCACGCCATGCGCTCCGTCTGCGAGGCGACCGCTGTGGGTCACGAGCCTCTCGCTGTGATTCAGCTGGACCTGCGTCAAGCGTTTGACAGGGTGTCTCATAAATTTCTCCATGCAGCACTCAAACACTTCGGTATGGGGGAGGAGCTGCGGGGGTGGATAGCCCTCTGCTACCGCGACATCAGCCCACGCCTACTCATCAACGGAGACAGGGGAGCGCCCATCCGCATAGGGAGGTCGGTCCGTCAGGGATGCCCCCTTTCGCCAATTCTCTTCGCGCTGCAGCTTGAGCCACTATGTCGCGCGATCAATGAAGACCAAACTATCACGGGACTACAGCTAGGAAACGAGAATGTCCGCGTTTTAGCCTTTGCGGATGACGTATCCTTCGTTTGCTCTTCCAAGAGACAGGTGGAGACCATCTTGCGGCATGTGGAGAATTTCACCGTCGCAGCAGGCGCGGAGATAAACAGGGAAAAGTCGGTGGGAGCGTGGCTTGGGGGATGGGCAACAACGCCAAAGCTCTTCGCAGGGATTGGCTGGACCACGTCAGTCGGAAACTATCTCGTTGTTCCTATTCACCCACAGGGACCTTCCTCCACAGTATGGAAAAAGGCTGCCAACTCGGTAGCATCCAAGCTCTCACCCTGGCAGTGCAGACATCTCTCCTTTTTCAACCGTGGCTACGTATGCAACGCTGTCATATACCCAGCCGTTCTCTACAAGGCGCAGGGCGTATGCTGCCCTGGAGTGACGGCCAAGAGGATACACAGAAGCTGGGCCGTCTTTGTCTGGAAGTCATCCATGGAACGTACACGGCGGGAGAACCTCTTCCTACACCAGGAGGGCGGAGGTCTTGGCCTGGTAAACATCGTGCTCAAGCTACATGTACAGCGTTTTCTCCTCTTCCGGGACGCAAAGGACCCCGTTCTCCTGAGTGCGCTACACCACCTCGGCTTCCCTCACCTGGGAAGATGGATGGTGACCACCAGTGGCCGCACAGCGAAGGCAGCCGCATTGCGCTTTTACAGCGAAATAGCGGCCTCCATCGAGTTCTTCCTGGCTCGGTTCTCCTGAACCTATTGGGCGACCGTCGGCAAAAGAAAACTCTACTGGGACACAATTTCTGTGACCTTTCCATCGCCTTTGTATAGGCCGCCGCCAGTACCCGACGGCACAGCAGGACTTTTCAAGCTCGTGCGCCGTCTCCCTGTCTCTGCGGCCAGCAAGGACTTTTTGTGCGCATGCATCTGGAGGTGCTTCCAGTCAAAACATGGCTGCACCGGAGGGGGATTTTTGTGCCCTGGTCGCTCAACTGCGACCTCTGCGGTGCCACCGAGACCATCCAACACGTCCTCGTCGAGTGCTCGAACGCCTACCTGTTCTGGGACGAGATGAGGACGATTTTCAACCTAAGAACGGCTTTCGACGTAGAGTGGGTTAACCTCAAGTATCTGGCTCTAGGCGGCAGGGAGACGGCAGAGGTGACCTATATGTTGGTGCTGTTAGGACTGCACGCCATCTGGCAATCGCGCACTGCAATGGTGCAATGCCACATAGACGCACGCCCAACCTGGGACTACTTCGTGGCCAAGCTGGACTGGGTGATATCACTGATTGACAGGGGGACAAGCACAGCGACCGACGAGCATACCTCTGCAAACTCACTCATGAACTCGCTCACTCACGCTCACTCACACTCACCGCGTGATTGTGAGTGGCTGTGAGCGAGTTCGTGAAGTTTGAAGAGTTCATGATGTGATTGTGAGTGACTTCGTGAACTCGGATCAGCTCATGATGTGATTGTGAGCGACTTCACGAGCGTGATGAGTTCATGACGAGACGGTGAGTGACTTCGTGAGCGTGATGAGTTCATGATGGGGTGGTGAATGACTTCGTGAGCGTGATGAGTTTGTGATGGGATTGTGAGTAGCATCGTGAGCGTGATGGGTTCGTGATCTGATGGCGAGTGAACCTCTGAACTCTGAAACGTTCGTGATTGTGAGTGAGTTCATGAGTTCATTCAGACGCTGAAATGAGTTTGGCTGTTGGCGTTTCTTGCGAAAGTTGTAAGGCTTGACTTTGGAGAGCTGAGTGGCGCCGCGAAAGAGGGGGGGGGGGGGGGGGGAGGGAGGGAGGGAGGGATATTGATGGGAAGGGTGGTGCGGACCGCGCGGGTGATGATGTGTTTTTTTGTTTCGTTTTTTTTGTAAACGTGCGACTGTTGTGTTTGGTTGTGTTTTTATTGCGTTTCCGTGCTTGAGCAGATGGATGAGCTTGAGGGGGCGTCGCAGAAGCAAAGCTGTAGAGAGGTTTTTGTGTAGTCGGCATGGATTACGGCGCCTTCCGCGCATAAAAGAGGAGAGTCGTGGGCTGGGGAGGTGGCGTTCGCGGTGCAAGGAGCTGAAGTTTATTGTCGAGTTGTGTTCGCGCAGCCTTTGGAACGTTTGAAGTGCTGTGTGCATCACGCACATCGGGCTGGGAAAAAACCGGCGGTAGCGGGGCTTGTATACCTATAGAAATGGAGTCATCGAAGATAGTGGGCGAGAATATTTACTTCCACTGCCACAAGCTGGGAGAGGGGGGGGGGGGGGGGGGGGGGAGGCGTGGCACTAGAAAAATCGCGTTTAGCGCAATGTCTAGCGTTAAGGCCTGCGGAACCCGAAATAAAAATTAAAGTTACGTCCGAGGTAAGTTTACCCCAAGGCTGTGAGTTTCGTCCGACGTGACCCAATAGGAAAATTAAAGCTACGTCCGACCGATCACGAAATAAAAATTAAAGTTACGTCCGACCGAACTCGAAATAAAGAGTAAAGTTACGTCCGACGGAGCCCGAAATAAAAATTAAAGTTACGGTATATGGATAGGTGGGCTAGTTAGTAGATGTTTAACTTGTGAAGCGCCTAAAAAATGAGGACACGAAGAAGACGAGATATGACCAAGCGCTTTTAACCGATTAACGAATGCTGCATCGGACGTAACGTATTAACAATTCACGATATGTTTTCGTTTACATCATGTATAGGCCGTAAAGTGTAACATTCAGTAAGGTTGCGTAGGTTACACAGGACATAACTTAAGCTTTTATTTCCGTCTATTTTAATTTTTACTTTAATTTTGATTTCGAATTCCGTCGGACGTAACTCGAAACCTTGGGGTAAAATGACTTTGGACGTAACTCTAATTTTTATTTGGGTTTCCGTCGGCAGTAAAGCTAGAAGCAAGGAACGTGGTGATCACGTTTCCAAGCACGAGTCCACGGACAAAACGATGTCCGCGCTCAACCTCAGCATGGATAACTGGTACCGGGGAATGCTAAAAGCGCGAGCTAGTTGCTTTGGATGAAGCTTGGTCGTCTGCACGAGACGATCTGCAGGCTGGTATTTATCGCACAGAAATCTTACATACCGTATTCTTTTAACGACATACTTGTGAACCTGATAATGGGTTCACAATCGTTTCCTAACTAACTCGCCTAGCTGTATTCTCTCCATTCTAGAAAGCTATTAACAAAACAATATGTTTTATATGCTAGCATTGAACACTTTAGTATCTTAAAGGTGGCATGAAACCGTTTTCGCCTGTTCCGGCTTGCGTGCAATTTGGGGTTGCTTTTTTGCACATGTCTTTTTCGCATAATCATGCATTTGTGCTTGATACACGTTGTACGATTTTAAGTAAGCTTTTGTTGTTGCGTCGTCGCTTGTGCGGCCATAAAAGTGCGGTGGAAGCTGCGGTGCTTAACGTTACAGCTGATACATCGCAAGCGAAATCTTATCATATTAATTGGGTTTCAATTTCCTTTCCACATAGTACTTGCAATTTTTGATTGCAAGGTCACTCGTGCGGCAAGAAAATAATAATAAACCGTGAATGGCACTTGAAGCGCGTGCTGCCTTTACTGGCTTTATGCCACACGAGTACAAATATTACATGCACAATCGCACAACGTAAGATCGGCTTAATTCGGAGTCATTCCGAAAGATCTCCAGATGGTCGAAATTAATCCTCAGCTCTCCGCTGCGGCGTACCAGATGCCCTTCGTCAAACTCGTAAACGTATTTATTTTTTTATTTTTTTTATTTGAGGCGCGTGATTGAGTTGTGCATTGGCAGGCACACGCGGACGAATGCAGTTCTCACATAAGCCAGAAGTACAAGCAGCGACACATACGCCTATATCCTTCGATAAATAACGATTCGTGATTCCTAAAAGTCGACAAACATTATTCTTCAGACGTGCGAGAAACGTAAAGGCAGTACGTGCTAGAACGAAAACATTGTGCCTCGATCGATAGCTCATTCCATACAATTCAGTGTTGCGCCACCATTTGTTTCCAAGAGCCCACGAAGCGTGTACCTGATCATTGGCACTTTTTTTTTTAATATAAGATATATGAAGCACATCGAGGGTTAAAGTGCCTCAATGTTGCTTGTGCGCTCCGCCAGCACAGCATCATTGAGGAACTCTATCAAGGGGCTTTAACCAGTACACTTACAAGCAGGGTGGAGAAAAAAAGAGTTTATTTAAATCACATAATTTCTTGCTGCCTCAATTTGTATGAACCCGTTCCGCCAAATATTATTCTGAAAAACAGCATTTATTTTGATTTGGAGTTTCCGTCATTCGGTAGTTTTAATTTAAACGCTTGTGTGTGTCTGATATTGAATAATCAAAAGGGAAGAATCATTTCTTGGCACGGCGAAGAAAAAAATAAGTGGTCCACGTCTGAGGTGAGTACAAATCGGTCTATGAGGAAACAGCTTGAACTAGAGCCACTAAATAAGCTCCGCTTAGAGTATCGGCACTCCGTTCCCCGACATTGCTGTCGGCGCCGCCATTTTGGCTCGTATGCAGAGCAGACGCAACGGCTGATCGTCACGATTCAAAAGTGCGACTTCCTTAGCATTAAATTCGGCGTTAGGAAGCTCTTGTAATAATGCTTTGCTTTGTCGCGAACTGTTTAAACATTTGTGGAGGGCGGAAAAACATTTCCTGTGATTTCAGATAAAGCTTCAGATAACTGGCAACCATGATTTTAAGACACAATATGGCCAAGTGTCGTTACTCTGAAGCGTAGATTATTTAGTGGCACTAGCTTGAACATTAAACACTTACACGCAGACAGGAGAGGACATACACAGAGCTGACTATCAACTATTTAATACTTCTTCTTCCTCTACCTCCTCTTTTTCGTAGTTCCTTCGAGCATTCCATGATTGCGAGATAGAATGCAATTTTAGAATTTTTTTTTAAGAACAAAGCATAATAAGGAGTACATATATAAAAATAAATCACAGACGAACGAAAAATAAGAAAAATATACCACATAAATGAAAACTAAAAATTAAAAAAAAAATCTGCAAATGCCCAAGCAAATCCCATACATTTCTAATTTCGAGTCACAGAAATCAGTATCCCGTGGATGTTTTTTGAGAAATTCTTCCCGTGACTGCCTTCACGAGCAACGTTACTGGAGCAAGCTCAGTTTCACAGCTCCGCCTGTGACGTGAGCTCAGTGGCGGTCATGAGAACTAGCAGCGCTACAGTCGAGTCTTGGCTTCCGGATCGTCTAGCCCGCAAAGCTTCAATAGCAAATACTCGAGTTTGAGCGAGTTGGCAATTCATACTAATACTTCACAGCGCAAGGAAACAGACGCGCACAAAAATAATTTCAAACACTCAAAGAACACTCACAATGCTCTTGGATGCCCGCACCGGCAGAGTGAAGGGTAGGCAGCTTTCGTTGACTTGTTGGCATTTAGTGTAAACTAATCTGAGAGGCTCAAACACCACGACAGCAATACGGAACCTTTGTGCAGTGTTGGGAAGTATATTGTGCTTAAAGCACCACTTCAAGTAGGTATAGAAAACCTGTATTCTTGTATTCTACTTGAAGTACTTTCTCTGAACTTTGCGTGGAATGTTCAACTCTGGACTTCCAAGTAAATTACCCAAATTTGTTCTTGTTAATTTGTATCGCAACATGATGTATTGCCCCCCCTCCCCTCCAAAAAAAAGAATAATAGAGGGATAGACTATGCTCACCAGAAACGCGAGCAGACGACGCATCTATACTGGTGCGGCTCTCCCAGAGCATTTCGAATTCCCGCTACTTCTAGCTCTGTCAGCGCAAGTGAAGAGATTAAAAATATCAGGAGAGGACTCTCCTCCACAAGATAATTGCTTGCGGAAGCTACGGGGCTGAAGTCATGCTCTCTTTTAATCGTGTTTTCTCATTTATAAAATATTGTGTAAACATTACTTATACTTTCAGTTGAAACATGACCCACTCTAAATTAGCCACTCTACGTCCGTTGTGACATGTCTTTCAACACAATCATTTGCTCAGACTTCCCTATCTGCAACGATTTCTAAAAATATTACCGTCTTCCATTCCTTCTTTTTTTCTATAAAATTAATTTTTTTATGTTCCCACTACTGTTACAATTCAACACCGCCGAAAGCGTTTGCCATGCTGAGACTGCGAACACGTGCTCTAAATTGCCTGACCCTTTTTGATTGAGAAACCATGCGTTCGTTTTAAAACAAACAAACGAAAAAAAAAAGCTTTTTTGTAAGTCTTGTTATTTAGAGATTGATAAAAAGCGTTCGTAATACCGAGAAACGAGAAATGTTTCCATAACGCTCCTTGTAACCTCAAATTTCAGTGGGCTCGCTCAGTGCGAAGTGGCGAAGCGAAAACGAATCTCTATATTGTGTTATATCGAGGTCGGCTTATTCTAGCTATATTTAGCGGATCACAAGCTCCACCCATGTGCCGAACTTTCTCAGCATATGGCTCGGATACATGGAGCTCTATACTGCTAGTTAGTCAAATCGGGCAAAAATGGGTCCCAGTTTCCCAAGACCACTTTAGAAAAAATAACGTTTGAAGAAGACAACGGTTGGTTACCTTGGTTCGGACCTCTAGCGCTGCATCTTGGCGGAGAATGAGCGTTCAGCAAAACATTAAAAAGTAAATTGAGGGAGGCGGGGGGGGGGGGGGGGGGGGGTGGAGGGGGGCGATTTGCCGTTTGTAAATATATATATATATATATAAGCAATGAATTCGCATTTCGAAACGTATTTTAAATTTACATATATATATATATATATATATATATATATATATATATATATAAATTAACATACTCCTTCATTCACAAAATTCGTTTCGTGTTACCAAACAAGCCTGCGGATAGTCCGCACCGTGTAAAATTTCAACGCGTATAGTTCGCGATCTGCACTCCAGAAACGACGTTCGATGGGCGGAAACAAGACGGCGGACGGGAGTTTAGGGTCTCGACTTTCGAGTCCGCAGCGCTTGCAACCATGCTGGCTGCAGCACACGCTCCCTGCTTGTCCCGGAGCGGTTTTCCCCGTGTGATGGGGGGCCGGGGACAACAGGAAGTTGTCGTCCCGAATCTGGTTGACCTTGGGAAAGCGGGTTTCGCGCTCGGTGCAAATAAAAGGGAAAAAGAAAAAAAACTTTCGGGGGTTGGCTTTTTTGTATATATAGTTTTTTTTGTTTTTTTTGTTTTAGTAGTGCTGTGGTGCCGGCGTGGCGTGGATGCCTCTTGCTCAATGTTAAAAAACTAAAAAGAAATACTGGGAACAAACCAAAACAAACATCAGAGCCGCAGGCGCCGGCCCGCTCGGCTCGGAGCGAGGAGGCCCCTCGATGAGGGGATGCGAGACCGTGATTGTGAGTGGCTGGCCGTCAGTGTGAGCTCCTCATGAGTGTGAGTAGCCGTGATGGGGTCGTGAGTGGGGCCTCCTCTTCATGAGTGTGAGTAGCCGTGAAGGGGGCGACTCCGAGGGGCCGTGATGTGAGTGGCTGGCCGTGAGTGTGATCTCCTCATGAGTGCGGGTAGCCGTGATGGGGTCATGAGTGGGACCTCCTCTTCATGAGTGTGAGTAGCCGTGATCGGGGCGACTCTGAGGGGCCGTGATGTGAGTGGCTGGCCGTGAGTGTGAGCTCCTCATGAGTGTGAGTAGCCGTGATGCGGTCGTGAGTGGGGCCTCCTCTTCATGAGTGTGAGTAGCCGTGAAGGGGGCGACTCTGAGGGGCCGTGATGTGAGTGACTGGCTGTGAGTGGGACATCCTTGTGATTGTGAGTAACCATGATGGGGGCGAGTTTGAGGGTGCGTGATGTGATTGGCTATGAGTCTTTGGCACAGTTGAACTCTGTGATGTGAAGGGCTGTGACTTTTGAATGATGGTGTACTTTGTGATGTGATTGCGAATGACTTTGATGGGCTGCCAATTTCGGTGATGTGATGGTGAGTGAGTGGGTCTTAAAATGCCGACCTATGCCGACGAGTGGCGGTGCGTGGAAAGACAGCTGGAGGCCGGGGGTATCCGCCGCAGGCACCGGCCTCAGCGTGGTGGGGTTTGGCGGCTACCTCGCGAGAGCCAGTGCGGGGAAGCTGAGTGAGGGGCGCGCTGCGCAGGGGCGCCCTGTTGTGTTGTAAATACGTCATGCCCATGCCCATATAACGTATCTTTCCTCTGTTTTGCTCGGGCCAGTGACGGTCAAGTTCGTTCTGCTTTGTAAGTCTATCTCTTCAACTGTTGTGCAAACCACCTGCGAGTGGAAATCATCTCTAAATAATATGTAAAATGTGTGTTTTTAAGGAAAAAAAAATGTGGATTAGCTCAGTGGGTAAGATGTGCGCCTCATACGCAGGAGGATCTTAGTTCAATCCCCCGAGAGATTTTTTTTTTTTTTTTGAATTTTGTTTTTTGTTTTTTTAACATTTTGAAACATTTCTTTATTTCCATCAACGATGGGGGAAAACCAAAGGAAAAAAGCTGCTATTTGCAGCTTGACCGGCCCTTTGGTACCCCTACAAGGCAAGCAACACTAACACAGAAAAAAAAAAAAACAAAAAAAAACAATAGAAGGTATGTTTTAAGTATTATACAATGCAAGAGATATCATTTCTGCCCACTGACATAACATCAATTCCTAATGATGCGATATGATTTAGTAGCTCGGGAAGTGCATGTTTAATTCTTTGACGTCCAAAGTTAGTTCGTGATTGTGGTATATGCCATGGATGTATCTGACGTGTTTGACGAATGGAATCGTGCAAATGAAGGTCCGCAATAGCGAGAAAAGTATCATATTTACCTTTCATGGCAGACTGGAATGTTAATATTAATCGTTGTGGATACATTTTTGAAACGTCAAGTATGGAGTACTTCTCAAACAGTGGCAAGGATGGAGAGGTTGAAGAGACATTAGCTATGGCTCGTAGAGCTTTTTTTTGCAATATTCGAAGCAAGTTTAAGTTCGTTGTGCCGGTAGACCCCCACACTAGGTGCGCGTAGCATAAGATGGGATAGAATAGTGATTTAAAAAGTTGAATTTTGACACTTGTGGGTAAAATGTTTCTATATTTATTTAACACACCCACTATTCTAGAAAGTTTAGTGCGAACGTTTCTAATATGGTCGTTCCATATTAGAATATTGCCTAATACCATATTGAGGTATTAGGCAATATTTACGACATCTCTCTTTCAGAATCAACACTGAAAAAAGAACA
This sequence comes from Ixodes scapularis, assembly GCF_016920785.2. Classification (NCBI taxonomy): domain Eukaryota; kingdom Metazoa; phylum Arthropoda; class Arachnida; order Ixodida; family Ixodidae; genus Ixodes; species Ixodes scapularis. Next base: position 104,545,301 of record NW_024609880.1, on the reverse strand, counting down.
CAAAAAAAAACAAAAAAAAACACGAATGTTGTTGACGAAACACTTCCTTTTTGGGGGTGAATGGAGGACAGCGGGGCTTGGGCCGGCCGGCACGCCGCCGCGATGCGGTGGTACTGGTGGGCCAAATAGGTCAATATATTTCTAATGAGCAGCCGCAGACTGTCGCCGCTAAAGGAGGGGGAGGGGGGGGGGCTATGTTAACGAGCTCCCCACTGATACACGCGCCGGGGGTGACTGCCGGTAGAATTTCGGAAAAATTATTCTGCCGGCTGCCGGCAGAATAGACACTGCCCTAATAAAGCAGGTATGTGATGGAAATCAAGTTATGGCAACGTTCAACGGAGCCTTTTCTGGTGACGTTCCGATGCGTAGGGGACTACGTCAGGGTTTGTCCGTTATCCCCCCTGTTCTGTACATGCTCTATAAATCCCGCATGAAGAAGCGGCTAGAACACACAGGCATTGGCTTTACTCTGCGACACATGCAACACGGAGACATGGTTGAATGGCGGCTCCCCGGCTCGCTTACGCAGATGATCTAGTACTGATGGCCGACAACGTCTCAGCTATGAAGAAACTGCCGATTGCCTGCGAAGCGGAAGCGGCTCGGCTTCGACTGCAATTCAATGCCAACAAGTCGGCCGTGGTGCTTTTCTCCGGGCAGGGCGAGGGAGGGCCTTGAATCCCTCACCATCCAGAACACTGCGCTTCCTGTTGGTAGCCGATACAGATACCTTGGAGTGACCCTGACCAGTGCAGAAGACTACCTAGCAGAGCACCATGAAATTCTCAAGGCGTCAGCGCCCACGAAGCGAAATGTACCACGTCGAAAGAGCCTTTGGTGCTGCGATCGGTATGTAATAACCCGCGAACTTTGGAAAGCTGTCGCTGTACCAGGCTTGACTTTCGCCAATGCCGTTACAAGTGCCCCCAGCGAGATCCGAGAATACCTTGAGCGGCGCCAAAGTGAAATCGGACGTCAGGCACTTGGATGCCATGGAAGAGTCGCAAACGAACTGATCCAAGGAGACTTTGGCTGGTCCTCCTTTGAGGCACGGGAGGCCAGCAGCAAGTTGGTATACTACGCCCGATTGCCACACATGAATGGAGATCGCTGGGCGCGGCGGATTTTCGTGAACATTCACCTAAGAGTCGCGCACACAACATGGAGACGCCGTACCATCCGACTGGGCACGAAATACGGGGCTTTCTGAATGTCCGACGAGCCTCCGACAAAGAAAGAGTGGGTTGCCAAGGTGAGAGAAAATTAAGACCGCCGAGGCGAACCGGTGGAGAGCAGATATGCAAGACAACTCAAGCATGCCCCTCTACGCGTCTTTCAAGACCGCCATTCCTGCAATCCTCTGGTGTGGTAATACGCTGGGCAGCAGGCTCCTCGCTGAGGCCCGAGGGGGCGCCTTGCGTACCCGCCTCTATCGACGAAACTACGACAGCAATGTGACCGACACCCTATGCAGTTCTTGTGGGGAAGTGGAAGAAACTATACACCACCTGGTACTTGAGTGTCCGGCACTCAGGTACCAAGTGGCGCTCAGCAGACGTCAGCGCTCGCATCGAGCAAGCCCTGGGTTTTACCGAGGAGAACACGTATGTTATGGACAGTGCTCGAAGCGGAGACTCGAGGCCTGGTGGGCAGTGCATTGTTGAAACTAGTAGCTACACTCCGCTTTCTAACCTTTTTTTTTTACTTTTTTAAATTTTTTTGGAGTGTCTATTTACTAGACGCCCGATTCAAAGGGAATCGCCGCATAAATACAATACAATAGAATAAAATACAGCTGGCGCGCCTGGTGTTTTGCCGCGTCTAAAGTGTCCGGAGGTTTAAATATTTTTGATCCTTGTGGCAGTAGCTTTTCAGTTCGGATTGATAATATCGTGCGTTATCTTTGCACACCTGGGCAGATGTGTGACCGGGATGTAATTCATCTTTTCAAGTCGTTTCAAGACACGAGCCACAATCAGGTATGAGATTCCTATGCAACACTGAGCACAACCTTTGCAAACTTTTCTGCGTATATAAAGATGATGTGATAATTCATGGCCCTTTTTTACTCTGTTCCGGTCTGGTCTCATTCAGGAATGGATCCCAGAACGCTCTACAGTTTGCATCGAAATGTCCCAACGGATAGGATCGCCTGCATTCCACAAGAAAGTGATGAAGATACCGCAACGAGTGACTCGCACGACGAGTGGGTTCCTCCACGAAAGGGAGCTAAGACGCGGGCTGAGGAGAGTGTACGTTTATCCAAAAACTCGGCATCCGAAGATGAGGAGAATGAACAAGATACCGATGAAGAAGTTCCTCATGCATCTACTTTTTCAACCAGTACGGGGTCGTCTGAACGAGAGAGCTAGTTGCGAACGCAAAAGCCGCCGATAAAATGGCGTAGCTACCGTAACGATGCTGTTTGTAACTATCCTGTTTGGGTAGAACCCCAAGGAATTGATGTCAACAAAACTAAATCTCCGTACGAGTATTTTACAGATACTATCGATGACGACATTCTCGACAAAATCGTAGAAGAGTCCAACTTATACGCTGTACAAAAGGACCCGAACCAGCCACTGCAGCTGAAAAGAAAGGAATTGCAGGACTTTATTTCCATTTGCCTGCACATGTCGACGCTTCGTCTTTCCGGCACCAGGAAGTATTGGTCCACAGAGATAAGAGTTTTGCAGATCGCAGACACAATGTCAAGAAACAGGTTCGAGAAAATCAAGCAGAACCTGCACTTCAATGACAATACCAAGAGAGCTACAACTGGTGACGACGACGAAGATTGCCTGTTCAAGATCCGTCTTTTTTTTTGAGCACATACGCCAAAAGTTCATATCTATCCCGATTTCTGAAGAAATGGCCTGTGTGGATGAGCAGATTATACCTTACAAAGGGAACAGTCGCCACAAGAATTACGTTCCGAATAAGTAAAAAAAGTATGGGTTTAAGTTATTCCTGCTTTGTGATTCCACAGGAATTGTTCACAACTTCGAGATGTACACCGGGAATATCAGGCCAGCAGGTGGATAATCTGACATTGAAGGAAGTGGAAATATTGTTCTCAGACTCGCAGCAGTTATTTCCTCTGGTAAAAACTACAAACAGTACTGCGACAACTGGTTCACGGACATCCCTCTGTTTGCTGAACTTGCCAAGCGACAGATCTGGTCATAGGAACCGTCCGCCAGAATCGCTCGCCTGGATGTGGCTTGGGTGACGAGGAAACCCTTCGGACTCAAGGACGGGGATCCTTAGAAGGCAAGACGGCTGTGAGCGAGAATGTTGAGCTCTATGTCATCAAATATCATGACAATCGTTCGGTCAAGTTTTTCAGCACCTACATTTCCTCCAGTCCCGTGGACGATCGCCGCAAAGGGACAGGAAACTGAGGCAGTACAATGATGTGCCAACAACTGCGTGTCTTGCAGAATATAACAAATTCATGGGCGGAGTGAATTTGGTCGACCAAATGGCGGCCTGCACAATAACTCAGTTAAAGTCAAGGAAGTGGTACTTGCGAATATTTTTCCACCTCATCGACCCCGTTGTTATCAATGCATAGTTCCTCTACAAACTGGACTGCCGCAAGTCTTCTGTGCAGCAAAAGAACGTCATGAAACTCTCCGACTTCAAGACCAATGTGGCATACACTCTGAAGATGGGAGTTGATTTTAAATGTCTGTGATTACTCTTACTAATGGAACTTATCCATTTCCTTTGTTTTAGGATGATGAAGCTAGGACGTGGCGAAAGTTCCAGAGGACGGCCATCGGCACAGAAACGATGCATCGAGGACTTGCACAAAGAGAAGTGGAAACGGGGACCAGCGGCCCAGATTTTTACACAAGATGTTCCGGCTGACCAAACATCCCATTTGCCCGCGTACGGAAGAAGGGGGCGTTGCAAACTGCCATGTTGGAAAGGAATAACAAAAGTTTTTTGCATGAAGAGGTAATGTAAAGCTCTGTTTCACGGTGTCTGCCAACCGTTTTTATGAGTTTCACGCTTAGGCGTCATAAGTTCAGGCACGGATATAATTTTGGCCTGGTGTATCAATATGTCAGATACATATTGCTATAAATACTTGGAAGACCTCAAGTGAACACATTAAATTGGAAGAGTAAAACACAGAGGACAAGCACCAAACAACCACTGTGCTTGTCGTCTGCGTTTTATTTTTTAAATTTCATGTATTCAAGTTCAACCCGCTCGCCTTCACACCACTGTGATTCACACCACTGTGATTTTGAAGACACACACCTGATACACCAGAAGTAACCAATGAAATGCAGAAACTGCTTCTTAGCAGCTTTAGGAAGATTTCTAACTTCAAAATATTGCAGCAAAAATAATTTTAAGGCAAAAGTGAAAAATTGGGAAATTAAGGGTTAAAAAATTGGACGTTCTAAGAAGTAACTTAAGTTTTTTTAATACCATACCTTCAATGGTGTTCACCTAATAGAAACTAAACAACCTTATTGTGGGACAACGAGTCGGAGTATTATATATAGACCTGTGTTTCTGACGCTTATTGGTCTGCGATAATGCTCGTACGATAATTGTTTTCCAAAGAAAAGTGTTGTAAACTTTGGGAAGGTTTTTTAACCAGGTTGATGAAGATTTAGTTGTTTTATAACAAGAGCCCAACTGGGCCCACACAAAAACACTTTATTAAAAAAATACATCGTTCAATAACATTGGATTCATGGAATTTTTGATACTAAGCTTGGTGTGTGCCACGGCAATTAAAATGGCTTCGATTTCTTTGTTTCATAGTTATATATATACCCATAATCCCTTTATAACATACGCGAATAACCGTGAACATTCTGCTCCACGCTGCGCCTCCCGTGCAAGGAAAAACTTGTGTCTAAAATGGACGTTTGCGTTTTGATTCAGAATTTTCTGTTTCAATTTATTCATTCTTTATCCTACCACTACCTCAGAAGCTGATAGGGGAAAAGTTCACGCTTTTCTGTTTGTTTCCGACAAAATATTCAGCCTAAAAAAACGCCTTGAGGTGCTTGATACTAAAATCGGTTATCGCTCGGAACGAGTCCCACGAAAGGGGCGACAGGTTAGAAACAAAGACGTGAGTAAAAATGAAGTCAATGAGATTCTGTATCAGGGGGTACTGTCGCGCGATAATTGAATCATTGAACGAACTCCCGTAGAATATTATAAAGAGCATTTCATTAACCATGCTCCCCAAAAAGATGGTTTCCAGAGGTTTTGTTTACCTTTTTTGCTAAATTTGTAGCCGATTAAAAAAAAAGTTAGAATTGCCCATTCTGTTATTGGAACTCAAAAAGGCGATTGACAATTTGAAGCCTAGAAAAGCTCTAGGAGCAGACGGTCTAGGCGCTCCGTTTGACAAAGCGTTTGAAGGGGCCCTGCAATCATATTTAAGCGTCTACCTTTTTTGCGGTTGTTACGTCTCTTGGGGTTCGGGCAAGCTAGCGGGCACGGAGAGAGTAACTGAACATCAGTGCGTCGTATTTTAACCGGAGGACGCGGAAACCTCCTCCACTGACGGGGGCGACTCGCGGTACCGAAAGCGCGCGAAATGTGAGGTATTTGGTCGTGGTCTTACTACTGCTCAGAGCCGCTAAAAGCTTATTTTTAGTCGAAATACAAAATATAAGTGGCGCCCGAACCGTTTCAATTATCTATGAAAACAGTTTTGTTCAGTATTTTAGATCAGAAAAGAAACAAATGCAGTTTATAAGTTCCGGAAACCAGAAATGACCCGTCGACATTCCCGCCACCAAGCGGTAAAAAAGGCGACGCATACTAGAAAGGAATAGTGGGATCAGGCTCCCACGAGCGCGAGCGTAGAGAGGTCCCGGATGTACGTGGCGGCGCTGAGGTCGTTTACAGACTCGAGGACCCGACCGGTTCCGAGCTTTCCGAAGGCCTTCGGGGCAGGCTTGGATTGCTGTTTGGTCGTTTCGCGGTATGGCAGCGCGAAGTGGCTCCCATTCTTAACTGATCTTTACCCCGTGTTTGCTGTCGTTTGTGGCCAATGAAGTGTTGTCATGCGAAATCAGCGTTTAATCGGGCAGCAAATGCAACGGGAGCCGCCCTGGCTGCCCGCTTCATACAGCCTGTTGGCAGTCAGGTCAGCTGAACACGGGAAAAACAAGAACACGGAAATTCACAGCGGTGTCAATTTCCAGTCCTTTCCTTCGTGCTCTTGTTTTTTCCGTGTTCAGCTGACCTGATTGCCAACAGTATGTACCAACTAGCTCAACTAAAGCCCGTCATACAGCCCATCCAGAACATGCTTTAGTGGCGCCCTCTCGAGCCGTCGACACGGAGTGCCGCAGCCGTGAGCGCTCGCTAACTCACTACCCCTTTTTTAGTTCACGGCCACTCAAGCAACCAAGGGCGTCATGAAGGAGGTTATTTTTTGCTTGTTTTTGTAATATTAGTTTGTCCATAACGTTAAAACTAAAGCGTAATTCGAGAAAATATAGGTTTCATAAAGTTACTACGTTCAGTGCGCTCAGGTTCGGTGCAAATTAAAAAACAGTAAAAAAGTCCTTGCAGGGCCCCTTTAAGGGGCAGCTTGCATTTTTTTTCACTGCGTCTTTAGTGAAGCATACAGAAGTACTGAAATCTGTACGGCCGGTCGTTTTTGTGCACAATTTTATACCCAAAGCTAAGGACCTTTCAAAACTTTGTTCTGTTGGACCGTACCGTCCAATCAGACTGACTTAACGTAGACTATAAGATAGTGATGAAGGTTTTAGCGGAAAGTTTTCAGGGTGCTATAAACATTATCATCGGACCACACCAGATGTGTGGTATTAAAGAAGGGAGCATTGTAACAAATGTGCTTGTCGCTCGGATAATTCTGGTGTGTTGTGACTTCTTTGTGTGAAGAGTTATCATGTTACATGCCGACCTAAAAAAAAAACGTTCGATCGCGTGTCACACGAAATTCGTTTTTATATATTAGCACATTTTAACCTGGGGTCTGTCTTGTGCCACGGTGTACGTATGGCGTACCAAAACTGAACAACTAGTCTTGTTGTAAATAACTGTGTAAATGAGCGTATTCGCCTTTTGTGCTCGTTGCGACAAGGCTGTCCACTTTCGCCTGTTTTTTTTAGCCGTTTTGTCTAGGTATTATTTAGGGTAGTTTTATTTGTGTGTTTAAGTTCCAAGCTACAGAGGTGCCTATTTTAGCGTACTCGGTGGACATGACAATTTTTTCGTAGACTCCAAGAGCATCGAAAAAAGCCGTCGAGCTCATAGAGATGGTTGCGAAAATACGAGTAGGTCCGTCAACTTGGATAAATGTTTGAGCCCTTGGCACGGTGATTGGTCTAAAACACTGGCTGTTTTTCAGCCTGTTGCATTAAACGAGTCGTCGCCCCGTTATTTTGAAGTTCCTCTGGAACACTAATGCAATAATGACGACGATTGGCATGATCAGGCTGAAGTTCTGTGCACGAAAGTGACCAAGTTGGGAGGATATGGGATGTCTGTGCACGTGCATCGGCTTACAAGGCGTTTCGTACCACCCATACGTGGTATACTTTGTAGGTGCGTCATTGCTCATGAATTAACATGCAACGTATACGCTGTGTTTTTGTCGTTTTAATTTGGTGCTTGGTTTGGGAACGGTCCAGTGGTACAAACCCGTTTGGTAGAGTGAAGGCTCCCGAGGGAGGGGGGGGGGGGGGAGTGGGGGGGGGGGGAGAATGGGGGTCAGGGGGTGGAGGGAGTTTCTGAGCCTTTGTATGATTCAACCCGTGGATAATTTATTTTTCTCAGAGACCAGGGAGAACCATTTTTACAAACTCTTATTCAAGTGATATTGCTTGGTGCGCTTGCTGCGATTATTGTTTCGTCAAGCGTGGACGTATGTGCCTGTGTAAGCGGGTATTTAAAGGATATTGGTGCTTAATGTTTTGAGTCACGCGTTTCTCACTCAAATACTTGTCTTGTGTGTCGTACAAGCGACTAACGAAGAATTTAATTAATTGGCTTCTTACCATTGGTTTCTATTTTTATTGTACAGTGCAGACGCAGGGCAGAAGGGACGTTTTCGTAGGGAGACAAGAGAAGAAGAAGAGGCAGAGGCAACTTTGGATGATTGTAACCACCATTTTCAGTCTTCACCTAATGTACATTAAATCATTGTATATATCTATATTCGTCGTAGCGCTTTCTTCAGCCGAAAAAAATTACAGGATCACCGAGCGGGAGTGTCTAGTGGTTGTGTGGGCAATAACAATATTTCGGCCTTACCTGTTTGGCCGCCAGTTTTCTGTAATCACTGACCATCACGCCCTGTGCTAGCTATCGTCTATAAAAGATCCTGTCGGCCGCCTTGGACGATAAGCTCTTCGACTCCAAGAGTACGATTTCTCCATAACCTATAAATAAGGGAAGCTCCATCAAGACGCCGACTGCCTATCCCGTAACCCCGTGGACTCTACTACCCACATCAATGAAGACTCCGATATTCCCGTTCTTCCTATCTCAAACCTTCTGGACATTGCCCAAGAACAGAACTTTGATCCACTGCTGCACTCTATCATTTCAGATCTGAAAGGTAACACCAATACACCTTCTTCAAGTCTCTACTCTCTCCAAAATGGCGTTCTCTATCGACAAAATTTTCGACCCAACGGTTGTTCTTGGCTTCTGGTCATACCCAAGCACTTACAAACGTCTATTCTCGCCGAGCTGCATGACGCACCATCATCCGGTCACCTGGGTGTGGTCAGAACCTAAGCCCGAGCGAAGCAAAGATTTTACTGGACAAATATTTACAGAACAGTGAAGCGATACGTCACCTCGTGTGACTCCTGCCAGATCCGAAAAACAGCCGCCTCCCGTCCTCCAGGATACCTACAACCTCTGAATCCTCCTCAACAGCCTTTTCACCGCGTAGGAGTTGACCTTCTGGGTCCCTTCCCTACTTCCTCAATTGGTAATCGCTGGATAGCGGTCGCGATCGATCACACCACACGCTACACAATCACAAGGCCCCTCCTGACCGGAACGGCAGTTGACGTCGCCCAATTCCTGCTCGAAGACATCATCCTCAAGCACGGAGCACCTCGTTAACTTTTGTCATACCGTGAACCGCGCTTCATATCTCGCGTCGTAAGTGAAATCTTGAACCTCTGCTCCATTCTTCACAAACAAACGACAGCCTACCATCTACAGACGAACGGCCTCGTAGAACGCCTTAATCGAACTTTTGCCGACATGCTCGCAATGTACGTTACCCACGAGCACAAAAATTGGGACGTTGCACTCCCTTACGTAACTTTCGCATATAATTCCTCTCCTCATAACACAACCGGCTACTTTCTCTTCTATCCTCTTTTCGGTCATGAGCCCCTCCTCATGTTTGACTCACTGCTTCCGCTACACCCTAAGCCTCACTTTCCGACTATGCATCGGACGCCATAGGCCGTGCTGAAGAGGCAAGAGACCTTGCACGCCTGCGAACTCTTGATTCTCAGGAACGGCAATGCGCCCGTAATGACAGCACCCAGACTTTCGTCGCCTATTCACCGGGTGACCTGGTTCTGATCTGGACCCCACAGCGACAAGTCGGCCTTGCTCAGAAGCTACTACCCCGATATCGCGGTCCTTATAGGATCCTCAACCGAACAAGTGACGTCAATTATCCAGTGGAACCCGTCGAACCTCCCCAAAATAACCACCATCGTCAAGTACAAACAGTTCACGTCCTCCGGCTTAAACCATACAGCCCCCATTTAAACGGCGGGACGCCGTTTCCACCCAAGGGGGATTGATGTTAAGAAGAAAAAGAAAGGACGTTTTTGTGGGGAGAAAAGAGAAGAAAAAGAGGCAGAGGCAACGGGCTTTGGATGATTGTAACCACCATTTTCAGTCTTCAGCTAATATAAATTAAATCATTGTATATATCTATATTCGTCGTAACAATATCTTAAAGTGAGTTAAGCGAATGATGGTACCCCCTAACACGTATACATTTTTTAAAGTTGCATGGTCATACCGTTCCAGTTAAAGCATGGTTATTTGAAAAGGAAATCCCAGTAGCTTGGTCTGACAACTGCATACTGTGCAGAAGGCAGGAAATGGTTGATCACATTCTGCTAGACTGTTGGGTCGCGGTCTCCTTTTGGGACGGAATGGAAGGGACCCTCAGAAAAGACTTCCATTAACGCCCCATGGCATACGTTGTCGAGCGGTAGAAGGGAAAAGTTACGTTCGCTGCGACATAATCCTGCTGCTAGGCCTGCACAGCATATGACGTGCCCCATGGCTGGGTGCCACGTGGATATCGACGTTCGTCCCGGGCATAAGTATTTTATTAAGCACATGTGCTTTCTGAAAGAATTCTAAAAGGACCAGAAACCTACACCTGAGTGGCTGCCATTTTTTGAGGTGTTGTTTACCCTCAAGGACTTGTAGCATGTTCGACATTAGCCAAGAGGGCTGATCTTTCTTACTGTTTCACTGCCATTGTGTGTCACTGCCTTCTGTCATCGTCCAAATCCGAACAAAAAAATCCCCGTGCATGGCAGAGTCGGCTACGTATGTGGCTGTCACGAAGAGGAATGAAGTTTCAGTCCTGCTCGTCCAGTGTTCTTATTTTATTAATTCTGTACTCTTCTAAGATATAAATTATTTTAAGGTGATAGGCTGAGCGAGTTCGTGCTCATTGAACATGAAGAAAAAATAGCGCTTGGCCGTCTTGTGTGTTCGTTTCCTGTCCCTCTCGTCTTTTGGCGCACTATTTTTTCATCGTCTTCTAAGAAATCTTTGCCCATTCACGGCTGTCATCGAGTGTTCTTGTTGAGAACATTCCTGAACGTGCCGCGTGTATGAAAGTAGCATTTTCGCGCTGCCTTGCGTCAGTCACCTGCCGTCGCCGACGCGAGATGCGTGGCACCTTTCTCTTTGTGTTTGTTGGTGCAAGTTCAGCTTATTAAACATTTATTTTTCGTTCTAAATTCATCGTCTTTTCTATTAGTGACAACACTGCACCAGGCACAAAGTGGATAAAAATGAACGCGTAATAATTATGTCCCTGGAATACATAAGCTGACAGTCCATCCTTAGATACGTCTTGAATGAAACCAACCGCCCATAATAGCATATGTTTCATTCTTACACTCAATAAAACACATTTATATCTGCCGGTGCCTAAGTATATCACACTCCAAGTCAACAATAAGAACGCTAAAATAGCGTGCGATGATTTCAGCAAAATTATATGGAAGTTCCAATTTGTTTTTCTCCGCATTATCGCCGTGAAATCCTAAGGGAGAATGTAAAGTTATCAATATTTTGCAACGGCCAGACACTCATTATTACATCTTTTTTATCTTTGAAATGACTAAATTTGCTTTTTTTTTTTTTACTTAGCGCACATCCCGATTCGGCGGGAATGTGCACACTGCATAAAAGTGAATATGCAAAAAGAAGGGGGGGGGGGCAGATAAGTGAACTAGAAGCGCCTGCCTCAACTTTCTGGCTATGAAGGATTGATTCGTTCGTCTATGCTTCATGATAGATATAGCGTAGGTAAAGGAACCAAATTTTCTCCCTTTCAAAACTACTCACACATAATGCGTCGCTCCCGATAGACAGGAGCATCAATGCCCTCATATCGTTTTAGGTTCGACTTCATAAAATGGCAGACGCAGATTTTTTTTATTTATGATATCCCAAGTGTCACAGGCAAACTTTCTTGTCACGTGGTGAACTTCCTAATAGCTTGAGCCTGATACAAGTAGTCTGGTCACACCAAGCGCTACAATCTTGTAACAAATGCTCACTTTCAATCAATTTGGAAGATTTCTTATTTGCACAGCGATTGTTCATCTGAATTTGTATTCCCTAAACGTTTTGTGCGTTTTCCAAATGCCTTTGTGCAAGACCATGTTCACGCATCGCACACGTTGTAATGCATATGTCACGATGTTATTATAAAACTTCAGGAACTACAGAAGATTCCCTGTCCTTTAACCAATCTCGAATGTTTCTCGAATAATGTGATTTGTCACAAGATAATTGACAGCTTCCTTTTAGCCAACTCAAACGCCAAAGCTCTTATTCATAGTTGTATTCATACATTTATAAAGCATATTTAAAGATATTTTTGCGTCGACAGCCTGCTCAGCGGATGGTAGAGTATGTGGTTTTTAAAAGAAAGCACACATCAACCGTCTTTTTTTTTGTTGCTTTCAATAATCAATATTCAATATATTGATTATTGATATTCAATAATCAAAAGCCACTTGGTAAAATAATTCCCCCAAAGGGCGACTTTTGCCATTACACCAGGGCACAGGCCTTAATATTTCCAACAAACAGCTCAAAATTGTGTATTGGAGAATATAAGGTGTTTGTTTTAATCGGCTGTAAAATTCAGGAAACCGTGAAGCACTGTTTTGTCCACGCGAGAAGAGCATGCCTAATATTTAAAAAAAAAAAAAAAATGTGCTGGAGTTATTGATATATTGGCGTGATTCCAAAATTTCTCTGATGCATCAATGTAGACCAGGTTTTGAGGCAATGTTACGCAATAGTCAGAACTACTATATGACCGGTATTTTATTTTTTAGGGTAGATAAACACTCAGGCTTGATGGAAGGCTGTAATACCTCACTCCGTCTGACATTTATTTCGCAACCCAGTAATAATACTTTAAAATATTATAAACACTTACTTCGGGTCGCTCCAGATGTTTCTAGAATAAAGCACTTGTCCCCTGGGTCCGCAAACAGAACGGTTAATACTCCTGTGGAATGGCAAACGTTTAGTCAAACAGTTGACACATTTAAACATTAACACATTTAAACAAACTTGTACCTGCGGAATTGCAAATGTTTAGTTAAACAGTGTTTCGTCTATATCAATATAATATTAAAACTATAAGTTGTGCTGCTTTAGCATAGTTTGAATATATTCCCGAACTTCTCATTATCAGCATACAGCCCACTGACAGAAGTAACAGGGAACATGAAGTTCCATGGTATGGGGTATAGGTAAAAATACTTATTTGTACTATGCAAATAATATTGGTACTACAAACTTTGTTTTATTTTCTGCGCTCTTTCAATGTTTGTATTTGTTATTCAAGACGTCTTTATGGCGTTTCAGTATTAAAATATTTATACTTCGTGTATGGCTCAATAAAATTATAAAACCTATTTCTCTCAAGGTATATACTTGATGTCATAAAGCGTTTAGTGCTTGATCTTTAATTACTATATCGATATCTACAACAACACAGGTGACATACGACTACACTGAAAATAAAAGGTGACGAATTTCGCGCTTATTTCTAATGAACTAATAAACCAGAATGTAATATATACTGCGCAAAGTGAAAGGCCGCCATAGTCGCTGGTAAGCTTCCACTGTGTGTGCCGGTACGGCACACAGTGGAACACAATTCGGTAACATTTCCATAAACATTGCTTCGAGGCTGTAGCTAATAGCCTATAGAATGTGACATGTTCATTATGCAGCGAAGCATGAAAATGAACATGACTTCAATATGACTTCATCTGTTTTAAAACAGAATGTGTTTATGCGCTTCTTTCCATGAAAACTGCAAGCTCTCGCTGTTACACGTAGGTTAAACTTATGTAAAGCATGTTGCCAAATAAAATCTGTGAGTAAAGCACTAATATAAGAATACTCCAGTTGGGGATTTAACTTGGGACCCAGTGATTTCCAGCCGTACACCCTACAGACTGATCTACGCAGAGTACAAAGCATGCGCGTGGGGACAGTCAACAGTTGCTTTACAATATAAAACATTACTAACTTGATTATGCTGGCAAAGATCGCGTTTATCGCCAACCACACACTTTCTGTGTGTTTTACGAATGGGGCAGATGTGAGCCTCAGCATACATACATGTTACGTGTTTAGAGCTCAACACATAATTGGCGCCCCGGTCTCTGTTAGCTTCATCAAGCTAGTGTAAATTTGTGTTGTTTGTGATCCGTCATTCCATTAAGAAATTCCCGTTGTCACATTTAAGCGAATGTGAATGTGCGAGAGAGTAGTGTACACACGCCGAGCCTCAAGCTTGCTCCATTGGCGAGAACGTCGGCGAGATTTCTGACCAGCGTTTTCCTTTCCTTGTCGGGCGCATACGTGGGTCGCGGGATGAGGTTCTCGCAGGATGCGCCACAGTCTTTACAATGCCTCACAAGAGGAAGCAGTGAACTGAGTGTCCGATTGCTGAATCGAAGCGGTGACGTGCTGTGTATGACCGTGCTCGTGGTGGCAGAAATGCCTGGGGGGAGAGAGCAGCGTTTGGCTTCGGAAGAGAGAAGCGAGCCTTTATAGAGTACAGGCATATTACCGCATTTGACCGTAGTCCGCTTCGGAACAGCACGAAACGCAGCCCCAGTTTTGTAATACATATGCATGCGTTTGTGTTGAGTGTGTTTCTTCCCTGTGTCAATGTGTGTGTTAGTAGTCGTGCGTATGTGTGTCTATGACTGCTCGGAAGCGTATACCGCGTCTTACAAGTTGCTTATGACATCATGTTAAATGCACGATATTAGGTCAAATACTGAATATAAGTGCCGAATAAAACTTTAAATAGCACTTAAAGCCAAATAATATTTAAGTGATCGGTGGATCACGTCGTGATTCTGGATCTAAGCGTCGCTCATGGAAGCGCCACGCTCGGAGTGGCGCTGCGTGTGGCGTGCAGGCTTGCAGGTTTTCAAGATTATAATCGGCTAAATGGAATTTGGTACTTTTGTGCCTCTGGCGTATACGCCAGGGGCCCTGCGTCGTCTTTAGATGTCACAAGTCATTCGTGAATAAAACATAAACAAGCTTATGGAAGGGAGGTTCTTCGGTGTCGTCCCTCTGCATCTGGATATACGCAAAGGCACATAGCAGCAGTGCATGGGCGCCGCCATTACCGACTTTCAGTTTCTGGTTCCCTCTTAGTTTGTTTACTTTATTTCATCATTATCACATACAACGTTATTGCCATTTCAGATTCTCTTGTGTCCTTCTCCCCAGCTTTGGGATTTGTGGAGGATCTGCAATGCCCGTTTCAATGGCTTGGTACCTCGGTGAGCCAAGAGAAGGTAAGTAATAACGGCTGGAATCTGGCGCGTGTTTAAAGCGTTCATACATCTACTCCTAAACGCATAAGGGCGCATTCGTTGCTGTCTTTGAAAGTTCTCCACGAGCTTTTTCTCGCTGGTCACTGTTGCGAGCTAGAGCTTGTTCGACTGCGATCTAGCACGAGGGGAGTACGAATTTTGTAAACAGCAAAATTAATTCACGATAAGGAAAGAGGGACATTTAAGACAAACAGACAAGACAGGCTTTCGACTTTCAACAAAACGTAAACGTTATGTTGAGAGTCCAAAGCCTGTCTTGTCTGTTTGTCTTAAATGTCCCTCTTTCCTTATCGTGAATTAATAAGCAACACGCTCAACCATCTACAGCAAAATTAACTATTTTCCGCTCTCCCTCAAAAAGGACAGCGAAGGCTTTAGCACGAGATCGTGGTTTCGAAAATAAATTTTGCATTACAAGCACTTGCGCTGGAATTGCCCGTTTTAAAGGAATGAACACAGGCGAGCTTGCGCTTCGAGACTTCTCTGCCCCGTCAGTTAAAAGTCCGCTTCACGCAAGCAGTGCAGCACTGAGTTAGCGAAAAGTCAGGGTTGCATCAGCACTAATGTCATCACTGACTAAGCGATGAAATAGCGCTGCGTTGTGGGCGTAAACAAGAAAAGCGAGGGTCACATGCAGCGGAGCGCTGCTACAGCGCTGAATTAGCGCCATTCGTTGGCGCTGCGTCTAAACGATGAGTTACCGCTGCACTGCATGTGTTAAGGGGCCTTAAACGTAAACGGAGTTTATTAATTGCGACCCTGGGCTGATCGATTTAAGCCTGTGGCCGTGCTTTGTTTGTGGGTCGATTGTCTTGCGGCAACATTTCTTGTTTATGTTACTATACTCGCGGCAGCCACTACACTTTGTAACGCTTAAGTAATATTCTGTTTGTGTGTATTTTTATACAGCCTGAAGTTAATCTGCCTCAACGGGCGACTTCTCTCACAGCTACAGATAAGCAATATAGCCACTACAG
This sequence comes from Ixodes scapularis, assembly GCF_016920785.2. Lineage (NCBI taxonomy): Eukaryota > Metazoa > Arthropoda > Arachnida > Ixodida > Ixodidae > Ixodes > Ixodes scapularis. The sequence continues at coordinate 104,529,175 of NW_024609880.1, read as the reverse complement.
TACAACCGCAAGCCTGGGTTCCTTAACGTGCACCACGCAGTAGTGATACATGACCGCACGCCGGTACGATGCTCATCCAGATCGAAACGGGCAGGCGCGGGGATTGAGCACAGGATCTCTGGGTTCTGCAGCGCGAGCTTTCGCTCCACGTGCTCCCAGCTGATGTGCGCTAGCCCACTCGGCCACCGATTACCCCCCCCCCCCCCCCCCTCCCTAAAGGAAGTACGGAAACGAAATTCTGGAGCTCATTTCTTCGCTTAAGCATGATGCAGGTAACAGTATAACCACAGGAACATCAATATTTCGTTGAAAAACGCAAGAACAGATTATTTAAACTGAAGTAAACAATAACCGAAAACCACCTGTTTTTCGGTTATTGTTCATCGGCATCGGCCTCCGACGGTAACGCCACTATATAGGAAGTACGCTCACTGGTAGAGATTACCTAGGCCGGAACGTAATACCGAAAGTTTGGTGAAGAAAGCCAAAGCACAGTTGGCTACCTTGAATTCAACCCGTCGGCCAATCGCTTCCATTCATTCTTTAACGTCAAGAACCGTCAGGGGCTGATTTTTTTTTTTTTTTTTTTATTTCAGCTGGGCGCGCGCTTTATTTGACGTCACTCTCGCCGAGGGATGCCGACCTCTCGAAGTGGCCCGGGTTTACGTCTCAGAGCTGTGCCGGTATCCACTTCTACATCTCGTTACTAAGTGCGAGGATACGGCTTTACCTAAGTACGTAAAACTTGTGGGGTCCCGTCGGCATCCCTTCTGGTCGACAACCGGACGCCGGCGCCTGGAGACTCGTTTTCGGTCCCCTCCGTGGCAAGGACGGCGCCTTTGAGGTTTGGTTCCCGAGCGCCTCCTCTCTCGGGACCCATCTTGAAGACATTGGCGGTGTCGGCGGTGGACATCATAGGACCCCCCCTCCCGGACAGCGTCGGCGCCCGAGGCCCTGCACGTGCTACGGCAGAGCCAGACGGGGAGCTCCAGCGAGAGACCGCCCAAGATGGGAAAGAAGAGGCTCCGGCCGGTCTGGTACGCGGTGACGGCGGGAACGGCGGGGAGGGCTCGGACGACGGGAAATAGGGTGGGGACTCTTGCGCGGGAAACGGGCCACGACGGACGTGCGCGGGGGTGGCGACCGCGACGTCGGCTCGGGCGACTGCCCGGTGACATGGTCCGGATTCAGACCCCGGATTCGACCCTCGACGGCGACGTCCACAGGACGTGGTGTGGACTAACACCACACGGACGATCGGCATGCAGCGAGCAGTGGCGGCGCACCCCCTCTAGGTTTCCTCGATCACCTGTCCCGATCCCGAAACCCCCCAGCAGAATGTGAGTGGAATAAACCCCTTCTGCCGAGAGCTATGCGTTGCTGTGTCATGTTCATCCGGAGACAGGGTCCCGGGGAATCGGACGAGAACCCTACATAATTGGCGCCCAACGTGGGGCCTGATTTACATTCCGGCTAGAGTTCCGATTCCTGGCCTGTTTCCGGTTGGATGGGGGCATTGCTTCCGCACTCCTTTTGGGGGCGATCCTCGTTGTAGCAACGCCGCACGAGATCCGACATGATCGTTTGCTTGATGAGGAAGCGCGGACCTAGACGTTGTCTTTTCTGACAATCCTTTGTCCCAATCAACCAGGAGTTTATCCCCTGTGGCGAGGAGAGCCTTAATCTACTGTTTAGCTGTGCCGTCGGATGCTGGCAGGTCTATCCTTCAGCTTCTTGACGCCGCGCAAGTGTTCAATGTGCGTGGATATTCCCGCCTTCTTTGAGGCCTGCAGTGTCGGGTGTTCTGTCGCCCCAACTACGCCTCCGGCCGTCTACGTCCGATCGGTGAGATGTCGGCTCATTTATTAGGCGATTAGACGCGCGCGGCCGCCTTTGTTCGGGTGTCGTTGCAGTGCTTTGGATTGACTGTTTTCGACTGCTCGCGTCAGAGAGGGTTCGCTGTGGGGGTATCTCAATACTACTTGCATTGCGGACGGCGGTTGCACGGACTGCATCGAGAAATTATTCCCGAACTGCATTTTGTCCGAGGGGAGCCTAGCGCTCGAGTTTTACTGCACGCTCGCTCTCAGCTGGCCTTGTTTTGTGCTGTCGGCGCGGTTTTGAGTACCGTGCGTCCACAGCGTTTGGGTACAATATGTGCTCTTGTGGCTCCGACCGCACTGATGCAGTACCTTGCGGCCAGAGGTGATACCTTGGGACTAATCCCCCCAAGTGTTGCCAGATACGCGATGCCTGGTGCGATTGCATCGGAATTCCGAGAGCCACCGAGTTTCCGTGCCCACCTTGTCAGTGGCTGTGTGTAATGCTCCGTGGGGTCCAGGTTGACGCGATTGTCACATTCCGTTCGTCCCTGGCTGTAGAGTCGTGAGGGTGATCCCGCTTAATTGCGTGCAGTTTTTGCCGGACCCTCACACCGCCTTATCGGAGTTTGCGCTTCAGGGCGGAGATTACTCTCGAGTTGTTGTCCCCATGCCCGGAGAAGGGGCGCGGAGGTGCGTGCCCTGCGTTGCCGCTGGGCATGGTACCGGTTCTCCGCCGTGTTTGGTACGCGTTGGGACGCGAGGGCGTGCGGAGGGATGACGGGTTAGACTTAAAGGGGGAAAGACGGTTAGGTGGGGAAGGAGACGTTCTCGTGTAGTGAAGAGCCTCACGGAGGAGGTGGCGGTCTTGCGATAATGAGACGAGTTGTTGATAGTTTTATCCTGTACAGCTGCGCGGGAGGCCCGGAAAAACGTACGGTTCACGTCGGCGGGTGCCCGGGAAGCCTAGAAATTATGGCAGCGGCATGGCCGTCGGCGGCTTATAACTGTTGTGCGTTAGGTCAGCCCGTCGCTGTACAAACTGCAGCTTTTGCACGAACGACCAGCGGGTGTTGGAAGCCAGCGGTAAATGCGGTAAACACTTCGACGCTGCGGAAACGGTTTATGCGAAGCAAACATAGTTTATTAACTCGTCCATTTCCAAGATCGGCCGGTTAGATTATATGGCACTTCGGTGTCGCGCCTGTAGCGCGGAAGAGAAGATGCGCGTGTGGGGTGCTTACATTGTTCGAACCCGGTCAGTCTTTCCAGTCGCAAGAAGACTTTTGGGTTATGCGGTGTTTCGACTTGGTCTGGGGCGGGCTTTGTGCCTACCCTGCTGCGTTCATCCAAGGACTCGTTGCTTGGATTGAAAATAGAAGAGTTGCGAGACGCGTAAATGAGGCACCTCCATTGCTCGATCCTGGCCGACCTTGACAATCGCAAGAAGACTTTTCAGTCATGCGGTGTTGTGGCTTGGCTGGGGGAGAACTTGAATGTGCATCAATGCGTTGATCAAAACTCTCGAGCTTGTGCAGGGCCAGGACTCCATAGTGGTCACTCCACTACACTTCGGTGTGTACCCCCGTTGCACGCTCATCGCTCTTGTTTGGAGATTATCCCCGAACAGTGACGCGGCAACCTCTGGTACACGGCCAGACGTTGCGGACAGAGCCTTGTAAGAAGGACGTCCAATAGACTTGCTGGACGCACTATCCGGCATATCAAAATGTTGTCCCCTTGTGTTGGCCTCAATGGCCGGTACCGCTGGGCACGGGCCTCTCGGGGTGGTGGCTATCCAACCCGATGACGGCATGCCGCGTAGCGTAGTAGTAGCGTGCTTGTGGCTTAGAAGTCGCGAACGATGTCTACGTGAATATGCGTAATGTTAATTGGTACTGTCAGCGGCAGGTTTTGTTCGTATGGTTATTGTGTATCGCACCTCGCGAATGGTGCAGGATTTTAGCTGCTTGTGACGTGCAGGCGGTTATCTTTTGTGCTGATGTTTTGTGTTTTCATCACAAGTGATTTAGCTGTGTGGAAGGTGAATTCTGTTGTCGGAGAAGCGATTCTCTAGCGCTCCCGTGGATTATGTAACATTTTAGTAGAGAACGATTGGGTTGTCTTGTATAAGAACAATGGTTGTTTAATGACTATACATATCGACAATAGTTTGGTGTTGTTGCATGCTTCCTGAGTTGATGATAGGTTTGATATTTGGGTACATCTTTTGAACATGTAGCGTGACGACCTTGATGAGTGTATGCTTAATAGCTTTAGAACGAAGAGCTTCGTTTGTATCTTGTGGCATGCACACTGAGCTGAAGATTTGGTTTTGTCACGCTGTACGATATTCAGTGCCGCGATTTGTTAGCTTATGTTTTTCTGTCTCGAACACTGGGGTGGAAGGGACTTTCAATTTTGGTGTATTGTGTGCGACTTAGTGCCGGTGCGTGCTGTGAGCGGTGGTGCTCTGTGTCCGCTTCTGGACTGTACACCGCCTGGTCGGGCTTCCCTGTGAATGAACTGTCCCGGCGGGCTTGCCTCGTTTGGCACCCTCGTCGCGATCATCAAGGGTGATCGCCATTAGTGGCGGCACTCAGCTGAGCTCCCATGCGGTATTTGGGTCATCTGCGCCACCTCCACTTCTGACCTTCATGACCCCCGGGCCTTCGTTTGAGGGGGGGATGGTGTGGGGTCCCGTCGGCATCCCTTCTGGTCGACAACCGGACGCCGGCGCCTGGAGACTCGTTTTCGGTCCCCTCCGTGGCAAGGACGGCGCCTTTGAGGTTTGGTTCCCGAGCGCCTCCTCTCTCGGGACCCATCTTGAAGACATTGGCGGTGTCGGCGGTGGACATCATAGGACCCCCCCTCCCGGACAGCGTCGGCGCCCGAGGCCCTGCACGTGCTACGGCAGAGCCAGACGGGGAGCTCCAGCGAGAGACCGCCCAAGATGGGAAAGAAGAGGCTCCGGCCGGTCTGGTACGCGGTGACGGCGGGAACGGCGGGGAGGGCTCGGACGACGGGAAATAGGGTGGGGACTCTTGCGCGGGAAACGGGCCACGACGGACGTGCGCGGGGGTGGCGACCGCGACGTCGGCTCGGGCGACTGCCCGGTGACATGGTCCGGATTCAGACCCCGGATTCGACCCTCGACGGCGACGTCCACAGGACGTGGTGTGGACTAACACCACACGGACGATCGGCATGCAGCGAGCAGTGGCGGCGCACCCCCTCTAGGTTTCCTCGATCACCTGTCCCGATCCCGAAACCCCCCAGCAGAATGTGAGTGGAATAAACCCCTTCTGCCGAGAGCTATGCGTTGCTGTGTCATGTTCATCCGGAGACAGGGTCCCGGGGAATCGGACGAGAACCCTACAAACTGCAGCTACGAATTTTTACCATCTCATTATTAGCATCAATATATAGACACATGCAAATTAAAAAAAAAAGATTTTTATGTTACTTTTGCTACGAACGTTTTTACTTTTTAACCTCTGCCCTTTATGTAGACAATAAACTTCCCAAACCACTTTCTTACAAACTGGATAGGACTTGACTGTAGACTTATACTATACTCAATACAAGTAATCGAACTACTCACAATCGATTACCGTTTGGAGTCATTTTGTAATAATTCGAGCATATTTATTAGGAAGTAACCATTAGAGTGATTGGATTACTTTCGAAAGTACTAAACTTACATTTAACCACTGCTATTCCCCCCTCCCCTTTCTAATGGAGCCATTTGTTTCTACAAGCTCCCTACCGAGTGATACTCGAACAAATTCTTCGAGAGGATTATCGGCTTACCAATTTGGTGAATGAAGAAGATGAGTAGCTCTTAACTCCGTGATTTTGATCGAAAAATAAAGAGTACGAAAGACCAGTTTTCAAACCGCCAGGAAATTTGTAGTTTTGAAATTGTGAAGGAACCGGAAAAGTAGCGCATTACTTTTTCAAGTAACGGCCAATAACTTTTCTGCTCATGTAATCAAATAAATAATTGCACACTTTTGTCCAAGATTAGTAATTGTAATCGATTACGTTTCTTTGAGCAACGTACGTGCAGACACTCACGTTGTCACACGCACTAAATAATTGAATAAGAAACCTTTTATCAAAATACTTGCAGCGATTCCGAAACAATCTTGACACATAGTCCCCGAAATAAAAGCCTGTTTGAGAATCTCTCAAACGAGTCTCGTGGCGTAAGTATTGCGATATCGTTTTTTTTTGTTTTGTTTTTTTCGTGGTTTTTTTGGGGCAAAAGTCATTTTGTCTTGTAAGTGCATGTCTTACATAGGCCCTTGAAACAAATTGCTTATTGGGAGATCGATGTACATTTAAGCTTCCATTAATTCTGTTTGTACGTGATTTCTGAACATGCGACACTTACCCTTAGAAGAAACCATAATTCTGTTTTTATCCACCTTTGTAAAGGTACCTGACGATGAAAGTCTGTAAAATATTGAGGAGGTGAACTGCACATTCATCGACTGCGAGTATGTAAAAGCAAATCAAAATATATAGTTCATTCGGAGTTATGGGTCGTCCAGCTGTTCTGGCGAGTTACTACCACTTGCCAATGATTGCTATCAGTGAAGAAAGGAATCAAGACTTGCTATCACGCAATATCAACCATGTCTAGTTTTGAAATCTACTTGAATAGATCCGATATAGTCACTTCACAATTTTCACATGGCAAACACAGAGCACAGTGGAGCAGTGCCGGATGGGAGGAGTGCCTTCGCAAACCTTTCAATTACACACATTACCTGGTTCGTGAGTTCCGCAAGTTATAAATACCGTTGTTGAAGTAGAGAAAAACGCTCCTCCAGAAGCACATACACCTTCACACGAGGTTCCACGCTAAATTTAGTGGGGAAACTCGTGTAACTTTCCCGAAGGGCTAGCACATCAACGCGCCGTCGATTCTTGATCGTAATCCACACATGCGAAGGCAGAGACGCAGCAAGGTCAGTTGGACGCAGCCCTCCGGCGATCCAAGACATGATTTGGATCCCACCGCCTGACCGAAAGACTTGTGTTCGACGAGTTGTACCTGTTTTTTCCGATTTCTTGTCACGGGTTCTCAAATGCAGCTACAACCGTTTACTTAAGATTGTTTGTTTTTTTCAAAAACGCTTTTATCAAATGATGACGACCGTGGAGAAACGTGTATTTCAACAGGCAGCGGCTCAACTTCTGTAACGCTTCGTCCGGCTCGCTTTACGCAGACCCAAGATTCGAAAATTCTGGTGATTGCGATCGTGGAATGGGGAAGCGCGATTCAGCAAATTGTCATAGCGATCAGTGTGAGCGATGCTGTATTCCTAGCAAATAGAACGGGACAACACACTTTTTAAAGTGTCCAACAACAGATTAAACCTACGGTGAAACGAGACACTACGCTGAAACAAAAAGAGGACATCCCAACCCAATCTGAATGACAATACCCATAAAATCTACAAAAACTGCAACAAACAAAAATGGGCTCATTGCATGTAAAAAAATTAGGACCTTAGATTTGTGTGACAGGAAGACACGCACTAGTTTCGGGGTCTTAGGCTTCCTATTAGTTTCGTAAAAGCGTGCCAGTGGGCACAGCAGCCGCGCAAGGAACGCATCAAATATGCCACTCCTGTTTTTCATTCAGATGCTTCTGCATGCGCCAATCCCGCCAGCGGAAGGGAGCCTCGTCACCACGTGCGTCGGTAACGACTGCATCATCCCCACCATCGGCAACGGCACCTCGTCATGGGCGGATCTCAAGCAGAGCCAATGGAAGCCACGAGAACTTGGAACCATGGGACACCAGCCCTACGATATAAGCCAGCTGCTGCCACTTCGTCCTTCAGTGGGCACAGCAGCCGCGCAAAGAACGCATCAAATATGCCACTCCTCTTTTTCATTCAGGTTAGTGACCGAAACTATGGTAGATGTTACAAAAGCGATAATAGATGCTTACTCATGCTGCTGTGCCCCGAAGTGTTCTTTTCTTCTATGTCATTATGCCCCAAAGTGTTTTGTTCTTATATGTCATTTTGTCATGAAAAGATACTGCTAATGCTCTGTGGAGGCGTAGAAGTAAACCCTGGTCCCACAAAACTTGAAATAGTGGTAGAACAAATTCTTGAAGGTCAAAAATGCATAACCAACGATGTAAAACAGATCAAAGATAAGCAAAATCAGTTCCAAACTTCCGTAGATGAAATGAGCGGAAGGATTGCTCGTCTTGAAAACTCGCTAGTCACAATAAAAAAGAACGAAGCTATCACGGTACTGAATACCTCAGTAAACGAATTACGAAGAACGGTTACAAACCAACAAGCTGTGTTAACCAACCTTGAGGACAGGAGCCGTAAAAACAACATGATCATATTCGGAGTTCCCGAGCCTGACAACGAAACCAATGACGACGTTAGATCAAAAATACTCGAGGAACTCTTTCGGGGTCGCCTCGGTGTGACAGTACAGACGTCTGAACGAATAAATCGACTTGAAAAGAAGCGCGAGCAACGACCACGTCCTATTATAATGAAGTTCCGAGATTATAACGAAAAAATTGAGGTCTTTAAGAACTGCCATAAGTTAAAAGGTTCCAGCATCTCCCTTCAAAACGACTTCTGCCAGGAAACATTACGTAAACCGAAACAGCTTTGGTTTAGTGCGGAGACGGAGAGAGCTACTGGGCGTCGGGTCAAACTTTTTGAAGATAAACTTCAGATCGGCAGTGATTTGTATTTCTGGGATAACGAGGCCAGCTGCCGAACTAAAATAACAAAAGATAGACACGTGCCAGTTGTAAACAAGTGACGTAAGGGCGCAGGAGCGGCAAAGCACCTAAGAATAATGAACGTGAACGCGCGAAGTTTGGTTAACAAGGTCGAAGCACTAGAGTATATTTTGACGCTTCACTGACCACATCTAGTTATCGTGACCGAAACATGGTTAAACTCAAACATACAGGATGATGAAGTAGTTCCCCCTGCGTACAAAATTATACGCAAGGACAGACCAACGCGAGGGGGAGGTGTCGCGATTGTTATGAAGAAGTCAATTAATTGTCATATTATGAATGACCTACCACTCACAGAAAGTATTTGGTGCAAAATTGACTTTCTTGGCACGCAATACGTAATTGGAGCAGTTTATAGGCCGCCTGACTCCCCCTTGTCAATCATGGAATCAGTTTATAACTATGTTGCTACTAATGTCGCCAATAAATCGAATTTCATTATTGGTGGTGATTTTAACCCGCCTAATATTGACTGGGATACTCTTGAAGCTGGTGCCACCGAGGCTAAACATGCTCAATTACTGCTTGACATGGTGTTTAATTTCAATATGGCGCAGGTTGTAAAAGAGTACACAAGAAGGGGGAACGCAGGCAGTTCGGTATTAGACCTGATTTCTGTTAGTAACAAGTTACGTGATTTTTCTGTTGATATTCATGATCGAATTTAAGACCACAATCTTGTTTTACTAAATTTTTATACCACTTCTTCATTAGATCCTATCAAACGTCAGGATGTACGCGTGTATGATTTTTATAATGCAGATGACGTAGGCGTACTAGATTATTTGGAAATGTCTCTGTCTGGTCTCGATGGTACGGGTGATGTAGACACAATGTGGAATTACTTTAAAAATACTGTAAGTCATTGCTTGCAGATGTACATTCCCCAGAAAATAAAGCGCATAAATAGACAAAATCCATGGATAACACGTGACATTATTCACTTAAAACGCAAAATAAAGCGGCGACGCAAGACAAAACCTGTCAGCAAAAGTGACGTTGCCGGCCTCTCAAATGAATTAAAAGAAACAATTAAGGAATCTCGGGAAAAATATTTCGGCGTCACCTTGCCGGAGTTCATGAAGACAGCGCCACAGAAATTTTGGAAATATCTTGCGCCATCAAAACAGAACATAGATTGCATTGTAGAAAACGGCGTTGTCATCTCGGATCATATCGGAATGACCCAGAGGTACAATGAATACTTCAGTTCTGTTTTTATCGATTCATGCAATTGTCCTGTGGATCTGGAGGACGACGAAGGCGTACTTGCGTCTATGCCAGACATCGATATTTCAGATGCCGGTGTCCTTTCACTTTTGTTAAATATTAACACAAAGAAAACCGCTGGACCAGACAAGATTCCTAATAAATTTCTGAAGCGATATGCGAAATGGGTCGCCAAATACTTAACAATTATATTCAAAGCGTCACTCAGTCAACACACCGTTCCTTCGGATTGGCTTTGTGCAAAGATTGTTCCAGTCCACAAATCCGGTGACAAACAAAATGTAGCCAATTATCGTCCCATTTCATTGACATGCACGAGCTGCAAACTTTTTGAACACATAATTTCTAAAAGTCTTTATGCTTTTTTCGAAACAAATAACATTTTTCACAAGAGCCAACATGGATTCCGGCGTGGTCTGTCAACAGTTACACAATTACTAGGTGCATTTGGTGACTTTTTCTGCTCTTCGAACGAGAGAGACCAAGTCGACGCTGTGTGTTTGGATTTATCGAAGGCTTTCGACCGAGTTTCACATAATGGACTGATACAAGAACTATTAAAATACGGCGTTAATAAGCCGGTAATTGCGTGGATCCAGGCTTACTTGTCTAACAGAACACAGTTTGTGGCTGTCAGCGGAGCAGTGTCGACCACCCGCAGGGTTACATCGGGGGTCCCGCAGGGATCGGTGCTGGGTCCAGTCTTGTTTTTATGTTACATAAACGACATCGTGAATGATCTCAGCCCCAACGTTACAGCTAGGATGTTTGTGGACGACCTCTTACTCTATGCTAGAATACGCAACCCTATGGATCAAGAAACCTTAAACTCGAGTATCAACTCTGTTAAGAAATGGTGTGAAAAATGGGGTATGAAAATTAATCCAGATAAAACTGTATCCGCCAGAATCACTAGCAAAAAAGCGAACATCCTACCCTACACATATCGGGTTGGAAACGATCCCATAGCTCTAGTTGATCACTTTAAGTACTTAGGAGTTACGATATCAACCGACCTCACATGGAATCGCCACATCGACAATGTGTGCAGTACGGCTCGCAAAAAGTTGGGATTTTTGAAGCGAAACCTAGGCAAAACCACAAGTCAGGTGAAATTGACTGCATACACAACATTTATACGGCCCACCTTAGAATATGCCTGCGCGGTGTGGGATCCGTACCGACACAATCGAATCGAAAAATTGGAAAAAATCCAAAGACAGGCTGCTCGCTTCATCCTCTCGAGATACCGCCGAATGGACTCCGTTACTAACATGCTCGAACAGCTCAGCCTCCAACCTCTTCACACCCGCCGAGAGATAGCAAGGCTACAGGTTATTTATATGTTTTCAAAGGACTTACTAAATATGGACACATCTGATTTTTTACAACCACCTATTACTAGACCAGTAAGGGGAGTACACAATAGGGCTATGCAAGTTTCGCGAATTAATAATGACACATACAAGTATTCATTTTTTTGTTAGAACAGTTGAAAGGTGGAACAAGCTTCCCGAAAGTGTTGCGAATTGTGACTCATTAGCCTTATTCGAGAAATGTTTACTTGAATTATATTAGACTCTCCATTTCTGTTTATGAATGTGTAAAAGAAGTGTAATTTTCTTGGTTAGATTCATTGATAGCTTGTGTAGCGTGATGTGTACCAGTGCGGTTTTGCAAATTCATATAAAATATAAAATGTGTTAAGAAATGTATATAACATTGCATGATATAAAACTGACGTTCCACTCCTGTAAAGCGCCCAGAAGGGCGCACAGTATTTACAAATAAATAAATAAAATAAAGGACCCAATTGACATCTAGGAGGGAGCAGACTTGATCTGTATCCCTGGTCTGCTGCTTACAAATTATAAAAGACAAAACACAAAAGAAAAATGTAACAAAACTGCCTTCTTTCATTTTGACAGGGAGCACATCTTTACGAGGGTGATTGAATAAATAAGGTGATTTTTTGTATAAGGACTTCTAATATAGACAGAAGCTTACTTTTTTTGTTATTTTTATTGTTTTCCTACTTTTCCCCATTGCATTAGTTTCTTATGCAGATTACAAAAAAGAAAAAAAAGAAAAGCTGTGAAAATTTTACCGAGTAACAAAGATGGTCGACCAAGAAGCATGTTCCAGGATTGAAGAGCGGTCAGTTATCAAGTTTTTGGTTGCTGAAGGGTGCAAACCTGTTGAAATTCATAGGAGAATGTCAACTGTGTATGATGCCACATGTTTCAGCCAAACAAAATGTCTGCAAGTGAGCTAAATCGTTCAAAGAAGGACGGAGCATTGTTGAGGATGAAGACAGGCCTGGGAGGTCTACAGAAGTGAGATCTCCTAAGGTGATCGAATCAGTCAATGACCTCATTCAGTCTGACAGAAGGGTGACAGTGGATGGAATTTCAAGGACTTTGAACTTATCTGTGTTGACAGCACACAAAATTGTCCGTCATGACCTTGGCGACTCGCAGGTCAGCAGCAGGTGGGTTGCAAAGATGCTTACTGCGGAGCACAAACAGAGGGGCTCGAGTTGTCACAGCATTGTCTCTCCCGCTATGAGAAAAATGGTTATGAGTTTCTGAAGAAGATGGTCAGATCTGACGAGACATGGGTTTGGCCATATGAGCCTGAGTCTAAACGACAGTTCATGGAGTGGAAGCACGCAGGCACTCCAGTGAAGAAGAAGTTCAAGTCCCAGCGGTCCACTAGGAAGGTGATTCTCACCGTTTTTGGGGATATGCAAGGCCCAATCACAATTTCATTCCTTGAAAAAGGAAGCACTGTGAACAGTGCCGACTACTGTGAGCTGCTGAGGCAGGTCAAGAAAGACATGAAGAACAAACGCAGAGGTCATCAGTCAAAAGGAGTCATCTTGCATCATGACAACGCAAGGCCTCACACAGTAGCCCTAACGGTGCCGACCATCAACGAGCTGGGCTGCGACCTGCTCCCTCATCCCCCTTATCGCCCAGATCTTGCCCCTTCAGACTTTCACCTGTTTGGTCCCTTGAAAGCGTTCACGAGAGGCACGAAGCTTGAAAGTGACGACGAAGTCAAAAGTGTTGTGAGCGACTGGCTCACACATCAGTCTAAAGATTTTACGCTGAGGGAATACGGAAGCTTGCGTACAAAAATAATAAAAAGTAAACTTCTAAAAAAATTCACCTTATTTATTGAATCACCCTCGTATAAGCATGTGACAAGTACAAAAATGAGAATAGAAAGCCAGAAGCCGATTCAAGACATATAAAATAATCCCTAGAACTCAAATGTTTTACTCTCTTGTTCAATTAATAACAAAACATCTAAATCATGTTAACTAAGTATACTAAATGATACTCCAAATAATTTAAGCTAATAAAGGAAAAGGGTAGAGGGAACGGAAGAAAAGAAAGAATAGGCAAAAATAAACTTTAGAGAAATACAATAGATAAGGAGAGAGAATTGGGAGGAAGGGAAGAGAAAAGAAGTAAAAGAGGAAAAAGGGGAAAGAGGATGGGAGAAAAAGGGAAGGAAAATTCTTATCCTATATAACACACTAATTTAAAGAACTAATAAGTTAATACTTGGTAATATGTGCTCAAGATGGCAAGGGTGGTAGGTAGATGCAAAATAAACAAAGGTTAAGAATGCAAATGACATCCTTAAAATCAAAGGAAACACACCCACAAGATCATGATTCATGAAACAAAGAGATGAAACACCATTAAAATAAAATTTCTCCTGAAACTTTAACGTTAACGCACTGTCAAGAAATAAAATAATAACTTTAATCAGTTGAACTTATATAGCACCACTAAAGGCATTTTGATGAGATATACCATAGTCCCTACTAATCCGTTTAAAATTTTAAGCAAAAATCAGATCATAAAGCATAATATAGGGAGTAGGGCCATAGCTGTGTGCGCGAATGCTGAGCGCGTGCCAATGCCTAGCTTCCAGAGTGATTTTGCAACGTGCATTCCGCACCATCAAGATTGCCGGTCTTAGTAGCCTAGTAATGTGAGCTCGTTATGAGCATGCGCTCTAAACAGCGCCCTCAAGTACGGCGTCCAGTGAATACCGCCTATAGCTTTAGTTTGCAATCCAAAACATAGATAGACATCACTGGCTCTTTTCTCCCCTAGTTAACTTGTTGGTGGAGGGCGAATGGGAGAGGGGAAAAAAAGCGAAAAAAGTTCTTTTTTTGATGGACATGATGCTTTAGGACATTCACACCTGAAGAACTATAAAAGTTGAAACAACATTAATTTAGATTAAGCAATATCCTAACAAGTTGCCGAGTACGGTCCACTTGGTTCCATAAGCGATATAGGTTAAAATCTATATTCAGCATAGGAGATTCATAACTAAATAAATATAAATAATTATCATAAAAAAGGGGAAAGAGGAAGGAAGGAGAGGAAAGAAAAAAAAGAGGGAAAAGAAAAAAAAATTGTAACACTGAAATATTATTCATATTCTTATTCGCGTACAGGACATCTTCATGAAGAAGTTGGATCGTCGTCGTCATCTTCTTTCCGAAGATCGATGGAGCAAAAACCGAGAAAAATAAATTTACATTTAAAGCAATAGAATTTTTAGAAAAGGAATAATCTGATATACAAAAGTAAATGCCCGTGCTAAATTCAAAGCCCGTTCCTGAAACTATGGTCTCCATGCTCCCCAGTTTTTCTGTCAAATTGGCTTTGATAAAAAAAAAAAATAATTTTGGTCATTTGACTTTTTTCATTTATTTTGATTGGATTAAACCTGTTATGCCATTTGGAGGTGCAGGTTGAGAGTAATAGATTTATTTATTTACTTTTAGCCCTATATTAAACATTCTGTAAACATTTTGTATTCCTGGCACTAGCGGGTGGTAAAAAAGCGAGCTCCGCGACTTTGAACGTTTGTGCCAAAAGTAAACGTTATTTTTCATACTTCTTTTTTTATTTTTCAGTAGTGTTTTTCGGTGCCTACCGCTCAAGAGGAGGCTGCAGTACTGCTGCATTCACGCTGGCTTTCGAATCGCACCACGAGACGCAACCGCTCATTTTCATCATCAAATGCTCATGCAACTGTACTGAATCTTTAAAGGGGCGATGCAACAATTTTGGTACTTTGCGCAAATACCGCTTAAAAGGGGTCCCTGACGTTAATGACATATAAAACACGCGTTCGTTTTTCACCCCACGCAGTAGAAGCTCCAGAAAAAATTAAAGAAAAACGAGCCCCGTTACCCCCCTCAACTCGCAGCCAGAGGAAGTGGCCACGTGACCTGGAGCCGATTATATGCCCCCAATGTTGATCATAGCCACGCGCTGGGGTTGGCAAAGCACAGGAAACGCGCTGAGTTCCAAACATTGTTATGGCTTGGGTATTGTCGTCGTTGCAGCGATTGGACAGGGGCCACTACCCGAATGCATGTCGAGGCATCGATTGTCACGAGCCCCGATCAAATGCGTATGCAGTCTTCTCTTCCCCTGTGTGAGCAGCATTTGAATATCTTCACACCTGGGATCGCAAAGCTCGATAACGCAATCCCGGGGATCGTACTGTTGCCATTGTCCCCACAGCTCCGTCATCAAATTTCGCGAAGGAGCAAAAGACGGCTTTGGAAGGAGAGACTGAAAGAAAAGCTCGGCTTTCATCCTTTGAATTCCTTCGCGACGAAGACGCGTCTTGGTCAGTGGCACGGTCACTCGATCCCCCCTGTTGTCAGTGGTGTGGCGTTCGAGCATTCTATGGTCCCACTAGTGCCAGGAAGCTAGTGTAAAGTGAGAAATATTCCTACCGAATGTCGTTGCACAGCCCCTTCAAGCAATCGCGTTCGCAACCGCTTCATGAATGCGGTTGAACCGCCAGTGCAAATGGGGCACGAGGCGCGAGTCTTTCACATTTTCCGTTCAGGTGCATACGCATTGGTCGCGGAGTTGCACTGCGGTAGAAACCAGTAATAGCGTGGGAAAGGGACGCTTTTTACAGCGAAGCTGTATATGACTCGTTGGTCGGATTTGTGTGTGTCCGTTGACAGAACACACCTGGCATAGACCCTTTTGCGCACTACAATTATGAACTGCTGCTTGCGTCCCAATCGACTTCCGGTCGCACCGTCTTTGCAATCCTGTTGAGCTTGCTGATGTCACCAGTGCTTAAAAGCGTAAATGCTACACGGACAGCAAAGTTGGAGATTTCACGAGGGCTTTCGGTTGTACAATATTAGATCTTGAAGGAGGCAAGTTGGTTTACAAGAATACTCGAAACATTTTAACAGATCTCTCATGGCCTCGTTCATATAGCGTTCGCCTGGAAAATTGCTGGCTAAACGTTTCATCTACATTTCAAGCAGCGGTGTTAGAATGGTATTTGTTCATTCTTTTTATAAACGGGAAGTTCTCTGGGACGTCAAAGACTGGAGCACCACCTAGTGGTGTTTGCCATAAAGAGTGCACTGTGCGATCGTCGCAGGTGATACCACAGTTTTGCTAACCAACCACCTTCAAAGCTATGTTTTTTTTCCACTTCTGTTTTAAGGTTTACCGCGTTTGGGGCGACATAAAGGCGAGGTCCCTGTAGAGCCTCCGCCAGCTAAAGTTAAGAAGCATCTAGTAGCTTCATAATATATTTAAAAAAAAACAATCCTAACATATTAAATAAACTAAAAGGGGAAAACATCTAAAAAGCAAAATGGTTTGATATAATATATTATAAATAAACGCCAGTATCATGTTGAGAAATTATGAAAATACTGAAATGTAAAAGAAAACCTTACGCAACAGTTGAGCAATTGAAAACAAATTTGACAACCGTCCGGAGAAGTTACGATGGGGTGTCACTTGGAAGAAAACTAGAATACAATCACACTTTCGGTGTCTGAACAACATAAAATGCACGGCTGTCGTTTTTGATTTATTTATTTGAAGATTTCGGTGCCTTTGCGTTGTCATAAAAAAATAGGCATATCTATTTCCGCGAAATGATGACCGCGTTCCCCATTGAAGCTCTGTGCTGTTTGTAATTTGCAGTTTGCAAGGTTTGACAAATAAGCTGACTTTAACGCCGCATCTTGCATATTGCCGCCCGCGCAGCTGGCGAAGTAGGCAGCGTTCTCGTGGCCTAACAGTTACCGTGCTTGCCTCCCACGCGAAAAGCCGAGGATCGATGCCTGGCCGCGAATACACCTTTCTATTGTTTCTGTAATGTCGTGTTTTGGCAAAATCAAGAACCCTGTTGCTTACACGAGGTTAGAATGTTTTACGCGCCGAGCTTTCTCCGCCGATTGTTACAAAAGCCCACGTGTCTACATAAGGGGCTCCGCGTGGCGAGCCGAAGACAGTCTCGCCCCAGCGTTCGGTCATGCTGTTTCGCTGACATCGATGCCTGAGACGACAACCTTCTTCTGTTTTGTTTTGGGATCAAGTTCGCCCCATTAAACATTTAGTTCCCCAGTTATTTGCCGCCTGAACATTTGTCATTGGTGACATTTTTGGTGGAGGTGCGGAGTATCGCATTTTATGCCCGGGAAGCGTGCCACTCCGAAGACGCCCCGGCCAATTGAGGTGCTCAGCCTCGGGAGGCTACACTTCGCGGAGCACTCCAACACTCGTGCAAGCCGCCGTACCAAAGGCCAACTCCCGTAATTCGGACCCCCGCCGCAAAAGCCAAAGAAGAAGACCGCGACGATGACTACCACACCTGTCGACATCTAAGCCAGTCACTCCCCACAGTACGACGCCCTTTCACAGCGAAGCCCACGAGGATGTAGAGGTCTGGCTGCATAATTATGAACGTGCAGCCCGCCACAACGGATGGACGGATGAGCACAGCCTCCAGAACATCTACTTCTCGCTTGACGGCACCTCGAGGCACTGGTTTGAGAACCACAAAGTCTCCATTACTTCGTGGGATCCATGCGCCTCCGAATTGAAGCGGTCGTTCATCAACTATTACCGTCTGCAGCGAGCAGGAGGACCTCCGGCAAACAAGGGTGCAGAGTCCCAACGAAACCGCGACAGGCATTGTTGAAGATGTCCCGCGTCTAAGTGCCCGAGCCTATCCGGAGGCCGCCAAGAAGAAGAAACTTCGCGCTCTCATGCGTGGCATGAAGAGTAAAATTATCGAAAAATTGCTAGGCAATATTCGACGACTGTCGATGGTTATGTAACCGAAGTCGCTAATATCGAGCGCGCACTGACGACCCGGGCAAGTCACTACCACCGACTCGCCGGCGCGTCTCCTTCATAAACCGTCGCAGCTTCTCGTCTGAACCTGAGCAGGCCACCGGAGTCAACAGCCTTCGGGAGATCATCCGGGATATAGTCCGAAAAGAGCTCCGGAAGATCTTACCTACTGCAGATCAATCATTCTCACCCTCAGTTGCCGAGGTCGTCAAAGAGGAGGTTCACCGACCCATCAAGCCCTGGACTCCAGTCAGCGTAACAGCACAGGAGGAGCTTGCTCTAAGTTACGCCGCTATTTTCCGACGAGCACCACCAGCCCCGCGCCCGCAGATCGCGCCTCCCCTACGTGAACCTCCACTGTCGCAGTACCCCCGACACTAGGAAGATCGAGCCCACATTTGCCCAGAATAAGCTGGCGCAAGGAAGACCAACGGGTGGCAGATGGCTGACAGGCGACCGCTTTGCTAACACTGCGGCGAGGCTGACCACGTCTACCGGAGGCGCCCATACCACCAAATGGTTCATCGAGGGTTTGTGCTGAACGACCCTCACTCAAGGCACGGCGAACGCCCTTTTGACATCGTCGAATACATCCGTCGCCCTCCGTCACCAGCGCCGACAGCACCACGAGGTTCCCGTTCTTCCTCACCCCGACGTTCCCCATCGCCTTTCCGTCGGTCGCGCCGTGACAGCCTGTTTCCTATTTCCAGCCTAAAAGACTAAGCGCGGCAGCTCCCAGAGGTGAAGCTGCAGAGGACAGACGACGTAAAGAGCTTCCACGAACGCCGGAGTTATCCCACTCTCCCAACGCCATGCAACGCACCGACGCGCCTGCAACGGTGCCCAACAACTTAAATGTTGTTATCGACGGCCACGACGCATCGGCACTCGTGGACGTTGGAGCAGACCGCTCAGTCTTGAGTGGGAGGCTCTCTCACCGCCTTCGAAAAGTAACAACGCAGTGGCATGGGCCGCAGATACGAACCGCTTGACGACACCTCATCAGGCCTGTCGGAAGCTTCACTGCTCGCATCGAAATTCACGGCGAGACGTGTCCTGTGAAATTCGTCGTTCTACAAGACTATGCCAGAGACGTCATTCTCGGTGTCGACTTTTTGTGTGACTGCGGCACCTTCATCGACCTCGGAGAGAACAAATTGACTCTTTGGGCATCTGTTCCGCCTTCACAAAAACCCCAAACAGCGTCAGCCGCCGCCCTAGTTGCTGACGACCACCTGAGCCCCGCGATCAAGTCTTGTCGTAACCGTCGTGACCGATGCAGCGGCCTGCGGCGAAGTACTTCTGGAAGGAAACGTTCAATTGCTCCTGGGAAGAGTAATAGGCGTCGCAAGGGGAGTAACTGAACTTCAGAATGGACCCAGTATGGTCCTAGTGACAAAATTCCGACGTCAAACGCAACACCTCATAAAAGGTGTAGCTGTAGGCTACGTCAAAAAACTCCTGAACTCCGCCTAAATCGCCGTGATTACAGAAGAATCCTCGCCATCCCAGCAGGACAGTACGTCGCCAGCGCAGCTCGACACTGAACCCTAAGCTTCCGGGCCCGAAGCGAACGGCGCCTGATTAACCTCGTCGCCAAATACCGCGACTGTTTTCTGACATCGTCGAAGGTATGCCCAACCGCTGATGCGAAGCACCGCGTCGTTACCGAGGACGACGCCTGCCCTGTGTATCGATCGCCGCACAGACTCTCCGTTAAAGGAAAGGAGGTAATCCAGGAAAAAGTTCCAAATATGCTGAACGACGACATAATCCGGGACGCTTAGGTTCTGCGTGGACTACCGGCAGCTGAACACGGTGACGGAGAGACACGTCTACCCACTCCCCCGCATCGACGACACGTTGTCCTGTAGGTTGTGATTGAGAGATGTTAAGTAATCACATGGAGATAATTTGCACGCCTTATATAAGCTTTCACTGTGCAACAAAAGAAGACTGAATGAGCAGAATACGTACAATGCTAATTGCGTGAGAGTTATTCGATCACAAAAGTTTTACTTAACGCGCACATACTGTCGTTGATTGGTAGCGAGAGCAGACAGTCGGGCAGTCAGCGAGGTGGTCGGATGGTCAGAGAGTCGGAGGGAACTCGGTCAGTCGTTCGAGTCGAGGAGTTAGACACTTGGGTAGCCGGGTGGCCGGCGAGTCGGACGGAGTCCGTGGCCTGAGGGTTCCGATTGTTGTCGCCGGTTGGTTTCCACGCAGCTGAGTCGACCTCGTACGGGCCGGCGCCTCGAGCGCTTGGAAGCAGCGCAATCGTATCTCTCGGGGTCTGGGGACCCCGCCGGAGTTCGTTGCTGTGTCCTCGAGTCTCGGCTGGTGTTTCGGCTCTCGGAGCCTGGGAGCCCCGACGGAGGTCGATGGTGCTTGTCGTAGATGGTCTGCGCTTCTACTTCGACTGTGCCGAGCCCTGCGTGCCGCCCTCACCCACGAGCCCCTCATCCTCTTTCTTCTCCTGTTCCGACCTCTGCGTCCTCTTCACTCTATGTCCTGCAACGACTATGACACCCCCTCTTCTAGTTTTTTTTTTTTCTTCTTGGGAAAAGAACCAAGCTACATGCGTCGATTGCGGACAGAAAAATGCACAGAGTCCAGCAGTTCAGCATAAATGTTTCAGTTCGGCGTCAAACAACTAGCCACAAATGAGCCCGGTGCGCACACTCAGTTCAAACTCCACAATTCACGCAAACAAATCAAATTAAAATGTCCTCAAATCAGGTTGTGTACAAAATCATCTTAAACGCTATATTTACCTTTGAAATATTTTACGACACTAACCTCTCAACTGAAGTCATCAACGAGACTGAAAATATAAGGCCGAGACACTACACACAATTACTGAAAGAGGAGGAATGAAATAAGGATACGACTGGCCAGTTACTTCTCTTCTGTATCACTGATACAGCAACCAGACACCTCGCCCTATCTTGACCTAACTTCGTAGATAATACCATTAACCACTACTGTTCTACCAATAATACACGCGGCACAAATAGTCACCGCCCACGTTGTCAACTCCCTTAATATGTTCAACTGAAGACTCGTACTCCTGCAAAAGCAAACTCCACCTCAGCAGCCAGCTGTTTGAAGTTTTCATTTTGTTTATATACTGCAAAAGCTGGTGGTCACTTTGAACTACGAATTTCTTGCCATACAAATAAAGGTGGAACTTTTGAATGGCCCACACCAAAGCTAGAGCTTCCTTTTGAACGGTGGCATAGCTCTTCTCCCTAAGCAGCAATTTTCTGCTAGCGCACGCGACGGGATGCAAAAACGACTCGTGCTGCTGCATTAACATAGCTCCGAGACAACGACCTGAAGCGTCAGTTCGAAGTACAAACTTTCTGGGGATCCTGTGCTTTCAGTATCGGTCCCTCTGATAGTGCCTTCTTCAACTCGTGGAATGTCTTTTCTTGCCTGTTGGTCCGACATACACTATTGGGCTCCTTCTTTTTTGTCAGTCCGACCAAAGGTCGAACCGACAAATAATTCGCATAATTAGCAATGAATTGCAGGTAATAACCGGTGAGTTTCAAGTATGACCTCAGTTGTTTTTTTCTTTGTGGGTCGCTGAGATCCCATCACCTTTTCCAAAGTCTCCGGAACAGGGGCGAGCTCACCATTCCCTAGTCGATGTCCAATAAAAGTGGCGTGCCTCATTCCAACCTCACATTTGCTGGGCTTTACGGTTTTACCCCGCGTCTTCAATCCTTTGAAGACTCTCGCTTGTGTACAGAGACATGCTCTTCCCAGGTATCGGTCGCAACCAAGACATCGTCGATGTAATGTCGGACACCATCAATTCCTGACAACATCTCTCGCATAAGTCGCGTAAAGACTGCGGATGCAGTTTTAATACCAAACGGCATGTACCTAAATTGATACAATCCTGACGACGTGGAAAACGCAGTCTCCTTCTTAAAGTCATTCGAAAGGTGGATTTGCCAATACCCCTTGGAGAGATCTAACTTAGAAAAATAAACTCGATTGCCTACTTCGGCAAATACGGCATTTACTCGGTGAATGGGTTCGGCATCGGAGACTAGAATGTCGTTGAGCCGGCGCAAGTCAATGCAAACCCGGTAGTTCTTGTCTGACTTTTTTACGAAAACCAAGGGCGAACAGTACGCCGAAGTAGACTTCCCGACTACCTTTAGTTTAAGAATTTCGTCTACCTCTTTTTCAATCACGCGCTTTATAGAAAACGGAATCGGGTATCGAGGCGTACAAATGTGTTCACCTGTGGTCAGCTGCAGCTTACATTCCAGGGGAGTTGTACGCCCCGGTACATCCGAGCATATCGTAGCGTGTATCTCCAGAGCGGCTGTGATGTCTTCCCGCTGCTTTCGACTGAGATCGTCAGCTAGTACCACTTCCTTTATTCCCTCTGCACTTCTCAAGTCAAGGCATGGAAGTGGTTGATCACTTGTGTCCTCAATGGCTATAACTGATGACACTTGCTCTGTCGCGCCCACAGACTCACGTTCTTCACACTGCTTGAGCATGTTGATATGAAAGAGCTTGGTAGCCCGTCCTACATCAAACTCATAATCGGCCTCGTTCCTTTTTCTTACCATCCTGTACGGGCCCTTCTATTGCAATTGGAGCTTGTTCTTCTTCGAAGGTATTAAAAGCAGGGCACAGTCGCCTAATTTTAATTCTCTCTTCCCACTTTTCTTGACATACATCTTCTTTTTATATCTATTTTCTGGTGCTAAGTTGTTTTGAGCCAGTTCCATAGTTTTGTCGAGACGGCTGTGCAGGTCAAGAAGGAATCCATACGTCGTCTTGAGGCTGGTTCCTACTTCATCTCGAGTCCGCAACTTCTTTAGGATCGTCAGCGGTCCTCAAATATGGCGGCCGTAAATGAGCTCAAACGGGGAAAAGCCCAGACTGCCTTGGGGTAACTTGCTGTGCGGAAATAGCAAAGGTTCTAGGTTCCGATCCCAAGAGCGCGGCCTCTCCAGGCTCATCTTGGTCAACATATGTCTCAAAGTGTCATTGTACCTCTCAGCCAATCCATTGCAGATCGGGCGATAGGGTGTGGTTTGTAATCTTTTAATCGATAGTAGTTCTGTCAATTCCTGCATTAATCCGGATGTGAAGCTCGCGCATTGATCCGTTAAAATCTTCCGGGGAAAGCCAACTCGGGAGAAAATCTCAGGTAATCCCTTTGCGACGGCGCGCGAATCACAAGATGGTAACGCAACGGCATCGGGATATCTCGTTGCAAAATCCACCATCGTAAGGATGTACCGATTTCCGCTATTTGAGGTAACTGGGAGTGGATTTATTAGGTCCATGGCCACCCTCTCAAACTGAGTAACAATCACTGGCATTTGCCCAAGTGGTGCCCTTTTTAGTTTCCCTTTCGGAGTGGCCCTCTGACTTGTATCGCATGATACGACATACCTCTTAATGTCGGCTTGGACGACTGGCAAGTAGAAAACCTCGAATACTCTGTCAATGGTTCGTTTGATCCCCTGGTGGCCCGCCACCACACTATCATGCGCAACCTCTAGAACATACTGTTTCAGTGTGGTTGGAACAACCTCCTGCTTGAACGACTTTCCACCCTGTTGTTTCAATCGTCGGCAGAGTACTCCTTTCGATATGTAAAAGTTGTACCTCGATCCATCCTTCGTGTTGTACGCTTGACCCATTTTGTTTCTACAGACCTGTAACGTGTCATTCGATTCTGCGTCTCTTTTACTAGTTCAGAGGTCACTTCTTCCCTCTTGACTTCGCTAGATGCGTTCGTCCTATCCGATGCGATCAATCTATGTGCGGCTGATACATTGCTCATACCGATCGAGTCCTTTCGGGTATCAGTCTTCTTCCCTTCTGAGATTGGTTGCCTATTTTGGCCGTTCCAGTTAAGATCAAGTTCATAGGCCCTTCGGGCTCCCTCAACGTTTCCTACAATTCCGTTATAGAGCGGTGCGCCCATGCACATCACGAGTAAATCTCCAGTAAAATACGGGGAGCAGAGTTTCACTCTCGCCTCTAGCAATTGCAATGGCGCTCTATTTACGAGAATCACTACGCCCGTTTTACCCGTGAGATTTGCGTCTTCAACTAGGCTACTTCGAACGATAACTGTGTTACTGCCTCTCTCGCGCAGCACACTCACCGGTCTTTCGTTTAGCAAAAGGTAAGACAGGCATATTGTTAGATTCGATCAGTCTCGTCTGTTCATGGACTGCACTAATTAGCCCAGACTCGGTATCTTGGATAGACGGAGGGTTTAGTTGCTCTGTGGTGTGCACTGATGAGGTCAGTGCGTTCTTATCCGATACCGGATCAACAAAACACAATACATGTGGCTCATCTTGGCGTTTTTGGGGCAATCTTTCGCGTCATGTCCTTCCCTCTGGCAGAGCGGGAAAGAGGGTATCTTGTGTTTGTACCCGCTTCGGCACTGATGTGTTTTGTGGCATAGCCTGCCACATAAGAAACCTTTCGGCTTAGGGAACGCTGACTGGTCTGAGCTTCCACAGATGGACGACGCGACTTTCGGATCACGTCTAAGCCTCGCGTGGCATTGTGACAAATTGTTTTGTCACGATCTTATCTCGCAGCGCTTTATACGTTGAAGGCGTCTTTCCTACTTCCATCCACCTGTCAAAATAACCTTGCAGTGGGGTGGCATACTCACTACCCGTTTCCCCTTCTTCGGGTTTCGAACTCCTGAAGCGAGTCATCGCCTACGCGTCGGACACTATCCAAGGCGGAAAGTAATTACTCCACGACTGAAAAAGATTGGATTGCGGTCATCTGGGCAATCACGACGTTTCGCCCATACTTGTACGGGAGCCCGTTCTGCGTAGTCACAAAGCACCACTCACTCTGCTGGCTTGCAAACTTCAAGGATGCTTCATGACGCCTCGCTGGATGGAGTCTTCGACAGCAGGAGTTGAAAATGACTCTGGTCTACAAGTCAGGCCGCAGGCACAGCGATGCCGACTGCCTGTCCAGAGCCCCCGTCGAGACACCTCCCGGCAACAGCACGGGAACACCTGTAACATGCAGTCGACTTACGCAGCCCTCTTCTTGTTCGTACAGGTCATGGTCTGCTTCCCGTTGCCGGCTTTCGGGCCGATGACGGTCCAGGATTCAAGGGAGTTCATTCTTCGAGAGCGCGTGCCAAACTGCGTGGATCACCGTGACAGTGGATTTCCGCTTCAAGAAAGTGCTGCGCATCTGTGGCCACGTCGCCACATGATCCTCGACGACAGTTTCACCGTACCGACAACGTCAACAGTCGCATCGACATCGCCACCACCATCCAGAGCCGATATAAACGCCAGC
The DNA here is from genome assembly GCF_016920785.2 of Ixodes scapularis. Lineage (NCBI taxonomy): Eukaryota > Metazoa > Arthropoda > Arachnida > Ixodida > Ixodidae > Ixodes > Ixodes scapularis. The sequence goes on along the minus strand of NW_024609880.1, from coordinate 104,503,820 downwards.
CGGCGCCTTCGCCGCCTTGAGTGAGCACGGGAGCACCTGTAACATGCATTCGACTTACGCAGCCCTCTTCCTGTTCGTACAGGTTGGTTCATCCCCCTCATTAGACGCTAAAAGAACTACCAATGTCTTCTTATTTGTGTTCCCGTGATCACAAGTGCTATCTGAAACCATGTGCGATGTGTTGACGTCTTTAGCCTCCTGCTTCTCACCTCTGGCGATGTGGAAACCAATCCTGGTCCGATCAACACCGAGCAGTTGAAACAGTTTAATGAAATGCATCAAATGCTTGTTGACGTTAAGGCGCGATCAATACAGATTCAATCGTCACAATCAGGAATCCTAACATCTATTAACGAGATTAAACAGAACCAAGAAACAATGAGGGCCAACATCTCAGACATCAACTCGAGGCTCCTTGCAGTCGAATCCAGCGCCTCTGTTGTAGCACAACTTCAAACAGCAGTAATCGACGCCAGAAATGTTGCTGATGGTTTACAAGGCGAAAATATTGCGTTGCGAGCACGTCTTGACGAGGCGGAAGATCAGTCCCGTCGAGACAGTCTGATATGTTTTGGGGTACTGACACCATGTCAGAAACTTGGGCCCAGACGGAAGAAATAACGTTGAGCGTTTTTCAAACGTCCCTTGGCATGCCAGTTACGGGCGACTCTATTGTTCGGGCTCATCGTCTCGGAAGATTCTATCACAAAAAATGCCGACCTATAATTATAAAATTTTCGTCATTTAAACTGCGGGACCAGATCCTGATGGCAAGACAAGCATTGAAAACGCACCGTATTACGGTTAGCGAAGACTCTTCGCTTGCTACGCGTAATGCGAGAAAAAGACTGTTAGAATTTGGTAAATCTAACGGAGGAACGTTTAAGCTTAGGCACAACAAGCTGCACATTAACAACCGGTGTTACGCTTTCAACTCGACAAATGGCGAAGTCTACGAGCTAGGTCCTTCTAGTTTGCCTATTGTCTCTCCCGCACAGCCGACAATTCCCCAGACACAGTCATCTATTACTCAAGATTCCGCTGAGGCGCGCTCGCCAACGTAGGATTTGTCGAGGGGTAGAGCTAGTCTGTCACAGTTCTCCGACGTCTCTGTTTTGTTTACTAACATAAGGAGTGTAATAAAAAAACGTGATGAATTGTGTTCCATCATTGATACTACCGATGCTGATGTTGTTGTTCTAACCGAAACATATGGCTTTCTGGGAGGATACGGAACAGTGAACTGTTTGATGGTTCAAAAAAGTTCAATGTGTATCGGAACGATAGGCAGGACAGGTGTGGCGGTGGCGTCCTGATTGCAACTGCTGACCATATTAAATCTTTTTCATTAAACATTGCGTGCGATATAGAACTAACCTGGGTCGGCCTTGTTTTGAACCATAAGAAGTGGATCATGGGAGTATGTTATCGGCCACCCTCATCTTCGTTGCGCTTGTACCGTGCGGCCAAGTTTTCCAGTGTGAGCGTCGCTGGGCCGCATATCACAATTCTGTAGAAGTGTACAAAAAAGCGATTGAAGGCGCTAAATCTCACTTTTTCACACATAGTCTTCCAGACATTTTGGTAAATAACCCCATTAAATTTTTGAATACTGTTAACAAAAAGGACCGTTTTTCAATTTCTCTTACAACTTCTAGTGGTGACAGCGTACCCAGTGACGAATGTGCTAATGTCTTAAATAGTATATTTATGGAATCTTTCTCCGATATTCGCAACATAACTTACTCTTCGATGAGCTGTTCCTGCTATCTGCCAATGGATTCTATCTTTGTTGATCCTGCTGGTATTGCAAAAATTATAGATGAACTGAAGTTATCATCCTCATCAGGAGTGGACGGAATTAATTCCAAGTTTTTAAAAAACACTAAACTATACTCATCTCTTATTCTCTCAAAATTGTTTGAACAGACGCTGCAAGATGGTATTTTACCTTGTGATTGGCGAGTGGGGAAGGTGGTTCCAATTTCGAAAGGTGGCGATAAGTATTCCCCTAATAATTATCGTCCCATTTCATTAACCAGCATACCATGTAAACTTCTGGAACACGTTATATTTTCCAAACTCGTACATTTCCTAGAGTCGAATAATTTTTTCACCGAAGCACAGCACGGATTTCGTAAATCATTATCTTCTGATACTCAGCTCCTATCCTTCACTCATGACATTCATTCTATTCTTGACCGAGGCTCCCAGGTGGACTGCATTTTCTTAGATTTCGCCAAGGCATTCGATAAGGTGTGTCACGAGCTATTACTGTTAAAACTTTCAAAACTTAACATTGACCCTAACGTTCTCGCATGGATTCGGTCTTTTCTAAATAACCGTTCACAATTTGTAACAATTAACAACGAAAATTCTCCTTCTGTGTCTCTGAATTCTGGAGTTCCTCAAGGGTCGGTTTTAGGCCCACTACTATTTTTAATCTATATTAACGATCTTCCCATTAATGTATCTTCATCCGCTTGTCTCTTTGCCGATGACTGTGTAATTTACCGTGAAATCTGTCACGATTCTGACCTGTCTACACTTCAGTCTGATATTAACTCTGTCTCTCGTTGGTGTGAATTATGGCTAATGAAACTAAACACTAGTAAATTTAAACAGATGAAAGTGTCCCGCAAGCCTAACAACAGTCCCTGTTACCACCTAGATGGCAACCTTTTGGAGCAAGTGGCAACGTACAAGTACCTCGGTGTTCACTTAACAAATAACCTTTCATGGAAACCCCACATTCTGTATGTTACTACCCGTGCTAACTGCATGTTGGGCTACTTAAAACGCAACTTTTCATTGGCACCTATTTCACTAAAATTGATCCTCTACAAAACATTAATCAGGCCTAAATTAGAATATGCAGCCTCCATCTCGGATCCCGGTCACGATACTCTAATTACTGCATTGGAATCTATTCAAAATAGGTCAGCCCGTTTCATTATTTCCAACTACCATCGTACTGCAAGTGTCACATCAATGAAAAATAGTTTATGTTTACTACTTCTCTCCTTGCGACGTAAAATTCCACGCCTATGTCTATTTCATAAAATGTATTTTCATAACCCTCTCCTACGCAATCGGATGATTACTCCCCCCTTTTACATTTCATCCCGTCTTGACCATCAGCATAAAGTTGGAGTTCCAAGTTCGTTTACCACAACATTTCAATCTTCTTTTTTACCCCGCACAGCCGAGGAATGGAACCACCTCCCAGGTTTGATTGCTACTATAACTGATACTAACTTGTTTAGAAATTCCATCACTAGCTATTTTAGCAGTGACCCATGACCTATTATTATTATTATTCTTTGTTTGTTGTATATTTAATATTGTTGACTTGTTACTATATTACTATCTTTGTTTCATGTATGTTCTCTCCCCCTCTGTAATGCCTTCGGGCCCTGAGGGTACTTTCAATAAATAATAAATAAATAAATAAACAGCGACGACGATAACGGCGAGTGCTTCCGAGGAGCAGTGAACACCGACGACATTGCACGACGATCCTGAGCTTCGCACGCTATTTGAGCACCTTGAAGGACGAGGAGGTACTATCCCCCGTTTCTTCTCGAGAGCCCAGGCGACTTTCGCCATTCGATAAGGTGTACTTTACAAGAAAAACTTCGGAGACAACAACTCGCCATGACTGCTGGTAATTCCTACCGACCTTAGAAAAGAGTTCTTCCAAGCCTGCGACGACAACCTGATGTACTGACACCTTGGTTACAGCCATACGCTGGCCCGAATTCGTTAAAGGTATTAGTGGCCGAAGCTCCCGAAGACCGTTCACCTCTACACACGATCGTTCAACGAGTGCCAGCGAAGCAAGAAATCGCCATCGACGCCGGCAGGTCTCCTGAAGTCGATTCCTCCTCCGACCACGCCGTTCCAGCAGATCGAAATGTATTTACTTGGCCTTTGCCACCATCAGCGTCGGGAAACCTCTGGATAATCGTCGCTACGAATTATTTCACGCGGTACGTCGAAACGAAATCCCTTCCTTCAGGAACTGCTGTGGAAGTCGCCATGTTTTTCATGGAGTCCATCGTCGTCCCCCACGGCGTGACCACAGTATGTAAGGCCATTAGTCTGAGGAGGTACCATCCTCAGACTAATGGCCTTACATACTGTGGTTGGTTTGCCTTGCTGCATACCCGACCCGGAGGGATAACACGGAGCCAACGGTTTCAAGAACAAGAAGCTACATTTATTAGGACAAGGGATATTACAATACTAACATACTTATTCCAGCGCGGCGGTAATCAGCCGACTGCCCTTCGCGCCGCTTCTGCCTCGCCTTATCTGGGCGAGCGGCACGAGGCGCGCGGGGCCGGCTGCTTGCCGCCACCTTGCGGCCGAATGATGGCCGTGGTATTTCGGGGACCTTGCAACTATGTAGATCGGGCCCCTCACACTCTCCCTCCCTTAACAGTCGCGGATGTCAATGACAATGTTGTCGACGTCGAAGGGTGGGGCGCTGTGGCGCATGAGGTCCAGCCGGCGGCGCTGGTTCGGCGCGATGGCCCGCTCCAGGTCACGGGTTCCCAGCCTCTTGATGCGGGCGATCCTATCGGCGTCTGCCCTTTCTCCGTGCAGCTGGCCACGAAGGTGGGCCGCACTGGATATCTCCGGCGCCCCACAGAGTGGGCAGTGGAGGCGCAACTCCTCGGGTGTGTATTGCGCAGCCGGTTCGGCAGGGTGACGGTCTTCGAGGGTCCGGCCGCGGAACGGCTGCGGAACGTTGGCTGGAGGGCAGCCATTCTTGGGCGGGCTGCTCTTTCCGGCGAGGCGACGAGAAACCAACGAGGTTATCGGAAAGGCGTTCGCCCGATCCCTCCGCTCAATAGTAATCCGGGTCACGCAGAGCTCCTCGACGACGCGAGCTGGTGGCACTTCGCGTACTTCGAGGTCTGGTAACGCCTGCCTCAACTCCTCATGAGAAGCCACCACCGCTTGGTAAGATGGCGGTGTTGCTTCTGCGCTCGGGTAAAGGTTGCCCAACGCGCGAGGAACAAGCACTCGGCGCGAGAGCCCTAGAAAATAAAGAGCCAGGGACCGTGCCGGGTGATCCGTGTCATCTAACGCTCCTACAAAGGTGCGTAGGGAGAGAAGGCGTCACACCGTGTCGACGCAGGGCATGCCCCTGCTGCCTAGTGACGTTGGAAGGCGGAGCACTGACCTCGTTACTAGCTCGGTACCCCTGCTCCAGTAACACCGGAAGCGACATGAGGTGATGCGCCTAGTGAACCGAGGCGGGGGGAGTGCAATGTGGGCAATATAGAAAAGTTGCCCACAAAACACTGCTCTTACTAGGTGAGCTCTGTGGCGGAGGGAAAGCGTAAAGTTCCCTGTAACAGCAACCTGACGTTCAATCGCGAATGCCACAACCTCCCACGTGCGGGGTGCCACTCCATGACAGTCAGAAAATACGCCGAGAGCTCGGAGCTCGTTTACGACCTGGATGTCCGCAGATAGGGCGGGGAGGGGAACCTCCCAACTCCAAAGCCTCATTCTTGGTAGTCTTTAAACACTCTCCAGAGAGAGCGCCGTACTCCAAGAACAGCTGTCCAGCGGTTTCAAAACTGTAAGAGTCCGGATAAACAAACTGACGTCATCTACGTACGGGCTAACCACGACTGTGTCCCTGCCGGGGAGCGGAAAGCCACAAATACGGGAGCAGGATGCAAGACGTCGGTGAAGCGGATCGAAGCTAAGCACGTCGAGTAAAGGCCCGTTCACACTCTTGCGACCTCTTGAAACTGGGTTCCTTAAAGGGAAGCTGAAACACTTCTTAAAAAAAACGAGTTAGAGGTGAATTCTGGCGTAGTTTTATCCCGTGAATCTGAATATCACTTTTGTTTTCTCCGAAGATGCAACTAAAAGCGAGAAAAAGCGAAAAAACATTCGACCAGTCGTGACGTCATACTAGGATCTTCGGGCCTCCAAGCGCGTGTCGCTCGTGTGTTCAGCGCGTGCAACGGCAAGCTTGCCAGGTATATTTCCCCGCACTGACACCAGTCGTGACGTCTCTTTCTGACCTTTCTGAAAATAGCAAGAGTGCGCGTGCATAGCTTTGACAGACGCTGAAGATGCGCGAGAGCAGATATTCCGAACGCTCCTAGTGTGACGTCACGCCCCGGGAAGGAGGGGCTTCGGCGGTACTTTAAAAATTAATTTCTGAAGCCTCCGTGCACCAAATTGAAAAATAATCTTGATATTCCTGATCCTGGAGGTAGAATGAAGGCCATTGAAATGTTTTTTCTCAAATAGAGAACCGCTTCAGTTTCCCTTTAAAACCTCTTACGAGAAGACACGCTGGCGCCATCTATTGGGTAGCAGTGTAAACTTGGCGGTCCGGCATATTTCCTATTTTTCTCGCGCATTATCCTTTCTTTCTTGGCTCGAGAAACTTTTGTCAACGTTATAAACGAGCCTTTCTTATATTTAATATGCACACTTGACCTCGGAAATCCCGCAAAACCTTCGCTCTTGTGAAATGCAGTCCCAGGGTCACCGGATACATGGCGCCAGCGTGCCTGTGTGTTATCTCGTCTTAAGATATTTTAAGAAGTTTTAACAGATCTCGTCTCTCTGTAGTACTCGATTGCAAGAGTGTGAACGGGTCTTAAGGGAGACAACAGGCAGCCCTGTCGTACTCCCCTGTTTACTGGAAAAGGTGGAAGCAGACACCCGTTGACTTGCAAATGGCCAGTCACTCCACTGTATAGGGACTGAAGTAACGAAATGAAAGTCTCGGGACAGCAAAAGGCTCTCAGGACCCCGAACAGAAAACGATGCTCAACCCAAAAGCCTTCGCTTGATCGAGGGAGACAGAGGCCACTGACAAATGGTTGAAATTCGCGTTCGAAAAGAGGCCTCTTTGTGGGAGTGACCGGGCTCACAACAGGAGGCATGACCGTAATGGAGGCGCGAGACGAGTAGAGACGCTACCATTTTATAGTCTGTGTTCAACAAAGTAATAGGTCGCCAAGCCGCAGGATCCGATGGAGAGCCACCCTCGTTGCGGAAGAAAATGACGCGACCTCGTCTGGAGGATGGTGGAACTTCGCCTATCTCCAAAAGTTCTACTTCAACAAGGTGGAATAGGGGGTTCGCAAGGACATCCCAGAAAATGACGTAAAATTCGCCTGGCATGGCGTCGGGGCCTGGGGCAGACCCGACCTTCATAGCCCGGAGGACGTCAGAGAGTTCCTCGCGGGTTGTAGGACGAAAGAGAAAGGAGCCCAGATCCTCAGGGCAGGCCGGGAGATCTCTGCAGAACATGCGAACCTGTTCGGCGAAATTTAAGGTGTTCAGGGCGGGCTCCGAGCAAAAGAGGGACGAAAAGAACTTTTGCAACACGTCGCCGACTTCACGGCGGTCCTCCGAAAGGCTACCGACCGCGAGATGTACATTGGGAACGTGCGAGGGCCCTTCCCCACCGGCACGTGTGGCACGGAAGCAAAGGAGCACCTCCGGGTCGTCCACCGAACGGTCACAAAGCCGCTGCGCCACAGCATTTTGAGAGGACGCGCCCAACAGAGGTTGGTGGCGATCGCGAAGGACCGCTAGTACTCAAACATCGAGCAGCACACCTCCACGCTGCACAATGCGAATGCGACGGACAACCTCATTGAGGGCCTCTGTCGCCCCGGCGCCAAAGCGACTTCCTAGCCGCCGTCGCGAAAAACCGGTAGTCAGTCTTTAGCACGTGGTAGCAGGCGGGAGACAAAGGAACGGCCGCCAGTGACGCCAGAATCGATTGTGGTAAGCTGGAAAAGGACAGCTCGTTCCGCAGTAGCGAGTTGTCTAGACGCCACGTGTCACCGCGTGGGCACAAAAAACACGACAGATCAAAATCCGCTGAAACCGGGTGGTGATCGGAAACATAGCCCGCAGCTGATGGAAAGGAAAGCACCTCACAGCTTAGGAGACGCGATGCAACATGTTGCTCGCCATAGACGCGGTCCAGGCGGCTCGACGACGTGCCCCGCGACCAGATGGAATCGTAAGCAGCGCCATGTATTCGACCCAGGCGTCGCGGAGGTCGTGAAACCCAAGAAGTCGATCCAGCCCCTGGACGTCAGAGGTATTCTGCCGGTGACAAGCCCACGAACGTCTCGCGAAGGGTCTGTTACACAATTGAAGTCCCCGCAGAGGAAGAAAAAACCGTCCGCGGGCACATACCGCACAAGGACTGTAAAATAATCCTCAGCCGGCTGCGGCCGTTTCGTACTGAAGAGGAGATGCTTATCGCGCGAAACTTGGCATGACCGACCAAAAAAAAATGTATACAAGGGTGCGACCGACCAGGTCGCAAAGTGAAAAATCACCCCGCAGAAACCGAGTGCGGATAATTGAAATGCCAACACCACGCCCGCTAGACGGTGCGAGAAAAAATAACAAGGAATCGGAAAACGGGCCTTGAATTCCGCCACGTCCCGGGCAGAAAAAAAAAGTAGCTTGTTGCAAAAAGAGCAGTTTGCTGCGATTGGACTGGACAAAGTGAATCCCCTCGCACTGCTTGTTCGGTTTCCGAAAACCCTGCACATTCAACGTTAAAATGCGTAGGCCCATGAAAATAAAGAAAAAGCAAAACATGGCAGACAGTTGATTAGAATTCCATTGATTCCGCTTAGTCAAAATTGTCCACGCCGAGACGCTCCATTTTTTCTAACGAGGCGGGAGTCGCGTCCGAGCCGCCGCTAGCAGGCGAGAAAACGCGCTTGGCATCCGAGCGGTCGTCTGGCATGTTGGCGTCGGGAGACGCGGACTCTGCGGACGACTCACGTGGCGTCGTTGTCGTCGAAGATTCTGGCGTAGAGGGTGAATGTCCCTGGCCTGGTGTCACGTCGGCTTCCTCAGCGATGAAGAGGCGGTCGGAATCGTCGCTCAGATCGTCGACATCAGTGCTGCGAGATTCGGAGGCGGAGGCCGCGTTCGACGAAGTGTCCGATGTTTGGCTGTCGTGTGTAGCGGCCTCGTTCATTGGAACGCGCGAGGCTTGGCTGCCGGGGATGGCGGCCGCGTTCCATGGAATGACGAGGTTTGGCCGTCGGGGGCCGGCCGCGTTCGATGGAACGCCCGAAGCTTGGCTGTCAGAAACTCCGGCGTCCGTCGAAGCGTCGGAGTCCCAGACAACAGGGGGGGGGGGGGGGTCCGCAGGCGGATGGACGGGTTCGAGTCATCACCGGAATTTTCGGGGGCTGGGAGGGCAACGGGAGCGACAACTCGCTGCGGGGGGCGTGGGCGAACCTCCCTGGGTTGCTGGGTGGCGGTGGTGTAGGACTTAAGCTGCACGCAGACCGCGGTCGCGTGGCCGTGGCCGCACCGCTGGCACGGGGCCGCGCAACCTGCCGTCGCATGCCCATACACGCCACATTGGTCGAAACGTGGAGTCTTGCACGCGGGTGTGATGTGACCCTCCATCCCGCACCGGCTGCATACGCGTCGCAGACCGCGGTAGTCGGCCATCACCTGGCGTCCCTGGATGTGGACGATGTTGGGGCCCGGCTTCGACATCTCCATCTTGACCACCCGGGTGCGCGTCCTGACGTGGGCTCCCACTGGCTTCAGGTGGACTTCCACGTCACCCAGCGTCAAGAGCCCTTGCGTTACAAGTTGTTGAGCGTTGGTCATGATGCTTACCGCCGCCATGAACCTTGCTCCACCATCGTATTGCAGGTACGACAGGCCACCCCCGCCGGCGACGGCTTGAATGCTCTCCATGATGGCATCCACCGGAGTGTCCGCCAAAACGATGAATGAGAAGCGCTGTGCTCTCGCAGGCGTCGACATGGCGGAGGCTTCGAACCCCGAGGGCCACAAATAAATCGAGGTCCTTGGGCGCGCGTAAAGCGGGAGACGCTTCACACGAACTAGCGGCCGCAACCGGTTGCCGTGGCAACCCGCGTCTCCCAAACGGACGCGCAGCGAATTACTACCTAAATTAGGACGAGCCCAGGTCGGGACGCGCTACCTGAAACCACCGGTTAGACATTGTTTTCTAAAAAAAAAAAAAAATTGTGCCTCAAATTCTTCTAAACTAAAGATATCAAAAAACATCACGTACCTGCCATTTTGCACTAATCTACAGTAAGTGTTCCTACAAAAAGAGTTATTTTCCCGTTTGGTGTTTCGCAAAAAATGCTTTCTGAAAGCTCAAGGTGATCACAGTAAGAACAAAAAGTGGGAGTAGCGCTGTTATCGTATTAAGTTTAGTCTCGGTGGACGCTAGCGGCTGAGGTTTCATGGGTGAGTTTCCCAACTGAGGGTTTTAGTAATGTTGTCTATTGGTAACATAAGAGACCGTGTGTGTGTGTGTGTGTGTGTGTGTGTGTGTGTGTGTGTTTGTGTGTGTGTGTTTGTCTGTGTGTGTGTTTTTGCCGACTCTACATTTGTCAATTGTGACAATATATACGTCTTTATTCAGTACGTATAACCAAGGTGAGCACATAGGTAAATAATTTCAAACGAAACAAACGAATATTCCAATCGAAACAAATGACGTCACATAGAATATTACGGGACGTCATTTTCTCGGCTCAGATTATCGAGGAAAATCGTTTTTCTATAGGCAAGTTGCCTTAAATTGTAAATCTAAAATTAGCGTGGAAACTAAATAATAATAATTGGGTTGTGTGTATGTTTATACAGCCTGGAACTTGGTCTGCCTCAACGGGCGACGAGTCTCCCAGCTGTAGATGGGCAATTTAGCCAGTGCAGTACAACCGCTAGCCTGGGGTCTTTAACGTGCCCCACGCAGTAGTGATACACGACCGCACGCCGGTACGATGCTCCTCCAGATCGAAACGGGCGGGGTGGGGATTGAACCCATAATCTTGGGTTCTGCAGCGCGAGCTTTCGCTCCACGTGCTCCGATCTGGTGTGCGCTATAGACCACTCGGCCACCGATCTCCCCTGGAAACTGAATTGGCATATAAGTGAAGTGATGTCAATGTCTCGGCAATATTCTGCGGGAAAACAAATATGGTGCATAGGGGACGGGATGTGAATTTCCTCATTAAACATACCTGGCAATCAGGGATGGGCAGTATTTCAAATACAAGCATTTGAAACACGTATTTAAATTCTTTGTGTATTTTGCATTTCTATTTAATTACAAATTGGGTAATGTATTTGACGTGTGTATTTAAATACTAAAACGTGGGTATTTAAAATACAATTGTAATTAAATAGAATTTTGTGGGAAAAAATGCATCCCTCAAATTTATTGTCACGACTCAGTTCGCTCATCCTAAGACGCGTCCAGAGCAGGAAGAAAACTACGTTCTGCACCGAATGCAGTGTCCCTCAATCAAGCACAAGCGTTTAGTGACTTCGTGATTACGGTGCTAGTCTAGGGCAAGAATAGTTACGAAATCGTCTTTCACAGGGAGGCTGGCTAAATAAGTGCCTGTGAAAACTTTTGATGCTTTCCAGCCTGATTTCCATCTATATTTTTGCTCGGAACATTGTAAATGCGCTTGTCGCCAGATTTTCGTAACTGGTGCGAGTTGCAACAATAAAAAATTCTCTAGCTAGTGCTCCGCGTCTTGGTCGTCTCGGTTCTTTGTTGGTCTATACCAAAATGTAATCGACAAAAAAGCTGCTTGAAGCTCTGTACATTTTTCACCTATTACGACCAAGCTGATTACATTTTTTTTTTGTTATTATATTTCTATTACGTTACCAGAGTCTCGCACACTAACTCCCAAATGTGCGATGCAAAATTAAAATGAGATACCCAGAAACCTGTTGCAGGTGCCCTGAAGTCGCTGACGCAAATTTTGAGGAATGTATTTGGAAAAGTATTTGGAGTAGACCAAATACATTTGGTTGTATTTGTATCTTGCACTTTAATGATTTTTGGAAATGTAATTGGCTTTGTAATTAAATACATTTTTGACGAAGTATTTTGTGCGTATTTCGATACATATTGGCGTGTATTTTGCCAATCCCCGCTGGCAATCTTAATCAGTGAAACATTCGCGTGACGTCAATTTCCACGCTAAATTTGCAGGGGGAAATGCAGGGACGGCAGAACGGAGGAAGGGGACAATGTTCTGTGATTAGAAGTTTACATTACAAAGTGTTTCATGCTTTAAGAGCTTCGCGGGTGATTAGACCGCTTATTTTATACAAATCGTTAAGTTTGAAAGAAAACGCATAACAATAGTACTCTAAGGAAGACGAAATGCACGAATGACCAACGGCATCAACTTCTTCGACTCGTCGTCTAAACTCCACGCGTTCTCAAACGTCTACATACATATCGTTCCGCAGTTCTTCTCAAATACCCAATAGCTTCTTCAAAAAAAAAAAAGAATGTTATCTCATCCCAATCTGTCAGGGACGAAAAGCATAAACGCTTTCTCGCTATTGCGAATCTATGACAATTAAAGCATGATTCCCCTCTCCCTCCTCGCTGAATACGTGAGATGAGTGTATGGTGCTTCAATCAACTTCACGGGGAATTTGCATGGCGGTGCATAACCTGTCAGGGCGGATATCGGCTTTTCAGTTGGGAAAACGTACGTGATTTCTTTTTCTGCTTGCAACCTGATTGCTTCAGAAGTATTTTTACGAATTTCCACGCAGCGCATACTCTGGTAAGCCTAGGTAGAGGCTGTCGATATCTAGTTGGTTATGTTCTACGCGTGTTGCGTCATTTTTTAATCTTCTACAGCGTAATTTTGAGAAATAAGCATACTCTTTCTTAAATTTCTCTCGTTTTGTACGGTGTTCCCAAAGGTTTTGTTTGCATACCTGCATTAACGCACTCCCCTAAACACTTTCATTTTCTATTAGACGAAGCGGGGTATAGCTCGGGGCTATCACTAAAGTAATATTTCTAACTTCTGTGCACGCAAAAAGACAAGCGCATCGAAGATCTGATGTGGTATTGGGTTGAATTAGTATACGTCACATGTCACAGAAAATAAAAAGCCATTGTTAAAATGCATACATTATTATCAGTACAAAAAAAAACGCCAAATAAAAAAAAATAAACCTACCACAATAAATTATTAATGAAATATGTATCCAAATAGTGAAGTACGAGGGAAAATAATAATGAGAAAAGAACCCGTTGCAGGCGCAGCCAATAACATTGAGGTGCTATCCTTTTAGTCAGTTCTGGTCTAAAACAAGAAATGGCCAATTTCCCCCGGGACTTCTTTCTGCATAGTTAAATCTTTCTGCATACTGACGGGGTATTTATGCTTGCCGTTTTCTTTATTTGTAGATGGCATATGAGAGCCACACTACCCAGAACTCAATTTGCGGCTCGAAATTCGTTTTCTGTCCGCCCGAAAACCGCCGATCGAGAACTGGCCGGTCTGAGTCGCGCTCACTCTCTTCTCCGTGGTCAAGTGCCGTTTTCTATGGTTTAGACACAACCACCAAAGATAATCAAAGTCGTGGGTCATTGAAGGCAAACACTCAATATTAAAAATAGTAAAGAAATATGATACCCATTTTTGCAGATTCTAAAAAGACGCAGATACGTTGATTAGAAAAAAAAAAGTTGCACTGTTGCATGATTTTTGCCAACTTCCTCCTCCTCTATATTTCATCTTTCTTTTCCAATCTATTCTCGGTTAAAAGGGCGGTGCAACAATATTCATTGGGAATGTTTTTCACTTTACACGAGCTTACTGGTACTAGTGGGACTCAAGGATATTAGCTCGCAACTCCACTGACCAAGAAACTTCTTTGTTGTACCATAATTTCGAGGATAAAACCGAGTATTTTCATTCAATTTCTCCTTCGCAAAACTTAATGACGTAGCTGGGCGGTACCGCTACCGCCCAGTGACTATATTTGAATGCGGCTCATAAATTGGACCCGAGCATGGCGTGGAAACTCGATTTGGGCTCGTGATAATCGATAGCTCGAGAATCATTCGGGTAGTGGCCCGTGTCTGATCGCTGCAACGACGACAATAGCCGAGCCACAACAATGTCTGGAACTCAGCGCGTTTCCTGTGCCTTGCCAACCCCAGCGCGTGGCTGTGATCAACATTGGCGGCATATAATTGGCTCCAGATCACGTGGCCGCTTGTTCTGGCTGCGAGTTGAGGGGGTGAACGCTGCTCGTTTTCCTTTCATTTTTTTCTGGGACTTCTATCCCGTGGGGTGAAGAACGAATGCATGTTTCATAGGTCATTAACGTCAGGGATTCGTTCTAAGCGGTATTTGCGCAAAATACAAAAATCGTTGCTTCGCCGCTTTAATGTTTCGAGCAGTTATGTTTTTTAACTTTATTAAAAATATATGTGACGCTGTAGCAAAATATTTATTGGAAGTCTTCTGACGCCATAATGAATCGCCTGTCGAAAAATAATCCATAAATTTTGGGGGGTGTGGGTGTCCCTTTAATAACCGAGAAGAACGACACCAATTGTTGGCAAACGGTGTTGGCTTTGGCTGCAGGACAAGCTTGCCCGTACATCTTTGTATCACCATATCAACCCTCTAATAAACCTTATACTTGAAACTTAACAAATGAAAATTTCGAATATTCCAATATCAGCTTAATTACTTCGCTTTATTGCCGTATCTTGAACTTATTAAATGAACGGGACAGATTACTTACCTTCATTCGGTGTTCTATAACACTTACCCTATTTCTTCTTTTGTTTTATCTCGCGTGCACAATTGTGCCACTGTGTCGTTAGCAAACATTGTAACAACTTTAACGCATTGATCTTTATCCTTCGCATCAACTTCCAGTTGTGTGTTAAGTGAGATCTTCGTGGTGTAAATGATGGTGTCTTTGCTGAGCCCCTTGAGAAGCTGTAGAAACCAGAAAAACTGCATGATTTTGAAAGTCCCCTCACTATATGACATTAGCAAGGATGCCCCTATGCAATAATTTTCAGACCCCAAAAATGTGACTGGTCTTTACAGATCGGAAAGCACCTTAGTGCTTTACAATTAAAAAGTAGCAAATACCATACTATTTAAAACGTTTGTTGAGATAAAGTTATAGAAGAAGAATCAACTTTATTTAGTGGTCACAGAAGACAAAATACATGTTTAATAAAGCAGAAAATATGCTGTGTCTAGCCACTTGTAACAAGCCAGAGGCGAGACAAAAACTAAGGAACAAGAAATTATTACAAAGATGGGCAAAAAGCCTGCACCAGCCGAATATGACCAAACGAAGGACACGTGTGGTAGATGCTTAACTTAAAAAAATAGCATTAAAATAAAGAGAATAGAGTTTTCAGTTTGTGTCCTTCTAGCCGGACTAAAAACGTGACTCATAAGAAAACTATATCCGACCTAGGCACTGGTGCTGCAGTTCACGATCTTCAGCCTGTTACATAATTCATTAAGCTCCTACATTGTTTTCGGAACTCACCCAAGAGAAGGGCTTCATTGCTGCTTTGTATGAAGAATGCATCTAATCCGTCTGGCGCGGCTGCGAATATGCACCTGCCACGCGTGTTCCATGAACTGAGGCCGAGTGAGTCCCAAGGCGACGGGGGAGAGAAGAAAAAGCGTTCGAAGCGCTCAGAACGCGGGACCATATCGAAGTCAGCATGGCGCGGAAGTGGAAGGCCGTCGGTGACGGGCCTGAGCTTTTCCTCACTTCTTCCTAGCCAGGTTTTCGGCACTTTCAAGTCCCATTCATCCTCTGAAGTCTGGTGTCTGTGTTCCGCTATGACGGCGCCGTCTTCCCCAACACGACACCTCGAACGCCGACCCTGCTTCAGTCTTCACCCGCCTCAGCTTCGTCCCTCAACCTTGTACTTCGGATCGTTGACGCCTCGTCTCCAAAGCACCCAGCGCTCATCATGGCAGCGAACTGATAAGTTTCTCAATAAGCTATCGAGTTTGTTTCTTTAATTATCTTGTACTTTCCTCCCTCTTCTCAGAGCCATCGCTGTAAGACGCGTAAATTTTACGTATCTTCCCAAAGTGCATCTCCTGTGTACTTCGTTTGTTTTAATATATCGGTTTTCTGTACTGTACATGCAAACGGCTGTCTCATTTCACTGTGGTAATTACGTTCCGAGAGTATCACATCTAGAAAATCTGAACCCTAAACTCTTGTAGGTACGCTTGTTCATGAATGTCTAATCCGCAGAAATGACTCTCCGCATTAAAATTGACTAAACGTTTGACGGAGGTAGCTGCGTTTGCGAAACGTCGATTAATACACACCAATTACTGACACTGGAGCTTTTTAACGAATTACCTCTCAATTGACTGAACTAATCACGAGTATACATTGAGCACTAAATATACAATGTAAGATATCCAAAGTATTTTTGTAGATTCCGTTATCTTTCAATCGAAAATTTTTTAAAAATTTAAAGGGTTTTTTTTTGTGTATTCTAAATGTTACCCATAATCTTAACTGGGTGGCTTCACACGTAGGGCTTGCAAAGTAATTTAGTTTGAAAATCTTAAGGTGAAACGCCGGCCTTGGTTAGTGCACTTGTGACCCAACGGATGGCGATGGGATCGTCTTCCAGGCCTGCACATCAATGCAATAAATCGTGTGTGGTGGCGCCTGGATAGCTGATATTTTTGTATATCGTGAAACTGACATCCCTGGTCCTCAGCTTGTTTCTCCCTGCGCGTACTTTCTGTAGAACGCGCCTCGCCTGCACCAGTTCTCGTACAAAGGGAGTAGTGGCCTACCCTTACAGCTAGTAGAATCGAGAACACCAAGAATTAAAACAAATGAACTATTTGTTTTTTGGT
Source organism: Ixodes scapularis (assembly GCF_016920785.2). NCBI lineage: Eukaryota > Metazoa > Arthropoda > Arachnida > Ixodida > Ixodidae > Ixodes > Ixodes scapularis. The sequence continues at coordinate 104,487,084 of NW_024609880.1, read as the reverse complement.
CAGATGTCTAATTTCAGTTCGCTGGTTTGTTTATTTTGACGAAAACCATGAGACTGGAAAACACAAGGAAATTGCTCTCAGCTGTAGATATTCAGTTCGTAAGCCCAAAGTAGGAATGGTACAATAATCATACGCTTAGTACATGACAAAAGTAACTCTAAGTTTAAATTATCAAAATTATTCTAAATTATCAAATCTATATTGAGTACTGAGTGCAGTGATAAACACAATTACTGGCTTGTCAAGGATTTGTGTTCTGTGGCTAGCTTTTGCACAGAGTTTAGGCAATGTACCAGTGTTCATTTGGTCAATTGTGTGGGCAAACAGATGCTGTGTCAAAAATAAAAATAGGAAAAATGGCGTTGTATAAAATATGGTGTAAGTACGCATATGTCACGCTGATTAACTCTAAAACAACGCGACGTTTTACACTAGCCTTGACGGGATCAAAAGGTCAGGGTACAGAGAAAGCTTCTCCACGTACTGCTCAGTTTGTAATGATTGAATTTTAATAGTATCTTATTGCCTTCAGGCTTGGTGTAAACTGTCTCTTGATAGCTTGCCAAAGAACAAGAGCGAGTATCTTAACTTTGTGCATATGAGAAAAAAATCTTCACCTGCTGACAGCTACCAATTTTCTCGGAGCAGATAATTAATATACACTGGCTACTAAGGGGTTGCGACACAGCGCCTGCTCTCAGAGAGCTTCGGCAACATGATTTCATACCGTTACCGATGTTTTTATTGCGAAATCATTCACTGTGCCATAGAGCGAGTCGACATCATCAGCTGCCGCGCCAAAAGGCAAATAAATTTCCCTCTCTAAGTGAAGCCGAAACCTGACGGCCCCCAGCTTTGAAGCCGCGCAAAACGCCAAGCCAAACGCCAAATGAATTCCCCTCTCCAAGTGAAGTCGAATTCTGATGGACAGGGGTCCTATTGGCTGGCGCGCATTACAGTTTCGAAGGACAAGGCTCCCATTGGCTGAGGCGCGTCAGTTTCAAAGAAAGCCACCCCATGGCGCTACATGCCCGCGCCAGAGTGTGCCGGGAAAAGGAAGCGTATGGCTGCCGGAGACTCCCATATAAGTTTTTCGTCAAAATTTAAAATTCGACCCCAAATCCCTGCTTGAGATGAGATGAAACCACCCAAATTCATTTAACCCAGCCAAACATTGATTTCATAGGCCCGTTAAGGCCTATGAATGAAATTTATGTGACAAATTTGAAGAACAGTAGCAAAGTGAGAAAGTCGTTCTTCCCTCCCCTTCTTGTTTTTGTGTTCAAGTGTTCTAGTGACCCACACAAACCTCTTGTACATTGACACGGCAAAGGCTGAACCCATTGGAAAGCTCATTTTATTTGTAAATATAAACTAAGTGAAGTTGCATATTTTTGTTCGGTATTTTTACACCCCCCCCCCTCTCATATGCACCACCCAAACTCATATATGTTGTGAGTTTCTATGTTGTGTGATGTGAAACTGAGTTTTCCGGTTTCTTCGAAGTCAGCCTATTTCGTTTGACTCATCCGGTATATTAAAGGGGTACGGAAACGAAATGCTGGCACGTATTTCTGTGTTTAGATGTGGTCTATGTTGTGCCATCAGCCCAGAAACACTAGCCTATACTAGAGTGTATGGGCTGCCATAAGAAAAGCGGAAAAACTCCCTTGCTCCTTTGGAGCCCTGTTGAAGCTCCGTTGTAGTGCCACCATATATTGTGTTCTTAAAGGGCAACTCCGCCCGATTCCGATAAATTTAGGCTTACATGTGATTCAAACTCACAAAGCACTACTAAACAACTCTACGTCTTCGGATTCGCGAAATCTGAAATATTATTTGTGTAATACTAATTTAAACATCAGCTGATACCGAAACCGAAACTTCGGTTGCGTCAGGCAACATTGGTCTCGGGTCGTCAGAGTCATGGCCACGCCACGTCGAACCACGTGGTCTTGTGACGTTCGGGAGGGAGCGAGAAACAGGACACGCGACGCGGGCAGGTCTCTTTTTTTTTATTATTGGACGCGGGCAGGTCGCTTCGCATGGCGTGGACGGTGATGGCCCGGGGGAGAGGGGGAAGGGGAGAAGGGGAGCGGAGAAATAGACCGATAAGGGCGCGCAGGGGAGCGCAAACCAGCGCATCCGTGTTACGGTGATCACGTGAACGCCCGGTCAGCCAAGACCGGGAGGAGAAACTCATGTCGTCATCGTTCAGTTTCGCTCTGAGAAGTAAAAACAAGCAAAACGTGAGAGTGACGTAGTCATGCCTCTGACGTAGTGGCTCAATGTCGGCTGCTCCAACTCCGTGGCATTGACTGCGCTGGTGATTGCGCCTCGCGCCGCACGCTAGGACTTGGCTCGCTTGAAAGTTTGCTGGCCAGTTTATTAAACATATAAACGGAATTAGATCGTAATATTTGACATGGTGCCTTCCTATATGATACTGAAGAGGGCTACATAGTTTTCTAAATATCAAAAATGAAGCGGAGTTGCCCTTTAAGAAGCCGCGACAGTTTGCGGCATTATGGCTCGCTTGTGGAAGTTCTGAATGTAACTTGGTGGGGCAACGTGCATTCAACACCATCAAGATCGCCGGTTTCCGCAGACGGTAGGTGGAAGCAGGGCGGATTTCGGGGATGGGGGCGGTGGGGAGGCGACCGCGACCCCTTAAGCCCTTCAACGTCAACTTTTTATAAAGAAAAAGTTGATATACACCAGGCAAAGGGTCAGTTTTTCGTGACATAGCAAATATTAGGAAACAAAATACATCCGGGGCAACGTTTCGGCTGTAACGCATTTCAGCAGACTCCACACACGCCTCCACCCCCCCCCCCCCCCCCCCCCCCCGCCCGCACTCCGGAAGCCTACCGCCTCCCCTTCTCCCCTTCCCCTGTATGCGCTCTGGATAGCGCGCTCGAATATGGCACCCTGTGAATACCTTCTATACATAGCTTACAGATTTCGCCACTGCTGTGTGCTGAAGGTTATTTCTACTGACCGATTTCCTCGACCAACTACTTCTGCTTCGTGAAACTAACGCGATGAACCGAACGCTCGTGCCACATAAAATACCGGCATGACCGCGAATGTCGTTATGGGCAGGCTATGTGTAGGTCATAAGGCGTACAGTCCTCGAATATTACTGCTAGGCGATACTGTCACGCGTTGACGCCACCAAATGGCAACGCTCGGAACTACAGTACCATTGGCCCTGCAGGAACTATTGACGTCATGAGCGCGATACGTATTGCGTTAGTCGCTGGTCGGCTTTGAAGCGAGGAATAGAGAGTTCGCGCCGACGGCATTTTGTTTCCGTACTCCTTCAATTTTCTAACCTATTCCTATATTTCATTTTTGCTTGAACAACTCACAGCACGTGATGGATGACCTTTACATCATTGCAGGTGCCCAGTGCTTAATATAATGAACCAATATCTCTCGCCATATCGCTTACTTTAGCAATGGTTTTGATTCCACAATTACCAATACAAACAATATTTAATTTTTCTTTTTACATTATTTTTATTTTTAATTACCTTTTTGTCAGGAGAGGTACTGTAGCGAATAGAAATTCAATAAATGACACACACTTATTTGTTTTTTCTTGATAACTTAAGTTAAACGCTTAAGGCGAAGAGTATTATGGCGTTAATTCAAAAGAACGAACCCCAGCCCATTTTTTAATTCCGAATGTGCTCAGAGGCCGACCCTACCTCTCCAGGACTGAACGAACAGTGACACACTGAATGCGTTGAAGTCCATCGATCAGAAGAAGGTTAACCTGATCCCACACAGCGATAGTGCATTGTAGTGCTGGTCTGATATGTGCATGATCTGCTCCCTAGTCGTATATATTAGGTTTTTCACCAGCACCGATCGTGTACCGTTCTCAGTGAATATATTAAGCCCCCGACTATTTAATGTAATTTATTCCTTAGTCATACAGTTAATAGTATTTACTACATAAAGAGTACTAAGGATCTGCTAAATTATTGTGTTTTTTGTGAACCATATGGGAACACATTAAATGAGGTTCAATCATATGCAACTGTTCCTATGCAACGTTTCAATGCGTTTGAGAACCCCACCAAGCAGTGTGCATTTTGTTTCATCGGGAGCTGTAGTGTGCAATAAAGAACCATCTGCGAACAGACTCATTACACGTTTACAGGCTCAATTCGGGAGTGCACATTGATAGAAATATATTTTTCTTAAAATATTTAAATACATTGCGTTGTACAATACTTTTCTGATATGTTCTTTATGCCTCCTGCCTTCACTTTCATTGCTGCTCTTCAAAGTATCTATTCTAGTGTTCCAAATAAAAAAAAATACAATCAATAATACGTTGTGGGGATTGTGATCCCTCAACATTCTGTCGTGTCAGCGTTTTGGCGCGCCGTGGCGGCCGCGCTGGCGTACCGAGAGGTGGCGCTGCTTACCACTGTAAGTGGCTTCCTCCTCTCCCCCCTTCGGGCGATTTCCGTAACGAATCCCCGCACAAAGGAGATCGACGTGTCGCTCCTTGATTGGCCACTTCGCCCCCGCCGTTATCTTAAAACCAGCGGACAGCAGTCTCGCTTCTGTCTTCTTCCTGGGATTCGGCGGCGGCGACAACGGGGAACCGTCCGGTGCACCGGTGAGCGTTTACCCCGTCCTTTGTACCTTTGTGAACGACCGTTCGGCCGTGGGCGATCTCCACACCGACGGCGTTCACCAGCTTATACACCTTTCCAAAAAACGCTCCTAGGCCGCTGGCATGTTGCTGATGATGATGCGGCTGGTGTGACTCTCGCGCCCTCTATCAGCTAGAAATGTTCTGTCACTCTCTAGGACTGTGAAGGCCCGCTCAGCGCGGTTCTCTAACTACGCTTTTGCGGTATTGCATTCGACGTTTTCTCGCCCCTCTTGAAAGTTTCCACTTAATTTGTTTTATGCGTGCTGCGCACCCTTTCTGTGCTATCTCCCATTGTGAGAAATAAGGCTGGTAAGTGCCTGCCATTCAAGCTTTTCCCCTCGACATTCACGGGAAACGAAGCAGGTGAAGGACGTCGAACGACCCTCGACGCGATTCTTCGAACATTGTTCTCCACCCTCCCAGAGATAATCCACGTAGAATCCTCAGTAATCTCCAAAAATAGTTGTCCGGGTTGGGGTGAGAAAGGGGTCAGTCTAGGGTGCCTTCATGTGCGCTTCGGTCAGTCGCGTTCATTCCTTTGCCTTGGTGCGGTTGTGAAAAAAGGAAGCTCTCCCCGAAAGTCATCTCGGATTCCGTCCGATCGTCAAGATGTGACAGTCGTCGACTGTGACTGTGATATTTGAGATCTTTCTCAAATAAATTCTTTTCGGATAACGCTGCATCTTGTGGTACGTACGATATATTTTTCGAATGTTAACACTTCCTCAATTGTATGTCCGTGTCCTGTCACTCGGTAAACATGTTATTTGTGAGCTTGAAAAATGCATGCCTTTCGGGCCTCTTCTGTTGCAATTTATTTTTGACAGCAAAGCGCTTTGTCGTTTCACATGCGGCGACTCCCGTGGCGCCGTCAAAACTTATCGTAAGAAAAATACAAATTACTACAACTATACATTAAAGTCGCATTCGTTCTGTCACGCGCGTACCGAACAAAGATAGTTTTTTTTTTTTCAAATGTGGCACAATGCTTTCTCAATGTCCTCGTAAAAATACATGTACCATGAAACACAAAGCGGGAAAAGACGAGAATTTAGCCACCAGCAGCGTTTAAAACTGCGCCTACACAGGCTGCGCCTATTGAGATCACAGTCCACTCGGTTAGGGTTAGGAGGGACGCCGGTGAGAGTCTAGCCTCAAACTCAGTGACTGGGCTCAAAAACGGTTTGTTGCCCCTGGGGTCGAGTGTTTTTTGGAAAGGTGTATAGCTGCTGTGTTCTTGTTATTTGTTTCATTGTAAATAAACAGAGTTTATCACCGTTACCAACGTGACTGGTTTCTGATTGCGCTCAAAGAGCAGCATGCCACGCGAGTACGAACCCGCTTCGCGGTAGAGCGTCTCGCCGCGAACGTGGTACTCCCCAAAGGCCGTGGCCCCAAGGAGAACCACAACGTATACTTTTATATGCGTTCATTTCACGCTTCAAGGCTATACAGGTCACGTTTTGTCTAATTATTTCGTCGTGCATGCCAAATATTCGCTGTTATCGAAAGCAAAGTTTAGTTTAATACAGAGTTTAAAGGCAAACCTTATTTTTCATATACTTGTAATTTACTAATTCACTCTAGTCTAAAATGAACTGACATATATAAACTCAGCAAACATTAATAAATAGAAGCAGGGACACACCGTCCAATTGACACAAAAATATAGATTTAGTGTAGAGAGCAAACAGCAATAATTCTACACTAATTACCTTTGTTGCCTGGTTCGTACAGTGGACGTGGTATGGCACAAAATAAAAAACCGCCAAGGAGAAAAAAACATGCAGGAGAAAGTTCATGGAAAAATGCAGCCTGATTTTCAGGTTTTCAGGAATAAATTATTCATAAACGCTAATGTACTGGTAAAGTTAGTTGAAGATCTAACGGGATACTCACTTGTATATCTTACCACATGACTTTACAAACCCCGAGAGCAACTGGGATCAGTCAGTCAACAGACGTAACTTGCTCCCAACACTAGTTACGCGTTAAGTATAAACATTTAAGGGCTCTGGTGCGAGTATTGAGTATGGCCAATATGTTCAAAAAAGCTTAAAACAAACCCCTTCACAGGCATTACTGAAGCATCAAATATTTTATATAAATCGTTTTCATAGAACGGCAATACTTTAGTGCAAATGAAAGGCATGCAACCTGCAGCTAACACAAAATGTTCAAAATTTTTTTTCGTTTTACTGTTCAAATGTATAGTAATCTTCATAGTCTTGCACACAAAAGAATTACCACAGTGAGTTAACAAAAGAAATTAATCACTAGCTTTTAATTTAGCAAGTTTTTTCTCGGTTCAAGTATATGTAATTGGTTTAAAAGATATGTCACGGAAACCCATCTTATTTAAGTTCCTAAAACTATACCTCAAAGAGCTTGCCTGCTTTTCCGTTAGTACCGTGTATACTTTCAGCCGACGAGGGTGAATGCGTTGCAAGAATACTGCAAACCAGTACAAATGCTAAGGCAGGCTGCATGTTCGCTCAAGTTGGTGTCTTGACTTTTCCTGGAATCGTACCTTCTGATACGCGCTCTTTTATTTCATCGAGCCGTGATATGCGATGCAGTAAAAAAATACTCCTCGACCTTCTGCCACGGAAGCTGTTGGTGTAAAAGCTAAATTTTGTGTGGTTATATATATTGTATTTTTAAGTGTCAAGAAACATTGACAGATCACCTTGACATTCTTGCATCGTCCGTGCGTATCTGTTATGTATACAGGAAATTTCATTTTAACTCCAAAATATTTTTAATGGTGTGAAGGTTAAAAGTGTGCCGTCCTCGCCACGTGTTTATCACGCTGGCGCGGACATTAGATGAGGTAGTAGTCGTTACGGTAATTTAAGTAATTGACTAAAAATTAACTTTTTGATGATTGATTTTTGGGGTCATGTGGCCAGTGTACTAGTGACGGAAATTTCAATTAGAAGCAAGATAAATTGAAAGAAATTGAGAAAATGTAATGTTTCTTTTTTAGATATTAAAATATTAATTGCTAAATTTCCACTTTTTCTTGGCCGATTTAAAAATTGCGTGCAAAAAGCGCGCCGCAAGCCCTGCTCACAATGACCCTTAGAAGAGTGACGTATAGTCGTTCCAGTCATATTGCCACTTGTGACTTCTGCGTACCCTCCAAGTACACGCTGCCGAGAAAGTGACTCGATTATTGAAACGGCTACGTCACTCTTCTAAGCGTCATTCTGGGCAGAGCTTGAATTAGCGGTATTCAGAAGGTCATTAAGTAAAGTTTAAAAAAAAATAAGATAATTCTTTCGATTGTCGTTCAATATTTAGATAATTCTGGCTTCTTTAATAAAAGTTTTAGGCGCAATGCAAGAAATATTATCAATAAAATAACTCTATATCTTGTTAAAGCGAACAAAGCGCTATATACTCTGTCAAAAAGTTTCAGCTCAAACATTAATTATCAAATGTCTTAAAAATTCGCAGGAAATGTCTTTATATAAACGAGTTACGCAACAGGCCAAGTTTGTCCTTTCATATTTTTTTAAACATAAACTTCAATAAAACATATTTAACTAATTCTAGTACGCATGATTGCGTGCGTTCAACAAAAACAAATTCACCGTGCAGAAAGTTGCATTTTTTATTCCTATTGCCCTTAAAGTTGGCGCAATTGAAAAAGTCTTTGTTCAACCTCTCAGAAGCAATTTTTTCTCCCAAAAACAAGAAAGTATCTTGCCAAACAAAAAGGTTCCTCATCTTGTCTGGACATGCTTTTCTTCCATTATAACAATTTAATTGAAGACAAAAAGATCCACATGACATCCCTTTAACTATTCTTATCTGATCAGCCCCCTAAGACGATGTGCAAGTGTTTAATTCGTTAATACCCTTTTCTAGCTGTTCAAGAGCTAAGTGCTGACATATTCTGAAATATCCGTTTCACTGAGATGCACGACCACCTTGCAACAAATTATTGCAAGCGGCACACGTTTGCTGTCGGTGGATATTGGGGCTGTCCGTCGGCCTGCCTCGCCACCGATAAAAGACGACGCTACTCGTTTATATAAGCACGACGGCATGAGAGAATAAACATAGCGTTTTCTCTAAGCTCGAATCTGGTCGCACCCTATCTTCCGTCCTCAACATACAACGGGCTACACTGACAAGGGATATCAAGAGTAGCAAGAACAGTTTGGTAGAAAAAGTAGAAAGTGCTGCCAATCGCATACCACCAAAGAGATCAGAAGGATCAGATTTATTTTAACGTCTTCCGAAGAGCCAGTATGACTTGACACATTGAATTCATCATGTACATTACGCACCAATGTTTAGTATGCACTGTTCTAAGGAATGCAGTCGAATAGCACAAAAACAATAAGGCGTTTGCCTTTTTTTAATGCTAGCTTTTCTAAACATTATGCTATTCATGCATGTTGAACACCCAATATATTTTTCGTTGTTTTTTATTGTTTTTTTTATATTATCAAATACGCATATAGTAATTTGTAATTAAAATGGATTCGAGTATTCACTTTTGAACAAAGAAACGCCAAGTGTATTTAGCTTTGTTTCATATCATGCATTATTAAGCGGCATTCTTGAAGGGCACATAATAAAATGTAATATTTCTTTCAAGCTCGGCAATAATAGCTACTAAATAGTAAGAAAATGTAAGAAAAAACATGCGTCGATAAAATGTCATATTTGTAACATACGACACTTCGGAAATAACTACATTTTCAAAACGCCCAGGATTTACTCTTTTCTGCATAATATTTATTATCTCAAAATTCAAACCAGCTTTAAAAAAAAAACGCCAAATGAAGGAGATGCCAAAACCAACATTAAAATATTCCCGCCTTTCAAGTAGCGTGAAGTCACATGCAAAACTTCCAGGTCTACCGGGCACTCCAGAAAATACAGCACGTGGCAAATACAACAGTTTTCGTTCTGCTGAACGAACCTGTCCCTGCATTAATTTCACACAATCAGCTTTTTTATAGCGCAAGCTGTTAGTGGGAATCTCCTAGGGTGGTTTCATTTATCGGGGTGGGTCCTCAAAATTATTTGTAAAAAATATATGCGAAGTGCCACTACCTGTGCTGAACAAACCTGCCTTACAAGAAGAAATAGAAATATGTAGTTCGAAAGCAAACAAAGTATGAAACGCTGCCGGGTAGAATGTGGGAAAATCGCGATTCGGTTTTTGCTCGGGTTTAGACGGTGCTTGCAAACTATTGACTTCTCGCTTAGTCATAATACGTTTTACACCATACGTATGCAATGCGGGTTGTTTTTAGAAAAAAATTGTTCGCTTTGATCATGTTTATTTATTTCTGCAAAAAATCGCAAGCGCGCCACCCAGAGCAATTTCGACTAACAGTGCGATAGGTATATCAAACGAACGGTAAGGAGCTATGTCATAAGACATATATCGATACGTAGCAATTTTGTATAAGCTCTCGATTGGTATATGCTTCTTATTCGCCGAAATTATTGGACATATTTGATTCACTTCAAATATGTACAAAAACTGAAACTATGCAAACTTCAAAATAATTTTTTAGAGAAAAAAAAAGTTTTTTTTTTTAGATTTTTAGATTTTTTATTTTATGGGTAACGAGGTGTACAATAAGCGTATATGAGTCTTGGGTGTAATATTTTTGTTGTATTTTGGCGACAACTAGTTAAATAAGCCAATTTAAGCCCGTCACTCAATATTTGGTTCAACTATATATATGCTGGTTTCACCGCAATGCTACTGGCGGCCTCATTAGTAACAGATGGTTTTGGAAGCCAATTTATCATGACCTGTTTGCTCTTATGATATTACAACTCCTAGAACATCTGAGGCACGTTGCGGAGGGCAAAATGAACCGTTCGTATTAATAGTAATGCCGCCAGCAGACTGAGAGCGGGGCGAGCAAGACATTATATATTGGGATCTGGCGGGCGAGTGTTTTTACCGCATAGATCGCTGAAGCAGAGTGCGAATAAGTGAATTTGCGTATTCAACTTCTGTTATTTAAGATAGTTCGGTTACTGAGAGCGATGAAATCCTCTACAATTATTGCAAACGCCGTCATAGCTACAAAAGAGCGATGATTAAAATTGTCTTACTGGTGCCGCTCCAGGTCGGAGAAGAGGATGCGGATCTTGGACTCCGCCAGGCCGTACTACTCTAAATGGTACTCCTTGGTCACGTGGTTGGAATGAGGATATTAAAATGTTTGTTCTTCCCGAAGAAGTTGGGAGGCTCGAACAGCTTCATCTACTCGGTGAGCTTCAGGCCCACAGCATGATCTCGTCGGTGATGGCCAGACCCTGCTTGAACTCCTGGCGCATGATGGCGCGCGTTGACACGGGCACGTTGAAGGTGAAGTTCTGCTGCGGGTAGGCCGGAGACTGCACTGCTTAGCTTAGACCCGGATCTCCAACTCCGGGTCGTCCAGGTGGCCGAAGACGCTGCCGAAGCCCAGGGCCTGGCCGCCGCCTGAGGAAGAAGAGGACGTTCCCTCCCACTCCCCTCCTCCCTAAACCTCATCTCGGTCAAAATAAAGTTTAGTACTACTACTCCGAAATTGCTCTGTAATTTGTCCTTAATATTTCACGGCTAGAAGAAGCTTATCGCCATCGCCTTTACTATAAAACACGAACAGAAGCGAAGCTGGTAGGTTGAACGTACAGCTTTTAAAGCGGCAGCCGACGTTTCACAAAACAAAACTTGGATATCTGGTTGTAATTTGTTTACGTAGTTAACAAATCGCAAACAATATATTTCTGACAGCCAAGTAGAGCTTTCTACGAGGCGAGTCGTCTTCAAAAAAAAATATATATATATTAGAACAAACAGTATTTTTTTTTTTGGCTTTGAACAATGTTACAACGCTCATCTTGTAAGTAGCACTCCGTTGTTCATCGAACTGACTCAAGCGCCAGTTTGTTTGATCAGCGGAGGGAGAGCAGTGATGGACTCAAACTACGCCCTATGATAAGCTTTGTTTACCTTGTGCCTCTGACCGAGGCAGTGTACCGGACCGGTTCACTGTCCCCAACTCTTCTTCTCTCACCAAAGAACCTCACTGCACAAATTTGTCTGGATCCGTTTAGTAAAGGTTGTCTAGAGAAGGATACGAAGGCAGTCGACGTTTGACGTTATCATGCCGATCTCATGAACGCGCGGAACCTTATTTACACAGGGTTCGCGATGCATCTGTAGTCATAACCGCTGTGATTATGGACAGTTGCCTGCAAGAACACTGTCTCGTGCACGCAAGAACCACACCAAAGAGGGACTCTTTGTCGGCGGCTATCTCTTTTAGGTTCTGCTATCTGATTTTGTACCTGTCCCCTAAATTTTGCTGTCCTCGTAATACCCTGACTCCATTAGCATCTCTTTTTTTCTTTTTATTACTTCCGTTCTCTTTAAAATACATACGGCTCTCTCTTTCTCGGTGATGCTTTTCAGCGAATAAATTCACATAGCCGTCGATACTAAAACAATGAGAATTCAAAAATAGGAGAGAAATAAACACGCAAAAGAACGCACTTCTTTAAGGAAGAACACACGGGTTTGAACTTGAACGCAGGTGGTCACGCGTATTTCGTACGTAAGCGTTTTAGTCATGGCTGCAGTTTTCAGCGTTACAAGGAAGTACTGTGCCGATTACTTTGAAAGACATAAGCAAGTGATATACCACAACCAACCTCAACGCAGATGCATTGAAAACGATCTAGCCTCCTACCAAAGCTGCTATTCTTCTGTTGACGGATGTGCTCTGCCAGAACTGTTTTTGACGCACCGGTGAGCAACTATCAGCTTGTACAGTAAGGGACCCATCTTCAAGCTCTCCGGCAAGCTTCATGGAAGAACATGAAGTAGTGGATGACATTAACGAAGAAATATATGTTAAAGGGCTTGAGACAACTCCCTTGCGGATGCCGTCTGTCGCAAACCCAAAGAGCCGTTACTCTTATGCGCCCAGAAAGCAGCGGGAAATTGAAGAGTCGTACTGCAGTCAACTACGTAAAAACTTGGCTACATCATATAGAATAGCAACGAGCAAATCCAACTCTAGCACTGAGCCCGCAGAGTGATTATACTGTACGCTAGAGATGCAACTGGCGCTAGTGTGCTGACGCAAATTGAAGCCGACAGCAACAAGTCGAAAATTGATTTGCAGTAATGCATCTCTATGGGGAAAAAATGCATTTTCTTTCTGCGCTCGATCATAAGAGCAAATATGCCAAATAATTCGTACGTACAGGTAGCTTCGAACATGTCTCAGTCAGGAAGACAAAATAATTAGTTACGGAGTGTGTCTTTCAAACTTATTGCATTAAGAACGGTGCTAAAACGGCTTAATATATGCATTTTGTGCACTGTCCGTCACTGTTAGAGCGAAGACGACGTCGGCGCTTTATATTATTAGGGATATACGTGCAAAACGAACGAGGGACAACTGGAAACCATGAGAAACGGCAATAACTATGCAGTAACACTGGATCAGTAACTACCCATGCAGTTACGATTAAAATAATTTGACGGCCACGTAATATATTTTGATTTTAAATAAGTAAGTTTTCTTTTACTCTTTCGGCTCTTTGCGGAGAAGCTTGATCTAGGTTGAAAACATCACCCGCACTCTCGAACTTTTTGAGAACAAGTGCTCGATAAAAGCTGCCCGGCAGAAAAAACAATACAGAGAGACACCTTTGAAAGCCCATGCAGTTTATTCGTTATGTTTGAATGTTTTATCCGCTCATGCACGACGGGGTTATTTTCATATAGTAACAGGAATGGCATATTAGCAATACATACGCGTCACCGGAATGCTGGCTAAACTTGAACGCACTCTATATTCCTGTCACAGGTTCGCTGATATTCTCTGCTTAAACACAAAGGACTGCCGACCAGGCGATAGGTCCACCGCTCGGTGGAGTCTTCCCAATAAAGTTGAGACCACCGTTTTGCAACGAAACGAGTTTTAATACTACAAACAAGACAAAAAAAAAAAAGAAAAAAGGTTAACAAGCGCCGAGCTGCGAAAACAGCAGGACTCGAACGCACATCACCCGGCCGGTGCCCGGGCGGCGAGGATAAAATCACTGAACACACAACAAATTAGGCAAAACACAAAGTCTATAGCTTAGTGCAATGCATTAACCATCCCTTACGTGGGAGCTTCCCCGAAAATGGAAGAAATAACAACTTCGGAGTATAAATGTTATCAAATAATACAATAGGACACCCATGAGAATAAAAACAAACTACGGAAATACCGCTAACTTAATTACTACAAAGAAAAATGCGAGTGGGGGGAAATCTCGTCTCACAGTGTCCGGGAGCGAGGGTCTTGCGAGGCGCTGTCCGAAGGGGGAAGGAATGGTCCCGGTGGTACTACGGTGGGTTGGGCGGCTTGAAATGGCCACAAAATCACACACACACACTTTGTCGTCAAAGTCTTCCTCAGTTCGGGCCTGGCCTGCTACCGTTGAGCTCCACGGACTTGACGCTTCGATTCCCCGTCTGTTGCTTCCGAGTTTCCCGCTCACACTGCTGGCCTTTGCCTCAAGGAGTCCCCTTCAACGGGGCCCCGCATTCCAGCACCTAGGCGTGGAAAAAACAAACAAAAAGAAACCAAACCCCAGGACGCTGGCTCGCTCGTCCCTTCATTCTCCCCCAAAGGCAACATCGCTTCGTTTTCGTGAAAGCTGGGTCCCAGCTCTCACACCCCGCGAATTTCTTGGAATGATGCTTCAGGCCAGGAGATCGGATAATGTAACACAGCCGAATTTTGTGACATGAATAATGTAACACAGCCGGATTTTGTGACAATTCCTTTCGATTGTTATTTTGCTTCGAATCGCCGCTTGTTTTTACACACCTGCTGTGGAACACTTGTTTGGGACTGAAATGCAGCGAAGTTAAACATCGTTCACTGATAAAGAAAAATGCGCTAACTAAAGCAATTACACTTTTACAATGTTAATCAAGGTACATACCATTCGGTAAGACCCAACTAATCAAAGTTTTCCTTATTAATTTCTGGCGAAGAGAGCAAATACACGTGTTTTCCCAGAGGAATGCGCAGAAGCATCGCAAAAGTAGACTGGTTGCTGTCTACTTCGATTAGCGTCGCGGAACTTTCATAGACACTAGCGCCGGTTTAACCTCTAGCATACAATGTAATAACTTTATGAAAACTTTATGAACCTTCCTGCCTTAACTTTGACGAATAGTGGGCAAACCTCAGAGAATCCTTTTTCAAGGCACCGTCTTATCAGGAGAGATGCCAGCAGCTCACGTTTGTGCCTGCAAGTGTAGCTTAACGAGGTTGAATGTTTAAATCCGAAGGCATCGCGCTGTGTTCTAAAAACGTCCTAGCGACTTCGTGAACGTTTTGGCGTGGGAGCGTCTCGAGCGTAACCATGGCGCTAAGATAGCCGAGGACATCATGCAGTCAGCCACGCGGTTTTTACACCGACGTTGATTTCGACTGTTCCAAGCAGAGCCCCAACAAAAAAAAAACGTTGTGACCGCACGAGGAGGCGTCCTTGTTTTTGGAATGAGTAAAGAACGTTGAAAAGTTGAAGAAAAAAAAACATTTGTGAAGTTCTGAATGAGGATGAATTGAAGGATATAGCAAAATGGAGGTATCACGAGCGCAACGAGTTCAAATTTATGCATGAAGTTTTTCTAAGAGACGATAAGCCGAAAATGTTTTTTTGTGTGGTCATTATTGAGAATGGGATACAGCAGAAAGTGGTCTAACAGTTTCTACAACGAGGGCTAAGTTATGCATGCTTAAAGAAGTCGCATTCCCTAATCAGTTAAATAAATTGATTGACATTTTGGAGGCTCATCAGGGGAGTCGTTGTTTGGTGTTATCGATGGACATTAAGGGCTTGTACCGTTCCCTAGAAAAGACGCGGTTAATGCAGAGAGTGAGGGACGCAATGGAGCTGAATCTTGTTAAGTTCCTAGTGGGCTCAGGTATATCGGTAGAACGTTTCTTGAGAATCCTGGAATTTTATCGGAAGTAAACGGTTGTAGAGTACGAAGGAAAGAAGCTTATACAAAAAGGAAGTGTTCGTATAGGGTCATCAGTCGCACCGATGTTAGTAAAAATTTACCTAACTCTTTGGATCGTGCAGTCCACAATACTCTACAGGAATTGTCCATGGGTATGGCAATAGTGCGAAGAGACGTAGATGACATCCTGGTATGTAAGTTTACGGAAGGTCTTCCAGAGCGCATAGAAGGTGTTATAGGTCAACTGCCCCAGAATTGAAGTTTAGAGTGTAAACACCAGAAGGAAATGTTCTACAGTTTCTGCATTTACGTATTCACCTGCTTCAAGGATTACGTAGGGAATACGGAAAGAATATTCGATACCGGTTTTGCGAAGGATGAGTTTTCATTTGAAGTGCGTAAAGGCTGGGGTTGTAAAGGCATTGGTCAGGAACGCGTTATAATGATCGTGTGGCAGTGGGAAGTGATGATTAGTGTAGGAT
This sequence comes from Ixodes scapularis, assembly GCF_016920785.2. NCBI lineage: Eukaryota > Metazoa > Arthropoda > Arachnida > Ixodida > Ixodidae > Ixodes > Ixodes scapularis. The sequence goes on along the minus strand of NW_024609880.1, from coordinate 104,470,907 downwards.
ATGATGACAGTTTTATGAAACGACAATTATAATCGTTTATCAAATTCAGGAGTGAAACGAAAGAGAAATCCAGGAACCGCCCTGCTGTAATCCCATATTTTCATAAGATTTCTCACAACCTGTAGGCATGTGCGAGGCACTTTGGAGTGGACACGGTCTTTAGTTCAAATTTTGTTTTAAGTAAATTTCCACCCTTTGAAACAGGTGTGAGTGAGTGCAAAATGGCACACCACAAAAAATCGATATGTTGCGAGAATGGTGTCGTGTATAAAATACCATTGGAGTCTGGGCTTACGTACGTAGTAGAGACGTCACGCTGAATGAATGACCGATTAAACGAACATGAAAGAAATATGAACAACAATCCAAGAAATCCGGAAATCGCGAAACATATCCACGAATGTAACAAATGCACGACGCTCTTGTTGGAGACTGAAATCATGCTAAAAGATAGAGAGGAACAATGTAAACGGCGTAGTAAGGGAGACTGCGAGGATTAAATCTCTAGGCAATTGTAGAAGTCATGCTTCGCAAAAGTTCGGAAGCAATTGAAAACACTTTTTAAAAATTAAATCACAATTTTCTTTTTTGTTTGTGTGGTGTGAAGAGTGAACTGGGAAACCCCGGACTGTAATTGTCAAAAATAGCTGTGAAGAAAACAATTTTTTTAAAGAGGGGGGGGGGGGGGGGGGTTGGGGGGGGGGGGGAAGAGGGGGGGGGGGGGGTCTGACGTGTGTCCGCCCGAAGGCCGTTTTGGTGTTTTTTTGGGGAGTAGCAGTTGGAGAGTGAGTCTTTTTATTCTGAAGTGGGAACTGTGTTTGGAATATAAAGGAAGAAAGATCCTTTTGTATAAGTTTGAAGGACAATAGATATTGCCTAATCGAGTCTACCTGTAAGGTCGTCCACATCCTTACATTGTGTGGTAAAGGCTCTGCAACTTCAACGGTATAGACTTCGTCCGTGTGTGTTTGTAATGATAACCTTGAGACTGAGACTATATAAGGAAGTGGACTAAATAAACGAGTTAGATGAATTTGAGACGTCGTCCTGTCTACCGTGAAGTCCCGAGATAGCCCCCTTAAAATTGAAAGAAAACTCGGGGGGGGGGGGGGGGGGGAAATAGTTAGTGAACTGACTTTTGGTGCGCAATCTAAATGTCGTTTTTCTTGTTTTTTTTTTAATTTTGCGTTTCTATCATTCTTGTTATCTCGGCGAGGGTCATTGAAGCAAAGATGTCTGTATTTCAAAGTCAGCAATGTTCACTTATATCCCGGCTTAGCTAACTGGACGCATTTACGCCAAGGTATCATTTCAAGCAGCCCCAAAAGTGCAGGTCACTTGGTGTTTTCTGTTTAATATTGGTTCAGTGATGATATAACAGATACAGAAACACGACGAACACCGTGATTGGGAACTTTTAACGCAGTCTTAATAGGCCATTAACTCATGGCACTGGCTGCGTCTGAACTTAGTTGAAACAAAATATAGCTTCAAAAGTGCAGCTAATAAGGAAATAAACTTCAGGCGTACTGAGAGGTTTGTAATTCCAAAAATGTACACACTGTAAAGAAATATATAGAATTATTACGAGGCTTTATTCCTTTATATATAAAATGTTTTTGTCTCTGATTCTGACGGGTTTCCATACTATGCTTCCTTTCATTGATATATGTTTTTCTGCAATGGTCTAAGGGTGCATTTATTTTTGTCCTTCGGTCCTTAAGATCTGTTTCTTTTTCGTCGTCGCTTTTTGAATTTACCTAACACAGGTGCATTTAGTTGGTTCGGCAGTCCTACACACAAGCATTACGCACATTTCGTGGGCCAACAATATTTCTTTGTTTATTTATAATCATAAATAAATATGTACTCTCGTATGTATGTATGTAATTCTATTGTGTAGAGTGGTATCAATCTCGCTAGGTTTTCTACATTTTTTTAATTAAATCGTCCACAATAAATATCGCTCTAATAATCACTGGATAGATATTTAATGCGCGAAATATCAAAAGCACGATTTCACTTGGACATATTTATGTCAACCGTATGTATAGCAAGAATAAAATGAGACAGAAACACATGGAACTTGACATTAGCGCGAACCAAATGCATAAGCACACACATAAAAAAAGTATTTGCTACAGGCCAGTATATTTCTGACTATGTTTCCTATCTTATATTGACGCTATTTTTATTTCATTCTTCTGCTATTAGTATTGTTCACAATGTCTGTTCATTCCTACATAAGCGCTTTTGAAATACCTCTCTTGCCCTGAACCAAGAGCAGCATAAGCAGCAGGGATTTTTATTTCCAATAATATATAGGTTTCCGGCCTCCGTTACCACGAGGCACCGTGTATTAGCGAACAGTCAATTCGTTATAATTGGAATTTAGGCATCTTCTATATAAAATAATCTTATTTCCCTGAGATTTACGGTCGCTTTGAAAAACTAAAGCGGTCACGCTAAAGCTATTTTCGGCTACAACAGTTCGCTACTCGTGCTTGCGAAGTAACATTTGGGGTAGCCAAAGAGATCCGTAAAATTTATTTCAATGCAATACTGCTAAAGGGATCCAAATGAGCGTACATTGGCTGTGTCCCAAATCTTACTCAAGTAAATCCGAGCCCCATTATCCGTCTTAACGATTGATACCCAACCCGTATCACCTGATAAAACGAATAAATCAATGTTGAACGCGAATATATTTACGAACGCAAAAGTAGAAAACCTTTGCTTTCGAGTGAGATCGAGCACATTTTGAATGACTTCCTTTGTGAACTTCGGAATGATTCGAATGTGAGTTTGTTACGTTCATTGCACACTTAGTTTGCAACCTATGTGACATGTTTTCTACGTACAATGGGGAAATTAAGTTTAAAACGAAAGGCAATGGAAGGTATGTTGTTCGTTAAGACGCTATAAAAAAGGCTTGCGTAGACGTACTACTAAACACTATCGGTTATGGGTTATTTTACACAAAGGCCAAGCGTATTAAAGTTTGTTTTAAAACCTATGTTATTCAGTATTATTTTTACAAGGTGTGTATTTTAATGTAATATTGTTTTAAGACGCAGCAGTGATTTCTGCAAACTTTATTTAAAGTAAAAGATAGAGGTTGCATTCAACTTCGACTACACATCATGCGGGGCTGCTAGATGTTTAAAGAGTACATTCAATAGCTCAATTCTTCCAGCTAGCCAAACGTCTTTTCGCAAACTTTGAACGTGGGAGTTTCCAAATAAAGACAAAACGCGCAGACCTGCGCATTTGTAAATCAACTATAAATTTTCTAAATGAAACAAAATGTACCAGAAAACAAAATTGTGTTTTCTGATCCTCTTAAAAGGCACCGTACTTTCGGAGAGGTAATCCGCGGAGTTATTGCCTATCTCTCGTAGTTTATATTCTACATTGTGCGGAATATGTAAAGGTGCGGACTATAGAAGAATATGTTTATTTGTTTTTAAACTTTTGCCTTATCGTTGTCATGATTGATCAATGTGATCTTCGAGATCGCGGTGTATCACACTGGGCATAATCAGCAAGAAAATCTGAGACCGATATTATATGCTTTCGCTCTCAATGGCCCCGTTAGTACGCCCAAAGTAGCTGTGCCCTAGAGGATGTTGTAGGTAAAGCGTTTTGATAAAACGAACCTACTTCTGGCGGCTGTAAAATCATTACCACAACCAAATAGGTGACTGAGACGTCCTGCAGAAACCAGAATAGCGACGCTCCCAAAATTAAGAAGAGCGTTCGGGTTCATTTTTCAAGCGTTACAAGCAATATATACATTGAGATTAACAAAATTACACATTTACACTCATATTTAATTCGTTGGTATGAAGTCCTCTCTTGTGGGGATCTAACGGCGTTATTAAGGAGATAATACATTGATGAAGTAAATATACTGAGTATACAGAGAAACAGGTGTTTTCTATCTAAAAAAAAATGTTCTCTGGCATGTGAAATTTGCCCTTGCAGAGTCGAAAACTGGTAACAAAAATACTTTAAAAGTACAAGATGATATAAAAGTAACTGTACTTATGCGGCACTTTAGTTATATGTGGTGGTTTGGCATACGTAATTTTTGAATCAGGTCATTAATGAAAAAAAAATAAGGCTCGAGGTACACCTAAGCACTTCTTAGGCCCGCTTCAGACGGCGCAAGTTTTCCAGCAATTTCGAGGTTGCTGAACGGTTGTTCCCTAGCTTTGCCTAGATCGACACGAATTGCTGAGATCGGGTCCGGCTCGAAACGGACGAGCAACTCGAACAACTGGGAGCCGTTTGAAGCGACAGCAGCCAATCAGGGCCGCGATATTTTCACGTCACACCCCCTTGGTGGTGATGATGACAGCTCAAGGCTTGGTTCTGGTTTGAAATCGATCGCGTTTGGAAATGAACCTTTTCAGAAAGATTAGTTAGTATTCTCAACGTCATTCAAAGATATAAAAGCACGTTTTTAGCGCATAGCTGGGCGTCTAAATAGTGTAAGAAAATTCAAAGTGAATGATGATGATAGCAAGTCGTAGCAATTTGGTTGTTACGTGTGAACGCGGTCGGCCCGTGTTGCTGGTGTTGCGACACCAAGCTGCTGGGTGAAACTGCTCGGTCTGAAGCGGGCCTTATGAGTTTTGTATGCGAAAGCATGCGTGTCGTTCTTCCGCTCCCTTATCTCGTCTGCGGCGTGCTTGCGTAGAGGGCCGAGCGCGCGCTCTCCTCGCCGCGCTGACCTTGGGCGGGGAGCCGCTGCCCCGCTCGGCGGCCAGACGCTTCGTGTTACCGGCGCGCTGGTGGCGCGGACACGATGCGCCATGGGGTGTCGGTCATTGAAACTGACTCGCAGCGGCTAATGGGAGCCTCCTTTTTTCTTGAAACTATGACGGGTACCAGCCAATGGGATTGAAGCCGAAATCCATCAGAATTCGTCTTCACTCCGCTCCTCTGGGAGCACGGAAACCAGGTGCCGTTTGGCTAGGCTTTTCGCACGGCTTCGAATAAGGCAGCCATCAGATCTCAGCTTCACTTGGAGAAATTAGTTTAGGTGCTCTATTGGCGCGGCTTCAAAGATGATTATTTCGGATACTTCTACGCGACAGTTAATGCTTTCGCATTAATATCGCTCTAAATATCACTGGAGAGAAGTTTAACCCGTAAAATATTAAAATACTAATTTCAATTGGGCATAATTATGTGAAACGAAGCTATAGCATGCATTAAATGGACACGAGGACACCTAGCTCGACATTAGCGCAAACCAAACATATGAGCACACAAAAAATGTATTTGCTACAAAAATGTATTTGTTTGTTATGTTTCGCCCTTCCTTTGTTCCTTTAACCTTAACTGTCGTCCTTGTGTTCAATAACGACGAACCTAAAAGGTCAAATACACAAGTGCTTTAAAAAAAAAGCACTGAGAGAAACGAATGGCAAGACACACGAAGGGATTGTTGGTTATGTTTCAAAGGTTGCCCTCAACGGAAAACTGACATGTTTACAAGCTTGCTTTTCGCACGCGGCATTTGTATGGTCTTTGAGCTATACCGAGCATTATTTTTTGAGTACACGTACATACGTGCCGCGAACGGAATACGTATTCACTTCCAAAACGAGATTGCTTTCGCAGAACCAAAATACATACACAATATGACTTTCACCAGGACCTTTTCCCGCGCTAAACTAACGGCAAAGGAGTTTCTAAAGAGCAAACAAACAAAAATGTAGTATGTCACCTATTTTACGCCTTATAGATTTAGTGCCTAAAATGCCGGATCTACAGGGTGTCACAAAAGAAAATTTACACGGTCTTTTTTACCGCAAAAAGAAACTAGGCATCGCCAAACGCTCATTCTCCGCCCAAAGGTAGCGGCAGAGGTCACAACCAGATGCCAAAGTTTCAGCCCGATCCGATGACTTAATCAAAAATTATAAGTGATTTTCTGAAAATTTCAATGGGAAAATGGCGGCCGACGGAGTTTTCAAACACATGGGGCTCTATGGCACTAGAAACCGAAAACGAGCAAAAACGGGCTCCATTTTTCCATTGAAATTTTCAGAAAATCACTTATAACTTTTGATTAAGTTATCGGATCGGGCTGAAACTTTGGCATCTGGTTGTGACCCCTAGCTCTAGCTTTGGGCGGAGAATGAGCGTTCGGCGATGCCTAGTTTATTTTTACGGTAAAAAAGACCGTGTAAATTTTCTTTTGTGACACCCTCTACTTTATTCTTTCAATCGTTTAATCAATTATATTGTTTTACTTTTCCAAGGCACGAATGATTTAATCCAAATGTACATAAGGCGAATGAAGTTCCCTGACAAGTCACCAATGGCCTGCGTTGTGTGACAGGTACGTATTAGTTGAAAATACACCAATAAACACAGTGACATACAAATAAACACACAGAACTAGGCGTAATGTGTGCTAAATTAGGCAGGAGTGCCGTGTGATTCGAAGGGTGTCTGGTGCAATCGTCATACCACCAAGTTTCGGCAATGGGACTTGGGGGTCATTTAGGAGGTCTCCCTGTCTTGCGGTAAGGTTTATGTTGGCCAGACGGGGAGGTGCGTTAATCATAGAATCACAGAACACTCCACCGCCACCAGGCAATCCCCGTCTGGCCACCTGGCTGTACATTGTGATAAGTGTGAGTGCCAAGTTTAATGGTACCAAGATTATGAGAAAATGGAAAACTGAACTGGAATGCGAGATACATGAGGCATTCGTGATAAGGGCCCATGGCACGAATGTGTGTATCAGTGATCTTTCTGTTGCCTTATCTGATAAGAAGGAGGCTTTTATCGGTAACTCAATAATGACGGCACACTTTCTAGGTGGTTAATGAAAGTTCATCATCTTTGCCCATGTGCGGTTTTATTCTTCCTTTTATGTGAAAAGAAAAACTACGCGTACAGTAACGACAACAGCAATACATCACTAGCGCAAGAGCAAAAAATAAAGATATTAATATGAAGAAACATACAAAAGAACCCTAAAACTTCGTGAGTACCTAAAATTTCGTAAGTGTGCTTATCAAAAAAACTGTTTTTGTTAGAAATACCACAAAGGATGCATATAACATGAAGACATTCACTTTTGAAAAACAAATGCATAAATATACATGTATAAAATTATGCATATATTCATGGTGTTTCACGAAAGTCGGACAAATTCGATGTTGCGCAAACTCATCGCACTAGAAAAAGGCTTGTGTCGTTTTGGTTCTAGGCCAGGGGCCTACATAGGAAAATGATTAAAGCTTAGGATAATCAAGTTGTTAATCGTTTTCCCGTAATTATTTTTTAATATTGAGTTTAAGGACATGGTTTCATTTGGAAACTTGCTCAGTATTATCGAAAAGAACTAAATAAAAGAATTAGAGTGTGATATGAGGCATGCGCTGCATTTTACAGTTTTCTAAAAAACCGCAGAACTTCGAAAGGTTTTTAAGTTTCGGTTTGCAATCGGAAGGCTTCTCGGCACCGACGGCACCGCACCCCTTGGAGGAATAGTGCAACCTGCCTCTACTGCGTTGCGTGAGGGCAGCGAAGATGTTTGCACTATTTCTCCACGGGGCGCGGTACCGCCGATGCCGAGAAGCGCTCCGATTGAAAATCGAAGCTTAAAAACCCGTCGAAGTTCTGCTGTTTTCCAGAAAGCTGTGAAATGCAGTGCGTGCCTTTTATCCCACTAGAATTGTTTTATTTAGTGTTTTCCCATGATGCTCAGCAAGTTTCCTAATAACACCGTGCCCTCAACTCAATAATTACAAAATTAATTACGAGAAAATGAATAACATCTTAATTATCGCGAACTTTAATAATTTTCCTATATAGGCCCCTGACCCAGGACCAAAACGACACAAGCTTTCTTTTGGTGCGATGCGCAGTTTTCGCATTATCGAATTTGCCCACCTTTCGTGAAACACCCTGCATATATACACATACAAACCCACTGATCTCTATGACACTTGCTGGATCGCGTTTGCCCGCTCCGCGAATGCGGTCACTGGCGGCCATCTTTAGGTAGAGTTATATCACCTCTAGCCAATGTAAGCTGCTGCAGCCGCTATCATTCATCCATGGCAGATAGCGTTTTGGCAGGTGGGTTGGCAGGCTGCGGTCAGAATAGCGTGGATGATATTGCATGCTTGATTAAAATTATTTGACGAAACATGTTTTTGAAACCCGGCGTGAACAGTAGTCCGGTTTTTGAGGACCTGGTAAAAGTTTCACGAAATCGCAGCACTGGGAGAAAAGGAGCACAGCACGTATCGAAAGTCGCATCGAAAGAAGCATCGAAAGCAGACGACGGTACGGAGTCTGCTTTTGGTGCGAGCTGCGCTGCTTTCCCCCGGTGCTGCGCTTTCGTAGAACTTTTGCCGGGTCCTCAAAGATGAGGCTACCGTTCACGTCGGGTTTCACGAATCTGCTTCGTCGAACAACTTCAATCAAGCACGAAATGTCACCCACGGTACAGTGTACTAGATCTACGGCTATTTTTATGGCAGCCTGCCGCCATTGCGCTGTCCGCGCCATATTACTATGATGGCTAGAGATGATATAACTCTACCTAAAGATGGCCGCCAGTGGCCGCATTCCGGTCCATAGGAGGAGCTGGTCAAACGCGATCCAGCAAATAGACATAGAGATCAGTGTACATACCCGACGTTCATGTACAAGAGTAATTTTATCTCAAATCGTGCACACACAAAAAAAGATGCGTCCTCAAAGACTTTGGAAAAATATGTGTTGGTGAAAAGTGTCTGACTAGAACAAAACTTCAAATTAGAACTACGGAATTTGTTTTTTGTTCTTGTGTTTTGGGATTCACAAGGGCAGAATGCAGGCCTTGCGATTTTTGCAGTTTTCATGAGTGACACCCTTTGGAGTCTAGTTATGTTTAGATTTTGTTTTATTTAACAATGATAACACCGTTTACTGCTTTAATACTTCGTATAGAACGAGCAAAGATCTCTAGATATATGTTTATTTGATTTCATAAAATCAAAAATTCCTGAATTTTGCATCTTTGGCAATAATGGGTTAAGTTTCGACCGAGCTAGCGTTCGATGTACAATTTCTAAGGCATAAAAAACATATCAAATAAACATTTGTATGTAAGCCGATATAAAAATTGTAATATTATTTTAAGTATAGTTATATAGAAGAAACAACCCTGTAAACATAAGAAGACAAACTAAAAATACAAAAACCAATGACATTAAAAAATATGGCTTTGTTCAATTTGTTTATATAAAAATCTTTTTATGTGCTTTAATAAATGGAGCACAATTTCGTTGCCATATGTGGTTTTGCCATATAAGACAGTGCGTTTGAAAAAAAAAAATATTTGTACCTTCATTCTACGCCGCACCTCTCTGTCATTAAGTTTCTCACTTAAATATCAGTTATTTTTGTAATATAATCACAATTTCGTTTTGGCTCTCGAGTCCGCACGCAGTTTGAAAGAACTTATACTTCAATAGTATTAATAGTAGGGCGTTTTCAGATAAGGTCAAAAAACCATGTCCGGCAACCATTTTTAATTTTGATGCAAGAATATAGTGTGCTTCCTTTATGCCCACAAGAATAAAACCAATTCTTGTTTTTGAGAAAAAACGTTTGTCTTTGCGCAAAAAAAATGTAAGCACCCTCTCAGTCACGTGCGCGTTTTGCGTAACGCGCGATGTTGAGATTTCGGGGGGCTTTTCCCAAGAAACTGTTCTGGCTACGGGTCTAGAAATATTCACTGACAAATTAGGCATAGGAAGGATTGGCAGAAAGTTTTTATCGCCGAGTATTAGCGTAGTTATTTTGAGAAAAATATCGCAACCACGGCACATCGTGCAATAGCGCTCTCGATTAAAGAATATTTTTTTCCGTATCTATAGAAGCTAAGGTTTTCAAACTTTGCCAGTGCGTTGCCCTGTATATAGATGATCTTTGCATGAAATATTGCCGTCCTGGTTAGCGGGAGCAATTTACAAGAATTGCTCACACAGGGGCATTTAACTAAATATGCATTATTTTGAAAATCATTTTAAAACAGGCCATTTTTAATATTCTTTAAACATTCTGAAACTAACGTTTATAATATGTACTAACAGAGCCAGCAAAAACATGATGCAATATTTGTGTGACTTTTAGGTTATAAAGCAAGAAATTTGGCCAAATCGACGCTAACGCGGTTGCCATAAATGGGGCGTGCACATATCCGGTCTTCGCAATTTCATTGGTATTAAAAAGCGTAAAATGCTACGAGGTGCTCAGGAACAGATAAATTGACAGAATCGAGGTGGACGGTAGTTTTGAAGGGAAAATTCCTAATACATTTTTGTACAACCGACTCAAAAATGCGTGGAGTGATCGAGCTGCGTCACCCGGTAGCATGCTTCGCAGTGCCTGTTTCAACAGCCGGCGTATACTGTCTCCGTCTACGCGACGTAAAGGAAGCAACCGGAGCGACTTTGCAAATAGATAAGCCTACAACATTGGCGGTAACCTGATATAGGAAGTAGGGCGCCGCCGAACCTGAACCTTCGCCGCCTGTGAGCGCCAATAAATCCGCCGCCGTAAAAGGCCGCACCCTGCGTAGAAAATAAAAAAGATAAATAAAAAAAGAATTACGATTGAATGAGATTGTCTGTAACTTAATATATAAGACAGTGGTTTCAAGAATCGTGAAATCTGATTCGGGTATGCTCATGTGATTTACGTAAGTGATGGTGCTGCAAGCCACTTTAAGATCAAGTTCACACTACACGAGAGGCAGAGCCACAAGTACACGTCAGCGAGGTGTATTTTTTCCGCAACTTCTCACGGCAAGAGTGCCTGTGATTGAGTCAGGGGTCGTGGCAAGCACCAGGCAACACTGTACAGCCTCCGAGGGCCCACCGACTCGGTGATCCAGTCGGCGTCAGAGATGGTTGCCCCACTGAACACTGAACTGCCGAACGTGAAACTAATTCACCTCCCGAAAGCTGACGTCAAAGCGTTCAGGGACATCAAAGCAAAAGACTGGGATTCTGTTTCCGTTGTGCGTGGAATTCAGTCCTGTCACTTGTGGCAGCGTACATGGTCCGACACTTCGCAACCACAGCTGTTTTAGCAAGAACACTAGACGCAGAAAAGATATATCTTTAAACGTAGTGTCCTACGGCTGCGAGAAACAGATCGAGGTCGCGAGCTTGCGGCGCCACTGAAAAGAAACGAACAGTGATCGCTACCGGCAAAACGGGAAAAATATGTTCCTCCTCGAAGTTGCAGGAGAGCGCCATGACCGACGCAGGTCGGCGTCCGGCAGAAAGAATGCAAGCGACAAGCTCCGAATGTGCGCGCAGGATCTTGATTAATTAAACTAGTTTCAATTGTATCACCTTAAGCACCTGTTCTTTCTTATGACTATTAAAACCTGGTTGTCAGCAGCCCAGCCTCCCCACGAAGAGTAGGCTCCGAAATTCACTGTCCGAAATTTTTTTATTTAAATTGTTGACTTATGCTTCAAAATCACCTGTAACCGTATGAATTCTTATTTTTGACGAGCTCTTGTCGCGGTGCTTTCGTTTCACAGACTTCCTACATTTTTAGACCCATTGCCTGCCCTTGTATGAAACCGGCAACGTCCTATCTTTCTCTACTCGCGTTAAGGCGTTTCTGCCATGTTTAGAACCCTGCAATATAAAAATAAATATCACAAAGCATTTTTGAAGAGCCTGATAGGACAGATTATGAGCCTGGATCTGTGAAATGTAGAAGAGAAATTACCATGGACTTTATTTTAAACTGATTTTCCAATTATTGCAGTATCGGTAACCTGTCTACGTTCAGTGTATGTTCGTTAAAATGTTATCGTTTTCAATTTCAATGACAATTTATGTGGATATAAAACAGGCGCGTACAAATCATTAAAAGAATTGAAGTTCCAGTCTTTTAAGATCCGTATCTATAAAGCCCTCAACTGCTTCGTAATCGATATTGCATGTTTACTTTTTTTATTTTATGTAGAGTCTCTGAAAAAGAAAATTAAACTTAACACGACAACAGTTTTTTTCTTCTGAATACCCCCCCCCCCCCCCCCCCCCAAAAAAAAAAAAGAAACTGTTTTACGCAAGTCGCAATACGTGAGCGTATACCGACTGCGACTTTGTGATTTTTTTTTTTTTCTCGAGAGAAATTTCCTTTTCCGGGAAGAAAGTTCGAATATGTTTTAGCGGTTGCACAAAAAAAATATATATTTTGGCAAATATAAAAAATGTTGACCGGACATGGTCGTACAATCCTATCTGAAAACGCCCATTATAACAATCTCAGGCAATCGAGCTTCTTTTATTTCTAAGTATCTTTTATATTTTACGCGTTGTGCGGCCCTCACAGACTGCGCAGGTTCAGGTTCTGCCGCGTCTTACCTCCTATATCATGTTACCGACAAGGTTGTAGGCTGATCTGTTTGCAAAGTCGCCCTGGTTGCTTTCTTTATGTCGCGTAGACGGAGACGCCATACGCCGGCTGTTTAAACAGGCACCGCGAAGCATGTTACAACATTATGTCTGACCTAGAAATATTATGGCTTATCTACCTCGTAGCTTCTCAAACTGTTCCACTCGGCGTATGCTATAGACCCCCCATAACAGTCCAGACTTTCCCATTTAAGCTCAATGAAATCTTAAGTAAACTTACCGGCAGAACACCTCAACGCACATATCCTCCTTTTAGGAGACTTTAATTACCAGAACGCTGATTGGACTAGCTCGACAAATCTGAGGGTAAATAAGAAACAACAGAATTTATGGAAGTATGTCTACACTTTAATCTGACCCAATTGATATCAGAACCAACACGCATATCAAACGACCTACTACTAACAAGTCAACCGGAGAGCTGATCATCCATTACCTTCCTCCGCGAGATCAGTGACCGCAGAGATATTCACGCTGCTTTCAAGTTTCTTCTGATAGCACGCCAAACATACAAGAAAACGATCCGTCTCTATGGTAAAGTAAATTAAGACGCCATAAATAATGAATTGACAACGTCTTTCAGATCTTTTCAGTCATCTTTTCATGAACGATTCGTAAACGAAAATTGGTTGATTTTCAAAAGCAAGGTAGAAGAACTGGTAGATAAATTCATTCCGAAAGTCTGTTTTCGCACCAATTGCCAAAAACCATGGTTCACCAAAAACTTGAAGAGACTAGAAAAGAAGAAAAAAAGAAGACTTCCGTGCAGCCAAGCAAAGAACAACCCAATGTGCGTGGGACAAATACAATGAAGCTGAAGACGCGTATCTGTCTGCCATCCGATGCGCTAAGCATTCTTTCTTTCCACACCGACCTACCTAATATACTACCCAACAACCGCAGGAAGTTCTGGCAAATTGTAAACCCTCAGCAGACGCACACTGTTTCCCTTAGAAAAGAATCGGGTGAAGTTGCTAATGATCCGTAGTGCGCGAACATGCTTAACACTGCTTTTTCATCAGTTTTCACCGAACAACCGTACACGTCATAGCCCATGTTTGTTACTAACGTAGTGACAGCAATGCCCCCCGTCACTTTTTTCGCTGGTGGCATTTCTTTTGTAATCGAAAATATCGAACTGTAATCGTCAGCCGGCGTAGATAAAATCAACTCTAAATTCCTAAAAAATACTAAGTATGCGAGCGCAGCGTATTTGTGCTTAATGCTCACTCAGTCGCTCACCGCAGGCATCATACCAGAGGACTGGAAAAAGGGAAAGGTCGTTTCAATCTACAAATCAGGTATCGAAGATTCTCCGCTAAATTACCGTCCCATCTCTTGTATGAGCGTGCTTGAAAAACCATGAAACACGTCTTCTACTCCCAAGTATTACGTTTCCTAGACTCTATTAATTTCTTTCACCCGTCGCAACACGGGTTTCACAAAGGATTTTCTTACGAAACCCAGCTGGCTATTTTCCGTCATGATCTGCATGTTAATCTTGGTTCTAGTCTACAAACTGACGTCATTTTTCTGGACCTCGGGGAACCATTCGATAAAGTACCCCACAAACGTTTGCTCCTAAAACTTTCTCGGTTAAATTTAAACTCTAATATCTTATAGTGGATTAAAGAATTACTGAACAATCGCTTTCAGTCTGTTCTTGTTAACAACCAGTCCTCTCATTCACTTCCAGTTACATCAGGCGTCCCCCAAGTATCCGTCCTTGGTCCCCTCTTGTTCCTTATGTACATTAACGACTTACCACTTCATGTGTCTGGTCATATCCGTATGTTTGCTGACGATTGTGTTATCTATCGCTTTGTGACTAACGTTTCTGACCAACAATCTCTCCAAGATGACCTAACCACGTACAAGAATGGTGTGACAATTGGCTTATGATGCAAAACACTGATAAATGTAAACTCGTGTCCTTTCATCACCGCCGCAATCCCCTTCTCTTCCCTTACGCTATCGCTAACATACCCGTAGAAATCGTAGGGTCATTTAAATACCTCGGCGTCACTCTGTGCAACGATCTATCCTGGCGCACGTATTTTATTAATGTTATCTCATCTGAAAACAAAGCGTCGGGATTCTTAAAACGTCAAATCCGTCACGCCCCCCAACATATGAAATTACTCGACTAAAAATCACTTTTCAGGTCAAAGCTGGAACATGCGTCCGCAATCTGGAGCCCGTACCAAGTATATCTTATAAATGCACTCGAAGCAGTTCAAAATCGCGCTACCAGATTCATTCATTCCTCGTATTCATATAAGGTCAGCATATCTTCCCTGAAAGCAGAATCAAGCTTGTCTAGCCTCTGTACCCGTCGTCGCATCACCACCCTTCCGTTGTTTCACAAGTTCTAATATTCTCCGCTTGGTTCCATGCCTTACATCATAGCGCCGGCACGCATTTCTCAACGCACTAGTCATCCGCTCCAAGAGGCACGCCCGTGCGCCCGTACTGTCACATTTTTTTCCTCATTTTTTCACGGCGCAGCCTCAGGCTGGAACGGCCTTTCCCACAACATCGTTGCCGTCACCTGTCTATCAACCTTCATGGACAATGTAGCAACTCATATGTCTCTCTGAATGTTCACCCTACTGAAAAAAAACATTTGAAATTCAAACGGGTGGCAAACTGGTAAATCAAACGGGTGCAAACTTGTCGACCGGTTTGGATCAAACGTGATTATGGGATACGGGTAGCCGTTTGAAACGGTACCCGCTTGAAACGGTACCCATTTGATACAAGTGCCCGTTT
The DNA here is from genome assembly GCF_016920785.2 of Ixodes scapularis. Lineage (NCBI taxonomy): Eukaryota > Metazoa > Arthropoda > Arachnida > Ixodida > Ixodidae > Ixodes > Ixodes scapularis. Next base: position 104,455,668 of record NW_024609880.1, on the reverse strand, counting down.
GAAACGGGTTGCCCGTTTGATACAGGTGCCCGTTCGACCTTGCACGTGACCACACGTTTGAACGTGCCATTCGAATCGGGAAATTATGCGCTAGCCCTAAACGGGGATCGTCTGGTAGGCTGGTTCTCTTAAACGTATTTAAGACGTTCCGAAACTCATAAACCTATTTATAACATGAAGGAAACAGGTAGAACAAATGTGCTCACGTAGGTGCTTGCAAATGGACAGAAAAACAGACACAAAGGATTGTTTTCAATTCTCCTCAAAGTTTATTACGTCTTCTGTAGACAAGTACAAACGTGCAAGCGATCTGTGAAATGTGAGAGGCACTCTAAGCTTTTATACAACTGAGAAGATAGCAAAGCAAACAAGAACCGAGGTAATTCTAGACTATGAAGGTAGACTTCCGAGAAATTATTCGCCCGGCTGCCGCGAGAATAGTGGCTGCATAATTATATATATAATCTGGAAGAGTATGAGCAGAAGAACGGTCAATCGTTGCCAAGAAGTAGGTTGCAGTGCACTTATCATAAAAATAGCGGACTTGAAAGATGTAATCCGTGATATTTGTCGACACGGTCAAAGCAGGACAACCACACAAACACAAATGAGAGGGAACGGCTTCTTGGAAGTTTCAACACGATGTGGCGCACAAGCTGTCAGTTGCCGAACCCAACCAAACCGCAAGAATTCCTGACTTCTTTGAAGAATCGCTTGTTGCCGATATAGACTTAGGACTTTTCGAACACTGCTAGCTTTGGTGCACATCCAATACGCTGTCGAGAGACATCCTAATAAGACCGCAGAGTTAGGCGACAGATCGAAGCAGGTGGACTCGCGAAGTTCGAGCTGGAACTGACAACAAGCAGACAAAGAAAAAAGCGGCTGCTAGGCGCACCCTTCCGGATCTCGATGCTTATCAGCGTGTAGCTCGCGCGCGGCTGCGAGTCACGTGACGGGTGACAAGAGAGGAGGGAGGGGGCGAGGACCACAGGCGCAGTCTTTCTCCCCCTTCCCAGGCATTCCAGTGAGATGTGTTTTGGTAACCTCAAAAAAAAAAAAAAAAAAAAAAAAAAAAAAACGCGCGCGCGCATTTTAGCACGCTCGAACCTTGGAAATGGCGGCGGGGCAGCTAGAGGCTCGGCTTGCGCCCGAGCGAAGAAAGTACTCAGCGCGAGCTCGTAGTTTGACTGCTGCAACGGCGGGCGTGGTCTCGCAATGCTCGATGTTCTTTCAGCCGCGTGTACGCGTGCTACCTTCGCTGCGTCTTGAATTAAAGTGAAACGAGTCTAGACGTACATTCTTTCACGCGGTCGCGTCTTCTGCGAGAGAGATTCGAGCTGAATAAGTAAATTGAGGCAACAAAGGTGGAAAAAGTTTTAAAGTTCTGTCAAAAATATCGGCTCACCAACGTCGCGCGTTCACGTAAAACAACAACAAAAAAAAAGGTGTTAGTTTTAGTTGCAGTATAAGCGAACATCAGCGCAATTGAAATATAAATATAATTACTTGCATTACGCGGACGATCTGAAATCGATGAACCGGCGCTCCCAGCCTTCCGGAAACATTGGCTGCACGGCTGAAACGCTAGGTGTGCCCACGCCGCCGATCTGTACGTTCAGTATCAAACGGGCTCCGGAGAGCCGTTTGATTAAACCGGTACAGTTCGCAACATGGTCACCGGTTTGAGCAAACGTGCGACAACTTTGCCCAAACGAGTCGCCCATTTGCCCAGACGAGCGACCCGTTTGCCAAAGGAGTGACCTGTTTGTCCAAATAGGTGACCGTTATGGCTCATACGGGAGACCCCTTTGAGCCATACGGGCGACCCCTTTGACAAACTGGTGACCGGTATGGTTAAACTGTCACCCGTATGGACCCGTTTATTTTCATATAGGCGCCAAATGGTTTTTTTCAGTAGGGCATGGCACCCAAGAACTAATCCACGTGAACCCACCCCTTATGTAATACCCCGTGGTGGGGGGTCTCTAAGGTAGTAAAGTGAAGTGAAGCTGGCGCACCTCGATCGCTCCGGCCCATGGGCATTTTTGGGTTGGTTGTACGAAAATGTATTAGAAATGTTCCCTTCAAAACTACTGTCCACCTCTGTGCTGTCAATTTAGCTCGTAAGACTTATGTAGCACTGACGGATTGTGCTAGTACAACTCGTGTAACCTTTAATAAGAAATTATTCACTGAAAGTATACCAACGTTACACTTCTATGAAACTGTATTAAACATATATTTTGCACAGTGGCCAGAGGGGGTTCGACGCTCGGACCGCGCCAATAAAATAGAGAATACACCAAAGATATATTAATAATGTATTTTATATATTGAAAGTATATTAACATTATACGGTAAGTATTTATTTTTTTGTTGTTGTAAAATTGCAAAGTTGGTGTGCCTAACTTGTACTGGTTTTCAACACCACGGGAACTCAAATTTATAATTTCAACACACGTTCCAAGACAAACACAAGAAAAGCCACAGCACGTTTAAAACCTGAAAGTAAACATTTTCGACAGAAATCTGTCTGGTTTGGGGAACAATTCGAAAAAAAGAAAACTCAAACCAAAAGCTTAGAAACAAAGAGTTCCCAACGTTTCGGGGTCGACTTGACTCCTTCTTAAGGGGTGACTAAAAATGGATTGGGACAGCGCGAGCTTCGACCTCTCCTTCCTCTTCGACCGAAGTGATGTTTTGTGAACGCGACGCAGGCCATGGACGTAAATAGATGGTAAGGCCCCGACGGATCTGATAATGTTCCCCGGTGTATTTTGGATATGCCACGACTCCAAGAACAGGCGTCTTCGAATATGTGGCTCCGTGTCTATCACGTGTGCGTTTCCGAAGTCGATCCTATGATCAAATACCTCACAATGTTCCGCGACGGCGCTACGCTCGCGATCGAAATTGCGCACATCGTTCTGGTGCTGGCGCATGCGTTCGGGAAAAGATTTAGTTTCGCCGATGTAGGCGGCGGGGCACTCCGCACACGGTATCTTATAGACCACGCCTTGTGCTTTCTCTTTTGGGAGGCGATCTTTCGGCCTTGGCATAAGCCGTCCTAATGTTGACACTGGCTTGTGCGGCACTTGGATATCTTCTTTTCGCAGCACGCGCGCCAGTGTCTCGCTCGTCCCTTTTACAAAGGGGACGCTGATGCGCGCGGTGGGGCGGGCTGTGTGTCACCCGACGACCCACGGTTATTGCGCGTGCAGCACTGTCGTCGGGCCATGCGTTGAACAAAACTCCTTGAATAGCCGATTTTCTGGAGGTCAGCAAGTATGGTCTGTTTCTCCTTCCTTCTGTCTCTTTCCGACGAGCAGATGGTCGTTACTCTAGACAAGAGAGTAGAGACCGCCGACGTCTTGTGACTCGTTGGGTGGTTCGAGTCATAATCAAGGTATCGTCCGGGTGTGTGTTGGCTTCCTGTAGAGCGTTACACATTTAAACGTATAGTCTATTGCCGTGACGTTTTGTCTCTTTACCCAATCAGGTTGCAATTAAACGCAATCGTAGTCCAATGTGATAGGAATAACAGCTACAAACCAATTACGACTACGAAAGGAACACTTGCGACAGGAAAGCAGCTTTATTCACAACTGAGCTTTATTACTTGAAACGGAAAAAAAAACCATAACCCGCCACCTACAAACTACATAATTGGCACGCAACAAAACTCCCGACACGTTGGCTATACAGTCGAGAGATGCTAGACTCTGCTTTAGCCACTCATGGCTCGTATTCATTTTACGTAAGCTGTCTCTGCTCGCTGCATACAGGAATGGGAAACCCCTCACAGCCAGAAGTACTGGAGACTGCACGTACGCCATAGTAAGTTGAAAACTTTTTGTCACAACTCGTACTGTTAGAGTCGAGAGTTGTACTGAACAAAATCCACTTTGCTCTGCTGCCTCCGCCTGCAAAAAAAAAAAAAAAAGGTCTTTACTCATTGTAATAAATTATGAAGGTGTACGCATTAAATAAATGTGAGGCAAATAAAGCTAGGGGCTCATAATTCACGTCACAAACTAAACATTATTACAACCTTGAGGGTGTAAATGACTTATCCTATAGACCAACACGCGTCCCTGACGTCACGCAGCTGCGGTGGCGCTGTCGACGGCACTGCGCATGCACAGAAGCTTCAGTTCACTCGAATTCGGTTTCTGCGCATGCGCAGTGCCCACACCTGGTGTGGGCAAACGCAGGCTTGTTTGTAAACAGCGTGTCGGTCTATAACCAGTCTTGTACACGTTACTAAAAAAATGTGATCGATTACAATTGCTATTACTCTTAGCTAAAAAGTATTCGATTATATTACTTCATTATTCGACAGCAAAAATAACTGGGCTTTACTTTAAGATGTGTGGGAGAGAGGGTCTGCCACCCCGCCCATTGGCCGCTACCGACCGCCCGAAAAGGACACAGTCCGAAACGCACAACAGCGCACGAGGAAAGAGCCAATAAAAGGAGGACACTGCCACAGAACCTAGGAAGACGGACCGTGGTCACGAAGGCGTGCAGTTCCATCGCTCCGGCAATGTTTTACGTTTATTACTAACAACCCTTTGATGTCACGTTAATAAATGTAGTTTCTCGTTTTGGAAACCCCGGCTTCGTTTTGTTCCTCCTGGATGGGCATGCAGCAAGGCAACCCTACAACAGATGTAACCGTTACTTTTCCGATTACTTTATTGTGCGAAGGTTTCCATCTTTAGTGCTCATAACAGTGAATTTATATTTCACATTTTCACAAGTATTGAAGTAGAATAAACGGGTTCCCTCTACAGCATCAGCCATCTCTGTGCGCTGCATCATGAGACCATCGGTTATTCTAGCTGCAAAATTTCTAGCAGTGTCGCAATCGCTATTTCCCCCGAAACCTCTCCACTGGTCCCAGATGAAGAGAAACTTAAGGCGCGTTCCCACCGGCGATGCGATCTAGTCGCGCAATAACTTTCATCGCAAAAGCGACCATCGCGTGCGGCTGAGCCAATCAACGGCGCTCGGAGCGAGAGTTTTCGAGAAACGACTCGCCAACGAAGGCGTTGGACTCGCTCATCGCGCACGCCGGTGTGACCATCTAATTTTTTTGCGATGCGATCTAGTCGCATCGCGCGATGGCTTACATCGCCGGTGGGAATGCGCCTTTAGAGTGCTTCTTAAAATCCCTGGTTCCAGATAAAAGGTATTTTGTTTCCATGCTTTATATATTTTCTTGTACTGGCAACCTAGAGGCCCTTCTTACTTTCTTTCGCGCACACACGCGCTTCTCCATATATTATTTACATGTGGATGAACTCGCATGCTATACAAAAGAGCAGTATCTCCAGGATTTGTTACGGATCATGCGTAGTATCCATTAGCGGAAGAGATCACCCCGACCACTCCTCAACTCGAAACCTTGCTTGTCACAAAGACCACGTAGGGGAAATACGAGATCTTGACGTGTATTTGAACTGGCTTTCTTATAGTTAGCATCCGCTTTAGACATTCTTCGGTTCTGGTTCTCCTACGGGCTGCAAGAAGGTACCGTAAGCAGGTTTATTCTTGTTCTGTTCTGTGTGTGTGTGCTTGAGCGAGCTAGTTTGAACGAAGGACTTACAAAGTTACATTTGTCACCCTCAAACTTCGCAGTGAATGGCCTTTGTGATGCACTGGGGCTACAATGGCTTTTGTGACGCACTTGACCTGAAACCAGGTCAACCCTGATTGACCTGAAACCAGGTCAACCAGGGAGCTGCAGGAAACCAGGGTTGACCTGGTCTCCTGCAGATCCGCAAAAATCTCTTCTTTCGGTCCAAAAAAAGAAGCAAATTTTGTTTTGTCATTCCAGATAAAAAAGCTGGTCAATCGAACGATGGTATTCCCTAACCGTTTATTTTTTTTTTAAAGTTGCATGGTCAAACAGTTTCAGTTAAAGCATGGTTATTTGAAAATTGTATCCCAGTAGCTTTGTCTGACGACTGCATACTGTGCAGAAGGCAGGAAATGTTTGATCACGTTTTGCTAAACTGTTGGGACGCAGTCTTCTTTTGGGAAGTAATGCAAGGGACCCTCAGAAAAGACTTCACATTAACGCCGCAAGGCATATGTTTTCGAGCGATAGAAGGGAATAGTTACGTTTGCTGCGACATGATCCTACTGCTAGGCCTGCACAGCATATGGCGTGCCCCATGGCTCGGTTCCACACGGATATCGACGTTCGCCCCGTGCATAGGTATTTTACTGAGCACATGTGCTTTCTGAAAGAATTCTATAACGACCAGCAACCTACACCTGAGTAGCAGCCACTCTTTGAGGTGTTATTTATCCTCAAGGACTTGCAGCATGTTCGACATTATCCAAGATGGCTGGTGTTTTTTTACTGTTTCATTGCGATTCTGTGTCACTGCCTTCCGTGATCGTCCACATCTGAACAAAAAAAGCCCCGTGCCTGGCAGACTCGGCTACGTATGTGGCTGTCACGAAGAGGAATGAAGTTTCAGTCCTGCTCGTCCCGTGTTCTTATTTTATTAATTCTGTACTCTTCTAAGATATAAATTATATTAAGGTGATAGGCTGAGCGAGTTCGTGCTCATTCAACATGAAGAAAAAATAGCGCTTGGTTGTCTTCTGTGTTCGGTTCCTGTCCCTCTCGTCTTTTTGCGCGCTATTTTTTCATCTTCTTCTAAGAAATCTTTGCCCATTCACGGCTGTCATCGAGTGTTCTTGTTGAGAACATTCCTGAACGTGCCGCGTGTATGAAAGTAGCGTTTTCGCGCTGCCTTGCGTCACTCACCTGCCATCGCCGAAGCGAGACGCGTGGCACCTTTCTCTTTAAGTGTGTTGGTCCAAGTTCTTCTCATTAAATATTTATTTTTCTTTCTAAATTCATCTGCTTTTTTTTTTTATTGGGGACACCACTGCACCAGGCGCAATGTGGATATAAATCAACGCGTAAAAATATGTCCCTGAAACACATAAGCTGACAGTTCATTCTTAGATACGTCTTGTATAGAACCAACCGCTCATAATAGCATATGTTTCATGCTTACACTCAATAAAACACAGTTATATCTGCAGGTTTCAAAGTCTATCGCACTCAAAGTCAACAATAAGAAAGCTAGAAAGGGTTGAGATTATTTCAGCAAAATTAATTGGAAGTTCCGATGTTCTATTTTTTTACATCGCATTATCGTCGTGAAATCCTGAGGGAGAATGTAAACTGATCAGTATGTTGCAACCGCCAGACACTCATTTTTTTATGCTTTTTTTCTTTAACCTTTTTTTCACTTGGCGCACAGCTTAATCTGGCGGTAATGTGCACACGGCTTAAAAGTTAGAGGTAAATACGCCAGAAAGTTAAAAAGTCAGAGGTAAATACGCCAGGGGGGCGGGGGGGGGGGGGGGGGGGGGGTGCGCAGATAAGTGGTTAAAAGCGCCAGCCAAAACATTCTGGCTATGAAGGTTTCATTGGCTCGTCTATGCTTCATGATTGATATTGCGTAATGCGTAGCTACAGGAGCCAAATTTCGTCCCTTTCAAAACTGCTGCCGATAGACAGGACCATCAATGCCCTCATATCGTTTTAGGTTCGGCTTCCTAAAATGGCAGGCGCAGATTTTTAATTATCATATCTCAATTGTCACATACAATCTTCCTTGTCATGTGGCGAACTTCCTAATAGCTTGGGCCTGATACAAGATGTCTGGTCACACCAAGCGCTATAATCTTGAAACAAATGGGCGTTTTCAATCACTTTGAAAGATTTCTAATATGCACAACGAATGTTCATCTGAATTTGTATTCCCTAAACGTTTTGTGTGTTTTCAAATTACTTTTTGCAAGACCATGTTTACGCATCGGACACGTTGTAATGCATATGTCACAATGTTATTATAAAAATTGAGGAACTACTGAAGCTTCCCCTGTCCTCTACCCAATGTCGAATGATGCTCGAATAATTTGATTTATCACAAGATAATTAATAGCTTCCTTTTAGCACACTCAAAAGCGAAAGCTTTTATTCATAGTTGTATTCTTATATTTATAGAGCATTTTGAAAAATATTTTTGCGTCGACAGCCTGCTCAATGAATGGTGAAGTATATGGTTAGAAAAACACAGATCATTCGTCGCTTTTTTCCGTAGGAAATCAACATAAGTCTTCAAATTCAATATTCAAAAGCCACTTGCTAGAATTAATTCCTCCAAAAGGCGACTTTTGCCATTCGGCCAGGGAACAGGCCTTAATATTTGCAACAAACAGCTCGGAATTGTGTATAGCAGAATATAAATTGTTTGTTGTAATCGGCTGTAAAATTCAGGAAACTGCGAAGCGTTGTGTTGTCCGCGCAACAAGAGCATGCCTATGTGCTGGAGTTATCGATATCTGGCAGTCATTCCAAAGTTTCTCTGAAGCACCAATATAGTAGACGATTCGAGGCAATTTTACGCAAAAGTCAGAACTACAATGTGACCGGTATTTTCTTTCTTAGGATAGATGAACACTCAACCTTGATGAAAGGCTGTAATACTTAAATCCGTCTGACATTTATTTCGCAACCCAGTAATAATACTTTAAAATATCGTAGGCACTTACTTGGGTTACGATCAGTTCTTTCCAATATATAGCAATGTTCCTCTAGGCTCACAAACAGAACGGTTATTAATTCGCCTGTGGAATGGCAAATGTTTAGTTAAACAGTGTTTTGTTTATATCACTCTAGTAATAAAACTATAAGTTGCGCTGCTTTTGAATAGTCTTGTATATATTCCCGAACTTCTCATTATCAGCCCACAGCCCACTAACAGAAGTTACAGGGAACATGAAGTTCCATGGTATGGGGTATAGGTAAGAATACGTATTTGTACTATGCAAATAATATTGCTACGCCACACTTCATCTCTAGTTTCTGTGTTCTTTTTTTTTGTATTTCTTATTCAAGACGTCTTTATGGTGTTTCAGTTTTAAAATATTTATATTTCGCGAATGGCTCACTAAATTATAGAACTTATTTCTTGCAAGGTTTGTTAGGTTAGGTTTGTCATAAAGCGTTTAGTGTTTGACTTTAATTACTATATCGATATTCACAACAACATAGATGACACGAGATAACACTGAAAATACAAAATGACGAATTTCGCGCTTATTTCTAATGAACTAATAGTCCAAAATGTAATATATACTGCGCAAAGTTAAAGGCCGCCATAGTCGCTGGTAAGCTTCCACTGTGTGTGCAAGCATAGCAAACACGGTGGAACACAATTCGGTAACATTTCCATAAACATTGTGTCGAGCGTGTAGCTAATTGTCTATTCAATGTGACATGTTCATTATGTAGGCGAGGAATGAAACATGACCTCGATATGACTTCATTTGTTTTAAAACAGAATGTGTTTATGCGCTTCTTTCCATGAAAACTGCAACTCTCGCTGTTACACGTAGGTTAAACTTATGTAAAGCATATTGGCATATGGAATCTATGAGTAAAGCACTAATATAAGAATACTTTAGTCGAGGACTTAACTTGGGACCCAGTGAGTTCCAGCCAGACACTATACAGACTGATCTATACAAAGTGCGAAGCATGCGCGTGGAGACGGTCAACAGTTGCTTCACAATATAAAAAATTACGAACTTGATCATGCTAAAAAAGAATGCGCTTATCGCCAACCACATACTTCCTGTGTGTTTTACGAATGGGGCTGATGTGAGCCCCAGCATACACGTTATGTGTGCTTAAAGCTCAACATATTATTGGCGCCCCCGGTCTCTGTTAGCTTCATCAAGCTAGTGTAAATGTGTGTTGTTTTTGATAAGTCATTTCCTTACAAAATTACATTTGTCCCATTTTAGCGGATGTGAACGCGCCGGAGAGTAGGGCACACACGCCGAGCCTCTAGCTTGGTCCATTGGCGAGAACGTCGGCGAGATTTCTGACCAACGTTCTCCTTCCCTAGTCGGGCGAATGCGCGGGTCACGGGGTGAGGATCTTGCAGAGTGCGCCACGGTCTTTACAATGCCTCACAAGAGGAAGCAGTGAGCTGAATGTCAGATAGCAACGTACGTGCACAAAACTCACGTATGTCACACAAACTAAATAATTTAATAAGAAACTTTTTATCAAGATACTTGCCGCGATTCCGAAACAGGCTTGGCACATAGTCCCCGAAGGATATGCATGTTTCAGAATCTCTCAAACGACTCTCGTGGCGTAAATACTGCGCTATCGATTCTATTTTTTGTTTTGCTTTTTTTTTTGGGGGGGGGGGGGAGGGGGGGGGGGGGGCGAAAGTTATTTTGTCTCGTACGTGTCTTATTTAGGCCCTTGAAACAAATTGCTTCTTGGAAGATAGGAGTGCATTTAGGCTTCGATTAATTCTGTTTGTACGCGATTTCTAAACATGCGACACTTACCCCCAGGAAAAGCAACAATTCTGTTCCTATCCATCATTGTATAGATAGCTTGCGATGAAACTCTGTAAGATATTGAGGAGGTGAACTGCCCATTCATCAACTGCGAGTATGTAAAATAATATCAAAATATATAGTTCATTCGGAGTTATGGGTCGTTCAGCTGTTCTGGCGAGTTACTAACACTTGTCAATGCTTTCTATCACTCAAGAAAGAAATCAAGGGTTGCTATCACGCAATATAAACCACGTCTATTTTCGATATCTACTTGAATGTATCCGATATACTCACTTCGCAAGTTCACATGGCAAACACAGAACACAGTGGAGCAGTGCCGGATGGGAGGTATGCTTTCACACACCTTACAATTACACACATTACCTGGTTCGCAAGTTCCGAAAGTTATAAATACCGTTTCTGAAGTAGAAAAAAAACTCTCTTCCTGAAGCACCTTCACACGAGCTTCCGGGCTACATTTAGCGGGGAAACTCATGTAACTTTGCCGAAAGGCTTGCACATCTACAGGCCGTCGATTTTTGATCGGAACCCATACATGCGAAGGCACAGAGTCGCGCCAAGGTCAATTGGACGCAGCACTTCGGCGTGCCAAGACATGATCTGGATCAGGCCGCCTGACCGAGAGACTTGTGTTCGACAAGTTGTACCCTTTTTTTGTCGGTCGCGTGCTTTCGCAAGAAGCTTCACGGGTTCTAAAATGCAGCTACAACCGTTTACTTCAGGTTTTTTTTTTTTTCAAACACGTTTTTATCAAAGGATGACGACCGTGGAGAAACGCGTCTTTCAGCAGGCAGCCGCTCAACCTCTGTAACGCTTCGTCCGGCTCGCTTTACCCCCCGCAGGGGGCACCTGTGAAAGCAGGTGTTTGGAGAGTGGCGTCTCCACGGACCCCGAGCCATGCGAGTTCGCCCACCCACATCTTGCTGTGCGTGGCTTTCCTGTGTCCGGGGAAAAGGGCATCCTGGTGGTTGAGTCAAACCCGGGGTAAGTTTGGACCCTTCGGGGCCCCCCAGAGGAGGCAATAAACCACTTCGGCCCCCGCTTCTCGTAGACGGGAGTCCTTGTAAGGCCCGGCCAGGATGATTCACTCTAGTCGTCTTTTCTTCTACTATCCCCTCCGATCTTTCACTTTTAGCTCTTCTGTTTCTTTTACTTTTCTCTCATTTCTCTTACTCCCTTTTCACCCCTCTTCGGCGGCAAGGGCTAATCTTCGGTGGCGATGGACCTCTGTCTTGACCCACACTTGGGTATAGTTTCCCTGTAGCACTGTTAGCGTGACGTCTCCAGCCAAGCCCTTCTTGTTATGGTGCGTCACCGCGGATTCTGAACACTCTTTGCCCTCTTATGGTGCGCCACCCCTCCAAACGCCGTTCAGGGCACGCCCTTAAGAGACGCTGCCCTGAACAAAAAACCATCGAGAAAGAATGTGAAGTAGAAACATTTACAACGTTTTTTGTTTTTTTTTTATCGTTCATTCGCTGGATAAACGAAAACCTGTTTCAAAGCTCTCACCTTTTATTGTAGCAAAGGTGCTAGAAAACCTTGTAGGGTTTTCCTACAAGGCTCAAAAACAGCACACTGGAGACCTCCTCGTGGAAGTAAACACAAAAAAACAAAGTGACGCGCTCCTCAAGCTAACTACCATCGTTGAAGTGAAGGTGTCGGTGAGCTCTCATCACACACTAAATACTGTCTGTGGAGTCCTCTCCGACCACGACTTTCTGCACACAAGTGAGGAAGAACTCGTTGAGGGACTCAGAAGTTCTGGTGTTGTCGCTGTCAAGCGTATCAAGTTTCGGAAAGATGGCGAACAAATCCCTTCGAGACATGTTATCCTGACTTTTGAAAGGCACACTCTCCCTGAGACAATCAAGGCAGGATACTTGAACTGCCCCATCCGCCCTTACGTCCAAACCCCCAGCGGTGCTTTCGTTGCCAGCGTTTTGGTCATGGAACACGCAGCTTTTGAGGGAAGGAGGTGTGTGGGAAGTGTGGTAGTTAAAGTCACGTTTCCGATACTGCGAGGCCGCTGTGGCCCACTTCCCTAATTACGGTGGGCCACATCCTGCTTATTGTCGTACACGCCTCTCTTGGAAGCTAGAAAAGGACATCCTTACAATCAAAGTATAGGAAAACATACCGTACCTAGAAGCCAAGAAGCGGTTCTCTTTTTTGTCTAAGGGGAGAATCGCCGAGGTGATGCGCAGCAGCCCTGCATCACGCTTGGAGTCGAGGGCTACCCAGGTCTCTCCCGAGATCTTGGCGGCCGACTTCAGGGCCCCAGCTCTCCGACAGGGGCAGCAGCTGCTTCCTCCAGTCCTTAGTGATAGCGCGCGTGCTGCTCCTCCTTCCAATGACAGGCCAGCAGCAGCCGCGCCTGCCCCCTCTCGTAGGTCCCCCCTGGGGAGACGGCGCGAGTTTCTCTCTCTTGTTCGCTACAGAGGGCGCCCCCTACCGAAGGAGCAGATTGGTGCCCATGCAGCTCCTATGAAAGGAGGGGACTAGACGACCTGGGACGACCCGCTGCCCAATTCGCCTGCAACCCTTCCAGCCGGTCGTGGTCGGGGTTTGCCCCTCCCCCCCTCCCCCGCACACCAGGCCGGACAAGTGCTGTTTTAAAAGCAACGGATACCTCTCAGGAGGTGGAGATGTCGAGATCTGTTGACAATCTGTCCACTCCTGGTTCCGACGAGGACAGCATGGAGTGGGAAACTCCCACCGGTAAACATAAAAAGAATAAGAAGCCTGTAGTCCCACCCAAACGATGATCCCAATGTCTTCCACCTAGTTTGTGTTGACTCTACAGTCTTACTTAATAGAACGCAGCTCTTAGGCGCCGCTTTCCGGCTTGAGTGGCGTCGGCGTTGGCGTCGCCGTCGGCGTAACAGCGCGGTGCATTATGAGTAAATTTCCCCACTAAATTTAGCGGAAGAATTTCCCCGCTAAATCTAGCAGAAAAATTTCCCTGCTAGTTCTAGCGGAAAAATTTTCCCGCTAGATCTAGCAGAAGAATTTCCCCATTAAATCTACCCTATTGAAAATTTCATCAAGATACGTAATTTGGGACACCGACTGCCAGTCAGCAGCCTTGGTGGAGCGTGCCCTGATGGACCATCAGATGACGTCTGACTGCTACTGCCAAGGGAATTTCCTCAACAAGGGCAGCATTTATATAAGAGTAAAGCGATACACACTCATAAATATCGCCAAATGCCACGACAAAACAAAATGTTCGAGAAAAAAAAAGAAAAAAATCAGGTCCACCGCGGATCGATCCCGCGCCGACTTGCGTAAAAATCGGACACCTTAACCCCTATGCTATGTCATCGCTTAGGAAACTCGATTTGACCATTCCTTTTATACGAGCTTAGCGGAGCGCGTATAGCTATTTCCGTCCGAAGTGGACTCCGGAGTGCGTATAGCTTTACTCTTTATATAAAGCTCAAATTCCTAGGTGGCAATCTTGGATCGCTATGAAACGGTTCACAAGCCGAGGTGGCCATTTTGAATGGCTGTGAAACGGTTCACAAATACTTAAAATGAATGTAATTCATGACATCAAAATCAGGAAAAGTGTGTACCCGTCCTTTGTTTTTTTCCCCCTTTTGAAATTTGCGTTTTTAGGGCAAAAGGGATATTCGTTTACAAACGGGACCACATGCACCGTAAGCATGCTTCAAAGAAACGCCCTCGATGTCTGAACCTTTCGGGGCGACCGTATACAATTTAATTCGCAAAACCTATGAGACTCCGTTGAAGCTAGAGAGCGAGCATGCATGGTACGACAGACAGCCCTGGCTTCCACGGACGAACGCGAGCAGCCGCGACACAGCGGTAAGGCCAAAATAGCCCATGCCAGATAGAAAGGTATAAACTTTCTAGCCCAAACCTCTCGGACCGAGTCAGGAGCATTTTAGTACTCCAGCGCGAGATTCCGACAATGAGTGCATCGCAATTTTTCCGCTAGATTTAGCAGGGAAATTTTTCCGCTACCCGAAGGAAAAATCCATCAATGTATCCCTGTTTGGCAGTCAATGTTTTCTAGTGGACCGCTGACTGTGCCTGACTGTACGCCAAGTATGTCTGATTGGCCGACAAGTTACTCTGGCCGACAGTCAAACTCCAGTCAGACTCCGCTGGTCGGCTTTCTGATGGTTTCCTGGTGGCAGTCGGCCGCCGCGAAATGCCATCAAGATGTCTTGGTGGCGATTCTGATTGTACATCGATTGCCTCTGACTGTACGTCAAAAAGCTTTGACGTGCAGACAGACATACGGTCAAAGGACGTAAAGGTCGTTCGGATACCACTATTTCGACAAATATATGAATACGAAAAATAATCTATGCACGAGAAAACGATTTCGGGACGTGAGTCCATAAAACCGCTGATGTTAGAGATATGACACGCAACCGACCGACAACGTTGATCAAAAGCCTGCCGAAACGCCGAACACGCCACTTTCGCCTCGCCCATAGAGGCTTCGCCGAGCTTCCACGAACGATCGCTCTCGACTCGTTTTGTTTGCCCGCTTGCTCCAACCTGTCGATCCTGCCCGGGCTCTACAATGTTTTATCTTTTAGTAGAATTTCTACTTGACAAGACCCAGCCTATTGTGAGTTCCGACGATGTAAGGGACTTTAGCGGTGTAGTTGAAGACGACAAGGTGTACCAGGCCTACTGGGCCCGAGACGCGCGAACAAAAGGATCGTTCAACGACGCGAAAGTACTCTACATGACAGGTGAGTAGAGAGGAAGTACGGCGAGGGATGTACGAGTGCTTTGCATAACATGCTGAAGGCTTAACTGCATTTGCAGCCGAAGCATCTCGTATAAAACGAATGGTCGAATCGAGTTTACAAAAGCGATGGCATAGCATAGGGGATTCTTCTTCCGGCCGCCGTAGCGAAAGGACGCAGAATCATGAGCTCCGCAGGAGCGGTGATAACGGCCCCCGCCGGCCGCGGTGACTCGGCTTTTTCCGGTGACGAAGAATACCGGATTGCTCTACCCCAGCTGCCTTCAGGAGAAGCGATGAAGCGTGCCGTCGTGCTACACGCGGACATGGCCTCTCGTCCGTATCGGCTCGAGGACTTCCGTAGACCACTCGGCGATGCAGGTGTCCTCGGGGAAGTGGCCAGGATTGGGGCTTTCCAAATGTCCCATGTCTGGCTGCTCGACCTGAGGACTGATGCGGCTAAGCAGAGGCTTCTCGGGGCCGGGCAACTCGTTGTCAAGGGCCGCAAGTGTCTCATCGTGGACCCGTACAGGCAGGAGCTACGGGTAAAGCTGCATTGGGTGTCGTTCGGCGTCACGAACGACGCCATTCATCGGGCCTTCGCCGACTACGGAGAGGTGAAGGAAGTGGCGCACGAGCGCTGGAAGGTGCCGGGGTTCGACGGCGTCGAGTCAACCACCCGTGTCGTGCGCCTTGTTCTCCGGGAGGGTGTCAGCTTAGACCGTCTACCGCACCAGCTTCGGCTCGGCGGCGGCATGGTGCTTGTCGTTGTGCCTGGGCAGGCCCCCCTCTGCCTCCGGTGCGGCATGACGGGCCATATCCGACGTGACTGCCGGGCCCCCAGGTGCACAGAGTGCCGTGCCTTCGGGCACGAGAGGGCCGATTGCGTCCGCTCCTACGCCCGTGCCGCCGGTCGAAGGGCGTACGACGACAACACTGACGACCTCATGGACGAGGACGAGGCGGAGAAAGCGGCTGCACCCGCCGGAACCACAACCGAGCAGCCGAAGGAGGTGGACGACTCGACCGACATCGTCCCTAGAGTGGGGAACACCCTGTCACCGCAGTAACCGTCGACCACTCCTCCTGCCCCTCCGCAGGCAGTTGAGCCTCAGTCAACTGCGGCCTCGTCCCCTCCGCAAGCAGCTGGGACCCAGTCGGCCGCACCGCCTGGGAGAACCCAGACGGGCGCGGCTCAGGCTCCTGAGGTGGGACCCACCCAGGAAGAGGTGGACACCGAGCCTGGCTCTGCTAAGCGCCCGCGTGAGGACTTCCCAGCGCCCTCCAATGACGGACGGCAGCGACAACAAGAGAAGAAATGGAAGGTGGTGGAGGGCTGGAAAGGCTCGGACAGCCAGCCGCCGTCTTCGTCACCGATGGACTGTGACAATCTGGTTCAGTAAGCCACTGTGCGAGTGTACTGCCCCGTGCGACGATGATCTTGAAAGGTAAGCGCCGCGCGCTTGGTCTGGCCCTTCTATAGCTCATGATCTCTATCGAAAGGCCTGTACGACTTGCGACCCTCAACGTGCGAGGGCTCGCGGACCGTCGAAGGCAGAGGCAACTGTACCGCCTAGTCGTAGACCACGACCTCGATATTGTTGCACTACAAGAGACCAAGGTCGAGGGAGAGGACCAGACTGAGCGCATGGTGCGGCCTTTTATGGCCCGCTACAATGTTTGCGTCAGCCGAGCCGTAGGGACGTCCGCGGGGTGTGTCATTTTGGTTCGCCAGTGCCTAGGGGCAGTAGTCCAGGCCATTACGGCTTGTGAGTCGGGGCGCCTCGTGGTTTGCGATTTTTCCTTTTCGTCGAGTGAATGGCGCATCATCTGTTTGTACGCGCCTACCAGAGTTGGTGAAAGAAGAGCCTTTTTTGAAGCCGTTCAGTACTATTGTAACTCTCCGCGACTTGTTATCCTGCTTGGGGACTTTACTTGTGTGTGCTCGGCAAACGACAAGACAAGCTCTACACCATACATAGACGCGAGTACTGAATGTTTAAAAGATTTAAATAACGAGTTTGGATTGGAGGACGTTGGCGACTGGATCCGTAATGGACAAGTTCTAAAATTTACCCACTTTCAAGGGCTCAGTCACGCCCGTCTAGACAGAGTGTATGTGCCTTTGGATTTAGTTCCCCTGTGTCAAGATTATCATGTGAGTCCAGTGTCCTTTAGCGACCATTGTCTCGTTCAGTTTTCCCTACGAAGTAAAAATGATTCTAAAAAACTATTTCATTGGGAATTATGGAAATTAAACGCAAAATTGTTACAAGATGAAATTTTCATGCGACGAGTTCAGGCAGCGATAGAACGAATGACAGACGGGGACAAATCAGTTGGGCATGGGCCAAAATGGGAAATATTTAAACAGAACATAAAGATAATGGCCATAGAAAGAGCTAGCGTTATTAAAAACGAAGAAAAGAAAATGGAAAAGGCAATGCGCTCGAACTTGCTGACGCTAGTAAAAGAAGAATGCCGATCGCCGGGTGTCTTTAAGGACGATATTTTATTTTTGAAAGAAAAACTCGTGCTGTTAGATAGAGACCGATATCGCGGCGCGCTTGTGCGAGCTAGAGCCGACAGGCTGATAGCGGGCGAGTTGCCTACAAAGCGAGCGCTAGGCATGGAAAAGAAGTACGCCCGTCGTAATGAGATTGCGGAAATAGAACATGATGGGGTCGTCACAAGCGACGGCGCCGAAATCGAAAGGGCCTTTTTTGATTATTACAGAGCATTATTTTCTTCCAATCCTGTTAATCTAGAAGGTTTTAAAAGCGATTTTTTGGCATTCATGCCGAGGCTCGGCGACGAAACAAAATCAATTTTAGAAGGACCCATTACATATGGGGAAGTTAAGACGGCAATTGAAGCTTTGAACCCCGGCAAGTCCCCTGGACCGGACGGGCTCAGTGCGGCGTTTTATAAATCGCTCAAGAATACGCTGGCTCCTGTTTTAGTGGATGTTTTTAACGAGGCTTTCGATGCGAAGACTCTTCCGCCTTCTTTCCTAACGGCTCATACCGTCTTAATTCCTAAGACAGAAGATGTCACTAAACTTAGGCAGGTCACATCCTATCGGCCCATCAGTCTGACCAACGTGGACTACAAAATCCTCATGAAAACTTTAGCAAGAAGGTTGCAAAGTGTAATAACCGAACTAGTCGGTCCTCACCAAACATGTGGGATAAAGGGAAGAACAATTTTTACAAATACGCACACAGCGAGGTGTGTCCTCGAATGTTGGGATGCCATGCATAGTCGCGTTGCCATGCTTCAGGTGGATCTTGAGAAAGCTTTTGATCGGGTACCACATGACGTCCTTTTAGCTGTCCTTGATCATGCAAATGTAGGATCTGTTATATGGGAAGGAGTTAAAATGGCGTACAGTGGCAGTACGACTAACCTAATAGTAAATAAGTCGGTTGGAAAGCGTATTCAGGTGCAGCGTTCAGTGCGCCAAGGACGTCCTTTATCCCCTCTCCTTTTTTGTATATACATAGAATCTTTTTGTTTAAGTAATATTAGAAATAGTAGAATAAGTGGATTTAAGCTACATTCATCCGAAGTGCGCGTTTTGGCCTACGCGGATGATATTGCCTTGTTTTGTTCAAACAAAGAAAGCATTGTTGAAGCAGTTAATATAATCAAGCGGTTCTGTAACGTCAGTGGGAGCGCAGTAAACTGGGACAAGTGTCTAGGTTTTTGGCACGGGGAGTCGTTTTCAACGCCGAGCGTCTTCGCGAATATAAAATGGGTGTGCATTCCAGTAAAGTATTTAGGCGTGCCCCTGGAGTACTACCGCGATAGTGAGCCGTACTGGAGCAGACAGGTATTGGAGCTCCGTGAAAAAGCGGAAAAGTGGAAGGGGAGCGGGCTTTCTATTTTTGCACGTGCCACAGTTTGCAATTTGTTTCTTGTGAGCAAGCTGTGGTTCGTGTTGCAAGTGTTACACTGCTCTCGGGTGAATGTACAGAAATTGCACCTTGTTTTCGCAGTATTTATTTGGGGCTCCTCTTGGGAGAAAATGAGCAGAATTAATCTTTTTCGTCGTGTGCGCGAGGGTGGACTAAGCTTGTCGCACTTGTTTCTACGTCAGGTAGTAAATAGTTTTATATTTTTTCGCGATACAAGTGATCCGTTTTTGCGAACCGTATGCCAAGTAAGGCTAGGTCGGGCTCTGCCAGAGTTTATAGTATCTTCGTCAAGTGAGCCAGGCGGCATTCATGGGTATTTCAAAGAGCTAGTGGCGTCATGCCGATTCTTAGCAGCCCGTTTTTCTCTTGACTATTTGAGCGAACTGACACGCAAAAGATTGTATAAAGATGTTTGTGATGTGGTTTTCCCTGCGCCTATGTACAGAGTTTTGTTTTCCTCGGGAACAGGCCTGGACGTCTTAAAAAGGGTGAAAAGAATGCAAGTGCCTCCTGGCGTCAAGACTTTTTTCTTTAAGTTGCACAGCGGTACTCTGCCAGTAAAGACCTGGATGGAGGAGAAGGGCCTGTTCGTTCCCTGGGGGGTCCACTGTTTTGTCTGTAAAAAGCCGGAGACAGTTGAACACGTGTTCCTGGAGTGCTGGGACGGTGTCTTCTTGTGGGACGTCCTTCAACGCACCCTGAAAAAGGAGTTACCGCTAGATCCACACGGGATCAGGTACCTGTCGGTAGAAAACGAGGGCGGTGTACCGTACGATCTGGTAATGTTATTATGTTTGCATGGCATCTGGAGATCTCGGATGGCAGTGCGCCATGCTGACAAAGATGCGCGTGAGGCAAGGGAGTACTTTCGGGAAAATATTATTTCATTTGTTGAAGTTTGCAAGGTCCAGCAATATGTCCCTGAGTGGCTGCCGCATATTGAACGGCTCCTGACGATGGAAAAGTTTTAACCGTACAAAGATAGCCAAAGGCTGACTGGCTGTTTTTTATATTTACGTTGTATTAGTGTTTCGTGTCTGTGCTTGTGCTTCTGTCCGGCAATAAAGAAAAAAAAAAAGATGGCATAGCATAGGGGTTAAGGTGTATAAAAAAAAAAAAAAAAAAAAGCATAGGGGTTAAGGTGTCCGACTTGTACGCAAGTGGTCGCGGATTCGATCCGCGGTGGTCCTGCTTGTTTTCTTTTTTTTTCTCGAACATTTTGTTTTATCGAGGCATTTGGCGATATTTATGTGTGTATACCTTTACTCTTATATACAGGCTGCCCTTGTTGATGAAATTCCCTTGGCAGTGGCAGTCAAACGTCATCTAATGGACCATCAGATGACGTCTGATGGTCCATCACGTTCTACCAAGGCTGCTGACTGGCAGTCAGTGTCCCAAATTACGTACCTTGATGGAATTTTCAATAAGGTCTGCTTGAGGAAAGCCTCCAGTTGCTTCTAGGAGGAGGGATCGGCGTCGCAAGAGGCATCGCAGAGCTCCAAGACGGACATACTGTTGCACTCGTAACAAACTTCCGCCAGGAGTCTCAGCGCTTTACGAAAGGCACCGCCGTGGGTCACACCGAGGAACTCATGGACTCAGCCGCAATCGCGGGAATAGCAGAAGACATCTCTTCGGGGTCACACGAGACAACATTCGCGGCTTGTTCGAGGTCCGAATGGTTCTAGGCGTCGAACATTCTACGCCGATTATTTCAGAAGCTCACGCATGTACATAAGGGACTCAGCGTGGCGAGCTGCATTCAGTCTCGCCTCAGCGCTCGAACCAGCTGTTACGCCGACTTCGACGCCCGCGACGCTCTGCTGTTTTCTTCTCTTCCCTTTTTGTTTTGTTTAGTTTGGGCACAAGTTCGCCCCCATTAAACGTTTCAGTTTCCCCACTTATTCTTTGTTTTCTTGCGTGTTTATTTGTGACAATATGCTTGTGCAAAAAATTAGATATAAACTTAAGTCTGATTTGCATGGGGGTCAAAATATAAAATTTTGTTGGGTACCCAGTCACATCGGCATACTAGGCGATGAAGAAGCCGACATGCTTGCAGGATCTGCCGGTAACCTTCCACAATCGCTGTCCTGCTTACCCTCTCAAGATATTAAGCCCTTGGTGAAGTCATCGATTCTTCAGTCTTGGCAATTGGAATGGGACATGAAGTACGATAACAAGCTCCATGTTACCAAATCTGCATTGGGAGTTTGGGAAAGCTCTTCTTGCAAAAGCCGACTTCCTGAAACGTTGTTGTGCCGTCTGAGAATTGGACACATTTTTATAACTCAGGTATCTGCTTTCGGAAGAAGATCCGCCAATGTGTGATTAGTGTGGTGACAGGCTCATTGTTTTGCATATCTTGTGGCTGTGTCCCGTCCTTGAGCCCAAGCGCCGCATTCATTTCACTGAAATTTTTCAACGTAAAATCCCATTTCATCCTACCCTCCTTGAGGGAGAGAATCCTCTAGAGTCTTTTGAACACCGACTCTTCCCTTTTGTTTATCATTTTGTGAAACCCGTCCTAAATTACAATAATCCTTACAATTAGTTTGGCGCAGATGGCCTCGTAGCTTTTGAACCATTAACCCCCAAAATCTCTTCGGCTCGCTTTACGCAGACCCAAAATGGCCGATTCGGAATTTCTGGTGATTGCGATCGTTGAATGGGGAAGCGCGATCCAGCAAATCGTCATAGCGGTCAGTGTGAGCGATGCTGTATTCCTAGCACTAGCAGACAATAAAAAAGCGAGCTCCGAGCTTTTGAACGTCTGCGCTTAAAGTACACATTCCTTTTCATACTTCTTTTTTTTTTTAATTTTTCAGTTGTGTTCTTAGGTGTGTATCGCTCAAGAGGAGGATGCTGAAGTGCTGAATTCACGCTGACGTTTGAATCGCACCGCGAGGCACAACCGCTAGTTTTCATGATCAAATGCTCGTGCAACTGTACTGAATCTTTAAAGGGACACTGACAGGGTATTTATGCTCGCCGAGGTTGTTAAATGTACGTGACATATGAGGGCTCAACTACCCAGAACAGAATTTGCGGCTCGAAATTCGGTTTCTTTCCGCCCGAAAACCGCCGATCAAGAATTGGCCGGTTCGAGTCTCGCTCACTCTCTTTTTCGCGGTCACGGGCCGTTTTCTAAGGTATCGATGCGACCACCAAATTTAATCAAAGTCGTGGGTCACTGAAGGTACACACTCAATATTAAAAATAGAAAAAAAAATACGAAACCCATTTTTGTGGCTTCTAAAAAGCTGTAAATACGTTGATCGAAAAAAAAAAAAAGTTCCACAGACAACCGGAAGCATTCTGTGCGTTCGTCGTTTCGCGTATCGTGGGACTCGCGGGGACGGCGATGGCAGCGGACGACGGGCGTGGGACCTCTATTTCACAACTGTTCGCGGTACCGGCGAATTCTGTCTACCGTTAAAAGAAAAGTTTGGGGACTGATCAAAAGAATTGGTATTCATCCCGTACGACACGCCCGGCCACCAAGCCGATTTGCACGAAGACGTCGCCGAGCCGTCGCTCCCTTCTCGTGGCTGAAGACATCGCTCGCGCAAACGTCAAGCAGACGTGTCTACTTCGAGTTGAATATGCACGCGTACGATTTCTTTACTAGGTGCGAATGTCCCCAAAGCGTGGTGCTTCCCGACTTCGACCCGGGAATGCTTTTGCTAGAGAAAAATCGACAGCAAACTTTCCAACTTACAGTTTACCAGCTGAATTATTACTAAGGAAAGAGATCCACCAGAAACGTGATGCCCCAGTAGCTCAGTGGGAAAGACGTCCGCTTCATACGCGGTAGGACCGAGTTCGATATTGGTTCAATCCCCCGTGAGTTTTTTTTTTTTTTTTTTCCATACATTTTCCGATGTTTACATATCTTTTTCTTTTTTTTACAATCATCACTGAAGAAACAAACAAAAAAATAACAAACAAATGTTGTGGACGATACTTCGCTGAATTAAACGGTATGGGATTTCCGTTTTGACACCTGCGAACTCAATGTAATCACTTTCCACAAAATGCAAGGAGCATATAAATCAGGTAGCGTCCGCTTTCCGAGGTGCCCGTAAATGTTCTACAGGAATTGCAGCCAGCCATTGGTCCCGATCCCGTTGATCGTTCGACAATGCCACTTTTTTTTTCGGATGCAGGACCTGTGAGCCAGCTCTTCACGCATCATCTTGGGTTTATTCTTTTCGGAGCCGATCATGGAAATTCACCACGGGCACTCACTACTCATCTCCAACTCCTCAATGTACAAAACAACTCACCTTGGAGTACATAACAACGAGCGGAACAAACATAACTGCAAAAGAATCTCGCGACAAGCAGTTCCCGCATGCCGCATCGCACGTCGTGTTGTCTGCTACCGGAGAGGAGAAAAAAAAAAAAAACGCACGGTCGGGTGTAGCCACGTGACTTCCGCCAGTCACTCTCTTCTCTCCACTTCTCCGACCTCCGTCGGGTTTCGGTTTCGGTTTCGAGCAGTTGCGTCTTTTGGCTTTATTAAAGAAATACGCTACTCTGTTGCAAAATATTAATTGGGTAGTCCTCCGACACCATATTGAAGCGCCTTTAAGCATTTGCGTTCGCAACCACTTCGCGATTGCGGTTAAACCGCCAGTGCAAAAGAGGTACGCGGCGCAAGTCTTTCATATTTTACGTTCTGGTATATTAGTGCCGAGATATTTTGGTGGTGACCTCGAATGGTATCCGTCCGTGACGTCACGACTGGGATTTGCCTCGCCGTGAAGTCACCAGTGGTTACCCTGGCTACTTACCACCAGGTGCCACGACGAGTTCGATGGTGTGTTTAAAAACCACAATCGAAGCTAGGAACCATCGCAACCGGAACTAACACCGTCAAAGTTGACAATCTGACAATGCTCATATGCCCACGGTCTGGCCAATCGTGGAAAGATGACCGGAGCGACGCTTTGGGTCGCGCACATCGCTAATATGTATTGATCCCAGAGTTACACTGCCGTAGAAACCAGTGATAGTGTGGGACAGGGACGCTTTTTACAGCGAAGCTGTATATGACTCGTCGGTCGGATTTTTGCGGTCTACAATTATGAACTGCTGCTTGCGTCCCAAATGACTTCCGGTCGCACCGTCTTTGCAAGCCTGTAGAGCTTGCTTATGTCACCAGTGCTTAAAAGCATAAATGCTACACGAACAACGAAGTTCAGATTTAATGAAAACATACGGTTTTACAATATTACATCTCGAAGGAGGCAAGTTGGTTTACAAGAATACTCGAAACATTTTAAGAGATCTCTCACTCCTTCGTTCACTTGGCGTTCACCTAAAAGTTGGTGGCTAAACGTTTCATCTACATTTCAAGCAGCGGTTTTAGGATGGTCTTTGTTCGTTATTTTTTATAAACCGGAAGTTCTCTGGGAGGTCAAAGACTGGAGCACCATCTGGTGGCGTTTGCCATAAAGAGGGTCTATAGTGCAGTGAGCAATCATTGCACGTACAACCACAGTTTTGCTAACCAACCACCTTCAAAACGATGTTGTTGTTTTTTCTATTGATTTTTTTTGTAGGTTTACCGCGTTTTGGGTGATATAAAGGCGAGGTCCCTGATAGACCCTCCGCCAGCTAAGGTTAAGAAGCCTCTAGTAGCTTCGTGATATATTAAAAAAACAAAACCAATCCTACAAAATGAAGTAAAGTAAAAGAGGAAAGCATCTAAACAGCAAAATCATTTGCTAGACGATATCATAAATAAACGCCAGTACTTATTATTTGTTTTAGAAATATGGCAATGAGGGTTAACGATATAAATCGAACATGTTGAGAAATTATAAAAATACTTAAATGTAAAAGCAAACCATATGCAAAAGTTGAGCAAATGAAAACAAATTCGACAACCGTCCGGAGCAGTTACGATGTAGCGTCACTTGGAAGAAAACTAAAATACAATCACACCTTCGGCATCTGAACAGCAACAGATGCACGGCTGTGGTTTTTGATTTATTCGTTTAAGATTTTG
Organism: Ixodes scapularis; assembly: GCF_016920785.2. Classification (NCBI taxonomy): domain Eukaryota; kingdom Metazoa; phylum Arthropoda; class Arachnida; order Ixodida; family Ixodidae; genus Ixodes; species Ixodes scapularis. The sequence continues at coordinate 104,430,566 of NW_024609880.1, read as the reverse complement.
CTGCATTTGCGATGTCATAAAAAAGTAAAGGCATATCTAGTTTCGCGAAAAGATGACCGCGTGCCCCATTAGAACTGTGTACTAAGTTTATAATTGGCATTTCACAAGGTATGACAAAGAAGCTGAGTTTAACGCCGCATCCTGCGTATTGGCGCCCGCGGAGCTGGCGAAGTAGGCATCGCGCCCGTGGCCTAACGGTTATCGTGCTTGCCTCCCACACGAAAAGCCGAGGTTCGATGCCTGGCCACGGATACACCTTTTTGTTGTTTCTGTAATGCTGTGTTCTGGTAAATTTGAGAACCCTGTTGGGGGGCTTACCCGAGGCTAGAATGTTCTACCCGCCGAGTTTCCTCCACCCATTGTTCCAGAAGGCCACGCGTCTATATAAGGGGCTCCGCTTGTCGAGCCGAAGGTAGTCTATCCCCAGCGTTCTATCCTGCTGTTTCGCTGGCATCGACGCCTGAGACGCTCACCGTCTAAGTGGATATCGGCTTTTCAGTGGATAAAACGTACGTGATTTTTTTCTGTTTGTAACATAATTGCTTCAGAAGTATTTTTACAAATTTCCACGCAGGTATACTCTTGTCAGCCTAGGTAGAGCCTGTCGATATCTAGTTGGTTATGTGTTACGCGTGTTGCGTCATTCTTTAATCGTCTACAACGTAATTTTGACGAATAAGCATACTCTTTCTTAAATATGTCTCGTTTCGTATGGTGTTCCCAAACATTTCGTTTGCATACTTGCATTAACACACTCCTCTAAACACATTCATTTCCTATTAGACGAAGGAGGGTGTGGCTCGGGGCTATCACTAAAGTCATCGTTCTAACTTCTGTGCACGCAAAAAGAGAAGGGCAGCGAAGATCTGATATGGTATTGGGCTGAATTAATATACCTCACAAGTCACAGAAAATAAAAAGCAATTGTAAAAACGCATATATATTTACAAATACAAAAAAAACTCGAAATTAAAAAAAATAAACCAAGCACAATAAATTTTTAATGAAATATGTATCCAAATAGTGAAGTACGAGGCCAAATGATGGTGAGAAAAGACCGTCTTGCAGGCGCATCCAGCAACATTCAGGTGCTAAAGTTCTAGTCAGTTCCGGTCTAAAATAATAAAAAAAATGGCCAATTTTTTTTGGGACTTCTATTTGCATAGTTAGAGGGACATTGACAGGGTATTTATAATCGCCGTTGTCTTTATTTGCACAAGGCATACGGAAACCACACTACGCAGAACACGATTTGCGTATCGGAATTCGTTTTCTTTCCGCCCGAGAACCGCCGATCGAGAACTGGCCGGTTTGAGTCGCGCTCACTCTCTTCTCCGTGGTCATGTGCCGTTTTCTGTGGTTTAGACACAACCACCAAAGGTAATCAAAGTCGTGGGTCATTGAAGGAACACACTCAATATTAAAAATAATAAAGAAATATGATACCCATTTTTTCAGCTTCTAAAAAGCCGAAAATGCGTTGATTAAAAAAACTTTTCAAACTTGCATGATTTTTGCCAACCTTCTCCTCCTCTATATTTCATCTTCCTTCCCCAGTTTGTTTTCGGTTCATGTTTCCAGCAGTTACGTTTTCTAACTTTATTAAAAATATATGTCAGGCTCTAGAAAATATTGATTAGGTAACCTTCAGACGCCATAATGAATTGCCTGTCAAAAAATGATCTAAAAATTTTGGGGGCTGTCACTGTCCCTTTAAAAACCAAGAAGTACGACAGCAGTTGTTGTTGGCAAATGGTGTTGGCTTGGGCTGCAGGACAAGCTTGCCCGTACATCTTTGTATAACCAAATCAACCCTCTAATAAATCTTATATTTGAAACTTAACAAATGCAAATTTCCCAGATTCCAATATCACCTTAAGTATTTTGCTTTATTGCTGTATCTTCAACTTATTAAATGAACGCGACCAATTGCTTATCTTCAATCAGTGTTCTCTAACACTTACCCCATTCTTTCCTTTGCGTTAGTACGCGTGCACAATGTTGCCACAACGCCGTTAGCAAACGTTTTAACAGATTGATAGCATGATCCGGTATCCTTTGCATCAACATCAGATTTTTTGTCGGATGAGGTCTTCGTTTCGTAGATGATCGTTGTTCTGTTAAGCTTTTTGAGAAGCTGTAAAAACAGAAAAATTGCATAATTCTGAAAGTCCCCTCACTATATGACATTAGGAAGGATGCCCCCTATGCAACAATTTCAGACCCCAGAAAAGTGGGCGGTCTTTACAGGTTCGTGGGCACCTTTAGTGCTCTACAATTTAAAAGTTCCAAATACCATACAAATCAGAACGTTTGTTGAAATAAAGTTATAGAAGAAGAATCGACTTTATTTAGTGGTCACAGAACAAAAATACATGTTTAATAAAGCAGAAAATATATTCCGTCTAGTCATTTGTAACAAGTCAGACGCGAGACAAAAACTAAGGAACAAAGGATTATTACAAGGATGGGCTAAGAGCCTGCACCAGCCTAATATGACCAACCGAAGGACACGTGTGGTAGATGTTTAACAGAAAAACATAGCACTCAGATAGAGCGAATAGTGTTTTCAGTTTGTGTCCCTCTAGCCGCACTTAAAACGTCACTAACAAAAAAAGTATATCCGACCTAGGCACTGGTGCAGGAGTTCACGATCTTCAGCCTGTTACATAATTCATTGAGTTCTTTATTGTTTTTGGAACTCACCCAAGAGAAGGGCTTCATTGCTGCGTTGTATGAAAAATGCATGTAATCCGTCTGGCGCGGCAGCGAATATGCACCTGCCACGCGTGTTTCATGAACTGAGTCCGAGTGAGTCGCAAGGCGACGGGAGAGAGCAGAGGAAGCGTTCGAAGCGCTCAGAACGCAGGACCATATCAAAGACAGCATGGCGCCGAAGTGGAAGGCCGTCGGCCGATGAGCCTCAGCTTCTCCTCACTTCTTCCTAGACAGGTTTTCGGCACTTTCCAGTCCCATACCTCCTCTGAAGTCTTGTGTCTGTGTTCCCGGACGGCGGCGCCGTCTTCCCCAACACGACACATCGAACGCCGACCCCGCTTCAGTCTCCACCCGCCACGGCTTCATCCCTCAACCTTGTACCTGGGCTCGTCGGCGCCTCGTCTCCAAAGCACCCAGCGCTCAGCCATGGCAGCGAACTGATAAGTTTCTCAATGAGCTATCGAGTTCGTTTCTTTAATTATCGTGTGCTTTCCTACCTCTTCTCAGAGTCATCGCTATATGACGCGTATATTTTCCGCATCTTCCCGAAGTGCATCTCCTTTGTACTTTGTTTGTTTTAATGGAAAGGTTTTCTTTCGTGTGCATGCAAACGGCATCGTCTCATTCAGTGTTGTACACGTTCCTCAAGCTCGTTCCTCGTTCCTTCTGATTTTTGGAAAGCGTTACCGTTACAAGTTCCATATGTGAAAAAGGAACTCGTTCCCGTTATAGTTTAAAAATGGAACGTATCGTTACATATACGTTACATTTGTATTTTGCTAATTACCCTATATAGTTAGATCGAGGAAATTGTTTTTATCTATCCCATCAAATGGGATAGATAAAAACAATTTCCTCGATCTTCAAATGAGAACATAATAATTTGAATGCCGTGATGGAAGAGCACCAAGAGAAGAAAACAAGCGGAAGTAGGGTTTCATTTTTTGACATATTCAAGTTTAAAATGTTCAGCTTATAACCGTATTCCTGTTTGTGGTGGACGATTCAGACGAGCCAATGTACTGTTACGCCATATTGCACGAGTGTTTTACAGCAACCTAACAAAGTCCCTTGTTCGAACTTAAAGGGAATCTGAAACGCTTCTTGAAGAAAACGAGTCAGAGGTGAATTCTGGTGTATTTTTATCCCGTGAATCTGAACATTAGGTTTGTTTTCCCCGAATGTATAACTAAACGCAAGAAAACAGGAAAAACATCTGACTGGTCATGACGTAGGATCTTTGTGTTGTCAAGCGCGTGCCGCTGGTGTCGGCAGCGCGTGCAATTGCAAGCATGCCAGATCCTAGATTCCCCTGCATTGACAGAAATCGTGACGTCTCTTTTTGACCTTTTGTGAAAATAGCGAGAGTGCGCGTGCATATCTTTAACAGGCACAGAGGATGAGCAAGTGTGGAGATCCTGAAAGTTCTAATATGACATCACGCCCCGGCAAGGAGAGGCTTCAGCGGTATTTTGAAAGTTAATTTCCGCAGCCTTCGTGCACCAACTTGAAAAATACGCTTGGTAGAAGAGCGTGTTGGTTTAAGTTCCTGTTTAAGATTTAAGATCCTGGAGCCGAAATGAAGACAATTTCGGTATTTAAGTACAGAACTGTTTCAGTTTCCCTTTAACAACAGTTTGTTCTCGGTGTTCCTGTCCGAAAGACGAGCAAGTGAAGATGAGGGTAGGGCTTTTGGAAAATCTCTCTCGAAAACTACAAGTCCTTCTTTGTAATGGTGGGATTCGTTGTTTAAGTTTAAATGTGGGCGGCAATAAAGGTTAATTTTTGTGTATATTTTAAGTGGCCAATGTTTGGGATACAGGGGTGTGTTCGATGTCTCGTAACCTGTTCTTTTGATGTAACTGTAGGTCTCTTTCCTTAAATTCAATGATAGCTGTAGTCGGCCTTAGATTTCTGTGTGTGAGGATTCGTGGAATATGAAACTTCTTTCTTTCTGTGTAGTTTTCTTCGTCTAAAAGCCTTGTTTTTTGTACCGCAGTCTCCGACACTGAAAAAAGAATCGATATTCACTAGCTCTCCTGCACCCGACTGTAACCAAGCGAAGACCCCACAAAATAAACCCTACGATAAGTAACGGAGAAGTCAACGAGATCCTGCTTTTCGTAAAGATATTGTTTTTATATTTTTAGAATTTCTGCTTTCCTTCTTAGAAATAAAAAAAAAATACACCACTGGAAGAAAAAGGGAACGCCGTGCCGTTTTCCGTTCCAGTAAAAATGTAACGCGTTCCCGTTCCACTTCCACCAATGCAAAATGGAATGGCGGCGGCATTCCTTCGTTCCTTCTAAAAGGAACGCGTTCCAGGAACGCCGTTCCTTGGAACGCCGTTCCGTACAACTCGCATTTAACTGAGGTAATTACGTTTCGAGAGTATCACATCTAGAAAACCTGAAACTTTAACCCTTGTAAGTGCACTAATTCATGAATCTATCGTCCGTAGCAACGACTCCCCGCGTTAAAATTGACTAAACGTTGGACGGGGATAGCTGCGTTTCCAAAACGCACACCGATTAGTGACGCTGGACAATTTTAACAAATTAACTCTCAATTGACTAAACTAATCACGAGTATACATTGAGCACTAAAAATACAATGTGAGATATCCAAGGCATATCTTTTTGTAGGTTCCGTTATCTTTCAATCGAAGGATTTATAAAAATGTAAAACTTTTTATTCCAAATGTTACCTATATTCTTAACTCGGTGGCTGAACACATTGGGCATTCAAACTAATTTAGTTTGGAAACCTTAAGGTGAAACACCGCCTTTGTTTAGTGCAATTGTGACCCAACGGATGGCGATGGGATCGTCAATGCAAAAAATCGTGTGTGGTGGCGCTTGGATAGACTGATATTTTTTTATATCGTGAAACTGACATCCCTGGTCCTTCACTTGTTTCTCCCTGCGCGTACTTTCTGTAGAACGCGGCTCGCCTGCACCAGTTCTCGTGCAAAAGGAGTAGTTGCCTACCCTTACAGCTCACGTCTCGGCCAATCCCGGTCGGAACAAAACGTGCAAATCGTCCTGAGGTAATGACGAGAAACATGCACGACAATCCGACCGACGCTTTAAAAAGTATGAGATCTGCGGTGTGTAATTATCACACCGGAAATTTTTGGACGTCAGTTCCACATTTTTCAATGTGTTCAATTTGTATGACGGGTCGGCCGTCATGTCGTTGAGCTGTGCGGCTCTTTATGTATATGAAAAAAGGCGTGATGACGTGATAGACGTGGGTTTTAAAAGTTCTAGCTAGAAGAATCAAGCGCACCAAAAATTAAAACAAATGAACTCATTTTTTTTGTCAGATGTCTAATTTCAGTTTGCTGGTTTGTTTATTTTGACGAAAACCATGAGACTGGAACACACAAGAAAATTGCTCTCAGCCGTAGATATTCAGTTCGGTAAGCCCAAAGTAGGAGTGGTACGATAATTATACGCTTAGTACATGACAAAAGTAACTCTAAGTTTAAATTATCAAAATTATTCTAAATTATAAAAACTATATTGAGTACTGAGTGCAGTGATAAATGCAATTACTGGCCTGCCAAAGATTTTTGTTCTGCCTGTGGCTAGCTTTTGAACAGAGTTTAAGCAATGTATCCGTGTTCATTTAGTGATTTCTGCGGGCAAACTATAATGCTGTGTCAAAAATAAAAATGGGCAAAACGTGGAGTCTGGCGTTGTATAAAATATGGTGCAAATACGCATATATCACGCTGATGAACACTAAAACAGCTCGACGTTATACACTAGCCTTGACGGGATCAAAAGGTCAGAGTACATAGAAAGCTTGTACACGTAATGCTCAGTCTGTAATGGTTGCATTTTAATAGCACCTTATTGCCTTCAGGCTTGGTGTAAACTCTCTCCTGATAGCTTGCAATAGAACAAGAGCGAGTATCATAACTTTGAGTTGATGAAACGAAAACTCCACGTGCTGACAGGTACCAATTTTGTCGACGCAGATAATTAACATGCACTGGCTATTAAGGGTTTGCGACACAGCGCCCGTTCACAGAGAGCTTCTGCCACATAATTTCATGCCGTCACAGATGTTTTTAATGCGAAAGCATTCACTGTGCCATAGAGCGAGTCGACGTCATCAGCTGTCGCGCCAAACGGCAAATAAATTCCCCTCTCTAGGTGGAGCCGAAACCCGAAGGCTTCCAGCTTTGAAGCCGCGCAAAACGCCAAGCCAAACGCCAAATCGATTCCCCTCTCCAAGTGAAGTCGAAACCTGATCAATAGGGGTTCTATTGGCTGGCGCGCATTACAGTTTCAAAGGACGAGGCTCCCATTGGCTGAGGCGCTTCAGGTTCGAAGAAAGCCACCCCATGGCGCTGCGTGCCTGCGGCCGAGTGTGCCGGAAAAAGGAAGCGTATGGCTGGAATTGGAATGCCGTCATATCTTGGGTTAGCAGCGCCAGTTCGCGGCAGTATGGCTCGCTTGTGGAAGTTCTGAATGTGACTTGACGGGGCAACGTGCATTCAACACCATCAAGGTCGCAGTCTTTCGCAGACGGCAGGTGGAAGCAGGGGCGGATTTAGGGGATGGGAGCGGTGGGGAGCCGACCGCGCCCCCTTAAGCACTCTTTTTTTCTGGTGTATATCAATTTTTAAAGAAAAATTGATATACACCAGACAAAAGGTCAGTTTTTGGTGACATAGCGATATTAGGTCAACAAAATACATCCGGGCAACGTTTCGGCTGTAACGTATTTCAGTGACTCCACCCCCCCCCCCCCCCTCCCCCCCCCCCGCCCCCACTCCGAATGCCTGCCGCCTCCCCTTCTCCATTCCCCTCTTACGGGTTTCGTCATTGCTGGGAGCTGACTGTTATTTCTACTGATCGATTTCCACAAGCAACTACTTCTGCTGTGTGAAACTAACATGATGAACGGAACGCTCGTGGCACATAAAATACCCGCATGGTCGCGAATGACGTTGCGGGTAGACTATGCGTAGGCTATAAGGCGAACAGTCCTCGGATATTACTGCTAGGGGAAGTTGTCACGCGTTAACGCCACCAAGGGGCAACGCTCCGAACTACAGTACCCTCGGCCGTGCAGGAACTATTGACGTCATGAGCGCGATACGTATTGCGTTAGTCGCTGGCCGACTTTGAAACGAGGGGTAGAGAGTTCGCGCCGACGTCACTTCGTTTCCGTGCTCTTTCAACTATCTAACCTATTCTTATATTTAATTTTTGCTTGAACAACTCGCAGCGCCGGATGGGTGTCTTTACATCATTGCAGGTGCACAGTGCTTAATATAATGTTCCGATATCTCTCGTCATATCACTTACTTTAGCAAAGGTTTTTATTCCCCAATTATCAGTACAAACAATATTTTTTTTAATATTATTTTGATTTTTTTTAATTACCATTTTGTGAGGAGAGGTACTGTAGCGAATACAAATTCAACTAATCACAGATTTCTTTGTTTTTTTCGTGGTGACTTAAGTTAAACGCTTAAGGCGAAGAGTCTTATGGCTTGAATTCAAGGGGTCCTAGTCCCAGTCTTGATATTTCCTTTGAGGTCTATCAATCAGAAGCAGGTAAACCTGATCCCACACAGCGATAGTGCACCGTAATGCTGGTCTGGTATCTGCATGATATGCTCCCTAATCGTATATATTAGGTTTTTCACCAGCACCGATCGTGTACCGTTCTCAGTGAATATATTCAGCCCCCGAATATATAATGTAATTTATGCCTTAATCATAAAGTTAATAGTTTCATTACATACAGAGTATTACGTATCTGCTAATTTATTGTGTTTATTTGTGAACCATATGGGAATACATTAAATGAGGTTCAATCATATGCAACTGTTCCTATGCAGCGTTTCAATGCGTTTGAGGACCCCACCAAGCTGTGTGAATTCTCTTTCATCAGGCGCAATAAACAACCATCTGCTAACAGACTCATTATAGGTTCGATTCGGGAGTGCATATTATTACAAGAATATTTTTCTTTAAATATTTAAGTACATTATGTTACGCTATACTTTTGCGATCGTTTGTTTATGTTTCCTGCCTTGACTTCATTGTTGCTCAGGGAAGTATTTATTCTAGTATGCCAAAGTAAAAAACAAACATCGCTACGTTTACTTTTATATGTATCCATTCAACGCTTTAACGCAATAAAGTTCACTGTATTGTCTAATTATTTTTAGGTGGACGCAAATTTTCGTTGTTATCGAAGTCAAAGTTTAGTTTAATAGAGACATAAAGGGGAAACCTTATTTTCCAAATACTTGTAATTTGCTAAGTCATTCTAGCCCTAAAAAGAACTGACATAAATAAACTCAGCGAACATTAATAAATAGAACCAGGAACAGACCGTCTAACTGAGACAAAAATATAAATCTAGTGTAGAGAGCGAACAGCGATAATTCTACTCTAATTACCTTTGTTGCCTGCTTCGTACAGTAGACGTGGTATGGCACAAAGTAATAAACCGCGAAGGAGAAAAAACATGCAGGAGAAAGTACATGAATGGATTGTTCATTAGCGCTATCGTACTGGTAACGTTAATTGAAGATCTAAGGGGTACTCATTTCTATATCGTACCACACATCACTTAGAGCACCTGGGATCAGTTAGTCAACAGACGTAACTTGCCCTCAACACTGGTTATGCGTCAAGTATAAACATTTAAGGGCTCTGGTGCGTGTATTGAGTGTGGTCAATATCTTTAAAAAAGCTTAAAACAAACCCCTTCACAGGCATTACTGAAGCGGCAAAATATTTTGTATAAATCGTTTCCGAAGAACGGCAATACTCCACTGCAAGTGTAAGACGTGCGACATGCACCTAACGTAAAATGTTCATGAAATATTTTCATTTTGCTGCTCAAATGTATGTTAATCATCATATTCTTGCACACAAAATAATTACCATTACTGAGTTAACAAATAAAATTAATCACTATCTTTGAACTTAGCAATTTTTTTTTCGGTTCAGATATATGTGGTTGATTTAAACGATAATATCACGGAAACCCACAAAATGCAAGTTCATAAAACTATACCTCCATGAACTGCTCTGCTCTTCCCTTATAATGGCTGGTACTTTCTGCCGGTGAAGGTATATGCATTGCGAGAAGGCTACAAACCGCTGCAAATTCTAAAGCAAGCTGCATGTTCACTCAAGTTGGCGTCTTGATTTTTCCTGAAGTCCTACCTTCTGATACTCGCTTTTTAAATTCATCAAGCCGTGACATGTGACTGCAGTAAAAAAAGAAAAAAAAATCTTCCCTGACCTTTTGCCACGTAAGCTGTTGATGTAAAGACAATAATTCTGTGGGTATTTATATCTTGTTGTTTCAAGTGACAAGAAATGTTGACAGCTGTCCCTGACGTTCTTGCTTTGTCCGTTCGTAGGTTTTATACAGAATGTTTTCTTTTCATTCGAAACGTTCTTTTTAAAGGTGCTGAAAGTAAGACGAGTGCCGCCATCATCACGTGTTTATCAGGCTCGACTGACATTAGATGTGGAAATAATCGCTACGGTAATTGTACTAAATAATTAAAACCTGTTAATTAACTTGTTTGATGATTAGCACTGAGGTCACGTTGCCAGTTATGTTAAACAATTAAACCACCAAAAACAATGAACACTTAAAATTAAAAGCCCGACCAATTGAAAATATTTGCAAAAATGCCAATGTTTTGGAGACATTCATTCCTAAATTTTCATAAAAGCGCGCCGCAACCCCTGCCCTCGATGACGGTTAGACGAGTGACGTACTGTGGTTCCAGTCACATTGTCGCTTCTGTCGTCTGCGTACCCGCACCTGCAACACGATTCCGAGATAGTGACTACATTATTGAAACAACTAAGTTACTATTCTAAGTGTCATTTTGGGCAGGGAATGAATTAACGGGTGTCAATGGCTCAGTGAGCGAATTTTCAATAAATCGAGTAATATTAGTTTTACAGCTTTTCAGATTCGACAATTTTGACTTTTTATATAAATATTTTTGGTTCAATGCAAGCAGTAGGAACAATGGGAGAACCCTATTTTTGTTAAAGTGAACAGAGCGTTAGATTTTCTGTTAAAACGTTTGAGCTCGAAACGTTATATTAAAATGTGTTAAAAATTCGCAGAAAATATACTGATATAAGAGAGTTGCGCAAGAAGCCCAGTTTGTCATTTTATTTTTCTTCAAACATAAACTTCAATACGAGTAATTTAACTAATTCTAGCACGCAAGTTTGTGTGCGTTATATATAAAAATATTTACGGCATAAAGATTTTTATTTTATCTCGTACTGCATCAAATTTGGCGAAATTAAGAAAGTGATTGGTGAACCTCCTCTCAGATGTGTTTTTGCCTCCCCAAAACAAAAAAGTGACTTGCAAAAAAAAAAAAGGTTCGTCCGGTTGTGGGGTCACGCTTTTCTTCCTTTATAACAATTCAATTAGAAACAAGAAGGTCCATATGACACTGTTTGACTATCCTTATCTGAAGAATCCCTTAAAATTATGTGCAAGTGTTCAATTCGTTCATGCTCTTCTCTAGCTATTCATAAGCCAAGACCTGCCATATTGTAAAATATTTGTTTTGACTGAGATGCACGACCGTCTCACTACTAAATAGTGGAAACAGCACACGTTTGTTGTCGGTGGTGACTGGGGCCATCCACCGACCTGCCGCGCCGCCAATAGAAGCCGACGGTCACGTTACCCGTTAAAACGAGCGCGGCGGCAATAGAGAACAAAACAGAACGTTCTCCCTGAGCTCGGAGTGAGTCACACCATACCTTCCGTCCTCAGCATCGAACGCTGTACAGTGACAAATGATAACAGGCGCAGCAAGAACAGTTTGGTAGAAATGAAAAGAAAGTGTTGCCAATCAAATACGACTGAAAAGATAAGAAGGATCAAATTTTTTTGACGTCATCCCAATAGCCTGCCTGTCTTGACATATTGAATTTATCGTGTTTAAATACGCATATGGGTTTGGTACGCACTGTGCTAAGCAACGCAGTAGAGTAGCAAAGAAAAATAAAGTGTTTGCCTTTTGTTTTAGAGTGCTAGTTTGTCTAAACACTTTGTTGTCCACGCCTCCTAGACACCCAAGAGTTTTTTTTTTCTATGATACTTTTATTACGCATATTTTAATTGTTACTTAAAAAGGTTTCGGTTGATATTTTGTACAAACAAAAGCCAAGTGCCTTTATCTTCGTTTCATAAGATACATTATTGAGCAGCATTCTTGAAGGGCAAATAAGATATAATACTGCTTTCAATCGCTGCAATTAATAGTCTTAAAGTGTTACATGTTTCGTTGAAGTGTCGTATTTGTGAAATGCGAAACTCTCGACTTCGAGACAGAGATGAAAAACAAACGAAACGGAACTGCATTTGATTTTTTGCTTGATGTACATAGAGATAACGGCTCAGTCTTGCCACGAGTGTGAGGTTTATAGCAGTGCGCATGTTGTCAGTTATTTTTTAATTAGTGCAACGTGCTATAATAAAATATTTTATATATTTGCGTAAAGTAAGATTGGTTAACATGCAACCGTAGCTATTATCTTGGTAAAACAGAAAACAAAGTAAAACATTAAAATAAAAATGTAGCGCGCTTCTTTGTGTATCTAGAAAGGTGACTTTTATGCAAAGAACTAACAGAGAAGGGCACGGAGAATAAAATGGCGGCGACTGAAGAGCACAATCTGAAGGTTTTTTGATTGACGTGTTTACAAGCTTTTTCTCCGTCCTCGTCATGGCGTTCTGTCATGACACATCTTTGAGGCGCTTTCGTTCCTTAAAATATAGCTCCTGTGCTCTTTTTTACTTATCTGAAATAACTACATTTTCAAAATGCCTAGAATTTACTCTTTCCTGCATACTCTTTATTATCTCAAAATTCCAACTAGTTATTAAAAAAACGGAAAATAAGGGTGATGCCAAGACCAGCATTCAACTTTCCCGCTCCTTTAAAGGGGCCCTGCAATGACTATTTGACTGGTTTTTAATTTGCACTGAACCTGAGCGTACTGAACGTAGTAACTTAATCCAACTTTTCTTTTCTCAAATTTCGCTTTATTTTAAAAGTTATAGGCAAATTAGAATTACAAAAACAAGCAAAAAATAACCTCTTTCATGACGTCTTAGGTCCTGGCTTGAGTGGCCTTGAACTAGAGGAGGAGTAGTGAGCTCATCGAGCGCACACGGCTGCCGCACTCCGTGTCGACGGCTCGAGAGGGCGCCACTAAAGCACGTGTTGGATAGGCTGTATGAAGCGGGCGGCCAGGGCAGCTCGCATTGCATTTGCAGCAAGGACTAAACACTAATTCGGCATAACATTTCATTGGCCACAAACGACAGCAAATACGGGGTAAAGATCAGTTCAGAACAGGAGCCACTTCGCGCTGACGCACCACCAAATGGCCAAATCGCCAGCAGGGCCCGCGCCGAAGGCCTTCGGAACGCTCGGAACCGGTCGGATTCTTGAGCCGGTATACGACCGCAGCGCCGCCGCGTACATCCGGGACCTTTCTACACTCCTCGTTTGTCGTAGCCTCATCCCACTAGCCTTTTCTAGTATGCGCCGTTTTTTTCCGCCGCTTGGTGGCGGGTACGTCGACGGGTCATTTCTCGTTTCCGTACTTTCTAAACTGCATTTGTTTCTTTTCTGATCTAAAATAGTGAACAAAAACTACTTTCATACATAATTGAAACGGTTCGCGACACTTATATTTTGTATCTCGACTAAAGAAAAAGCTCTTAGCGGCTTTGACCAGTGGCAAGCCCAGGACCAAAGACGTCACATTTTGCGCGCTTTCGGTACCGCGGGTCGCCCTCGTCGGTGGAGGAGGTTTCCGCGTTGTCCGGTTAAAATATGACGCACTCATATTTAGTTACTCTCTCCGTGCCCGCTGGCTTGCCCCAACCCCAAGAGACGTGGAAACCGGAAAAAAGGTAGACGCTTAAATATGATTGCAGGGCCCCTTTAAGTGGGGTGACCTCACATGCAAAACTTGCAAGTCCAGCGGGCACTACAGAAAACGGAGAGCGTCTCGCATACAAATGTTTTCCTTGTGGTGAAGGAACCTGACCCAGCATTCATTTCTCACAATCAACTTTTTTATAGCAAGAGCTGTTAGTTGGAATATCTTAGGAAAATCACATGGTCATCCTTCGAGAAATGCCCGGTTACGTCATTATTCACATGATTGCTCCCAGTCACTGCCGCCGTCGCTGATTTAATAAGAAAACAAAACATTCGGATCCTCGTGACATATTTGAACCAGTGAGTGTTACATCGCAGCCTAAGTAACGCCGGGTTAGAGACACAATCCAAAGAGCACTTTATGAAAGGAACATAATGGCTTTTTTTACAGATGGCTGCTCGAGCGAACACCGCGAGATCCCGCCCGAGTTTGTTGATGATGATTATATGGCCTCGCGGATATATACAGCATTTCTCCCCACTAAAGATCTAAACGCTCAGGAGGTCGTCGTTGTCTGGTCGATCTTCTGAGAATCGGCACCGGTGAGGTGGTCCCTTAATCATCCACTGCACTCGAGCGTGTAGCAGGTGAGGTGGTCCCTTGGTCATCCACTGCACTCGGACGTGTAGCAGGTGTAAGACCTGTCGCAGGCTGGCCCGTTGGCGAGGGAACTCGTGTCCGAAGCTGATCAGCATGCCGCCGCTGCTCCCCTTGTGAAGTATCCACCGTTGCCATCCAGGCATTCTCGGACGACCGGATGACTCCAGGAACCCAGCGATGTCCTACGCCAAAATTGCGTGACCACACGGTCCTGCCAGCGAATAAAGGACGGCTGCCGCTTTTGGACGGGCGTGAGTGCGAGTGGTCTGGAAGACAGCAGTCAATCCGGGACCGAATGCGGTAGCCGAGTAACCGCTCGGATGGACACTTCCCATCTTTTGTGGGGGTCCTCCGGTAGCGGAAGAGAAATCTCGCATGCCTTGTTCTAAGATTGCCAGGCAATACTTTGTGAATGCCCTCCTTAACTGTGCGCACCGCACGCTCGGCTAGTCCGTTTGACTGCGGATGGTATGGAGCCGTAGTCAGGTGCTGTACGTGGTTGTCTTGCAAAAACTGTTTGAAAACAGCGCTGGTAAGCTGTGGTCCATTATCTGACACCAACGTTCTTGGCAGCCCGAACCGCGCAAAAATAACGCGGAGTGCTTCCACTGTGGTCTCGGCCGATGCCGTCTTCATTGGTACCGCCTCTGTCCACCTGGTACTTGAGTCAACTACAATTAGTATCATCTGACCCTCCAGCGGACCAGCATAGTCTACATGAAGGCGTGACCACGGCTGATTGGTGTCCGGCCAACTGAGGGGAACATCAGCTGGGGGCATTGGAGAGGCCTGGATGCAAGTTTCGCACCTTCTTACAAGATCTTCGATGTCTCGATCAACTCCAGGGTACCAGAAGACGGTTCGAGCTATATTTTTCATGGCCGACATTCCTGGATGGGTGTCATGGAGGGCCGATAACATCCTGGAGCATGCGGCTCAGGGCAGAACTACTCGATGTCCCCAGTAGACCAGGTTGTGACTGACAGTCAGTTCATTTCTCTTGCTGAAAAAGGGCTGGAACCTCTTCTCTGTCTCAGCAAGGTGTCCTGGCCACCCCTGATGAATCCAGATCTTCACTTGACGGAGCGACTGGTCTTGCTCTGTCATGTCTGCTAGCTGCCTAGCCGTTAAGACACCAACATCCAGGCTCTGGGTGTACAACATGTATTCCGTGGGCTCGCCATCGCTGCGACATGGCGTCTCGTCAGAAACTGGCAGCCGACTAAGGGCATCGGCATTGGCATTGTCCTTCCCCTGGCAATACAGCAGATCGTACTGGAAGGATCCGAGGAGTAAGGCCCAGCGCTGTATTCTTGCCGCAGCCATTTGTGGTGTTGCTTGTCTGGGTGAAACAAACCTGTCAGAGGTTTGTGGTCTGTGACAAGTGTGAACTTATGTCCATACAAATAATCTCGGAACCGTGACACTCCAAAGACTAAAGCAAGGGCCCCTTTCTCAAGCTGTGAATAGTTCTGTTCGGCCGGCGTTGGTGTCCTCGACCGAAAACCAATTGGATAATCTGTGCCGTTGGTGCAATGTGACAACACTGCCCCTACCCCTTTTGGAGAGGCATCGCACTCCAACTTCAAGGGCTTGTTTGGGTCGAAATGCACTAGGAACCGCGCGGTCTCCAACGCTTTCCTTATCCCAGTGAACGATTTTTCCTGTTCTCTTCCCCACGGCCATTTTGCACCTTTAGCTAGCAGCTGGTACACAGGCGCCAACTTCGTGGACGTGTTAGGCAGAAAATTACTGTAATAATTTATGAGGCCAAGGAATGATCTTAGCTCGGTCACAGAAGTTGGCCTTGGCGCCTGGGACACTGCTGACAAGTTGTCTCCTGTGGGGTGCAGACCCCTGGCGTCAATGCGATGGCCTAAAAATGTCACCTCTTCTTGTCGAAACTTGCACTTCTCTCGGTTGACTTTCAGTCCACTCTCTCGCAATCGCTGAAGCACTCGGCGGAGGGCAGTGTCATCATTTTTCTTTTCTGCGACAATGATATCGTCTAGGTACACTTGTACTCCAGGTAGGTCATTCAACAGGGATTCAATGCGACGCTGAAATATAGCAGGCGCTGACGCAATCCCAAATGGGAGCCTGTTGAAGCAAAACATCCCTTTGTGGGTGTTGAGCACCGTCGTCTTGCGAGATTCTTCGTCCAAGACCAACTGGTTGTAGGCATTCCTAAGGTCGAGGGTGCTGAAAACTTCCCCGCCGTTCAACGCAGCAAAAGTATTTTCCACCGTGGACAGGGGATACTGTTCCGTCTTCGTAGCGGCATTGACTGTTAGTTTGAAGTCTCCACAGAGCCTGATGTCCCCGTTCTTTTTCACCACCGGCACGACGGGTGTAGCCCAGTCGGAAACTGTCACCGCTGACAGTACACCCTCCTTGACCAGTCGGTCGACTTCGTTAGACACTTTCTCACGAAGGGCATAGGGCACTGTACGTGCCTTGAAAAAACGCGGAGTGGCTCCATCTTTTATGTTCAGGTGAACTGGAGGTCCCTTGCAAAGACCTAGAGTTGGCTCAAACACGTCAGCAAAGTTGTCCAGTAGGATCCTCAATGTGTCCGGTTTGGGCTCAGCAGGCTTGGCTACATGCAAGTTTGCCAGTGTGTTTCCCGAGGAAAGCACCGGCACGCCCAACTGGTTAAATGCTTTGATCGTGTCTCTGCAACAAAGGATAGGCCCCGTGCAATTCACCACTGTTAGCGATCCTGCCACTGCTTGTCCTCCGAACTTCACTGTCATCTCTATCTTTCCCGCGATAGGAATAGGTCCCAGGTAACACGAAAGTCTCAGCTGTGTTTTCTTCAGAGTGGGCCACTCGGACTTGTGCTTCTCGTACACGTCTCGCGGTATAACGCTTACCGGGGATCCAGAGTCAGTTAGCATCACGAGTGGTACGTTGTTCCAGGTCATTGTTCTATAAATGGGTCTCACTGTACTGCTGCTTGATGACTTGTGCGCCACCAGCGTAACCAGTGTATCCGGCTCCTCCCATTCGGAAGCGTAATCCTCGTCCAGTGCGTTAGTCTTGTGCATGTAGCGAGGTTGCTTCTTGGCACCCCGGCAGGCCCTGGCGAGATGCCCGCCGGTGTGTGCAGTCTTGTGACAGGTGGAACTCATTACCGCACCTTCCGCAGGGTCCTCGGCTATCCCCGGTTTTGTTCCCAGGTTTCGGCCTGTTTTTCGGGTAGCGTCCCGACTGAACAAGGTGAGCGCCCTTTTCTACGCTAGCCTCCTGCTCCTTCATGCGCCGTGAGCTTTCTGCAGCCCTCTTGGATGCAATGGCAAAATCTTCAGCCTCTTCAAGGGTGAGTGTCCGTCTGGTGAGCAGATGTCTGCGTACGTTGTCATCACGAAGCCCACAAACCAGACGATCTCGTGTCATGCGGTGCAGCATTTCGCCAAAATTGCAGTCTTCGGCCAGTCTACGCGCCTCCGTTACGAATGCTTGTACGGATTCTCCATCCTCTTGGTTTCGCATGAAAATATTGTAACTTGCTGCGATCTCGTTTACTTGCAGGCATAGTGCTCTTCCAGATGCTTTACGACGTCTTCGTAGCTTAGCTCGTTAACCTTCTTGGGGTGACAACGGCCTAGAAGCACCTTCACCACGTTGTCGCTGAGGGCAGCCACCAATAATGCCCGCCGTTTCGGTTCCTGGGTGCTGTGGCCTTCGAAGTAGGCCTCCAGACGTACCTTGTAAGTGTTCCATGAACCCGTTGTCTCGTCAAACTGCGGTGGAGGGGCTGTCATGGCTGGAACTGCGACAAATTGCGGGGTTGCTTCACCGTCTCGTCGCCAACTGTTACATCGCAGCCTAAGTAACGCCGGGTTAGAGACACAATCCAAAGAGCACTTCATGAAAGGAACATAATGGCCTTTTTACAGATGGCTGCTCGAGCGAACACCGCGAGATCCCGCCCGAGTTTGTTGATGATGAATATAAGGCCTCGCGGATATATACAGCAGTGAGTGAAGCCATGTAGTATAGCAATCGTTTCACGCTAAGAGGAAGCGCACCTCGCCTACACGAAAATGGTCCATGGACGTCTATGTAAAATCCTATGGTAAGCTATTACCTTCTATGGCCCTCTGTGTTCAGCCATAAGAAACCATAAAACACGCTATAGCCACCTACAAAGAAATCGATGTCTTCAAAGCAATAGTATCTCGATCATTCAGACTTCTATAGCTGGCTAAAGATTAATATATGGCTACGCAACTATAGAATCGCGACTATTCAATTTTCTTTAGAGAGCTATAGAAATATGTATGTCCTTAATGCTGTAGATTCGCGACTATTGAAGGTGCTCTAGCCAGCTATAGAGTGGTGTATGTCCCCAAAATATATAGATACGTGGCCACTGAATTTTTTTTTTTTAACGAACTCCATAGTGTTTTATGTCACCAAAGCTATAGGCCTCCGACATTTCAACGCACTTTAGCCGACTATAGAGTGGTGTATGTCCTTAAATCTATAGAATCGCGACCATTGATCTTTTTTTTAGCCGACTCAATAGCATTCTATGTCCTTTCAATGTGCTTTAGCCGGCTATAGAGGGATGTATGTCTCCCGAGCTATAGACTCACTACCATCCAATTTTGTTTAGCCGGCTTAATGGTGTTTTATGTTGGCGAAGCCAGTGGCTCTCAACAATTGATGATTCGCGGACCCCTTGTAGATAGGGGGAGATGATGGAGCACCCCGTTTGGGGTGAGGCGAACAGAAAGGTTTAGATTAATCACGATAATGATTTTATAAATGCCTATAACTATTTCTAGTGGGAAAAATACTTATGTCAATGACACACACATGAGAGAACTCACCCGAAAATTAAAACGTTTCTTCTCAATATAAAAAAAGACAACTTATATTGCCGGGCTTGACTGATGAGACAGGGCTTCGCGGACCCCCATTTGAGAACCACTGGCTTATGTTATAAGCCCGCAAATAATTTTTTTTTTTCTTACTGCAGATGTAGGAAAGTGGAAGAGAGTCTTTCATGCGCTCGATCGGGGCGAGAATTTTCTTTAGCCAGGTTAACGGGACGTACGTCGCCGCGGCTACACGCCCGCGATCACAAAAGCGTACTTAGCTGCCTATAGGACTAATGCAGTTTTGCCGGTTGCTTTCCCTGCGCATGGCCTTATTTCGGCGTTGACGTCATCTCAATCTTCCGTTTTTTCGCTCGAGTTATCTGTCTTTTCCAGTGTATTTTGTAAATATATGTATTTCGTAGCACGCCTTCTACTTTGTCCGTGTCCCTGCCGTGTTTGTATTTCATTCTGCCAGCTGTATTAAATATATTTAATGTTTTTTGTGTATATTTCGTCGTTCTTGACGCGGCGTCAGCGAACGTAACGCCGGTGCTTACGCCACTAGAGAGGTGAGTTCTATACTTGTCACGACGGTGTAACGCGCTATGAAGTCGTCTATTGGACTCGAAGAAAGTCTCGAGAGGGCTGTTTCGATTTCCGATGCTCATGTCATCAGTGTAGCTGCAGCAACGAAGTAGCAATCGCGACGCGAGAGCCGACTGCGCCTCGATGTGGCCGGCCGCGCTCGCTCTGTGGAAATTTTTAAGCTTGGGAATCTCGAGCAGCGTTAGCTTACTGAAGATGCAAGACGCTACTTAGTCGTCCCGAATCCTCTGCCCTTCGAATGGCTGCGAAGCCGTTCCAGCGCCCGTCGTACCCTACGCAGCGCCCTCCAACAACAGTCCGCACAGCATCGGAACCTTCCGTCTGCGAGCGCCAGGGATTCGTCTTCGCGGGGTTTCATCTTCGCTGCGGTTCATAAAATGCTCCAATTCAAGTCCCGACGATAAATCGTCGGCGCTCGCAGATTGCCAATAGGCTCCAGAAAGGTTACGATGCTGCGCAGGCGGTCCCTGACAGGCGCTGCTGCCTAGAGTACGCCTAGCACTGGAACGTTTTCGCCGGCGTTCGCAGGGCAAAGAATTTCAACGACAAAGCATCGTCCTGCATCATCAGGTAGTTAATGCTGCTCGAGAGTCCCACGCTCACATTTTATCAGAGCGAACGCGGACAGCCAGATCGAGGCGCAGTCGTCTATCGCTTCGCGATTGCTGCGTCGTTGCTCTGACTAAACAACTGACACAGTTCTCTTGAGACTTCATCAGCGTTAAATAGACGTGTCTATAGCGCGATAGAGTGCGGTGACAACAGAAAAGCTTACCCCGGCAGGGGTGTAAGCAACGGTGCAACGTCCGTCGACGCCCGTGTCGAGAACGGCGAAATATACACAAAGACACAAGTTAACAACCATTTCGTCGTTTACCTTGAGACTGGGTTTTTTTTTTTTTTTTGAAGAGCAGAAGAAACAGAAAAAACAGACTTCTGCTCTGCAAAATAAACCCAAGTCTCAGGGTAAACGACGAAATGGTTGACTTCCACCAGCTAGCCTGTACTTTGACTCTTTACAAGTTAACAGCCGATGAATATCGTTAGGCAGGCGCCACCAAAGGTGCCGTCCTATTATTTCTCTGTTATGCTAATTCCACAAATCAGCAAGCCCTGTGGTTAATTTTTCTTCTTTTTCTTGAAATTATGGGACATTAAAGTCGTCGGAGCTTCTTGGAGCACACAGCCCCACCATGCGTTATCGCGGTGCGCAGAGATTGTACTTGATAACAGTGCTATAGACTGAACTCACGGATGAGAAACATATTACGGCAAAAATTTCTTAAAGCATGCAATCAGAAATGCCACAACGATAACCTAACAGTGTACACATAATTCAAAATTGCTTGGTAAAGAAAAGAATATATATATTGTCACGGGTGGTGACCAGAAAAAAAAACAGGAAATAAACAGAAAGAAATAAACGTTTAATGTGGCGAACTTGTGCCAAAAATAAAAGGGTACAAAGATAATAACAGAGCGTCGCGGGCGTCGAAGTCGGCGTAGCAGCACAGTCGAACGCTGGGGCGAAAACTGACTCCGCTCGCCTTGCGGAATCCCTTATGTACCCTCGTGAGTTTCTGGATCCTTCGGCGTAGAAGGTTCGGCGCGTGGAACATTCTAACCTCGAATCAGCAAGACGGTTCTCGAATTCACCAGAACATCACATCACAGTGTCAACAAAAATGTGTAGCCGCGGCCAGGAATCAAACCCTGGCCTTCTGCGTGTAAGGCAAGCGCGATAACCGTTAGGCCACGCGCGCGCTGCCCACTTGGCCTGCTGCGCGCGCGGCAATATATATAAAGTCAAAGATGCGTACTGTCGGAGTTACTAATTCGAAGTTTATTACGACGTTTCGAGCGGGGACCGCTCTTCATCAGGTATCAGGTATACCTGATAACTGATGAAGAGTGGTCCCCGCTCGAAACGTCGTAAAAAACTTCGTAATAGTAACTCCGACAGTACGCATCTTTGACTTATTAACTTTCCGCAGTCCATTGTTTTTACATTTACCTTACTTCACCTATATTTATTTATTTATTTATTTATGTATTTATTTCTTTTTCTATTTGTGGACATCCTGCGCAAAAAAAAGCATTCGCCATTAATTCTTCATTTTAAATTATAATGTGGGTTACAAGGCGTAAAATATGATATTTTCAAACCAGCCCCGTTTCGGGTCAGTTCTGTGAAGTGCAGCTTTGGAAGTCCAAAGGCTGGCCTTCATGGAACTGTCCTTTTCAATCGGTAGTGACAGCAGAGTAGACGCTATGCGTGTTTGAGGCCAATTGTGTCTCCGGTTAGGGTCACATGACAACAGTCTCGAAGCTGCTGATAACGCTGAACACGACACCTGCCTTAAGCCCAGGGCAACACATAGCATCCACTGCTTTATCAAGCTTGGGTCGAGCTGTCAACAGGATAAAAGTGACACATTCTCTCGTTGTGTTCATTGTTGGTATGCCCCTGAAGGTTAGCCATTGTGATCGCACCCCCGTTCTGGCCTTGAAGGAGCTCTGCTTTTCAACTCCTCTGTTTTCTCTCTCCCTAAGCTGAAAGCATTGTAGGAGGTGCGCACTCGGCGGACCAAAAAATCGTAAACTTTGCATCGCTTGACTCCGCTCTCTGTGCGCATATAACGGAAGGATCGTGATCAGAGTGTCGAACCGGAACCGAAATCTTCTCCGCCATCTTAGAACTAAACTTTTAGCCGAACCGAAATCTTCGCCGCCATCTTGAAACTGAACCGGAAGTGAACCTAAAAAAAAATACAACGGTAACCGGTTCAGAACGGTTCACAGCAATTTTTTTATTACTATATGAATGTTTTAAACACTAAAATTGGCTGCTGTGTTTATAAGTAGTGATCAAATTGTCTTTGCCGAATTGCAATGTATGAGAAATTGTGGGTTTTCGTGGCACACTTATATTGGCATTATGATTAATCATTTGTCACGTGGTCACGTGACGTCATGCTGTCAAGTAATGTTACGCCAAGTGGTCCCGTCACGTAGTCACGTCATTCACTGAGTCAAGTCACCTTAAATTGAGAACGTCACTATAGATTGTTGCAACTCAAGAAGGTAGGGCGAGGGTAAGACGGGCCGGGGAGGAGGAAGCATACGGAACGCTAAAGAGAGAAGGAGGTTTCTCCCTCTTCCCCGGCCCGAATTACCCTCGCCCTACCTTCTTGAGTTGCAAATGACTCTAGATGTATTAGCGCTGTTGACACCGTGACGTCACACGGCATCAAGACTTCTCACCGCGAGTCACCTGACACTGTCATATACTAGACTGTCATGAGATCGAGCCGAGTGCTCGGGTTTATGGCAGTCAGCATCCCGCGGGTAATGGCTCGTGTTCGATAAAATATGAGAATAGCCGAACGCTAACAACGTCTAAAGCTCAACCTATGCTTTATTCTTTGTCAACCCCAGCACATGACTATGAAGAACACTGATGGTATATAATTAGCGTCAGATCACTTGGCTGCTTGTTCTAATATCAAGTTGAAGAAGAGAAATCTGTTTTTATACTCTTTATTTAAGTATCCTTTTGAGCGGAGAGGAAAACTAAATGGCTTTCTTGGAAGTTATCAATGTAAGGGATTAGCTGTTAGCGGTATTTATTGAAAGTACAAAAATTGTTGCAAGACCCAGTTTACGTGTACACATCACTGAAGCACCCAAACATATTTTTGTCTTTGCTGAACTGTTCCAGAAAATTATCCTCGAGAATAGAATCATTGAAATGACTAAATGTGACTTATTAATTCACGATAAGGAAAGAGGGACATTTAAGACAAACAGACAAGACAGGCTTTCGACTTTCAACAAAACGTTTACTGGCTCGACTTCGCCTCCTGAAGCTCAACGAGGGGCGTCGGGGAGGTAGAGAGGGAGGATGGTGGGTGAGAGAAGCGCGAGCCCGCTCGCAGCTGAGCGTGCATAGCAGAAGGGGGGGTCTGCTGAGTGTCAATCGACACGTCGCCGTTAAATAGAGCTACATGTTTCTACGGGGGGATACACAAAAAAAATTTAGTGACTTTAGGACAGCCGAACTTTGGTGGCTGATTTATATCTCACAGGAGCGTAGAGCTGAAGTTTTTCGCCTAACATTGACCATGTCCCTATTTTGTTTGAACCACTCAATTCCTGACTGCAGCATTAAGAAAAAAATTAAGGATTACTGTTAACAAATTTCCCAGATATAATCGAATCTGGGAAGGTGGGAAAGGTGGTTCCTCTCCACAAATCATTTAACACTCATTGTCCCAATAATTATAAACCCATTTCATTAACCAGTACACCGTGCAAACTCATGGAACATGATGAACAGAACAGAACAGAGCAGATGAACAGAACAGAACAAAACTCATGGAACATGTCATATACTGCCATATGGTATCCTTCCTCGAAACTAATTCTTTTTTTAGTATGCATCAACACGGCTTCAGAAAAAAATGCTTATGTGAAACTCAACTACTCGCCTTTACTAACGACTTATTCTCTGCTGCAGATCACTTAATCACTGTTGACTGCGTTTTCATCGACTTTTCTAAAGCATTCGATAGTGTCTGTCATAGTCTGCTCCTCTATAAATTAAGTAAAGTTAACATGGACCCTAATATTTTTAAATGGATAGAATGCTTCTTGTCTAATCGCACGCAATATGTAACCGCCAATGACCATAACTCCCCTCACTGTCCTGTAACGTCCGGTGTCCCGCAGGGGTCAGTGCTAGGGCCCTTGCTTTTTCTTATTTATATTAACGACTTACCTAGCTGCATTGCTTCATCTATAAAACTTCTTGCTGACGACTGTGTTGTTTATCGCAAAATTCTGGAACCTGCTGATCATCATGCTCTTCAGTCTGACCACGATAACATTTCACTTTGGTGTGACACCTGGCTAATGAGACTTAACCCTGCCAAATGTAAGTCAATGAGAATTGCACGTCATTCAAATCACATCCTAATGTGTGACTACTTACTTAGCGGTGTTCGCCTAACGCAAGTTTCGTCCGACAAATATCTTGGCATTATCATTTCTGCTAACCTTTCATGTCAAGATCACGTCGACTACATCACTAGTAATGCTAATCGCGCACTCGGTTATCTACGGCGTAATTTTTCTTTAGCCCCAACTCACTTGAAACTCATACTTTATAAAACTTTAGTGAGGTCATAGCTTGAATATGCATCATAAATCTGGGACTCCCATATTAACTCCATTATTCTTCAAATAGAAGCCATTCGAAACCGTTCCGCGCGTTTCATCTTCTCAAATTACTTTCGAACTGCCAGTGTGACCTCTATGAAATCTAATCTTAACTTACCCGATCTTTCATTGCGTCGTAAACTATCTCGTCTTTGTCTCTTCCATAAGGTTTATCATTTCAAATCTCTACTCAGTGACTCTCTCTTTCTGCCACCATCGTACATTTCTTCCCGCAGCAACCACCAGTTCAAGGATGGCGTCCCAAGCAGCCGCACCAATTTGCACTTCCACTCGTTCATTCCCAAAACATGCACAGACTGGAACCACCTCCCCGCCTCCATCGCTTCAATCACTGACACCGACCGTTTCGAAAGTGCCGTTTGCAACCATTTTTTGTAAACCCCTGCTGTGTTTATGTTCATGTTGTTTTTTTTGTTTTTTTTTTGCTTCATTACTTTTCTCTGTAATGCTTCGGCCTTGAGAGTAAATAAATGAAATTAAAGTTGAAATTGTCGAATTAACTCGCCAAAACGCAGGATGGAGTCTCTCAAGAAAAATAAGTATTCTCTGGAAGAGGATTGAAAAAGATTTTTAAAAAAAGGGTGGGGGGATTTAATTGTAACGGCTTTTCTGCTCTGCATCTTCGGAACAGACCAGAAATTGTGGTCCCGAAAAATACTTTGTTAGCAAAAACACTCGCGCCGTTCCATACAACGCTGCACCAAGCAGGATTAATATGCGTCCGCACAGAGCGCGAACCTTCTGCAGAGTGCATTTTGCACGACCGAATTTGGTTTTCTCAGCAAGAACAAATCGGAATAATCACCGGTGTAGAGTGCGACGACGTCGCGCGGAAGCCATGTGAAACAGTTCATGTTTCTGGTGAAATACTAATTTCTTAAGACTATCTAAAGTTGGCGTTCAAATTAGGTGATCGGTGGCCGAGTGGGCTAGCGCACATCATCTCGGAGCACGTGGAGCGAAAGCTCCCTCTGCAGAACCCAGGGATCCTGGGTTCATTCCCTACCAGAGCCCGTTTTTATCTGAATGAGCATCATACTCGTGCGGTTGTGTATCACTACTGCGATGTGTATTTTAAAGACCCCAGGCTAGCGGTTGTACAGCACTGGCAAAATTGCACATTTTCAGCGAGTGACTCGTCGGAACTTTGAAATGGCTGACCAACTACACGCTGCATAAATATCGACACAACCCCAATTATTATGATGTTCAAATTGTGAAGTTGTGCGGTATATATCAGTCTCGTGATGATATGCGGCAGTCGAATAAAAGTTTAGAGCGCGCATGACTGATAAAGCAGAGTTGCAAGGTGAGGGCCGAAAAGAAGTTCACGAAAAACCGAATATGGCAGTAGCTTCCCAAGACGGTATTTTGGGAAGTTTCGAGCTCGTGCAAGCCGATGTCGAGATGTGACTTATACTAGAAACATATTGTCTGTCCTTCGTGCCATTTATAAGTAATTAGGAATATTATTGAATGCATCTCCATGTATTTATTTTGGCAGTAAGGCGTTGTCTATGGGATTGGTTTGAAGCCTACCATTTCTTATTCATCTTTCTGCACATTTCGCGTCCTTGTCTTCAGAACGTTTATGTGAGCACACAGATCTTTTCGGCATACCCCGCAACCCGGCGTTTCACAATCAGCGAACAAAGAAGCACGTTTCCGCAGACTCAACAACTGGCATTTTCGAGTATCGACCTCCCGTGTCGGTCTCAAACGGTTATGTGAACGTCATGTAGTGAAAATTATTTATGAAAATAAAAATATATTTCTTTACTGACTGATGATTTGAATATGCACAAATAAAGAGTCGATCACCTAAAATATACATCATAAGTAAATGCACCCTCAAATTACCTTAAATATGCTTTGCAAGTCTTTTTCTGCATTTTTGCAGAAAAGGACTTGCAGAGCATTTTTATTGAACATCTCAAACATATATAGAGACCTGTCATTGCATCTCTTATGGGATGAACAACACATTTATGTGAATGTAGCAGTGTTGGCGGTAACCCATTACAAATGCCGGCGTTACCGGGGATGCGTTACTTTTTTCGGGAACGTAGAAACGTACGCTCATTACTTTCTCTGATCAGTAACGGGTAATGTACATACGGTACTTATTTCGAGTAACTGATAGCGCTTACATTACCCGTTACATCTTCTCAAAACCTGAGGGGGAAAAAGTACATCTAAATTTTTTTGTGTGTGTTTCTCTACCTCGTGTCACCTTAAGTCCAGACCCAGCCGACACTACGAGTTGATGTTACCAGTTCGACAGAGCCAAAAAGCCACCCTCATGGTGTTCGCCGTGCTTCTTTACGTGTTCTATCAACCTGAACACATCATAAACAGGGAAGGCCCAGTAACTTGCGCTTTTGATGCTGCTTGGTTGGTCCCCTTTACCTCGTAGCGTCGGCTGCACCTGGACTTACGCTGAAACAAAGTATAGGCGACCAGTAAATACTTAGGGCACTCATTCCACGAAACTTAAAAAACTTTGCCTGTCTAATCCCCAGCCAAGAAGTCTCACTTTGGGAAAACGCCCAGGCCCTTTGTCCTAATGTCGAAAAACTCTGTCGCCAGAAGAAACCCTGCTACCGTTAACTCATAATTTAAAAAAAAAGTAACGCAAAAGTAACGCGTGCATTATTTTTATCGGTAACGGTAACGGAATTCTTTTATTTTGATCTAATGTAGGTCAGTAACGTGTTCCTTTATTTTGCAAGAAACAAGTGATGTATTCCGTTAGTTTTTTTCAGACACGCCTACAACACTGCTCTGTGGGCTGGACAAAAACAAAGTACACAGGGTCGGGTGGCGGAACATGACGATTGAGCACACAGACCGCCAGAAAGTGTCCGTTTAAGCAGCTGCCATGTCGAGAACAGTATGAAATACTACTTTGTTCTATTTAACAATAATTCACCAACTAGCAAGGGTTAGGCTTACTTGCAAATCGAGTTAACCGGCGTTTTGTCCAAACCTCAAATGTCAAGTTATGCCGGAAATATTCACTCGGGTACACGCTATTTTAGGCCAGATTCGATCTGAGCACGAAGGTGCGTATACATTAGAGTGGACAATTTTGAACACTCTTTTCTGCGTGATTATTCGCCTGCATCACCGTTGAGGTTGAACGATATACTAGTACAGTCTAATATTATGGTGCCTGGAGCACGTCTTCGACCGGTGTGTTTAGCGTCCTATCACGCCCATAGATCAAAAACTGTCCCGAAGTGGCAACGAACGACGTCACAGAACCCAAAGTGTCATGCTGTTGCATATCTCGATCTTGGCGGTTGGTCGCAGAAATATTAACGATAAGCTGCGAGTAGCGCGAGCGAACGCAAGTGTCGCTGTCGTCACGGCAACCCAACTCCTGGCTGCCGAAGCTTCCGTGGACTGCAACACTGGAGAGCAACCTTCAGCAGAACAGGCGTCAGCCACAAACACCGCAGATGTTGGGACGCCGCCAGGATTGCTGCTGAAAACAGCACGACACTTCTCTGACGTCATGAGGCGGAAATCGAGGGACCACTTTTTTGTACACCGTGAATACACCAGTCGGATCGAGATGCGTTGAGGAGTGAAATATGGCAATATACCGCTATATATGGGAGCAGATACGGCCCGATACCGTCATATAAGTGGGCAAATACTGCCAGATGTGGCCATATATGTGCGTAAACACGGCCATATACGTCTGCAAATGTAGCACCTAATATTGATATACGTGCATGGGCCCGTTTCATTCGTGCAAGCAATAAGTCATATGTACTCCCCAAGACACTAGTTGATTGATCTATATTGCCTGAGACTCATGTAATTGGTTAACTATTGTTAACATCCTTAAAGGAGTCTTGAAACGATATTTCAACTTTTTTTCTGTTTAGCTTTCAGAATCAGAATCAGAATCAGAATCAGTTTATTTTTGTCACAGCGCTTTTACACACATGTGACAAGGGGGGCCAGGAAAAAAAGCTGCAAGTTTGCAGCTTGACGGGTTCCTGCCCCCCAAAAAACACAGGGCAGAGCGGCACTGTCATCAAAAACACACACAAAAAAACAGTGAAAATAACTGATGTAACATGATATTTAGCAATATATTAAGCATCGTCTCAATACACATTGAGATAGATAGATATAACAAACATAAGGCAAAGAATCTATTTATTACCGGCAAGTTTAAGTTTTATGGACATTTAACGAAAGTTTACCAACACTCATCTCCAGACACGAAAGAAAAACACAATAAAGATAACTTATATAAGATATCGCATAAAATAAGTGTCATTGGAAATAGGTTGCGCTTCAAAAACAGACTGAAGTAGAAAATATACCAAACATATGACAAACATTTTCACTCAATATAAGAAAGCCTCAGTTCTATATTTAATGAAGGTGAATCAACTTCTTGGGAATATAAGGTGTTCAACAGTGACGGTAATCTGTAACTCAACCTCTGGAAGCCAAAATTAGTTCTAGATGATGGGATTCTCCATGGACGCCAATGGCATGAGGAATATAATGATACATTATTTTCAAGTTTAGCGAGGTCAAAAATTACTGTAATATGTTCTCTTAAGGCACGATGATATGTGACCGTTAATCTATTAGAGTACATGTTAGATACGTCAAGTATTTTATGCTTTGCAAATAAAGGAAGAGAACTATGGTCACGTGGGACATTTTCAATTATCCTTATTGCTTTTTTTTGCATTAACCTCAACCTGTCAAAGTTACTTTTTGTTGTTGTCCCCCATACCAGGTGGCAATAACAAAGAATTGAGTGAAAAAGGGAATTATATACTAATTTTTTTATAGTTACAGGAAATACATTTCTATATTTGTTCATTATCCCTACTACTTTACAAAGTTTTTTATGTATGTAGGATACATGGGGATTCCACGACATGTGTTCTGAGAACACAACGCCGAGGGTCTTCACGCTGTCAACGCATTCTACTATATTTGGCCCAAAGTACAAATCTCTGGACAATGTGATCCGTGATCCTGGACATTTAAAAAGGACTGCTTTTGTTTTGGACGGGTTTATTGATAGAGAATTAATGGCGACCCAGTGTGTTAACTTGCGTAAAAAATAGTTTCCTTTGGAAGTGAGTAGGTCTTCTCTTGAGTCAGAAAAAAAGATGCTGGTGTCATCTGCATACATAATCAGCCTGGCGGAAGATTCTATCTTTGTAATATCATTGACGTAAATAATAAACAACAGGGGACCTAATATGCTTCCCTGGGGAACCCCAGACG
Source organism: Ixodes scapularis (assembly GCF_016920785.2). NCBI lineage: Eukaryota > Metazoa > Arthropoda > Arachnida > Ixodida > Ixodidae > Ixodes > Ixodes scapularis. Next base: position 104,400,304 of record NW_024609880.1, on the reverse strand, counting down.
AAATACGCTGCATGTTGGATGACGAGTTTCCAATCTGAACATATTGGTGGCGATATTCTAGGTAGGACGCAAGAAGTGATAAAGGTATACCACGTATACCATAACATTTTAACTTGTCAAGAAGAGTCTGGTGGTTTATCCGATCGAACGCTTTGCTAAAGTCTATGAATATCCCTAAAGTTAAAAGTTTATTCTCAAAATTTTCTAATATTAATTCTTTCTGTACTAGTAAAGCTGTTTCTGTGGACCTATGTTTTCTAAAGCCGAATTGTGATTCCGACAACAAAGAGTATTTCCCCAGAAAATTGGAAAGTCGAGAGCACATAATTTTTTCAATGGGCTTTGAAAATATAGGAAGGATGGAAATTGGACGGTAGTTACTCAGATCATTCCTATCCCCACCTTTATAAAGAACAGAAACCTTAGCAATCTGCATCCTCTTCGGGAAGATACCGGATGATAATATAAGATTATACAAATGAGTTAAGCACGGAAGTATCAAATCGAAGACATATTTCACAGGACCGATTTGGAGATCCTCGCAGTCATGACTACGGCTATTTTTTATGTTCATAAATGTGGAGAAAACTTCGCCTTCATTGGTAGGATTTAAAAAAATGGTTTCATTGCAGGTGGTAAAATTACTTATGGCTGTACTGTTATAAGTACTGCTTCCCACACTGACAAAGTAGTCATTAAATTTATTGCTAAGTTCGGTACCGGATACTTCCCTATTATTAATGGTCATGCTTTCAATACCGGCCTGGTTCGGGTTCCGCATTAGGGAGTTCAAACGCTTCCACATAATTTCGGGCTGCCTAAAACAAGACTCATCAAATTTGGCAGAAAAATAACGTTGTTTTGCACGTTTTAACTGCGTATTGACGAAGTTTCTAAATTTTTTGAATTCACGCAACTTTACTTCGTCTCGAGTTTTAAGAAAGGAATCATACAAAAAATTTCTTTTTTTAATTTGCTTCAAAAGCTGTTTACTGATCCAGGGCTTTCGAGACTTTTTGTTGACATAAATTGTTTTGTATGGAAACGCTGTGCAGTAGGCACGTTTTAACTCGTTTAAGAAAAGGTCATAGCATTCGTTGATATCATTAGACCGTAGCACATGACTCCAATCAATATTGATAATATTTTCTCTAAATATGTTATGCGTTTCACAACTTATGTCTTGTGATATTAAAGGAGGTCTTATGGTCTCTTTTAGTGGGATATCTTGGTTAACAAACATGAATATGGGAAGGTGATCACTGAGCCCATAACTAAGAACACCAGCAGTGATATTGCTCTCATCATGGTTGGTCACAAAAAGATCGATCAATGTTGATGATGAGCTTGTAATTCGTGTCGGTGGTAAAATCACATTACAAAAGCTATTAGACGTCAATAAAACTATCAATTCATCTTTGAGGCGAGAGTCTTCTAACATATTTATATTGAAATCGCCACCGAGGAACAACTGACATCTTTCATCATTGACAGAATGAAATAAATTTTCTAAGAAGCTAATAAAGGCCGCCTCCTCAACTCATAAATCGCGCATTGTACCAAACAGTTCAAGAAGTCGGAAAGGGGGGATTCCCCTCTTCCTCGGAATCTCCCTTGTGCAGCCCGGACACAGCCATTGTCCCCCTAGAAGATTAGCCCGTCGCTCAAAATTCCGACTAGTTGCTTTCCCCACCCCGTTCACCCCGAAGCTGACCGTGCTGTGGAAGCTACGTGCTCGTTGGGCCAGCCACACATTTTCCACGTGATCACGCTCTCTCGCGCATACCGACCCGCAGAGAATGGGGTCAGGTGATGAAAGGGAGGCGGCTGATTATTCCGGCAAGCGCGTAGCTTCCACCGCAATGTCAGCTTAGGGGTAAAGGGATTAAGTGAGGTCCGGTGTCGTGTGACGTGCGCTTGGGCCCTGGTGACGCGCTGCGGGGGCCCGGTTATCGTGGCTAGTAGCCCGGTGACGCGCTGCGGGGTCCGCGGATGTATCACAGTGAAAAGGCGGAGAGTTTACGAAGGGAAGGAGGTACGAAATAGGCCGCTATGTTTTGCAAATTTTTGTAGCGAAAGTCAGGCTTCTGACTTTCTACCTTTGTTCTTTTGGCCCACTGAACGATGTGCTATTAGTAAAATCCCAATATAAATTGATTTACTCCAGCCCAAAATTCGTTTCATGGGTCCTTTAAAGTGAAGTTCCTCCAGGTATCTCCTCCAGTTAATCAATCGTATTTTGAAGATTGAAACACAAATGAAATTTGGTTGTATGTTTCACGTGTGACAATATGACGAAGTGCATAAGATTGGAAAGTGAGTTAATCAAATAATGGATTTTAGATCGCAGCTCTTAGGCGCCCGTTTCCGACTTAAGCGGTTTCGGCGTAGCCATCGGTGTAAACGCCCAGCTAAATTTAGCGAGAAATTGAATTGGTACTTATGTCATGTGAGGTCAAACTTCCCGCTAAATCTAGCAGTGAAACTAATTTGGTTATGTTTTTTCGCTAAATTGAGCGAGGAAACACGAACCGTTAACTTACCGAAGATGGAAAACGCGCTACTTCGTCGTCCCGAATCCTTTTCCCTTCGAATGGCTGCGAAGCCGTTGCGCCCGGAGTACAATACGCAGCTCTTTCAAAAACCGTTCGCGCAGCATCGCATCCGTTCGTTTGAGAGCGTCGGCGATTCATCGTGTGTTGGAAGTAGGAACATGTGCTGTCCATGGTGTCTTTTATGTGTAACTCTTTCGTAAGATATTTTGAAATTTAAAAACGCGAACCTAACTGTGTACACATAATTTTAAATTTATTGGTAAAAATATCTACATATTTATTTATCGATAGAAAACTTGAAAGAATAAAACAGAGAGGACGAGAACAGGACAAAGATGTCCTGATCCCGTCCTCGCCCTCTCTGTTTTATTCTTTCAAGTTTTGCATCTATTAACCAACACGCTCGTTTTCAATTGCAACTTATTTATCGATTTATTTGGGGACATTGTGCGCCCAAAAATAGCCGCGCTTTTTTTTTTATTGAAAATTATAATGTGGGTTATACGGCGTAAAACATAATATCTTCAAACTCGCATCGTTTTGTGTCACTTTCGAGCTGGACAGGTTTTTTGGAAGTTCAAAAGCTGGACTTCATAAAGCTGTATGTTCACTCGGTATTCACGGCAGGGTAGACGCTATGCATGTTTTAGGCCGATCGTGACTTCGGTTAGGGTCACGTGACTAGAGTCTAGAAACTGGTGATAAAGCAAAACACGGCACCTGCCAAAAGCCCAAGGGCCCCCCCCCCCCGCCCCCCCCCCCCCCCCCCCCCCCCCCACACACACACACACATAGCATTCACTGCACTACCAACCTTGGGGACAAGTGACAAATCCGCTCGTTGTGGTCGTTGACGCCCCATAAGATGATCCTTTTGCCTCTGCACTCCCGTTTTGGCCTTTCCTTCTCTCCTTTTCTTTGTCTCCCTAAGCTGAAAGCGTAGTAGAAGGTACCTGGTCGCGTGGTTTGACGGATGACGCATTAGCCGTTGGCAATCTCGAAATTTTAGTCGGTAATTTTAGAAAGACGTACGAAAATGTCAGATATGGCCCTGATATATTTTATATACGGCCAGATATGATAATATAAGCAGTCAAATGGGGCTGTAGTTCGCCAGATATGGGAGCTAATACGGTAAAATCGGTAATTTTAGAAAGACTTTGAGCGCGTGTAAATTCGCACTCGCTCAAAGTCTTTCTAAAATTACGGATTTAAGTGTTTTGGTCCACGCTCAGCAAGTGTCTAATTGAAACCTTACGTCCATTTTAACTAATTAAAAGTTAATTAATGAATTTTAATTAATTATCCGTATTATCGCACAGATTAGCCACCCACATAATGTCCGTTTTGGCATATAACTCACTCGCACAAACTGCATATGTGTGGCTTTCACGGCTTTTATTAAAACAAATATACAAGAATAAAAAAAAAACACCCGGTATATTGTTGTTATTTTACAAAAAACTACTAAACGTGAGTTCTCATCTGTATAAGAAAAATACCAATTGAATATCGAGCATGTACTTTTATTAATTTTCACATGAGCTGCGCTTTACGCCACTCCTGATTTCGCTCAACTTAATTCCCAGGGAAAGCAGGATTATCCACATTCGCTTAACAAATGTCGATGATACGTTAATGTCGACGAAACGTGTGTCTATGAAACGAGCATCCACGAGAGGGTGGCCGTGGAACGTGTTATCACGAAACGCAGGGAGAATAAAAATATCGGTATTCTACCCGCATTTGTGACATGATTTTAGGATTTCGGAGAAATTATTCTCCCGGCTGGCAGGAGATAGACACGGCCTAATTTTAGAGGAAATCTGAAAGAGTATTTTTAGGAAAAAGATCAATTGTCGCGAGGTAGGTTGCAGCGCTCTTACGTTGACGAGACGGGACTCGAAAGGCGTTATATATGTCGACACGGCCACAGCAGAACCACCAGTCAAACACAAACACGAGAAGGAAGCAATCCGTGAAGATTCTACACCATTTAGCGCCAGCTATCATTTGTAGAACCGAACCCAAAACGCATCACAAAAAATTCTTGGGCTTCTTTGAAGAAATCGCTTGCAGAAGCAGAAATCCGCAGCAGCCACGCAGGGCGCAACGAATTCCGGAGAAAAGCTCACCGCAAAAACGGCGGGTGCGGAGAAAAACTCACCGGCCATTGAGCGTATGCGGAGAAAAGCTCACCGATTGTTTTTTTTTTTCTTCCTTTTATATGCAGGCTGTTGGATCATGCGTAACAACATATAGAAATATATTTTCATTAAAATTTGTCAGCTTTGTAATAAAAGAAAATGTCATTTTTTCTGTATTTTTTGTAAGCTTATTGAGTATATTGCCCCCAAATTAATATTTGCGGGCGAGTTTTGTCTGTAGCTTACTCTCTAGGCAACGAATACACAACTGAAAACTTGATGAACTTGACGAAGAAAAAAGGTTTGAAAACTTAATGATGTCTGCCTTAAACGTAAAAATTAAAACTGTAAATGCCGAAAATCCGAAAGTGCATGCCCAACAACGCTGTGCCTGAAATTCTCTTTGAAGCTTTTGTTAACTTTTGAAAACAGGATAAAAGAGTCAGCAGGATATCCAGGCTTCTTTCTTCCACGGACATGCACGATTCTAGCCGTTCGTGCTGGTGTTTCCACACGTTGCCTTTGTATGATAGTGCCCTTCTACGGTTGAGCCATTCATGACCTTCCGAGCTGCACCCTGGCACCGATGTTACTCGTGACCTATATAAGGAGTAGTCCTCTGTAAGGTAGCGAATAGGGAGAGTTGGTAAACGTTATACATGAGGAAAGCCACTCAAACGACGACGACGGAGGGAAGACAACAAACACAAGAGAACGAAGCTGTTCTCGCAACTAAAGTTTTGTTAGTGAAATTAGCAGAAATAAAACAGTGTAGCCGCCACAGATTACATCAACAAACAAATACGTGTCTATCAGGCACTACACAACCTTTGAAGCTGTAGCGGTTCACACACCGCTATTCATATTAGCTCGCAAAGAACAAACCTCTATTTTTACAGAGCTACTGTCATTTGTCAATAAATTGTCGCTCTTTACGAAGCTGTAGGATGTTCTGATTTTATAGCTTCCGGCTTCATTAATACACAAAATTAGTGATTACTAATTTTTGAGTTTATAAATATGCCCAATGAACCTCAAGAATATTACGAAAAATCGGACTTATTTTTAATGAAGTGACGAATGCAAATTGTGTTAAATTTCCATATTTGACGGTGAGCTTTCCTCTGGTGAGCTTTTCTCAGCATCTGCCGGTTTTTGCGGTGAGCTTTCCTCCGGTGAGTTTTTCTTGTGTGAGCTTTTCTCCGGTGAGATTTTCTCCGCCGCCCGAGTGCAGCACACGCCAAACTAGGTCCGGCAGAACGCATTTGGAGATTGCCAACGGCTAATGCGTCATCCGTCAAACCACGCGACCACGTACCTTCTACCACGCTTTCAGCTTAGGGAGAGAAAGAAAAGGAGAGAAGGAAAGGCCAAAACGGGAGTGCAGAGACAAAAGGATCATCTTATGGGACATCAACGACCACAACGAGCGGATTTGTCACTTGTACCCATGGTTGACAGTGCAGTGAATGCTACGTGTGGCCTTGGGCTCCAAGCAGGTGCCGTGTTCTGCTTTATCACCAGTTTCTAGAGTCTAGTCACGTGACCCTAACCGGAAACACGATTGGCCCAAAACATGCATAGCGTCTACCGTGCTGTGAATACCGAGTGAACATACAGCTTCATGAAGTCCAGCTTTTGATCTTCCAAAAAAGCTGTCCAGCTCGAAAGTGACACAAAACGATGCGAGTTTGAAGAAATTATGTTTTACGGCTTATAACCTACATTATACTTTTAAATAAAAAATACGCGCGGCTATTTTTTTGCGCACGATGTCCCCAAATAAATCGATAAATAAATATATATATATTTTTACCCATAAATTTAAAACTATGTGTACACACTTAGGTTCGCGTTTTTAAACAATAAAAAAAAAATTACACATAAAAGACACCCTGGACGGCACATCTTCCGACATTCAACACACGATGAATCACAGACGCTGGCAAAGGGAAGGTTGCGATGCTGCGCGAACGGGTTTTTAACAGATGCTGCCTAGTGTATTCCGTGCACAGCGGCTTCGCAGCCGTTCGAAGGGAAAAGGATTCGGGACAACGAACTAGCGTCTTTCATCTTCAGTAAGCTAACGGGTCGTGCTTCCCCGCTCAATTTAGCGGGGAATTCGACCTCACGTGACATAAGTACCAATTCAATTTCTCGCTAAATTTAGCTGGGCGGTAACACCGATGGCTACGCCGAAACCGCTTAAGTCGGAAACGGGCGCCTAAGAGCTGCGCTCTAAAATCCATTATTTGATTAACTCGCTTTCCGATCTTATGCACCTCGTCATATTGTCGCACGTCAAACAACCAAATTTCATTTTTGTCTCAAACTTCAAAATGCGCAATTGATTAATTGATCGAACTGGCTACTTTCTTGTTCTGATGACTGAGTGCTGGGATGTCGTTCTTCTGCTGCTTCAACTCTGTGGTGATGTTGAACTAAATCCCGGACCGCTGCAGAAAATTTTGGAAGGTGAACACAAAATAGCGGGAGATATTGCTTAACTGAAAAGCCATTTTGGCACCCTAAAAGCACGCTTGGGAGCGATTGAGGCGTCGACTTCCTGTTTGAATGAACTAGTTGAAAAGTTCCGTAGCTCGCAGCACAAAGTATCAAACCTAGAATTGTGCGGGCGAAAACTGGACAAAAAATAAATGACCTGGAAAACAGAAGTAGACGTAATAACCTTATAGTTTATGGAATCCGGGAGATGGACAACGAGACTGAAAACAATTTAATGAACAGTGTAGTGAATGAAGTGTTCTCCGATAGGTTAGCAGTTCACTTGAAAAGTGTCGAAAGAATTCATAGACTTCGTAAATGGGCTTCTAACCGAATGCGTCCCGTTATCCTCAAATTTAGTGACTTTATGGAAAAAAAGTACTTAAAAATGCCCGGAAGTTAAAAGGAACAGCCATTTTTAGTAACGAGGGCTTTTCCCTACTCGTCAGGAACGTACGTAAAAAGTTGTGGGACAGTGCTAAGGATAACAGAGATAAGGGGGAGAGGGCGACATTATTGTACGAGAAATTAAAGATAAGGGACGTAATGTACGCCTGGGATGAAGAGAAGGATGAGAGAGTACAACTGCCCCCGCGTGCCCGATACGAGCAGCATAATTACGCTAGGAAATGACCAGTCATGTCGAATCGCAATAAAGGTTTCGTAGTTCTCAATGTGAATGCCAGAAGCGTGGTAAATAAAGTCGTTGAACTTGAACATATCTTGATTGAACACAATCCGCATGCTGTCATTATCACTGAAACCTCGCTGAACTCATCAGTTTTAAATTGTGAAATCATCCCACCCGGATATAAAATTTACAGAAAGGATCGGGAAAGTAAAGGGGGCGGCGTCGCATATTTATCAAGGATTTTTTAGATTGTACTAAATTAGAAGGCGCCCCTGACATAGAAAATAAATGGTGCAAGATTGAGTTCGGCCATGCTGAATACATTTTAGACGCGGTTTATCGCCCTACCGGAATGGGATTAAAATTTGTGAATAAACTGAATGACTTTCTAGATGAGCTCCGCGCGCACTCTGGTAAAATTATCATTGCCGGCGATTTTAATCTTTCTGATAGCGATGGGGATGGCATGGTTCCGACCTCTCGTGAAACTTTGGTTTCTTGCGCTCTCCTCGAAATGGTTTTTTCGCACAATCTGGCTCAAGTTGTCAGATAACCCACAAGAATTTAAGGCTCGTCCAGTTCGCTTCTGGATTTGTTTCTTGTTTCCGACGGCTTGCTATCAACCACTTATGAGTGTAGGGCGTTGCCCGGTATTTCCGATCATTGTATAGTCCTTTTATCTCTTCCAAACTTAACATCTACTTGTAGAAACTTTACATATAGCGTATTCCAGGATTTCAATCAGGCCGACGATGAGGCCATCCTGGACAAACTACTTTTAGCACAAGGAACTTTCCAGGAAATGGCTGATACTCCATCACTTTCGGTCAATGACTTGTGGCTGTACTTAAAAGAAGTTATAACTAAGTGTATGACTACGTATGTACCAACTAGGACACAGAAGAAAGCAATGCACAATCCCTGGATCAATAGAAATATTATTCTTTTAAAAAGAAAGATAGCACGATGTCGGGCTCAAATTCGCAGAACAGCCACTCCCAGTGCGCGTGAAAAAAATCAGGTCGCTAAGCCAGAATCTTAAAACGTCAATTAAAGACGCGAAACACAGATATTTTAACCAAACAATCCTGGCGTTTTTAATCTCGTCTCCCCGCAAATTTTGGTGGAACCTTTCACCAACAAAAGAGGGCGTGGAAATACTTGATGTCGATGGACACACGATTGAAGATAACTACGAGATAGCAAACTGCTTTAATACATTCTTTTCTACTGTGTTTTCTTCTGATGACGGAACGACGCCTGTGTTTAACCAATTGGAAGATGTTCCCGCCATGCCTGATGCACAGCTGTCTCGGGAAAGAATTGTAGATCTGTTACTTCACGTAGACTCTAAGAAAGCAACCGGATACGATAAAATTCCAAATGCGTTTCTTCAACGATATGCCGAGTCTCTGTCCCATTATATTATTATCATTTTTGAGAGATCCCTGTCTTCAGGTTCATCACCCAATGACTGCAAGATTGGTAGAGTGGTGCCTGTTTTGAAGTCTTGGGAAGCTACTTCCGTTAGCAATTACAGACCAATCTCACTAACATCAACATGTGGGAAACTTTTAGAGCATATACTTTCGAGCCATATTCATTCCTTCTTAAGTCATCACAACTTGTTAAGCAGCTCTCAGCACGGTTTTCGTAAAGGAGTATCTACTATTACTCAGCTGGTTCAAGTCACGTATGATTTTTTTGAAGTACTGAACCGTAAAGGCCAAGTCGATGTTATTTTTTAGATTAAAAAAAAAGAATTTGATAAGGTTAACCACAGAAAAATATTATTCAAATTAAAATATATTCTGAAAAACCCAGGTCTCATCAGATGGATAGAGATGCTTTTGTACGGAAGAAGACAATTTGTAGAAATTAAAGAAAAACATTCCGATCTGATCGATGTAAAATCAGGTGTAACTCAAGGAACAGTGCTCGGTCCTTTGTTTTTTTTTTAAATATTTATTAATGATATACTCTCCCAATTAACTGTTAAGGCTCTTTGCCGACGACTGTATTTTGTATACAGAGGTTAAGGAGCCCACCGATCAAATTAATCTTAACACGTGTTTAGCACGCGTTGGTGAGTGGTGCAATACTTGGGAAATGTCACTAAACTTAGATAAAACCGTTTGTATGACCATAACACATCAAACAAAGCCCATTGAATTCGCGTACGCCATCGAGCGGTATCCACTAGCAAGGGTAACCATTTACAAATATCTGGGTGTCATTAGTTCTCACGATCTCCGTTGGATTGCTCATATTGATAGTACTTAAAAAAAGCGAATTATAAACAGTGGTATTTAAGGCGGTCTTTGAAACTGAGTTCAATGAACAAAAAACTTTTAGCTTATGAAACACTCATTCTTCCGTTGATGGAATACGCGTGCGAAATTTGGAATCCTCATATTCTTAAAGATGTGGTAGAGCTAGAAAAGGTGCAACGAGTTCCTTTGCGTTTTATTTTTTCCGAATATCGTCGACTGGATTCAACTACGGCACTGTATTCAAAAACCAACATTCCATTACTTAAGATGAGGCGTAAAGAAAAAATATTTAAATTCTCATTTATGATTAATAATGGCTTATTGCAGAGAGATAAACAGCTTACTTAGTTCCTGACCGAGTCGAGAATAACTCGGAACAAACACAGTCGCGTGCTGCACCAGCCCCGATTCTTCAAGGACTGTTTCAGACACTCATTCTTTCCAGATACCATAATTGACTGGAATCTTCTATCGGAGCAAGCTGGGGTATGCCAATACCTTCAAGCTTTTTCTTCTTATACAGCATCTTGCGAAATTTGAAATAAATGTTTTTTTGTTTGTATTTTTTTCCGCCAACGCATTATAGCCCATGACGGGTCCATATTGTTATCTTTCATTGTCAAAGCATTTTTTGTGATTATTTGGGGATATCGTTCATAGTACCTTTTCAAGTGTGCGCTGCTCTTGTAGCTGTTGTTGTTTTTGGTTTGTTTCGCACACTTGTATACCCACCCTATCATAGTCTCAATAGAGGCTGATAGTATTTTTAAAATAAATGAATACCTGGAGTAACTTCACTTTAAGGATGTTAACAATAGTTAACCAACTACATGAGACTCAGGCAATATAGATCAATCAACTAGTGTCTTGGCAAGTACATATGACTTATTGCTTGCACGACTGAAACGGGCCCGTATACGCATATCAATATTAGGGGCTACATTTGCACGCGTATATGGCAGTATTTACGCACTTATATGGCCACATCTGCCAGTATTTGCCCACTTATATGGCGGTATCTGGCCGTATTTGCTCCCATATATAGCGGTATATTGCCATATTTGACTCCTCGACGCATCTCGATCCGACTGGTGTATTCACGGAGTACAAAAAAGTGGTCCCTTGATTTCCGCCTCATGACGTCAGAGAGGTGCCGTGCTGTTTTCAGCAGCAATCCTGGCGGCGTCCCAACAGCTGCGGTGTTTGTGGCAGACGCCTGTTCTGCTGCAGGTTGCTCTCCAGTGTTGCAGTCCACGGAAGCTTCGGCAGCCAGGAGTTGGGTTGCCGTGACGACAGCGACACTTGCGTTCGCTCGCGCTACTCGCAGCTTATCGTTCGCATTTTTACGACCAACCGCCAGGATCGAGATATGCAACAGCATGACACTTTGGGTTGTGTGACGTCGTTCGTTGCCACTTCGGGACCGCTTTTGATCTATGGGCGTGATAGGACGCTAAACACACCAGTGGAAGACGTGCTCCAGGGATCATAATATTAGACTGTACTAGTAGATCGTTCAACCTCAACGGTGATGCAGGCGAATACTTACGCAGAAAAGGATGATCAAAATTGTCCACTCTAATGTATACGCACCTCCGTACTCAGATCGAATCTGGCCTAAAATAGCGTGTACCCAAGTGAATATTTCCGGCATAACTTGGCATTTGAGGTTTTGGCAAAATGCCGGTTAATTCGATTCGCAAGTAAGCCTAACCCTTGCTAGTTAATGAATTGTTGTTATATAGAACAAAATAGTATTTCATACTCTTCTTGACAGTGCAGCTACTTAAACGGACACTTACTGGCGGTCTGTGTGCACCATCTTCATAGTTCCGCCACCCGACCCTGTGTACTTTGTTTTTGTCCAGCCCACAGACCGGTGTTGTAGGCGTGTCCGAAAAAAACTAACGGAATACGTCACTCGTTTCTTACAAAACAAAGGAACGCGTTACTGACCTTCTCGTTAGCATTTCTTCGACCAACCGCCAGAATCGAGATATGCAACAGCATCACACTTTCTGTACTGTGACGTCATTCGTTGCCACTTCGGGACCGCTTTTGATCTATGGGCGTGATAGGACGCTAAACACACCAATCGAAGACGTGCTTCGGGCACCATAATATTAGACTGTACTAGCCATTTCAAAGTTGCGACGAGTTACTCGCTGTAGATGATCAATTTAGCCAGTGAAGTAACCCCGCTAACCTGGGGTCTTTAACGTGCACCACGCAGTAGTGATACACAACCGCACGCCTACGATGCTCATCCAGATCAAAACGGGCAGTGGTAGGGATATAACCCAGGAACCCTGGGTTCTGCAGGAACCCTGGGTTTCGCTCCACGTGCTCCGAGCTGGTGTGCGCTAGCCCACTTGGCCACCGATTGCCTAATTTGAACACCAACTTTTTATAGTCTTGAGAACATCGTGGTTCACCAGAAACATGAACTGTTTAACATGGCTTCCGCGCGACGTTACCGCACTCTATGCCGGTGATCATTGAGATTTGTTCTTGCTGAGAAAATCAAATTCGGTTTTGCAAAATGCGCTCTGTAGAAGGTTCGCGCTCAGTGCGGACGCATATTATTCCTGCTCGGTGCAGCGTTGTAGGGAACGGCGCGAGCGTCTGGCACCACGAAAACGCGCTTTCTGGTAGCAGTGTTTTTGCTAACAAACTAGTTTCCGGGACTACAGTTTCTGGTCTGTACCGAAGCTGCAGAGCAGAGGAACCTTTATAACACAGTATGTTTTTACATCCCTCCCCCGTCCTCCGAAACTTTTTTTTAAAATCTTTTTTGATGATCTCCCAGAGAATACTTATTTTTCCTGAGGGACTCCCTCCTGCGTTTTGGTGTGTTAATTCGACGATAGTATTTGTGAAATTTGTTAACAGTAATCCTAAATTTTTTTTAATGCTGCACTCAGAAATTGAGTGGCTCGAACAAAATACGGACATGGTCAAAGTCTGGGGAAGAACTTGAGGACTACACTTCTGTGAGATTTAGAGCGGCCAACAAAGATAAGCTGTCCTTCTAAAGCCACTAAATTTTTTTTTTATGGATCTCTCCCGTACAAACTTATAGTTCTATTGATCGCCAGATTATTAAGTCTTATTTAGTCATTTCAATGCTTCTATTTTCGGGGATTACTTTCTGAAACAGTTCTGCAAAAACAAAAACATGTTTGGGTGCTTCAGTGATGTGTGCATGTAAACTGGGCCTTGCAACGATTTCTGTTCTTTCAATAAATACCGCTGAGAGCTAATCCCTGGCATCGATAACTTGAAAGAAAGCCCTTTAGATTTCCTCTCCACTCAAAGGCATGCTTAAAAAAAGAGTATAAAAACATATTTCTCTTTCTCAACTTGATATTAGAACAAGCGGCCAAGTGATCTGACGCTAATTATATATAGGGTTGTTCGTGTCCGGGTAAAATCGGGTTTTACCCGAAAACGAACAACCCTTACACCCCGAAGATGTTTCAGGAGAATCGGGTTAAACCCGATTTCTCCCCGAATTCCAAAACCACATAACCAATCTAATTATTTTTACGCCGCACAGATTTTGCGGTGCACACACGCTATCTAAACTACCTTGGGACAACAATGACCTATAGTTCATTTCGCAAGCTGCATGCAGCACTGTAGACGCTACACGAATCTCAACCAACCGTCCAATGCGCACGCCTAACTCAGCGTGACATTCGACAGAGGCCGGTTAAAGAAAAGCGACAATAGGCGTTGTTGAGTCCTCGGAGGGACATTTCCGTCCCCCCGCCGTGCAGTTGGAACAGGCTCGGCACGACACATAGCTTCGGCCCTATTGCACGCAGCTTGTGAAATGCACAATTAATCCCTCTTCGACCGCTGTTAGGTGTCGACACCCAGCACGGTCTCTCGGGTAGCATGGCCATCTCGCTGGCGGTCTACCTCTCTCACGAACAACGTTCGAGCAAGTCAGTCGCGTAAACAGATCGGAACAACTTAACAGGTTTATTCCATAGCGAGATATCTGATCGAAGATGACCGTCCATCGAAGGTGGGGGTTCTTGTTGACACCTGAGGGAGAGAAGGATTCTGGGAGCGGTGCTTCCCTTGAAGTGACTGAGGGCAATCGGAGCTGGAAAACCTTGATGTCGCCTCGATTATCAGCTTGAAACAGATCCCCAAATTTGAAGCGTTAGCATTAAGGAGCTCCTGGAACCCTTTAATAATAATTAAAAAAAAACTATTTTTTACTGAGTACATTTGTAAATTTAACCGGAAAAAACCTGGATTTCGGAATGTTTCCACCAAAACCCCGATTTCTCCCCGAATATCTGCTTGAAAAATAGCTCCAAATGTTTACCCCCCGAATTTAAAAAAAGAAAAATGAAACCCGAAAACGAACAACTCTAATTATATACCATCAGTGTTCATCGTAGTCATGTGCTGGGGTTGACAAAGAATAAAACATAGGGTGAGCTTTAGCTATTCGAGCTCGGATATTCTAATCTTTTATCGAACACGAAGCATTACCCGAATATTTGGCAATGCTAATTGCCATTAACCCGAGCACTCGGCTCGATCTCATGACAATCTAGTATATGACGGTGTCAGGTGGCTCCCGGTGAGAAGTCGTGATGCCGTGTGACGTCACGGTGTTAACAACGCTATTACATCTATAGTCATTTGCAAATCAAGAAGGTAGGGCGAGGGTAATCCGGGCCGGGGAAGAGGGAGAAACCTCCTTCTCTCTTTAGCGTTCCGTATGCTTCCTCTTCCCCGGCCCGTCTTACCCTCACCCTACCTTCTTGAGTTGCAACAATCTATAGTGGCGTTCTCAATTTAAGTCGACTTGACTCAGCGAATGACGTGACTACGTGACGGGACCACATGGCGTAACATTACTTGACAGCATGACGTCAAGTGACCAAATGACAAATGATTAATCATAGTGCCAATATAAGAGCGCCACGAAAACCCGCAATTTCTCATACATTGCAATTCGGCATAGACAATTTGATCACTACTTACAAATACAGCAGCCGATTTTAGTGCTTGAAACGTTCATTTTGTAATAAAAAAAATTGCTGTGAACCGTTTGGAACCGGTTACCGCTATATTTTTCTTAGGTTCACTTCCGGTTCAGTTCCAAGATGGCGGCGAAGATTTAGGTTCGGTTTTGTTCCGGTTCGGCTAAAAGATTAGTTCTAAGATGGCAGCGAAGATTTCGGTTCCGGTTCGATACTCTGGTCACGATCCTTCCGTTACATGCGCACAGAGAGCGCAGTCAAGCGATGAAAAGTCTACGATTTATTAGTCCGCCGAGGCGCACCTTCTACAATGCTTTCAGCTCAGGGAGAGAGAAAACAGAGGAGTTAAAAAGCAGAGCTGCTTCAAGGCCAGAACGGGGGTGCGATCACAATGGCTAACCTTCAGGGGCATACCAACAATGAACACAACGAGACAATGTGTCACTTATATCCTGTTGACAGCTCGACCCAAGGTTGATAGTGCAGTCGATGCTATGAGTGGCCTTGGGCTTCAGGCAGGTGCCGTGTTTAGCGTTATCAACAGCTTCGAGACTGTTGTCACGTGACCCTAACCGGAGACACGATCAGCCTCAAACACGGATAGCGTCTACTCTGCTGTCACTATCGAGTGAACAGGACAGCTCCATGAAGGCCAGCGTATGGACTCCGGAAGCTGCACTTCTCAGAAGTGACGCAAAACGGGGCAGGTTTGAAGATATCATATTTTACGCCGTGTAACCCACATTATAATATAAATAAAGAATTAATGGCGGATGCTTTTTTGACATGATGTCCACAAATAAATAAATAAATAAATAAATAAATATGTATATATATAGGTGAAGTAAGGTAGATATAAAAACAACAAACTGAGAGAAGTTAATAAGTTAAAGATGCGTACTGTCGGAGTTACAAATACAAAGTTTAGTACGACGTTTCGAGCGGGGAGCGCTCTTCATCAGGTATCAGGTATTAGTAATTCCGACAGTACGCATCTTTGACTAATATATATATTTTATATATATATATATATATATATATATATATATATATATATATATATATATTCTTTTTGTTTTACCAACCGATTTTGAATTATGTGTACACTGTTAAGTTCGCATTTTCGAACTTTTTGGAATCTTTGCATCGTTGTGGCATTTCTCTTCGCATGGTTTAAAAACATTTTTCCCTAATACGTTTTTCATCCGTAAGTTCAGTCTATAGCACTGTCATCAATTACAATCTGCGCACCACGATGACGCATGGTGGGGCTGTGTGCTCCTAGAAGCTCCGACGACTTTAATCTCTCATATTTGAAGAAAAAGAAGAAAAATTAACCACAGCCCTTGCTGATTTGTGGGATGCGCAGAACAGAGAGATAATAGGACGGCACCTAGGGTGGCGCGTGGCTAACGCGATTAGTCGGCTGTTAACTTGTGTCTTTGTGGATACTTCGCCGTTCTCGACACGGGCGTTGACGGACATCGCACCGCGGCTTACATCCCTGCGGGGGTAAGCTTTTTTGTTGTCACGACACTCTATCGCGATATAGACGTGTCTATTTAACGCTCATGAAGTCTCAAGAGAACTGTGTCAATTCTTTAGTCAGAGCAACGACGCAGCAATCGCCAAGCGATAGACGACTGCGCCTCGACCTGGCTGTCCGCATTCTCTCTGATGAAATGTGAGCGTGGGATAGACTGGTCGTGACAAGAATAGAACACACCTCTGTAGTGGCGTAAGCAGCGGCGTTACGTTCGCTGACGCCGCGTCAAGAACGACGAAATATACACAAAAAACATTAAATATATTTAATACAGCAGGCAGAAAGAAATACACACACGGCAGGGACACGGACAAAGTAGAAGGCGTGCTACGAGATACATATATTTACAAAATATACTGGAAAAAACAAATAACTCGAGCGAAAAAACGGAAGATTGAGATGACGTCAACGCCGAAATAAGGCAAGGCGCAGGGAAAGCAGCCGGCGAAACGGCAATAGTCCTACAGGCAGCTAAGTACGCTTTTGTGATCGCGTGCGTGTAGCCGCGGCGACATACGCCCCGTTAACCTGGATAAAAAAAATTCTCGCCCCAATCGAGCGCATGGATGACTCTCTTCCACTTTCTTACATCTGCAGTAAAAAAAAATGTTTCCGGGCTTATAGCTTAAGCCAGACGTTCATCAGTCAAGCCCGGCAATATACGTTGTCTTTTTTTCACATTGAGAAGAAACGTTTCAATTTTCGGGTGAGTTCTCTCATGTGTGCGTCATTGAGATAAGTCTACTTCACACTAGGAAATAGTTATATGCATTTATAAAATCATTATCATGATTAATCTAAACCTTTCTGTTCCCCTCACACCAAACGGGGTGCTCCATCATCTCCGCCTATCTACAAGGGGTTCGCGAAACATCAATGGTTGAGAGCCACTGGCTTAAGCAATATAAAACACCATTGAGCAGGCTAAAAAAATTGGATGGTCGCAAGTCTATAGCTCGGGAGATATACTTCCCTCTATAGCCGGCTAAAGCACATTGAAAGGACATAGAATGCTATTGAGTCGGCTAAAGAAAGATCAATGGTCGCTATTCTATAGATTTAGTGACATACACAGCTCTAGAGCCGGCTAAAGCAGATTGAAAGGTTGGACGCCTAAAGCTTTGAGGACATAAAACTCTATAGAATCGGCTAAAAAAATTCAAATGCCGCGTATCTATATACTTAAGGACATACACCGATCTATGGCCGGCTAAAGCACATTTAATTGTCGCGAATCTACAGCATTAAGGACATACATATTTCTATAGCTGGCTAGAGATTATTGAATAGTCCCGATTTTATAACTGCGTAGCCATAGAAATATGAATGATCGAGATTCTATTGCTTTGAAGCCATCGATTTCTTTGTAGATGGCTATAGCGCGTTTTATGGTTTCTTAAGGCTGAACATAGAGGGCCATAGAAGGTGATAGCTCATCATCAGATTTTCCATAGACGTCCATGGACCATTTTCGCATTGGCTAGGTGCGCTTCCTTTTAGCGTCAAACGATTGTTTACTTCATGGCTTCACTCACTGGTTCAAATATGTCTCGAGGGTCCGAATGTTCTGTTTCATTATTAAATCAGCGACGGCGGCAGTGACTCGGAGCGATCATGTGAATAATGACGTAACCGGGCATTTCTCGAAGGACGGCCATCCTAAGATATTTCAACTAACCGCGCTTGTTATAAAAAAGTTGACTGTGAGAAATAAATGCTGGGGCAGGTTCCTTCACCACAAGGAAAACATTTGTATGCGAGACGCTCTGCCTGTTCCGTAGTGCCCGCTGGACCTGCAATTTTTGCATGTGAGGTCACCCAACTTAAAGGAGCGGGAAAAGTTGAAAGCTAGTCTTGGCCTCACCCTCATTTGCTGCTTTCTTAAAAACTAGTTGAAATTTTGAGATAATAAATAGTATGCAGGAAAGAGCACATTCTGGGCATCTTGAAAATGTAGTTATTTCAGATAAGTAAAAAAAAAAACATCACCGGAGCTCCAGCTTGAAATGAAATAGCCTCAAAGAATGGTTATGACATTTACACAACGCGGACGGAGAACAAGTTTGTAAACACGTCAATCAAAAAACCTTCCGAGTGTGCTATTCAGTCGCCGCCATTTTATTCCCCGTGCCCTTCTCTGTTTGTTTTTTGTATAAAAGTCACCTTTCTAGATACACAAAAGAAGCACGCTACATTTTTATTTTAATGTTTTATTTGCTTTCTGTTTTACCCAGATAATAGCTACGTTGCATGTTAACCAATCTTACTTTGCGCAACTACATGGCACATTCTATTAGTGCATGTTGCACTAATTAAAAATAAGTGACTACATACGCAGTGCTATAAACCTCACATTTGTGGCAAAACTCAGCCGTTACCTATATGCCCATCAAGCTAAAAATCAAATGCAGTTTCGTTTCGTTTGTTTTTCATGCCTGTCTCGGAAGTCGAGAGTTTCGCATTTCACAAATACGACACTTTAACGAAACATGTAACACTTTAAGACAATTAATTGCAGGGCTTGAAAGCAGTATTATATCTTATTTGCCCCTCAAGAATGCTGCTCAATAATGTATGTTATGAAACAAAGATAAATGCACTTGGCTTTTGTTTGTGCAACAATACACCCGAAACCATATTAAGTGACAATTAAAATATGTCTAATAAAAGTATCATAGAAAAAAACTCTTGGGTGTCTAGGAGGCGTGGACAGCAAAGTGCTTAGACAAACTAGCATTCTAAAATAAAAGGCAAACACTTTATTTTTCTTTGCTATTCTACTGCGTTGCTTAGCACAATGCGTAGCAAACCCAGGTGCGTATTTGAACATGATAAATTCAATATGTCAAGACAGGCAGGCTATTGGGAAGACGTCAAATAAATCTGATAATTCTTGTCTCTTTAGTGGTATTTGATTGGCAACACGTTTTTTTTTATTTCTACCAAACTGTTCTTGCTGCTCCTGGTATCATTTGTCACTGTACAGCGTTCGATGTTGAGGACGGAAAGTATGGTGCAACCCACTCCGAGCTTAGGGAGAACGTTCTGTTTGTTTTGTATTGCCGCCGCGCTCGTACTAACGGGTAACGTGACCGTCGTCTTTTATTGGCGGCACGGCAGGTCGGTGAATCGCCCCAGTCACCACCGACGCCGAACGTGTGCTGTTTGCACTATTTAGTAGTGAGACGGTCGTGCATCTCAGTGAAACAGATATTTCAGAATATGGCAAGTCTTAGCTTATGAATAGCTAGAGAGGGCATCAACGAATTGAATACTTGCATATCGTCTTAAGGGATTGTTCAGATAACGATAGTCAAAAGGGTGTCATGTCGACCTTCTTGTTTTCAATTACATTGTTATAAAGGAAGCAAAACGGGACCACACAACGGGACGAACCTTTTGTTTTCCAAGTTAATTTTTGTCTTTGGGAGGCAAAATCGCGTCTGAGAGGAGGTTGACCAACGACTTTCTTAATTTCGCCAACTTTTATGCAAGACGAAATAAAATAGAAACTTTTATGCCGTAAATATTTTTATATATAACGTACGCAAACTTGCGTGCTAGAATTAGTTAAATTAGTTGTATTGAAGTTTATGTTTGAAGAAAAATAAAATGACAAACTTGGATTCTTGCGCAACTCTTTTATATCAGTAGTTGATCTGCGAATTTTTAACACATTTTAATATAACTTTTTCAGCTCAAACGTTCTAACGGAAAATTAAAACGCTCTGTTCCCTTTAACAGAAAATAGGGTTCGCCTATTGTTCGTATTGCTTGCATTGAACCAAAAATATTTATATAAAAAATCAAAATTGTTGAATCTGAACACCCGTAAAATTAATAATACTCGATTTATTGAAAATTCGCTCACTGAGCCATTGAAACCCGTTAATTCATTCCCTGCCCAAAATGACACTTAGAATAGTGACTTAGTTGTTTCAATGACGTAGTCACTATCTCGGAATCGTGTTGCAGCGGCTGGGACGCAGACGACAGAAGTGACAACGTGACTGGAACGACTGTACGTCACTCGCCTAAACGTCATTGTGGACAGGGGTTGCGTCGCTCTTTTGGCACGCAATTTTTAAATCAGTCTAGAAAATATGAAAATTTAGCAATAAATAGTTTGCAGGAAAGAGTAAATTTTTGAGCATTCTGAAAATGTAGTTATTTCAGATATGTAAAAACGAGCTCAGGAGCTCTATTTTAAGAAATAAAATCGCCTCGAAGATGTGTCATGACAGAACGCCATGACGCGGACAGAGAACAAGTTTGTAAACACGTCAATCAAAAAACCTTCAGATTGTGCTCTTCAGTCGCCGCCATTTTATTCTCCTTGCCCTTCTGTGTTATTTCTTTATGTAAATGTCACCGTTCTAGATGCACAAAGAAGCGCGCTACATTTTTATATTAATTTTTATTTTGTTTTCTGTTTTACCCAGAAAATATCTACGTTGCATGTTAAGGAATCTTGCTTTGCAAACTATCTGGCATATTTTATTAGAGCATATTGCACTAATTAAAAAAATAGCAACATGCGCGGTGCTATAAACCTCACACTCGTGCCAAGGTTTTGAGCCGTTATATCTATGTACATCAAGCTGGAAATCTTTTGCAGTTTCGTTTCGTTTGTTTTTCATCTCTGTCTCTAAGTCGAGAGTTTCGCATTTCACAAATACGACACTTTAATGAAACATGTAACACCTTAAGACAATTATTGCAGGGCTTGAAAGCAGTATTATATCTTATTTGGCCTTCAAGAATGCTGCTCTATAATGTATGTTATGAAACAAAAAAAAAACTTTACTTTTGTTTGTGCAAAAATACACCCGAAACCATTTTAACTAAAATTAAAATATGCGCATTAATAGTATCATATAAAAAAAAAACCTTGGGTGTCTAGCAGGCGTGGACAGCAAAATGTTAGACAAATTAGTATTCTAAAACAAAATGCAAACACCTTATTTTTTTTTGCTATTCTACTACTAAACAGAGATGCGTAATGAACATGATAAATTCAATATGTCAAGACAGGCAGGCTATTGGGAAGACGTCAAATAAATTTGATCCTTCTTATCTGTTTAAGGGTATTTGATTGGCAGCACTTCCTTTTTATTTCTACCAAAGTGTTCTTGCTACCCCTGATATCATTTGTCACTGTATAGCTTTCGATGTTGAGGACGGAAGGTATGGTGCGACCCACTCCGAGCTTAGGGAGAATGTTCTGTTTGTTCTCTATTGCCTCCGCGCTCGTAGTAACGGGTAACGTGACCGTCGTCTTTTATTGGCGGCGCGGCAGGTCGTGTCAATGTCCACACCAACGGCCAGTCTCCGACGTGGAAGTGAACGCCCAGACGACGAAGATTGTAGCGGCCAGCTTCGACACGTTGAGAACTGTTCTTGGATCCCAACTCGGGCGAACTGGCAGACACCTTCTGCTCGTTGCGTAACCAATTTTTGGTCATCACTTCCGTCACCAAATGGCTGGTGAGGTAACATGGCGTCAAGCGACGTGGCCACCATGCGACCATGCTCCAGCTGGAATGGTGTAACACAGTGCTCTCCTGGACCGCTGTGTTGTAGGCGAGTGTGACATACGGCAGGATCCCGTCTCTCGTCTTGTGTTCCACGTCGACGTACGTCGACATTAGGTTGGCGATGGTCTTGTTTAGGTGCTAGGGTTTGTGGGGGCCCAAGCTACACGGTTACACGGTCCCCGAAATACAGCGGCCATCATTCGGCCGCAAGGTGGCGGCAAGCAGCCGGCCACGTGCGCCTCGTGCCGCTCGCCTAGATAAGGCGAGGCAGAAGCGGCTTTAAGAGCAGTCGGCCGAATACCGCCGAGCTAGGACAACTATGTTAGTATTGTAATCGTCCTTGTCCTATTAAATGTAGTTTCTTGTTCTCGAAACCCTTGGCTCCGTGTTATTCCTCCGGGTTGGGTATGCAGCAAAGCAAATCGACCACAATGGCGCCCAAGCGTGGTATGCTTCCCACTCGCAGGGATTTCACGGGGCTTAGTTTCTTCCTTTCGGTAGGCCTTTTTCCAACTCCCTGTGTTTTCTACCGTCGTTTCGTGCTTCCGTTACGTCCGCGTTTGTTCTATTGGTGTGTCTCTGACTCTGTTTTTGTGATCGCGGCAATCGTTTTGCGCTTGTGTTGCGCTTTTGTCAGGTTTTGGTGGGTGTTTCTTTTTTTGTGCTTGCAGGAAATCTCACACGGGAGCAGGAATGAACCTGCTCACGAAGGTAACGGAGATGTGCGACTCCGTGACGCAGCGGCTGGCTTACACGCCTGGCCAGCAGGAGATCCCACCGCGAGAGCCTCGACCACACTTGTCCGTTCCAGTCTACATGAGATACGACGATGTCAAATCCGTGGCAGACTTTCTGGGCGAGCTGCAGACGTACCACCTTGCCTCCGTTGCCTCGGAAGCCTTCACCCTGGACCGCATTGTCCCGCTGGCGTTGCAAGCCAGCGCCAGGTGCTGGTTGGCGTTCACCAAGTTCACCAGCCCGGCGGACTTCCACACACGGCTCGGAGAACAGTTCCTGTCTGCAAGCTACGCGGCGCAGATTCTTCGAGAGCTCGAGTCAGGGACGCAGTACCCGGACTAAAGTCTGGTCCGGTACGTTCGGGTCATGCAAGAGCTCTTGAAGAGGGCGGACCCGAAGTCACCGGAGTCGGACAGAGTAGCTCGAGTCAGAAGATAGTGTCACCCAAGGTACCATGTATACCTCGTCAACCGCACCTTTGAGACCCTTGAAAAGCTAGCCCGGGGCGCCCGCCTCATAGAGGAAGCTTCTCATGCCGAGCGGAAGTACGTGCCGGCGCCACCAGCCAAGTATGGGCTTGAACCAGTACACGCATGGCAGGGCCCCGAGGCCTCCACGCAAGTGGACTGTCCGAACGAGACCTCCCTTCCCCACCACGTCCACCAGGAGAGTTGGCATAACATGCATTGTGATCTCGCGTGCGGGATAAGCGTATGTTAGCCTAACTCTCGCCAAGAGGTCCCCGGAGGTCACAGCGGGGCCCATGAGGGTCTTGGGCGGAGGTCGCCATGACAGGTAGGAGGTCGTTAAACGTGCCCTATCGTAAGCTAGGGCCCAACGGAGATCACCACCCAAGCGAACCGCCTTCATCAGTCTGCTCCTGCAAGTGCTGGCGAAAACTGGCACGGTGCGGTCGCAAAACCACAGACCAGCAGCATTGATCCCCGCCGCAGCGGAACAAGCCCTCCCCACAACAGGCAGTCGCAAACCTGGCGGAGGCCCTCCCATAGCGGTTCTTTAACCGATCACTGGAGGCGGTCCGACGGGCACCTCGGTGCAGGGGGCCTAAGAAGGCAACTGTCGTCGGACTGCTGCACCGAGTGCGAGCAGCCCGGCCATCACCAAAACCAGTGTCCAAGACCTCTGGACACTACAAACAAGAGGTGGCACGAGACGGCTGCAAAGGGCCGGAACAAGAACAACCAGAGAAACTACCACAGCCGGTGCCGCTGAAACCAGACAGCCACTCGCCGACGGCCGTTCCAGTCTCTGGGAGCAGTGAGACCGCGGCACAGATTCCATCGGTGTCTCGAATACAGCCCCAGCATAACATCATTGAACCTCGCAGGTCGATTTCACTGCTCGATATTCCCATTGCCGCACTTTTGGATCCTGGGGCCACTATAATGCTTATAGGGGATTTCGTTTTAGAACTCTGCAAAGCAAAAAAGATAAGCCTCCAAGAGCGCGAAACCCGTTGGCACCTTGCTTCTGGTACAGGGATAACAGCTGGAGGAGCCGTGTGGCTGCAGATTAGGTTTAATGGAAAGAAGCGGCGTCAGCGATTTCTTTATATGCCGGGACTCGTGGTACCCGTAATCTTGGGCCGAGATTTCATTACTGGCGAAAGCATGACACGCGACTTTTCTGGTGGCGGATACCGGCTGGGACAACAACCGGAGCTGACTCCGTTTACCAGACGGGAGGACTGCTGCCCACTGCAGCCCATTTAACAATGGTGCCGGACGTCTTACCTGCCAGCGTTCGAGAATTGTTGCGAAAGTGCCCCGCAGGCAGCCAGCAGAAGCAGGCGCTGCAAGCCGTCCTACATTCTATCTCACCGATGTTCACAGAAACATCTGGAAAGACGGACATCCTGCTGCACCGCATTGAAACCGGTGACGCGCCGCCTCGGAGGTGCAACCCTCGACCAATCAGCGTCCACAGAAGGGCACTCTTTGATGCGGCGCTCGAGGAAAT
This sequence comes from Ixodes scapularis, assembly GCF_016920785.2. Classification (NCBI taxonomy): domain Eukaryota; kingdom Metazoa; phylum Arthropoda; class Arachnida; order Ixodida; family Ixodidae; genus Ixodes; species Ixodes scapularis. The sequence goes on along the minus strand of NW_024609880.1, from coordinate 104,375,380 downwards.
TATCGGCACCAGTTCAGTATGTGAGACGAAGAGCCCCTGGGCGTTCCCCGTTGTTCTCGCTCCGAAAAAAGACGGAACAACCATACTCTGTGTGGATTACAAACGGCTTAACGATCTGTCCGTGCGAGACCGCTACCCTTTCCCCAGCATTTCCTCCGTGATATACGTGATCGGTAACGCGACCATGGTTAAAACGCTGGATTGCAGCCGCGGGTTTCTTCAGATCGAGATTACCGATCAGAAGTTCCGAAAACTGCTTTCATCTGCTAGAGAGGGTTGTTCGAGTTCACCCGACTGCCATTTTGCTTGTCTAACTTTCCAGCCAGTTATCAACGCCTGATCAATGCTGTACTTGGGAACTCGAAGTACGAATTTGCCATGGCGTAAATTGATGACGTCGTTGTTTTCTGGAGAACTATAGAGGAGCATGTCGAACACCTTAGCATTGTAATTGAGCGAATGCGTTATGCTGGACTCGCGATTCATCCCGGAAAAGTTCAGTTGGCCGCACCCGAGATTAACCTCCTTGAATTCGTTGTGGTAAAAGTACGCTCCGCCCCAACGAAGTTGAGTTGCGCGCGCTAACGGAATACCGAAGCCCCACTCTAAGAAAAGCCCGTAAGTCTGCTTTCCCGCACAAGACTCGGAGAGCCAATCACCACAACTTACAGAGGCAGCTCAGCGAATGACCATGCCGAAACATATGTTTAGACGAAATAGGCAGTCTGAGTTGTGACATTAAGCAATGGAAGCGTGAGGTTTTGCATTGCTTCATATCACAACTCAGACTGCGTTTTTTGGTCTAAACATGTGTTTCGGCATTGCCATCGCTGAGCTGCCTCCGTAAGTTACGGTGATTGGCTCTCCGAGTGTTGTGCGTTAAAGTAGACGCACAAACATTTCTTAGAGTGCACATGACTTAAAGCGCCTGCAAAAATAACTCGGAATATTTGCGTTCTACCGGGATTTCATTCCACACTGTTCCGAGATATCCCAACCGCTCAATCACCTTCTAAAAAAAGGCGTCAAGTGGTGTTGGGCCGAACAACACCAATGCGAATACGCAGCCCTTTCGAAAGCCGTGTTTGACAAAGCTTGTTTGTGTAAAAACCGGCGACCGTCGAGGCCAGAGAGGAACGAACACACACACGCGCCTGGTCCGGGTGGAACGAAACAAGTAACTTCCTCAGCCTCCTTACTCTGTCATATATATGCAACCTATGGGTAACGACACCTACCACAACAGTTTGCAGCTCCCAGACTTGAACAAGCCGTTCGTTCTGCAGACAGATCCAAGCGACTATGGCCTGGGTGCGGTCTTGCTGCAGGAGTATGGCGGTGTGCTTCGGCCAGTTGCTTTCACGAGCCACAGGCTAACTCCAGCTGAGCGCAACCACAGTGTCGCAGGACGTGAATGACTTTCCATTATTCTTGCTTTGAAGCGCTTCGATATGTACTTTAATGGCGCGACGTTCCAGGTTCATTCTGATCACTTAGCGCTCTCATGGCTTAGGGGACTTAAGAATCCAGCTGGACGTCTTGCTCGTTGGGCGCTTGCGCTACAACAGTACGACTACTCCACCGTGTACCGCCCGGGGTCAACGAACAAAATCGCTGATGGGCTTTCTTGTGGTCCACTTCCCGAGGAACACTCGCAGGATACCCATGACTTGGTGACCGTCGCGGCTACGGCACGAGGATCCCCAAATTCACGGTGGGGTACATTGGTGATCCGCGAGGAGCTTTGTAATGCGCAGCTGGATGACAGACACTGCCAACGCGTGTCCGCTTGGCTGGCTGGAAGAGGTCCAGTCGACCGCCCAATGGACAAGGAGTTCGACTCCTACTTGATGAGCGATGATAGCCTCCTGCTGCGCTACATCCCCCAGGCCGACGACGATCCGGTTGGCTCGGCGTTCCGGACCGTGATATCCCGCAAGCTACGTAAGCTTGTCATCCGATACATGCATGACTCTGCTTTGGCAGGACACAGCAGTGGGAGTAAGACTTTCAAAAAGTTATCCCAAATTGCTACCTGGCCAGGTATGAGGCAGGATGTGCTCCGATACACCCGTAGCTACTCGGTGTGCCAGAAGGCAAAACTACGCGGTGGTCAGCCCCCGGTCTCATGCAACCAATCGGGAGGCAAAGCCCGTGGCAGATTTGTTGCTGTGACGTCATGGGCCTCTTCCCACGTAGTGTCCGCGGCAGTGAGTACTTGTTCGTGGTAACCGACCACTTCACGAAGTGTGTTGAGTTATTCCCTTTGCGTGAGCTAGATTCGCAAAAAATCTGCGAGTCTCTACTTAAAAAATTCGCTAGGTTTGGCTTTCCTGCACAGCTTGTAAGTGATAATGCCTCCTATCTCACGAGTAAGGTGATCGTAGACGCATGCGCGGTGCTGGGAATTCAGCGCAAAAGAACTTCCCCATACCATCCGCAAGCAAACATCACGGAGAGGGTAAATCGGAACCTTAAGATGATGTTAGTGGCCTACACCGAGCGTCACAAGGACTGGGACGCGAAGCTGCCCGAGCTGCATTTGCAACCCGCACGACCACCACTCGGTCAACGGGTCTCACCCCTGCCCAATTGAATTTGGGCAAGGAGCCCGCGTTCCCGCTTTTTAACAGTCTCCTTTCTACAGAGTCTGGGAGAAGGCTTCGCCCCTACGTGAAGTTCGCAGAGGACCTACGAAAGCGCTTCTCCGATAACTTTCGAGAGGCCCGAGAGAATCTCGACGTCGCTCGAGTACAACAGGCAGAACAGTACAACCAGGTGGGACGCGACTTGCAGTTCGAGGTGGGAGATGTCGTACTCCGGCGTACTCACCCACTGAGCGACGCCGCTCGAGGCTTCGCATCTTCCCTGGCAAACGGAAGGTCAGTTTCGCGTGCGTGAAAAGTACTCACCACTCACTTACAAACTAGTTCGCTGTGAGTGTAGTGAAAAAACCGGACCTCTTCGTGTCACCGACCTAAACGATTTTTTCAGGGAGAAGATGAATATTTCTCGCAGGACCAGAACGACACTGACTCCAATCTCGTTCCGGAAGGCCCCTCGTCTCCACCACGGCGGCGGTATAACCTGCGACGTCGGTGACACCAAAGGGAGAGGAACCTTCCTTTTTTGTTTCCTCGGCTTCGCCTCCCTCACATTTTCGGGGTAGGTTTCTACTTCCACGGATCTGCTCCCTTTTCAAGAGAGGGGGGAGAGGACTGTGTTGGCCAATGTGTGTCCACTTCCGATCCGTTATTGCGAACTTTTTGACAGGAGGTTAGAAGCAAGACTTCGCTCGCAACGACGCGGTGCTTCGCAACAGCGATTTGGCGTACATTCGGTGATGTCGGAAAACAGTCGCGGTATTCGGCGAGGAGGTTGATCAGGTGCCGTTCGGTTCGGGCCCGGAAGCTTAGGGTTCAGTGTCGGGCTGCGTTGGAGACGTACTGTCTTGCTGGGATGGCGAGGATTCTTCTTTAATCACGGCGATTTAGGCGGAGTTCAGGAGTTTCCCAACGTAGCATACAGCATCACTTTTCATGAGGTGTTGCGTTTCACGTCGGAAGTTCGTCACGAGGACCACAGTGCATCTATTCTGAAGTTCAGTTACCCCCCTAGCGACACCTATAACTCTTCGCAGGAGCAATTGAACGCTGCCTTCGAGAAGTACTTCGCCGCAGGTCGCTGCATCGGTCACGACGGTTCCGACAACACTTGATCGCGGCGGCAGGTTCACGTGGTCGGCAGCAACTCGGGCGGCGGCTGACTCTGTTTGAGGCTTCTCTGAAGGTGGAACAGATGCCCGCAGAGCCAATCTCTTCTTTGCGAGGTCGATGACGGCGCCGTAGTCACACAGGAAGGCCATGCCGAGAATGACGTCTCTGGCATTGTCTTGTAGAAAGACGAGTTTTACAATTCATGTCTCGCCGTGAATTTCGACGAGAGCAGTTCAGCTTACGACAGGCGTGATGAAGTGTCCTCCAGCGGTTTGTAACCGCCGCCCATCCCACTATGTTCTTACTTTTCGAAGGCGGCGATAGATCCTCCCACTCAAGACTGAGTGGTCTGCTCCGGTGTCCACAGGTTCCGATGCGTCGTGGCCGTCCATAACAACATTTCAGTGGTTGGGCACCGTTGCAGGAGAGTCGGTGCGATGTACAACGTCCGGAGAGTGGAAGAACTCCGCCGTTCGTGGAAGCTCTTTACGTCGTCTGCCCAGTGCAACTTCACCTCTGGGAGCTGACGCGCTTAGTCTTCCAGGCTGGAAATGGGAGACAGGCTTTCACAGCGCGACCGACGGAAAGGCGATGGGGAACGTCGGGGTGATGGAGAACGGGAACCTCGTGGTGCTGTCAGCGCTGGTGACGGGGGGCAACGGAGGATATTCCTCGATGTCACGAGGGCGTTCGCCCTACCTTGGGTGAGGCTCGTTCAGCACAAACCCTCGAGGAACCATTTGGTGTTATGGGCGCCTCCGGTAGACGTGGTCAGCCTCACCGTAGTGTTAGCACACCGGTCACCTGTTGGCCGTCCGCCACTGGTCGGTCTTTCTTGCGCCAGCTTGTTCTGGGCGAATGTGCGGCGATCTTCCTAGCGTCGGGTGTACTGCGACAGTGGAGGTTCACGTAGGGGAGGCGCGATGTACGGGCGCGGGGCTGGTGGTGCTCGTCGGACAATTGCGGCGTAACTTAGAGCGGGCTCCTCCTGTGCTACTACGCTGACGTGAGTCTAGGGCTAGATGGGTCGGTGAACCTCCTCTTAGACGATCTCGGCGAGTGAGGGTGAGGATGATTGATCTGCAGTGGGTAAGATCTTCCGGAGCTCTTCCCGGACTCTATCCCGGAGGATCTCACGAAGCCTGTCGACACTGGTGGCCTGCTCAGGTCCAGACGGGAAGCTGCGTCGGTTAAAGCAGAAGACGCGCCGGAGATTCGGTGGTAGTCGCTTGCCCAGGTCGTCAGTGCCCGCTCGATATTGACGACTTCGCTTACATAACCATAGACAGTCGTCGGGTATTGCGTCCCAATTATCCGATAATTTCAGTTTTCATGCCACACTTGAGATCGCGAAGTTTCTTCTTCTCGGCGGCCTCCGGATAGGCTCGGGCACTTAGATGCAGGACATCTTCAACAATGCTTGTCACGGTTTCGTTGGGACCGTGCACCCTTGTTTGAAGAAGGTCCTCCCGTTCGCTGCCGAGAGTAATATTTGATGAACAACCGCTTCAATTCGGCGCCGCACGGATCCCACGAAGTAAAGAAGACTTCGTGGGCGTCAAACCAGTGCCTCGAGGTGCCCTCAAGCGAGATGCAGAAGGTCTGGAGGCGGTGCTCACCCGTCCATCCGTTGCGGCTTCCGTTCATACTCAAGAAGCCCGACCTCTACATCCTCATGGGCTCCTCCGTTAAAGGGTCTCGGATTGCGAGGAGTGACGGGCAGGATGACGGCGGGTGTCGTAGTCATCGTCACCGGTCTTTGGATTTGTCGGCAGGGGTCCGAATTACGGAAGTTGGCCTTTGGTACGGCGGCTTGCTCGAGCGTTGGAGTTTTCCGCGAAGAGTAGCTTCCCGGAGCTGAGCACCTCAATTGTCTTCGGAGAGGTACACTTCACGGGCATAAAATGCGATACTCCGCACCTCCACCAAAAATATCACCAATGACAAATGTTTAGGCGGCAAATAACTGGGGAACTAGATGCTTAATGGAGCCAACTTGTGCCCAAAACAAAACAGAAGAAGGTGAGCGTCTCAGGCGTCGATGTCAGCGAAACAGCACGATCGAACGCTGGTGCGAGACTGCCTTCGTCTCCGCATGCGGAGCCCCTTATGTAGATGCGTGGGCTTCTGGAACAGTGGGCGAAAAAAGCTCGGCGGTAGAACATTCTAGCCTCGTGTAAGCCAGCAGGGTTCTCAAATTTACCAGAACACGGCATTACAAAAACAACAAAAAGGTGTATCTGTGGCGAGGCATCGAACCCCGGCTTTTCGCGTGGGACGTTAGGCCACGGGCGCACTGCCTACTTCGCCAGCTGTGCGGGCTGCAATAAGCAGCATACGGCGTTAAACTCAACTTTTTTGTCAAACCTTGCAAAATGCAAATCACAAACTTAGTGCACAGCTCCATTGGGGCACGCGGTCATCTTTTCGCGAAAATAGATATGCCTACTTTTTTATTACATCGCAAATGCAGTTAATTATTTAAAAAAAAATCAAAAGCCACAGCCGTGCATTTTTCGCTGATCCGATGCCGAAGGTGTGATTGTCTTATAGTTTTCTTCCAAGTGACACCCCATCGTAACTGCTCCGGTCGGTTGTCAAATTTGTTTTGAATTGCTCAACTGTTGCGTATGGTTTACTTTTACATTTAAGTATTTTCATAATTTATCAACATGTCCGATTTATATCATTAACTCTCATTTCCATATTTTAAACCAAATATTAAGTACTGGCGTTTATTTATGATATCGTCTAGCAAATGATTTTGCTCTTTAGGTGCTTTCCTCTTTTACTTTACTTCATTTTGTAGGATTGGTTTTCTTTTTTTAATATATCACGAAGCTACTAGATGCTTCTTAACCTTAGCTGGCGGAGGGTCTATCAGGGACCTCGCCTTTATATCACCCCAAACGCGGTAAACCTACAAAAAAATCAATAAAAAAAAAAAAACCATCGTTTTGAAGGCGGTTGGTTAGCAAAAGTGTGGTAGCACGTTCAACGATTGCCCACTGCACTATAGACCATCTTTATCGCAAACGTCACCAGATGGTGCTCCAGTTTTTGACGTCCCAGAGAACTCCCGGTTTATAAAAAATAATGTGCAAAGACCATCCTAACACCGCTGCTTGAAATGTAGATGAAACGTTTAACCACCAATTTTTTAGGTGAACGCCAAGTAGAGGAGGAGTGAGATATCTGATAAAATATTTCGAGTATTCTTGTAAAACAACTTGCCTCTTTCGAGATGTACTATTGTACAACCGAAAGCCCTGGTTAAACCTCAACTTTTCTGTCTGTGTAGCATTTATGCTCTTAAGCACTGGTGACATTAGCAAGCTCTAGAGGCTTGCAAAGACGGTGCGACCGAAAGTCATTTGAGATGCAATCAGCAGTTCATAATTGTAGACCGCAAAAATCCGACCAACTAGTCATATACAGCTTCGCTGTAAAAACCGTCCCTCCCAACTCGCTGCGTTTTCCAAGGTGGAATACCGTTGACTTACCGAACGAGATCGACCTAAACCAGAGGAAGGTGCAGCGAAGACCGAAGATGTTCAATGCGGAAGCCTAGAGGTGTTACAATGCTAGGTTTATTTTCAAAAAGGCGAAAGAACCTTGACGTTGTGAGTGACAAGTAAGTTGAATGCTGAGGGTCGGCCAAAATCTTCTAAGCAAATGTTAGATAAATATATGTACGTTGTTTGTTCAGGGACAGCTCATTGGATTCTGCAAACAAACAGAAGACGGGGGACGTCCGGAAAGCTCATGTTGCCAGACGCAAGCCGAGATGGTGAACTGAGTCCGAAATCTTAAGGGCAGAGGGTTGAGCCGATTCATACACTACTGCACCGTAGTCAAGATAGGATTGTAGAAGGGCATTGTATAGCTGCAGGATACATTTTCTGTCAGACCCCCAAGATTTGCGAGATAAAACTTTCAAAAGGTTTGTCGATTGAAGGCATTTTTGCTTCAGCGTTTTAACGCGAGGAATAATATTAAGCTTTGTATCAAATATTACACCGAGAATTCGGTGCTCCTTCTTAACAGGTGTGGGAGTTCCATTTAATTCCAAGGATTGATACAAAGACAGCCCGTGTCGCAAACAGAAAGGCGCAGAGACCGCTTTTGAAGCCGAGAACTTTAACCCATTTTCGTCGGCCCACTTGGACATTTTGTTTATGGATAACTGCAACTGGCGCATACAACTACAAAGGTTACAAAAGGAAGTTTAATTCTGTGTATCAACAGCATAAAGAGAATATGAAATAGAGGGTGGCAGCAGTGGTGCGAGTGAATTCATTGCTAGCAAAAACAAGGTCACACTTAAAACACACTTGAGGGACTCCGTTTTTTTTGTTGTTTTTTTTCTTTTTTAACAAAGGAAACAGATAGGACTGAGCCGAGACGAACTTGAAAGGTCCTGTCCGTTCGACATTCCTTTATGCTTCGCAGGAGACGACCATGGATATTACAGGCATACGGGGTTCGGAGAATCCCATATCTCCACGATGTGTCCTATGTCCTTTCTATGTCGAAAAAAAACAGCGACAAAGTGGTGCCGTTTACAAATGCCTCACGTATCACAGCTTCCAGGCGAAATAAGTGGTCAAGGGTGGATCGACCTTGGTTGTTATCAAAGACCCTTTTGCTTTCTAACATGTACACCAGTCGCCTGTTTATAAGCCTTTTATATATTTTCCCGAGGCAGCTGGTCAGGGTAATTGGGCGATAGCTTGATGGTTTTGAGCTGTCTTTGTTTGGCTTTAGAAGGGGGATGGTATGCGCATGTTACCAAACCTGAGGGAAACATGCCTTTTCCCACAATAGATTAAAAACAGAAGTTTTTCAAGGGAATCTGGAGAAAGGCGGCGAAGCATTTCACAATGAATTCCATCGGGACCACGGGAAGAAAGCTTTGTTACATCAAGTGCTATCTCAAGCTCGCATCGCGTAAATGGTTTGTTAAAAGATGCTGAATTTCCTCCTGACACGACACGCTTTTGTCGCTCCGCACGAGCTTTCAACTGTCCGAAGGTAACAGTGTAGTTTGCCCAACTAGATGAATTATAGAAATGTTCCCCGAGTATGTTACAAATATCTTTTAGTGATGAAGAAGGAGCATTAACGTTGGAATGGAAAAGCACCTATAATCCCCATTCACATTCCTGCATCTGTCCCAGACCTCTTTGGCAGGGACAAAACTGGTTAATAAAGAGAGATACTTCATCCATGACTTTTGCTTTGCCTGCTTCCTAGTCCAAAAAGCCTTGGCTTTTAGTCGCTAGAACTCAACAAGGTTGCTTGAAGTGGGGTAGCTGCGCAATCTTCCCCACGCCCTATTTTAGTCCGCCCGGGTTGTGGCACACTCCCCATTCCACCAAGGTTTACATTTTTTTTTTGTATATTACCAGATGTTTGTGGAATGGACTGGCGAGCAGCCTTTAGTATCCGGCCAGTAACGTGAAGTGTAGCGTTCTCAGGGGACATAGAAGAAAGAAGCAAAGGATCTGAAAAAGAGGCAAAGGATCTAAAGTGGAGTGAATATTTAAAACCGCGCAGTCTGCCTTGTCTAACTTCCACCTAGGGACCCGCTTCAAAATATTAGGCAATCTAACTGTACTCTCTAAAACAGCTGGATAATGATCGCTTCCAAAAAGGTTATGAAGAACCTTCCAGGAAAAGCAAGGAAGTAATGAAGGTGCAGCAATAGAAATATCAATGGATGTGAATGAGTGTTGTGCAGCACTAAAAAAAGTTGGCTCTCTCCCGTTAAGAAGGCACAGTCCCGAAGACAATAAAAGACGTTCAATCACACCCCCACGGGAGTCATGACGGGTACTACCACACATTGGATGATGGGCGTTAAAATCACCCAAACTTAAAAAAAAGGTCGCGGGAGTTGTCTTGTAAGTCCCTGGTGCTCTTGAAGCTTTAAAGGAATGTTAGGTGGTAAGTATAAAGAGAGAATTGTTACAAGGCGGTCCAGAAGGAGACGTACTGCAACAGCTTCCAGTGGCGTGCAGAGGAGAACTTGAGAGCAAGCAACTCCACTCTGCACGACCACTGCGACACCACCAGAAGGGGTGGAAGAGGGGCGATCTTTTCTAAGAACCTGATGACGTCTTAAAATGTTAAAAGAATTAGAGTGAAGATGAGTTTCTTGCAAAGTGAGAGCGATGGGCCGAAGCTCATTCATGAAATAATTGACATCATCAATATTTCTTAAAATACCGCGACAGCTCTATTGCATACAATGTAACTTAGTCATCTATAAATAGTTTGTAACTATGAAAAATAAATTTAGTAAAAAGATGAAAGCCGTTCACAACTCCATGTAACGCAGAATTAGAGCTCAGCTCTTGTGGAGGAGGAGGAGGGAAGGGTACTGAGGTCACGTGTTCTCGAAGAGGGGGGGGGGGGTCACGTGACCCATCTGCCCGAGGTCACATGAGGGTGTCACGTGATTTAGGGGGGGGGGGGGTCACGTGACCTGGGGGGTGTCACGTGACCTCGGGTGGGAGGGCGGTCACGTGACTTCCCAGAGAAATTTTGTCCGCTAGATTTAGTGGGGAATTTTTTCTCCTAAATCTAGCGAGGAAATTTTTCCGCTAGATTTAGCGGGGAAATTCTTCCGCTAGATTTAGCGGGGATATATTTCCACTAGATTTAACGCGGAAAATTTTCTGCTAAATTTAGTGGGGAGATTTACCCATACTGCACCGCTCGGTTACGCCGACGGCGACGCCGACGCCGACGCCGCTCAAGCCGGAAAGCGGCGCCTAAGAGCTGCGTTCTATTAAGTAAGACTGTAGAGTCAGCACAAACTAGGTGGAACACATTGGGATCATCGTTTGGGTGGGACTACAGGCTTCTTATCCTTTTTATGTTTACCGGTGAGTGTTTCCCACTCCATGCTGTCCTGGTCGGAACTAGGAGTGGACAGATTGTCAACATATGTCGACATCTCCACCTCCTGAGAGGTATCCGTTGCTTTTAAAACAGCTTTTGTCGGGCCAGGTGTGCGGGGGGGGGGGGGGGGGGGGGGTCAAACCCCGACCACGACCGGCCGGAAGGGTTGCAGATCAACTGGGCAGCGGGTCGTCCCAGCTCGTCTAGTCCCCTCCTCTCACAGGAGCTGCATGGGCACTATGCTGCTCTAGGGTGGAAAGTTGGGCTAGTTCGTAGTTATTCATCTTGGTTTCAAACGGCTTATAAGGCTTATCTGACTAGATAAGCCTTATATAAACTGATGTGCTTGATATGGCCATATGTGCCTATTTTTTTTATATAACCATATTTGTTTGTTTCTATATATATATATATATATATATATATATATATATATATATATATAAATCAAGATATGCCATTTTTCGACTAGATCGGAGTGATGCCGTGCCGCAAAGCGCTTACGTCACAGTGACGTAGGGACGCCTGCACCGGTTGCTATTGGCGACGATATGTTTTGGTGGCGCTACCTCGCGGTCACCCTCCTGTTACGCAGCTGGTGGGTTGCGAGCAGACGACGGGCTATGTTAAAGCTGGGAGTGGCTACGTTAGTTCGCATCTATGCCGATTAAAAACTGTTTATTTATTAAAACAAAGCGCTAAAACCTTTTTCTGGGTGATCTTGCTAGGGGATAACAGCACCTCGAAGTTTTTTTGTTTTTTCTTCTAATAGAAAAGCTTTAAATTGTTCAAAAAGCAAGCCTCGAGCTTTCCGTTACAGCTTTCGCGACGTTTGTCAGGGCTATTCACAGCCTCTCTAAAACTTGTGTTTTTTTCTGTGTCTTTTTTATCGTAGGACGCTGCTGTAGAGAAAGGTTTTACATTTACCAGAGTAAATGATGTGCTGTCGTCATGGCTGTGGACGCGCGCACAGTTGTGTTGCAAAGCGCCGCACACCTGTTTGAGCTGCATTGAGCTTGCCGATACCGACGCCATGTGCGCCTCGACAGTTGCTGCCGAGCAAATGCTCGTCAGCAACTGAAGCTTAGTTCCTTCCGAATCGAATACGTGGCAAAGGAGTTTGTTAAATCCCGGCTTCTGCTTGAAAGAAAAGTAGAAATGTTCCAAAATTCTTAAAGTTTCGGCCATGGCCCAGCAAATTCAAGCGATTGATTAATTTGTTTTATCCAATTTTACTAAGAATTGTTTATAAATTTAGCATCGCTCGCTGAGAAGCGCATCACGCATCATGCGCATTTGCGTCCGCAAAAATTCAACATACAGACTGAAGTAATTCAGTGCAGGTTTATTCATACTTTTTGGGGACGCTGAGTTATCATTGACTTTCTTGATTTAAGAATTCGATCACGAAGGAGTCTCGCACGTTTCGCATCGACAAGGTGACTATGCAGAAATTTGGTCGAAATGACTCCGGAAGCCAGCCACAGCTTCTTCCCACCATTTATTTCCGGGAAATGTTCGTTTACTGGATTACAAAATTCAAAAAGGAATCAACTCGGAACTCTTGCACAACACTTTGGAACTAACAGGATACACAAAGTCGCTTTCACTAAAGTGGTGACTAGACACGCGAGAGGTTCTCGAATTTCGCTTACCTACTTTCAATTTGATGATACATCTCTTTCATAGCTTTATTCTATCCGAATCATACAAATAAATACACCCTCTTATCGCGGTAGATGTTGTAGTGGAAAAAAAAAGTTCGAAATGGACATTTAGTGTTTATAAAGCGTAAGGTCTGCCAGGATAGGGCGACACTGATTTACACTGTAGATGAGCGATTTTAGCCAGTGCAGTGCGACCGCTATCATGGGGTCTTTAACGCGCACCACGCAGTAGTCATACACGACCGCACGCCGGCATGATGATCATCCAGATCGAAACGCGAAGGGCGGGGCTCGAACGCGCGAGCTTTCGCTCCACGTGCGTCGAGCTGGGTGTGCGGTTCAGCCAACTCGGCCAGTGAAATAAAGCGCTGGATTTCTATTTTCATCATCCAGTTTTTTTTACTGTGCATGGTTTTTTGTACTGTGCGCAAGCTCACATACCCACAGCGGAGGATCGGGAGGAATGGCGTGCCGAAGGTGTGCGTTTCCCGCCGTACTCTCTGGTCGGTACTGGCTTGTCGCAACTCACGCATTTCAGACCATATTGGCGGCCATTGAACATACACAATAAAGGATTTCTGTTTTTTTTTTTTGGGGGGGTCTTTTTCATTCAGTGTAAGGACTCTAACAGTAATCTCAACAACTGGTAGATTTTCATCACACTTACGTTGCTTGACGGATATTGGATAGCATGGATAAATGCCAGAATCAAGTAAATTTGTATGTACCAGATTTACAAGTTGTGTATACTTACAATAAAGGAGAAAAACAAACTGTTGAATGCTCGAACAAGTGAATCAATTTTGGGGTGTGTAAATTTTCTTTAGTATTTGACATTCCAGAACGTCGAAATAGAATTTAATTTTGTTAAAATACGCGGGAATTTCGGAGAGTTTAGTATGTAAGACTTATGTAGCAATAATGAATGGTGCTAATATAACTCGTATAACCCTAAATAACAAATTATTCACTGAAAGCATATCACCGTTGTACTTATCTGAATCACATCGCAAAGTAGAACACGTCAGCAAAATATTTTTTTTTTATTTCTATGAAACTGTATTAAACATTTATTTTAGCATATACAGCTTAGTTGCCAGAGCGGGGTGACGCTCGGGCCGCACCGATAAAATACAGTATATTCTAAAGATATATTCATAATGTATTTCAGATATTGAAAGTATGTTAACATTATACGGTGAGTTTATTTTTTAGTAAACTTGCAAAATTAGTGAGCTTAACTTGTACTGGTTTTTAACACCGCGGGAAGTAATATCTATAATTTCAACACACGTTGCAAGACAAACACCAGGAAAGCCACAGCACATTTAAAACATATAGTTTATTGTCGTGAAGTTTCGTCTCTTTATCCACGGAGGTTGCAATTAAACGGATTCGTAGTCCAATAGGATAGAAATAACAGCTACAAACAAATTGCGACTACCTAAATAACACTTGGGACAGGAAAGCAACTATATTCACAACTGAACTTTATTACTTGAGAAAAAAAAAAGCAAAGCACATAACCCGCCACCGAAAGATTACATAATTTGCACACAACAAAACTCCCCACACCTTGGCCTTACAGTCGAGAGATGCTAGACTCTACTTGTGCCACTCATGGTTCGTATTCATTTTAAGTAAGCTATTTCGTCGAGGGGCATGAAGGCCTTGCCATCCCATTACAGCCATAAGTACTGGAGAGTGTATAAAATGTGCCATTCCAATATGGAAATTCTGTGTCACATCTCGAACTGCTAGAGTCGAGAGTTGTACTGAACAAAAACCAGATTGCCGTTTTGTCTCCGCCTGCAAAAGATAATTTTTAATCATTGTAATAAATTAGGAAGGTGTACGCATTAAATAAATGCAAGGCAAATAAAGCTAGGCGCTCATACTTCACATCACAAACTAAACATTATTACACCCTTGAAAGTGTAAATCACTTGTCCTATAGACTATAGCCAGTCCTGTACACTTTACTAAAACAAAGTAATCGACTACAATTGCGATTACTTTTGGCTAAACGTGTTCGATTAGATTACCTGGTTACTAAACAGAAAAAGTAACTGGACATTATTTTCAGATGTAACCATTACTTTTCCGATTACTTTATTGTGTGAAAACTTACATCTTTAGTGCTCATAACAATGAACTTATTTCAACCTATATTTCACATTTTCACAAGTACTGAAGAATAATAAACGGGTTCCCTCTACAGCATCAGCCATCTCTGTGCGCTGCATCATGAGACCAACGGTTATTCTAGATGTAAAATTTGTAGCAGTGTCTGAATCGCTAGTGGCAGCTGAGTAACTGCCACTTTGGAAGTGGTGTTTTCCCTCAAGGACTTCTAGCATGTTCGACATTAGCCAAGAGGGCTGGTGTTTTTTACTGCTTCATTGCGATTGTGTGTCGCTGGCTTCCGCCATCGTCAAGATCTGAACAAAAAAAGCCCCGTGCGTGGCAGAGTCGGGAACGTATGTGGCTGTCACGAAGAGGAATGGAGTTTGAGTGCTGCTCGTCCCGGGCTTTTATTTTATTATTTCTGTACTCTTTTGAGATATAAATTATATTAAGGTGATAGGCTGGACGAGTTGGTGCTAATTTAACATAAAGAAAAAAGTAGCGCTTTTGTAAGAAACTTTGCCCATTCACGGCTGTCATCGAGTGTTCTTGTTGAGAACATTCCTGAACGTGCCGCGTGTATGAAAGTAGCGTTTACGCGCTGCCTCCCGTTAGTCACCTGCCGTCGCCGACGCGAGATGCGTGGCACCTTTCTCTTTAAGTTTGTTGGTGCAAGTTCTCCTCATTAAATATATATTTTATGTTCTAAATTCATCTGTTTTTTTATTGGGGACAACATTGCACCAGGCACAAAGTGGATATAAGTCAACGCGAAAAACGTATGTCCCTGGAAGACATAAGCTGACAGTTCATCCTTAGATACGTCTTGTATCAACCGCTCATAATAGCATATGTTTCATGCTTACACTCAATAAAACATAGTTATATCTGCAGGTACATAAGTATATTGAACTCTAAGTCAACAATAAGAAAGCTAGAAATGCGTGCGATGATTTCAGCAAAATTAATTCGAAGTTCTGATGTTCTATTTTTTTTTCATCGCATTATCGCCGTGAAATCCTAAGGGAGAATGTAAACTGATCAGTTTGTTGAAACCGCCAGACACTCATTATTTCATGATTTTTTATCTTTAACATTTTTTATATTTTTTTCACATGGTGCACAGCTTAATTTGGTGGTAATGTGCACACTGCTTAAAAGTTAAAGGTGAATACGCCAGAAAGGGGGGGGGGGGGCGCAGATAAGTGGACTAGAAGCGACTGCCAGAACTTTCTGGCTACGAAGGTTTCATTCGTTCATCTATGCTCATGATTGATATTTCGTATTGCGTAGCTAAAGGAGCCACATTTTCTCCCTTTCAAAACTACCCACACATACGCGTCGCTGCCGATAGACAGGACCATCAATGCCCTGATATCGTTTAGGTTCGACTTCATAAAATGGCAGACGCAGATTTTCATTTATCATATCCCAAGTGTCACATGCAAACTTCCTTGTCATGTGGCGAACTTCCTAATGGCTTGAGCCTTATACAATTAAGTAGTCTGGTCACACCAAGCGCTACAATCTTGTAGCAAATGGGCGTTTTTAATCACTTTGAAAGATTTCTTATATGCACAGCGATTGTTCATCTGAATTTGTATTCCCTAAACGTGTTGTGGGTTTTAGAGCGCAGCTCTAAGGGGCCCGTTCCCGGCTTGAGCGGCGTCAGCGTCGCCGTCGGCGTCGCCGTCGCCGTCGCCGTCGGCGTCGCTGTCGCCG
Organism: Ixodes scapularis; assembly: GCF_016920785.2. NCBI lineage: Eukaryota > Metazoa > Arthropoda > Arachnida > Ixodida > Ixodidae > Ixodes > Ixodes scapularis. Next base: position 104,359,239 of record NW_024609880.1, on the reverse strand, counting down.
TCGCCGTCGGCGTCGGCGTTGGCGTCGGCGTAACCAAGGTCATCCCAAGGTCACGTGGCCCCCAAGGTCATCCCAAGGTCACGTGACCCCCAAGGTCACCCCAAGGTCACGTGACCCCCTGAAGTCACGTGACCCCCAGAGGTCACGTGACCCCCCCCCCCCGAGGTCACGTGACACCCCCAGGTCACGTGACCACCCGGAGGGTCACGTGACCCCCGCCGAGGTCACGTGACCTCCCCGATGACGTCACCGGCATCCGCATCGTCATCGTCATCATCACTGATGACGTCATCAGTGACGTCACTGATGGCGTCATCAGTGATGATGACGATGACGATGCGGATGCCGGTGACGTCACTGATGACGTCATCAGTGATGACGATGACGATGCGGATGCCGGTGACGTCATCAGTGACGTCACTGATGACGTCATCAGTGATGACGACGATGACGATGCGGATGCCGGTGAGGTCATCAGTGACGTCACTGATGACGTCATCAGTGATGATGACGATGACGATGCGGATGCCGGTGACGTCATCAGTGACGATGACGTCATCGGGGAGGTCACGTGACCTGGGGGTGTCACGTGTCTTCGGGGGGCATCCGCATCGTCATCGTCATCATCACAGATGACGTCACCGGCATCCGCATCGTCATCGTCATCATCGCTGATGACGTCATCGGAGTCCGCATCGTCATCGTCACTGATGACGTCATCAGTGACGTCACTGATGACATCATCGGCATGGTCACGTGACTCCCCAAGGTCACGTGACCCCCCAGGTCACTTCACCCCCCAGTACCCTTCCCTCCTCCTCCTCAAGAGCTGCGCTCTAATTCGGTGTTACAGGGAGTTGTAAACGGCTTTCACTTTTTTCAAATGACTTTTTGCAAGACCATGTTTACGGATCGCACACGTTGTAATGCATACGTCACAATGTTATTTTAAAAATTGAGGAACTACTGAAGTCTCCCCTGTCCTCTACACAATATCGAATGACTATCGAATAATGTGATTTATCACAAGATAATTAACAGCTTCATTTTAGTGCACGCAAAAAGAGAAAGCTTTTATTCATAGTTGTATTCTTACATTCATAGAGCATCTTTAAATATATGTTTGCGTCGACAGCCTGCTCAATGAATGGTGAAGAATATGGTTAAAAAAAAACCAGATCATTCGTCGTTTTTTTCCGTAGGAAATCCACATAAGTCTTCAAATTCAATATCCAAAAGCCACTCGCCAGAATTAATTCCTCCAAATGGCGACCTTTGCCATTACTCCAGGGAAGAGGCCTTGATATTTGCAACAAATAGCTCGGAATTGTGTAATGCAGAATATAAATTGTTTGTTCCGATCGGCTGTAAAATTCAGGTTACTGTGAAGCGCTGTGTTGTCCGCGCAACAAGAGCATGCCTAATATTTAAAAAAATCGTGCTGCTATTATTGATATATTGGCGTCATTCCAAAGTTTCTCTGAAGCACCAATGTAGTACACGATTTGAGGCAATGTTACGCAGAAGTCAGAACTACTATATGACCGATATTTCATCTTTTAGGATAGATGAACACTCAACCTTGATGGAAGGCTCTATTACTTCAATCCGTCAGATATTCATTTCACAACCCAGTAACAATAGTTTAAAATATCGTAGCACTTACTTCGGTCATCAAAATTATTTTCGAATATATAGCATTTTTTCTCTAGGTCCACAAACAGAACGGTTAATACTCCTGTGGAATAGAAAATGTTTAGTTAAACAGTGTTTTGTTTATATCACTCTCATATTAAAACTATAAGTTGTGCTGCTTTAGCATAGTTTGTATATATTCCCGAACTTCTCATTATCAGCACACAACCCACTAACAGAAGTTACAGGGAACATGAAGTTCCATGGTGTGGGGTATAGGTAAAAATACTTATTTGTACTATGCAAATAATATTGATCCGCCAAACTTTATTTGTATTTTTTGTGCTCGTTTTTATGTTTGTATTTATTACTCAAGACGTCTTTATGATGTTTCAGTTTTAAAATATTTATACTTCGCGTATGGCTCACTAAATTATAAAACTTATTTCTTGCAAGGTTTGTTAGTTGATGTCATAAAGCGTTTAGTGTTTGATATTTAATTACTATATCAAAATTCACAACAACACAGGTGACACGGGATAACACTGAAAATAGAAAATGACGAATTTCACGCTTATTTTTAATAAACTAATAAACCAGAATGTAATATGAACTGCGCAAAGATAAAGGCCGCCATAGTCGCTGGTAAGCTTCCGCTGTGCGTGCCAGCATAGCAAACACAGTTGGTAACATTTCCATAAACATTGCGTCGAGCGTGTAGCTAATTGCCTATAGAATGTGACATGTTCATTATGTAGGCGAGGGATGACAATGAACATTTCTTCAATATGACTTCATTCGTTTTAAAACAGAATGTGTTATGCGCTTCTTTCTATGAAAACTGCAACTCTCGCTGTTACACGTAGGTTAAACTTATGTAAAGCATATTGCCATATAGAATCTGTAAGTAAAGCACTAATATAGAAATACTCCAGTCGGGGATTTAACTTGGGACACAGTGAGTTCCAGCCAGACACTATACAGACTGATCTATGGAGAGTGGAAAGCATGCTCGTGGGGAGAGTCAACGGTTGCTTCAAAATATAAAAAATTACTAACTTGGTCATGCTGGCAAATAATGTGTTTATCGCCAACCACACACTTCCTGTGTGTTTTACGAATGATGCTGAGGTGAGCCCCAGCATAGATGTTATGTGTGTTTAGAGCTCAACACATTATTGGCGCCCCTGTCTCTGTTAGCCTCATCAAGCTAGTGTACATTTGTGTTGTTTGTGATATGTCATTCACTTACAAAAGTCCCGTTGTTACATTGAAGCGGATGTGAACGCGCGGGAGAGTAGGGCACACACGCCGAGCCTGTAGCTTGGTCCATTGGCGAGAAAGGACGTCGGCGAGATTTCTTACCGCCGTCCTCCTTCCCTTGTCGGGCGCACGCGCGGGTCTGGGGATGAGGTTCTTGCAGAATACGCCACGGTCTTTACAATGCCTCACAAGAGGAAGCAGTGAGCTGAATGTCAGATAGCAACGTACGTGCACGAAACTCACGTATGTCACACAAACTAAATAATTTATTAAGAAACTTTTTCTCAAGATACTTGCAGCGATTCCGAAACAGGCTTGGCACATAGTCCCCGAAATATAAGCATGTTTCAGAATCTCTCAAACGAGTCTCGTGGCGTAAATATTGCGCTATCGTTTCGTTTTTTTTTTTCGTTTTTTTTTTTTTTTTTTTTTTTTTGGGGGGGGGGGGTGGGGTGCGAAAGTTATTTTGTCTCGTACGTGTCTTAACTAGGCCCTTGAAACAAATTGCTTCTTTGGAGATCGGAATACATTGAAGCTTCCATTAATTCTATTTGTACGCTGTATCTGAACATGCGACACTTACCCTTAGAAGTAGAAATTCTGTTTTTATCCACCTTTATAAAGATACCTGACGATGAAACTCTGTAAGATATTGAGGAGGTGAACTGCACATTCATCGACTGCGAGTATGCAGAATCAAATCAAAATATATAGTTCATTCGGAGTTATGGTTCGTCCAGCTGATCTAGCGAGTTACTAACACTTGTCAATTGTTGCTATCAGTCAAGAAATGAAGGGTTGCTATCACGCATTATAAGCCATGCCTATTTTTTTCGAAATCTGCTTGAATCTATCCCATATAATCACTTCGTTCACATGGCAAACAAAGAACACAGTGGAGCGGTGCCGGATGGAAGGAATGCTTTTGTACATCTTTCAATTACACACATTACCTGGTTCGCAAGTTCCGGAAATTATAGATACCGTTGCTGAAGTAAAAAAAAAAAAATTATTGTCCAGAAGAACATACACTTTCACACGAGTTTCCGTGCTAAATTTAGCGGAGAAACTCATGTAACTTTGCCGAAGGGCTTGTCCATTCACACGCCGTCGATTCTTGATCGGAATCCAGACATGCGAAGGCACAGAGACGCACCAAGGTCAATTGGACGCAGCACTTCAGCGTGCCAAGACATGATTAGGCCGCCTGACCGAGAGACTTGTGTTCAACAAATTGTACCTTTTTTTTTTTTTTTTTTTTTTGACCGCGTGCTTTTGCAAGAGGCTTCACGGGTTCTGAAATGCAGCTACAACCGTTTACTTAAGATTGTTTTGTTCAAACACGTTTTTATCAAATGATGACGGCCGTGGAGAAACGCGTCTTTCAGCAGGCAGCCGCTTAACCTCTGTAACGCTTCGCCCGGCTCGCTTTTCCCCCGCAGGGGGCACCTGTGAAAGCAGCTGTTTGGAGAGTGGCGTCTCCACGGACCCCGAGCCATGCGGGTTCGCCCACCCACGTCTTGCTGCGCGTGGCTTTCCTGTGTCCGGGGAAAAGGGCATCCTGGTGGTTGAGTCAAACCCGGGGTAGGTATGGACCCTTCGGGGCCCCACAGAGGAGGCAATACACCACTTCGGCCCCCGCTTGTCGTAGACGGGAGTCCTGGTAAGGCCCGGCCAGGATGATTCACTCTAGTCGTCTTTTCTTCTACTATCTCCTCCGATCTTTCACTTTTAGCTTTTTTTGTTGCTTTTACTTTTCTCTCATTTCTCTTACTTCCTTTTCACACCTCTTCGGCGGCAAGGGCTAACCTTCGGTGGCGATGGACCTCTGACTCGACCCACACTTGGGTATAGTTTCCCTGTAGCACTGTTAGCGTAACGTCTCCAAAAAAGCCCTTCTTGTTGTGGTGCGTTACCTAACCCTTCGTTGGGCTCGGTGGTCGGCGGTGCACTGCGGATTCTGAACACGCTTTGCCAGCGTTTTGGCCATGGAACACGTAGCTTTCGAGGGAAGGACATGTGTGCGAAGCGTGGTAGTCAAAGTCACGTTTCCGATACTGCGAGGCCGCTGTGGACCACTTAACTATTTACGGTGGGCCACATCCTGCTTATCATCGTATATGTTGTGGGTTTCACCTTTTATGGGGGTACCACTTAGAAACACAGAAGGTTCCTTGGATCCGGATAAAGACCTGTTTATTTCACGACAATGCCACACGCGTGCCCGAGGGCCAACAATGGTGGAGATGATGGCGCTGTCTCTTTTGACAGGATTGCCAGTCGGAGTCCGCGCTGCCGCTATTGACAGTATCACGGAGGGGGAGGATCAGATACGATATGAAGGTTCCGTCGAACAGAGCCTCCCCCTGCGAGAGTCCTGCCCGTTGGATTAGGGCTGTCTTATATAGCCTGCGGGAATGGACGCGCCCGGGGTGGGTCGAATGTAGGTGGCCCCCCGGAGGGGCGGACGCATCCAAGTCATGATCCCGAGGGGTGTGCCTTAGGCAAATTACCCGAGAAGGGCGAGGGAAAGCCGTCCACAGGGAAGACGACTTCGCCCTCGCATCCGGGACGTGCTCCCACGTGGCGACGCCCCACGGCCTGTCTGAGCTAGGCCTAGATAGGAATGCGGGGAAGACGTGGTTCTCAAACTCCCCCCTCCTTAAGGCTTAAGGTAGGTTTAAGAAAAATAAAAATTAACCTACCGACTCACGAAAACAAAACAAAACAAAAAGAACGCGGCGGTGCCGGCTCCCACATGCATAGGGTAACAAATAATTCGACGTCCTTCGTGACGTTCCCGATGACGTAGCTTGCTCTATCTGTTAGAAGAGCTTCAGCGAACCCGAATCGGGTGAACACCTCCATGAGCTTTTCAGTGATTGCTCGGGCCGTCAGCTTTTGTAGTGGGAAAAGTTCTACCCATTTGCTGAAGTGGTCAGTGACAACGAATGAATACTGGTGTCCTTTGAGGCTCCTTGGTAAAGGCCGCACCATGTCGCAAGCCGCCAGAGACTGTGGATCGGCTGCATTAGGCCCGGAGGTTTGCCGCCTCTTGGTTTGAAGCTTTGGCAAGTGTGGCACGTGCGGGCGTAGTGGAATACGTCCCTTTTCGTGCCCGGCCAGGTTGCGATGTGGCATAACTTTGTGTAAGTCTTGGAGCCGCTCGCATGTCCGTCCAAGTGCGAGTCGTGATAATAACGCATTACTGCGGACCTCAGACTTTTTGGTACTAACACCTTGAACACATTATCTGTGTCCTTCTCAGATGGGATATATTTCAGCAGGAGCCCGTCGGCGTGCAGCGGAAATTGATCCAGCGTGTCAGTACCAGCACCAGTTACATCCCGACACTCGGCGTTTACTGCAATACCAGCAGTTGTGCGCCCGGCGAACGCGCCGCCCGACTTCACAGAGCCCGACTCACTCGAAAGTCCGTCGATCACCTTTCGACAAAACGGATCATTCTGCTGAGCTTTCAATAGCTCTTCTTTGCTGAACACGATCCCCACTGCGCTCACTGCGTCTATGTGGTTCACGTTTTCGTCCGAGGAGGTCTGTGGTGTTGCCTCCATTTTGGACTAATTTTCGGCTTCGCGTGGCTTGGAGTTTGCCATTGGCTCGGCCTGGGTCCTCGCGGAAAGATTTGCGCAGTCTACGAGGGCTCGCGACAGTGCGTCGGCCACCACGTTTGTGCTGCCTTTCCTGTACCGCTCGACATAGTCGTATTTCTGCAGTAGCAAGGCCCATCTCGCTAACCGTCCTGTGGGTTCGCGAAGTCTGGACAGTCATATTAGGCTCTGGTGATCTGTTTCGATAGTGAACGTGGTCCCGTCGACATAAATGTCGAAGCGCTTTAGGGCAAATACAATAGCCAAGCACTCTTGTTCGCATGTGCTGTAGTTCACCTCAGCGGGTGTCAGCGAGCGGCTAGGGAAAGCTGCCGGACCAAGCACTCCCTTGTGCTCTTAGAGCAGGACCGCTCCCAAGCCCAGTTTGCTCGCGTCCGTTTGGATCACGAAAGGCTTGTTCAAGTCGGGCAGCTTTAGTTAATCTGTGTCCTCGAGAGCTTTAGAGGTGCAGCGAAATGCCGTCTCCTGCTCGGGACCCCAACTCCATCTCACGGTCTTTCTCAGTAGCCGTGTCAGTGCCGCTTGGAGTGATGCGCTGTTCGGGATGATTTGGCGGAAAAAGTTTACCATTCCCAGATAGCAACGGAGCGAGTTTACGTCCGTCGGCGCCGGAAACTCCCGGATAGCCTTTAGCTTCTCGGGGTTTGGAGTGATGCGCTGCAATCGAGCGTGAACCCAAGCGAGTTGATTCGGGTTTCGGCTATTTCGGCCTTTTCCGGGTTAAAAGTGATACCCGCGACCTTTAGCCTGTCGAACACATCCTTCAGATCTCGTAGATGACCTTCGAAGGTGTTGGAGTACACGACAATGCCGTCGAGATAGGCCATTGCATGTTTCCATTTGGCTTCTCCCAGTACTCGGTCAATCAAGCTTTGGAACGTCATTGGCGCTCCGCACAGACCAAAGGGCATTCTTGTGAATTCGAAAAGCCCGCGCTGACACACAAAGGCTGTTTTTGCCTCGTCACCTGCCTCCATTTGAACTTGAAGGTAGCCTCGGCTAGCGTCCAGGGTTGTGAAATACCGTGCGTTGCCGAGGTTGGAAAGGATCGAGTCAACGCTCGGTAGCGGATATGCGTCTTTCCGCGTTACGTCATTTAGACGGCGGTAGTCGACGTAGAGCGGTGAGCTGCCGTCCTTTTTTGGGATCAGCACAACGGGGAATCCCCAGGGACTGTTTGACCGCCCGACAACTCCGGTGTCGATCATTTCGTCCAAAACGACGTCGATGGCTTTTCGTTTAGCCAGACTGACGGGTCGTGCGTTTTGCCTCCGAGGAAGCGCATCGCCCGTGTGGATCCGGTGTAGCACTTCGTTTGTGCACCCGGGACGCTCCGTGAACATGGCGTCATAGCGTCGCAATATTGCCGATAAACGAGCTTTTTCTTGCCCTGACTCGGAGCATGACTCAGTCAGCAGGGGGTGGGTGACCTCCGACGCTACGGCGCTGGTTTGCAACCGCGTCGGGGTACCTGTTGAGGGGTTGATACTTGGATTTTGTGATTCTGTTGCCTTGTCTCGGCAGCTGCTGTCTGCCCCATTAAACAGTGTTTTTTCTGGCGTTGAGGGTTCGCAGAAGGGTTTCAGAGGTGCGAATGTGCTCTCTCGGTAGCCACCGCTACTCACGTTGATCACGATCCCTGTTTTGGCGAGAAAATCTCTGCCCAGGGTGATAGGAACAGAAAGACTGGGGAGATGAACGAAGCGTTGCCGTCTTGCTCGATTTTCCCATCTCGTAACCAACCGCACAGTACCGCTTGAATGGACGGTACCGCACGCGAGTCGAAAGGTCGTGTTGCCCTCCCTCATATGCACTGAGTTTTGCTGGAGATAAGTCAACGCTTCGTCGCCGAAAAGCGAGGCGCTAGCTCCTGTGTCCAGCAGTGCCTTGAACGTCCGACCGACAATCGTCAGGGCTATGAATGGCGCTAGCGAGCCGGTCATCAAGCCTATTCTGTAGGCTGTAGGCAAAAGAGTCTCTTGCTCCGTGCCGTTTTGAGCCGCCGGGTTGGTTATCGGCGGCCTTGCTCGTTTCCCGACTGTTGGAGACCGGGGTTCTGCCGTTCTGGGCATTGTCGAACCAGGTGGTTGGCGCTATTACAGCGAAAGCAACGTTGATGCGGGAATTTTTTTGAGTCCTGTCGTGCAATTTGATGTGCGCCGCGCCTTTCGTCCTGTGTGTTTGGACGCTTTGGCCGCGTTTCCTCCCGTGGCGTCGGTAACTCTGTGGTCCAATCTCGCCTGTTCAACTGCGGCGCAGTCTCTGCTTCCCGCCGTTCATAGGAGTACGGGTCGAGCGCACGATCTGATATGTCGTGCGTGTTTCGACTTCGCTCGTCTGCGTAGTGGGCGGCTTCGTGTCTCCTCTTTCGGGACGCCGCGTCACCGTTCCACGCGCAGCGCGGTTTGAGTGACGCTGATGCTGGGGGTGGGGGACGATACGCTCGTGCGCCAAGAATGTCTCCCTGAATCAGCCGAGCCTCCGAGGCCAGCTCGTTCAAGTCGCGAAAGCGACTGCCTCGGAGATATGCCGCAAAAGTCGGGTGTGATTCTCGAATAACTCGCTCTACCCGCTCTGCATTGGGCGCTGAGGGTTCTGCTAGCTCAAAGAGCTCTTGCATCGCCCTAACGAACTCCAACAGTCACTCGTCTGGGTGTTGGGTCCGTTGTTCGCGCTCTCGCGTCATCCTGCGTTCGTAGTCTGCAGGGAGGAATTTCTGGCAAAATGCCTTGCGGAACTGCTCGATCGACGACTGCTGGCTTCCGGTTAGGCGGAGCCACCGCGCCGCTTGGTCCACCAACGAGATTGGCAAGATGCGTTCTAGTATCCCGTGTTCCGACATTCCCATGGCCTGTTGGTACTTTTTCAGGTTTTCGAGGACGTCTGTCGCACCCACTCGGTCTCCGTACCCTTGGTATGTCTGGAGAGGGATTCTGACCGGTGGCCGCGTCGGCGGCGGTAGCCTAACTGCTGTTTGCAGTGCGCCCGTCAGGCTTTTGATCACCCGAGCTTCGTTTTCTAGCAGGGGGTGGTACGCGCCAAGCGTGTTTTCTCTGCAGTGAGAATCGCTCTCCGCATGTGTGGCTGGCGGGTTGTTCCCTCTGTATGGGCCCGCCGAGTGGTTTGTTCCGCCTGTAGCAGACTGGGCTGTGCTGCGGCTCGCAGACGGCGTCAGTGTTATCTCAGAGCGGAGAAGCTGACGGCCAGTCTGAGGTTAAGAGATCGAAGCTGTAAGAGGCTGCACTTGCCTGCTGTTGCGTCGTTGTCTCTTGTCTCGTCGGACCCGTGATGACTTCGAAAGTCGCGGGTGGGCTTGGCTCAGCGATGAAGGGTGGTGCGCTTCGAGGAGTGCCACAGTTGCATTCCTGGCATTGTATGTCATACCCATTAGGGAAGCTCGGCTGAAAGGACACTTGTTAATTGTGTCCGTGCGTGGCTGGCGTGGCCACAAAGCCGTTGAGTGGCATCGGGTTTTGGACATTCGCCTCTCCCTCTGTCCACGAAGTTCTTGGCCGGAAATTTGCCTGGTTCGCTGTCATTGCGAGAGTGCTGCTTTGTTTGCAGTCGCCGGACAGGCTCCACGTTGGGGCGCCAGATGTGGGCTTCCCCTTTTATGGGGGTACCACTTAGAAACACAGAAGGTTCCTTGGGTCCGGATAAAGACGTGTTTATTTCACGACAATGCCACACGCTTGCCCGAGGGCCAACAATGGTGGAGATGACGGCGCTGTCTCTTTTGGCAGGATCGCCAGTCGGAGTCCGCGCTGCCGCTATTGACCGTATCACGGAGGGGGAGGATCAGATAAGGATATGAAGGCTCCTTCGAGCAGAGCCTCCCCCAACGAGAGTCCTGCCCGTAAGATTAGGGCTGTCTTATATAGTCTGCGGGGATGGACGCGCCCGGGGTGGGTCGGATGTAGGTGGCCCCCCGGAGGGGCGGACGCGTCCAAGTCATGATCCCGAGGGGTGTGCCTTAGGCAAATCACCCGAAAAGGGCCAGGGAAAGCCGTCCACCAGGTTATACGGCTTCGCCCTCGCATCCGGGACGCGCCCCCACGTGGCGACGTTCCACGGCCTGCCTGAGCTAGGCATAGATAGGGATGCGGGGAACTCGTGGTTCCCACAATGTCTCTCTTGGAAACTAGAAAAGGACATCCTTACCATCAAAGTAAAGCAAAGCATACCGTACCCAGAAGCCAAGAGGCGGTTTTTTTTTTGTCTAAGGGGAGTTTCGCCGAGGTGGTGCCCAGAAGCCCTGCATCACGCTCGGAGTCGAGGGCCACCCATGTCTTTCCCGAAATCTTGGCGGCCGACTTCAGGGCCCCAGCTCCCCGCCAGGGGCAGCAGCTGCTTCCTCCAGTCCCTGGGGGTAGCGCGCGTATTGCTCCTCCTTTTAAGGACAGGCCGGCAACAGCCGCGCCTGCCCCCTCTCGTAGGTCCCCCCTGGGGAGACGGAGCGAGTTTCTCGCTCTTGCTCGCTAGAGAGGGCCCCCCTACCGAAGGAGCAGCATGGTGCCCATGCAGCTCCTATGAGAGGAGGGGACTAGACAACCTGGGGCGACCCGCTGTCCAGTTCGCCTGCAACCCTTCCAGCCGGTCGTGGTTGGGGTTTGCCCCCCCTCCCCCCCCCCCCTACCCCGCACACCTGGCCGGACAAGTGCTGTTTTAAAAGCAACGGATACCTCTCAGGAGGTGGAGATATCGATATATGTTGACAATCTGTACACTCCTGGTACCGACCAGGACAGCATGGAGTGGGAAACACTCACCGGTAAACATAAAAAGGATAAGAAGCCTGTAGTCCCACCCAAACGATGATCCCAATGTCTTCCACCTAGTTTGTGTTGACTCTATAGTCTTACTTAATGGAACGAAGCTCTTGGGCGCCCCTTTACGGGTTGAGCGGCGTCGGCGTCGCCGTCGGAGTAACCGCGCGGTGCATTATGGATAAATTTCCCCGCTAAATTTCGAGGAAGAATTTCCCCGCTAGATCTAGCGGAAAAATTTCCCGCTAGATCTAGCAGAAAAATTTCCCCGTTAAGTCTAGCGGAAACATTTCCCCGCTAAATCTAGGGGGAAAATTTCCGCGCTAAATCTAGCAGTAAAGCTTCCCCGCTAAATCTAGCAAAAAAAAATTCCCGCTAGATTTAGAGGAAAAAGTTCCCCACTAAAGCTAGCGGACAAAATTTCTCTGAGAAGTCACGTGACCCCCCCCCCCCCCCCAGCTCGAGGTCACGTGACACCTCCAGGTCACGTGACCCCCCCCCCCCCCCCCAAGGACTTCAGTACCCTCCCCTACTCCTCCTCCTCAAGAGCTGAGGTCTAATTCGCGGAGTAGTAAACGGCTTTCATTTTTTTACTAAGTTTATTTTTCATAGTTACATATTTATATACCTTTTATAGATGACTAAGTTACAATTTATGCAATGGAGCTGTCGCGGTATTTTAAGAAATATTGTTTGTCAATTATTTAATGAATGGGCTTCGGCCCAATGCTCTCGCTTTGCAAGAAACTCATCTTCACTCTAATTCTTTTAACATTTTAAGGCGTCATCAGGTTTTTAGAAAAGATCGCCCTTCTTCCACCCCTTCTCGTGGTGTCGCAATGGTCGTCCAGAGTGGAGTTGCTTGCTCTCAAGTTCCCCTCTGCACGCCGCTGGAAGCTGTTGCAGTACGTCTCCTTCTGGACCGCCTTGTAACAGTTGTTTCTTTATACTTACCACCTAACATTCCTTTAAACCTTCAAGAGCAGCAGGGACTTACAAAACAACTCCCGCGACCTTTTTTTTTTTTTTGCGTGATTTTAGCCCTTATTATCCAATGTGGGGTAGTACCCGTCAACACTCCCGGGGTAGTGTGACTGAATGTCTTTTATTGTCTTCGGGACTGTGCCTCCTTAACGGGAGAGAGCCAACTTTTTTTAGTGCTGCACACAACTCATTCACATCCATTGACCTTTCTATTGTTTTACCTTCATTATTTCCTTGCTTCTCCTGGAAGGTTATTCAAAACCTTTTTGAAACCGATCACTATCCAGTTGTTTTAGAGAGTACCATTTCATTGCCTAATATTTTAAAGCGGGTCCCTAGGTGGAAGTTAGGCAAGGAAGACTGGGCGCTTTTTAATCTTCACTCCACTTTAGATCCTTTGCCTCTATCGTTAGATCCTTTGCTTCTTTCTTCTATGTCCTCCTGAGAACGCTACACTTCCCAGATACCCCACTTCAAGCAACCTTGCTGAGTTCCAGAGACGAAAAGGAAAGGCTTGTTGGACTAGGAAGCAGGCAAAGCGGAAGTCGTAGATGAACTATCTCTCTTCTTTAACCAGTTTTGTCCCGGCCAAAGAGGTCTGGGACAGATGCAGGAAAGTAAATGGGGATTATAGGTGCTTTGCCATTCCAACGTGTAATGCTCCTTTTTCATCACTAAAAGATATTGGTAACATACTCGGGGAAGATTTCTATAATTCATCTAGTTCGGCCAACTGCAGTGTTACCTGCGGACAGTTAAGAGCTCGTGCGGAGGGACAAAAGCTTGTCGTGTCAGGAGGAAATTCAGCATCTTATAACACACCATTTACGCGATGCGAGCTTGAGATAGAACTTGATGTAACAATGCTTTCTGCTCCTGGTCCCGATGGAATTCGTTATCAAATGCTTCGCCGCCTTTCTCCAGATTCCCTTTAAAAATTCATTTTTTTAATCTATTATGGGAAAAGGCATGTTTCCTTCTAAAGTCGAACAAAGACAGCTCACAACCATAAGCCACCAGCTAGTTACCCTGACAAGCTGCCTCGGGAAAATATATGAAAGGCTTATAAACAGGCGACTGGTGTACATGTTAGAAAGCAAGAGGGTCTTTGATAATAACCAAGGTCGATCTACCCTTGACCACTTAGTTCGCCTGGAAACTGTGATACGTGACGCATTTATAAAAAGGCACCACTGTGTTGCGGTTTTTTTTCCGAATTAGGAAGGACATACGACGCAGCGTGGAGGTATGGGATTCTCCAAAACCTGTATGCCTGTAATATCCGTGGCCGTATGCTGCGGAGCATAAACGAATATCTGACGGACAGGACTTTTCAAGTTCGTCTCGGCTCAGTCCTATCTGATTCTTCTGCTCAAGAAACGGAGTTTCTCAAGGGGGTGATTTAAGTACGACTTTGTTTTTTCTAACAATGAATTCACTCGCACAACTGCTGCCACCCTCTATTTCATATTCTCTTTATGCTGTTGATAAACAAATTTAAACATCCTCTTGTAACATTTGTAGTTGTGAGCGCCAGTTGCAGTTAGCCATAAGCAAACTGTCCAAGTGGGCCGGCGAAAATGGGTTCAAGTTCTCGGCTTCAAAAACGGTCTCTGGGCCTATCTCTTTCCGACGCGGGCTGTCTTTGGATCCATCCTTGTAATTAAATGGAACTCCCATACCTGTTAAGAAAGAGCACCAAGTTCTTGGTTTAATATTTGATAGAAAGCTTAATTTTATTCCCCACCTTAAAATGCTGAAACCAAAATGCCTTCAGTCGACAAACCTTTTGAAAGTTTTATCTCGCAAGTCTTGGGGGTCTGATAGAAAATGCATCCTGCAGCTATACAATGCCCTTCTACAATCCCGTCTTGACTACGGTGCAGTAGTGTATGGATCGGCTCGGCCCTCAGCCCTTGAGATTTCGGATTCAATTCACCATCTCGGCTTGCGACTGGCAACATAAGCTTTCCGGACGTCCCCTGTCTTCAGATTGTATGCAGAATCCAATGAGCTGTTCCTGAAGAAACAACGTACATATCTTAATCTAACATATTCTTAGAAGATTTTGGGCGACCCTCAGCATCCAACTTACTCTTCACTCACAAGGTCAAGGTTCTTTCGCCTTTTTGTAAATAAACCTAGGATTGTAAGACCTTTAAGCTTCCGCATTGCACATCTTCGCTCTTCGCTGCACCTTTCTCTACTCCAGGTCGACCTCGTTCGGGAAGTCAACGGTATTCCACGTTGTAAAACGCGGCGAGTTAAATCCGACTGGTTTTTTGCGAAGTTCAACAAGCACGGCATTTCCCATGCTGTAATAAGGCAAGAATTTGGTGAACTGCAAAATAAGTATGATGGTGATGATGATGATGATTAGGGTTTTAGTGGCGCATTGACAACGGAGGTCATATTGCGCCAATTCAATGTTGTTTAGCTGGCACTAAACAAAACGGTTTAAGATAACTGTACAAAAAAATTACAACTGGTGTAGGTAGCCAGTTTTCTTTAGGTAGTCGAGAACACGGTGAAAAGGCACTAAAGGGAAGTCACTAAGTAAAAACTTTGGATGAAAGGGAAGATAACCTCTAAAAAGTTCAGGGAAGCTAGACCGGCGCAACTGATGGTGAAAAGGGCAATGCCATAAATTGTGTAACACTGTAAGTCCTTTCCCACAATGGGCAGAAAGCTTCACATTTTCGTCACGAAGAAGGTGCAAGTGCGTCAAGCGTGTGTGGCCAATTCTTAGGCGGCAGAGCAGAACCTCTACACGCCGTTCCCTGTGAAATGAGCTCCCCCACAGGGCCAAAATGGGTTTTATGACATGAAGCTTATTGTCATACTCTCAGTCCCACTCCAACTGCCATGACATCAAGAGTGATTTCTTTAAAAACGGCTTTGAATCTTGATGAGGTAATCCACAAGTTGCTACTAAATCCTTGGCAGATGCAGCCAATTTATCAAAATTTTATGTCATATCCGAGTCGGAGGGCTCCATATAATTTACCTCGTACATGTAGTGTAAGAAGATTCTTTGTAGGGAGCAGTGAGGACACAGCCAGTAATGCGGTTTGAGAATCAACAAAGAGAATAGCTTTCCTTATATTGTTTTTAGTTTGTGATCAACAGATAGTAAAATGTCATTAAGCTCTGCAGAAAAGATGCTTGCCATACAGTTAAGTTGAAGAGATTTCATGAAGGAACCAGAATATACTGCACAGCCAACAAAAGACGAGGATTTCGACCCATCGGTATAAAATTCAGTGTAACCTCTATATGTTTCTTGCAATGAAATGAACTGCTGCTGGAGAGCTTGTGGGGAGGTAGCCCGCTTACTGCATTTTGTAAGTGTCCAGTCGCAAACGATTGGGACTTCGTCCTAAGTAGCAACTCTGCCCCTGTAATTTAGCACGGCAACATCATGAAGTGGGACATGAAGGGAAGCACTGAAATTTTGAATGCGAAAGTTGAGTGGCCGTACAATGCTCGGCTTGTTTTCAAAAAGTCGAGAGAAACGACAGGTATGAATGGCACTGTAAACTGGGTGTTGTGGATTAGAATAGACCCGATAGGCATAACAAAGACTCAGGCACTATCTGCGTTTCTCAAGCGACATCTGATGTGTATCGTCATATAGGCTAAACACAGGTGATGTGCGAAATGCACCGGAGGCAAGTCTGAGCCCTAAGTGGTGAACGGGATCTAGCATCTTCAAAGTAGAGGATCGTGCCGAATCATACACGACTGCACCGTAGTCAAGGCGAGACCGAACTAGGAAGTTCTATAATCGTAAGAGGCATCGCCTGCCCCATCCCCATGAAATGTGGGACAACACCTTGAGAACATTTAAAGCACTTAAGCATTTCCGTTTCAACTCCTTCAAATGTGGCACAAAAGAAAGCTTCCTGTCAAAGATTACACCGAGAAATTTGTGTTCATGTTGAACAGATATGTCAATGTTATTGAGATGCAAAGTGGGGTCCAAAGACAATCTCCGGCGCAATAAAGAGGAAACACAAACAGTTTTTTCGGGAGAAAACTTGAAACCGTTTTCATCCGCCCCTTTGCTCATCCTGTTGATAGTGAGTTGTAGTTGCCGTTCACAACTGCAGAGGTTACATGAAGAGAAGGAGATCTGCACGTCGTCTACATAAAGAGAATAAGATACCGATGGCGGTATCACCCTTCCAAGACTGTAGATTTTAACAGCAAAAAGGGTAACGCTTAAAACTCCTCCTTGAGGGACCCCATTTTCTTGGCAAAAAGGATTTGACAGTGTGCCACCTAAGCGAACCTGAAAGGTTCGTTTGGTTAGGAAGTTTTCTATGCACTGAAGCAATCGACTACGCACACCGCAGTTGTACAGATCTCGAAGGATTCCATACCTCCATGCGTTATCAAATGCTTTATGCAAATAAAAAAAAAAGATACCGAAACACAATGTTGTCGGTGCACAAATTCCTCACGAATAAGGGTTTGTAATCGAACCAAGTGATCTGTGGTTGATCGTCCCTCTCGAAATCCACACTGGTTAACATCAAAAAAGTTCTCGGCCTCCAGAAAATAAAGAAGACGCCGATTAATGAGCCTTTCATATGTCTTCCCCAGGCAACTAGTGAGTACGATGGGGCGGTAGCCTGTGGGGATGGAGGGATCTTTTCCATGTTTCAAGAGAGGTATACCATGAACACATTTCCAGCACTGAGGGAACGCAGCTTGTTTCCACAGGTGATTAAAAAACGTCAGCAAATGGCAAAGTGATTCAGGGGACAGGTGTCTAAGCATTTCATAATGAATTTTATCTGGGCCTGGTGCAGCCTGCTTTTTTGTAGCAAGTGCTACTTTGAGTTCACCCATAGTGAATGGTTTGTTGTATGAAACAGTGGCAGACCCTGACATGGAGATTGACTGCTTTTCAGCAATAGACTGGAATTTCTTAAACTTTGCGCTGAAATTTGAGCAACTACTGATCAGCTGAAAATGTTTACCAAGGATGTTCGCTTGATCTTTGAGTAATATAGAGGAGGAGGAAAAGAGAGGAGTTCGAAAGGATTGGGTAACCTCCTCGGGCCTTCCGCAGGCGGTCCCACACTCCTTTTAAGGGTACAAAGCTATTTAGGGCTGAAATATATTTAACCCAAGATGTCTTTTTGGCTTGTTTTATCGTCCATCGAGCCTTGGCTCTCCTTTTCTTAAATTCTATCAAGTTAAGAGGCGTCGGATATCGGCGGAAGATTCCCCAAGCCCTATTTTGTTTCTTTCGAGTGGCTATATACTCATCGTTTTACCAGGGTTTGCATCTCCTGGGGAGCTTACCAGAGGTTTGTGGGATAGACGATGCAGCAGCATTAATTAAAACATTCAGTGACATAAGTTGTCGCCTCTTCTGCAGACATACTAGTAAATAAAGAGGGGTCAAAAACAACTTCTGAGCCAAAGAAAGCCCAGTCGGCCTTCTCAAACTTCCACCTTGGAAGGCGGGTCGAAAGCGAAGGAAGAAGTATAACTGTTTCTAAAATTATGGGGAAGTAATCGCTTCCAAACGGATTATTTAAAGCCTTCCACGAAAAACATGGAAGTAAAGATGGTGATGATATGGAAAGATCTATTGATACGAATGTGTTATGAACAGAGCTAAAAAAGGTTGGTTCTCTTTTATTCAAAAGACAGAGCCCAGATAGCGATAGGAGCCGTTCAATAACTCCACTGCGGGAATCTTGGCGAGAGCTTCCCCACAAGGGATGGTGGGAATTAAAATCACCTAAGATTAAAAAAGGTTTGGGCAGTTGATCGACGAGGCCTTGGAGTTCATGGAGATGCAATGGACTGTTAGGTGGAAGGAAGAGCGATACAATGGTGATGAGGCGATCAAAGCGGACACGAACTGCCACTGCCTGAAGTGGTGCTTGAAAAGGTACTTGAGCACACACCACCCCATTCTGCACTACTACTGCAACACCACCGGAAGGAGTGGAGGGAAGGCGGTCGTTCCTAAAAACTTGGTGACGACGTAAGATTTGTGTACGATTGTCATTGAGATGAGTTTCTTGTAAACAGACCGCCACGGGACGGAGCTCGTCAAGAAACATGTTCACGTCATCAATTTTACGAAGAAGGCCGCGTCAGTTCCGTTGCATGACATCCATATGTTTACTCATAGCAATAAAAAGGTAAAAATAAAAAATAAACTAAAAAACAGAACGAAACATAAGATGACATCACTATGGTTTAAAATAAATTTTTACACCTGGAGCGTTTTTTTTTTCGACGTATCTGCCTGCGTCCCAGTGGAGTCACTGGGGGCAGAGAAAGGAAACACCGATCCTGAGGAGGGAGCCTCCCCGTCGGATCTGGGCCCACTCTCGTCCGTGTGCTCCTCATGCGTCGCCGACGGTCGCCCCTGGGGGGTGGACTGCCGCGACGGCTCACCAGGCCTATTCGGACCAGAGGTGCGGGGTGGCCGGCCCCGACCAGGGGGGGGGGGGGGGGGGGGGGGGGGCCTTCCCCTGCTCTGAAGTGGATGCCAGTGAGCCAGCATCCACCCTGGGCTTGGGACCCGGTGCCACTGGCACCGCCCCTGTGGGTTTAGGAGGGGACTTCAACGACAGCCGCAGGTCATCCGGAGACGTCTGGGTTCCCGTCGATGCCGTCACTGGTCGTGCCGGTCCCCTGCGCACGACCTCGGCATATCCACCCTTCAATAAGAAAGAAAATCGTTTCTTTGCTTCTGCGTATGGTATGTTTTCTTTGGCTTTCAACCTCAGAATTTCTTTCTCTTGTTTCCAGAGAGGGCAGGAACGCGAGTATGAAGGGGTTACCTTCGCAGTTAGCACATTTTGGCTCATTGTCACAGTTGTCGGCAACATGTTCTTTGCTTGAGCACTTAGCACATGTGTCGGCCCCCCGACAGCTACGTGACCCATGGCCGAACCGCTGGCACTTGAAGTACCGTTGGGGTTCGGCACGTAGGGTCGGGCTCTGCACTGGAGGTAGCCTGCCTTTATAGTCGCAGGGAGAGTGGTGCTGTCAAAGGTGAGGATGATGTGCTTCGTTTTTCGTTCGTTGCCTTCACGACGAATATCGATTCGTCGCGCAGCGACAACTCCTTGGCTGGAGAGGCCCTCCACCAGCTCTGCGTCCTATGTGTCTAGCAGGTCGTCCTCGGAAATAACCCCTTGGACAGTATTCAATTTGCAATGCGGAGTAACAGTTACTTCGTAGTCCGAAACAGAGTTGAGTGCCAAGAGGGCAACACTTTGCTGTTTCGTACTGGTCTCTACAAGGAGGTCTCCGGATGCCATTTTCTTTGCATGAAATTTCTTGCCAACAACGCCTTCTAGTACCTTGGCTACAAGGAAGGGGGACAGTTTTTCCAGTGGCTTTTCATTTAGGAGTGCAAAACAAGAAACTTTGGGAATTTGAAAAGATCAGAGGTCTTAGTTGGAATGTCAAGGACTTCGGTGCGGGTCCTTTTCAGGGCCCGATCAGGTGGTTTAGTTCTGGAACCCATAAGGATGGGAGGGAATTTCAGTGCCCGGGTGCACCGCCCACCACGGAGCCTAACAAGGGGGTAGGTTATGTGCCATAGCAAGATGGGCTTGGCTGACACAATTACACTACCAATGCTGCCCGGGCACTACCCCTACACCCTAGTGTGGTTGCAGGGACAGAACCTGTTTTCAGTCAAGGTTGGCCCTTGCCGCCTAAGAAGGTGAAAAAGGAAGGAAGAGGGTGTATAAGAAAAGAGAAAGAGCTGGGAGGAAAAGTGAGATAAGGAAGAATAGGGTAGAAGAGGATACTGACTGAATCATCCTGGTCGGGCCAAGCCAGGACACCCGTCAACGAGAAGCAGGGGCCGAAGCGGTGTATTGCCTCGCCCGGGGGGTCCCGAAGGGTCCAAACATACCCCGGGCTCAGCTCAACCACCAGGGTCCCCTTTTCCCCGGACACGGGTACGCCACGCACAGCCAGACGTGGGTGGGCGAACCCACATGCCTCGGGGTTCGCAGTGACGCCACACACCAAGCACCTACTAAAGTAGGTGCCCCCTGCGTGCGGGTATGGTGGCCCACATGGCTGGGGTCCGTGGTGACGTTACTCACCAACCACCTAGCACCTAAGGTGCAGGCGCCCCCTGCGGAGCTTGGGGTCCGTGGAGACGCCACTCTCTAAACACCTGCTTTCACAGGTGCCCCCTGCGGGGAAAATAAGTATGATGGTTATCTTCATGTTTATACAGATGACGCCAAGACTTCATCTTTCGTCGGTTGCGCTGTATATTCTGAAAGCTTCTCCAAGGCTCAACGACTTGACTGTATTGCCAGCATTTTTACTGCGGAGCTCTATACGGTATCAATGGCGATTGCCGATAGAAAAATACTGAGGGCGGTCCTGTTTGTTGACTCTCGAATTGTGATTCTTGCAGTTTGCTCTCTTAAAGACGCTAAAAATATGCGCGTACAAAAAATTAGATATAAACTTAACTCTGCTTTGCATAGGGGTCACAATATAAAATTTTGTTGGGTACCCAGTCACATCGGCGTACTAGGCGATGAAGAAGCCGACATGCTTGCAGGATCTGCCGGTAACCTTCCATAATCGCTGTCCTGTCTACCCTCTCAAGATATTAAGCCCTTGGTAAAGTTATCGATTCTTCATTCTTGGCAATTGGAATAAGGCATGGAGTGCGATAACAAGCTCCATGTTCCCAAACCTGCATTGGGAGTTTCGGAAAGCTCTTCTTGCAAGAGCTGACTTCATGAAACGTTGTTGTGCCGTCTGAGAATTGGACACATTTTCATAACTCAGGTATCTGCTTTCGGGAGAAGATCCGCTAGTGTGTGATCAGTGTGGTGACAGGCTCATTATTTTGCATATCTTGTGGCTGTGTCCCGTCCTTGAGCCCAAGAGCCGCATTCATTTCCTTGAAAATTTTCACCGTCATATCCCATTTCATTCTGCCCTCTTTGAGGGAAAGAATCCTCTAGTGCCTTTTGAACACCGACTCTACCCTTTTGGTTATCATTTTTTTGAAACCCGTCCTAAATTACAATGATCCTTAAAATTAGTTCGCGCAGATGGCCTCGTAGCTTTTGAGACATTAACCTCCAAAATCTCTCCGGCTCGCTTTACGCAGATCCAAGATGGCCGATTCGGAACTTCTGGTGATTGCGATCGTGGAATGGGGAAGCGCGATCCAGCGAATTGTTAGCGATGAGTGTGAGCGATGCTGTATTCCTAGCACTAGCAGACGATAAAAAAGCGAGCTCCGAGCTTTTGAACATCAGTGCAAAAAGTACACATTCTTTTTCATACTTCCTTTTTTTAATTTTTCAGTTGTGTTCTTAGGTGTGTACCGCTCAAGAGAAGGATGCTGAACTGCAGAATTCACGCTGGCGTTTGAATCGCACCGCGAGGCGCAACCGCTCGTTTTCATCATCAAATGCTCGTGCAACTTTACTGAATCTTTAAGCGTTTGCGTACGCAACCGCTTCGTGAATGCGGTTAAACCGCCAGTGCAAAAGGGGCACGCGGCGCAAGTTTATCATATTTTACGTTCTGGTATATTAGCGCCCAGATATTTCGGTGGCGCCCTCTAATGGTTTCCATCCGTGACGTCACGACTGGGATTCGCCTCGCCGTGACGTCATTAGTTGTTACCCTGGCTACTTACCACCAGGTGCGACGACGAGTTCGATGGTGTGTTTAAAAAGCACAGTGGAAGCTAGGAACCATTGCAACCGGAACTAACACCGTCAAAGTTGACAATCTGACAATGCTCATATGCCCATGGTCTGGTCAATCATGGAAAGCTGACCGCAGCGACACTTTTGGTCGCGCACATCACTAATATGTATTGATCCCGGAGTTACACAGCAGCAGCGGCAGCACCTACGAACCTGTGCTAAACCATACCTACGACTGTTACAGCTGGAAAAGTCCGCCAGTCAAGGAAGCTGCGGCCGTCATCATTACTTTGGTAGCAGTGCCTGTCATCGTGGTGCGACAGTCATCGTCGCCGTCCTCTCAGCAGCTCAGCAGCGCCCGTCATCGAAGGTATGAGCCGTGATTGGTGCAGGACTATACCGGAAACTTCACGTGATCAACCGCTGCCTTAAAAAGCCCGGTCTTCGTTCCAGCGGCACACAGCAGCAGCGGCAGCACGTACGAACCTGTGCTAAACCATACCTACGACTGTTACAGCTGGAAAAGTCCGCCAATCAAGGAAGCTGCGGCCGTCATCATTACTTTGGTAGCAGTGCCTGTCATCTTGGTGCGACAGTCATCGTCGCCGTCCTCGCAGCAGCTCAGCAGCGCCCGTCATCGAAGCTGTGAGCCGTGATTGGTGCAGGACTATACCGGAAACTTCACGTCATCAACCGCTGCCTAAAAAAGCCCGGTCTTCGCTCCAGCGGCACACAGCAGCAGCGACAGCACGTACGAACGTGTGCTAAACCATACCTACGACTGTTACTGGTTGGTCAAATTCTATCTGTTTATTTTTTACCCCTCGATGCTGTTGTTGTTGCTGCTGCTGCTGCTGCTGCTGCTGCTGTAGTTTCTTTTGTTTTGATACCACATGGAACACACTTGTTCCAAGTGTGCAGAAGAGGTTTCAGACACTGAGGCCAAACTGACCTGCACAGAGTGCGATACTTACTACCATCTCAGTTGCTCTGGCGTTTCGGATGAAACTTATAAGTCAAAGGGCAACGCTCTACGCCAATCATGGCGATGTAAAACGTGTAAGACAGTGACACGAAGCACTCAGGGTGCCAAAGAAGATAAGGAACTTAATGTAGCCGCCATGTTCGCATCCATCAACGCTAAACTAGAGAATCTACTCAGCCTAAAATAAACTGTGGATGGAATCGAGAAATCCGTGCAAGCAATGTCCGATAACTATGACGCGGTACTAAAGCAGGTTGGGGAACAAGGAAAAGAGGTCAAACAAATAAAAAGAAGACTTGAAGGCTTGGAAAAAACTGACGCTGATGCTGAAATTAAAAGGCTAAAACATGAAGTAAACAACCTCGAATGGAGGAACAGAAAGCAAAATCTTGAACTTCACGGAATCCCTATGAATGCCAACGAAGATTTGCTGGCAAAGGTGAATGAGGTTGCCAAAATGCTTGAAGTGCCGGATGTCACAACAAATGAGGTTGCCAATATTCATAGGCTAGCGGCTAGACCTTATAAGACCCCAGGCATCATTGTGTGCTTTGTTCACCAGCAGACCAGAGATAAATGGCTAGAAAAGCGTGCACTGCTGAAGAAAGCGAAAAGTGATTTCTACATTCAGGAAAATCTGACAAAGCATGACAGAGCGCTTCTTTGGGAAGCGAAAGAGTAGGCTAAGGAAACAAACTACAAATATGTTTGGTTCAGAAACGGAAATGTCCTCGTGCGCAAGAAGGACCGGGAACCAGTGCATGCAATTACGTCTTCGGATGATCTCGAAAAATTGGTGTAACTTTTTCCCCGTGTGTTACCTCTTGAAACATTTTTTTAAATGGCTAAGCATACTTGCACATTGTCTAGCAACAAACATTGTGTGGCAGACGACCAATATTTTTTGCCGTCAAATGTAAGCTCCTTCCTAGGAAACGAGTACAGCAGCTCTCTGAAATGTTTTCACCTTAATGTTCGATCAGCACGAAATAAATCGGACGAAATCCACTTGCTTTTTGATCAGTTTAAATGTAGTTTTGATGTAATTATGTTATCTGAGACCTGGTTCACCGAGCCTAGTGATGTTCTTAAACTATCGTCGTACAATACTTACTTCCTAAACCGCACTGCTAGTCGGGTAGGGGGCGTGGCCCTATTGCTTAAAGAGACCATTTCGGGTAAAATTCTCAATGATTATTCCTGCGTTCACGAAGATTATGAGCTTTTTCTTTATTGACCGGTCGGAACATTATCGCTGTTTGTTATCGCCCACCGGGCGGAAACCTTCAATCTTTCTTTACTTACTTAGAGTTTTTTTCTTGATTTTGCCCATGATAATAAATACAACGTAATCTTGGGAGGTGACTTTAACATAAATATGTTACTCAAATCGCCATGTGAAAGAGAGAGGAACGAGTTAATTAAAGCATGCGGATGCATAAACGTAATCTCTTTGGCTAC
Source organism: Ixodes scapularis (assembly GCF_016920785.2). NCBI lineage: Eukaryota > Metazoa > Arthropoda > Arachnida > Ixodida > Ixodidae > Ixodes > Ixodes scapularis. The sequence continues at coordinate 104,334,827 of NW_024609880.1, read as the reverse complement.
AAAAATCACTACCGAGTCATCGACTTTACTCGATTTATTTATTACGAATTTTGACGAGTCGCAAACCAGATCTGGCGTGGTAATTACTGACATAAGTGATCATTTAGGTATTTTCGTGTGCATTAAAAAAACGAATATTACGAAACCAATGAAACAGTCATGGTTGACAACGTATCAGAATATTACGCCGGACAGTCTAAATGATTTTAGACAAAAACTATCTAATTTTGATTGGAGCGATGTTTTTCTCGAGACAGACGCAGAAAAGGCTTATATTATGTTCCTGAGCATATTTCGAAAGCTCTATGTAAGTTGTTTTCCTTATAAAACAATAAGTTTGCCCAGAAAAGCACGTAAACCATAGATTACGAAAGAACTACTGGCGAAAATACGCACAAAAAACGAGTTTTATCAAAAATTCATAAAAACAAAAGATATTGATAAACTTAGTGCCTTTAAACGTTTTAGAAACCAATTAAACAAAGAAATCTGTAATGCTAGATCAAAATATTTTTGTAACTTCTTTCTAGCCTGTGGAAATAGAACCGATATGATATGGAAAAAGCTTAATTCCGTGTTGAAATATATGGACAGTCCAAAGCACTTAAAAAATATAACGTACAATGGTCAGCAGCTAGCCGGAAAGGAACTGGCGAACAAGTTCAATGAATATTTTGTCAATTTAAGTAATGAAATCCCCGAGGATGATGCCTGCAAGTATATACAGTTTAGAAATTGTTCGTCGTTCTTTTTTACACCGGTTACTGACACAGAGGTAATATCTACATTTCAATCATTAAATAACAGTAAAAGCTGTGACCCCGACGGTATACACATAAAGCCGGTCAAACACGTCATTGATCTTATCTCCGCTTGTCTGACGCACATCTTCAATATTTGTTTTCAAAACGGCATATTCCCAAAACGAATGCAGCTCGCAAGAGTATCGGTCATATATAAAAAGTGAGATAAAAACTATCTTGGTAATTATAGACCGATTTCCATTTTGCCAGTGTTCTCTAAAGGACTAGAAAAAATGCTGCTCCTTCGAATCTCATTATTTGCAGATAGTCATAACTTAATCACCCCATCTCAGTTCGGTTTCCGCAAGCAACGATCTACTGAACTCGCTCTTCTCACTCAAAAAGAATACATTCTTAAAGGTTTTGAAAGTAAGAAACTAATTCTCGGCTTATTTATTGACTTCACGAAGGCTTTTGATTTTCTCGATCATAACCTTCTTATTAAAAAACTCAAAATATATGGCTATCGGGGTCAGGTTTCGCTTCTTATTCAATCATACTAGTCTTTCCGTCAGCAGTATGTCGACATCATTGGTCAATTTTCTGATGTAAAGCCAATCAAATCAGGGGTTCCTCAAGGAAGCATTTTGGGTCCTTTTTTATTTAATCTTCATATAAATGATATCGTAAATATAAGCAATTCAACAAAATATATTATCTACGCAGACGACACGAGCATGCTGTTTAATGGAGATAGCCCCGCAGAGCCTATTGAGAACGCAAACGTCACGCCAGAAAAGTTAAATACATGGAGTAGGTATAATAGGTTAAAAATAAATGTGAATAAGACAAAGGCTGTTTTGTTTCGTCCGAAGGGTAAAATTGTTAACATAGACGAGGATATAATGTTCAATTCTTCTAAAATAGAAGTGGTACCAGTATTTTAAACTTTAGGTGTCTTTTTTTTCAGAGAACATGTCATGGGATGCTCATGTAAATTATGTTACATCAAAACTGCCTAGCATTGTTGGACTGGCGTATCGTCACAAAGATATTTTGGCTCTTAAAATAAAGTTGCTAATATATAACTCGCTATTTTACTCACAAATTAATTACGGCGATTTAATTTGGGGAACAACCAATCATACAAATCTACAAAAGATATTTTTATTGCAAAAAAAAAAAGATACTACGAAGCATTTTCAATGTTTCACCGGAATTTCCAACGGAAAAATTATTTAGCCAGCTAGATGTAGTTAAAATTTTTAACTTGAATGGATATCGCCTATGTGTTAAATATAAAGCTGAAATGAGTATGAATGTACGGCATCTTGTGAACTTAGCTGACTTAAAAGAAAAAGTGTATGCATATTCAACAAGAATCACAGAACCTTGGGTAGTCACATTTTTTTGAACTAATTACGGCCTTCAAACCGCGGCGTTTACTCTTCCAACCACCCTCAACTATTTTGGTGCGCAACATATCGAGCTTGAAAATATATCTGCAGATAACCTTAGGAAGATAATAATTCTTAGCCAAACTGATCAATTGTGAGTGGCATGTTTATATGTTAATTTTTTGTTATATATGTAGTACTGCTATTGTGACTTTTCTGTTTCGAACATCTTGTTGATGTATGATGTGATTTTGCTGTTAACTTCTTTTTTTCTTTCTTCCGCTGCTGATTTCTGGGGGCTCGGGACCAGTCAAGCTGTTTCAGCAGCTTTTTTCCCAAGCCCCCACCAACACTGTACCGCATTGTTGGAAATAAAGCTATTATTAATTATTAATTACACTGCCGTAGAAACCAGTGATAGTGTGGGAAAGGGACGCTTTTTACAGCGAAGCTGTATATGATTCGTTGGTCGGATTTTTGCAGTCTACATTTATGAACTGCTGCTTGCGTCCCAAACGACTTCCGGTCGCACCGTCTTTGCAAGCCTGTAGAGCTTGCTTATGTCACCGGTGCTTAAAAGCATAAATGCTACACGGAAAACAAAATTGAGATTTAAGGAGGGCGTTCGGTTTTACAATATTACATCTCGAAGGAGGGAACTTGGTTTACAAGTAAACTCGAGAAATTTTAACAGATCTCTCACTCCTTCGTTCACTTTGCGTTCACCTAAAAGTTGGTGGTTGAATGTTTCATCTACATTTCAAGCAGCGGTGTTAGGATGGTCTTTGTTCAATATTTTTATAAACCGGACGTTCTCTGGGATGGTGATGGTGATGATGATGATGCGGCTGTTCCCTTTAGAATGGGCGGGCTCGAACAATATCATGCCCAAGCCAAGATCTACCTTAAGGGGCAATAACACGCATTTGCGTGTTATTGCCCCCTAAGGTAGATCTTTCTCCACCAGTCCTCTAATCGTCTCTTTGTTGCCTCGACAGACGGCCTATGTGGGCCACTGGAGGCCGTAGTCTCGTTCGAGGCAGGCCTGTCCGCTGGTGCGGCTGGCTTCAATGGTTTGGTGCCCATCCCTAGTAACCCTGAAGCTCAATACTTCGGCAGCTCCAGAGGGCTTTGAAGGTCTCGGTCGTTGTCTCGTGACTGGGATGGCCGGAGTCCTGCCCATTCCAGTGCAATGTGTGCTACTGTTTTGTGGTGGGCCCCGCACCCCCGGCACACGCTTGTGGTCACGGTAGAATCGAAGTCTGTAAGACAGAGTCCTTATTGCCCCGGCTCGTGCCTCAAATAGCAAACGACTACCCAGGCTATTATCGTATAGCCTACACTCTAAAAATGTTTGCCCCATTTTACGGCAAAGGTTGCCGGTTAAATATTGCCAACATGTTTTCCGTAATCCGGAATATGGACCGTCTGTAAAAACAAGACATATAATTTCGTAAAATGATGGAACGTCCGTAGCTCACTTTACGAACAGTTATCCATTTTCCATTTTACGGGAAAAGTTGCCGGTTCAATATTGCCGACATGGTTTCCGTAATCTAGAAACTGAAAACGTCCGTAAAAACAAGGCATATATTTCGTAAAATGACGGAATGTCTGTAGCCCACATTACGAACAGCTATCCGTAGGAAATATAAAAGCTGTTCGCACTAAGTAACGAAGCACTATACCTTTCCGCCTTATATAAGGCCAAAGCTACGAGCCATTCGTACCACCTGCACCTCCGATACATCTGCAGACTCCCATCGCAGAGCTCTAGCCCTGCCAGGGGTTTCACCTAATGTATCAAAGGTGCAGGATTGGTGCAGACGGCTCGTAGCTATGGCCCTCAAAAAGAGAGAAAGGTATAGTGCTTCATTACTTAGTGTGAACAGCTTCCATGTCCAAGTAAGTCCTAGTCACACGAAGCTTTGGGGTACAGATTGGTATGGAGATTCCATTGCTCCGTCATTCAATATAGGCACTTGTATAATTTTTCATGCTTAGACAAAACACACAAGAGTTGATGTTTTGCAAAAGAAAAAGAGCACACAACCTGTACTACTGCTTGCCAGCATTATGTTGTGTGAGATCAGCTGTTCCTATAGGCGACAGCTCAACAAACAAAGCAATTAAGAAGTTTCGCCACAATACCTTTATTGGAAGAAGACATGCCTTGCTTTAAGTTTGGAGAAATTTTACATTATAGTTGTCCTTGCGCTGGCCTTCTAGATGCCCCTCCATGCTTGTGCTTATAGTTGTTCTTCAATTGAAGACTTCTTCGGTATCTTCATAGTGCATGTAAGGGCAGCTTGAAATAAAGAACAGTAGAGGATTCGAAATCAATAGACAATCGCAACAAACTATATATGACATACATGGTTAAAGTCGGCAAGCAAGGTGCTTATCAACTATCCCAGCTACCCACCTTTCTACTGTACATGACATATAAAACAAACCTTTCATAAACTGAACCAAATAAAAAATTTGCATTGACTTGAATACCTAATCCAAGTGTTTGAGAAATAAAACGAGCAAATTAAAATTGCACAACTATTCAGTGATATTCAGCACATTGAATTCAGCCGGATCTCCCTTAGTTTACACAGTAGGCTCGCAATAATTCAAACTCAGATATTTAATACTTCTGGTAAAACAAATTTCAAAAACTTGGGTTGCCCCGCTACGTTTTCAATGTATTCATAAGCCGCTTAACTCGAACGGCACTTTCGTGCAATTCATACTTTTTGTTCTCGCGGCACCGTTGAGCGCACTTCTTTCTGAGCACTGGAGCACTGTGGAGAAGGTGTTGCTTTTCCGCAGTGCACCGGTGCTTGGTATGAAGTGCACTCAACGAGGCTAAAGCAGAGTAGAGCTGTATATAGACTGTTTTACTGAAAGAGGGCGAGAGGAAAGGGGAAAGGGCTACTGGCGTTTTCCCCCTTGCTGCAGCGTTTGAAAGAGTGAAAATCCCAGATGAGAGGCTTCGCCGGTGTTGGGTGTAGGCATTGCTCGCACTTTGTTTGCGCTTTCTTCTCTGTTTTAAATTCCCAAACTTAATTAGAGCCACGGGTTTTGATAGCGACAGTCCCCCGGTCATCGGGACATCATTGCTCAGTTATAGGCTGCACGAAGAACGACAGAAAGCGTCGAATACTGCCGAGGACCTATGTAGCTTGCATGGAATCCGGCGAGTGCGGCTGCAATGTCTTTAAGCCCCATCTATTTCCACATGACCCCGAAAAGACCTTTCCCCAACGCAATCCTCTCGACTGTGCTCGGAACATTTTGTGAATGGAGCGTGCACCGCACTGAATGCTGTACCGTCAATGAACATGGTGTACTCTCGCAAGGTGCGTGCAAGTGTTCTCCTGATAATTGCTGTTTCAGCTTGTAAAATTTTGTAACTGAGTTTATCTTAATATTGATATTTTGAAGTGTTTACAATGATTTGATTTTATTATCTAGAGCACTTAGTTGAAGGCTGATTACCGCCGTAGGGTGTGGCTGGAATTTGTCGAAAAGTTAGTCCTATTGCTTTTGCCTGAATCGCGATCTCCTGCGCGATACCAGAGCCGTGAACCTCAGTTGACCGTCACAGCGGGACTAGATTATTTTTATTTTCAAAATTAGTACCTATTGTAGCTGGAAAGAAACCTTCAATTTATGTTGCTGAAAGTTGAAACATGCTCATGCATCGATGTTTATAAATGTAGAAACATGTTCCTGAATAGGTGTTTATAAACGTTTTATTTGAGGATCCCGTGCCGACAAGTGTGTCTTTTGTCGAGAACTGAAAACAGCAAAGTCGAGATGCGCCTACTGCCGGAGCGAGTCGATCAATGATTCAACGATTCGAAATTGATGTATGAGCATGTTTCAACTTTCAGCAACAGAAATTGAAGGTTTCTTTCCGGCTACATTATGTACTAATCTTGAAAACAAGAAGAATCCAGTCGCGTTGTGACAATCTACATGGGTTCACGGCTCTCTGGTATTGAGCAGGAGATAGCGATTCTGGAAAACTGATAGAACTAACTTTTTGACAATTTCCAGCCACACCTGGCGGCGGATATGAGCCTTCAACTAAGTGTTGTGGTCGATAAAACTGAGTCTTTGTAAACACTTCAAAATATCAATATTAGAATAAATTCAGTTACAAAAAGTTACAAGCTGAAAGAGTAATTATAAGGAGAAAACTTGCACGCGCCTTGCGAGCGTACCCCATGTTCATCGATCGTACAGCGTTAAGTTCGGTGTGCACTCCATTCACAAAATGTTCTGAGCACAGTCAAGAGGATGGCATTGGGGAAAAGTATTTTCGGTTTACGGATGCAACCCACTGCTGCCGGAAATCGTTGTCACGTGGAAACAGCCGCACTCGCCTTGCCGGATTCCGTACAAGTACATAGGTCCCCAGAGAGTATTCAACGCTTTCTGTCGTTATTCGTGCACCCTATAACCGAGAAATGGTGTCCCGATGACAAGGGGATCGTCGCCATCGAAGCCCGTGGCTCTAATTAGGTTTGGGAGTTTAAAACAGAGAAGAAATGCAGGCACCCAACACCGGCAAAGCCTCTCACCCGGGACTCACTCTTTCTAACGCTTCAGCAAGGGGGAAAGTGCCGGTAGCCGTTTCCATTTTTCTCTCTCGCTCTCAAAATGGCTCTACGCACGATGAAACGGTATACAGACAGCTTGGTCAATGAAAGGAGAGTGCAGAGCCAGGGCGCGCACCAGACGCATATAGAAGGCTTGAAAAGCTCTTTTGGCCAACCAGAAGCATAAAAGAATCTCCTAGCTATGGTAGCGAGAAACAGTTTTAATAAGTGTGTAAGTGTTAAATATAGTAACTCTTCATGGTTATGGTACACACAATGTTTCGATTATGGTAATGCAAGAAGGTGTAAGAAAGGAATGTGCCACTTGATTTCTGTTTTGCTCAAAAGAAGTCTGACCGTTTCGACGGCAGATTCCTGGCACTCGGCGCCTGGCGTATGGATTATGTAAAGTGTTCTGTTGGTCGCGCATGCTTTTTATATCTTCCAGTATATCTTTATGTAACTTCTACGTGATGTTGCATGACCGCGATGGAAACATCATGTGCACCATATTTGCAGTCATCGAGAGTTACTTTGATGCACTCATTAATTGTGTTTCTCGCAACCAGCGCCAGGGCATTACGTGCAGCTTTTGGTTGGCCACAATGCATTTGTGAAAACGCTCTGGAACACGCCCAGCCCACCTTCAGCCAATGGTGCTTCCTCATTTGCCTTGTATAGATCCCAATGAATGGTTAAACTCTATGGACGTCTCTAAACCAGAGGACACATGAGCGAAAAAAAGGGGTGCCGCACGGCAGTTTCCACAGCAATTTGCGCGGATGCTGTGATGAGGAGGCATGGCTTTACGCCATGCCTCCTCATCATCGTTCATGCAAGTTGCTATAGAAACTGCAGTGCAATGCCCGCTTTCATTACTCATGGGTCCCCGCTTAATAGTCCATAACAGACAACTTTTTTTGCTGGTTGAACAGACTTAATTTTGTTTTGAGGTGTAATGTGCTGTCTAAACAGTCCCTGATAAGCAACATTCTTGAGGGGTGAATAAACTTGTGTCATAAATTTCACCATGTTTCATGAGTGGCATACCTGCTTATGATTAGTAGGCCTGTGTAGAGGAAATCATCAAATATCTGTTTTGTGTGTCTAGCCCTCCATATAGCAAAACATAATTTATCGAGCAACATATTTAGATGAACTTCTGATAATTTGAGCTTTTGATAATTCATGCTAAATTCATGGCTTCCTGGAGTTTGAAATAATGAGTCTACTGTATGTCACATTCAAATTAATGGTTTAGCTTCTTGGGCTTAATGGAATCTGAACCCTTCTCCACTGGCAGTGCATTAAAAGCAAAATAGTACAGCAATGTATTTGCTCTAGTTTCGTGCACCGGCATAGGCTTGTACAACTAAGTCAAACTAGTATAAAAGGGAAGCTGAAGCACTTTTTAAGAAATCTGAGTTAGGAGTGGACTTCCATAACATTTTGTCCCATGAATTCAATAATCACACTGAACTTGGGCGAGAGTCAATGTAAACTATATCTATATTGAAAAGATGTGCAGCGATTGCAACAGGGCATGCAGTGAGTCTCTCTTCCACCTGTAATCTATCCAAAGCGTCGCGATGTCATTGTTGGCATCCCCAAGTCACCTTAATGGTGAGTAAGGGTTATCGGACCCTGCCGGTGGACGTCACTTTTCCTAGTTTTTTTTTCTTTGTTTTCGCGGTGTGCTTTTTTCGGTGTGCCGCAACATGCAGGGCTACATGGAACTTTTAATTAACGATTACGACGCTCCTACTAACGATTATAAGATAACTTTAGACACCACTTTTAAGGTGCCCTCCCTAAACTTTTTTTGTTTTGAATTCAATGACTTTTATAGTGTTTCTTTAAACATGGGGCCTATGAAGTACTTCATGTACCTGAAATACTATACCCGTTTTCACCTCAAGAACCATAGTAAAACAAGATTTCCCACACTAGTGTTAAATTAGAACAATGAGAGCAAAGTTGTTTCGTTAAGAGGTGATCACCTGATAGGCATTTGTGGAATCAGGCATTGACTCATTGCTCCCAGAACTGAAGAGCTGACTGTAAAAAGAAAGTATTGTTCACCTTCCTGTGCATATTTTGTGCAATTGGAAGAGACAAGAGATATTGTTAAAAATTAGCAATCCTTCTGGGCCCGTTTGCTCGAAGCGCTAACCGCGGCTAAAGTTAGCCGCAGTACCTAGGAGAGGGATTTCGAAATCACGTGACAGGCTCGGCAGGGATGCAGGGAAACATGGCGGTGCCCCGGTGACTGAGCGCCGCTCGCTTTGGAACTAATATGTAATTGTAGCTGCAATATCGGGCGCGTAGTCAGCAACGAATGCTGCAGGAGGCTTTCGCTTTGCCTTACCTCACTTATATTGCAAAGCATGAGCAATGACCTCGCCGCATTTTTAGCATGAGCAAGGTATGGTGCGCGGATGAGCTACACTCATCCTAAACGGTTTAGGCACGGCTGTATAGACCGTTTTATTGAAAGAGGGCAAGAGAGAAAAGGGGAAAGGGCTACCGGCGTTTTCCCTTTCCTGGTTGTATAGAAAGAGTGAAAGTCCCGGATGAGAGGCTTGGCCGGTGTTGGGTGTCTGCAGTGCCCCAACTTCGTTCGCACCTTCTTTTCTGTTTTAAACACGCCAACTTAATTACAGCTACGGGCTTCTATGGAAACAGTCCCCTGGTCATCGGGACACCATTGCTCGGTCATAGGGTGCACGAATAAAAACAGAAAGCGTTGAATACTGCCCGAAGACCTATGTAGCTTGCAAGGAATCCGGCAAGGCGAGAGCGGCTGCAATGTCTTTAAAGGCCCGTTCACACTCTTGCGACTGAGTAAGACAGAGAGAGACCAGACCGCTTTTTAAGCCTCTTGCGATCTCTTAGGACCACCTCCGCGCTGCAGCGCATCCGGTCCTAAGAAGTCGCAAAAGGCTTAAAAACCGGTCTGGTGTCTCTCGGTCGTACTCGGTCGCAAGAGTGTTAACGGCGTTTAAGCTCCACCGCTTTCCACATGACCCCGGTTTCAGGCGGCAGTGGATTGCGTCCGTGAACCGAAAAGGCGTTTCCTCAACGCCAACCTCTCGACTGTGCTCGGAACATTTTTTCTGAATGAAGCGTGCACCGAACGCTGTATCGCCGATGAACATGGGGTACGCTCGCAAAGTGCGTGCGAGTTTTCTCGTGATAACTGCTGTTTCAGCTTGTAAAATTTTATAACTGAATATATCTTAATATTGATAATTTGCAGTGGTGACTGACTCAATTTTACAGTCTACAACACTTAGTTGAAGGCTCGTTTCCGCCGCCGGGTGAGGCTGGAAATTTTAGAAATGGTAGTTCTATCGGGTTTCCTGAATCGCGATCTCCTGCGTGATACCAGAGAGCCGGCAAAAGCGCTCCTTGGAGTGTCGCTGGTGGGTTGTTTCCGTTGATTGGGCGCTTTGAAACGCTGGATGGTCGCTGCAGGGTTTGTCTTGTGTGTTGCGATCTGCGTTTTCGAGCCCAGTGTGCAAGTTTCTTTGTTCGAGTCATGGCATCCGTCAGTGCGACGACGAAGGGAACGGCGGCAGCGAACGTGCTAGCGATAGAAATTGGAGGGGATTACTCAAAGTATTGCATCAAACAGTAAAATAATTCGTGCCTGCTTCGAGGCTTTCTGCGGTTCGATACATCTAGAACGTCTTCGTCGTTCATCCGCAAGGAAATATAAGAACACGGACATGAAGATGAAAGCAGCGCAGTAAAACGATCAGTTGCAGCTCCGGGTGTTTACAAAAGTTAATTAAGGTTCCCGTTTTGTGTATCGCTTGTTGATTACTAAAAATGGCTATGTTGAAATAGGCCCATGGCAAGCAAAAATTGATAAATGGTTCACCATTTACAGTCATGCGGAAAGCGATGGAGCTTAAAAAACATTGCAGCCGCACTCGCCTTGCCGGATTCCATGCAAGCTACATATAAGTCCTCGGACAGTATTCAATGCTTTCTGTCCTTATTCGTGCACCCTATCACCCAGCAATGGTGTCCCGATGACCGGAGGACTGTCGCCATTGAAGACCATGGCTCTAATTAAGTTTGGGAGTATGAAACAAAGAAGAAAGCGTGAACGAAGTTGGGGCACTGCATACACCCAACACCGGCCAAGCCTGTCCTCCGGGACTTTCACTCGTCTTACACAACCAGAAAGGGAGAAAGCGCCGGTAGCCCTTTCCCCTTTCCTCTCTCGCTCTCAAAATGGCGCTACCTACGATAAAACGGTCCTAAGGTGAACGAGCTAGGCTTGTCCAAAAAGGTCAGGGGTAAGGTGCACTAGCACCTTCCACGTCACTGTATCTTATTTAATATTTTATTATTCTAAATTACAAGACTAGGTTACAGAAAGTAACGAGAAGAAGACGGGACGTCACATCTTTTCATGTTCTCATTTTTTCGTCAGTCCAGTATTAAAAGGTTTTCATGGTAAAAATGACGGTTGTATTTTATCTAACCTTCTTTCTCGCAATCTCCTGCCTACCAACTCAACCAGCAAAGTAACCCCCTTCCTCCTCCCCCCCCCCCCCCCCCCACCACCCACAAAATACATTTTCGGATATAAGATGCCGTGAATGTACAGTGCATGTGAACCAAGCTGAAGACAAATTTGCAGTCTGACGAAATAAAGAGTTACAAAACTGACAAATATGGCAGTAGCCTACTTTTCACTTTTGCACATGTACAAGAACTGATAATTGCTATTAGAAAAGCCCAAGGTTATTAGGTTACTCACTGAGAGCAAGGGGGAGGGGGCGGAGGGCATGATTGTGAGGGCTGCTGGTCTCTAATGCTTGTGTTTTACTGAAAGTTGCAAGGAAGACTTTTAAAGAAAAACTATTGCAACAAAACATTCTTACATATCATTTCTCATACCAAAAAGGTTGGTATGAGGAACTTTGCCTGGCTGACATGACGCAGATTCTGGTACTAATCTGCGTCAAGACGCTTCTGTCAAAACGAGTCAACCACGCTGCAACCACTTGGAATCTTCAATCAACCTTTCACCCAGAAAGACCTTTCTTGTGGCTGCGGTGTACTGAAGGCGCGAGTGCAAAGTGAGTGAAGACATCTCCAAATGCCCCTTTGCGAGCCCAGGACTTCGTCGCCTCTACGCCAAAGCCTCCTCGAGCAGGACCATGCTTGAGTCTATGTCATGCCTTAGTATAGTAAAGCTATACTCCGAGACAACTTTCCTTGGCAATGCAGTGGAAGGTACAGGCACGCCTTCCCCCTCCCATTTTGAGCGCTGAATAAAGCTGTGCGCGAGCTCTCCTCCTCTCCCCGGAAACGCCAAGAAAAGTTGTCGCAGAGTATAGTAGCGCTTCGCACTAAGCCTATCATGGTGTTATGTCTCGCTCTGCACATAACAGCGGCACACAGTTCTTGTTCGAAAGCAGCAAATGTTGATTTCAATCTTGGACAACGGTGCCACAGTGTGATCGTGCAATGTTAGAGTGTCGCGGCACTATGGGGTCGCGAATGGGTTCGGTTCGTCCTGGCTGTCATTTGCGCATCTGCTTCTTCGTGTGGATGCGCTTGGGAGACGGACGAACCGCGGACATGATCAATCCGTCGTGTGAATCGGCCATCAATGAAGAGTGCTGCTCATTCTGAACTTTATATAAATTAACTGAGCAGCAATATTTCGTAAGGGGGCTAACCCCACCTTGAACCCCTGGATATGTCCGTGTTAGTTTCGTAAGTGGTGTCAAAGTGCCAGCGCACGAGGCCCGTGCAGCATTTGGAAGCAAATGGCAGTTTAGCTCTGAAATGAAAGGCACTTGGAAGTGAGTGGCACTGTCTCTCAAGTTTACACAATTAAGGCTGAACCGCACGTATGCGATTTAGCGAGCGACGAAGATTTCTCACTGTAGCTCGGTTTTTCGACTTCTAGAAAACGTTGCTCATCGCCTTGGTCGCTTGTTCCCGTCGTTTTCGTGTGATTCGCCTCGTCGTGCGGCTGATCGAGCGATTGCGAAAAGGGTTGCCATCATTTGTCTCGTTGCTCGCTAAATTGCTTACATGCAGTTTATCAGGCACGTAGCCAGGGGTGGGGGGAGGCATGGGCCCCTCCCCCCCCAAAAAAAAAAAATCTTCCATTTTGCTGGGGCCTTTTCTCCCCCCTACCCCTCATACAGCATTTTGCAATGGGCGAGCCCCCCACCCCCCCGCCCCCCCCCCCCCCCCCCCCCCGAAACAAAATCCTGGCTACAAGCCTGCGGTTTATACTTTATGGTTGTCGGCACTTGCGAAAATGTGAAGCGTGAATTTTATCGAGGGCTTTGCCCTTGCCGACTGTCAGACTGGTGGGAAAACTTCGGGTTCCGGTGAAATACTACTACATGATTTCTTGCTTTGCTTATCAAGTGAGGAGGTGGTGGTTTGAAAATCTGTTCATGGTCTTTTGAGGAAGTTCTTTAAAACACCTTTTTTTCTGTTTCTTTTGTCACTACTCAATGCGCGTTTTTGTTTTTTCTTCCAACCTTCTCAATCAAGTACTGCCAGAGGGTTAGTAATTAAGCGCAACATATACAGGATTTTGTATAGAAACTCAGTGCCCCAGTTGAAAAAGAACTCTCTATACTCTCCGCAAACAACATCATCAATACAGACCCTACTTCTAAAGGCGCACGTCGCGCATTGTTTCGAGCAGTTTCCGAAAACTAAAAACGAACTAGAATCTAACCCCTCCAACCCCCCCCCCCCCACACAATGGAAGCTAATACGCACGCCAGCACGGTAACGGTTACCTTTACCAGTCATGGGTTCTGCAAAACACACCGCCTAGCTAGGCGGTACCAAGACACCACGCGATTTGCAGCTGGGTTATCCATGCCAAAGGAGACGGCAATTTTCGTCATATTTTGGATATGCTTGAAAAAAATAATATGAATAAAGACACATTTGAAAGTAAGGATGGCTCAGTTTGAGGGCTGAATTATGTTTATTTTTGCTGACGTCATGCTCCAAATTGCCGGGAATTTGAAAAAACCTCCTGTATTTCAAAAAAATTGCTGAAAAAAAGCTATTCTTACCACATAATTTTACGTTTGCATGCAATCGAGCATAAATATATTCTATCTTATCTTGAAAGGAAAACACCTTACGCCGCATTTTTGGGTCCAGACAGGCACTCCAAACCGAAGTAAATTTTTAAGATTTCTTGATTTTTTTAGACAACTTAAAATTAAAATTTGACTAAGAAACTTTTTCTACTTATTTTCATAAACCTTATACTCGACTGGTTGCATTACAACAGTAAAAAGTTATTCGGACAGTTTTTAATTAAATGGTGAATATGGCACTTTCTTCAAAACTGCCCTATAGAGGGTAAAAAAAAGCCATGTGGGCAACGGTTCTCGCATTTTCTGACATAACCAAAAGTTTAACCGACCCCATCTGTTCAACATATCAAAAAATTGGAAAAATTGGAGAAATTATTTTTTAAATATGAGGCAGAACGGCATCACCTCCAGGCGTCCACCTCGTCGGGAACGCACGCCGTCGTCTGGTGCGGTAGAGCGAAACACTGCACGGGTTACTTACTTTCGTTTATTATATTTGTATAGCTAAAGCTGAGGATCTTGACATTATGACATGTCTATTTATAGTTACTAGAGATTGCTTTTTTTTTTTTTACTCTAAACTATATGTCCGGGTGCGCTTGCAAGTTGAATAGCGACAACTCGAAATATTGTTTGGGATACTTTTTATCAAAGCCGAAACAAAGCACATTTGCAGCTCATCGACGTTGTTGTTTCTTATGTAGATAAATATAATATATAGTCAAGAAATACTATATCACACTTAGAATATCAGTGTTTCATTAGCTTTCAGTTCATATCATAGGCTAGAACACTGCGCACGTCTGGAACGTCACGGGTGTGAACCGTCGGTTGCGATGTCTTAAATTCGCATGAAAAACTCTTCCTGCACGATGGACGTGGATGTTATTTTAGCCACCACGTAATAATATTCTTTTGTCATGCTAATTTGAAGGCCTTAATTCCACTTTACATGTGCTCAGTTGACTGGAGACAAAGCCGTCGTCTACTAACCGAGTTTGTGAACGCAGACGGTTCATCAAAATTGGTTAGCAGACGGCGCGTCTTCACTTTTTGGTCATACTGCGTTTGCTAGTAAAAAATGAAATAGTGAACGCTGGAGATCGTCAACGATGCCGAGCGATAAAGGTGATTTTCCTCCTGTTCAACGAAAAGGTATTGAGGTGCAAATACATAGTGCAACTGAAATACAGAGAGTGAAACATTAAAAGAAAGCAGAACATTAAGAGTGGATATTCAGGTCAACGGCCATTCGAAGGTTATAACACAACAAAAGCATGTTGCGTGTTTACCACTTGTAAAATATATGTCTCCCCTATATGAAAAAAAGTTATGTGTTGTGCTCCTATCGAAAACCCCTAAATATGAGTGTTCGCCTGCCCTTTCTGGTATGTTGATATCTTATCTGAGTGACATCTGTACATAGTATTTCTGGACTATATATTACATTCATGTACATAAGAAAAAAAAGAAATGTCCATGAACTACAAATGTGCTCTGTTTCGGCTTTGATAAAAAATATCCCAAACAGTATTCGAGTTGTCGCTATTCAACTTGCCCAAACATATTGTTTAGACCAAAAAAAAAAATAACCCCTTTCTAGTCACTATAAATAGACATGTCATGATGTCAAGATTCTTAGCGTTAGCTATACAAATATAGTTAACGAAATTAAGTTCCCCGTGCAGTGTTTCGCTCGACCGCACCAGACGACGGCGTGCGTTGCCGACGAGGTGGACACCTGGACGCGATGTTGTTCTGCCTCATATTTAAAAAATAATTCCTCCAAAATATCAAAAAGTACTTTTCTAATTTTTTTATATGAACAGAGGGGATTGGTTAACCTTTCGGTTATTTTAAAAAATGCGAGCACCGTTGCTCACATGGCTTTTTTTACCCTCTATAGGGCAGTTTTTGAAGAAAGTGTCATATTCACCATTCAATTAAAAACTGTCCGAATAAGTTTTTACTGTTGTAATGCAACCTAGTCAAGTATAAGGTTTATAAAAATAAGTAGAAAAAGTTTCTTAGTCAAATTTTAATTTTAAGTTGTCTAAAAAAAAACAAGAAATCTTAAAAATTTGCTTCGGTTTGGAGTGCCTGTCTGGACCCAAGGTAAGATAGGGTATATTTATGCTTGATCGCATGCAAACGTAAAATTATGTGGTAAGAATAGACTTTTTTCAGCAATTTTTTAAGATACAGGAGGTTTTTTCAAATTCCCTGCACTTTGGAGCATGACGTCAGCAAAAATAAACATAATTCAGCCCTCAAACTTAGCCATCCTTACTTTCAAATATGTCTTTATTCATATTATTTTTTTCAAACATATCCAAAATAAGACGAAAATTGCCGTCTCCTTTGGCATGGAATGACCCAGCAGTCAAGCCTTGTTTACCGATCTACGAGATGAAGCTCCGATACTACGAGGTAGAGGGGCTTAGAGCGATAAACCGGGGTTCCGGTCTGCACTCGAAAGTGACCCCCATAAGGAGGCTGCCATTGTACGCAAATTTGACCACACGTCACATGACCAAACCAAATACGTGACGTCACAGGAAAGATGGCAGCGCCCATGAAGCGGCTGGCCCCAGCTGGGCCGGAGCTTGTCGGATGCTTTGTTGGTTGTCGTTCGTCTCGGCGAGTTGATTTCAGACGCGGAAGCCGTCATATGAGGCCGTCGAAAGCGAGTTCAGAGTTCAGCGTGGTGTTTGACGTAGGTATAACGTGAAAATACGGAGAAATGGTGTGCATTTCGCTGGTGACCTACCGGGATATTGCCACGGAAGAGACAATCTGACCTACGTTGCTCGGACCTCGGATTGATTCGGATACCGCTAGGATAAAATTTAAGGCGACGTTTCTGTGCTCTCGTTGACCATCGGAATCTTCCGAGGTTTGCAGTGAAGCGTGTGCAATATATTTGGATACACAGTTTAGCGACGGAAATTGCGTGAGTCGTGCTTGGCGGTGTGCAATCGCGGTGCAGCTTCGATCAAATGACCGAGGGCTCACTTCGGTTGTGCGGCGCACCGGAAGGCTGCCTTGAAGCTGGTAGTTCCCGTGCCCTGCTGAATGATGCTGTGCTGCTTACAAATTGTTCCGGCGTAGAAGTGCACTTTCACGGAGCACAGGTGTGCGGCGCACCGAAGAGCTGCTTTCAAGCTGGTTGTTCCTGTGCCATGCTTTAGGTGATGCTCTGCTGCTTCCGAAATTGTTCCGGCGTAGACGTGCACTTTCACGGAGCACAGGTGTTGCAGTTGGTATTGATCCCGCTGGTCTGTCGCACGTTTCGTCAACACAAACGTTTCATCCACACTCGTTACGCGAATTGCAAGCTGTCCGGACATTTCACCGAGCGTGTTACGTACCCAGCTCACGCCGCTTTGTGGCAACAGTCTGCAGTGGCTCATTACCAGAAAAGTGGTCCCACATCCATTTCAGTTCAGTTTGTCCACGGCAGTCGCCAAACCCCGAAGGAGAGGATTTATTCGGACAGAATGCCACTAAAGCAATGCAGCTTCTTCAGTGGTCAGGATAGATTCTCTTTTGCTAGTTTTGTTATACTTTCACGGATCCTTGTTCCAGTCCTATCTTCTATCAATATTCACTATTCTGGGACACTGCAGGTCATGCTCAGCTGTAATTGTATGTTCAGGTGGAGGTGCTGGGCACTTTACCCGTAGCCCTTCACTCTGTGTGAACCCGGCGGCTCTTCAGCCGAGTTACCCGATAATGGGACACGGCTGGCGGACTATCCTGCGTCTTATACCCCTGTCAAGCCGTAGGCAAAGTCCTGACCCGAGCCTGGCAGAACAACCGCAAGACGACCAAGTACCACAAGGAGTAACCTCGGAAATACACCACGAAGCACCTGAAATCCGAGCCAGTTGCTGCTACCAGGAAAAACCACCGGAATTCGGTCTCCTGTCAGAAAATCCGAAGCTGACTAAACCAACAATGATAAACCTGTAGCAGCAAACCATGTCCCCTCCCACCATTGTTTGCATGCCCGTCGCAAATCACACTCCGACGCTTTTTCACGCAAGCTGTATGAAGACGTCAAGGACTGGATTGAACAATATGACAGTGTCGCCCGCCACATTGGGTGGACAGACAACCAGCTCCTGCAGAACCTATACTTCTCGTGGAAGCAACTGCCGGCGCTGGTCTGAGAACCATGGACCCTCGTTAACGTCATGGGAAGTTTGCAAGATCAAGCTGAAGCGCGCATCCGTCAGCCAACATCAACGAAAGAGAGCCGCATTCTTGATTCTGTCCAGGACACTGCCCCAATGAGAGCGCCACCGCACTCGTGGAGGATGTTTTGCGCTTGATCGAGCGCCCACGCCCACGCCGACCTTGATGCTACAGAAGGCAAGAACCTAAGAATCCCATGCGCCTCACGTGATGGACAACGCCTTCGGCAGCCTTGTCCGCAACCCCCCAACAACAGTCGAAGTGTTCATATCACTGAGGCTTCCAACATGGAATGTGCACTGCATGCCCGAGCCTGCCACTATGAACAACTTCCCGGCGTCTCGACTCTCGAGTTGTCCAGCTACTACTTCGACGCCAGCCTCCCAGGCATCCACGACATCACCCACGACGTTGTCTGGGAGGAGATCAGGAAGCTACTTCCTGCCATCAGTTGCCCGGCTTTTATTTTGATTGCCGAGATTGTTTCGGATCAAGTTTGACAGGTATTTCAACCGAGACTTCTGCGAGCGAAGCGGCATCTGACAAACCAAGGGCAACTTACGCCACAATGGCACGACGACTGCCACCGGCTGCCCCTTAGTATTCAATGCCAATTCAATGAGACACTCTAACGCCGAAGCATTCCCGACATCGTGTGTAAGACTGTGCTCAACAAAGTACACCGAGGAAAACGTAGGTGATGCGAATGTGCGATTGAAAACCACTTTGCTACCACTGCATGAAGCCGACCATGTCTACCAAAGCAGCCCGTACCATTGAATTGGTCGGCGAGGGTTCGTGCCAAACGACCCTCGATTACGTCTCGAGGAGCGACCACAGGAGATTAAGGATTACCTTCGGCGACCTTTGTCCCTGATGCCGAAGGTGCTGAATCGAAGATTCTCTATCCCTGATTACCCCAAAGCTCCTCATGTCCATCACCTCAACAAGAGGTAAGCACGACAAAGCAGGTGAGCGGCGATGCAGTGGCGGTGGATTTGGTGTCGGTTGTCGTCCAAGGACAATACCTAAAAATTTGCTGACACCAATTTTCTGTGTCCACTCCACGAAGCACACAATTTCCAACTTTGAGGGAGAATGCCCCTGAGTGACTTGAAGGAATAGAATGGTTGGTTGCTCTCAAAAGTGAACTGCAAGCATCACCAGACTTGGATAGCAAACAAAAATTGTTGCCAGCTTTCAAGTCAACGGTACAGCAAAAGGCACAGCCACGTACGCAATACATGCCCGAGCTTGCTACATTGATGCCGAAAACTACCAGGAAAATTTTCGGATTAGAAGCCAGCCCTGCAGCTTCAGTGCACATGACGTATGATTACGAGACAGCATCAGTCGGTCAAAGTTGCCACTCGACCAAACTGAACACCGACGTGCCAGGAGCGTCATCCGACAACAAGGTCCACAGGTACTACGACTGAACGCCTGACACGAGACTGTCGCAGAAAGAACTCGTTATGGAACCATTTACTAAGAATCAATAATTATGTAATCAAGTGGAAATAAACATATTTGATACACTAACCAGATAAACATATTTCCGCTTGCCTTCATGCCTTGAGAGTCTACACACCGAGAATTGTGTCCATTGCACGCTCTGGACCTTACGAGGACACTCGCTTCTCTGACCCTTCAATATTAATTAAGGGGTCATACCAGACTGGCAGACTTCTTGCAAGGGGCTGCACTCGTTCAACCTTTCCTGAACATGTGGTGCACCCAAAAACCAACTCCAGTGATGTGAAAATGTTATTAATTTATTCCTTCCAGGGGCCTTCGTAGGCACTGCAGAGAGGATACTTAAAACTACACACATGATAATAGCATTAAAGCACACTGCTGTAACTTGTTAATTGGAAAAACAAACACACCTCTGAGCATATAGTTTAATAGTATGTGTTGATGCATTGTTATATAGCATGACACTTCCTATATGTATGACACAATAGACCCTTTGCAGAACCTTATCAAGCAACACAACCGTCACCATTTTTTTCGGCGCAAAGCACACGAATGGGCCCCAGTTCACGTCGAACGCCAATGCAGCATTCGAGTCCAATAGGTGCTGAGCCAAATTCACAGGGATGGCGGACATAACATTCTTGTCGAACAAATACCCAAAGTATGAAAGCCTGGGGTAATTACAGTAGTAGCTACTGTAATTTGTTTCACTAGAATTTGGCAGACGGCAAAGGCTACGGTCTCGGTGAGTCAATACACACATTGGAGAGAGGCACATGACAGCATATCACCAGAGTGCTCGTCTGCACAGATTTGTCACACACCTTCGCTCCGTCTCTCTGATTGGCTCGAGGGGGCTGTGGCGGTTGGCCTTTTCCAAGTTACGGTGATGCGAAGTATAGACAGCCCACACTTTTAAAAAGAGTCTATTGAAGAGACCGAAAGGAATGGTAGTCAACATTTGTCAACAAGACTGCTCTCCAGGCAAGGGATGAACACAAATATGAATCATCTTATCCAGGTAATTAGAACAATTAAATAATTGACCGACTAATACAATGCACTCTTGATGGAAAAGAGTATAGCTGCAATAAATCCTACAAAACAGAAAAAATGCGCAGTTAATCTATGCATGCACCAAAACAGTTGTTCTTACAGCAAGTCGAATAGCTTTGAAGCAGGTGCCTGCAACGATTTATTCTTCCCCATACTCAATAAAACGCCAACCTCGTAGCTGAAAGTAAGGGTGCACTTCGCACTCACACACAAAAAAAAGGAAGAAAAGCGATCGAATGTATAATCGTGGATTAGCACAAAAGGTTAAAATCGCAGGAGCTTCCTCGCTAAAAGTTGCTATGGTTGTTCGGTGACGGAGGGCTGAAACAACTTCCCTTAGGCCCTAACGCGACGCATACATTTCGCGTAGATTCTCAGATATTTCAACGTTCAAACAAAGCTAAGAGAATGCGAAAATTTCATGTTCAAAGCACTCAAAGTTCTATCGATCCTCGGACACATCCCGGAATCCAAGCACCGGTACGGCGATGCAGAGTTGATGCTGTCTCACAGGCGTTAATATCCAGATGATCCAGAGCGATCTTGCGCAAAAACGGTATAAAGTCTCATTCCTTCATATTTTCACATTATACCTGCGTCAGCGAGCACGAAGAAGCCCGAAGTCGTCGGAAAGCAGCTGCACATCACGGCTACCGCGCACCGAACAAACTCGCATCCGCCAGCTCTGGGCGCTGCCATCTTACCTGTGACGTCACGGCTCTTGGGAGGTCACGTGACGAGTGGTCACATTTGCGTAAAATATGGCGGCAACCGGGGGGGTGCCACTTCCGAACTTCCGGTTTATCACTCTAAGCCCCTCTACCTCGTTGCTCCGATATAATCACCAAGTGCCTCGCTCGGCCGCCCCAGCTGCCTCCGGTGGAACCTTTGCCTCTGGGTGCGTTCCCGCAATCTGACTGCTCGCTCAGTGACAGATCGGTTCCGGGACTTCCTTGGCAAAAGCTCGAGGGCCATCCAATGCCGAACGCACGTGTGCGACAAGGAACCGCTCACGGTCGCTTTCACGCCGCCTGCACACACAAGAACACGACATAAACGCTCCGAACAGAAAGGACTCAAGAAGTAAAACGAATCGGCGAGCACTCACCAATTAGACTCAACTCCACAGCTGGTTCCACGGGCCCGCCGGCACCTAAGACACTTCCTTTTTCCAAGAACGTCTTCGATGTTCTTTTCCGAAAGATTGGAAGCGCCCAACATTACGCAGATTACATCCGAAAGTTTGAAACTCGCTTTGTTTTTGTGTTGTGTTTTATTACGATGGTGATGGCGATGCGGCGATGCTCGTTGATTCCGGCCACCGTGGTTCCGACCCAGCTCATTTGACGCAACATAAATGTGCTTGTTTTAGTACACTGAATTTCAAATTTTCAAATACAGAAAGTTGTTTTAACATTTATATAATTATTTGTAATAAACCATGTTGTAGTGCATTGTGTACTAAACTGAAGCTTGGCCAGGCTTGGCCAGCTTGGCTTTGTTTCAGTTTATCATGGCGGCAACCACCACTGTCCCATGTAGCGTGCTCGACCTATTTGCTGTGCATTGGTTGTCTTGTTATCCACCTCCTGCGATCCGCATCAGCAACAAGCATGCTGTATTGTCTGCTCGCCGGAAAGAATATCCAGTCTTATTGGAAGCAAGGCCTCCAGTAGGGTTGCTCGGACGTCGTCGGCACCCGCGAACCGACTCGGCAAGCCTCACGTCGTTGCTTGGTGCCTCTACGTTTCCGGCGATGGATCCCCAAGCCCTGGCCTCAGCCGTATATGACGTAGCCGTTGAAAAGCAATTTACGACAACGCGCTGTCTTTGGAATGCGATTACTACGATCAGTGGATCAGTGATACTGGTATAAATATCGCCTCGCACTGTCGGCCCGCCGCAGCACGTCCAGCGAGAGATCGGCTTGCTCGAGTCTCGTTCTGTGAGCGGTGCGCCCGTTTCTGCTTCGAATATGTCTTCAGCCGACACCGCCGCTTCGCAGCTCACCAATATCTCTGCATCCATCCTGACCCAGGACGTGGAAATTCCCCTAGAGGGAGATGAGCTAGGTGGGAAATGGATCACCCCTAGAAAGCCCCGCAAATCTCGTCTTTCGGCCCACCCCAACCCCGAACTTTACGCAGTTATAGTGCATCTCCCAATCCTTCCTGCTGGCGCAGCTACGCAGCCTCTTGACATTTTGCCGGCGTTTTGCAAGCCGCACAGCTCCCTGCTTATGCATTTGCCGACGTGTCGCTTCACCTCCATCCAAATAACCGTCTCGCCGTCCTCCACACCCATCACAAAGTGATCGTCAACCGGCTACTGCGCGTCACCAGCGTCATCTTACAAAACACTTCCCCTCCCGTCCACTCCTACCTAGCCGCTCCAAACAACTCCTGCCGAGGTGTTATACATGCAATTGCCTTGGGAGCCATCCCCCGACGAGATTATCAATGATCTGGATTCTGGAGTCTTATCAAGCTGACATCCTTCACGCAAGGCAAATGGACACAACAGGTTCAGCCATCATCACCTTCATCGAAACCCATGTCCCTTACACAGTGTACTACCGTCGCCTCGAATTTCGCTACCATCCCCCCAAACCTTGAGCCCATCATTGCAACAACTGTCTCGAGTACGGGCACCGTACGCTGGCCTGCCCGGGCAACCAGTGACGCTGCCCCACGTGTTCCACCATCCTGGCCCACCCGGACGAACCTCATCCCTGCACACCCTGGTTTGCCGTGCTTCAACCCGCAGTGTTGTTCTCAAACAGGGCACTTGGTCCCGAATAAGCTGCTGCACCTTCACTCACTCCACGAGACGCATCTCTCAACAGTTCTAGCGGTATCTAAAGCGTGGATGCAGGATTCGGTTTATGACGGTCACATTGTCGATTGCTACAGTGGAGCAGACTGCTTACAGAAAAGATTGTGCTAAGAACTGTAGAGGTGTGCTAGTCGTGGTACCTTTACCATTACCCTTTTGGTGACGCCGTAACCTGAAGCTGGAACCTCCCACAAGCATGGCAAGGTGTTGCTATGCTGTGCGTGATGCCCGGCTTCCGTGAAAGCTGAGTCCTACGATTTGCCCAGCGTGCCACTGGTGCTCATTAACACAAATTAATTAAATGTGTTCATACTAAAAGTCTTCCAGATGAGTCGCTCAGAGTGCAGTGTATACCATGGAACCATTTCCAGTGGCGCAAACGCTCGACAGTTCAACGGGACAGTGTGCTCAGTGCAATTGTTCTCAACATGTTTATTAATCGTGATAATGCCTGCCTGATATCGACTCCCCTGCTGCTACGCATGACCAGAAACCACGAGGGTTTGCAGAACAACATCAACAAGGTCTACTATAAACAACCACCTATGCTTCTTCACATAGCATTTTAAGCAGTTTTGTCCAAAACATGCGGAACACTGGGTCTTTTACTTTGCGTATCCAGTAACTGAATGAATGAATTTTGAGTTTTCTGGTGCAGCAGCAAGCGTATCCAGTGTAACCGGCCATAGCACACTTAGGTGTTTTCCACAGCCCTGGTCCTGCCACACCTAAAGTATTGCAGCTCCATATGAGACTCCTATGAGGTTGATCTTGTAAGATCAGTTGAAAGTGTTCAGCAAAGGGGGGCAGCTTACGCTATTCTTCGGCAGCCAAGCTCTCTACGGATCACTCACTGCTCTGACATTGGCTAGAATTCTGGCCTTTCACTGGTGGGCCAGAGGTGACCTCAAGTGTGGCCCTTTAGTGGGTCGTCTTAATCTGCCTCCTAGACAACGTTTTTGAACTGCAAGGTAACGAGACAGCAGTGAAGGGAGTTGTTCGCAAGAATTGTGTCGGTGCCTTTCAACCGTTTCCTACCGTAGAGCAACAACATTCCTTCTTGGTGTGGTCCTCACTGTTCTGGCAATCTCTCTTTGTGCACTCATGCAGAACCCCCTAACAATCATCACAAGGTCGAAACCTTCTGTAGACGTGCAACTCGCCAGCTTCACCCTCAGTGAAGTAAAGCAGTGCCTATGTGCTTTACTGGGAATTATGGACTTTTGCTTAATTTCTATTTGGTTTTTTCCATCACCCCTTTTATCTGTTTCTTTTGCAGGGTACGGTAGGATTCTTGGTAGCCCTTGGCCTCTTTACTATAAGGAATTGCTTTTAGCAGGATTAAACGTTAAAAGCACTTTTAACGCTTTTATCCTCTACTATAGTACGCATTGACACACAACTGTATGCAATTTTATTCGACCTATCACTGTAAACAATTTTCGCCCCATTTTACGGAAAAAGTTGCTGGTTCGATATAGCAAAAAACGGGTTTTATATCCGTTAACTAAGAAACGGACACAGAGTCCGTCAGAATTACGACAAAAGTGTCTGTAAAATTACGGAAATTTTTTACAGTGTAGCCTCCGAGCCGATGGTCCTCTTGTTTGTAACATACACATCGAGCGTAGTCTTCAATTGGGCATCTTTGAGCCATTGCTGTGTTTCCTGGTCGCGAACCTTTTTCCGGACCTCTCTCTCCCATTCCGTGGCCGACGACGCTTGGACAGGGTCGGCAAAAAAACCGTACTTGCTTTCGAGCTGGTATAGGCGTTTCTGCCAGCGGGTCTGCAGCCCAGTCAGTTGAGTGTACCTGAACAGCCGTTTGGCCCGCCGGCAGGTGTCCATATGTCGGAGACGTTCGTCGTAAGCGATTTTGTTGGTAGCTTCACGGGCTTCAAAAGAGGACCATCCCAAATCGCCCTGGACAGCTTCATTTGCTACTGTACCATGACAGTCTAGCGCTTGGCGCCCGACCTCCCTCTGCCTACGTTCTATGTGAGCTCGGATATCTCCAGGGACACACACCACAGCGTTAACAAAAGTCAATCCTGGTACCACCACCGCCTTCCACAGCACCCGGGTCACAACGAATCTA
This sequence comes from Ixodes scapularis, assembly GCF_016920785.2. Classification (NCBI taxonomy): domain Eukaryota; kingdom Metazoa; phylum Arthropoda; class Arachnida; order Ixodida; family Ixodidae; genus Ixodes; species Ixodes scapularis. The sequence goes on along the minus strand of NW_024609880.1, from coordinate 104,309,312 downwards.
TTGCAACTCCAGAGATTCCGTCTGCGCAGAATGCTGGTTATCCTGATGGCTGCTTGGCGGAGATGGGCGTGATCCTCTTGCAAATAGCCATCTGTATTTGTGAGTGTAATGCCCAAGTACCTGTACGAGTTAATTACAGGTGCACAGTCGACCCCGACTCGAAGTCTGCCAAATGTTGGATCTTGTGGACCTGCAAACAGCACCGCTGCTGACTTGTTAGTGTTGAATTTCAATCCAAGTCCTGTTGCTACCTCGGTACAGATATCTAGGAGTTTGTGCATGTCGCAGACTGATGCCACGGTCAGTACTACATCGTCTGCGTAGGTAAGTCCGGGTAGAACCCATTCGACGGTCAGACCATCTTCTAATTGAGCCAACGAGAAGTTCAGTCCAGATCGGATAAGTTGCGTTTCGAGTCCGGTTACGTAAAGCATGTACAAAAGTGGAGAGAGTGGGCACCCCTGGCGTAAGCCTCTTGTCACCAGCACTTCCTCAGAGTTAGCCTCACCTAACTTTGTCATAACCGCGTTGCCACTGTTTAGGCGGTGAATGAGGGTGACCCACTCTGGTGGCATGTCAAGATGTTGCAGTCAACATATCAACTGGGCATGTGGTACACTATCGTAGGCCTTGGCGACGTCCAGAAAACAACATATTAGGGTCCTCTGCTCCTTGCGGGAAACCTCAATACATTGTGTTAGCGTAAACAGATGATCTTCAAACCGGCGACCTCGTCGAAAACCTCCTTGAAGTTCCGTAAGCAAGCCTCCTTCCTCTGCCCATGCAGTCATGTGCTCTTTCAAAATATGTACAGAAGTTCTATATATCGTGCTGGCCACAGTCAGTGGTCTGTAGTTGCAGAGGTAACGCTGGTCACAACCTTTTTTTGGAACGAATCGACTTTGCCTCTCCTCCAGTCTCCAGGAACCTCTTCTATTCCAGAGGGAATGTTGTTAAAAATTCCTGCCAGCTGATCCCTTGAACCTTTCCCTAGTGCTTTGAGGACGCTTGCCGGAATCTCGTCCAGTCCTTGGGCGGAGTTAATTTTTAGGTGAGTCAAAACGCGTATAATTGACACCCTGCAGATTTCTCCACCATTGACATCAACCGGAGTACCATCCGGATTTTGATGTGGAAAGATGTCCTGAGGTGGTGCTGCTCCCGGGGGCGAAAATATCTTCACTAGGTGGTCTGTTAGGCTATGCCCAACTTTGTCTGCTGTCATCCTTGTGTTCTCGTCGAGTATAGCCAGCCTCTGATTTCTCCCATCCAGGGCTCCAAAGTATCTCCAGAACTTTCTAGGCGCATCTCTCCCGCTTGAGCTAATGTCTCTCATTGTGTGCAAGTCAGCCTGATACATTTTCTCCTTCGCGACTTGCTTTGCGGCTTGCTTTTGCGCCTGGTACATCTGTCATTTTACTTCGACTTCGTCTCTGGTCCCCATGTGAAGGGTCATGCGGTGTTCTCAGTTCAGTTCTTTCCGTACACGGATGGCGGCTTGAACCTCCGCGTCCCACCAGCGCTTTTTCCGCCTTCGCCCATTTCGGGCCTTCGTGGAGTGTTGCTGGATGATTTGCTTCAGTTCTTCTACGTATACCATGTAGTCAGCAGCACTTTTCCTCGTGGAGCTGTTTTCAAATTCCTCCACAACTCTTTCAACTGCACTTGAAGATTGCGTGAGACATTTTGTCGGATGGAGCTTTCGTCTTGTTGTTATCCACGTTGCTTTCGAGAATATTAGCTTAATTCGGTTATGGTCGCTTCCGATGCTGTGTTCACCAGCCTCGTCTATGTGGACTTGAACAATATAACGAGCAAGTTTATGTGACACTGCTGCGTAATCAATACATGTTTTGCTTGCGCGAGCATTCCAAGTAAATTGACCCTCACATGAACTTAGATTGACTACTTCCAAGGCGAGATATTCATTCATCTGCAGCAGCAGCCGTCCATTTTAATCTTCCCAGCCATCCAGTTCGTGCAGATGTCCATTGAAGTCCCCCATGATGAGCAGTTCTTTCGTATCAGCCAGGACCCTAGAATCATTCATCACGCATATTATTAACACTTGGTTCTCCTCTCGGCGGGCAGCTTCCACCGACAGGTACAGTACGGAAACGGCGACCGGAATACCGAGTATCGCTCCTGTCACCCAGATGTGATCCCAGAACTGTCCTGGCTCCTCGTGCCATACGAATGAGCTACGCCACACCACTCCTACTCCTCCACCTTTCCAGTACCAGCTTTCCGAAGTCGGTGGTCCTTCGAGATCCGGAAGGTGCGTCTCAGCTACTCCGAAGAGGGTCATGTCTTCTCCCTCCAACTCGCCGTAGAGCTCTTCCCATTTCTGCTCCCGTCGCGCTCCGTGGAGGTTGAAAAATCCTACCGCTTCCGTAGTTTTCTTACTGCATCTACGTCGCCTCCGTCTTTTTTACCCCGTTCGCCGCGTGTCTTCACCACCTTGTCTGTGAGCCTTCTCACTGACGGTGCCATTGGTCCAGGTAGCTCAGTTGTTGCCTTACAATATCTGCCACCATACTGCGCAGGTCTTGTGGATGAGGCAGTAGAGGCTGGCATAGTGGAGCAACACGTGCAGGTGTCGGGAATGACGGAGATTGCAAGCAATGGGTCGGGGGCCCTCCATTTGGTAACATCTTGTGCTGGTGGGTTGGCTTCGTTTCAGGAGTCCACTCCGGTGATACATGGTCGTATGGTGGCGCACGTGTGGTTATCCACTGCTGCAACCCTGGAGCTTCTCTCGCCGAACGCAGTTGCATCTCCGGGTCTACAGTGTGCGATTGCTGTGGGAACCCACACACCGGGGGTCGGTTCACTGGAGCAGAGTAGCGCAGCGGTTGTCCCAGCTGCGCCGGTTCCAGATATGGCACCGAAGCATTCGGTTCCTTTGTCCTGGAGGGCAGCATGGTTGGGGAGACGCTAGATGGTTCTTTGTGGGCAGCTGTTCGTCGGAGCCTCTGTGATATAAATGGCGTGAGGGCTTGATCAGGCGAGAAGCAGTGATCCGGTGTCCCTCTGGGAGATGATCCCTGAAGCCTGGAGGAGGTTTCTTGAACTTCTGACCGGTTCTCCAATGGTAGTCGCGCATGTCCGAAAGCTTTCTTTTCTGCCTTCCTTTTCCGCCAGCGCTTTTCCCTGCTCCTCTGTCTAAAAAACGACCTGCGACAGAGGCTAGTTGCTGGGCCACTAGTTGGGCTCCAATCCTCCCGTAGTGTACGCCCTCTGTGTCCATGGTGTTTTGAACATCTATATTTCGTCCTGAATCCACGTATCGTACGCGTATCTTCTTACATAGACTTTTGAGTTTGGCGTTGAGCAGCATCGTTACCGCATGCACTTCCTTTCCTTTGGTCACGACTTCTGGGACCGAGCAAATAGTGAGTGCCGATTTACGTGAACTACATCTTTTTTAGAGACATTCCACCACATCCTCTGCTTTTTCTCCCCTGAGCAGATTGTAAATCCCCACATGTGAGATGTACATGCGAGGTATCCTACGGGCATGTTCCTCGTATTCGTCGATCATTGCATGGACTCGTTCAACTAATGCCTTTCTGTGGAGCAGTATCTCCACACAGCTCAAGTTGTTTACCTCAGACTGGAAGAGGTCAGCAAACCGCGCCACATTACTCTCTCCAGCGACCAGGACTTCCCGTGTCACACCTTGGGGAGGTCTCTGGGGAGGACTCTTCAGTCGTGGCGTTCCCTTAGTAGTCTTGTAACATTCTGCTGGTCGAGAGCGCTTGGATACACCTCCACTTGCGTCCCTATTTCTGATAGCATCTGGGTCTTTTGCGTCGTGAAGTTTATCCGCGTCTTTGTCAGTCCCTATGTCGCTGCTGCCATCTAGTCTTTCGGCGTCTGGTTTTAAAGAAGTATCCAACGCTTGCGGTTCGCTGACACCTTCATGGCTATCAAGATATTCCTGGGATGCCCTATTAAATGTAATCCTGTTGTCCAGCTGGTCATGGACATCTTGGATGTCCAGACACACACGTGATTCGCACGACTGCTCCTTCGACACCGATGGCAGTGTCTCGTTGCTAGTAGAAGGCATTGCTTCTTGTGAATCAGCCGTCATGCCTCGAAAGGACCCATTTCGTGTCGTAAGTTCCCTCAGCTGTGTTTCTATTGTTGTTATCCTTCGGTGCAGCTGTTTTAGAGCGCTGCCATCCGTTTCCGTTCGCTGGAGACGCTCAGCGAAGCCGTTTAGCCGCACTCCCAGTTCCTCCAGCGTTTTCTGCTGCGTCTGGCACAGCTGTTCTAGCATTGCGCAGCCCTTGCAGGAGATACTGGTCAGAGTTTCTTGTGGCTTAGTACTTGGACTGTTAATCAGTTTTATAACATGATGTGGAGCCTGCACATTGATCTCTTCATCTGGCCAGCACTGGGTCCTCGCGGCCGTCCGCCGATTTGAAGACAAAAGCGATCCGTCCTGGATCTCACCAGGGGTAGGCAGTGACTCCGGGGGTGTCAGAAAGCTTCCCTCGAAGTCGCTGACCCTTCGGGCACCCTCCTTGACTTCGGTAAGAGAACGTAGGCGCCCCTCCGGCAGCAACACATCGGCGCTCAGCTCCCCGTCACTGTCCAGTGATGGTTTTATGTCTGTCTCGGACGTCAAAAACTGGAGCACCATCTTGTGGCGTTTGCCATAAAGAGGGTCTATAGTGCAGTGAGCAATCGTTGCACGTGCTACCACAGTTTTGCTAACCAACCGCCTTCAAAACGATGTTGTTTTTTCTATTGATTTTTTTTGTAGGTTTACCGCGTTTGTGGTGATATAAGGGCGAGGTCCCTGATAGACCCTCCGCCAGCTAAGGTTAAGGGGCCTCTAGTAGCTTCATGATATATTACAAAAACAAAACCAATCCTACGAAATGAAGTAAAGTAAAAGAGGAAAGCATCTAAAGAGCAAAATCATTTGCTAGACGATATCATAAATAAACGCCAGTACTTAATATTTGTTTTAAAAATATGGCAATGAGATTTAACGATATAAATCGAACATGTTGAGAAATTATAAAAATATTTAAATGTAAAAGAAAACCATACGCAACAGTTGAGCAATTGAAAACAAATTTGACAACCGTCCGGAGCAGTTACGATGGGGTGTCACTTGCAACAAAACTATAATAGAATCACACCTTCGGCATCTGAACAGCAACAGATGCACGGCTGTGGTTTTTGATTTATTTATTTAAGATTTCTCTGCATTTGCGGTGTCATAAAAAAAGTAAAGGCATATCTATTTTCGCGAAAAGATGACCGCGTGCCCCATTAGAGCTGTGTACTAAGTTTGTAATTGGCATTTCACAAGGTATGACAAATAAGCTGAATTTAACGCCGCATCCTGCATATTGCAGCCCGCGCAGCTGGCGAAGTAGGCAGCGCGCCCGTGGCCTAACGATTATCAAGTTTGCCTCCCACGCGAAAAGCCGAGGTTCGATGCCTGGCCACGGATACAATTTTTTGTTGTTTCTGTAATGCCTTGTTCTGGTAAATTTGAGAACCCTGTTGCATACCCGAGGCTAGAATGTTCTACGCGCAGAGCTTCTTTCGCCCATTGTTCCAGAAGCCCACGCATCTACATAAGGGGCTCCGCGTGCCGAGCCGAAGGTAGTCTAGCCCCAGCGTTCGATCCTGCTGTTTCGCTGACATCGACGCCTGAGACGCTCCCCTTATTCTGTTTTGTTTTGGGCACAAGTTGTCCCCATTAAACGTCTAGTTCCCGAGTTATTTTCCGCCTTAACATTTGTCATTGGTGACATTTTTGGTAGAGGTGCGGAGTAACACATTTTATGCCCGTGAAGCGTACCCCTCCGAAGACGCCCGGCGAATTGAGGTGCTCAGCCCCGGGTGGCTACTTTTCGCGGAGGACTCGGTGGACGCTAGCCGCCGAGGTTTCAAGGGTGAGTTTCCCAACTGAGGGTTTTAGTAACGTTTTCTTATGGTTAACATAAAAAACACTGTTTGTTTGTTTCTTTGTTTTCCCGATGCAACATTTGTCAATCGTGATAATATATACGTCCAGTACGTATAACCAAGATGAACACATAGGCAATTCGTTTTAATCGAAGCAAACGAATATTCCAATAGAAACAAATGATGTCACACAGGATATTTACGGGACGTCATTTTTTCTGCTCAGATTACCGAGGAAAATCAATTTTTTATAGGCACGTTGACGTAAATTGTAAGGCTAAATGTAGCGTGGAAACTGAATTGACATATAGGTGAAGTAACGTCAATGTCCCGCTATATTCTGCGAGAAAACTAATACGGTGCATCGGTCAGATGATGGGAATTTCCTCATTCAATACACCTGGGAAGCTTAATCAGGGAAGAGTTCGCGTGACGTCAATTGCCTCGCTAAATTTACCGGGGGAAATACAGGGACGGCAAGGCGGACGAAGGGGAAAATGTTCTATGATTAGAAGTTTCCGTTTCAAAGTCTTCCATGCTTTAAAAACTTCGCCAGTGATTGGACCGCTTATTTTATAAAAATCGTTAACATTGAAAAGAAACGCATAACAGTTGTCCTCTAAGGAAGACGAAATGCACAAATGACCAACGGCATCAACTTCTTCGACTCGTCGTCTAAACTCCACCCGTCCTCAAACGCCTACATTCATATCGTTCCGCAGTTCTCCTCGAATACCATTACCCTCTTCAAAAAAAAAAGATAATGTTATCTCATCCCAATTGTTATGCGCTGTCAGTGACGAAAAGCATAAACGCCCTCTTGCTATTGCGAATCTATGACAATTACAGCACCATTCCGCTCTCCCTCCTCGCTGACTACGTGAGATCCGTGTATGGTGCTTCAATCCACTTCATGGGGAATTTGCATGGCGGTGCATAACCTGTCAAAGTGCATATCGGCTTTTCAGTTGGGAAAACGTACGTGATTTTTTCTGTTTGTAACATAATTTCTTCAGAACTATTTTCACAAATTTCCACGCAGCGCATACTCTAGTAAGCCCATGTAGAGGCTCTCGTTCTGTAGTTGGTTATGTTCTACGCGTGTTGCGTCATTCTTTAATCTTCTACAGCGTAATTTTCACAAATAAGCATACTTTTTCTTAAATATGTCTTATTTTGTATGGTGTTCACAAACGTTTCGTTTGCATAGTTGCATAAACGCACCCCCCAAACTCCTTCATTTCCTATAAACAAAAGGGGGTGTGGCTCGGGGCTATCACTGAAGTAATTGTTATAACTTCTATGCACGCAAAAAGACGAGCGCAGCAATGATCTGATATGGTCTTGGGTTGAATTAATATACCTCACATGTCACAGAAAATAAAAAGCAATTGTTAAAACGCATACATATATACAAATGCAAAAAACGCCAAATTAAAAGAAATAAACCGAGCACAATAAATTTTTTATAAAATATGTATCCGAATAGTGAAGTATGAGGCCAAATGATGGTGAGAAAAAACCCTCTTGCAGGCGCAGCCAGCAACATTGAGGTGCTAAAGTTCTAGTCAGTTCTGGTCTAAAAAAAAAAATATGGCCAATTTTTTTCGGGACTTCTATCTGCATAGTTAAACGGACACTGGCAGGGTATTTATGATCGCCGTGGTCTTTATTTGTACATGGCATATGAGAGCCACACTACGCAGAACACGATTTGCGTATTGAAATTCGCTTTCTTTCCGCCCGAGAACCGCCGATCGAGAACTGGCCGGTTCGAGTCGCGCTCACTCTCTTCTCCGTGGTCATGTGCCGTTTTCTATGGTTTAGACACAACCACCAAAGGTAATCAAAGTCGTGGGTCATTGAAGGCACAAACTCAATATTAAAAATAGTAAAGAAATATGATACCCATTTTTGCAGCTTTTAAAAAGCCGGAAATGCGTTGATTAAAAAAACATTTGCACAGTTGCATGATTTTTGACAACCTTCTCCTTCTCTATATTTCATCTTCCTTCCCCAGTTTATTTTCGGTTCATGTTTCCAGCAGTTGCGTCTTTTTTTTAACTTTATTAAAAATATATGTGAAGCTGTAGCAAAATATTGATTAGGTAGTCTTCTGACGGCCATAATGAATCGCCTGTCAAAAAATAATCTAAACATTTTGGGGGATGTCTGTGTCCCTTTAAAAACCAAGAAGTACGACAGCAGTTGTTGGCAAATGGTGTTGGCTTGTGTTGCAGGACAAGCTTGCCCGTACATTTTTGTCTAACCATATCAACCCTCTAATAAACCTTATATTTGAAACTTAACCAATTTAAATTTCCAACATTCCAATATCACCTTAATTACTTCGCTTTATTGCTGTATCTTCAACTTATTAAATGAACGCGACCATTTACTTATCTTCAATCAGTGTTCTCTAACACTTACCCTATTCCTTTCTTTGTTTTACTACGAGAGCACAATGTTGCCGCTGTGTCGTTAGCAAACATTTTAACAGATTGATAGCATAGTTCGGCGGTATCCTTCGCACCAACATCCAGTTTTGTGTTGAATGACATCTTCGTGGTGTAGATGATCGTTGTCGTGTTAAGCCCTTTGAGAAGCTGTAAAAACCAGAAAAATTGTATAATTCTGAAAGTCCCCTCACCATTTGACATTGCAAGGATGCCCCCTATGCAACAATTTCAGACCCCAGAAATATTGGCGGTCTTTACAGATTGCTGGGCACCTTTAGTGCCGTACAATTTTAAAGTTCCAAATACCGTAGAAATTAGAACGTTTGTCGAAATCAAGTTATAGAAGAAGAATTGACTTTATTTAGTGGTCAGAGAACAAAAAATACATGTTTAATAAAGCAGAAAAGATGTTGTATCTAGTCACTGGTAACAAGTCAGACGCGAGACAAAAACTACGGAACAAAATATCATTACAAAGATGGGCTAACAGCCTGCAGCAGCCTAATATGACCAAACGAAGGACTCGTGTGATAGATGCTTAACTTAAAAAATAGCACTCAGATAGAGCGAATAGAGTTTTCAGTTTGTGTCCTTCCATCCACACTTAAAACGTCACCCACAAGAAAAGTATATCCGACCTAGGCACTGATGCAGGAGTTCACGGTCTTCAGCCTGTTACATAATTCATTAAGTTCTTTATTGTTTTTTGGAACTCACCCACAAGAAGGGCTTCATTGCTGCTTTCTATGAAAAATGCACCTAATCCGTCTGGCGCGGCTGCGAATATGCACCTGCCACGCGTGTTCCATGAACTGAGTCCGTGTGAGTCCCAAGGCGACGGGAGAGAGAAGAGAAAGCGTTCGAAGCGCTCAGAACGGGGGACCATATCAAAGACAGCGTGGCGCGGAAGTGGAAGGCCGTCGGCCGACGGGCCTGAGCTTTTCCTCACTTCTTCCTCGACAGGTTTTCGGCTCTTTCAAGTCCCATACCTCTTCTGAAATCTGGTGTCTGTGTTCCCGGATGGCGAGCGGCGCCGTCTTCCCCAACACGACACCCTGAACGCCGACCCCGCGTCACTCTCCACCCGCCTGAGCTTCGTCCCTCAAACTTGTACCTCGGCCCGTTGGCGCCTCACCTCCAAAGCACCGAGCGCTCAGCATGGCAGCGAACTGATAAGTTTCTCAGTGAGCTATCGAGTTAGTTTCTTCAATTATATTGTGCTTTCCTACCTCTTCTTAGAGCCATCGCTGTGCGACGCGTATATTTTCCGTATCTTCCCGAAGTGCATCTCCTGTGTACTTTGTTAGTTTTAATGGAAAGGTTTTCTTTCGTGTAGATGCAAACGGCATTGCCTCATTTAACTGCGGTAATTACGTCTCGCGAATATCACATCTAGAAAATCTGAACCTTTAACTCTTGTAAGTACACTTGTTCATGAATGTATAACCCGTAGCAATGACTCCCCGCGTTAAAATTGACTAAACGTTTGACGGGGATAGCTGCCTTTGTGAAACGTCGGTTAATACACATCGATTACTGAAGCTGGAGCTTTTTAACGAATTAACTCTCAATTGACTGAACTAATCACGAGTGCACATTGAGCCCTAAAAATACAATGTAAGATATCCAAGGTTTCTTTTTCTAGGTTCCGTTATCTTTCAATCTAAGAGTATATAAAAAATGTAAAAGTTCTTTTTTATTCCAAATGTTACCTACAGTCTGAAAACGGTGGCTGAAAACGTTAGGCTTGCTAACTAATTTAGTTTTGAAACCGAAACGCGGCCCTTGGTTAGTGCAATTGTGACCCAACGGACGGCGATGGGATCGTCTTCCAGGCCTGCACATCAATGCAATAAATCGTGTGTGGTGGCGCTTGGATAGACTGATATTTTTGTATATCGTGAAACTGACATCCCTGGCCTTTCACCTGTTTCTACCTGCGCGTACTTTCTGTAAAACGCGGCTCGCCTGCACCAGTTCTCGTGCAAAAGGAGTAGTTGCCTACGCTTACAGCTCACGTCTCGGCCAAACCCGGTCAGAACAAAACGTGCAAATCGTCCTGAGGTAATGACGAGAAACATGCACGGACAAACCAACCGACGCTTTGAAAAGTATGAGATTTCCGGTGTATAATTAGCACACCGGAAATTTTTGGACGTCATTTCCACATTTTTTAATGTGGTCAAATTTGTATTACGGGTCGGCCGTTATGTCGTCGATCTGTGCGGCTCTTTATGGATATCAAGAAAGGCGTGATGGACGTGATAGACGTGGGTTTTCAAAGTTCTAGCTAGAAGAATCAAGCGCACCAAAAATTAAGACAAATAAACTAATTTTTTTTTGTCAGATGTCTAATTTCAGTTCGCTGGTTTGATTATTATGATGGAAACCATGAGATTGGAACACAGAAGAAAATTGCTCTCAGCCGTAGATATTCAGTTCGGTAAGCCCAAAGTAGGAATGGTACAATAATTATACGCTTAGTACATGACAAAAGTTACTCTAAGTTTAAATGATATAAATTGTTCTAACTTATCAAAACTCTATTGAGTACTGAGTGCAGTGATAAATACAATTACTGGCCTGTTAAATAAATTTGTTCTGTGGCTAGCTTTTGCACAGAGTTTAGGCAATGTCGCAGTGTTCATTTGACGATTTGTGCGGGCAAACTAATGCTGTGTCAAAAATAAAAATGGGCAAAAGGTGGAGTGTGGCGTTGTATAAAATGTGGTGTAAGTACGCATATATTACGCCGATGAACACTAAAATAGCGCGACATTTTACACTAGCCTTAAGTGGATCAAAAGGTCAGGGTACATAGAAAGCTTGTACACGTACTGCTCAGTCTGTAATGATTGCATTTGAATAGTACCCTATTTCTTTCAGGCTTGGTGTAAACTGTCTCCTGATAGCTTGCAAAAGAACAAGAGCGAGTATCTTAACTTTGTGTTGATGAAACGAAAACTCCACGTGCTGACAGGTACCAATTTTCTCGGCGCAGATAATTAACATGCACTGGCTATTAAGGGTTTGCGGCGCAGCGCCTGCTCACAGAGAGCTTCTACCATGTGATTTCATGCCGTCAAAGACGTTTTTAATGCGAAAGCATTCACTGGGGTGCCACAGAGCGAGTCGACGTCATCAGCTGCCGCGCCAAACGGCAAGTAAATTTCCCTCTCTAAGTGAAGCCGAAACCTGAAAGCTTCCAGCTTTGAAGCCCCGCAAATCGCCAAGCTAAATTCCCCTCTCCAAGCGAAGTTGAAATCTGATGGATAGGGGTCCTATTGGCTGGCGCGCATTACAGTTTCAAAGGACGAGGCTCCCATTGGCCGAGGCGCGTCAGTTTCGAAGAAAGTCACCTCATGGCGCTACGTGCCCGCCCTAGAGTGTGCCGGGAAAAGGAAGCGTGTGGCTGGCGGGGATTTTTATATATTTTTTTCGTCAAAAATAAAAATTCGACCCTAAATCCTTGCCCGAGTCTAGATGAAACCACTCAAATTCATTTATATTAATTATACAAAATTCGTTTCATAGGCCCTTTAGGCAATTTATGTGACAGATTTGGGGAACGATTGTAAAGTGAGAAAGTAGTTCTTCCCTTCCCTTCTTGTTTTTGTGTTCAAGTGTTCTAATGAGCCACACAAACCTTTTTTACATTGACACGGCAAAGGCCGGACTCCCCGTTCTCCCAATGGAAAACTGTCATCTTTTTTTGTAACATTAAACTAGGTTAAGTTGCATATTTTATTCGGTATTTTCACCAATCATATGCACCACCTTAACTCACATACGTTGTGAATTACTGTGTAGTGTCATGTGAAACTGATTTTTTTTTGGTTTCTTCGTAGTCAGCCTATAATGTTTGACTCATTTGGTATATTAAAGGGGTACGGAAACGAAATCCTGGCACTTATTTCTTTGTTCATATTTTCTCTATGTTGTGTCATCAACCCAGAAACACTAGCCTATACTAGAGTGTCTGGGCTTCCGGCAGGAAAGCGAATAAAACTAACTTTAGAATGAATAAACAAATTTCAAAATTGCATCAGGAGTGGCCTGTGAAGCACCGTTGGAATGCCGCCATATTTTGTGTTCTCCAGAAGCAGCGCCAGTTCGCGGCAGTATGGCTCGCTTGTGCAAGTTCGGAATGTGACTTGGCGGGGCAACGTGCATTCAGCACCATCAAGGTCGCCGTTTTCCGCAGACGGTAGGTGGAAGCAGAGGAGGATTTCGGGATGGGGGCGGTGGGAAGCCGACCGCGCCCCCTTAAGCCCTTCAATGTCAAATTTTTAAAGAAAAAACTGATATACACCAGCCAAAAGGTCAGTTTTTGGTGACAAAGCAAATATTAGGTCAACAAAATACATCCGGGGAACGTTTCGACTGTAACGTATTTCAGTGACTCCACCCCCCCCCCCCTCCGCCCCCCCGCCCCCACTCCGTATGCCTACCGCCTCCTCTTCTCCCCTCCCCCCGAATGCGCTCTGAATAGCGCACTCGCATATGGCACCCAGAGCTTACCTTATATACATAGCTTACGGGTTTCGTCATTGCTGGGAGCTGACTGTTATTTCTACTGATCGATTTCCACAAGCAAGTACTTCTGCTGTCTGAAACTAACACGATGAACCGAACGCTCGTGGCACATAAAATACCGGCACGGCCGCGAATGTCGTTATGGGCAGGCTATGTGTAGGCCATAAGGCGTACCGTCCTCGGATATTGCTGCTAGGCTATATCGTCACGCGTTGACGCCACCAAGTGGCAACGCTCGGAACTACAGTAGCCTCGGCCGTGCAGGAACTATTGACGTCATGAGCGCGATACGTATTGCGTTAGTCGCTGGCCGACTTTGAAGCGAGGGGTAGAGAGTTCGCGCCGACTTCATTTCGTTTCCGTACTCCTTCAATTTTCTAACCTATTCCTATATATAATGTTTGCTTGAACAACTCGCAGCGCCTGATGGGTGTCTTTACATCGTTACAGGTGCACAGTGCTTAATATAATAATCCAATATCATTACAATATCACTTACTTTAGCAATGGTTTTTATTCCACAATTATCAGTACAAACAATGTTTAATAGTTTACACCATTTGATTTTTTCATTACCTTTTTGTGAGGAGAGGTATTCAAAGAGGTATTGTAGCGAATACAAATTCAATAAATCACACAGATTTATTTGTTCCTTCTTGGTAACTTAAGTTAAACGCTTAAGGCGAAGAGTCTTATGGCTGGAGCTCAAGGGGTCCTAGTCCCAGTCCTTTGATATTTCGGATGTGCTCAAAAGGCGACCGTACCTCTCCAGGTGTGAACGAGCAGTGACACACTGAATGCGTTGAAGTCCGTCGATCAGAACAAGGTAAACCTGATCCCACACAGCGATAGAGTACTGTAATGCTGGTCTGGTATTGGCATGATCTGCCCCCTAGTCGTATATATTAGGTTTTTCATCAGCACCAATCGTGTACCGTTCTCAGTGAATATATTCAGCCCCCGAATATTTAATGTAATTTATGCCTTAACCATAAAGTTAATTGTTTCATTACATACAGAGTATTACATATCTGCTAATTAATTATGTTTATTTGTGAACCATATGGGAACACATTAAATGAGGTTAGATCATATGCAACTGTTCCTATGCAACGTTTCAATACGTTTGAGGACACCACCAAGCTGTGTGCATTCTGTTTCATCAGGCGCTGTAGTGTGCAATAAACAACAATCTCCTAACAGACTCATTATAGGTTCAATTCGGTAGGACATATTGATGCAGATATATTCTTCTTAAAATATTTGAATACATTCTGTTGCGCAATACTTTTGCGATCTGTTGTTTATGTTTCCTGCATTCACTTCATTGTTGCTCAGGGAAGTATTTAATTAGTGTGCCAAAGTAAAAAAGGAACATGAATACGTTTACCTTTATATGCGTCCATTTAACGCTTTAACGCAATTAGGTTCACTGCATTGTCTAATTATTTTAGGTGCATGCAAATTTTCGTTGTTATCGAAGTCAAAGTTTAGTTTAATAGAGAAATGAAGGGGAAACCTCATTTTCCAAATACTTGTAATTTGCTAAGTCATTTTAGTCTAAAAAGAACCGACACAAATAAACTCAGCGAACATTAATAAATAGAACCAGAAACACACCGTCTAATTGACACAAAAATAGAGATTTAGTGTGGAGAGCAAACATCAATAATTCTACACTAATTACCATTTGTCCCCTGCTTCGTACAGTGAACGTGGTATGACACAAAATAATAAACCGCGAAGGAGGAAACACATGCAGGAAAAAGTACATGAAAAAATGCAGCCTGATTTTCAGGTTTTGATGAGTGGATTGTTCATAAACGCTAACGTACTGGTAACGTTAGCTGAAGATCGAAGGGATACTCATTTCTATATCGAACCACACATCACTTAGAGCACCTGGGATCAGATAGTCAACAGACGTAACTTGCTCCCAACACTGGTTATGCGTCGAGTATAAACATTTAAGGGCTCTGGTGCGTGTATAGAGTATAGCCAATATCTTAAAAAAAGCTTAAAACAAACCCCTTCGCAGGAATTACTGAAGCGGCAAAATATTTTATATAAATCGTTCCCATAGAACGGCAATACTCCACTGCAAATGTAAGACATGCGACATGCACCTAACGTAACATGTTCATGGAATATTTTCGTTTTACTGATCAAATGTATGGTAATCTTCATATACTTGCGCACAAAACAATTACCATTAGTGAGTTAACAAATAAAATTAATCACAATCTTAGAACTTAACAATTTTTTGCTCGGTTCAAATATATGTGGTTGATTTAAACGATAATATCACGGAAACCCATCAAATGTAAGTTCATAAAACTATACCTCAAAGAACTGGTCTGCTGTTCCCTTGGTATCGCTGGTACTTTCTGCCGGCGAAGGTATATGCATTGCGAGAAGGCTGCAAACCGCTACAAATGCTAAAGCAGGCTGCATGTTCACTCAAGTCGGCGTCTTGATTGTTCCTGGAGTCGTACCTTCTGATACTCGCTCTTTAAATTCATCAAGCCGGGACATGTGACTGCAGTAACAAAAAAAAAGAAAAATCTTACTTGACCTTTTGCCACGTAAGCTGTTGATGTAAAGACAATAATTCTGTGGGTATTTATATCTTCTTGTTTCAAGTGACAGGAAATGTTGACAGCTGTCCCTGACGTTCTTGCTTTGTCCGTTCGTAGGTTTTATACAGGATGTTTTCTTTTCATTCGAAACGCTCTTCTTAAAGGTGGTGAAAGTTAGACGATTTCCGCCTTCATCACGTATTTATCAGGCTCAACCGACATTAGATGTGGGAATATTCGCTATGGTAATTGTACTAAATAATTAAAACACCTTAATTAACTTTTTGATGATTAGCACTGAGGTCATGTTGCCAGTTACGTCTTAATGACAATTAAAATTAAAAGCCCGACCAATTGAAAATATTTGCAAAAGTGCAAATGTTTTTGAGACATTCATTGCTAAATTTTCATATTTTCTAGACTGATTTAAAAATTGCGTGCCAAAAGCGCGCCGCAACCCCTGCCCGTAATGACGTTTAGACGGGTGACGCACAGTCGTTCAAGTCACTATGCAACTTCTGTCGTCTGCGTACCCGCACCAACAACACGATGCCGAGATAGTGACTGCATTATTGAAACAGCTAAGTCACTATTCTAAGTGTCATTGTGTGGAGGGAATGAATTAACGGGTTTCAATGGCTCAGTGAGCGAATTTTCAATAAATCGAGTATTATTATTTGTATGACTTTTTTGAGAACCCTATTTTTGTTAAAGTGAACAGAGCGTTAGATTGTCTGTTAAAAAGTTCGAGCTCAAAACGTTATATTAAAGTGTATGTTAAAAATTCGCAGAAAATATACTGGCGTAAAAGAGTTGCGCAAGAAGCCAAGTTTGTCATATTACTTTTCTTCAAATATAAACTTCAATACAAGTAATTGAACTAATTCTAGCACGCAAGTTTCTGTGCGTTATATATCAAAATATTTACGGCATACAAAATTTTATTTTATTTCGTATTGCATCAAAGTTGGCGAAATTAAGAAAGTCGTTGGTCAACCTCCTCTCAAGACGCGATTTTGCCTCCCAAAAACAAAAAGTAACTTGGAAAACAAAAGGTTCGTCCCGTTGTGTGGTCACGTTTTGCTTCCTTTATAACAATTTAATTGGAAACAAGAAGGTCGACATGACACCCTTTTGACTATCCTCATCTGAACAATCCCTTAAGATGATGTGTAAGTATTCAATTCGTTCATGCCCTTCTCTAGCTATTCATAAGCTAAGACTTGCCATATTCTGAAATACCTGTTTCACTGAGATGCACGACCGCCTCGCAACTAAATAGTGCAAAGAGCACACGATTGGCGTCGGTGGTGACTGGGGCGATCCACCGACCTGCCGCGCCGCCAATGAAAGACGACGGTCACATTATCCGTTAATAGGGCCGCGGCGGCAATAGAAAACAAACAGAACGTTCTCCCTAGCTCGAAGTGGGTTGCACCATACCTTCCGTCCTCAACATCGAACGCTATACAGCGACAAATGATACCAGGGGTAGCAAGAACGGTTTGGTAGAAATAAAAAAAAAAAAGGTTTTGCCAATGAAATACCACTAAAGAGATAAGAAGGATCAGATTTATTTGACGTCTTGCCAATTACCTGCCTGTCTTAATATATTGAATTTATTATGTTAATCACGCATCTGGGTTTGCTACGCGCTGTGCTAAGCAAAAAAATAATATGTTTGCATCTTGTTTTAGAATGATAGTTTGCCTAAACATTTTGTTGTCCACGCCTCCTAGACACCCAAGAGTTTTTTTTTTTATGATACTTTTATTACGCATATTTTACTTGTTACTTAAAATGGTTTCGGGTGTATTTTTGCACAAACAAAAGCCAAGTGCATTTATCTTTTTTTGATAACATGCATTATTCAGCAGCATTCTTGAAGGGCAAATAAGATATAATACTGCTTTCAAGCCCTGCAATTATTAGTCTTAAAGTGTTACATGTTTCGTTAAAGTGTCGTATTTGTGAAATGTGACACTCTCGACGTCGAGACAGAGGTGAAAAATAAACGAAACGAAACTGCAAAGGATTTCCAGCTTGATGTACGTAGATATAACGGCTCAGAATCTTGGCACGAGTGTGAGGTTTATAGCACTTCGCATGTTGTAACTTATATTTAATTAGTGGAATATGCTCTAATAAAATATGTCATATAGTTGCGCAAACTAAGATTGGTTAACATGCAACGTAGCTATTATCTGGGTAAAACAGAAAACAAAATAAAACATTCAAATAAAAATGGAGCGCGCTTCTTTGTGTATATAGAATCGTGACTTTTATACAAAGAACTGACAGAGAAGGGCACGGAGAATAAAATGGCGGCGACTGAAAAGCACATTCGGAAGGTTTTTTGATTGACGTGTTTACAAACTTGTTCTCCGTCCGCGTCATGGCGTTCTGTCATGACACATCTTTGAGGCCGATTTCATTTCTTAAAATAGAGCTCCTGTGCTCTTTTTTACTTATCTGAAATAACTAAATTTCCAAAATGCCCAGAATTTACTCCCTCCTGCATACTATTTATTATCTCAAAATTCGAACTAGTTTTTAAGAAAACAGCAAATCAGGGTGATGCCGAGACCAGTATTTAACTTTTCCCGCTCCTTTAAGTAGGGTGGCCTCACATGCAAAACTTGCAGGTCCAGCGGGCACTCCAGAACATGCAGAGCGCCTCGCATACAAATGTTTTCCTTGTGGTAAAGAAACCTGCCCCAGCATTCATTTTACACAATCAACTTTTTTATAGCAAAAGCTGTTAGTTGAAATATCTTAGGAAAATCACATGGTCGTCCTTGGAGAAATGCCCGGTTACGTCATTATTCACATGATTGGTCCCAGCCACTGCCGCCGCCGCTGATTTAATAAGAAAACAGAACATTCGGATCCTCAAGACTTATTTGAACCAGTGAGTGAAGCCATGAAGTATATCGTTTCACGCTAAGAGGGGGCGCACCTCGCCCCTACGAAAATGGTCCATGGCCGTCAACGGAAAATCTTATGGTGAGCTATCACCTTCTATGGCCCTCTATGGTCAGCCATAAGAAACCATAAGACACGGTATCGCCATCTATAAAAAAATCTATGTCTTCAAAGCTATACGCCTCGCAAGTGGGGTCATTTTCGTTTTCTGCGCATGAGAAAGGAAGTAGCGGTGACGTCAGAACGCCGAGCCCTGATTGGCTGATCGCGACTCCCTATTTGAGCGTCGTCTGCTCCTTTGCAACGTCGTCTGCTCGCCACATCGTCTGCGTCTGTCTTACCTTTCCTGCGACTTCGCCTTTCAAAGAGGGCAGACGAAATAACTCGAGTGGCACGTTGTTTTTATCTAACTAGCAGACGCGAATCAAGGAGGGAAGTCAAAGGACTCACTGGCGAGGTGTCCCGAGGCGCCGAGGTTTGCTTGCTAGAAGGTGGTTAGTGTCCGCAAGTTCCCCCCCAAATACCTTTTCCCTCCTTTTGTGTGCGGCGAGACCCCTCAATCTTTAACGGCGTCGGCGGGTTGGCGCAGTTAACGTCGTCTGCTTTACGTCTGCTAGTCAAAGCGATGGCTGCTTTACCTTTCCTGCGTCTGTCGGAGATTCACCGCCTTTTTACCGGCGAGAGTCACCGTTGCCTCGGGAAACAAGGAGATAACAAGAAGAAGAAATTGACCTCTTAATCTAAAATTGAAGTATAATACGGGAAGCGTTCACAAGGGTCGCGCGGGCATATTCCATTCAGCACGCCAGCCTGTCGTGGGCAGACGGTCGCCGAGTCGCGGAGTGCCTGCTAGGCCTAACTGCCCAGCTCGTTTGGTCGCGTTCGGTGGAATCGTGGCCGTTGGAGCTTTTTTTGGGGCGTTTGTGGGTCCAGTGTTCTTGTTCGTCGTGGTCTGTTTCAAGTACTTTTTACTTTTTTCTTGCTGCTTGAAGTCGGGACGCGTTAGAAGCGTACGTAGAAAATAAACGTCCGTGGGTCGCCGCGACCGCGACGCTGTCGGTCATTGATCATAAGTGTGTAAGACAGCTTCGGAGCTGTCGTAGGATTTCGTCGTAACCTGCGCAAAACTTACGAAAATTTCGTTTCGTGAATACGAATTGGTTTTTAAGTTTTGTCTTACGCACACTTTTGGCGCAAGATCGTTTCGTGAATCTGGCCTCTGCACTTCCGAAAGTCGCAGGAAAGGCGAGACAGACGCAGACGACGTTGCGAGCAGACGACGTTGCAAAAGAGCAGACGACGCTCCGATAGGGGCTCGCGATCAGCCAATCAGGGCTCGGCGTTTTGACGTCACCGTTACCCCCTGCGCAAGAAGCAGACGAATTTGCCCTCCGCATAGAATCCCGATTATTCCGATTTCTATGGCTGGCTAAAGAAGAATCTATGGCTACGCAGCTGTAGACTCGCGACTATTTAATATTCTTTAGCGAGCTATAGAAGCGTGTATGTCCTTAATGCTGTAGAATTGCGACTATTCAATGTGATTTAGCCGACTATAGAGTGGTGTATGTCCCTAAATATATAGATACGCGGCCATCGAATTTTTTTTAGTCACCTCTATAGTGTTCTATGTCACCAAAGGTATAGGCATCCGACATTTCAATCTACTTTAGCCGGCTATAGAGTGATGCCTGTCTCTAAATCTATAAACTCAGGACCATTGAATTTTCGTTAGCCGTTTCTACAGTGTTTTATGTAACCAAAGCTACAGGCCCCTGACCTTTCAATATGCTTTAGCCAACTATAGAGAGGTGTATGTCCCTAAATCTATAGACCGCGAGCATTGATCTTTCTTTAGCCGGCTCAATAGCATTCTATGTCTTTCAATGTGCTTACGCCGGCTATAGAGGGATGTATGTCTCCCGAGCTATAAACTTGCGACCTTCCATCTTTTTTTAGCCGGCTCAATGGTGTTTTATATCGCTTAAGCCAGTGGTTTTCAACCATTGATGTTTCGCGGACCCCATGTAGATAGGCGGAGATGATGGAGGACCCCGTTTGGGGTGAGGGGAATAGAAAGGTTTAGACTAATCATGATAATGATTTTATAAATGGATATAACTATTTTCTAGTGTGAAGCAGACTTATCGCAATGACACACGCATGAGAGAACTCAGCCGAAAATTGAAACATTGCTTCTTAATGTGAAAAACGACAACTTATATTGCCGGGCTTGACTAATGAGACAGGGCTTCGCGGACCCCCATTTGAGAACCACTGGCTTAAGTTATAAGCCCGCAAACATTTTTTTTTTACTGCAGATGTAGGAAAGTGGAAGAGAGACATTCATGCGCTCGATCGGGGCGAGAATTTTCTTTAGCCAGGTTAACGAGACGTACGTCGCCGCGGCTACACGACCAGGATCACAAAAGCGTACTTAGCTGCCTATAGGACTATTGCAGTTTTGCCGGCTGCTTTCCCTGCGCATTGCCTTCTTTCGGCGTTGACGTCATCTCAATCTTCCGATTTTCAGCCCTAATTATCTGTCTTTTCCTGTGTATTTTGTAAATTTATGCATTTCGTAGCACGCCTTCTGCATTGTCCGCGTCCCTGCCGTGTTTGCATTTCTTTCTGCCTGCTGTATTAAATATATTTAACGCTTCTTGTGTATATCTCGGCGTTCTTGACGCGGCGTCAATGAACATAACGCCGCTGCTTACGCCACTAGAGGGGTGAGTTCTATTCTTGTCACGACGGTCTATCGCGCTATGAAGTCGTCTATTGGTCTCGAGTAAAGTCTAGAGAGGGCTGTTTAGAATTCCGATGCACATGTCATCAGTGTAGGTGCAGCAACGAAGTAGCAATCGCGACGCGAGAGCCGACTGCGCCTCGATCTGGCCGGCCGCGCTCGCTCTGTGGAAATGTTTAAGCTTGGGACTCTCGAGCACCGCTAGCTTACTGAAGATGCAAGACGCTACTTTGTCGTCGCGAATCCTTTACCCTTTGAATGGCTGCGAAACCGTTCCAGCGCCCGGCGTACCCTACGCAGCGCCCTCCAACAACAGTCCGCACAGCATCGGAACCTTCCGCCTGCGAGCGCCGGCGGTTCGTCGTCACGGGGTTCATGTTCGTGGGAGTTCCTGTTCGCGGGGTTTCAGCTCCGCTGAGGTTCATAAACTGCTCCCATTCAAGTCGTGACGATAAATCGTCGGCGCTCGCAGATTGCCAATAGGCTTAGAAAGGTCGCGATGCTGCGCAGGCGGTCGCTGACAGGCGCTGCTGCCCAGGGTACGCCGACCCCTGGAACGTTTTCGCCGGCGTTAGCAGGGCAAAGATTCTCAACGACAAAGCAGCGTCCTGCATCATCAGCAAGTTAACGCTGCTTGAGAGTCCCACGCTCACATTTCATCAGAGCGAACGCGGACAGCCAGATCGAGGCGCAGTCGTCTATCGCTTCGCGATTGCTGCGTCGATCCTCTGACTAAAGAATTGACACATTTCTCCTCAGACTTCATGAGCGTTAAATAGACGCGTCTATAGCGCGATAGAGTGTTGTGACAACAAAAAAGCTTACCCCGGCAGGGGCGTAAGCAGCGGTGCAATGTTCGTCGACGCCCGTGTCGAGAACGGCGAAATATACATAACGACACAAGTTTACAGCCAATTAGCATCGTTAGGCACGCGCCACCCTAAGTGCCGTCCTATTATCTCTCCGTTCTGCGAATTCCACAAATCAGCAAGCGCTGTGGTTAATTTTTCTTCTTTTTCTTCACATTATGAGACATTCAAGTCGTCGGAGCTTCTTGGAGCACACAGCCCCACCATGCGTCATCGTGGTGCGCAGAGATTGTAATTGATGACAGTGCTATAGACTGAACTCACGGATGAAAAACGTATTAGGGCAAAACGTTTTTAAACCATGCAACCAGAAACGCCACAACGATGCAAAGATTCCCAAAATTGAAGTTTGAAAATGCGAACTTAACAGTGTACACATAAATCAAAATTGCTTGGTATATATATATATATATATATATATATATATATATATATATATATATATATATATATTAGTCAAAGATGCGTACTATCGGAGTTACTAATACCTGATACCTGATGAAGAGCGGTCCCCGCTCGAAACGTCGTAATAAAGATCGTATTAGTAACTCCGACAGTACGCATCTTTGACTTATTAACTTTTCTCAGTTTATAGTTTTTATATCCACCTTACTTTATATATATATATATATATATATATATATATATATATATATATATATATATATATATATATATATATATAATTCATTTATTTATTTATTTGTGGACATCCTGCTCAGAAAAAGCATTCGCCGTTAATTCTTCATTTTAAATTATATTGTGGGTTACACGGCGTAAAATATGATATTTTCAAACCTGAGAAGTGCAGCTTTGGAAGTCGAAAGGCTGGCCTTCGTGGAGCTGTCCTGTTCACTCGGTAGTGACAGCAGAGTAGACGCTATGCGTGTTTGAGGCCAATCGTGTCTCCGGTTAGGGTCACGTGACAAACGTCTCGAAGCTGTTGATAACGCTGAACACGACACCTGCCTTAAGCCCAAGGCCACACATAGCATCCACTGCATTATCAACCTTGGGTCGAGCTGTCAAAAGGATATAAGTGACAGATTCTCTCGTTGTGTTCATTGTTGGTATGCCCCTGAAGGTTAGCCATTGTGATCGCACCCCCGTTCTGGCCTTGAAGGGGCTCTGCTTTTCAACTCCTCTGTTTTCTCTCTCTCCCTAAGCTGAAAGCATTGTAGAAGGTGCGCACTCGGCGGACCGAAAAATCGTAGACTTTTCATCGCTTGACTCCGCTCTCTGTGCGCATGTAACGGAAGGATCGTGACCAGAGTGTCGAACCGGAACAGAAATATTCGCCGCCATCTTGGAACTGAACTTGGAACTGAACTTTTACACGAACCGGAACTGAACCGAACCGAAATCTTCGCCGCCACCTTAGAACTGAACCGGAAGTGAACCTAAAAAAATATAACGGTAACCGGTTCAAAACGGTTCACAAAATTTTTTTTTTATTACAAATGAATTTTTTTAACACTAAAATTGGCTGCTGTACTTATAAGTAGTGATCAAATTGTCTATGCCGAATTGCAATGTATGAGAAATTGTGGGTTTTCGTGGCGCTCCTTTATTGACACTATGATTAATAATTTGTCACGTGGTCACGTGACGTCATGCTGTAAAGTAGTGTTACGTCATGTGGTCCCGTCACGTAGTCACGTCATTCACTGAGTCAAGCCGACTTAAATTGAGAAAGCCACTATAGATTGCTGCAACTCAAGAAGGTAGGGCGAGGGTAAGACGGGCCGGGGAGGACGAAGCATACGGAACGCTAAAGAGAGAAGGAGGTTTCTCCCTCTTCTCGAGCATTCCGTTCGCTTCCTCTTCCCCGGCCCGGATTACCCTCGCCCTACCTTCTTGAGTTGCAAATGACTATAGATGTATTAGCGTTGTTGACACCGTGACGTCACACGACATCAAGACTTCTTACCGCGAGTCACCTGACACCGTGACGTACTAGATTGTCATGACATCCAGCCGAGTGTTCTTGTTTATGGCAATCAGCATCCCCAAATATTCGGGTAATGGCTCGTGTTCGATAAAAGATGAGAATAGCCGAACGCTAACAATGTCTAAAGCTCAACTTATGTTTTATTCTTTGTCAACCCCAACACATGACTATGATGAACACAGATGGTACATAATTAGCGTCAGATCACTTGGCTGCTTATTCTAATATCAAGTTAAAGAAGAGAAATCTGTTTTTATACTCTTTTTTTAAGCATGCCTTTGAGTGGAGAGGAAAACTAAAGGGCTGTCGTGCAAGTTATCGATGTCAGGGATTAGCTGTTAGCGGTATTTATTGAAAGTACAAATATTGTTGCAAGACCCAGTTTACGTGTACACATCACTGAAGCACCCAAACCTATTTTTGTTTTAGCTGAACTCTTTCGAAAAATTATCCCCGAGAATAGAAGCATTGAAATGACCAAATGTGACTTACTAACGCGGCGATCAATAGAACTACAAGTTTGTACGGGAGGGATACATAAAAATAAAATCTTAGTGGCTTTAGAAGGACACCCGAACTTCGGTGGCCGCTCTATATTTCATAAAAGTGTAGTTCTCAAGTTCTTCCCCAAACATTGACCATGTCCATATTTTGTTTGAACCACTCAATTTCTGAGTGCAGCATTAAAAAAAAAAATTAAGGATTACTGTTAACAAAGTTTTCAAATACAATCGTCAAATTAACATGCCAAAACGCGGGAGGGAGTCCCTCAGGAAAAATAGGTATTCTCTGGGAGAGCATCGAAAAAGATTTATAAAAAAAAGGGTAGGGGGATGTAAAAACAGACTGGGTTGTAAAGGTTCCTCTGCTCTGCATCTTCGGAACAGACCAGAAACTGTGGTCCCGGAAAATACTTTGTTAGCAAAAACACTGCTACCAGAAAGCGCGTTTTCGTGGTGCCAGACGCTCGCGCCGTTCCCTACAACGCTGCACCAAGCAGGAATAATATGCGTCCGCACTGAGCGCGAACCTTCTGCAGAGTGCATTTTGCGCAACCGAATTTGATTTTCTCAGCAAGAACAAATCGCAATGATCACCGGCATAAAGTGCTATGACGTCGCGCGCAAGCCATGTTAAACAGTTCATGTTTCTAATGATCCACAATGTTCTCAAGACTATCAAAAGTTGATGTTCAAATTGGAGGATCGGTGGCCGTGTGGGCTAGTGCACACCAGCTCGGAGCACGTGCAGCGAAAACTCGCTCTGCAGAACCCAGAGATCCTGGGCTCAATCCCTACCACTGCCCGTTTCGATCTGGTTGAGCATCGTAGGCGTGCGGTTGTGTATCACTCCAGCGTGGTGCACGTTAAAGACTCCAGGCTAGCGTTTGTACTGCACTGGCTAAATTGATGATCTACAGCGAGTAACTCGTCGCAACTTTGAAATGGCTAGTACAGTCTAATATTATGGTGCCCGAAGCACGCCTTCGACTGGTGTGTTTAGCGTCCTATCACGCCCATAGATCAAAAGCGGTCCCGAAGTGGCAACGAACGACGTCAAAGAACCTAAAGTGTCATGCTGTTGCATATCTCGATCCTGGCGGTTGGTCGTATAAATGCTAACGAGATGCTGCGAGTAGCCCAAGCGAACGCGAGTGTCGCTGTCGTCACGGCAACCCAACTCCTGGCTGCCGAAGCTTCTGTGGACTGCAACACTGGAGAGCAAGCTGCAGCAGAACAGGCGTCTGCCACAAACACCGCAGCTGTTGGCACGCCGCCAGGATTGCTGCTGAAGACAGCACGACACTTCTCTGACGTCATGAGGCGGAAATCGAGGGACCACATTTTTGTACGCCGTGAATACACCAGTCGGATCGATACCCGTCGAGGAGTCAAATATGTCAACATACCGACCCAGGTAGCACCGAATTCTGGGCCAAAACTTGGCTTTCGTCTTGGAGTTTAGGACATTGAAAAGCCCAAAGAAGCCAAGGTAGAGCCAAACCTCACCTCCCTTGGCAACAGTCTGGGTATTTCGGCCCTAATTCACCAAAGAAATGCCAAACTTAGCCTTCACTGCCTGTTAGTTCGGCTGTCACCTGGCATCTTTGGGCCTAAATCGCCTAACAAATGCCAGAGTTAGGCTTACTACCCGGTAGTTCGGTAGATATTTGGCATTTTCGGGCCGAAATCGCCAAACTAATGCCAAGGTTAGGCTTCACTTTTTGATAGTTCGGCTGTCATCTGGCACCTTCGGGCCAAAATTGCCACTGATGTGCCAGAGTTAGGATTACTACCTTGTAGTTCGGTTGACATCTGGCACCTTCGGGCCAAAGTCGCCACGGATGTGCCAGAGTTAGGCTCACTACCTTGTAGTTCGGTTGATATCTGGAATCTTTGGGCCCAAATCGCGAAACAAGTGCCAAAGTTAGGCTTCGCTTCCCGATAGTTCGGCTGTCATCTGGCAGCTACGGGCCAAAGTCGCCAAACAAGTGCCAAAGTTAGGCTTCGCTTCCCGATAGTTCGGCTGTCATCTGGCAGCTACGGGCCAAAGTCGCCAAACAAGTGCCAAAGTTAGGCCTCGCTTCCCGATAGTTCGCCTGTCATCTGGCAGCTACGGGCCAAAGTTGCCAAACAAGTGCCAAAGTTAGGCTTCGCTTCCCGATAGTTCGGCTGTCATCTGGCAGCTACGGGCCAAAGTCGCCAAACAAGTGCCAAAGTTATGCCTCGCTTCCCGATAGTTCGGCTGTCATCTGGCAGCTACGGGCCAAAGTCGCCAAACAAGTGCCAAAGTTAGGCTTCGCTTCCCGATAGTTCGGCTGTCATCTGGCAGCTACGGGCCAAAGTCGCCAAACAAGTGCCAAAGTTAGGCTTCGCTTCCCGATAGTTCGGCTGCCATCTGGCAGCTACGGGCCAAAGTCGCCAAACAAGTGCCAAAGTTAGGCCTCGCTTCCCGATAGTTCGGCTGTCATCTGGCAGCTACGGGCCGAAGTCGCCAAACAAGTGCCAAAGTTAGGCTTCGCTTCCCGATAGTTCGGCTGTCATCTGGCAGCTACGGGCCAAAGTCGCCAAACAATTGCCAAAGTTAGGCCTCGCTTCCCGATAGCTCGGCTGTCATCTGGCAGCTACAGGCCAAAGTTGCCAAACAAGTGCCAAAGTTAGGCTTCGCTTCCCGATAGTTCGGCTGTCATCTGGCAGCTACGGGCCAAAGTCACCAAACAAGTGCCAAAGTTAGGCCTCGCTTCCCGATAGTTCGGCTGTCATCTGGCAGCTACGGGCCAAAGTCGCCAAACAAGTGCCAAAGTTAGGCTTCGCTTCCCGATAGTTCGGCTGTCATCTGGCAGCTACGGGCCAAAGTCGCCAAACAAGTGCCAAAGTTAGGCCTCGCTTCCCGATAGTTCGGCTGTCATCTGGCAGCTACGGGCCAAAGTTGCCAAACAAGTGCCAAAGTTAGGCCTCGCTTCCCGATAGTTCGGCTGTCATCTGGCAGCTACGGGCCAAAGTCGCCAAACAAGTGCCAAAGTTAGGCCTCGCTTCCCGATAGTTCGGCTGTCATCTGGCAGCTACCGGCCAAAGTCGCCAAACAAGTGCCAAAGTTAGGCCTCGCTTCCCGATAGTTCGGCTGTCATCTGGCAGCTACGGGCCAAAGTCGCCAAACAAGTGCCAAAGTTAGGCTTCGCTTCCCGATAGTTCGGCTGTCATCTGGCAGCTACGGGCCAAAGTCGCCAAACAAGTGCCAAAGTTAGGCCTCGCTTCCCGATAGTTCGGCTGTCATCTGGCAGCTACGGGCCAAAGTCGCCAAACAAGTGCCAAAGTTAGGCTTCGCTTCCCGATAGTTCGGCTGTCATCTGGCAGATACGGGCCAAAGTCGCCAAACAAGTGCCAAAGTTAGGCTTCGCTTCCCGATAGTTCGGCTGTCATCTGGCAGCTACGGGCCAAAGTCGCCAAACAAGTGCCAAAGTTAGGCTTCGCTTCCCGATAGTTCGGCTGTCATCTGGCAGCTACGGGCCAAAGTCGCCAAACAAGTGCCAAAGTTAGGCCTCGCTTCCCGATAGTTCGGCTGTCATCTGGCAGCTACGGGCCAAAGTCGCCAAACAAGTGCCAAAGTTAGGCTTCGCTTCCCGACAGTTCGGCTGTCATCTGGCAGCTACGGGCCAAAGTCGCCAAACAAGTGCCAAAGTTAGGCCTCGCTTCCCGATAGTTCGGCTGTCATCTGGCAGCTACGGGCCAAAGTCGCCAAACAAGTGCCAAAGTTAGGCTTCGCTTCCCGATAGTTCGGCTGTCATCTGGCAGCTACGGGCCAAAGTCGCCAAACAAGTGCCAAAGTTAGGCCTCGCTTCCCGATAGTTCGGCTGTCATCTGGCAGCTACGGGCCAAAGTGGCCAAACAAGTGCCAAAGTTAGGCTTCGCTTCCCGATAGTTCGGCTGTCATCTGGCAGCTACGGGCCAAAGTTGCCAAACAAGTGCCAAAGTTAGGCTTCGCTTCCCGATAGTTCGGCTGTCATCTGGCAGCTACGGGCCAAAGTCGCCAAACAAGTGCCAAAGTTAGGCTTCGCTTCCCGATAGTTCGGCTGTCATCTGGCAGCTACGGGCCAAAGTTGCCAAACAAGTGCCAGAACCATACTGCCTTGGAGTTCGGCTGATGAGGTATTTGATGTACTCGGGTGGTCTTCATCTTAATTAAATAGAAATCAAGTTTTATTTGGCTGGC
The DNA here is from genome assembly GCF_016920785.2 of Ixodes scapularis. Classification (NCBI taxonomy): domain Eukaryota; kingdom Metazoa; phylum Arthropoda; class Arachnida; order Ixodida; family Ixodidae; genus Ixodes; species Ixodes scapularis. Next base: position 104,280,594 of record NW_024609880.1, on the reverse strand, counting down.
CACTTTATCTTAGTTTGCTGACCCGACTTTTTGCACTGGGATCTAGTCGCGGAGATGCTGAGCCAATCAACGGCGTTCGGAGCGAGAGTTTTTGAAAAGCGACTTGCCAACGAAGACGTTGGACTCGCTCATCGCGCACGCCAGAGTGACCATCTAATTATTTTTCGTTTTGCGATGCGATTTAGTCGCACCGCGCGACTGCTTACATCCCCGGTGTGAATGCGCCTTTACTGAAAGTAATCGAGGTAGCGCTGCGCGAGACTGATGTGCGCACGTCTCCTCAACAAATATTATTATTTGTGATGCGCTCCTAGTTTCACCAGCACAAAAGCCATGGGAGGCCACTGCCAGCGAGTCGGGAGAGAAATAATTGAGGCCTATCGGATGGCGACAAGCCTGCAAAACATAAGCACCCCTTCCATTTCGCTCTCAAGAAAAGAGATTATCTTTCTGAGGCACAAAATGGAAGCCGAATGCTGACAGACTTGGCAAGGGGACAAGGTCACCGGCAGAAGCGGCCTTTCCTTTCGTTCCGTTCAATTTCATCCCAGAGAAGGGCTGGGATTCCCCCGTCCCTTATTTCCCTACTGTTGAACAGGTGGAGATACACTCTCTCCCCTGTAGCTTTGGCTGTACAGCAGAGTTTTTTTTTGTTTTTTTTTATAAGTTGTTTTCGGTTTTTTTTTTTTTTTTTTTTTTTTTTTTTTTTTTTTAAGGCGTCGAAAATGCAGAGGGAGCTTAGCTCCGTTGTTGATGCCCCTTCGACCTCGCCTTTTGCAAATCCTCCCCACCTGCTTTTTTTGTCTTCGTGTGGCTGTCACCGAGCGCGACACCCGCTTGAAGCAAATCAAAAGGGTGGAGCGAAACGCGTGACCTCTCTATGTAGGACGCGTAGGACAAAAACGTTTGGACGAAAAGTTGTCACGTGACTCTCTCTGTCAAGCTGATGGGATCTCTGGGGCTGTTGTTTTCGCTGTTTGCCTAGTTGTACAAATAGGCGGGCCACGTAGGTTCGGTTTTCGAAATGCGCTCTTCAGTGTTCTGTTGCTTTCGAGCGTTGCAGACGCCGCCGTGTTTTTTCGTCGTAAACGGCCGGAATACGTCCATGCCAATTTTTTGGTAACAGGCGTTTTTTTCACCGGAGTGAAAAAAACGCCTGTTACTTCGACAAAAACTGCTCTTCGCCGACGTAGAAACGTCAGCTGAATTTGTGCAACCTTCTTTCTTGAGTGTGTTTGTGGGGTGCCTGATTTGGATTATGCATCTTTCAAGGACTACGTGATATTGATTTTTTATTAGTAAGTACACTGCGAGCATGCTTCTGATAGTCGTCCTTCTTTCCTCTCAATCTCCGCAGTTTTTTGTGTGATGAGTTTTGATTGGCATGAGGACAGTGCTAATTCTGTTTTATAATTTGCTTTTCGTTTTACAGAAAAGGGTGACCTTTGTAAATATGTCGAGAATACACTGTGTGTAATGATAGTGGTTTAATAAACTTCTGGGAGCGTTCGAAAAAGGTTTGTTTGTCCGTATATGTGATTGGATATGCAACAAATGATATGCAACGTACACATACTTGCACGACGTTCGGTCAATACGGAGCAGACGCATCGTACAGTATTCGCACAATATTGCGCGAACGCTAGGCCGGGGCAAAACGGCTGTACGTCAATACCTGCCGGATATCAAACGGTGGTGCAAAACTGGACGTGTGAGTGATATTGGAACCGACTTTCGGCCGGCACTGGCACGATACTGCAAAGTATTGCCGTGCTGCTTGGGAACGGAGGTGATGACATCTGACCATCATGTTTCCAACGCTTATATAATTTAATTCTTTTCTGGGGCGCGTGAAAGAGAACTTCTGTGACACACCAGAGATATTCCAAACTTGGGCAGGCCTCTTGTCTTTCTTGGCACTTATTTGGCACTTCAGTGGGTAGGCAGAGAAGAGCCACACATCGGCATGTCCCGAATCGCCAAATACAGATTTACTGCGGCAGTTATGGCTCAAGTATGGCACTACATTGGCACTCCTGTGGCGGACCAGAGGAAAGCCAAACTTTGGCACGTCCCAAATACCGAAATCAGGCGTTGCTCTGGCAGTTATGGCTGAAGTATGGCACCAACTTTGGCGCTCCTCTGGCGGAGCAGAAAAAAGCCAAACTTTGGCATGTCTAAAATGCCCAAATTAGGCGTTGTTCTGGCAGCTATGGCTGAAGTATGGCACCAACTTTGGCGCTCCTCTGGCGGACCAAAGAAAAGCCAAACTTTGGCACGTCCCAAATACCGAAATTAAGCGTTGCTCTGGCAGTTATGGCTGAAGTATGGCACCAACTTTGGCGCTCCTCTGGCAGACCAGAGAAACGCCAAACCTTGGCATGCCCCGAATTCCCAGATTAGGATTTACTATGGCAGTTATGGCTCAAGTATGGCACCAACTTTGGCACTCCTCTGGCGTACCAGAGAAGAGCCAAACTTTGGCATGTCCCAAATACCGAAATTAGGCGTTGCTCTGGCAGTTATGGCTGAAGTATGGCACTTACTTTGGCGCTCTTCTGGCGGACCAGACAAACGCCAAACCTTGGCATGACCCAAATTCCCAGATTAGGATTTACTATGGCAGTTATGGCTCAAGTATGGCACCAACTTTGGCACTCCTCCGGCGTACCAGAGAACAGCCAAACTTTGGCATGCCCTAGGATCGCCCAGCTAAGGCTATAGTTAGGCATCGTACTTTGGCACTGATGAGTGCCATGGTGCACTCAACCTAACTGCGCCAAAGTTGGACACTTATGTTTGCCAGACCTTTGCCCAAGTTGGGCATTCCTCTGGCGTGTTACCTGGGGCTATATATGGAAGCAAATACGGCCAGATATCGCCATATAAGTGGGCAAATACTGCCAGATGTGGCCATATAGGTGCGTAAATACGGCGGTGGCAATCAGTTCGTCGAACGACGTTTCATGGACAAATCGTTTCGTCGACACTGCGATGTTTCATCGACAGATCGTTTCGTGGAAACGAGGACCCGCTCGTTTCATCGACAGATGTTGCGACGTTTCGTCGACAGCTCGCTCTGCCCGCTCCTGGCTCCGCCAGCGGCGCGCAGCCTTGTGTTGGATGGATGGATGGATGAAAGATGGCCGACTGGGCCAAGTATGGCGAACCAGTGCGCAGCCATCTTGCCTCACCAACTTAAACTATCGCAATATTTTTTTCGCTTATCCTTTTTTTTTGGGGGGGGGGGGGGGGGGCGGGGGGGGGGGGGGGGGCTCGCCGATTGCACTGATTTCGGAACTTACGATTTGAATGGTTTCGCTCGTGTCTTTGCCCGAACGTTCGGGGAAACGTTGTCAAAGCCGGGAAATTTTGTTATCGACTAGTGTCCTTTCTCAAATTAGATTTTTAACATTCAACAATATGCGCTGCTCTTGAGGGCTACGCTTTCGGCAGCATACGTGATCGAGGTGTCTGTACGTCATCGAATGCAACCCTTCGCGGGCTGGCCGCCGGCACTCCGACTGTTTTGAAAAAGTAGCAGGATCGTTTCCAGAGCAAGCGTGTTTCCGCGCGTCGCGTCTATTGGCAGAATCCTCAAGAGCCACCTGAACAGAGCATAGATAGTCCACACGTCAAAACACTGAAGCTCTTAAAAACATTAAAAAGAAAATAAACGAGGCCTGTTTGCGGTGCACGCAGCCTTTCTACCCTTGAAAATTGCATAAAATCGGTTTTCAAGCTAATTGGCATCTGGTCTTAGCCGCTAGCCATAAACTTTGAAGGAGACTGAGCATTTTCCTACGCGTGGTTTACTTTTACGGTGATAAAACACGGTTTTTTTCTCCTGCGAACACTAGGTATTCAACGTTCTGTACTTACCAGACCGCATACGATTTTTAGTCTTTAGCATATTTAGCTTCTGGATAATTAATAACACAATAGTTCTGCATGTGTTATGCCTGTACTGAAATTTTGCATGCAGATAAACCAATATGTGACCAAAGAACGTTAGATTTGGAAGCCGCTCTTTTATGAAAAGAGCTACGAACTTGCCCCAGGTATCTGTCTGCTGGCATCGATAAAAGAACAATTTAATGTCGCGTGTGAGGGCCAGTCGGCTGCTGCAGACAGATCTCGTCTAGTGGTACTACCGCCTCCAAGGCCTTGCATGTGGCGGCTGCTCGAGAGAAGCTATATCATGCCAACTATGGTTTACTTTGTGTAATACGACTAAACTTGGTGTACTGTTTTATTTATCTGTTACCAATTCTCGTGTTTATTTATTTATATATTTTTTGCATTGCAATGTTTTGTTTTTTTAGGTTTACTCGCGGGCAGCGTGCTCCCTCCCGGTAGTGCGAGTGTTATTGGTTTTCATGCTTTTGTTATTTATTTTTATTTGACATTGTTTACAGCCTCCTTATTGTGTAATGTCCTTTTTAATCGGCCCTTAAGGATAAATGACGATGAAACGAGTGTGACTAAACAGTTTTTTTCGCGTATAAGTCGCAGTAGCCAGTAAAACACTGAATCACTTTTCCTTTTGAATAATTGAGGGTAATGAACATGCTTAATTTCAATTGAAATATTAGGGTTGTAATGTTGCAATAAAAGGCTGCAGCTGTATTTTTGTTAAAAAATAACCAATATGAAGGGAAAAAAAACAGTGTTTACGCCCTTTTCGGCAACCCACCATTGGATTGAAGTTTTGCTTTGTGCCTACGCATATTTTTCTCCACCGCTTTTCATCTTCCAGTAACTTTCGGTTCTATAAACGGGCATCGGAACTTGCAAATATCCGAATAGGCCGCGCGCGAAGTCCTGCGCGCTCTTGCTTTTCCATCTGACACGGATGAGAGCGAGAGGGTAGCGCAGTTGCTCCCCTTGGAGAGCAACTGCGCTAGAAATCGTCTTTTTCATCTGTTACAAGCGCTTGCACCTTAAGTTTCCGGCATCCCTTTCGGAACCGCAAAAAAAAAAAAAAAAAAGGTTTGTCGACGAAACGTTTTACGGTGGTGCGGTCGACGAAACGACTGTCGACGAAACGTCACTCTGTCGAAGAAAAGTGTGTCTATGAAACGTGTGTCCACGAAAAGTTGTCCACGAAACGTAATTCCACGAAACGAGTTTCGACGAAATGATAGGGACCCTAAATACTGCCATATACGCCTGCAAATATAGCACCTAGTAATGATATGCGTGTATGGGCCCGTTTCAGTCGTGCAAGCAATAAGTCATATGTACTCGCCAAGACACTAGTTGATTGATCGATATTACATGAGTCTCAAGTAATTGGTTAACTATTGTTAACATCCTTAAAGTGAATGTACTCCAGGTATTTCGACCAGCTAATCATTTGCGCATTTTGAACATTGAAACACAAATGAAATTTGGTTGTATGTTTGACGTGTGACAATATGACGAAGTGCATAAGATCGGAAACTGAGTAAATCAAATAATGGATTTTAGATCGCAGCTCTTAGGCGCCCGTTTCCGACTTAAGCGGTTTCGGCGTAGCCATCGGTACAACCGCCCAGCTAAATTTAGCGAGAAATTTAATTGGTACTTATGTCACGTGAGGTCGAATCTCCCGCTAAATCTAGCAGTGAAACTAATTTTGTCCGTGTTTCCCCGCTATATTGAGCGGTGATACACGACAAAAACCGTTCGCGCAGCATCGCAACCTTCCGTTTTCCAGCGTCTGTGATTCATCGTGTGTTGAATGTCGGAAGATGTCTTTTATGTGTAATTGTTTCGTAAAAAGTTTGAAATTTAAAAACGCGAACCTAACAGTGTACACGTAATTTTAAATTTATTGGTAAAAATATTTACATATTTAATTATCGATTTATTTTGGGACATGTTGCGCAAAACAATAGTCGCGCTTATTTTATTTACAATTATAATAAGGGTTATACGGCGTAAAACATAATATCTTCAAACTCGCATCGTTTTGTGTCACTTTCGAGCTGGACAGCTTTTTTGGAAGTTCAAAAGCTGAACTTCACAGAGCTGTGTGTTTACTCGGTATTCACAGCAGGGTAGACGCTATGCATGTTTTAGGCCGATCGTGTCTCCGGTTAGGGTCACGTGACTAGACTCTAGAAACTGGTGATAAAGCAGAACACGGCACCTGCTTGAAGCCCAAGGCCACACGTAGCATTCACTGCACTATCAACCTTGGGTACAAGTGACAAATCCGCTCGTTGTGGTCGTTGACGCCCCATAAGATAAGCCTTTTGCCTCTGCACTCCCGTTTTGGCCTTTCCTTCTCTCCTTTTCTTTCTCTCCCTAAGCTGAAAGCGTGGTAAAAGGTACGTGGTCGCGTGGTTTGACGGATGACGCATTAGCCGTTGGCAATCTCCAAATGCGTTCTGCCGGGCCAAGTTTGGCGTGTGCTGCACTCGGGCGGCGGAGAAGAGCTCACTGCAAAAACCGGCAGGTGCGGAGAAAAGCTCACCGGCCTTTGAGCGGATGCGGAGAGAAGCTCACCGATTTTTTTTAGCTTAGCAGATTCTGCGTCAAACATGACAATTTAACACGATTTGCATTCGTCACTTCATTAAAAATATGTCCTCTTTTTTGTAATATTCTTGAAGTTCATTGGGCATATTTACTAACTCCTCAAAAATTAGTTATCACCCATTTTGTATATTAATGAAGCCGCAAGGTATAAAATCAGTACATCGTACACCTTCAGAAAAAGTGACAATTTATTGACAAATGACAGTGCGCCGTCGGTAGCTTTGTAAAAATAGAGGTTTGTTCTTTGCAAACTAATATGAATAGCGGTGTGTGAACTGCTTCAGCTTCAAAGGTTGTGTAGTGCCTGATAGACAAGTATTTGTTTGTTGATGTAATCTGTGGCGGCTACACTGATTTCTTTCCGCTAATTTCACTAACAAAACTTTAGTTGCGAGAACAGCTCCGTCCTATCGTGTTTGTTGTCTTCACTCCGTCGTCGTCATTTGAGGGGTTTTCCTCGTGTATAGCATTTACCAACTCTCCCTATTCGCTAACTTAAAGAGGACTACTCCTCATATAGGTCACGAGTAACAGGTGCCAGTGTGCAGCACGGAAGGTCATGACTGGCTGTCACAGTAGTGGCATGCTGTAATTTATTTTATTACGTTATTTAAACATAACGCGTTTTCGTTTCCGTACACATATTTTTTTCCTTGTAGCCTGTATGTTTCTCCGTCGCTGGTTCGGTTGCTGCAAAGGCACGTGTACGTGCACGTTGTTTTTCTTCTGTTAGTTTCTTCCTAGTTAGCTCAACCTCTCTCGGTTCGCGAGCGGTGGTGTACGTGATTCATGTTTTGTGTCTCTCTTACTTTTTCCAACCTCAAAGTCACCCGCACTGCGTCCAAAATCTTAAGCTCCATTTGTGTATTGGTAAACTTTTCTCGCCTGCAAGGTCACCCTTAGCAGGACAGAAGTTGTTGACGTAGGGGCCTCCTGTTTTAGCTATGTCTTACTTTTTCTAACTTCAACATGGCGGCCATGCAGTGTCAGAGGTGCGGTGTCTACGTGGTTCTCCCTTTTTGTGTGAACTAGTTTGTGTGCTTTTGGTTTGTGCTACTTTCACTGCGACCCCGTGCGTGAACAAGCGTCCGCGAGTGCCGGCCGCGAGCGCCCGACGCCGTTAAAAAAAAGCCTACTGGACCCCAGCACCAGTCCGCTCTTCGGGGGGAAAGCCGCCGCCGCGTACTCCAGGGAACCCGAGCCGCCGCATCGCATCTCCGAGACCGACCACCCGCTGCCCCGGAAGGACCGCCGCTTCGAGGGTCGCTCTACGTGTGTCCTCTCTGTGGATAGACTGCCGCCGTGCTCCCCGGTCAACTGTATGTTGCTTCAATTTTGAACTTTCCTTTCGACCGTCGCTCATTGGACTCTTACTTTCGTCTTGACCTTTGTACACGCGTACTTAACTGGATGTGTAACCTATTTCTCTGTGCTTAACTCAACACGTTTGTCGCTCGTAGCAGCACTGTCTCGTAAAATGTACGTTCTGTTCTTTTAAATTCCCTTTATATGTTTGTTTCGAGCCTATGAACACTGTTTTGTTGTTGCTATCTTATAGCACGCCTCCGTCTCATTCTCTGGGTTTGCTTACCGGCTACGCCGGGCATCGAACGACCACCCCCTTATTGTCAGGTCTCGGTGATTACCTCCCGTCGTCGCCGGGCTCGTGACAATTAACTGGCGTCCGCGACAGGACGTTCGATGCGCAGGAAACGTGGTGACTGGAGAGGGAGACGAGTTCTGGAAATGTGCCGCGTTGTTTGAGGCGTACGGTGCATGAACGGGATTTCCTTTTGTGAGCGCCTGTTTGGGTTGTTGAAAGTGTTTCGGAGATAGAAGCATGGAAATGGAAAAGTCGCTTGCGATGGGTAGTCAGCTGGGCCTGGCAGGCGCTGAGCTCAGAAAATGGGTAGAAGATAAGCAGCGAGAGGACCGAGCGTTAAAAAAAAAGCGAATTATAAACAGTGGTATTTAAGGCGGTCTTTGAAACTGAGTTCAATGAACAAAAAACTTTTAGCTTATAAAACACTCATTCGTCCGTTGATGGAATACGCATGCGAAATTTGGAATCCTCATATTCTTAAAGATGTGCTAAAGCTAGAAACGGTGCAACAACTCGCTTTGCGTTTTATTTTTTCCAAATATCGTCGACTGGATTCACCTACGGCACTGTATTCAAAAACCAACTTTCCATTACTTAAGATGAGGCGTAGAGAAAAAAATATTTAAATTCTTATATATGATTATTAATGGCTTATTGCAGAAAGATAAGACAGCTTACTTAGTTCCTGACCGAGTCGAGAATAACTCGGAACAAACACAGTCGCGCAATTCATCAGCCCCGGTTCTTCAAGGACTGTTTCAGATACTCATTCTTTCCAGATACCATAAGTGACTGGAATCTTCTTTCGGAGCAAGCTGCGGTATGCCAATACCTTCAAGCTTTTTCTTCTTATACAGCATCTTGCGAAATTTGAAATAAATGTTTTTTGTTTGTATTGTTTTCCGCCAACGCATTATAGCCCATGACGGGTCTATATTGTTATCTTTCATTGTCAAAGTATTTTTTGTGATTACTTGGTGATATCTTTCGTAGTACCTTTTCAAGTGTGTGCTGCTCTTGTAGCCGTTGTTATTTTTGGTTTTTTTGCACACTTGTATACCCACCTTATCATAGTCTCAATAGAGGCTGATAGTATTTTTTAAATAAATAAATACGTGGAGCAACTTCACTTTAAGGATGTTAACAATAGTTAACCAACTACATGAGACTCTGGCAATATAGATCAATCAACTAGTGTCTTGGCAAGTACATATGACTTATTGCTTGCACGACTGAAACAGGCCCATATACCTATTAGGGGCTATTTTGCACGCGTATATGGCAGTATTTACGCACTTATATGGCCACATCTGCCAGTATTTGCAAACTTCTATGGCGGTATCTGGCCGTATTTGCTCCCATATATAGCGGTATATTGCCATATTTGACTCCTCGGCGCATATCCGATCCGACTGGTGTATTCACGGAGTACAAAAAAGTGGTCCCTCGATTTCCGCCTCATGACGTCAGAGAAGTGTCGTGCTGTTTCCAGCAGCGATCCTGGCGGCGTCCCAACAGCTGCGGTGTTTGTGGCAGACGCCTGTTCTGCTGCAGGTTGCTCTCCAGTGCTGCAGTCCACAGAAGCTTCGGCAGCCAGGAGTTGGGACGCCGTGACGACAGCGACACTTGCGTTCGCTTGCGCTACTCGCAGCTTCTCGTTGGCATTTCTTCGACCAACCGCCAGGATCGAGATATGCAACAGCATGACACTTTGGCTTCTGTGACGTCATTCGTTGGCACTTCGGGACCGCTTTTGATCTATGGGCGTGATAGGACGCTAAACACTCCAGTCGAAGACGTGCTCCGGGAACCATAATATCAGACTCTACTAGCCATTTCAAAGTTGCGACGAGTTACTCGCTGTAGATGAGCAATTTAGCCAGTGAAGTAAAACCGCTAACCTGGGGTCTTTAACGTGCACCACGCAGTAGTGATACACAGCCGCACGCCTACGATGCTGATTCAGATCAAAACGGGCAGTGGTAGGGATATAACCCAGGATCCCTGGGTTCTGCAGAGCGAGTTTTCGCTCCACGTGCTCCGAGCTGGTGTGCGCTAGCCCACACGGCCACCGATCCTCCAATTTGAACATCAACTTTTGATAGTCTTGAGAACATCGTGGTTCACCAGAAACATGAACTGTTTAGCATGGCATCCGCGCGACGTCATCGCACTCTATGCTGGTGATCATTCCGTTTTGTTCTTGCTGAGAAAATCAAATTTGGTCGTGCAAAATGCACTCCGCAGAAGGTTCGCGCTCAGTGCGGACGCATATTATTCCTGCTTGGTGCAGCGTTGTAGGGAACGCCGCGAGCGTCTGGCACCACGAAAACGCGCTTTCTGGTAGCAGTGTTTTTGCTAATAAAGTATTTTCCGGGACCACAGTTTCTGGTCTGTTCCGAATATGCAGAGCAGAGGAACCTTTACAACACAGTATATTTTTACATCCCCCCGACCCTTTTTTTTTTAAATCTTTTTCGATGCTCTCCCAGAGAATACTTATTTTTCCTGAGGGACTCCCTCGTGCGTTTTGGCGTGTCAATTCGACGATTGTATTTGTGAAATTTGTTCACAGTAATCCTTAATTTTTTTTAATGCTGCACTCAGAAATTGAGTGGTTCAAACAAAATACGGACATGGTCAAAGTTTGGGGAAGAACTTGAGAACTACACTCCTGTGAGATTTAGAGCGGCCAACAAAGTTCGGCTGTCCTTCTAAAGCCATTAAGATTTTTTTTTTTTTTTTTTATGTATCCCTCCCGTACAAACCTGTAGTTCTATTGATCGCCAGATTATTAAGTCTCATTTAGTCATTTCAATGCTTCTATTTTCGGGGATTACTTTCTGAAACAGTTCTGCAAAAACAAAAACATGTTTGGGTGCTTCAGTGATGTGTGCACGTAAAATGGGTCTTGCAACGATTTTTGTTCTTTCAATAAATACCGCTAACAGCTAATCCCTGACATCTATAACTTGGAAGAAAGCCATTTATTTTCCTCCCCGCTGAAAGGCTGGCTAAAAACAAAGAGTGTATAAAAACAGATTTCTCTTTCTCAACTTGATATTAGAACAAGCGGCAAAGTGATCTGACGCTAATTATATTATACCAGCAGTGTTCATCGTAGTCATGTGCTGGGGTTGACAAAGAATAAAGCATAGGATGAGCTTTAGGTATTCGAGCTCGGGTATTCTCATCTTTTATCGAACATGAGCCATTACTCGAATATTTGGCAATGCTGATTGCCACAAACCCGAGCACTCGGCTCGATCTCATGCCAGTATAGTATATGACGGTGTCAGGTGGCTAGCGGTGAGAAGTCGTGAAGCCCTTTGATGTCACGGTGTCAACAACGCTATTTCATCTATAGTCATGTGCAACTCAAGAAGGTAGGGCGAGGGTAATTCGGGCCGGGGAAGAGGGAAAAACCTCCTTCTCTCTTTAGCGTTCCGTATGCTTCCTCCTCCCCGGCCCGTCTTACCCTCGCCCTACCTTCTTGAGTTGCAAAAAACTATAGTGAGGTTCTCAATTTAAGTCGATTTGACTCAGTGAGTGACGTAACTACGTGACGGGACCACATGACGTAACATTACTCGACAGCATGACTTCACGTGACCACGTGACAAATGATTAATCATAGTGCCAATATAAGAGCGCCACGTAAACCCGCAATTTCTCATACATTGCAATTCGGCATAGACAAATTGATCACTACTTATAAATACAGCAGCCAATTTTAGTGTTTAAAACATTCATTTTGTAATAAAGAAAACTTGCTGTGAACCGTTTGGGACCGGTTACCGCTATATTTTTCTTAGGTTCACTTCCGGTTCAGTTCCAAGATGGCGGCGAAGATTTCGGTTCGGTTTTGTTCCGGTTCGTATAGACGTTTGGTTCCAAGATGGCGGCGAAGATTTCGGTTCCGGTTCGATACTCTGGTCACGATCCTTCCGTTACATGCGCACAGAGAGCGGAGTCAAGCGATGAAAAGTCTACGATTTTTCAGTCCGCCGAGTGCGCAACTTCTAGAATGCTTTCAGCTTAGGGAGAGAGAGAAAACAGAGGAGTTGAAAAGCAGAGCTCTTTCAAGGCCAGAACGGGGGTGCGATCACAAAGACTATAGTCTTCAGTGGCACACCAACAATGAACACAACGAGAGAATGCGTCACTTATTATATCCTGTTGACAGCTCGACCCAAGGTTGATAGTGCAGCGGATGCTATGTGTGGCCTTGGGCTTCAGGCAGGTGCCGTGTTTAGCGTTATCACCAGCTTCGAGACTGTTGTCACATGACCCTAACCGGAGACGCGATTAAACTCAAACACGCATAGCGTCTACTCTGCTGTCACTACCGAGTGAACAGGACAGCTCCACGAAGGCCAGCCTTTGGACTCCCGAAGCTGCACTTCTCAGAAGTGACGCAAAACGGGGCAGGTTTGAAGATATCATATTTTACGCCGTGTAACCCACATTATCATATAAATGAAGAATTAATGGCGAATACTTTCTTGATATGATGTCCACAAATATATATATATATATATATATATATGTATATATATATATATATAGGTGAAGTGAGGTAGATATAAAAACAACAAACTGAGAGAAGTTAATAAGTCAAAGATGCGTACTGTCGGAGTTACTATAATACAAAGTTTATTACGACGTTTCGAGCGGGGACCGCTTTTCATCAGGTATCAGGTATTAGTAACTCCGACAGTACGCATCTTTGACTAATATATATATATATATATATATATATATATATATATATATATATATATATATATATATATATATATATATATATATATATATATATATATATATATATATATATATATATATTCTTTTTTTTTTACCAACCAATTTTTAATTATGTGTACACTGTTAAGGTCGCATTTTCGAACTTTTTGGAATCTTTGCATCGTTGTGGCATTTATGGTTGCATGGTTTAAGAAATTTTTGCCGTAATACGTTTTTCATCCGTGAGTTCAGTCTATAGCTATGGCATCAATTACAATCTACGCACCACGATGACGCATGGTGGGACTGAGTGCTCCTAGAAGCTCCGACGACTTTAATGTCTCATAATTTGAAGAAAAAGAAGAAAAATTAACCACAGCTCTTGCTGATTTGTGGGATTCGCAGAACAGAGAGATAATAGGACGGCACCTAGGGTGGCGCGTGCCTAACGGTGTTAATTGGCTGTGAACTTGTGTCTTTGTGTATATTTCGCCGTTCTCGACACAAGCGTCCACGGACATTGCACCGCGGCTTACACCCCTGCCGGGCTGAGCTTTTTTGTTGTCACGACTCTACCGCGCTATAGACCTGTCTATTTAACGCTCATGAAGTCTCAAGAGAACTGTGTCAATTCTTTAGTCAGAGCAACGACGCAGCAATCGCGAAGCGATAGACGACTGCGCCTCGATCTGGATGTCAGCGTCCGCTCTGATGAAATGTGAGCGTGGGACTCTCGAGCTGCGTTAACTTGCTGATGAGGCAGGACGCTGCTTTGTCGTTGAGAATCTTTGCCCTGCGAAGGACGGCGAAAACTTTCCAGTGCTCGGCGTACCCTACACTCTAAAAAAAGGGTGTAGTGGATACACCCACAGGGGGTATAAGTGCTGCCATATATACTACACCCATAAAGGTGTACAAGGACACCTTACAACGAGGTGCACATATACACCCTCTTTAAGGGTGCATGTGTGCACCCTTTTATACACCTTCAGCATTCGGTGTGCACAGATATACCCCATACTGGGGTGTGTCACTACTCCTTCCTTTCACCCTCACTGTCGTTTCGGTGTGCAGGTACACCCCAATTTAAGGTGTACAAGTATTCCCTTCTGCACACCAACCAACAGCGTTTGCTATTACACCGTTGTTTACACCCACCCCGCTCATAGGGAACAGAGATACATCCGCCAACAGGCCAAGAAATCTCCTATAACTTTATTAGACAGCCTATTCCGTAAACCAGTACAAACGTGCAAGCAATCTGTGACATGTGAAGATGTACAACGAAGCTGTTACACAACTGAGGAGATTACTGAGCGAACAAGAACCGGGGTGATTCTTAGGTAGTGTCCACTCTCTCAGCAGCAGGCAGAATTATTTACCCGAAATCGTGGCGGCAGTCGTCACTCATTGCCGATATAATCACTTCATCGAACGACGTTTCATCGACAGCTCAGGTTAGCTTTCCTCTATAAGCAACCTTTCTCTTTTTTTTTTCTTGTAATGAGCCGCTCCAGACTATATGCGCGAGGTGATATATACGGGTATCACAGGTAGGGTAAACATCTTTTTAATGAGCCGCCGCATACTGTCGCCACAAAGCGACGTGACGGGTGGGGTGGGTCGGCGAGCACGCGCCTCAGACACACGCACGACGAAATGTCCCTACAGCGTGCATTTCGCGTAACGAGAGACGTTGAAACGTTAGTGTCGACGAAACGTGTTTAGAAAACGTGTATCAACGAAAAGGTGTCCATGAAACGCGTGTTCACAAAACGCCGGGAGAATAAAAAAGTCACCTGCAGTTATCACATGATTGTAGAACAGCTATTGGCAGGCGACTGCCGATAGAATTTCGGGGAAATTATTCTCCCGGCTGCTAGGAACTAGACACTGCCTAAGTTTAGACGTAATCCGGAACGGAACGGTCAATTGCTGCAAAAAAGTAGGTTGCAGCGCACTCACGATGAAAATACCGGACTTGAAATATGTAATCCGAAATAGATGTTGACACGGGCACTGCAGAACCACACAAACACAAACACGGAAAGAAAGGGGTCTGTGAAGATTCAACACGATGTGGCAGAAGAAGTAATTTGCCAAACCGAACACTAAACGCATCACATGTATTCATTGGGCTTCTTTAAAGAAACCGCTTTTTGCCGATGTACGTTGGACTTTTCAAACACTGGAAGCCTTGGTAAACTCGTATACGTTGTCACGGACAAAATCTCTCGCAGCCCCGCTGCTCGCAGCACAGCACACAAGAAACTAGGCCGGGAAGCAGACATTCCCGGATCGGAAAGAGCTACTACGTCACCCGTGAAACCTTTGCCACATGATCACGCCCCTGCCATTACCCGCGCCCATACAGCGGCCTCAAGGATCAAAAAAGCCTCCGGTTCATTGGTCCGACGACTGCGTAGCCTCTTCCACGCTTTCAGCTTAGGGAGAGAAAGAAAAGAGAGGAGTATACGAAAATAGCAGCTCCTTCAAGGCCAAAAGTGGCTGCCCACGCGAAGGCTTATCTTCAGGGTTATCCCAACAATGAACACAGCTAGAGGATTTGTCCCCTATATCCTCTTGAAAGTTTGACCCAAAGTTAATAGTGCAGTGGATGCTACCCGTGGCCTTGGCCTTCAGGCAGGTGCCGTGCTCTGCCTTATCTCTAGCTTGGAGACTGTAGTCACGTGATCCAACCGGAGACCCGATTGACCTAAAACAAGCATAGCGTCTACTCTACTGTCAATACCGAGTGAACAAAACAGTTTCATACTTCCTAAGAAACTGCCCAACCCAAAAGCGACCTCCAAACGGGCATCCAAGCACACGCTGGACGGGGCGCGTTGCTAGCGTGGCGGTGCACTGATTCACCTAGAGGATTTTATGGGAGAGGATGATGCTCATTGTCGGTGCACAAATACACTGGCTGGGCAACGGACGGTGCATCTTTAAAGGGACCATGAAATGATTTTAAAATCGAATTTCATCCACCGCACGTCGTAAAAGGAGTGAAAAGAAACACACAAACACAAAAATAGGGAGCCAAAAAAATTATTTGATATAGAACTTTTAAAAGAAAACTGCACTCTTTAGCGCCTTCTTCCCTTTGCCTTTTCACTACGATGCATCCGCGGAAACCGGGCACGTCAGCCGAATCCACGTCGCCTATTGGGTTAGAGCCTACCTCACCAGCATCGCGATCGTAAACAATAAATAGCAGGCGAATGTTTTCTAAAAGTTTTGTTAAATAATATTCAGATCCACATTTTGTAGCATAATTAGAGATGTGTGGCGAAAATTGCCAAATTTGATAATGCTGAGAGCCAAGCGCCATCTATCGTGTGGTAAACGAAGCAACTACTGCGCGTGCGCAGTAGGGCAGGAGGGCCGAGTTCAGTTACTTGGGTCGCGACGGCCGTCGAATGTTTTTTTTTTCCTTTGATTTCCTTCCTCTCAAAACTCTGACTGACTGAACGTTTATTTTTCTACGTGTTCTTCTCGCGCGTGCCGACTTCAAGCAGCAAGAAAAAAGTACTTAAAACAGACCATGACGAACAAGAACGCTGGCCACGAATCTACCGATTCCGACGAAGCGAGCTGCTCAGAATATAGGCCTAGCAGGCACTCCGACTCTGCGCAGCGTTGCTTCGTCGCAAGACTGCCTACGACCGGCTGGCGTGCTGAATGGAATATGCCCGCGCTACCCTTGTGGACCCTTCCCGCATTATAGTTTGATCGCTGGCCTCAATTTTAGATTAAGAGGTGAGGTCAATCTCTTCCCCTTGTTTTCCGAGGCAGTGTTGACGAACACTCGTCGAAAATGGACTCTCGTCGATTCTATCTTCTTGTTTTGTGTGATATAGAGCTGAAATAAACGCCGTATGGATTACCTTCGTAACACGGTATGTACACTTTGTTATTGGTATGCCATTTTTATTCTGACAGACTGCACGTCACTGTCGAGCTATAACAGTTCGTGGGAGGTATACGTGCAATGCCGGTCCAAACTTTCTTTGCCGAGTGTCGCGTCAGTATCGAGTTGCAATCGTAAAAGATCGGTCCCGAAGCGCTTACCAACAGCGCGAATACAGCACTTCCATCAAACGCGCGCGTCCGCTCCGAGTGTGAACAGGTATTTACGTGGCTCTTGCTGACACTCGTAGTTCAAACGTATCTTTTTTAACGTCGGCTCGCTCCTGCATCTCCGAGACGCCGCGGCAATTTGTTTCCATCAACGTCGCTTTGCAAACGACTGACACGGGCCGCCTTTTACCAACAATGGCAGTTGGGTTGACTTCTGAAGTCGCTGCACTTCCCAACAGGCATACCGGCGTATGGGACTAGTCCCATGCTGTCGCTGTAGAGCAACATATCTCGTTGAATTTCGCTCAGCTGCGATGCGGCGATGAGAGGCGCCGATTCAGAAAATACGTCGGTGACATCAGCGCAGTAAAACCTACCGGCGCACCCCAACTCGTCGCCGCTAACACTCCCATTCTCCTACTGCCGAGAGAACTTCCGGTTCCGGAAACAGCGTACGTCACGGCTTGTTTTGCGGAGAAAGAAAAAGTCGATATTTCATTAATTTTTTGTGCAGAAGTTAATAAACCGAGACGAAAACGGATGCCTGTTCGGCATTCAGTGAACATTGACGGTTTAATGTAAAAGTTATCTGGAAAAAGTAAAAAGGTCATTTCATGGTCCCTTTAAGGAAAGGTGTAGTCGGGTGCTGACACACCCGACTACACCCGTTTTTTCTTAGAGTGTAGGCAGCAGCGCCAGTCAGCGACCACCCGCGCAGCATCGCAACCATTCTGGGGCCTATTGGCAATACGCGAGCGCCGACGATTTATCGTCGCGACTTGAATGGGAGCATTTTATGATCCGCAGCAAAGATGACACCCCGCGAACAGGAACTCCCGCGAACATGAACCCAGCGGCGACGAACCGCCGGCGCTCGCAGACGGAAGGTTCCGATGCTGTGCGGACGGTTCTTGGAGGACGCTGCGTAGGGTACGCCGGGCGCTGGAACGGCGTTCGAAGGGCAAAGGATTCGCGACGACAAAGTAGCGTCTTGCATCTTCAGTAAGCTAACGCTGCTCGAGATACCCAAGCTTACATTTCCACTAAGCGAGCGCGCACGGCCAGGTCGAGGCGCAGTCGGCTCTCGCGTCGCGATTGCTACTTCGTTGCTGCACCTACACTGATGACATGAGCATCGGAATTCAAAACAGCGCTCTCGAGACTTCATTTGAGTCCAATAGACGACTTCATAGCGCGATAGACCGTCGTGACAAGAATAGAACTCACCTCTGTAGTGGCGTAAGCAGCGGCGTTACGTTCGCTGACGCCGCGTCAAGGACGACGAAATATACACAAAAAACAAAATATATTTAATACAGCAGGCAGAGAGAAATACAAACACGGCAGGGACACGGTCAAAGTAGAAGGCGTGCTACGAAATACATATACTTAAAAAATACACTGGAAAAGACCGATAACTCGAGCGAAAAAACGGAAGATTGAGATGACGTCAACGCCGAAATAAGACAAGGCGCAGGGAAAGCAGCCGGCAAAACTGCATCAGTCCTACAGGCAGCTAACCACGGTTTTGCGATCGCATGCTTGCAGCCGCGGCGACATACGCCCCGTTAACCTGGCTAAAGAAAATTCTCGCCCCGATCGAGCGCATGAATGACTCTCTTCCACTTTCTTACATCCGCAGTAAAAAAAAAAATGTTTCCGCGTTTATTGCTTAAGCCAGTGGTTCATCAGACAAGCTCGGCAATATACGTTGTCTTTTTTCACATTGAGAAGAAACGTTTCAATTTTTGGGTGTGTTCTCTCATGTGTGTGTCATTGAGATAAGTCTACTTCACACTAGAAAATAGTTATATGCATTTATAAAATCATTATCATGATTAATCTAAACCTTTCAATTCCCCTCACCCCAAACGCGGTTCTTTATCATCTCCGTCTATCTACAAAGGGTCCGCGAAACATCAATGGTTGAGAGCCGCTGCCTTAAGCGATATAAAACACCATTGAGCCGGCTAAAAAAATTGGATGGTCGGAAGTCTATAGCTCGGGAGATATACTTCCCTCTATAGCCGGCTAAAGCACATTGAAAGGACATAGAATGCTATTGAGTCGGCTAAAGAAAGATCAATGGTCGCTATTCTATAGATTTAGGGACATAAACCTCTCTATAGCCGGCTAAAGCAGATTAAAAGGTCGGAGGCCTATAGCTTTTGGGACATAAAACACTATAGAATCGGCTGAAGAAAATTCAATGGCCGCGTATCAATATATTTAAGGACATACACCGCTCTATGGCCGGCTAAAGCACATTTAATAGTCGCGAATCTACAGCATCAGGGACATGCATATTTCTATAGCTCTCTGAAGAATATTGAATAGTTGCGAGTCTATAGCTGCGTAGCCATATGTTATTTTTTAGTTAGCTATAGAAGCTATAGCTTCGAAGACATCGATTTTTATGTAGGTGGCTTTAGCGTGTTTTATGGTTTCTTATGGCTGACCCTAGAGGGCCATACATGGTGGTAGCTCACCATAAGATTTTCCGTTGACGTCCATGGACCATTTTCGTATAGGCGAGGTGCGCTCCTCTTAGCGTCAAACGATTGCTATACTTCATGGCTTCACTCACTGGTTCAAATATGTCTCGAGGATCCGAATATTCTGTTTTCTCATTAAATCAGCGACGGTGGCAGTGGCTGGGCGCAATCATGTGAATAATGACGAAACCGGGCATTTCTCGAAGGACGACCATGTGATTTTCCTAAGATATTTCAACTAACAGCTCTTGCTATAAAAAAGTTGGTTGTGTAAAATGAATGCTGGGGCAGGTTCCTTTACCACAAGGAAAACATTTGTATGCGAGACGCACTGTCTGTTCTGGAGTGCCCGCTGGACCTGCAAGTTTTGCATGTGAGGTCACCCTACTTAAAGGAGCGAGAAAAGTTGAATGCTGGTCTTGGCATCACCCTTATTTGCTGTTTTCTTAATAACTAGTTGGAATTTTGAGATAATAAAGAGTATGCAGGAAAGAGTAAATTCTAAGCATTTTAAAAATGTAGTTATTTCAGATACGTAGAAAAGAGCACAAGAGCTCTACTTTAAGGAACGAAATCGCCTCAAAGATGTGTCATGACAGAACGCCATGACGTGGACGGAGAACAAGTTTGTAAACACGTCAATCAAAAAAGCTTCCGAGTGTCCACTTCAGTCGCCGCCATTTTATTCTCCGTGCCCTTTTCTGTTAGTTCTTTGTATAAAAGTCACCTTTCTAGATACACAAAAAAGCGCGCTACATTTTTATTTTAATGTTTTACTTTGTTTTCTGTTTTACCCAGATAATAGCTACGTTGCATTTCAACCAATCTTACTTTGCGCAACTACATGGTATATTTTAATAGAGCATGTTGCACTAATTAAAAATAAGTGACTACATGCGCAGTTCTATAAACCTCACACTCGTGCCAAGATTCTGAGCCGTTACCTATATGCACATCAAGCTAAAAATCAAATGCAGTTCCGTTTCGTTTGTTTTTCATCTCTGTCTCGAAGTCGAGAGTGCCGCATTTCAGAAATACGACACTTTAACGAAACGTGTAACACTTTGAGACTATCACTTGCAGGGCTTGAAAGCAGTATTAAATCTTATTTGCCCTTCAAGAATGCTGCTCAATAATGTATGTTATGAAACAAAAATAAATCCACTTGGCTTTTGTTTGTGCAACAATACACCCGAAACCATTTTAAGTGACAATTAAAATATGCGTAACAAAAGTATCATAGAAAAAACGTCTTGAGTGTCTAGGAGGCGTAGACAGCAAAGTGTTTAGACAAACTAGCATTCTGAAACAGAAGGCAAACACTTTATTTTTCTTTGCTATTCTACTGCATTGCTTAGCACAGTGCGTAGCAAACACAGATGCGTATTTGAACATGATAAATTCAATATGTCAAGACAGGCAGGCTGTTGGGTAGACGTCAAATAAATCTGATCCTTCTTATCTCTTTAGTGGTATATAATTGGCAAAAGTTTTTTTTTTTTTTTTTTTATTTCTACCAAACTGTTCTTGCTGCTCCTGGTATCATTTTTCACTGTACAGCGTTCGATGTTGAGGACGGAAGGTATGGTGCGACCCACTTCAAGCTAGGGAGAACGTTCTGTTCTCTATTGCCGCTCCGCTCGTATTAACGGCTAACGTGACCGTCGTCTTTTATTGGCGGCGCGGCAGGTCGGTGGATCGCCCCAGTCACCACCGACGCCAAACGTGTGCTGTTTGCACTATTTAGTAGTGAGACGGTCGTGCATCTCAGTAAAACAGATCTTCCAGAATATGGCAAGTCTTAGCTTATGAATAGCTAGAGAAGGGTATCAACGAATTGAATACTTATATATCGTCTTAAGGGATTGTTCAGATAAGGATAGTCAAAAGGGTGTCATGTCGACCTTTTTGTTTTCAATTACATTATTATAAAGGAAGCAAAACGGGACCACAGAACGGGACGAACCTTTTGTTTTCCAAGTTAATTTTTGTCTTTGGGAGGCAAAATCGCGTCTTGAGCGGAGGTTGACCAACGACTTGCTTAATTTCGCCAACTTTTATGCAATACGAAATAAAATAGAAAATTTTATACCGTAAATATTTGTGTATATAACGTACGCAAACTTGCGTGCTAGAATTAGTTAAATTACTTGTATTGAAGTTTATGTTTGAAAAAAAATAAAATGACAAACTTGGCTTCTTGCGCAACTCTTTTATATGAGTATTTTTTCTGCGAATTTTTAACACATTTTAATATAACGTTTTCACCTCAAACCTTCTAAAAAAATGTAATGCTCTGTTCGCTTTAACAAAAACAGGGTTCGCCTATTGTTCGTATTGCTTGTATTGAACCAAAAAATATTTATATAAAAAGTACAAATTGTTGAATCTGAACAGCCATAAAATGAATAATACTCGATTTATTGAAAATTCGCTCACTGAGCCATTGAAACCCGTTAATTCATTCCCTGCCCAGAATGACACTTAGAATAGTGACTTAGCTGTTTCAATAATGCAGTCACTATCTCGGCATCGTTTTGTAGGTGCGGGTACGCAGACGACAGAAGTGACATGCACTGTGACTGGAACGACTGTACGTCACTCGTCTAAACGTCATTGTGGACAGGGGTTGCGGCGCGCTTTTGGCACGCAATTTTTAAATCAGTCTAGAAAATATGAAAATTTAGCAGTAAATAGTATGCAGGAAAGAGTAAATTCTGAGCATTTTGAAAATGTAGTTATTTCAGATAAGTAAAAAAGAGCGCAGGAGCTCTATTTTAAGAAATGAAATCGGCCTCAAAGATGTGTCATGACAGAACGCCATGACGCGGACGGAGAACAAGTTTGTAAACACGTCAATCAAAAAACCTTCAGATTGTGCTATTCAGTCGCCGCCATTTTATTATCCGTGCCCTTCTCTGTTAGTTCTTTGTATAAAAGTCACCGTTTTAGATGCACAAAGAAGCGTGCTACATTTTTATATTAATGTATTACTTTGTTTTCTGTTTTAGCCAGATAATATCTACGTTGCATGTTAACGAATCTTACTTCGCGCAACTATATGGCATATTTTATTAGAGCATATTAGTCAATAAGTGACAACATGCGGAGTGCTATAAACCTCACACTCGTGCCAAGATTCTGAGCCGTTACCTATATGCACATCAAGCTAAAAATCCTTTGCAGTTCCGTTTCGCTTGTTTTTCATCTCTGTCTCGAAGTCACGAGTGTTGCATTTCACAAATAGGACACTTTAACGAAACATGTAACACTTTAAGACTATCAATTGCACGGCTGGTAAGCAGTATAATATCTTATTTGCCCTTCAAGAATGATGCTTAATAATGTATGTTATGAAACAAAGAAAAACAAACGTTACTTTTGTTTGTGCAAAAATACACCCGAAACCATTTTAACTAAAATTAAAATATGCGCATTCATAGCATCATACAAAAAAAAAAAAAAACCTTGGATGTCTAGCAGGCGTGGACAGCAAAATCTTAGACAAATTAGTATTCTAAAACAAAGGGCGAACACCTTATTTTTCTTTGCTATTCTACTACTAAACACAGATGCGTAATGAACATGATAAATTGAGCACGTCAAGACAGGCAGGCTATTGGGAAGACGTCAAATAAATTTGATCCTTCTTATCTGCTTAGGGGTATTCGGTTGGCAGCACTTCCTTTTTATTTCTACCAAACTGTTCTTGCTACCCCTGGTATCAAATGTCACTGTGTAGCGTTCGACGTTGAGGACGGAAGGTCTAGTGCGACCCACTCCGAGCTTAGGGAGAACGTTCTGTTTGTTCTCTATTGCCGTCGCGCTCTTATTAACGTGCAACGTGACCGTCGTCTTTCATTCCCGGCGCGGCAGGTCGTGTCAATGTCTACCCCAATACCCGGTCTCCGACGTGGAAGTGAACGCCCAGACGACGAAGATTGTAGCGGCCAGCTTCGACTCGTTGAGAACTGTTCTTTGATCCCGACTCGGGCGAACTGGCAGACTCCTTCTGCTCGTTGCGTAACCACTTTGGGGTCGTCACTTCCGTCGCCAAATGGCTGGTGAGGTAACATGGCGTCAAGCGACGTGGTCACCATGCGACCATGCTCCAGCTGGAATGGTGTAACACAGTGCTCTCCTGGACCGCTGTGTTGTTGGCGAGTGTGACATACGGCAGGATCCCGTCTCACGTCTTGTGTTCCACGTCAACGTACGTCGACATTAGGTTAGCGATGGTCTTTTTTAGGCGCTAGGTCTCGTGGGGGCCCAATTATATACAACAGTATGACTACTCCACCGTGTACCGCCCGGGGTCAACCAACAGGATTGCTGATGGGGTTTCTCGTGGTCCACTTCCCGAGGAACACTCGCAGGATACCCATGACTTGGTGACCGTCGCCTCAACGGCACGAGGATCGCCAAATTCACGGTGGGGTACATTGGTGATCCACGAGGAGCTTCGTAAGGTGCAGCTGGATGACGGACACTGCCAACGCGTGTACGCTTGGCTGGCAGGAAGAGGTCCAGTCGACCGCCCAAGGGACAAGGAGTTCGACTCCTACTTGATGAGCGATGACAGCCTCCTGCTGCGCTACATCCCCCAGGCCGACGACGATCCGGATGGCTCGGCGTTCCGGACCGTGATATCCCGCAAGCTACGTAAGCTTGTCATCCGATACATACATGACTCTGCTTTGGCAGGACACAGCAGTGGGAGTAAGACTTTCGAAAAGTTATCCCAAATCTACCTGGCCAGGTATGAGGCAGGATGTGCTCCGATACGCCCGTAGCTGCTCGGTGTGCCAGAAGCCAAAACTACGCGGTGGTCAGCCCCCGGTCTCATGCAACCAATCGGGAGGCAGAGCCCTTGGCAGATTTGTTGCTGTGACATCATGGGCCCCTTCTCACGTAGTCCCCGCGTCAGTGAGTACTTGTTCGTGGTAACCGACCACTTCACGAAGTGGGTTGAGTTATTCCCTTTAACGTGAGCTAGATTCGCAAAAAATCTGGGAGTCTCTACTTAAAACATTCGCTAGGTTTGGCTTTCCTGCACAGCTTGTAAGTGATAATGCCTCCTATTTCACGAATAAGGTGATCGTAGACGCATGCGCGGTGCTGGGAATTAAGCACAAAAGAACTTCCCCATACCACCCGCAAGCAAACATCATAGAAAGGGTAAATCGGAACATTAAGATGATGTTAGCGGCCTACACCGAGCGCCACAAGGACTGGGACGCGAAGCTGCCCGAGTTGGCATTTGCAACCCGCATGACCACTACTCGGTCAACGGGTCTCACCCCTGCCCAATTGAATTTCGGCAAGGAGCTCGCGTTCCCGCTTTTTAACAGTCTCCTTTCTAAAAGAGTCTGGAAGAAGGCTTCGCCCCTACGTGAAGTTCGCAGAGGACCTGCGAAAGCGCTTCTCCGACAACTTTCGAGAGGCCCGAGAGAATCTCGACGTCGCTCGAGTACAGCAGGCAGAACAGTACAACCAGGCGCGACGCGACTTGCAGTTCGAGGTGGGAGATTTCGTACTCCGGCGTACTCACCCACTGAGCGATGCCGCTCGAGGCTTCGCAGCTTCCCTCGCAAACGGAAGGTCCGTTTCGCGTGCATGAAAGGTACTCACCACTCACTTACAAACTAGTTCGCTGTGAGTGTAGTGAAGAAACCGGACCTGTTCATGTCACCGACCTTAAACGATTTTTTAAAGCAGAAGATGAATATTTCTCGCAGGACCAGAACGACACCGACTCCAATCTCGTTCCGGAAGCCCCCTCGTCTCCACCACGGCGGCGGTATAAACTGCGACGTCGGTGACACCAAAGGGTGAGGAACCTTCCTTTTTTGTTTCCTCGGCTTCGCCTCTCACATTTTGGGGGCAGGTTTCTACTTCAATGGATCTGCTCCCTTTTCAAGAGAGGTGGGAGAAGACTGTGTTTGCCAATGTGTGCCCACCTCAGATCCGTTATTTAGAACTTTTTGGCAGGGGGTTAGGAGCAAAACTTCGCTCGCAACGATGAGGTGGTTCGCAACAGCGATTTGGCGTACAATCGGTGATGTCGGAAAACAGTCGCGGTATTCGGCGTGGAGGTTGATCAGGTGCCATTCGGTTCGGGCCCGGAAGCTTAGGGTTCAGTGTCGAGCTGCGCTGGCGACGTACTGTCTTGCTGGGATGGCGAGGATTTTTCTTTAATCACGGCGATTTAGGCGGAGTTCAGGAGTTTCCCAACGTAGCCTACAGCATCACTGTTCATGAGGTGTTGCGTTTCACGTCGGAAGTTCGTCACGAGGACCACAGTGCGTCTTTTCTGAAGTTCAGTTACCCCCCTAGCGACACCTATTACTCTTCCCAGGAGAAATTGAACGTTGCCTTCGAGAAGTACTTCGCCGTAGGTCGCTGCATCGGTCACGACGGTTCCGACCACACTTGATCGCGGCGGCACGTTCACGTGGTCGGCAGCAACTCGGGCGGCGGCTGACTCTGTTTGGGGCTTCTCTGAAGGTGGAACAGATGCCCGCAGAGCCAATCTGTTCTTCGCGAGGTCGATGACGGCGCCGTATTCACACAGGAAGGCCATGCCGAGAATGACGTCTCTGGCATTGTCTTGTAGAAAGACGAATTTCACAGGTCATGTCACGCCGTGAATTTCGACGCGAGCAGTTCAGCTTACGACAGGCGTGATGAAGTGTCCTCCAGCGGTTTGTATCTGTGGCCCATCCCACTATGTTTTTATTTTTCGAAGGCGGCGAGAGATCCTCCTACTCAAGACTTAGTGGTCTGCTCCGCTGTCCACAAGTTCGGATGCCTCGTGGCCGTCGATAAAAACATTTAAGTTGTTGGGCACCGTTGCAGGAGAGTCGGTGCGATGCACGGCGTCCGGAGAGTGGGATAACTCCGGCGTTCGTGGAAACTCTTTACGTCGTCTGCCCAGTGCAACTTCATCTCCGGGAGCTGCCGCGCTTAGTCTTCCAGGCTGAAAATGGGAGACAGGCTGTCACGGCGCGACCGACGGAAAGGCGATGGGGAACGTCGGGGTGATGGAGAACGGGATCCTCGTGGTGCTGTCGGCGCTGGTGACGGCGGGCAACGGACGATATTCCTCGATGTCACGAGGGTGTTCGCCGTACCTTGGTTGAGGGTCGTTCAGCACAAACCCTCGATGAACCATTTGGTGTTATGGGCGCCTCCGGTAGACGTGGTCAGCCTCACCGTAGTGTTAGCACAGCGGTCGCCTGTTGGCCGTCCCTTACCGGTCGGTCTTCCTTGCGCCAGCTTGGTCTGGGCGAATGTGCGGCGATCTTCCTAGCGTCGGGTGTACTGCGACAGTGGAGGTTCGCGTAGGGGAGGCGCGATGTACGGGTGCGGGGCTGGTGGTGCTCGTCGGACAATTGCGGCGTAACTTAGAGCCGGCTCCTCCTGTGCTACTACGCTAACGTGAGTCTAGGGCTAGATGGGCCGGTGAACCTCCTCTTGGACGATCTCGGCGAGTGAGGGTGAGAATGACTGATCTGCAGTGGGTAAGATCTTCCGGAGCTCTTCTCGGACTATATCCCTGAGGATCTCACGAAGGCTGTCGACACCGGTGGCCTGCTCGGGTCCAGACGGGAAGCTGCGACGGTTAAAGCAGGAGACGCGCCGGAGAGTCGGTGGTAGTCGCTTGGCCAGCTCGTCAGTGCCCGCTCGATATTGACGACTTCGCCTACATAACCATCGACAGTCGTCGGGTATTGCGTCCCAATTATCCGATAATTTCAGTCTTCATGCCACACTTGAGATCGCGAAGTTTCTTCGTCTCGGCGGCCTCCAGATAGGCTCGCGCCCTACTGAAAAAAGCTGTACAAATGTATACCGGCCTATACCGGTTCACACCGGAGTCCTGTATTCTCATATCGGTAACCGGTAGCTCTGTACCGGAGACCTGTAACCATGTACTGGCGATGCCGATACGCCGTACCGGCTGCCCATACCATGTACAGGCGGCCGGTAATCACGTACGGGAACAGCCGGTAGGCCACACCGGTAACCGGTAACCACGTACCGGCGAAGCCGATACGCCGTATCGGTTGTCCATATCATGTACAGGCGGCGAGTGAACACGTACAGGCGAAGCCGGTACGCCACACTGGTGGGCCGTAATAACGTACCGGTGGCCAGTAATCGATGCGCGGCTAACAGCAACCACGTATCAGAGCGACCGGTAACGCCTTACCGGCGCCGGCACTTAAACCGGCGGTCGGTAACCTTGTACAGGCTCTAGCGGTATACACAATAGACCGATCTCACTAAGCGTTGGGCGCATGCGTAAAGCCGCCATAACTTTAGTTCACAGGAGGCAGACGGCCGTGCACGCGAGGGCTCGTGCCTTCTCGTGCTCTGCACGCGAAGAGCTCCAGCGAGGTTGTCGCACGTGCCCAAAGACTAAAGTTCCCTCGCTGCATTGCGGCAGCGGTGGCGTAGTCAAACTGGCCGGTGAGATTGGTCTATTTAACGCGACCAGAAATTATCAGACCTCGATGGGAACGCGCTCACCGCGAAACTAAACTGTGATATTTTTTTCAATAAAGAATTTTAATCAGAAAATCACATATTACGTCATTTCAGTTTAACAGTTTCAGCTATCAAACTCAACCATTTTATGACATGCATATTTAAAGTCATAAAATGAGAAAACCAAATCCATGGGAAGCGAGGCCGAGATAAACGAGAGTTTGCTTCATAGCTTTGAGCCCTGTACCGCGCTAGTTTCGGTTTCGGTTTATTGATGTCGAATTGGATTGGATTTCGTAGCTGCAAGCCAGAGTGCAGAAAAACAACCAACGACGGACAAACAATGTTTTTCTTAACAATAAATAAACTTAACATGGTAAGTTTCTATGCTTTTAAATGTTCTAAAACTATTTCGACTAATAATAGTATTAATATAAACTAAGGCAGATTATTTATTTAATCCAATCCAATCCTTACATACCAGCGCCGCTGGCCAGCCGGCCAGTGCCAGCCAGTGCTGTGAACCAAAGCCGCATTGACGTTAGGGCTATCTCGATCGGTGTGTATCGGTGTCGATATGTACAGTGCTAATCACACTTGTCTATAACGCGCGAGCGTGCGGCTTTCTCCGGGGAGCGCTAGACTGGTGGCATTCGCGGAAACCAAGCTAGTCACGTGGCACAACATGGAACGGCCCGCTCGAGGGATGTCCTGCCCGCTCTATCAGCTGGTGGCTAACGCGGAAGGCTGCTCGCACGCTTTTTACAAACATCATTGCTCGAACAATAAACAAACTAAAGCGTGAAGGCGTATCAAAGATGTCGTCATCAAAAAACAAAAATATACCATAAAGCACTTTACTTTTATCGCTTATCAAGTTGATACAGGGGACGTGACACCCCCTGAGTGGACCGTTCCATGCTGCGCCACGTGACTAGCTTAGTTTCCGCGAATGCCACCAGTCTAGCGCTCCCCGGAGAAAGCCGCACGCTCGCGCGTTATAGACAAGTGTGATTAGCACTGTACTAAGCGTACGTGATTTATATTGATGGCGCGAAAGCAATAGTCAGCGTGGTGAACCGTATCAAGAAGTTCAAACCGGCGAGCGTTGGCGACTTCGACCCCGACGTGCCGAAAAGCGTCTACTGGGAGGCTGTTGGAGCGTGCGCCGGGGAATGGTAAGTTGTTGTCTACGCATCAGGGGCTCGAAGCACAACGTATACTGCAAACCGTTAATAGGGAGTTTTCGTAGATCGTTTTCGCTGTCCCGCAACGCCCTCCGCAACTCGCTATATACCCGGAACTCTACAGTCAAGACTATCGGCGGGCAGGCGCATCTTCGTTGCGGAGGGGGAAACGCGATCTACGAACACTCCCTAATGTTCGCCAGCCTTCGATTTTTTGCAAATTACACGCGTGCAAAAATTAGCGAAATTTAAGGACACGTGGAAAGCGGAAATTTCGTGGGCCCCCGTTCCGGCGTCCTCCGTTCCGGCGTCTAAAATTCGCGAAATGTGGTGGGCACGAATATGTCCTTGCGCCCGATTCGGTCCTTGCGCCCGATTTGTGAAGAACTGGGCGGCAAGAGCAAAGGGTTTTACGTTGTTTAACTACAGGGCGCTCCAGACGGTAGCCACGACACTCAAAATAAATCGCAACAAATCGGCTTTGTAAGCTCGACAAATGTACCACACAAGTTCGACTAGGTGGTGCATTTAATGTGTAAAAATATCGAAAAAAAATAATTTTTCAAACGAGGGTTATAGCGCAGGCTGGCTGGTGAACGGTCATATTTATAAACCCTGATACAAGAAGGGAAAGGGAGACGAACACGACGACTTTGAGATGTAATTCAGTGTGCATGTTTTGTTTTACAGAGACACGAGCTGAGCTGGTTGCTGCTTTGAAAAAGAAGCACGTGGCCATCCCTATGGTATTGAACTCAAGGTTCGAGGTTTATGTGTGCCTTTAGGCTGTTTTTCTTACCTCATCTTCGACTCTGTTCAGAAGGAGGGGGTTCGTCTTTTGTTTCCCTTTTTCAAATCAGCAGCATACTTCACTTCCGTTACCAGTGGGCAGTAATTGTGGGTAAAATTGAACGGTTAGGCTAAAGAATATCTTGCATTTTGTTCGCTTTATGAGTAATTGTGTCCATTCATTATGGCTGGTCAGGACTATTTGTACAAACACTTTTTAAAGTGCTTGCTATTCTGGTACACAGGTCCGGTGGGTAGAACGCTCTATGAAAGTGGACCACAAGCCGCACTTTAACACACAAAGTGCCGCAGCTTGGCTACACCTGGTCTCGACTGTGCTGTAGCTGCAGTTGTCCCTCTTCAATTTCAAGAGACACTCTCCTGCTCGTTTCTCGACCGCATTAAATCTGAATTCGACACTCTTCAGTCTTACGAGATGTGCT
Organism: Ixodes scapularis; assembly: GCF_016920785.2. Lineage (NCBI taxonomy): Eukaryota > Metazoa > Arthropoda > Arachnida > Ixodida > Ixodidae > Ixodes > Ixodes scapularis. The sequence continues at coordinate 104,250,224 of NW_024609880.1, read as the reverse complement.
CACCTGCTCTAAGTCAAGTCAAAATCTCGCTGTACACGAAGTTACATCTCTTCTCCACTATCGCAAGACGTCCTCATTTGTTTGGCGTCCTGCTTGCGTTGCAGCCGAAGTTTCCTCTCTTTAATCTTTTCATCCGCTTCAATGGTCCTACTTGCCTCTCCAGCTTTCAACAAACATGTTTTATGTTGTTCCGAAGTACCCTAGGCACTTTGCTTTCACTGTGCCTCAGCACGCTTGCGTAATGTTCCTCTGGTGAGACCTGCTTTCGCATACCGACAACGAAAGATGATACTCAAGTCTGGTTCACGGAGCTCTCCTCAGATGTGGCTATGTGCGACTGCGACCAGATGCGGCGCACATTGCTATGGCAACAACGGCGTTGAGTCACTGGCACGTGCATCAACGCAGCTCTTGCCTGCAACCAGTAGCTCTTTCGCAAATGCTTACCCATGTATGCTCGTAGTGAAGCGGATACGATGCCCGGCTTAGACTCCAACAGTTGTGGGTTTGAGGCGCAGTGCCGGCGGCATGTTTTTCTTTTCTGAATTATAATGTGCCGGCACATGCTGTTTTCAAAAGCAGTTACAAATCCTCGAACCAACAGACGCCTAAAGTGCATATGCTTTGCTTATAGATGCTATCGTATTTAAAAGCACTGAATTGCAAGTACAAAGCAACTGAGAGTTTACGTTCCTCATAGAAAGTACACTTGGGTGCAAAGTAGTATTATCATATTTTACTTTCTAACTAACTTAGAAGTACCTTTTAACACAATATTTTATCATACTATTTCGTTTACCTACACAGTGTTTTCTGACAACAGGTATCGTCCTTTACACACTAGAGTATGTAAAGGACGATATACCAATTATTTCCTGTACTGACAGTGAATACCGGATATCTTGTCAGGGGCGTCTGGAAGCATTTCTTCAGGGAGGGGGCAATCACAGGTATAGGGCTGAAACCTGCACCCGAAAAATAAAGGGGGGGGGGAGCAATTTAATGTGAACTATGTGTGTCCCAATTATGTGTAGGAGTTTATATTAAATAAATATTACAACACCTGGACCTTTTTCTTTTTCAGATTTTGATGTCGCCATCCCCTGCAGTGGGTGGCAAGTACAAGAAAAAAAAAAGACAGAGGACAGGACGTCCGCTGTGTCGCTTGGGGAGCATGCCCGACTGGTTGAAAAGCTGAGGTCGGCAAAGCAGAGGGTGCTGAACCTGGAGCAGGAGCCCCAGATAGAGAGGACGCTATCAAGAAGCAGCTGCTGGCACTACTAGGTAAGCGTGGAGGCACTTTCAGTTGCTTACCTCATACACTACACATTATGTGCTCACACTTTATCTGAGGGATCAAAAGTAATTTTAATTCTTTTTTTTTTTTGGTCGCAAACAGAAGTAAGCAGATACTACAGGGGTGCCTCAATGTATCAATGAGTTTAAGAGGTGTCTATAATTCTCTTTTCTTCTCTTAGGGTGCAAATGGAGCTTTGAGAGTTTGTTTCTTGTTGCTGATGGCGATGAGCCCGTTTTGCTCGGCAGCACTTTTGCTTTGATTGAAGAAATATTTTTCTGGTTCTGCAGTATGTCAAACAATTATGTCATACCAAGACACCATGGTCTGTGTGCATAGATGAGGCTTGAAGTGAAAGTTTGTTCTGTCAGTCAAAACATTTTAAATATGCACTTTCTGATGAGCCCGGCCAGCACACATCCTTTCGTCATTGGGGAGAAAGGAGTTCTTTTTGTTGAGGAGGAGGGAGCGAGGAAGCTGGTCGTAGGCGTGACCACAGCACCAACAAGGCTGAACTTTAATCGGGCGGCAGATTGTGCCAAGCGACGCAACTGTGCAACTGGTTAAAAGGTGAGCAGACGATCTGCTACAGCATTGGATTTCGTCAGAAAGATTGAGCTTATATCTCGCAAACCGTTGGAAATGCTTGGCATGAATATTCATTAGCTATTCACCGGTATTTTTTTTTGTAAACTAAACAACCTCTCTGCCGCCCACTGCCGGCGAACTTGAGCGCATTTCTTTTCTTCCTCTTTTCCTTCTTTGGTTTTGTTTCTCATCCTTTTGTTTTGTGTCCTGCTTGCGCCACTTTTCCAGTCCCGGTGTGTTACGGAAAAACAAATAAGCACACTGCCGGTAGTCTTCTGTGGCATGAAGTACTATGAAGCCCTCATGCCATCAACGAACCAGGAAAGTGCTGAAGTCCGAATAATCAAGCTTGTCTGAATTTTTGGCGTCCGAAAAATCGGTTGACTCCTGAACTCTGTCTTGTTTCTAAAGAGTGTTTTATTATGTTGCAGTGGACAATGTCCCGTCTGGCGGTGTTGGGTCAGCTCCTCCAGCTTGCCCAGCAGTGGTTCCTGCAGCTGGCGCTCCTGCTTCAGTTCACGTAGTGCGAGCTGGTGTGGATCACGCTCGACCTGTACTGGCCGCTGATGCTGCTGTTCCAGCAGCGGATCTTGTAGCAGGCCCGCCGGAGGCATTTCCCGAGTGTGTGCCAGTGCCTGCAGAGGCTGATGACGAGGTAAGTTCAGAATTTCATGGAATATTCATTCCAGATATTGGGCAAGCGACTAAATTTTATTGTTTCCACAGCTCCTTGAATGAGGTTATTTATATGCTTCCTTAAATTGAACCATCGGGCTGCTTCAAAATGCTGATGGATGTAAAGAGTAGGGCCGGGCATTGATAAGATATTTCTTCCCAATTAATTGGCACTTTTCTGAAACGTTTTCTATCTAGTGTCCTTGTCTTATTTCGAGCTTTTTCATAAATCATGTACCAAGTAGCCCAATTAAAATTGTGTTATAATTGGTACCCTTCTTTCGCTTTCTCTCTTTACTCTGAACTCACTTAAACGGACACTTACACCCCCCAATAAAAGTTTTCATTTTTTGCCAGCCGATTTTTAATGGTGTCGAAAGACTACCAAATTAATATTTTGCAACAGTCACATGTATTTTTATTAAAGCCAAAAAACGCAACTGCTCAGAACCAAAACTGAAACCCGCGCACGGAGGTCGGAGAAGTGGAGAGGAGAGAGTGAGTGGGCGGAAGTCACGTGGCTACACCCGACCGTGAGCTTTTTTGTTTTCCCCTCCGTGTTTTTTTTTTTTTTTTTTTTTTGTGCATAGCAGACGACATGCGTGGCTGGAACTGTTTGCTATGCGACTCTTTTGCAGTTATGTTTGTTCCGCTCTCTGTTGTGTACTTCAAGATGAGGTGTTCTTTACATTGAGAAGTTGGAGACGAGTAGTGAGTGCCCGTGGTAAATTTCTGTGATTGGCTTTGAAAAGGATACCCCCAAGATGTTGCGTGAAGAGCTGCCTTGCATGTCCTGCGTCCGAAAAAAGTGGCATTATGCGGCAGACGTCTGCACAAGTTTCCGAAAGATCAATGAGATCGGGACCAATGGCTGGCTGCATTTCCTGTAGAGCATTTCTATCTATTTCTAAGTCCACCTTTGCCATGGTGTCTTGGTGGAAAAGGACAAACTGTTCTACGTGAGGGGAGCCCGGGAAGACTCCATGTTCGTTAAAGAGGCCACGAAGTTGATCTTTGGCAGGGAGAACCTGCATGGGCGGAGTGTGACTGGGGTGCTATGCCGGCGCTTCAAGGGCGCTGTCGCCGAGAGGGCCCTGACTCCAGTCAAGTTGGCAGCAGTAAGTGCCCACTTCTCACAGATGTCTCATAGTTGGTGAGTCACTCAAACCTTATGGCTTCTGAAGTTGCAACCTGCTACGACAAAATTAATGTGATAAAATATTCCAAGGCTTTCAGAACTTTCAGTGTTATAGGCTGTTGAAAGGTCACGGTTCGACTAGTTCGAGCTTTAGGAACGTGAAGCTCTGAGCGCAAAACCGAAATGAAGAAGCCCTATCTCCCTCTTTGTTTTTAATATATGAAGAAAAGTAAAGTGACCTTGTCACGGTCATCCAGGTCCCTTGGTGCTTTCTGATGTATTCACACTGAAAGGTTTTACAGTAACATGCTCCGCATTGCAAATATCTGCTAATCCCTGCAAGTTTTGGGGGAGGTCCATGATATCAGTGGCCTGCTTGCAGGACCTTCTGCTGAGGCACTTGTTTTTTCTTTTGAACGAAAAGCTGGCACTAGCAAAGTTGTGAAAGTGAGTCTGTTTGTTCACTAGAACTGCTACAACCGAACTATGTTTGGCTCTGTCCTTTGAGTACTGCCCATTTTTTCTGAACCGCCTTCTCACCGTGGGTGTTCCTCCTTTCTAGTGCTCAGTTTTTTTACCAGGGAACTATCTCGTATGAATAGACCATTGAAGGGTCGTAACACGGATATTAAATTAGTTAAATGGTTCTTGATATCAAATCTGTGTTGTCAATGTATATGCATGCCCAGAACAACAATTGCAGGTCAAAATCTTTCTTTCGCACTAAAACTGCCGGTCGAGAATTGTGTGTTCAGTGTTCCTTTTACTTGTTCCCATGGTGACATTGTTGGGCATGAAATAAGTTAGAGGTTGTAGGCAATCAGAGGCCCATGTTCATAATTGAAAATACATATTTAGATTTATAGAACATACTTTTACTTAAGTTAACAGGCAGGCGAGCTGGTTAAGGATAGACGTGGTTACCCGGGAACGTGGGGAAAAAAAGGGACAGACAGACACGAAGCTCTGGAGCTTCGTGTCTTTCCGTTCCTTTTTGTCCCCTGCTCCAAGGTCTATAATTTTCATAAACACTGAAATGCAAGGAACACACTGTTGCAAGCAAACTTTAAGTGCATAGTTGTGGAAAGTCACACTAGGTCTTTTCGATTTGCTTGAACTGGCCGATCTAGTTCAAATAGTGTAAGAACTGACTCATTAGATTCAACCGGAAGTTGCATGGACGCTGAACTGGCCTGTTCGATTTATTCCAGTGCTGCACGAGCTCAGCCTCAGTTCCACAGAATCTTGCGCTGGCCGAAGTCAGTTCAGCGTTCATGCAGTAACAGATGGCAACTCTTTGGTCTTTCGGAAACCAATTACAGGGTCGTTTGTAACGCTGCAGCTTAAGTTCACCCAGCCGCAGCCCGACTTGCGCACTGCTTCTGCACTCCTCTGAACTCGGTCTGAACTAGTTCAAAACTTTTGGGCTGAATCATGCATGCCTGCTGTTTTAAGCAGACTGCGTAATCGTAACAAGTTACTCTTGGGGTCTACATGGTATCACAAGATATTAAGAAAGCATAAATTGTAGCGGAAATTGCTTACTTATAATTGCAGGAAGTAAAATATTAAATTTTTCAGGGAACTGTAGATATACATGACTTATTGTTGTATTCTTTTCCCCTGCAGATGCCTTCAACGAGTACCTATGGAGGCATCCTCGAGAGGCCTCTCCAGGGAAGAGGACAGCTCGGGTGAATCTACTGCAGTATGCAAATTTGTTAATATCCTACTGCAGGATATTAACTAGACGTTTGACTTCTAAGCTTGCTTAGAGGTTAAGCTTCTTGTTGGTGTTCTGCAGATGCCAATTTGCATTCACTAAATACACGTATAACCTGAAATGACCTGGCTCATGCTCATTCTTTGCATGACAAATGCATGCGAATTGTTAAACCTGCAAAGATCCATCCATCCGTTTGCAAACGTTGGACACCATGTTGATTCCTATTACTGCGTCAGAACGGATAAACCTTTAAAGATATAGGTTTCTCTATCTGAACAGATGAACATGCATAAATATTGGTTCCTATATCTAAATGGGTCAACCTGTAAGGTACGGGTTCCTATTGCCGCGCGCGCTGGCCTAATGGTTATCGCGCCCGCCTCCCACGCGAAAAGCTAGGGTTCGAATCCTGGGAGCGACGTGTCTTTTGTTTATTCCTGTAACTTAGTGTTCTGGAGAATTCGAGAATCATGTTGCTTGTTCCAGACCCGAATGTTCTACGCGTCGAAGTTTCTACGCCGATTATTCCAGAAGACCCCGCATGTACATAAGGGGCTCCGCGTGGCGAGCCGCAGTCAGTTTCGCCCCACACTGTAAAAAAAAACCGTAAGTTAACAGCCATTTTCAAAACTGGAAAGCGCCGTGAGAGGCGCGCACGGACAAAACGCCGTAGAGGCGACATGACGGCTCGAGTCCGTAAATGTACGGCTTCACATATTTCTTAGTTCAGGTCTGTGTTCCCTTTTCTTTGAAGTAAAAACACATAACACGCGCCACGTTTGCTCTAGAGATAGTTTTCTTGTTGGCAGATGTCTCATGTTACGTGCCATTCGTGCCAATGCTAAAATCTCTTTCGAACGGCGGAGGGAGACCCACCCAAAGGCCGGCGCACTCAGCTCGCGGACGACGACAACCGAGCAAGGAGCGCCGTCCATCACGTGATGTTTACTTCCCGGTCTGTACGCTCGCTCGTGCGTGAACCACCACGGGCGGGAAGGGCGGCAACACTCTTCGTCGTCGCCGCGATCATCTTTCACCATTCAACCGGACTAAGAAGGTAAGCCAGCTCATTTTCGCATGCGCTTTGCGAGATAACCGAAGTGCAGAAGGAATCAAAGACGCGTTACTTAACGCAATGGCGCGGGCTGAGTCAGAAAACGCGCCATATTTTTTGCTTTAGCTTCCGGACTCAGTTGCGCGAGGGAAACCTATCCACGCATCAGACTCGACTTGATGGACGTGTGCAGGCACAGGGCTCATCGCCATGAGTGTTTGGTTTGCTCTGGACTGAGTGGGCTCTCCCGAACTCCTTCTGTTCGTACCTTTTGCTTTCGGGCGCCGTCACCCTTTCGCTTTCGGGCGCGGTAAGAACTGGAGAAATCAGATTTTAACATGAAAGACTGAAGCGCGCTCATTGAATAATCATAATGAGCGCTGTCGCGTACTGAATTTAAGAGCATGTCGTGTTTTCTCTAGTTTATACACTGATGTTTAGGACAATTGCTGGATCGCGTACCCCCGCTTGATCGCTGCAGCCCGAGTGCGGCCACCGGACGGCAATCTTGCATGTTGAGAAAGCGCGCTTTTGGAGCGTTACGGAGGCTGGTGGCAGCGTGCTGAAGACACGGTTTCTACTCGTTCGTCGTCATTCACCGAAGAAGTTCTTTAAAACTATGTAAGGTATGAGACTTGCGAATGAAAACACGTGACAATGTTTACGGAACCGCAGTGCAGCAGAAAAAAGGCACAACTCGTCGAAAGCAAGTTTCGCCGGTCTCGCGGCATGTTCAAAGCTTCCTTGGCACCCCGAAGCGCTGCGTCTCTATGCCTTCGCACGCTTGGATGCCGGTCAAGAATCGACACCGTGTGAATGTGTTTTGCGAGTGCAATGTGCCTGTAGCCGTATGTGCCTCTGGAGCAGCGGTTTACTTTACTCTGACGACTGTATTTGTAACTAAGTGGCGACGGAAGAAAGGGGGAAAGTACTTCTTTTTTTTTTTTTTGTTAGACGGTTCAGAGAATACCGCGCACAACAGCTCCTCATCAGTGATCAGCGGTGTCTCATTATCACCCTACTTAATTTCACTTGACGTTTGAGCACGGCTCGCCTAATTGTGATTGGTCAACAGACTGCACACGACCATATGGACCGCGCTTCAAAGATCTCCATTCTCGCCGTCTTGTACTTTTGCCTTCGAAAACCCTCCTTGCTCTACAGCGTTGCTCTATTTGTGCTGCTATGTGATCTATTAGAGTAGATTTGGAACACAGCCATGGTTAATAGTGCAGAAGAGCAACTGTACAGATTGCTTTCCCCCCTTTATTGATAGCAACTCGCCTGAACATCTGGATGCTCCACAACTCTTTAGCCGATATAAGATGCAAAGACATCCGTGCACGACACACCTTCAAAACATTTTCGCGGCACCAATTCTTGATCGGTATCCTAGCGTGCGAAGACACAGAGACTCAGCGCTTCGGCATGCCAAGGAAGCTTTGATCATGCCGCAAGACCGTCGAAACTTGCTTTCGACGAGTTGTGCCTTTCTCTTGCGGCACTGCGCTTCCGTAAAAATTCACACGTTACTCGCTTATATTTGCCTACGTAAAAGCGACTATTAAAATATATGCTCAAGCAAAAAGTGGCCACTTTCCGAGAAGTGTGTCCAACCCTTAGTTTCCCTTTTCTAGTAGCTTCTCCTTGGCTGGAACGATTATTGATACCTTGCGTGTGGGGAAGAGCGGTGTCAATCATTCTTTCGGTGGCACCGATTACTTGAGAAACACTCGTATGAATGAATCTTCCTCCCATTATTTTCATTTTAGAGAAAAATGCTTGTTCTGACGTGTGGTTTATTCGCTATGTTTAAATAGTTTTGTTGCTTTGCAGTTGTCGAAGGTGGGACTGATTTAGTTATTGCATCAAGCTTTAAAGGCAATGAGGTCATTGCCAAAGTTCTGTGTTTTTGCTTTCTATCCCCATTTCCAACAGCATTCTTTTTGCTGTGAATAATTGTGTGTCATAATTGCAGTTATGATAGTTTTTATGACACTGTGAGGAACTGCGGGAATTCCTATAGTTCTTGCATCGCTTTTTACAATGTGATAAACCGTAATTTCTGCTCCAAAAGCTCAAATGTGGGGGACACGCTATCACAGCCGTGATGAAGCATTCACGCATCTTTTTGCTGCAGATTATACTTCTGAGCATCGCCAGCAGTGACGGGGCCCATATGCTGGACGAACTACAGGACGCCACGAAATTGATTGTTCTCGAGCCAACCACGGGAAAACAGTGGTTCCAGGGGCCCATCTTGGTGGATTTCAAGTTGGGAGCATTAAGAGCCTGCCAGCACTGGTCTTCAGCTACGATGCCTCTACAGAAGCCGCTATCCAACGCCAGTCGTTCGAGGCACGCTACCACAGCCATGAAGGAACGCTCGGACATCTTTTTGCTGCAGGTTCGTTATTTGAATACTTCAACTTGCCGTCGTTCAAGCAACTATTGTCTGCTAGTGGTATCCTGCCCGGTGCTTGGTTGTGCTGTTTTCGTTGCGTGTGGTCTTGGTTTCGGGACGTCATGTTCTTAAGTTTGCAGTGTGAAATAAATTAAATGAAATATGTGCTACAAAAGCCATGTTTTTGCTGCAGAAGCTGTTACAAGCAGTTCTTTTGTAAGCTTCAGCACTGATGATTCCATTTTGTCTGTTAATGCATGGAAACATTAGCCACTTGTGCTTTCTTGCCTTTGAGACATGCTCAGATAGTTATATGGTTTGAAGTTGAACTGGGGGGGGGGGGGGGGTGCGGGGGCTTCATTGTTTACTTTTAGAATGTAACACGCATCTCCAATGTTCAACTCAACGAGCTTCCCGCAGCGTCCATCTGCATCACGCTAGGCAAGCCTTTGTGCATCTTTTGGCATGCAGGATACAACACTACTTTATTTCAATTGTAGGCTACTGCATTACCGTAAAATACCAGGCAAGCGCCCACTCATAATCTAGAGATAATCGCGAAAAAAATGGGGGAATGGGCGCTTGCCTGGTCATCAAATTTACATATAAATGTACTGTGCATATTTTCTCAGATCTTAGAAATTTGGATATCGGCACTTCATGTGGAATGGGCGGATGCATGGTATTCTACGGTAGCTAAGAGTTGCACTTGGAGTGTCGTTCGGTACAATGAAAATAGTTTTTCTTCATATGTTCACAAATCTAGCGTGCCAAGGCACAGAGACTCAGCGCTTCGGCATGCCAAGGAAGCTTTGATCATGCCGCAAGACCGTCGAAATTTGCTTTCGACGAGTTGTGCTTTTTTCTCTCGGCACTGCGCTTCCGTTAAAACTCACACATGTTCTCATTAGCAAGTATCCGGCTTACGCAGGGTTTTAAAAAAACGTTTCTGGCTGAATGACGACGAACAAGTAGAAAATGTGTCTTCAGCACGCTGCGGCCAGCCTCGGCAACGCTCCAAAAACACAATTTTTCGACGTGCAACATTGCCGTCTGGTGGCCGCACTCGCTGAGCGGGGATGCGCGATTGAACAATTGTCATAGAGATCAGTGAGTTTATGTGTAAAAAAAGTTCTTGTCTATGGCAGTTTGTTTTGAGGTGGGCCAATAATCTCCACTAGAGGGTTGGATGGCGCATTGAGCGAACAGGTATAAAGCCACCGGAAGTAAGGAGCTTGTCCCGGAAGTGAGCGCTTGACAGGCTTTCCCACTCTTACGAGCGGTGGTCGAAACAGTGTCCAAGGCGCTTGATTTGCTTTTGTTATAACAATAGAGCCTGCTTGTCGCGTTTATGCAGGCCCGAGATGTCTTCTTGGAAGCCATTTCATGTCTGAGAATTTCGAGATTCTAGTTGATTAAGTGTACACTCCCCAAGTTCAAGTGCCTCATTCTCAAGATTGATTCCTAAAAAGGATTATTAAAACCCACGTAAAAATGCAAGAAAGCATGAATCAAAACATTCACTGAATCCATTATAAAACCCAGCAAATACTCGATTTCTGGGACAAGCATCGAACTTCCGATGGCTTCACTCGTGCCCGACTCCGAGCTAGGCTAAGCGCCTTCCAGGCCCCTATATTAGAGATCAGTGAGGTAGGCCTACCGCGCGAACGACGGTCGTGCATGCATGACGTCGGTACCACGGGTGGCACCACGGGTGGCACCACTGACGTCATAAGATGCTAGAGAGCCTCAAGTAAGATTGCATTCAACTTAAACCATGGAGTGTGTTTGCAATTTAATGGCAGCGTTAAAGATGGTGGATTATACAGTTTTCTGCGTGTAAAAAATGCTTAAACTATTGGAACAAAAATGGTGTCTATAGAAAAGTGTTATTTTATTCTTCACATAAAATCTTCAAGCATCTGTTTTTAACCGGATTTACGTTGAAAAACTACCCGTATTCCCGTAACCAACAGCAAAATTTTGCAATTTAATGGCGCCCATGAACGCATGCCTTGATCTAGCAGTTCAACACACTTTTACTTGAGGCTCTTAATTAGATGCTGGCTGGAAGCAGATGACGACATGCCACCTGCTTCGGCCGCTATGATTCATTAAATACTTTCAGTAGATACAATGTATTACCGTTCGATAATAAATAGGACTAAGGTACACAAACCACTTCCGTCCCACGGTGAGCTTCCATAGACGAAAACAATTTTTTTCTTTCATGAAATTGAGGAACCCCAAGTTACTCGCTTATATTTGCCTATGTAAAAGCAACTATTAAAATATATGCTCAAGCAAAAAGTGGCCACTTTCCGAGAAGAGTGTCCAACCCTTAGTTTCCCTTTTGTAGTAGCTTCTCCTTGGCTGGAATGATTATTGATGCTTTGCGTGGGAGGAAGAGCGGAGTCAATCATTGGTTCGGTGGCACCGATTACTTGAGGAACACTCGTATGAATCTTGCTCCCATTATTTTCATTTTAGGGAAAAATGCTTGTTGTGACGTGTGGTTTATTCGCTATGCTTAAATAGTTTTGTTGCTTTGCAGTTGTCGAAGATGGGACTGATTTAGTTATTGCATCAAGCTTTAAAGGCAATGAGGTCATTGCCAAAGTTCTGTGTTTTTGCTTTCTATCCCCTGTGAATAATTGTGTATCATAGTTGCAATTATAATAGTTTTTATGACACTGTGAGGAACTGCGGGAATTTCTATAGTACTTGCATCGCTTTTTACAATGTGATAAACCGGAATCGCCTGCTCCAAAAGCTCTGATGTGGGGGACACGCTACCACAGCCGTGATGAAGCGCTCACGCATCTTTTTGCTGCAGATTATACTTCTGAGCATCGCCAGCAGTGACGGGGCCCATATGCTGGACGAACCACAGGACGCCACGAAATTGATTGTTCTCGAGCCGACCACGGGAAAACAGTGGTTCCTGGGACCCATCTTGGTGTATTTCAAGTTGGGAGCATTAGGAGCCTGCCAGCACTGGTCTTCAGCTACGATGCCTCTACAGAAGCCGCTATCCCACGCCAGTCATTCGAGGCACGCTACCACAGCCATGAAGGAACGCTCGGACATCTTTTTGCTGCAGGTTCGTTATTTGAATACTTCAACTTGCCGTCGTTCAAGCAACTATTGTCTGCTAGTGGTATCCTGCCCCGGTGCTTGGTTGTGCTGTTTTCGTTGCGTGTGGTCTTGGTTTCGGGACGTCATGTCCTTAAGTTTGCAGTGTGAAATAAATTAAATGAAATATGTGCTACAAAAGCCATGTTTTTGCTGCAGAAGCTGCTATAAGCAGTTCTTTTGTAAGCTTCACCACTGATGATTACATTTTGTCTGTTAATGCATGGAAACATTAGCCACTTGTGCTTTCTTGCCTTTGAGACATGCTCAGATAATTATATGGTTTGAAGTTGAACTGGGGGGGGGGGGGCTTCATTGTTAATTTTTAGAATGTAACACGCATCTCCAATGTTCAACTCAAAGAGCTTCCCGCAGCGTCCATCTGCATCACACTGGGCAAGCCTTTGTGTATCTTTTGGCATGCAGGATACAACACTACTTTATTTCAATTGTAGGCTACTGTATTACTGTAAAATACCAGGCAAGCGCCCACTCAAAATTTAGAGATAATCGCGAAAAAATGGAGAATGGGCGCTTGCCTGGTCATCAATTTTACGTATAAATGTACTATGCATATTTTCTCGGATCTTAAAAATTTGGATATCGGCGCTTAATGTGGAATGGGCGGATGCATGGTATTCTGCGGTAGCTAAGAGTTGTACTTGGAGTGTCATTCGGTACAAGGAAAATAGTTTTTCTTCATATGTTCACAAATCTGGTTCCCTCCATTTTCAATTATATATAAGTGGCACAGATAAGAAAGATTGTAAATAATTTGATTCCCAAAAAAACAGAAAAAAAAAGACAAGTGACACATTATTTCTAAGCTCACAGTTCACCATTTGCATCTCTGGTTTATTTCTATGGTACATACTACACAACAAGGAATCACCCTGTGCCACCTACCTTATCTGAATGCTGAGGGTGCTTGCTTTTGTTTATTGGTTGAAGGTGATAAGTTCCTTTTTTAACTAAGGGATGGACCGGATGAGGAAGCAGTTGTGGTTGTCACGAGCCAAAATTTCACCAGCTTCCACATATCCTTGCGATTCTATCCTGATAGCCTGCAGTTATCTCATCTTATTGAACTCGGTCATGCAACCGCATCTGGTAACTGTACTGCCAAATGTTCACACGACACCGAGGGCTGTCTTTGATATAGGGCTTTGCTTGACCTGCATAGGCTACGCAAAAGTGGATCACATATTGTTCCCACCATACAATGCACCTGGAGGTGTCTCCTCTTGCAATGTGTTTTTTTTTTTTGCTCCTCTTCTCTGTTCAATACACAAACTGATATCCATGGGGGTAGGTGGTGCCATATGATTTAAGTTATCTTCTATGTTTTGTTTTATCTGTAATTCCTGGTAGCAACCTCCACTGAGAGATCCTTTTGTTTGCCGAGTCACTTCTATCCGTACCTGTTTTTTATGTTTCCTTTGTGACGTATCAACAAGCCAGTCTACAATTTTAGTCGCCATGCATTTTTATCCTAATTATATTGACGAGTAGGATCACTTGGGCTCTGTTTTGGTTGTTGGAGTACCATAGAAGTCCACGCTATGTTTCATGGGAGTTACTTCGTGGTACCGACACACAAACAATTGTTTACGTGTATGTGTAAAACAAAAGAACAGCTGTAGGTATTATTTTAGAAATCAAATGGTTCTAGATTTTTCAGGAATGGAAAAAATGAAATCTAAGTATGTCACCGAAGCCCATTACATGTTACTATACAGCTGCCAAATTAGTTTATCAAAAAATGCATTAGTTTCACACAAAAAATTCTAATTAGTTGCGGGACCCTTGGGTCCACCTACTCAGCGAGCCAGGCCTTGGTGACGACATCTGCCTTGTCCCTTTAGTGTCTCTAGTCAGTCCCAAGCTGCGGGGCGGTGCCACTCGTAGATCTCTTGTATGCACTTTCAGGTATGGATCAGAAGGTGCCCAGGCGTCCCTCGCTTCAACTAAGCTCCTTTGTCCCACTTTTCCCTCCCAATTTTTGGGAAGTTGGAATATCTGGTACAGCTTGCTCCTTCGAATTCAACGTCACTTAGGTACAGAGCCTGAGTAACGGACAGGCGTGGCGTGGCGAACGCGGGTAGAGAACAACGAAAGAGAGATTGTTTAACGTCTTAATCAGAGTCACGTGGTTTATCGACGAGCTGCCGTCGCCACAGTAGGAGTTGTGTCAAGGTATCCTGGTCCCCAGATAAACATGATGAACATTAAAAAAAATAATTTTGTAATTATTGGAGTTTTAAATATTCTGAATTGTTTAGTGTATATGCAATAAGCTATCGTTCTGTCATGTAACAAATACTCTAACTTGCCTAATTTCTGTGTCCATGCCCCTTTCAAGTAGTTTCATTTGGGGTTTACAGCTTTCTTAAATCACACTGGCACCTGCAGTGCACTTACGTGTAACTCATAGTTTGCAGATATCGGGAGGTTTAGTTTGTCATCGCATTCTATTCAGAACCTAACCACATCCCGCATTTTTTTTTTCAGGTTCTGTAGTTGTTTATATGGACTTCATTGCTCTGGAAGTTATGATGATTGCCTTCCACAGGAAGGCTGGACGTGACCCACGAATTAATTCTCAGGAATAAAGGTATGCACGTGTTTTATTCCCTGCTGCATCTTGTGTGCACTTCCTCGAAATTTCTTACTAACACGGTGTTCAAGCACCTGTTTATCTCTGGGAGGTGCACTTTCTTAAATCACACTGGCACCTGCAGTGCACTTACGTGTAACTCATAGCTTGAATATTGGGAGGTTTAGTTTGTCATCGCATTCTATTCAGACCCTAACCACATTCCACATTTTTTTTCCAGGTTCTGTAGTTGTTCATATGGACTTGATTGCTCTGGAAATTATGAAGATTGCCTTCCCCATGAAAGCTGGACATGACCCATGAATTAATTTTCAAGAATGAAGGTATGCACGTGTTTTACTTCCTACTGCATCTTGTGTGCACTTCCTCGAAATTTCTTACTAACATGGTTTTCAAGCACCTGTTTATCTCTGGGACGTGCACTTGGCAGTAACATCTGAAATTAACTTACGACAGCAGGCTTGAAGAAACTCCGTGAATGCGGCAACTTTATCTTCGAAGGCATTTTTCAAACTTCCCTTGCTACAATGGTTTCGTATCATAAGTCATAAGTTGGTTTCACTGTCTAACGTTTGCCAGAATTAAGCTGAGGTTCCTGCACTGCACTTATGTGCAGCGCTTAAAGTCTGGGTCGTCTCAGGGGGTCCCCCACTGATTTTAACGGATGGTCTGGGACCCTCCTCCACAGCCCCAGCATTTGTGAAATCAAAATCATATCTTGCAATAAAATAGCTTGTTTTCAGAAACGTGACATTTGGGGATTAGCAATTCGAGGGTTGCAGGTACGGTGGGGACAGAGTCAGCAGTGGGTGTTATTTTATGTGCATCTAATACATTTCGTCGAAACCCCCCCTCCCGCCCTCCTCCCTTCTTTTAGGGACCCCCCTCAACCTAAGGGAGACTTCAAGCTCTGCTTATGTGTAACTAATAGTTAGCAGGAAATGGGAGGTTCGTTCTGTCATCACATTCTGTTCAGAACCTAATCACATACCACATTTTTTGTTTTGTTTTCCAGGTTCTGTAGTTCTCCCTATGAGCTTGATTGTTCAGGAAGTTAGAGATTGCTTTCCATGTGAAAGCTGGAAAGCAAGCCCACTAATTATTTTAAGAATAGACGCATGAACATGTTTTACTTTGTACTGCATCTTATGTGCACTTGCTTGAAATTTCTTACTAACACGGTGTTTAATTATCTCTGGAAGGCACAGTTGGCAGTAACTTCTGAAATTAACTCGTGACAACAAACTTGAGGTATTTTATTGGATGTGGAAATTCTGTCTTCAAAGGAATTTTTCTAACCTCCCTTGTTGAAATGGTTTCGGATCATAAGTTACAAGTTGGTTTCACTGTAGTGCTCGCCATAGTTAAGATGAGGCTCCTGCAATGCGCTTAGATGTAACTCATAGTTTGCTGAAATTGGGAGGTTTATTATGTCATCGCATTCTGTTCATAACCTAACACATTCCACATTTTTTGTTTTTGTTTTCCAGGTTCTGTAGTTCTCCATGTGGACTTGATTGCTCTGGAAGTTAGATTGCCTTCCAAATGAAAGCTGGACGTGGCCCACTAACTATTTCTCAAGAATAAAGGTATGAACATGTTTCACTTCATACTGCATCTTACGTGCACTTCCTCGAAATTGCTTACTAACACGTATTCTTGTGCGAATAGAGGATTTTGAGTTAGAAGCGAATAGCGGTATTGGCCGAATATTTTCGATTTGAATATCGAATAGTTTTTCCATGCTTTTTACTATCACTGCATAATCCTTAGACGAAAACCCAGCTAAACTTGTGAACATTGTTCCACTTGTTTGTTTATACGCAAAGTTTAATCTATCTATATTTATGAACTGTGACTTCAGAAGTTCTGATGTCTTGGAATGGCAAGTAAACGATGGATTTGACATAAAATGAATCCTATAGAAATGTCCAATTGAGTGAATTTACAAATCTTGCTATATAAAATAATCTTTCGTTAATTTGAGTTAAAAAATGAAAGCCGTTTACGACTCCCTGTAACACCGGATAAGAGCGCAGCTCTTGAGGAGGAGGATGGAAGGGTACTGAGGGATAGGTGACCCCCTGAGGTTGCGCGACCTCGTGGGGGCAGGTCACGGGACTTCAGGGGGGTGACCCTCATGAGGGTAACTCTCATAACCCTCATGACCCTTGTGAGGGTGATCCTCGTGAGAGTAACCCTTGTGACCCTCGTGAGGGTAACCCTTTCGAGGGTAACTAATTCTCGCAACCCTTGTGAGGGTAACGCTTGTGACCCTCGTGAGGATAACCCTTGTGACCCTAACCCTCGTAACCCTCACGAGGGTAACCTTCGTGACGTCATTATGGGAAACTTCCCATAATGCAAAGCGCGATTACGGCGATGCCGCTCAAGCCGGAAACGGGCGCCTAAGAGCTGTGCTCTAAAATAATGAATCGCGCATGAGGAACGCAGGTTGTAAGGGCATCTCTGCCTAACATAGTATACTCTTGCATAACAGTCAGTTTAATTTTAAAACTTTTACTACAAAGTACATATGCACATTCACAAAGTTTCCATTTATTTTCAAATACAGCCGGCACACGTGCACCACCCCGCGTTCAATGTATGCTTTTCTTCCAAGCACGCAATTGCGATATTTCTATTTTCCCAAGTGTTTATCGTAGTGGGTTATCCTGTTGAGTGCGCTTCTTATTGAGCACCGTTGCACTGCGGAGAAGCAACACCCGCGGAGCTCGCTTCCGCAGGTATTGCTTCTCCGCAGTGCAACAGTGCTCGGTAAGAAGCGCACTCAACGAGACTAGCCCGCCGCACGCAACCAACACTTCAAAAAACACGAACAGCACAGTTCTTCTCAAAGCGAATATAGAATAGTGTATTATTTGAAACTACAGTCCGAAATTCCGAATACTCGCACAACCCCACTAACACGGTGTTTAATTATGTCTGGGAGGCACAGCTGGCAGTAACTTCTGAAATTAGCTCGTGACAACAAACTTGAAGTAACTTATTGAATGCGGAAATTCTGTCTTCAAAGGAATTTTTCTAACTTCCCTTGTTAAAATGGTTTCATACCACAAGTCACAAGTTGGTTTCACTGTTTAGTGCCCGCCAGAGTTCAGCTGAGGCTCCTTCAATGCCCTTACATGTAACTCATTGTTTGTGAAAATTGGGAGGTTTATTCTGTCATCACATTCTGTTCATAACCTAACCATATTCCACATTTTTTGTTTTGTTTTTCAGGTTCTGTAATTCTTCCTATGGACTTGATTGCTCAGAAAATTAGAGATTGCCTTTCACAGGAAAGGTGGACATGGCCCACTAATTATTTCTTAAGAATAAAGGTATGAACATGTTTTACTTACTACTGTATCTTGTGTGCACTTCCTCGAAATTTCTAACACAGTGTTTAAGCAGCTGTTAATCTCTGGGATGCGCAGCTGGCATTAACTCCTGAAAGAACTTGGACCCGCAGCCTTGTCACATTCCCTGGCCATTAGATATTTAATTTGAATTGTTCCCGCGTCAAAAATTAGTTTACGTGTTGTCTGTAACTTGCAGCGGCAGAAAGCTGTAACTCTCAATCACTGAGCTGCACATCATGAGTGACGACGGGAATCGTTCCGACATTGAAAATTAGCTGGCGTGTTGTCCGCACATTGCAGCAATGGCCAGAGACTGTTAAAATGTTAGCTGCAGTGATTTAACAAAACCGATATCTCAGTGAACAATAAATAAGCAGTAAAATGCTATATTGTTCACTTAGACATCCATTTTGTTAAGTCACTGCAGCTAGCAGTTTAACAGGCTGTGGCCGACGCTGCAAGGTGTGGACAACACACCTGCTAATTTTGTATGCAGGAACGATTCCTGTTTTCGCACATCACGTACAGCTCGGTGATTGAGAATTACGGTTTTTTGCCGCTGCAAGTTACGGACAACACACCAGCTAATTTTCGATGCCGGAACAATTTCAGTCGTTGCACATCACGTGAAGCTCAGTTATTAACCGTTACGGTTTTTTGCCGTCGCAAGTTACGGACAACACGCCAGCTAATTTTCGATGCCGGAACAATTCCCGTATCTGTGGATCACGTACATGAGAGTTACGGTTTTCTGCCACGCTTCTACGGGTCAAGTTACGGGCAAAAACCGTAGGGCCTCATTACTGTCATGCACGTAATACCTACGTAAAGCTGTAACCGTTATGCAAGACAACGGAAATTGTACCGGCATCAAAAATTAACTGGCAATTTCCGTAATTTGACGGGATTTTTTTTTACAGTGCAGCGTTCGTCTCCGCTGCTACGTCGACTTCGACGCCCGCGACGCTCTTTTATTATCTTTTGTACTTTTTTTTATTTTTGGCACAAGTTCGCCACATTAAACGTTTATTCCTTCCTGTTTATTTCTTGTTTATTGGTCACTACCCGTGACACTATATCTAAACGGGTCGACCCGTACAGGCACGGTTTCCCTTACCTAAACGGGTCAACCCGTACAGGTACGGGCCCCGTATCTGAACGGGTTCCTGTATCTGAATGGGTCAACCTGTACAGGCACGGGTTCCCAGTATCATATGGGAGTCCCGTATCCCATAACACCGTATGAGATATACGGGTCAACCAGTATGAATTTTTATACGGGTTTTTTCAGTAGGGCGGGCACTCAGATGCAGGACATCTTCAACAATGCTTGTCACGGTTTCGTTGGGACCGTGCACCCTTGTTTGAAGAAGGTCCTCCCGTTCGCTGCCGAGAGTAATAGTTGATGAACAACCGCTTCAATTAGGCGGCGCACGGATCCCACGAAGTAAACAAGACTTCGTGGGTCTCAAACCAGTGACTCGAGGTGCCCTCAAGCGAGATGTAGAAGAGGGTCTGGAGGCGGTGCTCATCCGTCCATCCGTTGTGGCTTCCGTTCATAATTATGAAGCCAGACCTCTACATCCTCATGGGCTCCTCCGTAAAAGGGCCTCGGATTGCGGGGAGTGACGGGCAGGATGACGGTGGGTGTCGTAGTCATCGTCGCCGATCTTTCTCTTTGGCTTTTGCGCCAGGGGTCTGAATTACGGAAGTTGGCCCTTGGTACGGCGGCTTGCTCGAGCGTTCCAGTCCTCCGCGAAGAGTAGCCTCCCGGAGCTGAGCACCTCAATTGTCTTCGGAGAGGTACGCTTCACGGGCATAAAATGCGATACTCCGCACCTCCACCAAAAATATCACCAATGACAAATGTTAAGGCAGGAAATAACTGAGGAACTAGATGCTTAATGGAGCCAACTTGTGCCCAAAACAATACAGAAGAAGGTGAGCGTCTCAGGCGTCGATGTCAGCGAAACAGCAGGAAAGAACGCTGGTGCGAGACTGCCTTCGGCTCGGCATGCGGAGCCCCTTATGTAGATGCGTGGGTTTCTGGAACAATGGACAGATGAAGCTCGGCGCGTAGAACATTCTAGCTTCGGGTAAGCAACAAGGTTCTAAAATTTACGAGAACACGGCATTACAGAAACAACAAAAAGGTGTATCCGTGGCAAAGCATCGAACCTCGGCTTTTTGCGTGGGACGCAAGCACGACAACCGTTAGGCCACGGGCGCGCTGCCTACTTCGCCAGCTGCGCGGGCTACAATACGCAGGATGCGGCGTTAAAGTCAACTTATTTGTCAAACCTTGCAAAATGCAAATCAGAAACTTAGTACACAGCTCCAATGGGGCACGCGGTCATCTTTTCGCGAAAATAGATATGCCTACTTATTTATTACATCGCAAATGCAGTGAATTCTTAAAAAAATAAATCAAAAGCCACAGCCGTGCATTTGTTGCTGATCCGATGCCGAAGGTGTGATTGTCTTCTGGTTTTCTTCCAAGTGACATCCCATCGTAACTGCTCCGGACGGTTGTGAAATTTGTTTTGAATTGCTCAACTGATGCGTATGGTTAGGCTCCGTGTTTTCAGATAAATCCGAAGAACTCCGAAAAACACCCACCGGTAAAATTTCTGTCGATTCTGATTTATCCGATAAACTCCGAATTGTTATTGCCCATGCCAGCCCCCCCCCCCCCCCCCCCCCCCCCCCCCCCCCAAACCCCCCAAACAAAAAAAAAACAAAAAAAATATATATATATTTTTTTTCTTTTTTACAATTTGAGCAGCGCAGGAGGAATGGTCCTGGGTAAATGATACCATAATTATCTTTCAAGCCTCGGACCGTTGTCAAAAGGGGGTTTTACGGCTTGTCTCGTCATGGTTGGTTCAGGGAAACAGGTCATCGTACCATTCGTGTCACGACAAAGGCCACTCTTTTGGTTTCCAGTTTGGGCCATGGGATTTGGGATTTAGAGAAAGGAGAGGGTATTTTCGGGGGGTAACAGTGAAAGCTTTGGACAAGATATTGTATAAAATAGGCAAGAGGGGCAGTCGAAACTTCTCTATTACATCCTTCACCACTCCACCTCGCGCGGCCGCGGTATAAATTGATGGGATGACTACGAGCCTCCTTGCGGCTACCTCCAGCAGTTTATTTATTTCAAGGTATCGACGTTTATCAAAGCCACACTTTTGTGCGACTTTTGTCGTCAGACAAATTAGTATTGCCAATGAAACCAACGCCAAATTCAACTGAAGAAACGTTAATTGATACAAGCGCGTTTTATTTTTTATCTGGCATATGTTTGCATCCAGTTATTATTCATTATTTTTTTAATAGAAAGCACTGCGAAATTAATCTCCGAATTTCGGAGAATTCGGGATTTACGGAAAATAAACTTCGATAAACACCGAATTTTCGCTAAAAAATGAACTCCGAAAAACACCCTCCGAATTTCACGAAAAATAAACTCCGACAACACGGAGCCCTACGTATGGTTTACTTTTACATTTAAGTATTTTCATAATTTCTCAACATGTCCGATTTATATCGTTAACTCTCATTGCCATATTTTCAAAACAAATATTAACCGCCGAATTCAGAAACCTCACTCAAACTACACTCAATCTATAGGGCCCCTCCACTTTCTCGAGGAAGGCGCGAGGACCGGCGCTGGCCAATCGCGACGGCGGATCCGTCCTCGCTATTGGCCAGCGCCGGCCCTCGCGCCTTCCTCGAGGAGGTGGAGGGGCCCTTCAGTTTGAGTGTAGTTTGAGTGAGTTTTCTGAATGCGGCGGTAAGTACTGGCGTTTATTTATAATATCGTCTATCAAACGATTTTGCTCTTTAGATGCTTTCCTCTTTTACTTTACTTCATTTTGTAGGATTGGTTTTGTTTTTTTAATATATCACGAAGCTACTAGATGCTTCTTAACCATAGCTGGCGGAGGGTCTACCAGGGACCTGGCCTTTATACCACCCCAAACGCGGTAAACCTACAAAAAAAAGATGAATAAAAAAAATAAGCACCGCCATCGTTTTGAAGGCGGTTGGTTAGCAGAACTGTGGTAGCACGTGCAACGATTGCCCACTGGACTATAGATCCTCGTTATCGTAAACGTCACCAGATGGTGCTCCAGTCTTTGACATCCAAGAGAACTTTCGGTTTATAAAAATAATGAGCAAAGACCATCCTAACACCGCTGCTTGAAATGTAGAGGAAACGTTTAACCACCAATGTTTTAGGTGAACGCCAAGTGAAAGGAGGAGTGAGATATCTGATAAAATATTTCGAGTATTCTTATAAAACAACTTGCCTCTTTCGAGATGTACTCTTGTACAACCGAAAGCCCTCGTTAAACCTCAACGTTTCTGTCTGTGTAGCATTTATGCTCTTAAGCACTGGTGACATTAGCAAGCTCTAGAGGCTTGCAAAAACGGTGCGACCGAAAGACATTTGGGATGCAAGCAGCAGTTCATAATTGTAGACCGCAAAAATCCGACCAACGAGTCATATACAACTTCGCTGTAAAAACCGTCCCTTTCGCAACTCGCTGCGTTTTCCAAGGTGGAATACCGTTGACTTCCCGAACGAGGTCGACCTGGACCAGAGGAAGGTGCAGCGAAGACCGAAGATGTTCAATGCGGAAGCTTAAAGGTGCTACAATGCTAGGTTTATTTTCAAAAAGGCGAAAGACCCTTGACCTTGTGAGTGAAAAGTAAGTTGGATGCTGAGGGTCGGCCAATATCTTCTAAGCAAATGTTAGATAAATATATGTACGTTGTTTGTTCAGGGACAGCTCATTGGATTCTGCGTACAAACTGAAGACGGGGGACGTCCGGAAAGCTCATGTTGCCAGTCGCAAGCCGAGATGGTGAACTGAGTCCGAAATCTTAAGGGCAGAGGGCTGAGCCGATTCATACACTACTGCACCGTAGTCAAGACAGGATTGTAGAAGGGCATTGTATAGCTGCAGGATACATTTTCTGTCAGACCCCCAAGACTTGCGAGATAAAACTTTCAAAAGGTTTGTCGATTGAAGGCATTTTTGCTTCAGCATTTTAACGCGAGGAATAATATTAAGCTTTGTATCAAATATTACACCAAGAATTCGGTGCTCCTTCTTAACAGGTATGGGAGTTCCATTTAATTCCAAGGATGGATACAAAGACAGCCCGTGTCGCAAACAGAAAGGCGCAGAGACCGTTTTCGAAGCCGAGAAGTTTAACCCATTTTCGTCGGCCCACTTGGACATTTTGTTTATAGCTAACTGCAACTGGCGCTCACAACTACAGAGGTTGCAAGAGGATGTTTAAATCTGTGTATCAACAGCATAAAGAGAATATGAAAGAGAGGGTGGCAGCAGTGGTGCGAGTGAATTCATTGCTAGCAAAAACAAGGTCACACATAAAGCACCCCCTTGAGGGACTCAGTTTTTTTTTTTTTTTAACAAAGGAATCAGATAGGACTGAGCCAAGACGAACTTCAAAGTTCCGGTCCTTCAGATATTCCTTTATGCTTCGCAGGAGACGACCATGGATATTACAGGCATACGGGGTTCGGAGAATCCCATACCTCCACGCTGTGTCATATGTCCTTTCTAAGTCGAAAAAAACCGCGACAAAGTGGTGCCTGTTTACAAATGCCTCACGTATCACAGCTTCCAGGCGAACTAAGTGGTCAAGGGTGGATCGACCTTGGTTGTTATCAAAGACCCTTTTGCTTTCTAACATGTACACCAGTCGCCTGTTTATAAGCCTTTCATATATTTTCCCGAGGCAGCTGGTCAGGGTAATTGGGCGATAGCTTGATGGTTTTGAGCTGTCTTTGTTTGGCTTTAGAAGGGGGATGGTATGTGCATTTTTCCAAACCTGAGGGAAACATGCCATTTCCCACAATAGATTAAAAGCAGAAGTTTTTCAAGGGAATCTGGAGAAAGGCGGCGAAGCATTTCACAATGAATTCCATCGGGACCACGGGAAGAAAGCTTTGTTACATCAAGTGCTATCTCAAGCTCGCATCGCGTAAATGGTTTGTTATAAGATGCTGAATTTCCTCCTGACACGACACGCTTTTGTCGCTCCGCACGAGCTTTTAACTGTCCGAAGGTAACAGTGTAGTTTGCCCAACTAGATGAATTATAGAAATGTTCCCCGAGTATGTTACAAATATCTTTTAGTTATGAAGAAGGAGTATTAACGTTGGAATGGAAAAGCACCTATAATCCCCATTCTCATTCCTGCATCTGTCCCAGACCTCTTTGGCAGGGACAAAACTGGTTAAAAAAGAGAGATACTTCATCCACGACTTTTGCTTTGCCTGCTTCCTAGTCCGATAAGCCTTGGCTTTTAGTCGCTGGAACTCAACAAGGTTGCTTGAAGTGGGGTAGCTGCGAAATCTTCCCCACGCCCTATTTTGGTCCGCCCGGGTTGTGGCACACTCCTCCTTCCACCAAGGTTTACATTTTTTTTGGTATATTACCAGATGTTTGTGGAATGGACTGGCGAGCAGCCTTTAGTATCCGGCCAGTAACGTGAAGTGTAGCGTTCTCAGGGGACATAGAAGAAAGAAGCAAAGGATCTGAAGAAAGAGGCGAAGGATCTAAAGTGGAGTGAAGATTTAAAACCGCGCAGTCTGCCTTGTCTAACTTCCACCTAGGGACCCGCTTTAAAATATTATGCAATGCAACGGTACTCTCTAAAACAGCTGGATAATGATCGCATCCAAAAAGGTTATGAAGAACCTTCCAGGAGAAGCAAGGAAGTAATGAAGGTGAAGCAATAGAAATATCAATGGATGTGAATGAGTGTTGTGCAGCACTAAAAAAAGTTGGCTCTCCCCCGTTAAGAAGGCACGGTCCCGAAGACAATAAAAGACGTTCAATCACACCACCACGGGAGTCTTGACGGGTACTACCGCACATTAGATGATGGGCGTTAAAATCACCCAAACTTAAAAAAAAGGTCGCGGGAGTTGTCTTGTAAGTCCCTGCTGCTCTTGAAGGTTTAAAGGAATGTTAGGTGGTAAATATAAAGAAAGAATTGTTACAAGGCGGTCCAGAAGGAGACGTACTGCAACAGCTTCCAGTGGCGTGCAGAGGGGAACTTGAGAGCAAGCAACTCCACTCTGCACGACCACTGCGACACCACCGGAAGGGGTGGAAGAGGGGCGATCTTTTCTAAGAACCTGATGACGACTTAAAATGTTAAAAGAATTAGAGTGAAGATGAGTTTCTTGCAAAGCGAAAGCGATGGGCCGAAGCTCATTCATGAAATAATTGACATCATCAATATTTCTTAAAATACCGCGACAGCTCTATTGCATACAATGTAACTTAGTCATCTATAAATAGTATGTAACTATGAAAAATAAATTTAGTAAAAAGATGAAAGCCGTTTACAACTCCCTGTAACGGCGAATTAGAGCTCAGCTTTTGTGGAGGAGGAAGAGGGAAGGGTACTGAGGTCACGTGTTGTCGAAGGGGGGGGGGGTCACGTGACCCTTCTGCCCGATGTCACGTGAGGGTGTCACGTGATTTCGGGGGGGGGGAGGGGGGTCACGTGACCTGGGTGGTGTCACGTGACCTCGGGTGGGAGGGGGGTCACGTGACTTCCCAGAGAAATTTTGTCCGCTAGATTTAGTGGGGAATTTTTTCTCCTAAATCTAGCGAGGAAATTTTTCCGCTAGATTTAGCGGGGAAATTCTTCCGCTAGATTTAGCGGGGATGTTTTTCCGCTAGATTTAACGGGGAAATTTTTCTGCTAAATTTAGTGGGGAAATTTACCCATAATGCACCGCGCGGTTACGCCGACGGCGACGCCGACGCCGCTCAAGCCGGAAAGCGGCGCCTAAGAGCTGCGTTCTAATAAGTAAGACTGTAGAGTCAACACAAACTAGGTGGAACACATTGGGATCATCGTTTGGGTGGGACTAAGGCTTCTTATTCTTTTTATGTTTACCGGAGGGTGTTTCCCACTCCATACTTTCCTGGTCGGAACTAGGAGTGGACAGATTGTCAACATATGTCGACATCTCCACCTCCTGAGAGGTATCCGTTGCTTTTAAAACAGCTTTTGTCGGGCCAGGTGTGCGGGGGGGGGGGGGGGGGGGGGGTCAAACCCCGACCACGACCGGCTTGAAGGGTTGCAGATCAACTGGGCAGCGGGTCGTCCCAGCTCGTCTAGTCCCCTCCTCTCACAGGAGCTGCATGGGCACTATGCTGCTCTAGGGTGGAAAGTTGGGCTAGTTCGTAGTTATTCATCTTGGTTTTAAAGGGCTTATAAGGCTTATCTGAGTAGATAAGCCTTATATAAACTGATGTGCTTGATATGGCCAGATATGCCCAATTTTTTTATGTAACCATATTTGTTTGTTTTTATATATATATATATATATATATATATATATATAAATCAAGATATGCCGTTTTTCGACTAGATCGGAGTGGTGCCGTGCCGCAAAGCGCTTACGTCACAGTGACGTAGTGACGCCTGCACCGGTTGCTATTGGCGACGATATGTTTTGGTGGCGCTACCTCGCGGTCACCCTCCTGTTACGCAGCTGGTAGGTTGCGAGCAGACGACGGGCTATGTTAAATCTGGGAGTGGCTACGTTAGTTCGCATCTATGCCGATTAAAAACGGTTTATTTATTAAAACAAAGCGCTAATAGAAAGGCTTTAAATTGTTCAAAAAGCAAGCCTCGAGCTTTCCGTTACAGCTTTCGCGGCGTGTGTCAGGGCTATTCACAGCCTCTCTAATACTTGTGTTTTTTTGCGTGTCTTTTTTATCGTTGGACGCTACTGTAGAGAAAGGTTTTACATTTACCAGAGTAAATGATGTGCTGTCGTCATAGCGGTGCACGCGCGCACAGTTGTGTTGCAAAGCGCCGCACACCTGTTTGAGCTGCACTGAGCTTGCCGATACCGACGCCATGTGCGCCTGGACAGTTGCTGCCGAGCAAATGCTCGTCAGCAACTGAAGCTTAGTTCCTTCCGAATCGAATACGTGGCAAAGGAGTTTGTTAAATCCCGGCTTCTGCTTGAAAGAAAAGTAGAAATGTTCCTAAATTCTTAAAGTTTCGGCCATGGCCCAGCAAATTCAGGCGATTGATTAATTTGTTTTATCCAATTTTACTAGGAATTGTTTATAAATTTAGCATCGCTCGCTGAGAAGCGCATCACGCATCATGCGCATTTGCGTCCGCAAAAATTCAACATACAGACGGAAGTGATTCAGTGCAGGTTTATTCATAATTTTTTGGGGACGCTGAGTTGTCATTGACTTTCTTGATTTAAGAATTCGATCACGAAGGGGTCTCGCACGTTTCGCATCCACAAGGTGACTATGCAGAAATTTAGTCGAAATGACTCCGGCAGCCAGCCACAGCTTCTTACATTATTTATTTTCCGGAAATGTTCGTTTACTGAATTACAAAATTCAAAAAGGAATCAACTCGGAAGTCTTGCACAACACTTTGGAACTAACAGGATACACAAAGTCGCTTTCACTAAAGTGGTGACTAGACACGCGAGAGGTTCTCGAATTTCGCTTACCTACTTTCAATTTGATGATACATCCCTTTCATAGCTTTATTCTATCCGAATCATATAAATAGATACACCCTCTTATCGTGGTAGATGTTGTAGTGGAAAAAAAAAGTTCGAAATGGACATTTAGTGTTTATAAAGCGTAAGGTCTGCCAGGATGGGGCGACACTGATTTACACTGTAGATGAGCGATTTTAGCCAGTGCAGTGCGACCGCTATCATGGGGTCTTTAACGTGCACCACGCAGTAGTCATACACGACCGCACGCCGGCATGATGATCATCCAGATCGAAACGCGAAGGGCGGGGCTCGAACGCGCGAGCTTTCGCTCCACGTGCGTCGAGCTGGGTGTGCGGTTTAGCCAACTCGGCCAGTGGAATAAAGCGCTGGGTATTCTATTTTCATCATCCAGTTTTTTGTACTGTGCATGGTAGAGAACAGCACACCACCATCCGCGTGCTTCGACACCTCAGCGCCAAAAGTGTTCATTGTCACGACTACGTGTTCCACGTGCGGTTCCAAACTTTGGTAGAGTGTCCTGTATGCATTTTAACGAATAAAAATTTTACCATTTTACCAAATAAACATAACGCGTGAAACAGGCTTTGCCGCGCGTTACCCAAACAGCACGGGAAAGGAGCTGCCGAGCCGAGGGTTCCAAGATCTCCGCGGTCGGTCCCAGTCTGTCCTACCCGTGACGTCAAAAACGATGCTGATGATATTTAGAGAAGCGCCCCCTGTAGTTCACACACGCCGCACGCCCGTTTTAATCGAGTATGTGTCCCCTGCTTCACGACACCTTTATATAGGGTGGTTCAAGTCACCAGACTCGATCTAAAATGGACCGTGAAAATCGACACCTGCACGTAGCCATCTAAACTTTTCGTCAAGGGTGTAATTCACAGGTCGGTTTTTTCTTGTAAAATTACAACCAGCTTTTTTTCTGTAAAAAATAGGGCCAAGAAACTTGCCAGGGTCTACGGCGGGCAGCAACGCAGACGACAGGGATCCAGTAATGGGGGTGTTTGGCGTTTGTCTAGATAGATAGCGCTACCTCCTTTGCGCGACGGCTCGCGATTACTGTGGTTGATTAAAATGAATATAATTTTCTTGAAACGTATCTTCGGTTAAAAAATAAATCTGAACAATAAAAACGAAACTTAAAGTAAAAAAACGCGTCTGCATAACGGCGGCGCTTTTGCTGCCAACGGATTTCGTCTGCGTGTCGTCTGCTACCTTTCGCTGGTCGGCTGCACCTTCAGACGCTACTCGCGAAGCCATCTATCAATACGAACGCAAAACACACCCCGCTACTGGACTTGGTCGTCTGGGTCACCGCCCGCCGTAGACCCTGGCAAGTTTCTTAGCCCTATTTTTTACTAAAAGAGAACTACGCTTTCTAATTTTACACAAAAAAAAAACCGACCTGTAAAATACACATTTGACCAAAAGTTTAGATGGCTACATGCAGGCGTCGATTTTTACGGTCCAGCCTGGTGAATTGAACCACCCTATATGTGGCGCTGCCTTCAAGATGATTTTCTTGACGACTGCCGCTCCTTCATCCCGTTTTACCGCAACCTGGCTGTCTATTTGTCTGGCGCCATGAGTGCAGATTTCTTTATTTATGAGAGGTTTCGATCGTGCGCTCCTGATGCTCAAGCCAACATGTCCGCGGCGGAGGATGGGGAGGTATGGCGTGCCGAAGATGCGTTCATAATTTTCCTCCTCCCTCGTCACCCGTCAGACTGCCTGGTCGGTACTGCCTTGTCGCCACTCACGCATTTCAGCCCATATCGGCGTCCACCTACATTCACAATAAAGGGCCTCTGGTTGTTTGTTTTTTTCATTCAGTGTAAGAACTTTAACAGTAATCGCAACCACTGGTAGATTTTGATCACATTTACGTTGCTTGATGGATATTGGATAGCATAGATAAGTGCCACAATTAAGTAAATTTGCAAATACCAGATTTATAAATCATGTTTTAATTACTATCTATCAGGGGAAAACAAATAGTTCGATGCTCGAACAGGTGAGGAAATTTTGCACTGTGTTTATTTTCTCTAATATTTGACTTCCCAGAGCGTCGAAATACAATTTAATTTTGTTAAAATATGCGGGAATTTCGCAGAATTTAGTAGGTACGACTTATGTAGCAATGATGAATTGTGCTAATATAACTCGTATAACCCTTAATAAGAAACTATTCGCTGAAAGCATACCAACGTGGCACTTATATGAATCACATCGCGAAGTAGAATACGTCAGCCAAATATTTTTTTTTAAATTTCTATGAACCAGTATTTAACATTTATTTTAGCATATACAGCTTAGTTGCCAGATGGGGTTGACGCACGGACCACGCCGATAAAATACAGTATACACTAAAGATATATTAATAATATATTTCACATATTGAAAGTATATTAACATTATACGGTTAGTATTTTCTTTTAGTAAAATTGCAAAATTAGTGTGCTTAGCTTGTACTGGTTTTCAACACCACGGGAAGATATTTATAATTTTAACACTCGTTGCTCAACAAACACAAGGAAAGCCACAGCACATTTAAAACATATAATTTATTGCCGTGACGTTTCGTTTATTTACCCAGTCAGGTTGTAATTAAACATATTCGCAGTCCAATATTATAGGAATAACAGCAACAAACAAATTACGACTACGAAAGGAACACTTGCGACAGGAAAGCAGCTTTATTCACAACTGAACTTTATTACTTGAAAAGAAAAAAAATAACAAAGCACATAACCCGCCACCTACAGATTACATAATTTGCACACAACAAAACTCCCCACACGTTGGCCTTATAGTCGAGGGATGCTAGACTCTACTTGTGCCACTTATGGTTCGTATTCATTTTATGAAAACCATATCGTCGTGGGGCATGTAGGCTTACGGACCCCCTCACAGCCAGAAGTACTGGACATTGCATATGAAGTGCCATCCAAAGCTGAAATTTGTGCGTCACAACTCGAATTGGTAGACTCAAGATTTGTGCTGAACAAAAACCACTTTTCCGTGCTGCTTCCGCCTGCAAAAAGATAAATCTTTAGTCATTGTAATAAATTATGAAGGTGTACACATGAAATGAATGTAAGGCAAATAAAGCAAGGGGCTCAAACTTCACATCACAAACTAAACATTATTACACCCCTGAGTGTGTAAATGACTTGTCCTATAACCAGTATTGTACACGTTACTAAACAAAAGTAATCGATTGCAAGTGCTATTACTCTTGGCTAAAAAGTATTCGATTAGATTACTTGATTACTCGACAGCAAAAGTAACTGGACATTACTTTAAGGTGTAATCGTTACTTTTCCGATTATTTTATTGTGTGAACACTTACATCTTTAGTGCTCATAACAATGAACTTATATCAACCTATATTTCACATTTTCACAAGTACTGAAGAATAATAAACGGGTTCCGTCTACGGCATCAGCCATCTCTGTGCGCTGCATCATGAGACCATCAATTTTTCTAGCTGCGAAATTTCTAGCAGTGTCGCAATCGCTAATTCGCCCAAAGCATCTCCACTGGTCCCTGATGAAGAGAAACTTAGAGCCTGCTTCTAAAAATCTCTGGTTCCAAATAAAAGGTATTATGTTTTCGTGATTTATATATTTCCTTGTACTGGCAACCAAGAGGCTCTTCTTACTCTCTTTCGCACACACACGCGCTTCTCCAGATATTATTCACATGTTGATGAATTCGCAAGTTATACAAAAGAGCAGCAGCTCTAGGATTTGTTACGGATCATGCGTAGTATCCATTAGCGGAAGAGATCGCCCCGACCAATCCTCAACTCGAAACCTTGCTTGTCACAAAGACCACGTAGGGGAATTACGAGATCTTGACATGTATTTGAACTGGCTCCGTTATACTTTGCATCCGCTTTAGACATTGTTCGGTTCTGGTTCTCCTACAGGCTGCGAGTAGGTACCGTAAGCAGGATTATTTTTGTTTATGTCTGTGTGTGTGTGCGTGAGGGAGCCAGTTTGAACGAACGACTTACAAAGTTACATTCTGCTCTCTCAAACTTCGCAGTGAATGGCCTTTGTGACGCACTGGGGCTTCCCGCTCCCAGTCTCAGCTCAAAAAAAAAAAAAAAAAACGGACATTCTACAGAAAGTGTACATACAAGGGGTTGACCTTGCTTCCTGCAGCTCCGCAAAAATCTATTTTTTCTGTTCAAAAAAAGAAGCAAATTTGATTTTTGTCATTTCAGATAAATAAGTGGGTCAATCGAATGATGGTACCCCCTAACCGTATACATTTTTTTTAAAGTTCCATGGTCGAACAGTTTCAGTTAAAGCATGGTTATTTGAAAATGGAATCCCAGTAGCTTCGTCTGACGACTGCATACTGTGCAGAAGGCAGGAAATGGTTGATCACATTTTGCTAGACTGTTGGGACGCGGTCTTTTTTTGGGACGCAATCCAGGAGACCCTCAGAAAAGACTTCTAATTAACGCCCCATGGCATGCGTTTTCGAGCAGTAGAAGGGAAAAGTTAAGTTCGCTGCGACATGATCCTACTGCTAGGCCTGCACAGCATACGGCGTGCCCCATGGCTGGGTTCCACGCGGATATTGACGTTCGCCCCGTGCATAAGTATTTTATTGAGCGCATGTGCTTTCTGAAAGAATCCTATAACGACCAGCAACCTACAGCTGAGTAGCTGCCACTTTTGAGGTGTTGTTTACCCTCAAGGACTTGTAGCATGTTCGACATTAGCCAAGAGGGCTGGTGTTTTTTACCGTTTCATTGCGATTCTGTGTCACTGCCTTCCGTCATCGTCCACATCTGAACACAAAAAGCCCCCTGCGTGGCAGAGTCGGCAACGTATGCGGCTGTCACGAAGAGGAATGGAGTTTGAGTCCTGCTCGTCCCGGGTTCCTATTTTATTGATTCTTTACTCTTCTAAGATATAAATTATATTAAGGTGATAGGCTGAGCGAGTTGGGGCTAATTGAACATGAAGAAAAAAATAGCGCTTGGTTGTCTTCTGTGTTCGGTTCCTGTCCCTTTCGTCTTTTTGCGCGCTATTTTTTCATCATCTTCTAAGAAAGCTTTGCGCATTCAGGGCTGTCATCGAGTGTTCTTGTTGAGAACATTCCTGGAGGTGCCACGTGTATGAAAGGGCCGTTTACGCGCTGCCTTGCATCAGTCAGTTGCCGTCGCCGACGCGAAATGCGAGGCACCTTTCTCGTTAAATTTTGATGGTGCAAGTTCATTTAATCAAACATTTATATTCGTTCTAAATTCATCTGCTTTTCTAATGGTGACAACATTGCACCAGCCGCAAAGTGGATACAGGTCAACGCGTAAAAATGATGTCTCTGAAACGCATACGCTGACAGTTCATCCTTCGGTACATCTTGTATAGAACCAACCGCTCATAATAGCATATGCTTTATTCTTACATTGAATAAAACACAGTTATATCTGCAGGCTCCAAAGTATATCGCACTCCAAGTCAACAATAAGAAAGCAAGAAATGCGTGCGATTATTTCAGCAAAATTAATTGGAAGTTCCGATGTATTTTTTTTTTCATCCCATTATCGCCGTGAAATGC
This sequence comes from Ixodes scapularis, assembly GCF_016920785.2. Classification (NCBI taxonomy): domain Eukaryota; kingdom Metazoa; phylum Arthropoda; class Arachnida; order Ixodida; family Ixodidae; genus Ixodes; species Ixodes scapularis. The sequence continues at coordinate 104,217,071 of NW_024609880.1, read as the reverse complement.
TAAGGGAGAATGTAAAGTGGTCAGGATGTTGCAACCGCCAGACACCCAAGATTTCAAACTTTGTTTCTTCAACATTTCTGATTTTTTTTTTTTTTCACTTGGCGCACAGTTGAATTTGGCGGCAATGTGCAGGCTGTTTAAAAGTTAAAGGGACCATGAAATGATTTTAAAATCGAATTCATCCACCGCACGTCGTAAAAGGTGTGACAAGAAACACAAAAGCACAAAAATAGGGAGCCAAAACAAATTATTTGCTATAGAACTTTTAAAAGAAAACTGGACTCTTTTCCGCCTTCTTTCCTTCGCCTTTTCACTACGATGCATCCGCGGAAACGGAGCACGTCAGCCGAATCCATGTCGCCTATTGGGTGAGTGCCTACCTCACCAGCACCGCGATCGTAAACAATAAATAGCCGGCGAATGTTTCCTAAAAGTTTTGTTAATTAATATTCAGATCCACATTTTGTAGCATAATTAGAGATGTGTGGCGAAAATTGCCAAATTTGATAATGCTGAGAGCCAAGCGCCATCTATCGTGTGGTAAACGAAGCAACTACTGCGCGTGCGCAGTAGGGCTGGGCCGACTTGAGTTACTTGGGTCGCGACGAGCGTTTATGTCCTTTGATTTCCTTCCTCTCAAAACTCTGACTGACTGAACGTTTATTTTTCTACGTGTTCTTCTCGCGCGTGCCGACTTCAAGCAGCAAGAAAAAAAGTACTTAAAACAGACCACGACGAACAAGAACGCTGGATCCACAAACACCCGAGAAGAGCGACAATGGCCACGAATCCAACGACTCCGACGAAGCGAGCTGCTCAGAATATAGGCCTAGCAGGCACTCCGACTCGGCGCAGCGTTGCTTCGTCGCAAGACCGTCTGCCTACGACCGGCAGGCGTGCTGAATGGAATATGCCCGCGCTACCCTTGCGGACCCTTCCCGTATTATAGTTTGATCGCTGACCTCTATTTTAGATTAAGAGGTGAGGTCAATCTCTTCCCCTTGCTTTCCGAGGCAGTGTTGACGAACACTCGTCGAAAAGGGACTCTCGTCGATTCTATCTTCTTGTTTTGTGTGACATAGAGCTGAAATAAACGCCGTATGGATTACCTTCGTAACACGGTATGTACACGTTGTTATTGGTATGCCATTTTTACTCTGACAGACTGCACGTCACTGTCGAGCTATAACAGTTCGTGGGAGGTATACATGCAATGCCGATCCAACCTTTCTTTGCCGAGTGTCGCGTCAGTATCCAGTTGCAATCGTAAAAGATCGGTCCCGAAGCGCTTACCAACAGCGCGAATAAAGCACTTCCATCAAACGCGCGCATCCGCTCCGAGTGTGAACAGGTATTTACGTGGCTCTTGCTGACACTCGTAGTTCAAACGTATATTTTTTAACGTCGGCTCGCTCGTGCATCTCCGAGGCCGCGGAAAACGCCGCGGCAATTTGTTTCCATCAACGTCGCTTTGCAAACGACTGACACGGGCCGCCTTTTGCCAACAATGACAGTTGGGTTGACTTCTGGAGTCTTCACCGGAAGACTCGCTGCACTTCCCAACAGGCATACCGGCGTATGGGACTAGTCCCATGCTGTCGCTGTAGTACAACATATCTCATTGAATTTCGCTCAGCTGCGATGCGGCGATGAGAGGCGCCGATTCAGAAAATACGTCGGTGACATCAGCGCAGTAAAACCTACCGGCGCACCCCAACTCGTCGCCGCTAACCCTCCCATTCTCCTACTTCTGAGAGAACTTCCGGTTCCGGAAACAGCGTACGTCACGGCTTGTTTTGCGGTCAGTTGGAGAGAAAGAAAAAGTCGATATTTCATTAATTTTTTGTGTGGAAGTTAATAAACCGAGACGAAAACGGATGCCTGTTCGGCATTCAGTGAACATTGACGGTTTAATGTAAAAGTTAGCTGGAAAAAGTAAAGAAGTCATTTCATGGTCCCTTTAAAGGTGAATACGCCAGAAAAGGGGGGGGGGGGGGCGCAGATAAGTGGACTAGAAGCGCCTGCCACAACTTTCTGGCTATGAAGGTTTCATTCGTTCGTCTATGCTTCATAATTGATACTGCGTAATGCGTAGCTAAAGGAGCCAAATTTTCTCCCTTTCAAAACCACTCACACATAACGCGTCGCTGCCGATAGACAGGACCATCAATGTCCTCATATCGTTCTAGGTTCGACTTCCAAGAATGGCAGACACAAATTTTTATTTATCATATCCCAAGTGTCACATGCAAACTTCCTTGTCATGTGGCGAACTTCCTAATATCTTGAGCCTGAGACAAGATGTCTGGCCACACCAAGCGCTGCAATCTTGTAACAAATGGGCGTTTTCAATCACTTTGAAAGATTTCTAATACGCAGAGCGAGTGTTCATCTGAATTTGTATTCCCTAAACGCTTTGAGTGTTTTTCAAAATACTTTTTGCAAGACCATGTTTACGCATCGCACACGTTGTAATGCATATGTCACAATGTTATTATAAAAATTCAGGAGCTACTGAAGTTTCCTCTGTCCTCTACCCAATGTCGAATGATTCTCGAATAATGTGATTTATCACAAGATAATTTACAGCTCCCCTTTAGCCCACTCAAAAGCCAAAGCTTTTATTCATAGTTGTATTCTTACATTTATAGAGCATATTTAAAGATATTTTTGCGTCGACAGCCTGCTCAGTGAATGACAGAGTATGTGGGTTCTAAAAGAAACCACATATCAATAGTCGTTTTTTTTCTTTTTCGTGCCAAATCAACATCAGTTTTGAAATTCAACAATCAAAAGCCACTCGCCAGAATTAATTCCTCCAAATGGCGACTTCTGCTATTACGCCAGGGCACAGGCCTTAATATTTGCAACGAATAGCTCGGAATTGTGTATTGCAGAATATAACTTGTTTCGTTTAATCGGCTGTAAAATTCAGGAAGCTGTGAAGCGCTGTGTTGTCCGCGCAAGAAGAGCATGCCTAATATTTAAAAAAATTGTGCTGGAGTTATCGATGTATTGGCGTCATTCCAAAGTTTCTCGTAATCATCAATGTAGTACACGATTTGAGGCAATATTACGCAAAAGTCAGAACTACTATGTGACCGGTATTTTATCTTTTGCGACAAATGAACACTCAACCTTGATGGAAGGCTGTAATACTTCAATCCGTCTGACATTTATTTCGCAACCCAGTAATAAAGCTTAAAAATATTATAGGCACTTACTTGGGTCATCATCATTTCTTTCCAATATAAAGCAATTGTCCTTTGAATCCGCAAACAGAACGGTTACGATTGAACTTTGACCTGTGGAATGCCAAATGTTTAGTTAAACACAGTTTTGTTTATATCAATATAAAAATAAAACTATAGGTTGTGCTGCTTTAGCATAGTTTGTATATATTCCCGAACTTCTCATTATGAGCCCACAGACCACTAACAGAAGTTACTGGGAACATGAAGTTCCATGGTATGGGGTATAGGTAAAATACTTATTTGTACTATGCAAATAATATTGCTACGCACACTTTATCTCTATTTTCTGTGTTCTTTTTTTGTTTGTATTTATTATTCAAGACGTCTTTATAATATTTCAGTTTTAAAATATTTTATTGCGCGTATGGCTCACTAAATTATCGAACTTATTTCTTGCAAGGTCTGTTAGTTGATGTCATAAAGCGTTTAGTGTTTGATCTTTAATTACTATATCGATATTCACAACAACACAGGTGACACGAGATAACACTGAAAATAAAAAAAAATGACGAATCTCGCTTATTTCTAATGAACTAATAAACCAGAATGTAATATGAACTGCGCAAAGTTAAAGGCCGCCATAGTCGCTGGTAAGCTTCCACTCTGTGTGCCAGTATATCAAACACTATGTACACAATTCGGTAACATTTCCCTAAATATTGCGCCGAGCGTGTAGCTAATTGCCTATAGAATCTGAGATGTTCATGATGTACGCGAGGAATGACAATGAACATGACTTCGATAGGACATAATTTGTTTTGAAACAGAATGTGTTTGCGTTTTTTCCACGAAGACTGCAACGCTCGCTGTTACACTTAGGTTAAACTTATGTAAAGCGTATTGGCAAATGGAATCCGTGACTAAAGCACTAATATAAGAATACTCCAGGCATGGATTTAACTTGGGACCCAGTGATTTCCAGCCAGACACTATACAGACTGATCTGTGCAGAGTGGAAAGCATGCGCGTTGAGACAGTCAGCAGTTGCTTTACAATATAAAAAATTGCTAACGTGATCATGCTGGCAAAAAATGTGTTTATCGCCAACAACACACTTCCTGTGTGTTGTACGAATGGAGCTGGTGTGAGCCCCAGCATACATATTATGCGTGTTTACAGCACAAAACATAATTGGCGCCACCGGTCTCCGTTAGCTTCATCAAGCTAGTGTAAATTTGTGTTGTTTGTGATAAGTCATTTCCTTACAAAATTCCCGTTGTCACATTTAAGCGGACGTGAATGTGCGGGAGAGTAGGGTACACACGCCGAGCCTGAAGCTTGGTCCATTGGCGAGAACGTCGGCGATATTTGTGACCGCCGTCCTCCTTTCCTTGTCGGGCGCGTGCGCGGGTCGCGGGATGAGGTTCTCGCAGGATGCGCCACAGTCTTTACAATCCCTCACGAGAGAAAGCAGTGAACTGAATGTCAGAAAGCTGTATCGGCGTTTGCTTCGGAAGACAGAAGCGAGCCTTTATAGAGTACAGGCATATTATCGCATTTCAACGTAGTCCGCTTCGGAAACGCGCGAATCGCAGCCCTATTTTTATACTACATATGCGGGTGTTTGTGTTGGGTGTGTTTCTTTGATTTTGTCAATGTGTGTGTTAGTAGTCGTGCGTATGTGTGTCTATGACTGCTCGAAAGCGTATACCACGTATTACAAAATGCTTATGACATCATGTTAAATGTACGATATTGGGTCAAATACTGAATATAAGTGCCGGATAAAACTTTAAATGGCACTTAAAGCCAAATAATATTTAACTTATCGGTGGATCAGATCGTGATTCTGGCTCTAAGCGTCGTTCAGGGAAGCGCCACGCTCGGAGTGGCGCTCTGTGTGGCGCACAGGCTTGCAGGTTTCCAAGATTATATTCGGTTACATGTAATTTGCTATTTTTGTGTCTCTGGCATATACGCCAGGGGCCCTGCGTTGTATTTGCATGTGACAAGTCAGTCGTGAATAAAGAATAAACAAGCTTATGGAAGGGAGATTCTCCGGTGTCGCCCCTCTGCATCTGGATATCCGTATAGGCACTTCGCAGCAGCTGTGCATGGGCGTCACCATTACCGACCTTCAGTTTTTGGTTTCCACTTATTTAGTTTACTTTATTTCATCATTATCATATACATCGTTATTCCCATTTTAGATTCTCATGTCTCCTTCTTCCCAACTTTTGGGATTTGTGGAGGCTCTGCATTGCCCGTTTCAATGGCTCGGTAAATCGGTGAGCCAAGAGAAGGTAAGTAATAACGGCTGGAGTCTAGTGTGTGTTTAAAGCGTTCATACATCTACTCCTAAACGCATAAGGGCGCGTTTGCTGCTGTGTATGAAAGTTCTCCACGAGCATATTCTCGCTGGTCACTGTTGCGAGCTAGAGCTAGTTCGACTGCGATGTAGCACGAAGGGACTACGAATTTTGTAACAGCGAAATCAGCCATTTTCCGCTCTCCCTCAAATGGTACAGCGAAGGCTGGAGCACAAGGTCGTGGTTTCGAAAATAAAGTTCAAGAACTTGCGCTGCAATTGCCCTTCTTAAAGCAATGAACACTGGCGAGCTTGCGCTTCTAGCCTTCTCTGCCCCGTCAGTTAAAGTCAGGTTTGCGCAAGCAGTGCAGCACTAAGTAAGCGCAAAGTCAGGGTTGCAACAGCTCTAATGTCATCACTGACTCAGCGATGCGATAGCGCTGCGTTGCGGGTGTAAACAAGAAAAGGCGGGGTCACATGCAGCGGAGCGCTGCTAAAGCGCTGAATTAGCGCCATTCGCTGACGCTGCGTCTAAACGCTGAGTTACCGCTGCACTGTATGTGTGAACAGGCCTTAAACGTAAACGGAGTTTATTAATTGCAGACCCTAGGCTGATCGATTTAAGCCTGTGGCCGTGCCTTGTTTGTTGCTGTATTGTTTTGTGGCACCATTTGTTGTTTTCTTACTATACTCGCGGTAGCCACTACACTCTTTAACGCTTAAGTGATATTGTGTTTGTGCGTATGTTTATAGAGCCTGAAGCTAGTCTGCCTCAACGGGCGACTTCTCTTTCACCTGCAGATAAGCAATTTGGCCAGTACAGCACAACCGCAAGCCTGGGGTCCTTAACGTGCACCACGCAATAGTGGTACACGACCGCACGCAAATACGATGCTCATTTAGATCGAAACGGGCAGGGGCGGGGATTGAGCACAGGATCTCTGGGTTCTGCAGCGCGAGCTTTCGCTCTACGTGCTCCAAACTGATGTGCGTTAGCCCACTCGGCCATCGATTAACCCCCTTTTTGCTTAAACATGATGTAGGTAGCATTATAACCATAGAAGCATCAATATTTCGGTGAAAAACGCGAGAACAGACATCTTAAACTGAAGCAAACGATAACCAAAAACAACCTAGTTCTTGGTTATAAAGTTTCAATCGAATGTCGTAACGGCATCGGCCTCCGACGGCAAGGCCACTATATAGGAAGTACGCTCACTGGTACAGATTACCTTGGCCAGAACGTAATACCGAAGGTTTGGTGAAGAAAGCCAAAGCATATTTGGCGACCTTGGATTCACCCCGTCGGCCAATCGCCTCCAATCATGCTTTGACGTCAGGGACCGTCAGGGGCTGATCATTTTTTTTTTTTCATCTGGTAGCGCGCTGCATTCAACGTCATTCTCGCCGAGGGACGACGACCTCTCGAAGTGGCCCGGGTTTACGTCGCAGAGCTGTGCTGGTATCCACTTCTACATCCCGTTACCAAGTGCGAGGATACGAATCTTTATCATCTTATTATAAGCATAATTATATGGACACATGCCAATTAAAAAAAAAACGGAGATTTTTATGTTACTTTTGCTACGAAAGTTTTTACTTTTTTACGTCTGCCCTTAATGTAGAATATAAACTCCCCAAACCACTTCCTTGCTAACTGGATAGGACACGCCTGTAGACTTATACTCTACTCAATGCAAGTCTCACAATCGATTACCGTTTGGAGTCATCTTGTAACCATTCGAGCATATTTATTAGGAAGTCGCCATTAGAGTGATTGGATTACTTTCGAAAGTACTAAACCTATAACCATTGCTATTCCCCCTTCCCTTTTTAATGGCGCCATTTGTTTCTACAAGCTCACTACCGAGAAATACTCTAACAAATTCTCCGACAGGAGGATCGGCTTACCACCTTGGTGAATGAAGAAGATGAGTAGCTCTTAACTCCGTGATTTTAATCGAAAAATGACGAGTACGAAAGACCAGTTTTCAAACCGGCAAAAAATTTGTCCTTTTGAAAATATGAAGGAACCGGAAAAGTAGCGCGTTACTTTTTCAGGTAACGGCAAATAACTTTTATGATCAAGTAATCAAAAAATATAATTGCATATTTTTAACTAAGATTAGTAATTGTAATCGATCACTTTTCTTTGAGCAACGCACGTGCAAAAAACTCACGTATGTCACACAGACTATATCATTTAATAAGAAACTTATTATCAAGATATTTGCAGCGATTCCGAAACAGGCTTGGCTCATAGTCGCCGAAATAGAAGCATTTTTCAGAATCTCTCAAACGGGTCTCGCGGCGTAAATATTGCGCTCTCATTTTGTTTTTTGCTTTTTGGGCGAAAGTAACTTTGTCTTGTACCTGTCTTATCTTGACCCTTGAAACAAATTGCTTCTTAGGAGATCGGTGTACATTTAAGGTTCCATTCATTCTGTTAGTACGCGATTTCTGAACATGCGACACTTACCTTCAGAAGACATAATAATTCTGGTTTCATTGAACTTGAAAAAGGTACCAAGCGTTGAACCTCTGTAAAATAATGAGGAGGTGAACTGCACATTCATCGACTGCGAGTATGTAAAAGCAAATAAAAATATATAGTTCATTCGGAGGTATGGGTCGTCCAGCTGTTCTGGTGAGTTACTACCAGTTTTCAATGGTTGCTATCTGTGAAGAAATAAATCAAGGGCTGCTATCACGCAGTATCACCCATGTCTATTTTCGAATTCTACTTAAATCAATCCGATATACTCACTTCAGAACACAGAACACATTGGGGCAGTGCTGGATGGGAGGAATGGCACGCCCTTCAATCAAACATATTTCTGGTTCGCAAGTTCCGCAAGTTATAAATACCGTTTTCCAAGTAGAGAACAACGCTCCTCCAGAAGCACATACGCCTTCACACGAGTTTCCACGCCAAATTTAGCGGGGGAACTCGTGCAACTTTCCCGAAGCGCTAGCACATCCACACGTCGTCGATTCTTGACGGGAATCCAGACATGCGAAGGCACAGAGACGCAGCAAGGGCAATTTGACGCAGCACATCGGCGTGCCAAGACATGATTTGGGTCAGGCCGCCTGACCGAAAGACTTGTGTTCGACGTGTTGTACCAATTTTGTTTTCGATCGCGTGCTTTCGTAAGAAGCTTCGCGGGTTCTCAAATGCAGCTACAACCGTTTACTTAGGATTGTTTTTTGTTTTTTTTTTAATTTTTATCAAATGATCACGACTGTGGAGAAACGTGTCTTTAAGCAGGCAGCCGCTCAACAGGCAACCGAGATTCACAGGGACACAACTAACGCATGACTTGACGAGGTACTGCTTCAAGTGCAAGATGGCGCCCAGCGAGTCATCGCCTACGCAAGTCGGACACTGTCCAAGGCTAAAAGGATTTACTCCACGACTAAAAAATGATGCCTTGTGGTCATCTGGGCAATCACGAAGTTTCGCCTGCACTTGTACGGGAGCCCGTTCCGCGTAGTCACAAACTACCACTCGCTCTGCTGGCTTGCAAACGTCAAGGACCCTTCATGACGCCTCGCTGGATGGAGTCTTCGACAGCAGCAGTTCAAAATGACTCTGGCCCACCCATGACAAAATGCTGTATGAGTGGGAGGGGGGAGAGGAGCTCCTAGCAAAATGGAAGATTTCGGGGACGGGCACGGGCCCCATGCCCCCCCCCCCCCCCCCCCCCCTGTCTACAAGTCAGGCCGCAAGCACAGCAATGCGGACTGCCTCTCCAGAGCCCCCGCCGAGACACTTCCCAGCAACAGCGACGATGATGACGGCGAGTGCTTCCAAGGTGCAGTGGACACCGACGACATTGCATGACGCCAAAGAGACAATCCTGAGCTGCGCGCGCTAATCTAGTACTTCGAAGGACGAGGAGGTACTATCCCCCGTTTCTTCTCGAGAGCCCTGCCGACCTTCGCCATTCGACAAGGTGTACTTTACAAGGAAAACTGCGGAGACAACGACTCGTCATGGCTGCTGGTAATTCCTACCGACCTTAGAGAGGATATCTTTCAAGCTGCCACGACAGCCCAATGTTCGGACACCTTTTTTACAGCCGCACGCTGGTCCGAATTCGTGAAAGGTACTAGTAGCCGAAACTCCCAAGTTTTTCATCGAGTCCGTCGTCCTCCGCCACGGCGTTCCTGAAGTTATAATCCCGGATCGCGGGTTATCGTTCATGGCACAGCTGATGCACGAGAACCTCCGCCTCAGCCACACCAACCACCGGCGAACCACGACGTATCATCCTCAGACTAATCGCCTTATATACTGTTGTCGGTTTGCCTTGCTGCGTACCCAACCCGGAGGAATAACACGCAGCCAACGGTTTCAAGAACAAGAAACTACATTTAATAGGACAAGGACGATTACAATACTAACATAGTTATCCCAGCTCTACGGTAATCGGCCGACTGCCCTTCGCTCCGCTTCTGCCTCGCCTTATCTAGGCGAGCGGCACAAGGCGCGCGTGGCCGGCTGCTTGCCGTCACCTTGCGGCCGAATGATGGCCGCGGTATTTCGGGGACCGGGCAACCGTGTAGATCTGGTCCCCCACACTCTCTCTCCCCCCCCCCCTCCCCTTAACAGTCGGGAATGTCAATGGCAATGTCGTCGACGCCGAGGGGTGGGGCGCGCTGGCGCGGGAGGTCCGTCCGGCGGCGCTGTATCAGCGCGATGGCCCGCTCCATGTCGCGCTCCTACACTGTTAGCAAGTGCCGTGTATTTGGTGAATATTTGGGGTGAAAAACACGCTATTTACACAAATTACCATAAATTTACACGATGAGTAACGGATAATACGTTCAGATATCATGCGAGGTTGTAAAAAACGTGTTTTGGTTCGGTCATACACGCATAACCGTGTAGCCGACCTCGATAACACGCATCGCCTCCGGCGACGACCGCGGCATTGCCGGCTATCGAAGCACCGGAATGCTTGGGGACACACTTAGAAAGGACCGTCGAGACAAATGCCGCGGAAAGAAACATGTCTCGGAAACAGATAAGCACCAAAAGCAATTACGCCATGTCGCGTAACGTTGGCGAAACCCGCGCTTACCGTGGCTCGCCGCCATTTTCTGGTCGATGGCAATGCGGCTTCCCTCATGTCGCCCATGTTTGCATTTAGTTTAGGGCTCTTGATAATAGTTTCTTACACACCACAAATAAAGTCATGGGTCCAATTATTCGTTCAAAACAGTTAAAATAGATATAAAAAGCGTGTCTTCGATGTGAACACGTGACATTGCAGTTGGTTTCGTTTTTGCTTCAACCTTCAACTGCTTCAACTGCAAGCGATCTGGCCGATCTGGCCATGGCGCAAGTGGCGCAAGCGCAACGTCGATGTACGGTGGAAGCAAGAGCCGGTTGGCTTTCGTTCTTTTTGTTTGACCGGAGAAATTTCTGGCAGCCGCTATTGTTTTGGTTTGACGGGACGCGAGAAGCTTCGCATAGAGCTTCGCAGTTTGCGAGCACATAGTGAAGACGTGACCGGAGAAGTGCCCCTGTGATGTTCCCGGAAGACGGAAAGTACCATTCGTCGTGTGTGCTTTGAAAGCGAGGGGAGTCACAGGGTCCACGAGTGCGCAACCAGAAGCCAAGGTTCACGACAGCGCTGCGTTCTTCGGCGATCTCGTTCTGTTAGGGGCAACACGGCGATGCGAGAAAGGGCCGAAACGTTCGTGGTGTGTGGTGCGGTGCTTGTAGGTAGAAACCCGCACTAACGCGGATCTCATGTTGGTTGTTGTGGGGTTGCGTTTGACGGGTTTATCCCCGTCGTCGTCAGCTGATCCGGTTCAGCTGGTCGGGGAGGACGCAGCGAGCGTTCTTAAAAGTAAATCTTCCTTCGTTCCGTTTCAAAATGTGGAAGATTCCCGACGCATACCGTGAGTAAAACGCTGCGGACGTTTCCAACAAAATTACGTCGTTTTAATTGAACAAGGGACTTCGGATAGTTTCCCTAAATCTGCCGTTTCTATGCTTCGTGTCGTTAGACTGCATTTGCACAGCGACGTGTTCGCACAGCGACGCACACCGCTCGAGTAGATGATTCGGTCCCGCAAACGACCGGTTATACAGAATTTCAGGGAAACTTAAGTCACCACCGATGTTTTCCTGTAAATCTCGTGTGACTCGTGTGAGTTTGTTGCGCTCACCATGCGGTGTGAATAAACTGGGGCAAGATTTTCTACCTGCCCACAGATGCATGAACTGAGACCAATTTTTTTACGTAGAGAACATAGTGGTTTTTCTTTACATTGGGAAGAGGCCCGAATTTGTCTCTTTTCCCTCTGGCACTGCCCCAAGTTTCAAGTTGCAGTTTCAGTAGACATACCTACTAACAGGTACAAACTGCTCTAAAGCAGGTAAAAGACTGGGAAGTCAGGACGGTGCGGACACCGTGTTTCGCGCTTCTCGCAAGGTGACTGATGCTTTTGCGAGGTATGCGGAATCTGCAAACGATTTTGCTATGCCCTTCGTTTGCGTCTCCAGAAAAAAGAATAAGATTATTTACAAATTTAGGCGCAATCACGAGCCAAGATTTACGATAACAGTGCGTTCGCTTCGGTGGTCCGTGTAGTGGTATTATACGCTGCTTTCTGCAACACCGCGTCATGACGAAGAGCTGGAACGGTCACGGTCTGTGCTGGGCTAGCGGTTGACAGAAACCCGCATCGCCCGCATCGGCACCGAGTGCACTTGGGCTGTTGATGCTCGAGCCTTTCATACGCGGCTTGTCGCCAGCTGATCCTGCTGCTCGACGGTGAGGAAGCGGCGAGTGTGACCTCTGAAGTAAATGTAAATCCTCGTTCATCCAGTTATCCAGTGTCAAAGTGTGGAAGATGTCCAACGTGTACTGAGGGCGGGAACTACGAGCGTTTTGCCTTGCTTTTATAACCGAAACCAGAGCAGCGAGATAATTGCCTTGCGTACTCCAAAATGACGCAAGCAATAAGTTTCAACAGGTCGATTACGTCACCGCAGATGTAGGCGAGACTGTGCACTGTTTAAACGCTTGCAGTATCCACGAGTGCTACCAGAAAAACGACGTCAACAGAGAAGGAGCTCGCGATTTTAGCATAATGCAGTGCCACGGGCTCGTGAATTTTCAATGTGGCTATATAAAAATATTAAAAAAACAAAAAAAAACTAAAAAAAAACGCATCAGCGCCACATTAATGATCACGAATAACACCGGTCACAAACTCCCAAGCCTCACCGCTTCGCTCGACACCAACACGACATACGACAACAATCTGCATCAAAACGCCCCAAAAGTGAAGGCGTCTGCTCCCGTACGCGTACTACAACTAGCGGAAGTGAAGTGTTGGGCGGATGTCCTTCACAATAATATATATAAAAAATGCCTTGCGCAAGTATAATTTCCATTGATTATTGAATACGTACTGATAAAATCCCAATCATTTGTTTTTCTATCTGATTCAAGCGAGTCGGACTGCTCATAACACTGGTCGAGCATGAAAATAACAAAAATTTGAACTTTTTCATGGCTCGTTTAAGATTTATTGTTAGTACATCGTTGTTTTTCGCAAAGGACTAATTTTACAGATTTTGCCTCCATACTTTTTAAATGCAAACAGTTCTTACATACGGCTGTCCATTGTGCCGTGTTTTGTGTCGTCTTCTATAAATCGGTAACGATCAGCGACCAAAGAGATCACCCGTACATGTCAAGCATATATACGCCGCGGGGAGAGTCCGTTGTTAGTAGGAAGTGTCGGGCGTAGTGTCGGTGTTGTGTTTGTGTATGTGTCGCTGCTGTGTCCTACGTGGTGCTCGTGTTGTCTGTGATGTATGAGAGTAGCAGTCTACTCGTGATAGTTCCCAGCGTATTAACCGACTCCTGCTTTTTTTTCATTGGTTGCTAGAAATCGCACTAGGTGGCGCAAGTTACCGCCCGATTACAAGAGTTTGCTTGAGCTATTTATCCATGTAAGTTCAATATTCGTTTTTTTTTTTTTTGTTTTTTTTTGTCTAGCGGTTTTGTCGTAGCTGCCGACGCCACCGACCGCCGACGATGCACGTAGGTACCTTTGCACGTAGCTACGTCCGCCGCTCGGAGACTGTTTACTGTGCATAAAAGACATCGAACGAGAACGAACGCGTCCTGTATGCTTTCAGTTCGGCTGAAAGGCGCGGCTGGCTGGGCTCGTCCCTCGCCTGTTCTCGGCTGCTGGCCGCCATGTTTCATAAGGAACACGTTGAACCGTGCTTCTCGGAAGGCAAACACGGTGTAGCGTGTTAACTTTACACAGCACCTCATGTGTAGACGAAAAACACAGATGGCTCCGTGTAAAACGAACACGTTTCGACGTGTCCGCTATGGGACGACGGTTTACAAGTCTGGGCGTGTTATTTTTGCTAACAGTGTACAGCCTGTTGATGCGGGCGATCCTATCGGCGTCTGCCCTCTCTCCGTGCAGCTGGCCACGGGTGTGGACCCCTCTGGATATCTCCGGCACCCCACAGAGTGGGCAGTGAAGGCGCAACTCCTCGGCTCTGTGTTGCGCAGCCGGCTCTGTGGGATGGCGGTCTTCGAGGGTCCGTCCTAGGAACGGTTCAGAAATGTTGGCTGGAGGGCAACCGTTCTTGGGGAGGGGCTGCTGTCTCCAGCGCAGATATGATGCCCAGCCGACAGAGGTGGGCTCCTCAAGTACAGTCCAGATGGACGATGGATCGCTGAAGCCGTCTGCTGCATCGCCTGCATAGGCCGGGTCGGCTGGGCCGTCCTGTAGGGGGTGGCCGCGGCCTACGGTACTCTGGACCGCCCCTTGCCTGGCTGACGTTTTTGGTGGGCCGGCATCCCATGAGCCCGGCCACCATGTCGTTTCGATGGCGGAGTGTGGTGCCGCTTGTTATCGTCATCCATCTTCGTAAAACAAGAGAGGGCAAGGCAAATGTTTAGTTGCGAGCGAAGTCTTGCTCCTACCCTCATGCCAAAAAGTTTCAAATAAGGGATCTGAGGTGGGCACACAATCTTCTTCCCCTTCTCTTGAAAAGGGAGCAGATCCGTGGGAGTAGAAAAGTACTCCCAAAATGCGAGAGAGGCGAAGTCGAGGAGACAAAAAAAAGGTTTCTCTCTCTTTGGTGTTACCGACGTCGAGGTTATACCGCCGCCGTGGTGGAGACAAGGGGGCTTCCGGAACGAGACTGGAGTCAGTGTCGATCCGGTCCTACGAGAAATCTTCCGCTTGTGCTTGAAAAAATCGTTTAACGTGGTGACATGAACAGGCCCGGTTTCTTCACTACACTCACAGCGAACTAGTTTTAAGTGAGTGGTGAGCACTTTTCACGCACGCGAAACGGACCTTCCGTTTGCGAGGGAAGCTGCGATGCCTCGACCGGCGTCGCTCAGTCACTCAGTGGGTGAGTACGCCGGAGTACAAAATCTCCCAGCTCGAACTGCAAGTCACGTCGCCCCTGGTTTTACTGTTCTGCCTGCTATACACGGGCGACGTCGAGATTCTCTCGGGCCTTTCGAAGGTTGTCGGAGAAGCGCTTTCGCAGGTCATCTGCGAACGTCACATAGCCTTCCCCTAGACTCTCTAGAAAGGACACTGTTAAAAAACGGGAACACGCGCTCCTTGCGCAAATTCAGTCGGGCAGGAGTGAGACCCGTTGGCCGATTAGTGGTTGTGCGGGCTACAAATGCCAGCTTGGGCACCTTCGCGTCCCAGTCCTTGTGGCGCTCGGTGTAGGCCACTAACATCATCTTAAGGTTCCGATTTACCCTTTCCGTGATGTTTGCTTGCGAGTAGCATGAGGAAGTTCTTTTGTGCTTAATTTCGTACACCGCGCATGCGTCCGCGAAGACCTTACTCGTCAGATAAGAGGCATTATTACTTACAAGCTGTGCAGGAAAGCCAAACCTAGCGAATGTTTTAAGTAGACACTCCCAGATTTTTCGCGAATCTAGCTCACGCAAAGGGAATAACACAACCCACTTCGTGAAATGGTAGGTTACCAGACCAAGTACTGATTGCCGCGGGGACTATGTGGAAAGGGCCCCTTCCCACGTAGTCCCCGCAGAGTAGTCCCCGACGTCACAGCAACAAATCTGCCAAGGGCGTTGGCTCCCGATTGGTTGCATGAGACCAGGGGCTTCCCACAGCGTGGTTTTGCCTTCTGGCACACCGAGCACCCTGTTGGAAAATATCGATGATGGAAAGATGATGGAAAAGGCTCATACAAGCGTAACCGTAATATGGGACATCCTATACAAGCGAAAAGGCAGCTCCAGTATAGTGGATTACGGCGGATCGATACAGGTAGGCGGAACCATACAAGCGTGTCGTATTATGGGACGTCCTATACCGGCGTAGTGGATTATGGCGGAACCACGTAGGCGGACGGAACCATACATGGATAACGTAATATGGGACATCCTATACCAGCGAAAAGGCGATAACGGCATGTTGGAGCCATATAGCTCCAACATGGTGGTTTCGCCTTTTCACTGTTGTACACGGCAATTTAGTTTTAAGCTTTACATATATGTTAGAAAGGTCGTGAAAGCTAAATTAATGCGATTTGTGCAGGCAAGTTATATGGCCAGGCGTACGTAGTATAGGGACCTAGTCGTAACGATCAGTCAGATAATTAAATACAATTTGTTAATTAACTTTTTAATTAGTGAAAATGAAACTATGGTTTCTATTGGAAACTTGCTGAGTCACTGAAAACCACAAAATCAACTCTTTTTAGAAGGATATAATGCAGGGGTAGCAATTTACGCGTTCTGTAAAAATGCTTTATTTGGACGAGTTTCTAGGTTTCAGTTTCTTATCAGAGCTCATCTTTGCGCCCACGGTCCTGTTCCCCAGGGGCTTAGACGCGCAACACACGTGCGCCTTGCTTCCCTCCATCCTACGAGGGAGGCGAGGGGGCGGCTTCGCACTGCGGCCACCGGGCAGCAGGACCGTAGGTGCAAAGATGCGCTCTGGTAAGAAACCGAAGTCTGGAAACGCGTCCAAGTTGACCATTTTTTTAGAACACCATAAAATGCTGCTCTTGTCTTATATCTTCACAAAGAAAATTGATTTAGTGTGTTTTGATGATGCTTAGAAGTTTCTAATTGGAACCATGGGTCTATTTTCACTGATTAAAAATTTCAGGAACATACTATACTTAGAGAGAGGCTGAAGCGGTTTTGTATTTGAGAAAACACTTTTAAATCTTCTTCATTTGACCTCCAGAATCTCAAATATCAAAATTATTTGCCAATTTAATTAATCGAGGCTGCATAGAGTCATTTTTAAAGCGCTTTGAAAGCACTTCCCTAGAGAGCGACGTCACAAAAGCAGCTTTCAAAATCTTTGTTCACGCATCTTCAGCGCCTATGAAAGCTATGCACGCACATGCTATTTTTTAAAGGGGCAGAAAAATGTGTCACGACTGGTGCCAATGCGGGAGAATATACCTAGAAAACTTGCGACTGGACGCGCGGCCCTTAAGCGACACACACTTGGCGGCTGAAAGGTCTTCTTACGATGTCACTATTGGTAGGATGTTTTTTTTGTGTTTTCTCACGTTTAGTTATATCTTTGTGGAAAACGAACGGGATATTCAGATTCGCGGGATAATACCACGCGAGAATGAACCTCCATCTAGTTTTCTGAAAGAAGTCTGGCATATCTCTGTAATAAGCCGACTGATCATTACAAATTAGCCTTTTATACCATGCCGCCCTGGCCATATAACTCACATGTACAGACTGCGTAAATGTAGCTTTTACAGCTTTTTTTTTTTAAATCTGTAAAATATACAAAAAAAACACTCTGTAGAATGTCCCCCAATACAATATGATTGTATGCTTCCTTTCTCGCTTGCATTGTTCAAGAAAGACTTGTGGATATCCAGCGTTTCATTGGAATGCCGGATGTCAATGAGTCTCTATATCAGTGAGTGGTTTCAAACAATTATGATGTTTGCACACCAGTAAGCTCTTATCTGAGGCTCACCAGGAGCACTAAGAGCAGAGGCAAAATGTCGTGACCTGGTAAATTTGGTTGCAGGTATTTATTTTTAGAAGAACTGCATGCAGCAAAGCTTAACTTTGCTCAAAAGAAGATAATTAAAAATTCAATACTGAACAATGGTGTCCCTTGAGCTGTCAGACCAAACTCCCACTCTTGTCACTCAGGAGTTCCTAACTTGTGCGTAGAGGATCAGCACAACCCAGATTTGTGCTGCAAGCGCACCTGCAATATAAAAGTTGAAAAAACATGAGATGAAATATGAGACGTTTACAATTCTCTGTAATGAGAAAATACAGTACAGCTCTCGAAGAGGAAGATGGGAGGGTATGCCCCTCCTTCCCCTCCCCTCCTCCTCTTCTGCTCCCTCCGATTTAGGGGGAAATTTCCCCACTAAATTTAGCGGGTTAAGTTTCCCAATAAATTTAGCGCGGAAATTGATGTCACATAACCTCAACACAAATGCAGTTTTTCCGCTAAAAGTAGCGGGGAAAATGACGTCGCATGACCGTGTCACGTCATCCATAAAAACATTCAGTTTCTCAGCTAGACTTAGCGGAAATATTAACGTCACATCACCACAACATTAATTCAATTTCCTGCCAAGTTTAGATGAACGGTTATGCCGACAGCGACGCCGCGAAACGCGGAAACGGGTGCTAACAGCTGCGCTAAAAACTAAATGCATCAGGTGAAATAAAGTGAACATTAGATATACTGTAAGAAAAAGAAGAGAATCTAAGATACCGTTCTCAGATCCTTCCTTTTGTCCGTTCTCAAATGTTTTGATATCAAGAAATGTTTATCTCTTTATTCATACCCAGAGAACCCGTCCCAGTTTCAGCATGAATGCAATAAATCAATGCAGACTAGACCTAGTAAACTATAATGCACATAAAAATGAATGTTTGCCACATAGTCATGTATCAGTCAGTGGCTCAGATCTCAAAATACATTTGTATTGAGGAACATTCTTGAATAAAACTTCTGGGCTTCGAATTCAACAGTTTGTACTTCCATAAGAAACACTGTATGGCACTGATTTTTTTTGTTTTTTGTGACACATCAGAAACAGCACAACACTGTCATCCTTGCATACCTAACAAGAATTTGTATTTTTTATTTTTTTTAGCATGGCATGTGCTATTCTAATGCCCATACAGCCTCCTTTAACAAAATTTCCTTTGTATAGCTTTTTATTGGTTCTTATTTAGCTCGCACGACAGATTCGGTACCTTGAATTCTCACTCGGCATCAACAGTTTTATATATTAATGTAATAGCGAAAGACAAGATGTATGGACTTGAGTACGGTTCAACAAGCACAGATGTTGAGAAAAGTACTGAGGAAAACTCAAATGTCAAAATAAAAATAAGCTGGAATGTGGATACAATTATGGACATGGTCATGAATACAGTTAGCAGATTCAATATAAAGAATATGTGTTAGACGCACACTCAAAGAAACCTGTTGCATCATTATTCATTCAAATTACTTTGCAGAACCCAGCGCTGCAGTCTCAGGTGGAAGTTCGCTGGATGAGTCTACTGAAAATGAGTGTAGACGGAAAAAGCAGTTTGATCTGCGATAATGAGCATTACATAAGTGACATGTCATTATTACTGTTACAGTGCCGAATGTTCCAAACTGTCAGTCGCATCATTCTGTGAATTCCCTCCGTACATTACAGGGTTTGGCTCTTTCGAATGCTTTGCGAGAAAAATGATGAACTGGAAATATCTAGAGTAGTTCTAGAAAAACTATTTCCAGAATCTTATCTCAGCATCGCAAAGAATATAAAAAGTTTCTAAAGACAAGGTTAGTGCAGGAGTTGAATAAACTAAATACTTTGTTTTTCGAAACCATCTTGCCGTAGTAAACGTATGAAGTTCCCCTAGGTAGAGCTAGTCATTACGGATGATTGTGCCCATTGCATACCATAAAAATTTAATTTGCGACCTACAATATTTACAAACTCAATTAACTCTGAATAAGTGGACCACTTGGCATTAAAGATTGGCCTCACCATGACTGTCTGCCAACATCTACATAATAATTTTCATGAACCTATGTATTTCAAGAAAATATTTGGTGCGAGCTGCTTAAAACACAATAGCACTTTTTAACGAGTGCTGATTGTTGGGCAAGTTGGTATGGTACGTTAGAAAACATAATTGCGCTTTGAAGACGGGGACATAGGAAGACAGACACCACCGAGTGCTAACTTTCAACTGATTAAATTCAAGAACCTCAGCGTAAAAACGCACTGCGTCACCGCACCACATCTCAACCAATCCGTGGCCCTGCCACGGACCGCAAGTACGCCAACTCCTTATCCGCCAAGTCAATTGACGCCACACTGACACAACACGTGCCAGAACTATTTATAGCATCAGCCTCCATAATCTCTCTAACAGTCATATCTTTGTGCCTAGCAAGAACAGTAGACAAAGCAAATAATGGTTTGCTATCGCAGTGATGATCTGTCGTGTCACTGTCATGACTGAGGGTGCAAACAATTATTTGCTTCGTCTACTGTTCTTGAGAGGCACAAAGATAGGACTGTTAGCGAGATTATGGAGGCTGACACTATAAATAGTTCCGGCACAAGTTGTGTCAGTATGGCGTCAATTGACTTGGCGGATAAGGAGTTGGCATACTTGCGGTCCGTGGCAGAACGGATTGGTTGAGATGTGGTGCGGTGACAAAGTTCGTTTCTACGCTGAGGTTCTTGAATTAAATCAGTTGAATGTTAGCGCTCTGTTGTGTCTGTCCTTCCTATGTCCCCATCTTCCAAGCGCAATCATGTTTTCTATCACACTTTTTAACACTAATAGAAAGCCTGTAGTGGGCCACAACTTAAGCAGTTTTCACTTCATTATGAAGAGCAATTACACATATGTGAACCATGAATATAGGCCTGCACTGAATTTTTTTTCTTAAGCTGAACGTGCAAGTTCCTGTTTTTTTATATTTCACATGTCCCGACTGCTGGGTGTGGTAGGGACATAAGATTGATGACACCAACGAAACACAATGATTATTTTAAGAATTTGTTTGGGTAAAGCACGAACAAGGCGATCTGCGGGAAGTTATTTCTGTGACACCGTCGAACCTACATCCGCGGGCTTTAAGTTCACATGTTAATCATGTCTGCAGACTCCTTTTTGTAATTGGAACTCCATCCAACCCAATATTTGAATATGTTTTTTTGCATTTTAGGCTTAGTAGTGCTTTTGCTGTTCTAGTAATAGGTAAGAAAAATGCTTATTTCAAGTGGCATACCTAACACCTGGTGGCACGAGGACTCCCCTGTCGTGACGCTGATCGAAAGTCATAGGCAGGGAGATACTGCGATGCTCTTGTTGCTGGGATTATCTCCCCCATGGTCCTGGCCAGACCACAGAAAAAGATTGAGTCCAAGCTTGTGGCCACTAGGATCTCCAGATCTTGAGGCACCCAAGTAGCTGAAAATAAAAACAAATCACAATCAAGTACTTGGCAGAGCTACATTAGAATGGCTAGCATATTCTTTCGTGATCAGCACATAGATCCTCTAATTTTAGTCACAGTCACCCCCCAGGACAAGGCCACGTAGGCGTTAAAATGATGGGCACCGAATTAAGGCGAATGATCAAATGCATTCATTTAACCCTCTTTCGCCCCAACCTGAGAGACTTCTGTCAAATATTCACATTCAACTGTAAAGACTACAAATAAAACTACTACTGCAATGCAGAGCCGTATAGTCTGTTCTCAAATGTTTTGATTTTAAGAAATGTTTATATCTTTATTCATACCCAGAGAACCCCTCCCAGTTTCAGCATGAATGCAATAAATCAATGCAGACTAGACCTTGTAAACTATAATGCACATGAAAATAAATGTTCGCCACATAGTCATGTATGAGTCAGTGGCTCAGATCTCTAAATACATTTGTATTGAGGAACATTCTTGAATAAAACTTCTGGGCTTTGAATTCGACAGTTTGTACTTCCATAAGGAACACTGTATGGCACTGATTTTTTTTGTTACACATCAGAAACAGCACAGCAGTGTCATCCTTGCATACCTAACAAGAATTTGTACTTTTTTTTTTTAGCATGGCATGTGCTATTTTAATGCTTATACAGCCTCCTTTAACAAAATTTCCTTTGTAGAGCTTTCTATTGGTTCTTATTTAACTCGCACGACAGATTCGGTACCTTGAATTCTCACTCGGCATCAACAGTTTTATATATTAATGTAATAGGGAAAGACAAGATGTATGGTCTTGAGTACGGCTCAACAAGCACAGATGTTGAGAAAAGTACTGAAGAAAACTCAAACGTCAAAATAAAAATAAGCTGGAATGTGGATACATTTAAGGACACGGTCATAAATACAGTAGCAGATTCAATGTGAAGAATACGTGTTAGACGCACACTCAAAGAAACCTGTTGCATCTATATTCATTCAAATTACTTCGCAGAACCCAGCGCTGCAGTCTCGGGTGCGAGTTCGCTGAATGAGTCCACTGAAAATGAGTGCAGACGGAAAAAGCAGTTTGATCTGCGAAAATGAGCATTACATAGGCAAGTGACATGGCATTATTACTGTTACAGTGCCGAATGTTTCGAACTGCCAGTCGCATCATTCTGGAACTCCATCCGTATATTATAGGGTTTGGCTCTCTCGAATGCTTTGCGAGAAAAATTATCAACTGGAAATGTCTAGCGTAGTTCTAGAAAAACTACTTCCAGAATCCTAACTCAGCATCGTAAAGAATATAAAAAGTTTCTAGAGATAAGGTTAGTGCAGGAGTTGAATAAACTAAATACTTAGTTTTGCGAAACCATCTTGCCGTAGTAAACGTATAAAGTTCCCCTAGGTAGAGCTAGTCATTACGTATGATTGTGCCCATTGCATACCATAAAAATTTAATTTGCGACCTACAATATTTACAGACTCAACCAACTCTGAATAAGTGGAACACTTGGCACTAAAGATTGGTCTCACCATGACTGTCTGCAAACATCCACATAATAATTATCATAAACCTATGCATTTCTAGAAAATATCTGGAGCGAGCTGTTTAAACTGCCATAACACTTTTTAACACTAATAGAAAGCCTGTAGTGGGCCACAACTTCAGCAGTTTTTACTTCATTATGAAGGGCAGTAACAAATATGTGAACCTTAAAACTAGGCCTGCACTGAATTGCTTTCTTAAGTTGAACGTGCTATGCTCGGTTCAATATATTATCTTTGCAGAGCTGACAATGTGCAAGTTCCCATTTTTTTATATTTCAAATCTCCCGACTGCTGGGTGGGGTAGGTACATAAGATTGATGACACCAACGTAACACAATGATTATTTTAAGAATTTGTTTGGGTATAGCACTAGTGAAGCCATCTGCGGGAAGTTATTTCTGTGACTCCGTCGAACCTACATCCGTGGGCTTTAAGTTCACATGTGAATCATGTCTGCAGACGCCTTTTTGTAATTGGAACTCCATCCAACCCGAGATTTGAATGTTTTTTGCATTTTAGGCTTAGCAGTGCTTTTGCTGTTTCACTTCAAGAATAGGTAAGAATGCTTATTTCGAGTAGCATACCTAACACTTGGTGGCATGAGCACGCCCTTGTCGTGATGCTAATCGAAAGTCACAGGCAGGGAGATACTGTGATGCTCTTGTTGCTGGGATTACCTCCCCCATGGTCCTGGCCGGACCACAGAAGAAGATTGAGTCCAAGCTTGTGGCCACTAGGATCCCCAGATCTTGAGGCAACCAAGTAGCTGGAAATAAAAACAAATCACAATCAAGTACTTGGCAGAGCTACATTAGAATGGCTAGCATATTCTTTCGTGATCAGCACATAGATCCTTTTGCTTTTATACTTTGTACTTGTACCTATTAAAAAACTGCTCCTTCACAGCCACAGTCATAGACACACCCCAGGACAAGGCCACACAGGCCTTGAAATAATGGGTACTGAATTAAGGCGAATGATCAAATGCATTCATTTAACCCTCTTTCACCCCAACCTGGGAGATTTCTGTCAAATATTCACATTTAACTCTAAAGACTATAAAAAAAAACTACTATTGCAATGCAGAGCCGTATAGTGGGAGAGTTTAGCCAGTGGGTGTGGTGACAAAGGTGGCGGAAAGGAGGAAAGGGAGGAGAGCGCCGAAGGAGGGAGAGAGAAGGCAGCAAAAAGGAGACGACCACTATTTTGACGCAACGCTGTTGGCGCGGAGCACTGTTGAGGCTATGTGTCGTCTGCTACTGGCTTAATTCATTTTTGCCTTTATAAAACTTTGCGTTTAAACATGGAGAAACTTCTTTCTTTAGGTTTTTAAGCCACCTAGGAATAACACTATATTATTTTATTGCCAGAGCCTGCCAAATAAAAGCAAAGGGCAGGTGTCTGGATAGAAAGAGTTTAGTTGGCGCACCAAGAGGCTAACCAATAAAAATGGGTACCACTCTGCGCAAAATGCCTAAAAAGCGTGCATCTCAACTTGACACTAAAAGCGGCATACACTATCTATTTTACTGACTAAAGGGTACTAGATCATTATTTCCAGCTAACTAGTCAAACTAGATATTCTTGCCGACTTGCTTTTTAGGAAAATTTTTAAATTTACAAGAACTATTAAGACAACAGCTAAAAAAAAGCAATGGCAAAACCAACAATCGAATTCGCCTGCTCTCCAGTAGCAAGACATCTATAGAAGGTAGACCTGCAGAATGAGCAAGCAGTCTAAAAAAGAGTATGTCCCATGTATAATTTGTTTCCATGCTGCAAAGCAAGTGCTGGAAAGAGGTTTCACGACATTAACAAAATTTCTTGCAATCAGTTGAGAACAAGTTAGAGCAGCGAACTTGTCCTTGCCCTTGGCATAACGTCTTAGTGTTGCCCATGGAAATTTAAATAAATTTGTAAATAAAAACAAAAAAAACTAACCTTTATAAAAAAAAAATCTAGCTTTCGCAAAGAAAAGTTATCTTGAACAAAATATGCGGGATACGGTTGTACAGCATCCATTTCTGTGCTGAACCAATTTTGAGGCAAATCTGCGACAATGAAAAGAAAACGCCCGAGTACATTAGGGAAGACAGAAAGGATGCATACCTACAAGAAAAAAATTTAGAATGACCACGGGCAGGAACCTCTGGTGAGGCTCTCGGAGTGACTCCCTGCAATGGGCCTGCGCAGACCAGAGAACAAGATCGGTCAGAGCTTGCAGCCATAAGGTGCTTCATACCATGAAGTTCCAGAAGTAGCTGCAATTGGAAGCAAAGTGCATTTCATTTCTCTGCAGAATGGAGAGTTTAATAGCTAGTATGCATTCATAAGGTGATACAGTCACGAATGCAGATTTTTCAATGCAGCACTATATCACCAAATTGTTAACCGTGCCGGGCAACACTAAAAACCGAGAGCATTATTCCAAACTATCTCAGTTTAAAGTTAACCACGGCAGAAGCTGCAAGCCATGTGACCTTCAAGTTGGACGCCATGGTACGTCGAGCTTATAATCATGTGTCACACTGTTTTTGCTGCAACGGCTTGTAGTGTAAAAAGTGGTCCAGCTTAAAGAGATGCAAAGTATAGACGTTTGTGAGTGGGGCCCTGACCTAGTCTTGAGCTACATTGCGAGGAAGGACGTTTCAACCGGGATGTTTGCTGCCTGTATCCACACAACCAGCTTGTGGACAGCGATTGCTCGAGCCGAGTACATGTCCTCGACAGTGCCATTATTTGACAAGCAGTTTTATGAATGTTAAACATGACTGACTTACAGAGAGACTGCATCTCAACAACTAATGACTTGGGATACCTAACTGAATACTGATATATTAACTGAATGCAAAACAAATTACCTGGCAGGCATTAAATTTATCAACAAGGTGGGTCGACTCCGCATTAAGTTGGAGTCGATGCGTCAGGCACGTAGCCAGGATTTTGTTTCAGGGGGGGCCCACTCATAACAAAATGCTGTATGAAGGGGAGGGGGGAGAGGAGGACCCATGCAAAATGGAAGATATCGGGGGGGGGGGGGGGGGGCCGGGCCTCATAAGTCTCCCTCTGGCTACGTGCCTGCGATACGTAATAGGACAATACAAACAAAGATATGCCTTACAATTCCTCTTGCACCCCCAAAATGATGTGTTTTTGAAGGTAAGATACACAATGTTCTTGATTCAGAAAGTGCCTCAGCTGTACAAATGCATATGCAGTAAGGGCACTCGCCAAGCCTATTCTCCTCAGCTCTGTGCAGGTTAAGCTAAGTTAGAGTATAGAGGTACACGCTCACTGACAGCATGAGGAAGGCAGGGAGAAGTCTCCGTTGTTCCACCACCAGCCCATCTGCTACCTTCGATGACGTTTCAGCGCCTCATGAGCCTGGAGCGAGCACATCTGTCCAAAGTGGGGTAAAAAGCACAAGCACGTGCTGGAGGATGCCCAGCCATTCTCTTTTTGTCATCGGCTATTCTACATATTTTAGTATGACATATTTTTAAGTGAGAAAAAGTATTGCAAATATGCAGTCCAACTTTGACCATAATACAGAAGTCTGATAAAGATAACAGTTGCCATTCACCATTTTCCAAATAAGTGGTCCCATGTATTGGAACATCTACACATGTGGTGCGTGAGTGGGTTCAGGACTGAGACGCTAGAAAACGAAGCGCTCACAAGGCTTGTCTGGCCCTTCCAACCATGCGGGTTACATTCATCGCAAATCCCTGATTTTTAGACAAAATGATTTAGAATGAGCAAATCTTGTCTACGCCCGAGGTAGAACATTGAATTGTGATTCCCCCATATTGTGCCAACCATCCTTCAACCTGCGGTACCACCTGCAAATGAACTATGTTGCGCTGCGGCACGCGTCCATGCTGCCTACTTCAGGGAAAACCACTGCTCGTGTTGAAGACGACATCCCACAGTGTACAGGCAACAATGTTTAACGAACTAAAACAAAATTGATATCATTCAATAGACACAGATAGGCTCACAAAGTGTCGACACCATGATTGTTGTTGTTGGTTTTACTCTTGCATACAAACAAAAGTGACTTCCTGTTTCCTCCGATGTACAGTAAAACCCCCTTATCTTCGTGGCCCCTATTTCTTCTCGAGTCGGTCACAGAGCACATAATCGCAGCCACTGAATTCTGCAAAATTAAAGGCCGCGAAAATTAAAGGTTCGCCAACATTAAAGAGTTTACTGTTCTTCCGTGTGTCACATGATGTTAACATTTCAGGAAGGCTGAAGGTATTGGTTTAAGAAAAAATTGACCTACAAAAAAAATGCCCTTCTCCAGGTTAGGCACGCGAGGTTCTTTTGCACTACCTATAAGGCGGCAAGTTTGTTTCGGCAGAGCTTTTGGTTAAACGGAGTCACAAAAGTAGCTATACTTGGAGTCAACTATTTTGTGCTGCATTATAAAGCTAGAGTAAATTCCACTGTGCTTCTGCACAGCACTGCTTGTTGCGAGAGCATATGTGGTTTAGTGTTGCATCCCATTTGCATGATCTAGAGAAACTAGCACTAGCAGAGTTGGAGCACTCAAAAAAAAAAAAAAAAACACACAGCCGATTGTGGAAACATTGAGAGATGCACACATGCGAACTGTGCATTTCTTAAAAGTGGATTCCAGCAAAGGTAAAGACAATATGTATACTTACGGCGGCCATACTTGCCTTTCCCAAGCATGACCACTTTTCCCTCGGTAGCACCATCCAGTAAGCAACAGCAACACGCCCATGAGACGCCGCCGACTCATGGATTGAATGACGACCCGCCTGAGGTCTTGGAAGGAGATCCGGAACACTGCTTTAGGCCAGATGTGGTATCTGGAGGGGGCAGGGACTAAAAGTAAAAATTAACAAATTTATCTGAAGCGCTACATTCCTATAGCATAAACTCTAGGATAGCAGTATCATATTTTTTTTTTGAGGTCAGTGATGCATTTTAATTAAACACAAATGGTTGGTTTATATGATGAACCAGCAGCCCCTATTTTCCTTAAGTGTAACGGAGTGTCTAACGTTACGTCCGACGGAACTCGAAATAAAAATTAAAGTTACGCCCAACGTAACTGTCAAGCATTCGAGTTGCGTCCGACGTAAACCAAAATAAAAATTAAAGTTACCGTATTTACTCGAAAATAGGTCGAACCCTATTTACTGGGTCCATAGAGAATAAAAAAAAAAGTAATTCAAATATAGGTCGACTTTTTTTTTATTTTTAAGAACAGGGGAAATTTTGGGCAAAAGAAACAAACAAACCTTTATTTACATCACTCTCAGCTAAATCACGGGGCGATGCCAAAAACTTCATCACCGTCAGAACTTCTGGACATGTTATCATCGTCCGAAGCTTCTTCAGCTGGGTAGACATCCTCGCGTATTCGCAGCAATACTTCACTGACACCGTTGTAAAATGACGACAGGAAACGAAAGAAGGTGCGAAGCGACGGAAGACAAACTACAAAGACGCAAGCAAAGCCGCCGTGTCGCCATGAGCAACACGCGAGCCGAGCCGCCTCAAGCAACTAACAAAAGTAAATTTTTTTTTTTTTTTTTTTTTTTTTTTTTTGTACGCGTTTGCAAGGATGGAGGGTAAAGTGCGTGGCGCATCGCGTTCCTCTCCTTCCCCGTTGCCCAGCAAGGGGAACGCTAGAGGCGCGATGTCGACATCCGACGCCCGAGGAGCGGCACGGGCCAACGCGGGTGGCGAGCCATTTCGGTTACCAAAAGCTTTTTGAAACAAGAAGCGGCGCGGCTCTACGGCAACGCCGGCTCGGTGACTCGATAGCTTCATGCCTCCGGTAGGGTCGCAAAATTTGGTCGCGAATACAGGTGTCGAAATTCTTTAGTCACAATTTCCGAAAAAAAAAAAAAGAAAAAAAAAAGGTCGACTTATATTCGAATAAACACGGCCGCGCGACGACACACACATTATGAAAGCGATTGGTGCGAGCGACCAAGGCGATGAGCGACGTTTTCTAGAAGCCCAAGAACCGAGCGGCGCAAGCAGCGGGAGTGAGATCTCTTCGTCGCTCGGCGCCGGCACTCGTAGCTTCTCGCCGTCGCTCGTCTCGTTGATCGCTATATTGCTTACATGCCGTTCAGAAAGGCGCTCTAAGTGCTTAACATTGCATTGGGACCAGCCTCGCATCCAACCGTAACCGGTCTTGACTTTCTTTAAAGCCGCACAGGTAGAAGTTAACATCGTACATACATCGTTTTCAAGCATGGCTCCTCGTTCATTGCTCGATTTACATTTGCGGTAAATGACAAACCGCAATGAAGCACAATTATTCTAGTTCAAAATTGTCACGAACACTTGGCACGCATGCTTACACAGTAGCGCACCAAACGTAATTTAAAAGTAGAACGAAAACGGGACGAGATTCGCTTACCGTTTCACGGAGACAGACGCCTTCGGATCCCAGGCCTAAAGAACTCGGAAGTCGCCGGCGGTCCGGAGATCGGACGAGGCGAGCCGACCGCGCTGACCCAGGCCGACCACACCTGGTTGAACTATGAGAGGCGCCGTCGAGTTTAGAACCAGAGACGCAGTAGAAACGGACCGCAAAACATCTGTCCCGTAACCGTAAACGAGCCAACGAACCACATCGCGCTATCTTCGCCATTGTTCGCCATCTCCGCGACGACCGGAAGTGGAAGCCGCGAACTTAGAAAAGCCGCGGCAGCGGAAGCACCGAAGCCACTGGGCGGAAGCCTTAAGTTTCGGTTTCGGTTTTCTCCAACGCCGGCTACGGTCGCTACGGTTGCGGGCTGGTGAGTTTGTGGCTGGTTGCGAGGACGCGAGGGGCCACGAAAAGACGCCGAGTTTGCCGAGTACGAGCAACGGGCCGTTTGCCGCTGTCGACCGGCGATGCGGTATCCGCGGCTTGGTGTTACGATTGGTTTCTTGCCGTGCACGTTAACTCAAAGCTCGAAGTTCCGCAGTTCCGTTCCGGCACCAGCCGCACCACGTTTTCCGGTGCATCGCATGTGGAGTCCTTTCGACGCATTCAGTGAAAGTAAAGATCGTGTCCGCTGTCTTCGGTGCTGTGGAAGAAGTTGCGAGACGGAAGAAGCATCAAAACCAAGGCGTTTAGGACTCCAGGCCGGGCCGCCGGTTCAGTCTGAACGAGAGGCGACGTGTGTGCCCACGCTTTGAGGAAGCCTCCGCGTTTCGCCGCGCCAGACCTCGCCGATCGCGACAGGACCAACCGGACCCCGAGTCCGAGAGGCTCTTGCGCAGCCAGGAACGGCACCGAAGTAGGAGCTGCTCGTTCTGCGCTACCATGCAGTGCTCTACAGTGCTCGGAGCTCTCGGGTGTCATTCGTGCTTGCACTGAAGCCATTGTGACCCCTTCGGACGCGCAAGTCGTACTTCGCAAAGGTTTGGACGGGGCCGCCCTCACCGAGCAGCTCCGCTATATTCCGCTTACTTATGATCGCAACAAAAGCTTGCGTTTGTTCTCGGGAAAAAAAATTGCGGGACCGCTCTCCGCGCCGCTGACGAGGTTGGCCGCCGCCATGTTCTCAGCTATTCACTCGCTCCTGCAGCGAGCGCCTTGCGATTATCCTTCCCGTTCCAAAATGCGATGCGCTTTGCGCATTATGCCGTTTACATGATCATATATTGAATGCGGCAACTGGATTCAATGCGACTAAGTCGCATTCATGTAAACGCGGCTTATGTTCGTTTTCGACATACATGGTGTATGTACGATACCGGTGGTGAACGATGGACGTTTTTGGTGGAAGATGGCGGTCGTCTTTCTGCATGTATGATTTAGTTATACCGGTGGTCCTGTGGTGTAAGCGTTTTTGTTGGAAAGAAGGCGGTCGCCTATGTCATCGGACGCAAAATCATACCAGCCACACGGAATCATATCGGCAAGCAAACTGGCTGCCAGTATAGACAGACCCGGAGCCATAGCGGTGCCGGTATCTCCAGTTATGCAGAATGCCAAACCAAACTAGCTGCATACATAATACCAAGAAATTATGGTGGTGTCATACCAGAATTGTAAAAGCGGCAGGTTTGTTTCTTGTACGTTTTTCCAATAGGGGCAGCTACGAGAGTATCGGAGCATATCCTGCCTCATACCTGGCCAGGTAGCAATTTAGGGTAACTTTTCGTAAGTCTTGCTCCCATTGCTGTGTTCTGCCAAAGCAGAGTCATGCATGTATCGGATAAAAAGCTTACGTAGCTTGCGGGGTACCACGGTCCCAAACACCGAGCCATTTAGATCGTCGTCGGCCTGGGGGATGTAGCGCAGCAGGAGACTGTCATCGCTCATCAAGTAGGAGTCGAACTCCTTGTCCCTTGGGCGGTCGACTGGACCTCTTGCTGCCAGCCATGCGGAAACACGTTGGCAGAGTCCGTCATCCAGCTGCACCTTGCGAAGCTCCTCGCGGCTCACTGATGTACCCCACCCTGAATCTGTAGATCCTCGTGCCGTGGCCGCGACGGTCACCAAGTCATGGGTACCCTGCGAGTGTTCCTCGGGAAATGGACCACGAGAAAGCGCATCAGCAACTATGTTGGTTGACCCCGGGCGGTACACGATGGAGTACTCGTACTGTTCTAGCGTAAGCGCCAAACGAGCAAGACGTCCAGCTGGATTCTTAAGTTCCCTTAGTCATGAGAGCGCTAAGTGATCAGATTGAACCTGGAACATTGCACCATCTAGGTACATGTCAAAGCTCTTCAAAGCACAAATAATGGCAAGACATTCACTTTTTGCGACACTGTAGTTGCGCTCGAGTTAGCGTGTTTCTCGTGAATGCAACTGGCCGAAGCACACCGCCATACTCCTGCAGCAAGACAGCACCCAGGTCACAGTCGCTTGCGTCTGTCTGCACAACGAATGGCTTGTTCAAGTCTGGGAGCTGTCAACAACAGACACGGCTTTTGAAAGGGCTGCGAATGCGCATTGTTGTTGTTCGGCCCAACACCACTTAGCGCCTTTTTTTAGAAGGTGATTGAGCTGCTGGGATCCCTCGGAACAGTGTGGAATGAAAGCCCGGTAGAAAGCAATCATTCCGAGGTATCTTTGCAGGCTCTTTACGTCATGTCGGCTTGGGTATTCCGTTAGCGCGCGCAACTTATCTTCGTTGGGGCGGAGCGTGCCGTTATCCACAACGAATCTAAAGAGGTTAATCTTTGGTATGGCCGAGTGAACTTTTCCGGGATGAATCGTAAGCCCAGCATTACGCATTCGCTCAAGTACCATGCGAAGGTGTTCGACATGCTCCTCGATAATTCTCGAGAAAACAACCATATGTCATCCATGTATACCTGGTATACATGGATGACATATGGTAAATTCGTACTTCGAGTTCCCAGGTGCAGCATTCATCAGTCGTTGAAAACTGGCTGGAGAGTTAGACCAGCCAAACGGCAGTCGGGTGAACTCGAACAACCCTTTTTGGCAGATGAAAGCAGTTTTTGAACGTCTGATGGGTGAATCTCGATCTGAAAAAACCCGCGACTGCAATCCAGCGTTGTAAACACGGTCGCGTTATCGAGCGCGAACATCACGGAGGAAATACTGGGGAAAAGGTAGCTGTCTCGCAGGAACAGATCTTTAAGCCGTTTCTAATCCACACAGGGTCTGGCTGTTCCGTCTTTTTTCGGAGCGAGAACAACGGGGACCGCCCAGGGGCTCTTCGACTCACGTTCTGAACCGGTGTCCATAACGTCCTCGAGCGCCGCATCAAAAAGTGCCCTTTTCTGGACGCTGATCGGTCGAGGGTTGTACCTCCGAGGCGACGTGTCAACGGTTTCAATGCGGTGCAGCAGGAGGTCAGTTTTTCCAGATGTTTCCGTGAACATCAGTGAGAAAGAATGTAGGACGCCTTGCAGCTCCTGCTTCTGCTGGCTGCCTGCGGGGCACTTTCTCAACGATTCTCGAACGCCGGCAGACAAGACGTCCGGCACCATTGTGAAGTGGGCTGCAGTGGGCACGTAACAAATGCAGTCCTCCTGTCTGGTAAACGGAGTCAGCTCCGGTTGTTGTCCCAGCCGGTATCCGCCACCAGGAAAGTCCAGTGTCATGCTTTCGCCTGTAATGAAATCTCAGCCAAAGATCACGGGTACCACGAGTCCCGGCATATAAAGAAATCACTGACGCCGCTTCTTTCCATTAAACCAAATCTGCAGCCTCACGGCTCCTCCAGCTGTTATCGCTGTACCAGAAGGTAGCTGCAAACGGATTTCGCACTCCCGGAGGCTTATCTTTCTTGCTTTGCAGAGTTCGAAAACGAAATCCCCTATAAGCGAGATAGTGGACCCAGGATCCAAAAGCGCGGCAAGGGAAAAATTGAGCAGTGAAATCGTCATGCGAGGTTCAATGATGTTAGGCTGGGGCTGAATTCGACATACCGATGGACTCTCTGCCGCGGCCTCACTGCTCCCATGGACTGGAACGGCCGTCGGCGAGTGGCTGTCTGGTTTCAGCGTCACCGGCCGCAGTAGTTTCACTGGTTGTTCTGGTTCCGGCCCTTTGCCGCCTTCTCGTGCCACCTTTTGTTTGTAGTGTCCAGAAGTCTCGGACACTGGTTTCGGTGATAACTGGGCTGCTCGCACTCGAGGCAGCAGTCCGACAACAGTAGCCTTCTTAGGCCGCCTGCACCGAGGTGCCCGTCAAACCGCCTCCAGTGATCGGGTAAAGAACCACTATGGGAGGGCCTCCACCAGGCTTCCGACTGGCTGTTGTGAGGAGGGCTTGTTCCGTTGCGGCGGGGGTCAATGCTGCTGGGCTCCGGGTTTGCGACCGCACCATGCCGGTTTTCGCCAGCACTTGCAGCAGCAGACTGATGAAGATGGTTCGCTTGGGTAATGTTCTCCGTTGGGCCCCAGCTCACGATAGGGCACGGCCAACGACATCCCACCTGTCGTGGCGACCTCCGCCCAAGACCCTCAGGGGCCCCGCTGTGACCTTCGGGGACCTCTCGACGAGAGTTATCCGAACATACGCTTACGCGCATTGAAGATCACCATGTATGCCACGCCAACTCTCTTGGTTGACGTGGTGGGGAAGGGAGGTATCGTTTGGACAGTCCACTTGTGTGGAGGCTTCGGGGCTCTGCCATGCGTATGCTGGTTCGAGTGCATACTGAGCTGGTGGCGGCAGCACGTAGTTCCGCTCGGCATTAAAAGCTTCCTCGATGAGGCGGGCGCCCCGGGCTAGCTCTTCAAGTTTCTCAAAGGTGCGGTTGATGAGGTAGACGTGGTACCTTGGGTAGCACTGTCTTCTGACCCGAGCTACTCTGTCCGACTCTGGTGACTTTGGGTCCGCCCTCTTGAATAGTGCTTGTATGACCCGAACGTACCGGACCAAACTTTAGTCCGGGTGCTGAGTCCTTGCCTCGAGCTCTCAAGAATCTAGTCGCGTAGCCTGCAGGCAGAAACTCTTCTCGGAGCCCTGTCTGGAAGTCCGCCAGGCTCGTAAACTTGGTGAACCCCAACCACCACCTGGCGCTGGCTTGCAACGCCAGCGGGACAATGCGGTCCACGATGAAGGCTTCCGAGGCACCGGAGGCAAGGTGGTACGTCTGCAGCTCGCCCAGAAAGTCTTGACACGGACTTGACGTCGTCTTACCCCATGTAGACTGGAACAGAGAAGTGTGGTCGGGGCTCTCGCGGTGGGGTCTCCTGCTGGCCAGGCGTGTAAGTAAGGCGTTGCGTCACGGAGTCGCACATCTCCGTAACCTTCGTGAGCAGGTTCATTTGTGCCGCGACAGCCATCGCGGCTTCCTGCTCCCGTGTGAGCATTCCTGCAAGCACAAAAAAAGAAACGCCCCCCAGAACCGAACAAACGCGCAACACAAGCGCAAAACGTTTGCCGCGGTCACAAAAACACAGTCAGAGACACGCCAATACAACAAACGCGGACGTGACGGAAGCACGGAATGACGGTAGGAAACACGGGGAGTACCGAAAGAAGAAACCAACCCTCGTGAAATTCCTGCCAGTGGGTAGCATACCACGGTCGGGCGCCATTATGGTCGCTTTGCCTTGCTGCATACCCGACCCGGAGGAATAACACGGAGCCAAGGGTTTCAAGAACAAGAAACTACATTTAATAGGACAAGGGCGATTACAATACTAGCATAGTTATCCCAGCTCGGCGGTAATCGGCCGACAACCCTTCCCGCCGCTTCTGCCTCGCCTTATCAAGGCGAGCGGCACGAGGCGCGCGTGGCCGGCTGCTTACCGCCACCTTGCGGCCGAATGATGGCCGTGGTATTTCGGGGACCGGGCAACCGTGTAGATTGGGCCCCCAGGAAACCCAGCGGCTAAACAAGACCATCGCCGACCTGATGTCGACGTACGTCGACGTGGAACACATGACGTGTTACGGGATCCTCCCGTATGTCACATTTGCCTATAGCACCGCAGTCCAAGAAAATAATAATGTTACACCATTCTAGCTGGTGCATGGTCGGAAGGTTACCACGTTGCTTGACGCCATGTTAGCTCACGAGCCAGTTGATGACGGAAATGACGACGCCCAAGTGGTTACGCAACGAGCAGAAGAAGTCTGCCAGCTCGCCCGAGTCCGGATCCAATTGCAGCAACTTGTCGACGCTGGCCGCTACAATCTTCGTCGTCTGGGCGTTCGCTTCCAGGTCGGAGACCGGGTGTTGGTGTAGACATTGATACGACGTCGTGGCCTCAACGAGAAGTTTTTAAAGCGCTACTTTTGACCCTACAAAGTCCTTCGACAACTGGGAGATCTCAACTATGAAGTGGTGCCTAACGGAACGCATCCATCATCGAGGCTCCGACCCTGACCCGAGATGGTTCACGTCATTCGACTCAAGCAATATTACGCTCGATAGAACTGTGGACCTTATCTGTTCCAAATGACTATTTGTTTATTGTTCTTTGTATTTGCTTTTTTTTTTTTTTGTTTATTGTTGCATCTGGGTGATGCACTTCTTAAAAGGGGTAGTGATGCCGCGCGCAAAGCTGGTCAAGTAGGTAGCGCGCCCGTGGCCTAAAGGTTATCGTGCTTGCCTCCCACACGAAAAACAGAGGTTCGATGCCTGGCCGGGAATATATCATTTTGTTGTTTATGTGATGTCGTGTTATGGTAAATTCGTGAAACCTGTTGCTTGTTTTAGGGCAGCATGTTGCATGCGCCGAACCTTCTCCGCCGATTGTTCCAGAAGCCCACGCGTCTATATCTGGGCTCCGCGTGGCGAGCCGAAGGCTGTCTCGTCCCAGTGTTCGATCCTGCTGTTCCGCCGACATCGACGGCTGCTGCGCTAGCCTTCTTTCATTTTGCTTTGATCACAAGGTCGCCCCATTAAACGTTTAGTTCCTAAATTATTAAGGCAAAAGCCTTGTATCTCTAGTCGTTCAGTCGACCTTCGGAAAACACGTCGGCGACACAAAAGGCACCGAAACGAAAGGTACCAACGAAACTGCGTCAAAAGTGCGTCGTTAGAGATCGCGTTATTTTCGGAGGCTCGCTATCACCGGGACCACAGCCGAAGCCACGATTCAAGTTACCCTATGAAACGGCGCCAAATGTGCGTCATCAGAGAGCGCGCTTTCTTCTAAAGTACGCTATGACGTTTACATCGGCGCTTGGTCTTTCGCCTTCAAGTCGTCTTAGGGCAACGTTGCGAAAACCACTCAGTTGGAAAACTGCAATAGAGCCTGCTCTGAATAAAGTAGCACCGATCTGTACTCAAGAACCGAGCTAACGGCGATCGCAACGCCGCCATTTCTGCTCCAGCGGCGACTCGGGGAACTGCAAGGAGTACCCCATTCGATAGTGCCCGCTGTGACTTCTAGTTTGGCTTTAATCGGCCATTTTCGCGCCGAAACATATACGGTAGAAAGGGTTTCAGGGATGGAGAAAAATGTATTGACACTGTAAACTGTAAGACATAAATCACACCAGGAAACGGGTACACAAGAGAAACATGTACGCTACAAAGATCCAGGGGCGGATATAACGAACAAACATAACTTAGTGAACCAAACATGGCCGCTCTTTACATCTCACCAGCACACACAAGGAGGGTTCTCTCCTTTACCTAAGAAATGTCAGTGTCAGCCAGGTGTAGCGTTCAGCTGGCTGACGTTCCATCCCCTCCCTCCACACCACCCCGCGCCTCTCACACCTGTGCGAGAGGCGCGAAAATCAAGTGAGTGCGACCACCGACCAGCCGGACATAGCGACAAGACCACCGCCTAAGAAACTCTTCCCCGCCCAACCAAAAGAGCTCGGAGTCTAGGTGGCGGAGCAGGGTACTCCGCAGTCGAGAGAGCACGAGCCACATTGCACGAGATCGTCGTTGCTGGCCAACCGCCGCACAACGATTCTGCCAGAGAACCAGTTGGCCGACTGCCAACCGGAGCAGGGCGAAGCCCCCGCGGGGACACCTACCGCCCGATACGAAGTTCCGAATGCCGATAGCACGAAAGCCATGGTCACCAGGCTCCAAAATGAGCGCGCAACGGGACAATCAAAGAACACATATGTTTTTGTCTCCACCTGTCCACAGTTAGGGTCGGGAACAATGCCCCAGCGGTGGAGTCGTAGTTTTGTTGGAAGAACAGCCCAGCCCCGACGCCACTCAAAATCCTCCACAGTTCGGGGAGGCGACGAGAGACCAACGAGGTCCATGGAAAGGTGTTCGCCCGATCCCTCTGCTCAAGAGTGATTCGGGTCATGCAGAGTTCCTCGACGACGCGAGCTGGTGGCACTTCGTGCACTTCGAGGTCTAGTACGCCTGCCTCAACTCCTCATGGCAAGCCACCGCCGCTTGGAAAAACGGCAGCGTTGCCTCTGCGCTCGAGTAAAGGTTGCCCAACGCGCGAGGAGCAAGCGCTCGGCGCGAGAGTCCTAGAAAATAAAGAGCCATGGACCGTGCCGGTTGATCCCGTGTCATCTAACACTCCTAGAGCAGTGCCTAGGGAGAGGCGTCACACCGTATCGACGCGGGGCATGCCCCTGCGGCCCAGTGAAGTGGGAAGGCGGAGAACCGACCTTGTTGCTAGGTCGGTGCTCCTGCTCCAGTAACACAGGAAGAGACATGAGGTGATGCGCCTAGTGAACCGATGCGGGGGAAGTGCAATGTGGGCAACATAGAAAAGTTGCCCACAAAACACAGCTTTTCTAACTAAGCTCTGTCGCGGACGGAAAGCGTAAAGGTCCCTGCAATAGCAACCTGACGTTCAATCGCGGATGCCACAACCTCCAACGTGGTCGCAATGGCGGTGCCACAACCACTCCACGAAAGTAAAAAAATACGCCGAGAACTCGGAGCTCGTTTACGACCAGGATGTCCGCAGGTAGGGCGGGAGGGGAACCTCCCAACTCGAAAGCTTGGCTCTTGGTGGTGTTTAAACACACTAGAGAGAGAAAGCCGTACTCCAATAACAGCTGTCCAGCAGCCTCAACACTGTCAGAGTTGCAGACGAACAAACTGACGTCATCTGCGTAGGCGCTAACCACAACTGTGTCCCGGCCGGGGAGCGGAAAGCCACAAATCCGGGAGCAGGATGCAAGACGTCGGAGAAGCGGATCGAGGCGAAGCACGAAGAGTAAGGGAGAAAACGGGCATCCCTGTCGTACTCTCCCATTTACTGGAAAAGGCAGAAGCAGGCCCTATGAAAATGTCAGATACCGGCCGGAATAAAAAATGCCAGTTCCGCCTGAACCCAAAATTGGGGCACCAGTTTGTATCCAACCTGGAACCGCGGAGTTCTAGTCACCGCAGTTCCAGACGGTATACAAACTGGTGGCCCAATTTTAGATCCAGGCGGAACCGGCTGGTTCCAGTGGTTCTGCAGAGCCACTGGTACCGCGTGGTACCACCAACCGGTGCCCCAATTTCAGACCCACGCGGTGCGCCGCCGCAATTCCCGCTGCGCTCACCGCTGGGCTCGATAAAAGTACTTCGTGCGATGCCCTTAGCCGTTACTAGCGAGATCGTCGCGATTTCAGACCAGGGCGGAAAATTCCGGGTCGGAAATCGAGACGATCTCTCGCTTTTACCGGCTAAGGGCATCGCGCGAAATACTTTTGTAGAGTCCAGTGGTGAGCGGAGCGGGAATTCCAGCGGCGCACACGGTCGCCCAGATGTCGTCAACAAACACGGTTAACATAACAGCACACTTAAGTAAGCATCCAGTGTTGATCGCATCGGGGAGTTCCGGCGGGAAAGCGGTATCCTAGCTGTCCAAGTATTGTCACCAAGTACACCAGCGCAAAGTGCATCGAGATGCCGAGCTAAAGTGCAATAAGTCAGCAGCTTTATACTATATGAAGATTCAAATTCGACGCTATACACAGCGGCGCTGATGGTGGCGACGCTGTCACCGCCGCGAAACTCGGACTGTAACCGGGGGTTGGCTCCGGTCGCTCAGGTTATTTTCGAAACTTGAAGAGGCTTTGCGCACGCGCGCGCAGCCAGCAGCAGCCTATAGACTCACCGCTCCTGCTTCCATCTAGCGGAGATCAAATGAGGCGCTGCAGTCTGCTCATGGAGCTCATGGAGCTCATGGGTCATGGCCCTGGACGCTACAGTCTTTCCTTCTCACGCGAGTATCGCATGTCGTGAATAGGAAGAAGCCTGAACTAAACTAAAAACAGATGCTCAATCAGGCGAACGTCTCCGCTTAAATAAAAATATCAACGTGCCTGCGACGGCAACGCAACAACGACAGATCGCGAGAACACATGGGCCCATAGGTCGCAGTTGTATGTGTGTGTGTGTTTGTGCGCACGCGCGCTTGTGTGCGGTGGCGGGTTGGTGGTGGGGGGGGGGGGGGGAGGGATGAGTAAAGATAGAAAGAGAGATTCTGTGGCGGTTATCAGAGGCAGCTGAGCTTTACATGTGCGGCAATATGCGCGAGTGTATATGCGTACCAGTATATCTGCGGGTGCGTGTGTGCGTGTACGTGCGTGTGTGTACGTGCGTCCGTATTTCGTTTCCCCACGCAGAATAGCGAAGACGCTGCAACCAAGAGTGAAATTAATGGCGCCTGAGCACTTTATGGTTCGTAAATGGATAGCGTCGCTGAAAAAAGTTTAGGAAATTGTGCTCAGTACAAAATAAAAGAAGACCCCCGAGTGGGAACCAGCGTATATTCGTGCAGAGGCAAGTTACACACCACTGAATGATAATAAGATAATTAAATAAAGTTATAAATTAAATATTTACTTTTAGACGACACTCAAGCTTGAAGTCTCAATCCATCTATATTAACTGTAATGTTTTTTTTTTTTAATTTTGTGACATTTTCCAGGTAGAATAACTACCCTAATTCGGAGCTTAGTATGTCATCAAACGAATATTCGGTTTACTTTGTGTTTCATGCACCCATGTGAGTGCAGTATATAGAAATACGATGTAGGCAAGGTAATACTTTTTTAAAGAAATTGGAAAAGGAAAGCGAACTTGAGAAGAATCTGAGGCAAGAAAACCGTTATTCACCCGTCTGCCAATATTTAGCTCGATTGACAATGCTTGACAATGCCTCGCGAAACAATGTATAACAGGCGCAGGTCCAGTATAATAAAAACAAAACTTGTTAAGCTCGCCATTAGCAACTTGGCAACCACTATGAAAAATATGCTTGTTTAATCACGCGTCTGGTTTACATATTATTTTATTAACGTTTTAATTAGTAAAAATAAGCATATAATAGTTTCAATTAGAAACTTCCTGGACATAATCAAAAACCACTAAGTCAGTCAAACTTCTAAATATTGAGAGCGCGAACATCGTAAACATACGTCCGTCTGCGATGTTTCTCCCGATCCTTAACATCAGCATTTTCGCTGCGCGTGTCCCTGCGCTTGTATCACAAGTGGTAACTTCTGCATATCACTACGCTTCATATGTGATTAAAATCATTCTACAACTGACTGACTTAATGGTCTTCTGTAATGTCCAGTAAAATTCACATTGGAACTATATACAGTCTAGTTTTACCAATTAATAAGTTAATTTAAATATGTCTCTTGATTCACCCCGTAATCGCACAGGAAATATTTTATCTTGCTAGTTTACCTTGCCTCCGAGCCGTGCAAACTAAAGGCTATACAAAACGTGCCCTAACGCGGTCGCTGATCCTCTGAACTGCTGGCCAGTATCAGGTTCTCAAATATCGAAACACTTCAACTTTCTCAGCCCTTGTTAATGAGAGGATTCAAACATATACACACACCAGCCAAACGGAAGTTAGAAGATATGTTTCTTCTTTATTTTTACTTAGTTTACTAACTAGTCGATTCTCATTTTACACTCGTTTCTCGACATCCACTGCTGTCGGTGACGTTATTCCCAAGGAGTGACGTCATGTTTTAACGCCCCCGCCGAGCGACGAGTCCGAACAAAGACAAAGAAAGAAAGGTGACCGCCGCATACGCGTCCACCTTCAAGTAAAAAATCAGAAAGAAAGAAAATGCGAAGCCATTGAAAGCTACTAGCTAGCCGGCCCATTTTTAGCCATCCGTTCAATAACGGGCCGCTAAAATGTACGGGACGCCTAACGGGCCGGCTATGGGCGGCTCTGCGTTCATCCGTGACAGGGAAAAGCAAAAGGGGCACCCGCTGCCGCGAAGGAGGACACGGTTATTCCGGTGGACAGGCTATTTTTGCGTCGTTCTACGTTTGGTGCCCCCAGATTAAAAGTGCGGATGCGCCAGTCCCAAACACGTGACCTGCGAGAGACCAAGAGAAGAAAGCCGGAGTTCACCTCCGACCTTCCCCCCCCCCCCCCCCCCTCCTTCTCCGGTCATGCATGTGCGTGCCCGAGACCCTACTGCAACCAATGGGAACGGATCGGATCCACCCACCACCGTGCGGTTACAGTGCGCTGCATCTCACTGGATCCGACCGGTTACACTCAAAACCGCGCGGTTCCATATCGGATCCGCGCGGGTCTAAACTGCCCACAAGTTTTGAACCGCGCGGCACCGAACTGGAACCACTGCGATCAGACATCTTCGTACGGGCCGGCTGGTCACGCAGCCGCTGTGCCACAGCACTTCGAGATAACGCACCCAACAGACAGACGTTGGTGCCGATCGCGAAGAGCCGCAAGTACTCAAACATCGAGTAGCACACCGCCACGCTGCTCAATGCGAATCCGAGGGACAACCTCATTGAGGGCCTCCGTCGCCCCGGTGCCGAAGCGACTTTTAGCCGCCGTCGCGAAAAAAACCGCCAGGCAGAGTTTACCGCGTCCCACAAGGCGGGAGAAAAAGGAACAGCCGTCATTGATGCCCGAATCGATTGTCGTAAGCTGGAAATGGACAGTTCATCTCGCAGTAGTGAGATGTCTAGACGCCATGTGTCGCCGCGTGGGTACAAAAACACGACACATCAAAAACCGCTGAAACCGGGTGGTGATCGGAAACATAGCCCGCAGCTGATGGAAAGGAAAGCACCTCGCAGCTGAGGAGACGCGATGCAACATGTTGCTGGACATAGACGCGGTCCGGCCGGCTGAATGACGTGCCCCGCGACCACTTGGAATCGTACGCGGCGCCGTGTAGTTCGACCCAGGCGTCGCGCGGGTCGTGAAGCCCGAGAAGTCGAACCAGCCCCTGGGCGTCAGAGGTATTCTGCCCGCGACCAAGCCCGGGAACGTCTCGCGAAGAGTCTGTTACACAGTTGAAGTCCCCGCAGCGGAAGAGAAAACCGTCCGCGGGCACATACTGCACAAGGCCTCTAAAGGAATCCTCAGCCGGCGTGTGGCCGCTGCTAACTGGATCGTAGACTCTTATCGCCCGAAACTTGGTATGACCAACGAAAAAAATGTACACAAGGATGCGACCGTCCGTGTCCCACAGTGAAAAAACACCTCCCATAAATGAAGTGCAGATAATTAAAACGCCAACACCATGCAGGCAACACGGCGCGAGAGAAAAATAACAAGGAATCGAGAAGGCGGGCCTTGAATTCCGCCACGTCCCGGGCAGAAAAAAAAGAACTTGTTTCTTGCAGAAAGAACAGATCGCAGTGATTACACTGGACAAAGTGAATCAGCACGCACTGCAGTTCGGATTCTGAAAACCCTACACATTTAACGTAAAAATGTGTATGAGGCCCATGAAAATAAAAAAAAGCTAAACATGGCAAACAGTCAAATAGAATTCCAGTAATTTCGCATAGTCAAAATTGTCCGCGCCGAGACGCCTCTTTTGAGCTAACGAGGATGGAGTCGCGTCCGAGCCGCCGCTAGCAGGCGAGCGGTCGTCCGGCATATCGCCGTCGGGAGACGCGGACTCTGCGGACGTCTCACGTGGCGTCGTTGTCGTCGAAGCTTCTGGCGTGGAGCCACGTCCCTGGCCTGGAGTCACGTCGCCTTTCTCAGCGATGAAAAGGAGGCTGAAATCGTCGCTCAGATCGTCGACATCAGTGCTGCGAGATTCGAGGGTGGACGCCGCGATCGACGAAGTATTCGATGTTTGGCTGTCGCGTGCAGCGGCCTCGTTCGATGGAACGCGCGAAGCTTGGCTGTCTGAAGCTCCGGCGTTCGACGACTCGTCGGAGTCCGAGACAACAGGGGAGGCGGTGGGGTCCGCTGGCGGATGAAAGGGTCCGAGTCAACACCGGAATTTTCGGGTGCTCGGAGGGCGGGGGGCGTGGGTGGGCCTCCCTGGGTTGCTGGGCGGCAGAGGAGTAGAACTCACACTGGACGCAGTCCGTGGTCGCGTGGCCGTGGCCGCACCGCTGGCAAGGGGCCGTGCAACCTGCCGTCGCATGCCCAAACAGGCTGTATCGGTCGCAACGTGGAGTCGTGCAGGCGGGTCCGATGTGACCCTCCAGGCCGCACCGGCTACACACGCGTCGCAGATCGCGGCAGTCGATCATCACCCGGTGTCCCTGGATGTGGACGAAGTTGGGGACCGCGGCTTCGACATCTCCATCTTGACCACCCGAGTGCCGGTCCTGACGTCCGGGCGGTCTCAAAACGGGGCGTGGTCGATCGCCTTCACCTTGTTGAACTGTGCGAGGACTTGCACCAGTGCCACCTCCGTCACGTACGAGAGAAGGCGGTACACAAACACAACGTGGGCTCCCGCTGGCTTCAGGGGAACTTCCACGTCACCCAGCGACAAGAACCCTTCCGCTACAAGTCGTTGAGCGGTGGCCATGATGCTTACCACCGCCATGAACCTTGCTCCACCGTGGTGTTGCAGGTACGACAGGCCATCCACGCCGGCCAGGGCTTGAATGCTGTCCATGATGGCATCCACCGCAGTGTACGCCAAAGCGATGACTGAGAGGCACTGTGCTCTCG
Source organism: Ixodes scapularis (assembly GCF_016920785.2). Taxonomy (NCBI): domain Eukaryota; kingdom Metazoa; phylum Arthropoda; class Arachnida; order Ixodida; family Ixodidae; genus Ixodes; species Ixodes scapularis. The sequence goes on along the minus strand of NW_024609880.1, from coordinate 104,173,232 downwards.
TAGGCGTCGACATGGCAGAGGCTTCGAACCCCGGGGGCCACAAATAAATCGAGGTCCCATGGCGCGCGTGAAAGGGGACACGCTTCCATGTTCCATGTTATAAAAACTTTGCGGGTGATCGGACCGCTATTTTATAAAAATCGTTAACATTGAAAAGAAACGCATAACAATCGTACTCTAAGGGAGACGAAATTCACAAATGACCAAAGGTATCAACTTGTTCGACTCGTCGTCTAAACTCCACTCGTTCTCTAACGCCTACATAGATATCAATCCGCAGTTCTCAAATACCCATTGGCTTCTTCAAAAAAAAGAAGAGAAGGTTAGCTTATCCCAATTGTTATGAGCTGTCAGTGACAAAAAGCATAAACGCCCTTTCACTATTTCGAATCTATAACAATCACAGCACCGTTCCGGTCGCCCTCCTCGCTGACTACGTGAAGTAAGTGTATGGTGCTTCAATCCACTTCACGCGGAATTTGCATGGCGGTGAAAACCTGTAAGCAGATATCGGCTTTTCAGTTGGGAAAACGTACGTGATTTTTTCTGTTTCCAACCTAATTGCTTCAGAAGTATTTTTACAAATTTGCACGCAGCGCATACTCTATTAAGCCTAGGTAGAGGCTGTCGATATCTAGTTGGTTATGTTCTAGTCGTGTTGCGTCATTCTTTAATCTTCTACAAAGTAATTTTGACAAATAAGCATACTTTTTCTTCAATATGTCTCGTTTTGCACGGTGTTCCCAAACGTTTCGATTGCATACTTGCATTAACGCACTCTCCTAAACACCTTCATTTTCTATTAGACGAAAGAGGTGTGGCTCGGGGCTATCACTAAAGTAATTGTTCTAAATTCTGTACACGCAAAAGGACAAGCGTAGCGAAGACCTGATATGGTCTTGGGTTGAATTAAAAAACCTCACATGTCACAGAAAATAAAAACCAATTGTTAAAATACATACATATTTACAAATACAAAAAACGCCAAATTAAAATAAATAAACCGAGCACTATAAATTCTTAATGAAATATATATCCGGTATTGAAGTTCGAGGCAAAATTACGGTGAGGAAAAAACCTCTTGCAGGCGCAGCCAGCAATTTTGAGGTGCTGTAGTTCTAGTCATTTCTGGTCTAAAATAAGACTTTTTTTCGAATTTTGAATTTTGAAATTTTTCCCGGGACTTCTTTCTGCATAGTTAAAGGGACACTGACAGGTTATTTTTGCTCGCCGTTGTTTCTATTTGTACATGGCATATGAGAGCCACACTACACAGAACACAGTTTGCGGATAGAAATTCGTTTTCTTTCCGCCCGAGAACCGCCGATCAAGAACTCGCCGGTTTGAATCGCGCTCACTCTATTCTCCATGGTCACGTGCCGTGTTCTATGATTTAGACACAACCACCAAAGATAATCAAAGTCGTGGGTCATTGGAAGGACACACCCAATATAAAAAATAGTAAAAAGATATGATACCCATTTTTTTATCTTCTAAAAAACCGCAAATGCGTTGATTAGAAAAAAAAAAAAGAAAGTTGCACACCTGCATGATTTTGCCAACTTTCTCCTCTACATTTCATCTTCCTTCCCCAGCCCATTTTCGGTTAATGTTTCAAGCAGTTGCGTCTTTTAACTTTATTCAAAAATATATGTGACGCTGTAGTAAAAAATTGATTGGGTAGTCTTCTGACACCATAATGAATCGCCTCCCAAAAAATAATCAAAATATTTTGGGGGGTGTCGGTGTCCCTTTAACAACCGAGAAGAACAGCAGCAGTTGTTGTTGGCAAATTGTGATGGCTTGTGTTGCAGGACAAGCTGGCACGTACATCTTCGTATCACCATTTCAACCATCTAATAAACCTTATACTTGAAACTTAACAAATGAAAATTTTGAATATTCCAATAATAGCTTAATTACTTCGCTTTATTGCCGTATCTTGAACTTATTAAATGAACGGGACAGATTACTTACCTTCATTTTGTGTTCTATAACACTTACCCATTTTTCGTCGCTGTTTTAATTCGCGTGCACAACTGTGCCACTACGTCGGTAGCAAACATTTTAACAGATATATAGCATGATTCGGTATTCGTCGCATCAAATTCCATTTTTTCGCGGAATGAGAACTTCGTGATGTAGATGGGCGTTGTTGTGTTAAGCCTCTTGAAAAGCTGTAAAAACCAGAAATATTGCTTAATTCTGAAAGTTCCCTCACTATATGACATTAGTGAGGATGCCCCGCCCCCTATGCACTCATTTCAGACCCCAGAAATGTGTGTGGTCTTTACAGATTGGTGAGCACCTTCAGTGCTGTACAATTTCAAAGTTGCGAATACCATACAAATTAGAATGTTTGTTGAAATAAAGTTAAAGAAGAAGAGTCGATTTTATTCAGTGGTCATAGAAGACAAAATACATGAGTAATAAAGCAGAAAATATGTTGCGTCTAGCCACTTGTAACAAGCCAGAGGCGAGACAAAAACTAAGGAACAAAAGGTTATTACAAACATGGGCTAAGAGCCCGCACCAGCCTAATATGACCAAACGAAGGACACGTGTGGTAGATGCTTAACTTTAAAAAAAAATAGCACTAAGAAAGAGAGAATAGAGTTTTCAGTTTGTGTCCTAGCCAGACTTAAAACATGACTCACAAGAAAAGTATATCCGACCTCGGCACTGGTGCTGGAGTTCACGATCTTTAGCCTGTTACATAATTCATTAAGCTCCTATATTGTTTTCGGAACTCACCCAAGAGAAGGGCTTCATTGCTGCTTTGTATGAAAAATGCATCTAATCCGTCTGGCGCGGCTGCGAATATGCAACTCCCACGCGTGTTCCATGAACTGAGTCCGAGTAAGTCCCAAGGCGACGGGAGAGAAAACAGAAAGCGTTCGAAGCGCTCAGAACGTGGGACCATATCAAAGACAGCATGGCGCGGAAGTGGAAGGCCGTTGGTGACAGGCCTGAGCTTTTCCTCACTTCTTCCTAGACAAGTTCTTGGCACTTTCAAGTCCCATACCTCCTCTCAAGTATGGTGTTTGTGTTCCCGGATGGCGACAACGTCTTCCCCAACACGACACCCCGAACGCCGACCCCGCTTCAGTCTCCACCCGCCACAGCTTCGTCCCTGAACCTTGTACCTCGGCTCGTCGGCGCCTCGTCTCCAAAGCACCCAGCGCTCAGCATGGCAGCGAACGGATAAGTTTCTCAATGAGCTATCGAGTTCGTTTCTTTAATTATCTTGTACTTTCCTACCTGTTCTCAGAGCCATCGCTGTGGAAAGCGTATATTTTCCGTGTCTTCCCAAAGTGTACTTTGTTCGTTTTAATGGATAGGTTTTCTCTCGTGTACATGTAAAAACGGCATCGTCTCATTTAACTGAGGTAAATACGTTCCGAGAGTATCACATCTAGAAAATCTGAACCTTTAACTCTTGTAAGTACACTTGTTCATGAATGTATAATCCGTAGCAAAGACTCCCCGCGTTAAAATTGACTAAAAGTTTGACGGAGGTAGCAGCGTTTGCGAAACGTCGGTTAATACACACCGATTATTGACGCTGGACCTTTTTAACCGATTAACTCTCAATTGACTGAACTAATCACGGAGATACATTGAGCACTAAATATACAATGTAAGATATCCAAGGCATTGTTTTTTTGTTTTGTTTTTGTAGGTTCCGTTATCTTTCAACCGAAAGGTATATACAATGTCATAGTTTTTTTTTATTCCAAATGTTACCTACATTCTTAACTGGTGGCTGAACACGTTGGACTTGCATACTAATTTAGTTTTGAAACCTTAAGGTGAAACGCGGCCCTTGGTTAGTGCAACTGTGACCCAACGTATGGCGATGGGATCGTTTTCCAGGCCTGCACATCAGTGCAATAAATCGTATGTGGTGGGGCTTGGACAGCGTGATATTTTTGTATATCCTGAAACTGACATCCCTGGTCCTTCACTTGTTTCTCCCTGCGCGTACTTTCTGTAGAACGCGCCTCGCCTGCACCAGTTCTCGTGCAAAGGGAGTAGTGGCCTGGAGACCTGGAGCGAGAAGACCTGGAGCGGAGCCAGGGTTCACCAGGAGCGAAGCCTGGGCTGCCGGGAGCGTTGGCGTGTCAGCTGCCGCCCTTCGGGTTCAGTCGTCGAATGTCTTGCGCGTGCTTCTCTTTTCCCTTTTGCTCGAGCATATCCTTTCCCTTTTGCTCGAGCTTGCCCCCTTCTTCGCCTTTCGCTTTCACTGTCACTTAAAGAACGTGACAATCGTTCTCCATCTCAGGGTTTACAAGATGTCGATCATTTACCAGCTCGCCTGCACTCTCTCACTGCTAACATGCACTCGCTATTAAGGTTTTGCGACACAGCGCCTGCTCACAGAGAGCTTCTGCCACATGATTTCATGCCCTCAAAGATGTATTTAACGCAAAAGCATTCACCGTGCCATAGAGCGAGTCGACGTCATCAGCTGCAGCACCAAACGGCGAATAAATTCCCCTCTCTAAGTGAAGTTGAAACACGATGGATAGGGGTCCTATTGGCTGGCGCGCATTACAGTTTCAAAGGACGAGGTTCCCATTGGCCGAGGCGCGTCAGTTTCGAAGAAAGCCACCCCATGGCGCTATGTGCCCGCGCCAGAGTGTGCCGGGAAAAGGAAGCGTATAGCTGACGGGGCCTCCCAGATATTTTTTTCGTCAAAATTAAAAATTCGATCCCAAATCCGTGCCTGAGTTTAGATGAAACCACCCAAATTCATTTATCCCAGCCCAAAATTCGTTTCATAGGCACTTTAAGGCAATTTATTTGACAGATCTGAGGAACGATTGTAAAGTGAGAAAATAGTTCTCCCCTCCCCTTCTTCTTCGTGTGTTCAAGTGTTCTAATGACCCACACATACGTTTTTTTACATTGACAAGACAAAGGCCGGACTCCCCGTTCTTCTATTGGAAAACTGTCATCTTTATTTGTAACTTTAAACTACGTTAAGTAGCATATTTTTATTCGGTATTTTCACCGATCATATGGACCACCTAAACTCACATACGTTGTGAATTATTATGTATTGTCATGTAAAACCGATTTTTCTGGTTTCTTCGAACTCAGTCTATTTCGTTTGACTTATTCGGTATTTAAAGGGTTACGGAAACGAAATACTGACACTTATTTCTTTGTTCAGATGTGGTCTATGCTGTGCCATTAACCCAGAAACAGTAGCCTATACTAGAGTGTCAGGGCTTCCGGCAGAAAAGCGAAGAAAACTAACTGTAAAATGAATAAACAACTTTCAAAATTCCATCAGGAGTTGTCTGTGAAGCTCCGTTGGAATGCCGCCATATCTTGGGTTAGCAGCGCCAGTTCGCGGCAGTATGGCTCGCTTGTGGAAGTTCTGAATGTGACTTGGCGGGGCAACGTGCATTCAGCACCATCAAGGTCGCCGTTTTCCGCAGACGGTAGGTGGAAGCAGAGGAGGATTTAGGGGATGGGGGCGGTGGGGAGCCGACCGCGCTCCCTTAAGCCCTTCAATGTCAAATTTGTAAAGAAAAAATTGATATACACCAGCCAAAAGGTCAGTGTTTGGTGGCATAGCAAGTATTAGGTCAACAAAATACATCCGGGCAACGTTTTAACTGTAACGTATTTCAGCAGACCCCCCCCCCCCCCCGCCTTCACTCCGAATGCCTACCGCCTCCCCTCCCCCCAGATGCGCTCCAAATAGCGCGCTCGAATATGGCACCCAGTGAATACCTTATATACATAGCTTACGGGTTTCGTCATTGCTGGGTGCTGACGGTTATTTCTACTGATCGATTTCTACAAGCAACTACTTCTGCTGTGTGAAACTAACACGACGAACCGAACACCCGTGGCACATAAAATACCGGCATGGCCGCGAATGACGTTGCGGGCACGCTATGCATAGGCCATAAGGTGTACAGTCCTCGGATATTACTGCTAGGTGGAATTGTCACGCGTTGACGCCACCAAGGGGCAACGCTCCGAACTACAGTACCCTTGGCCGTGCAGGAACTATTGACGTCATGAGCGCGATACGTATTGCGTTAGTCGCCGGCCGACTTTAAAGCGAGGGGTGGAGAGTTCGCGCCGACGTCATTTCGTTTCCGTACTCCTTCAATTTTCTAACCTATTCCTATATTTAATGTTTGCTTGAACAACTCGCAGCGCCTGATGGGTGTCTTTACATCATTGCAGGTGCACAGTGCTTAATATAATGTTCCAATACCTCTTGCCATATCACTTACTTTAGCAATGGTTTTTATTCCACAATTATCAGTACAAACAACATTTAATTTTTTTACATTATTTTTTTTTTTTTTTTTAATTATTATTTAGTGAGGAGGGGTACCGTAGGGAATATAAATTCAATAAATCACAGATTTATTTGTTTTTCTTGGTAACTTAAGTTAAACGCTTAAGGCGAAGAGTCTTATGGCTTGAATTCAAGGGGTCCTAGTCCCAGTCCTTTGATATTTCGGATGTGCTCAAAAGGCGACCGTACCTCTCCAGGTGTGAACGAGCAGTGACACACTGAATGCGTTAAGTCCATCGATCAGAAGAAGGTAAACCTGATCCCACACAGCGATAGTGTACTGTAGTGCTGGTCTGGTATTGGCATGATCTGCCCCCTAGTCGTATATATTAGGTTTTTCATCAGCACCAATCGTGTACCGTTCTCAGTGAATATATTCAGCCCCCGAATATTTAATGTAATTTATGCCTTAACCATAAAGTTAATTGTTTCATTACATACAGAGTATTACATATCTGCTAATTGATTGTGTTTATTTGTGAACCATATGGGAATACATTAAATGAGGTTCAATCATATGCCAATGTTTCTATCCAACGTTTCAATGTGTTTGAGGACCCCACCAAGCAGTGTGCATTCTGTTTCATCAGGCGCTGTAGTGTGCAAAAAACAACCATCTGCTAACAGACTCATTATAGGTTCAATTCGGTACGACATACTGATGCAGATATATTCTTCTTAAACTTTTTGAATACATTGTGTTGCGCAATACATTTGAGATTTGTTATTTATGTTTCCTGCCCTCACTGTATTGTTGCTCAAGTATTTATTTTCTGGTGTGCCAAAGTTAAAAACGAACATCGATACGTCTACTTTTATATGCGTCCATTTAACGCTTTAACGCAATAAAGTTCACTGTATTGTCTAATTATTTTTAGGTGCACGCAAATTTTCGTTGTTATCGAAGTCAAGGTTTAGTTTAATAGAGGCATAAAGGGGAAACCTTATTTTCCAAATACTTGTAATTTGCTAAGTCATTTTAGTCTAAAAAGAACTGACACAAATAAACTCAGCGAACATTAATAAATGGAACCAGGAACAGACCGTCTAATTGAGACAAAAATATAAATTTAGTGTAGAGAGCGAACATCAATAATTCTACACTAAGTACCTCTGTTGACTGCTTCGTACAGGGGACGTGGTATGGCACAAAGTAATAAACCGCGAAGGTGAAAACACGTGCAGGAAAAAGTACATGAAAAAATGCAGCCTGATTTTCAGGTTTTGAGGAGCGGATTGTTCATAAACGCTAACGTACTGGTAACGTTAGTTGAAGATCGAAGAGATACTCATTTGTATATCGTACCACATGACTTTAGAAACTCCGAGAGCACCTGGGATCAGTTAGTCAACAGACATAACTTGCTCCCAACACTGGTCATACGTCAAGTATAAACATTTAAGGGCTCTGGTGCGTGTATTGAGTATGGCCAATATCTTAAAAAAAGCTCAAAAACAAACCCCTTCACAGGCATTATTGAAGCGGCAAAATATTTTATATAAATCGTTCCCATAGAAAGGCAATACTCCACTGCAAATGTAAGACATGCGACATGCACCTAACGTAAAATGTTCATGAAATATTTTCCTTTTGCTGCTCAAATGTATGTTAATCTTCATATTCTTGCACACAAAACAATTATCATTAGTGAGTTATCAATTAAAATTAATCACTAACTTTGAACTTAGCAATTTTTTTCTCGGTTGAAATATATGTGGTTGGTCTAAAAGATAATGTCACGGAAACCCAACAAGTGTAAGTTCATAAAACTATACCTCAAAGAACTTGTCTGCTGTTGCCTCGGTATCGCTGGTACTTTCTGCCGGCGAAGGTATATGCATTGCGAGAAGGCTACAACCCGCTACAAATGCTAAAGTAGGCTGCATGTTCGCTCAAGTTGGTGTCTTGACTTTTCCTGGAGTCCTACCTTCTGATACTCGCTCTTTAAATGCATCAAGACGGGACATGTGACTGCAGTAAAAAATAAAAATCTTCCTTGACCTTTTGCCACGTAAGCTGTGGGTATTTATATCTTGTTGTTTCAAGTGACAAGAAATGTTGACAGTTGTCCCTTACGTTCTTGCTCTGTCCGTCCGCATCATGGCGTTTCTGTCATGACACATCTTTGAGGCGATTTCATTTCTTAAAATAGAGCTCCTGTGCTCTTTTTTACTTATCTGAAATAACTGCATTTTTAAAATGCCCAGAATTAACTCTTTCATGCATACTATTTATTATCTCAAAATTCCAACTAGTTATTAAGAAAACAGCAAATGAGGGTGATGTCAAGACCAGCATTTAACTTGTCCCGCTCCTTTAAGTAGGGTGACCTCACATACAAAACTTGTAGTTCCAGCGGGCACTCCAGAACACGCTTAAAGTCTCGCATACAAATGTTTTCCTTGTGGTGAAGGAACCTGCCCTAGCATTCATTTCACAGAACCAACTATTTGATAGCAAGAGCTGTTAGTTGCAATATCTTAGGAAAATCACATGGTCGTCCTTCGAGAAATGCCCGGTTACGTCATTATTCACATGATTGCTCCCAGCCACTGCCGCCGCCGCTGATTTATTAAGAAAACAGAACATTCGGATCCTCGAGGCATATTTGAACCAGTGAGTGAAGCCATGAAGTATAGCAATCGTTTGACGCTAAGAGGAAGCGCACCTCGCCTATACGAAAATGGTCCATGGACGTCTATGGAAAATCTTATGGTGAGCTATCACCATCTATGGCCCTATAGGGTCAGCCTTAAGAAACCATAAAACACGCTAAAGCCACCTATAAAAAAATCTATGTCTTCAGAGGTATAGAATCTCGAACATTCCGATCCCTATAGCTGGCTAAAGAATAACTTATGGCAACGCAGCTATAGACTTGCGAGTATTCAATATTCTTTAGCGAGCTATAGAAATGTGTATGTCCTATCACTGTAGATTCGCGACTATTCAATGTGCTTTAGCCGACTATAGAGTGGTGTATGCCCCTAAATCTATAAACTCGGGACCATTGAATTTTCTTTAGCCGTCTTTATAGTGTTTTATGTCACCAAAGCGGCAGGTCTCAGAGCTTTCAATTTGCTTTAGCCGACTATAGAGTGGTGTATGTCCCTAAATCTATAGAACCGCTTCCAATGATTTTTCTTCAGCCGGCTCAATAGCGTTCTATGTTCTTTCAACGTGCTTTCGCCGGCTATAGAGGTATGTATGTCCTTAAATTTATAGAACCGCGACCACTGATCTTTCTTTAGCCGGCTCAATAGCGTTCTATGTCCTTTCAATGTGCTTTAGGCGACTATAGAGTGGTGTATGTCCCTAAATCTATAGAACCGCGACCACTGATCTTTCTTTAGCCGGCTCAATAGCGTTCTATGTCCTTTCAATGTGCTTTCGCAGGCTATAGAGAGATGTATGTCTCCCGAGCTATAGAGTCGCGACCTTTCATCTTTTTTTAGCCGGCTCAATAGTGTTTTATATTGATTAAGCCATCTGTTTTCAACCATTGATGTTTAGCGGACCCCTTGTAGATAGGCGGAGATGATGGAGGACCCCGTTTGGGGTGAGGGTAATAGAAAGGTTTAGATTAATCATGGTAATGATTTTATAAGTGGATATAACTATTTTCTAGTGTGACGTAGACTTATCGCAATGACACACACATGAAAGAACACACCCGAAAATTGAAACGTTTCTTCTTAATGTGAAAAAAGACAACTTATATTGCCTGGCTTGACTGATGAGACAGGGCTTCGCGGACGGGGGTCCGCGAAGCCCTGTCTTAAGCTATAAGCCCTGTTTGAGGGCTTATAGCTTTAGCCAGTGGTTCTCAAATGGGGATTTCAGAACCGCTGGCTTTTTTTTTTTTACTGCAGATGTAGGAAAGTGGAAGAGAGTCATTCATGCGCTATCGGGGCGAGAATTTTCTTTAGCCAGGTTAACGGGACGTACGTCGCCGCGGCTACACGACCGCGATCACAAAGGCGTCCTCAGCTGCCTGTAGGACTAATGCAGTTTTGCCGGCTGCTTTCCCTGCGCATTGCCTTCTTTCGGCGTTGACGTCATCTTAATCTTCCGTTTTTTTCAGCTCTAATTATCTGTCTTTTCCAGTGTATTTTGTAAATATATGTATTTCGTAGTGCGCCTTCTGCTTTGTCCGTGTCCCTGCCGTGTTTGTATTTCTTTCTGCCTCATGTATTAAATATATTTAATGTTGTCTGTATATTTCGTCGTTCTTGACGCGCCATCAAAGAACATAACGCCGCTGCTTACGCCACTACAGAGGTGAGTTCTATTCTTGTCAGGACAGTCTATCGCACTATCAAGTCGTCTGTTGGACTCGAAGAAAGTCTCGGAAGGGCTGTTTCGAATGCCGATGCACATGTCATCAGTGTGTAGGTGCAGCAACGACGTAGCAATCCCGACGCGAGAGCCGACTGCGCCCCGATCTGGCCGGCCGCGCTCGCACTGTGGAAAATTTTAAGCTTGGGACTCTCGAGCAGCGTTAGCTAACTGAAGATGCAAGACGCTACTTTGATGTCGCGAATCCTTTGCCCTTCAAATGGCTGCGAAGCCGTTCCAGCGCCCGACGTACCCTACGCAGCGTCGTCCGACATCAGTCCGCACAGCATCGGAACCTTCACCTGCGAGCGCCGGCGGTTCGTCGTCGCGGGGTTCATGTTTGCGGGTGTTTCTGTTCGCGGGGTTTCATCTTCGCTGAGGCTCATAAACAGCTCCCATTCAAGTCGCGACGATAAATCGTCGGCGCTCGCAGATTGGGAATAGGCTACAGAAAGGTTGCGATGCTGCGCAGGCGGTCGCTGAGAGGCGCTGCTGCCTAGGGTACGCCGAGCACTGGAACGTTTTCGTCGGCCTTCGCAGGGCAAAGATTCTCAACGACAAAGCAGCGTCCTGCATCATCAGCAAGTTAACGCTGCTCGAGAGTCCCACGCTCACATTTCATCAGAGCGAACGCGGACATCCAGATCGAGGCGCAGTCGTCTATCGCTTCGCGATTGCCGCGTCGTTCCTCTGACTAAAGAATTGACACAGTTCTCTTGAGACTTCATGAGCGTTAAATAGGCGCGTCTATAGCGCGATAGAGTGTCGTGACAACAGAAAAGCTTACGCCGCAGGGGCGTAAGCAGCGGTGCAATGTCCGTCAACGCCCGTGTCGAGAGCGGCGAAATATACACAACGACAGAAGTTTACAGCCGATTAGCATCGTTAGGCACGCGCCACCCTAAGTGCCGTCCTATTATCTCTCTGTTCTGCGAATTCAACAAATCAGCAAGCGCTGTCGTTAATTTTACTTCTTTTTCTTCAAATTATGAGACATTCAAGTCGACGGAGCTTCTTGGAGCACACAGCCCCACCATGCGTTATCGTGGTGCGCAGATATTGTAATTGATGACAGTGCTATAGACTGAACTCACGGATGAAAAACGTATTAGGGTAAAATATTTTTAAACCTTGCAACCAGAAATGCCACAACGATGCAAAGATTCCCCAAATTGAAGTTCGAAAATGCGAACTTAATTTGTACACATAATTCAAAATTGCGTGGTAAAAAAAAGAATATATATATATATATATATATATATATATATATATATATATATATATATATATATATATATATATATATATTAGGCAAAGATGCGTACTGTTGGAGTTACTAATACCTGATACCTGATGAAGAGCGGTCCCCGCTCGAAACGTCGTAATAAACTTCGTATTAGTAACTCCGACAGTACGCATCTTTGACTTATTAACTTTTGTCAGTTTATTGTTTTTATATCTACCTTACTCTAGATATATATACATATATATATATATTTATTTATTTATTTATTTTTTTATTTATTTATTTGTGGACATGATGCTCAAAAAAAGCATTCGCCGTTAATTCTTCATTTTAAATTATAATGTGGGTTACACGGCGCAAAATATGATTTTTTCAAACCCCGTTTTGCGTCACTTCTAAGAAGTGCAGCTTTGGGACCCCAAAGGCTGGCCTTCATGGAGCTGTCCTGCTCACTCGGTTGTGACAGCAGAGTAGACGTTATGCGTGTTTCAGTCCAATCGTGCCTCCGGTTAGGGTCAAGTGACAACAGTCTCGAAGCTGGTGATAACGCTGAACACGACACCTGCCTTAGGTCCAAGGCCACACATAGGATCCACTGCACTATCAACCTTAGTCGAGTTGTCAACAGGATATAAGTGACACATTTTCTCGTTGTGTTCAATGTTGGTATGCCCCTGAAGATTATGGTGAATTCCACTCGTAGATCTGGAGCGCTTTCCAAAATCCACGAGGGAGGCAAAATTCCGCTCCGTGGGACCCGCTCCGAATCGACGAGGGGAAGATAAACTTGCATTTTTGGCGCGAACTCCCCCACACCCCTTCCCCCTCCGCCGTACAAAATGGCCGCTGCTCGAACTTGACCAGTCCCACCAACGCCTCAGCCGGCTGATCTATCCGACGACCAGTGACGACTGCCACTGCTTAGCTGCAGAAGTAACACGCGACGCAGACCGGTCGAAATTATACGTACCACGGCGCCCATGTCACAAATAACGAAGACGTCCGCGTTCGGCACCGTCACATACCTTTGGGCCGCCTCGAAGCGGCAGGGCACGGACAGCGATTGCCATCGGTGGAGTTCAGATTTGTAGTACGACTCTAATAAACACTGAGGTAACAAACTATCACTTGCGTGGTCGTTGCCTAACCACTACTTGCTTTATTTCACGGGAAAACGCCGACGGAATGCAGTGTAGAAAGGTAAACCTTCACTGGCTGTAGAATGAATAGGCCTAACCTTGCGTCTGCCTCCGGCTTTTCTGTCGTTCTTTTTCTCGTTCTTCCTCTCGCGATCGCAGACGTCAGCGCTTACGATTTGCCACGCTCCACAATCCCGGCTTTTTATCCCTGATCTACGCGAGGTAGAAGCGTTCGAGCCGTCACAATACAGAGTAAACAACCGACGCACCCGAAGAGATCCAACTCCACGACCCGACCGGCCCGCCGACCTCTCCAAACTCGCCGCGCATGCGCACCGCCGATTTAGACGGAAATCACGTGGGCCGCTCTGTCAACTTCCGGAGAGATCTGTGAAATCCCGCAGAGCAAGTTCGGCGGAGTTTGGGGCGCTCTGTGGAGCGGGCGCTGCCAGAGATCTACGAGCAGAAGGTGACCAACTCGAGCCAGATCTGCGAGCGGAATATGCGCGCTCCAAATGAAGCGCTTTTGGAGCGCTCGAGATCTGCGAGCTGATTTCATTATTAGTCTTTGTGATCGCACCCCCGTTCTGGCCTTTAAGGAGCTCTGCTTTTTAACTCCTCTGTTTTTTCTCTCCCTAAGCTGAAAGCATTGTAGGAGGTGCGCCTCGGCGGACTAATAAATCGTAGACTTTTCATTGCTAGACTCCGCTCTCTTTGCGCATGTAACGGAAGGATCGTGTTAGAGTGTCCAATTCGAACCGACCCGAACCGAAAACCGGATCCGAGCCTTTAGTTTTAGCCGAACTGGAACTGAACCGAACCGAAATCTTCGCTACCATCTTGGAACTGAACCGGAAGTGAACCTAAAAAATGTTAACGGTAACCGGTTCAAAACGGTTCACAGCAATTTTTTTTATTACATGATGTGTGTTTTAAACACTAAAATTGGCTGCTGTATTTTTAATAAGTTATCAAATTGTCTATGCCGAATTGCAATGTATGAGAAATTGTGGGTTTTCGTGGCGTTCTTATGTTGGAACTATGATTAATCATTTGTCACGTGGTCACGTGAGGTCATGCTGTCAAGTAATGTTACGTGATGTGCTCCCGTCACGTAGTCACGTCATCCACTGAGTCAAGTCGACTTAAATTGATTACGTCACTATAGTTTTTTGCAACTCAAGGAGGTAGGGCGAGGGTAAGACGAGCCGGGGAGGAGGAAGCACACTGAACGCTAAAGAGAGAAGGAGGTTTTCCCTTTGCTCCAGCATTCCAGAAGAGTGGTTGTTTGGGCGAGTTGGTTTGACATCTTATACAATCTTGTGCGCCTTGTTGTGTCCTCTTCTCTACTTTTGTCCTCGTCTTTGTTACGCACATGATTGTATACGATCCAGCATTCCGTCTGCTTCCTCTTCCCCGGCCCGGATTACCTTCGCCCTACCTTCTTGAGTTGCAAATCACTATAGATGTATTAGCGTTGTTGACACCGTGACGTAACACGGCATCACGACTTCTCAGCGCGAGCCACCTGACACCGTCATATACTAGACTGTCATGAGATCGAGCAGAGTGATCGGGTTGATGGCAATCAGCATCGCCAAATATTCGGGTAATGGCTCGTGTTCGATAAAAGATGAGAATAGCCGAGCTAGAATAGCTAAAGCTCAACCTATGCTTTATTAGTTGTCAACCCGAGCACATGGCTATGAAGAACACTGATGGTATATAATTAGCGTCAGATCACTTGGCTGCTTGTTCTAACATTAAGTTGAGGAAGAGAAATCTGTTTTTATACAATTTCTTTTTTTAAGCATGCCTTGGAACGGAGAGGAAAACTAAGTGGCTTTCTTGCAAGTTTTCAATGTCAGGGATTAGCTGTTAGCGGTATTTATTGAAAGTACAAAAATTGTTGCAAGACCCAGTTTACATGTACACATCACTGAAGCACCCAAACCTGTTTTTGTTTTTGTTGAACTGTTTCAGAAAATTATCCCCGAGAATAGAGGCATTGAAATGACTAAATGTGACTTATTAACCCGGCGATAAATAGAACTACATGTTTGTACTGGAGGGATACATAAAAAAAAAATCCTAGTGGCTTTAGAAAGACAGTCGAACTTTGGTGGCTGCTCTATATCTCAGAGGAGTGTAGTTCTCAAGTTCTTCCCCAAACTTTGACCATGTCCGTATTTTGCTTGAACCACTCAATTTCTGAGTGCAGCATTTAAAAAAAAAAATTCAGGATTACTGTTAACAAATTTCCCAAATACAATCGTCGAATTAACACGCCGAAACGCAGGAGGGAGTCCCTCAGGAAAAATAAGTATTCTCTGGGAGGGCATCGAAAAAGATTTAAAAAAAAAGGGTGGGGGGATGTAAAAACATACTGTGTTGTAAAGGTTCCTCTGCTCTGCATCTTCGGAACAGACCAGAAACTGTGCTCCCAGAAAATACTTTGTTAGCAAAAACACTGCTGCCAGAAAGCGCGTTTTCGTGGTGCCAGACGCTCGCGCCGTTCCCTACAACGCTGCACCAAGCAGGAATAATATGCGTCCGCACTAATCGCGAACCTTCTGCAGTGTGCATTCTGGACGACTGAATTCGATTTTCTCAGCAAGAACCAATCGCAATGATCACCGGCATAGAGTGCGATGACGTCGCGTCGAAGCCATGTTAAACAGTTCATGTTTCTGGTGAAATACGATGTTCTCAAGACTATCAAAAGTTGCTGTTCAAATTAGGGGATCGGTGTCCGAGTGGGCTAGCGCACACCAGCTCGGAGCACGTAGAGCGAAAGCTCGCTCTGCAGAACCCAGGGATCCTGGGTTCAATCCCCACCCCTGCCCGTTTCGATCTGGATGAGCATCGTACCGTCGTGCGATCGTGTATCACTACCCCGTGATGCACGATAAAGACTGTACTGCACTGGATAAATTGCTCATCTACAGCGAGTGACTCGTCACAACTTTGAAATGGCTGACCAACTACACGCTGTATAAATATCGACACAACCCGAATTATTATGATATTCAAATTGTGAAGTTGTGCGGTATATATCAGTCTCTTGATGATATGCGGCAGCCTAATAAAAGTTTAGACTGCGCATGACTAATAATGCAGAGAGTTGCAAGGTGAGGGCCGAAAACAAGTTCACGAAAAACTGAATATAGCATTGCCTTCCCGAGATGATATTTTGGGAAGTTTCGAGCTCGTGCAAGCCGATTTGAAAATGTGACTTATGTTAGAAATATATTGTCTGTCCTTAGCGCCATTTATAAGTAATTAGGAATATTATTGAATGCATCTCCGTGTATTTATTTTGGCTGTAATGGCGTGTGCATGGGATTGGTTTGAAGCCTACCATTTCTTATTTATCTTTTTGCACAATTTGCGTCTTTGTCCTCAGAACAATTATGTGAACACAGAGTTTTTTGTGACATACCCCGCAACCCGGCGTTTCACAATCAGCGAAAAAAAAGCACGTTTCCGCAGACACAACCACTGGCGTTTTCGAGTATCGTCCTTCCGTGTCGGTCTCAAGCGGTTATGTGAACATCATGTAGTGAAATTTATTGATGAAAATAAAAATATATTTCATTAGTGACTGACGATTAGAATATGCATAAATAAAGAGTCGATCACCTTAAAGATATACATCATAAGTAAATGCACCCCCAAATTACCTTAAATGTGCTCTGCAAGTCTTTTTCGGCATTTTTTGTTTATTTTGAAGCTGTTTTAAATAACTTTGTTTCTGACAGATATTGAACATCTCAAGCATATATAAATACCTGTCATTGCATCTCTTATGTGATGAACTTCACATTTATATGAATGTGGCAGTGCTGGCGGTAACCCGTTACAAATGATGACGGCGTTGCAGGGGACGCGTTACTTTTCTCGGTAACGTAGAAACGTACGGTCGTTACTTTCTCTGATCAGTAGGGGGTAATGTGCATACGTTACTTGTTTCGAGTAACTGGTAGACCAGTTACGTGACTCGTTACACCTTCTCAAATCCTGAAGGGGAAAAAGTACACCTAATTTTCTTGTATTTGTTTCGGTACTTCGTGTCACGTTAAGTCCAGACCCAGCCGACACTACAGGTGGATGTTACCAAACAGAGAGAACCAAGAGGCCACCCTCGTGGTGTTCGCCGTGCTTCTTTACGTGGTCTATCATCTCTGAACACATCCTAAACAGGGAAGGCCCAGTGACTCGCGCTTTTGACGCTGCTTGACTGGTGTCTATTACCTCGTAGCGCCGGCTGCACCTGGACTTACGCTGAAACAAAGTATAGGCGACCAGTCAATAATTAGGGCACTCATTCCACGAAACTTCAAAAACTTTGCCTGTCTAATCCCCACCCAAAAAGTCTCACTTTGGGAAAACGCCCAGGCCCTTTGTCCCAATGTCCAAAAACTCTGTCGCCTAAAGAAATCCTGCTACCGTTAATTCATAATTTAAAAAGTAACGCAAAAGTAACGCGTGCATTTCTTTTTATCGGTAACGGTTGTGGTCGGTTTGCCTTGCTGCATACCCGACCCGAGGAATAACACGGAGCCAACGGTTTCAACAACAAGAAACTACATTTAATGGGACATGGACGAGACGATTAACATGGTTACCAGCGGCGCCTGAGTCCAGGCAGCGACTCCGTGCGCCGCCTCTGATCTGCCTTATCAAGGCGGCGGATCCGATGTGCGCGTGGCTGGCGTGACGTCGCCGCCACGCGGGAAAAGTTCGGCTTGAGCCTCGCAGTCGGGCAACTTGGCTTGGGAGCCGCCAGGGTGCCCACACGGTAACGGATTCCTTTTATTTTGATCTAATGTAGGTCAGTAACGCGTTCCTTTATTTTGCAAGAAACGAGTAACGTATTCCGTTCGTTTTTTTTTTTTTCGGACACGCCTACAACACTGGTCTGTGGGCTGGACAAAAACAAAGTACACAGGGTTGGGTGGCGGCACTATTACGATTGTGCACACAGACCGCCAGAAAGTGTCCGTTTAAGTAGCTGCAATGTCGAGAAGAGTATGAAATACTACTTTGGGGGAGGGGGGGGGGGGGTTCTGTTTAACAACAATTCACCAACTAGCAAGGGTTAGGCTTACTTGCGAATCCAATTAACCGGAATTTTGTCAAAACCTCGAATGCCAAGTTATGCCGGAAATATTCACTCGGGTACACGCTATTTTAGGCCAGATTCGATCTGAGCACGAAGGTGCGTATACATTAGAGTGGACAATTTTGAACACTCTTTTCTGCGTGATTATTCGCCTGCATCACGGTTGAGGTTGAACGATCTCCTAGTACAGTCTATTATTATGGCGCCCGGGGCACGTCTTCAACTGGTGTGTTTAGCGTCCTATCACGCCCATAGATAAAAAGAGGTCCCGAAGTGGCAACGAACGACGTCACAGAACCCAAAGTGTCATGCTGTTGCTTATCTCGATCTTGGCGGTTGGTCGAAGAAATGCGAACGAGAAGCTGCGAGTAGCGCGAGCGAACGCAAGTGTCGCTGTCGTCACGGCAACCCACTCCTGGCTGCCGAAGCTTTAGTGGACTGCAGCACTGGAGAGCAACCTGCAGCAGAACAGGCGTCTGCCACAAACGCCGCAGCTGTTGGGACGCCGTCAGGATTGCTGCTGAAAACAGCCCGACACTTCTCTGACGTCATGAGGCGGAAATCGAGGGACCACTTTCTTGTACTCCGTGAATACACCAGTCGGATCGATATGCGCCGAGGAGTCAAATATGGCAACGTACCGCTATATATGGGAGTTAATACGGCCAGATATTGCCATATAAGTGGGCAAATACTGCCAGATCTGGCCATATCAGTGCGTAAATATGGCCATATACGCGTGCAAAGATAGCACCCAATATCGATATAGGTATACGGGCCCATTTCAGTCGTGCAAGCAATAAGTCATATGTACTCAAAAAGACACTAGTTGATTCATCAATATTGCATGAGTCTCATGTAGTTGGCTAACTATTGTTAACATCCTTAATGTGAAGTTACTAAAGTTATTTCGACCAATAAATCGATTGCGCATTTTCAAGATTCAAACACAAATGAAATTTGGTTGCATGTTTGACGTTTGACAATATGACGAAGTGCATCAGATCGGAAAGCGAGTTAATCAAATAATGGACTTTAGAGCGCAGCTCTTAGGCTCCGGCCATTTCCGACTTAAGCGGTTTCGGCGTAGCCATCGTTGTAACCGCCCGCTAAATTTGGCGAGAAATTGAATTGGTATTTATGTCACGTGAGGTCAAACTTCCCGCTAAATCTACCAGTGAAACTGATTTTGTTCATGTTTCCCCGCTGAATTGAGCGAGGAAACACGAACCGTTAGCTTACAGGAGATGGAAAACGCGCTACTTCGTCGTCCTGAATCCTTTTCACTTCGAACGGCTGCGAAGCGTTTGCGCCCGGAGTACAATACGCAGCTTTTTCCAAAAACCGTTCGCGCAGCATCGCATCCGTTCGTTTGCGAGCGTCGGCGATTCATCGTGTCTTGAAAGTAGGAACATGTGCTGTCCATGGTGTCTTTTATGTGTAACTCTTTCGCAAAAAAGTTTAAAATTTGAAAACGCGTACCTAACTGCATGTGTACACATAATTTTTAATTTATTGGTAAAAATATATACAAATTTATTTATCGATTTATTTGCGGTCATGCGCAAAAAAATAGTCACGCTTTTTTTATTGAACATTATGGTGTGGGTTATACGGCGTAAAACATAATATCTTCAAATAATATCGTTGTGTATATATACAGGGTGTTTCACGAAAAGTGGACAAATTCGATATCGCGAAAACTACGCATCGCACGAAAGCAAAGCTTGTGTCGTTTTGGTCTTGGGTCAGGGGCCCATTCGAGAAAATGATTAAAGTTCGCGGTAATTAAGTTGTTAATCATTTTCCCTTATCTATTTTTTTTTAAATATTGAGTATAAGGGCATGGTTTTATTAGGAAACTTGCTTAGCATCATGGAAAAACCCCAAATAAAAATATTCGAGTGGGATAGAAGGCACGCGCTGCATTTCATAGCTTTCTGGAAAACAGCCCAATTTTGACGAGTTTTCAAGCTTCAGTTTGCAATCGGAGCGCATCTCGGCGTCGACGGTACCGGAACCTGTGGAGAAATAGTGCAAACAACATCTTCGTTGCCCTCACGCAACACAGTAGGGACAGGTTGCACAATTTCTCCAAGGGATGCGGTGCCGTCGGTGCCGAGAAGCCTTCCGTTTGCAAACCGGAACTTAAAAACCTGTCGATGTTGTGTGGATTTTCAGAAAACTGTAAAAGTGCAGCGCGTGCCTTATATAACACTCTATTTTTTTATTTAGTGCTTTTCGATAATGCTGAGCAAGTTTCCAAATGGAGCCATGCCCCTAAACTCAATATTAAAAAAGTATTTACAGGAAAATTATTAACAACTCAATTATCCCAAGCTTTAATAATTTTCCTATATAGGCCCCAGGCCTTGTACCAAAACGACACAAGCCTTTTCCAATGCGATGCGTAGTTTTCGCAACATCGAATTTGTCCGACTTCAGTGAAACACCATATATATAGATATATAAAACAAACACCGATCAATTACGCCAAGTCCTGAAAGAACAAAGTACCCGGAAAAGATCATAGACGATGCGATCAATAAGGCACAGGTCCTCGATCGTGGCCTCCTGCTGAGTGAGCGGAGCCCTCAGACAGAGGAGCGTCGGGCGAACCTCGTACTAACTTTCAACAATAAGTCTCCGAATGTCGCACCCATATTAAAAAAAACAACTTAAAATTTTACAACAAAGTGAACGTCTCGCAAGAATTATCCCTTCCATTCCTCGAGTAGTCTACAGACGCTCACGCAATCTTAGGGACGCCATAGTTAGGTCTGAGACAACCCACACTGAAAGCACTGGCAGTCGCCCTTGTGGAAGAACTAATTGCGAGGTCTGTCAACACGTGACACCTAAAACCACGGTAGAGGGCACGAATTGCAATTTCAACTACACAATCCACGGAAACTTAAACTGCGGCACAAGTAATGTGATATACCACCTCACATGCGGCACCTGCGGTAAGCTGTACGTGAGCCAAATTAGCGCAGCTTTCCGATTGAGGTTTAACAATCACAGGGCGCATGTAAATTCATTTCCCAAACTCCCCTTTCAAAACAAATGGGTTTACCCAAACACCCGTCTGACAAAATGGACGTTACATTTTTACAATCCAAATTCAAAAGCAACCGTGATCGCGAGCAGAGAGAATCGTATCTTATTTACAAATTTAATTCAATCCTGGCCGGTATTAATGAAGATCCAGGTATAATGTCATCTATGCATGCAATCTACCTTGATTGGCCTGTAGCGGAGTGACTGTAGCTAATTCAATCCCATTCGTTCAACGCTTTAATTTTTCCATGTATTTTTCTGTATAACCTGTCGATAAGTCAACGCGTCATGACCTTCAAAAGGCATCTTCCACCTGTTGCTCCTTGTTGAACTTTCTGGGACTGTAGTTAACACTGTTATATTTACGTTTTTTTTTTTTCTTTTTTTTTGTTACAGATTTGTTTAGGCGCTTTGGCCGAGCGTTTGCTTGATTTACTGTGTGCGCTTTTTTCTGTCTTTTTTTTAATGCAGGAGATTTGTTTATGCTCGTTGGCGTTGATTTACTCTGTGCGCTTATTTCACCTTTTTTTTTCTATGCGTTTCGGCATTATTTACTGTGTGCGCTTATTACATTCCTCTTTTCTTTTTTTTTTATTGACTGTGCTTTGTTTGGCTTTGCGTCCTTCCGCGGCGTGCGTTGCTGGCCATCTGGGCCGATCTAACTCTGTGAACGTTACTGCGCCCTCCTCCCATGACGTTCCTGGGGTCACGAAATCTGAGGTGGCCTTTGGTTGGCTCCGATGGCTGGGGGCGTCTGCTGCGGCCGTGCCTGGAGTGGGGGGGGAGGACAGCGGCGTTTTTTTACTTGGGCTATTTTACTTGGGCATTTTTACACGTGATCTGACAGGTGACGTGGCCTGGGTCTGGAAACCGAAAACAACTCTAACCGATTCTGGCAACCAATCTTGAAGAAGGCCTGTCTCAGGCTGAAACGTCGACTCACTAAATGCTTTAAAACTCCAGCAACGTTTCAAAGTGCCACTTCATTACTTTATATATATATATATATATATATGTAATATATGCCTAATTTTATACATGTATATATATATATATATATATATATATATATTTGTTTTTTTTTAAATAGAATGTGTTCATGTTATATGCATCTTGAAACCGTTTCTTTTTTAATAAACGCACTTACCAAGTTTTAGGTTTCTTTTTTTTCATATTATTACCTTTATTTTTTGCTCTTTTGCTAGTCATGCATTGCTGTTGTCGTTAATATCTTTGTCTTTTGTTACATCGCGTACTGCTGTACATTTATTAACACTGCGAGTTGGGCTAGTTGGTACTTATACATGGTGAAAAACACGCGAAAAAAACACGGGGACAAAGAAAGAAGCACGCAGTACGAAGCGTATTGCAACTGAACTTTTCTGAAGGAAGCACATAAAAAGAAGAATAAAACCACACATGCGCAAAGATGATGGGCTTTCATTAACCACGTGGAAAGTTTGCCGTCACTTTTGAGTGACCGATAAGAGCCTGCTTCTTATCAGATAAGGCAACAGAAGGAGCACTGATACACACATTCGTGTCATGGGCCCTTATCACGAATGCCTGATGTATCTCGCGTTCCGATTTAGTTTTGAATTTTCCCACAATCTTGCTGCTATTAAACTCGGCCTGGGCACTCACACCTATCACAATGTACAGCCAAGTGGCCAGACGGGGATTGCTTGGTGGCGGCGGAGTGTTCTCCTATTTCATATTTAATGCACCTCCCCGTCTGGCCAACATAAACCCTACCGCAACACAGGGGGACCTCCTAAATGACCCCTAAGGCACATTGCCGAAACTTGGTGGTATGACGATTGCACCACACACCCTTCGAATCACACGGCACTTCTGCATAATTTAGCACACAGTACGCCTAGTTCTGAGTGCTTATTTGTATGTCACTGTGTTTATTGGTGTATTTTCATCTATGACGTACCTGTCTCACAACGCAGGCCATTGGTGACTTGTCAGTAAAGTTCATTCGCCTTATGTACATTTGGACTAAATTATTCTTGCCTTGAAAAAGTAAAACAAAATAATTGACTAAAATATTGAAATAATGTAGATCCGGCATTTTAGGCCCTAAATTTATTTGCCGTAACATATGTGACATACTTACTATATTTTTGTTTGATTATTCTTTAAAAACTTCTTTGCAGTGAGTTCAGTCCCGGAAAAGCTCCTGGTAAAAGTTCATTGTGGATTTCTTTTGGTTTTGCGAAAGCAATCTAGTTTTGAAAGTGAATACGTATTGCGTTCACGGCACGTATGTACGTCTGCTCAAAAACTAATCCTCCGTATAGCTCAAAGACCATGCAAATGCTGAGTGCGAAAAGCAAGCTTGTAAACATGTCAGTATTCCGTTGAGGGCAGCCTTTGAAACATAACAAACAATCCCTTCGTGTGTCTTGCCATTCGTTTCTCTCAGTGCTTTTTTTTTTTTTTAAGGACTTTTGTATTTGATCTTTTAGGTTCGTCGTTGTTGAACACAAGGACGACAGTTAAGGTTAGAGGAACAAAAGAAGGGCAAAACATAACAAACAAGTACATTTTTGTAGCAAATACATTTTCTATGTGCTCATACGTTTGGTTTGCGCTAATGTCGAGTTACGTGTCCTCGTGTCCCATGCAATGCATGCTTTACCTTTTGTTCACAAAAAATATGCCCTATTGAAATTAGTATTTTGATATTTTAAGGGTTAAAATTCTCTCCAGTGATATTTAGAGCGATAATGATGCGAAAGCATTAACTGGTCCCATGGAGCGGGCCGACGCAATCAGCTTTGAACCCGCGCCAATAGGGGACCTAAACTCATTTCTCCAAGTGAAACCGAAATCTGATGGCTCCCCTATTTGAAGCCGTGCGAAAAGTTTAGCCAAACGGCACCTGGTTTCCCTGCTCCCAGAGGAGCGGATTGAAGACGAATTTTGATGGATTTCGCCTTCAATCCCATTGGCTGGTACGCGTCATAGTTTCAACAAAAAACGAGGATCCCATTAGCCTTTTCGAGACAGTTTCAGCGATTGCCAACCAATGGCGCTGCCTGTCCGCGCTACCAGCGCGCCGGTAACACGAAGCGTCTGGCCGTCAAGCGGGGCAGCGGCTCCACGCCCAAGGTCAGCGCGGCGAGGAGAGCGCGCGCTCGGCCTTCTACGCAAATACGCCGCAGACGAGATAAGGGAGCGGAAGAACGACGTGCATGCTTTCGCATTCACAACTCATAACAAGTGCTTAAGTGTACCTAGAGCCTTTTTTTTTCATTAACGACCTGATTATGAAAATTAATTCGCCAAACCAGAACATATAACTAAAGCGCCGCATAACTACAGTTACTTCTATATAATCTTGTATTTTTGAAGTATTTTTGTTACCGGTTTTCGACTCTGCAAGGACAAATTTCGCATGACAGAAAACATTTTTTTTAAACAGAAAACACCTGCTTCTCTGTATACACAAGATGTTTACTGCATCAATGAATTACTCCTCTTAATAACGTCGTCAGATCCCCACGAAAAAGGACATCATACCGATGAATTAAATTCGAATGTAAATGTGTTATTTTTTTGGTCTCGTTGTATTTATTGGTAGTATCGCTTAAAAAATGAACGCGAACGCTCTTCTTAATTTAGGGAGCATCGCTATTGTGGTTTCCGCAGGACTTCACAGTCATCTATTTGACTGTGGTAATGATTTTACAACCGCGAGAAGTGGGTTTCTTTTATCGAAACGCTTGACCTACAAAGTCGTCTTAGGCACAGCTACTTTGGGCGTAATAGCGGGCCATTGAGGGCGAAAGCAGCATAATTACGGTCTCAGACTTTCTTGCTGAATATGCACAGTATGAAACACCGCGATCTCGACGATCACATTGATCAATCATGACAGCGATAACGCAAGAATTTAAAAACAAAGAAGCACATTCTTTTATAGCCCGCACCTTTACATCTTCCGCACCCCCCAATGAAGAATATAAACTACAAACCATAGGCAATAAGTCGGGGGATTACTTCTGGGAAAGTGCTGTACCTTTTAAAGGATCAGAAAACACAATTTTGTTTTCTGGTACTTTTTTCTTCATTTAGAAAAATAATTGTTAATTTACAAATGCGGAGGTCTGCACTTTTTATCTTTATTTAGAAACTCCCAGGTTCAAGGTTTACGAAGGGGGGTTTAGTTAATTGCAGGAATTGAGCTATTGAATATACTTTTAAAAGAATTTAGCAACCCCGCGGGATGTGTGGTCGAATTTAAATGCAACCTCAATATTTTACTTTAAATGAAATCTGCAAATTTCACTGCAGCGTCTTAAAATAATATAACATTAAAATGCATACCTTGTAAAAATAATACTGAATAACATAGGTTTTGAAACAAACCTTAATACGCTTGGCCTTTATTTAAAATAACTCATAACCGATAGTGTTTAGTAGTACGTCTACACAAGCCTTTTTTTATAGCGTCTTAAAAAACAACTTACATTCCATTGCCTTTCGTTTTAAACTTAATTTCCCCAGCGTACGTAGAAAACATGTCACATAGGTTGCAAACTAAGTGTGCAATGAACGTAACAAACTCACATTCGAATCATTCCGAAGTTCACAAAGGCAGTCATTCAAAAAATGCTCGATCTCACTCGAAAGCAAAGGTTTTCTACTTTTGCGTTCGTAAATATATTCGCGTTCAGCTTTGATTTATTCGTTTTATCGCGTGATACGGGTTGTATCAATTGATAAGACGGATAATACGGCTCGGATCTACTTGAGTAAGATTTGGGACACAGCCAATATACGTTCATTTGGATGCCTTTAGCAGTATTGCATTGAAATGAATTTTATAAATCTTTTTGGCTAACTCAAGTGCTACTTAGCAAGCACGGGTAGCAAACTGTTGTAGCCGAAACCAGTTTTAGCCTGATCGCGTTAGTTTTTCAAAGCGACCGTAAATCGCAGGGAAATAAGATTATTTTATAAGCAAGATGCCTTAATCCGAATTCTAACGAACTGACTGTTCGCTAATACACGGTGCTTGGTGGTAGCGGAGGCCGGAAACCTATATATTATTGGAAATAAAAATCCCTGCGGCTAATGCTGCTCTTGGTTCAGGGCAAGAGAGATATTTCAGAAGCGCTTATATAGGAATGAACAGAAATCGAGAACAATACTATAGTCGGTTACAAGTCAAGAAGGTAGGAGAAGCTCCTCCCACAAGCGTGATGCGCCCGTTTCAAATTTCTCCGCAGTCGAAAGAAGAGTTCGCTGGAAACGCTCCTTGTTCCGCTTCAATGGATTCCAACTTGTCGCCGATCCCACTTTTTAAGAAAGCGACCTTTGTATTCATCGGGGAGGGAACCGAGCCCCTGAAAGCAGCCTTTGTATCAATCGGGGGGAAGCTAATCCCCGAAAGTCGTATTTGTTTCCGTAGGTGGGGGAAAACTCTAATCCCCCTCTCGTGGCTTCCACAATGCTAAGTCGAAGTCGAAAGATAAAGCAAATATGTACAGAAAGGCAAGACCCTCCTCGCGCGTTGGCCGCGACGTCACGGAAACGATGGGACGCTATTGGATACGGAGGTGGCGGAGGGATATAGGATTCCCTTTGAGGGGCATTTGCCGCTACCTTCTTAACCTGTAACCGACTATAATAGCAGAAGAATGAAATAAAAATAGCGTCAATATAAGATAGGAAACATAGTCAGAAATTTACTCGCCTGTAGCAAATACTTTTTTTTGCGTGTGCTTATGCATTTGGTTCGCGCTAATCTCGAGTTCCATGTCTTCCTGTCTCATTTTATTCTTGTTATACCTTCGATTGACATAGATAAGTCCAAGTGAAATTGTGATTTTTTATTTCGCGCATTAAATATTTCTTTAGTGATTATTTCAGCGGTAGTTACTGACACGACTTGACTAAAAAAAGACATTCTGTAAACGTACATACCAGGATGTCATTTACGTATCTTCGCACTATTGCTTTATTGCACTATTACGCTTGAAAAATTCCTGTAGAGAGTATCGTGGACTGCACGATCCTAAGGGTTAGGTAAATTTTGACTAACATCGGTGCGACGGATGAGTCTATACGAACACGTCCTTTTTGTATAAACTTCCTTCCTTCGTACTCTACAACCGTTTACTTCCGATAAAATCGCAGGATTCTCATGAAACTTTCTACCGATATACCTGAGCCCAATTGGAACTTAACGACATTCAGCTCCACTGACTCACTCTCTGCATTAACCGCGTCTCTTCTAGAGAACAGTACAAGCCCTTAATGTCCATCGATAACACCGAACAACGCCTCCCATGATGAGTCTCCAAATCGCCAATCAATTTATTTAACTCTTTAAGGGATAGCGACCTCTCTAAGCATGCACAACTCAACCCTCGTTGTAGAAACTGTTAGACCCCTTTCTACCGTATCCCATTCTCAATAATGACCACACAAAGGAACATTGTCGGCTTATGGTCTTTTAGAAAAACTTGATTCATAAATTTGAATTCGTTGCGCTCGTGATACCCCCATTTTGCTATATCCTTCAATTCATCCTGATTCAGAACTGCACAAATGTTTCTTTTCAACTTTCCAACGTTCCCCACCCATTCCAAAAAAAAGGACGCCCCATCGTGCGGTCAAAACTTTTTTTTTTTTTTTTTTTTGATGGGGTTCTGCTTGGAACAGTCGAAATCATCGACGGTGTAAAACCGCGTGGCTGACTGCATGATGTCCTCGCCCATCTTAACACCGTAGTATGGCTCGAGACGCTCCCACGCCAAAACGTTCACGAAGTCGCTATAACATTTTTAGAACATAGCTCGATGCCTCCGGAATTAAACGTGCGGCCTCGTTAAGTTACACTTGCAGGCACAAACGTGAGCTGCTGGCATCTCTCCTGGTAAGACGGTGCATTGAAAAAGGATTCTCTGAGGTTTGCCCACCACTCGTCAAAGTTAAGGCAGGAAGGTTAATAAAGTTTTCATAAAGCTATTATATTGTACGCTAGAGGTTCAACCGGCACTAGTGTCTCTGAAAGTTCCGTGACGCAAATGGAAGTAGACAGCAACCA
Source organism: Ixodes scapularis (assembly GCF_016920785.2). NCBI lineage: Eukaryota > Metazoa > Arthropoda > Arachnida > Ixodida > Ixodidae > Ixodes > Ixodes scapularis. Next base: position 104,144,923 of record NW_024609880.1, on the reverse strand, counting down.
GTCTACTTTCGCGATGCTTCTGCGCATTCCTGTGGGAAAACACACGTGTATTTGCTCTCTTCGCCAGAAATTAATATGAAAAACTTTGGTTAGTTGGGCCTTACCGAACAGTATGTACCTTTATTAACAATGTAAAAGTGTAAATGCTTTAGTTAGCGCATTTTTCTTTATTAGTGAATGATGTCTAACTTCGCTACATTTCAGTCCCAAACATGCGTTCCGCAGCAGCTATGTAAAAACCAGCGGCGATTTGAAGCAAAATAACAATCGAAAGGATTTGTCACAAAATCCGACTGTGTTACATTATTCATGTCACAAAATTCGGCTGTGTTACATTATCCATTCTCCGGGCCTGAAGCGTCCTTCCAAGAAATTCGCGGGGTGTGAGAGCTGGGACCCAGCTTCCACGAAAACGAATCGATGTTGCCCTTGGGGGAGAATGAAGGGACGAGCGAGCCAGCGTCCTGGGGTTTGGTTTCTTTTTGTTTGTTTTTTCCACGCCTAGGTGCTGGAATGCGGGGGCCCGTTGAAGGGGACTCCTTGAGGCAAAGGCCAGCAGTGTGAGCGGGAAACTCGGAAGCAGCAGACGGGGAATCGAAGTGTCGAGTCCGTGGAGCTCAACGGTAGCGGGCCAGTTCCGGACTGAGGAAGACTTCGACGACGAAGTGTGTGTGTGTGATTGTGTGGCCACTTCAAGCCGCGTAACCCACCGTGGTACCACCGGGACCATTCCTTCCTCCTTCGGACAGCCCCGCATACAAATCTTATATATGGGGCATATCTGGCTATATCAAATATTATATGATTATATACGGCCTATATGCAGCCCTATCTGGAGTACATACAGCCTTATCTGGCGTGTATACAGTCTTATCTGGCGAATATAAAGCCTTATCTTGAATATATACAGCCTAATCTGGCGTATATGCAGACTTATCTGGCATATATACAGCCTTATTTCAGGTATACACTTCGTTATCTGGCGAATATAGAGCTTTATCTGGCGGCCGGTTTTCAATATATAAAAAAGTTTCAAACAAAAGTAAAAAAGTGCTTTGTTAGCAAACTGTGAATGACTCATTATTCGCGAGCTAAATATCAGCGCAAATAATCCCAAACTTCAGCTTCGGCAAGCTGAAGTTTGGGATTATTTGTGCTAATTTTCACGAGGATTTCAATGTAGCTTAATTATTTCGAAGTGTTAACACTACGCCCGAATGAACAAGTTGCTAAATCCCCCAAGCGCCTCGGCCCTTACTCGAAGAATCATGAGGACGGCGTTTCCTCCGCTGCCTAGTGATAGGAAATTTCGACCAATTTATGGTTGCACAGTTTTGAGTGTAATTCGGAGTCACCCTGAACAAGTGTCGTATAGAACCCAAGTACCTGTCATATCACTTTTAAAATTTCTCGCCCTGTCCAAGCTTCAACCTGGATAAGCTTCAGACATATCTCTTACATTAGTATCATTCTCGTACAGCTTCAAAGACGCTGATATTAGGTTAGAAACGCTAAAAATGCTATAAACAGCTCCCCTGAATCCGAGCTAAATTTCGGTTTTTGGTTGTGATTTCTCGGCTTTTAAGTAATTCCTGCTAAAACAACAACCACGAGAATGTTAATATAGTAAGAGATTTCTGCGGCTCAGCCTGGTTGAAGGTCGAACAGATTGCACAGTATCATAAACGCTGCCATTGACCAGACATTTGAAAAGTGATATGACAGGTACCTGAGTCCTATGGGACGCTTGTTCAAGGTGACTTCGAATTACACTCTAAACTGGTAACCATGGAATTGGTCAAAATTAGCGATCACTTGGGAGCTGAAGGATCACCGTTCCCACAATTCCTCTAGTGGGGGCCAGGGAAGTTGGGAGAATCGTAAAAAGATATAAAGTGCTGATTTCAGGCTTGTGTTCTTTTGATATGCCTGGCCAGATCTGGAATTTCCATGCTTAGCCAGATCTAGGATTTCCATACCTACCCAGGGATATCAGACTATATCTGGTATTATGAGGCTATATCTGGCAGATATACCATATCAGGTTATATGTGCTTGTCTCCCGTGCGAAACGGCGCCGTGTTGTTTGAAGACCGGTGGCGTCACTGCATTTTCATAGAAGCTAAGCCTTTTTCTTTCTTTACTTTTTCCTCTGGTAAGTTCGCTCTTTGAAAATTTTACAAAACAAAATGCACCATCTATGGGCAACGCTGCACAACGTCGTAGCGTGATAGGTTAAGAAACCAAATTTTGCGGTTGATTTCATGAGCCAGGCGTCTCCTTGAATCACCCTGTAAATAGTCTGGCTGCGTTTTGTCATATAAAAAGGGAAACAGTCACACAGTTTCAAGGAACCGCTCCGTTGGGGAAGGCATCGGGGGGAAATAGGGATAGCAGACGACACGAAACAACGCTGCGTCCTTCGGAACATGAAAGAGGCGCGGAGGGGAGGGCCGGCTTGAGCGTCGCCCAGCCATTGCAACGTCACTATCTACGCCACCTCCCATTGGCTCCTCTCTTCTGCGGTGCAGAGTGGCGAGCTCTGAACCGCGCAAGGAGCGGTTGGCTCTGCGGCGCCGTACGTTGCGCCGTTGAAGCTGAAAACTGGTTTCGGTCCGCAGCCGGCAGCGCCGACCGTCGCGCCGCAGGCCTCCACGACGCCAATGTAGTCGTGCCTTAAGGGAAACGTCCCATAACGCACCGCACGCGACACTCGTGACGTCACTCATGACGTCATGTGTGACGTCATCGGTGTCCCGCGCGGTGCGTTATGGGACATTTCCCATAATGCAACGCGCGGGGAAGGAAAGAGGAGGAAGGGGAGGAGGACGAGGGGAGGGGAGGAGGATGAAAGGGAGGGTAGAGGGAGGAGAAGGAGGTGAGGAGGAGGACGAGGAGGAAGAGGAGGGAGGACGAGTAGCAGGGAGGGTGAGGAGGTGGGAGGAAAATTGTACCCTCCTCCTTAAGAGCTGCGGTCTAATTCGGCGTTACAGGGGGTTGTAAACGTCTTTCATTTTTTGTTTTGTTTCTGCTTTGCTCTTCGCTGCTGCGTTGATGAGTAAACATTTAAATGGCGGCGTCCTCGTAACGCTTTTCCTGCATTTTGCTACACCCTCGTGCACACCGCAGCTTTATTTTTTATTCGGCGAGTAATACTTTATTACGGATCCAGTTAAAATGTGATCGCTGACGGCGTATGGACTACCGTATTTACTCGAGTAATAGCCGCACTATTTATGAACACGGCCCTTGCGTCTACTTTCCCATAGAACACGTATACAGCCAATCATCTCGTTGCGCATAAATAACATAGCGAATAACCAGATCGAGAACACGATTCTCCATATAAATGCAATGTTCGCAGATGATACCTTCACACAAAGACGCTAACTCTGTTCCCTTAAACAGCTGGAATCATGCTGTCGATCGCAGTGATTGGCAATCTGCGTGCTCCGTGGAAAAGCGAACCCTCAGGTTTTCTTCATAAATAGGTCGGCTATTACTCGGGTAAATACGGTAATCACGCGGCTGAAAACACCAACACGCTGCCGAAGAAGGTTTAGTCGGCAAAGAAAAAGGTCAGCACAAGAAAACGATATCCGGTTCAGGGAAAGGTCGACATGTGGCATTGCAGCCCCGCAAAACACCTGGCCAACACATCGGGGCCCAAACCGTTTCGCTCGGACAACCTTTCCGGCTTGGGGGAGTTCCAGAGTTGCCGCAGCGCGTTTCTAAAAAGCCGTTGCACTGCCCCAGGGATCACAATGCCTATGTTTTCTTTTCTCGCTTCCATCTCGAGAACATCGATTCATGTTATGTCAGTTAGGAAGGACTGAGATCAAGCTTACAACACTCCCCACAGTTAGGGAGGTAAAGTCGCTGACAACTTAGGAAATGGAGGGCGTGGCTCAAGATGTCTATTCTTCTCGTTTCAGAATTCATTCTTCGGCGTTCTTATGCGCCGAGAAACCAAGGGAGAGGAGACGAGAGCGCACCGGGACGTCGGAGCTCCCAGCTCTGGTTGGAAGGACTAATGGGTAGACCTAAGGCTGAGAACTGTTTTTCAAAGAATTATATATCAATATAAAAGCTGGCTAAAAAAAAAATAGAAACACCCGTAATATGCGATGATTATTAAGAATGGGCAAATAAAATACTGAGTGTTTTCGGGAAGACATTGGAAATTTTCTACCAAGAGGGAGGTTGAGAAAAAAAAGCTTTTTCTGGAACAAACTGCCAGCGGCGGCGGACGTGAGGGAATGCAAAAAACAATACTGAATAGCTAATATATATATATATATATATATAGTAACTAAAATGTACTTATTATTATTTTAATTAGAGCAAATAAAGGCATGCCACCTATTAAAACTTGGCTGAGCGTCATTGATAATTTTTAAATGAGTCAACTTTAGAGGGAATTTAAGAACGTGTGAAGCGCCGGAGTACTCTAAATTTACAACTGGTGCAGCAGGCACAAGGCTGGCCATGCGAAAACACAGATTATATTCTTGTAATCCGCGTTTCAGAAAACAAGCCTATACCTATAAACCCCTCTAATAAATCTGGCAAGAGCGAAACAAAAGAACGCTAGATCTATATAGAGAAACTATACGAAACATGGGTTGCGCCATGTTAGTTTGAGGTCGTTGATTGCTTATTTTTGAGACATATTCAGAAAAAAAAAGAAGAGTATTTTAATATTGTTCCAAACATTGGTGTGCTCTTATAAGTCGCTTTGTTATATTTTCAACTTTTTTTTCTTTTGAACTGCGTGTCGTTTTTTGTTCATACCTGCTTCCTGGCTGTTTCTTTTTTTTTTTCCTTCTGTTTATTGAATAGTATGGAAGGCGCAGAGTAAACAACAATGCATGGCGACACTTATACCATGTGGTCTGATAAAAGTCGCCCAAAAAAAACGCAAACTCTCGCATGAACAGCTTGTTTATATGCACGCTGATTTTTATTGTTACTCTAGAGTCTAGTGAGTTGTGCGGCACAGCAACAGGCGGTGTGTGTGCGCTATTGAAAACATACCAGCCGTTTCACAGGAGGGTTCTATATTAAATCTTTTCACCGTCATAAGGCGTGGCTCACCAGTAGTTAAGCAAAAAATTCCAAGCTAAAGATGACAGTCGCAAGATGCGAGTCTTTAAAAAGCAGAAAATACGAACACGATGATTACCCCAAGACTGGGGGATAGTAGAGTTTGAAAGGAAACTGAAGCGGCTTTGTATTTCGAAAGAAACACTTAAATCGTCTTTCTTTTGTCTCCAGGATCACGAATATCGAGATTGTTTTTCAATTTGGTGCATGGAGGCTGCATAAAATTATTTTCGAAATATCGTTAAAGTGCTTCTTTCCCGGAGCGTGCCGTCATATTAGGAGTTTTCAGATTTTCCGCTTTTGCGCATCTTCAGCTCCTATCACGCCTACGCACGCAAACTCTTGCTACTTAAAAATAAAGTTAGAAAAAGACGTCACGAATGGCGTCAGTGCCTGGGAATACGCCTGGGAGGCCTGAAATTCAACACGGCAGAGAGTTGGGCGAGTTGGTTAAGCATCTTAATAGGTGGGAACAGCGCAGGAAAAAACTGACGAAGGACGAGTAGAAGAAGTGCAGCGCTGTGTTTGTGCACTTCTTCTACTCGTCCTTCGTCAGTTTTTTCCTGCGCTGTTCCCACCTATTAAGAGGCCTGAAATTGCACGCTCTGCCCACACGAGCGACGTGCGCTGCAAGGAAAAGATCCTAGTATGACGTAACGACTGGTTGGGGCTTTTTCGTGTTTTCTCGAATTTAGTAACATCTTCGGCGAAAAAGAACGTGATAATCAAATTCAGGGAAAAAATACTCTAAATTTCACCTCTAGCTTGAAAACTCAAGAAACTTTGTTCCTTATCTATTCAAAACTTGGCATCAAGGACATAATGCGTGCAAGCAGGGCAGCTATGTTATGGTGAACGTAATATGTTCATCGTAACATATGTATAATCGCCTCAGATGTGCATTTGAGACTGCATTGTAACGTGCCTTTCTTGATGGTCAGCAGTATATTATTTGTATAGGAAAAAGCACCTAGTAAGAGCACTAAACAAACAACTGGAATGCCAGATATAAAATAAAATATTAAGAAACAAGTTTTTTTTCACGACTGTGCGTTTGCAAGTCTTCTATATTATTGAGATTGATGTCGCACACATTAAAGTTTGAGGCTCTAAAAGCGGCCACACTAACGCATTTTAACAGTTCTATCATTATATCTTATAAAGCACTTCAATACTTCACTGCACAAAAAATATATGAAATAAAATATGTGGCTTTTGAAAACAGCGACTTTGAACTTGCAAGGTTTTCCAAACACTTGTGTATTCGAGTGCACGTAGACTTTCCCATCAAAATGAAATATTAAACTTATAAAGCCACCAGCCACTGCATCTCCTTGCGCGAGAATAATGACGCAAGCAGGGGTTCGGTTTGTAAGCCGGGGCCTCGGTTGGTTTGCATGTAGGTCTCAAAGACAAAGAAAACGTTTATTTTAGATCAAAATATAGGGGATAATTCTTAAGCAAGCAAAAGCGCCGAAAAAATATACAGGGACACAGACGAAGGGAAACAGGACAAGGCGCACTCTCAACTGATGTTTCTATAGTATAAAAATGGCTCACATTTTTATTTGAGATTTTTTATGACTGGGTACAGACACATGCAGACTCCAGTTTATATAGGTGGAGCAGTTTCAACACTGAAGAGGACGTTCTTTGTGACAGGTGCTTTTATATGGAGATTCTGCTAGAATCATATTACAGTTTCCTTCGTAAATGTTTTCGCATTTTCGATGGCATTCTTCGCAAGTTGCATTTGCTTCTGGAATAATTAAAATACAGCCTGTAAGAACAGAGAATGTTTTTTAGAAATAATATTGGAGTCGAATCATCGAACTCATCTGGAACAAAACTTTTTAATCTCAAACTTCACAAAACTCAGGAGTCATTATGTTCTAAAATAGGCTAGTGCCGATATTTGAATAAGCACCTAGTTCTCTATTAAGGCGTCTGGTTTAGGTTTTAATATTTGTTTTGTCGACTAACAATGCTTTTCGGTTAAAGTCCCTATGGCCACAGCACCGAAATAACCTTCATGCAAACACCTTATATAAGATATATGTATATGACATAACTAAAGTATTAGAACAAAAATAAACGACAAAATTATTCAAAGCCAGTATGCTACGTTAACAGAAAACACAAATGGCAATGAAAAGAAAACACAGGCGTGTAGTTGTAAGACTAATTGAAGTGAATCAAGTTCAAAACAAAATAGTAACTTGATTAAAGAACTCACTAACGACCGAATATACATTTTTTCTTTGAAACAGCTGACAGAACATGGCTTCAAGACCTCATCCTCAGATTTTAAGGATAAAACACTGGGTAGCAGAGACAACACACACACACACACACACACACGCGCGCGCGCGGGCGCGCAGGCACACGGGCGCGCACACACACACACAAGCACACAACGCACGCGCACGGGGAGAGACGGACACACAGACATACAGACATATAGACAGATGGTGAACTGATGCTTTCCTGTTTCCTCTTGCTGCTCGGAAAAAAAAAATTGTAACATGACGACGTGCGCGTTTAATGCCGACTACGTCTCTATTCATTTTCCATCTTATGCCGACAAAGTCTCTATTTATTTTCGGGGAAAATGATGGTTCAGGTTTCGGTCAAACATCATATAGACCCGACATGGTAAAATTTTCTTTAAAATGCGAAGGTCGCCTGGCACGAAAAAAAAAAGAAGTTTGAATAACAGAGTCACCGCTGATATCCCCGTCCAGTACAGATAGTTGAACCCATCTAAAGCCATCGCAATGAAAAGAAGGAAAGTGCTAGATTAGTGTACTTGTATGCGTTACTTGCGGGCCCTGTGATTGATATTTTGCGAGAATGTGGTCACAAAAGCTGCAAAACGTTTCTCATGAATGTCAATATTAAATGCTAGGTAACGTAACTTGGGAATCCTCTAAATGTTTATAGCCCTAAATGTCATCGCCAAGGCAGAAGAAAGGAGGAGGATTACGGTTGAACGGTTGTTTGATTTTTTAAAGGCTTTTTGGCACGCTAAAATTTCTTGGCCAAATCCAAAGGTTTTTTTTTTTTTTTTTTTAAGCGGTAATTTTATTGACATAGTTAAGCTCGTGCGGTACCAGTGCCGGGCACTCTACGTGCCGGGCAAGCTCTAGGCAACGGCAGACACCCTTTCTCGAGCGTCCCTGGCGACGACTATATGAAAGTGAACCGAGGCCACCAAATCGACTCGGTCGAGCTTTTCGTCAGCGAAGTGGTTAAAGGGTTTGAGAACTTCACTTCCTCTCGTTTCAAGCGTGTAATGGAAATTTGCGTAATGGCCTTTCACTCTCAGAAAGGGAGATGTTGCGTGACTCTACATTTATGACGCGGCACGCCTCGTGACGTGCGCAAGAGGCGTGCGCGAATCTAGCGCGGGAGCTGTCGACAAAGCTCACTTGGGTTTCGGGACTCTTCGCGTCCGGCTGCCTCCTTGCCCACGTACACGCGGCTAGAACCGGGCTAGTCGCGACGGGGACTTCACTAGTGAGCGTGTACAACACGGTCTGGTGCTTGATCGAGCTCAAATGTTTTTGGTAGCATAGACTTTTAACGTTATTTTTATTTCTTGTGTACAAAAAAAAAATAAGAAATCTGCATAAGGAAGAATAAGTTAGTCAAAATATAATTTGAAATTGTCTCATGGGGATAGAGACTAGCAGTAAATTTAGAAAATTGCCGCTTGACTGCTTGTGCACCCGTTTCATCGGTGTTTTTCCGAGAAATGCCCATATATGGCCTCCGTTTTCAGAACGCTTGCATTCAAAGAGTATTGGGACATTAAACGCCTTTTTATAAGAACTTTAATTAGATCGTTCTGATGACTCCGATAGCGATACTCGACACTCCGCCGACGCCTTTCCGCACGCATCGTGTCGTTATCGGAGGGACTGGAACGATCTACTGAAACTCTTTATGCTCAACTCTCGAGCGACTGCTTTTTTTATAAAGTATCCATACAGTCAAAAAGCGCAAGTTTTTGACTGCATGAGTATAGGCTAGCCGTGATCTACTCACTGTGGAAACACACAACCATTTACACCTATCGAATGACACAAAATTCCTTTAATTTCTGAAATCTGTAATATGCGTTGAATTCTGGTCAGCTGAAATATTACAATCAGTGTTACCACCTCCTACAACGTTTTTTTCTTTAAAATAAAATAAATCCATCACATGCTGAAATAATTTTTTTTCAAACACATCACAATGATTATCCTTACACGAACACTGCTGGGAAGTAAACTCGCATTCTTACACCCGAACATAGGGAACTAGTTTGTCTACATTAAATAGTTGTGGGGCTTCGTATGTCTAAAGTCAAGTTTTTCATCAGTTTAGAATTATGACTATTTCGTCACGCTCATTGCTAAAACATGACTGCGGTTAACAGACTTGACATAGCAGTCACTGAATAGCTTTTAAATCACCACATAGAAACACATTACTGAACATAACGCTGACGTAGCATTTTGACCCAATTGTAAGTCGCATCCCGCTAAGTGGTATGGTGTCATTGTTAAACGACATGTTGTAGGTGGAAGTGAGTGTTACGGCCCTACTGGCGCCGGACCTGTTGCCATATGACTTAGCAAGTGTCATGATCAATGGTATTCGGGCAAAAGGAAAAAAAAAGGAAGTGCGTTAATTTTTTACGAACACGAAAATAAAGCTAAAATAAAGCAACGCTGCGCCGGAGTCGGAGTGCCTGCTTCGGAGTGCCCGCTAGGCCTATCTGAGCTCGCTTGGTCGCGGGTCGGTGAATTCGCGACCGTTCTGGCTTTTCTTGGGTCTTTGTGGATCCAGCGTTCTTGTTCGTCGTGGTTTGTTTCAAGTACGTTTTCTTGCTGCTTGAAGTCGGAACGAGCGAGAAGAACACATAGAGAAAGAAACGTTCGTTGGTCATTGCGCACTAAGTAACAGAGCGACGCTGGGCCCTACTGCGCACGCGCAGTAGTTGCTTCGTGTACCACACGATAGGTGCCGCTTGGCCCTCAGCATTATCAAATTTGGCAATTTTCGTCACATCTCTAATTATGCGACTGAATATTATTTAACAAAACTTTTAGGAAACATTCGCCGGCTATTTATTGTTTACGATCGCGGTGCTGGTGAGGCAGGCTCTTACCCAATAGGCGACGTAAATTCGGCTGGCGTGCAGCGTTTCCGCGGATGCTACGCAGTGAAAAGGCAGAAAGCTTTCGAAGGAAAGAAGGCGCAAAAGAGTCCGGTTTTCTTTTAAAAATTCTATAGCGAATAATTTTTTTTTGGCTCCCTATTTTTGTGTTTTTGTGTTTTTTTTTCACACCTTTTACGACGTGCGGTGTATGAATTTCGATTTCAGAATAATTTCATGGTCCCTTTAACCACCTAAATTGTAAGAACCTGATCGGCAAGATTAATGTATTTTCTTTTTGCATACCTTAAAAGAAATTTTGCACAAAAGCTTTTTTTTTTTCGTTCTAGCATCTTGTATTAAAACGCTTAGTGCCCCAGCAGAGTTCGCACGCGACTAGGTCACACCTCTTTTTTTTTTTTTTTTTTTTTTTTAATAGTCACAACAGTTAAGTAATATCAGAGAGGGAGACGGCTATAAAGAGATTTCGAAAATTGTTGCAAAGGCCGCTCTGGAAAATATCTTTGCCTATGACCCTCAAATCCTAAAACAGATTCAAACACAGTGTTGATCAGGTACGTTCGCGGCAACTAGAATCTTAGCGACCGCGGTGTGCCATGGTAACGTGTGATCGCGGTCCTTATCAGGGAGGGCAATGTTTTCCAAGTGAAAATAATATGCGCAAATAGATGCGTACTTGGTCGGAGTTTATGCAAGATTATATTCGGCTTGGAGCGTCCAGCGCTGGTTTTAAACTGGAGTGGAGTGTCAAATCGAGTGCTGCGCAATGCAAGAGTTTTTTGTAAGCAAACTTTAGATATACCAGCATTGGTAGGCAGTCTAAAGCCACTGACAACCTGCACTGTTAGCAAGTCCCGTGTATTTGGCGAATATCTGGGGTGACAAACACGCTATTTACACAAATTGCCATACATTTACACGATGAGTAGCGGATAATTCGTTCAGAAATCATGCGAGGTTGTAAAAAACGTGTTTTGGTTCGGTCATAAACGCATAACCGTGTAGCCGACCTCGATAACACGCACCGCCCCCGGCGACGACCTCGGCATTGCCGGCTATCGAAGCACCGGAATGCTTGGGGACACACTTAGAAAGGACCGTCGAGACAAATGCCGCGGAAAGAAACATGTCTCGGAGACAGATATGCACCAAAAGCAATTGCGCCATGTCGCAGGACGTTGGCGAAGCCCGCGCTTACCGTGCTCGCCGCCATCTTCTGGTCGATGGCAATGCGGCTTCCCTCATGTCGCCCATGTTTGTATTTAGTCTAGGGGTCCTGATAACAGTTTCTTAGACACCACAAAAAAAGTCATGAATCTAATTATTCGTTCCAAACAGTTAAAATGGATATAAAAAGCATGTCCTCGATGTGAACACGTGACATTGCAGTTGGTTTCGTTTTTGCTTCAACCTTCAACTGCAAGCGATCTGGCCACGGCGCAAGCGCGACGCCGATGTACGCTGGAAGCAAGCGCCGGTTGGCTTTCGTTGTTTTTGTTTGACCGGAGAAAATCTGGCGAGTACGCATGGCGCCGCTGCTGTTTTGGTTTGACGGGACGCGAGAAGCTTCGCATAGAGCTTCGGAGTTTGCGAGCACATAGTGAAGACGTGACCGGAGAAGTGCCCCTGTGATGTTCCTGGAAGACGGAAAGTAGCATTCGTAATCGTCGTGTGTGCTTTGAAAGCGAAGGGAGTCACAGGGTCCACGAGTTCGCAACCACAAGCCAAGGTTCACGACAGCGCGGCGTTGACTTCGGCGATCTCGTTCTGTTTGGTGCAACCCGGCGATGCGAAAAAGAGCTGAAACATTCGTCGTGTGTGGTGCGGTGCTTTGTATTCCGGGTCTGTTTGAACCACGCTTTTAACACGGAACGCAAATTGTTTGTTGCGTGGTGGAGGTTCAACGGGTACAGTACCGTCGTCGTCAGCTGATCCGGTCCAGCTGGTCCGGGAGGACGCAGCGAGCGTTTTTAAAAGTAAATCTTCCCTCGTTCCGTTTCAAACTGTGGAAGAATCCCGACACATACCGTGAGTAAGAAGAAGCGGGCGTTTTCAACAAAATTACGTTGTTTTAATTGAATAATGGGCTCCGGATTGTTGTCTTAAATCTGCCGTTTTTTATGCTTCGTGTTGGACTGCGTTTGCATAGCGACGCACACCGCTCGAGTAGATGATTCGGTCCTGCAACGAGTTTGTTGCGCCAATCATGCGGCGTGAATAAATTAGGGCAAGGTTTCCTACCTGCCCACAGATGCATGTACTGAGTCCATTTTTTACGTTGTGAACGTAGTGCTCTTTCTTTATTTTGGAAGACGCGTTGGTGCATTTATTATGGTACAATCACTTGAGAGTTGAGAAATTGGAGAGCGAGCAAGCTTTCTCAACTTTGTCTCTTTCTCTCTGGCACTGCCCTGTTTCAGTTTCAGTAGGCATATCTACTAGCAGGTACAATCTGCTCTAAAGCAGGTAAAAAACGGAAAGCTTAGGGCGGTGCGGACTCCGAGTTTCGCGCTTTTCGCAAGGTGACGGAGTAAATGCTTTTGTGAGATATGCGGAATATGCAAGCGATTTTGTTATGCCCGTCGTTTGCGTCTCTCCAGCAAAACGAATAAGATGATCTTCTACAAAGGCGCAATCACAAGCCAAGATTTAAAATAGCAGTCGTTTGCTTCGGTGATCCGTGTAGTTGTATTTTACCCTGCTCTCTGCAACACCGTGCCATGACGAAGAGCTGGAATGGTCACGGTTTGTGCTGGCCTCCCGGTTGACAGAAACCCGCGTCGCCCGCATCGGCACCGAGTGCGCTTGGGCTGTTGATGCTCAAGCCTTTCATCGGCGGCTTGTCGAAAGCTCATCCTGCTGCTCAACGGTGAGGAAGCGGCGAGAGTAACCTCGGAAGTGAATGTAAATCCTCGTTCATTCAGTTATCCGGTGTCAAAGTGTGGAAGATGTCCAACGTGTACTGAGGGCGGGAACTACGAGCGCTTTGCCTTGCTTTTATAACCGAAACCAGACCAACGAGATAACTGCCTTGCGTACTCTAAAATGACGGAAGCAATAAGTTTCAACAGGTCGAGTACGTCACCGGAGATGTAGGCGAGACGGTGCACACTGTTTAAACGCTTGCAGTATCCACAAGTGGTACCAGGAAAGCGACGTCAACAGAGAAGGAGCTCGCGATTCAGCATAATGCACTGCTACGGGCCCGTGTATCTTCAAAGTTCGGGGTGGTGGCAGTAAAAAAAAAAAAAAAGACGCATCAGCGCCCCACACCAGTGTTCACGAATAACACCGGTCACAAACTCCCAAGCCCCACCGCTCATCTCGACACCGACGCGACATACGACAACAAACTGCATTGACTGCATCAAAACGCCCCAAAAGTGAAGGCGTCTGCTCCCGTACTGCAACTGCTGCAACTAGCGGAAGTGAAGTGTTGGGCGGATGTCCGGATGTCCTTCACAAAAGTATATAAAAAATGCTTTGCGCAAGGATCATTTTCATTTATTATTGTATACGTAATGACAAAATCCCAATAATTTGTTTTCCTATCTGATTCAAGCTAGTCGGACTGCTCATAACACTGGTCAAGCAAGAAAATAACAAAAATCTGAACTTTTTCATGACCGGTTTAAGATTTATTGTTAACATATTGTTATTTATTGCAAAGAAGTAACATTATAGATTTTGCCTCCATACTTTTTAAATGCAAGCAGTTCTAACACATGGCTGTCCATTGCGCCGTGTTTTGTGTATTCTTCTATAAATCTGTAATTGTCAGCGACCAAAGAGCTCACCCGCACATGTCAAGCTTATATCCGCCGCGGGGAGAAATGGATATCGAGTAGGAAGTGTCGGGCGCAGTGTCGGTTGTTGTGTTTCTGTACATGTCGGTGCTGTGTAGCTGTGTGTTGTGTTGCCTGCGTTGTATGTAGGGTTGCTGTGAAGTCGTGGTCGTTCGCAGTGTTAACAAACTCGTCTTTTTTTTTAAAACAGGCTGCTAGAAATCTCGATAGGTGGCGCAAGTTACCGCCCGATTCTAAATAGTTTGCTCAAGTTATTTATCCATGTAAGTTCGGCATTCGTTTTTTTTTTGTTTTTTTTTCTGTCTAGCGGTTTGTTGAAGCCACCGACGCCGCCGACCGCCGACAACGCTCGTACCTACCTTTGCAAGTAGCTACGTCCGCCGCTTGGAGACTTTACTGTGTATAAAAGACATCGAACGAGAACTAACGCGCCCTGTGTACTTTCAATTCGGCTGAAAGGCGCGCGGCTCGCTGGGCTCGTCTCTCGCCTGTTCTCGGCCGCTGGCCGCCATGTTTCATAAGGAACACGCTCGAAACGGTTTTGCGGAAGGCAGACACGGTGTAGCGTGTTAAGTTTACACAGCACCTCATGTGCAGACGAAAAACACAGATGGCCTCGTGTAAAACGAACACGTTTCGACGTGTCCGCTATGGGACAACGGTTTACACGTCTGGGCGTGTTATTTTTGCTAACAGTGTAAGAACGTGATAGACGTGGCCAGTCGCAACTATCTCGTCAGCTCTGGACAGTCTGTAGAATTGCAACATCACCGAGTTCGTTTTATGAGGAACGAATCACGTGAAGGGACGAAAGCTGTGACAACTGGTCACTTCCTGTTGTTATTAGGTTGTCTGTGACTTTAAGAGTGATACACTGAGCATTACGTTGTTCCATTGATTCGCAGGCGAAGGTGAAGCACATATGTTCCGTTCTCGTATGTCACAGTGTTCCAAAAGCAATCTGCCCCAGGTGAGGGATGGTAAGTAGAATACTTTATAAGAACGTTTTTCATCAGGACCACGAAACTGAAAAGAAAAAAAAGGAAAGGAAGTACATTACTTGTTTAATTTGATTTTGTTTGTCCGCCGACGACAAACGACAGAGAGTCGATCAATTAACGCGCGTTTTTAGACGCATCGCCGCTCATTGTCCGGAGTACCGGGAACTAATAAGGGTTCAGATCAACAAGTTTGTCTAGCACAGGCAGCCAATCTGGTGGATCACTCTGCGACTTACTTCTCGTAAGTAACAGACACTCACAATGAAGTAGTTTCGGACCGGTCGAGCATTCACGTCGCCGTGTTGTACCGCCATCTTAGACTTCCACAAACTCCGGAGACTCAACAACGTCAAAAAGTCATAGGCACGCCCCTTTCGTTTTCTGTCGTAAACAAGCGGATGCCAAGAGTCAACAGCCGATATATGCCAACGCTTTATTAAAGTACGCTGCAGAACGTCTTAGTAAGACACTGCGTCCCAGCAGTCTAGAATATAAGGTTTACAGTTTCTGACTTTTTACATATGGCAGACTCCCCCCAAAAAATAAAGACGTCAGAAATATTAAAGCAGGCATTGTTTACTTTTTTTCCTGACTCCCTCCAGCACACGACTCCAAATAAAGGACAAAAATGTCGGAATTAAAGCAACACTCGATTAATTTGAAAGTCATCCGATGAACTGCCCAGTCCCGATATGGATTAGGTTCGGGCGGAGCGCTATCGGAAGGTCACGTGAAAGTTGCTGACTGTCATCAGTAAAAGTGTGTTGCTCCGGCCGATGCTGACTGTGTCGTGGTGCGGCTCGTTTGTTGGAGTTGCAGAGTCCACTACGTTTGATTAGACGACCATTTAGCCAGAAATTTATAATAGTAGTCTGATGACATCCGCGGCCGCTCCCGAGAAGATTGAAGCGGGTGAACCTGCACTATGGAGAAGAGCGTCTAATAGCGCGCATTACATTATACTCGTTTTTTCCGCCCGCGGAAGATATAACACTTTGTTTCACGTGTTTCACTTGTCTTACCAACGAACAGATTGTGGATCGTAACTTGAAGAGGCGCTCTCTTCTGCTCGCAACGTAAAAAAAAAAAAAAAAAAAATTCTGACTCCGAAAAACCGTTTAAAGCAAGGAGCTCGCTTTTATAGCTTTTGGTGCGCTCAAACTATATGAAACACAAGTATAATCAATTCTATTACTTTATTTCTTTTGATTAAGTGCGCCTATGTGTATTTTGCGTTCAATTGCGATTTTTTTAGTTACATAATATTTTTTCTAGAAATCCGACATGTTTCATCCTAAGAAATAGTCGCATAATCAAATGGGTAGACAAAAAAAAAAGAGCGAGAACACGCCAACGAGCATTCAAAATGCAATGTAACGGCGCATTCAAAATTAGTCGTTAATTTTTTAGAGAGCAGGAGTTTCGTAGGGCAACATTGTTACCTGTTGTAAATTATAAAATTTACTGTGGTTGGCTTGGGGCCTTTAACGTGCATTACGCAATATATGTGATAAAGGATCACACGACGGTAGGATGCAGATGGGCGAAAGAAACCAGGGTCCCTGCTAAAGCCCCTTGATAAAGGCGTTTTTTACAAGTACCGCCAACATTTGGTGTGGAAACGCGCAAGGCACGTGCCACGAGCGGGTGCTCCGCAGCCATTTGCTTTCATGGGCCAGTAATTGACTCCGTAAGTGTGGCGTCATGGGTCCAAACAAACCGTTGCTAGGGTCGTTGTTATGGACAAATACATGTGGCTAGGTTTCGCTACGAAAACCCGACCGTTCAAAAATCAGGAGTAGGGCTTAAACTTCTCAAAATCACAGATGTAGAAAGCTTGAATGTCATATATGTTTCGACAGAAGTGTGCCGGTAATCGCTTGTTTCTGACATATTTACGACTGCAACTTCCGGTCCTCAAGGTGCCTGCAGCAGACGACGAATGCTAGAAGTATGCCGCCTTCCACATGCCCGTAGGCCAAGCCGGCGCCGCCGTCCGAATAAACGCGGTATTCTGATATTGTACCTCTTTGAAATATAATGAGTGTCAAAAACTTATAAAAATTCATACAGGGTGCGATGCAAAATATGGTCTATCAAAAGTCCGGGCGTTGATCGAGATGATCGTCTGCTAAAAGATCGTATTGCACCTGTGAGAAGAGCACTTCAGGTGATCGGTTGAGATTCCAAATTTTGTTTGCGCACTCGCGGTATGGGAGGGTGCATCGTACCTAGTTGTAACCATCGCGTAGAGAAAGCTTCTTGCAGTTTCTTCAGATTTCCGGAAGACCCCAGGGCGCGAAAGAACTAAATAAAAAACATGAGGTTAGTTTATTACAGATTGTACTGGCATCGCGGATTCGATGGAGTTCTTCACCAAAAGAGCACATCCACGGGATTGGATGTATACCAAGGGGAAAAAGAAAAAAAGAAAAATATTGCGAGATTCTGATAAACATGATATTTCTTAATAACCTAACAACCTCAATAATAATAATGACAAACGACTTATCTCGACGGCTTACCATTTGTTTCTCATGCTGGCCTGAACTTCGCCGGTAATGCACTTCAGGTCGTCGTCGTAACTGATCTGCATGACGTGGGTTGATTTTACAGCATTTTCACCCCTCTGAACTAAGCTGGGTTCCTCACAGAAAAAAAAAACGCAGATTGCGGAGGCCTCTACGGCCATGGCGATGCACTTGTGTTTGTCGCTCGTTTACCGACACAATTTAATGAAGACACGCGCTGCAACAGACGCCAGCGAATCTATCGTGCCGTCTGCTACCAAAGCAAAGCGGAGTGTAAAGGCCTGTTCCCACATGCAGCGGAGCGCTACAAGCATAGCGCTTACCTCGCGCTGAGCGCGTGCTGACGGGAGTGTTCACCAGCTTTGTATCGCACCGTCAAAACTGTTGCTCAAGGCAGACGATAAGTAGCTGACGGCGCGTGAGGAGCGCTACATCAGCGCTTCGCTGCATGTGAGAACCGGCCTTAATACTTCAGAAATGGCTTTCATCGTTGCAATACGACACAGAGACGACAAGAACATCTTCATAATATTAGAGAGTTTTAGTAGATCGTTCCCATCACTCCGATAACGATACCCGATACTTTGCCACCGCCTCCCTTGAGCATGCATAGTATCGTTATGTGGGCTATCGGAGGTATCGGAACGATCTACTAAAACTCTCTAATATATCACAAAGTTAGGTGGCTTACCAACATTATTTGCTTACTTGTAAGCAAAAATCTAGCCTCATGTGGAGTCTCCATGCATTAGTCCATAGCAACGTCCCTAGCAACGGTTTGTTTGGATCCAGACGCCATGTTGTGACGTAGTCACTTACGGATTCAATTTTAGTGCTCCGCAGCCAATTACCTCTAAGTGCCGCTCGAGACACGGGCCTCGTGCTCTGGCACATTTGACGTTACTTGAAAGACCAAAGCAAAACACATCCAGGAACTTCAGTCCCTGCAGGTGTTGCAGCGTGAGCTCCGTGCTTTGAACGGAGCTTGCACTCGCGCTTTTCTCTACGTGCTCTGATCTGTGGTGCAACAACACAAAGCCCCTCGATGTGTTTGCGTTTGGCTTGCATGTAGCGTCAAACGCGCCAGTGCGCGAGCCTCCCGCATGGGAGGCGAAACGTCTAATGAAGTTGTTTTTTCTGTTATGTCAAGTCGGCATTCTTATTTTAATTATGACATTTCCCGGCTTTTGGAGTATTTTTACATTTATCCGTAACATTTACGGTTCTGTGGCCCTCAGGAATGTGAGGGAATACCTGAACTTGTCAACGACCATAGTACGACTGGAGTGCCACCAGGACTTCAACCGTCAACGCATTCAACGTGGCCTCATTCCTCAAGGGCTGCGCTGCAAGCCGCTTGTGGATACCCTCTACGGGGTAACCGGACAAAAGCTCACAGGACAAAAGCTCACCGGACAGAAGCTCACCGGACAAAAGCTCACCGGACAAAAGCTCACCCGTTTTTTGACAGACCCGGACAAAAGCTCACCCGTTTTTTGACAAACCCGGGCAAAAGCTCACCTCGATTTCTTTTTTTTTCCTACCCGGGCGAAACACGGGCTGAAATAAAGTGCGGACGGAATGGACATTTGACCATTTTTAGGAGAACTTGTACCTCATCCACCATTGAGTTGCGATTTTTTAAAGAATACTTTGAAAGAACGGGAGTTCGGCCTTTTGGAAAAGTACAAGACAGATGACCAATTTAAAAAAAAAAATTGTGCGGGATTTTAGATAGGCTCGGGTTCCTTCCACCACAGCTTGTTCCACAAGAACTAACCACCAGGGAAAAGTCTACCGGTGACATCGCTAGCTGTTGGACTATTTTGATTGCACGTATCTCAACGGCCGCTTCCGTTATGCTTCTGTTCCATCTGCGGCGGCACCCAGAGCGAATTCTTCCCTTCGCCTGACTCTGCGCCGACGGCGACCGGAGTTTCCCCCGGTACGGTGGAATATGTACGACACCACTCTTCAAGATAAAGACCGGATGAGCAACACCTGCGAAAGATAGAGTACCGGGTTCCAGAAGCTCGTCGGCCACGCCCATCCAAGCGTCTTGAGGCTGATTGAATGCCTACAGCAAAATCAGGCGCTCGTTGCCACGGCATTGACAAAAGTCCGGAGACGTGAGCCCACCGTAAAGCGGGTGCGAAAAATTGCTCTGCACCTGAGGAATCGTCTTAGAAATATTTGCGAGGGCTTGCATGTACATCGAGATCTACCAAGACTGCTGGAGCTAGTGGGGGACTGCATTCGCTTCTAACCAATCGATAAATAAACTTGTTTCTACTAAAATCAACAAACCATGCACCTGTCAGATTTAATTTATCGTTGCCTTTTTGTGTCGCACGCATGCACCTAAGTTGTCCGCACTCGTGTTAAGACCAACATGAAATTTTCTCGTGGTGAGCTTTTGTCCGGATTTGTGAAAATATGGGTGAGCTTTTGTCCGGGATTCCCCCTACGGACGCAAGCTCGCTCGAGATTTCAGCCTGAACTGTGTCAAGGCCCGTGTTCAGGATAACAAGCAACGGATCAACCACGCCAAAAAACGACAGGCGACGGCGGAACGGAACCTTCGACACGTGCTGCAGTATGATGACCTCCGCAGTATTTTCGTCGCACGAAAACAGGCCGAGGACATGGAAAAGAACAAACAGTCAGAACTGCTCAACAAGAAGCTCGCACGGTTAATGCCCCCGGAACCAACTTCCCAGAACGAGAAAAGGACTGTGTTCAACTACTCTTCCAAGGAATTGACGGACCACCACGTGAGTCTTCCTTCAAAAGGTCTCAACTTTGCAATGGCACCTCGATACGTCCCCAAGCGTGACTTCATTGTCGAAATCGAGGAGAAACTCTGCCACATATCTAGCGAGACTGGCGTCAACCTTGCCCAAAGTCGAGTGTTGTCCATTTTGAACAATGCCAAGCCGCCGCAGCCAAACCTGGACCAGCATGAACGCAAGGCGTTGCAGGAGTTGAGAGCTGATGAGTCGATCGTCATTGTACGTGCTGATAAGGGTGGGGGAACGGTGATTTTCGACAAGACTGACTACGACCAGAAAATGTATAACGTTCTTAGTCATCCCGCACACTTTGTCAAACTAGCTCGCGACCCAACTGGGAAAACCGAACGTTCGTTAGTTGATCATCTCCGGGAACTTCGAAAGAAGGGTAGGGTAAATGATTCTCTGTACCGCCGCCTTTTTTCCTCCGATGGATGCACACCTAAAATGTACGGCCTACCTAAAGTGCACAAACCAGAATGTCCTCTCCGCCCGATTGTATCCTTTATCGGTAGCCCCACGTACGACCTGTCAAAATATTTGGTAGAGCTGCTGGCGCCGGTGACAGGGAAAAATGGTGTTTGTGTGCAGAATTCCCAAGAATTCGTTCAGTTAGTCCGCGCCCAGACCCTCCTTCCGAATGAGGGCATGTTTTCTTTTCATGAAGTTTCCCTTTTCACTAATGTTCCTAACGATGTTGCCATTGATGTCGCACGCGAGCGTCTACTTGATGATCAAAACCTAAGAGCACGCACGTCACTTCACGTTGAAGATATAATTTTACTTTTGCGTTTTTGCTTAAACCAATGTTTTTTCGCCTTCCGTGGGGAGACGTATCATCAGGTGAACGGGTGTCCGATGGGGAGCCCGGTATCCGCCAGTGTTGCCAATCTCGTTATGGAGCATATTGAGGAGAAAGTGCTGAACAAAAGTTCTGTTCCCGGTCAAATTTTCCCGCCGATATGTGGATGACAATTTCGTCATTTTAGATAAAAGTCATGCTAATGATTTCCACCGGGAGCTAAACAGTGTTCACCCCGCGATACAGTTTTCTTGCGAGGTAGAACAGCAGGGCGAATTGCCCTTCCTAGATGTATCTGTAACAAGGGCAGGCGAGCCGAACCACAGGATTGAAACGGGGGTGTACCGCAAACCATGTGAAACAGATAATTTTTTGGATTTTTTGTCCCATCACCCAGTGCAACACAAGAAATCAGTAGTGCGATCGTTTGTACAGAGATCAAATACCGTGTCATCTAATGAGCTCCATGGCGCAAATGAGATGACTCATTTACAGGGAGCTTTGGTGAAACGTCACTACCCGAGGCGTTTTGTTGACCAGGTCAAAAACAAAATGAAACAAAATGTGGAACCGTGCGAAAGGGAAAGAGATAAGAATGTAGTGTGCATCCCCTATGTCAAAGGAGTCTCCGAACCTCTTAGTCGCGCTTTGAGGCCCCTTGGCATCCGAACTGTTTTCAAGCCATACAGAACTATTGGAAATTCCGTTTCCAAACCAAAGGACCCAACCCCGGCGAACGTCCAAAGAGGCGTTATCTACAAGATCCCCTGCAGTGACTGCCCAGCGTCCTACATTGGTGAAACCGGACGGAGGAGAGATACCAGACACAAAGAACACAAGCGTGACGTCACGTACGCATCCCACGCGACGCGACTGAAGACTGAACTGGTGGACCATGCGTGGACAATGGGGCATTCTTTCGACTTTCCGGCCGCGACGACCTTGGCGAGAGAGGACAGATGGGGGACCCCGAAAGCTTCTAGAATCGTGGTTTCTTCGCAGGGACACATCCGTGTGCAACAAAAACCGCGGCCCTCTCCACGAAGCTTACACGGACATTCGTGATAAATAGCGTGGAGTTTAGGTTGAACCTTGCATTTGCTGGGTAACAACTGAGGATGCCTCCCGCATGGGAGGCGGAACGTCTAATGAAGTTGTTTTTTCTGTTATGTCAAGTCGGCGTTCTCATTTTAATTTAAAAAAATGGGGCTTTATTTTGAATAACTGGAGCTCTTTTGACGTGCAACCGAAATTTTAGGTTGGCCTCCGTCAGATTGCGGGCACCTCGTCCAGTATTTAAGGGAAACTCAACCGCTCGTCACTCAATGGGTGAACTTCGCTGCACAAACCTGAGTTTCAGGAATGCACGATAGTATTCATTATTTTGGGGGTTACTTGTGATAACGTAAGGAAGGTTGTACGGCCTTGGATTTTTTTGGAGCACTGGAGATTATTAATAAAATTCAGAAATACGACTGCTTTGACTCTTTTTAGCGCGTTTTGAGGCATTCTTGAAAATACAACTATTTAGAAGACAAACGTTACTAAACGCTTGGCCGTACATACTAGGGGTGCCTCTAATCTTAATTTTACGACCATGACGAGAAAGCCAAATATTGTTAAATTTGAGTATTTGTGTAAATAAAATTACCCTCTTAATTTTATTTCCAACTTGTGCAACGAGATGGCAACACTAGTACTAAATGTCTCAAACTGGAAATTTTCTTGCTGTTGCTCTTGTTGTTTTTCTCTCGAGCTCGATTCGACCGTGATGTCTCGTTGCTCATGGATCGGTAGCACGTGTAGTGACAGCTGACGCTGTAGAGCTCACTGATTGTGGATTCAATCCACCGCCTCCGCCCGTTTGAATCTGGATGAGCATCGGAAAGGCGTGCTGTCATGTATCACTATTGGGTGATGCACGTTAAAGTCGACAGACAAGTAGCGGTATACTGCACTGTCTTTCATCTGCAATGAAGACACCAGATGCCCTCAGAGCTGACTAACTTCCCGCTGTATAAACATAGCCACAACAGAATTACAATTGATGGCTCCATCACCTGGGAGACTCGTCGCCTGTTGAGGCGGACCAACTTCTAGGCTGTATAAACATACACACAACCTAATTTGTTTTGGTCGGCACGGCTTGAACGTTGAAAACAAGTGTAACTAGTCATCAGCAAACTCCTAGCGAAAGGCCTGATAAAGCTCTGAAGGTGATACTTTTGTTGATTTTTTTTTTTTTTTGTTATGTTAGCGCGCATGGTGAACCCTTGCATACGCTACAAACGTGGCTCGTAAGCACCTTAAGATCGTGCAGGATTGAACAGAGATATCCTAATATGTAGGGTGCCTCAATGTCCTTCTGCTTAGGGTGAGGCCACCCTTTGTTCTACCCGATGCCGACAGCATGCACTCACGTGTAAAATACAACTAAATTGACGAAAACAAATGTCGCCATAGCACAGTCAGCGCCACAAACGCGTGCCGGGACACGCTCTTTCACGCGCTTCGGAAAAAAAAATTAAAGCGTGGGACAAAATGGCCAGCTGTTTCCACCATAAGCAAAGCACACATGAAGGCACCCTACTAATATGTATTTGGAAATATAAAAATGAAATAGCTGATTGAGTTGCAAAGAAAGCTAAAACACTTATTCCGAACAACATTTATTTGATAAAACATTATTTCAGACATTTTCATTTTCTGTAGACCTTGTTTGGTGGCTAGTGGATATGGAAAAAAAAAAGACGCGTGATTTCTATTATTTTGAACAATTACAATATATTTTCTTAACCAACAAACAAGTGCTTACTCTGAGATGCAAATTGAATTTAGACGTTAGCGTTCTGGCGCGCGAAACATTTTTTTTTTTTTGTTTGTATATTCAACATTTTCCGTTTTGCGGATTACTAAGAAAACCAAACGGGCCATCAACAGGTAGAAAATACGTTTCTACCTAAGGTAAGGCGTACGTTTCTCTTTCTTTTTTTTTCTCTTCATTTTTCTAATTTTTTGGCAAAATTAAATGAACCTATAAATAACTTTAGTGTCTTCATAAGTACGCTTGGAAGTTCACTATGCTATTTTCCGTTGTGAACACCTTTTTCAACAGTGATCTTACTACGTCACAGTGGAAGGAAGCAGGGCTACCTTACCTGTCTGGAAACAAATTGGGGTGTGTGTATGTTTATCCAGCCTAAAACATAGTCTGCCTCAACGCGGGCGACTTGTCCCCCAGCTGTGGGTGACCAATTTAGCCGGTGCAGTACAACCGGTAGCCTGGGGTCTTTAACGTGAATCACGCAATAGTGATACACGACCACACGCCGGTACGATGCTCATTCAGATCGAAACGGGCAGGGTGGAGATTTAACCCAGGATCCCTGGGTTATCCGCGACTCCAACTAACTATAGGTGGCGCCACTCATTTTCCAAGATGGCGGGTTTAGTGAGGGTCAGAGATGCGTGCCGCTGTTGAGCATGTCTAGTGTGCTGGCTTCACTGAGCGACATAAATTATTTCTGCTAATACGAGGAAGCTAATGTTTTATGAGCGCAGGTCACCTCTTTAACCTGAAAACAAGAACGGTGTTTAGCCTATTAATTACAGAAGGATGCGCGTTTTAATTCCGGAGCGAAACCGAAACTTACCTCTATTTTGGATTTAATTTCTCGATATAGGCCTTAATTTCGAATTATTTCACGACTCAAGATGTGTCTCACATCGTAATTATTTACTTAGAAAAGTTGTTCGCGGAAACTTTATTCCGTGACATATTGTTCGATCCAGGGTGATATTTGTAGTTGCTGAAAAAATCAGTGCTGATATCTGTGCGTTCTCGCAGCCTTTCTCTCGCTCAGATAATTGTCATGGGAAATAATGACAATTATTCCAGCACAATAATAAGAAAATAATTCTAATTTTTATATGTCCACGAAACGTATAAACTAATAAACGCTGCTCTCACTGCAACAACCCAAAGACAGAATCCGAGTCAGACAGCTGAAGTGTATGTGTGTGTTTATAGCACCGCGTGACGTGTAGGACTTCATATTACATTCATTGTTTGAGTGTTTATCTATCTTGATAACTATGTCAGAGTTTTTCATATGCTAAAAAGAAAACAGAATTATACCTTTCTGGAAAGACTATTATTGTTAAATAGCGTATTCTCGCGATCTTGGCGTTAATTGGAGGCATACTTTGCCGCGATTTGTATTAATAATAATAATACTAAAAGTCACATATTTGAATAAGTAATTCTTCAAGTTCTAATATAATTTGTTGCTTATGATCTAATTTTAAACGCGCGAAGAAATATGACAATGAAAACTGTGCTAATTATTATCACTGGTTCCAACTGCTGCATTTTAATTACCAATAAAAAAATTGTCTAAAATCAATGAAAACATTTTAGCGAATGAGAGGAATCCATGTAAAATTACATTAATTGTGAATAAAGTATATTCTGCTCAAAGTCGCGAATTTTGACAACCGGCGAAACGCCCAAAGTCGCCGCCAATAACCTTCCAAACCAAATGTCCAAAAGTAAAAAAAAAAAAAAAAAAAAAAA
This sequence comes from Ixodes scapularis, assembly GCF_016920785.2. NCBI lineage: Eukaryota > Metazoa > Arthropoda > Arachnida > Ixodida > Ixodidae > Ixodes > Ixodes scapularis. The sequence continues at coordinate 104,119,139 of NW_024609880.1, read as the reverse complement.
AAAAAAGAAGAAAGCTTTTTTTAATTATTAGTATTTTCATAACATTTATTTGCTTTTGTATTTGCTCGCCGTTGTTTTGCCAATCTCAACTTTTCCAGTTCGAAGGAACGCCTACCTGCTTGCACGTCTGGTCACTGCAGCACGTTTCGTTGGCGTTGGAAGCCGGTGAAACTAGGGTGCCTCAATGTCCTTCTGTTTAGGGTGATGCCACCCTTTGTAGTACCCGATGCCGACGGCGCGCGCTCACGGGGAAAATACAAAGAAATCAATGAAAGCAAAATGTCGCCGTAGCACAGTCAACGCCACAAACGCGTGCAGGGCCACGCTCTTTCACGCGCTTTTGAACAAAAAATAATAATAAACATGTGGGATAAAATTTCGAGATGCCACCACCCTAAGCAAAGCGCACATGAAGGCACCCTAGGTGAAACAGTTGTGAGTTTTAATATTGCGTATACGAGCGAACTCAAGCCCTGTGTGTTTGCGTTAGCTTTACGTGTTCCACACTGCGCGTGCGCGGAGCCCGAAATTGCGGTCTTGGATGGCGCATGGCGATGGGGCGCACGCACAACGTGGGGTACGGAACTCTAACGCAAACGCATTCCGCTTGCGTTTGCTTCTATGCGCAATACTAAAACTCTCCAGTAAGGTACAATCCCATACCGGCTGCAGCACTACGTTGGGACAGTGAAAAGTCTTGTTTACATTCGGAAACGACATTTCGCGAGCCATGATCGCGAGCAGTTCCGCCATGCCCACTGAGCAGGAGAGTCGGGGGACCCTCACTATATAGAGCGCTTCCCGTTCCCGCCGCGGGAGGGCGAGCGTCGAGCTGGAGACGCGAATACAGCGCGAGCTTTCGCTCCACGTGGTCCGAGCTGGTGTGCTCTAGCCCACTCGGCTACCGATCCTTTTTTTCGTTTGTTTGTTGCACTTGACCACCGATCACTCTTTATACACCTTTGCAAGTGGGATCCCTGCTTAACCTCGAACCGCGCGCCAAGGTGAGGCGGACCTACTCTCCAGCCAGGACGTTCGCTGGTTGTTGTACAATGTTGCCAAGCGCCTCTCGCCGAAGCGTACACCACTGAGCGCAGAAAGAAATTTAAAAAAATAATTATAAAACGTACACGTGTCGTCTTCGACAGCGAAATAGCAAGGACAATTAAATAAAATGCCTAAAGCGGTAACGAATCGAAAATTTTCAAAATGATCTAAAGTCTGAAGGCGCTCTCTTCAGAATGCGCCAAAAGTCGCATGGCCTTTGCATCAACGATGGCTGCGCTCGCGGCAGCTCTGGCTTCCACAACATGCAGGAACAGAGGCTGCGATCGTTATAAAGTCAGCTCCAAACCTGAAAGATGCCCCGTCCTACAATATGTGACGCTACGATTCTGTGTGGATACCTCCTCCTGCGTTCCGAGTGCAGCTAACGTAAGCCATCGGCGATGCAGCAAGCGGCACCATCTTGTCATCGCGCACCCCAATGACGTGCCCCTGGCGCACCCCAGCATGGCGGAAACGGTACGGGGCGCCAGCATCGCTCAAAATGGCAGCGCACAGGAGCCTTTCTTGCAAACGTGTATAGACGCTTTGCAGCAGCTGTGCATGGACGCCGCCATAACTGACCTTCAGTTTTTCTTTCCTCTTATTTCGTTTATTTCACTTCACCATTACCCTAGCAGGCCAGGTTATTGCCATATTAGATTCAACTGTGGCCTTTTCTAAAGCATCGGCCTTTGTAGAGGATCGTCAACTACCGTTTCAGTTGCTCGGCATCTCGGTAAGACAAAAGAAGGTCGGCAATGGCGGCTATAATTTGGCGCGTGTGTAAAGCGTCTATATACCTGGACTAAAGTCCTTCGATGGGTTTGTGTTTGTCATGCAAGTGGCGTTAAATGCGCCAGTGCACGAGGCCCGTGCCTCGAGCGGAGTTGTCGGCGAAGTACTGAAATGAGCGGCCCTTGGAAGCGAATGGCAGCGGAGCACCAAGGAGCACCCACTCCTCGCACGTGTCTTGCGCGTTTCCACAACAATGGTTGCCTATACTTAAGTTGTAAGCGTGAATTTTATCAAATGAATTTAGTCTGCAATTGCCGGCAGTGCCTTCAACTTATGGAATTTACGAGCATAACTCGAGTGCAACATGGCTTTGTGTTTGAATGGTTCTTTTTCGCTGACAGGCATACAGACGGAAAGAGCCCTTTCTTGCCATACCCGTTGCCAATCTTGTCACCTGCTGTGCACTTGGCGCGCGATTGGGGACGAGCAGTAGAGCCGCGCCACTTGCTTGGACAGAGAACTCCTTGGTACAGTTCACGGGTGGGAAACGGTTGCTTCTTGTTGCTTTTGACTCGACGCGCAGAAGTGTGGACCTCGCCACTAAGGGCCGGTTGCACAAACGTCGCTTACCTTAACCCAAAGCAGCTCTTTCCTAAGTCGGCTTAGCGTGCTAAACCAAGCTCGGATAAGCACGGGTTTAAATTCCGGTTGCACTAACGCTAACCCGGCTTTACAGACGCGCCCCTTGCTAAACGCTGGATTTGCCTAGGGAATGTAGGGACAAACAGAGCGAACGAGGGAACGCTCAGAGGGACGAATACGATTGAGGGTGAGGAATCTCGAGTGTAAACAAAAAACCTGCTGTAGTCGGCGTCTGCTTTTTGGTGTATTTCTTCGGCGAGTAAGGAATAGAAGGTCTCCAAATTCAATTCTTTTTTCGATAACTTTCAAAGACTGGACTCAACGCTTTATATAGACACGAATGCTCTTCACATCTGTGATTGTGTGTTTATTATCGGTCAATAACAGAATATTTTGACAGTGACAGTAGTTCTCGTGCTCACATTTTGAAATAAAGGAGCCATCGGGGGCCCCGTATCTCACCGAACGCGAGAAGGACGCTTTACTCGTTACATCGCTGAAGACAAAACATCATTTAAATAAGTTGGCAGGTAAGATGACTACTAAAATCAAGTCATGCTTGAGACCGATAAAGTTCAAAACAGTAACGAACTCGCCACGACAGCTGCGAAAATGCCCGGAAATTGTCGAGTAGAGGTCGTCGAGTTGTCGTCGCCGCGAATGAAAGCTATAAAGCAAAATGTTCCTAAAAAACGCGACCACCAGAAAAGTTACGGTTATGGAACGATACAGTTTTCTGAAGCCGTGATTCTGCTCGCGAGACAAGAACAATTCACCGAAGATTGTCTCGGAACTCAGGAAACGGAAGAAATGGACTTTTCGCTGTTTTATATTTTAAGAGCGCCGCAATCTCATGCAAACGGCAGAAGTGTCAACAATCAGCTGATCGCCGAGATCATGTACTGCCACTATTCAACGCGCTGATCGGATTGAAGGATATGCGTTGCAAGTAGAAATAAACAAGGTGTTAAACAACAATACGTTATAGCTATGCGAAAATCAGTAGAGTAAGTACATAAGAATAGGCTCGTTGACAGAATAACCAACGGGAAGACACACGTGAGCCCCACAGCTCCGTACGTATCTCGGTTAGGGCTAACGCGCACTGAAAGTGGAGAGCCAACTTGAAAACAGGGGTCGATAAACACTTCACGCGACCATCCTTGTCACAATCGAAGGTCATTCTGTCGAGACTTTCACGCGGTTGTTGCCTAAAACACTTTGTACAACCAATTTCGTCCACCGAATCGACCGCCACAAACCAGCCGCCATGTTTAAAATCCACGATTAAGAAACAACGAAAAGCAACGCGCCCAATGTTGAGCGCTTACGATAAGCGTAGTTTAGTGCTACGTTTAGCGATAACCGATTTTGGTGCAACCGAACGAAACCCAAACTTAGCTTAGGTTCCCGGCTAAGCTCCGCTTTGCGCTAAGCGGCGTTGGTGCAACCGGCCCTAAATGAGCTATGCTTAGGATCGGCACTCTGTTCCCCAATACTGCTGTGGACGCCGTCAACTTGGTGCTTGTACAGAGCAGACGCAACTGCCAATCGTCATGATTCAAAAGTGCGACTTCCTCGGCATTTGATTTGGTGTTAGGAAGCTCATGTAATATTTCTTTGCTCTCACTCGAAGCGTTTAAACATTTGTGAAGGACGTAAAAGCGTTCCCTGTGATTTCGTATAAATTTTCAGATAACTGGCAGCCACGATTTTAAGCCACCATATGTACAAGTGTCGTTACCCTGAAGCGTAGCTTATTTAGTTAGTGGTACTAGGGAAGATCATGGCGGAACAACGCAGCATCAGCTAGATTTCAGACGCCATTGGTTTCTATATATAATGCCACTAAATAAGCTACGCTTCAGAGTAACGACGATTGTTCATATTGTGTCTTAAAATCATGGTTGCCAGTTATCTGAAGATTTATCTGAAACCACAGGAAACGTTTTTTCCGTCCTCCACTAATGTTTAAACAGTTTGCGACAAAGTAAAGCAATATTACATGACCTTCCAAACACCGATTCTAATGCTGAGGAAGTCGCACTTTTGAATCATGACGATCGGCAGTTGCGTCTAGTCTGCACAAGCACCACAATGTCTGTGCCCACAACAACATTGGGGAACAGAGTGCCGATAGCGGCTCATTTAGTGGCTCTAAAGGGCCACCCACACTAGCGAGAAAACGCGCCCGGCGCGCCGATAAATCGGTTAAGCGGCAAGATAAAGGGCGTGTCTCTGCACGCGCTCGTGGCGCTGACTGTGCTTCGGCGACATTTTGTTACTTGCCGCGATCGGCGTGCCACGCGCGTTTTCTCGCTAGTGTGGGTGGCCCTTAATTCTTCCCAGAAGTGGCGCGCGGCACGTGTCTCGAGCATTTCCACAAAAATGATTGGCGCCACTTTTCAAAGTATAGATGGGGTTTACTCACAACCTGGGAGCAGGTTTGCAAACCAGTATTCAGAAGAAGAGCAGGCCGATATAGGACATAAAAAGCGCAAAACTGCGACATTATTTTTTGTTTGTTTTGTAGCTTGAAATTAAGCTCTAAATATATATACACACACACACACACACACACACACACACACACATATATATGTATATATATATATAATTTTTTGTTGCAAAACAACGTTTGCGTGTTGAATGTGGTGGTCCGAACGGCCGCAACGCCGCACCTTGTGCTTTCGTTCATTTCGAACGTAAATGGAACTTCAAATTCATTCTGAAATCAGAGCTTATTCTACGTTTTTTAAGCCACTGTAATCTATGTATGTACTGGCCCATATCTCGCGCCGCCTGCTGGCCGCTTCCGGCAGCGGTGGACGCAGAGCGAAGAAGGTCTAGCTCGAGATCGGCGGCGAACAGCCCGTGGCCCAAGCCCACCTCGAGCACCCGACCTGCATGCGCAGCTGCGAACATGCAACTTCTTTGTTCCGGAAAATTCTGCGCCATCTATGAGGAAATGGGTACAAATAAATAGCGGTTGAATCGCCCTTAAACAAAACAAATGTAGATTCAAGGGCCAGCGCGTTGGCTCAGAGACTGAGACGTTTTAATGTTTTTTTATGTTTTGTTTTAATATCATTGCCCTTTAAAGGGCCTCTGACGTGCCAAAATTTTTTTTTTCATGCTAGGCGTTAAAGTGGCATATCAGAACATTTAAAAAAATACAGATTGTTTCCCTATTGGCGACGAGCGCGACCGAAAGCGTCGCTGTGCTCGGCCTTCCACGATTGGCCGAACGCTGACTTATGACGTCGGAAAGGGTATATCATGGACGGAAATAAGAGGAATGAAAGAACTTTAATTTTGACGGTGTTGGAAGTGTTCCTTTGAGAGCTCAATGATTTCTAGCTTCCACCATGCTATTTACAAACACCATCGAACTTGTTGTTCGCAAGGTAATGACGTCACAAGGGGGAACCGTAGGAGGGCGCCACCATAACTTCTCGCCGCTAATAGAGTCGCGTAGTTTTTTTTATAAAAAAATAGAAATACGAGGGCCAATTCAATGTTCCCGCCAGTGCACTGTGACGTAACAGTGTACCGCAGAGTGTCGGGGCGGTCAGAAGGGAGGCATCGCCGGAAGTCACGTGAGTTGTACCCCTTCTTGCGCTTACCGCGAGCGCATGTAATATTTTTTTTTTCATATTTTTGTTATTCTCCGCACCTCCACGAGCGATCCAAGCGGACAATGTTGTTGCAAAGGTAGAAGAAGAGTCACTGAATTGACGTGATCAACTACAATGGCTAGAAGGTGCTGTGTGAGGGACTGTCCCGGTATTTTAGCAACTGAAGATGAGATCACACTGCACGCATTTCCTAGAGACGGCAGGCATCTTCAGCCTGGAGAATGTCCCATGATTTAACGACCTCGGTGTCTGAACCTTCAGCAATGTGATCGGGCGTGTCGTATGCTAGCAATCCTAATTTCTGCGAGCGTTCTAAATTTCTTTTTCAAAACTTCATACATTGATTTGTGCCCAGTATAGCTCTGTGTCATCGGACTGACGGCGTGCATTCGTACACTGGCTTGTACTCGCAACGCTTTCATCATTGACCTCGATCACGTCGATCCACTGACTTTTCGTCCTCAACTTTTACAGCACGCAAACTAACCAACGGTGCAACGATAAAGAGCTAGTGAAACTGAAACTTCGTTTTCTACGATCGCTTGTACGAAGACCAGAATAAAAAGAAAAAGAGTCTTAGGCACGGTCGCGGAAAGCACGAGGAGTGAAACTAACGTGACTTCCTGCGAACCCACTTTTAGTGACGTAGGTCGATGCCTCCCTTCTGACCGCCCCGACACCTTGCGGTTTACTGTTACGTCACAGTGCACTGGCGGGAACTTTGAATTGGGCCTCGTATTTCTTTTATTTATTCTTTTTTTAACTACGCGACTCTATAGTGAAACATTTTTTTTCTTTTTTTGTAATGTCCTGATATGTAATTTCAAGGTTTAGCATGAAAAAAACATTTTTTTTTTGGCGTGTCAGAGGCCCCTTAAGGGGGCCCTGGAATCATATTTAAGCGTCTAGCTTTTTTGTGGTTTCCACGTCTCTTGGGGTTCGGGCAAGCCAGCGGGCACGGAGAGAGTAACTAAATATCAGTGCGCCATATTTTAACCGGACGACGCGGAAACCTCCTCCACCGACAAGGGCGACCCGCTGTACCGAAAGAGCGCAAAATGTGACGTCTTTGGTCCTGGGCTTACCACTGGTCAGAGCCGCAAAAAGCTTTTTTTTTTTGTTGTTGTTTTTTAGTCGAGATACAAAATATAAGTGTCGCGTACCATTTCAATTATTTATAAAAGTAATTTTTTGTTCGGTATTTTAGATCAGAAAAGAATCTAATGCAGCTCATAAATTACGGAAACAAGAAATGACCCGTTGACATACCCGCCACCAAGTGGTGAAAAAGGCGGCGCATACTAGAAAGAAGTAGTGGGATCAGGCGCTGACACGGAAAGGTCCCGTATGTACGCGGCGGCGCTGCGGTTGTATGAACAGGAGGATCCGACCGGCTCCGAGCGTTCCGAAGGCCTTCGGCGAGAAGCTTTTTCTTGCGGTTGGCCGTTTCGCGGTATGGCAGCGCAAAGTGGCTCCCATTCTAAAGTGATCTTTACCCCGTGTTTGCTGTCGTTTGTAGCCAATGAAGTGTTTTGCCGAATCAGTATTTAATCGCGCAGCAAATGCAATGAGAGCTGCTCTGGCTGCCCGCTGCATACAGCCTATCCGGAACATGCTTTAGTGGCGCCCTCTCGCGCCGTCGACACGGAGTTCCGGCAGGCGTGAGTGCTCGATAAGCTCACTACCCCTCCTCTAGTTCACGGCCACTCAAGCAACCAAGGACGTCATGAAGGAGGTTATTTTTTTGCTTGTTTTTGTAATTCTAATTTGCCTATAACTTTTAAACTAAAGGGAATTTCGAGAAAGGAAAAGCTTCACTTAGTTACTACGTTCAGTGCGCTCGGGTTCGGTGCAAATTAAAAACCAGTAAAAACCAGTAAAAAAGTCCTTGCAGGGCCCCTTTAAGAGCCACCCAGACGGTTTATAAAACAAAATATAGTCGAACCATTCTGACATGCATAGTTTAATTGCGGAAATGATTTTTGCAAATGATAAAAACATTGAAATGTTTTTGCGTCCGTTGCGGAATCCCAAATGGCGGAATCCCTTTCATGACGCCCATTCGATTATGATCGAGTCAGGCATGTGTACCGACGCACAATAGAACGCGCGCAAAAGCAGCTGTGGTGCACCCGCAGCCTCGCTCTTGTTGTGTCATCTCTGGCTCGCTCACTGTGGGCACCCAGGCATGGGCGTACCAACCGGGGGGGCAAGGGGGGCACTTGCCCCCCCAGTTCTCAGAGTGGGGGGGGGGGGGGGGGGGCAAGGCATGCGTTTTGCCCCCCCTGAAACGGCCGCCACTGGGCAGAGCAGACACAGGCCGGCGGCGCCCAAGGAATACCAAGGGCACTGCCCCCCGACCCGCGCGGGCATATTTTTAACGCGCAGGCGATACAAACCCTAGCAACGGTGCTCACGCACGCCGGATTGGCTGGTTTATGGAGCCTTGCCCCACGAACAAGGCTACACGGTAACCTAACAGAATCCATCCGCGAGACATGGGCCGGACGGGCCTTCCAGACCAGGACGTAGGCCCTTACACAAAATAAAGTTTTGCTTGCTCGCTTGGAGATAGGCGCTGCCGCCGTCAACATAGGCAGCGGATGCAATGCGAGTTTCCGAAGAGGTAGCGTAACTTAGTGGTGAGATGTCTGCCTCATACGTGTCAGACCCGGGTTCTATTTATGGTGTAGGCCGGCTTACTTCTTTTTATTTTTTTTCTCGAACATTTTGTTTTGTCGAGGCATTTGGCGATATTTACATTTCTTTTTTACCATTAACACTAAAAAAACGAATGTTGTTGACGAAACATCGCTAAACTAAATCGTATCGACTCTATTTACGGAAGTGCATGGGGGGCAGCGGGGCTTGGGTTGCCGACCGGACGCCGCAAAGCGGCGTGTACGGGGGGTGGGGGGGCTAGGTGGGTTGATAGATTTGTAATTAGCAGCCGCACACCGTTACCGCGAAGCGGCGTGAACGCAGGCGCGGGGGTGGGTTAACGCGCTTCGAGTGATACACGAGCAGCCCATCCGGCGTGAGCGCTCTACGACATTTGTAACTTCGTAACTGAAGGGAGCGAAAGGTGCTCAGCGAACTGTAAATGTCATCACATTAGTGGGGTCTAAAATTATTGCATAAGGGTTATCCCTTCTAACGTCATCTAGTTCAGTCACTTTTAGACACGCCCTTTTTCTGGTTCTTTACAGCTTCTCAAAGGGCTTGACGAAAACACGCCCATTTACAACACGAAGCGCACCTACCGGGGAAACCAGAATGCTAATGCAGCCGAGACCCTACAATGCGTTAAAGCTGTAAAAAAGTATGGTACAGACACAGAGGCACAATTGTGCACGCAAAATAAAACAGCCACATTACGGTAAGTATTCTAGAAGGACGAAGTCAAGCAAAAGAATCGGACGCGTTCATTTAATAAGTTTAATACATCGCAGCGAGCAATAAAGCCTGAAAATTAATAGGAAACAGGAGTATTTGCTCGTCTCATTTGTTAAGTTTCGAATATAAAGTTTATTACTGGGTTGACATGGTGATAAAGAAGTGTGGTCCAAGCTTGTCTTGCAACATAAAACTCCCCCACTAGCGGTCGACACCATTTGCCAATGAAAATAGACCTTAACATTTGGAATACCAAATGCCGCTTTAACGGTTTTCTACCACTATTATGTTGCGTCGTACTCGACTATTGCGCATAAATGTTTAATTAAGGGTCTGCCGCTTTTGGTTTGCCTTTATTATTATTTTTCGGCGTATTTTTTGTTTGCAAATGTGTATGCATCCGACGATTACTGTTTTTCTTTTTTTTCTGTGACAGACATTCACTTTAAACCATTCAACCCAAGACCAGACGACATCTCCGCTGCTCTTGTCTTTTTTTGCACAGAGCAATTACTTTCGCTTTATCCCCGAGTCACACCACCGTTTTTTTCTTTAATATCAAATGACGGTGTTTAGGAGGGTTCTATGGCGCAATCATGCAAACAAAACGTTTGCAAACACCAATAAATACGGTGACAATCGGGAAAGTTTAGTTTGGTGAGAGTTGGGTCTTGAAAATATTCAGAAATGTTTGAGGAATAGCATGCTCATTTGTCAAAATTTTGTTTTAGAAGATTAAAGAATGAAGTAACACGCACAGAAAACAACAAACTAGATATCGACATGCTCTACCAATAAAGAACTAGAGGATGTGCCGAGTGCGAATATGTAAAAATACTTCTGTAGCAATTAGGTGGCAGACAGATCACCCATGTAAGTATTCCCATTGAGAGGCCGATATGCGCTTTGCTAGGTAATGCATTGGCATGCAAATTGTCCTGCAATGGATTGAAGTACCATGCACTGATCTCACTTAGCTAGCGAGAAGGGCGAGTGGATTCGTGCTCTAACAAAAAGGTTCGCAATAGCGAAATGGCGTTTATTCCTTTTGCCATTGACAGCGCTTAAAAATTGAGATTCGATAACACTCCCTTTCCGTTTTGAAGGGGCTGATGTATATTCGGGAAGAGTTGCGGAACGATATGTATGATAAGCGTTTAAAAAAGTGTGGAGTTGAGATGGGTCGAAGCAGTTGACTCCGTTAGTCATTCGACCATTTCGGCTTCCTCAAAGCACCATTGTTATGCGCCTCTTTTCAAGGCTAACGATTTTTATTAAATAAGCGGTCCAATCACCCCCGAAGTTCTTGAAGTACGAAACGCTTTGTAATGGAACCTTCTAGTCATATAAATGTGTCCCTTTGTTTTTACGACTGTCTGTCCGCCTATCCGTGCATTACGTCCGCTAAATTTAGCGGGAAATTTCACGTCACGCCGATACTCACCGATTAAGCTTCCCCGCTATATTTAACGGGGAAATTCGCATCATGCGACCTATGCACCGATTAAGCTTTAACCCAAAATATAATGGGGACATTTACGTCACGTGACCTATATGAAAGTTCAGTTTCCACGCTAAATTTAGCGTTACAATGTACGGGAGCTTGCCTTTATAAAATAAATTTTCCTCGGTCAACTGAGGAGAGAGAATGACGCCCCGTAATATTTCATGTGACGTCATTTGTTTGGGCTTGAATATTCGTTTGTTTTGATCAGACATGTACAAGTTACTCAAAAAAAGTAATTAAGTTAAGTAACTGAGTTTTGACGTCCAAAGTAATTTGAGTAGAGTAGAGATTACTCAAATAGAAGGTAATTAAGAAAATTACTAATTACCATAAAAAGTATCAAATTACTATTGAAGTGACCTTCGAAGTTACTTTTACATGTTTTTTTTTCTGTGATAAAGAGAAAGCACAGAGGATTTGATCAGTCAGCGAAATTGTGCTAGCCAAATGTGAATCGGCTTGTTTTTTTCACGGAAAGGCTTTAAACCCCCCCCCCCCCCCCCAAAAAAAAAAAAAAAAATTGCATTTTTTGTTAGGCGTTTTATTATAGTGTCGGAGGACTACCCAATTAATATTTTGAAACGGAGTACCGTATATTTTTAATAAAGCCAAAAGACGCAACTGCTCGAAAGCGAAACCGAAACCTTCGAGCGGAGGCCGGAGAAGGGAAAAGAAAAGAGTAAGTGGCGGAAGTCACGTGGCTACACGCGACATTGCGCTTTTTTTTTCCCCTTTGCTTAGCAGACGACATGCGAGGCGCTGTAGTGGGGACTGTTTGCCGTGCGATTCTTTTGCAGTTGCGTTTGTTCCACTCGCTGTTCTGTGCTTCAAGATGAGTTGTTTTGTACATTGAGGAGTTGGAGATGAGTAGTGAGTGCCCGTGGTGAATTTTGATCGGCTCCGAAAAGAATACACCCAAGATGTTGCGTGAAGAGCTGGCTCACATGTCCTGCGTCCGAAAGAAAGTGGCATTGTGCGACAGAGTTCCCGAAAGATCAACGGGATCGGGACCAATGGCTGGCTGCGATTCCTGTAAAACATTTACGGGCACCTCGGAAAGCGGACGCTAGCTGATTTATTTGCTCCTTGCATTTTGTGGAAAGTGATTACATTGAGTTCGCAAGTGTCAAAAAGGAAATCCCGTACCATTTAGTTCAGCGACGCGTCGTCCACAACATGTTTTTTTATTTTTTTTTTTTTATAATTGTAAAAAAAGAAAATTTAACATCGCAAAATGTCTGAAGAAAAAAAAAAAGTAGGTTTCACTAGGGATCGAAGCCGTGAAGCGGACGTCTTTCCACTGAGCTACGGGGGGAACTCCTCTCGGAAATAATACAGCCGGTAAATTGTAAGTTGGAAAGTTTCCTGCCAATTTTCCTTCAGCAAAAGCACGTCGAAGTCGAAGGATCACGCATTGGCGATATTGGCACCTAGTAAAGAAATCGTACGCGTGCATATTCAACTCGAGGTACACACTTCGTGCGGTGCTTGACGTGTGCGCGAGCGATGTCTTCAGCACCTGAAGGGAGCGACGGCTCGGCGACATCTTCGTGCAAATCGGCTTGGCGGTCGGGCGTGTCGTACGGGATGAATGCCAATTCTTGTGATCAGTCCCAAATTTCTCTTTCAAAGGCATACAGAATTCGCCGGTACCGCGAACGACAGTTCTGAAGTAGAAGTCCCACGGCCGTCGTTCGCTGCCATCGCCGTCCCCGCGAGTCCCACGATACGCGAAACGATGCACGCACAGAATGCTTCGGGTTCCCTGTGCAACTTTTTTTTTTTTTTAATCAACGTATTTGCAGCTTTTTAGAAGCCACAAAAATGGGTTTTATTTATTTTTTCTACTTTTAATATCGAGTGTGTGCCCTCAGTGACCAACGACTTTGATTAAATTTGGTGGTCGCGTCGAAACCTTAGAAAACGGCCCGTGACCACGAAAAAAAGAGTGAGCGAGCCTCGAACCGGCCAGTTCTGGATCGCCGGTTTTCGGGCGGAAAGAAATCGATTTTTGAGCCGCAAATTGTGTTCTGGGTAGTTGGGCTCTCATATCTCATATACAAATAAAAACCTCAGCGAGCATAAATACCGTGTCAGTGTCCCCTTAACAGGTTGTTCTGCTTCTCCGTGCCTAATTGTTTTGCACTTGTTTGTTTTGTCGATGATGTACTGCGAATGTGTCATTTCTACTTTGAGGTTTAGAACTGTCTGAGCTTAATTTTTTAGAGAGTGTTTGCTTGTTTACAGTATTGCGTAAATTACACCTAAAAGTACTTGAATTAAAGTAGAAAGTAAATGAGAGGTTATGTACTTCAAATAAAGTAGTAAGTACACCAGGCGGAATGTACTCGAAGTAACGCATACGAATACAATATATTTCAAGGTAAAGTACAAGCAGTTTTGACACAATCTTTCATGATGCCCTTTCAGTCCCTATACAGTGTTTTTTGTTTTGTATGGTATGCATTGCTCCAGGAGAAATCGGAGGTGCATCAGTTTTTTACGGAAATGGCAGCAAATATTGTATAAGATCAAGTCGCCGCAGAGTAGTACGTTGTTTTAGTCTCGCTGACGAGCTATTTGACACAATCAAATTATAAGGCATTTATTTTCATCAGTCTGACAGCCGCCATTACTTTACTGAGAGAAGTGACCAGATGACGTCTCAAAAGAGCGTGTTTTCACACGACGATGCAGCCATATTTTTGTTTTCATATTCGGGGAATGTACATTGAAGTCGGGAGTTTTATTTTCCACGGAAAATACAAGTACATGTTCAGAAAATTGACCTCAAGTAAAGTACACTTTTTCTAAACAGTAGTACTTTAAGTACCATGTACATAGAGTAGTTTCCAATACTGCTTGTTTATTAGTTTATATAAAAACGTTGGGGGAATAACTACAGGTTTCTCGAATGATCTTTGAATCTTTGAAGATCTGCATATTCAGAGTTTTGGGAGAAAGGCAACTCAGAAAGGTAATCTTTCCGTTGCCCTTTAGCACATGATTCTTCGAGTACAGCACAAACTACGGAAGCACCAGATGAGTTTCAGAGCAGGTGCTGCATGTTGTTGCATCCTTTGAGTGAGGATGTGGTGTTTTCATCTCCTGTAGTGGGCGAGAGTTTCTACGTTGAGGAGAAGCGGGGACTCGCTCTTTCTTCAAATGGGTCAAGTTTCCTTGAGCTTCGGGACACAGGGATACGCCTTTCTTCTGCGCTAATCCCGCAGTTACTCGGGCTCTCATTCGTCGTGTCTGTTCGCTTCCCGCGCCTTGTAGCAGTGTTGTTGCAGTGGGCGGAAGGGGTGGGGGGTGACTTGGGAAAATTTTGGAGGTTGCGGACTCTCCCAATTACTTTCTCCCCCCCCCCCCCCCCCCCTTTTCCCAGGCCACATGCTTTCCTCTCTTTGTAAATATCGGATGGCCTTCCAATATCTTAACTCTTTTGTGCCGGAATGTTTGTTGATAGGCGAAAACCACTAAAATTTGAAAGTAATTTGTAAATTGAGTACAAGTTAATAAAAAGTAATTAAAGTAAACTACTAACTAACGAAATAAAAAAGAAAAAAGTGAAAGCCGTTTACAATTTCCTGTAACGCCGAATTGGAGCGCAGCTCTTGAGGAGGAGGGGGGAAGGGTACTGAGGGGAGGGTAGACCCCTCCTCCTCCTTCTCCTCCCCTCATTCTTTAATATGCTCCGGGGGGGGTCACCTGACCGGGGGGAGGGGGTCACGTGACCTCGGGGGGTGTCGCTTAATTTCGGGGGGGAGGGGGGTCACGTGACCTTGGGAAGGGTCACGTGACCTTGGGAGGGGTCACGTGACCTTGGGGGTCACGTGACCTGGGCCCGTTTGCTCGAAACCGGTCAACTTTAACCGCGGTTAAAAGTTAACCGCCCTTCCCTACTAGGTACCTACAAGTACCTAGCCAAGTTTGACGAGGGCTGGATGAGCGATAGCTACGTGTCTTATTATGGGGTGGTAGCTGGTGTCACCTACTGGCTGTAGCGAATATACGTGGTTTCCGTGGAAAGGTTCCCGAAATGGGGGGACCCAAAAAATTCGCGCTGCCTTGTTTTCGCGACGCAGCGCGGCATACATTTGAGCTTATGAAACAATTTTTATTGCTGATGGTACAAATAATTGGCAAGGTGAAGAAAAGCCTCGTTAAAATTTCCTTCCGAGTTCGATAGAGGACGACGAAGTTCAGTCCTAGAAATGAGGAGAAAGAAGTGAGCAGTGAAAGGCGGGCGGTACACCGGCAGCATGGTTGGCCAGCATGAAAGAACTGTATATAACACCGTCACAAATTTAAAAGCCTGTAACTCGGCTCCACTGAAAATTGACCTATTAGTAAATTACCCCAGCATCGAAAAGAACGCTGGAAGTGTAATTCTATGATGCGCGCGCGCTGGCCTTCCACTTATAAAATATTTGAAGTAAATAATCATATTAAATCTTTGACGAACGCGCGTGCACGGCAAAATTTGTTTTAGACTTTTTGCTTCAGGACAGTTATTACTGCAGACGCCAGCAGGTGCAGCGCGTGTAACTACACTCGTAGCATGCACCTCGGTGCTTTTGAAATTTAGCAAAAGGTCTATGGGAACGCTCTCTGCTTTTATGTGCTATCAATACCCGGCCGATTGAGTCAAGGCAATCCAGTTTCCAAAGACGTTGTCATGCCGACAACTATCGCGTTCATTTAGGCTTAGGAAAGGCCAGAGTCGAAAGTCCACCTAAAAAATGCGGGGAGGTCATTGCTCATGTTTTGCGTTTTAAGTGAGGTAAGGCAACGCGAAAGCCTCCTGCACCACTCATTGCTGACTAACGCGCCCGCTACTGCAGCTACTACGACGTATTAGTTCCAAAGCGAGCGGCGCTCACTCACCGCGGCACCGCCATGTTTCCCCGCCGTGCTTACTCTGCCGGTCACGTGACCCGAAATTCCCCCTCGTAGGGAAATCCGGTTAACCGCGGTTAGTTAACCAGCTTCGAGCAAACGGGCCCTGGGGGTCACGTGACCCTGGGGTGACCTTCCTTACGCCGACGGCGACGCCGCTGAAGCCGGAAACGGGCGCCTAAGAGCTGCGCTCTAAAATGTAATTGAAAGTTACTAAACTACTTAGAAAAGGAGTTAAACTGCAGTCACTTGACTAGTGTAGTTGAACAACGTACAAGCCTGGTTTTGATCGAAACGATTTATCTATCTCTGCACTTGTGCTATACGTACTGTATATTCACGTGTATATGTATGATGCAGCGTTAAATTCAATTACGTAGACATACCTTGAAAAATGAAAATTCCAAACAGAGCACAGCTCCGATTGCGCACGCGGTCATTGTTTTGCGAAAATAGATAAGCCTACTTTTTTATGCAATTTCAAAGGCAGCAAAATATTTTAAAAAAATACTATAAAAACGACAGCCGTGAATTCGTAGTAATTGAGATGGCGCAGGTGTGATTGTATTCAAGCTTTTTTCCTAGTGATACCCTATGGTAACTGTATCTGACGGTTGTCAAATTTGTTGTCAATTGCTGAACGGTTGCGTGAGTGCGGTTTTGTGTTACATTTCAGTATTTTGATAATTTCTCAACATGGTGCGATTTAATCGTTAACTTTCATTGTTATATTTTAATACAAATATTAATTACTGACGTTGATTGCTTAACACAGCAATAATATTGCAAATATTTTTGCCATATTACATAATATATTGTCACGGGTGATGAGTCGTGACCAATAAACAAGAAATAAACAGAAATAAATAAACGTTCAATGTGGCGAACTTGTGCCAAACATAAAGAAGGAAACAGAAGAAAGCAGAGCGTCGCGGGCGTCGAAGTCGGCGTGTCAGCAGAATCGAGCGCTAGGGCGAGACTGACTCGACAAGGTCGCGGGCGGCCTCTTATCTAGAGTGCGTCGCTATCTCGAAGATTCGGCGAAAGCGGCTCGAGCGTCGCGTGATCGGGCGAGAATGAACACGCACTTTCTAGAAAACAAAAGCAGGAATAAATGATAGAAGTTACATGCGGTACATGAATAAACGAGAACTTTCTGGAGGTCCGTGACCGAGCGTTGCTTTCTCAGCCCTGGGCGCGGCATTATCCCCCCCTTTAAAAGTGCATCGTCCCGATGCAGCACAAAAACGGAAAACAAAAAACAAAAGGACAGCAGAATTGCTAGCCGGAGTTCACAGTCCACAGTTCGCTCGTCGACGAGAGTGGAGAGTCCTATCGTTCGTAATACGGCTTCAGCCGGACGACATGCACCACCTCGGGTCGCGGCTGACGTCTTGCAGATGGGCGCGTTCCGTCGGGTAGAACTTCGTAGTTCAGATCGCCGAGGCGTCGGATGATCTTGTAGGGCCCAAAGTAGCGCTTCAGGAGTTTTTCGCTGAGACCGCGACGACGAATCGGCGTCCACACCCAAACTCTGTCTCCGGGCTGGAAGTGGACGTCGCGGCGACGAAGATTATACCGGCGAGCGTCGACATGTTGCTGGTCTTGAATTCGTAGTCTGACTAGCTGGCGGACCTCTTCTGCCCGTTGAGCAACCACCTGGGCGTCATCGCTCCCGTCGTTGACTGACTCGTGCGGCAGCATAGAGTCTAGCATAGTCGTCACCGCCCGGCCATACACCAGCTGGAAGGGCGTCACTCCTGTGGTCTCTTGCACTGCTGTGTTGTAGGCGAACGTGACGTAGGGCAGCACTTCGTCCCAGGTCTTGTGCTCCACGTCGACGTACATAGAGACCATGTCGGCGATTGTTTTGTTGAGCCGCTCCGTCAACCCGTTGGTCTGCGGATGGTATGCCGTTGTTCGACGGTGTTCCGTGTGGCTTAAACGCAGGATCTCTTGGGTCAACTGTGCCATAAACGATGACCCTCGGTCTGTGATCAGTACTTCGGGGGCGCCATGGCGGAGGACGATGGACTCGATGAAGAACTTGGCGACTTCGACAGCAGTCCCCGAAGGAAGGGCTTTCGTCTCGGCGTAACGAGTAAGATAATCGGTGGCGACGATTATCCAGCGGTTCCCCATCGTCGACGGTGGAAAAGGACCCAGCAAATCCATTCCAATTTGCTGGAAGGGCTTGGTTGGCGGGGTAATCGGCTGAAGGAGACCTGCTGGCTTTGACGGTGGTTTCTTGCGTCGCTGGCACTCATGGCACGATCGTGTGTAGAGATGGACGGTCTTCGGAAGCTTTGGCCAGTAGTACGTGTCACGAATCCGGGCAAGGGTCCTGCTGTAGCCGAGATGTCCGGCCGTTGGGTCGTCGTGGCACGCTTGAAAAATTTCTTCTCGGAGGCTGGCGGGGACAACCAGTAGCCAGGGGGTTTCGCTGGTTCCGAAATTCTTTCTGAAGAGCACGCCTCGCCGCAGGACAAAGCTCGGTAGGTCCCGAGAAAAGACCCGTGGGACAGAGCCTCCTCGACCTTCGAGGCTGTCGATCACGGAGCTAAGTTCCGCGTCGTCGCGTTGCAGGGCCCTCATGTCGGTAGCGTCAACTGCGCCTAGAAAACGGGCGTCGTCATCGTCGTCCGCGCCGGAGATTGGAGGTTCGACTGGAGCCCTAGACAAACAGTCAGCGTCATTATGCTTGCGGCCGGACTTATGCACAATGGTTACGTCGAATTGCTGCAGTCGAAGGCTCCAGCGGGCGAGGCGTCCGGACGGATTCTTGAGGTTTGCGAGCCAGCAGAGGGCGTGGTGGTCTGTGACCACGCGAAACGGGATCCCGTACAAGTACGGGCGGAACTTGGTTATCGCCCAGACGACAGCAAGACATTCTTTGTCGGTCGTTGAATAATTTTGTTCTGCCTTAGACAGCGCCCGGCTTGCGTAAGCGATTACTCTCTCTGCCCCTTCTTGTCGCTGAACGAGTACCGCACCGAGACCGGTATTGCTGGCGTCCGTGTGGATTTCAGTCACCGCCGACTGGTCAAAATGTCCGAGGATAGGGGGCGACTGGAGCCTTCGCTTGAGTTCGTCGAACGCTTGCTCTTGCTCCTCTCCCCACTGGAACTGCACGTCGTCTTTCGTCAGATGCGTCAGCGGTGCAGAAATTTGCGCAAAATCACGAACGAAACGTCTGTAATAGGCGCACAGCCCAAGGAATCTTCGAACGGTCTTCTTGTCCGATGGCTTCGGGAACTCGGCGACAGCGGACGTCTTGGCGGGATCAGGGCTTACACCCTGAGCACTCACGACGTGGCCCAAGAATGTGAGCTCACCATAGGCGAACCGACACTTGGAAGGCTTGAGGGTCAGCCCAGCAGCTTTGAAGGCCTGTAGAACGGCTCGCAGTCGTCTCAGGTGCTCGTCGAATTCGCTTGCGAAGACCACAACATCGTCGAGGTAGACGAGACAGCGTTGCCATTTCAAGCCGGCAAGGACGGTGTCCATAACACGCTGGAAGGTTGCCGGCGCTGTGCACAGCCCGAATGGCATTACTTTAAACTCATACAGTCCGTCCGGCGTGACGAAGGCCGCCTTCTCACGATCTCGTTCGTCGACCTCAATCTGCCAGTACCCGCTCTTCAAGTCCATCGACGAAAAGTATCGGGCGTGGCGTAGTCGGTCCAGGGTGTCGTCGATGCGTGGCAGTGGGTAGACGTCCTTTTTTGTTACGGCGTTCAGTCGGCGAGAGCCCACGCAGAACCGAAGAGTCCCGTCTTTCTTTTTCACCAGGACTACCGGTGAAGCCCACGGACTGCTTGAGGACTGGATAATGTCGTCGTCAAGCATTTCTTGTACCTGCTGCTGGATGGCTTCCCTTTCTTTCACGGAGACCCTGTACGGCGGCCGATGCACAGGGAGTGCGTCGTCATCAGTAATTATCCGATGTTTCGCAACCGTCGTTTGGCGCACTTTCGACGACGTGGAGAAGCACTCACTGAACTCGGCGAGAAGGTCACGAAGTTGTCGTCGTTGTGGGGCTGGGAGGGATGGGTCGATGTCGAGCTCTGAGGACGTGATTGTCTTGTTCTGCGTCGGAGAGGCGTCTTCTGAGGTCACGGCGATCGCGGCTGAGTCTTCGATTTCCTCGACGTAGCCCACAGTTGTACCCTTTGTAAGGTGCTGCGACTCTTGCCGGAAATTGGTGACAAGGGCTACTGTACGCCCGTCCTGGAGCTCGGTTACGGCTCTTGAAATGCCAATCCCTCGTCCGAGGAGAAGTTGGACGCTTCCTTCCAGCAGTGCTACACCGCAGGTGGCTCCTTCGGTCCCGACGGGCACAAATACACTCGACAGCGGTGGCAGGTTTACGTGGCTGGCGAGGACTCGCACTGCAGCTAACGTCGGTTTGGTATTTTCCACCGATGGGGCAGGCTTCCGAAGCGTCAGCTTGTTCTCCGCAAGGTCGATGATGGCGCCGTATTCACACAGGAAGTCCATTCCGAGAATGACGTCCCTCGAACAGTCTTGCAGAACGACGAACTTCACAGGGCATGTTTCGCCGTGAATCTCGACGCGAGCGGTGCATCTCCCGACTGGTGTAATGAGGTGTCCTCCGGCGGTTCTTATTCGTGGTCCATCCCACGGCGTCATGACTTTTCGAAGGCGGCGGGAGAGCCTCCCACTCAAGACTGAGTAGTCTGCTCCGGTGTCCACGAGTGCGGATGCGTCGTGGCCGTCGATGACGACGTTTAGGGTATTGGACACCACTGCAGCGGCGTCGTTTTGGTCTCTGGTGGCGTTCGAGTGGGGGCCCCCCGACGTTCGTGGAGGATCTTGGCGTCGGTCGTCTTCGGCAACTCCACCTCCAGGGGTTGCCGCGCCTAGTTTCCCCGGCGAGGAGCGAGGGGGGACAGGCTTTCACGTCGCGGTCGGTGCATCGGCGAAGCTGGACGTCGCAGTGACGGCGACCGGAACTCTCGGGGGGACGCAGGCTCGGGGGACTGAGGTCGTCGCAGGTACTCGTCGATCTCGATAGGGCGTTCACCATGACGGGGGCGCGGGTCGTTCGGGTGGAACCCGCGTAGCCCGAGTCGTCGGTATGGGCATCGGCGGTAGGTGTGGTCCGCTTCCCCGCAATGGAAGCACAGAGGGCGTCGGTCGGGCGTTCGCCACAGGTCAGTCTTGCGGGGTGCGCGAGGCTCCGGGCAGGCGTACTGGACCTGGTCGTCGTGGCGTCGGTCGTGCTGCGGCGCAGGAGACTGACGTCGGGGCGGCGTGACATAGGTGCGGCGAGGAGGCGGTGGCCGTCGGGCCACTGCGGCGTAGGTCAGGGCGGGCTCTTCGGGTGGTGCTACGCAGGCAGGAGCCTCCGGTTGAATTGCCCGCTGGACTTCTTCGCGCACCACTTCGGCGATCGACAGCTCAGCCGGCTGGTTGGCAGCAGGCAGCAGCTTCCGGAGCTCCTCCCGGACGATGTCGCGGACGATTTCCCGAAGGCCGTCGACACCGGTGGCGTTCAGGTCTAGTCGGCAAGATGCGGCGGTTCGAGGAGCAGGCACGCCGGCGAGTCGATGGTAATGGCTTGCTCGGGCCGACAGCGCTCGCTCGATGTTAGTGGCTTCAGCCACAAAACCGTCGACGGTTGTCGGGAGATGGCGGACAAGGCCCCCAAAAATTTCAGCCTTCACGCCACGCATGAGGACGCGGAGCTTCTTCTCATCGGCTGCCTCCGGATCGGCTCGGGCACATAGGCGGATGACATCCTCTACGAAGCTGGTCACGCTTTCGTTGGGGCCCTGCACCCTTGTTTGGAGAAGGTCCTCCGCTCGCTGCCGACGGTGGTGGTTGAGGAACGTTCGCTTCAACTCCGCGGCGCAGGACTCCCACGTAGTGAAGGACGCTTCGTGGTTTTCAAACCAATGCCTCGCAGTTCCTTCAAGCGCGAAGTAGAGATTGTGGAGGTATTGTTCAGTCGTCCATCCGTTGTGGCGGGCTACACGTTCGTAGTGTTGCAGCCAGTCTTCAACGTCCGCGTGGACGTCTCCGTGGAAAGGCGTTGGAGTCCTGGGTGCGATCGGCAGGTACACAACGGCAGAAGCGGCCGGGGTCTGCGCCTGGTTGGCCATCGTCGTCTTCGGCTTGGTCGTGGGTGGCAGAAGTCCGTGTTCCGGGGGTAGACCTCGGATGCGGCGACTTGACCGGGTCTCGATCTGGTCTTCGTCGGGTCCTCCGGAGCTGGGGTTTGGACTTGTACTGCGGGAACTCGGAGGGCTGCGCTGCACGGACATGCGGTACCCCGCACCTCCACCAGAATGTCACGGGTGATGAGTCGTGACCAATAAACAAGAAATAAACAGAAATAAATAAACGTTTAATGTGGCGAACTTGTGCCAAAAATAAAGAAGGAAACAGAAGAAAGCAGAGCGTCGCGGGCGTCGAAGTCGGCGTGTCAGCAGAATCGAGCGCTAGGGCGAGACTGACTCGACAAGGTCGCGGGCGGCCTCTTATCTAGAGTGCGTCGCTATCTCGAAGATTCGGCGAAAGCGGCTCGAGCGTCGCGTGATCGGGCGAGAATGAACACGCACTTTCTAGAAAACAAAAGCAGGAATAAATGATAGAAGTTACATGCGGTACATGAATAAACGAGAACTTTCTGGAGGTCCGTGACCGAGCGTTGCTTTCTCAGCCCTGGGCGCGGCAATATAATATAGTATTAATATTGCAAATATTAATCACTGACATTAATTACTGGATAAAGCATCTAGTGACGTTGATGCTTTACCCTTTTATTTTGTTTTATCTTGTGGGATTTATTTTGGTTTGTACACTACCATGTAACTACCAGATGCATCCTAACTTTGGCTGGCGGAGACTCTGTCTGAGTCATCGCCTTTAAATCTGCCCCCGGTGCGGTGAACCCGCGAAAGACCTCAATAGGAAAAAGGCTTCCCACATTAACACTGCAGAAAGAGGTAACACAAAATCTAATGCAGCATTTAACTATATACGGGCGCAGCTCCGTGGTTTCTACCACAGTGTAACTCCGGACCAATACATATATACCAGAACGGTAAAGGTGAAAGAGTGGCACCGCATGCCTCATTCGCACTGGCGGTTGAACCGCATTCACGAAGCGGTTGGAAACGAGGTTGCTTAAAGGCTCAGTACAGTTGCACGAGCATTTACGTTTCGTAGTGGGATTCGAACGCCAGCGTGAAGGCAGCAGTACTGCAGCCTCCTCTTGAGGGGTACGAACCTAAAAACACAACAGGAAAATTGAAAAAAGACAGGAAAAAGAAAGTGTACTCTTGGTAGGGACGTTTAAAAGCTCTGAGCTCGCTTTGTTATCGTCTGCTAGTGCTAGGAGTGGAGCATCGCTCAAACCGATCGCTATGACAACTTGCTGCATCGCGCTTCCTCACTCCTCAACGCGGCCACCAGAAGTTCCTAATCGTCAGTCATGACCCTGCGTAAATCTAGCCGGACGTAGATTTGCAGAGCTTGAACGGCTGCCTGCTGAAATACGTTTTTTCTCGGTCGCCAACATTTAACGAAGAACGTAAAAAACGTTTACAACTTTCTGTAACGCCGAATTAGAAAGGAGCTCTTGAGGAGGAGGAAGGAAGGGTAGTGAAATGAGGGTGTAGCCCTCCTCCCTCCTCACCTTCACGACTACTCCTCCTCCCCTCCTCCCTCCTCTTCCTTCTTCTCCTCCTCGTCTTCCTCCTCCTGGGGCACTAATCTGGACACTTGGCGAAAAAGTCGGTGAGAAATCTGGCGGCCGTGATTGGCCAACGCCGCACTTGACCCTGGCGCCGGCCAATCATAGCCGCAGGATTTCTCGCCGACTTTTTCGCCAAGTGTCCAGATTAGGACCGCTGCCCTCCTTCTCTTCCTTCACCTCCTCCTTTTCCCATCACTTGACCTCCTCCCCTCCTCGCCTTTTTCATCCTTCTCCCCCTCCTGCTTCCCCTCCTCTATCCTCCCTCGCGCGCGGTGTATTATGGAAAACGTATCATATTGCGACGCCCACGTCACCGTGGCACATTATGGGACGTTTACCATAATGCACTGCGCGGTTACGCCGACGGCGACGGCGACGCTGACGCGTCACGCCGACGTGTTACGCCGACAAGTTACGGTTGCGCCGACACGTCACACCGACGTGTTACGGTTACGCCGACGCCGCTCAAGCCGGAAACGGACGCCTTAATACTGCGCTCTAAAAAAAAAAAGAACTGGTGTAAACGGCCGTAGCTGAATTTGGGAACCCGTGAAACTTCCTGCGAAAGCACGTGATCGAAGAGAATAGGTACAACTCGTCGAACACAAGTCACTCGGTCAGGCGGCGTGATCCAAATCATGGCTTGGCACGCCGAAGTGCTGCGTCTTTGTGCCTTCGCACATTTGGATTCCGATCAAGAATCGACGACGTTTGATTGTGGTAGCCCGTCGGGAAAGTTCTAAGAGTTTCGACACTAAATTTAGTGTGGAAACTCGTCTAAAGTTGCATGTGCTTCAAGAGCAGCGTTTTACTCTACTTCGACAACTGTATTTGTAACTTGCGGCACTTGCGTACCAGAGATGTGTTTGAGTAAAAGGCGACAGAAAGCCTTCCTCCCATCCGGCGCTGCTCCACTGTGTTCAGTGTAGCTGCGTGATGTGAGTATATCGTATATATTCAAGTATATTTCGAAAATAGACAGGGTTGATATTGCGTGATAGCGGCCCCTGATTGCTTTCCTCACTGATAGCAGCATTTGATAAGTGGGAGCAACTCGCCAGAACAGCTGGACGACCGAGAACTCCGAATGCACGACGTACTTTGATTTGCCTTTACATAATCTCAGTCGATAAATGCGCTGTTCACCTCCTCAATTTTTTTTACAGAAATCCATTTTTATTAACCTCTACAAAGGAGGATCGAGTCTAAATTAAGGTTTCTCTTTCGGGTAAGTATCGCTTGTTCAGAAATCAAGTACAAACATAATAAATGGCAGCTTAAATGTACACCCAACTCCCCAGAAGCAATTTGTTTTAAGCGCCTAGATAAAACACGTACAAAACAAAAAAACTTTTCCCCGAAAAAAAAAATAACGCTATATTTTTGCCACGAGACTCGCATGAGAGATTCTGAAACATGCTTCTATTTCGGGGTTGATGTTTCAAGCATGTTTCGGAATCGCCGTAGATATCTTGCTAAACTTTTCCTTATTAACTATTGTTTGTGTGTGACATTCGTGCATTTTGAACACGCACGTTTCTCGAAGAAAAAGTAATCGTATACAATTAATACTGTTGGTTAAAAAATGCGCAATTACATTACTTGAATACTCCAGTGATTGGAAGTTATTTGAAAAAAAGTAACCGCAACTTTTCGGATTCGTTCACATTTTCAAATGAACAGATTTTCTGCCCTATAGCAAACTGGTCTTTCGTACTCTTCATTTTTCTGTTGAAGTCACCGAGTTACGAGCTACTCGTCTTCCTCATTCACCAATTTCGGTAAGCCGATTCTTTTGTAGGAGACTTGGTTCGAGTATTCCATGGTCGGAAACTTGTAGAGGCAAAGGCGCAATTAGAAAGGGGAGGAGGGAATAGGTAATGGTAACAAGTAATTTTAGTACTTTCGAAAGTAATCATCCAACCACTGTATTGGTGACTTCCTAAAAATATGCTCAAATGATCGCAAAATAACTCCAAACTATAATCCATTGTAGGCATTTTGATTACTTGTAATGAGTATGGTACAAGTCTACACACGTGTCCTATCCAGTTGCTAAGAAAGTGGTTGGGGAGTTCATTGTCTACGTAAAAGGCAGACGTAAAAAAATCTTTCATAACGAAAATAATATGTAAATCCTAGTTTTTTTTTGAATTTGCATGTTTCCTTATAGTTATGCTGATAAAAAGATGTTAATAAATCGTATTTGCACCTTTATGCGCTCAGGTGAAGCCATATATTTGTACCGTTACCACTTCGCTTATTCAGAGTGGCCAAGGGCTGTAAGATATCACCGCTACAAAGAGTTGACTTTTTAACCCGGATAAATTAACAGAAAATTATATGTGGACAAGATGAAACGAGCGGCCCGGTTTTGTACTGCCTCCAGGTGGTTGATGAGGTAGGCCTGATGGGGACTCCAGGTGGAGGCTGCATATTCTAATTTTCGCTTGATGAAATTGCCGTACGCCATTTTGCGGACGAGTAAAAGAGCACTGCGCGAGTTACGTCGAATGAAACCTAGAGTTCTCGATGAGTCAGCATGGCTTCAATGTGGTTATTCCATGAGAGGTCAAATGATAGTCTTACACCAAGACATTTATTTATACGTTGAAACGGTTTCGATTAGGTCAAAGTCGAGGAAGTACCAATGATATAGGATGGATTTATCTCTGGTGAAACGGATTGATTTACTTTTGGATTTGTTTAGTGACATCAACCAGCTGTTGCACCAATCGTTAATTTTTAGAAGGTCATCTTGTAGCGGGTTGTGATCATGCACAGGTGTTACTTTGTTATAGACGACGCAGTCGTCTGCGAATAGGCGTATTTTAGAGGAAATGGTGGAAGGAAGGTCATTGGTAAATATTTAAAAAAAGCAGAGGCCCGAGAACTGACCCTTGCGGAACACCAAAGGAGGTATTTGTTAAGGTGGACTAGTGATCATTGATGACCGTGAACTGTACGCGGGAGGAAAGAAAGTCGCGTGTCCATGCTAACACTAAACGATCAAGGTGAAGAGAGGACTGCTTGGAAAGGAGACGTTGATGGGGGACACAGTCGAAAGCTTCGGAGAAATCAAGAGAGACGGCGTCCGTCTAAGCATGACACTCGAGGTCAGTGTGTATATTATGAATGAAGTCGCAAAGCTGCGTCTCACAGGATACTTCTTTTTGGAATCCATGTTAATGCATACAAAAAATCAGTTTGTAGTTAAGTGATCATGATGTGAGAGTAAATTATGTGCTCGAGCATTTTAGATGAGACAGATGTTAAAGATATCGGGCGATAGTTCCCTATTGAAAAATCCACCAGACCGGTTTGGTGTGTCCTCGTGTTTTCTGACGTAAACATCAGACCGGCCTGTTGTGTTCTGGTGCGCACATCAGACCAGCCTCACGTGTTCTGTTGTCCCCACCAGAACACGTTAGGCTGGTTTGGTGTGCCCATCACATCATCCTAGTGTGGTCTGATGTGCACATCAAAACACACCAGGCTGGTCTGATGTGCACAACACAGCACACCAGAATGGCTTGATGTGCACACTACGCCACACCAGACGGGTCTAATGTCCACACCAAGGCACACTAAACTGGCCTGACATGCACACCAGGGTGCCTCTGGTGAGCACACATTACGGATATATGTATGGTGTTGAATGAAAACATGTTTTCTTGTAAAATTATATAAGATGTACAGAGCTCAAACACCACATTTGATTTTATAAGGTGCTTAATTGAAGGGGCGATGCATCGATTCACTTCAAATAATATGTACTTTGCATAAGCATGTTGGCACAGTGTAACAAACGTTTACCTATATGCAATAGCCTGATGGAAAGAATACAGGTTTGCCTCGTCAACAATCGTCAGCAGCTTGTCATCAATGAAAACTTGAAAATATTTCAGTCGGCATTTGACATCATCAGAGGCCGTAAACATGGGTTCCGCAGGCTCCAGAAAACACCGGTCTTCTTTTCCCCAGTCAAAAACTTGCGTCGGTGACTTTTGCTTCTTTCTCGACGTTGACAGAAGTGGACAGGCGGGCGTTCTGCCTTCAGTTTCGTTATCGCTTGGAAGTTCGGTTGTTAGGCCCTTCGTTGGCAAGTTCTCCTCGTCACTGTCACTCACTTCACTATCACTAGGTCCCGCATTAGACACTGTACCACTTTCTGGAATCAAAACCACACAGGGACGATCGTGACACCGTGTCTGGTAGAAAGATCCCGATGGAATTTTCTTCGGGCAGCAGTAGAATACGAAGCCTAAAAGAAAAGAGCACCACGTCAAATTCTACCAGAAAACAGGGATGTACTAAACCACGCCAAACAGGAAGCTTTCTCCCGACAATTAAAGCCGATTCCTCGTGCACAGGTATGTAAAATTCAGAGTGAACGCCCGCCCCTAAAGGAAACTACTGAAACACTGCCAAATCTAAGCACGGAACGGAACACCACAGAAATCACAGAGCTACTATGCGACTCCTCTCTTAAGACAGTTTCACATGCAGCGACTGTGCGAAAAAAAAAAAAAAATCGGTGCGACAGCCGACGCAGCGAGTGCGATCGCAATGTTTGGTTTCACATGCTCCAACAACCGCGCGATTTCTGTCGGAGCGGCTGGCGCTTCGGACACGGACGCGACGCGTTTCACTTTGTCTAAAATACAACAAAAACGTATTAATAAGCATACATGTTTTAGGAATGCAATATGCAACCAGAAATTTATAATAACAAAGCATTAAATCAGAAGCTTTTATGTGCCTACATTTATTTTCGCGGATGAAAGCTGGCTAATGAACGGCTGATTGACGAGAAAGCGATCGCACCGGCTCTGCGGCAAAATACCAACTTGGTGGAAACCAGTTGCAGAGCCGCTGCGACAGTGCGACTGCGATTTTAATCGCACATATACTAGAAATCGCATCGATTTCGGGCGAGAATCAGAGCATGTGAAAGAGCCTTCGCATATCTACTATGTACTTTTTTTTCCCCCTACCTTCATACGTTTCAGGGTAAAATACGTCAGCGCTATGGAATCCAGAACTTGTAAAAATTCAAAATTAGCATATTTCAGAGCAAAGTACTGCTTACCTTTGTAACAGCAGGTCGAAGTGCGTAGCACGGCGTGGACGATACGCATCTTGGGCGCCGCCATGCACATCGCAGCCGACGGAGCGACGGAGTATCTGGAAACCCCTCGCGGCGAAAAGTCGAGACCGCGAAACCGAAACCAGAAAATGTATTTCCCAACGTTACTAGATACTCTTCAGTTCTCAAACAGCGAAGCTCCGCCTGACACCTTCCTGTTGCGCTCCGCGTGGGGGCGCGCGCGACGGAGTTTGCCCGGCAAGGCGCCAAACCCCACGGCCGACCCGGCATAGCAACACGAGAGGACGAGAGCGCGTTGAGAGCTGCGTTCGGCGGTATGTCGCTTTGGCTTCGTTCGTGCTCGTACCTGCAGGTGTGTAGTGTTTGTGTATCGTGCTGGGCAGCTGCATGAACCATGCCACGCTGTTTCGTACCACGGTGTAAAAGCGGGTACGATTCTGTGCGATCTGCGGGAGAGAAGAGACACTTTTTCAGGCCGCCCAACGACGCTGAACGCCTTGAACTATGGGAGCGCGCAGTACCAAGGCTGGACAAAAAGCTTTCGAGCTCGTCTTCTGTTTGCGATCTTCACTTCCACGATGATGACATTTTGAAGGTCTTCGAGCACAATATCTGTGGTGATGTGGTAACGATTCCGCGCGACAAATGGGCACTGAAGCACGACGCCGTTCCTCGCCTGTTCCCGAATTGCCCTAAGTATCTTTCTAAACCGACACGGAAACGCAAAGCACCTACTCGCAGACTCTCCCCGGCCAAAAGGAAGCGCCGAAAAGAACAAGGTGAGCGGTCGATTGAAGCAGTTGGAGCTAGCAACGACGAAACGGAAAACGGCGTGTCGCAAGAGACTACTGAATCTTTGTTTGGCATGCTGACTCGCTTGGCCAAAGGGGGACAAAAAGTTCAAGGTTGGTCTCTTGACGTTGCTGAACAAACAGTACTGTTGTACAAGCTCAGCGTAAGAAACAATATTCCCCGTGTGGAAACGTCCGTGACGCTGGCGGAGAACCTCAACTTGACTGTCTGTGCAAGTGGTCGACTTGTGCCATGCAGTGTCTACGCCGGAGAGCAGAGCGTTAAGCTGAAGTCATTTGATGACTTGGAATGTTTTATCCAGTATATGAAAAAGCTCAAGCTGTGCCAGGGATGCCCTGCTAAAAAGTACCCCAAAATCACATCATCAGTGGTGGCCACAAAAGAAGGTGAAACGTGGAGGCGCAACACCTGCACTGTTTTGAGCCTTAATGCTACATGTGCTCAATGCCGGACCTTGGACAAGCTTTTTTTGCAGCGGACAAAGCAGCAAAAAGACTGCAAGAAAAAGCAAAGGGCTAGCTTAAAGTCGATGCGGCGTAAAGCAATTCGCGCAACCTCAAGGCGAGAAAAAATGAAAGAAGAAGTCGTTTTGATGAAGAGGAAGCTTAGTGCGATTACAGAGGAAACAATTGACAGCACTCTTGGCGTTCTTCCAGCCAGGCAGCAGTTAGCCTTCAAGACGGCTTTAATGGCAGCAAAGGCGAAGTCAAGAAAGGGGAGGCGATATGATGCCGAATGGCTGATGACATGTCTGCTACTGCACATCTCAAGCCCGAAGGCCTACACTTTAATTTCTGACATGCAGCTGCTACCGCTACCATCAAAGGCTCGCCTTCGCCAACTAATAAAGGGCATTCCATGCAAGTATGGCTTTAATCAAGTTGCGTTGAACAGCATCAAGGGCCATTTCTGTGACAAAAGCCACCTAAGACGGCTAGGAGTATTGCTCCTCGATGAGGTCAAATTAAAGCAGGGCATCTCCTTCAATAAGGCCTCATGCAAAATGGACGAATTTGTGGACTATGGTGAAGTTGCAACACCAAATGCAAATCAACTTGCGGACCACGCTTTGGTACTGATGTTCGTGCCACTATTCGAAGACTGGGTGCAACCAGTTGCAAGCTTTGCAACAAAAGGAGCTGCTCCAGGAAAAGTCCTTGCAGAACTCGTAATGAGTACTGTTCTCGAACTTCACAAGAACAATGCGTCAGTGCTGGCTGTGATCAGTGACGGGGCAGGAAACAACAGATCCATGTGGAGCCAGTTTGGAGTATCAGGCAAAATGGATGCACCTCACCATTTCATCGAGCATCCATGGGAGCCATCACAGAACATCTACTTTGTATGTGATGTGCCTCACATCGTCAAGTGCATCAGAAATCACCTAAGGAAACACACTTACGGAATGGTAAAGAAAAAAAAAGCATGTGCAAATGTTCAGTGCAGTTTACCAGTTTGTTTTTGTTGCTTCCAGGCAGGCGACCTTCGCATCAATTTCCGACATTATGTGACCCTGTATGAAACTGAGAAAACTAGGCATGTACGAGTTGTGCCCAAACTGACCGAAGCACATGTTGCCCCTGATAACCTACGCAAAATGAGTGTCAGGCTAGCTACACAGGTAGGTCTTGTTTTTGTAAAAGCATGCTGTTTTTATTTTCTGTTCTCATATGTAAAAAATTGCAATGCTTTCTTTCTTTTTCTACAGCTCTTTAGCCGTGGGACATCTGTTGGAATACGTGTGTACAGGGAAGCAAAAGTCGCCGGCTTGGAAGATTCAGAAGGCACTGAGACTTTTACAAGACTACTGAACGATGTATTTGATGCACTCAACATAAAGCTTCCATCGAGGGGAATCAAGCGCCAATCCAAAGAGATACAGGCAAGCAGCTCAGCTACTCTTCCTGGAGCCTATAGGCTGGCTAGTACATATGCCATCACTTGGCTTCATCGTTTCCTAAATTGTTTGCAATTTTTTCAGATCATGAAGCAGTTTCTAGAAGTCTTGAATGTGACTGAGCGAAATGCGGTCGAGAAGGGCACAAAGCTTTTTGCCTCTCAAATGACAACTGAGTCCCTACGTGTCACGTTGTTGTCGACGCTAGATATCATCAGTTATCTCTTCGACAAGGGAGCAATTTACGTATTGACCGCCAAGCTTAACCAGGACCCTTTGGAGGTAGCACAACGACATTATTTCACATTAAATTTACAATTCGGAGACATAATGCACTTTTACTCAAACGCTTGTGATTTCTCTTTCAGCGGCATTTTGGCCTCGCACGTTCATTTGGAGGTGATGAGTCGCACCCTACCATCGTGAATTTCTCACAGATATTTCGCCTATTGAGCCTGTACACGCCCATCAAGACAGCACTACGTGGAAGCGTTCAAGGCGAACCGAATGCTGTACTTGTTAGTGTGGAGGACACATTAAAAACAGCTGGAGAGGCTCATCGATCAAGCAAAGCTAGCTTACGCAATGAGATTGAGGCTAGGCTATTGGAAACGACAGCATTTCCATGTGTTACTCCTGACCAAATCAGTGATGAGCACAGCTACTTCAGAGGTTCACCAGAGGACAGTGTTGTGTATTACTTGTCTGGTTATGTTGTACACAAAGTGAGCAAGCGTACAGCGTGCCAGTTGTGCCTGCATGACATTAGTTCAGCAGCTCCTGTCGTCGGTTCTGACGCATACTTGACCATATATCGGAGCTTCAAGGATGGCAGCCTGAGGCACCCCAGCATCAAGATGCTACACTTCGTGAGAGTTGTCAATGAATCAGTTTCACTTTCTCTTGATGAGGAAGGTCTCTGCGGGGACTTGTTTTGGAAGGTCCTGGACGACCTGGACGAGTGCAATCTAACGCGGCTGGGTTGCGATCAGCACAAGCCCACGTTCACGTGTCAAGTGTTGTATTTTTTCATTGTCACGCGGATGCATTTTTATGCGAGGGATGTGAACCGCCGCCTTCAAATTCGCGAGAAAGTCGCCATCGCCAGCAAAAAAGCTCGTCTATTGTGAAACTGTTCAACAGTTGCATTGTGTGTGCGTTCTTTGTGCCTCGCAATAAGCGCTTCTTGCGCCACTGAGAAAATAAAGTTTCCTTGCTTTGCTTATTTTTCGTTTTCAGTGACGATTGTACGCAGAGTGGCGGTGATACTTTTGGTGCAGCTTCGCCGCTGCTGATTTTACCTGTTCATTCCGCTCATGTATAGCCTCGCCCCAACGTCTGAAGAGGTTTCTAATGGCTGTAAAAATCTGAGGCGCATTGCATGACACAATTACAAGGCAAAGAATGCCATAATTTAAGACAAACGCCCGAGACTGGGGAAAAGACGAAGGACAACACAACACAGAGACTCACCAGAGTTGAGACTCTGCGGGTTCTGTTCTTCTCCGTCTTTTCCCCAGTCTCTCAGGTTTGTCTAAAATTATGTTAAACCTTCACCAGCTCGTTTGCGCCCTAATGTTTTGTTCATAAAAAATGCAATTTGCTGCACAAACCGGCAGCGCGTCGCGGTACGCAGCGCAGGGCACCGGGCTAACGGTGGCCGCTTCGCCATCTGGCGAGCGGAAACGAAAATGGGCCACGCATCGACGGCCGCCGCGGGTTGAGTTTGACAACTGAAGTGATCTAGTAACGTTGGTATTTCCTAAGATACGTTAAACATTTTGCATGAGTATTGCTTTGTGTCCCAAAAACACTATTTTTATATTGAATGTGTCCTAAAAATACACAAACATTTTTTTAAAGTACCTAAAAGGGTTAATAAAAATAAAAACGAAAGGAAAACTTTAGTGTTGCTAGAAGTGCTAGGAATCGTCGGCGGCGTCTGTGCACACTGGGCAATTTGCCCCGCCAGCGAGCTGCTGAGCGCGAAGGAAAAAACGGTCGTGAGAGAAAAGGTAAGTATTAAGGATATTTCTTTGTTTCCTTTTGTGCTTGCTGCATTACCATGTGGGGATTTCGCATTATTAGGTCTGCTGAGACACTTGTAGCTTTATTTTCAGTGAACGATTCGAGCCTGAATGTATAGCTTTACAGAAGAAAAATTTCCGGGCGGCTATCAGTTCGAAAGTCTTTGTTACCCAGCATTGCTAGCCGGCAAGCATATTCTAGAGTTGTCATTTGGACACCAGTTTGAGTTGTCTTCACCACTTGTGGGGTCTCTCTGTAATAATCGCCGCGCGATCGGCATGTGCTTCGCTCGTCTCCCAGGGAGTGACACAATACAACGAGAAGATTGCGAATCAGTTTACTATACTTCCCAGTTGTCCGTCTTTGAGAGCCGGCACTGCGGCCCGCCGAGCCGGGTTGTCGCCCGTCATTCAGAGCTCGCAGTCGCTGTCCGTGTCCAGGCCTGCGGATCGTCCTCCCCACGCCAGCGCTGCGTAGGCAAGCTGTTCCGGGCTATCAGAGCCAGAGTCTCGCTGCGGAACCACTCCGGGATCGTCATGACTTAGGTCGGTGTGGCCAGGGCTCGCCGTTTCCGCCGGTCCTGATCTGAACCTCGCTGGCGGAACACTCCAGGAGTCGCCATGAGCCAGACCAGCCAGAACGGCTCCATCGTTCCTGCGCGGCCCCAGCCTGGTGCGGCACGCACTTCCTGTTTCCTCGCGCTCGCCCCCGGCTAGAAAATGTGAGTAATTAGAAACATACTCTGCGTGCTAGAGAACAGTATGCACGTTACAATGGCTGTACCGTGATATGCAAGCCTGGTGTGAAAAGGTGACAGGCAACAAGGTGCACATTTGAGAATGATATTTACGCTTCACTTGAGCTTTTTCTAAAGTAAAACTTACGCATCCTGTTTTCTGCATGCCGTCACATTTGTTACCAGATTCAGCGTTAAATTTTGTTGCCGAAACAAACAAAGCTTTATGTGCTGCGAAAATTTACTATTTGAGAACTCGCAGGTTTGGAAGGTTTTGGGAACGACCACGCGTGTGCCGAACGGCTATGCGCACATACAACTACGACTGCCGGGACGGGCCTTTCGCTTCTTGAAGGCCTGATCGCCTGATTCTGGACGTCACAGCGAAGCAACCATCGGCCCAATTGTTCCTATTGTATTTCCCTATGTGGTGTCTATAGTCTGTTGCAACCTAAGAACGAAGGGCGAGGGTAAGACGGGCCGGGGAGGAGGAAGCAGGCGGAACGCTAAAGAGAGAAGGTTTTCCCCTCTCTTCTCCAGCGTTCCGTCTGCTTCCTCCTCCCCGACCCGTCTTACCCTCGCCCTTCGTTCTTAGGTTGCAACGGACTATAGTGACTCGTAGAACAACTTGTATAAAATTGTTATTTTGCTGAGTAGTCTGCAAAACAAGTTCGTCAGACCACTTTCCAAGCCTGCACATCTATTTTCGTTCACTTCAACAGCAACAATTACTGTAGAATTTACTTACCTGATGCATCACACTGCAGTGATCCACTTCTGTTGCCGTGTCACTTCCGAAGATCTCGAGGGGAAGCGGTATAGTTTGACGCTTGAGTCGCCTTCGTGACTGTGACAGTCTTTCACGCAGCAGTAGCGACATTTATTTTTTGGGGGAACCCTATCGAACCCCAGCGGGTTCCTGTGGCATCTCACCTACTCCTATAGGAGTAGGCAAGATGCTACAGAAACCCGCTGGGTTCATGGAGACGTGAAGCCGGGACTTACTTTTAAGAAGAACGGTTCCCAAAAAGGCTGACGCCGATCCAAAATGCCACATTCACACTTGGTTTCTAAATGCACCCGCCTGCAGTCCTTGCGATCCGGGCTGTCCTGGCCTACCCAGTCTTTTATTTTGCAGCCGCTAGATGGCGCAATACGTAGTGACAAATTGCATTGCCGGTTAATATTTGGGTCACTTGAAGTGAGGGGAGTGGGTGGAGTGGAATGGGGGGGAGAGATTTGTATTATCGAGATCCTGCTGAGTCGTTGCCCAAGACGCCTCCGACTGTACGTTGCAAATCTTAATTTGTTTTTCATCTGTATAAAAGCAGATATTAATTTACTGACAGGATGACAGTGCTGGTGGGCCCAAATCTAATTATGTATTTGCAATCTGAACTGCTGATAATGTAGTTGCAGGTAGTGACAATCTCAATTTAGTGGAGCAAGTCAATTGATTGTTCAGGAGAGGCTCTGCCCAGTACTGTTATTCACATGCTTCAGGCCCTTCTACCGTTAAGAAAATAGTGTTTCACCCTCTTTGCACACAGGAGCAGAGGGATCAAAAGTCGCTTTTTTAGGGGCAGGACAACACTGTCATACTACTATAGCCAGACTTTTAACTCAACAAAGGTTGATGACAGAACAGGAAGACATCATTTCATGACTTCTTTATGCAGCGTAGCACGATACAGTCATTGCTTACCTGACGGGCGAGTAGTTGTAATAACGAGAGTTGGTAAGGTTGCCAGTATCTTACATGAATAAATACTATCTTAAAGGCGTGATTTCAAAAGGTAGTGTTCATTTATTTAGTGCATAAAGCAGCCTGGCTGTGGCAACATCATAAGCAACAATACCACCTTAATGGTAGTGACCACAGCCCTTGTGTCACCTTACTAAAAGTACCGCAAGAAAGAGCTGACGTTACCTCTACAGGTTTGCATCGTCATAAATCAAGTTATAGCGATTTGCTAATGGTCTGAAAATCCTAAAACAAGTGAAAGTGATTTACTGGTGGAGTGAAATTACGAAACATTTTGAGGGCATGCATTGCTGAAATCTCACCTTATTAGCAACTGTAGCATACATTTTGTTTGGGAATATGCATGCTTCCTGCTATTACTACAACAAAGAAATGGGGTTCAATGTTTTGACTAACGTAGCTCCTGAGCATAGGGCTAGATTGACGTTGTGAAGGAGTATTGTGCTTTATTTATACTGCATTGCACATCATTTTGAATATGTTGTGCGGCTATCTTTTTCTTTATTACAGCTACAGTATGTCCTAGCGTATAAACAAATCAAGATTTTGATGTTAACTCGTCGCTCTAACCTTTAATTTGCTATCCTAGGTGCTGCAGTGGCTGCTCCACTTGGTGAGGCCGTGGCCTCCTCTTGGCCACCTCTCTTTGCTGTCCAAGATGGTGAGGTACGTATATGGGCCTACAAGACATTTTGTCTATTGTTTTCACTTCATTGACTTGTTCAGGACAACAGACTAATGGCAGAAAAAACAAGGACACAAACAGGCAGGCACACAAAAAGGCCAACACAGGTACTGACTTAAAGGTGCACTAAAGATGTTTCTCAGATTGTCTGTTCTTGGTGATAACTCATTCGACAGGCTCTAAGCATCCTAAATATCCAAAAAATTATGCTCGTTCCATTCCTATTTTCCTTCTAAAAATAAAAATAAAAGAACATACTTAAGTCTTGCCATAGGACGAGCAGGTGAACTATCTTTGAAAAAGTGTACATGCGGATGACGGTGACATCAGTGCTATCTGATAGTTGTGTCCCACAAATTACAGTTTAGCAGTGCCAATAATACCTATCCAGAGGTTAGCTGATACATCAACCGTGGCAATATTTGATTTACTTTATGTCCTTCCTTCATGTTAGTCAGATCAAAACCTAGGTTGCACTGTTCTGACTTTTTCCCATCTCACTGAGGTATATCATAAAGAGCAGGGGAGACAATGGCCAAACCTGTCTGAGATATCTTTTTATTGCTGCTGGTCTTGTAGTTTCGGCTTCCCATGTTATAATCACCCCTATTCTCCGTATAAACCCATTCTAGAAACTTAACCGTGGTTCCCTCTCGCCCATATCCCTTCAATTGGTTCCAGAGTTTTTCCTGATTCACATTGTCATATGCCCCTTTGATGTTTAAAAATGCTACCCATAATGGCCTTTGACTTGTCATTGCTATCTCTATGCACTGAGTGATTATGAATACATTTTCATCCAATCGTCTACCTTTCCTGAAACCATTTAAGCTCCCCCAGAATCTGTTTTCTCTTTGCCCATTCTTCCATTCTTCTTTTTACAATTTGCATAGCTAATCTGTATATTTCTGAAGTTACTGTGATTGGTCGGTATGATTTGACACTGTCTTTTTCTCCCTTGCCCTTATATAATAATCTCATCCTGCTCAATTTCCAGTCCACTGGGTACCTCCCTCCCATAAGTATCTGGTCAATCACCTGCCTTAGTTTTAATTTGCTTGTTTTGCCTAGAACTTTTATCAATCTCATTGGTATGCCGTCTGGACCTGTTTCAGTGCCAGCCAGAACCTTTCCTTCTACTTTTTTTCCATTCCTCTGTGGTCCTTTCCTCTTCCTCACTATGATCCTCCGCGTGTGTTGTGTAGACGCTACCATTCCCTACGACCTGATTTGATTCTAACTCCGAAAATACTGCTTCCATTTTATGTCTAATGTATTCTCCTGCCTCATCCCCTTCTACCTCTGTCCCTTCCTGTGTTGTTAGTGCCTGCTGGTACGCCTCGGTCATTTTCCCCTGTGCACTTATGCGTTCCCAGAATCTTTTTGCCGCATTCCTATCCTTTTGGCTTATCTCTATCA
Source organism: Ixodes scapularis (assembly GCF_016920785.2). Classification (NCBI taxonomy): domain Eukaryota; kingdom Metazoa; phylum Arthropoda; class Arachnida; order Ixodida; family Ixodidae; genus Ixodes; species Ixodes scapularis. The sequence continues at coordinate 104,081,093 of NW_024609880.1, read as the reverse complement.
TCCACTGGACCCCTGCTCTCCCAATTTTGGCCTGTATTAATGCTAATGTCTCCTGCTTTCTTTCCTGAAATTCCTCCCATTTTGTCGCTACTTCGGCTAGTGTGGCCCCCTTTTTCTTTGCCCATCTGTGTTCTTTAGATGCCGCTTGGCGTCTCGATATTGCTGCCTTAACCTCTTTATCCCACCACCTTTTGGGCTTGCGTTTTAGTTTTCTTCATCCTTGTTTGATTCAATATTTCTCTAACTCTCTTTTGAAAACACTTAGTCTTCATATGTCCATTCTCTTTCCGGTTCCTTGGATACAATGTTCTCGATCTGCTTAGACGCCTCTTGTAACTGTTTAACATTTAAGTTATTCCTACCCTCTTGTTTTTGATTTTGCATTTCTGGTTTTATTGTGCCAAATCTGATTTTGATTCTCTTATGATCGCTCCCCACACCTTAGACCTACATACCTCCTAATCTGTTGTATATTTTACGCGACATTAAACAGTAGTCAATAGTCGAGTGCGAGTTCTTTCTTTCCCGTGCTATTTTTCCATCACATTTCACCTGAGCGTTAACCCATTAACATTAACCCATCACCTTTGCAGAACGTCCTCCCTGTTGTATCTGTATGTCCATCTAAGTCTTCCATATATACCTTCACGTCCCCCAAGATAAATATTTCCTTGCTAGTGCCAATTTCCCTAACGTCTCCTGATATACATGTCAAGTGTTCTGCATTTTCCTCCCCTGCATCACCGCCTGTTTTTAGATAAACAAAACCCAGGGTTGTGTCCAAACGCCCAATATTGCCTTACCCACATGTGTTCCCTGCAGCCCTCTCGTTCCCTTTCCCATTCCTGAACCTTAACTAACACCCCTAATCCCCCTCCCTTGTGTTCCCCATTGGCCCGGTTGCATCCCATCCAATGATATCCCGGTATGTATGGTGGTTCTTCCATATCCTTCAGATATGTTTCTGCTAATCCATACACTGCAAAGTTGTCGCTTTCTAATCGCTCCTCAATCTCCTCCCACTTTATTCTGTTCCTGCCCTCCTGCGTGTTTATGAACGCTGTTTCTTTTTCCTAGTCCTGCAAGGCTTCCTCTCACCCTGCCAAACCCTCCCCCTGTATCTACATTTTGGCCATCATTTACACCGGCGCCCTCAGGGCTCCGGGGCTCCGCAAAAAATGTATGATGTGGCATCCAATCCTTTCGCCTACCGTGCTCCCAGTGGTTCCACTGTAGTGGATGCCCATTGTAAAAGGGTCGGAGCGAGCTTCGTGCACCGCCCTGTTTACTTTCATTACTCCATACTCAAATCGTCGGCTCAACCCCCTTATCACCCGGTTAGCTTCCACCACCCGCTTCTCTATTTGCAAAGACTGTCCCCAGACCTCTGGGACGGTGCATATTTGCACATGCACAGTCTCAGAGACGTCCCTCAGCTTACGTAACCCCAGCTCTGTCTGCCTGGCGAGGTTCTGGCTCCGTCCCTTTAACACATCATTTAGTCCTGCGTGTACAAACACTAGCTTCTCTCCTTCCCTGTTTTTCCACACCTCCACCTTCGCTTTGGCCATAGCATCTACCATGCACTTTCCTGACTGAGCCATACGGTTACCCTCCCATTCCCTTTCACCCTGTCCAGCAGCCCTTCCTTAACCCTTGTTATGTTTGAGTCTTTTACCACCAGCACCCTCTTAACCCCCGACTGCCTGTCTTCACCCCCTCCAGCTCTCTGTGCTTTTTGTGCCTCAAGTTCTGCTGCCTTTCTCAAGCCCTGCTGTACTGCAGTACTATACAGCTGTGCAGGCTCCTTTCCTACAGAGTCAATCACCTCGTCACTATTTAACTGGCCCCCTTTGTCTGCCCCCCCCCCATCGCCGTCTTCTCTGCCACCTCACCTTTTTTCTTATTAACTACTCTTGTCAGTTGCTGCACCATCTCCTCATACTTCTTCTTATGCTCTTCCAACTCCGCCTTCCACTCTTCCCCTAAGCTCCCCTACCTGTCACTCAACCTCGGCTCTCTGTTCCTGTTATCGTCTCAGCTCTTCTGCCACACTCCCTACCTTACTTTCCCATTCCCTGGTCATCTCCACCACATCCGCTTCGGCCCTCTTATTCATATCTCCGACCTGCGCCTCGAGCTGAACCCGCTTCTCCCGCTCTACCCGTATCTCCCACTTCGACTCCTGAACCGTATCCGCCCATTCCCTTCCTATTCTCCCAAAACCAAGTTCTACCTTCTCGCAACTCCGACAGGTAAAGTTGCTCTCTTTGGCTTCTCTTACAGTTTTGAGCTCCAACTCCATCATGCAGCACCAACGGCCACTCTTCAGATTCTACATCGGGTCCCCCTTTTACATTAGCCTGCGCATTTTTCTTCCTTCGCATATTCACCGTTGCCTACGGACACACAGCGCGACCCCATGAAAAATATCGCACCAAAACCAAAAAAGCCTGGGCAACGTCTCTGCCCACAAAACCAACTAGCCCGCCAAAAGTTTCAAACGTACAGGTGGTTTGGTCTTGTGACCCTACCTAAAAAGCCTGCTGTAACCCAACTATCCTATCGCTACTTTAAAAACTGCTTTCTGCTACCTCATTAAACCACCAGAGTTAGAGCAAAAATGCTTTACAGCAGGGTGGTAAACCTGGAGGATCAACCCCAATGGGGTGTGCCCGCGCAACACCACCAATGAAGCAGATCCAACAAGCAAGCCTATCCTATCGCTACTTTAAAAAGTGCTTTCTAGTACCCATAAACACACTCGCAACTAAACTAAATACACCAAATATTGCTTAGCTTCGCAGGAGCTCTGGAAAACACGTCCTCTTTGTCAGCTGATAAGCAGCTGACTGGTGAGACATATTGATGCCTATTTCGGAACACAGAAAGGGAAGGTAGTGAGCTTTGGTAATAGCACACTCATTCGTGTTTTCTTTTTCATGTCTTGTCATAAAGTGGAGCCAAAGGTTTTTTTGTTTTTTTTTTCACATTGCTCGGCTGCCCGAGGTTGCAAATATTTGTACAAAACATGGGAGTGCACAGCAGTATACTTCCTTCATACTTGGCGATGTCGAATTTAAAAATTGTCAAATGGTTCATTAAGGTCAAGCTTTCATGAAACAATTTTTTTATATCATTATTAGTATTTGAAGTGTACAGCAATAATGGACCTCCTTTCTTAATGCATATTCCAAAGCTGAAATTACTTCTCTTAAAGGGGCGCTCGGGAGCTTTCTAAGACGGCCTATTTATGGCCGTAACACATTCTATGTGCTCTAAGCATCCCAAATATTTAAGTTTAAATCATGTGCAGCTTAGTTCACTAATAAAAATGTGATAAAAGATAGTGAATCTCAGACATGCAAATGGCGGCACTGAACCCGGCCGAATGTAGGTGAGGAACGAACGGGGCTCATCAGACAATCACAAGCGATAGCTTCACGTCCGGACAAGCAGCCAACCAGCCCTGCTCGTCTGCACAAGAGGCCCTTGCTTGCAATCGACTGACAAGTGTCTTTCGCCGTTCCACCCTATTCGCCTTGATTCGGTTCAACCGCATTCGCTATCTTTGATCACAGTTTTTAACAGTGAAATAGGCCACACATGATTGTAAGTTTTGGACTTGTGGGATGTTAGAGCACATAGGTTGAGTTTGGGACATAAATAGGCCATCCTGGAATACTAGAGACTGCCCCTTTAATTTATTTCATTTTTTTATATATATCTACAGTTCAGCATTTCAGTGAAACAAAGCAGGAACATGATTGCAGATGAAAGTGGAGAGTCCATTTGTGTTGCCTGTATTTCTCCACTTTTTGTGCATTTTCTTGACAGTGCTACTCACTGCAGATTCATCTTGGACCTGGCATCAAAATGCGAGAGGCAGCATTTACACACGCTGTGGAAAAGGCTGCCACTCCTGGCCGCTCTCTCAGAATGGTCAGCCAATCACTGTGGGAGCCTGCGGAGCTCTTGAACAAGGGTGTGTCAGGGCAAGCCTGCAGGCATCTCCTCTAGGAGGGTGTGGTGGGAAAACAGCCCCTACCACACCAGGTGGGTATTTCTGATCAACCTGGAAGGGCACAGCACCTGTTGTAACTGCTGTGCTTAGCTCTGAACAAAAAAAAAATTTGGTTATGGGAATATTTATACAGCGTGTAGTTGGTCTGCCATTAAAGTTGCGACGAGTCATACGCTGTAGATGAGCAGCGTGTGACTCGTCGCAACTTTAATGGCAGACATAATGTTTGTATAGTGTGAGTTATGATTTACTATGATTTGAGATTTTTATGAACCTATTGTTGATTTTGCCTTGTGCAGCACACATGTACAGTGAGAGGCACTAAGAGGTCAGACAAGGTGAATGTGGACAGAGAAGGAGAAATGCCACTTGGTGTGCAGTGCTTTCTTTGCTCACTGGGAGCGAGGCCACGATGTTTGATCTGCAGTCAAACCTGATATTATCGAGCCCGGTTAATTTAAGGGCACATGGTGAGGTAAAATTGAAAAAAAAAAATCGATTTTAGTTTTTTTCGCAATTTGGAAAGTTTAGCTCTTTCTGCACATTTTCCATTGTCCCAGTGTTTTTGGAAAGCTATATTTCGGGCTGAAAATCACTTCTTCCGAAAGCAAGTAGCAGGTGACTACGCCTCCTTTTGGGATACACTCCCTGTTTATCGATGAATTCTCCAACAAAACAAAATCAACACAAGACCTAAAAGCTTGTCCAGTAACAGATAATCTAAAAAAATTATTTTGAAACTATTGCATAGCTTTTTTTCAACCAAGACAATCACGAGACGCTGTGCACGTTTTTCCCAGGTGTGTAACGTGTGTACATTCAAGTGTTTGTGTTTTCATAACGACAAAATGGCGCCATTGAATGCTGTTGCTTTATTCAATGGTGGCAGCATTGCACAAGCCAATGTTTTGAAGTTTTGTGGATGGAACCCTGTTTGGAAAGCCGTCAAGTGGCTGAGGGAAGTTGACATCACTCTAATATACTTTACGGACCAAGCGACATGGCAGCTCACAAAGGAGGCCCGGCAAGCAATGCGATAAGCCTAAAGGCAAAGATATGACTTTAGCAATGCCTTTCAAGCTGGCGGCTATTGAAAAAATGACTAAGGCTGTTGGTGCCAATAGAAATTCGTTATTCACCAGTTTTTTTCCTTTAAACTCAATTATCTCAAAACAGTGTTTTTTAGTACATAGGTACCATTTTTTCCTTAACCTGAGATTATAGAGGGTTGATTTTTTATTCCTACACATACATGGATGTTCAAAGATACTGAACTAAAATTAAAAATGTGCACCTAGCAGTTTTTGAGTTATAAAGTTTTTAATAGATGAAAAAAACTAAAATTTCAGTACTAGAATAAAAAAAATATTTAAAAAAACTTATTTTAGATTGGTTCAAATAATTCTAGTTCAGTGGATAAAACACAATGTTTCGAACAAAATGATATATGCATGACAGAAATACTCCTAATAGTCACCGAGAAAACTGTTCCTCAACATGGCCTCAAATGCATGGGGAGTATAGGACTTACCTTGTGCCCTTAAACTATTTGTAAATGGACCGGTAGCTGCAATACAAATGCATAGCGAAAAATGCAATTACATCGAACGAAAATTGCAGCGTCTCTCCATGGACCGATCTGCCAAGAGCGCTGTTTAGCTCTGCAAGCTGGCTTTCCCCCTGCTTGAGAATCAATTTTGGGGGAGAGCCAGCTTGCAGAGAAAGCTGGCTTTTTTTCTTTTGAGCAGCCGTGTCGGCCGCCCAGGAGTAAAAAAAAGTCTTGTGGGGGGAGAGGGTGAGCCGGTAAACGAAGAAGCGGCCACTATATAACTGCTGTCGGCGTCCCTCATAATGTACAGATGCCCCTTTGAGCGTGGACAACTTTTCAAAATGTGGCGTGCTTGTTCGTTGTCAAATTCATTAAAACTTCTATAGAGAATTGCCCGCTATATCAAAGTGGTAGACGGTTTTTTGAGAGTTTGATATAGTCAGGTTTGACTGTATTATGTTGCCCACAGGTAGGCGAAATCAGATAGAACATGGGAGGCCGGGCCGAGTGATAAATTGACTGATTATCAGGCTTGGCACGACATAACCTCTTGTTCGCTGTTGTAGTTGGGATTTTATTATTTTAAGGTTTTTTTTATGAATAACTGCTCGTGTATTTCTTTTTATGCACTGCAGGTTTTATCATGCAATACCGACTTGCCGAAGCCATCATCTTAGCCATCCAGATGTGCTGGCAAAAGTGGCATGGAAGAAAAGAGCCATGGACAGCCCAGTCTGCATGAGAATGTTTGCGAGTGGTGCATGTTGGGAAAAAATAAAATAGTAAGTTCCATTCTCTTTGTAGTTTTGTTTCATGGCAGAATGAACACCTAAACCTGCAAAATATTAGCAGTCTTTTTGCACAATTTGCTAGCTGTTGTCATCAGCAGTCCTTTCTGCATCTAAATTATATCGTGTATGCATGACCAGGTCATCCCAGAAGACACTAGGTCGGCCGGATCACATCAGAACACGTCAGGATACTAGAACACGTCAGCACACTAGAACACGTCAGCACACTAGAACACGTCAGGATACTAGAACACGTCAGCACACTAGAACACACCAGGGCACCAGAACACGCCAAGACCCGTGTCTGAATTTCCGCTCTGATGTAAACGTCAGAAACACACCAGACCCGGGCTGGTGGATTTTTCAATAGGGTTAGAGAGAGTAAAGCGAATTCCCTGTTTAGAAACAGGGACAACCTTGCCAATTTTCTAGCCTGATGGAAGGCGGCTTTCAGATAAGGACTTATTATATATGAGTGACAAAATTCACTATAGGTAATGCTGGTGTTTTTGAGAATGTTTGAATTTATATTGTAAGGACCAGCTGACAATGAGAGTTTTAATTTTTCTATTAGGTTTTCGATACTGGCAGTGTCTATACTGATTTGGGGCATTCGCTCGTAAAGCTCTTCGGTGAGAGTAGGAACAGTGGCTAAGCACTCTACAGTGAAAATTGAGGGCAAATTGGTCGTGTAGTACATTAGGGTACTCGCTGTCACAGATGAGGCGGCTATTTTCATGGGTAAGATGTACAATAGGGTTATTAGTTTGTGGGGATACTAAGTTCCAGAACTTCCTTGGGTTAGTCCGCTGGATGGTCGGTAAGTCGTGGAAGAATAATTTATTTTTGGATAGCTTTAGACTCCCAGTCTACTCTCCGAGGCAAGAATTGTAAGTCTACTAAACTTCAGTCGTGTCGACACGTTTTGCCTTCGGAAAGAGTTTCTTTTTATATTTCACAATGAAAGCCAAGATTTTGTCAACCATGGGTTAGTCGAATCCGTACGAATACGGATTGTAGGGACAAATATTTTCACAAGGTCATTCAATTTTGTTTTAAATAGCACCCAGTTCTCCTCCGCCTATCTGAGGTAAAATTATCAAAGTAAGAGTAAAATAAAAGTTGTCAACTCGCGGTTTATTGATTTATAAACTGACTTATCATAATCATGAATCATCTTAAACATAGAATGATTTATAATAAGCTGCAGTGACAATGGGATATACAGTAACCTGTGGTCGCTTAACCCTTCACAGTATGGAATATATTTGACGAGCTGGTGACGTGGTCAGTATCAAGTCTAGGATATTATCTGCACGGGTTGGGTAATCAACTAACTGTGGAGTTTAAAATGAGACAGGTTTCCAGGAATTGTTTAGATGCTGCTGGACCACCAAAGGATAAATTTGACCAGTCAGAGAAAGGAAAACTAAAATAAGTATTTTTACCCATACTTCATGCCATAGAACTTCATGTTCCCTTTAACTTCTGACAGTGGGCTATGTGATGAGAATGATAATTTCAGGAATACATACAAACTATATTTTAGTGGCACTACTTATCGTTTTATTATTAGATTGATATAAACGAAACACTGTTTAACTATCTTTCCACAGGAGGAAGTACAACCACATTAACCGTTCTGTTTGCGGACCCAAAGGACAAATGTTTTATACTAGAAATAACTGGAATGACCTTAAGTAAGTGAATGTAGTATTTTAGAGTATTATTCTTGGGTTGCGAAATAAATATCACACGAATTGAAGGGGTACAGCCTTTAATTCAAGGTTGGATTTTCATCTGTTCCAATAAATCAAATACCGGTCATATATCAGTTGTGACTTTAATTTATTTGGCACGACTGCCTCAAAAAGCGTCCTATAATGATGTTTTAGAGAAACGAGACACGGGACTTTGGCTTGACGCCAATATATCAATAACTACAGCACATTTTGTTTTAAATATCAGTCATGCTCTTGTTATGTTAATAAACACAGCGCTTGCTTATGTCGGAATTTAGCAGCCGAGGAAAACAACCACCCTATATTCTGCAATATCTAATTCCGAGCTATTGAAAATATTAACGCCTGTGCCTTGGTGTAATGGCACAAGCCGGCATTTATTATCATTTTTTTTTATTTGGTACCTCCGTGGGCATTACAGTAGGGGGGACGAAATAAATTTACAAAAGGAAACGCACAGCAGAACAACAGCAAATAACAAGGCAAGCAGGAGAAACATTACAATATATACTGCAATAACATGAGAAAATGAATAACAGCGAAATAGCCAAGTCAAATAGGAGAAACATGCCAATATATACTGCAATAATATGAGAAATTGATTAACAGCATACAGAAGTCAAACAAACAAAAATCATCGAACTGACTACAATAACAAAATTTTATCAAAAAATGATTGTACATTAGGAAGCTCTACCAGTGAATCGGGCCGCACGTTCCAGTCATTACCTGCCCCAGAAAAAAATGATAATTTAGAACGTCGCTCCGTGTGCGAAATTCTCCGATATTTTTTTTGTTTACTAGTTCTAAGAGAAACGTAATGAGGTTCCAATAAGCATCTCGACTTATCTATACCTATGCTACCGTGAGAAAGAGTATACATAAACTTGAGACGGAGGCACTTTCGTCTTAGTCGTAAATGTTTCCATCCGAGTTGGAGCTTTAACTGAGACACTATCATGAAAATTATAGCTATTTAGCACAAATCTTGCCGCCTGATTCTGAATTCTTTCAATTTGATTTAAAGATTTTTGCGTGTGCAGGTCCCAAAGAATACAAGCATAGTCCAGGATTGGAAGGACGTAATAAAAGGAGAGGGTTTCTTTCAAATGAGCTGACACTTTTCTGAAATTGCAATGTGAAAAATGGAGCATGCCGCTGGCCTTAGAGCATAATTACTTTACATGATCATCCCATCTTAAATCAGCGGTTAGGCGTACCCCGAGATATACTGCCTCAGTGCTAAGTTGCAAAGAAATATGGTTTAGTTCAAAAACGGCAGAGACAATTTTACGTTTTCTAGCGAATCGAACGTGGAAACATTTTTGAATACATTAAGGAACATATTCCACTGGTCACACCACTGTGTGATCTTATTTAAATCACCCAGTAGGGCCTGAACGTCGTTGTCGTCGGTCACTTCTTTGTATAAAACGCAATCGTCAACATACAACCTTATATTCGATGAAATTCCGTGAGTGATATCATTTATGAAAATTAGAAAAAGCAGAAAGGTGGGGGACTAAAACAGAGCCTTGTGGTGCACCTGTTATTACATCTACATATGATGAATGAAATCCATTCAGGATTACGCACTGTTTCCTAGCATTAAGATAATTTGCTATCCATTGCAAAACTTTTACATCGATGTTTAGGCTACGTAATTTACGAAGAAAAAGTGAGTGATTAACCACGTCAAAAGCTTTCTTGAAATTTAGAAAAAATACAATCAGTTTCGCAGCATCTATCAAATGCACAAGCAAGGTCGTGATAAAATTCTAGAAGCTGAGTGTTACATGATAACCCTGTGCGGAAGACGTGTTGAGCTGAGGAAAAGAGACTTGATACTTAATGACTAATAAGGTTAGAATAAATTATAAGTTCCATTATCTTACAACATTCACTAGTCAGGAAAATTGCCCAATAGATTTCGACACAATGTCTTTTACCGTTCTTGTGTATTGGGACTACATTACCAAGCTTCCAATTATCAGTTATACATATACTCTCTAGCGACTTCGTAAATATTATTAATAAGTATGATGCTATAATATCGCCGCAAGACTTCAATACGATATCTGAAATTCCATCCATCCCAGGTGCTTTTCCTAGTTTAAATTGCCTACTGATTTTCTTATGCCATTGTGATCGAACGCGAGTTCATCCATTTTACCGCAAACTTTATCAACCGTCGGCGGTAGTGATGAAGGTGCGAAAGTTGAAAACACAGATTTGAATTATTTATTAACAGCGGCTGTCTACCTTGACGCTATCGTCTGCCGCAAAATTATCATCAACCAGAAGATACGGGACACCAGCCACATTGTTTCGTTGCGATTTTACATACTTCCAATGTTCTTTGGGACTGCCCTTAAGTGTGCTATCAAGTGAGAGAACATATTCTGATTCAGCTTTTTTATTTTTACTTTGAGATCTTTTGAGATCTTTTTGAAGATTTTTAAGCTTTCCCAAGATCAGTGAATCATTACTTTTTTATATCGCGAAAAAACACGTTTATTCTTATGTATCAAGCGTCTGATTTCTGAATTCATCCATGGCTCATCTTGTTTGCGCTTCGCGCTGACCATCTTTGTTGGAACATAAATGTCTACCAATTCTTGTATTTTATTTTTAAAGATTTCCATAAGGTATTCACATCAGTTGACACACTGTACACCTCAAAATTAGACAAAGCATTCACAAGGTTAAAACCTAAACTATCATAATCCTCTCTATTGAACATGTACGACTTTTCAGGTGGGTTTCTATATCTAGGCACATTCAAACATTTCATAGTCGCTACTACTGCCTCATGATCACTTGTTCCTGGAACTACTGAAACGGAGGTGATCGAGGGAAACCTATTACAAAGAAGAATATCCAAAACACTTGCACGGCTAACGCGAAGTCTTGTGGGTTCTGTAACAAACTGGTACAAATAGAATTCATTAATAAAGAATTCATTAATAATGTCCTAAAATGTTGCGTAGGGCGAGGATGAATTTTCAATCATGAGGCGGTGATCTAGCCAAGTCACATCCGGTAGATTAAAATCACGACCCAAGACTACATGACCCGGCGCAACAACAGAAAGTGCATTACACAATGAAAGAAGCGGTTGAGCAGTGCTCGATGGAGGCCTATAAAAAGAACCAACAGTTAAGTACACTCTAAAAAAAGGGTATCACGTTACACCCTTTTGTCCCATATAATTCACCCCCAAACTTCAGTTCGAGGTACAACACCCTACAGCCGGCCCCAAAGTTTACTGAGCTCGATAATGGTGCGATATAACTTGTTTAATAGCTAAAGTACGTACCTATCATAGATCACAGAAAGAAAACACTGAGGTTTTGCAGTCGGGCCAAGAAAACCCAATGATTTTTTTTTTGTAATCAGTAACACGTACATTAGCTACTTTAATAAGTTGTACCACACGGCGATCAAGCCAGTATTAAAATTGGGTGACGTCTGTTCAACTATAGCGTGCTGTGCGTCGAATTGAAGTTTTGGGGTGTATTCTATGGGACAAAGGGTGTAATAATTCACATTTTTCTCTGAGAGTGTATTCACCTTGGAAGAGGGAAATCTTATACCACACAATTTCAAAAGTTACGCCGGTAATATCTACAGGAATGTTGTGTACGCTTTGATGAACGAGCAAAAATACATCGCCACCGCCGTGATTATCTCTGCCATTACGGTAGACAACAAAGTTCGGAGGGAAAACTTCAGTGTTAAGAACTGGCGGGTTCAGCCATGACTCAGTTCTGATAACAACATCTGGAGTGGTAACTAATATAAGACTAGCAACGTCATCTGATTTATTTCGAATGCTTCGTCAGTTTATTATATAGAATGCAATGGTTATCGACTGTCGTAGACGATGTTGCAGAAGCATTTTGTAATTGCTAGCGATTACATTCCACGACGCTTTGGGAATCCATATCATAAACTTACAAGTTTCGTCCGATCGAGAGTTTATTAAATCGAGGCTTGAAAGGGAGGTTCTTAGTTTTGCCAAAATCGAGTAGTTTTTCTTCTCTTTACACGCGCACTTTAGCCAAAAAATTCTCACTGAGGCTAAAGGATGTGTTTTTAAGGTTTGGACTTCGAAGTAACAGTTATTGCTTCGTCTTAAAAGACTCAAATTTAACTATTACTGGCCTGTTCTGCTGGTCACTGTAAGTCACCAGCCTATGAGCACGATCCACAGCGGATGGTTCGAGATCATAACCGAGGCTTTCACGACAGTATGTTACCACATTTTGTTCGAAAGCGGACCATGACTCATTCTCAAAATCTGGGACACCATAAAAAAAAAAATGAAGTTCAACCGCCAAGACTGATTATCAAGACTATCTTGCTGTATGGCAAGATGTGGCACTTGCCGCGATAATTCTTTAGTGGCGGCGTCGACAGCACGCCGGTCCTCCTTTAGCGTTTCGATACTAATTAAAACCTTTTCGATAGCTCTATTTTTGATAATACCGATTCTAGTTTATCATCCATCGTCTGCTGTTTGGCTTCAACATTTCTGAGCTCCTGTAAAAGCTTTGACTGTCCCTGTTTAGGTTTAGGCAGAACCGACACAGATTTCATTACTTCTGCAATTTGATCTTCAAGCTTAGTAGGACCTGGGTTATTTTCGACATCTCCCGAAGCAAGAAGCAGTACCTTGATAGTAGACAACGCTAGAACGCAAGTGATAGCTTCATCAAGTACGCGGGTAAACAGGCGTTTTACACTGTTAGGGCAGGGCACCGACAAGAAAAACGGGTCTGAAGAACGACACGTGGTATTATGTCGCAAAGGACAAAGCTGTACCAGAAGCAAACCTGAGCATGCTGGATGCATGTCGGCTTCTAGCCCCGTTGGTGACTCGATGTACCGCCCATTTTGTACGCTCGAATTCAACGATGATGTGCTTGGTTTTGGAGAAACTGATTCTAGAAAGCGACTTTTGATTATCTAATTTGAAGATTTACGTTGACTTGCAACGGAAATTAAAACAAAATAACTACGATTGATGCGTGCGCTTTTTTGGAAACCATGTAGTCTATCATCTCTTGAGGGGGTTGTCGGCGCAAACATTTCTTTAGAAATGCTCCATAAACGTAAGAATCAAGCTACGCTTAAAAGCTTTTGCTTTTAAGTGTGCTAAAAGGAAGCTGTAAATTATCTAGTGATAAATCACATTATTCGAGAAGCCTTCGAGATTGGATACAGGACAACAGAAAATTTTGTAGTTCCTGAATTTTTATGATAACGTCGTAACGTATGCATTACAACGTGTGCGCTGCGTGAACATAGTCCTGCGAAAATACTTTTGAAAAACATACAAAATTTTATTGAATGAAAATTTAGATGAACAATCACTGTGCATATAAAAAAATTTCACAGTGACTGAAAACGGCTAGTTGTTACAAGCTTGTAGCGCTCAGTCTGACCAGACTACTAAGGTCAGGCTCAAACTATTAAGAAGTTTGCCATATGACAAGAAAGTTCGCCTGTGGCACTTGGGATGTAATAAATAAAAGAATCTGCGTCTGCCGGTTTTACGAAGTGGAACCTCAAAAGATCGGAGAACATCGATTCTCCCGTATATCGGCACTGACGCATTAGATGTGGATAGCTTGGAAAGTGAGACAATGTGGCTCCTTTATGTACTCATTATTAATCATGGAGCATAGACGAACCAATTGATCCTTCATGGCGAGAATTCAGTTGTGACAGGCGCTTCTTGTTCACATATCTGGCCCACGTGACGTATTCACTTTTAACCTTTATGTTGTGTGCAAAATCGCGACAAGGCAAAATGTGTGCGAAGTGAAAAAAAAAACACGAAAAAATCTAACTTTAAAAATAAAAAAAAAAACATGAGATAATGAGTTGCTGGTGGTTGCAACATACTGTTAACTTTATGATTCTCGCTTACCATTTGACGGTGACAATACAATCAAAGAAAAAACATCGGAACTTCTAAACAATTGACTCGGAGTGAGATATACTTAGGTGCCTTCAGATATAAATGTGTTGTCAGTGAGTATATAACCATAAAACATGATATTTCGATCGGTTGATTCTATAGAAAACATATCTAATGATGAACTCTGAGTCTATGTATTTTAGGCACAAAATATTGACGCGCTGATTTATATCCACTTTCCGCCTGGTGCAATGTTGTCACCGACAATAAAAAAAAAGAATTTAGAACGAAGAGTAAACGTTTAATGAGGTGAATTTACACCAACAAGCTTAAAGAGAAAGGTGCCACGCATCTTCTGTCGGCTACGGAAAGTGACTAACCCAAGGCAGCGCGTAAACGCTAGTTTCATTCACGCGGCACGTTCTGGAATGTTCTGAACAAGAACTTTCGATGACAGCCGTGAATAGGAAGGGATGTCTTCGAACATGATGAAAAATAGTGCACAAAAAGACGTATGGCTGTGCGCGTGGCGTACAGTTATGCTGTGCAGGCCCAGCAGTAGCATCATGTCGCAAGAGCGTAATTTTTCCCTTCCACTCAAAAACGTATGCCATGGGGCGTTAATGGGAAGACTCTTGTGAGGGTTCCGTACGTCCCAGAAGAAGACGGCATCCCAACAGTCTAGGAAAATCTGATCAACAATTTCCTGATTTCTGCATAGTTAACAGTTATCGGACCCAGCTACTGGGATCGCCTTTTAAACTAACCGGGTTTTTACTGGCACTGTTTGAGTATACAACTTGAAATAAAAAAAAATATTCGTATTCGTACCATCGTTTGCTTGACCCGCTTTAAGGTATCCTGCCCTGGGCCTGCAATGAAGAATAAAGACAGAGAAGAATATTAAAAAGACAGTCAGTTTAATCTTTCGTTAGCCGCTTGTTTACACAAAAAACAATTATTTGAGTGACAAATGCGTGACTAAAACCATTAAGCACCAACGAGTTTATAGACCCGCGCAAACACGCACCTACGTCCTGTTTGACGAAACAATCAACCAGGGAAGCGCACTGTACAAAAAAGCTGCGCATCAAGATGTAGTTTGTACAATTATGGCCATTTTTTTATACGCGCGGTTTTGTGCTTTCACTTACATTTGAGAAGCCTAAGAAAGCGGTGTTGTAATTTTTAGAAATTGCCCTCTCATTGCTCGGCCATCACTTGTGCTGGTAATTCCTACCCCGTCGTTCCAAAGAAGGTAGGCTTCGCTATACATACTCACATTCCAAGTTAATGGAGAAAGGCATAGCTATCTCTTGCTTCACTTCAGCCTGAGAAAAGTCACGTTTCCATATCATTAATCGAAGTTTCTTGAGGCAAATCGATACACTAAAATCTTCAGGGTTCCCGAATTATGTTTTAATAGAATGTATAAGAACTCTGGTATAGAAGGTAAAAAAAACGACAAAATTAGGCGCCCTGTTGAAAAAAACCGACTGATGGTTATGCCACATCTACACAAAATATTTCACAGCTAAAATAAGTGGCAAGTAGGTGGGGTGTGCCCGTGGTATTATCAGCCACTAAACATTATGACAAATTTGTCCTAAGGTTCGCGCGAAATAGGAAAAAAAATTAAAAAAACACACGTGCCACAAAAAGCATGTGTGGCCTTTTCTTCCCTGTTCGTCAGGGCGCTGTATATATCATTGCTCTTTCCTGTGGAAGATGCTATGTCGTACAGACTGGACGGTGTCTGAATGACCGTCTGCGAGAGCACAATCCTTCTTTAACATCAACTGTAGGAGGCTATTATTAGGTGCATTGTAATACCTGTACGTGCATACCATCTTTAGAAAACAACCTCGATCATTGGGCGCTTTAAAGAAAAACAAACGCGCGAGGTGCTCGTAATCTGGCCGATCGCTGTGTTAGTCAGCCGCCGTTGCTTTGAGCAAAAAAAGTTGCTTTTTTTGCGAACATTTGACTATGACTGAGCTGTATTCCCCCTGGTGCCGGTGTTCCCTGTCACGAATGAAACTTGGCTCATTTTTTCTTTCTTCACCTAATATACCAATGTTGTGAGTACGCACCTCTCTGTGTTCTGTGTACCTTCCACGTATTCCTTCGACTTCTTGTGCGCGATTCTTTTATTATGTTCTGCATTTCTCGCTCATCAGCTTCTCTGGTAGTGTGCGTAAACCGTTCCCTTCTTTCTTTTATTCGTGCTTTAAAAAAGTTGAAACGTTAAAGAGTTATTACAATATCCATTTAATTCTGGCCTCTTCTCTGTTAGCTCTTGCCAAATATTCAAGATGTTGGCGATCCCTCTTTACGAAGCAATAATCATTTAGAAGCTTCGTATTAAACTTTCATAAATCCAAAACAAATTTCTTCGGCGTTTCTTCAAAGGAACAAAGCGTAAAGAATGCAGGACCAGAATTACTAAAAGACTCGTGATCAACCTCATTCTTTGTGCACCCTCTGACACGGTTGAGAGAAACGTACCCTCTATCCAAGCGCGCGTGGCTTGCACCTCAAAAATGCGTGTACTGTACATTTCGCCCACTTGACACGCAAAATACATGTATTAACTCACTGCGTTCGACCATAATTCAAAAACTTGCTGCTAGCATCCTCATATCGCGCGCCCACTCGCTCTGTCATCCTCTGTACAAAAACAGTTAAAATCACCCCAAAACTACGAAGTAGATAAATTTGAGCGTACTTTTCTATGAGCTAAAAAATTGGGGCTCCAATCCACGCTCTGAAGGTGGTTGGTCGGCGAAGCTGTGGTCTAACCTGCAGCGATTGCCTGCTGCACAATACGAAATGCCGCCGCCGGTCGCAGCACGCCGCCGCTGGTCGTATTGCCGTTCCTTTTCCCTTTGCCGCTGCTAGCATTCACGCTGCTCCTCCGGAGTCCTAACTACGCGTGGTCTATTCATCGCGGTGCTCAAGCAACAATGAAATTTGTTGCTATACTCCATTTCACCTTACGTTTAAGCGCAGCGGATGCTACGAGCCAACGCAGCCAATCGGAAGCCGTGTGAGTGTCACGTTACGTTAGAGAGGGGGCACAGCGACGCGCAGAAAGCGTATCACGAGCCACGTCGACAGAACGGGATTGGCTAAGATAGCACGTAGCATCCACTGCGCCCGGACGTAAGGGGAAACGGGGAATAGGCGAGGTTTTCTTTTATATCTGAAGAACTAGTGGCGTCACTCCCCACGTCGCAAGCTGCCGTTACCGCGGCAGCTTGGGCAACAGTAACCTTCACAGCGAATGTATGCGGGGAGCGCTACATGCTTTGCATTGTTTTCAGGAGCTCCTTATCATTCATCATATGGTTAGGATGATTGTTTTGTGCTTATTCTTTATTAAAACGAATGTTGTGCTGTATGTTGTATGCATGGTGTTCGTACATTTCGCTTCAATCTTCTTAAGTCTTTTTTTACAAAGCCGACACGAAAACAAACGCGGGGAGAAGGAACGTGCTTCGCATTGTTCGCAGGCGCCTTTATCATCCATTATGCTGTTTTCACTACACACGAAACCTTCGAATGACCTCAACTCCTTTCCAAGCAGCTGCAAACCTAATCTTTACCAGAACGCGTGGGAGGGTGTTCCCATTGTTCACACGCGCCTTATCATCTTTCATGTGGTTTCAATGCTTGTTTTGTGGTTTTCTTTATGGAAACGGATACTGAGCTGTATGCCGAATGCCTGATTTCAATGGAGATATGCTGTGTTGCCTTCAATCGTTGGCCGGGAGTTTTTTTGCTTACAACGCCAACGACACTAACATTTACTCGGTTGTTAGAGGAACACAGCTTCGCTGCAAAACAAGTCCACATAGATAGTTTTTTTTTTCTTTCTTTTTTTTGGAGGGGGGGGGGACACTCCAAATCGATGCTTCTGCATTATGTTTCTGTTAATTGTGCTGATATAGCCATTTTTGATAACGCACGAAACCATTTTAAATAAAGCCATTTCTTGAAGTTTGAACTAAAAATCTAATTACTCAAAATTATCTATTAGCCTAGTTATACCGAACGTTATAAATATTTCTAAATGACCCTTTGAAGGAGACCAATATGTCTTCAACCCTTTTCTGTGAAATTCTTAATTTTCGCAGTAGCGATTTAAATCGCTACTGCGAAAGTTGAGAACAGTCCAATTTTACCGGCCAATTGGCCGGTAAAATACAATGCATTCAAGTAATTTACCGAGCTCCCTCGATAGGTTTTAGTGGTTGACTCTTTGATTGAAGGACACACACTATAAATGTCTAACAATCTTTTATTTTGTTCAACAGTTCTACATTTACTGGAACTGTAGAACAAACTCTAACAATGCGTATTTGTACCTTACTTGCTTTCTCCGGCCTGCTTTACTACACTTGTGTAGCTATGTGGAAGCTATATGGGCTTCTAAAACCACAGATAGGCAATACGTTTTACAGTCGCTACAAAATTTGCTGGCACAATAAAAATCAGAGGTTCGATTTTTGTTTTATGGAAAAGTTAATGACGGCGGTATTTTTTGTTTTTTTTTCTTTCCCTTGACGCTGTTTTAATGTTGGTTCTAAGCGTGTGCTATTCATTGTAGACCGTCCTCAACTAGAGATCAACAAAACACTGCTATTAACTAAGATTATATTTGACTCGCGTAAGCTTGAATTAAATTGCATATGATTCAGAAAATGCGCACCTCACAATTTAAAAAGAAGCAAATGATATTTTAGCGTTGTAATTCAAATTTAATGGAAATGCTTTATACACTTTTACACATTGTTTTTTGTTTATTGTTTAAGCAAAATAAAAAAGAATACACAAAGAAGTTCTACACTTAGTCGGTAATTTTAAAATAAAACCTGTCATTAATGTTCCTTATGTGGGGACATCTTAATTAAATGACTGTCGTTTAATATTTTTTAACTTAAACCCGTCTATACAGATTATTTTGATAAAAAGAAAAACGTCGATACGCATTTTCTTTTTTTGCAGGAAAGAGATTGTCGCAACAGGGCTTTGTAAAGAAAACACATAAGAAAGCAAAGCGATGTGTTGCACAGTTTCCAAATTTTATCCGAGCGTCGCCACTGTACAGTGTTTTTAGGACATAATTTAATATTTTAACCCTTTTTGTTTTAACTTGAGGTAAAGTGATTTGTTAAAATGTAAGCCATGTGAGGAATTAAATTTCTATTGCTTTGAACAATTAAGCTTTTTACAGTTGCTAAGAAAATCGCTTTATTTATTGTTAGTTCATTTACACGCTTTCTCATGTACCTTATGCATAAGTGATGTTTTCTTTTGGATCTTATTTTATATAAATGTTAAGGGTGCCTTCTCTTCGCACTCCGAAAATTTGGATGTTTTCCATTTAATTAAGATGTACGTAATGGCGGGAACCTTTTTTGGGGACTGAAGCTTGGTTTAATAAACGATTTTGCTGGTAAATAAGAAGGGACATTTAGGGACGCTGTTCTTTATGAAGCACGGCATTTTAACGTTTGTGACGCTGCTCTCTGAAGACTCACAAACTCAAGTTTATATGAATCAGTGATTGTAATTGCTTCAGAAATTATATTTTATTTTGAGGAGAACGTATATATTTTAAGACGTTGATATTTGTTTAATTATTTATTGCTCGAATACTCTTGCTCAGTCTGTCAAATCATCGTCCTTTCAGTTAGCCTCAAAATTTTACAAGAGAGGCTGGCACGTTTATTTCGAATGCAAATAGTGAAACTTCTTTAACCTGTGGAAAGCATTTTACTTCATGGCTATAGAGCAGCAACATTGAATGCAGATTTTATATTATCTGAGTCTCCAGAAAAGTCTTCATATTTACTATCTAGTTGATATGAACTCATAATGTCGAATCACACATATATGGTTTCCAAAATATTCGCAATATACTATAATGTTCAAGGTCTATGTATTGTGTTTATTTTAACATCACATAACATATGGACAAGAATACTTACACGTTTTTGTAATAAAAATTAATCAGGTTTTTTTACACTTTTTCCCGTCCAATGAGAGTGTGTCATAGTGACCCCGATAAATATTTATATTACATCTTTGTAGTGTAAAAGTTTAACGCTACCTCAGAAGATTGGATAAGGATGGCAAATTGGGCTAGCTGCGCCGCGTCCTGCCCCGTTCTCCCTTTGTTTTCGTCCTTGTTGTTTTAGCGTATTACACCACCTCATAAGATTGATCGAAAACCAATTTATTCCTTTAGATGGCGCCATAAAAAATATTTTTAGTTAGCGCGCGAAGTGCGACATTTTATTGTATTTAATTTATGTTTAGTTGAATGTTAGTACTTTAAGGGTTTATTTTATTAATCAATCGTTGGTTTATTTTTCAGTGGCTGGAAACGCAAAAGCGTGTGACATGTTCAGCACAAAGCTCACTTCCGGGAATCGCTATGGGTGTGAGGCAATATTCAAGAATGAGTGTGGCTCACAGTCAACACAAATATCCACTGAAGTTGGCTGTTCGGATGTCCCCAAACCCGTGTGTTCTTAGATGTCATGGCTCTCTTTAAATGGCACTGAGCAGGTTTAACTGCAACGCGATTAAGAGAATGAGACGAAATGTCACGATAATAAACAATTCTTTGAAGCCATAGCATCCGCTTTTGTGTTTCTCTTGCAATCAGTGAGCAGACTCCGAATATCATTTTTCCTTAGTGAGTTTTTACAATGCCCCTTGTGGGTAACCGTGTAGCCTACACTAGTTGAAATCATCACTGAATCCATCACTACACGATAACAGTTATATATGTCGGAGAGGTCGAAAAGTGCGTCATCATTCAAATAATGGCAGAGAATCCACGTAAATACAAGCAGCGTTGTAAAGCTGAAATGAAAACAAAATGTTGTTGCCGGAGGGGTGAAATTATTGCGGCATTACAAATAAACAATTGACTCGTGATGCTCCTAATATACGGTGCAGCCTGTCCCTATGGGGAGGAGTGGTTCCCTAGATATATTGGAAGACGGGCTCTTTCCGTCATTTGCAAAGCTGAGATGACGTACCATGTCACTGCCGCGATTCGGAACTAGCGCGAGCCTTAAATCAGCAACGGTTGTCGCCTACAAAGTTAAGCGAATTCAAAACTAAACAGTACACAGAGAGCTGGTCAGAAATTGAGTCCGCCGAAACCAGTGACCGGGATGGTCTAATCACCTGTTGCCCCGGGCAGGCGTAGGTTGCGGGTTCAATCCCCGCTCCTGGCCCAAATTTTCGGCAGCTCTCTTTCCCTTTCCCTAATTTTAATGCATTCAATTCAATAATCCCTCATTCTGGCCTCGCGAGCAAGACCAGAATGAGTGACGATTGACAAGTGCAGCCGTAGTAATATTGTGAGCGAAGAGAGGAGAAGGTGATTATTGAATTTAATGCATTAAAGTTAGGGAAAGGGAAAGAGAGCTGCCGAAAAATTGGGTCAGGAGCGGGGATGTTTATATAATTTTTATATAAATTTTATGTGATATAATTTATATATATATATATATATATATATATATATATATATATATATATATATGTGAATGAGTGAAGATTGACATGTGCAGCCATAGTAATATTGTGAGCGAAGAATATATACATATATACATATATATATATATATATATATATATATATATACCCGGTGTTTTTTTTTTGTGTTTTTTTTTTTTTATGCTTGCAGATTTGTTTTTAAAAAAGCCGTGAAAGACACTTATGCGGTTTGGGCAGTTGAGTTATAAGGGGAGGGGCACGCTATGGGGGGTGGGTGGATAATGTTTGCGATAAGGCGGCATATTAGTTAAAATTCACTAATCAACTTTTTAATGAGTGGAAAAAGACACATGGTTCCAATTAGAAACTTGCTGAGCGTCGTCCAAAACCCCATGATCAGTAATTTTTAGAAAGACTTCGAGCGCGTGAAAAGCGCAGTAGTGCGCTGAAGTTACCACTCGTGGAGCAGGTATGTATATATATATATATATATATATATATATATATATATATATATATATATATATAACGGGCATGGTGGCGGGAGGCCGAAGGCGTGGGTATAAAACTGAGAAGGAAAAAACCCTTAGTGAAAACAGCAACAACGGACGATTTAATCTTCGCCGTTTCGCCCGGAGTCCGGCCTTCGTCAGGAAGCCGGACTCCGGCCGAAACGTCGAAGATTAAATCGTCCGTTGTTGCTGTTTTCACTAAGGGTTTTTTCCTTCTCAGTTTTATATATATATATATATATATATATATATATATTGTTAGGGTGATGCTGTCGGCAGCAGAAAGGACAGGACAGTACACGATGAGAGAACACACAAAGGCTTTATGGAGGCCGAGCCGGCCCGTGGGGCCTGGCGCGAGATGGTCGTGCGCACCACTGCCCCGTCGTCGTCTTCACCTTCCTGACAGTACTCCCTCCGACGAAAGCGGCCGACCCCGCCGGTGAATAAATGAACACATAAAGCACACTTACAAAGCCACACACACAGAAGGACAAAGGACGGCTGCCGACAGCGAGGGTGACGATGTAGATGGAAACGTTGAATTTCGGCCTCTTCCGCAGCGTCACAGACCTCTGCATCAGCCACACGACGGCACGGTCCGGGCTGGGGGACTCATGTCACTTAGAAGCGTCGGAGCGTCGGGGGCTGGGTATAGGGGCGGGGGATAGTCTGTCGGCTTTGTCTGATGCGGCTTCGTCCGATTCGGCTTGTCATGGCGTCTGGGCGGGGGCTGGGCGACGGAGCCATGGGCTGGTGCTTGGTCTGCTGCTGCGGATGACTGCCTCAACGAGGCGGGTTCATAGGATCACTGCGACGTCGATGTTGAATGAAGGAGATGAGGATGGCTCCGCACCTCCACCATACTGTTAGGGTGATGCTGTCGGCAGCAGAAAGGTCAGGACAGTACACGATGACAGAACACACAAAGGATTTATGGAGGCCGAGCCGGCCCGTGGGGCCTGGCGCGAGATGGTCGTGCGCGCCACTGCCCCGTCGTCGTCTTCACCTTCCTGACAATATATATAGATGGGTGATTTCATCTCAACTCAGGCACGGATTTAGGGTCGAATTTTTAATTTTGACGAAAAAAATATATGTTTTGGGGCAATTCCTATAATAAAAGAAGACGCAAACGGTTATGTCGTCGTATTTTTTGTTCTCAAGTTATGGGCCGTTGAAGCGGTCAAGGTGGATATTGATGTTTTTCCAGCCTATCGGAGGTGCCATATTTCACTCCATCCCTTTTCCCTACTTTTTATGCTACATCAATATAACTTTTGGGGAACACTCTAGACATAGGCGTTTTCACGCTAATTAAGCGTCTAGGTCATAACATTCTTAATGATTTTTTTTTTTATTTGTCAAGCCGCCTCTCTGTGACGATATTTGACAAAGTTCAGCAAGCTGTGCTGTGTGACCTATTGAACATATTTTTATGATCTTTATATGACCATAGAGCACCAATTACGCTCTTTCTTTTGAGTATAATTTCAATATTTTGCCGCAAGTATATAATGCGCTACATGTGCCTGAAAAACTAATATTTTGAAAAACTAGCAAGTTTGAAGTCGATTTTCTAAAAAAACCCACTTTTTATTTTTTTCATTTTTTATTCACAGTTAGTTAATATAGTAGTCTATCAGGAGCTACCAACGGAAATTGTAATATATTGTTTGTATAGCCGCTATTAAGACTCGAATCTCGTGCTATGAGCGTTTTGAACAAACTTCGCACAGGCGCTTTGCTGAGCAGACTTTTGGCCAATGTAAAGTTTTCTATTTAACGTTAGTACTTACCACAATATCTGAGCGTAAAAGGAAGTGAAATAACAATATTTATCCTTACAATATTTATTTACCTGGCATGAATTCTTGCAAATAGAAATGAAATCTAAACACATGACTAACGCATTTGAAGCCTTACACGCCACGAAATGCTCGTCCTTACACGCTACGAAATGCTCGTTATTTCAAGAAAGAGCCCGTATGTGCACAAAATAGACCGTACTTCCTAAGCGTCAGATACTAAATCGCACATATGTATATGCACTGCATATCTGTTTGACATAAGAAAATATGACAATTACATATAAAGTTCGGAATTTTAAACTCAAGATGCGACACGTAACCAGAGAAGGGAAGTAATATTTCATGTTGTAGCCTAAACATGTTCATTTCATAAAATATATCGAAATGTGATGACCAAATGTCTCAAATACTCCTAATTAACATAAAATACACTCAAAGTTAATACAAATATAAACTTTAAAACGAATTGAACACCGCCAAATTCCGTCTGGTTAACCGATAGACGACGCAGTACCTTTTCAATACTACACGGCGCTGCTCACACAAAAACAGTGATAAACACCTGGGATAGGGATAGTCATCTTTCGACGTAGCACATTTCGAGACAATAGGTTGATGCGATTCTGAGCCAGTTTTCGCTTTGTCCAAATTGCAGTCAGTTCAGTGTCAAAGTCTATGGCGCGTCGTCTGATCACACAGCGCGCACTCACAGGGGGACAATGATGAACGCACTGTTGAAATGGTCCGGCCTTTTCACGGTCCAACCATTTAGCTCTGTCTATTCTGGGGTTTGGTAAACTCTTTCTAGGACCACATCACCTCCCCCTTCCCCCATTGCTTTGCTCCACACATGAGAAGATTGGATGCCTTTCGATGGGGTTACCTTCTCCGACCCCTTCCTTTTAAGCTCCCGATAACGGGACAGCTCCTCTTGGTCGATGAAGAGAAGCGTTATCGCTTCAACGAACGTACGGGCGTTAGTTATGGAGCTCAGCTCAGTTGTTTTCAAGTTATGGAATGACGCATGATGCTTCAGCACACCACCCACTCCATCGCACGCGCTTTTGCCGTGCCCTGACGCCGAGCATATCCACCTGCTGACAACAAACTTCTTCTGAAATTCGTGTAATTGGTGCCGATTTTTGAAATGGCTTGGAGCCAGAGTGTCGAACCGATATTTTTATTGGTTCGGTTCGGGTTCGGGTTCACGGCTTTCGGTTCAGTTCCGGTTCAGTTCCGGGGCGCAAAAAATAACGGTTCAAACCGGTTCGAACCGGTTCGAACCGGTTTGAACCGCTAAATTGAGAATATATTTTCCGCGTTGTTCTGTCAATAGGCGCTATTTAGGCCGTGAAACTAACTGCTGTAAACGACCTGATTTTTGCGAGGACCTATTATTGAGAATTTCGCGAATCGCCTAAAATTCGCGAAAAATGGGTCCCGCGAACAATTTCGGTAGAATGTAAACAGATTGAAATTTATATTGAGATTCCACCGCGTCGAGAAAATTACAACCCGCGAATTATTCCAAAACTTCAGCTTTGACCTAAATCGCGAAATATTGAGCCCAAGAAAAATAAGTCGTTTACAGTATATAGTTTTCTTTTTTTTTATCGTTTGTTCAATTCAGTTTTATTTTCAGGTACCAAAATTATAAAATTCTGTCATTTATTCCTAAACAACAAGAAAGGAAAATCTACATTAACATACAAAACGTCGTGTTTATACGACTCAACATCAGTTCGTTTACCAGAGTCACACATATTGTACCTGAATCGAAATGTTTTCGCGAAGTGAAGTAGGTTGCCTAAAATACCCGTGATTGGTACAATTTTGTATCGCAGTATTAGATGTTGAATCGTGGTTTTGCCCTTGAACTAAGGAATTAATTACAGTGAATACAATCATGAAATGGGCACCTCGTCGCCGTATATACCATAAAATGTGTTTTACGGAATACGTTTCACAATATATATATGATGACGAGACGACTGAGCTTAAGGGAATATAATTTTCAAAATGTCACGAAAGTCACGGGACAAGTCCTTCCAGTCAATATTCTATAGAAACACCCAGCGACAATCGCAATGCTTGTTTTTCTAACTAGCATTGTTTGCTCTCAGCACCATGATGCGGGCGACGAATCATGCGAAAAGGAGTGGCTGAAATTGTTCACTCTAACCTATGAGCACCTTAGTACTGAGATCGAATCTGACCTAAAACAGTGCTTACCCATGTGAACATTTTCTTATATTGGATAAACTGGCATAACCTGGATGTTGAGGTTTGCTCTTGACAAAATGCAGGTCAATTTAATTTGCAAATAAGCATCACCCTCGCTAATTGATGATTTTTGTTAAATAGAACAAAGTGGTATTTCATACTCTACTCAATTCGGGAGCTACTTAATTGGACACTTTCTGAGAGTTTAAGTGTGCAATCGTCATAGTTCCACCATTCGTTCCAGTAAAAAAAGGCGATGATAAAAACACATAAAAAGCGCGATAATAAACTTCTCTATATTTGAGAAGTTATATATGCGTGAGGAACACATATAGTTATTTAAATTAGCTTCAAAATAAAAAAAAAACATTATTTAAAGCTTTTCCAAATCACCTATAACGTGTCTATAGAGGATAAAAGCGCCGGAAAATATTTGCAGAACATCTTTCAAGTAATTTAAAGGCGCATTTCCTTATATATCTTTGAGGTGAGGATCTTCTATTTATGCTGCCAAACCTTCAGACGGGAATTAAGTATTTTTTTATTATCATTCATAAATTTGACTTTATGAAGTTCACATAACCGCCTGAGACCGACACGGAAGGACGATACTCGAAAATACGCCAGCTGTTGTGTCTTCGGCAACGTGCTTTTGTGAGCTGTTTTGCAGTGTAAAATAGTCGGTTGCAGAGTATGCCAAAAAACACTGTGGTCACATGATATATCGGAAGGCAAATACACGAAATGTGCAGAAATAAGGAGATGACACGCAATTTTTTCTAAATAATCCCTTGCACAACGCTTTACTGCAAAAAGAAATGCATAGAAATGCATAAAATGATATTCATAATTAAAGGAGCAATGCAACAATTTTTGTACTTTGCGCAAATACCGCTTAAAACGGATCCTTAATGTTAATGACCTATGAAACACGCGTTCGTTTTTCACCCCACGCAGTAGAAGTCCCAGAAAAAAAATTAAAGAAAAACGAGCAGCGTTTACCCCCTCAACTCGCAGTCAGAATAAGCGGCCATGTGATCTGGAGCCGATTATATGCCGCCAGTGTTGATCATAGCCACGCGCTGGGGTGGGCAAAGCGGAGGACACGCGCTGAGTTCCAGACATTGTTATGGCTCGGCTGTTGTCGTCGTTGCAGCGATTGGACACGGGTCACAACCCGAATGCTTCTCGAGCTAGCAATTGTCACGAGCCCAAGTCGAGTGCCCACGCAATGCTCGGGTCCAATCTATGAACCGCATTCAAATATCGTCACTTGGGTGTACTGCAATCCCCGAGTTACGTCATCAAATTTTGCAAAGGAGAGATTGAATGAAAATGATCGCTTTTGTCGTTGAAATTACACCGCAACAAAGGAGTTTCTTGGCCAATGGCGTTGCGTGTGAGTATCCTTGAGTCCCAGGTGTGCCAGTAAGCTCATGTAGAGAGAAAAACATTCCAACTGAATATCGTTGCACAGCTCCTTTAAACATAGATTCCGCGCAGGGCAAACGATGATTTTTTAGAATCCTAATGTAAATAACTTTTGGACATCAGTTTGCCTCAGCTCAAAACGTCGCGAGATACTGCCTCGGGAGGCTACTGTTATCTTAGGTTTTACGTGCACTTGTTTTGAGACCTTACTTCACGACTCTGTTCTTTATCAGTCATGTGCTCCAACATTTCATTAGGCTGCCGTATATCATCGCGAGTTTGCTATAAATACTACACAACTTTACACATTGGACGTCTACTGCTGGTGTTGCGAACGTCGCACTTCACCAGAAAGCTGAAGTATTTAACATGGTTTGCACGTGACGTAATCGCACTAGATACTGGTTGTCATTGCGAGTTGTTCTTGCTGATAAAATCAAATCCGGTTTGGCAAAATGCACGCTGCAAATGTTTCGCGCTCAGTGCAAGCTATGTATTTGAGAGGCACACATTTTTCTTGTTGGCACATCGTCGTTAGGCACGGCGCGAGTATCTGGCACGACGAAAACGTGCTTTCTGGCAAGAGTGTTTTTACAAATAAAAGTTGTACCAACTACCCATATGTCACTATCGTTTCCAGGCCACGCTTTCTAGTCTGCGCCGAAAATGTGGGGCAGAGGAATCTTTACGACACAGTATGCTTTAAAACTACCCCCTCCCCACTCCCTTTTTTGTTTAGTTGCTCCTCAAGATACTTTTTACTCCTCAGGGATTGCCTGCTCCGTATTGAGTGGCGTTCACTCGACAATTATATTTGTGTCACTTGTTAACAGTAATTCTTCCTTGCTTTAACTTTGCACCAAACTGTGAAGGTTAAACAAAATACAGGGCGGTCGAAACTTGGAGAACTTGAGAACGACACTCCTGTGAGACTTAGAGCGGCTGCCAACGTTCGGCTATCCCCGTGAGGCCACTAGGATCTTTCTTTTCAGGTATCCCACCCGTGCACACTAATAGTTTCATGTAACGTCGGACTAATACGTCACATTTAGACCCTTTAACACTTCTATTCTCGGAACAACTTTCTGAGGCAGTTCAGCAATAACGAAAACATGTTTGGGAGCCTCAATGGTGTGCATACATGTAAAATGGGTCGTGCAGCATTTTTTTTTTTTTTACCTTGAGTTCAATAAATACCGCTAAGTTGTAATCCCTGACGTTGATAACTTGCAAAAGCATCCATTAGTTTGCCCCTCCGCGAAATGGCAGACAGTCGAGAGAAAGAAATGAAACAGCTTTCCCCTCCTCAACTCACAATTAGAACTATCAGCCACGTGATATGATCATAATATATACACCGTCAGTGTTTATCATAGTCATACGCAGGGTTGGCAAAGCAGAGAGCATGGGCTGATCTTTAGATATAATCTTAGTTGGGCTATAATGCCCGAGCCCCACTAAAGCGACAAACAGAAACAAACGACAGCGGCTAGCCTTAAACCAGAGTATTTCGCGATTTGACAGGCTTTGCAAAATAAAGAAGGCTATGCTCAAACACGAGTATCATGCACACGATGGTACCATTTGCAGGCTTGTAAACACTCGTGCTAACTTCGCGAGCACCGAACAACTCAAAGCCGTATAAAGGTACCATCGCGAACATGCTGCATCTGTCTGAGGCTTGTCGCTTTCGTTTGTTTCTGTTTCTAGCTCTAGTGGGACTCGGGCCCATCATAATCTTTGAGTTGAACACGAGCCGTTACCCGAATGTTTGGCGATACTGGTTGTCATGAACGAGAGCATTTGACTCGGGATCATGACAATCGGGTACATCATGGTGTCACGTGACTTTCAGTGCGAAGTTGTGATGTCATGTGACGTCACGGTATGAACAACGTTAATAGATCTAGCGACGTCCTCAATTCGAATCGACTTAAAGCGGTGAGTCACGTGACGTCACGGGGTCACGTGATGTGACGTTACTTGACAGCATGTCTTGACATCATGACGTCACGTGACAATGTGACACATGGCTAATCATAGTGCCAATAAGAAAGCGCCGCAAAAAACCAGGATTTATTATACATTGCAATTCTGTATGTGACGATTTGATCAATACGTAGAGGAATACACGTGCCAATTTTTTATTCCCAAATAATAAATTCGTAATACTAACAAGAAAAAATACCGTGAACCGTTTTGAACCGGTTACCGTTATATTTTTTTCCGGTTCAGTTCCGGTTCAGTTCCAAGATGGCGGTGAAGATTTCGGTTCGGTTCAGTTCCGGTTCGGCTAAAAATAACGGTTCTGTTCCGGTTTTCGGTTCGGTTCGGTTCCGGTTCGACACCCTGCTTGGAGCGCCGTCCGAAACATAGATTAGCTCCCAAAAACGAGCAAGAGTTCCTCGAGCCTGTCTTCAATCATTGTGAGCGCAAAGAGCGCGTGTGCAGAATCATGACAGGTATCGTCACTCACGACGTCAAAACTTGGTGTTCCCTTCGTGGTCGTCGCAACGCAGGTGAAGATTGTCACCATCTTGGTTTTCCAGTGGTATCCCTGCACTGCACGTTGGAGCACAATACTCCAGTTTTCGGCGAAATCAAAGTGGAGGACTACGACACGTGGCTTCACATTTGCTTTTTCAAGCCATATTGCTCTCTGTTGTGCGCGCCGAATATAATAGTGGGGTATGTATTTCTTCGTCCACTTGTTGAGTTCGTTAAGAAAAGCAGTGGCCTCCAAATGTTTTTTCACCAATTCGCCACCAGATTCCCACAGTGCCAACTCCAGTTCATCTTCAGCTCTCATCCCTAGCATCTCGAGGGATATGTCCTTCCGGTTCGAAGAGGCTTCACACCTCAGTAAGAAGCAGTTTTGGGAAGGATTTTCACAAAGAAAAATTTTCTGGACGTCTTCAAAGGTCATGGTTTTCCCGCCGCATTTGACAGAGATGTCAGACAGAGTATGAAGTTGGCGCAGCATACACACACAC
Source organism: Ixodes scapularis (assembly GCF_016920785.2). Taxonomy (NCBI): domain Eukaryota; kingdom Metazoa; phylum Arthropoda; class Arachnida; order Ixodida; family Ixodidae; genus Ixodes; species Ixodes scapularis. The sequence continues at coordinate 104,050,564 of NW_024609880.1, read as the reverse complement.
ACTCTTCATGTACAGGGTGTTTCTTAACCCACTTCGGCCAAAGAGAATAAAATTTTGTTAGGCCCATTTTTGACTCGGGATTGGCCGCCTTGAATTCTTTGTAGGTTTCCCTAATAGATCTCGTCATAAATCGCTTCGTGACGAAGACTTCCTGACCATCAATAAAAAGCCTTACGACATTCTTCTTGTTCGGGCTTTGTCTTGAGCAGTCTTTCGCATCTGATGTGTAGTAAGTCAACGCAAGAGCGACATCGTTTTCGTTGAGAGCATGTCCTTGGTATGGGTCAGGTGACTCCCAGACCCCCATTTTTTTTCAGCTTTCTTGATTGGTCCAAAGCATGCTTCGTCACTTCAGGAATTGCCTTCAGGTTATCTTTCTTTTTGAGGTTAGATGGAAAGAGAGTTAAGAGGCGGTAGCGTTCTAACCGCGACGCGCTCTTGACGTAGGCTGCTCGTAAATTGCTGACCCAGTCGGAGCACGAGGAGCATGGATCTTCTTTGTCTGTGCCCGTAGGTTCTCCGTACACGTCACTTAGTTTACGACCAATTTTCTTTTTGAAGTCCGCGGTTATCTCGGATTTTTTTCGCTTAACATAGCCGGTACGACTTCGTCGGGTCACGATAGAAGGGAGTTTAAGTGGTGTCACACTTACTTCGGCAGCATCAATTGCTTCAGACACTCCTTGGACCAGGGCTTCCTCGTCAACGAACGGTATGTCCGATGGTTTCAGGGATGATGGCGATGAGCTTGATGACAACATTTCCTGTCCTTGCTTATGTTCTTCACTCTGACCCAAGAACATTGTGTAGCAGTTATTGCACAGAACATCTCCAGGGCTTACGCGCTGGGTGTCCTCAGCCGGTAGAATTTGCTTCAGAAAACTTAGGTTTACCTCCGAGACTTGACAAAAATGGCGTCCGTAAAACACTATTCTCTTGTGTCTCCTTGAAAAGTCGGCGCATACTTTCCGGTCTCAAATGAATAATGTATTAGCCATGGCAGTAACAAACACTTCTGGCTTTCTGAAAGCAGGAGCAGTTTTAAGTTCATGTAGCTCAGACAGCACGGAGGTAGAATGAGTACCAGCTTTCCGCCGTGGCTTAGGAATTCAAGTAAAGAGCCAGAAAGGGACCGAGAAGGTTATTATCAGTTAAACGACGTGCGAAGATTCGGCTTCCTTTGGGTCTCCAATCTTCCCGTCGATCCATACGGGAAGATTTCGCTCTCCGCCTCGCGCGTAATCTGAGTGCCACGCAGCAGCGGCGTCTCTTTTAGTGCCCGCGGATTAGTGGCACGGTTGTGTTAGAAGGACGAGGAGGGGAGCTTGGAGAGACAGAGGGGGGCTTGCGACGTAAACTCTAACCTCGAAACGCCTGTTCTCCCGACAATCAGGGTTTCCGTGTCGGTCGCATCCAAAGGCATGGCTCCAGGACCCCGACGACGATAGAGGCGGTAGCCCCGAGGTGTTCAAGATAAAGTATTCTATACACGCCGCCTGACTGGGGTGGCATCTGTAAAATTTCGGAGCCGAAAGCAAAAGGCCTCAGAGGACTTCTCTAACGATCTGCATTCCCTCGTATTGGGAGAAAAAGATGCGCTCGCACTTGTGAATACGGACTTCTAAGTAACTTTATTAAAGAGCACTACTAAAATTTGTTTTTATTGTTTATGGTTGGATATTAGGGAACTGCTAACGATAAATAGAAAACCTTATATAGGCCAAAATTCTGCTCAGCATAGCGCCTGTGCGAAGTCCCGTTCAAAACGCTCATAGCGCGAGATTCGAGTCTTAATAGCGGCCATACAAACAATATATTACAATTTCTGTTGGTAGTTCCTGATAGACTACTATATTAACTAACTGTGAATAAAAATGAAAAAAATAAAAAGTGGGTTTTTTTAGAAAATCGACTCCAAACTTGCTAGTTTGTCGAAATATTCGTTTTTCAGGCACATCTTGCGCATTATATACTTGTTGCAAAATATTGAAAGTATACTCAAAAGAAAGAGCATAATTGGTGCTTTACGGTAATATAAAGACCATAAAAATATGGTGATTAGGTCACACAGCACAGCTTGCTGAACTTCGTCACAAATCGTCACAGAGAGGCGGTTTGACAAATTAAAAAAAATCATTAAGAATGTTATGACCTAGACGCTTAATTAGAGTCAAAAAGCCTATGTCTAGAGTGTTCCCAAAAAGTTATATTGATGTAGCGTAAAAAGTAGGGAAAAGGGATGGAGTGAAAAATGGCACCTCCGATAGGCTGGAAAAACATCAATTTCCACCTTGAACGTTTCAACGATCCATAACTTGAGAACGAAAAATCCGACGATATAACCGTTTGTGTCTTCTTTTATTATAGGAATTGTCCCGAAACATATATTTTTTTCGTCAAAATTAAAAATTCGACCCTAAATCCGTGCCTGAGTTGAGATGAAATCACCCAGATATATATATATGTGTGTTCTGGTCGCCTAGCTGTGTTTGGAGATTTGTGTTTGTCCTTTCTCTCCTTTGTTCCCTTCTCCAGGGATTATTTTCGTGAATAAAACTGTTTCCGCAGAGGGACTTATGTTGGAAACAAAACACAGCGAAATAAAGACAAAATGAATCGGGCGACGCAGTTGTCCCGTTTCGCTAGATGGACAAAATACGCGCCGACAAACTCGGCTGAAGTAGAGGTAATTATTTGTTTACTGATTAGAAAAGGTTTTAATAAACACTTCCTGTGAATATTCATTGTTGTCGTTTACTTCCATCATGAGCACCACCGAACTCTTTCCGAACCCGAATTCGCGTATCGTCCATTCTTCGGGACGTTCGAGGCGTTGAAGGTCATGAAATGAGCGCTGTGGAAATTTACGCGGATTTCGAGAATGTTTACTCAAATGATCGAGGACCGGGGTTTGTTGTGGGAGTTACGGTATTTCGAATATTACGGAGCGTGATGACAAATCTCTTCCCTGCCGGAATTGCTTGCCGGAACGTCGTGTCCTACTTCCTGGTGAGCGGCCTTACTTTGTTCAGTCCTCGAACGACAGCGTATGCATCTTGATGCTGGTACCAAGACATCGGCACCTTACACACCACGTTTTTGCGAGCAAGACCAGCCACACCAAATTCTCCATCGCGGCACAACTGCCAGCGAGCAAGCCACGAGTACTATACAATCATTGGCGCACACCATTTTTTTTTTTTTTTGGGGGGGGGGGGGGGTGCGGTGCGCGGGTGCAAAACTTTGTAGCTCATCTGCAGCGAAAAAAAAGGGGGGGGGGGGGTTAAAAAGGTTAGAAAAGATATGCAATTTTTTTTTTAATTTATTTCTTGCCGTGTATCCGGGTTATAGCTTGTGATTAAACGAACTTCGACGTGCTGCGTTGCTTAAGATTGCCGTGATGCACGTGCAACACTGAAATCATCCAGTTTAGAAATTGCTTCGGCGGCACAAGTTTTCATGATCCATGTTGTAGTGTTACCATAGGGTGAACCACGTGTCCTCCCGGTGCTGGACTGCCGCATGGCCATTGTGCCTGAGAAGAAAACTCGGCTATCTAGAGTCAAAAGTAATTTAGGCAGTCCTGAAAAAAAAAAAAAAATTCCAGTATTGTGATTACTTGCAAATCAATCAAATCATCGGCCTAAGTACCCAGAGGGATGGACGAGAAACATTTAAATTATACTCTTAAATAATTATATATTGTAATCTAGTATAATGGATTCAGCACACAAATTTCGGTGACGGAAGGGCAACGATCCCAAAATAGACCCGCTTACCAACTTGCCGGCGTAGATCCCAAGGCCATTCGGATGAGTGGCTTTAGGGATTAGAAAAGGCTCGGCACTGGTGGATATATCAGATGATTTTGCTGAAGACTATAGCCTCTGCTGAATCACCGGCTCGCGAGTGATGGGGGTTGCAGATTCCGGTGTTCATTCAAAGTTCGTTGAATCCAAATCTCGACTAATTTTAATGAGAAACCATTTACTATCCCACGGGGAGGCTCGCGTGTTTGTAGCAGCGAAGCGGTACCTAAATTCCCATTTGCTGCCACGCGTCATGTGGCTCCATATAGCAGCGGCGTCATCGTTGCTAACGGACCATCCGAACTGCTGGCGGCGCCGCGGGAGGTGGGGGACGCAGGTGTGCGTTGACCTGACGTTAGTGCTAAAGTAACGCCTATTTCAGAGAGGTTCCTGTGAACAAAATACCGGGTGTCTCAAGTAGCGACCAGGTTGTTTAAATCGACCGCAAAATTCGGTTTCTTAACCTATCGCGCTACGATTGTCTGCAGCGTTGTCCACAGGTTGTGCATTTTTTTCTATAAAATTTGAAAAGAGCGAACTTACATGCGAGAAAAGTAAAAAAAGAAAAGTCTTAGCTCCTATGGAAACGCAGCGAAGTCATCGGTCTTCAAACAACATAATACCGGTGGCTTCACTAGATTTCCATAACAGTTCAACATTTTTCTTTCTTTAATTTTTCCTGGGGTAATATCGGTATTTGCAAATTTTATAGAAAAAATGCACCACCTGTGGACAGCGCTGCACAAAACGCGATAGCTAAAGACCACGGTCCCACTGAATGTGGCAGTTTAGGTACTTTTTGGCCGGTCATTACTCATCTTCTTTTGAATACTGTTTTGTGGGATTGATGTCGTCCGAAGGGCAAAGCAATCCTCTTTCATTTGATATTTTGTATGTATTGTTTTATACTGCTCATGCGCATTTGTTGCGTTGCGAATATGATGGCGCGAACCCTCGCTTGCTTCCCTGGTTCATGTTTCATGAAGAATCTATTAAAGATAACGCGGTTCCAATAGAAGAGTTTTGTTAAGATGATGCTGGAGCAGAATGTAACGATATACGTTTTTGGTATTTGCACTACCTTGTTTTTTCATCACTCCAAATATTGCCCTAATATTGTAATTTTTCAGCACGAATATGTTTTTAATGACATGCGCTACGGCAATGAAATTACCCACAGACATAGTGCTCATAATTGGTAATATGCCGAAAAAAAATTAATGTTGTGTATATTTTTTTTGTTCAGATATTTTAAATCAAACGTAGCACTTTTTTGTGCTTCGAGTCACGGTGCTTCAAATGCCGCTGAGAAAATAATTAAACAATGATAAAATCTTTTATAACAGTTAGAACTACAATGGTTCCCCAAGAAGTGGACGATGGCTCTTTTTCATTTTCAAAGTCATAAAGCTCCAGGAGCCCTTCAAACTTACCTGTTTTTGAAGTATGTCTTTTATGGACATCAAACATATTTATTGGCATCTAATAACATTTATTGTATAGAATGGATATAAATTGTGATGTCTTCGATTTTCACAATGATCCTTCTTTGGTTTCTTGATAGTTGTAGAGCATAGTTAATTTTAAAAACAATTAAAAACTATTTGGGTGTTTTGTTGCGCTACCCGCCGGATGGCAGACAAAACTGCTGATTTCTAATGTTCAAGAAATTTTCGAGGGCGGCGTTGGTGTCTGTAGTATCATCAATGTCCGTGTCTTTTTACCTTCACATTTAGGAAATATGTTGAAAGATTTACTATCGAAAAATGAATGATTTAAGTACTGGGCCAGGTTAATAAATCTAAGATGAATAATTGCACAAGCGTAGGGTGATATAATGTGTTCATAATTCAATATGATTGAAATCGATAAATATTAAAGACGAAAAGGAAAAGAATACAGCCGAGTTCACTTTGTGCCTGGGGTCACTAAATGAGCTGCGCTTAGAGTATCGGAACTCCGTTCCCCAACATTGTTGTGGGCGCCGCCATTTTGGGTCTTGTGCAGAGCAACCGCAATCGCCATTCGTCATGATTCAAAAGTGCGACTTCCTCAGCAAAAGTGCGACTTCCTCAGCAAAAGTGCGACTTCCTCAGCAAAAGTAGAACTTCCTCAGGGGGTACGACCACACTACCATGCCCAACACCACCTGAGCCATCCTGAACAACTGTTCCCGGACCACTGCGATTGAAAATGTGGGCAATTATATTTGCTTGAAGTAACTGTAGTGAGCCGATTGAAATAAGATTCGGCTTAGGATAATTAAATTCTTGTCAATTCGAACTCGTTTCTTGAGGGGACAAAGAGGTGTTCTTCATAAGTCCCTGCAGGCAGCTTGCCTCATGATCTGTAAGTCGAACTACTCTAGAAACTTATCCAACGCAACCCCGGAGCAAAGAGGACAACACGGTGAGGAGGGGGTGCCTCTCAGAAGGAATTAAAGCGCCGTAGGAGTGGTAGGGTTACAGCGACCCTTTCGAGCTGCCGCCGCAGGGGGGAACTACTCCCCGTGCAAAGGTCGTAAGAAATCGCGTTTTTTCACTCCAGCAAAGCCATTGTTCTTCCAACTGCTGAAAGAGGCAAGTGCATGTTCATTAGCACATTTGGCTTCAAACCTAAACACGTCAAGAGAATAACACGAATGGAAAACTTGCACTGCAGAGCCCAAGAATCATCGACCCTAACCACGCCGCCACCCGTTTTGATCTAGATGAGTATCGTGCCGGCGTGCTAAATTTCTCACCAACGTCGGAGACACTAAACATCCTAAACACTGCCTAAACATCTAAAACACTGCCTAAACATCTAACAACAAATTACTTACAGTGTATTTGAACAAAGGGTTTCTACACAGAAATAAGCAGATCCCAAGTTGCACAGATGTTGGCCAAGCATAGGCCATTGGCCGGCGATGGTCTTTTGGCCGATGGCCAAAGAGTGGCGATTTATCGGCCGATGCTAGGTCGATGACCACTGGCCAGTCGCCATTAACCAATGGCCAGAAAAGGTCCATTCATCGGTCAATGGGTGGCCATTGTCTGGGCACTGACCAAATGACCGTTGCCAGGTATTGGCCAATGATTGGCCAAGTCTGTGCTGCTTGGGACATTATCGCGTTTCAAAGTCACGTTCGCCAAGTCACGAATGCTTGCTAATCCCCGCACTACGCCACTTCGCCGAGAGCTCGTCCCACCGTTCCGGCAAGAAAATAATATGTCGTCAAACGAAAATTCGATGGGGTGTGTAAAACGAATGGTGGAAATTTGAAGTCGTCGCATTCTTGCACCAACAGCGACAAGGTTGACAGACCGATATTGGGATTGTTTTTCTTTCCTCGACGTAGATAGGAGCACCGTCGAACTGTCAACTTTGACGTTGTTTGTTGAGAATGCAGAGAATTCAAGCATTCGCCATGCTCTTCACAAGCACCAACAAACTAATCGAACGCGTCGTTTGACGCCATCTTCCTTTACATGCCACGGCCATGTCTCGGAACATGCTGCCGCCATGTTCCGAAACCACGGAAAGTGGAAGCCTCGAACTACATATATGATAGAGACGGCAAAGTGGGATTTATTTACGTTCACTTCAAGAAAAATAAACATACATTTTTTCAAGGTTCGAGCTCCTCCAAACGCTGGTTCTGTTCTGTCCGCCATCGTGATCGGATTCACCATCTTTCAACCTTACTATGCTCGTAGACAACTCCCGGGAAGTGTTGTGTCTAAAACACAGTAACTGTGCGTCACGGTGAGGCACAAAAAGCATGTCATCGTGGCTCATACCTAGCATTCAGAAAAAGGATATACTAATAAACCGCTTTTCCGCGACGTTCGCTAAAGAGAGGGCAAACGCTCATTATGCCGTATTCCTTCTGATTAATTTTTGTTTCTTTGATCTAGACAACAGCAGTATCAGAGAGTAAGATTTTATAGCGTTGGCTTGTGAAAGAGCAGTTTTGCTATAAGGTTTCTTCCTTTCCCTGTTTCACCTTTTATAGCATCATCAACAGACCAAAGCCTGAAACGCATCTAAGAAAAAATCGCGTCGCATCGAGTCGCACCACGTCGCATCGCACCGCAAAGCAGCGTTACCATAAAAAAAACAAAAAAACTTCGCGCGGGACGGCACGGCATTGGGCCACGTCATAGCGTCGGCGCGACGCGATGCGAATCTTGCTCACATGTGCTTTACGCTTTATTCATTGAAACCATGATTTAACTCGCTTCTACGAGGACCTCGCGTTTTTCACAGGTGGTATCTAAAAGAGCAGATAACCTTAAAGGTCACTTCACACAGGGTTCATTTGCTCATGTTTTCCTGCGTTGTGTTAAGTCTAGGTCTCGGCACTTGATCAAATACCCTACTGATGAATCAATCAATGCTTTAGTTACAATTAAAATTTTAACAAGTTAAACGGTTAAATTTTGACAAAGAAAGAAAAAGTAAATGTTGAACGCTTTCCTCGCGCAGATGTGTACGAGTGCGCCTGTATGAAGTCAACTTTTCGTGCAAATCTGACCTAAAATAAACTGTAGGAGCAAGATGAGCAACTCGAAACAAGTGGAGAAGGTTAAATGTGCTCCAGCCACTTCAACGCAATGCGATGGTCCGTTTAGCGCAGCTGAGGCTATTGTGAAAAATCGAAAAAGTTCACTATTGCTGGAAAACATAACTTAGTACCAGGGACTAATTTATAACTGAGTCCCTGGGACATCCGTGCTTTGGATGATCCGGACCGCTTGGCGGTTTTCCCGTAAACATACCGTATTTAGTTAAACTTGAGGAAGAAAACGAGAAAGGACGGACAAACACAAACTTCCAACTGGCAACAACATTTAATAACACCAAGAGTTTGCTTATATAAAGGAAAAAGGGGGGGGGGGTTAAAGAGGGGGTGGAAAGGAGGAGCACTATGCCGTCTAGGGTGCGTCGTCGCTGTCGGGAACGTCGGGGGAGATAGCTCCGAACTAAGAAATGTTATCTCTTTCCCTGAAAGGGCAATGGAAGGGGAACCGATGTTGTCCTTGGATCGACACATGGCGAAGGCTTCCAGAATCTCCCGACCATACCTCGAGAAGTGACCCCCGATTCTTGTAGTAGAGGGAAGGACGGCCGAGCAGGAATGACGAAAATAATCCCTGGAGAAGGGGAACAAGAGGGACAAAGGACAAACACAAATCTCCAAATCCAGAATCCCTTCTTCAGGGATTATTTTCGTCATTCTTGTCCAGCTCGCTTGCACCTTTGCATTTAATTGCATTATCATCACGAGCAGGAAGTACATTCCGATGCGTGTTTGGCGATCGGGTGGTGAATTACCTCTCAACCGCTGGAGACCGCTTTTTTAACCTCATTCGCGTGCTCTCTCAGGCGGTCGTTTAAGCAACGCCCCGTTTGGCCGAAGTATCGGGCACCACAGGACATAGGTATTGAGTAAACACACTCTTTGCGGCAAGGAACGTAACAGTTTTTGTGGTTCTTTTTGCAAGGGGGCGCCGGTCCGGGGCTGTTGACTTTTTTGCAAATAGACGCCAATTTAAACTTACACGAGAAAACCACGTTGGTGTTGAAGCCCTGAGCTATTGATTTCAGTCGATGCGAAATGTTATGAATGCACGCGAAGCGGGACCTTGGAAGTGGCTTTTTGGATTGAGGCCCTGTGACAAGTCTTTTGATGGTAAGCTCGATCAAGTCGTTTGGGTAACCTGCCTTGAGAAGGTGGCCTATCTGAATGGACAGACTAGTTGCGGAAAGGTGGTGACACGACTTGGATTTGGTAGCAACAATAAGGTTTCGGACAATACCAGTTTTTACGTTTTTTTGAGTGCGAGCTGCTGAACGGCAGGACAGGCTTCGCAGACCTCTGCTGATTAGACCAGCAGATCCCGACACTGGTGGGGACCAATATCAGATCATGGAACTGTAATCCCTCAAATGAAGGGGTCTCTTTTGTGAACGTGAGCCCGAAGGAGTTCTTCTGGAAAACGCTTTCAATCGCTGCGGTATCTGAATTAGTGGAATGAATGATAAGATAATCATCTACGTAGCGATAAACCAAGGCTTCGGGAAATTCCTGCTCAAGGATTGATTTAACCTTTGTGTCAACGTGAAACATAAAGATTTCGCTTAGGATGGGCGCTAGGCACGACCCTATGCACACACCGGATTTTTGAAGGAATACTTTGCCCTCGTGTTCGACTAGGGTGGACTGAAGATGCAGGCGAATCAACTCTAGAAATGCTGAGAGTGAGATGCCACAGGAATTTTGAAAATCTATAACGCGTCTTAAGTGCACAGCTTCGGACATGAACCCCAGAAGGGTTTTCACATCGAGACTATAATACAAATCTACTACATCAAGAGAGAACACTCCAACAGTTCCCGTACCGATATGCAAGTTCTCTAACGTTGGGATAAGGTCCTTGGAATTCTTTAGTCGGAAAGGTTGAGGAAGGTCCAAGGTTTTGAGATGTTTTTGTAAAAACATCACCAAGGGCTTCTGCCAGCACCCTGTTTCCGAAATAATGCTACGGAATGGCACTCCAGGCTTATGTGTCTTGGCAGAAAAGAAAATGGATAGGTACTGCTTAGCAGGAGCAAGAATGGCACTTTTTAGAGAAGGGAGGTTGGAGGAGTCGCAGAGCGCCTTCACCTGAGACCTGAGGGAACTGGACGGCCTCGACTTAAGAGGAAGAAAGTTCTTTTTCAGCGATTCGTCGGTCTTCTGCATCTGTTCTTTGTTGAGGATGACGAACCCGCCCGTCTTGTCCGCTTGGAGAACTCTCAGCTCAGCGGTCTGAAGTTGATAGCTGGGGTGGCAGCATTCTTGGTTTTCTTTGTCTCACCATGGAAGCACACCGCTTTTCACCCTGCCGCTACGAAGTCCTGACGGCTGTCCTCCGGTATCTTGGCGGCGATTTCGTACACCGCGGCCAGCTGGTCGACTCTGGTGTTCGCGACCGCAGGAGCATACTTCGGCCCGTGGGCCAGAAGGCTTTCTGTAGATGGGGATAACTGCACTCCGGACAAGTTAAGGGGGGGTTGTGGTTTGACTCTGGGTGTCACCTCGATGGATTTTTTCTGATGACGAAGAAAATGATCCCATGAGTTTGACAGTAGGGTGCGGGCTGACTCTTGTAGAATCTTGAAGGACGGCTGACGATTATAGCTTAGTCCCAGATGTTTGGACATCACGGCGGGCAGGAGCTCTTGCATAACGCGGATATCGCTAGAGATTTCATCCCTGGCGATCTGCATGATTCTGTGATTGGCTTGCCAGTTGCTAGACTGGAACCCCGTGACTTGCCCGATGGCTCCGTGTGGAACTTTCTTGAGGACGAAGTATCTGAGAACCCGTAGACGTAAGCGCAGCATAGACATCTTGGAAAGGAAAATTGCAGCTTGAAGGAATTCAACAGGGGCAAACTCTGGGGTTGGTGACATAGGACAAGAACAAACAGGGCTCACGTTAACGATGTAGGGACAGAACGAGCGGGTTGGTATGTACAGTTAAACTTGAGGAAGAAAACGAGAAAGGACGGACAAACACAAACTTCCAACTGGCAACAACATTTTATAACACCAAGAGTTTGCTTATATACAGGAAAAAGGGGGGGGGTGAAAAAGGGGGTGGAAAGGAGGAGCACTATGCCGTCAAGGGTGCGTCGTCGCTGTCGGGAACGTCGGGGGAGATAGCTTCGAACTAAGAAATCTTATCCCTTTCCCCGAAAGGCCAATGGAAGGGGAGCCGATGTTGTCCTTGGATCGACACATGGCGAAGGCTTCCAGAATCTCCCGACCATACCTCGAGGGGTGACCCCCGATTCTTGTAGTAGAGGGAAGGACGGCCAAGCAGGAAGTACATTCCGATCCGTGTTTGGCGATCGGGTGGTGAATGACCTCTGAACCGTTGGAGACCGCTTTTTTAACCTAGTTCGCGTGCTCTCTCAGGCGGTCGTTTAAGCAACGCCCCGTTTGGCCGATGTATCGGGCACCACAGGACATAGGTATTGAGTAAACACACTCTTTGCGGCAAGGAACGTAACAGGTTTAGTGGTTCTTTTGGCAAGCGGGCGCCGGTCCGGGGCTGTTGACTTTTTTGCAAATAGACGCCAATTTAAACTTACACGAGAAAACCACGTTGGTGTTGAAGCCTCTGATTCTGGCGACTGGGTGTTCGACCCTCTTTCTCACAGCTCATCAACTGTGTCTATCGCTAGCAGCGGTCCTGACCTGTAGTCGTTTCGCAGTGAGTCGAATGCGAAGGTCTTATCGTGGGGAAATACGACGGAAATGTGTTTGCGTCTAACTTTTTTTGGCAACGCCTTGGCAGGAAGAAGGTTGGGCGTTCAAATTAACTGTGTGATCTTTCCACACACAATGAACTTGACAGTGAAAACACCGCGCGGTTTCAAGTCCAGTTGTCACATCTTCCTCTTCATAGCATTTTATGTTTAGCTGCTGGTGGTTGCCTGTTTCGTAGTGTGGGATACCTTCATAGTATTTTCTGTAGCATAAGGACCTTTGAATGTTTTCTTAACAGAAGTGCTGATTGCGATCAGGGAAGAACTGATTCCCTAGGACAGAAATGAGCCCGGTTAGGCTCTTTCTTTCATGACCTCTTTGCAGGTAAAACTGCTTGTTTTGCGATTCTGTGACGTTATTGTCGTTATAGCAACACTAAATTGTTGCCTGAAGTACTTCGCCCACAGGTGTGAAGCAGGAATCCAGGGAATGAGTATGCACTCTTTTAGCCGTGCGTTTTGCCAATACACAGATTCTGCGAGCGACTTGGCGACTTATAAGCAGCCGCAAACTCAATATGTGATGCAGCGTGTTCCAAACGCCGTGGAAATTAAAGGGCACTCTGCGTGTCGCGGACACTATTTTCTTTCCATCGTATCCACCGTTCCCATGCCTGCTCGTGAGTGAAGTCGCATTTTGTTACTTTGCTTTTAGGAAAAGCAGTCTTAATTGCGCTTATTACATATATTTCAGATTTTTCAGATTTCAGATTTTTTTTTTTTTCAAATCATACATTCATTTACACTACAAGTTTTCGGACAATAGTCACTATGGCTAGTATCGGCTCCAATCACAAACTATGTATCACCGTTCGGCACAAAGCAAACGTTCCATCAAATACAAATATCTTGCGTACGAGATGACATGTTTAGGTCATTGACCGTGAATGTTATCAAGCAACTTTTTTAATAAGGGCGAAAAGTTAGATTTCTGCCTAATATGCGTGGGTATACCATTCCAAATCAATGCACCGTTGAATTCAACAAGTCTTCAACCATAGACATTTTTAGATGGTGGTAAATTAAATGGATTGTGAACAGCAGCCCTCGCATTTCTTGACAGGCATTTAAACACAGAAAAGGCAGTGGTTCATTAGTTCGTATAATGTTATGTACTATTGGAGGTATTTCTAATTTATGTACTAAGCTTATGGGTAGCACGTGTAATGATTGCAATAAGGGTCGGTTTGCGTCAGTTCTACTAGAAAATGTGATTGTTCTTAGCGCACGTTTCTGTAGACAACTAATTGAATCTAGAAACGTAGGATACGTATTTTCCCATGACTCTAAGCAATATGTTAGCGGACTGTGTACGAATGCGAAGTAAAGAATGCTTAGAGGACTCAAGTCAAAACATTCGCGCGCCTTTAGTAAAGAATAACACATATAAACAGACTTCGAACAAATATTAGTAATTCAACTTTTCCAGTGCATATCGGAATCTACAGGAAAACCCAAATATTTGTTGCAAGAAACATAGTGTAATTTTGTATCGTCCAAGTATGTAGCCAATCTGTCGTAGCTTATTTTCTTTTTTCCCAGAATGAAATACTGTATACTTTGTTTTTAGTAGGTTAAGGGCGAGTTGATTACTTGTGGATCAGTTTAGCACCCTAATCAATAATTCAGTTACTTTAGACAGTAATTCATCGACACTATCGCTTATAAATATTAAATCCGTGTCGTCAGACTACAATAGTGAGTCTGAGTACTTAAGGATACACGAGAAATCATTTGCATAAAAAGATAATAAAATAGGTCCGAGGACTGAACCCTGCGGAACACCGGTTTGCACAGTTTCTGGGGAAAAAATGAAGTCATTGATTATTAAGCATTGTCTTTGGTCCGAGAGATAGCTTCAAAGTAGTTTGGATATTTTACCTCTAAATCCACACTTACTACGCTCATTCGATGAAATAGTATGATCAACTGTATCGAATGTCTTTTTTATATCTAGATTGACAACTATAGCAATTTTGTTGTCGTTGAGCGCCTTGTTAAGAAGTTGAGTCATAGCTAGGACTGCGGTGGAAGTACACTTGCGGGCCTAAATCCGTGTTGGTTAGGACAAAGAGTTTCGTAGTCATTTATAAATTCCTTAAAGCGATTGCAAAGTATTTTCCTAAAGATTGTATTAATGACACTTAAAATCGAGATTGTCTATAACTTGAGGGGTCGAATAAATCGCCATCCTTGAAAATGGGCACTACTTTGGCTATCTTAAGTTTAATGGGATTCCCATAAACAAAATAGTGTCGAGTCCAGTCGCAATATTTTGGGAATAGTGTCGAGCCCAGTCGCATTATTTTGGCGAAGGTTTACAACTCTTAATATTATTTCATAAATTTCTATGTTCTGTATGACAAAATTATCTTTAAGAGGTTTCAGTGAACTGGGAGAGTGGAATACGTGAGGCAGTTGAGCCTCCAAGAAAGGCCCTATATTTGTAAAATAGTCATTAAAATGTTCACCGTATCCTGCTCATTTATGTCAGAAAATAGAGGAACCTTTGGAACATGATTTATTAAACTATTTACTACGTCTCAAATTGTTTTTAGTATCACCTTCCGTAAGTTTAATAGGCGAAGAATAGTATTCTTTTTTTTTTCTCTTATCAGAGAGACTGATTTATTCCTTAACCGACGAAAGTGGCCAAGATAATAATCATTAGTTTTGTTTCGTTTATATTTAAGGTACCAGCTATCTTTTTCCTTTGAAACGTTTAGTGTGTGGCTAGTCGTCAATTGGTAACGTTAGCTGACGACGTCCGAGTAACATCACTGATCTAACGTCCAGGTAACATAGAGAGCTACGTTACTGTAACATTTTGATAAGGCGTTACTGGGAGGTAGACCTGGTGGCCATTAGCAATGTTTGACGACGTTATCTGACAACGTTCCAGTAACATTATTCGGGTAATGTCTAGGTAACGTAAGCTGTAACGTTACTGTAACATTGTGGTGTAACGTTACTTAACGGTAGAATCCGCGATCGTTGGCAACGTTCGGCAACGTTACTTGACCACATTCCAGTAACGTTGTGGGTACGTTTAGTGCTGCTTATGAAGGGAGCGTCATCTGCAGGCTTCCGATAGCCAGCCCAACAGGCAATGATTATTCTTGTTCCAGGGAGGACCCACTCGGCTATTACCCCTTGCAGTGTTTTTGCGTCACGGGTCTCCACGGGTACAAGAAAGCAGCACCGGCTGCCACGCTCCACACCGCCGAAAACCCACTGGCCTGGCCGTAAATACCCGCGATGGTACTTTCGCCGTCCGAATATACTCTCGTCTAGTTCTACAGTCACGCCTTCGCCGCCAATCCTATATAAATGCGTAAAGATGGCATTTAACACAACCTCCCGACAAAGGCTCGTCCAATCAGTTATTGTCTTACTTGCGACATCAGTCTCCAGCTAAATGACGGCGCACGGTAGGTTCTGGCACCAGCGGTAGATGATTTTCATGAGTCGGGGAAGCGTCAGGTGCGATCCCTCGGAAAAGGAACCGCTCCGTACCGAGACCTCGCCCTGGCACTGAACCTTGAACGGCTTTCTCTTTGGCGCCTCACGAGTCATCTACGCGCCCTATCTCCACGAGTAGCCAACGCCAGATCTAGCGCGGACTTGCAGCGTCATCGCAGCTTCGCACTCTGGGCACGCATGAGAACCCAGGAGCAGGCCCATGCCCTGAAGAAAATTAATTGCTTCAAGAGGGTCTTTCATGGCGTCATGAAGACGGCACAAGTTAAACGCCATGGCACTGCAATGGTCGCCTCTGGAAGAATAAAGCGCCGAGGGGCTAAACGAGCAGACCTGAGCGCTTCTTTGCATTTAATTTTTTTTATCCGCCATTTTATACCTCGTGACACCATTGTAACAAACTCATTGATTAATCGGTCGGACCACATTATCACGTTACAAAACAAACGCCAATCGTCTAGCCTTCATGAGTTGGGAAAGCGCCTGCTAGCCCGCTCCGCGGCGGGCTAGCAGGCGAGAAGACATGAGAAGAACGCTGCAACTTCTGGACCATAGACGATTTAATGTCACCAAAATCCTGGGCCGGAGAACACTTGGCGGTATCAGTGTATCATTTTGAAAGCGCTACAAAAACACGTCGAGAACACTAGACTTCTGGACCAAGTTAGAGAGCATGAGCAATTGATGTATCTGCATGCTAATATTTCTTTTTAGATTATAGGCGCGAAAACTCAACACGGACTAGGGCCTGAAAAATGCAGTCTCGGCCAACATCTGGGTGCTGTTAGAAAAAGTCCTTGCAGGGCCCCTTTAAAAGGGCCCTGCAAGGACTTTTTTACTGGTTTTAATTTCCACTGAACCTGAGCGTACTGAACGTAGCAACTTAGTGAGATTTTTCTTTTCTCAAATTTCGCTTTATTTTAAAAGTTATAGGAAAATTAAAATTGCAAAAACAAGCAAAAAATAACCTCCTTCATACCGTCCTTGGCTGCTTGAGTGGCCGTGAACTAGAGGAGGGGTAGTGGGCTCAGCGAGCGGTCACGGCTGCCGCACTCCGTGTGAACGGCTCGAGAGGGCGCCACTAAAGCATGTCTGGCTAGGCTGTATGAAGCGGCCAGCCAGGGCGGCTCGCATTGCATTCGCTGCGCGATTAAACACTAATTCGGCATGACGCTTCATTGGCCACAAATGACAGCAAACACGGGGTAAAGATCAGTTCAGAGCGGGAGCCACATCGCGCTGTCATACCGCCAAAACGCCAAACCGCAAGAAAAAGCTGGTCGCCGAAGGCCTTGGGAACGCTCGGAACCGGTCGGATCCTCCAGGCCATACGACCGCAGCGCCGCCGCGTACATCCGGGACCTCTCTACGCTCGCCGCACGTTGGTGCCTGATCCCACTACACCTTTCTACTATGCGCCGCCTTTTCCACCGCTTAATGGCGGGAATGTCGATGGGTAATTTCTTGTTTCCGTACTTTCTAAACTTCATTCGTTTCTTTTCAGCTCTAAAATAATAAACAAAAACTACTTTTATAAACAATTCAAACGGTTCGCGCCACTTATATTTTGTATTCCGACTAAAAGGAAGCTTTTAGCGGCTCTGACCAATAGTAAGCCCAGGGCGAAAGACGTCACATATCGCGCGCTTTCGGCACCCCAGGTGACCCCCGTAGGTGGAGGAGGTTTCCGCGTCGTCCGGTTAAAATATGACGCACTGATATTTAGTTACTCTCTCCGTGCCCGTTGGCTTGCCCGAACCCCAAGAGATGAACGTGGAAACCGCAAAAAAGTAGACGCTTCAATATGATTGCAGGGCCCTTCTAAGTGTCCTCCTGTAAGCGTCGTTTTCGGCGTCGTCCTAGACGTCGTCCTCTAAGCGTCGTTCTCGACCTCTTCCTAAAGTTCGTCCTAGACGTCGATCTTGACATTGTCCTAGATGTGGTCCTTGAAGTCATCCTACACGTCGTTTTTGACGCCGTCCCAGAGGTAGTCCTAGATGTCGTTCTGGACTGGCTTTCACTTTCCTACACGTAAGCAGTCTTAAGTGTACCAGTGCAATTTTTTATTTTCAAATGAGGTGAGCTTCACTAAATGGCCTCTCACACTGACTTATATGGTACCAATGATATTTCTGTGTGATGCGCCACTTTTGCAAGCCTATATTGTCCCGAAGAGGAGAGATGACTTTGTAAATTGTCCTCAAACAAAGAAAAATTATCGTTTGTAATTTTTTTTATTTATTCGATATTGCCAGGGTAGGAGTGGATTATTGACTATGACCACTCCTACCCTGGCTACCTTTCGGCAGCCAGGGTAGGAGTGGTCATAGTCAGTATTTTTAAATACATGTTAGATCTCTTGACATACAAAAACATCAGAAAGAGAAACCAACAAGGCATATGCTACCTATAGTTGATAGGATGAATAAAAAAAAAACTGCTACACTTAGGAGTTAAGATGACAACTATAAGATTAAACAAAGTTGTTATAGCACGGGACATAGACATAAACATAAGGCGCCACAATCGCCGGTAAGCGAAGACACAAATAGAGCGGTGTTGCCGTGAACTTCTTCTAGAAGAGGTCATGGGAAATACAAGCAAAATAAACACACTTCACTCACAAGTAGGTACAAATAGAAGATACAAAACTTCCTGGGATGTTGTTTCAACCACGTCACGCGGAAGATCGTTTCATTCGGTTATCGTTCTCGTAAAAAAAGAAAGCCGATTTGCGTTTGTCCTGCGTTGAGGTATCAGTATTGTTTTATTGTGTTTATTCCGAGTCCGTCGCGCAGTGTTAAACTGCATATAGTCGGCAAACTTTAGTCGTCTCTCGTTATTCACTATGTTAAAAAAGCAGCTTTAGTCTATGAAGCTTGCGGCGGGATTTTAATGTATGGATCCCAAAACGATTTAGAAGTTCAGTCACCGAGAAATTTCTACCATAGGCTTGATATACAAAACGAAGCGCTTTTCTCTGTACGCGTTGGATGTATTCGGTATCGGTTTTTGTGTAGCGGTCCCAGACAACGTCACCGTACTCCAGTAGCAATCTTACAAGGGATGTGTAGGCTACCAGCTTTGTTTTGCTAGTGCCATGTTTAAACTGGTGTCGTAACAACCAAAACATTTTTGTAGCCGCCGAGACAATGCTATTAATGCGGTTTTTCCAACTTAGATTAGAAGTTATAATTATACCTAACTGCTTAAATTGCGTGACTAGGCTAATCTCAGTAATATTAATTTTATATTCTTACTTGAGCGGTTTTTTTTGCGTGTAATAGTCATATCTGTGCACTTAGCGGTGTTTAACTAATTTGCCAAGATTGACACAATTCGGAAACGGCTGCCAGGAAATCGTTTACACTTACCTGGTCACCTGTTGACTGAATATTTAAATACGCAATGCATTTGTCTGCAAAAGAAGAAAAATATCGGAAGCAAACAGGTGAGTTGTATGCCAAGTCGTTTAAATAAATAGGGAAAAGAAATAGGCCCAGTAGGGAGCCTTGAGAGACTCCTGAAAGAACCGGTTCTAGAGGCGAGTTGGTCTCGTCTATTTGAACGTATTGCTTTCTATGTCATACGTAGGAGTCAAGCCACATATATATTTGGTTGTTTTTAGTAAATGACAAAGTTTTAACATTAAGTGATGATGAGACACCCGGTCAAAAGCTTTTTCAAAATTTAAAAAAAAAACGGCATCGCTTTGTCCGTTCTCTTCCAGAATTGACAAAATTGCGTAGCTCTTGTGGAGTAGCTGAGTGGCTGTACAAAAGCCACGTCAAAAACCGTGCTGGCTGCCCAAGAAAAAGTGGTTGCTTTCGAATAGGGTGCTCAGGTGTTTAAAAACAAAATGTTACATTACTATACTTGCAGAACACAACACGGATATTGGCCGATAGTTAGAAACAAGGAAATTATCCCTCGCTTTATGGACAGGTGTTACTCTGCCAATTTTCCAGTCTTTGGGCACTTCTGTTTTTTGCAAGCTTTTGTTAAAAACAATATGGAGGTATTTTGCAGACGAGTCGGATTACCTGTAAAGAAATGCGTTCGGGATATTTTGTGGCCTGGTCGATTTCTTTGTGTCTAAGTGAAGTAAAGCAGAAAAGATTCCCACCTCGCTGATGAACAGGTCTGGCACTTCAATGCCAGCGCCCAGAAACTCGGTAGTTTGGCCGTTAGAGCGAAGGAACACAGAAGCCAAAAAATCATTAGATGCTGTCGTAACGTGGTAGGGGTCCGTAATGTCCACGTTGTTCTGCGCTAGTTTTTTACCGAGTATTGTTTGTGTGTAAGATGCATCCAAAATTTTCTCAGCTTGTTAAAGAGAAAGCTCTGTATTTTAGCATTCTAGAAATGATATTTAGATTATTTCATTTTTGTGCGTATAGACA
Organism: Ixodes scapularis; assembly: GCF_016920785.2. Classification (NCBI taxonomy): domain Eukaryota; kingdom Metazoa; phylum Arthropoda; class Arachnida; order Ixodida; family Ixodidae; genus Ixodes; species Ixodes scapularis. The sequence goes on along the minus strand of NW_024609880.1, from coordinate 104,030,566 downwards.
GTAATATGTTGTGCCCAGTTTGGGTACACGTGCGTGCGAGTCATCTTTCACGACGTTTTAACTGAAGTATTTCGCATGTTATCCAAGGGATCCGATTATTTAGCCTTTATTTTTTCAGTAGGTACATCTGGATACATTTACAAACTGTATTTTGGAGTGAAAGCATAGCTGGTTGACAGTAGTAAGATCATTGTTATGTATTTTAATCAAGTTGTCGTTCTAGTTCAAGGACGTCCAAGATGCTTTCATCTTGAGCACTAATAAAATCCAGGTAATGCTTTTTAACTTCATACGCGGTTGGGCGCAAGATCTTACTTTTTAGGAGTACCAAATTGTGATCCGAGATTCCTGGTAATATATCCACTCTAAATCTGCTTTAAATCACAAGGAAAAACAGTAGCTAGGAGTAACTCTGAGTGCACACAGGAGGTAAAACACGCAGCAAGTTCCAATTTATGCCGGGCAGGTTAAAGTCGCCACACATTATAATGTGAGCAAAGCGTTTGCTGCGCTCGCATATGAAATTGTGCAATTTCTTTAAAACAGAAACGTGAGCATTAGGAGGTCTATAGAATGCACAAGTGAGTATGCTAAGTTGACTCAAGTGAATTATAATGCAGACCATTTCAATACCCGTGTTATGAGGAACCATGGTATACCCTAAACCTTTCCTTAACACTATCGCAACGCCTCCTCCCTTTGAGTTACGGTCTTGGCGAACTATTTCGTGCGAAGTTGGTGTCACTGTTGAGTCGGGAACGATGTCGTGAAACCACGTCTCGGTGACGGTCGTGACGTCTGGGTTACAGGTAACAAGAAAACTTTCGAAATCTTTACTTTCATTGACAATGCCTCTGCCGTTGAGATTCAGCAAGGAAAACGGTTCTAGATTAGGTACCTGTGTTAGTGTTACGATGTTAGTTTGATAGATGGACTGATCAGAACGATTATTGATTGGAATCTGGCGTCATTGCGCAGGAACTGGTACTCTCTTGTTCAGACTATCGCACCATTGAAATAGCTTTCCGTTGAATCGTATCTTACCGAATGAACGAAAAAACCTTGTCCCCGTTTATTTTGTGTTCCTTTGGGATTTCCCAGAGCTTTTTTAAATTGCCTGCACACGAGGCGAAAAGTTTTCAGAGATGTTGTACGTCGTGTTCTTCAACTTTTTACAGTTATTTAGGATCCGAGTCTTGTCCCTTCCTCAACCAGCTTAAAAGTGACTGGTCGGCATTTACCAATGACCCGTTTTCCCATTCTATGTATACGTCCAATTACAACGTCCCGTACTTCTAGCGAGCCTGCAAGTGTATCATGTGCTTCAGTGGTTGCTGTTCCACAGTGGGTTCGCAAACACCATAGACGATCAGGTTATTCTTCCTACTTCGGTTCTCCAAGTCGTCTACTTTTATGAGAAGACTGTCTACTGTTCTTTGAAGCTCGTCAACTTTACGCGTGTAACGAGAGACGCTTGACAAAAGACCGTCTAGCTTATTATGCAATGAGGTTAGCTTATTAGTTCTTTCATTTAGTCGTTCTGTTACGGTGACAAAAGTACCCTTTAGTTCACGAACGTTTTTTAGTATCATATTAAGCATTTTTTCAGTGGTTGGCCCAGGGTTTGGCTCAAAATCGCCACATAAGGGGGACCAGGTCAACGAAACAATCGTATACGCTGTGCCAAAAAATCTTTCAGCCTCTCCACTCCGGTAAAGAAGGAAGAGCAGCAGAGCTGTAGCTTCTGTACTCAGCGGTGGCTTTCCAGGTGAGCGATCTGCTCTTTTTTCGCAAGGGAATCTAAAGCGCTCGACGCAGTGAAACTTTAGGCGATAGCGGCCTCGCGGTGGTTGCGAAATCATTCGCGCTACTGCGCACATTGCCGCTCGTTCCGTTCCTGTACTTTTTCTTCCGAAGAAATGTTGCCGCCATCTATGAGCGACGGCGGCAAGTAGACAACCGGCAAACACAACAGTCTGGACAGCTACCGCCATCAATGAGCGACGGCGGCAACCAGTGGGTTGTGTCAGCCACGGGTGTCGACAATTGTTTGGTGCCGGACACGATATCCTGGGGGAAACTAGCCACTAACAGCTCCGCTGTAAAATATCAAGCAGTGATCGTGGGCACGGCAGAAGCAGAAGACACACGTTGTTGCTACGGTAAGTGAGAACCGGACGGTTGTCTCCCGCCTGAGCGAAAACCAGGAGAGGATTTGTGAGACGCATTATCCCACAGCTTTCGCCGCGTCCAGTGATCGGGAATCGGCGTGCAGCCGAATTCAGAATCTCGCAGAAAGGTGACGTAGAAAAACGTCGTGCACGCTGCGCCGTAAGCGTTGGAATCCAGCCGAGGTTCACGTGGTTGCTGCCGGTGACGTAGCTTGTAGAATATACCCGAGAAGAAGCATGATGGTTTACTGCGTCCGCCTTGTTGGGCCCGTGAAGCGCCTCGCTTGAACAGTGATCGGGACTGGCGAAAAGCACGGCCTGAACGAAACATAGGAGGAGATTTATGAGACGCATTGTCCCACACCTTTCGCCGGGTCCACTGGCTACGGGCCTGTCAAAGAATCAGAGGCGTGATTGGACTCACTAGACGTTCAGAAGGACAAAGACCAAACTGCAGGGAGCTAAAAAAGCTACTCTGTGGCGTCTGCGCGGCTTATGGGCATTGAGACGTTTCCAGATTGCAAGGTAAGTATCAAAAAGCGATTTTAAACATATACACCAACTTATCGCTATTGTATTAATGTTTACCGTAAAATACTGAACAAGCGCTCATGCTCAAGTCGGAGATAATTTCAAACACATGCAGATGGCTCTCGGGTGGTTCGAGGACAGAAAAGCAGATGGCGCACATGTACGCCCTAGCCTGATCCAACGGAACCGTATGAGAACAGGGGTCTGGCGGAACCTCCAATTTTTAAAGCACCCCCGCCGCCTCTCGCCCAAACTTCTTGAAAATAAACTAGTTAAAGATGCATTTTAGTGTATTTTTATCTCGTGAATTTCAGTATCATGTTAATTTTTCTCGAAAATGTAACAAAACGCGAGGAAAACAACAACAACAACAACAACAGAAAAACCATCCGACCGATCGTTATATCGCGGCCACTCGATCCCCCCTGTTGGTGCGGCCTGCCGATGTCTTTCCGAAAACAAAAGGGCGCGCGTGAGAGGAGAACTTCTCCTATTTTCCGTGGGAGCGCTGCACATCGGTGAGCGGTAGAGTGCCTTCATACACACGCGCGCTTTTGCTTGAGTGGTGACATCTCAGCCATTTTTCCGCCCAATCGTTTTTTGATGCCTTTTGAAGTGCGCGCAATCCGGTGTCACTCAGCTCGAGCGCGTAGCTTTGGCTAATGCTTAGACGCCATTTTAGCGCCCAAGTCAAGCACCGGGTGCGCGAGAGCGTCACGCGCTGGCACATTCAGTGCGACAATGGATGTCTTCACCCTGAGACAGACAGACATGAAGGCACCCTAGTGAGCGGTCTTGTGAGCTGAAAGTACTCTGTTTCACCTTATGTTGTACCGCAGGAAATGCTGTAAGCGCGAGCTCCTTGCTCTGGGGCAGATCTTGGCGGCACAAGCTCTCGTGCGGTAAGGGCAGCTGTCAACGCTACGAGCTCGCGCTTCCAGCCTTCGCTGCGGTACAACATGAGGTGAAACGGAGTATAGAGAAGGCGTCCAACGCGCTCTTGCTCCGCTACCCAGATAAAATATCTGCCTGTCATTGGCTTCGCCGATACCGAGGCGCTGCCGCGGTTGCAGAAGGCAGCAGAACTCGCTTTCCCCCACTTATGCACCGCTGTGCTCGGCGAAAATATCGTAGTGTCACTCTGCGGTCGCGTGTGTGGTTTGCGTTGGCATTTTGGAAGCTGCCGGAAATGTAAATGCGCGTTCTAGTTCTGAGTCCCAGACGGCGATGAATTGTGCCAACTCCACTCGTGAAACAGGAAATCCTGCAGTTGATGAAGTACAATGAAGTCTCTACCGAACTTGAGTTTGCACCGCTGACTTACATGGCTGGCTACTTGGCCTTCGTTTGCGAGCAAAAGGTGACCATTTTTATTTGTAGAAATTGTTGTAATTTCAAAGCAATTAGTTGAAACATTCAACCTGGCAAAGCAATAAGAATTTCTTAGTGAAAGCAAGGAAGGCTAATGTGTAGAACCCGCTAAACTTTGCAGGTGACGTGTCCTGAATGCAACCACACCTTAAGGAAATGCATCACATGACGGAGCATATCAGTCCATGTTTAGCCTTGACCAAGGAGGACTCAGCTATCCACGACCTGAAGCTGTCTGGCTGTGCAAGCTCGTCTGCACCTTTGTCGAGAGGGCTCTACAGTCGACAGAGATTCGTGGTTGTGGAGGGAATTGCAAAGTCCTCTCGAGCGCTGTGCTTCCACACCTTATGGATTGCCCGCTGATATGGTGTGTCAACTGCCGAGATCCCTACCACAGCGAAGAGCTCTGCGAGCTCTTTCACAGAAAACTCCTCAGACCTTTTTTGCAAAATCGGCTGGTGACCTAAACAGCCCACTAGAGAATATATTGAGGCTTTCGCGCAAGCCTCTTTCCAGAAAGGTACTCCGCTTGTGAACTATATGACTCCCTTGGTCTGTTTTTTGTGAACAATGAAGTTTATATTGCTGAAGTTATGCATGCAAAATCCGATTTTATATTGTCCTTCACAGATGAATAAATGGCACAGCTCGTGCGTGCTCGAACGTCGGTTGAAACCAGAAATCATACGGCCTAGCTATATCCAACTATAACTCCTATATTACAGTGGCAGTGGAAACGGGGCAACAGTTACGGGAACAAGATCGATATGCTCGCACGAAAGGAACTCTATCTCTCACCGATAACGAGCGCCACGGCTGGCGCCTGCGGGGTAAAGTAGAACTATCGCTCTCACCGGCGGAGTGAGGCATACGGCAGGCCGCTCCCAAGGGGAGTCCTAATCGAGTGGCCGTGGTTTTATCACATGAAGATCTTTCGGCCCCCACGCGCGTGTCCCTGAATGGGCAATGCGTGCAATTGGAAGCTTGGCAGGTATATTCACTCGGACTGGCACTAGTCGGGTCTTTTTCTTTTTTTGAAATAGCAAGAGTGCACGTGCATAACTTTTATTTATTTATTTATTTATTAATTTATTTCAGTACCTTCAAGGCCCAGGGGGCGTTACAGAATGAAGTGGTGGAAAGCATAAAAACAAGCAACAGGTAGTAAATTCAGAAATTGAACAGAGAATGAAAAATGCAGACAGCGCAGGTTTTTGAGAAAGTGCATAACACTCAATGGTGGATCTGAAAGTGAAATCGTCGGTAGTCGTTGCGATGGAGGCGGGCAGGTGGCTCCATTCGTTACTAGTCCTTGGGATAGATGAATCGAAAAACAAGTTAGTGCGACAATGTGGCACGCCTACTTTGTTATGGTGGTCCGAACGAGATGAGACGTATGACGCTCTGAAAAAAGTTCGGTTTCGAGGTGCGGGTTATAATGATATATTTTATGAAATAGCGTGAGTCGCGATATTTTTCTGCGCAGAGAGAGGTTTGGAAGGTTCAAGGTCGCCTTCATAAAGGATACGCTGGATGAACGGGAGTCGTTTGACAAGACAAAACGCGCGCTGCGATTCTGTATCGATTCTAAGTTATTAATAAGAAATTCCAGGCCTGGATCCCACAGAGAGCTGAAGCTGATCGAAAGCGGAGATTGTGAACCCTTCGGTTATGACGTCAAGCTCTGGGAAACAGGGGCTTCAGTGGTACCTTGAAAATGATTTTCTGCAGTCTCCATGCACAAAATTGAAATAATCTCGATATTCATGATCTTGGACGCCAAATAAAGACGATTTAGTGTTCTTCCTCAAATACGAAACAGCTTCAGTTTTCTTTTTAAGGAATAAGAAAAGATTTATTAACTATTTAAGCAGCAGGGAATACTAGCTTGAGCTACCCAGTGCGTTTACACTTGAGTAGCACTTCTTTGACGTTAGGTAGTTTTTTCCATCCTTTTTACATACCCTTTACAGGTTGAGGAAGCAAAACGAACTTCTAAGCAGCATCTTAAACGCCGGAAGACAGCTCAAGTGCCGAAGCTCTCCGACGGAAGTTCTTCAGAACCATCACTGGAACCACAAAAAATTAATATTCTTCACAATGTCTAGAAAATCATGCCACACATAACATGACGTTTATGAATTCATCAACTTTGGTCATACCATGGACGTGAGTGACAGTCAGCGAATCAGTGACTTGGTCCGTGAAGGCATAACTTCGGTGCCGGAGGTGAAAAATGTTTCGAATAATAGGCACAGGACGCCCTGTTTGCGGGGAAACAAACCCCTGACCCTAGCTGCCAAGAATTCTACACTACCAATTAGGATTTTGGAAATTATGTACAAAAGGCGCTAAGGCAAGAAAGGTTGTTGAGGATATCAAAAAAGTGAAAGCCGTTTACAACTCCCTGTAACGCCGAATCGGAGCGCAGCTCTTGAGGAGGAGGAGTGAAGGGTACTGAGGAAAGGGTAGACCCCTCCTCCTTCTCCTCCTCCTCCCCTCATTCTTTAATATGCTCCGGGGGGGGGTCACGTGACTTCGCGGAGGGGGGTCACGTGACCTCGGGGAGGCGTGACCTGGGGGTCACGTGACCTTGGGTGTCACGTGACCTTGGGTGTCACATGGGGGTCACCTCAAGGTCACGTGACCCCTAAGGTGACCCCCACGTGACCTTGGGGGTCACGTGACCTCAAAGGGGTCACGTGACCTCAGAGAGGTCACGTGATCTGGGGGTCACGTGGGGACCTTGGGGTCACGTGACCTTGAGGACCTTGGGAGGGGTCACGTGACCTTGGGGGTCACGTGTCCTCGGGGGTCACGTGACCTTGGGGAGGAGATCACGTGACCTCGGGGGTCACGTGACCTCAGAGGTCACGTGACTTGGAGGTCACGTGACCTTGGGGGTCACGTGACCTTCAAAGGGTCACGTGGGGTCATCTTGGGGTCACGTGTCCTTGAGATGACCTTGGGAGGGGTCACGTGACCGAGGGGGTCACGTGACTTTCAGGGGGTCACGTGGGGTCACGTGACCTTGAGATGACCTTGGGAGGGGTCACGTGACCTTGGGGTCACGTGACCTTGGGATGACTTTGGTTACGGCGACGCCGACGCCGCTCAAGCCGGGAACGGGCCCCGAAGAGCTGCGCTCTAAAACAAAACAAATACTGATGTCCGTTGTAGAGCGCAGCTCTCAGGCACAAATTTCCGGCTTTAGCGGCATCGCCGTCGGCGTAACCGTGAAGTCACATGACCCCGGTTACGTCACATGACCCCGGTGATGTCACGTGACCCCCGTGAGGTCACATAGCCCCCGTGAGGTCATGAGGGTTAAGCGACGTCACGAGGGTCACGTGACCTCACGGCTACGCCGACGCCGCTCGGAGGGTGGAGTAGCAGGCAGGATGATGAAGAGAGGAGGAGAGAGGAGGGGGTATACCCTCCCCTCAGTACCCTTCCCTCCTCCTCCTCAAGAGCTGAGCTCTAATTCGGCGTTACAGGGAGTTGTAAACGGCTTTCATTTTAGAGCGCATCTCTTAGGCGCTTGTTTCCGGCTTGAGCGGCGTCGCCGTTGCCGTCGCCGTCGGCGTCGGCGTCACGTGACCCCCCCCCCCCCCTTCCCGAGGTCACGTGACACCCCCCACCCCTCCGAGGTCGCTTGACCCACCCCTGAGGTCACGTGATTCACCCGTCAGGTCACCTGACCCCCAGAGGTCACGTGACCGCTCCTGAGGTCACGTGACCGCTCCCGAGGTCACGTGACCTTGTGGGATTTCCCTTGCTGCTACCCGTCTCGGAGAATGACACAGCACACCGGTTCAGCAACACGTAAACATTTAATGACCGCTATTGCCTGCGCCGCGATCCCAACAGCCCCCGCGCATCCGCTGCGACGGCCTTTTATCAGCGGCGGAGCGCCGCTCGCGTGGCCAGTTGCCCTTGGCCCCCTCGTGGTCAAGATTACCACTTATGATTGTCGGAGGGGCAGCCTGGGCCAACCGCTTGGAATCGCCAGGTTGCCCACAACCTCAGGGGGGTCACGTGACATCAGAGGGTTCACGCAGGAAGATGATTTGAAGAGGAGGGAGGAGGGGTATACCCTCCCCTTAGTACCCTTCCATCCCCCTCCTCAAGAGCTGCGCTCTAATTCGGCGTTGCAGGGCTTTCATTTTTTTACGCTTGTACAAGGAAGGTGACGGTGCTCCTTTTAAAGAGAACGAAGACATCAAAAAATAGATGATGAGGCTGTGTGGAAGCACATTCTTAATTAGCTGTCAAACTAACGTTATGGCTGACCTCTAAGAAAAGTATGGAAGCAGAGTAGTATGCCTTGACGCTACAAATAAGACCACGGACCACGTCCTGCCGCTGTTCCCCTTAGTTTTTACTACTCCGCTGTGCTGTGTGACGATTGGAGCTTTCGTGTTTAATTAGAAACAAGTGCCTGCATCACAGAAGCGCTCAAAATATTCAAGACCTGGAACAAAGCGCTGAGTCCAGAGTATTACATGATTGACCGTCGCCACCAATGTCGGTCATTGGTGGCGGCAGCTACACCGAACGGACACCGAATACTGTAAAACCCTCTATTTTTGCGGCCCCTATTTTTCGCGAATCGGTCACAGATGACATAATCGCGACCACTAAATTTCGCGAATTCCAGACGCCTGCATTGAAAATCTTAAGGACCGAAATTTTCGCGAGCCCTTAAATTTCGCGAATTCTTCAATTCGTTAAATTCGCGAAAATTGAGGGCTCGCGAACATTAAGAGTTTTACAGTAATCGAACTCTGCATTTTACAACCGGCTGCTGATGTCTTTCGTGCGCCGTTGAAGATAGCTTCTCTTCGCCTTAAGCCTACGTTTCCTGGAGCAAAGCCGCTTGTGCCTGGGACCAAGCTCCATTGTGTTTCGCATCGTACGTCCACCGGCTACGCCTGGGCTGCCATCTGTTAGAACTGTTTGTAAACATTCAACGTCTTATTGCTCGGCGTTACGGACACGCTGGTCTTCTTTGCATTGGTGGCGGCAGCGACTGCGAACGGACACCGAATAACCCATCTCTGCATTTAACAGGTTGGTTCTATTTTTCTAAACTATTTAAAGAACATATTTACACACACTGCTGTCGCTGTTGCTGCCACAGATGTTCCCATGTGTTATGCATTGTTCTGTGTAGTATTTATTCGTTGACTGCTGCTGTTTGGGTTGTGTGGGGCTTCGCATTGCGTGGATTTTTTTTTTTTTGCGTATTCTTCCAAGTATGATGGGAAGATATTCTGGAGACCTTAGTAATGTGGTAAAGTTTATAGGTGAAAAACAACTTAATAGTATTAAGGAGGTCGTCAAAGTCCTAACTGACATGGTAACCAAGCTTGACGCGTTTGCGACTTACATAAAAATTGAAGTCGGAAAGGTATTGAGCTCGAATACCGCAATCCATGCCGAGCTTGTTGGTATACGCGAATCAATCACCTTTCTGAATGCGGACGTGGCGAAGATAAAAAAAGATGTCGTGGACTTCCGACGAGAAGTTACGGAGGTGAAAAGCCAGAGCTCCCGGCTACTAACAAAAATAAACAGATAGTGCGAGAACTCAGTGAAGCAAAAAAGGAAATAGTGGAACTTAAACCTTATAGCAGGGATATGAACATCAAGATCAAACGCCTCCCTGTGGTTGTAAATGAAGACCTACCAAATGTAGTGGGGGCAGTGGCTGTGTACCTTGGCACTGAGATCTCTAACAGTGATATTGACGTTGTGCACCCGGTGCAGTCGAAAGATGAATAGAAGCCCAACGATGTGGTGAAGTTCACAAACCGAACTGTTCGGAAAAGGTTGCTCTCGAAGGAAAAAAAGACGAGATTAAACACCGGCCCCCTTGGATTACAGAGTAGCGAACCCCTGTACGTAAATGAACACCTTTGTGTTGAGAACAAGATCGTGTTGAGCATTAAGGTCGTCTGGTGAGGAGAGAGAAAATCTGGAAATTCGTCTGGGTTTCACAAGGAAAGATCCTAATGCGCAAGACTGATAATTCGCCCGTTCTCCATGCCACGAGTGAAGAAGACCTGGCGAAGGTGTGGTAGCTTCTGCAACGCTAACGTTTGGAATGTGTGGCTGAAATGTAATGAAACAGTTGTTATGAATGGCTATAATCTGTTCTCACTTCCACTCGAGTCACTCACAAAAGGAGGTGGGGTTGCGTTATATGTAAAAGAAAATATTATATTCCGGAAATGGTAGCTGCCTCCGTCAGGGATGCAGTAATGAAAGCACTATTTATAACGGTTCATTCTGTATTGATAATCGGTGTAGTGTACCGTCCGCCTAGCTTGAGTGTGTCAGCATTTTTTATTAAAGTAGAAGCAATACTTACATCGCTATTTAATGGAAATAATAATAAGAACATTGTTGTCGTTGGAGACTTCGACATAGACTCCGTTGGCGATTTCAATATTAACTACGGGCTACTTTCGGGATCATTCAACTTGCGTAATCTTGTCATAAAACCTACACGCGTTGCTGACACAGCTAGTACGTTAATTGAAGATTTTTTTTTTGTAATATTGTGACTGGTCTGTGTGCCAGTGTTTATACTGAGCGAATAACCGACCATTTGCCCGTATTTTTTGTTGTGAAAAAACTTCCTCGTCACGTCAAATCAATTCGACTTGTACTGCGCAAAAAAAGAAAAGAAATAATGACCCTCTTCGTAAACAATTCGAACAACTTATGATCAAAATATTCATACGTAATGTTTAAATTTGTTGCGATCCTGAAAAATGCAGTAACGGAAAGTACCGTAAAACATTCCTTAAATAAATACAACCAGCAAAATCAGGAGTTGTGTAAAGCGCAGCTCATGTAAAAATTAGTAAACGTTGGTACATGCTCAATATTCAATTGTTATTTTTTTATACAAATGATAAGTCACTTTTGGCAGTTATTTGTAGAAAACAACATTGTACCGGGGTTTTTTTTGTTTTTATTCTTGCAGATTTGTTTTAAAGAAAGCCGTGAAAGCCACACTTATGCGGTTTGTGCGAGTGAGTTATATACCCAGAGGGACATTATGTGGGTGGCTAATCTTTGCGATAAGCCATGTGGAATCTTTGCGATCCCACATGGCTAGGAATCCAGCAAAACCTAATATCGTGCCCATCCTGTAGGCCCTGCTGCACCTTAACACGCACAGTTAGGGTCAGCAGATTCTTTGTTGACAGAACAGAACACACAGCCCTAACAACACTCTGGGAATCTACAAAGATGTTGGCTTTCTTTGTTTTACTCTGAATAATATAGTCAAGTGCCATCATGACCCTGTATAGCTCGGCAGTAAAAATACTGGCAAAAGTGTTCAGACGAGCGACTTTGGAAAAACGAGAAGAGTATACAGCTGCACCAACAAACGTTGATGACTTTGCCCCATCAGTATAAAAATGATTATAATTTTTGTATTTTTCCTCCAATGAAAAGAATTCCTGCTGTAAAATTAAAGGAGAGACTCTTTGCTTCCTGAATTTTGTGAAGCACCATTCACAAAAAATGGGTTTGACATTTCATGGGGCAGTATGGTGTGAACTATCCAAAAGGTTAAAATCACGAGTCAGATTGAGGGAGGAGCGAAGACCCTCGACACCAAGACTCAAAGGCCGCACAACAGTTGGCTTATTGTTAAAGAGGCGAGAAAACCTAGAGTTTTGAATACAACTAAGTCGGAGAGCTGGGGTCCGACAAAATTTTGTAAGCGTAGGTGAGGCTAAGCAGCTGTCGCCTTTTTTCAAGCGACATTTCATGACAGTGAACATACAAGCTAACCACAGGGGAGGTGCGAAAAGCACCAGATGCCAAACACAGCCCAAGGTGATGTACTGGATCGAGCATTTTTAAAGCAGACGGTCTCGCAGAGGCGTAGACAAATGAGCCATAATCAAGGCGGGATCGAATAAGAGAAGAATATAGACGAAGGAGACATTTTCTATCCGAGCCCCACGACTTGTGAGAAAGAACTTTGAGTATGTTCGATGCCTGCAGAGTTTTTTGCTTGAGTTGTTTGAGGGGCGAAACAAAGGTAAGTTTACGGTCGAAAGTAACTCCTAGAAACTTGTGCTCCATTTTGACAGCAATGTTGTTTCCATTTAACAGAAGTGTCGGATCTAAACAGAGGCCACGCCTTAAAGAAAAAGGAATACAAACAGTTTTCTCCGGACAGAACCTAAAACCATTCTCGTCAGCCCATGTAGTCATTTTATTTATGGCCAGTTGTAGCTGCCGCTCACAGCTAGACATATTACATGAGGCTACAGATATCTGAATGTCATCGACATATAGCGAGAGTCCCCCTGGCCGTATAACTCACTCGCACAAACCGCATAGGTGTAGCTTTAACGTTTTTTTTAAAACAAATCTAAAAAAAAACACTGTATATAAAGTTTGCCATATTTGATTGGGACGAAACCTGGCTTAATATGGGAGGCAGATTAGCCCTGTTTGGCAAACCCAGATATTGATATATAAAAACTGGGCATATCTATGAAGCCCTATAAAACTGATGCACTTAATATAGCCAGATATGCCCGATTTTTTTTTATTTTTATTTATTGTAGATTTCCGGTGCCCCTAAACAGCCCGTAGGCCTACATAAGGGTGCACCGTTGACACTTAGATGCAGTTTTGCATAAAAAGCATGCACGCAAACGCATGCATAATTTGAAGAAACAAAAACGGAAATATAAATGTAAATGAGAAAAGTGCATAAAGTTGAAAACAACACTGTTTGCTAAAAAGACTGATACAAGAGAGCGTCACATTATAAAAGCACTAGCAGAGACCGCATACTAAAACTTTTCCGCAAAAAGATATCTAGTTCGGGCGTGTTTGCCACATTTGACATGTTAAAATTATACTGGATACGCTCAATGGGTTTTGGCTTTTTGGCTCAGAGGAACCGAAAACACGATGGGAGCGAAGAGACCTGCCAGGTACAGCAATGAATACGGATGAGGTTAGCTTGGGGCAATCTATGAAACCGTGAAGACCTTTGTGTAAAAATAAAAAGTCTCGTGCCTGCCTCCTTTCGGAGAGGAAATGCAGGTTTAAAATCTTCAACAATCGCTCATGGCTGAAATAAATTCGCCTGTTAAAGTAACGATCGTAAAGTAGTCGAACAAACTTCTCCTGTACATTTTCAAGTTCATTCGAGTTTGTCTGGTTTAAACTATTCCAAACAACGCTGGAGAAATCCAGTCTAGACAGGATGAGGGATCGGTACAAATGCAAAAAGCAAGAATATCCCCTAAAGTTTCGAGTCATTCTGGTAATCGCGCCCAAAGTACGGTAACATGTATTGCTCAAGTATGCCACATGATCAGAGAATTTAAATTCACTGTCCAACAAAAACTCCCAGATCACGTACAACCGAAACGCGCTCAATCGAGCACTTGTTCAAAGTGTAGCAAAGGTGTTAAAGAAATGCTTTCTCGAAAAAATATGACTTTTGTTTTAGCCGGGTTGAGAACCAACTTGTTGTCCTTGCACCAGTCTGCCAATGCTTTAATATCTTGCTGTAGTTCATTGCACTCAGAAATGCCAACAATAGCTCGAAAAAGCCTAACGTCATCGGCGAATCGTAACATTTCCGAGTGATTTATGCTTGAGCAAATATCGTTCACGAAGATGTTGAAAAGCAGAGGCGATAGGCTAGAACCCTGCGGGACTCCCGATCTGGAGAGGTACGCGGTTGATTGTGCACCACCGTATGAAACAGAATTCCATCTGTCATTCAGATAGCTCTGAATCCATTCGCAAAGTGGTAAGGATATACCATAGGACGCAAGTTTCTTAACTAGCAGTGAATGGCTCACTAGGTCAAATGCTTTTTTAAAACCAAAGTAAATTGTGTCGACCTGCTGCTTCGACCCTAGTTTGGCACCCACAAATTCCGAAAACGCGATTAAGGTTTTTTCCACAGAACGATTTGGCATAAAACCATGTTGTTGCACGTTTATACGTCTGGAAAAAAATGCACGATATGACAATGCATGGCCTTTTCGAACACCGTTTCAAACGAACAGATCAGTGAAATTGGACGATAATTACTGACAGTTAGTGCCGACCCATCGTAGAATATTGGCACAACTTGAGAGTACTTCCATGCAGTTGGAAAAAGCCTATCTTTCAACGACCGATTAAATATAAAAGCTAAAATCGGAGCTAACACGTCACCGCACCCTTTCACTATAAACATAGGAATCCCGTCGGCTCCAGCCGATTTCTTAGGTGGTAACGCCCGAATCGCCGCAAAAACGTCGTCAATGCTGAACTGGGAAATTGATAAGTATTTGTTTTCCTGGTCTGGCAGTGTGCAAGTTTGAGGCGTATTTCCCGTGGAATCAAAAACATCAGAAATGAAATCTGCAAACGCTTGACACACGTCGCTCGGAGTGCTGATATGTTCCGAACCCTTAGATAGTGTTATCTTCTGTGCCGTTTTCTTTTTATTCGAGAAGTTCCTGGTATATTTCCAAATACTTTGCGGATTTTGCTTCAGGCTATATTCAACATTTTGAATGTGGCTTTGGTGGTCACAACGATAAAGACGCTTCGCTAAAGCTCGCTCCGATTTGAACTTTTCGTACCAGAACAGATTATTAGTCAGCTTGTAATGTCTGTGATAACATAGCGTTTTCCTCATTGTATGTTTAAATTCAGGAAGGGTAGTGATTTGTGACACCATGTACGTAAGCCGGAATGAACATCTTCATAGCTGTTGTCACTAGGTCTGTACGCATTTGTACTTGTTTATCTACGTCATCTTTACCTGATGTAATGACTGACCAATCTGTGTTCGCAAGAAGCTCGTAAAGCCCCAGGTAATTCCCCTTTGTATAAGAAAAAGCAGTCGCTTGCGGACATGCTGTACCTTGGTTATCAGCTATACTCGGATCTACTTCAAACGGGACATGCCAGGTGTCAACAGGTACAAGTGGGTCGCTAGCTTGTTGTAGTATACATTCGTTATCACATGTAAGGAACAAATCCAACGCGTTGCCTTTGTAGTTCACAAGAATTTTTTTTTGGTATAGTTCCAAGTAGTTCACGAGCTGAGATAAATCATTCGCTTTCCTTCGCACATCTGAGTTGGACGAGTTTATGATACCAGTGTCCCAATTCACACCAGGCAGGTTAAAGTCGCCCGTAATAAAAACACGGTATTTCGCGAAGTCTATCATGCTCAAAGCGTGATTAATACAAGAACTAAAGGTGGAAAAGTCGCATTGCGGAGGGAAGTAGTAATTCCCCAGAAGAATATTCGGTTGTCCGTGAAGATAAATTTCGGTCCACACTGATTCCTCGTAAATTTCCATATCAGGTCTGCGATATGATTCTAAATTGCTTCGGATTGCTATCAGAGTACCGCCCCCGTGAATTTGATTACACATTTTGTAATCTCCGTCCCCACGTTAGACTGAAAACTGGGGCGGAAAATACTCGGTACTAGGAATATCCTCCCGCAACCATGTCTCAGTTATAAAATATATGTCATATTCAGAAGCGATACAATTTTCCATGAACTTCGCAGCATTTCCACGTATGCTACGTGTATTCTGGTAATACAAATATAGTTTGCGTGCATTATTCATCGCCGTTCCTGGATTGGTTGCTCGTTTGGTCAAAACGCATGCTGTCCTTTAGCGGACCGTAAAACGGACGGAATAGACAACCCTCGGGCCACAGTTCAGCGTCGCTGATGACGTCCAACTTGTCATCGTCTACAGCAATGTGGAAGGATGAATAAGTGTCAAACTTACCTCGCAGCCTGGTGCACACAAAGCAGGTGACCTCGGCAACTGACGCCAACACTTCACAAACATTTTCAGATGATGTATCCGGGTGAAGGCGTGTTACAAACAGAGACTTCCGCGGGCGACGAGCACTTGAGATGCTCGACGACTTGCATTTGCCGGCTCTCATGGTGCTCTTCTTCCGTCTAACCTCTTGGAATTCATCGTTGGCTTCATCTGTCGTAGCATCGTTGATGTCGCTCTGTCGGCCCTTCTTGTTGTGGGATGTAGTACTGGCACTGGGGATTCAAAGCTGTCATCGTACCGCTTCCTTGCGCCACGGTGCGTTGCACAGTGCTGGCCAACTTGCCCGGTCCTGCCGAATTTTGCAGAACGCCGGCGAACGTAGCCCGGTGTTTCTCAGCTGGGGTCACGGTGGGGGGATTTTCGAGCACAGCACTAAGTTGGTTCACGGCGTCCAACGTCTCGCTCGCCTTGGCTCGTAGCTCTCCATTTTGATCTCGGAGCGAAGCAATCACTTGCACCTGAGACGACACCTCCGCTAACAGCTTGTCTACTCTTGCGAGCAGCAATTCCACGAGGCCGAGAAGCTTGTTCTCGATATCCGCGTTGTAAGCCACCGCTAGTACCGCTGGTTCCTTGGCGCCAACTTCTTTCGTAGAAGGGGGCGTGTCGCTTATCGATTTTCGCCGCCGAGTGCAAGTTTTGCATTTATATTTGCTCCGTCCGCTTGCCATAAGCACATCGTAATCTTCCGCGGTTACGTTGATACATTTACAATGAAACCGTTGGCCACAGTCGCCGCAGCACTCGAGATACTGCTGCCTGCAGAAGATTTTTCCGGAGCAGTCGGCACACACGTCCTCCGCATTCGCCATCTTGGCGAAAAAACCAAATATGTTTTTTTTATAAATTTTTTTTTTTTTTCAATTTATGCCATTTTTTGACCATATCGAAGTGGCGCCGTGCCGCGGGGCGCTTACGTCGAAGTGACGTAGAGACACCTACACCGGTTGCTATTGGCGACGATATGTTTTGGTGGCGCTACCTCGCGGTCGCCCTCCTGTTACGCGGCTGGTATAATGCGAGCAGACGACGCGCTGTGTTAAAGCTGGGAGTGGCTATGTTAGTTCGCATCTATGCCTATTAAAAACGGTTTATTTATTAAGACAAAGCATATAACCTTCTTCTGAGTGATCTTTTTAGGGGATAACAGCGCCTCGAAGTTTTTTGTTTTCTTTTTATTATAGAAAAGCTTCAAATGTGTAAAAACAATCCTCGTGCTTCACATTGCAGCTTGCGCGGCGTGCGTCAGGGCTATTCACGGCCTCTCTAATTCTTGTGTTTTTTGCGTTTGTTTTTTCATCCTTGGAGGCTGCTGTAGAGAAAGGTTTTACATTCACCAGAGTAAATGGGTCTCGCACGTATCGCGTCGACCAGGTGAATATGCATAAATTTAGTCTAAATGATGCCGGAAGTCAGCCACAGCTTCTTCCCACCAGTTATTTTCGAGAAATGTTCGTCTACTGATTTACAAAATTAAAAAAAGAATCAACTCGGAACTAATAACAGGCCAGCCCTTCCACAACACATAGGAACCAAAAGAATACATAAAGTCGCTTTCACTAAAGCGGTCACTATAGACACGCGAGAGGTTCTCGAATTTCACTTACCTTTTTTCAATTTGGTGATACATCGATTTCATAGCTTTATTCCGTCCGAATCATATTAACAAATACACCCTCTTCGCCGTGGTAGACGTTGTAGTGGGGAAAAAAGTTCAAATTGTACGTTTAGTGTTTATACAGCGTAAGGGCGGTCTGTCAGGATGGGGCGGCACTGGCTTGCGATGAGCAATTTTGCCAGTGCAGTGCTACCGCTAACCTGGGCTATTTAACGTGATCGCGCAGTAGTGATACACGACCGCACGCCGGTGCGAAGCTCATCCAGATCGAAACGGGCATGGGTGGGGCTCGAACGTGCGATCTTTCGCTCTACGTGCGTCAAGCTGGGTGTGCGCTTTAGCCCACTCGGCTTTTTCATTTTTTTTTTGCCAGCTTTGTTGTTGTTTTTTTTGTAAAATTGGTCTTATTTACACACTAAAACAAGTGAATGATTTAGACAGACGCAGGTACATTTTCACGCATTCAATGCGACCTCGATACAGTATTTTCAAAAACGAGCCTTAGGACCACTTCCCTTTGAGGTGAGACTTCAGCGCACTCCAATGCTCCATCTCCTCAAAGGAGGTTTCCCTTTGAAGGAACAGGTGTAGTGCAACAGCTCCAGAAAGTGACGCCAGGCAGGTTTGCCCCTTACGAAAATTTTATACCTGGCCAGATCTGAAGATTTCAGATATGGCGATATCAAAAATTGGCCACACATAACCTGATATGGTATATCTGCCAGATAAAGCCTCATAATGCCAGATATAACCTGATACCCGAGGCCGAGTATGGAAATCCCAGTTCTGGCTAAATAAGGAAATTCCAGATTTGGCCAGGCATATCTAAAGAACACAAGCCTGAAATCAGCACTTTATATCTTTTTACTGTCTACAATTTTCCCAAGTGCCCCGGCCCGCACTCAAGGAATTATGGAAACGGTGATCTTTCAGCTCCCTAGTGATCGCCAGTTTTGACCAATTCCATGGTTACACAGTTTCGAGTGAAATTCGCAGTCACCCTGAACAAGCGTCCCATAGTGCTCAAGGACCTGTCAAATCACTTTTAAAATTTCTCGTCATTGGCAGCGTTTATGATACTGTGCATTCTGTCCAAACTTCAACCAAGCTGAGCCGCCGAAATATTTTACAATATTATCATTCTCGTGAATGTTGTTTTTGCAAAAATTACTTAAAAGCCGAGAAATCACGCCCAAAACCGGGACTTAACTCGGATTCAGCGGAGCTGTTTATAGACTTTTTAGCGTTTATAACTTAATATCAGCGTCTTTTCAGATGTACGAGAATGATAATAATGAAAGAGGTATGTCTGCAGCTCATCCAGGTTGAAGGTTGGACAGAATGCACAGTACTGACATTGGCGGGACATTTTAAAAGTGGTATGACAGGTACTTGGGTTCACTTGTTCAGGGTGACTCAGAATTACACTCAAAACTGTGTAATCATAGAATCGGCCAAAAATTTCGATCACTAGGCAGCTGAAAAAACACCGTCCTCATGATTCCTCGAGTACGGGCCGATGCGCTTGGGATATTTTGCAAACTGTCTATTCGGGCGTAATGTTAACACTTTTAAATAATTAGGCTACATTAAAATCTTTGTGAAAGTTAGCACAAATAATCTCAAACTTAAGCTTCTTAAAGCTGAATTTTGGGATTATTTGTGCTAATATTTAGCTCGCGAACAATGATGTCATTCACAGTTTGCTAACAAAGAATTTTTTTAACTTTTTAACTTATTAATATATTGAAAGCCGGCCGCCAGATAAAGCTGTATACACGCCAGATAAAGCTGCATATACGCGAGATAAGGCTGCATATATGCCAGATAAATCTGTATATATGGCAGATAAGTCTGTACATACGTCATATCAGGCTGTATACATGCCAGATAAGTCTGTATATACGCCAGATAAAGCTGTATATAGGCCCTATATAATCATATAATGCTTGATAAGGATCAGTAGCTCAAAGCATTTTCTACGTTCATGTTTGCCTGCGCCAATAAACTTCATGTCGAACCAAGTGGGGTACAGTTCAACATTCACCTCCGCTCGGAGCTCGGCCCAGAACAATTCGGCATTGGGACAGTGCAGAAATGTGTGCTGGAGAGTTTCCTCAAAAGGACAGAGGGCACAGAGGACCCCCATGGAAGAAAAAAAAGAAACCCTTCTGTCGCTCCCACGTAACTGGATAATCATTGAACGCTTGAACCCTTCAGACATTTTAGACTTCGGAGACATTTGACGATAAAGTGGTGGTGGCATTGTGAGGGCGATGACGTCCCAATAGAGACGTTTTCTTTTGACCTTCTTTAAGTATTCCCAGGAGAATTGTTGCTCGAAGAACTTCACTGTGTCCTTTATTTCCCGATAGTACCGCAGCGTCGATGTGTTTATGGGAATCTCCTCGGCTTCCCCAAGCATGGGGGCAAAGTACTGCCCGCCTAACGCTCGCAATGCCGCCTCCGTTACAGGATTCTTTCCACGATCCCGAAACACAAGAAACCGTAGTACTTTGAGCTTTATCTCTAGATTAACTAACCCAAGCCTTCTTTTTTTTTCTAAATAAGAAGATTTTGCTTTCTTATTTCTCATGGCAAAGATGACGCGTCGAAGAGCAGCGTTTGCTGCTTTTCGACCCGTCATGTTTGCGATAAGGAATTCCACTGCCCTTTGCAAATGCTCGTCCTGGAGTACCTTAACATTCATTTTCCACGCTTGTCACGGTGACGAACTTTTTTCTTTCTTCTCTGGCTGCCTATCACGACTGCGGCAATTGCATGATGCGAGAAGGCTATCGGATTGACATTGTAGACCGTCGTTGTCGTTGCTGTGCCACTAGTCACGTATATCCTCTCCAACCCCGCATGACACTGTATTTGCCGGAGTGTGTATAATAAGATTTGGCTCTCCACAAAATCGGTGACATCCCGAAGATCAAAATCTCTTAGCATCTTTTTACGTTCGACGATACTGGCATCTTCTTGGACGCCTCGAGACGAGTCTCTTGTTTCCAAAACACAGTTAAAATCACCTCCTACTATAGCTGCTGCCGAAGTGCTATCGAGGGTTTTCCTTCCCGCAGGTTGGTTGGGCGCGTGAATCGACACAACGCGACTTATATCGTTGTTCTTGTAGAGCACATCTATGGCACAAACTCTGACGCTTTGATCAGTCTCCCATTCTGGGAGAACTGTGATATCTCTATGCTTGCGGATAAGAACTCCAGTGCCAGCACTATGTGAAATACCGCGGGAATATCGGAAGTCATAAAGGCTTTCAAAAAACACTTTCGCTTTCTCGATGTGTCCGGAAGTAAGTTTTGTTTCCTGCAGCAGTGCTAAATAAGCTCTTTCGCTCAGGAGAGTGTTTAGTAACCTCTCTTTTCTCTTCCTAACGATCAAGCTCACGCAGTTGAATGTAATAATTTTTAGGCGGGCACATTACCGCCGGCACATAACACTCATGACATCGGAACGAAAACGCGCTCAATGCAGACACTATAAGAGGGACTTACGGGAGTGCTTTCGCCTGCGTGGTTCGGGGATGCAATGCTTCGGGTCAAACCTCTGCTTCCGCTGGCCAGCAGGCTTCCATTCCACTCAAGGCGTTGGTCAGGCGTCCCTTGGCTATCCTCCGCGCCGACACCTTCGCCTTGAGGAGTTTGACCCAGCGGCTTGCTGGTGTCTTGTAGAGTTAGCTCCATTCGCTCGACACCACTGGCTTCGCCTTGTCCTGTCGTCGCTGTCTTTCGACTTGGGAGAGTGCCCATCGGAGGCGCGTTACCACCGAGGTGTTCCGTGCTCGAAGGTCCGTTCTCCACGAGAGCCTGCATGCGCCGGATCGGCCTGGGTTAACACAGTAGTGGAAGGGGTGGTGTTTGCTGGGGCTGCTTCAACGAAGGGGTGTTGCAGGTCGGCGGTTGCAGTGGCTGCTTCAACCAAGGGGTGTTGCAAGTCGGCGGTTACGTTGACCGGCCCACTGCCACCAGCTGTGACCTCAGCTTCCTCCTCGTGCATAAGGTGTTCGGACAGCTCATCCACCCACCGCCTTGACTTCTGTTACCAAGGCGTATGTCCTGACACAATCGTTCTTCTCGTATCCAAAGCCCCGGCAAAGTACGCACCTCGGCACCTTGCATTTCCGTCGGGCGTATACAGTTCTCTGTCAACGCGGGCACATGGGGGCGCGGCCCGGGGCGATTACCAAGACCGTACCGTGGGGAAGGCGCAGTTTGTGCGGGATGTTCTCCATGCTGATGCCATCCTTGAGTTTCAGGCGCACTGACCGTATGGTGGACTATACGCCTGAAAGCCGTCCTCATGCCAGCCTTCACGGATGACGTCTTCTGTTTTTCCGTAGGATTCGAGCGCCCTTCGGATAGCTTCGTCGACCACGTCACACGGCACCAATGCACCTTCAACCGCACCTCAGACTTCTTGAGGTCGAGCACAAGAAAGCGCTTGCCCTTTGGTATCATCATCGAAGGGACCATCAAGCCAGGTGCACGGACTCGCATGGCTGGCAGCTCGAGCGTTCGGCACCGTATGTCCTGCGGCCGGACATGCTTAGTTTCGGCTCCTCGAAATAAATATATTTGCCACCCGACGCAGGTTACGACACCCTTGACCAGGGCCAGTTTTCTCAAAGCGATGGTAAGCCCATTTTGGTAAACCAAGGTGCCTAGGAAGGAAAAAGTACCTAGGTACTGTAATAAACGGCTGGATATAGCACAACAATTTTTGTATAGGGCAGTAAGATGCGCCATCTATCGGTGAAACAAGCCAGTCATTTTGTTTATCCTCTTTTTCCGCTGGTTGTTATCAATCTAGTATGCTATTTTAAGTCAAAATATAGTAATGTACTTGAAGTCCAATTTATTTGCTTCAGATGGTACGAAGAAATTTTAGCTACTATGCTAGAGTTTGTCGACGAATATTAAAAAATGTAAGAAACATTTCCTTCAATATGTTTCGCCATAAACAACACATAACTGTCCCGTGTGCCTTTCAGTCTGGCAACGCCGGTGCTGTAGTCTTGTTTTTGTTTGACGCACGTTTCTGCGATTCCTGCAGATCTCAACTGTTTGCCCTCTCTTCCGTCTGCCCAACCGATCCACCGGTGACAAGAAGCTAAGCTTCTTGTCGCCGTTGAATTGCTGGCCACCGGGGATATGTAGAAACCTCGATGCTGTCGGCATACTGTCGGCGCAATGCGAACAAAAAAACAGTACTATGTCCCAGCTGTTCACCCGGAACGAAGACTTGATCGAGGATAACCCCTTTCTCCGCAAAGTAATCGCTGCTCACGATTTGGCAAGCATAGTGTAACAAATTAAACGTGTTAGTGAAAATATATCGCAGCACTCGTTCGCAAAACATTTTTTTACTCACCATAAAAACACTTGCAAGGCTTATGTACCGTCATATGTCTTGGATACCGGACTGCTGAAGAGTGATGTGTTCGCGGAATGCTGCCGTCGGTTAGTTTAGTAGTCCCTCTGAACTACCGCTTCGCTTGACGTGCTAGTAGGTTGATGGTGCGTCATTAATATAACAGCCAGATCAAAATGAATGTTCAGCAGAACCAAGCAGAACTATTAGCCCTCATTAAGCGACGTCGCGGCCATTTTGCTTGTAGGTACCGCTCCTCCCTCGGCGCCACTGCTCTCCCCAGTCACGTGACTTAGAATTCCCCCTTCTAGGGACAATAGTTAACTTTAATCCACGGTTCGCATTCGAAAACACGGGCCCAGAAGTTCTTTAGCTTCTATAAACTTCCTGCTTGGGTGCCAGCGAGTGAAAGGTGGCCATTTATTCGTGATTCATTTGGTATTCACCACAAGCTTTAAGGCCTTTCAAGACCCCAGTGCTCTCCAGCCCTGTCTTAAAGTCGCCAATCTTGTACGGCCGTTCAGTAATGTCGCAGTGCGAAGAGACGGTGGTATAAACCACAGTACCTGTTTGCAGTTGAGGCAGAACAATACATTAGTCCTGGGGCACTTCGTCAGCAGAAAAGCCGCGGCCCGACAAGGCCGTTGTCACAGCTCCGACGGAGCCAGCCATTCTGCGTCCGCGCTCGGCGAGAGCCGGAAACAGAATGCTTTAGCCCACTCGGACACCGACCCTCGTGTTGTTGGGGAATAAAGCGCTGGATATTCTATTTTCATAACCAGTTTTTTGTACTGTGCATGGTAGAGAAGAAAACACCACCATCCGAATGCTTCGACACATCAGCGCCAGAAGTGTTTATTGGCACGACTACATGTCCCACGTGCGGTTTCAAACCTTGGTAGAATGTCCTGTATACACTTTACCGAATAAACATTTTACCATTTTACCAAATAAACATAACGCCTGAAACAGGCTTTGCCTCGCGTTAACCGAACAGCAGGGGAAGCGAGCTGCCGAGCCGAGGGTTCCAAGATCTCCGCAGTCGGTCCCAGTCTGTCCTACCCGTGAAGTCACAAACGATGATGACGATATCTAGAGAAGCGCCCCCTGTAGTTCTCACACGCTGCACGCCCGTTTTCATCGCTTACGTGTCCCCTGCTTCCCGACACCTTTATATGTGGCGCTGCCTTCAAGATGCTTTTCTTCACGCCTGTCGTTCCTTCACCGCGTTTTACCGCATGCTGGTTGTCTATTTTTCTGGCGCCATGAGTGCAGATTTCTCCTTTATAGGAGGTTTTGATCGTGCGCTCCTGACGCGCAAGCTCACATGCCCACGGCGGAGGATTGGGAGGAATGGCGTGCCGAATAGGGATGCCGCGAAGCACCCTAGGTTCGAATTCGAAAGGTTTCGATATTTTCGACCCGAACTGATGTTCGATTTCGAAAAGTTTCGATATTTTCGACCGTAGGGAGGTTCGAAATCGAAAAATTCGCAACTTTCCAAAATCGTGGGGTTTCGAATTTGAAAAGTTCGAATCTTTCACGGTTCCTAAAAGTTCGGGTTCGATTATTTCGAATATTTGTTTACTTGAAGTTCAATGAATTCGAAGATTTCGAACTTTCTTAATTTGAAATTCGAGAGATTCGAATGTTTCCATTCTATTTGGATCCAAAATTCGAAAAATTCGAACGTTGCGAATTTTTAAAAACATAAAGTTTTTAAAAATATAAAGTCGAAGATTTAGAATCTCTTTCTACATAAAGTTCGAAGGTTTCGATTCTTTTTTAAGGCTAAACTCGAAAAAAAAAAAACTTCGAAGGTTTTTTGATTTCTTTGAAGTCCAAGTGCGCAAAGTTCAAAGTCCAGTTTTCATGTTCCGCCCACAGCAGTTTCAAATAACGTTTTCACGCCTGACTGGTTTTCACAAAATCAGGTTTAAAAAAGTTTGGGTGTGATATTTAGACTGTGCGAAGTTGGTCAGGCAATTAAATGAGACAACGAGTGCCCCGGATGTGCTGGAACATTTGCCAGTGCAGTGACAACAATAGATCAGTAATAGTGACCGCCAGCCCGGGGTGGTCATTAACGTGCATTACGAAGCAGTGATCAAACGAATACACTGTTTTACGATACTCATCCACTTCGAAACGGCCAGGGGCAGGCAGGTGGTTGAGGCTCAGAAAAACCTTGAAGTGATCTGGCAAACTGCACGCTGGTAGTAATCCGATCGAACGACGCCCGAGTTTATACATAATGCAAAATCCTGAGACTGGGAATGAAATTTGGAAGAAAAAGTGTAAGAAGACAGAAAAAAGGGGACAGGACAACGTCTCAAAATCAACTCTACTGAAAACTGAGCTCTGGACAACGTCTCAAACTCAACTCAGCTGAGTTTGAGACGTTGTCCTGTCC
Organism: Ixodes scapularis; assembly: GCF_016920785.2. Classification (NCBI taxonomy): domain Eukaryota; kingdom Metazoa; phylum Arthropoda; class Arachnida; order Ixodida; family Ixodidae; genus Ixodes; species Ixodes scapularis. The sequence goes on along the minus strand of NW_024609880.1, from coordinate 104,005,198 downwards.
CCTTTTTTCTTTCTTCTTACACTATTTCTTGCGAATTTCATTCCCAGTCTCGGGATTTTGCATCATGATCAACATACACCAGCTCGCCTGCACCTTGACAATTTTTTTCTTTGTAATTGCTTTGAAGGTTTATTTTCTGGGCGGAAGAAACGCCGAACAAAAAGCACAGAAGCTGACGCAACTCGAGGTCGAGGAGCCTTCTACTATACCAGTGGCGTCGGAAGAGGAAAAACGGGGGGCGGGGGGGGGGGGGGGGGGGGGGGTAAGGCGGGAGCTCCAGTCTCTCTTCCCCCCCCCCCCCCCCCCCCCCCCTTTCCAGATATTTCGGACTGTGAAAGAAAACAATACGGAGAAAAAGGGAATGGTCGAGCTTATTTTAATCTGAAATTATTTATGCATATTTATAGCTACTGTCGCTCTTCACCGCATAAAAGATCGCGTAGGTGGTCATTGCTAAGGCCGGTTCTCACATGTAGCGAAGCGCTAATGTAACGCTGCTCACGTGCCGTCAGGTACTTATCGTATGCCATGAGCAACAGTTTTGACGGTGCGATACAAAGCTGGTGAACGCTCCCGTTGGCACGTGCTTAGCGAGGTCAGCGCTATGCTTGTAGCGCACCGCTGCATGTGTGAACAGGCCTTTAGAATCTCGTTGTCAGGAGGCACTACTCCTCACATGCTCGGTGGCTCGAAAGTTCAAAGCTAGGTTTTTTCTACCTAAATAACTCTGTCATTGGTAAAAAAATAATCAATAAATAAACATAGCAATAAATGCAAAAATAAAAAGCTGGAGAAAAAAAACTATCAAGAACCCGCCGGAAGTGTTGTATTCTTGCATATTCAGAGGCCCAGAACTATAAAACAAGTTTCTCCTACCAAAATGTGTACAGGCCAAAAGAAACACATCCTAAGAACGTAAAATGAAAAAAAGAAAAATTTTTATGACGCGCTGAATTTGAACAATTTTAGAAATCTTCCCCCATTAAGTTAATTTGTTCCTCAACGGGGGAAAAAAAAGAAATACATTATCTTGTAATCTGCAGATGGTAATGATATGTACTGTCTCTGGTGTTAATTTAAATGCGATAACCCAAACAATGTAGGCGTAGGTCCATGTTTGGATATTTATTCTAAACTCGCCTTGAACAACAATAACCATATCTTAAGATGAAACTTACCTACGCTATATATAGATCATTCTTAAAAAGTTTAACATCTCTACCATAAATAGCTCCGGCTATAGCGCGCTTCAAATCTGGCCCAAACGACAATCGTCAAAAAACTGTCGTCCTTCCTCGCTTCTTCGGGAATCTATTTCTTTAAACCCAAGCATTCCAGGTGATTGAAATAAACGGCATTGTCTTTCGCAGGGAATGCGGCACCCCATGTAAAATTGCGAAAAAAAAATTAAAAATGTACCTCACTGCTTGATTCCAAATGAAACCGCCTCAGGTCTTTCGAAGGTCGACGAACTTCGAACTTTTATCCTAAAAGTTCGAAGTTCGTCGCACTTTCGACTTTTCAGGAATCAAGAGTTCGACAATTTTCGAATTCCTTACATTAATAAGTTCGAAAGTTCGAAAATGGCCGAATTTCTTAGCGTAGAAAGTTCGAAAGTTCGAAAAGCTTTGAACTTTTTAGTGCAAAAAGTTCGAAAGTTCGAAAATCATCGAATTGTATTGTCTATCAAGGTCGAAAGTTCGACAAGCATCAAATTTTGCAGCGTAATAAGTTCGAAAATTCGAAAAGCGTTGAACTTCTTAGGGTAATAAGTTCGAAAATTCTACTTCCGTCGAATTTCTCGCTATGGAAAGTTCGAAAAATCAAAATCTTTCGGACCTTTCGAACCCCTTTATTCGATCATCGAAACTTTGAGTCAAAAAATTTCGCGGCATCCCTAATGCCGAAGGTGTGCGTTTCCCGTCCGACAGCCTGGTCGGTACTGCCTTGTCGCCACTCACGCATTTCAGCCCATATCGGCGGCTACTGTACATACACAATGAAGGATTTCTGGTTTTTTTTTTTTCCTTCAGTGTAAGAACTCTAACAGTAACCTGAACCACTGGTAGATTTTCATCACACCTACGTTGCTCGACGGATATTGGATAGCGTGGATAAGTGCCACAATTAAGCAAATTTGTAAATATCAGATTTATAAGTCGTATTTTAATTACTATCTACCGGGGGAAAACAAACTGTTGAATGCTCGAACAGGTGAAGAATTTTGCGCTGTGTATATTTTCTTTAGTATTTGAGTTTCCAGAGCGTCGAAACACAATGTAATTTTGTTAAAATATGCGGGAATTTCGGAGCGTTTAGTAGGTAAGACTTATAAATAATGAATGGTGCTAATATAACTCGTATAACCCTTAATAAGAAATTATTCACTGAAAGTATATCATTGTTGTACTTATATGAATCACATCGCGAACTAGAATACGTCAGCGAGGTATTTGTTTATTTCCATGAAACTGTAATGACATTTATTTTGGCATATACAGCTTAGTCGCCAGAGGGGGTCGACGCTCGGACCGCGCTGATAAAATACAGTATACACTAAAGATATATTAAATGTGCAATTCAGGTATTGAAAGTATATTAACATTATACGGTGAATATTTTCTTTTAGTAAAATTGCAAAATTAGTGTGTTTAGCTTGTACTGGTTTTCAACACAGCGGGAAGTCATATATATAATTTCAACACACGTTGCAAGACAAACACAAGGAAAGCCACAGCACATTTAAAACGTATAGTTTATTGCCGTGATGTTTCGTCTCTTTACCCAATCAGGTTGCAATTAAACGGATTCGTAGTCCAATATGATAGAAATAACGGCTACAAACAAATTGCGACTACATAAAGAACACTTGGGGCAGGAAAGCAACTACATTTACAACTGAACTTTATTACTTGAAAATATAGAAAAGAGCAAAACACATAACCCGCCACCTAAAGATGACATAATTTGCTCAGAACAAAACTCCCCACACGTTGGCGTTATAGTCGAGGGATGCTAGACTCTACTTGTATCACTCATGGTTCGCATTCATTTTACGTAAGCTATATCGTCTCGTGGCATACAGGAATAAAGGCCCCATTACAGCCAGAAGTACTGGACAATGCATAGGATATGCCATTCCATGTTGGAAATTTTTTTACACAACTCGAACTGCTAGAGTCGAGAGTTGTACTGAACAAAAGCCACATTGCCGTGGGGCCTTTGCCTGCAAAAGATAAATTTTTAACCATTGTAATAAATTATGAAGGTGTACGCATTAAATAAATGCAAGGCAAATAAAGCAAGGGGCTTATACTTCACATCACAAACAAAACATTATTAGACTCCTGAGGGTGTAAATGACTTGTCCTATAACCAGTCTTGTACACGTTACTGAAAAAAAAGTAATCGACTGCAATTGCAATTACTCTCGGCTAAAAGCTGTTCGATTAGATTACTTGATTACTCGACCGCAAAAGTAACTCGATATTACTTCAAGATGTAACCGTTACTTTTCCGATTACTTTATTGTGTGAAAACTTGCATCTTTAGTGCTCACAACAATGAATTACTTCCAACCTTTATTTCACATTTTCACAAGTACTGAAGAATAATAAACGGGTTTCCTCTCCAGCATCAGCCATCTCTGTGCGCTGCATCATGAGACCATTGGTTTTTCTAGCTGCAAACTTTCTAGCAGTGTCGCAATCGCCATTTCACCCGAATCATCTCATCTGGTCCCTGATGAAGAGAAACTTAGAGTGCTACTTAAAATTTCTGGTTCTAAATAAAAGGTACATTGTTTTCCTGCTTTATATAATTTCTTGTACTGGCAACCAAGAGGCACTTTTTATTCTCTTTCGCGCACACACTTGCTTCTCCAGGTATTATTGATATGTGGATGAACTCGCATGCTACACAAAAAAGCAGCAGCTTCAGGATTTGTCACGAATCATGGGTTGTATCCATTAGCGCAAGAGATCGCCCCACCCCTTCTCAACTCAAAACTTTGCTTGTCAGAAAGACCACGTAGGGGAAATACGAGATCTTGACGTGTATTTGAACTGGCTTTGTTATACTTTGCATCCGCTTCAGACATTTTTCGGTTCTGCAATCTAAGAAAAAGTGAGCACCCCCCCTCGTCATCGTGCGTTTTGACGGCTGTAACTACCCCACAGGCTTACTTAACGACCCACTGGGCTCGAGCCATTGAGAGTTAGCACCCTGTTGGCAGGTGACAAGCATGGGGTAGTCACGTTTTATAAACTCTTGAATTGAACATTCAAGTGCATGCAGTCGTTCAATAGTAAAAGTCACTTCAAAAATCTCAAAAATCTCTTTGTGCGTTGGTTATCATTTATTCAAATTTGAACCGGTCGAAACAAGCGTGTGGCTCAGTTCACCTAAACTGGCGGAAAACAAACAAGTACAGGCAACCTTGGTAGGCACCTGCTAAAACCAGAGGCAGATAAAAAGTATCGCGGTTGTCCTTTTTGGTTCCGTCGCGGGTTTTACCATGTACAGCAGTAAACAGCTGGCAGCTGGCGTCGTGCTCGAGGAATTTAACCAAATCTCTAGAAAAGCCCAGGAAGCTACGCACAGGCGTGAGTTGACCTGAATGTTCGCCGGACGAGATACTTTCGTCGTCTTTTATTGTGCGGTTCAGTAAAGAGTGTGCTCTCAATAAAGGTGTGATCGGTCAGTTCTGCGTGCAGATCAGTTGCAACTGGCCTCCTCGGTTCCGCTGAACTTGCGCGCCTGTCGTACCCAATTTTTTTGCTTTCAAGTGCAGCGAAGTATGAAGCATTGAACACCACGACTGAGGCCGGACAGGACGAACGTACACAGATATCTGAGATGGGTTTACTACGGTTGATAGAATGCCATTTCGTCGAAGCACGTTTTAGAGAACGGGCACGTTTTATCGAAGCACAGTTTAGAGAAAGCAGAACCTCAGTTTAGAGAAATGCCGTTTATCGAAAAAGGGACGCTATTTAAAAAAAGGTTTTCTACTTCTCGCGTGTATCACTGATGCGCGTGTTAACCCAAGCCCCCCGCTGCGATCCCGCCGCTTCGCGGCGGCAGTCTGCGGAGGCTCATTACAAAAAATATGAACCCATCTGACTTATCCGCACACGCCGCTTCGCGGCGGCCGAATTCGCTAAAAGGAGGCTCATCGCCATTTTCTCTAAACTGGGTTTCTCTATAAAGGAATTCGATAAACTGGGGTCGGTAAAATGGCGTTCGCTAAAACGAGCTTCTCTAAACCGCATGACTCCGATCTGGGGTCATGTCCGTGTATTTCACTATTCCTCTGTCTCGAGGTACATGATTCGCCTTCTCTGGTTCATTTGGCACATTTCATCGAGCACACTCGATAAAAAAATGCTTCAAACAAAGCCGGTTCAGACACTAGCATTTGACAGCGTTGCGTCGAGAACCGAAAGCCACTCACCGGCACGTCTGTGCTTCATATCAAGCGTGGAATCCAATTCAAGGACTCATCTTGGCACGCAGTCAAACACTACTGCCTGTACCAGGATTTAGATAATTTAGCACACGTATTTCGCGTTCGTTGCAGGTGAAGCACGGGCTCGAAAGCAGCAATTCTGCACTGTCCTCTTGGCGCGAGCGCGAGCGCACACAACGGATGATTAGCGAAAAGAAGAAAACTGAAATCACGCTTCGGGGAGGACTGGCGTACGGGCTTCGCTAAAATCACCTGCGCGTGCTCAGTGTACTCAACGTGTACCCAACCGCCGCTAAAGTCAGTCTGGATATGTAAAAAAAGAAAAGAAAATGCATCAGTGTGTTCAGAAAGTTGTGACTGCAGAAATTGGTTTCGATAATTAATACAATTAATTAAACAGGCTTCTGTATACTTGAAGTGTAGGCAAGCGAGAAAACGAAACTGTTCAAAATGTGACGTGTAGCAACTATTCAAATTTATTTATAACCTGCAGTTCACTTTTGCAATGGCCCTACATTAGAGATACGAGCGCTTTCCTAGGGGCAGTAGACGAAAAGAATATATACGGATAAATCTTGCACAGTCTTTTCGTATTTATGCAAAATATGACAGTGGTCACCATCCTAATCGGCCACACAAAATACAGCAGTATATAAGCTGGTGGTGTCGACTAGATGTGTGTATAGAAATGTAGAGGGTCAATATGTGATGTTGTATCTTGTGCTGTTTCTGAATGCGTTGATGTAAAAAATGCTGTGATGTCTGTATGTCGTGTATGGGTCAAGTGTGGCGTGGGATATGTACATACGGTATTGCCTGGCGAGGCGCTCCGAGCACGACATGCTGGTTTCTTTTTTTCTTTAGTTTGAGCGCTGTCCGTTAGGTGGCGCGTGTCGCCGCCCAATTCAAGGAGTCGCGCGTTTATGTGTCTACTTATTTGAGTGAAAAGCATGGAGGCGTTGCGTTCCATGGCTCCACGTAGCAGCCACTAAGGGTTCGGTCCTCGGCCTCTCGTCAAAATGGGATCAGTCCCATAGCCAGTTGAATGGGTGTTCCGTGCGGTGAATAGCGTCAAGTGCGTGCACAGACGCGGTGAGGATTACCAGGGACTTGAAAGTGGATAACGAATGCTAACAGGTGAGCAGGAGCGTTGAACAATCGGAACCGACGCCGCTTAAATCGGTGATGCTTCGCCTCGCCGCTGTCAACCGAAAACGCCGGATCACTTGCGGCAAGCACAGCAAGCAGATGCTCTGTTCAATAAAGACATCATTCCATTTGTCGGTATTTTGTTTCCTTCTTTGAATGTTTTCTGGCCGCGAAGTAAATGCAGCCGGCCTCGCGAAAGCAATCGCGAACAAACCCCTCGAATGCGCCCCCCCCCCCCCCCCCCCCGCCTATCTCACATCGTCGCCCCTACTCGTATTAGGTGCGGTGCCGGTGCTTCGAGGCGCGTTTCGGAGTGCTTTGTGCGCACGGAAGACAGCGAACGGGCGTACGCACTTGAGAATCGTATTTTAGCAAAAAGCAGTCCAGCTCGCTAGGCCTTACTCGTATTGCTCCACTGTCGCTTGCAAGCCGCCATGTTGCTTTTGGGGGTGCTCACTGTGATTTCCTGCTGATTGCGTGCCGTGTGACTGCCCATGGGGTTGTTAGTATAACGAAGGGGGGGTAGCGATATCTGTGACGGCGTCTGACTACCCCAAGTGTAGTACCCTACGACAACCCTTTTGTTGAGAGTGTGGTTCTCCTACGGGCTGCGAGTAGGTACCGTATGCAGGATCGTTTTTGTTTATTTCTGTGTGTGTGCGTGAGGGAGCTAGTTTGAACGAAGGACTTACAAAGTTACATTCTGCTCCCTCAAACTTCGCCATGAATAGCCTTTGTGACGCACTGGGGCTTCCCACTCCCAGTCCCAGCTAAAAAAAAAAAAGCACAAAAAAACGGTCATTTTACAGAAACTGTACATACAAGGGGTTGACCTCGTTTCCTGCAGCTCCGCAAAAGTTTTTTTTTTTCCGTTCTAAAAAAGAAGCAAATTTTATTTTTGTCAATTTAGATTAAAAAAAGCGGGTCAAGCGAATGATGCTACCCCCTACCACGTATACTTTTTTTTAAGTTGCATGGTCAAACAGTTTCAGTAAAAGCCTGGTTATTTGAAAATGGTATCCCAGTAGCTTGGTCTGACAACTGCATAATGTGCAGAAGGCAGGAAATGGTTGATCACATTTTGCTAAAGTCGGTTACAAGTCAAGAAGGTAGGAGAAGCTCCTCCCACAAGCGTGATGCGCCCGTTTCAAATCACTCCGCAGTCGAAAGAAGAGTTCACTGGAAACGCTCCTTGTTCCGCTTTAATGGACTCCAACTTGTCTCCGATCCCACTTTTTAAAAAAGCCACCTTTGCATTCATCGGAGAGGGAACCGAGCCCCTGAAAGCAGCCTTTGTGTCCATCGGGGGGGAAGCTAATCCCCGAAAGTCGTATTTGTTTCCGTCGGTGGGGGAGAACTCTAATTTCCCTCTCGTGGCTTCCACAATGCTAAGTCAAAGTCGAAAGAGAAAGCAAATATGTACAGAAAGGCAAGACCCTCCTCGCGCGTTGCCCGCGACGTCACGGAAACGGTGGGACGCTATTAGATGCGGAGGTGGCGGAGGGATATCTGATTTCCTTTGAGGGGCATTTGCCGCTACCTTCTTAACCTGTAACTGACTATAGACTGTTGGGACGCGGTCTTCCTTTGGGACGTAACGCAAGGGACCCTCAGAAAAGACTTCCCATTAACGCCCCATGCCATACGTTTTCGAGCGGTGGAAGGGAAAAATTACGTTCGCTGCGACATGATCCTACTGTTAGGCAGGGTTGTAAAAGTTACTTCAAAAATGTACCTAAGATACAGTTACAGTTACTCATACGAAAATGTACCTAGGTGCGTATCTAGCTACTCGCTTAAAAATGTACCTAGGTACAGGTACAGTTACTTCAAAGGTACTTTTTATTTTCACGTCAAGTATTTTTCTCGAATTTGTCAGATTATTATTGGAAGTAAATCCTTTGTATACTGGGTTGTACACCAAAACAAGTTTGATAAACGTGCTTTATTGGTGTCAATGGGAGAAATAAGGCAAAACGCTCTCACCAGAGCATTCGAAGACTGTATTTTCACTTGAGTGCTCGATTTGACCTCAGAATCAGGACTTCTTCGAAATGTTTATCCGACATCTTCGATCGCAGTTTGGTAGCAATTGTTCCTCCTATGCTAAAAACGCGCTCTAGCGCCGCACTGCTTGGAAGCCCCGTGTTGAATTTTAAGAACACGCTTTTCAGCAGCGGCATGTGCTTGAGACATTCCAGACTTCTCGTCGGAGCAAGTTCGGTGTGCTGTACAAACTGCTGCTCCCGTGAAGCATATGAGGACATTGTTTCAAAGTTAAAGAAGTGCTCACAGTCTTCTTCATCCTCACCACTTTGTTCGCCTGACGACGCTTTTTCTATAGTTGATGTTCGCATAAGTACGTTCTTTAGATAATCCCAGGCCCGCTTCTGTTCCACTTCGTTGTCTATCCATGCAACCTTAAATTTTGGATGGCATACGGCAGATATTATCAAATGTTTTTCCTCCTCCATACCTGCAAACCTCTTATTGATCCCCGTGATTAAGCTCTCGACCACCGGGCGGCAGTACCTCAAGTTCTCCGTCAGCAACGCGGACATTGTTTAGTGAAGTGAAGCCACTGTAGGCAGGAGATATGCCATTAACATGCTGTTTTTGCACTGGAGAAGAGTTATAGCTTGTGCGCGAGGTGTAAACACCTGAACATACTCATCAATAAAATCAATGTCTGATTTCGTGAATCGCGGAATTTTAAAATTCTCACAAACTTCCTTCAACTTTCCCTCACTGTGAACAAGCGTTCCGTGAAGCGATTTGAGGCAATCGTATGTAGAGTTCCACCGCGTGAGGACAGGCGTGGGCACATATCCTTCACAGCTTGAAGGGATGGCGTCAGCAACCACATTAGACCTCGCTTGCTTCATCCATAATGCCGAGAACTTGCTGAAAGGATCGGAGTTGAGTCCTCACGTGCCTTACTCTCACGCTCCAATTGGCTCGCCTAGGACACAGCTTCCACTGTTTACGACGTCCCGCTCAAACTCGCTTGTTGACGTGGCTTGCCCTTCAGCGCCAGCACTGGCATCGAAGCCATCGGCGGGCCCAGAAGACGTCGGCCGCATGGAGAAACAAAGAGTCGAGTGCAAACGAACCTAACCTTCGCCACGCAACGACGAGCGAAAGTCTTCAAGCTTTCACGTGTTTTCTTTCTTTTTTAGGAAGGAAGAGAATATTTTAACGCGAGCGCGTTTAGGAGCTCGTGTCACAGGAAATTCGTCGGGCGTCGGTGGCATGACGGGAAATTCCTGAATGGTCGATAGGGTCGTGACGTCACAGCCAAATGACTTCGCGCGGGAATTTCAAACAACCCACAACGCTCATGGGAAACGTGACGTCAGGCGTGGAATGAAGGTGGTTAAAGACATACATATTAATGGTCGCCGCACGCTTTAAATGATCCCACTTGATAAACTAATTCATTTTCCTTTAAGAAAAATTTTAAACATTTACGCAGGCTTGCACCCACGACCCTTCGGTTGCGAGCCAGACATGCTGCCGACTAGGCCACGGAGGGCTTGGGAATGGCACTGCGATCCTGCCGTCATTAGAGTGCCTCGATGTCTGTCTGTGTCAGGGTAAAGGCATTATCGCATCGAGTGTTGTTAGCGCGTGCCGAGCAAACACATAAATAAACCTTGCGGGGTAAAATGGCATCAAAGCACTGGCAAAAGCTCCTCGATCGCACCGGGAGTGTTGTATCATAAGAACTAGGTCGTTGTGTTTACTCAAGAGCATGAGAAGCGATTGAGAAGGCCATGCGAACGGGGCCCGATAACCCTATCCCGTTCAACTCTTAAAGGCGAAGGTTAATCGTCCTCCCAGTCTTTTTTTTTTTTTCACAAACATTTTCAGTTTTGTAAAGTGCGAAATTTGAGTTCGATTTATTGCGTGGAAACGCTACGTGAAGTTAAGTTGCTTGACGGCTGTAATTATAATTTATTTTCAGTTATATGTTATATTGTATTTTCTACGATTTTGACGAAGTGAATAGAAACGTACCTGTAAAAAGTAACTTCACTTAGTTACAAGTTACTGGAAAATGTACCTAAGATAGAGATACGGATACTGAGAAATGAAAGTACCTAGGTTTGTACCTCAGGTACAACAAAAGTACCTAGATACCGATTTACAGTTACTTGTATCTAGGTACTTTACAATCCTGCTGCTAGGCCTGCACAGCTTGTGGCCTGCCCCATGGCTGGGTTTCACGCGAATATCCACGTTCGCCCTGTGCATAAGTATATTATTGAGCACATGTGCTTTCTTAAAGATTTCTATAAGGACCAGCAACGTACACCTGAGTAGCTGCCACTTTTTGGGGTGTTTTTTACCCTCAAGGACTTGAGGCATGTTCGACATTAGCCAAGAGGGCTAGCGTTTTATACTGTTTCAGTGCGATTGTGTGTCACTGCCTTCTGTCATCGTCCAAATCTGAACAAAAAAAAAAATGAAAGCCGTTTACAACTCCCTGTAACGCCGAATTGGAGCTCAGCTCTTGAGGAGAAGGAGGGAAGGGTAGTGAGGAAAGTGTATACCCCTCCTTCTCCCCTCCTCCCTCGTGATCCTGTCGGTCACGTGACTTCGGAGGGTCACGTGACCTGGGGGGTCACGTGACCTTAAGGTTACGCCGACGGCGACGCCGACGCCCACGCCGCTCAAGCCGGAAACGGGCGCCTAAGAGCTGCGCTCTAAAAAGCCTTGAGCGTGGCAGAGTTGGCAACGAATGTGGCTGTCACAAAGAGGAATGGAGTTTGCGTCCTGCTCGTCCCGGGTTCTTATTTTATTAATTCTGTACTCTTTAAGATATAAACTGCACTAAGGTACCAGGTCGCGTTGGTGCTAATTGAACATAAAGAAAAAATAGCGCTTGGTGGTCTTCTGTGTTCGGTTCCTGTCCCTATCCTCGTCTTTTTGCGCCCTATTTTTTCATCATCATCTAAGGAATCTTTGCCCATTCACGGCTGTCATCGAGTGTTCTTGTTGAGAACATTCCTGAACGTGCCGCGTGTATGAAAGTAGCGTTTACGCGCTGCCTTGCGTCACTCACCTGCCGTCGCCGACGCGAGACGCGTGGCACCTTTCTCTTTAAGTTTGTTGGTGCAAGTTCAGCTCATTAAACATTTATTTTTCGTTCTAAATAAAACCAACTCGACCTAACTAACTCTAAATGAGCAAACAACTCGCCCGAACCTCTGTGTTAACAAGTTCTAAATTCATCGGCTTTTCTATTAGTGACAACATTGCACCAGGCACAAAGTGGATATAAATCAACGCGTAAAAATTATATCTCTGCAACACATAAGCTGAAAGTCCATCCTTAGGTACGTCTTGTATAGAACCTACGCTCATAATAACATATGTTTCATGCTTACACTCAATAAAATACAGTAATATTTGCAGGTACCTAAGTATATAGCACTCCAAGTCAACAATAAGGAAGCTAGAAATGTGAGCGATGATTTTAGCAAAATTAATTAGACGTTCCGAAGTTCTTTTTTTCCATCGCTTTATCACCGCGAAATTCTAAGGGAGAATGTTGCTTTAAGCTTTTTCTTAAAATTTCAATTTTTGTTTTATTTGGCGCACAGCTTAATTTGGCGGGGGTGTGCACACTGCATAAAAGTTGAAGGTGAATACGCTAGAAATGGGGGGGGGGGGGGGGGGGTTGCAGCTAAGTGGACTTGAAGCGCCTGCCACAACTTTCTGGCTATGAAGGATTCATTTGTTCGTCTATGCTTCATGATTGATATTGCGTAGCTAAAGGAGCCAAATTTTCTCACTTTCAAAACTACTGACCCATAATGCGTCGCTGCTGATAGACAGGAGCATCAATGCCCCATATTGTTTTAGGTGCGACTTCGTAAAATGGCCGACGCTGATTTTTATTTATCATATCCCATGTGTGACAGGCAAACTTCCTTGTCATGTGGCGAACTTCCTAATAGCTTGAGCCTGATACAAGTAGTCTTGTCACACCAAGCGCTACAATCTTGCAACAAATGGACGTTTTCAATCACTTTGAAAGAATTCTTATATGCACAGCGATTGTTCATCTGAATTTGTATTCCCTAAACGTTTCGTGTGTTTTTCAAATGCCTATTTGCAAGACCATGTTTACTCATCGCACACGTTGTAATGCACATGTCACGATGTTATTATAAAAATTCAGGAACTACAGAAGTTTCCCCTGTCTTCTACCCAACCTCCAAAGTTTCTCGAATAATGTGGTTTATCACAAGATAATTGACAGTTTCCTTTTAACACACTTAAAAGCCAAAGCTTTTATTCATAGTTGTATTCTTACATTTATAAAGCATCTTTAAAGATATTTTTGCGTCGACAGCCTGCTCAATGAATGGTGGAATATATTTAAAAAAAAAAAAAGCACACATCAATCGTCTATTTGTTTTTTCGTTGCAAATCAATATAAGTCTTGAACTTCAATAATCAAAAACCACTCACTAGAATTAATTCCTTCAAATGGCGACTTTTGCCATTACGCCAGGGAACAGGCCTAAATATTTGCAACAAATAGTTCGAAATTTTGTATTGCAGAATATGAAGTGTTTGTTTTAATCGGCTGTAAATTGCAGAAAACTGTGAAGCGCTGTGTTGTCCGCGCAACAACAGCATGCCTAATATTTAAAAAAAAAATTGTGCTGGAGTTATTGATGTATTGACGTCATTCCAAAGTTTCTCTGAAGCATCAATGTAGTACACGATTTGAGGCAATGTTACGCAAAAGTCAGATTTACTATGTGACCGGTATTTTACCTTTTAGGATAGATGAACACTGAACGCTCATGGAAGGCTGTAATACTTCAATCCGTCAGATATTTATTTCGCAACCCAGTAACAATAGTTTAAAATATCGTAGCACTTACTTTGGTCATAAAAAAATTTTTGGAGTACAAAGCATTTGTTCGTCGGGTCCACAAACAGAACGGTTAATACGCCTGTGGAATGGGAAATGTTTAGTTAAACATTTGACAGATTTAAACATTAAAACATTTAAACAAACTTTTACCTGTGGAATGGCAAATGTTTAGTTAAACAGTGTTTTGTTTATATCACTCTAGTAATAAAACTACAAGTTGTGCTGCTTTAGCATTGTTTTGTATATATTCCTGAACTTCTCATTACCAGCACACAGCCCACTAACAGAAGTTACAGGGAACATGAAGTTCTATGGTATGGGGTATTGGTAAAAACACTTTTTTTTTAACTATGCAAATAATTATGCCACGCCAAAATATATTTCTATTTTTGTTTTTTATGTTTGTATTTATTACTCAAGACGTCTTTATGGTGTTTCAGTTTTAAAATATTTATGCTTCGTGTATGGCTCAATAAAATTATAAAACCTATTTCTTGCAAGGTTTGTTAGTTGATGTAATAAAGCTTTTTGGTGTTTGATATTTATTTACTATATCGATATTCACAACAACACAGACTATATCGATATTCACAACAGCGAGATAACACTGAAAATAAAAAGTGACGAATTTCGCGCTTATCTCTAATGAACTAATAAACCAGAATGTAATGCATATAGCGCAAAGTAAAAGGCCGCCATAGTCGCTGGTAAGCTTGCAATCTGCACAGCGGAACACAATTCGGTAACATTTCCATAAACATTGCATCGGGCCTGTAGCTAATTGCCTATAGAATATGACATGTTCATTATGTGGGCAAGGAATGACAATGAACATGACTCCGATATGACTTAAATTTGTTTTAAAACAGAATGCGTTTATGCGCTTTTTTCCATGAAAACTGTAACTCTCGCTGTTACATGTAGGTTAAACTTATGTAAAGCATACTGGGAAATGGAATATGTGAGTAAAGCACTAATATAAGAATACTCCAGACTGGGATTTAACTTGTGACCCAGTAATTCCCAGCCAGACAGTATACAGACTAATCTATGCAGAGTGAAAAGCATGCGCGTGGGGCAGTCAACAGGTGCTTTACAATATAAAAAATTACTGATCATGCTGGCGAAGAATGTGTTTATCGCCAACCACATACTTCCTGTGTGTTTTACGAATGGGGCTGATATGAGCCCCAGCATACATGTTATGAGTGTTTAGAGCTCAACACATTATTGGAGCCCCCCTCTGTTAGTTTCATCAAGCTAGTGTACATTTGTGTTGTTTGTGATATGTCATTCCCTTACAAAACTCCCGTTGTCACATTGAAGCGGATGTGAATGCGCAGGAAAGTAGGGTACACACGCCGAGCCTCTAGCTTGGTTCATTGGCGAGAACGTTGGCGAGATTCCTGGCCACCGTCCTCCTTTCCTTGTCAGGCGCATGTGCGGGTCGCGGGATGAGGTTCTTACAGGATGCGCCACCGTCTTTACAATGCCTCACAAGAGGAAGCAGTGAACTGAATGTCAGATAGCAACGCACGTGCACAAAACTCACTATGTCGCACGCACTAAATAATTTAATAAGAAACTTTTTATCAAGGAAAAGCGATTCCGAAACAGGCTTGGTACATAGTCCCCGACATATAAGCATGTTTCAGAATCTCTCAAACGAGTCTCGTGGCGTAAATATTGCGCTATCGTTTTTTATTTTTTTGTTTTTTTTTTCGTTGTTTTTTGGGCGAAAGTCATTTTGTCTTGTTCGTGTCTTATCTTGGCCCTTGAAACAAATTGCTTCTTGGGAGATCGGTGTACATTTTAGCTTCCATTAATTATGTTTCTACGAGATTTGTGAACATGCGACACTTACTTTCAGGAGAAATAATAATCCTGTTTTTATCCTTCTTTGTATAGGTAACTGATGATGAAACTCTGTAAAAAATTGAGGAGGTGAACGGCACATTCATCGCCTGCGAGTATGTAAACGCACATGTAAATATATAGATCATTCAAGCTATGGGTCGTCCACCTGTTCTGGCGAGTTACTACCACTTGTCAATGGTTGCTATCAGTGAAGAAAGGAATCAAGGGTTGCTCTCACGCAATATCAACCATGTCTATTTTCGAAATCTACTTGAATGGAACTGATATTCTTACTTCGCAAGTTCACATGGCAAACACAGAACACAGTGGAGCAGTGCCGGATGGGAGGAATGCTTGCGCACGCCTTTCAATCAAACACATTTCCGGTTCGCAAATTCCGCAAGTTATAAATACCGTTGTCGAAGTAGAGAAAAACGCTCCTCCAGAAGCACATACGCCTTGACACGAGCTTCCACGCTAAATTTAGCGGAGAAGCTCGCTTAACTTTCCCGAAGGGCTAGCATATCCACAAGCCGTCGACTCTTCACCGGAATCCAGACATGCGAAGGCACAGAGACGCAGCAAGGTCAATTGGACGCAGCACTTCGGTGTGCCATGACATAAGTTGAACCAGGCCGCCTGACCGAGAGACTTGCGTTTGACGAGTTTTACTTATTTTCTTTTTTCGACCGCGTGCTTTCGTAAGAAGCTTCACGGGTTCTCAAATGCAGCTACAACCGTTTACTTAAGATTGTTTTTTTTTTTACTTTTTTTATCAAATGATGACGACCGTGGAGAAACGTGTCTTTCAGCAGGCAGCCGCTCAACCTCTGTAACGCTTCGTCCGGCTCGCTTTACCCCCGCAGGGGGCACCTGTGAAAACAGGTGTTTGGAGAGTGGCGTCTACATGAAGCCCGAGCCATGCGGGTTCGCCCGCCCACGCCTGGCTGCGCGTGGCTTTCCCGTGTCCGGGGAAAAGGGCATCCTGGTGGTAGAGTCGAACTCGGGGTAGGTTTGGACTCTTCGGTGCCCCCTGGGGGAGGCAATAAACCACTTCGGCTCCCGCTTCTCGTAGACGGGAGTCCTGGTAAGGCCCGGCCAGGATGATTCAGTCTGAACTTCCACTTTTACCTTTCCTGTTTCTTTTACTTTTCTGTCATTTCTCTTACTTACTTTCACACCTCTTTCGCGGCAACGGCTAATCTTGGGTGGCGATGGACCTCTATCTTCACCCACACTTGGGTATAGTTTCCCGGCAGCACTGTTAGCGTAACGTCTCCAGCCAAGCCCTTCTTGATATGGTGCGTTATCTAACCCTTCGTTGGGCTCGTTGGTCGGCGGTGCACCGCGGATTCGGAAGCCACTTTGCCCTCTTATGGCGCTCCATCCCTCCGAACACCGTCCAGGGCACGCCCTTAAAAGGCGCTGCCCTTAACAAAACAACATCGACAAAGAATGGGAAGTAGAAACATTTATGAGGTTTTTCATCCTTCATTCCCTGGATGAACAAAAGCTCGCTTCATAGATTTCACCTTTTATTGTGGCAAAGGTGCTGGAAACCCTTGTAGACTTTTTCTACAAGGCTGAAACACAGCACACTGGAGACCTTCTAGTGGAAGGGACAAAAAAAGAAGTGACGCGCTCCTTAAGCTGACTACCATCTTTGACGTGAAGGTGTCGGTGGGCCCTCATCGCACACTAAATACTTTCTGTGGAGTCCTCTCCGAGGACAACTTTCTGCACACAAGTGGGGAAGAACTGCTCGAGAGACTCAGAAGTTATGGTATTGTTGCTGTTAAACGTATCATGTTTCGGAAAGATGACGGACAAATCCCTTCGAGACATGTTATCCTGACATTTGATAAGCACACTCGCCCTGAGAAAATCGAGGCAGGATACTTGAACTGCCGTATCCACCCTTACGTCCCCAACCCCCAGCGGTGCTTCCGTTGTCAGCGTGTTGGTCATGCAACGCATGGCTTTCGAGGGAAGGAGACCTGTGCGAAGTGGGGTAGCCAAGGTCACGTTCCCGATACTTGCGAGACGGCTGTGGCCCACTGCGCTAATTACCACATCCTGCTTATTATCGTGCATGCCCCTCTTGGAAGCTAAAAAAGGACGTCCTTGCCATCAAAGTAAAGGAAAACATACCGTACCCAGAAGCCAAGAAGCGGTCTCTTTTTTTGTCTAAGGGGAGTATCGCCGAGGTGCTGCGCAGAAGACCTGCACCATGCTCGGAGTCGAGGGCCACCCAGGTCTCTCCCGAGAGCTTGGCGCCCGACTTCAGGGCCCAAGCTCCCCGATAGGGGCAGCAGCTGCTTCCTCCAGTCCCTGGTGGTAGCGCGCGTGCTGCTCCTCCTTCCAAGGACAGGCAGGCAGCTGCCGCGCCTGGTCCCCTCTCCTAGGTCCCCCCTGGGGAGACGGGCGAGTTTCTCGCTCTTCCTCGCTAGAGAGGGCCCCCCTACCGAAGGAGAAGCATGGTGTCCATGCACCTTCCGTGAGAGGAGGATTTAAACGAGCTCGGACGACCCATCGCCCAATTCGTCTGCAACCCTTCCCGCCGGTCGTGGTCGGGGTTTGCCCCACCCCCGCACAGCTGGCCCGACAAGTGCTGTTTTAAAAGCAACAGTTATCTCTCAGGAGGTGGAGATGTCAACAGATGTTGACAATCTGTCCACTCCTGGGTCCGGGCAAGAGAGTATAGAGTGGGAAACACCCTCCGGTAAACATAAAAAGAATAAGAATCCTGCAGTCCCACCCAAATGATGATCCCAACGTCTTCCACCTAGTTTGTGTTGACTCTACAGTCTTACTTATTTTACTGTCTATTTTTCATAGTTCCGTATTTACAAACCATTTACAGATGACTAAGTTACATTTTTGGCAATGGAACTGTCGCTGTATTTTAAAAGATATCATGATGTCAATTATTTCATGGATGAGCTTCGGCCCATCGCTCTCTCATTGCAAGAAACTCATCTTCACTCTAATTCTTTTAACATTTTAAGACCTCATCAGGTTTTTAGAAAAGGTCGCCCTTCTTGCATCCCTTCTGGTGGTGTTGTAGTGGCCGCGCAAAGTAAAACTGCTTGCTCTCAAGCTCCGCTTTGCACGCCAGTGGAAGCTGTTGCAGTATGTCTCCTTCTGGAGCACCTTGTAACAATTGTTTCTTTATACTTACCACCTAGCATTCTTTCAAAGCTTCAAGAGCGGCAAGTACGTATAGGACAGCTCCCGCGACCTTTTTTAATTCTGGGTGATTTTGACGCTCATCATTCCATGCGGGGTAGTACCCGTAAAAGCCCCCATGGTGGTGTGATTGAACCAGGGTGATCAGCTTCCCGCTAGCCGAATGCGGGACACGCTGACATTGGGGGGGGGGGGGGGGGGGGGGGAGGCAGGGGGCAGGGATGTGAGAGAAGAATGGCTATATATTTCGGCTGTGACAACTGCAAAAAAGAACTTAGTGCGCAGTCGGGCTGATGGAAGTTTACCATGCTGCCTTTTAACCCAGACTCGGGCAGGTGGAGGGAAATTGTTTTTCCGCCTTCTCCCCCAGTCTCAGGTTAAAAAAAAAACATAATAGAAAAAATAACTATTCGAGGTAATTTATCAACACATGCCACGAAATGCGGCTCTGCTAGCACATTTGATACCTGTTTTGTCTGAAAGCATATTATACAGCTGCAAATT
The DNA here is from genome assembly GCF_016920785.2 of Ixodes scapularis. Classification (NCBI taxonomy): domain Eukaryota; kingdom Metazoa; phylum Arthropoda; class Arachnida; order Ixodida; family Ixodidae; genus Ixodes; species Ixodes scapularis. The sequence continues at coordinate 103,986,131 of NW_024609880.1, read as the reverse complement.
GTTTTGCGGCAATTAAGCTCAAATAATTTTCACCACAAGTGACATTGTCTGAGTTGAAAACATAAAATCGACTGCAACATAACTCAATGAATCATAAAGATAGAAGAAGCAATAAATCTTTTATGGCTTCTCGTTTCCTATCAATTCGCATTTTTACCAACATCTCCTACACAAAATTCGAATTTTACGTTGTTGTTTTTGATCGTTGTGAGTTGCTGTCTTCTTGCCTTGTGTGATCGTCTTTACTACAAAAAGAGAAAAAAATAAAGCTTTCCACGGCAACATTTTCGCTTTGACCCAGCACGATTTGAACATAATTAAAATAATGAATTTTCAACTTTTGGTGAGCAATCGTTCCTTGCAATATTTTGCCACCAAGGGAAGAGAAGCACGAAGGCGCATGCGCGACAGATCTCCTGCAAGAACGACGGTCGCATCCCACGGTGCATGGATAGAAAATGGTGTATCATCGCGATTCACACATTCACCAGCGATCTCCGCGCTTCTCTGTGCCCCGTTGTTCGGCAGCGCCATAAGCTGCGTAGTGAGTTTTATGACAATGGGAAATGCGGGACATTTTAAAGATTTGGGAATTTCTTGCGGGACGCGGGACACGAGCCCTCAATGCGGGACAGTCCCGCGAGTCGCGGGACGGGTGGTCACCCTAGATTGAACGTCGTTTATTGTCTTCTGGACTGTGCCTTCTTAACGGGAGAGAGCCAACTTTTTTTAGTGCTGCACACAACTCATTCATATTTATTGATCTTTCTGTTGCTTTACCTTCATTACCTCCTTGCTTCTCCTGGAAGGTTCTTCATAATCCATTTGGAAGCGATCATTATCCCGTTGTTTAGAGAGTACCGTTCCATTGTCTAGTCTTTTAATGCGGGTTCGTTGGTTGAAGTTAGACAAGGCAGACTGGACGCTTTTTTAACTTCACTCCAATTTAGATCCTTTGCCTTTTTCTTTAGATCCTTTGCTCCTTTCTTCTATGTGTCCTGAGAATGCTACACTTCATGTTACTGAGCATATACTAAAGGCTCCTCGCCAGTCCATTTCACTAGCATCTGGTAACACACCCCAAAAATGTAAACCTTGGTGAAATGATGAGTGTGCCGCAACCAGGGCGGACCAAAATAAGGCGTGGGGCCGATTTCGCATATACCCCACTTCAAGCAACCTTGTTGAGTTCAAGCGACTAAAAACCAAGGCTCGTCGGGCTAGAAAGCATTCAAAGCGGAAGTCGTGGATAAAGTATTTATCTTTTTTAATCAGTTTTGTCGCGGCCAAAGAGGTCTGGGACTAATACAGGAAAGTAAATGGGGATTATGGGTGCTTTGCCATTCCAACGCTTAATGCTCCTTCTTCATCACTAAAAGATATTGGTAACATACTCGGGGAACCTATAATTCATCTAGTTCGGCCAACTACAGTGTTACCTTCGGACAGTTAGGAGCTCGTGCGGAGCGACCAAAGCTTGTCGTGTCAGGAGGAAATTCAGCATCTTATACCAAACCATTTACGCGAGGCGAGCTTGAGATGGCACCTGATGTAACAGCTTTCTGCCCCTGGTCCCGATAGAATTCATTATGAAATGCTTCGCCGCCTTCCTCCAGATTCTCTTATAAACCTTCTCCTGTTTTTAATATATTGTGGGAAAAGGCGTTTCCCTCGGGCTTGGAAACTCGCACATATCATCCCCCTTCTAAAGCCAAACAAAGACCCCTCACAACCATCAAGCTACCGCCCAATTACACTGACAAGCTGCCTCGGGAAAATATATAAAAGGCTTATAAACAGGGGACTGGTGTACATGTTAGAAAGCCAGAATGTCTTTGATAACAATCAGTGCGGATTTCGTAAAGGTCAATCTAACCTTGACCACTTAGGTTGTCTGACAACTGTGATACGTGAGGCATTTGTAAACAGGCAGCACTGTGTTGCGTTTTTTTTTCGACCTAGAAAGGGCATATGACACAGCGCGGAGGTATGGGATTCTCCGTAACATGTATGCCTGTAATATCCGTGGCCGTCTGCTGCGAAGCCTAAACGAATATCCGACGGACAGGACTTTTCAAGTTCGTCTCGGCTCAGTCCTATCTGATTCCTTTGTTCAAGAAAACGGATCGAGTCCCTCAAGGGGGTGTTTTAAGTGTGACTTTGTTTTTGCTAACAATGAATTCACTCTAACAACTGCTGCCATCCTCTATTTCATATATTTTTTTTATGCTGATGATATAGAGAATTCATCATCCTCGTGTAACCTTTCTAGTTGTTAGCGCCAGTCGCAGTTAGCCATAAACAAACTGTCCAATTGGGCCGACGAAAATGGGTTCAAGCTCTCGGATGAAAAAACGGTTTCTGGGCCTTTTTCTTTGCGACGCGGGCTGTCTTTGTATCCATCCTTGCAATTAAATGGAGCTCCCATACCTGTTAAGAAGGAGCACCGATTTCTGGGTGTAATATTTGATAGAAAGCTTAATTTTATTCCCCACCCTAAAATGCTGAAGGAAACATGCCTGCAGTCGACAAACTTTTTGAAAGTTTTATCTCACAAGTCTTGGGGGTATGGTAGAAAATGTATCCTGCAGCTATACGATGCCCTCGTACGATCATGTCTTGACTACGGTGCGGTAGTGTACGAATCGACTCGGCCCTCTGCCCTTAACATGTTGGACTCAGTTCACCATCTCGGCTTGCGACTGGCAACAGAAGCTTTCCGGACGTCGCCAGTCTTCAGTTTGTACGCAGAATTCAATGAGATGTCCCTGAAGAAACAACGTACATATCTTAATCTAACACATGCTTACAAGGTTCTGGCCGACCCTCAGCATCCAACTAACTCTTCACTCACAATGTCAAGGTCCTTTCACCTTTTGAAAATAAACCAAGCATTGCAACACCGTTAAGCTTCCGCTTTGAACATCTTTGCTCTTCGCTGCACCTTTCCCTGGACCAAGTCGCCCTCGTTCGGGAAGTCAACGGCATTCCACATTGCAAAACGCAGCGAGTTGAATTCAACTGGTTTTTTGCGAAGTTCAAAAAGCACGGCATTTCCCATGCTGTAATTAAGCAAGAATTTGGTGAACTGCAAAAAGAGTATGATGGTTATCTTCATGTTTATACAGATGTCACCAAGACTTCAAATTTCGTTGGTTGCGCTGTATATTCTGAAGGCTTCTCCAAGGTTTAACGACTTGATGTATTGCCAGCATTTTTACTGCGGAGCTCTATGCGGTATCAATGGAAATTGAATACATTATCGATAGGAAAATACTGACGGCGTTCCTGTTTGTTGACTCTCAAAGTGCGATTCTTGCTGTTTGCTCTCTGAAAGGCACTAAAATATGCTTGTACAACAAATTATATATAAACATTGCTTTGCTCTGCATGGGGGTCAAAATATAAATTTTTTTGGGGTACCCAGTCACATCGGCATATTAGGCAATGACGAAGCTGACAAGCTTGCAGGATCTGCCGGTAACCTTCCACAATCGCTGTCCTGTTTATCCTATCAAGATATTAAGCCCTTGGTGAAGTCCTCGATTCTTCATTCTTAGCAATCGGAATGGGACATTGGAGTGCGATAACAAGCTCCATGTTACCAAACCGTCATTGGGAGTTTGGGAAAGCTCTTCTTGCAAGTGCCGACTTCATGAAGCGTTGTTGCGCCGTCTGAGAATTGGACACTCTTTTATAACTTATAGGTATCTGCTTTCGGGAGAAGATCCGCAAGTGTGTGATCACTGTGGTGACAAGCTCACTGTTTTGCATATCTCGTCGCTGTGTCCCGGCCTTGAGCCCAAGCGCCGCATTTATTTCCCTGAATTTTAACAACGTCATATACCATTTCATCCTGCCCTCCTTGTGGGACAGAATCCTCTAGTCTCTTTTGAACGAGTAATATAATTTCTTAGTAGTATTGGCCTTTTACACCGACTATACCCTTTTAGTTATCATTTTGTGAAACCCGTCCTAAAGTACAATGATCCTTACAAATAGTTTGGCGCAGATGGCCTCGTAGCTTTTGCGCCATAAACCCCCAAAATCTCTCGGGCTCTCTTTATGCAGACCCAAGATGGCCGTTTCGGAACTTCTGGTGATTGCGATCGTCGAATGGGGAAGCCCGATCCAGCAAATTGTCATAGCGATCATTAGTGAGCGATGCTGTGTTCCTAGCACTAGCAGACGATAAAAAAGCGAGCTCCGAGCTTTTGAACGTCTGTGCCAAAAGTGCACTTTCTGTTTCATACTTTTTTTTTTTTTTTCAGACGTGTTTTATGTGTGTACCGCTCAAGATGATGCTGCTGTACTTCTCAATTCACGCTGGTGTTTGAATTGCACCACGAGGCGCAACCGCTCATTTCCATAATCAAATGCTTGGGCAACTGTACTGAATTTTTATGCTATCGCGTTCGCAACGGCTTTGTGAATGCGGTTCAACCGCCAGTGCAAAAGGGGCACGCGGCGCGAGTATTTCATGTTTTCCGTGCTGGTATATATGTATTGGTCCTGCAGTTACACTGCCGTAAAAACCAGTGATATTGTGGGAAAGGGACGCTTTTCACAGCGAAATTGTATATGACTCGTTGGTCGGATTTTCGCGGTCTACAATTATGAACTGCTGCTTGCGTCCCAAATGAGTTTCGGTCGCACCGTCTTTGCAAGCCTGTAGAGCTTGCTTATATCACCAGTGCTTAAAAGCATAAATGGTACACGGACAGCAAAGTTGAGATTTAACGAGGGCTCTCGGCTGTACAATATTGCATCTCGAAGGAGGCAAGTTGGTTTACAAGAATATTCGAAACATTATAACAGATCTCCCACTCCTTCGTTCACTTGGCGTTCACCTAAAAAATTGGTGGTTAAACGTTTCATCTACATTTCAAGCAGCGGTGTTAGGATGGTCTACGTTCACTCTTTTTATAAACCGGAAGTTCTCTGGGGCGTCAAAGGCTGGAGCACCATCGGGTGGCGTTTGCCATAAAGAGAGTCTATAGTGCAGTGGGCAATCCTTGCACGTGCTACCACAATTTTGCTAACCAACCACCTTCAAAACAATGTTGTTGTTTTTTCTATTGATTTTTTTTTTGCAGATTTACCGCATTTGGGGTGATATAAAGGCGAAGTGTTTGACAGACCCTCCGCCAGCTAAGGTTAAGAAACATCTAGTACATTCATGATATATTAAAAAACAAACCCAATCCTACAAAGTCAAGTAGAGTAAAAGCGGAAAGCATCTAAAGAGCAAAATGATTTTCTAGAGGATATCATAAATAAACACCAGCACTTAACATTTGTTTTAAAAATATGGCAATGAGAGTTAACAATATAAATCGGACATGTTGAGAAATTATGAACATACTTAAATGTAAAAGAAAACATCACACAGCAGTTGAGTAATCTAAAAAACATTTGAGAACCGTCAGTAGCAGTTACGATGGGGTGTCACTTGGAAGAAAACTAGAATACAATCACGCCTTCGTCATCTGTAGAGCAACAATCAAAAACCACGGCTGTGGTTTTTGATTTAATATTTTTTTTTTAAGATTTCGCTGCGTTTGCGATGTCATAAAAAGGTAAGCATATCTATTTTCGCGAAATGATGACCGCGTGCCCTATAGACCCGCTGCTCTCGGGTAGGGGCCGCGAGCGCGTCAGCAAGACGCGACCATGTTATGCTGGCAGCACCATTCAGGCGGCGCTGTAGCGTTCGCTTTTCCACGCGCCGCGTTCGAATTCAAGCACCTGTCAGCATCTGTACACACGCAATGACAAAACGTCTAAAAAAATTGAAAAAATAGAATAAAATATAATTATGCAGCTCGCGACCTCAGTGTACCATTAAACATTCCTTTCAGCTTTTTATTTGTATTGCTTTCTATCATACCCTCCTTGAGCCCGCATGTTTCACTTTACGTGATAGCGAAGCCGGAGTTACCTGGAAGAACGTGTTCCCCTGAACGATGCTCGCACTGCACGCGCGCGCGCGCTTGGCAGGGACACTGAAAGCTCGGAGCTCGCTCTTCTAGCCTCTGTTAAGGCCTGTTCACATATGCAGCGGAGCGCTTCAAGCATAGCGCTCACATCGCGCTAAGCGCGTGCTGACGGCAGCGTTCACCAGCTTTGTATTGCACCGCCAAAACTGTTGCTCATGGCATACGATAAGTAGCAAACGGCACGTGAGGAGCGCCACATCAGCGCCTCGCTGCATGTGAGAACCGGCCTTTACGCTGGCACTTATAGGATGGAACGGAGTATAAAGAAACCGCAGTGGGGAAGCGTACTGACGCATGTTCAGAACGCGAGCCAAATATTCCATTTTGCTCGACTGGAGCGCTGCTCAAATCTTGAGAGCTACGGGCCTATTAGAGCTGTGTACTAAGTTTGGAATTTGCATTTTGCAAGGTTTGACAAATAAGCTGACTTTAACGCCGCATCCTGCATATTGCCGCCCGCGCAGCTGGCGAAGTAGGCAGCGCGCCCGTGGATTAAAGGTTATCGTGCTTGCCTCCCACGCGAAAAGCCGAGGTTCGATGCCTGGCCGCGGATACACCTTTTTGTTGTTTCTGTAATGTCGTGTTCTAAGAAATTTGAGAACCCTGTTGCTTACAAAAGGTTAGAATGTTCTACGCGCCGAGTTTTCTCCGCAAATTGTTCCAGAAGCCCACGCGTCTACATAAGGGGCTCCGCGTGGCGAGACGAATGCAGTCTCGCCCCAGCGTTCGATCCTGCTGTTTCGCCGACATCGACGGCTGAGACGCTAACCTTCTTATTTTTTGTTTTGGGCACAAGTTCCCCCATTAAACGTCTAGTTCCCAAGTTATTTGCCGCCTCGACATTTGTCATTGGTGGTATTTTTGGTGGAGGTGCGGAGTATCGCATTTTACGCCCATGAAGCGTACCTCTCCGAAGACGCCCCGGCCAACTGAGGTGCTCAGTCCCGGGAGGCTACCCCTCGCGGAGAACTCCAACGCTCGAGCAAGCCGCCGTACCAAAGGCCAACTCTCGGAATTCGTACCCCTGCCACAAAAGCCAAAGAAGAGGACCGGCGGCGATCACTACCACACCAGTCGTCATCCTGCCCGTCCCTCCCCGCAATCCGACGCCCTTTCACGGCGGAGCCCACGACGATGTAGATGACTGGCTGCATCATTATGAGCGTGCAGCCCACCACAAGGGATGGACGGATGACTACCGCCTCCGGACCCTCTACATCAACGAAACCGTGACAAGCATTGATGAAGATGTCCTGCGTCTAAATGCTCGAGCCTATCCGGAGGCCGCCGACAAGAAGAACCTTCGCGCTCTCAATTGTGGCATGAAGACTGAAATTATTGGACAATGGCGACGCAATACCCGACGACTGTCGATGGTTATGTAAGAGAAGTCGCCAATATCGAGCGCGCACTGACGACCCGGGCAAGCCACTACCACCGACTGGCCGGCGCGTCTCCTCCTTTAACCGTCGCAGCGTCCTCTCTGGACCTGAGCAGGCCACCGGTGTCAACAGCCTTCGGAAGATCCTCTGGGATATAGTCCGGGAAGAGCTCCGGAAGATGTTACCTACTGCAGATCAATCATTCTCATTCTGAGTCGCCAAGATTGTCCAAAAGGAGGTTCACCGACCCATCTAGCCCTAGCCTCCAGTCGGAATAGCAGCACAGGAGGGGCCCGCTCGAAGTTACGCCGTAATTGTCCGAGAGCGCCATCAGCCCCGCGCCCGTACATCGCGCCTCCCCTACGTGAACCTCCACTGTCGCAGTACTTCCACGCTAGGAAGATCGCGTGCACATTCGCCCAGAACTAGCTGACGCAAAAAAGCCGACGCGTGGCGGACGGCCGACAGGCGACCGCTATGCTAACACTGCGGCGAGGCTGACTACGTTACCGTAGGCGCCCATACCACCAAATCGTTCTTCGAGGGTTTGTGCTAAACGAACCTCAACCAAGGTAAGGCGAACGCACTCCTGACATCGAGGAATACAACCGTCGCACTCCGTCACCAGCGCCGACAGCCACCACGACGTTCCCGTTCTCCATCACTCCGACGTTCCCCATCGCCTTTCCGTCGGACGCGCATTGCAGCCTGTCTCCCATTTCCCGCCTGGAAGACTAAACGCGGCAACTCACGTAGGAGAAGTTGCACAGGACAGACGACGTAACGAGCTCCACGAACGCCGGATTATATCACTCTCCCGACGCCATGCATCGCACCGACGCTCCTGCAACGGTGACCGACAACTTAAATGTTGCTATCGACGGCCACGATGCATCGGTACTCGTGGACACCGGAGCAGACCACTCAGTCTCGAGTGGAAGGCTCTCTCACCGCCTTAGAACAGTAACAACGCAATGGGATGGGCCGCAGATACGAACCGCTGGAGGAAACCTCATGACGCCTGTCGGAAGCTGCACTGCTCGCGTCGGAATTCAAGGCGAGACATGTCCTGTGAAATCGCCTTTCCACACGACTATGGCAGAGACTTCATTCTCGGCATGGACTTCCTGTGTGACTACGGCGCCTTAATCGACCTCGGAGAGAGCATATTGGCTCTGCGAGCATCTGTTCCGCCTTCAGAGAAGCTTCCAACAGCGTCAGCCGCCGCCCGAGTTGCAGCCGTCCACGTGAACCTGCCGCCACGATCAAGTGTTGTCGGAACTGCCGTGACCGATGCAGCGACCTGCGTCGAAGTACTTCTGGAAGGCCACGTTCAATTGCTCTTGAGAAGAGTAATAGGTGTCGCAAGGGTGGTAGCTGAAACTCAGAATGGACGCACTGTGGTCCTCTTGACGAACTTCCGAATTGAAACGCAACACCTCATTAAAGGTGTAGCTGTAGGCTACGTCGAGGAACTCCTGAACTCTGCCTAAATCGCCGTGATTAAAGAAGAATCCTCGCCGTTTCAGCAAGAAAGTACGTCGCCAGCGCAGCTCGACACTGAACCCTAAGCTTCCGGGCGGAAACGAACGGCACCTGATTAACCTCCTCGCCGAATACCGCGACTGTTTTCCGCCATCGTTACTGAGGACGACGCGCGCTTTGTGCATCTATCGCTGTACAGAGTCTTCGTAAAAGAAAGGCAGGTAATCCAGGAACAAGATCAAGATATAATAATATATATAATCCAAGCTTCGAGCAGTCCGTGAGTCTCTCCAGTTGTACTGGTAAAGAAGAAGGACGGAACGCTTAGGTTCTGCGTGGATTACCGGCAGCTGAACGTGGTGACGGAGAGAGACGTCTACTCACTTCCCCGCATCGACGACACGTTGTCATGTAGGTTGTGGCTGAGAGATGTTAAGTAATCACACGGAGACAATTTGGATGCGTTATATAAGCTTTCACTGGGCAACAAAAGATGACTGAATAAGAAAATTATGTACAATGCTAATTACGTTAGAGTTATTCGTGCACAAATGTTTTACTCAACGCGCACGTACTGTCGTTGATTGGTAGAGGGAGCAGACAGTCGGGTAGGCAGCAAGGTGGTCGGGTGGTCAGAGAGTCGGAGGCCAGTCGGTCGGTCGTTCGAGTCAAGCAGTAAATCACTTGGGTGGCCGGGTGGTCAGCAAGTCGGACGGAGTCCAGGGCCTGAGGGTTCTGATTGTCGTCGCCGGTTGTTTTCCACGGAGCTGAGTCGACCTCATACGGGAAGGCGCCTCGAGCGCTTGGAAGCAGCGCAATTGTATCTCTCGGGGTCTGGGCGCCCGCCGGCGGTCGTTGGTGTGTCCTCGAGTCTCGGCCGATGTTCTGCCTCTCAGAGCCCGGGAACCCCGGCGGAGATTGGTGGTGCTTGTTGCGGTAGGTGTCGCTACCATTAGGTTGTATATATATGAGAGAGTAAAGAGGCAGACGAAGTTACTTGTTTCGTTCCACCCGGACCAGGCGCGTGTGTGTGTTCGTTCCTCTCTGGCCTCGACGGTCGCCGGTCTCTACAGTGCTCGTACCAGATGGTCTGCGATTTGACTTCGACTGTCCCGAGCCCTGCGTGCCGCCCTCTCTGACGAGCCCTTCATCCTCGTTTTTCTTGCTTTCCGTCCTCTTTTTCCTCTTCACTCTCTGTCCGGCATCGACCATGACGACGTTAGAACGGCTGCGCCATTCTCGATACTATTCATCGATGGACCTAAGAGCGGCTACTGGCAGAGCGAAGTCGACGAACGGGACCAAGAGAAGACAGCTTTCGTCAAGCCGGATGGACTGTACGAGTTCAAGGTGATGCCCTTCGGACTATGCACGGCGCCCAGGGCCGGCCTCAGGGGTGGGCGATCTGGGCAGTCGCCTAGGGCACCATCGTTGGGGGGCGCTGCCGCGCTTCCTTTTGTAATTTTTTTAGCTTTTTTCAATTTATCTAAACACACCGCACTTCGTTTTCAGAACGCGGTTCTCCTCTGACAAAACGCTCGTGTTGGGTCACTACTTACATGTTTACTAACAACGTGATGCCGTACTTAGCAGATATGAGCGTATAAAAAACGAAGAAGGGGGGGGGGGGGGGGGAGGCGCCACAGCCTAAGTTCGCCCGGTGCACTTGATGGTGTAAGGCCGGCCCTGACGGCGCCAGCGACCTTCCAGCGTGTCATGGACACTGTACTGGCAGGATTGATGCAGCACAGCTGTCTCGTCTACCTCGACGATGTCGCAGTGCTTTCCAGCGACTTTGACGAGCACTTGCGACGAGTCCGAGCTGTTCTCCAAGCCATTCGGACCGCCGGACATACCCTCAAGCCGTCAAAGTGTCGGTTCACCTCTGATCAACAAAGTTCCTAGGTCACGTGGTTAGTAACGAAGGCGTTCGCCCGAACAATGAGAAAACTCGCGCCGTCGCGGCATTTCAAGCGCCGAAAGACAAGATGGCCGTGCGAAGATTACTTGGACTATGCGCTTACTATCGTCGCTTTGTCCGCGATTTCGCAAGGATTTCCGCACCGCTCAGACACCTCATGAAGGACGCCGAGAAGTTCGAATGCGTCAAGAAGCAGCAGCAGGCATTAGACGAACTGAAGTGACGACACCAGACTTTTCCTCTTCTTGGTCACCTTGACCAGGATGAGGAAACCGAGATTCACACGGACGCAACTAACGCATGAATTGGCGAGGTACTGCCTCATGTGTCAGACGGCGCCGAGTGAGTCATCGCGTACGGAAGTCGCACACTGTCCAAGGCGGAAAGGAATTACTCCACGACTGAAAAAGAATGTCTTGCGGTCATCTGGGCAATCACGAAGTTTCGCCCGTACTTGTACAGGAGCCCGTTCCGCGTAGTCGCAAACCACCACTTGTTCTGCTAGCTTGCAAACGTCAAGGACCCTTCATGACGCCTCGCTGGATGGAGTTTTCAACAGCAAGAGTTCAAAATGACTCTGCTATACAAGTCGGGCCGCAAGAACAGCGATGCCGACTGCCTGTCCAAAGCCCCGTCGAGACACTTCCCGGGAAGAGCGACGGCGATGACGGAGAGTGCTTCCGGGGTGAAATAAAAGCCGACGACTTTGCACGACGCTAAAGAGACGATCCCTAGCTGCGCGCGCTAATCGAGCGCCTCGAAGAACGAGGAGGTACTATTCCCCGTTTCTTCTCGAGAGCCCTGCCAACCTTTGCCTTTGGATAAGGTTGGCTTTTTTCCGCCTTTTTCCGCCATCAACGTCGGCAAACCTCTGGATAATCGTCGCCATAGATCATTTCACGTGGTACGCCGAAACGAACGCCCCTCCATCAGAAACTGCTGTGGAGGTCGCCAAGTTTTTCATCGAGTCCGTCGTCCTCCGCCATGGCGCTCCTGAAGTTCTGATCACAGATCGCGTGTTATCGTTCATGGCACAGCTGATGCAAGAGAACCTCCGTCTCAGCCACGCGAACCACCGGCGAACCACGGCGTACCATCCTCAGACTAATGGACCTACATACTGTGGTCGGTTTGCCTTGCTGCATACCCGACCACAACAAGAAATTAAATTTAATAGAAAAGGGACGATTACAATACTAACATAGTTATCCCAGCTCGGCGGTAATCGGACGACTGCCCCTCGTCCCGCGTCTGCCTCACCTTATTTAAGCGAGCGGCACATGGAGCGCGTGGCCGGCTGCTTGCCGCCAACTTGCGACCGAATGATGGCCGCGGTATTTTGGGGACGGGACAACCGTGTAGATCGAGCCCCCACAAAACCTAGCGTCTAAACAATGCCATCGCCAACCTAATGTCGACGTACGTCGACGTGGAACACAAGACGTGGGACGGGATCCTGCCGCATGTCACATTCGCCTACAACACAGCGGTCCAGGAGAGCACTGGTAATACACCATTCTAGCAGGTGCATGGTCGAAAGGAGACCACGTTGCTTGACGCCATGTTACCTCACGAACCAGTTGACGACGGAAGTGATGACTTCCAAGTAGTTACGCAACGAGCAGAAGAAGTCTGCCAGTTCGCCCGAGTCCGGATCCAAGAACAGCAACGTGTCCACGCTGGCCGCTACAATCTTCGTCGTCTGGGCGTTCATCTCCAGGTCGCAGACCGGGTGTTGACATTAATATTGACATTGATACGATGTCGTGGCCTCAACGAGAAGCTTTTAAAGCGCTACTTTGGACCATACATGTCCTTCGACAACCGAGAGATTTCAACTACAAAGTGGTGCCCAACAGAACGCATGCACCATCGAGGCTCCAACCGCGACCCAAGATGGTTCACGTCATTCGGCTCAAGCAATATTACGCTCGATAGAACTGTGGACCATATGTGTTCCGAAGGACTTTTTGGTTTACCGTTCTTTTTATTTGATCTGTTTTTTTGTTTTGTTTATTGTTCCATCGCTGCGATGCACTTTGTAAAAGGCGTGGCAATGCCGTGAGCGGAGCTAGCCAAGTAGGTAGCGCACCCGTGACCTTAAGGCTGCGGTCCCACGGCAGCCATCTTGAACAAGGCGTTAGTTCAACCAATAGATGGCGACACGCACCCGTGGGGTGGCCGAAACATTGGTTCACAGTGGGATGGCTCGAGCACCATCACGTTCCCCTCGTGGCCTTGCTCGCGCCGCTGCCAGCTGTGCTCAGCTAGCTCAAGTAGCGTGGCCCAGCAAACGGATGTATGCGAGAATGTCAAGCTGGGTATAAATTGTTGTCTGATATAGGGAGATGCGGTCGGCGGTTGTAACGTGCTTTCGCAATAAATCTTACCAAGAAGGAATCAAATGTTGATTGACGTGTCAATATTCTATCAATGAAAATTTCCTCTGCACGAATGCACGCTCAGTAGACTCAACCAGTGGAAGCGGACGTCGAGTAAACTGCTTCGCGATTTACGGTACTTACCTCACCATTTTAATGACGACTAAAATAACGTCACGAAATATTGTGTTTCACGGGGTGCGGAAGATGTTGTAAAGGTTGTTACATTATAGTTCCCGGAAAACAAACGCCGTTGCAATATTTTCGGAAGTACCGACACACATTACGCTGTAAGTACAGCTTAGGGAAACCATCAGAAGAAATAGGAAGACGTTTATTTGCAATGAAGACGCTATGAATGAACGGCGTTTAGCGACGGCAAGTTATGAGCGTTCGGGAATTTATAAGTTGACGTGATTGCTAACCATGGACATGCGGACAATGAAGACCAGTTTTGTCGGGAGATGGTGTTGTGGTGATGACCGGATATCGGACGACTCGTGGCAGACGAACAAGCAAGCTTCTTCTCAGCGATTGGTAAGTGTCCAGTTTCAAGCACAACGCGTGGCTACCGACGTTGTCGACGTTTCGAACACTTACCGCTTTCGACAAAAGTCCTGGCACCTGGGCTAACTTGTGGAAAGACTCGAACAGTAACTGAAAACGATCCACTATTCAGCCGGTGGGTGGCGAAACGTATCCACATCTGCGGAGTCATGTACGATGCGTACTCTAAGTGGCTGGAAGTTTACACGATGTCTGCCACGACGTCCAAACACGTCATTGACGTTCTACGGTCTCTTTTACCTACTTTTGCCCTACCGAAAATACTTTTCTCTGATAACGCGCCAAATCTTGCTTCAAATAAAATAAACAAGTTTTTGAAGAAAAAAAAAACGGCATCAGGCATCACATTAGTGCACCATACCATCCTGCAACTAACAGGCAAGCAGAAGAGATGGTGTGCGAAACGAAAAAAAAAATCCCTTTTGAAGCTTACGGAAGAAGCAGTTCAGTGCAGAATCGCCAGGTTCTTGTTCGGAAGCACGCGTCGGTCTCATCTTACACGGAAAAAAACCCGCCGAAGCAATATTCGGCGGAAGAATAGCCACACCCCTCGATCTCATGATACTACCGCTTACGAACAAAGATCGAGAGATACCCACATCGGGAGTAATGGCAGTTTATTCGGTCGGACAACTCGCCTACGTGAGGAATTTCAGCGGAAGTCTGGCCTTCCATGTAAAACTTGAGTAGAAAAGGCTCTATGTTGGTTGACCAGGAGGTGTCATCTCTCTGAATAGGTTGGATATCAATGCCCTTAAGTGTAAATATAACTAAATCACAAACCTTTCTTTGTGTATTGTGTAACTGCCCTTGTATTTGATAGTAGAAGCTACGGTGGTGATCTGGACCTTTCACACCAGACTCCTTTTTCTTATTTTTTGCCTCATACTCCTTCGCGGTGTAAGTATGCTTCAAGAATCTTTTGGAACGGGGACACTTTACGTCAACGAGGCCATTTGTTCCAAGTAGTCAATCAGGGAATGCTGCTAGAAATCCGTCCCTCATATTAACGAATAAGCCGCGCTTCTGCACAGTGCAGTTTTCCTGTTCCACGTACAGTTGTAAAGCAACATCCTCATTGATTCTACCATATACTGTTACGGGTGAAGAAAGTCTTTGGGTACACGATACTTGAAACAAGTCCGGCACTGTACGTTGTGGTTCAACACCCATTAATGTCGTCGTCCTTATAGAGCCTCATCATTTAATCATTACCTCGTCACCTCATATTGCTCTTCATCAACAGTAAGTACAATAGGCTACCGCCACATTACAATCCAAGAATTGAAAAATTAAGTCGTTCAGTCCTTCAACCAGTTTATAATTTATATAATGTTATTACGTCACATTACCTCGAGACGATCGACGTCCATTGTCGATCTTCAAATACTTATACCTGTATATAAATTAGACGCACAAGGGGGGGTTGGTTGCCGAGTGCACGGTCTAGCGCACACCAGCTCGGAGCACTGGGAGCGAAAGCTCGCGTTGCAGAACCCACCCCGCCCCTGCCCGTTTCGATCTGGAAGAGCATCGTACCGGCGTGCGGTCGTGCATCACTACTGCGTGGCGCACGTTGAAGACCCCAGGTTTTCGGTTTTACCACACTGGCTAAATTGCTCATCTACAGCTGAGACACCAGACGCCCACTAAGGCAGACTAACTTCCGGCTGAATAAACATACACACAACAATTTGCAATTAGACGCATAATAACAAAGAACACAGTGTGCCGCCTCTTTTCTTTGGATGCCTTTTTTTCTAAACCAGCGCAAGCTCGTGCGTTCTCTCTTTTGAGACGGTTAGAACGGTCGCGTATAAAACCCGCGTTTCTCCTACCCGCCCGCTTCCTCCTCTCGTTATGTGTATTTGGTTATAACTAAATAAGCTATAATAATGGCGTATTATTCATATTTACTTTCAGTTTCAGTTAGGGAAAAGGAGTTTCGCGGCAACTAGAGCCAATAAATGAGCTGCGCTTAGAGTATCGGCACTCTCTTCCCCGACAGTGTTGTGAACGCCGCCATTTTGGTGCTTGTGCAGAGCAGGCGCAACTGCCGATCGTCATGATTCAAAAGTGCGACATCGTCAGCATTAGATTCGGTGTTAGGAAGCTCATGTAATGTTGCTTTGCTTTGTCGCAAACTGTTTAAAGTGGGGGACGGAAAAGCGTTTCTTGTGATTTCAGATAAAGCTTCAAATAACTGGGAACCATAATTTTAAGCCATACTAAGGCCAAGCGTGGCTACTCTGAAGCGTAGCTTATTTAATAACACTATTCATGCTCTTGTTCAAGAGGCTTGTAATACTTAGGGTGCCTCAATGTCCTTCTGTTTAGAGTGATGCCACCCTCTGTAGTACCCGATGCCGACAGCACGCGCTCACGGGGAAAATACAAAGAAATCGACGAAAACAAAATGTCGCCATAGCACAATCAGCGCCACGAGCGCGTGCAGGGACACGCTCTTTCACGCGCTTCTGAACAAAAAATAAAAATAAAAGAGGGGGACAAAATGGCCAGATGTCGTGCTCCACCCTAAGCAAAGGGCACATGAAGTGCTCCACCCAGTAATACCTGGAGGGGCCATATCGTAAGCCCCGTGGATTCCACAAGCCACTACCTTTTGACACCTGCCTCTTCTTCATTGTTCCCGCTTGTGCCAGTAAATTAGCTACGGTTCAGAGTAACGACACTTGGCCATGTTGTGGCTTAAAATCATGGTTGCCAGTTATATGAAGCTTTATCTAAAATCACAGGAAACGCTTTTCCCTCCCTCACAAATGTTTAAACAACCCGCGACAGAGCATTGCAATATTGCATCAGCTTCCTAGCACCGCATCTAATGCTGAGGAAGTCGTACTTTTAGATCACGATGATCGGCAGTTGCGTTTGCTCCAACGAGGTAGAGGGGCTTAGAGCGATAAACCGGGGTTCCGGTCTGCACTCGAAAGTGACCCCCCTAAGGCGGCTGCCATTGTACGCAAATTTGACCACACGTCACATGACCAAACCAAATACGTGACGTCACAGGAAAGATGGCAGCGCCCATGCAGCGGCTGGCCCCAGCTGGGCC
This sequence comes from Ixodes scapularis, assembly GCF_016920785.2. NCBI lineage: Eukaryota > Metazoa > Arthropoda > Arachnida > Ixodida > Ixodidae > Ixodes > Ixodes scapularis. The sequence continues at coordinate 103,969,323 of NW_024609880.1, read as the reverse complement.
GGAGCTTGTCGGATGCTTTGTTGGTTGTCGTTCGTCTCGGCGAGTTGATTTCAGACGCGGAAGCCGTCATATGAAGCCGGTCGAAAGCGAGTTCAGAGTTCAGCGTGGTGTTTGACGTAGGTATAACGTGAAAATACGGAGGAACGGTGTGCATTTCGCTGGTGACCGACCGGGATATTGCCACGGAAGAGACAATCTGACCTACGTTGCTCGGACCTCGGATTGATTCGGATACCGCTAGGATAAAATTTAAGGCGACGTTTCTGTGCTCTCGTTGACCATCGGAATCTTCGAGGTTTGCAGTGAAGCGTGTGCAATATATTTGGATACACAGTTTAGCGACGGAAATTGCGTGAGTCGTGCTTGGCGGTGTGCAATCGTGGTGCAGCTTCGATCAAATGACCGAGGGCTCACTTCGATTGTGCGGCGCACCGGAAGGCTGCCTTGAAGCTGGTAGTTCCCGTGCCGTGCTGAATGATGCTGTGCTGCTTACAAATTGTTCCGGCGTAGAAGTGCACTTTCACGGAGCACAGGTGTGCGGCGCACCGAAGAGCTGCCTTCAAGCTGGTAGTTCCTGTGCCATGCTTTAGGTGATGCTGTGCTGCTTCCGAAATTGTTCCGGCGTAGACGTGCACTTTCACGGAGCACAGGTGTTGCAGTTGGTATTGATCCCGCTGGTCTGTCGCACGTTTCGTCAACACAAACGTTTCATCCACACTCGTTACGCGAATTGCAAGCTGTCCGGACATTTCATCGAGCGTGTTACGTACCCAGCTCACGCCGCTTTGTGGCAACAGTCTGCAGTGGCTCATTACAAGAAAAGTGGTCCCAGATCCATTTCAGTTCAGTTCGTCCACGGCAGTCGCCAAACCCCGAAGGAGGGGATTTATTCGGACAGAATGCCACTAAAGCAATGCAGCTTCTTCAGTGGTCAGGATAGATTCTCTTCTGCGAGTATTGTTATACTGTCACGGATCCTTGTTCCAGTCCTATCTTCTATCAATATTCACTATTCTGGGACACTGCAGGTCATGCTCAGCTGTAATCGTATATTCTGGTGGAAATGCTGGGCACCCATAGCCCTTCACTCTGTGTGAACCCGGCGGCTCTTCAGCCGAGTTACACGATAATGGGACACGGCTGGCGGACTATCCTGCGTCTTATACCCCCGTCAAGCCGTAAGCAAAGTCCTGACCCGAGCCTGGCAGAACAACCGCAAGACGACCGAATACCACAAGGAGTAACCTCGGAAATACACCACAAAGCACCTGAAATCCGAGCCAGTTGCTGCTACCAGGAAAAACCACCGGAATTCGATCTCCTGTCAGAAAATCCGAAGCTGACGAAGCCAACAATGACAAACCTGTAGCAGCAAACCGTGTCCCCTCCCACCATTGTTTGCATGCCTGTCACAAATCACACTCCGACGCTTTTTCACGCAAGCTGTATGAAGACGTCAAGGACTGGATTGAACAATATGACAGTGTCGTCCGCCACATTGGGTGGACAGACAACCAGCTCCTGCAGAACCTATACTTCTCGTGGAAGAAACTGCCGGCGCTGGTCTGAGAACCATGGATCCTCCTTAACGTCATGGGAAGTTTGCAAGATCGAGCTGAAGCGCGCATTCGTCAGCCACCATCAACGAGAGAGAGCCGCATTCTTGATTCTGTCCAGGACACTGCCCCAACGAGAGCGCCACCGCACTCGTGGAGGATGTTTTGCGCTTGATCGAGCGCCCACGCCCACGCCGACCTTGATGCTACAGAAGACAAGAACCTAAGAATCCCATGCCCCTCACGTGAGGGACAACACCTTCGGCAGCCTTGTCCGCAACCCCCAACAACAGTCGAAGTGTTCATATCACCGAGGCTTCCAACATGGAATGTGCACTGCATGCCCGAGCCTGCCACTATGAACAACTTCCCGGCGTCTCGACACTCAAATTGCCCAGCTACTACTTCGACGCCAGCCTCCCTGGCATCCACGACATCATCCACGACGTTGTCTGGGAGGAGATCAGGAAGCTACTTCCTGCCATCAGTTGCCCGGCTTTTATTTTGATTGCCGAGATTGTTTCGGAACAAGTTTGACAGGTATTTCAACCGAGACTTCCGCGAGCGAAGCGGCATCTGACAAACCAAGGGCAACTTACGCCACAATGGCACGACGACCGCCACCGGCTGCCCCTTAGTATTCAATGCCAATTCAATGAGACACTCTAACGCCGAATCATTCCCGACATTGTGTGTAGGTCTGTGCTCAACAAATTACACCGAGGAAAACGTAGGTGATGCGAATGTGCGACCGAAAACCACTTTGCTACCACTGCATGAAGCCGACCATGTCTACCAAAGCAGCCCGTACCAATGAATTGGTCTGCGAGGGTTCGTGCCAAACGACCCTCGATTACGTCTCGAGGAGCGACCACGGGAGATTAAGGATTACCTTAGGCGACCTTTGTCCCTGATGCCGAAGGTGCTGAATCGAAGATTCTGAATCCCTGATTACCCTGAAGCTCCTCATGTCCATTACCTCAACAAGAGGTAAGCACGACAAAGCAGGTGAGCGGCGGTGCAGTGACAGTGGATTTGGTGTCGGTTGTCGTCCAAGGACAATACCTAAAAATTTGCTGACATCAATTTTCTGTGTCCACTCCACGAAACACACAATTTCCAACTTTGAGGGAGAATGCCCCTGAGTGACTTGAAGGAATAGAATGGTTGGTTGCTCTCAAAAGTGAACTGCAAGCATCACCAGACTTGGATAGCAAACAAAAATTGTTGCCAGCTATCAAGTCAACGGTACAGCAAAAGGCACAGCCACGTAAGCAATACATGCCCGAGCTTGCTGCATTGATGCCGAAAACTACCAGGAAAATTTTCGGATTAGAAGCCAGCCTTGCAGCTTCAGTGCATCAGACGTCAGTGGCCGCACATGACGTATGATTACAAGACAGCATCAGTCGGTCAAAGTTGCCACTCGACCAAACTGAACACTGACGTGCCAGGAGCGTCATCCGACAACAAGGTCCACAGGTACTACGACTGAACGCCTGACACGAGACTGTCGCAGAAAGAACTCGTTATGGAACCATTTCCTAAGAATCAATAGTTATGTAATCAAGTGGAAATAAACATATTTGATACACTAACCAGATAAACATATTTCCGCTTGCCTTCATGCCTTGAGAGTCTACACACCGAGAATTGTGTCCACTGCACGCTCTAGACCTTACGAGGACACTCGCATCTCTGACCCTTCAATATTAATTAAGGGGTCATACCACACTGGCAGACTTCTTGCAAGGGACTGCACTCGTTCAACCTTTCCTGAACATGTGGTGCATCCGAAAACCAACTCCAGTGATGTGAAGATGTTATTTATTAATTTATTCCTTCCAGGGGCCTTCGTAGGCATTGCAGAGAGGATACTTAAAACTACACACATGATAATAGCATTAAAGCACACTGCTGTAACTTGTTAATTGAAAAAACAAACACACCTCTGAGCATATAGTTTAATAGTATGTGTTGATGCATTGTTATATAGCATGACACTTCCTATATGTATGACACAATAGACCCTTTGCAGAACCTTATCAAGCAACACAACTGTCACCATTTTTTTCGGCGTAAAGCACACGAATGGGCCCCAGTTCACGTCGAATGCTAATGCAGCATTCGAGTCCAATACGTGCTGAGCCGAATTCACAGGGATGGCGGACATAACATTTTTGTCGAACAAATGCCCAAAGTCTAAAAGCTTGGGGTAATTACAGTAGCAGCTACTGTAATTTGTTTCATCAGAATTTGGCAGACGGCAAAGGCTACGGTCTCGGTGAGTCAATACACACATTGGAGAGAGGCACATCATAACATATCACCAGAGTGCTCGTCTGCACAGATTTGTCACACACCTTCGCTACGTCTCCCTGATTGGCTCGAGGGGGCTGTGGCGGTTGGCCTTTTCCAAGTTACAGTGATGCGAAGTATAGACAGCCCACACTTTTAAAAAGAGTCTATTGAAGAGACCGAAAGGAATGGTAGTCAACATTTTTCAACAAGACTGCTCTCTAGCAAGGGATGAACACAGATATGAATCATCTTATCCAGGTAATTAGAACAATTAAATAATTAACCGACTAATACAATGCACTCTTGATGAAAAAGAGTATAGCTGCAATAAATCCTACAAAACAGAAAAAATGCGCAGTTAATCTATGCATGCACCAAAACAGTTGTTCTTATGAATAGCTTTGAAGCAGGTGCCTGCAACGATTTATTCTTCCCCATACTCAATAAAACGCCATCCTCGTAGCTGAAAATAAGGGTGCACTTCGCACTCACACACACACAAAAAAAGGAAGAAAAGCGATCGAATGTAGAATCGTGGATTAGCACAAAAAATTCGCAGGAGCTTCCTCGCTAAAAGTTGCGATGGTTGTTCGGTTACGGAGGACTGAAACAACTTCCCTTAGGCCCTAACGCGACGTATACATTTCGCGTAGATTCTCAGATATTTCAACGTTCAAACAAAGCTAAGAGAATGCGAAAATTTCATGTTAAAAGCACTCAAAGTTCTATCGGTCCTCGGACACATCCCGGAATCCGAGCACCGGTACGGCGATGCAGAGCTGATGCTGTCTCACAGGCGTTAATATCCAGATGATCCAGAGCGATCTTGCGCAAAAACGGTATAAAGTCTCATTCCTTCATATTTTCACATTATACCTGCGTCAGCGAGCACGAAGAAGCCCGAAGTCGTCGGAAAGCAGCTGCACATCACGGCTACCGCGCACCGAACAAACTCGCATTCGCCAGCTCTGGGCGCTGCCATCTTACCTGTGACGTCACGGCTCTTGGGAGGTCACGTGACGAGTGGTCACATTTGCGTAAAATATGGCGGCAACCGGGGGGGTGCCACTTCCGAACTTCCGGTTTATCACTCTAAGCCCCTCTACCTCGTTGGTTTGCTCTGAGCAAGACCCAAAATGGCGGCGCCCAAAACAATTTTGGGGAACGGAGTGCCGATACTTTAAAGCTCATTTGGTGACTCTAGGCATAAAGTGAACTCGGGTGTATTCTTTTCCTCTTCGTCTTCATTGTTTATTGATTTCAATCATATCGAATAATGAACACATTATATCACGCTACGCTTGTGTAAATATTGGTCTTAGATTTATTAGCCTGACCCAGTACTTAAACCATTCAGTTATCGATAGTAAATCTTCCAATATATTTTTTTAAATGTGAGGGTAAAAAGACACGGAGATTGATGATGATACAGACGCCAACGCCGCCCTCGGAAATTTTTTGAACATTAGAAATCAGCAGTTTGTCTGCCATCCACCAGGTAGCGCAACAAAACACCCAAACAGTTTTTAATTGTTTTTAAAATTAGCTAAGCTCTACACCTATTAAGAAACCAAAGCAGTATCATTGTGAAAATTTAATACATCACAATGTATATCTATTCCAAACTATAAATGTTATTAAATGCCAATAAATCTGTTTGATGTCCAAAACAGATATGCGTCAAAAACAGGTAAGTTTGAAGGGCTCCTGGAGCGTTATGACTTTGAAAATGAAAAAAAGCCATCGTCCACCTCTTGGGCAACCATTGTAGCTCTAAATGTTATAAAAGATTTTATCATAGTTTAATTATTTCTTCAGCGGCATTTGAACTACCATGACACGAAGCACAAAAAAGTGCTACGTTTGATATAAAATATCTAAACAAAAAAAATTTACACAACATTAAATATTTTTCTGCATATTACCAATTATAAGCACTACATCTGTAGCTAATGTCATTGCCCTAGCTCTTGTCATTAAAAACATATTTGTGCGGAAAAATGTCAATTTTAGGGCAATATTTGGAGGGATGAAAAAAACAAAGTAGTGCAAATATCAAAAAAGTGGATCGTTAGATTCTGCTCCGACATCATCTTAACAAAACTGTTATATTGGAACCGTGCTATCTTTAATGGATCTTTCATAAAACATGAACTAGCGGAGCAAGTGAGGGTCCGCGCCATCATATTCGCAACGCTACAAATGCGCATGAACAGTAAAAACCAACACATACATAATATCAAATGAAAGAGGATTGCATTGCCTTTCAAATGACATCAATCTCAAAAAACAGTATTTAAAAGGAGATGAGTAATGGCCTGCCGAAAAGTACCTAAACTGCCACATTCAGTGGGACCGTGGCCTTAAAGGAGCTGTGCAACAATTTTTGTACTGTGCACAAATACCGCTTAAAACGGATCCCTAACGTTAATGACCTATGAAACACGCGTTCGTTTTTCACCCCACGCAATAGAAGTCCCAGAAAAAAATTTAAGAAAAACGAGCAGCGTTCACCCCCTCAACTCGCAGCCAGAACAAGCGGCCACGTGATCTGGAGCCGATTATATGCCGCCAGTGTGGATCATAGCCACGCGCTGGGGTTGGCAAAGCGCAGGACACGCGCTTAGTTCCAGACATTGTTATGGCTCGGCTGTTGTCGTCGTTGCAGCGATTGGACACGGGTCACAACCCGAATGCTCCTCGAGCTAGCAATTGTCACGAGTTCAAGTCGAGTGCCCACGTAATGCTCGGGTCCAATCTATGAACCGCATTCATATATCGTCACTTGGGTGTACTGCGATCGCCGAGTTACGTCATCAAATTTTGCAAAGGAGAGATTGAATGAAAATGATCGCTTTTGTCCTTAAAGTTACACCGCAACAAAGGAGTTTCTTGACCAATGGCGTTGCGTTTGAGTATCCTTGAGTCCCAGGTGTGCCGGTAAGCTCGTCTAGAGACAAAAACATTCCAATTTAATATCGTTGCACAGCTCCTTTAAAGGAGCTGTGCAACGATATTCAGTTGGAATGTCTTTCACTTGACACGAGCTCACTGGCACAACTGGGACTCAAGGATACTCACACGCCACGCCACTGGCCAAGAAACTCCTTTGTTGCGGTGTAATTTCAAGGACAAAAGCGATCACTTTCATTCAATCTCTCCTTTGCAAAATTTGATGACGTAACGTGAGGATCGCAGTACACCCGAAGTGACAATATTTGAATGCGGTTCATAGATTGGACCCTAGCATTACGTGGGCACTCGACTTGGGCTCGTGATAATTGCTAGCTCGAGAAGCATTCGGGTAGTGACCCGTGTCCAATCGCTGCAACGACGACAACAGCCGAGCCATAACAATGTCTGGAACTCAGCGCGTGTCCTGCGCTTTGCCAACCCCAGCGCGTGGCTATGATCAACACTGGCGGCATATAAGCGGCTTCAGATCACGTGGCCGCTTGTTCTGGCTGCGAGTTGAGAGGGTGAACGCTGCTCGATTTTCTTTAATTTTTTTCTGGGACTTCTATTGCGTGGGGTGAAAAACGAACGCTTGTTTCATAGGTCATTAACGTTAGGGATCCGTTTTAAACGGTATTTGCGCAAAGTAAAAAAATTGTTGCATCGCTCCCTTAAGGTTATCGTGCTTGCCTCCCACGCGAAGAGACGAGGTTCGGTGCCTGTTCGCGAATATAACATTTTGTTGTTTCTGTAATGTCGTGTTGTGATAAATTTGAGAACCCTGTTGCCTGTTCTAGGGTAGAATTTTCCATGCGCCGAACCTTCTCCGCCGACTGTTCCAGAAGCCCACGCGTCTACATATTGCAATACGCGTCGGCGAGCGACCGCGTGCGTTGCAGAGTCGTTCCCGCGCTTGACTGTCGCGCGGAGAGTCTAGGTTCGACTCCAGACGATAGAATGTTCTTTTATTTATTCTTTCAATAATACGTTCTCGTGAGTTCGAGTACACTTTCGACTGTTTGAGTTCCGAATGTTCTAGACGCCGAACGTTCTAGGCCGATTGTTTCAGAAGCCAACGCGCGTACATATGGCGCTGCGCGTGGCAATCTGCAGTCAGTTTCGCCCCAGCGATTGGCTCTGCTCTTACACCGACTTCGACGCCCGCGACGCTCTGCTGTTATCTTCTGTTTCCTTTTCTTTAATTTTGCGCACATGTTCGCCGCATTAAACGTTCAGTTTACTCAGTTATTCGCCTCCTCATCAGATGTCATTCCTGACATTTTGGTGGAGGTGCGAGGTACCGCATGTTCGTGCAGCGTTCTCCTCCAAGGGCCGCAGTGCAAGTCCGATTCCAAGCCCGGTGGGAAGACCACTCAAAGCGGAACCTGAAACTCGGACCAGCCGCCGCACCAAGGGAGAGGAACCTGAGTGCGGTTTGCTGCTGAACAAGCCCAAGCCGAAGAAGACGACGATGGCCAACCAGTCGCAAGCCCCCGCCGCTTCTCCCGTCATCTACATGCCCGTCATATCACGGACGGCTACCCCCTTCAACAGTGAACTCTACGAAGACGTCGAGGATTGGACTGACCAGTACGAACGTATCAGCCGCCACAATGGTTGGACCGATGAGTGGCCTCTTCAAAACGCGTATTTTTCGCTCGAAGGGACTGCCAGGTATTGGTATGAAAATCACGAGCCTTCTTTGACATTGTGGGATGTTTTAAGAGCCAGCTGAGGGCAACATTTCTCAACCAACACCGCCGAGAGAGAGTCGAAGACCTACTTCAAACCCGAACCCAGGGCCCCAATGAGGGTCGGCACGGGCGCTTAGGCGCAGAACGTCCTCCCTTCGTGAAGGACATTCTGCGCCTAAGCGCCCGTGCCGACCCTCAGGCTACGGAAGAAAAGGTTAGAATCCTCATGCGGGGCGTGAAAGAAACCATTTTCGGCGGCCTTGCTTGTAGCCCTCCGACAACAGTCGAAAATTTCGTCACTGAGGCGACGAACATCGAGCGTGCCCTGCAAGCCCGAGCCAGCCAGTACCATCGACCACCTGGCCTCGCTGCCCTCGCGCCGTCTAGCTGCGACCTTGGCTCATATATCCCGGGCATTCGCGAGTTCATTCGAGACGTTGTCCGGGAGGAGCTCCGGAAGCTGCCGCCTGCTGCCAACCAGCCGGCTTCGCTGTCGATAGCCGAAGTGGTGCGATAAGAAGTTCAGCGGACAATTCAACCGGAGGCTACTACCAGCGTAGCAGCACCCGAGGAGCCCACCCCGACCTAAGTCGCAGTGGTCCGACGGCCACCGCCTCCTCCGTGAGCCTATATTGCGCCGACCCGACGTCGGTCTCCGGCGTTGCAGCACGACCGCCGCCGTGACTACCAGGTACAGTGCGCCGCCCAAGAGCCCCGCCTACCTCGAGAGACCGACGTGTGCCGGACGCCCGATCGACACCCTCTGTGTTTCCGCTGCTAGGAAGCAAACCACACGTTCAGCCAAGGCCCATAGCGCCTATCCGAGAGTTCCGATCGCCATCGCCACGACGTCCAGCTTCGCCGATACACCGACCCCGTAAAAGCCTGCCACCCCTCGCTCCTCGCCGAGAAAACTAGGCGCGGCAACCCCCGGAGGTGGAGTTTCCGAAGGCTACCGACGCCAAGATCCTCCACGAACGTCGGAGGGCTCCCACTCGAACGCTACCAGAGACCGAAACAACGCCCCTGCAACGGTGTCCAACAACCTAAACGTCGTCATCGACGGCTACAACGAATTGGCATTCGTGGACACCGGAGCAGACTACTTAGTCATGAGTGGGAGGCTCTCCCGCCGCCTTCGAAAGTCATGACGCCGTTGAATGGACCTCAAATACAAACTGCCGGAGGACACCTCATTACACCAGTCGGAAGATGCACTGCTCACGTCGAGATCCACGGTGAGACGTGCCCTGTGAAGTTCGTCGTTCTGCAAGACTGTTCGAAGGACGTTATCCTCGGATTGGACTTTCTCTGCGAGTATGGCGCCGTCATCGTCCTCGGGGAAAACCAGTTGTCGCTGCGAAAGCCTGTTTTGCCGCCGGTGGAGACCAACACGACGTCAACCGCGATAGGAGTTATCGCCGACCATTTGAACCTGCCCCCGCGGGGGAATGTTTCGGTCACCGTCATAACCGACGCAGCCATTAACGATGAAGCTCTTCTGGAATGCAGCATCCAACTGCTTCTTGAGAAAGGAATTGGTGCCGCACGAGGCGTAACGGATCTCCAAGAAGGACGTACAACTGTTCTCGTGATAAACTTTCCAGGGCAGCCGCAACACCTAACAAAGGGTAAAACCGTAGACCACATCGAGGAGCTTCAGACGGATGCCGTGGTCACCACAATCACTGAGGAAACCTCGTCGTCACAGTTAAAGAGCACGTCGCCGCTTCAGTTCGATATTGACCCCGAACTCCCAGGTCCTAAGCACCGGCAACTGGTTGGTCTCCTCTCTGAACACAGTGACTGTTTTGCCACATCGTCGAAAGTTCTCCAAACCCCACTGGCGAAACATCGTATTGTTACTGACGACGACGCACACCCTGTCCACCAGTCGCCGTATCGAGTCTCCTTAAAGGAAAGGAAGGTGATTCAAGATCAAGTCCAGGAAATGCTCGACGACGACATCATTCAATCCTCAAGAAGCCCGTGGGTGTCCCCAGTCGTCCTTATAAAGAAGAAGGATGCAAATCTGCGGTTCGGCGTGGATTATCGTCGACTGAACGCTGTGACTAAGAAGGACGTCTATCCGCTCCCCCGCATCGACGACACGTTAGACCGACTGCGCCATTCCTAATATTTTTGGTCGATGGACCTAAAGAGTGGTTACTGGCAGATTGAAGTCGACGACCGCGACCGGAAGAAAACTGCTTTCGTCACACCCAACGGATTGTTCGAATTCAAAGTGATGCCGTTCGGACTTTGTACCGCACCAGCCACCTTCCAGCGTGTCATGGACACCGTGCTGGCAGGTCTGAAATGGAAGAGCTGCCTCGTCTACCTGGGCGTTGTCTTTGTATTTGCACAGAATTTTGACGAAGACCTGAACCGACTTCGAGCCGTGCTTCAAGCCATCCAGACCACCGGCCTGTCACTCAAGCCAACAAAGTGTTAGTTCGCCTATGGGGAACTAAAGTTCCTTGGCCACATTCTGAACAACAAAGGTGTTCTCCCTGACCCCGAGAAGACCCACGCCGTAGCTGTATTTACGCCACTGCCTGAAAAGAAGGCAGTGCCTAATACAGACTCTGTGCCTAATACAGACGGTTCGTTCCGGACTTCGCCAAGTTGTCCGCGCCGATGACGCACCTCACGAAGGACGCCGTAAAGTTTGAATGGACATAAGATCACCAGCGGTCATTCGTTGAGCTCAAACGAAGATTTGAGACGCCCCCGATTCTTGGCCATTTCGACCAGTTCGCTGATACAGAGATCCACACGGACGCCAGTAACACCGGACTTGGCGCAGTACTAGTTAAAACACAAGACGGGGCAGAGCGAGTCATCGCATACGCGAGTAGGACGCTGTCTAAGGCGGAGAGGAGCGACTCAACAACTGAAAAGGAGTGCCTTGCTGTCATCTGGGCAATAACAAAGTTTCACTCATATTTGTATGGAAGTCCTTTTCGCGTGGTCACGGACCACCACTCGCTCTGCTGGCTCACGAATCTGCAAGATCCCTCCAGACGCCTCGTTCAGTGGAGCCTACGACTGGAGGAGTTCGACATGACCGTTGTGTACAAGTGCGGCCGGAAGCACAATGACGCCGACTGCCTGTCAAGAGCCCCTGTGGAGGCCGGTCCTGCCTGTACCAAAGAACTGCGACGATGAGTGCTTCCTCGGCGCTTTGGACGTCAGTGACATGGCATCACTCCAACGAGACGACCCTGAACTGCGAGCGCTCATTAAGCCCTTAGAGGGACAAGCGAGTATAGTTCTCCGTGCTTTCTTGAAAATCCTGCATACCTTCTCCAAGCGGCAATGGGTACTGTACAAGAAGAACCTCGTCAACAACAACACAGCATGGCTGTTGGTTATTCCTGCCAACCTTCGATACGAAATCTTTTAAGGATGCCATGACGAACTAACGGCTACAGCAGGACGCTCCGCAGGATTCGAGAAACGTACTACTGGCCTAGGCTACCGAAGACCGTTGAACCTAACATTGAATCATGCCACGAGTGTCAGTGACGCAAAAAACCGCCGACGCCGTCAGGATTTTTGCATCTGATTGCTCCCCCGTCCAGGCCGTTTTAGCAGATCGGAATGGATTTACACCGCCCTTTCCCGTCGTCAACGTCGGGAAACCGCTGGATAATCATCGCCACAGATTATCTCACACGGTACGCCGAGACGTAAGCCCTCCCTCAGGTACGGCTGTGGAAGTCGCCAAGTTTTTCATCGAATACATTGTCCTCTGGCACGGTGCCCCCGAACTCCTCATTACGGATCGAGGATTATCGTTCATGGCCCAGCTGACGCAAGAGATCCTTCATCTCACTGGCGCCGGTCATCATCGAACCATTGCATACCATACGCAGACTAATGGTCTAAGAGAACGGCTAAACAAGACTATCGCCGACATGGTCTCCTATATGTCGACGTAGAGCACAAGACTTGGAACAAGGTGTTACCCTACGTCACGTTTGCTTACAACACGGCGGTGCAAGGGACCACAGGAGTAGCCCCGTTTCAACTGGTGCATGGCAAAAAAATAACGACCATGCTCGACGCAATGCTACCCCACGAACCAGCTGACGATGGGATCCCCGACGCCCAGGTGGTTGCTCAACCAGCCGAAGAAGTTCGCCAGCAAGCTTGACTCTAAATTCAAGATCGGCAACGTGTCGACGCTACTCGGTAGAACTTTCGCCGGTTCGACGTTCGCTTCAAGCTCGGAAACCGTGTGTGGGTTCGGACCCCGATACGACAACGGGTCTCAGCGAGAAAATCCTGAAGCGCTACTTCCGACCCTACAAAGTGCTTCGTCGGCTAGGGGACCTAACCTACGAGGAGATGCCCGACGGAACACGGACTTCGTCACGCCGCCCTACACGACCGGAAGTCGTCCACGTCGCGCGCCTCAAGCCGTACTGCGCGCGATAAAACTGTGAACGCTTGTGCAACGCTTGATGGGATTGTGTTCTGCCAGCTTCCGTATTATCTGGTTATATTGTTTGTCTTGCTGTATTTTGGTGCCCTTCATGTAGCATCGAGGCGATGCTGTTTAAAGGGGGGAGAATGGCCACGCGCGTCGGCGAGCGACCGCGAGCGTGGCAGAGTGGTTACCGCACCTGACTGTCGCGCGGAAAATCTAGGTTCGATTCCAGACGGTGGAATGTACTTTTATTTATTTTTTTCAACATTGGGTTCTTGTGAGTTCGAGAACACTCTCGACTGTTCGAGTTCCGAATGTTTTAGTCACCCAACGTTCTAGGCCGATTGTTTTAGAAGCCAACGCGCGTACATACGGGGCTCCGCGTGGCGAGCCGAAGGTAGTCTCGCCCCAGCGTTCGATCTTGCTCTTCCGCCGACATCGACGCCTGCTACGCTAACCTTCTTCTCTTTTGTTTTGACCACAAGGTCGCCCCATTAAAAGTTTAGTTCCGAAGTTATTAAGGCGAAAGTCGTATTGCCGCGCGCGCACCTGACCAAGTAGGCAGCGCGCGCGTGGCCTAACGGTTATCGCGCTTGCTTTCCAAGCTGAAAGCCAGGGTTCGATTCCTGGCCGCGGAGGCACATTTTTTGTTGACTCTGTAAAGTAATGTTCTGGTAAACTCGAGAACCGTGTTGCTTGTTCGAGGCCGGAATGTTCTACACGCCGAACCTTCCACGCCGATTATTCCAGAAGCCCACACGTGTGCATAAGGGGCTCCGCGTGGCGATCTGCAGTCAGTCTCGCTACAGCGCTCGATCCTGCGGTTTCGCCGACTTCGACGCCCGAGACGCTTTGTTACTATCTTTTGTACTCTTTTATTTTTGGCACAAGTTCGCCACATTAAACGTTTATTTCTTCCTGTTCATCTATTGTTTTTGGTCACATCCCTTGACATATTGGTGGAGGTGTGGGGTAACGCATGCCCGTGCAGCGTTCCCCTCTGAGGGTTCGCAGTGCAAGTCCGACGCCAAGCCCACGAAGAACCGACGAAGGCACTACCGAGATCCGGTTCAGTCGTCGCACCCAAGGCCTACACCCGTAATTCGGACTTCTGCCGCCCAGGACCAAGCAGCCAACGAAGCCGACGATGGCCGACCAGTCGCCGACCCCCGCCGCTCCTGCCGTCGTCTACCTGCCCGCCGCTCCCCGTACGCCGACTCCCTTCCACGGCGAGATCCATGAGAATGTCGAAGACTGGATCAAGCACTACGAGCGTGTGGCGCGGCACAACGGATGGACTGCGGAGCAGTGCCTCCAGAACCTCTACTTTTCGCTCGAGGGTACTGCGAGGCATTGGTTCGAGAATCACGAGGCTCCGCTTACGTCGTGGGACATCTGTGTGGCCGAGTTGCAGCGGACGTTCGCCACCCTACACCGACGGGAGAAGGCAGAAGATCTCCTCCGAATTCGAACGCAGGGCCCCGACGAAAGCGTCACAAGCTTCGTAGAAGATGTCCTCCGCCTGAGCGCCCGTGCCGACCCACGGGCCACAGACGACAAGAAGCTGCGGGTCCTCATGCGCGGGGTGAGAGACGACATCTTTGGAGGCCTCGTGCGCAACCCGCCGGGCACCGTCGAAGCCTTCGTCACCGAGGCGACAAACATCGAGCGCGCCCTCCAAGCGCGCGCTTCCCGCTACCAGCGACATCCAAGTGTCGCTGCAACCGCGCTGCTTGGCGGCGGGAACGCTCCTGGTACGGACATCCGCGAAGTTATCCGGGAGGTCGTCCGGGAGGATCTCCGCCAGTTGCTGCCAGCCGCAAGTCGTCCAGCGTCACTCTCCATTGCCGAGGCTGTGCGCGAGGAAGTACACATCGCGACACTGTTAGCGCGAACACGACGTCAGCGCATTTTCGCATTTTACTTTTAAACAGTAATAGTGTGCACGAAATTTTATCGCTTATATTATAGAACTAAATAAGCTCTTTCCGTCGCAATAATAACTTCGACGACATCCCTTGGTTTCAAAGAGAAAAACTGGAAAAACCGGCGATCGCTTGTTCGCGCTAACAGTGTCGCGCTCTGTACAACGGGCGCTCCAACCGGAGGTTCCCGTCACCACGGTGGCACCGGAGGAACCGACGTTGAGCTACGCTGCCATAGCCCGACGACCGCCGCAAACTCCCCGCCAAGCCGCGGCGCCACCCCGAAGAGACGCCCCAACGCCGCAGTATCCCCGACGACAGGAAGGTCAGGCGCACGTCCACCCAGATCGACCTGCGCCGAGGAAGACAGACGTCTGGAGGACGGCCGACCGACGCCCGCTGTGTTACCACTGCGGGGAAGCTGACCATGTGTACCGCCGATGCCCATACCGACGACTCGGGCTGCGCGGATTCCACCCAAGCGACCCGCGCCCCAGGTATGGTGAACGCCCTCGGGAGATCGACGAGTACTTGCGACGACCCCAGTCCCCCGAGCCTGCGTCCCGCCGAGAGTTCCGATCGCCTTCACCACGACGTCCAGCTTCGCCGATGCACCGACCCCGACGTGAAAGCCTGTCGCCCCTCGCTCCACGCCGGGGAAACTAGGCGCGGCAACCCCTGGAGGTGGAGTTGCCGAAGACGACCGACGCCAAGATCCTCCACGAACGTCGGAGGGCCCCCACTCGAACGCTACCGGAGACCGAAACGACGCTCCTGAAACGATGTCCAACAACCTAAACGTCATCATCGACGGCCACGACGCATCGGCACTCGTGGACACCGGAGCAGACTACTCAGTCTTGAGTGGGAGGCTTTCCCGCCGCCTTCGAAAAGTCACGACGCCGTGGAATGGACCTCAAATACAAACTGCCGGAGGACACCTCATTACACCAGTCGGAAGATGCACTGCTCGCGTCGAGATCCACGGTGAGACGTGCCCTGTGAAGTTCGTCGTTCTGCAAGACTGTTCGAGGGACGTTATCCTCGGATTGGACTTTCTCTGCGAGTATGGCGACGTCATCGTCCTCGGGGAAAACCAGTTGTCGCTGCGAAAGCCCGTCGTGCCGCCGGTGGAGATCAACATGACGTTAACCGCGATCCGTGTTATCACCGACCATGTGAACCTACCGCCACGGTCGAGTGCTTTCGTCACCGTTATAACCGACGCAGCCATGCACGGTGAAGCTGTTCTGGAAGGCAGCGTCCAACTGCTCCTCGAAAAAGGAATTGGTGTCGCAAGAGGCGTGACGGATCTCCAAGAAAGACGTACAACTGTTCTTGTGACGAACTTTCGAGCGGAGCCGCAGCACCTAACGAAGGGTACCACCGTGGGCCACATCGAGGAGCTTCAGGCGCCAGCCGTGGTCACCGCAATCTCCGAGGAAACCTCGTCGCCACAGCAGAAGAGTACGACGCCGCCGCCGCTAGACATTGACCCCGAGCTCCCAGCTCCGAAGCGCCGGCAACTGGTTGACCTCCTCGCCGAATACAGTGACTGTTTTGCCACGACATCGAAAGTTCGCCAAACACCAATGGCGAAACATCGCATTATTACTGACGACGACGCACTCCCTGTCCACCAGTCGCCGTATCGAGTCTCCTTAAAGGAAAGGAAGGTGATTCAGGATCAAGTCCAAGAAATGCTCGACGACGACATCATTCAACCCTCAAAAAGTCCATGGGCGTCCCCAGTCGTCCTTGTAAAGAAGAAGGACGGAACCCTGCGGTTCTGCGTGGACTATCGTCAGCTGAACGCTGTGACGAAGAAGGACGTCTATACACTCCCCCGCATCGACGATACGTTAGACCGACTGCGCCACTCCCGATATTTTTCGTCGATGGATCTGAAGAGTGGCTACTGGCAGATTGAAGTCGACGAACGCGACCGGGAGAAAACTGCCTTCGTCACACCCCACGGACTGTACGAATTCAAAGTGATGCCGTTCGGGCTTTGTACAGCGCCAGCCACCTTCCAGCGTGTCATGGACACCGTGCTGGCAGGTCTGAAGTGTCAGAGCTGCCTCGTCTACCTCGACGACGTCGTGGTATTTTCACGAGATTTCGACGAGCACCTGAAACGACTTTGAGCCGTGCTTCAAGCCATCAAGACCGCCGGCCTGTCACTCAAGCCGACAAAGTGTCGATTCGCCTATGGTGAACTTAAGTTCCTTGGCCACGTCGTGAGCAACAAAGGTGTTCTCCCGGACCCCGAGAAACCCGCGCCGTAGCTGCATTTACGCCGCCGTCTGACAAGAAGGCCGTGAGAAGATTCCTCGTCTTTGTGCCTACTACAGACGATTTGTTTGGGACTTCGCCAAGCTGTCCGCACCGCTGACGCACCTCACGAAGGGCGCCGTAAAGTTCGAATGGACAAACGAACACCAGCGGTCATTCGATGAGCTGAAACGAAGACTCCAGATGCCCCCGATTCTTGGCCATTTCGACCAGTTTGCTGAAACCGAGATCCACACCGACGCCAGTAACACCGGACTGGGTGCGGTACTAGTTCAAGTGCAGGACGGTGCAGAGCGAGTTATGGCATACGCAAGTCCGACGCTGTCTAACGCGGAGACGAACTCTTCAACGACTGAAAAGGAGTGCCTTGCTGTCGTCTGGGCAATAACAAAGTTTCGCCCATATTTGTATGGAAGTCCTTTTCGCGTGGTCACAGACCACCACTCGCTCTGCTGGCTGGCGAATCTGCAAGACCCCTCCGGACGCCTCGCTCGGTGGAGCCTACGACTGCAGGAGTTCGACATGACCGTAGTGTACAAGTCCGGC
Organism: Ixodes scapularis; assembly: GCF_016920785.2. Lineage (NCBI taxonomy): Eukaryota > Metazoa > Arthropoda > Arachnida > Ixodida > Ixodidae > Ixodes > Ixodes scapularis. Next base: position 103,951,613 of record NW_024609880.1, on the reverse strand, counting down.
CGGAAGCACAATGATGCCCACTGCCTGTCGAGGGCCCCAGTCGAGGCCGGTCCTTCCTGCACCAAAGAGGACGACGATGAGTGTTTCCACGGCGCTCTGGATGTCAACGACATGGCAGCACTCCAGCGAGACGACCCTGAGCTGCGAGCACTCATTGAGCACCTAGAGGGAAAAGGAAGCGCCGTTCCGCGCGGTTTTGTACGAACACTGCCAACCTTCTCCATCCGACAAGGTGTGCTCTACAAGGAGAATTTTAGCGACAACAGCACGGCGTAGCTGTTGGTGGTCCCTTCCAGTCTTCAAGAAGAAATTTTTCAAGCCTGCCACGATGACCCGACGGCGGGACACCTAGGTTACAGCAGGACTCTTGCTAGGATACGCGAAAAGTACTACTGGCCCAAGCTTGCGAAGACTGTGCACCACTACACCCGATCTTGCCACGAGTGTCAACGACGGAAGAAGCCACCGACGAGACCGGCAGGACTTCTTCAGCCTATTGCGCCGCCATCTGCCCCATTCCAGCAAATCGGTATGGATTTACTCGGACCTTTCCCACCGTCGACGCAAGGAAACCGATGGATCATCGTCGCAACGGATTATCTCACGCGGTACACCGAGACCAAAGCCCTTCCATCAGGAACGGCTGTTGAAGTCGCGAAGTTTTTCATCGAGTCCATCGTCCTCCGGCACAGCGCTCCCGAAGTTCTGATCTCAGACCGTGGATCATCATTCATGGCCCAGCTGACGCAGGAAGTCCTTCGTCTCAGCCACACCAGCCATCGTCGCACCACGGCGTACCACCCGCAGACCAACGGGCTAACGGAGAGACTCAACAAGACCATCGCCGACATGATCTCCATGTACGTCGACGTGGAGCACAAGACATGGGACGAGGTGTTGCCGTACGTCACATTTGCCTATAACACGGCCGTACAAGCGACCACCGGAGTGACACCCTTTCAACTGGTGCATGGGCGCAAGGTAACGACAATGCTGGACGCTATGTTACCCCACGAACCGGCAGTCGACGCAAGCGACGACGCCCAGGTGGTTGCCCAAAGGGCAGAAGAAGTCCGTCAGCTCGCCAGACTCCGGATTAAGGCTCAACAACGTGTCGACATTGGCCGCTACAACCTTCGTCGTCGGGACGTCCACTTCCAGCCCGGAGAGAGGGTGTGGGTATGGACACCGATCCGCCGCCGTGGTCTCAGCGAGAAACTCCTGAAGCGCTACTTTGGACCCTACAAAGTGCTTCGTCGACTCGGGGATCTGAACTACGAGGTAATGCCCGACGGAACACGGACTTCCTCACGCCGCCCTCCACGACCGGAAGTCGTCCACGTCGTGCGACTGAAGCCGTACTACGCTCGATAGGACTGTGGACCCTAGGTGTTCCAAATGACTCTTTAGTTTACCGTCCTTTTTATTTGCTTTGTTTTGTTTCAGGGTTGCCTCGGGACGATGCACTTCTTTAAAGGGGGAGTAATGACGCGCGCGCACCTGGCCAAGTAGGCAGCGCGCGCGTGGCCTAACGGTTATCGCGCTTGCTTTCCAAGCTGAAAGCCAGGGTTCGATTCCTGGCCGGGGAGGCACATTTTTTGTTGACTCTGTAATGTTCTGGTAAATTCGAGAACCGGGTTGCTTGTTCGAGGTCGGAATGTTCTACACGCCGAACCTTCCACGCCGATTATTCCAGAAGCCCACACGTGTACATAAGGGGCTCCGCGTGGCGATCTGCAGTCAGTCTCGCTACAGCGCTCGATCCTGCGGTTTCGCCGACTTCGACGCCCGCGACGCTTTGTTACTATCTTTCGTACTCTTTTATTTTTGGCACAAGTTCGCCACATTAAACGTTTATTTCTTCCTGTTCATCTATTGTTTTTGGTCACCACCCGTGACAGTATATGTCTAGTCGTTCAGTCGACCTTCAGAAAACACGACGGCGACACGAAAGGTACCGAAACGGAAGGTTCCAACGAAACGGCGCCAAAAGTGGGTCACCAGAGAGCGCGTTTTCTTCAAAGTACGCTTGGGCTTTTGCCTTCAAGTCGTCTTAGGGCAACGTTACGAAAACTACTCAGTTGAAAAACTGCCATAGAGTCTGCTCTGAAAAAATGATACTAATCCGTTCTCAAGAACCGAGCTAATGGCGATCGCAACACCGCTAGTTCTCCCGCAGCGGCCACTCGGGGAACTGCAAGGAGTACCGCATTCGATAATATCCGCTGTGACTTCTAGTTTGACTTTAATCTGCCATTTTGGCGCCGAAACATATACGGTAGAAGGGGTTTCAGGAATGAAGACACATTTATTGACACTGTAAACTAAGAAATCAGTCACAACGAGAAACGGGCACATAATAAGAACATGTACTCTACAAAGTTCCAGGGGGGGAGTTAACGAACAAACATAACTTAGTAAACCAAACCCCCATGGTCGCTCTTTACATCTCAAAAGCACAAACAAGGAGGGTTGTGTCCTTTACCTAAAAAATGCCAGTGTCAGCTAGGTGTAGCGTTTGGCTGACTGACGTCCAATCCCCCCCCCCTCCACCCCACCCCGCGCCTATCACACCTGTGCAAGAGGTGCGAAAAGCAAGTGAATGTAACCACCGACCAGCTGGACATAGCGACAAGAGCACCACCTAAGGAACACTTCCCCGCCCAATTAAAACAGCTCGGAGTCTAGGTGGCGGGGCAGGGTACTCCGCAGTCGAGAGAGCACCAGCCTCATTGCTCGAGATCGTCGTTGCTGGCCAACCGCCGCACAAGGATTCTGCCAGAGAACCCGTTGGCCGACTGCCAACAGGAGAAGGGCGAGGCCTCCGCGGGGGCACCTAGCGAACAACAGAAAATTCCAAATGCCGTTAGCCCGAAAGTTATGGTGCACCAGGCGCAAAAATGAGCGCGCAAGGGGACAATCAAAGAAATCATAGGCTTTCGTTTCTACCTGTCCACAGTTAGGGTCGGGAACAATGCCCCAGCGGCGGAGTCGTGGTTTTGTTGGAAGAACACCCCAGCCCCGACGCCACTCAAAATCCTCCGCAGTTCTAGCAGGCGACGAGAGACCAACGAGGGCAATGGAAAGGCGTTCGCCCAATCCCTCTGCTCAAGAGTGATCCGGGTCACGCAGAGCTCCTCGACGACGCGAGCTGGTGGCACTTCGCGCACTTCGAGGTCTGGTAACGCCTGCCTCAACTCCTCAAGGCAAGCCACCACCGCTTGGAAAAACGGCGGCGTTACTTCTGCGCTCAGTAAAGGTTACCCAACGCGCGAGATACAAGCGCTCGGCGCGAGAGCCCTAGAAAATAAAGATCCAGGGACCGTGCCGGTTGATCCCGTCTCACCTAACACTCCTAGAACAATGCGTAGGGAGAGCATGCGGCACACCGTGTTGACGTAGGGCATGCCCCTTCCTTCCAGTGACGTGGGAAGGCGGAGCACCGACCTTGTTACTAGGTCGGTGCCCCTGCTCCAGTAACACAGGAAGAGACATGAGGTGATGCGCCTAGTCAACCGAGGCGGGGGAAGTGCAATGTGGGAAACATACAAAAGTTGCCCACAAAACACAGCTCCTAGGTAAGCTCTGTCGCGGAAGGAAAGCGTAAAAGTCCTTGCAACAGCAACCTGACGTTCAATCCCAGATGCGACAACCTTCCACGTACGGGGTGCCACTCTACGAGAGTAAAAAAATACGCCCAGAACTCGGAGCTCGTTTACGACCAGGATCTCAGCAGGTAGGGCGGGAGTGGAGCTACCAACACCAAAGCTTGGCTGTTGGTAGTGTTTAAACACGCTATAGAGAAACCGCTGTACACCAAGAACAGCTGTCTAGCAGCCTCAAAACTCCGAGAGTTGCGGACAAACAGACTGACGTAATCTGCGTAGTCGCTAACCTTGACTGTCTCCCGCCCGGGGAGCGGAAAGCAACAAATCCGAGAGAAGGATGCAAGACGTCCGAGAAGCGGATCAAAGCTAATCACGTAGAGTAAGGGTGAAAACGGGCATCCCTGTCGTACTCCCCCATTTACTGGAAAAGGCGGAAGCAGACACCCGTTGACTTGCAAATGGCCAGTCACTCACTCCTCTGTATAGGGACTGAAGTCACGAAATGAAAGTTTCGGGAAGGCGAAAGGCTCTCAGCACCTGGAGTAGGAAACTATGCTCAACCCAAAAGCCTTCGCTTGATTAAGGGAGACACAGGCCCCCTACCGATGGGTGAAATTCGCGTACGAAAAGGGGCCTTTTTGTGGGAGTAACAGGGACGAAAAAATGTTCTTCCCAGCACCGAACACGTTTGAACTGAGCTCACCAGATGAGGCATTACCGTACGGAGGCGCGAGACGAGTAGAGACGCTGCCATTTTATAGTCTGTGTTTAACAAAGTGATAGGTCGCCAAGCCGCGGGATCCGATGGAGAGCCACCCTCCTTTGGGAGTTTAATGACGCTACCTCGTTTGAATGATGCTGGAACTTCGCCTATCTTCAGAAAGCCGTTCTCCTGCTGGACTGGGGGTTCGCTAGGACATCCCAAAAAGTGCCGTAAAATTTGGCTGGTAAGCCGTCGAGGCCTTGGACAAACCCAACCTTCATAGCCCGGAGGACGTCAGACAGTTCCTCACGGGCTCTAGGATGGAAGAGAGAGGAGACCATATTATCAGGGCAGGCCGGGAGATCTCCGCAGAAAAGGCGAATCCGTTCGGCGAAATTCAAGGTGTTCATGGCGGGGTCTGAGCAAAAGAGGGACGAAAAAAATTCGGAACACCGCGCCGATTTCACAGGGGTCCTTCGAAAAGCTACCTTCCGCGAGATATACATTTGGAACGTGCGAAAGCCCGTCCCCACCGGCACGTGTGGCAGGGAGCCACTGGAGCACCTCCGGGTCGTCCACCGGCTTGTCACGCGGTCGCTGTGCCACAGCATTTCGACAGGACGTGCCCAACAGACGTTGGTGGCGATCGCGAAGAACCGCTAGTACTCAAACATCGAGTAGCACACCGCCACGCTGCACAATGCGAATGCGACGGACAATCTCAGTGAGGGCCTTCGTCGCCCCGGCGCCGAAGCGACTTCCCAGCCGCCGTCGTGAAAAACCGCAGTCAAACTTTTGCGCGTCCCACTAGGCCGGAGACAAAGGAACGGCCGTCAGTGACGCCAGAATCGATTGTCGTAAGATCAAAATGGACAGTTCATCCCGCAGTAGCGGGATGTCTAGACGCCATGTGTCACTGCGTGGGTACAGAAAACACGACACATCAAAAACCGCTGAAACCGGGTGGTGATTGGAAACATAGCCCGTAGCTGATGGAACGGAAAGCACCTCGCAGCTGAGGAGACGCGATGCAACATTTTTTTCGAAATAGACGCGGTCCAGCCGGCTCGACGACGTGTCCCGCGAAAACGTGGAATCGTACGCAGCGCCGTGTAGTTCGACCCAGGCGTTGCGCAGGTCGTGAAGCCCGAGTAGTCGAACCAGCGCCTGGGCTTCAGAGGTATTCTGCCCGCGACCAGGTCCGGGAACGTCTTGCGAAGAGTCTGTTACACAGTTGAAGTCCCCGCAGAGGAAGAAAAAAACGTCCGCTGGCACATACTGCACAAATCCTCTATAATAATCACCAGCCGGCGTGTGGCCGTTGCGAACTGGATCGTAGACACTTATCGCCCGAAACATGGCATGACAATCGAAAAAAATGTACACAAGGATGCGACCGACCGCGTCGCACCGTGAGAGAGCACCTCGCAGAAACGAAGTGCGGATAATCAAATCTCCAACACCACGCTCGCAACTCGATGCGAGAGAAAAATATCAAGTAATCGAAAAACGGGCCTTGAATTCCGCAACGTCCTGGGCAGGATCTTTTTTTTTTTTTTTTTTTCAAAATGACCAGATTAAATTATTAGACTGGGCAAAGTGAATCCCCTCGCACTGCTTGTTCGGATTCTTTAAACCGTGCACATTTAACATCAAAATGTGTGGGCCCATGAAAATAAAGGTAAAGCAAAACATGGCAAACAGTCGATTAGAAATACAGTGATTTCGCATAGTCAAAATTGCCCGCGCCGAGATGCTTATTTTTAGCCAAAGAGGCGGGAGTCGCGTCCGAGCCGCCGCTAGCAGGCGAGCGGTCTTCCGGCATATCGGCGTCGGGAGACACGGGCTCTGCGGACGACTCACGTGGCGTCGTTGTCGTCCAAACTTCTGGCGTAGAGGGCGGATTTCCCTGGCCTGGAGTCACGTCGCCTTCCTCAGCGATGAAAAGGAGGTTGAAATCGTCCCTCAGATCGTCTACATCAGTGCTGCGAGATTCGAGGGTGGAGGCCGCGTTCGACGAAGTGTTCGATGTTTGGCTGTCGGGTGTAGCGGCCTCGTTGGATGGAACGTCGAAGCTTGGCTGTTAGAGTCCGAGACAAGAGGGGAGGTGGTTGGGTCCGCTGGCGGATGGAGGCATCACCGGAATTTTCGGGGGCTGGGAGGGCGACGGGGGCGACAACTCACTGCGGGGGCGTGAGTGCGCCTCGCTGGGTTGGTGGGCGGCGGCGGAGTAGAATTTACGCTGGACGCAGTCCGTGGTCACGTGGCTGTGGCCGCACCACTGGCAAGGGGCCGTGCAACCTGCCGTCGCATGCCCAAACACGCCGCATTGGTCGCAACGTGCACCCTTAGAAAAAAGGGTATCGATAGTCCTCCCTAAGGGGATGAACGGTCTTGTAACCTATGTTCCTTTAGAAAGTGAGAAACCCTCGTTCCTGAAGCAGGGGAGCAAATAGTTCCTCCGCCGCCCGCATCCCATCATGGTGGCCCTGAATCGAACAAATCGCGCTCGTTAAGGTTTAACGAGGACGCTACGTCTCTTTTACGGGACGAGAGGAGCAGCAAATAAAAATGCTACACGAGCTTTCCGCGAACTGTGCTTATTTCCAAAGCCAGATTCCCCCGCAGGTACAGAAACTTGCGTTTCGAAAGCAGTTACTCAGTCTTCTGGTCGTCAGCACTGCGATGTTAAACGGAGACAACCGTTACCCAGTTTCTTTGCGCACTTTACGTATTACTGTTGCAAGTGTAAACCGAACTCGCTTCCCACCGGCCAACGTTCGTCGGCGGAAGAAGCGGAAGCATGGCTCTCGTAGTACGGTTCCAACACATTACTAACTGAGGGAGCCGTGTGGCCCCCTGTTTAATATAGAGCGTCGTACTTCCAGACATCGTAATACTAGGCCACCAGGGGTCCTTGTGGCGCTACATGCTGGCCAGGAACATAACAGTCGTACCTTCTAAGGTGCAAAGACAAGCAACAGCTAAGGGGAGTACCGGTGGACGGCCCTCCTAGTCCTTTTGCTACGGCGCAGCTGGGGTGGACTGATGCTTGTAGGATGAGGAGCTACCCCAGTGCTTGCGACACTGTCGCTTACACCCACGCTTGTTTCGCCTGGCTCGAACAGAGCGCCGGGAGTATTAGCAGATTGACTCATATTTAATACTTGCGGTTCCAACCGAACTGCAGCACCAAAAGGTTGACACGTCTCTGCCTCGGCCGTAGCTGCTGTAGGGGCGTCGATCGGCCTGGAACGCAGGTGATCACCGTGCCGATTGCACACAGTGCCATCTTCAATGCAGACTTGCGGTGAAGATTGACTTATGGCGCCGACGACTCGAGCAGGCACCCAGGGCATACCCTGGCGGAAGTTCCTGGCGAACACGTTCTCCTCAGGGTTGAGCGGCAGTCCCTGTCGGCAGCCTTTATCAGTATCCAGTTTCCTTTTTAGCTGCTTGAGCAGCACTGATGATTGAATGTTGGGACGCAGGACATCCAACGGCGTCTTGAACATCCTTCCCGACAACAATTCGCATGGTGCTCTGCCCGTGACCTCGTGCAGAGAAGTCCTGTAATTAAACAGGAATCTGGAAATCCGAGTCTGAAAATTCCTACAGCCACTATTCTTGAGTTTGTTCTTAACGGTTTGTACAACACACTCGGCTGCCCCGTTTGACGCTTGATGATATGGCGGCACGAGCATGTGGCGTATCCCGTTGCATGTTAGAAAGTCCAAGTAGTGATCACTTGCAAATGCAGGCCCATTGCCTGGCACATTCAGATCTGGTATACCGTCTAGAGCGAAGGCCATTCGCAGGGCTGTTATAGTAGCCTCTGCAGAATTTGACGAGACAGGAAACACTTCGACCCATTTTGAAAAAGCATCCGCAATGAACAAAAAAAGTATGCCCCATAAATGGCCCTCCAAAATCAATGTGAAGCCTGTACTAAGGCTTCTGCGGGAACGGCCACGGCGTCTGTTGAACTGGTTGTGGAGCTCGCTGATGAGCTTGGCAAATCGAGCAGCTCTTCAAATGGTGGGTTATGTCGTTTCGATACCCGGCCACCAGACGTGACTTCTGGCGATCATATTGTTCTTCTCGATGCCTGGGCGGCTGGAATGAAGCAGATCCAAGACTCGAGCCTGCAGCACTTTTGGGATCAGCACGCGTGCGGTTAAGAGCAAACAACCCTCATGCAGGCTAAGCTCTGAACTCCTTGCACAAAAAAGGGCTTGTTTCTGATGCTCGTGCAATGTTCTCTCCTCTGAGAACAGCGAGAACCACATGTCCCAGAACAGTGTCATTCTTTGTGGCTTGAGCCTCAACGGTGGGGGAAACAAGATTCGGATATGCGTGCTGTAGCATGAAGACATCAGCCGGCACGTTCTCGTCGACGTTGTTCCCAGGCAATGGAAGTCTACTGGGTGCGTCAGCATGACCTAAATTCCTTCCTGGTTTGTAGGTCCACCGGAAGCTGTACGCTGAAAGCTTGAAAGCCCACCTGACAAGCCGAGGTGATGCGTGGACAGGAACTGGCTTGTCAGCACTCAGCAATCCCAGCAGTGGCTTGTGGTCTGTGAAAACTTGAAAAGGGGTCCCCCACAAAAACTGGTGGAAGCGTGCCACCCCGTAGACCAAGCCTAATGCCTCTTTGTCAAGTTGACTGTAGTTTTGTTCTGCTTAGGACAAACTCCTTGATGCAAAAGCAATGGGTCGCTCTTGGCCATCGGCTTCACGGTGCGCCAGAACTGCACCGATCCCGCATGGTAATGCATCACAAGTTAGACACAAAGGCTTTTTATGGATTAAAATGAGCTAGAACCGGTGCGGACGTCATCAAGTGCTTGCTTGTGGTAAAAGGCTCTTCTTGGTCTTTTCCCCACTCCCACTTCTTCCCTTCAGTAGGAAGCAAGTGCAGTGGCCACAGGCGTTCAGACAGGTTAGGAAGGAAACGTCTGTAGAAATTAATCAATCCTAGGAAGCTCTGAAGCTCCTTGACGTCGCGAGGAGCAGGAGCATGAAGAATGGCCGCTACTTTGCCCAGGCCTAGAGACAATCCTTCCTGGTTGATAATGTGCCCAATGCATTCAACCTGCGACACAAAAAATGGCACTTGTCGAATTTCAACTTCTGTCCGACATCACACAGGCGCGTAAGAACGGAACGAAGGTTGTGCAGATGATTCGAGTCAGTTTTGCCAGTGACCAGGATGTCATCAAAATACACGGCGACGTGTGGCAGCCCTCGGAACGAGTTTTACATTTCCCGTTGGGAGATAGCTGGAGCGGACGACACTCCGAAAGGAAGGCGGGTGTACTGGAACAACCCCATATGTGTGGAAATGGTGACATACTTCCTCGAGTCCTGCTCAAGAAACACTTGCTGGTAAGCATCCCTCAGATCCAACTTGGTGAACTTCTTACCCCCAGACAGCATGGCCCACAGGTCTTCGATTCTGGGAAGCGGGTACTTTTCTAGGGTGGCCACCAGATTCACGGTTACCTTGAAATCGCCACAAATCCTCACACGTCCATCCTTCTTGGCAACAGGAACAATGGGTGCAGCCCAGGCTGATGTCTTGACTGGGACAATAATGCCCACCCTTTCTAGACGTTGAAGCTACTGTGCAACTTCATCTTTGAGTGCGAAAGGTAGTGGACGTTGCTTAAAAAACTTCGGTGGAGCATTTTCCGGAACATGAATACTGGCTTTGAGCCCCTTGAAAGTACCCAGCCGTTCCTCCAACAGAGCAGATTGCTCTTGAACTAGAGTTCTGACGTCAGTGAAAGAAAGAACAGCTATCTCCACATCAGAGAAGTTGAGGCCCAGCTCCCGAATCCAGTTGGTTCCAAGCAGTGTAGGCGGCTCATCTCCGGTGACGAACAATGGCAGCACGGCATTTTTGTTGTGGAACTGCACGCTGACGTCCACCCTGCCTTGAACTTGAGTCCGTTCACCGGAATAGCTTCGCTGCAGCACGCCGGATGGCATGACTCGTATCGCAGGCACTAGCGCCTGCAGACGTTTCTTGGTGATGACAGAGACACTTGCGCCCGTGTCCACCTCCATGCAGAGTGGCTTGCCACACACGTAGACGGTGACGGTGACGGTGAACGGCGGTGAAGGCGCGACGCTGTGAACTTGCCACATGTCGAAAACCTCGGACGATGCGCTGTCGTCCTCAGCGTTGTCATGGACGACATTCACTGGATGCGTCCCCGTTACCATGGATGGGCACGCTTGCCCCCCCCCCCCCCCTCCCCAGAAAGCGTTGCCTGGTAGAACTTTTCCTGGATGACTGGGTGTCCCTCTGCTTCGAATTGCACACTTTGGATAGATGTCCTCGCTTTCGGCAGTAGTTGCACGTAGTCTTAACGTGCTTGCAGACGGACGCGAGGTGTCCGTCACCGCAGCGGTAGCAGGTGACGCCCCCCGTAGGTGCCGTGACTCGATGCGTTACGAACGCGGCGCTGCCGGAGCTGGTCTGGCGAATCTTTCCGGAGTCTCTCTTCGTCGCTTCCATGGACACAGCGGTCTGCACGGCGTCCTCGAACGTCAAGTCTAGCGGTTCCAAAAGTCTGGTCTGAATTGCAGTGCTGTTTATCCCGCAGACGACACGGTCCCTCAGCATGTTTTCAAGCTCAGCTCCGAAGCTGCAGTGCTCGGACAAGTTTTTCAACGCTGCGACGTGGTTGCACACAGACTCCCCGTCGGCGCGAGCACGTGAGTTCAAACGGAAGCGCTGGACGACGGCGGAAGGCTTCGTGCAGTAATGGTTGCCGAGGACGGAAACATCATCATTCAGAGACTTACCTTGAGGCTTAGCAGGCTTGACCAGGTCCCGAAGAAGAGCGTACGTCTTCGCACCACAGCAACTGAAGAAGATGGCCTGCCTCTTGGCCGCGACGACATCGTTCGCCGAAAAGAAAGCATCTTGACGCTCGACGTGGGACAGCCAGCCCTCTCCTCCACCTTCAAAAGGTTCAATTCTGCCGAAGGTTGGCATGACGAGCAGAACTAGCCCGAGCAGAATGATTCGCGAACTTATCATTCACAAGGAACCGTGACGAACTTTGTACGAAGAACAAAACTTTTCCCTCGTCGCCACTGTTACAAGTCTAAACCGTATTCGCTTCCCACCAGCCAACGTTCGTCGGCGGCAACAAGCGGAATCATGACACACGTAGTACGGTTCCAACACAACACTAACTGAGGAAGCCGTGTGGCCCCCTGTTTAATGTAGAGCGCCGCACTTCCAGACATCGTCACACTAGGCCACCAGGGGACCTTGTGGCGCTACATGCTGGCCAGGAATATGACACTTCCCTTTGATGTCCTTCGAATCTGAATTTCTTGGTCAACCGCACATCAGGGAGGAATGGTAAACCAATCTCTGAAACCATAAGTCGCTCTCTAATGAGCAAACTCGAAGCCGCTGCGTGAACGAAGGTTGAATTGCTGGCCACCACATGGCAGAATCAAGCAGAGTAATTGTAAGTAGCTAGGCTAGGTAGCGCTAGGTACCGCCAAATTCATGTTCCACAGAAAACATTTTATTGCCTGCGGCCATCATTGCGCTTCGGGATCTTCGGGAGCCTCTGATATACACACGTGTAGGCACATTACGCTTACTACAAGCATCAGTTGAACATACATTGAGCGCATACACATATATGGGACAAACAAACATCAACACAACGGAACACTCACCCGAACACTGCTCCCAAGCTCTACGTTTCCGTCTTGTATACTGGTCGTTTGAACGTACGGAATTTTTCGGTGAAGCAACAAAACATATTCCCAGCATGTTGGTTTTTTCCAGCAATGTCATACCTCTGAGAGTATTCCGAATAGCTCAGGGGACGAATCACGCATTTAAAAGCAAACGCTCAATCATACCGTAATTATTTGAAATCCAATTAATCAAGCCGCTCCAATGTGGTTCGAAGTCATGAGTTTGTTTCCCCAAACGGCACGTCTTAGCCTGTATTTCTATTGTAGTGTTTGTTTTTCTATCTGTTCTGTTCGCGCACGGCTGCAATTGCAGTTTTGAATTAGTCTCTGTAGAACGGATACTCACTCTGCTGGAAGTGATGCTTCACGGGCAGAGAAATCGCCTTTCGATCAACTTGAATGCAGTCAAAACCGCGACTTGCGGCATGTGTTAAGTGTACGGAGCTACGCCGTGGCGAGCTCGAAAACTTCTAGCGCTCATTCCAGCGCGCCACTTAAAGGCCAGTTTCACTAGGAACCATAGTACATTTTAACAGCAAAATAAAGGGTAGCTTTTTTTCGGTTTGAGCTACTACTCTTTTTAATGCTAAAATTCCACACTGCAAATATACGTACTTTCCGTCGTAATTTCGTAGTGTTCAGTCCTTTCCCCAGAGCGCAATCGCCCTCGGGGAGGAGACAACCGACAGTCACATTGGCCACTGTACGATGGGAGCTTACTCTTCAGACCAGCGCTCCAACATGACTATCCGCACGTCGATCGATTGCACCGAATTCCTCACGTGGTCTTAAACTATTTAATGTAAAGCGGAATGTCAACCTGCGACACCCCGCTTCCTCTGATCACGGCCCGACCAACGGCATCAATGCCCGACACTTTACGTCATCTCATCTTGTTGTTACGCTACTGATACGCGAACGCACGGTCACATGGGCGATAATTCCAGTTTTCTGTTCACAACGCACAACACGGCCATCACGATGTTGCTGCTATGTTGCTGACATGCAGAAATACAGACCACGTTGATTGCCGGTTGGCACTCGGCATCGGAAAACAGAACCCAACACAGCACGGAAGGCACCCAGGCAGCCGGCAGCAAAATCTGCCTGTCTTGGACAGACAGATTTTGCTGCAATTTCCATAACGTCAAAATCGTCGACAAAGTTCCGCGTGGTTCCGCTACTCTAGTTCCGCGTGGGTCGTGCACTCTAAGAAAAAATGGAGGAAAAAAATAGCAACGGCGCGTCTTCCTCCCTTCTACTGACGCGCCCCCAAGCGGACACGAGAAAGGGGGAGGAACGAGACTTCTTTCTCCTTCTCCAGGCAGACAGGAGAAAGCTTTCGCCCCCCCGACTCATCTTCTTTCGGTTTCGTTTTACGAGCAGGTCACGCACGTTGTTTAATAATAGCTGTTGATCGAGCTTCAGCGGCAGCGAAGGCCGCCTGTAATTCCGTCTTCCAGTCTAAACGTGCAGAAACTTTTGGTTGCATTGACGTTTTTATCACTAATTTTATCAAACGAGCAAACGAAGCCGCTAGAAACGGCGAAGTTCCGGAGCAGTACCAGCAGCGCACGCACACTGGGATGGCCGTCTCCGGAGTCCGGATTGCGGCGGGACTCGCGCGCGCGGCGAACCGACGGGACTATATACGCTGCAGTAGCGAAACCACGCGGAACTGTGTCGACGTTTTCGAAGTTATGGAAACCGCAGGAACTGCGTCCAAGACAGGCAGGTTTTGCTGCCGGTTGCCTGAGTGCCTTCCGTGCTGAGGTCGGTTCTGTTTTTTGATGCCAAGTGCAACCGGCGTTCAGCGTGGTTCTGTATTTGTGCGTGTCGGCAACATAGCTGCAACATCGTAATGGCAGTGTTGTGGGTTGTGAACAGAAGACTGGAATTATCGCCGATGTAACCGTGTGTTCGCGTATCAGTGGTGTAACAACAAGATGAGATCGTAAACTGTCGGGCATTGATGCCGTTGATCGGGCCGTGATGAGGGGGCGGGGTGTCGCAGGTAGACATTCCGCTTTACATTAAAAAGTTTAATACCACTTGAGGGATTACGTGCAATCGATCAACGTGCGGATAGTCATGTTGGAACGCTGGTCTGAACAGTAGAAGCTCCTATCGCTATCGTACAGTGGCCAATATGACTGTCGGAATTGTCTCGTCCCCGAGAGCGATTGCGCTCTTGGGCAAGGACTGAACAGTACGAAATCGTGACGAAAAGTACGTATATTTATAGTATTGAATTTCGGCATTAAAAGCAATAGTAGGTAAAATCGAAAAGAAAAAGCTACCCTTTATTTTGCTGTTTAAATATACTACTGTACCTGGAGAAACTGCCCTCCAAGTGGCGCGCTGGGATGAGCGTTAGAACTTTTCGGGCTCGCCACGGCGTAGCTCCATACACTTAACACCTGCTGGAAGTCGCGGCTTTGACTGCATTCAAGTTGATCGAAAAGCGATTTCTCAGCCCGTGAAGCATCACTTCCAACTCAGTGAATAATTCAAGACGGCAATTGCAGCTTTGCGCGAACAGCACAAATAGAAAAACCAATATAAATACAGGCTACGACGTGCCGTGTGGGGAAACAAACTCATGGCTTCGAACCGTATTGGAGAGCCTTGATTTATTAACTTTCAAATAATTACGGCATGATCGAGCGTTTACTTTTTAAAAAAGATTCATCCCCTGAGCCATTTAAAATACACTCAGAGGTATGACATTGTTGGAAAAAAATCAACATGCTGGAAATATTTTTTATTGCTTAGGGAGTCACCGAAAAGTTCCGTACGGTCTAAACGACCAGTATAAAAGACGAAAACGCAGAGCACTGGTGTAGTGTTCGGGTTAGTGTGGTGTTCTGTTGTGTTAATATTTGTGTGTGCCGTGTATGTGCTCAATGTATGTTCACCTGATGCTTGTAATAAGCGTGATGTGTGTATAGTTGAGGATCCCCAAGCGCAGAAGAGCGGCTCTGAAGCGCAGTAGTGGCCTGAGAGGAACAAACTACTTTTTGTAGAACATGAATTGGGCGGTACCTAGCGCCACCTAGCCTAGCTACTTGCAATTACTCTGCTTGACCCCGCCATCTGGAGGCCTGCGATTTAACCTTTCACGATACGCGATAAACAGCGGCTTCGAGTTTGTTCTTTCGAGAGCGGCTTTTGGTTCGCGGATTGAGTTTGCCCTTCTCCGTGATGTGCGGTTGACGAAGGAATTGTGACTCGAGGAACACCAAAAATAAGACGCAAAGTGCGCGAAGTAACTGGATATCGGTTGTCTCCGTTTAACATCGCAGTGCTGTCGACGAGAAGACCGAGTAACTGCTTTCGAAACGCAAGTTTCTGTACCTGTGGGGGGAATCTGGCTTCAGAAATAAACACAGTTTGCGGAAAGCTCGTGTGACGCTTTTATTTGCTGCTGCTCTCGTCCCGTACAAGAGACGTAGCGTCCTCGTTAAGCCTTATTGGGCTCGACTTGCTCGATTCAGGGCCGCCATATTGAGATGCGAGCGACGGAGGAACTTTGCTCCCCTGCTTCAGGGACGAAAGTTTCTCCCTTTCTAAAGGAACATAGGTTACAAGACCGTTCCTCCCCTAAGGGAGGACTATCCATACTCTTTTTTCTAAGAGTGTGGGTCGTGGGCCGCGCCTTGCGCAATCCGGAGACGGCCATCTTACCCAGTGTAAGTAACGCTGCTGGCACTGCTCCGGAACTGCGCTGTTCCTAGCGGCTTCGTTTGCTCGTTTGATAAAACTAGTGATAAAAACGTGAATGCAATCGAAATGTTCTGCATGTTTGGACTGGAAGACAGAATTACAGATGGCCTTCGCTGCCACTGAAGCTCAATCTACTCAAAAACATTTATTAAACAACGTGCGCGACGTGCTCGTAAAACGACACCGAAAGAAGATGAGTCGGGAGGGCGAAAGCTTTCTCCCGTCTGCCAGGAGAAGGAGGAAACAGTCTCGTTCCTCCCTTCCTCTCGTGTCCGCTAGGGCACGTGTCAGTAGAAGGGAGGAAGACGCGCCGTTGCTATCTTTTTTCTCCATTTTTTCTTATTCTTCAGATTATCGAAGAAAAGCAATTTTTTATACGCAATTTGCAACACTAAATTTAGCGTGGAAACTGAATTGGCATACAGGTGAAGTGACGTTAATATCCCCGCTATATTTTGCGGGAAAACTAATATGATGCATAGGTCACGTGATGTGAATTTCTTCGTTAAATATACGTGAGAAGCTTAATCCGTGAAGAATTCGAGTGACGTCAATTTGCCCGCTAAATTTACCGATGGAAATGCAGGGACGGCAGGACGGAAGAAGGGGAAAATGTTCTACGGTTAGAAGTTTCCGTTGCAACGTGTTCCATGCTTTAAAAACTTCGCGGGTGATCGGACCGCGTGTTTTATAAAAATCGTTATCATTGAAAAGAAATGCACAACAATCGTACTCTAAGGAAGACGAAATGCACAAATTACGAACGGCATCAACTTCTTCGACTCGTTGTCTAAACTCCACCCGTTTTCAAACGCCTACATCCATATCGTTCCGCAGTTCTCATCAAATACCCACTAACCTCTTCAAAAAAAAAAAAAGAGAGATTGTAATCTCATCCCATTTGTTATGCGCCGTCAATAACGAAAAGAATAAACGGCCTCTGGCTATTGCGAATCTATGACAATTACAGCCCGATACCGCTCGCCCTCCTCGTTGACTACGTGAGATCCGTGTATGGTGCTTCAATCCACTTCACGGGGAATTTGCATGGCGGTGCAAAACCTGTCAAAGTGGATATCGGCTTTTCAGTTGGGAAAACGTTCGTGATTTTTTTCTGTCTGCAACATAATTTCTTAAGAATTATTTTTACAAATTTCCACGCAGTGCATACTCTAGTCAGCCTAGGTAGAGCTCGTCGATATCTAGTTGGTAATGTTCTACGCGTGTTGCGTCATTCTTTAATCTTCTACAGCGTAATTTTGACATAAAAAGCACACTCTTCCTCAAGTGTTTCTCGTTTTGTATGGTGTTCCCGAACGTTTCGTTTGCATACTTGCATTAACGCACTCCCCTAAACACCTTCACTTCCTATTAGACGAAGGAGCGAGTGGCTCGGGGCAATCACTAAAGTAATTGTTCTGACTTCTATGCGCGCAAAAAGACAATCGCAGCGAAGATCTGATATGGTTTTGGGTTAAATCAATATACCTCACATGTCACAAAAAATAAAATGCAATTGTTAAAATGCATATCCGAATAGTTAAGTACGAGGCAAAATGATGGTGAGAAAAGAACCTCTCGCTGGCGCAGCCAGACACATTGAGGTACTATAGTTCTAAAGACACATTGAGGTACTATAGTTCTAGTCAGTTCTAGTGTAAAATAAGAAATGGTCAATTTCTCCCGGGAATTTTTTTTTTTCATAGTTAAAGTGACACTGACAGGGTATTTATGTTCGCCGTTGTCTTTATTTGTACATGGCAAATGAGAGGTACACTACCCAGAACAGAGTTTGCGGATCGAAATTTGTTTTCTTTCCGCCCGAGACCGCCGATCGAGAACTGGCAGGTTTGAGTCGCGCTCACTCTCTTCATCCTGGTCACGTGACGTCTTTTTTTGTGGTTTAAACACAACCACCAAAGATAATCAAAGTCGTGGGTCATTGAAGGCCTAAACTCAATATTAAAAATACTAAAGAAATATGATACCCATTTTTGCAGCTTCTAAATATCCGAAAATACGTTGATTAAAAAACATTTCCACAGTTTCATGATTTTTGCCAACTTTCTTTATATTTCACAGTTCATATTCAGTTAATGTTTCGAGCAGTTGCGTTTTTTAACTTCATTAAAAATATATCTGACGCTGTAGCAAATCATTAATTGGTTAGTCATCTGACACCATAATAAATCGCCTGTCAAAAAATATTCAAACAATTGTGAGGAGCGCCAGTGTGCCTTTAAAAAACCGAGAACGACAGCAATTGTTGTTGTTGTTGGCAAATGGTGTTGGCTTGTGTTGCAGGAAAAACTGGCTCGTACATCTTTGTATAACCATGTCAACCCTCTAATAAACCTTATATTTGAAACTTAACAAATGCAAATTTCGAATATTCGAATATTACCTTAATAACTTCGCTTTATTGCTGTATCTTCAACCTATTAAATGAACGCGACAAATTACTTATCTTCATTCAGTTTTCTATAACACTTACCCTGTTTTTCTTTTTGTTTTAATTCGCGAGCACAACTGTGCCGCTGTGTCGTTAGCAAACATTTTAACAAATTGGTAGCATAGTTGGGCGGTATCCTTCGCATCACCTTGAATTTTTGTGCTGAATGAGACCCTCGTGGTGTAGATGATGGTGTCCTTGCTAAGACCTTTGAGAAGCTGTAAAAACCAAAAAAATTCCTTATTTGTGAAAGTCCCCTCACTATATGACATTAGAGGATGCCGCCTATGCAACAATTGCACCCCAGAAATGTGGGTGGTCTTTACAGATCGGTGAGCGCCTTTAGTGCTGCACAATTTAAAAGTTGCAAATACCATAAAAATTAGAGCGTTTGTTAAAAATAAATATATAGAAGCAGATTCCGCTTTATTCAGTGGTCATAGAAGACAAAATACATGTTTAATAAAGCAGAAAATATGTTGCGTCTAGCAACTTGTAAAAAGCCAGAGGCGAGACAAAAACTAAGGAACGAAAGATTATTACAAAGATGGGCTAACAGCCTGCACCAGCCTAATATGATCAAACGAAGGACACGTCTGGTAGATGCTTAACTTTAAAAAAAACTAGCACTAAGATAGTGAGAGTAGAGTTTTCAGTTTGTTGTCCTTCTAGCCAGACTTAAAACGTAACGCACAAGAAAAGTATATCCGACCTCGCCACTCGTGCTGGAGTTCACGATCTTCAGCCTGTTACATAATTCATTAAGTTCCTATATTGTTTTCGGAACTCACCCACAAGAAGGGCTTTATTGCTGCTTTATATGAAGAACGCATGTAATCCGTCTGGCATGGCTGCGAATATGCACCTGCCACGCGTGTTCCATGAACTGAGTACAAGTGACTTCCAAGGCGACGGGAGAGAGAAGAGAAAGCGTTCGAAGCGCTCAGAACGCGGGACCATATCAAAAACAGCATGGCGCGGAAGTGGAAGGCCGCCGGCCGATGAGCGTGAGCTTTTCCTCACTTCTTCCTAGACAGGTCTTCGGCACATTTAAGTCCCGTAACTCCTTTGAAATATGGTGTCTGTGTTCGCGGATGGTGGCGCCGTCTTCCCCCACACGACACCGCGAACGCCGACCCCGCTTGAGTCTCCATCCGCCTGAGCTTCGTCCCTCAACCTTGCACCTGGGCTCGTTGGCGCCTCGTCTCCAAAGCACCGAGCGCTCAGCATGGCAGCGAACTGATAAGTTTCTCAGTGAGCTATCGAGTTCGTTTCTTCAATTATCTTGTACTTTCCTACCTCTTGACAGAGCTATCGCTTTGGGACGCGTATATTTTCCGTATCTTCCCAAAGTGCATCTCCTGTGTACTGTGTTTGTTTTAATGGATAGATTTTCTTTCGTATACATGCAAATGACATTGTCCCATTTCACTGTGGTAATTACGCCCCGAGAGTATCGCATCTAAAAGATCTGAACCTTTAACCCTTGTAAGTACACTTGTTCAAGAATGTATAGTCCGTAGCAATGACTCCCCGCGTTAAAATTGACTAAACGTTTGACGGAGATAGCTGCGTTTGCGAAACGTCGGTTAATACACACCGATTACTGACGCTGGACCTTTTTAACAAATTAACTCTCAATCGACTGAACAAATCACGACTATACATTGAGCACTAAATATGCAATATAAGATATCCAAGGTATTTTTGTAGGTCCCGCTATCTTTCAATCGAAGGATTTATAAAAATGTAAAAGTTTCTTTTTATTCCAAATGTTACCTGTATTCTTGACTCAGTGGCTCAATACGTAGGGCTTGCAAACTAATTTAGTTTGGAAACCTTAAGGTAAAAAACCACCCTTGGTTAGTGCAATTGTGACCAAACGGATGGCAATGGGATCGTCTTCCAGGGCTGCACATCAATGCATTAAATCGTGTCTGGCGGGGCTTGGATTGTGTGATATTTTTGTATACCGTGCAATTGACATCCCCGGTCCTTCGCGTGTTTCTCCCTACGCGTACTTTCTGTAGAACGCGCCTCGCCTGCACCAGTTCTCGTGCAAAGAGAATAGTTGCCTACCCTTACAGCTCACGTCTCCGGCAAACCCGGTAAGAACAAAACGTGGAAATCGTCCTGAGGTAATGACGAGAAACATGCACGACAAACCAACCGACGCTTTGAAAAGTCTGAGATCTCCGGTGTGTAATTAACACACCGGAAATCTTAGGACGTCACTTCCGCATGTTAAAATGTGGTCAGATTTGTATGACGGATCGGCCGTTATGTCGTTGATCTGTTCGGCAGTTTATGGATATCCGGAAAAACGTGATGACGTGATAGACGTGGGTTTTCAAAGTTTTAGTTAGAAGAATCAAGTTAACCAAGAATTAAAACAAATTAACTATTTTTCTTTCTGTCAGATGTCTAGTTTCAGTTTGCTGGTTTGTTTATTTAGACGAAAACCATGAGACTGGAAAACACAAGAAAATTGCTCTCAGCCGTAGATATTCAGTTCGGTAAGCCCAATGTAGGAATGATACAATAGTTTTCCGCTTAGTACATGACAAACGTAACTCAAAGTTTAAATCATCAAAATTATTCTAAGTTATCAAAACTATATTGAGTATACTGAGTGCAGTGATAAACACAATTACTGGCTTGTCAAGGATTTGTGTTTTGTGGCTAGCTTTTGCACAGAGTTTAGGCAATGTACCAGTGTTCATTTGGTCATTTGTGCGGGCAAACTGATGCTGTGTCAAAAATAAAAATGGGCAAAAGGTGGAGTGTGGCGTTGTATAAAATATGGTGTAAGTACGCATATATCACGCTGATGAACACTAAAAGAACGCGACGTTTTACACTAGCCTTGAGCGGATCAATAGGTCAGAGTACATAGAAAGCTTGTACATGTAGTGCTCAGTTAGTAATGATTGCATTTTAATAGCACCTTATTGCCTTTAGGCTTGGTGTAAACTATCTCCTGATAGCTTGCAAGAGAACAAGAGCGACTATCTTAAATTTGTGTTTATAAAAAAAAACTCCACCTGCTGACAGCCACCAAT
This sequence comes from Ixodes scapularis, assembly GCF_016920785.2. Taxonomy (NCBI): domain Eukaryota; kingdom Metazoa; phylum Arthropoda; class Arachnida; order Ixodida; family Ixodidae; genus Ixodes; species Ixodes scapularis. The sequence continues at coordinate 103,930,325 of NW_024609880.1, read as the reverse complement.
TTTCTCGGCGCAGATAATTAATATGCACCGGCTATGAAGGGTTCGCCACACAGCGCCTGGTTACAGAGAGCTTCTGCGAAAGCATTCACTGGGGGGGGGGGGGGGGGGGGGGGAGTGCCACAGATCGAGTCGACGTTATCAGCTGCCTTGCCAAACGCCAAATAAATTTCCCTCTGTAAGTGATGCCGAAACCTGAAGGCTTCCAGCTTTGAAGCCTCGCAAAACGCCAAGCCAAATGCCAAATAAATTCCCCTCTCCAAGTGAAATCGAATTCTGATGGATAGGGGTCCTATTGGCTGGCACGCATTACAGTTTCCAAGGACGAGGCTTCCATTGGCCGAGGCGCGTCAGTTTCACAGAAAGCCACCCCATGACGCTACGTGCCCCCGCCAGAGTGTGCCGGGAAAAGGAAGCGTATGGCTGCCGGGGCCTCCCATATAGGTTTTTCGTCAAAATTAAAAATTCGACCCCAAATCCGTGCCTGAGTTGAGATGAAACCACCCAAAATTCATTTATCCCAGCCCAAAATACGTTCCAAAGGCCCTTTAGGCAATTTATTTGACAAATTTGGTGAACGATTGTAAAGTAAGAAAGATGTTCTTCCCTCCCCTTCTTGTTTTTGTGTTCAAGTGTTGTAATGAGCCACACAAACCTTTTTTACATTGACAAGGCAAAGGCCGGACTTCCCGTACTCCCATTGGAAAACTGTCATCTTTATTTGTAACTTTAAACTAAGTTAAGTTGCATATTTTTATTAGGTTGTTTTACCGATCTTATGCACCACCTAAACTCACATACGTTGTGAATTACTATGTAGTGTCATGTGAAACTGAGTTTTCTGGTTTCTTCGTAGTCAGCCAATTTTGTTTTACTCATTCGGTTTATTAAAGGGGTAGAGAAACGAAATGCTGGCACATATTTTTTTGTTCAGATGTGGTCTGTGTTGTGCCATCAACCCAGATACATCAACCCATACTAGTGTGTCCGTCCTGCCGGCAGAAAAGCGAAGAAAACTAATTTTAAAATGAATAAACAAATTTCAAAATTGCATCAGGAGTGGTCTGTGAAGCTCCGTTGGAATACCGTCATATTTTGTGTTCTGATTGATTGATATACACCAGCCAAATGGTCAGTGTTTGGTGACATAGCAAATATTAGGTGAACCAAATTCACCCGGGAAACGTCTCAGCTGTAACGTATTTCAACAGACTCCCCCCCCCCCCCCCCGCCCCCACTCCAAATGCCTACCGCCTCCCCTTGTCCTCTCCCCCAGGATGCGCTCTGAATAGCGCGCTCGAATACGGCACCCAGTGAATACCTTATATACACAGCTTGTGTGTTTCGCCATTGCTGGGTGATGACGGTTATTTCTACTGACCGATTTTCTCGAGCAACTACTTCTGCTGTGTGAAAATAACACGATCAACCGAACGCTCGCGGCACATAAAATACCGGCACGGCCGCGAATGTCGTTATGGGCAGGCTATGTGTAGGTCATAAGGCCTACAGCCCTCGGATCTTACTACTAGGTGGAATTGTCACGCGTTGACGCCACCAAGGGGCAACGCTCCGAACTACAGTACCCTTGGCCGTGCAGGAACTATTGACGTCATGAGCGCGATACATATTGCGTTAGTCGCTGGCCGACTTTGAAGCGAGGGGTAGAGAGTTCGCACCTACGTCATTTTGTTTCCGTACTCCTTCAAGTATCTAACCTATTCTTATATTTAATGTTTGCTTGAACAACTCACAGCACCTGATGGGTGTCTTTACATCAATGCAGGCGCACAGTGCTTAATATAATGATCCAATATCGTTGCCATATTCCTTACTTTAGCAATGGTTTTTATTCCACAATTATCAGTACAAACAATACCTAATAGTTTACATCATTTCGATTTTTTCAATTACATTTTTGTGAGGAGAGGTATTGCACCGAATACAAATTCAATAAATCACATACAGTTATTTGTTTTTTCTTTGTAACTTAAGTTAAACACTTAAGGCGAACAGTATTATGGCTGGAATTCAAGGGGTCCTACTCCGAGTCCTTTGATATTTCGGATGTGCGCAAAAGGAGACCGTACCTCTCCCGGTGTGAACGAGCTGTAGCACACTGAATGCGTTGAAGTCCATCGATCAGAAGAAGGTAAACCTGATCCCACACAGCGATTGACTACTGCAATGCTGGTCTGGTATGTGCATGATCTGTTCCCTAGTCGTAAATATTAGGTTTTTCACCTGCACCGATCGTGTAATGTTCGGAGTGAATAAATTCAGCCCCCGAATATTTAATGTAATTTTTGCCAGTACTGCAGATCTGCTAATTTATTGTGTTTATTTGTGAACCATATGGGTACACATTAAATGAGGTTCAATCATATGCAACTGTTCCTATACAACGTTTCAATGCGTTTGAGGACCCCACAAAGCAGTGTGCATTCTATTTCATCAGCCGCTGTAATGTGCAATAAACAACCCTCTGTGAAAATACTCATTAATGTTCTACTCGGGAGTGCATATTGATACAAGAATATTTGTCTTAAAATATTTAAATCCGTTGTGTTGAACAACACTTTTGCGATATCTTTTTTATGCTTCATGCCTACACTTCCATTGCTGCTCTTGAAAGCATTTATTTTAGTATTCCAAGGAAAAAAACGAACATCAATACGTGGACTTTTATATGCGTCCATTTCACGCTTCAGAGCTATGGAATTCACTGTTTTGTCTAATTATTTCGTCCGGCATGCTAAATATACACTGTTATCGAAAGCAAAGTTTAGTTTAATGCCGAGTTTAATGGAAAACTCTATTTTCCATATACTTGTAATTTACTAGGTCATTCTATTCGAAGATGAACTGACATAAACGAACTCAGCAAATATTAATAAATAGAACCCAGGGACACACCTTCCAATTGAGACAAAAAATATAGATTTACTGTAGAGAGCAAACATCAATAATTCTACAGTGAGTACCTTTGTTGCCTGCTTCGTACATTGGACGTGGTATGGCACAAAATAATAAACCGCGAAGGAGAAAAAACATGCAGGAGAAAGTACATGAAAATAATGCAGCCTGATTTCCAGGTTTTGAGGAGTGATTGTTCATAAACGCTAACGTACTGGTAACGTTAATTGAAGATCTCTTACTACATGACTATACGAACCCCGAGAGCAACTGGGATCAGTTAGTCAACAGACGTAACTTGCTCCCAACAGTGGTTATGCGTCAAGTATAAATATTTAAAAGCTCTGGTGTGTGTACTGAGTATGGTCAATATCTTTAAAAAAGCTTAAAACAAACCCCTTCACAGGCATTACTCAAGCGGTAATATATTTTATATAAATCGTTCCCATAGAACGGCAATACTCCACTGCAAATATAGGACATGCGACATGCACCTAACGTATGTTCATCTTCATATTCGTGCACACAAAACAATTACCACTGTGAGTTAACAAATAAAATTAATCACTCGCCTTTAAATTAGCAAGTTTTGTTTATGGGTTCACATATATGTGGTTGGTTGAAAAAACAATGTCGCGGAAACCCATCATATTTAAGTTCATAAAACCATACCTTAAAGAACTGGTCTGCTGGTCCGCCGGAATCTCTGGTACTTTCTGCCACCGAAGGTGTATGCATTGCAAGGATGCCACAAACCACTACAAATGCCAAAGTACGCTGCATGTTCAGTCAGATTGGCGTCTTGACTTTGCTTGGAGTCTTGGCTTCTGATACTCACTCTTTTATTTTATCAAGCCGTGACATGTGACTGCAGTAAAAAAAATCTTCCCTGACCTTTCGCTATGTAAGCTGTTGATGTAAAGACAACAATTCTGTGAGTATTTCTATCTTGTTGTTTCAAGTGACAAGAAAAGTTGGCAGTTGCCCCTTCCGTTCTTGCTTTGTCCGTTCGCAGGTTTTATACAGGATGTTTTATTTTCATCTGAAACCTTCTTTCTAAAGGTGGTGAAAGTTAGACGAGTGCCGCCTTCATCACGTATTTATCAGGCTCGACTGGCATTAGATGTGTGAATAATCGTTGTGTAATTTGACTAAATAATTAAAACATGTTTATTAACTCATTGATGATTAGCACTGAGGTCATGTTGCCAGTTCTGTATTGATGGCAATTAAAATAACAATCCTGACCAATTGAAAATATTTGCAAAAATGCAAATATTTCTGAAACAATTTTCATATTTTCTAGACTGATTAAAAATTACGTGCTAAAAGCGCGCCGCAAGCCCTTTCCACAATGTAGCTTAGACGAGTGACGCATAGTCATTCCAGTCACGTGTTCCCTTCTGTCGTCTGCGCACCCACCTACAACACGATGCCGAGTTAGTGACTACATTATTGAAAAAACTAAGTCACTAATCTATGTGTCATTGCGGGCAGGGAATTAATAAACGGGTTTCAATCGCTCACTGAGCAAATTTTAAAACATCGAGGGTTATTATTTTTATGGCTGTTCACATTCGACAGTTCTGACTTTTTATATAAATATTTTTGGTTCAACGCAAGCAAAACGAACAATAGGAGAACCCTATTTTTGTTAAATTGAACAGAGAGTTACATTCTCTGTTAAAACGTTTGAGCTCAAAACGGTATATTAAAATGGGTTAAAAATTCGCAGAAAACATACTGATATAAAAGAGCTGCGCAAGAAGCCAAGTTTGTCATTTAAATTTTCTTCAAACATAAACTTCGATACAAGTAAATTAACTGATTCTAGCACGCAAGTTTGCGCGCGTTATGTATAAAATATTTACGGCATAAAAATTTATTTTTATTTGTACTGCATCAAAGTTGGCGCAATTAAGAAAGTCGTCGGTCAACCTCCTCTCAAACGCGATTTCGCCTCCCGACAACAAAAAAGTGACCTGCAAAAAAAAACAGAAAGGTTCGTCCTGTTGTGTAGTCACATTTTGCTTCCTCTGTAACGATTGAATTGGAAACCAGACGGTGGACATGACATCCTTTTGACTATCCTTATCCGAACAATCCCTTAAGACGATGTGCAAGTATTCAATTCGTTCTTGCGCTTCTCTATGTATTCATAAGCTAAGACCTGCCATATTCAAAAAGATCTGTTTGACTGAGATGCACGACCGCCTCGCTACTAAATAGTGCAAACAGCACACGTTTGGTGTTGGTGGTGACTGGGGCAATCCACCGACCTGCCGCGCCGCCAATAAAAGACGGCGGTCACGTTACCCGTTAATACGAGCGCGGCGGCAATAGAGAACAAAAAGAACGTTCTCCCTAAGCTCGGAGTGGGTCGCACCATACCTTCCGTCCTCAACATCGAAAGCTATACAGTGACAAATGATACCAGGAGCAGGAAGAACAGTTTGGTAGAAATAAAAAGAAAGTGCTGCCAATCAAATACCACTAAATAGATAAGAAGGATAAGATTTATTTGACGTCTTCCCAATAGCCTGCCTGTCTTGAGATATTGAATTTATCATGTTCATTACGCATCTGTGTTTCTTACGCACTGAGCTAAACAATGCAGTCGAATAGCGAAGGGAAATAAGGTGTTTGCCTTTTGTTTTAGAATGATAGTTTGTCTAAACATTTTACTGTCCACGCCTCCATGACACCCAAGGTTTTTTTTATGATACCTTTATTACGCATATTCTAATTGTTAGTTCAATTGGTTTCGGGTGTATGTTTCCACAAACAAAAGCCAAGTGTATTTCTCTTTGTTTCTAACATACATTATTGAGCAGCATTCTTGAAGGGCCAATAAGATATAATACTGCTTTCAAGCCCTGCAATTAATAGTCTTATAGTGTTACGTGTTACGTTAAAGTGTCGACTTAAGTATATACAAATCATGCTTCTTTATTAAGGTGTTTTCTTTTGTTAGAGCTTTCCAGAGTTGCGTCGGCATTGTTTTTTTTTTAGCTTTCTTTGTGGGTGTAGGCGTTTTGGAGGGAGCATTTCCGTGGGGAGAGCGGCCGAGAGGTGGGAGCGGTTCCCCCGCGGTCGTTAAGAACCGTCTAGGGTTTCGGGAGTCTGCTCGGACAGATCCCTGGGACAGCCCATTCTTGCAGCTGCTTGTGGCTTTTAGCCGAATGTGCCTGTATATAGAGGGTTTTGCCGCTTAGTGTAAAATTGTCGCTTTTTGCCCGATGCAATAACTTAGCGGTTGGCGCCAGTCAGACTGGGAAAATTGCAGAGAACAACTCTACAAGGAATTTGGGTATGGCGTTTGGAGCGCCAGGATGACAGCTCGCCGGCCATTGGAGAACAGTGTATCACGTGTGAGTTGTGGAATTTGGAGAAATTGGGTCGGTTCCTGAGGGGAAAGGAGGCCCCTACGGGCCTACAAAAACAGTGCAGAGATGATTTTGAGAGATTCGGATTCGGACTTTGGATTTGATTGAGAGAAATTGGGGACGGGGGTCGAGTCTTTAGACGAGGAAGGATGGTCTCCCAAGTTGGGACTTGCAACTAGAGTGTAAATAAATGCACATAGTTCTATTCAAGCCGTGAGTCGACCCGTCATTCAGCGACGTTCGTACCACCAAGCTCCAGACCATCGGAGCGGAACCTGCCTCCTACACCACCGGGAGGAACAACAACTTTAACTTGTCGTATTTGTGAAAGGAGACACTCTCGACTTCGAGACAGAGATGAAAAACAAACGAAAGGAAATCGCAAAGGATTTCCAGCTTATTGTACATAGACATAACGGCTCAGAATCTTGGCACGAGTGTGAGGTTTATAGCACTGCGCATGTTGTCCCTTATTTTTAATTAGAACATTATGCCCTAGTAAAATATGCCATATAGTTGCGCAAACTAAGATTGGTTACCATGCTACGTAGCTATTATCTGGGTAAAACAAAAAACAAAATAAAACATTCAAATAAAAATGTAGCGCGCTTCTTTGTGTATCTAGAAAGGTGACTTTTATATAAAGAAGTAACACAGAAGGACACGGAGAAACACAATAGAATGGCAGCGACTGAATAGCACACTCCGAAAGATGTTTGATTGACGTGTTTACAAACTTGTTTTCCGTCTGCGTTGTGCAACTGTCATAACAGCTCTTTGAGGTGATTTTATCTCTTACAAAAGAGCTCCTGTGCTCTTTTTTTACTTATCTGAAATAACTACATTTTCAAAATGCCCAGAATTCACTCTACCCTGCATAGTATTTATAATCTCGAAATTCCAACTAGTTATTAAGAGAACAGCAAATGAGGGTGATGCCAAGACCAGCATTAAATTTTTCCCGCCGCTTTAAGTAGGGTGACCTCGCATGCAAAATTGCAAGTCCAGCGGGCACTCCAGAAAACGGAGAGCGTCTCGCATACAAATGTTTTTCCTTGTGGTGAAGGAACCTGCCCCAGAATTCATTTCACACAATCTACTTTTTTATAGCAAGAGCTGTCAGTTCGAATGTCTTACGAAAATCACATGGTCGTCCTTCGAGAAATGCCCTGGTTACGTCATTATTCACATGATCGCTCCCAGCCACTGCCACCACCGCTGATTTAATAAGAAAACAAAACATTCGGACCCTCGAGACATATTTGAACCAGTGAGTGAAGCCATGAACTATAGCAATCATTTGACGCTAAGAGGAAGCGCACCTCACCCATACAAAAATGGTCTATGGGCGTCTATGGAAAGTCCTATGGTGAGCTACCACCTTCTATGGCCCTCTATGGTCAGCCACAAGAAAGAATAAAACGGGCTATAGCCACCTGTAAAAAAGTCTATGTCATCAAATCTATAGAATCCCGATTATACCGATAGCTATAGCTGGCTAAAGAATAATTTATGGCTATGAAGCTATAGACTTGCAACTATTAAATATTCTTTAGCGAGCTTTAGAATTATTATGTCCTCAATGCTGTAGACCCGCGACTATTGAATATGCTTTAGCCGGCTAAAGAGTGGTGTACGTCCCTAAATCGATGGACTCGCGACCATTAAATTTTTTTTAGCCGACTCTATAGTGTTTTATGTCACCAATGCAATAGGCCTCTGACCTTTCAATCTGCTTTAGCCGACTATAGAGTGGTGTATGTCCCAAAATCTATAGGACCGCGACCATTGATCTTTCTTTAGCCGACTCAATAGCGTTCTATGTCACTAAAGCTATAGCCTCCGACTTTTCAATGTGCTTTAGCCGGCTATAGAGGGATGTATCTCTCCCGAGGTATAGACTCGCGACCATCCAATTTTTGTAGTCGGCTCAATGGTGTTTTATATTGCTTAAGCCAGGGGTTCTCAACCATTGATGTTTTGCGGACCCCTTGTAGATAGGCGGAGATGATGGAGGACCCCGTTTGGGGTGAGGGGAATAGAAAGGTATAGATTAATCATGATAATGATTTTATAAATGCATATAACTATTTTCTAGTGTGAAGTAGACTTATCTCAAAGACACACACATGAGAGAACTCACCCCAAAAAATAGAAACGTTTCTTTTCAATGTGAAAAAAGACAACTTATATTGCCTGGCTTGACTGATGAGACAGGGGTTCACGGACCCCTAGGATGCCATCGCGGACCCCCATTTGAGAACCACTGGCTTAAGCTATAAGCCCGCAAACATATATATATTTTTTTTTTACTGCAGATGAAGGAAAGTGGAAGAGGGTCGTTCATGCGCTCGATCGGGGCGAGAATCCTCTTTAGCTAGGTTAACGTACGGGGCGGCGTACGCCCCGTACGTCGCCGCGGCTACACGCCCGCGATCACAAAAGCGTCCTTAGCTGCCTATAGGACTAATGCAGTTTTGCCGGCTGCTTTCCCTGCGCATTGCCTTATTTCACCGTTGACGTCGTCTCAATCTTCCGTTTTTCAGCTCTGATTATCTGTCTTTTCCAGTGTATTTTGTAAATATATGTATTCCGTAGCGCGCCTTCTACTTTGTCCGTGTCCGTGTCCCTGCCGTGTTTGTATTTCTTTCTGCCTGCTGTATTAAATATATTTAATGTGTTTTGTGTATATTTCGTCGTTCTGGACGCGGCGTCAACGAACATAACGCCGCTGCTTACGCGACTAGAGAGATGAGTTCTATTCTTGTCACGACGGTGTAACGCGCTATGAAGTCGTCTATTGGACTCGTATGAAGTCTCGAGAGGGCTGTTTCGAATTCCGATGCTCATGTCATCAGTGTAGGTGCAGCAACGACGTAGAAATCGCGACGCGAGAGCCGATTGCGCCTCTATCTGGCCGGCCGCGCTCGCTTAGTGGAAATGCAAGCTAGGACTGCCGAGCAGCGTTAGCTTACTGAAGATGAAAGACGCTACTTTGTCATCGCGAATCCTTTGCCCTTCGAATGGCTGCGAAGCCGTTCCAGCGCCCGGCGTACCCTACGCAGCGTTTTCTAACAACCGTCCGCACAACATTGGAACTTTCCGTCTGCAAGAGCGGGCAGTTCGTTGTCGCGGGGGTCAGGTTCGCGGGAGTTCATGTTCGCGGGGTTTCATCTTCGCTGGGGCTCATAAAATGCTCCTATTCAAGTCGCGACGATAAATCGTTGGCGCTCGCAGATTGCCAATAGGCTCCAGGAAGGTTGCGATGGTGCGCGGGCGATCGCTGACAGGCGCTGCTGCCTAGGGTATGCCGAGCACTTGAACGTTTTCGCCGGCGTTCGCAGGGCAAAGATCCTCTACGACAAAGCAGCCCCAGGCAGCACACCAATGTCGGTCCGACATTTACCTAACATTGGCGAAGACCGGCCTAAATATTGGACAATAATGGAAATGCTACCCTTTCCAATGTTGGCCCAGTGATTGGTGCCAATTTTGGGCCACTGTTCAGCCATCGTTCCAGGCAATGTCGGCCCTATCATTGGTGCCAATGTTGGGCCATTGCTAAACCATGGTTCCAGTCAAGGTGCTCCCACATTTGCGAAGACCGGCGTAATATTGGACAACACTGGAAGCGCGACCCGACCTAACGTTGGCCGTCATGCTGATTTTTGACCATCGTTGCATTTTCCCAGTCCACAGACACAAGGGATTGTTTTGAAATCTCCTAAAAGTATATTACACACAGCTTATTCTGTAGACAAGCACAATCTCAGCAATTTGTAATATCTGAAGAGGTACTACTCATCTGTGATACAACTAAGAAGATTGCAAAGCAAACAACTACCGGGGTAAGTCTTGGGTAGTGTCCAGTCTCCCGGCAGCTGGCAGAATTTTTTCCCCAAAATTCTACCGCTAGTCGCCCCTCATTGGCGGTGCAATCAGCTCATCGAACTACATTTCATAGGCTGATCGTTTCATCAACACGCGATGTTTCATAAAAAAACTCAAAATATTTTTTTTTTGTTGCAATGAACCGCTGCAGACTTAGCATGAAGCGGCGTGAAAGGGTGGGCTGGTTCGGTGAGCACGCGCCTCAGGAATACATGTGCGTTGAAATGCCCCTACAGCGCACAATTCGCGGAACGAATGTCGATGAAACGTAAATGTCGACCAGAAAGGTGGCCACGAAACGTGTTTTTGCGAAACGCGGGGAGAATAAAAAAGTCAGTATTCTACTTGCAGTTGTGACATTACTTCAGACAGATAATGGCAGGCGACTGTCGGTAAGATTGCGGGAAAATTATTCTCCCGGCTGCCAGGAGATAGGCACTGCCCAATTCTAGAGGTTATCCGGAAGATTACCCATAGAAGAACGGACACTGATCACCAAGTAGGTTGCAGCACACTTACGTTAAAAATACAGGACTTGAAAGATGTAATCGGACTTATATGTCAACACGGGCACTGCAGAACAACCACTCAAACACAAAAACTAGAAGGAAGTGATCCGTGAAAATTCAACGCGATGTAGCACACGCAGCATCGTGTTGCGAAATCGACACGGGTAGGACTTTTCGAATGAGATACCATTTACCACAGAAGCGAAATCCACAGCGGGCCTGCACCCCGCAGGCCGCATCACACGCGAAACTAGGTCCGGTCTTTGAAACGCAGGCATTCCGAGCATTCCGAACGGCGAATGCGTCATCCGTCAAACCACGTGATCACGTTTCTGCCGTTACCCGCGCACAGAGAGCGGCTTCAAGCGATAAACCGTGTACGAGTCATTCGTCCGGCGAGTACGCACCGTCTACCGCGCCTTCAGCTCAGGGAGAGAGAGAAAAAAGAGAGAAGGAGTACAGAGCAAGCAGGCCAGAACGGGGATGGGGTGCGCTTACAAAGGCTAATCTTCGGAGGCATCTCTCACAATGAACGCAGCGAGAGAATCTGTCACTTCTACCCAAGGTTGATAGTGCAGTAGATGTCATGCGTGACCTTGGTTTTTAGGCAGGTTCCGTGCTCTGCCTTATCACCAGCTTCGAGACAGTAGTCACGTGACCCTAACCGGAGACACGATTGGCCTTAAACACGCATAGCGTCTACCCTGCTGCCAATACCGATTTAACAGGACAGCTCTTCGAAGGTCAGCTTTCGAACTTCTAAAGAAGCTGTCCAGTCCAAAAGTGGTTCTTAACGGGGCAAGTTTGAAGACGGTACGTTTTCCGTCATATAACCCACATTATAATTTATAATGGAGAACTAAGCGCGACTATTTTTTTGCGCACGATGTACAGAAATATGTCTATAAATATATTTTTTATCAATAAATTTAAGACTGTTTGTACAGTGTTAGGTTCGCGTTTTTAAACTTCAAATTTTTTTACGAAAGAGTTACACATAAAAGACACCCCAAACAGCACATCGTCCGATTTTCAACACACGATGAATCGCCGACGCTCGCAGTCAGAAGGTTGCGATGCTGCGCGAACGGTTTCTGAAAGATGCTGGGTAGGCTACTCCGAGCGCAACAGCCTCGCGACTGTTCGCAGGGCATATGATTCGCGACAACAAAGTAGCGCCTTGCAGCTTCAGTAAGCTAACGGGGCTCGAGAGTCCCACGCTCACATTTCCGCAGAGCGAGCGCGGACGGCCAGATAGAGGCGCGGTATGCTCTCGCGTCGCGATTGCTACGTCGTTGCTCTGCCTACACTGATGGCATGTGCACTGGCAGTCGAAGCAACCCTCTCGAGACTGCACTCGAGTTTAATATATGACTTTATAGTGCGATAGACTCTCGTAAAACTAAAAGTAAAAGTCACTTTGAGGTCGGCGTAAGCGGCGGCTTTATGTTTGTTGACACCTGCGTCGACAATGACTAAATATGCACAGAAACATTAAATATAAAAAAATAGAGCACGCAGAAAGAAATACAAACACGGCAGGGGCACGGACAAAGAGAAGACGTTAACACTACGTATACGTACAAAATACATTGGAAAAGACAAAAATACTTAAATCTAAAAAAACGGAATTAAGTTGTCAACGCCGAGGTAAGCCAAGGCGAAGGGAGAGCAGCCGGCAAAAAACTACAATAGTCCTATGGGCAGCTAAGGACGTATTTGTGATTGCGGTTATAAAGCGCCGGCGACGTACGCCCCATGAAGTTGGCTAAATAAAATTCTCACCCGAGCGAGCTCATGAATGACTCTTTTCCAATTCCCTACCTCTGCAATGCAAAAAAGAGGGTCGCGGGTCTATAGCCTAGGCGACACAAATATCGATAAGCCATTGGCTATTGCAGTGCAATATTGACCAGCCTATACCAAGACATCACCAATATTGGAAAACTCTTGGCTTTGACAGATTAATATTAACCAGCTTAAGCCAGCGTATATTCAATATCGGAAAACCATTGGCCCTGACAGTCCAATATTGGGCAGGTTATGCCGGCATATATCCAATATAGGAAAGCTACTGGCTTAGTCCAATATTGGACAGCTTATGCCGGCGTGTAGCCAATATCAGAAAGCTAGTGGCTCCGACAGTCCAATATTGGACAACTTATGCCGGCATATATCCAATATTGGAAAGCTATTGGCTTTGACAGTCTAATGTTGACCAGCCTATGTCAACGTATCACCAATATTGAAAAACCAATGGCTTTGATAGTCCATTATTGTCCAATGTGTTTCCAATATTGGGAAACATATGGCTCAGTTGGGCCATTGTTTGGCCATTCTTTGCTACATCAAATCCAATGTTGGCCCAATACTGTGTGCTGCCTGGGGCGTCCTGCATCATCAGCAAGCTAACGCCGCTCGAGAGTCCCACGCTCACATTTTATCATAGCGAACGCGGACAGCCAGATCGAGGCACAGTCATCGATCGCTTCGTGATTGCTGCGTCGTTGCTCTGACTAAACAATTGACACAGTTCTCTTGAGACTTCATGAGCGTTAAATAGACGCGTCTATAGCGCGATAGAGTGTCGTTACAACACAAAAGCTTACCCCAGAAGGGGCGTAAGCCGCGGTGCAATGTCCGTCAGCGCCCGTGTTGAGAACGCCGAAATATACAAAAAGACACAAGTTAACAGCCGATTAATCGCGTTAGCCACGCGCCATCCTAGGTGCCGTCCTATTATCTCTCTGTTCTGCGGATTCCACAAATGAGCAAGTGCTGTGGTAAATTTTTCTTCTTTTTCTTCAAATTATGAGACATTAAAGTCGCCGGAACTTCTTGGAGCATACAGCCCCACCACGCGTCATCGTGGTGCGCAAAGATTGTACTTGATGACAGTGCTATAGACTGAACTCACGGATGAAAAACGTATTACGGCGAAAATTTCTTAAACAATCAGAATGTCACAACAATACAAAGATTCCCAAAAATTGAAGTTCGAAAATGCGAACCAAACAGTATACACATACTTAAAAAATGCTTGGTAAAGAAAAGAATATATATATATCCTGCCTCAGCCAATGGGTTCCTGATAACTTTGATTCTTTGATTCATTGGATTAAGTACGGTTCATTCATCTGCACATATTCGTTCATATCCTCCTCGGAGACCGCGTACGATGGTGTGAAGTGCCCGTGTTGTATACTCAATAACGTGGCTCTTGATTCTCGCAGATAATGATAATACCGTGTCTCTAAAGCTTATAAACAAAGAATAACACATGTACACGGGGCGAGACAAACAGTGGGAGGATTTGTGGAGCACAAACGAGCACGTACCACGTGACCCTAAGCGTCGTACCGCGTTCCACGCGGCGGCGTGTGTTTCCAGAACACCTCCGATTGGATACATTTCGTTTCTTGTGCATTAATAAGACAGGTAGGAAACGCCAGAAAGCCAAGGTGGAGTGGTGTAGGGATTCCACTTCCGGACGCGATAGTGAACGGACGTGTCATGCATTGCTCCTCGCCAGCGGCGGCGGCCGTTATCGGCCGCGGTGATAACGTTGCCCCCTTTTTGAAGGAGCATCGTCTGCAGCTGCCGACATTGCCTACCGGTGAAGCGGCGAAACTCAGCGTGGTCCTTCACGCTGACCTCGAAGGGAGACCGTACCGCCTCGAGGACTTCCGGGACCCGTTGAAACAGGTGGGCATCTTGTCGGACGTGGCGGGTCTGGGAGCTTACCAGATGAGCCACGTCTGGCTGCTCAAGTTGCCGACGGCGGAGGCCAAGGCAAAGCTGCTGCAAGCCGGGAGTCTCCAGGTGAAGGGGAAGACGTGTTTGCCGGTCGACCCCAACCGGAGGGAGCTTCGCGTCAAGCTCCACTGGGTTTCCTTTGACGCGCCGGTGCACTCGATACGCCGGGCCTTCGAGCCTTTCGGGGAGGTGAAGGAGGTTTCCCGGGAGAAGTGGAAGGTCGACGGCTTCGTTGACGTCGGCTCCACTACCGTCGTCGTTCGCCTGGCCCTCAAGGAGGGCGTCGCCCTGGAGAGCCTCCCGCACCAGCTCCGTGTCAGCGGAGGCAACGTCTTGGTTGTGGTTCCCGGGCGGGCGCCGATATGTCTCCGTAGCCGTCGCACGGGGCATATTCGCCGCGACTGCCGGGCTCCCCGGTGCACGGAGTGTCGCGCCTTTGGACACGAGGCCCGGGACTGCGTCAAGACATACGCCCGTGCGGCCTCCAGCAAGGTCACTGAGGATTCCGCGGAGCTGCTGATGGATGAGGACGAAGCTGAGCAGGCTGCGACCCCGGCTACGTCAACGGCGAGCGTAGCGGCCGCTCCTGAGGGTGTCGCGGAGCCGTCTGATGTCGATGTCGCGCCGGTTGCTGGGGCGGCTGGCCGGGCCGAATCTCTGGATGTTACGTCCGTCGAGGCGTCGAAACCTGGGAACACGGCAGCCTGCACGCGCGACGACACCGCCCCTGACTTGTCAGGGGAATCGGCCATGGAGGACCAGGACTTCTCGGCAAGCGGTGCAGCCACGAAGCGGACGCGGGACGGCGGAAGCGGGGACCCTAACGCGACGAGCCAGGAAGAGCCACCCTCCAAGGCGACGCCCCTCTGGAGAAGACGGCTCCAAGTCAAACCGATCAATTCTGTGAATGGCCAGAAAGGGGCGCAACCACCCCCCTAACCTGGCGTGCCCGATGGCTTTCGGGCGTCGAATTCCGCACTGCGGACGGCCAGCTTCTCAGAACTTAAGGTAGGCACCATACGGTCTCCCTCTCCCTGAATGGCAATACGTCTCGAGGCATCCTTACGCGTGGCCACGATTAATGTTCGTGGCTTGTCAGCCAGGCGTAGGCAGTGCCAGTTGAGCTGTTTATTTTCTGAGAACGAGCTTGACATTATTGCCGTTCAAGAAACCAAAATTGAAAGTCAGGAACAGGCGGACCGTATGGTGCGAATTTTTCAGAATTTTTTTTAACGTTTGCGTGTCGCATGCTGTTGGGTTTTCCACCGGCTGTTGTTTGTTTATTCGGCGGTCAATTGGTGTGGTAGAAACAGCCGTGCATTCTTGTGGTTCCGGGTGATTTGTTTACTGCGATTTTGCTTTTTCGAACGCTGATTGGCGCGTTTTCTGTGTCTACGCGCCGAATCGCGAAGGTGAACGCAAAGTTTTTTTTTGAAAGTCTGAGCACGTATCTCGATTGCGAGCGGGTAATTATTTTTCTTGGTGATTTTAACTGCGTTTGTAGGCCACAAGATCGTTCGAGTCATGCTCCTGTTCGAGACGCGAGTTCCTTTTCTTTGAATGACCCTGTTTCGGTGTATTGCTTAGAGGACGTGGCGGCATGTATGAATCAGGGAAATGTACAGTTCACGCATTTTCAAGGCCGAAGTCATGCGAGACTGGATAGGGTATACGTTTCGCTTGATCTTTTACCTCTTTGTAGCGCTTACTCTATTAAGCACGTGTCTTTCAGTGATCATGTGTTAGTTATGTTTACTCTAGGCAATAAGGAAAAATCACCAAAATTGGACTGGGCACTATGGAAGCTAAACAGTAGTATTCTTACGGATGAGCCTTTTAGAGCAAGTGTGAGCAAACTTTTTGAAAATTTATATGGTAACGATAATGCACTGTGGGCTGAGCGTTGGGATCTTTTTAAGGAAGAAGTAAAGATGGCTGCAATCGAGAGAAGCAGCACCCTTAACTATCACAAAAAGAAAGAAGAGGATGTTCTACGGCGTCAGTTAAACGGTTTTGTTACACTAGAAAGCGCGAATCCCGGTAAATTTATGCGCGAAATAAACGAATGTAAAAGTAAATTAGAACTGATCGATGTCATGAAATACAGAGGAGCGATAGTCAGGGCTCGAAGCGACAAGCTGGGGATGGGTGAAGCTCCGACGAAGCGCGCACTAAGCGACGCAAAATGTTATGCCCAACGAAACCATATCAGGGAAATCCGTTACGGAACTACGGTGACGCGTGACGAGGCGGTTATTGAAAGGGCTTTTGTGGAGCATTATCGAAATCTGTTTGGGTGTATCGCGTCAGTAGACGACGGGTTCGATGCGGAATTTTTGTTTTTGATGCCCCAACTAGAACAGGACGTGTGCGACAGCCTAGAGGCGCCTATCACCGTGCCGGAAATCGAAGCGGCCATCGATGAGTTGACCAGTGGAAAGACCCCAGGGCCGAATGGCCTCGGTGCCGATTTTTATAAATCTTTTAAGGATATGGTGGCGCCTGCGCTGTATGAGGTACTGACCGAAGCCTATGAGAAGCAGATGTTGCCCCTATCTTTTCTTAGGACGCACACTGTGCTTATCCCTAAGTACAATGATCCGGTGACACACTTGTCAGTGGGATCTTACAGGCCAATTACTTTAACAAACGTTGATTATAAACTTTACATGAAGATTTTAGCTAAAAGACTACAAAGGGTTATTGAAGTACTCGTAGGGTCGCATCAAACGTGCGGCATAAAAGGCCGTACAATTTTCACGAGTATACATGTAGCTAGAAGCGTTTTAGAATGCTGCGACGCCTTTCGAAGCCGGGTTGCAATGTTGCAACTCGACTTTGAGAAAGCGTTCGATCGTGTTTCGCACCGAATAGTTTTTTGTATTTTGGAACACGCCAATGTAATATCCCAGGCAGCACCGAGTTCTGGGCCAAAACTTGGCTTGCGTCTGGCAGTTTAGGGCATTAAAAAGCCCGAAGAAGCCAAAGTAGTGCCAAACCTGACCTCCCTTGGCAACAGTCTGGGTATCTTGGCCCTAATTCGCCGAACAAGTGCCAAACTTAGGTTTCGCTGCCGGGTAGTTCGGCTGTCGTCTGGCATCTTCGGGCCTAAATCACCTAAAAAATGCCAGATTTAGGCTTACTGCCCGGTAATTCGGCAGATCTTTGGCATTTTTGGGCCAAAATCGCCAAACTAATGCCAAAGTTAGGCTTGACTTTTTGATAGCTCGGCTATCACCTGGCACATTCGGGCCAAAATCGCCACAGATGTGCCAGAGTTAGGCTTACTACCTTGTAGTTCGGCAGAGCTTTGGCATTTTTGGGCCAAAATCGCCGAACTAATGCCAAAGTTAGGCTTCACTTTTTGACAGTTCGGCTGTCACCTGGCACATTCGGGCCAAAATCGCCAGAGATGTGCTAGAGTTAGGCTTACTACCTTGTAGTTCGGTTGAGATCTGGCATCTTTGGGCCCAAGTCGCCAAACGAGAGCCCAAGTTAGGCTTCGCTTCCCGATTGTTTGGCTGTGATCTGGCAGCTGCGGGCCAAAGTTGCCAAACAAGTCCCAGAACTAGGCCTACTGCCTTGGAGTTCGGCTGATGAAATATTTGATGTACGCGGGTGGTCTTCATATTAATTAAATAGAAATCAAGTTTTATTCGGCTGGCAACTTTATCCTATTTTGGATGTCTCTTGATTTCTGCAGTCCAAAGGTTGGCTGAATGTTTTGACGCGGCTGGAGCAGGCTTTGCAAACGCAAATAAATTGTGCCAGAGGTTGCACTCGCGCGTAGGTACACAAGCCAATATCGGGGCGCGCCGTGAGACTGGTTCGACATTATGGCGCGTTCACACCGGCGATGCGATCTAGTCGCGCCATAACTTTCATCGCAAAAGCGACCATCGCGGGCAAAAAGCGACGGGTTTTGAGCAGTCGCTTGCTGACCCGACTTTTTACGATGCACTCTAGTCGCGGAGAGGCCGAGCCCACCAACGGCGTTCGGAGCGAGAGTTTTTGAGAAGCGACTCGCCAACGAAGGCGTTGGACTCGCTCATCGCGCACGCCAAATTGACCAACTAATTACTTTTATTTATTTATTTTTTTTTTTGCGATGCGATTTAGTTGGATCGCGCGACTGCTTACATCCCCGGTGTGAATCCGGCTTTACAGAAAGTGCTGCCATTGAGCTAACACTGCGCAAGGCGGATGGACGCACGTTTCCACAAGAGATATCATTATTCGGCGGCGCATTGCAAAAGCGAGCGTGGCTCTGTGCGTGTCTTGCATTGTGACTGAGCACTGTCAAATCCTAGCGATAACAAAGAGCGGAAACGACCGGGGCTCCGTGGCGCGGCTCCCGCATCACACTTGGGGAATGAAAATAAAATCCCGGAAATTGTACTATTTTAGCGTGTTGATACTTTTTCAACATTAAAAAGTGGAGACACAAAAAGGACAATACACACAGGACAATCTGAACTTTAAAGGCCGCTGTACAAACGGGACGTTCTACAGAGAAGAACCTTCTCTCCCGAAGCTAGGGGACGGGGAGGGAAAGGGCCATCGTTGGGTGGAAAGAGCGTCTAGAGAATGGGATTAGCCTCGGGGCGAGTCATCCTCTCGAGAGGGAGTGGGGACGGAACAAAGCTGCCGTGGGGGTCAGATCCGAGGACGGGCACGTTAGAGAATTTGATTAGCCGGACGACCCAGTGCGGTCTACTGGTTCTAGAAGGTGACTCGGATGAAGAAAACTCGTTTTGCTCGAAAGCTCTAAAAGCATTCTGGACGTTAACTCTTGCCGCAAATAAAAATAGCACATGTATGAAAAACTACGAAGGTAACTAAGCTTTCTCCTATGATGGGAGAATGCGTGAGCATTACAGGCAGAGTTATCTTGGCGCAACTTGCAATAAAGAAAGAAAAAAAAAGTTATGTTGGCGCAACGGACAGCGCGCTAGTTTCACGATCAAGCGGGTCTAGCTTCGAAACCGGGCTGGTTTTTTTTCTCGTGTTCTTGTTTTTATTTCGTTTATTTTTTATATTTTTTTTTGTTTGGTCACGTAACAAGAAAAATCACATGAACAGAATTTTTTTTTCGGCCACGTCACCAGATTTTTTTCTTATTTCTCCTTTTCTTCAGTCTTTCTTTCTTTTTTTTTTTTTTCCCCTTTTTTTCGGTTTACGCTTTCTATCGCAAAACTCTTTGCACCTCTTTCGCGTTAAATTGGCGTTAGCCAAATCATTTTATTTATGGCAGGGAATTCTGCCGCACGTACCTTATGTTACTATTACCAACCCTGGCTTGCAATTTCTGCTATCCAAAGGACTGGACTATGCCCTTGCTCCACGGTACGTTCCAAAACCTGACTTCATAATTGAAATTGAAGAGAAACTCAGACATGTGCACGATGTCACAGGGGTAAATCTCGCGAGAAGCCGCGTTGTCAGTGTTTCGAACAATGTGAAACCGGCCGGGTCAAATGTAGATCAACAAGAACGCATTGCTCTTAATGAGTTGAAGTCAGACAGCTCCATCATGATTTTAAAGGCCAACAAAGGAAAAGGAACCGTTGTGCTTGATAGGAATGACTACATGAAGAAGATGTATGAAGTTATAAATGACAGTCGCTATTTCGTGAGGCTATCAAGAGATCCCGCTGCTAAGTCCAAAAGAGAGTTCGCTGACCACCTTCGAGAGCTGAAAACGAAAGGACGCATCAGTGACGACCTATACCGTCGTCTCTTCTCCTTTGACGCCGCGACACCCAAGATGTATGGACTCCCCAAAATTCACGAACCGGGTTGCCCCCTACGCCCGATTGTATATGTTATTGGTTTATCCACTTACAGCCTTTCCAAATATCTGGTTATGATTCTGAGCCCTCTTACGGGAAACAATGAGTGTAGCGTCCGGAATTCCCGTGACTTTGTTGAACTTATACGCGCTCAGACCCTGCTACCGCACGAGGCTATGGTATCCTTTGATGTGATTTCATTATTTACGAATGTCCCCAACGCCCTGGCGGTTGATGTCGCCCGTGACCGGTTGTTGGCAGACCAGTCGTTGTCCACTCGCACAACCCTCCTTGTTGATGACGTTATACTCCTTTTGCGTTTTTGTCTCAACCAGTGTAATTTTAGTTTTAATGGGGACATATATCATCAGGTCAGCGGATGCCCTATGGGAAGTCAAGTTTCCGTAACCGTCTCGAATCTCGTCATGGAATATGTTGAGGAAAAGGTAATGTATGGCATTGATTTCCCCGTGAAGTTCTACCGTCGCTATGTCGATGACACTTTTGTAATAGTTAACAGAGAGAACGTAACCGATTTTCACCGCAATTTAAATAGTGTCCACCCCTCAATTCAGTTCCCCTGCGAACATGAAACCGATAGTACCTTGCCGTTTTTATATGTACGTGTCCATAGAACTAGTGAATCTTTCTTTAAGATGGAGACATCCGTATATGGTAAACCACGTGACAGACAAAACTTTCTTGACTACCACTTTCATCACCCTACTCAACACAAAAGCTCAGTTGTAAGATCGTTGCCTTCATCGTTCAGAATCAGTCCCATCTAACTCAACATTTAGCGATCAAGAACTTAGCCATGTGCGGGAGGCTTTGAAGAAACGTAAATACCCCGACCGGTTTATCAATCGCGTTAAGAAACAAATGCCCCGTCGGCGCCCGGATCGAGCCGAACGAACACGTGACGTCGTGTGCATCCCGTAAGTTAAGGGGGTTTCGGAGGCATTGGGACGCGCCCTTAGGCCGTTGGGGGTACGAACTGTATACAAACCCTACAGAACAATTGCCAATGTTATCTCCAAGCCAAAAGACCCGACCCCGCCAGAGGCAGAAAGGGTCGTGATCTACCAGGTGCAGTGCAAGGAATGTGACGCTTCCTACATTGGAGAAACGGAACGAAAAAGAAAAACAAGACTAAAAGAGCACGCACGGGATATCGCCAATTCCACGAACGCCACCCGCTTCAAGTCCGAACTCGTCGACCATGCATGGACGTCAGGACACCAATTTGACTTTGACAAGGCGAGGGATAAAAGGTGGGGACTGAGGAAGCTGCTGGAATCTTGGTTCATCCAGAACGACAAACGCGGAAGTGATTCATCGCTGGTAAATAAGAACTGTGGCCCCCTGCCGGACGTGTACACAAACTTTATGCCTAAATAGCCGAACTTTTTTGTGCGACTCTCACTCGCTCTGCGCTCTACTGAAGATGCCTCCCGCATGGGAGGCGAAACGTTTAATTAAATTGTTATTTTTGTGATGTCAAGCCGTTTTTGTTATTACATTTATCATGTCTTCGCCGGCTTCTGGAGTATTTTTGCGCTCCTAATTTCACCGGTACGACAGCCATGGGAGGCCACTGCGAGCGAGTGGGGACAGAAATCAGACTTCGACGTAGTTCAACAACTCTACTAAAACTACATTAGTTTAGCTACTTTTTCGAGTAACTTGGTAATTTTCAATTACAACTTGATTTGGGTAATTAGTAGTTTAATTTACCTACTTTTTTCAGGTAGTTTCTACTCAAATTACTAACGACTTTCGAAATTATATAATGCTAATTTTGCCCATCACGAAAGTTTGAGCGCAGAAATGAATAAGACGCCGGCAGATGAAGTGGCATTCTCGAACAAGGGGCCCCCTTGTTCGGGAAAGCGTCCTTGGGCCAAGGTGGCGACGAGCAGCCAAAACATAACACCGGCACGCACGAACGCAGGAAGAGATGCTTGCTGAACAAGCCTTGGTCGGGTATTGACCTAATCCGGTAATGCACGCAAGCGCTGCGTTTCCAGCTGCAACCGTGAAAGACGGGGACACTCTGAGAGTTGTTTTTTTCGTGCTGTCTGTCTTTAGTGAGTTCTGACTCAAGCGGTAGGTTCCACGGGAGGCGCCACTGGAATGACCTCGCAGCTGGGCGCCTTGTCGTCAGCGCATACGCCTTTGCAAAGTCGGACTCTCCCGCGCACAAACCCTGGTACGGATAATCCGTTCATGGGAGCACGTTCCCGCTTACAGCTGCAACTGTATACGAGCGACGATGCTTGTTCACGTAATCCTTCGCGTCCTTCCGACCATCCATGCCTGGGAGACCTCCTCTTTGTTAAAAATGATTCAGACGAGTCAGAATGTTGTAGTCGCCGGCGAGGATTGCGAGTTACCCTTGGGAGATCCTTTTGTTACACCCAATTTTTTTTTTCAGTAGCGTAGCACTAGCACTACGACGTGTGCGCAGTCGTCCGGATGATCTCATCGTCGTGGCGCGAGACTTGAACCCTTCACGGTCTGGTGCACTCGCCCAGCGTACTCTCAGAACGACGTCGGAATGAAGAGGGGCCAGTCATAACAATCTCAACTTGACGAAGAAAAAAAAAAAGGAGGAAAGTTTGTTATTAAAGACCCTCTACTCGAGGCAAACCTCACAAGTTTCGTCATGGACTCCTAAGATGCCGACACTCGCTTACCCGACCCCGCACGGCCTGTTTCACAAATTCAACGCTGCCGTTCCATCCAGCCCGTCGGCGGAACGTCTATTTAGCTGGGCTGGGGACGTCTTTAGAAGGAAAAGGGGAAAACTCTCCTACCAAGAACTTTGAAAGTCAATTGCTTCTGCGAGCGAGTAAACTATTTTGGCGAAAACGCAAGCCATAAATAGACTGCATTTATTTTAGGCTCGCAGGGTTTTTCATTGATCAAAACTGCTGTTCATTTTGCTACCACAAATATATAAAAAAGTAACTTCGAAAGTAACTTCAAAGTAACTCGCTACTTTTTACAGTAGTTAGTAGTTTACTCAATTACTATTACGAATGGGTAATTTCTACTCTACTCCATATACTTTTGGCGCCGATACTCACTAACTTAACTTAACTACCTTTTTTGGGTAATTTGTACATGTCTTGCAGAAATAATGAGGCTTATCGGATGGCGCAAGCCCGAAAAACATAACCACCCCGTCCATAGGCTTATCCAGGAGGGAGATAAACTTCCTGGGGCCAGAGCTGACGTCCCTCGTTTCCGCGGTTCCAAGCGATTAGATGTCTACCCCACGGGAGCGTCCCTCATTTCCCTGGCTCTACACCCTCTCCCATCGCTTTCCCACTTTCCAGTGTAGCGTCTTTCACCCTCCCCTCCTTCACCTATATATGCAAACTTCGGGTCAATAAATGTTGTTGCTAGTTGGAAGTCTTCGTTGCCCGTCCCCCCTTTCTATGTATATTCCTCACGTCTAATCACCCCGTCCATTTCGCTCTCAAGAAAGGAGATTATCTTTCTGAGGCCCTCAATGGAAGCCGAACGCTGACAGACTAGGCAAGGCGACAAGGTCACCGGCAGAAGCGGCCTTTCCTTTTATGCGTTGTTGATTCCCCTTCGACCTCGCCTTTTGCAAATCCTCCCCACCTGCTTTTGTATCTTCGTGTGGCTGTTAGCGAGCGCGACAGCCGCTTTAAGCAAATCAAAAGGGTGAAGCGAAACGAGTGACCCAGCGTCACCTCTCTACGTAGGACGCGTAGGACAAAAACTTTTGGACGAAAATTTTCACGTGACTTTCTCTGTCACGCTGATGGGATCTCTGGGGCTGTCGTTTTCGCCGTTTGCCTAGTTATAGAAATAAGCGGGCCACGTAGTTCCGGTTTTCGAACTGCTCTTCAGTGTTCTGTTGCTTTCGTGCGCTGCAGACGCGACTGTGTTTTTTCGTCGTAAACGGTCGGAATACGTCCATGCTAATTTTTCGGTAACAGCCATTTTTTGCACCGGAGTTCGTGGAATACTTGTGATGTGTTTGTTGGACACGCTTCGACAAAAACTGCTCTTCGCCGACGACGAGACGTCAGTCCTCGAATCCTCGAATGTGTTTGTGGGGTGCCTGAGTTGGATTATGCATCTATCAAGGATTACATGATATCGCTCTTTTATTAGTAAGTGCACTACAAGCATGATTCTGATAGTCGTCCTGCTTTCCTCTCAATCTCCGCGGTTTTTGTGTGATGAGTTTTGCTTGGCTTGAGGACAGTGTTAATAGTATTTTATAATTTGCTTTTTGTTTTACAGAGAAGTGTGACCTTTGTAAATATGTTGAGAATACACTGTGTGCAATGATAGTTGTTTAATAAACTTCTGGGAGCGATCGAAAAAAATTTGTTTGTCCGTATAAGTGATTGGATATGCAACAAATGACATGCAACGTACATATACTTGCACGACGTTCGGCCAATACGAAGCAGACGCATCGTAGAGTTTTCGCACAATATTGCGCGAACGCTAGGTCGGGGCGAAACAGCTGTACGGCAATACCCGCCGGGTATCAAACGGTGGTACAAAACTGGACAGTTGAGCGATATTGGAACCGACTTTCGGCCGGCACTGGCACGATACTGCAAAGTATTGCCGTGCTGCTTGGGAACGGAGGTGATGACATCTTACCATCGTGTTTCCGACGCTTGTTTAATTTATTTCTCTTCTGGGACGCGTGAAAGAGCACTTCTGTGACCAGACATGTACAAATTACTCAAAAAAGGTAGCTAAGTTAAGTTACTGAGTATCGACGCCAAAAGTAATTGGAGTAGAGTAGAAATTACGCATTTGTAATAGTAATTGAGTAAACTACTAACTACTCTAAGAAGTAGCGAGTTACTTTGAAGTTACTTTCGAAGTTACTTTTTTATATTTTTGTGGAAGCAAATGAACAGCAGTTTCGATCAATGAAAAACCCTGCGAGCCTAAAATAAATACAGTCTATTTATAGCTTGCGTTTTCGCCAAAATAGTTTATTCGCTCGCAGAAGCAATCGACTTTCAAAGTTCTTGATTGGAGAATATTCCCCTTTTCCTTCTAAAGACGTCCGCAGCCAAACTAAATAGGCGTTCCACCGTGTCACTGAATGGAAAGGCAGCGTTGAATTTGAGAAACAGGCTCTGCAGGGCAGGGTCGGGTAAGCGAGTGTCGGCACCTTAGGTGTCCATGACGAAACATGTGAGGTTTGCCTCGGGTAGAGGGTCTTTTAGAACAAACTTTCCTCCTCTTTTCTTTTTTCTTCGTCAAGTTGAGATTGTTATGACTGGCCCCTCTTTATTCCGACGTCGTTCTGAGAGTACGCTGAGAGAGTGCACCAGACCGTCAAGGGTTCAAGTCTCGCGCCACGACGATGAGATCATCCAGACGACTGCCCGTTTCGTTGAAGTGCTAGTGCTACGCTACTGAAAAAAAAATGTTTTGGTTTAACAGAAGATGAACCGAAGTATACTTCGCCGCTGACGCCGGTCCAACAAAGGGATCTCCCAAGAGTAACTCGCAATCCTCGCCGGCGACTACAATATTCTGAGGCGCCTGACACGCCTGACAAGTAAATCGTTTTTAACAAAGAGGAGGTCTCCCAGGCATGGATGGTCGGAAGGACGCGAAGGATTACGTGAACAAGCATCGTCGCTCGTATACAGTTGTAGCTGGAAGCGGGAACGTGCTCCCATGAACGGATTATCCGTGCCAGGGTTTGTGCGCGGTGGAGTCCGGCTTTGCAAAGGCGTATGCGCTGACGACAAGGCGACCATGGGAACAGTCGCCCAGCTGCGAGGTCATTTCAGTGGCGCCTCCCGTGGAACCTACCGCTTGAGTCAGAACTCACTAAAGACAGACAACTCTCGGAGTGTCCCCGTCTTTCACGGTTGCAGCTGGAAACGCGGCGCCTGCGTGCCTTACCGGATTAGGTCAATACCCGCCCAAGGCTTGATGAGCATCTCTTCCTGCGTTCGTGCGTGCCGGTGTTATGTTTTGGTTGCTCGTCGCCACCTTGACCCAAGGACGCCTTCCTGAATAAGGGGGCCCCTTGTTAGGGAATGCCACTTCATCTGCCGGCGTCTTATTCATTTCTGCGCTCAAATTTTCGGGATGGGCAAAATTAGCACTATATAATTTCGAAAGTAGTTAGTGATTTGAGTAGAAGTTACCTGAAAAAGTAGTTAAATTAAACTACTAATTACCCAAATCAAGTTGTAATTGAAAGTTACCAAGTTACTCGAAAAAGTAGTTAAACTACAGTAGTTTGAGTAGAGTAGTTGAACTACGTCCAAGTCTGTCTGTGACACACCAGAGATATTCGAAACTTGGGCTGGCCTCTCGGCTTTCTTTGCCACTTTTGGCACTTATTTGGCACTTCAGTGGGTAGCCAGAGAAAAGCCAAACTTCGGCATGCCCAGAATCGACAAATTAAGATTTACTGCGGCAGTTATGGCTCAAGTCTGGCACTTACTTTGGCGCTCCTCTGGCGGACCAGAGAAACGCCAAACCTTGGCACGTCCCAAATACCGAAATTAGGCGTTGCTCTGGCAGCTATGGCTGAAGTATGGCACCAACTTTGGCGCTCCTCTGGCGGACCCGAGAAAAGCCAAACTTTGGCACGTCCCAAATACCGAAATTAGGCGTTACTCTGGCAGCTATGGCTGAAATATGGCACCAACTTTGGTGCTCCTCTGGCGGACCCGAGAAAAGCCAAACTTTGGCACGTCCCAAATACCGAAATTAGGCGTTACTCTGGCAGCTATGGCTGAAGTATGGCACCAACTTTGGCGCTCCTCTGGCGGACCAGAGAAACGCCAAACCTTGGCACGTCCCAAATACCAAATTTAGGCGTTGCTCTGGCAGGTATGGCTCAAGTCTGGCACCAACTTTGGCGCTCCTCTGGCGGACCCGAGAAAAGCCAAACTTTGGCTTTTCTCGGGTCCAGAGAAACGCCAAACCTTGGCACGTCCCAAATACCGAAGTTAGGCGTTGCTCTGGCAGGTATGGCTCAAGTCTGGCACCAACTTTGGCGCTCCTCTGGCGGACCCGAGAAAAGCCAAACTTTGGCACGTCCCAAATACCGAAATCAGGCGTTACTCTGGCAGCTATGGCTGAAGTATGGCACCAACTTTGGCGCTCCTCTGGCGGACCAGAGAAACGCCAAACCTTGGCACGTCCCAAATACCGAAATTAGGCGTTGCTCTGGCAGTTATGGCTCAAGTATGGCACCAACTTTGGCGCTCCTCTGGCGGACCAGAGAAACGCCAAACCTTGGCATGCCTCGCATTCCCAGATTAGGATTTACTATGACAGTTATGGCTGAAGTATGGCACCAACTTTGGCACTCCTCTGGCGTACCAGAGAAGAGCCAAACTTTGGCATGCCCTAGGATCGCCCAACTAAGTTTATAGTTAAGCACCGTAATTTGGCACTGATGAGTGCCATGGTGCAAAAACCTAACTGCGCCAAAGTTGGGCCCTTATGTTTGCCAGACCTTTGCCCAAGTTGGGCATTCCTCTGGCGTGCTACCTGGGATACGTTCTGTTAGAAGGTTTGAAAATGGCTTATAAAAATTGCATTACAAGTTTGGTTGTAAATAAGTGAGTTACAGAAAGCATTGAGATTCGTAGTTCAGTTAGGCAAGGTTGCCCACTTTCGCCTTTGCTTTTTGCTATATTTTAGAACCGTTTTGTTTGAGACTTCTTCGGAACGATAATGTACGAGGTTTCAAGCTAAACACGAATGAAGTAAAAGTTCTGTCGTATGCGGATGATCCTGCGGTTCTTTGCGTGGATCAAGAAAGTATTCGCGAAATTGTCAAGGTTGCCTCTTCTTTTTGTGCGAAAACCGGGAGTGTCATCAATTGGGACAAAACGGTAGGGTTTTGGCACGGTGATTGGGATAGTAAACCAAATGTTTTTATGAATGTTAGGTGGGAGAGTTTACCCACCCAGTATATCGGTGTGCCGTTAGTGCATTATCGTGACAGTACTGCATACTGGAATGAAGAAACTGAGAACGTCAGAACAAAGGCGGAAGGGTGGAGGGGGAAGGATTTGTCTATTTTCGCGCGTTCCACCGTGTGCAATGTTTTTTTTGATTGCGAAAATTTGGTATGTATTACAGGTACTCTGTATGTCTCGGGCCAATGTGCAGAAGTTCCACAGAGTTCTTGCTGTTTTCATATGGAACTCGAACTGGGAGCGCTGTGCCCGCACAAATCTTTTTCGTTCAGTGCAAAGTGGTGGACTAGGACTAGCTCATTTATTTATAAGTCAAATTGTTTCGAGATTTATGTGTCTTAGAGATCAAAACGACCCTTTCTTACGTACTGTAATTCAAGTTCGCCTGCAAAGTTTCCTGCCTGAATTTGTTGTGTCATCCGGTGTTTTAATGGGCGCAGGTGTTCGTGGGTATATGAGAGAAGTTTTATTGTCTTTCCGCATGTTGAAAGTTCGTTTTTCTATGGAATATCTGGCTACAATATCAAGGAAAAAATTGTATAAAGATTTAGTCGATGCTTTGTTTCCTATACCATTGTATCCATCATTATACAGTGGCGGCAGTGGTTCAGACGTACTAAAAAGAGTGAAAAGAATGCCGGTCAGGCCAAGTGTTAAAACCCTTTTCTTTCAATTACATTGTGGCGTTCTTCCGGTGAAAACTTGGCTGCAGGAAAAAGGGTTATTCGTCCCTTGGTCCACCAACTGTTTATTGTGTAAAAAAGCCGAAACCGTAGAACACGTGTTTATCGAATGCTGGGACGCTGTGTTCCACTGGGACATCTTCCAGCGCACCCTCAAAAAAGATTTTCCCGTCAACCCACGAGGTATTCGTTATCTGGCTGTGAAAAATGAAGATGAAATTCCGTATGATATGATTATGCTGCTGAGTCTCCACAGTATGTGGAAGACAAGAATGAGTTTACGACCTGCAGATATGAATGTTCGCACGGTGCGCGAAAACTTTATTGGAAATATTGTCTATGTAAGAGACGTATATCGGGCCCTCGCCGAACCTCCAGATTGGTTACCACTGTTGGATAAGTTGGTTATGTTTAAAAGATTCCAGCAAATCGCCACGGCCTTCGTACGGCTGAAGTGTTTTAGCCTTTCCTTCTTGTTTTTATTGTAAAAAAATCTGTCTAAGCAAACAATAAAAAAAAATGGAGTGGTGTAGAGGTTACCACACCCGACCGGACATTGGGAGGCCGAGAGTTCAAATCCTGGCTCCGCCAATATTTGGCTTTCGGCGGGTTCTTGATAACTTTGATTCTTTGATTCATTGGATTAAGTACGGTTCATTCATCTGCACAGATTCGTTCATATATATATATATATATATATAAGAACATATATATGTTCATATATATATATATATATATATATATATAGAGAGAGAGAGAGAGAGAGAGAAGAAGAAAAGAACCCTTAGGGGGTGAAAACAGCAACAACGGACGATTTAATCTTCGACGTTTCGGCCGGAGTCCGGCCTTCGTCCTGACGAAGGCCGGACTCCGGCCGAAATGTCGAAGCCAAAGATGCGTACTGTCAGAGTTTCTAATACCTGATACCGCTCGAAACATCGCAAAAAACTTCGTATTAGTAACTCCGACAGTACGTATCTTTGACTTGTTAACTTTTCTCAGTCCGTTGTTTTTATATTTACCTTACTTCACCTATATTTATTTATTTATTTATTTATTTGTGGACATCCTGCGCATAAAAAAGCATTCGCCATTAATTCTTTATTTTAAATTATAATGTGGGTTACACGGCGTAAAATATATTTTCAAACCAGCCCCGTTTTGCGTCACTTCTGTGAAGTGCATCTTTCGAAGTCCAATAATTGGCCTTCATGGAGCTGTCCTCTTCAATTGGTAGTGACAGTAGCGTAGACGCTATGCGTGTTTGAGGCCAATTGTGTCTCCGGTTAGGGTCACGTGACAACAGTCTTGAAGCTGTTGATAACGCTGAACACGACACAGCCCAAGGCCACACATAGCATCCACTGCACTATCAACCTTGGGTCGAGCTGTCAACAGGTTATAAGTGACACATTCTCTTGTTGTATTCATTGTTGGTATGCTACTGAAGACTACATATAGTTTTTTTGATCGCACCGCCGTTCTGGCCTTGAAGGAGCTCTGCTTTTCAACTCCTCGGTTTTCTCTCTCTCCCTGAGCTGAAAGCATTGTAGAAGGTGCGCCTCGGCGGACTAATAAATCGTAGACTTTTCATTGCTTGACTCCGCTCTCTTTGCGCATGTAACGGAAGGATCGTGATCAGAGTGTCGAACCGGAACCGAAATCTTTGCCGCCATCTTGGAACTGAACTTTTAGCCGAACCGGAATTGAACCGAACCGAAATCTTCGCCGCCATCTTGGAACTGAACCGGAAGTGAATCTAAAAAAAATACATCGGTAACCGGTTCAGAACGGTTCACAGAAATTTTTTTATTACAAAATGAATGTTTTGAACACTAAAATTGGCTTCTGTATTTATAAGTGGTGATAAAATTGTCTATGTCAAATTGCAATGTATGAGAAATCGTGGGTTTTCGTGGCGCTCTTATATTGGCACTATGATTAATCATTTGTCACGTGGTCACGTGACGTCATGCTGTCAAGTAATGTTACGTCATGTGGTCCCCTCACGTAGTCACGCCATTCACTGAGTCAAGTCGACTTAAATTGAGAACGTCACTATAGATTCTTACAACTCGAGAAGGTAGGGCGAGGGTAAGACGGGCCGGGGAGGAGGAAACATACGGAACGCTAGAGAGAGAAGGCGGTTTCTCCCTCTTCTCCAGCATTCCGTCTGCTTCCTCTTCCCCGGCCCGGATTACCCTCGGCGTACATTCTTGAGTTGCAAATTACTATAGATGTATTAGCGTTGTTAACACCGTGACGTCACACGGCATCACGACTTCTTACCGCGAGTCACCTGACACCGTGATGTACCGGATTGTCGCGAGATCGAGCCGAGTGCGCGGGTTTATGGCTATCAGCATCGCCAACATTCGGGTAATGGCTCGTGTTCGATAAAAGATGAGAATAGCCGAACTAGAATGGCTAAAGCTCAACCTAAGCTTTATTCTTTGTCAACTCCAGCACATCACTATGATGAACACTGATGGTACATTATTAGCGTTAGATCACTTGGGCGCTTGCTCTAATATCAAGTTGAGGAAGAGAAATCTGGTTTTACACTCTTTTCGTTTTTAGCCTGCCTTTGAGCGGAGAGGAAAACTAAAGGACTTTCTTGCAAGTTATCAATGTCAGGGATTAGCACTCAAACATGTTTTTGTTTTTGCTTAACTGTTTCGGAAAATTATCCCCGAGAATAGCAGCATTCAAATGACTAAATGTGACTTTAATCCGGCGATAAATAGAACTACAAGTTTGTACGGGAGGGATACATAAAAAAAAGATCTTAGTGGTTTTAGAAGGACAGCCGAACTTTGGTGGCCACTCTATATCTTACAGGAGTGTAGTTCTCAAGTTCTTCCCCAAACTTTGACCATGTACGTATTTTGTTCGAACCACTCAATTTTGGAGTGCAGCATTAAAAAGAAATTACGGATCACTGTTAACAAATTTTCCAAATGCAATCGTCGAATCAACACGCCAAAACGCGGGAGGGAGTTCCTCAGGAAAAATAAGTGTTCTCTGGGAGAGCATCGAATAGGATTTAAAAAAAAAAAGGGGGGGGGGGGGAGGAAGGAGAGATGTAAAAACTTACTGTGTTGTAGAGGTTCCTCTGCTCTGCATCTTCGGAACAGACCAAAAACTGTGGTCCTGGAAAATACTTTGTTAGCAAAAACACTGCTGCCAGAAAGCGCGTTTTCGCGGTGCCAGACGCTAGCGCCGTTCCTTACAACGTTGCACCAAGCAGGAATAATATGCGTCCGCACTAAGCGCGAACCTTCTGCAGAGTGCATTTTGCACAACCGAATTTGATTTTCTCAGCAAGAACCAATCGCAATGATCACCAGCATAAAGTACGATGACGTCGCGTGGAAGCCATGTTAAACAGTTCATGTTTCTGGTGAACCACGATGTTCTCAAGACAATCAAAAGTTGATGTTCAAATTAGGGTATCAGGGGCCAAGTGGGCTAGTGCACACCAGCTCGGAGCACGTGAAGCGAAAACTCGCTCTGCAGAACCCAGGGATCCTGGGTTCAATCCTTACCACTGCCCGTTTTGATCTGGATGAGCATCGTAGGCGTGCGGTTGTGTATCACTACTGCGTGGTGCACGTAAAGATCCCAGGCTAGCGGTTGTACTTCACTCGCTAAATTGCTCATCTACAGCGAGTAGCTCGTCGCAGCTTTGAAATGGCTAGTACAGTCTAAAATTATGGTGCCCGGAGCACGTCTTCGACTGGTGTGCTAGCGTCCTATCAGGTCCATATATCAAAAGCGGTCCCAAAGTACCAACGAATGACGTCACAGAACCCAAAGTGTCATGCTGTTGCTTATCTCGATCTTGGCGGTAGATCATAGAAATGCTAACGAGAAGCTGCGAGTAGCGCAAGCGAACGCAAGTGTCGCTGTCGTCACGGCAACCCAACTCCTGGCTGCCGAAGCTTCTGTGGACTGCAGCACGGGAGAGCAACCTGCAGCAGAACAGGCGTCTGCCACAAACGCCGCAGCTGTTGGGACGCCGCCAGGATCGCTGCTGGAAACAGCACGACACTTCTCTGACGTCATGAGGCGCAAGTCGAGGGACCACTTTTTTTGTACGCCGTGAATACACCAGTCGAATCGAGATGCGTGGAGGAGTCAAATATGGCAATATACCGCTATATATGGGAGCAAATACGGCCAGATGTGGCCATATAGGTGCGTAAATACGGCCATATACGCGTGCAAAGATAGCACCCAATATTGATATACGTGTATGGGCCCGTTTCCGTCGTGCAAGCAATAAGTCATATGAACTCGCCAAGACACTAGTTGATTGATCTATATTGCCCGAGTCTCATGTTATTGGTTAACTATTGTTAACATCCTTAAAGTGATGCTACTTCAGGTATTTCCTTTAAATGTTTCAAAAACACTATCAGTCTCCATTGAGACTATGATAAGGTGGGTATACAAGCGTACAAAAAAAACTAAAAACAACAGCTACAAGATCAGCACACACTTGAAGACGTACTATGAAAGATATCACCAAATAATCGCAAAAAATGCTTTGACATTGAAAGATAACAATATAGATCCGTCATGGGCTATAATGCGTTGGCGGAAAACAATACAAACAAAAAACAACATTTATTTCAAATTTCGCAAGATGCTGTATAAGAAGAAAAAGCTTGAAGGTATTGGCATACCACAGCTTGCTTCGAAAGAAGATTCCAGTCACTTATGGTTTGTGGAAAGAATGAGTATCTGAAACAGTCCTTGAAGAACCGGGGCTGATGAAGTGCGCGACTGTGTTTGTTCCGAGTTACTCTCGACTTGGTGAGGAACTAAGTAAGCTGTTTTATCTCTCTGCAATAAGCCATTAATAATCATATATAAGAATTTAAATCTTTTTTCTTTACGCCTCATCTTAAGTAATGGAATAATGGCTTTTGAATACAGTGCCGTAGGTGAATCCAGTCGACGATATTTGGAAAAAATAAAACGTAAAGCAAGTCGTTCCAGCTTTTCTAGCTTTCCCACATCTTTAACAATATGAGGACCCCAAATTTCGCATGCGTATTCCATCAACGGACGAATGAGTGTTTTATAAGCCAAACGTTTTGTGTTCAGTGAACTTATTTTCAAAGACCACCTTAAATACCACTTTTATAATTCGCTTTTTTTTAAATACTATCAGTATGAGCAATCCAACGGAGATTGTGAGAAATAATGATACCCAGATATTTTTAACTGCTTACACTTACTAGTGGATACCCTTCGATGGCGTACGCGAATTCAATGGGCTTTATGTGTAATAGTCATTCAAACGGTTTTATCTAAGTTTAGTGACATTTGCCAAGTATTGCACCACTCACCAACGCGTGCTAAACACGTCTTAAGATTAATTTGATCGGTGGGCTCCTTAACCTCTGTATACAAGATACAGTCGTCGGCAAAGAGCCTAGCCTTAACAGTTAAATTGGAGAGTATATTATATCAATGATAAATATTAAAAAGAACAAAGGACCGAGCACTGTTCCTTGAGGTACACCTGATTTTACATCGCTCAAATCGGAATGTTTATGTGTAATTTCTACAAATTGTCTTCTTCCGTACAAAAACATCTCTATCCATCTGATGAGACCTGGGTTTTTCGGAATATAATTTAATTTGAGAAATAATTTCCTGTGGTTAACCTGATCAAATGTTTTTTTTTAATCTAAAGAAATAACATCAACTTGGCCTTTACGGTTCAGTACTTCAAAAAAATCATGCGTGACTTCAACCAGCTGAGTGATAGTAGATACGCATTTACGAAAGCCGTGCTGAGAGCTGTTTAACAAATTGTAATGACTTGAGAAGGAGTGAATATGGCTCGAAAGTATATGCTCTAAAAGCTTCCCACATGTTGATGTTACTGAGATTGGTCTGTAATTGTTAACGGAGGTAGCTCTCCCAGACTTCAAAACAGGCACAGCTTTACCAATATTCCAGTCATCGGGTAATGAACCTGAAGACAGGGATCTCTCAAAAATGATAATAATATAATAGGACAGAGACTCGGCATATCGTTGAAGAAACGCATTTGGAATTTTATCGTATCCGGTTGCTTTCTTACAGTCTAGATGAAGTAGCAGATCTACAATTGCTTCCCGAGACAGCTGTACATCAGGGATGGCGGGAACATCTTCCAATTGGTTAAACACAGGCGTCGTTCCATCATCAGAAGAAAACACAGTAGAAAAGAATGTATTAAAGCAATTTGCTATCTGGTAGTCATCTTCGATCGTGTGTCCATCGACATCAAGTTTTTCCACGCCCTCTTTTGTTGGTGAAAGGTGTCGCCAAAATTTGCGGGGAGACGAGATTAAAAACGCCGGCATTGTTTTGTTAAAATATCTGTGTATCGCGTCTTTAATTGATGTTTTAGGATTCTGGCCTAGCGACCTGATTTTTTCACGCGCGCTGGGAGTGGCTGTTCTGCGAATTTGTGCCCGACATCGCGCTATCTTTCTTTTTAAATGAATAATATTTCTATTGATCCAGGGATTGTGCATTGCTTTCTTCTGTGTCCTAGTTGGTACATACTTAGTCATACACTTCGTTATAACTTATTTTAAGTACAGCCTCAAGTCACTGACCGAAAGTGCTGGAGTATCAACCATTTCCTGGAAAGTTCCTTGTGCTAAAAGCAGTTTGTTCAGGATGGCCTCATCGTCGGCCTGATTGAAATCCTGGTATACGCTATATGTAAACTTTCTACAAGGGGATGTTAAGTTTGGAAGAGATAAAAGGACCATGGCAATGATCTGAAATACCAGGCAGCACGCTACACCCATAAGTGGTTGATAGCAAGCCGTCGGAAACAAGAAACAAATCCAGAAGCAAACTGGACCAACCTTGAATTCTTGTGGGTTCTCTGACAACTTGAGTCAGATTGTGCGAAAAAAAAAACATTTCGAGGAGAGCGCAAGAAACCCAAGTTTCATGAGAGGTCGGAACCATGCCATCCCCATCGG
This sequence comes from Ixodes scapularis, assembly GCF_016920785.2. NCBI lineage: Eukaryota > Metazoa > Arthropoda > Arachnida > Ixodida > Ixodidae > Ixodes > Ixodes scapularis. Next base: position 103,894,418 of record NW_024609880.1, on the reverse strand, counting down.
TATCAGCAAGATTAAAACTCGCCGGCAATGATAATTTGACCAGAGAGCGCGCGGAGCTCATCTAGAAAGTCATTCAGTTTATTCACAAATTCTAATCCCATTCCGTGCGGGCGATAAACAGCGCCTAAAATGTATTCAACATGGCCAAACTTAATCTTGCCCCATTTATTTTCAATGTCAGGGGCGCCTTCTGATTCCGTACAATCTAAACAATCCTTGATAACTATAACGACGCCGCCCCCTTTACTTTCCCGATCCTTTCTGTAAATTTTATATCCGGGTGGGATGATTTCACTATTTAAAACTGATGAGTTCAGCCAGATTTCAGTGGTAATGACAGCATGCGGATTGTGTTCAATCAAGATATGTTCAAGTTCAACGACTTTATTTACCACGCTTCTGGCATTCACATTGAGAACAACGAAATCTTTATTGCGGTTCGACATGATTGGTCATTTCCTAGCGTAATTATGCTGCTCGTATGGGGCACGCGGGGGCAGTTGTACTCTGTCATCCTTCTCTTCATCCCAGACGTACATTACGTCCCCGATCTTTAATTTGTCTTACAATAACGTCGTCCTCTCCCCCTTATCTCTGTTATCCTTAGCACTGTCCCACAACGTATTCCGTACGTTCCTGACGAGTTGGGAAAAGTCCTTGTTAATCAAAATGGCTGTTCCTTTTAACTTCCGGGCATTTTTAAGTACTTTTGTTTCCATGAAGTCACTAAATTTGAGAATAACGGGACGCATTCGGTTAGAAGACCATTTACCAAGTCTATGATGTCTTTCAACACTTTTCACGTGAACTGCTGACCTATCGGAGAAAACTTCATTGACTGCACTGTACATTAAATTGTCTTCAGTCTCGTTGTCCATCTCCCGAATTCCATAAACTAAAAGGTAATTCCGTCTACTTCTGTTTTCCAGGTCATCTATTTGTTTTTTTCAGTTTTTGCGCGCACAATTCTAGGTTTGATACTTTGTGCTGCAAGCAATCGAACTTTTCAACCAGTTCATTCAAACGGGAAGTCGACGCCTCAATCACTCCCTAGCGTGCTTCCGGGGTGCCAAATGGCTTTTCAGATGAGAAATATCTCCCACTATTTTGTTTTTACCTTCCAAAATTTTCTGCAGCGGTCCGGGATTTAGCTCAACATCACCACAGAGTTCAAGCAGCAGAAGAACGACACCCCAGCACTCAGTCATCATAACAAGAAAGTAGCCAGTTCGACCAATTAATCAATTGTGAATTTTGAAGATTGAAACACAAATGAAATTTGGTTGTATGTTTGACGTGTGACAATATGACGAAGTGCATAAGATCGGAAAGCGAGTTAATCAAATAATGGATTTTAGATCGCAGCTCTTAGGCGCCCGTTTCCGACTTAAGCGGTTTCGGCGTAGCCATCGGTGTAACGGCCCCGCTAAATTTACCGAGAAATTGATATGGTACTTATGTCACGTGAGGTCGAATTCCCCGCTAAACTTAGCAGTGAAACTAATTTTGTTCATGTTTCCCCGCTGAATTGAGCGGGGAAGCACGAAGCGTTAGCTTACCGAAGATGAAAGACGCTACTTTGTCATCCCGAATCCTTTTCCCTTCGAACGGCTGGGAAGCCGCTGCGCACGGAATACACTACGCACCATCTGTCAAAAACCGTTGCAGCATCGCAACCTTCCGTTTGCTAGCGTCTGTGATTCATCGTGTGTTGAATGTCGGAAGATGGTGCCGTCCGGGGTGTCTTTTATGTGTAATTGTTTCGTAAAAAAATTTGAAATTTAAAAACGCGAAACTAACAGTGTACACATAATTTTAAATTTATTGGTAAAAATATATAGATATTTATTTATCGACTTATTTGGGGAGATCGTGCGCAAAAAAAAATAGTCGCGCGTATTTTTTTTATGTATAATTTAGGTTATACGGCGTAAAACATAATATCTTCAAACTCACATCGTTTTGTGTCACTTTCGAGCTGGACAGCTTTTTTGGAAGATCAAAAACTGAACTTCATAGAGCTGTATGTTCACTCGGTATTCACAGCAGGGTAGACGCTATGCATGTATTGGGCCAATCGTGTCTCCGGTTAGGGTCACGTGACTAGAGTCTAGAAACTGGTGATAAAGCAGAACACGGCACCTGCCTTGAACCCAAGGCCACACATAGCATTCACAGCACTATCAACCTTGGGTACAAGTGACAAATCCGCTCGTTGTGGTCGTTGACGCCCCATAAGATAAGCCTTTTATCTTTGCACTCCCGTTTAGGCCTTTCCTTCTCTCCTTTTCTTTCTCTCCCTAAGCTGAAAGCGTGGTTGAAGTCAAGTGGTCGCGCGGTTTGACGGATGACGCATTAGCCGTTGGCAATCTCGAAATGCGTTCTGCAAAGCCCTAGTTTGGCGTGAGTTGCGCCCGGGCGGCGGAGAAAAGCTCACCGGAGAAAAGCTCACCGGAGATAAGCTTACCGGAGAAAAGCTCACCGCAAAAACCGGCAGATGCGGAGAAAAGCTCACCGGCCTTTGAGCGGATGCGGAGAAAAGCTCATCGATTTTTTTTTTAACTTAGCGGATTCTGCGTCAAACATGGAAATTTAACACAATTTGCATTCGTCACTTTATTAAAAATAAGTCCTCTTGTTTGTAATATTCTTGAAGTTAATTGGGCATATTTACAAACTCCTCAAAAATTAGTAATCACCCATTTTGTGTATTAATAAAGCCGCAAGGTATAAAATCAGAACATTGTACACTTTAAAAAAAAAGCGACAATTTATTGACAAATGACAGTGCGCCATCGGTAGCTCTGTAAAAATAGAGGTTTGTTCTTTCCGAGCTAATATGAATAGCGGTGTGGTGAACCGCTTCAGCTTCAAAGGTTGTGTAGTGCCTGATAGACAAGTATTTGTTTGTTGATGTAATCTGTGGCGGCTACACTGTTTTCTTTCTGCTAATTTCACTAACAAAACTTTAGTTGCGAGAACAGCTCCATCCTGCCGTGTTTATTGTCTTCACTCCGTCGTCGTCGTTTGAGTGGTTTTCCTCATGTATAACGTTTACCAACTCTCCCTATTCGCTACATTTCAGAGGACTACCCCTTATATAGGTCACGAGTAACAACGGTGCCAGTGTGCAGCTCGGAAAGTCATGAATGGCTCACCGTGGAAGGGCACTATGACACAAAGGCAACGTGTCGAAACACAAGCACGAACGGCTAGAATCGTGCATGTCCGTGGAAGAAAGAAGCCTGGATATCCTACTGACTGTTTTATCCTGTTCTCAAAAATTAACAAAAGCTTCAAAGAGAATTTCAGGCAACGCGTTGTAGCGCATGCACTTTTGGATTTTCGGCATTTACAGTTTTCATTTTTACGTTTAAGGCAGTCATTATTAAGTTTCCGAACTTTTTTTTCTTCGTCAAGTTCATCACATTTTCAGTTGGGCTTTCGTTGCCTAGAGAGTAAGTCACAGAAAACACTAGCCCGCAAATATTAATTTGGGAGCAACATACCCAATAAGCTTACAAATAATACAAAAAATGACAATTTCTTTTTTACAAAGCAGACGAATTTTAATGAAAATAAATTTATATATGTTACGCATGATCCAACAGCCCGCATATAAAACGAAGAAAAAAACAATCGGTGAGCTTTTCTCCGCATACGCTCAATGGCCGGTGAGCTTTTCTCCACATCCGCCGGTTTTGCGGTGAGCTATTCTCCGAGATTCGTTGCGCCCTGCGTGGCTGCTGCGGATTTCTGCTTCTGCAAGCGACTTCTTCAAAGAAGCCCAAGAATTTTTTGTGATGCGTTTTGTGTTCGGTTCTACAAATGACAGCTTGCGCTAAATCGTGTTCAATCTTCACGGACACCTTCCTTCTCGTTTTTGTGTTTTACTGGTGGTTCTGCCGTAGCCGTGTCGACATATATCTCGGATTACATTTTTCAAGTCCCGTCACGGCAACCTAAGAGCGCTGCAACCTACTTCGCGAATATTAATCGTTTTTCTAAAGATACTCTTCCAGATTACCTCTAGAGTTAGACCGTGTCTATCTCCTGCCAGCCGGGAGAATAATTTCTCCGAAATCCTAAAATCATGTCACAACTGCGGGTAGAATACCGATTTTTTTATTCTCCCTGCGTTTCGTGATAACACGTTCCACGGCCACCTTCCCGCGGATACACGTTTCATAGAAACACGTTTCGTCGACATCAACGTTTCATCGACATTCGTTAAGCGAGTGTCGATAATCCTGCTTTCCCTGGGAATTAAGCTGAGCGAAATCCGGAGTGGCGTAAAGCGCAGCTCATCTAAAAATTAATAAAAGTTGGCACATGGTCGATATGCAATTGGTATTTTTCTTATACAGATGAGAAGTCACGTTTGGTAGTTATTTGTAGAAAACAACAATATACCGGGTGTTTTTTTTATTATTCTTGCAGATTTAAAAAAAAAAAAAAGCCGTAAAAGCCACACTTATGCAGTTTGTGCGAGTGAGTAATACGTCCAGGGCGACATTATGTGGTTGGCTAATCTTTGCGATAAGTCGGCTAATTAATTAAAATTAATTATTTAGCTTTTAATTAGTTAAAATAGACGTATGGTTTCAATTAGACACTTGTTGGGCGTCGACCAAAACCCCTAAATCTGTAATGTTAGAAAGACTTTGAGCGCGCCTGAAGCGCAGTAATGCGCTGAAACTACCACTCGTCGAGCATGTACAAGGCTGGGGCTAGATAAGAGAGGGGAAAATTGGGTGGGTGCCTTACCGAAACCGCTAGCCTTGTACTTGCTCCACGAGTGATAAATTTAGTGCTCGACAACGCTCCTCAAGCGCTGAAAGTTTTTCTGAACAGGACTGATTTAGGGGTTTAGGACGACGCTCAGCAAGTTTCCCATTGGAACCATACGTCTAGTTTCACTAATTAAACAGTTAAGTAGAGAATTTCAATCAATTAGCCGACTTATCACAAAGATTAGATTGTCCCCCTGGGCGTATTACTAACTCGCACAAACCGCATAAGCGTAGCTTTCATGGCTTGTTTTTAAACAAATCTGAAAAAAAAAAAAAACACCATGTATATAAAGGTTGCCATTTTTTATTGGGACATATCTGGCCTGATATGGGAGGCAGATATACCCCTGTTTGACAGGCCCAGATATGAATATATAAAAAATAGGCATATCTGACCAGATAAGCCTCGTATACACTGATGTGCTTGATATGGCCAGATATGCCCAACTTTTTATATAACCATATTTGTTTTTTGTTTTTTTATATAAGTCAAGATATGCCAATTTCCGACAAGATTGGAGTGGCGCCGTGCCGCGGGGCGCTAAAGGCTCTGTTATACTCCGACGTAACGCGCGCGCAAGCGAACGCTGGCCGAAGTCGGCTACGTCACGTCAGTCACACCGCGCGCGTCAAAAATTTGACCTCTCTATACTCCGGCGGCCCTGGCGACTCCCGCGGCGTGCGGCGGTGGGTCGCCAGCGCGGCGCATGCGCAGAATCTGGCTACGAGGGCGCGTTTCCTGCGAGAGTGCGCCATTTCCGGTTCCTTTTCATTTCGAATAGCAGACGAGAATTCTCGCGCTTCTTGAGCGCCAAGTTCGAGCGATGGCGTGGACGTACCTTGCACGACTAAAACTCCCGCTTGCACTGTTGGTGCACCGCCTGCGCCGCAAGCGTAGGCGGTCATTGTACATACGGTACATCTTTGACAAGCGCACGGTCTACGGTACTCAAGCTTCCTCGTGTCGTAGACACACGGGTGAGGACGAATTCCCTCGATGAGTTTCTCCACTACCGAGTCGGATTTTTCGAACATGGCGCCACACGCAGTAGTGCTCCCGACGTCTGCTATTGCTCGTATTCGCCGCGCTGCCCGCGCGAGGGCTGCCGGGAGCCAGCGCGTGATGCATCTTGGTCCGGCGTCGCCGGCGCGGCCGGCGCGGAATACGGCATGCTCCTTTTTGGCGTCGAGGCGGTCAGGCTGCGTCAAACGCCGCCGGTCGCGTCGGTTACGCCACGACGCCGGAGTATAGAGCGTCGGGTTTTCGCCGACGTGACGTCGCTGTGACGCGCTCGCGCGCGCGCACGCGTTACGTCGGAGTATAACAGAGCCTTAACGTCACAGTGACGTAGAGACGCCTGCACCGGTTGCTATTCGCGACGGTATGTTTTGGTGGCACTACCTCGCGGTCACCCTCTTGTTACGCAGCTGGTAGGTTGCGAGCAGACGACGGGCTATGTTAAAAGCTGTGAGTGGCTATGTTAGTTCGCAACTAGGCGGATTAAAACCGGTTTATTTATTAAAATAAGGCGCGTGACCCTTTTCTGGGTGGTCTTTAAAGGGCATAACAGCGCCTCGAAGTTTTTTTGTTTTCTTTTTAATAGAAAAGCTTTAAAATGTTCCAAAAAAAGCCTCGAGCTTCACATTACACCTTTCGCGGCGTGCGTCAGGGCTATTCACGTTTTCTGTTCTGTTTGTTTTTTCATCCTTGGAGGCTGCTGTAGAGAAAGGTTTTACATTTACCAGAGTAAATGACGTGCTGTCTTCTTTGCTGTGCACGCGCGCACAGTTGTGTTGCAAAGCGCCGCGCACTTGTTTGAGCTACACTGAGCTTGCCAATACAGACGCCATGTGCACTTCGACAGTTGCTGCCGAGCAAATTCTCGTCAGCATCCGAAGCTTTGCTCCTCCCAAATCGAATACGTGGTGAAGGAGTTTGTCAAATACCGGCTTCTGCTTGAAAGAAAAGTAGAAATGTTCATAAATTCTTAAATTGTCGGCCATGGCCCAGCCAATTGAGGCGATTGATTAATTTGCTCTATCCAATATTACTAAGAATTGTTTATAAATAGAGCATCGCTCACTGAGAAGCACATCACGCATCATGCGCATTTGCGTCCGCAAAACTTTGAACATACAGACGGTAGTAATTCATTGCAGGTTTATTCCTCATTTTTTCGGAACGCTGAATTGTCATTGACTTTCTTGACTTAAGAATTCGATCATGACGGGGTCTCGCACGTTTCGCCCGACGGGGTGAATATGCAGAAATATAGTCGAAATGACTCCGGCAGCCAGCCACAGCTTCTTCCCACCAGTTATTTTCCGGAAATGTTTGTTTACTGATTTAGAAAATTCAAAAAGGAATCAACTCGGAACTAATAAGAGACCCGCACTTGCACAACAGATTGGCACCAACAGAATACATAAAGTCGCTTTCACTAAAGTGGTCACTAGAAACACGAGACGTTCTCGAATTTCGCATACCTATTTTCAATTTGATGATACATTCATTTCGTAGCTTCATGTTGTCCTTATCGAATTAATAAAACACCCTCTTTTTTGTGATAGATGTTGTAGTGGGAAAAAAAGTCTAAATTGGACGTTTAGTGTTTATACAGCGTAAGGCCGGTCTGGCAGGATGGGCGACACTGGTTTACACTGTAGATGAGCTATTTTGCCAGTGCAGCACGACCGCTAACCTGGGGTCATTTAACGTGTTCCCATAGTAGTGATACAAGACCGCACGCTGGTACGATGCTCATCCAGATCGAAACGGGCAGGGGTGGTACTCGAACGTGAGATCTTTCGCTCCACGTGCGTCAAACTGGGTGTGCGCTTTAGCCCACTTGGCTTTTTTTTATTTTTTGCCAGCTTGGCTTTTATTTTTACTGTAAAATTGGGACTATTTACATACTAAAACAAGTGAATGATTTAGGCAACTGCAGCTACATTTTCGCACATTCAATATGACCTCGATACAGTATTTTCTCAAAAAACGGGCCTTAGGACCACTTCCATTTGGGGTAGGACTCCAGCGCACTCCAATGCTCCATCTCCTCAAAAGTCGTTTCCCTTATAAGTGAACAGGTGTAGTGCAACCGCTCCAGAATGTGACGCCAGGCAGGTTCGCCCGTCACTCGAACTAAGGTGTGATCTGTTCGACAGTTCCAGATGCCATGTAAGCCAATAAGAATCACTAGCTCAAAGCATTTTCTACGCTCATGTTTGCCTGCGCCAAGAAACTTCATGTCGAACCAAGTGGGGTACAGTTCAACTTTCACCTCCTCTCGGAGCTCGGCCCTGAACAATTTGGCATTGGGACAGTGCAGAAGTGTTTGCTGGAGAGTTTCCTCAAAAGGACAGAGGGCACAGTGGACGCCCCACGGAAGAAAAAAAGAAACCCTTCTGTCGCTCCCACGTTTTCACTGGAAGCACCTCAGTGTGAAATCGTACAAAAAAGTCCTTCGTCCCCGGGCGAACTGGATAATCATTGAACGCTTGAACACGTCAGAAATTTTAGACTTCGGAGACATTTGACGATAAAGCGGTGGTGGTATTGTGAGGTCAATGACGCCCCAATAGAGACGTTTTCTTTTGACCTTCTTGAACTATTCCCACGAGAATTGTTGCTCGAAGAACTTCACTGCGTCCTTTATTTCCCGATAGTACCTTAGCGTCGATGTGTTTATGGGAATCTCCTCGGCTTCCCCAAGCATGGGGGCAAAGTACTGCCCGCCTAACGCTCGCAATCCCGCCTCCGTTACAGGATTCTTTCCACGATCCCGAAACACAAGAAAACGTAGTACCTTGAGCTTTATCTCTAGATTAACTAACCCAAGCCTTCTTTTTTTTCTAAATAAGAAGATTTTGCTTTCTTATTTCTCATCGCAAAGACGACAGGTCGAAGAGCAGCGTTTGCTGCTTTTCGACCCGTCATGTTTGCGACAAGGAATTTCACTGCCCTTTGCAAATGCTCGTCCTCGAGTACCTTAACATTCATTTTCCATGCTTCTCACGGTGACGAACCTTTTTCTTTCTTCACTGGCTGCCTATCACGACTGCGACAATTGCATGATGCGAGAAGGCTACCGGATTGACATTGTCGCCCGTCGTCGTTGCTGCGCCACTAGACACGTATATCCTGTCCAGTCGCGCATGACACTGTCTTTGCCGGTGTGTGTATATTAAGTTGGGGTCTTCACAAAATCGGTGACATTATGAAGATCAAAATCTCTTAGCATCTATTGAAGTTCGACGATACTGGCACCTTGTTGGACGCCTCGAGACGAGTCTCTTGTTTTCAAACCACAGTTAAAATCACCTCCTACTATAGTTGCTGCCGAAGCGCTAACGAGGACTTTTCTTTCCGCAGGTTGGCTGGGCGCATGAATCGACACAACGCGAATTATATCGTTGTTCTTGTAGAACACATCTATGGCACAAACTCCGCCGCTTTGATCAGTCTCCCATTCTGGGAGAACTGCGATATATATATGCTTGCGGATAAGAACTGCAGTGCCAGCACCATGTGAAATACCGCAGAAATATCGGAAGTCATAAAGGCTTTCAAAAAACACTTTTGCTTTCTCGATGTGTCCGGAAGTAAGTTTTGTTTCCTGCAGCAGTGCTACATCAGCTCTTTCGCTCAGGAGAGTGTTTAGTAACCTCTGTTTTCTCTTCCTAACGATCAAGCTCACGCAGTTCAATTACATAATTTTTAGGCGGGCATATGCTAGTTGTTGTTTCTATGTTTACCGCCGGCACATAACACTCATGACATCGGAACGAAAACGCGCTCAATGCAGACACTATAAGAGGGACTTACGGGAGTGCTTTCGCCTGCGTGGTTCGGGGATGCAATGCTTCGGGTTAAACCTCTGCTTCCACTGGCCAGCAGGCTTCCATTCCACTCACGGCGTTGGTCAGCCGTCCTTTGACTGTCCTCCGCGCCGACACCTTCGCCTTGAGGAGTTTGACCCAGCGGCTTGCTGGTGTCATGTGGAGTTACCTCCATTTGCTCGACACCACTGGCTTCGCCTTGTCCTGTCGTCGCTGTCTTTCGACTTGGGAGAGTGTCCATCGGAGGCGCGTTACCACCGAGATGTTCCGTGCTCGAAGGTCCGTTCTCCACGAGAGCCTGCATGCGCCGGATTGGCCTGGGTTAACACAATATTTGAAGGGGCGGTGTTTGCTGGGGCTGCTTCAACGAAGGGGTGTTGCAGGTCGGCGGTTGCAGTGGCTGCTTCAACCAAGGGGTGTTGCAAGTCGGCGGTTACGTTGACCGGCCTCCAGCCACCAGCCGTGATCTCGGCTTCCTCCTCGTGCATGAGCTGTTCAGAGAGCTCATCCACCGCCTTGACTTCTGTTACCAAGGCGTATGTCCTGACGCAATCGTTCTTCTCCTATCCGAAGCGCCGGCAAAGTACGCATTTCGGCACCTTGCATTTCCGTCGGGCGTATCCAGTTCTCCGTCAACGCGGGCACATGGTAGCGCGGCCTGGGGCGATTACCAAGACCGTACCGTGGGGAAGGCGCAATTCGTGTGGGATGCTCTCCATGCTGATGCCATCGTTGAGTTTCAGGCGCACTGACCATGTGGCGGACTATACGCCTGAAAGCCGTCCTCACGCCAGCATTCCCGGATGACGTCTTCTGTTCTTCCGTAGGATTCGAGCGCCCTTCGGATAGCTTCGTCAACCACGTCACACGACACCAATGCAGCTTCAACCGCACCTCAGACTTCTTGAGGTCGAGCACAAGAAAGCGCTTGCCCTTTGCTATCATCATCGAAGGAACCATCAAGCCAGGTGCACGGGCTCGCATGGCTGCAGCTCGGGCGTTCGGCACAGTTTGTCCTGGCGGCCGGACATGTTTAGTTTCGGCTCCTCGAAATAAATATATTTGCCACCTGACCCAGGTTACGACACCCTTGACCAGGGCCGGTTTTCTCGAAGCGATGGTAAACCCATTTTGGTAAACCACGGTGCCTAGGAAGGAAAAAGTACCTAGGTACTGTAATAAACGGCTGGATATAAAACAACAATAATTATTTTTCATTGGGCAGTAAGATGCGCCATCTATCGGTGAAACAAGCCAGTCATTTTGTTTATCCTCTTTTTCCGCTGGTTGTTATCGATCTAGTATGCTATTTTAAGTCAAAATATGGTAATGTCCTTGAAGACCAATTTATTTGCTTCAGATGGTACGAAGACATTTTAGCTACTCTAGAGTTTGTCGACGAATATTAAAAAATGGAAGAAACATTTCCTTCAATATGTTTCGCCATAAACAACGCATAACTTTCCCGTGTGCCTTCCAGTCTCGCAACGCCGGTGCTGTAGTCTCGTTTTTGCTCCTTGCGACGCACGTTTCTGGAATTCCTGCAGATCTCAACTGTTTGCCCTCTCTTCCGTTTGCCCAACCGATCCACCGGTGACAAGAAGCTAAGCTTCTCGTCAACGTTGAATTGCTGAGCACCGGGGATATGTAGAAACCTCGATGCTGTCGGCATACTGTCGGTGCACTGCGAATGTTCCAGCTGTTCACCCGGAACGAAGACTTTATCGAGGATAACCCCTTTTCTCCGCACAGTAATCGCTGCTCACGATTTGGCATGCATAGTGTAAAAAATTAAACGTGTTATTGAAAATATATACCAACACTCGTTCGCAAAACATTTTTTTACTCGTTATAAAAACACTTGCAAGGCTTATGTATCGTCATATGTCTTGGATCCCGGACTGCTGAAAAGTGATGCGTTCGCGGAATGCTGCCGTCGGTTAGTTCAGTAGTCCCTCTGAACTACCGCTTCGCTTGTCGTGCTAATAGGTTGATGGTGCGTCATTAATATAACAGCCAGATCTAAATGAATGTTCAGCAGAACCAAGCAAAACTATTAGCCCTGATTAAGCGACGTCGCGGCCATTTTGCTTGTAGGTACTGCTCCTCCCTCGGCGCCACTGCTCTCCCCAGTCACGTGACCTAGAATTCGCCCTTCTAGGGAAAATAGTTAACTTTATTCCACGGTTGCCGTTCGAGAACACGGGCCCAGAAGTTCTTTAGCTTCTATAATCTTCCTGCTTACGCGCCAGCGAGTGAAAGGTGGCCATTTATACGTGATTCATTTGGTATTAACCACAAGCTTTAAGGTCTTTCAAGACCTCACTGCTCTCCAGCCGTCTTAAATTCGCCAATCTTGTACGGCCGTCCAGTAATGTCGCACTGCAAAGGGACGGTGGTATAAACCACAGTACCTGTTGGCAGTAGAGGCAGAACAATACGGTAGTTCTGGGGCACTTCGTCAGCAGAAAAGCCGCGGCCCGACAAGGCCGTTATCACAGCTCCGACGGATCCAGCCATTCCTGCGTCCGCGGTCGGCGACAGCCGGAAACAAAATACTTTAGCGCACTCGGCCACCGATCCTCCTTGTTGTAGGGGAATAAAGCGCTGGGCATTCTATTTTCGTCATCCAGTTTTTTGTACTGTGCATTCCAGAGAACAGCCCGCCACCATCCGAATACTTCGACACCTCAGCGCCAGAAGTGTTTATTGGCACGACTATGTGTTCCACGTGCGGTTTCAAACTTTGGTAGAATGTCCTGTATGCATTTTACCGGATAAACATTTTACCAGTTTACCGAATAAACATAACGCGTGAAACAGGCTTTGCCGCGCGTTACCCAAACAGCACGGGAAGGGAGCTGCCGAGCCGAGGGTTCCGAGATCTCCGCGGTCGGTGCCAGTCTGTCCTACTCATGACGCCACAAACGATGATGACGATATCTAGAGAAGCGCCCCCTGTAGTTCAGACGCGCCGCGCGCCCATTTTGATTGCTTATCTGTCCCCTGCTTCACGACACCTTTATATGTGGCGCTGCCTTCAAGATGCTTTTGTTCACGCCTGCCGCTCCTTCACAGCGTTTTACCGCAACCTGGTTGTCTATTTTTCTGGCGCCATGAGTGCAGAGTTCTCCATTTATAGGAGGCTTCGATCGTGCCCTCCTGACGCGCATGCTCACATGCCCACGGCGGTGGATCGGGAGGAATGGCGTGTGGAAGGTGTGCGTTTCCCGTCCGACAGCCTGGTCGGTACTGCCTTGTCGCCACTCACGCATTTCAGCCCATATCCGCGGCTACTGTACATACGCAATAAAGGATTTCTGGTGTTTTTTTTTTTTTTTTTTTTTTTCTTCAGTGTAAGAACTCTAACAGTAACCTGAACCACTGGTAGATTTTCGTCACACTTACGTTGCTCGACGGATATGGGATAGCATGGAGAAGTGCCGCAATTAAGTAAATTTGTAAATACCAGATTTATAAGTCGTGTTTTAATCACTACCTACCGGGGGAAAACAAATTGTTGAATTCTTGAACAGGTGAAGCAATTTCGCGCTGTGTATATTTTCTTTAGTATTTGACTTCCCAGAGCGTCAAAATACAATGTAATTTTGTCAAAATATGCGGGAATTTCGGAACGTTTAGTAGGTAAGACTTATAAATAATGAATGGTGCTAATATAACTCGTATAACCCTTAATAAGAAATTATTCCCTGAAAGTATATCACCGTTGTACTTATATGAATCACATCGCGAACTAGAATACGTCAGCAAGATATTTTTTATTTCCATGAAACTGTAATAACATTTATTTTGGCATATACAGCTTAGTTGCCAGAGGGGGTCGACGCTCGGACCGCGCTGATAAAATACAGTATACACTAAAGATATATTAAATGTGTAGTTCAGATATTGAAAGTATATTAATATTATACGGTGAATATTTTCTTTTAGTAAAATTGCAAAATTAGTGTGCTTAGCTTGTACTGGTTTTCAACACAGCGGGAAGTCATATTTATAATTTCGACACACGTTGCAAGACAAACAAAAGTAAAGCCACAGCACATTTAAAACATAGTTTATTGACATGAAGTTTCGTCTCTTTGCCCAAACAGGTTGTAATTAAACGGATTCGTAGTCCAATATGGTAGGAATAAGAGCTACAAACAAATTACGACTACAAAAAGAACACTTGGGACAGGAAAGCCGATATATACAACTGAACTTTATTACTTGAAAAGGAAAAAAAGAGCAAAGCACATAACCCGCCACCTACAGACTTATAGTCGAGGGATGCTAGACTCTACTTGTGCCACTCATGGTTCGTATTCATTTTACGTAAGCAGCATCGTCTCGTGGCATACAGGAATGGCGGCCCCTTACAGCCAGAAATACTGGAGAGTGTATATGATGTGTCATTCCAAGTTGGAAATTTTGAGTCACAACTCGAACTGTTAGAGTCGAGAGTTGTACTGAACAAAAACCACATTATCGTGCTGCCTGCGCCTGCAAAAAAAAAAAAAAATAAATAAATAAATTTTTAATCATTGTAATAAATTATGAAGGTGTACGCATTAAATAAATGTGAGGCAAATAAAGCTAGGGGCTCATAATTCACGTCACAAACTAAACATTATTACACCCTTGAGGGTGTAAATGACTTATCCTATAACCAGTCTTGTACACGTTACTGAAAAAAAGTAATCGACTACAATTGCTATTACTCTTGGCTAAAAAGTATTCGATTAGATTACTTGATTAATCGACAGTAAAAGTTACTGGACATTACTTTAAGAGTAACCGTTACTTTTCCTATTACTTTCTTGTGTGAAAACTTACATCTTTAGTGATCACAGCAATGAATTACTTCCAACCTGTATTTCACATTTTCACGAGCACTGAGGAAGAAGAAACGGGTTCCCTCTATAGCATCAGCCACCTCTGTGCGCTGCATCATGAGACCATCGGTTTTTCTAGCTGCAAACTTTCTAGCAGTGTCGTGGTCGATATTTCACCCGAAAATCTCTACTGGTCCCTGATGAAGATAAACTTAGAGTGCTTCTTAAAATCCTTGGTTCAAAATAAAAGGTATTTTGTTTTCCTGATTTATATATTTTCTTGTACTGGCAACCAAGAGGCACTTTTTACTCTCCTTCGCGCACACACGCTCTTCTCCAGATATTGTTCACATGTGGATGAACTCGCATGCTATACAAAAGAGCAGCAGCTCCAGGATTTGTCATGGATCATGCGTAGTATCCATTAGCGGAAGAGATCGCCCCGACCACCTCTCAACTCGAAACCTTGCTTGTCACAAAGACCACGTAGGGGGAATGCGAGATCTTGACGTGTATTTGAACTGGCTCTGTTATAGTTAGCATCCGCTTTAGACATTCTACGGTTCTGGTTCTTCTGGTGGCTACGACTAGGTACGGTAAGCAGGATTATTTCTGTTTCTTTCTGAGTGTGTGTGTGAGAGGGAGCTAGTTTGAAAGAAGGACTAACAAAGTTACATTCTGCTTCCTCAAACTTTGCCCTGAATGGCATTTGTGACGCACTGGAGCTTCCCACTCCCAGCCCCAGCTCAAAAAAAAAAATATAAATAAAAACGGCCATTCTAGAGAAACTGTACATACAAGGGGGTTGACCTCGTGTTTTGCAGCTCCGCAAAAATCGTTTTTTTTTTCGTTCCAAAAAAGAAGCAAATTTTATTTTTGTCAACTCAGATAAAAAAGCGGGTCAAGCGAATGATGGCACCCCCTAACATGTATACTTTTTTTTTCTTTAAGGTGCATGGTCAAACAGTTTCAGTTAAAGCATGGTTATTTGAAAATGGTATCCCAGTAGCTTGGTCTTACAACTGCATAATGTGCAGAAGGCAGGAAATGGTTGATCACATTTTGCTAGACTGTTGGACGCGGTCTTCCTTTGGGACGTAATGCAAGGGACCCTCAGAAAAGCCTTCCCATTAACGCCCCATGGTGGTAGAAGGGAAAAGTTACGTTCGCTGCGACATGATCGTGCTGCTAGGCCTGCACAGCATATGGCCTGCCCTATGGCTGGGTTCCACGGGGATATCGAAGGTCGCCCCGTGCATAAGTATTTGATTCAGCACATATGCTTTCTGAAAGAATTTTATAAGGACCAGCTACCTACACCTGAGTAGCTGCCACTTTTTGAGGTGTTGTTTACCCTCAAGGACCTGTAGCATGTTAGACATTAGCCAAGAGGGCTGGTCTTTTTTTACTGTTCCATTGTGGTTGTTTGTCACTGCCTTCTGTCATCTTCCAAATCTGAAAAAAAAAATTAAAGCCGCTTACAACTCCCTGTAACGCCGAATTGGAGCTCAGCTCTTGAGAACGAGGCAAGGGTACTGAGGGGAGGGTATTTCCCTGCTCCCTCCTCCTCCCTCGTGATCTTGGGGGTCACATGACCTGGGAGGGTCACGTGACCTGGGGGTCACGTGACCTGGGGGTTACGTGACCTGGGAGGGGGTCACGTAACCTGGGGGTCACGTGACCTTACGGTTACGCCGGCGGCGACGGCGACGCCCACGCCGCTCAAGCCGGAAACGGGCGCCTAAGAGCTGCGCTCTAAAAAGCCCCGTGAGTGGCAGAGTTGGCAACGTAGGTGGCTGTCACGAAGAGGAATGGAGTTTGAGTCCTCCTCGTCCCGGGTACCTATTTTATTAATTCTGTACTCTTCTAAGATATAAACTGTACTAAGGTAGCAGGTCGAGTTGGTGCTAATTGAGCATGAAGAAAAAATAGCGCTTGGTTGTCTTCTGTGTTCGGTTCCTGTCCCTCTCCTCGCCTTTTATTGCGCTATTTTTTCATCATCTTCTAAGAAATCTTCCATTCACGGCTGTCATCGAGTGTTCTTGTTGAGAACATTCCTGAAAGTGCCGCGTGTATGAAAGTAGCGTTTACGCGCTGCCTTGCGTCAGTCACCTGCCGTCGCCGACGCGAAATGAGTAGCACCTTTCTCTTTAAGTTTGTCGGTGCAAGTTCACCTCATTAAGGATTTATTTTTCGTTCTAAATTTATCTACTTTTCTTTTTATTGGTGGCAACATTGCACGAGGCGCAAAGTGGATATAAATCAACGCGTAAAAATTATGTCTCTGCAACACATAAGCTGCAAGTCCAACCTTAGGTACGTCTTGTATAGATCCAACCGCTCATAATAGCATATGTTTCATGCTTACTCTAAATAAAACACAGTCATATCTGCAGGTACCTAAGTATATAACACTCCAAGTCAACAATGAGAAAGCTAGAAATGCGTGCGATGATTTCATTAAAATTAATTAGATGTTCCGATGTTGTTTCTTTTTATCGCATTATCGCCATGAAATGATAAGGTAGAATGTAAAGTGATCAGTATGTTGCCACTGCCAGACACAAAAGATTTCAAACTTTTTTTCTTTAAAATTTCAATTTTTTTTTTGCTTGACGCACAGCTAAATTTGGCGTTAATGTGCACACTGCATAAAAGTTAAAGCGTAATACGCTAGAAAGGCTAGGGGTTGCAGCTAAGTGGACTTGAAGCGCCTGCCACAACTTTCTGGCTATGAAGGATTCATTTGTTCGTCTATGCTTCATGATTGATATTGCGTAGCTAAATGAGCCAAATGTTCTCACTTTCAAACCTACTTACCCATAGTGCGTCGCTGCCGATAGACAGGGGCATCAATGCCCCATATTGTTTTAGGTTCGACTTCGTAAAATGGCCGACGCTGATTTTTATTTATCATATCCCAAGTGTGACAGGCAAACTTCCTTGTAATGTGGCGAACTTCATAAAAGCTTGAGCCTGATACAAGATGTCTGGTCACACCGAGCGCTACAATCTTGTAACAAATGATCGTATTCAATCAATCTGAAAGATTTCTTATATGCACAGTGATTGTTCATCAGACTTTGTATTCCCTAAACGTTTTGTGTGTTTTTCAAATGCCTTTTTTCAAGCCCATGTTTACGCATCGCACACATTGTAATGCACATGTCGCCATGTTATTATAAAAATTCAAGAACTACAGAAGTTTCCCCTGTCCTCTACCCAATCTCGAATATTTCTCGAATAATGGGATTTATCAGAAGATAATTGACAGCTTCCTTTTAGCACACTCAAAAGCCAAAGCTTTTATTCAGTGTTCTATTCTTACATTTATAAAGCACCTTTGAAGATATTTTTGCGTCGACAGCCTGCTCAAAAGATGGTAGAGTATATGGTTTTCTAAAGAAAGCACACATCAGTCGTCGTATTATTTTTTTGTTCGTTGCAAATCAACATAAGTCTTGAACTTCAATAATCAAAAACCACTCACCTGAATTTATTCCTTCAAATGGCGACTTCTGCCATTACGCCAGGGAACAGGCCTTAATATTTGCAACAAATAGTTCAAAATTGTGTATTGCAGTATATAAAGTGTTTGTTTTAATCCGTTGTAAAATTCAGGAAACTGTGAAGCGCTGTGTTGTCCGCGCAACAAGAGCATGCCTAATATTAAAAAACATTGTGCTGGAGTTATTGATATATTGGCGTCATTCCAAAGTTTCTCTGAAGCATCAATGTAGTACACAATTTGAGGCAATGTTAAGCAAAAGTCAGTACTACTATGTGACCGGTACTTTATGTTTTAGGATAGATTAACTGTCAACCTTGATGGAAGGTTGTAATACTTCAATCCGTCTGACGTTTATTTTGCAACCCAGTAATAATACTTTAAAATATTGTAGGTACTTACTTCGGTCATCAACACTACTTTCGAATATAAAGCATTTGTCCGTTGGGTCCGCAAACAGAACGGTTAATACGCCTGTGGAATGGCGAATGTTTAGTTAAACATTTGACACATTTAAACGTTAAAACATTAAACAAACTTTTACCTGTGGAATGGCAAATGTTTAGTTAAACAGTGTTTTGTTTATATCAATCTAATAATAAAACTATAAGTTGTGCTGCCTTAGCATAGTTTGTATATATTCCCGAACTTCTCATTATCAGCACACAGCCCACGGACAGAAGTTACAGGGAACATGAAGTTCCATGGTATGGGGTATAGGTAAAAATACTTATTTGTACTATGCAAAAAAATACTGCTACGCCAAAATAGATTTCTATTTTTTTGTTTTTATGTTTGTATTTATTATTCAAGACGTCTTTATGGTGTTTCAGTTTTAAAATATTTATGCTTCGCGTATGGCTCACTAAAATTATAGAACTTATTTCTTGATAGGTCTGTTAGTTGATGTCATAAAGCGTTTAGTGTTTGATCTTTATTTACTATATCGATATTCACAACAGCGAGATAACACTGAAAATAAAAAGTGACGAATTTCGCTCTTATTTCTAATGAATTAATAATCCAGAGTGTAATATATACTGCGCAAAGTTAAATGCCGCCATAGTCGCTGGTAAGCTTCCACTGTGTGTGCCAGCATAGCAAACACAGTGAAACACAATTTGCTAACATTTCCATAAACATTGCGTCGAGCCTGTAGCTAATTGCCTATAGAATATAACATGTTCATTATGTGGGCGAGGAATGACAATGAGCATGACTCCGATATGACTTAATTTGTTTTAAAACAGAATGCGTTTATGCGCTTCTTGCCATGAAAACTGTAACTCTCGCTGTTACACGTAGGTTAAACTTATGTAAAGCATACTGGGAAATGGAATATGTGAGTAAAGCACTAACATAAGAATACTCCAGACTGGGAATTAACTTGTGACCCAGTAATTCCCAGCCAGACAGTATACAGACTGATCTATGCAGAGTGAAAAGCATGCGCGTGGGACAGTCAACAGGTGCTTTACAATATAAAAAGTTACTGATCATGCTGGCAAAGAATGTGTTTTTCGCCAACCACATACTTTCTGTGTGTTTTACGAATGGGGCTGATGTGAGCCCCAGCACACATGTTATGAGTGTTTAGAGCTCAACACATTATTGGCGCCCCCCTCTGTTAGCTTCATCAAACTAGTGTACATTTGTGTTGTTTGTGATATGTCATTCCCTTACAAAATTCCCGTTGTCACATTGAAGCGGATGTGAATGCGCGGTAAAGTAGGGTACACACGCCGAGCCGCTAGCTTGGTCCTTTGGCCAGAACGTCGGCGAGATATCTGACCATCACTCTCCTTTGATTGTCGGGCTCAAACGCGGGTCGCGGGATAAGGTTCTTGCAGGATGCGCCACAGTCTTTACAATGCCTCAAAAGAAGAAGCAGTGAACTGAATGTCAGATAGCAACGTACGTGCACAAAACTCACGTATGTCACACGCACTAAATAATTTAATAAGAAACTTTTTATCAAGGAAAAGCGATTCCGAAACAGGCTTGGCACATAGTCCCCGAAATAGAAGCATATTTCAGAATCTCTCAAACGAGTCTCGTGGCGTAAATATTGCGCGATTGTTTTTTTTTTTTTTTTTTTTTTATTTCGTTGTTTTTTGGGCGAAAGTCATTTGGTCTTGTTCGTGTCTTATCTTGGCCCTTGAAACAAATTGCTTCTTGGGAGATCGGTGTACATTTTAGCTTCCATTAATTATGTTTCTACGAGATTTCTGAACATGCGACACTTACCCTTAGGAGAAATAATAATCCTGTTTTTACCCATCTTTGTATAGGTATCAGATGATAAAACTCTGTAAAAAAATGAGGAGGTCAACTGCACATTCATCAACTGCGAGTATGTAAAATATTATCAAAATACATAGTCCATTCGGAGTTATGGGTCGTCCAGCTGTTCCGGCGAGTTACTAACACTAGTCAATGGTTGCTATCAGTGAAGAAAGGCATCAAGGGTTGCTCTCACGCAATATCAACCATGTCTATTTTCGAAATCTACTTGAATGGATCCGATATATTGACTTCGCAAGTTCACATGGCAAACAAAGAACACAGTGGAGCAGTGCCGGATGGGAGGAATGCTTTCGCTCGCCTTTCAATCAAACACATTTCCGGTTCGCAAATTCCGCAAGTTATAAATACCGTTGTCGAAGTAGAAAAAAAAAACGCTCCTCCAGAAGCACATACACGTTCACACGAGTCTCCACGCTAAATTTAGCGGAGAAACTCGTGTAACTTTTTCGAAGGGCTTGCACATCCACACGCCGCCGGTTCTTGACTGGAATTGAGACATGTGACGGCACAGAGACGCAGCAAAATCAATTGGACGCAGCGCTTCGGCGTGCCAAGACATGATTTGGATCAGGCCGCCTGATCGAGAGACTTGCGTTCGACGAGTTGTACCGATATTTTTTTTTTCGATCGCGTGCTTTCGTAAGAAGCTTCACGGGTTCTCAAATGCAGCTACAACAGTTTACTTAAGATTGTTTTTTTTTTACTTTTTTAGCAAATGATGACGACTGTGGAGAAACGTGTCTTTCAGCAGATAGCCGCTGAACTTCTGTAACGCTTCGGCCGGCTCTCTTTACCCCCGCAGGGGGCACCTGTGAAAACAGGTGTTTGGAGAGTGGCGTTTCGATGGACCCCGAGCCATTCGGGTTCGCCAGCCCATGTCTGGCTGCGCGTGGTTTTCCCGTGTCCGGGGAAAAGGGCATCCTGGTGGTTGAATCGAACCCGGGGTAGGTTCGGACCCTTCGGGGCCCCCCGGGGGAGTCAATAAACCACTTCGGCCCCGGCTTCCCGTAGACGGGAGTCCTGGTAAGGCCCGGCCAAGATGATTCAGGCTAGTCGCCTTTTCTTCTACAAACACCTCCGGTCTTTCACTTTTACCTTCCCTGTTTCTTTTACATATCTCTCATTTCTTTTACTCCCCTTTCACACCTCTTTCGCGGCAATGGCTATCCTTGGGTGGCGATGGACTTCTATCTTCACCCACACTTGGGTATAGTTTCCCGGCACCACTGTTAGCGTAACGTCTCCAGCCGAGCCCTTCTTTTTATGGTGCGTTATCTAACACCCGGGTCGGTGGTCGGCGGTGCACCTAGGATTCTTAACATACTTTGCCCTCTTATGGCGCCCCACCCCTCCAAACCCCGTCCAGGGCACGCCCTTAAAAGGCGCTCCCATGAGCAAAGAAACATCGACAAAGAACGGGAAGTAAAAACATTTATGAGGACTCTCATCGTTCATTTCCTGAATGAACAAAAACCCTTTTCAAAGCTGTCACATTTTCTTGAAGCGAAGGTGCCAGAAAACCTTGTAGGGTTTTCCTACAAGGCTAGAAAACAGCACACTGGAGACCTTCTCGTGGAAGTGAACACAAAAAAACAAAGTGACGCGCTCCTTAAGCTGACAGCCATCGTTAACGTGAAGGTGTCAGTGGGCCATCATTACACACTAAATACTGTCTGTGGAGTCCTCTCCGAGGACGACTTTTTGCACACAAGTGGGGAAGAACTCCTCAAGGGACTCAGAAGTTCTGGTGTCGTGTCAAGCGTATCATGTTTCGGAAAGATGGCGAAGAAATCCCTTCAAGACATGTTAACCTGACATTTGAAGGGCACACTCTCCCTGAGACAATCGAGGGAGTATACTTGAACTGCCGTATCCGCGCTTACGTCCCCAAACCCCAGCGGTGCTTCCGTTGCCGCGTTTTGGTCATGCAACACGTAGTTTTCGAGGGAAGGAGACCTGTGCGAAGTGTGGTAGCCAAGGTCACGTTTCCGACACTTGCGAGACGACTCTGGCCCACTGCGCTAATTACGGTCGACCACATCCCGCTTATTATCGTGCATGCCCCTCTTGGACGCTAAGAAAGGACATCCTTGCCATCAAAGTAAAGGAAAACATACCGTACCCAGAAGCCAAGAAGCGGTCTCCTCTTTTTGTCTAAGGGGAGTTTCGCCGAGGTGCTGCTCAGAAGACCTGCACCATGCTCGGAGTCGAGGGCCACCTAGGTCTCTCCCGAGAGCTTGGCGGCCGACTTCAGGGCCCAAGTTCCCCGACAGGGGCAGCAGCTGCTTCCTCCAGTCCCTGGTGGTAGCGCGCGTGCTGCTCCTCCTTCCAAGGACAGGCTAGCAGCAGCCGCGCCTGCCCCCTCTCCTAGGTCCCCCCTGGGGATACGGAGCGAGTTTCTCGCTCTTGATCGCTAGAGAGGGCCCCCCTACCGAAGGAGCAGCATGGTGTCCATGCACCTTCCGTGAGAGGAAGGGACTAGACGAGCTCAGACGACCCGTCACCCAGTTCGTCTGCAACCCTTCCACCCGGTCGTGGTCGGGATTTGCCCCCCCCCCCCCCTCCCGCACACCTGGCCGCACAAGTGCTGTTTTAAAAGAAACGGGTACCTCTCAGGAGGTGGAGATGTCGACAGATGTTGACAATCTGTCCACTCCTGGGTCCGACCAAGAGAGTACGGAGTGAGAAACACCCTCCGGTAAACATAAAAAGAATAAGAAGCCTGTGGTCCCACCCAAATAATGATCCCAGTGTCTTCCACCTAGTTTGTGTTGACTCTACAGTCTCACTTATTTTACTAAGTTTATTTTTCATAGTTACATATTTACAAACCATTTATAGATGACTAAGTTACATTTTATGCAATGGAACTGTCGCGATATATTAAAAGATATTGATGATGTCAATTATTTCGTGGATGCGCTTCGGCCCATCGCTCTCGCCTTGCAAGAAACTCATCTTACTCTAAATCTTTTAACATTTTAAGACGTCATCAGGTTTTTAGAAAAGATCGCCCTTCTGGTGGCGTTGTAGTGGCCGTGCAGAGTGGAGTTGCTTGCTCTCAAGCTCTCCTCTGCAAGCCACTGGAAGCTGTTGCAGTACCCCGAAGGAAAAATCCATCAATGTAACGCTGTTTGGCAGTCAATGTTTTCTAGTGGACCTCTGAATGTGCTTTACTGTACGTCAAGCATGTCTGATTGGCCAACAAGTTACTCTGACCGACAGTCAAACTCCAGTCAGACCCCGCTTCTCGGCTTTCTGATGGTTTCCTGGTGGCAGTCGGCCGCCGCGAAATGCCATCAGGATGTCCTGGTGGTGATTCTGACTGTACATCGATTGTCTCTGACTGTACGTCAGAAAGCTTTGACGTGCAGACAGAAGTACGGTCAAAGGACGTAAAGTTCGTTCGGATACCACTATTTCGTCAAATCTATGAATACGAAAAGTAATCTATGCACGAGAAAACGATTTCGGGACGTGAGCCCATAAAACCGCTGACGTTAGAGATATGACACGCAACCGACCGACAACCTTGATCAGAAGCCCGCCGAAGCGCGGAACACGACACTTCGCACTTCGCTTCGCCCATAGAGACTTCGCCGAGCTTTCATGAACGATCGCTCTCGACTCGTTTTGTTTGCCTGCTTGCTCCAACCTGTCGATCCTGCCCGGGCTCTACAATGTCTTGTGTTTTAGTGGAATTTCTACTCGACAAGACCCAGCCTGTTGTGAGTTCCGACGATGTAACGCACTTTAGCGGTGTAGTTGAAGACTTCAAGGTGTGCCAGGTCTACTGGGCCGATGACGCGCGAACAAAAAGATCGTTCTACGACGCGAAAGTACTCTACATGGCAGGTGCGTAGAACTGAAGTACGGCGAGTGATGTACGAGTGCTTTGCATACACTCTAAAAAAAAAAGGTGTCAAAGAAGAGTAAGTGCCCTAACTTACTCTGCTTTAACTCTCTCTTCATCGAAGTTACTCTTTCGCCACCGCTTCTTTCGATGATACTCTCCTTTAACCCTCACTCGAACTCGAGAGTAACTGTAACGAGAGTTAGTTTCTCCTCGCGGTATCACGGGCTGTCAACAGATGGCGCCGCTATGGGGTCGACGCAGGTTCAACGCTGCTCGGCGCAGATTTCTTTTTTTGTTTTTTTCTTTTCCCGGGGTAGGATTTTTTTTTCTCTACTTGCTTCTTTTTTTTTTTTTTTTGCTTTTTTTTCGGGGGGGGGGGGGGGGGAGAAGATGGGCAGGGATGTTTTAATAAGTGAGAAAAACATTTGAATTGCGTGTTGACAAAATTAAATAAAGGTAGGCTGTACAGCCTACCTTTATTTAATTTTGTCAACACGCAATTCAAATGTTTTTCTGCAAAACAAACAAAAAAAAAAAAGGTGCACAATTTACAGGTGATTTTTGGCTGCTCCTTGGTGCATAGGCGTCGCCAGCGATATGAGCTTATAGGAACCGCCAAATTTGGCCGCCGATGTCCGCGTCTATGCATCGCCCTCCCGTCGCGGCCAAACGCATGGGACTTTTCACTTTAGATGATTATAGTTGACTCTATGATCTTGACAGAAAAGCTTCGTACACTAACTACGGGTTTACGGAGTGCATTTCATGTCAGGTGAAGGACATTTTTTGCCTCCAACATGTCGCCAAGGCACTGATAGTAGACGACAGTGTTGGTTTTGACCTACAGTTTTGCCGGAAGTGAAGTCAGCTGCAACAAGCCTATACTTAGAAGCGCAAGAAAAACAAACAACCGAGCTGAAAGAAGTAGTAGTGCAAACTAAAAGCGCTACTGCCAACTGAATTTTATTTGGAAAACACGAGCATATTTGCATACCAGTGGCGTAGCCAGGGGACCGGGGGGGGGGGGGGGGGGGGTTCAAGGGTCGGAACATTTCCGAAATTTCATGGTTGTCCTCTTTACCCTTTCCCCCTTTCCAATGTCAGTATAATTTTTTTGTGTGTGTTTCGTTTCGACAATCCACTACGGCGAGGGGCTGTGCCCACAACATACCGAAGCAAAACGAAGACGACGCTGTCCGTGGACTGTGGGAAAAATACATCTCCGGCTCCGGCTCTCCGAACAGCTTTCTCCAAACTTGGCCCTGTTAGTAACCAAAGCCTTTCTTCAGGCTCGCAGGTGCGAATGGCTTTGTTCCCGACGTCACAAAAGCCGCGAAATCCTGACCTCGAAGGACGCTGGCCTCGCCTCGGGGAATGCAGGCGGCTTAACTAAAGTTCCCCTACCCTTTGAGTGTTGAGGACTCGACGAGCAGCGCAACAAGCAGGGCAACGCAACAAAACTCCAAAATAGCGATACTCTGACTTTACGAACCCTACAATGAGGAGAAAACCGGACGACAAAATAACTAACAGCTTAGCGTTTTTTGTTTTGTTTTTTTTTGTCTTTTTTTAGGGTTTACTCGCCTCTACTTATTTAGCTTCAATAATACACAAACAAAAATGCAAAAAACACACTCAAAAACATCCCCATCATTCAAAAAAAGAAAAGAAGCAAGAGAGAAAAGCGACAGCATATGCACTGTTGAAGCAACTTTGGAATGCTCATAATCATTTGGTTTCAAAGCGTACCTAGTTGACTTCTTTAATCGCTGAAGTGGGTAATGTTTACATGCTTGCGTTCAGCACGTGAGTCGTGGAACTTCCTCTACGTATATAGACTATCAAAAATGAGTTCAAGAGCCAAGCAGTTCTTGACTTTTTTTTTAAGAATGATTATTGACCTACAACTTCAAGCGTGTCATCAACGTCTCCAACAGAACCAACAGACTCACGCCAGGCAGCATTGTCCGCCCTAGGCGACAGCGATGTTGTGGCCAACGACGCCGGTCGCCAATCTCCAGCCTGTGCGGAGCATTCGTTTTGTTAGATGAACTTCCTGGGGAAGTACTGGTTTTGACACAAATGTGGAGGGACCGCACCGCTTAGCGCGTCTCAGCGGTACAGGCAACTTGCATTTGCCCAGAGGCCTTGTATCCTAATGTAACCCGCCTGCTGCAAATCCTGGCCACCAAGCTCGTTAGCAGCGCTGAAGCGGAACATTTGCTTTCGAGACTCCGAAGACTGGAACGTTGAAGCACCTGAGGGCTTCAACGTCCCCGAGGCGCTTGCTACTCCGTTCTAAGCTGAGACCAGACGCTTCGCCTTCAACGCGAGCTCGCTGGCTTCGGCAGTGCATTGGTTGAGCGTGCCTGCGCGATCACGCTTGTTTTTGGAAGGGCAGAAAGCTCGCGCTTAAAGCGGAGCTTCTAGTCTGAGCTTCATGGTGAACGCAGCATTGGCGACGTGCGCGATCAAAAGCGTCGCTGTGATCGGCCTTCCACGATTGGCCGAATGGTCACTATGACGTCAGCAAAGGTTTTCTCATTGAAATAAAGAAGAACAATGCACGAACTTCAATTTTGACGGGGTTGGCAGTGTTGGTTTAAGAGCGCAATGATCTCAAGCTTCCACCATGCTAATTCTAAACACCGTCGAACTTGTTGTTCGTAAGGTAATGACGTCACGAGAGGAAACCATACGAGGTCGCCACTAAAACATCTCGCCGCTAATAGGGGCTGCGCTTTTGAACATTCACCGGAATATGCAAATCAGCACCGAAAGGGTACTCTCGCTTCTTTCTATCGACCGACGGCGGCTTCCACTAAATGTTTAGACCCCACACAATGATAGAAACTGGTATTTTTCTCTTCCACTTTCTCGTAAAACGACAACGAAGAACGGAAATAATTTAAAACATGACTATAAAACGATAATTTGTGAAATATGTGATCCGCGCAGGAACAATGAGCGTGACGATTCACTAGCTCATTGCCCCAGTGCGCATTGCAGTTTTTGTGTTTAATCGTATTCTAAACTTCGCTATTCTCTGGCACTTTTCCGCAGTTTTCAGTCATTGGATACTCGAGTGTTCCGCATTGAAGTGCACGCACCGTAATTTTTTTGTGAGCCTGTCTGGACTTTTTTACTTAAAGTTAATTATAATATTTAATGACTGCGTTCTTTCGTCATTTAACATTAAATTTCCCTGTTTTAAATATTGGACGAACGAGATGTGAAAAAGAAGGGTGGACTTTTGTCGTCTAAGAACACAAAACAATATTGTGTTTGGGCAGTTTCGTTTCCTCTCTTTTTTTGTGTGTGTCTTTCAAACAGCTTAAACAAAAAAAAAAAAAGTTCCTGAAAAAATTTTTTGCCTACGCCACTGATACACACTTTATTATACCTCAAGCCAAATGAATCAGAATTTCTTATTTGAGGAAACGAGTGACGACGCACTGATGCAGCTATCATCTTTCTTTACGCTAAATTTGAACACCTCCAAAGTTTTCCCCTCTGTTTTCTGTTCCTACTTGCCCGGAAGCTGTTTTATCCAGCAAAGGGTCATACGAACACTTATCACAGTGGACTGCCAAGTTCCCTAAAGGAGACCGCTTTACAGAAAGTTCATGCCCTATGTACGATCGGGTGGTGCACGAAAGCACCCGATGTCAAATGCCCCACGACTGACACCCGCCCTTTTCCCTTTTGCCCTGCCTTCAAAAGGCTAGTTTTATCAAAAGCCCATGACGCGAATTCTCAGACCATGTGGCGTGGTCCTCACCGTGACGGCGGAGCATTCTGCTTTTAATTAAGTGATAGTTAGTGTGCTGACGAGCGTGTGCAACGTAATCATGCCGTCATTTGTAGATCCTCAAGATATTAGGTTAAGACATGGAACAATGCTGGTTGAAGCGTGCACACGGGTTCTGCACTTGGGGTTATAATGCTACACCCGTACGATCGCCCACATATCGTTGATATTTTTAGACTACCGATGTGGCGCATTCCACATGTTTATGTGCATGTCTCTTTGTGCGCATGCTCTCCTGTTTTATTTATTTTGAGGCATAAGCTAGTTAGCTTCACTGGTGCTCTGAGGGAACGCCAAAGTGGCCGACAATCTTCTTGAAATTTATATCGCCCCTTTTCTTTTTGTTGGGAGACATTTGATTTATCATTATCTTTATAATTTTAACCTGAGGTTTCAAGCTGAGTTCAGTGCTTCGTGTCTGTCAGTCCCTTTTTGTCCTCTCGTTCTAGAGTTATCATGCCTAAGCAATCTCTGCCATATTGGTTTTTGAATTCGCAACTTTCAGCGATGGTGGTACCGCGGTGTGAGAATCACGCTCCCTAGCCCCTGGATGATCGGCTTCACAATTAAGATGCTCTCCTACACCTTCCTGAGGTGAAAAAATAAAGCAAGGCTCCAATATCGCTCGTATAAAGCAAACCTAGAATTACTTACGCATCGCAGACCACGCCTCGCACTGCTGTTCTACGACGAACATCCAGGTGACAGCCATTTTGATAGGCGCCAGCACGCCCCCTATAGGTCGTGAAAGTTGCGAATACCAGGATAGCAAATACCAGCTGAGACAAACGGAAGAATTCGAGAGAGGGAAGAGCTCAGTGGAGGGGCGCGCCGATGGCCTCGAAACGGGTTGCTTACGAAGGTCCGTCGGCCTGGCGCAAGAGCTCTATCTCTCTCCCGAAAAGGGCGAGAGATGGTGATGAAAAAACAGTTTCCCTCCCGTTTTCCCCACCCACCATCACTAATCTCTAAATCTCTTTTGAGATTAGGGGACTCGGCGTCCTCGTCCTTGAAGGAGGAGGGATCCCTTCATTTCTAAGCCGACAGTGTTGAAGCAGCTGCGCGCCCGCCAGACCGGTTATCGCCTGTTCCGCTCTCTGCGCGTAGTTATGGGAGGGAGCGTGATCACGTGATTAAAGCCAAACGTGCGATTGGTTCACCGAACACCTTAGCTTCCTCTTCACTTTCAGCTTAGGAGTGACGCAGTCCAGCCCGCGAAGCACACACACACACACACAAACGCACGCACACAGAAAGTGGGATCGCGTGAACCAAGGCCTAATGATAAGGTAGGGACTGGAAGACGTTGGGGACGGTCCCCATGTCCAACACGCGCATCCGCGAACTGCAAAGGGGCAGATGCGCTTCGCAATTTATGGAGTGTTTTTTTTTTTCTTTTTTTCGGCAGAGATAGCTCTTTTCAAGAATGGCAAGATCAACATGTTCATATCAGGACACCGTGGTGTCAGTTTCTAAGTTGTTTGAGTGCATTTCATTGCTTAGCGGACATTTTTTTTATCGGGCGAAGCGGCTCGGCATCTCCTTTATCCACGCTACCCTTGCTGGAACCAGTAAGAACGATGGTTTAATGCCAAGTGCGATCTTCAAAATGCGGATTGTCAAGACCTTGGATATTCACTCGGCAGCGCCTACACACCGGTGATCTTCCTTTGTTGTGGCCAACCATACATGTCACCACTGGCTTCCGCGGGCCGAAGACACGACGGACCGCTTTCTTTCCACGTGAGTGACAATGAGATGATCCTCTCCTTCCTCTTGACCATCGGGGACATGTGTTCTTGCTGCGCAATGTACGTTTTGTCATGATCCGATGAGTTTGAACCGTGTCTAACTCTGGGCCGGGAATCTCCGACGAGTCCGCGTGTAGTCCACAGCGATCGGCCCGAAAGGTCCAGTACAGCGTTATTTGGAAGTGCTTTTTATTCTAATAGTAATAGTCAGAATGTCTCTGATTGGTTATTTTCGTGTTTGAAGTCATTTTTAATTCATGTTTTCTTTTAAAATATGGCTGTTTCTTGAAGGTAGATCTGTGCTGTAGTAAAGTCCTCCCAGTATGTCCAAAGCCGAATTCCACGGGCCGCTGAGTAGTCCTTTGCCAAGATTCAGCTTGTCGGGTGGTTGTGGACTGTCAGCTATGTCGCCGCGCTATGCGAGTGTGTTTTCCAGTAATCGTCTTTACTCGACAATTTTTGTTTTTTTTATGTGAGTGATTTACTAATTTAAGCATCATGTTCCGCTCAACTGTCATATTTCGTTTGTATAAGAGAGGACTGATAATTTAGTAGCACATTTGACACTGGTGAGCTGAAGGGGAGGCCAGCGGTTTGATTTATAACTTGTAAATAACATGGATGTAATAGGGGCGCATTTATAACTGTTTCTGCAACGCAAACACCGCAATTCTTAAAACTGTTTCTTTTTTTTTTTTTGTCAGATCAACGTAGAAATATAGGTGTGAACTTAAATGTCGAGATTGCAATAAACACGTCTTAAGGCTAGATGAAGGCTTGAGGGACACTGTGATGTTGCAAGAGTAGTGCTAAGCAATTTATAGATTAACCTTTCTACTATTTAAAGAAAAAAAAAAGCTCTAAATTCGACCTTGCAATGCATGTGCCTGCCCCCGCATTCAGAGTGGTGCAACCAGTTCATCCGCGTGCAATAAAAAACATAGAGCCCACATCTATAGTGCAGCAGCACGATACCCGTCAATCTTTATTTGTATGTTCTTGGTTTGGGCTACTTTTAAATTTCTTTTTCGTCTTGTTTTGTTTTGTCTAGAATTCGTGCATTTTAGTATGTATAATTGTCTTTTTTAATATTAAGGTTGAATGGTACTTTTTTGCGAATTGGCCCATTGTAGAGCTGTAGTTACAATATTTAATGAATGGCCTCCCCAAACTTAGATGTTACTTGCATTCGCTAGCTTCCTTTCTAAAGTTGTAAAATAAACTATAACATACGGCAGTCAGCACTGAAACCCAATAGGGTGTTCACACTAATTTATCGATAAAAATGTTCCTAACATATCGCATGCCACTTGGACAAATGCAGATGTTAAGAAATTGCATTCATCCCACCCCTCAGATTCTCGTCTATATAGAGCTATGTCTTTGACCGCTATGGGCAGAGGCCAGCTGATTTGATACAGTTTGGAAGGTGGAGGGATGATGTGCAGGGAAGCTAAACTCTGTCCCTCTCTCCCATATTGCCTGCTACAATTGTTCCAAAAGTCAGAGAGAAGGAGGGGGGGGGGGGCTGCCCCCTCCCCTTGCCCCCTTCTTCCGATAGGGTACAAACTTGGGGATGCCATATATAAATGCAACCTCTTATGGCTGCCATTGCGTACAAAGGGGAAAAAATAGAGAGAGAAAGGGATGTGGTTTATCTTTATCTTAGGTGTTCATATCAGAAGTGATACGAACGGTTTTGAATGATTGCGGCTGGGCGAGCTAGCAATGAGTGCTGCCTTAGTGTTCGGTTGGACTCTTGTTCAATCGGCAGGAAAGCGAGTCCCAGCCAACTATTGGAGCGGATCCTATGAATGGCTCTTGGAATTTTCGCAAATGGTCCGTTGTCTCGCAAATGAGTGCACTGGTATTAGCTAAGGGAAATAACGAGCTGTTTCCTCTCTTTTAATATTGCTGACTCTACATTTAAGCATTCATTCTTCGCAGGAGGAGGGACACGACCGACCAACCTATCTGGTGATGCGAATCGACGAAGAGCACTCAAGTGCCATAACTGTGGTCTTGGAGGATCACTCCTTTGAGGTGATTGATATTGTGGCTGGTGAAGCGCTCGTTCTTGCAGTGCACGGAGTCCACGACATTTTTTACCGTCAAAAAGCAAGCCAGTCGCTCGCAATGATTGGGCACTTCATTGGTTCGAAGTACAGAATAAAGTCCGTCCTGGCTTTAGACTTGATCCCAAAGTTAAAAACTTGTTAGCCAGAGGAAATTTGTGTGCCACTTTTGCCTTTTTTGCCATGTTCTGAAATTAAAATCTTGGTTTAATAAACTCTATTCTACTGTTTTCTTTCTATGCTGACTTTTCATGAGATCGTATTGCCTGCCTCTGTGCAGGCTCATATGCTATATATTTCATGTCATTTTTGAGCTGCAGTTCCACGTTTCCTTTTTTTTTTATTTTTTCAGCAAGCTTTTTTCCAACAAAGCCAATTTTACACTTCCGTTCTTCTAATTCTGTTTTCAAGTGTTTCCGTTACTTTTCACTGGGTTAACTTACACTCAACAGCACACTAAAAACAATATTTAACAGCATAATTGAGCGGAGTTTGTGTGACCCCTTCCTGAAGAGGGTGCTAATTCTCTTATACAGAGTTTAGGCAACACATCAAATGGGGCTGTACTTACTGTACACAATTCTTTCTGTAGAGTAATTACAGCCCCATTCTAAGTGTTGCCTGAACTCTGTATTAAAGCGTTAAGTACTCTCTAAGGCGGGGTCACACAAACTGCTCAAGTGTGCTGTTATGTGACATTAACTCTTGCTAGAGAGCATAGTTAACTCACTAATACAGACTCTAGGCAACACTTCTAACGGAGTTGTATTTACCCCACAAAAAGGTTATAACAGCTCTTCCTGAAGAGCGTGCTTAACTCTTAAATACAGAGTTCAGGCGACACTTCTAAAGGAGTTTTAGTTACTCTCCACAAACAAGTGAATTCAACTCTTCCGGGAGAATATGTTTAACTCTTGCATACAGAGCTTAGGCAACACTTCTAATGGAGTTGTAGTTACTCTAGACGATAGAGTGAGGGTAACTCTTCCTGGCGAGTACTCGTAACTCTTGAATACAGAGTACAGGCAACATTTTAACAGAGTTGTAGTTACTCTACACGAAGGAATGAAGGTAACTCTCCCTGGAGAGCATCCTTCACTCGTCAACATGGAGTTTTGGCAACACTTCTGATAGAGTTATTGTCACTCCACTCAAAAGAGTGAAATGTACTCTCATCAAAGAGTTTAGGCAACACTTCTCATGGAGTTATAATTACTCTACACAAAGGAGTGGGGTTAACTCTTGCACTTACACATCAAAAGAGTAACCCTTACTCTCTCAAAAGTTTTAGAGTTACTCTCTGTGGAAGAGTTAAGTGAACACTTGTATGGAAGAGTTAAACATACTCTTGCCTCCGAAGAGTTATAGTTACTCTTTAAAAGAGTGGATTCTGTGACAAGCCACTTACACTCCAAAAAAAGTTAAATCGACACTTTTTTTTTAGAGTGTAACATGCTGACGGCTTAACTGCATTTGCAGCCGAAGCATGTCATATAAAAGGAGTAGTCAAATCGAGTTTCTGTAGCGGTGGCGTAGCATAGCGGTTAAGGTGTCCGCTTTTTTTCTGTAGCGGTCGCGGGTTCGATCCGCGGTGGTCCTGCTTTTTTTTTTCTCGAACATTTTGTTTTATCGAGGCATTTGGCGATATTTATGAGTGCGTATAGCTTTACTCTTATAAAATGCTGCCCTTGTTGATGAAATTCCCTTGGAAGTAGCAGTCAGACGTCATCTGATGGACCATCAGATGACGTCTGATGGTCTATCACGTTCCACCAAGGCAGTCAGTGTTCCAAATTACGTATCTTGATGTAATTTTCAAAAGGGACGTCTCCTTCTGGAGCGCCTTGTAACAATTGTTTCTTTATACTTACCACCTAGCATTCCTTCAAAGCTTCAAGAGCTGCAGGGGCGTATAGGACAGCTCCCGCGACCTTTTTTTTAATTCTGGGTGATTTTAACGCTAGTAATTCTATGTGGGGTAGTACCCGTCAAGAATCCCGTGGTGCTGTGATTGAAAGTCTTTTATTGTCTTCTAAACTGTGCCTTCTTAAGGGGAGAGAGCCAACTTTTTTTAGTGCTGCACACAACTCATTCACATGCATTGATCTTTATATTGCTTCACCTTCATTACCTCCTTGCTTCTCCTGGAAGGTTCTTCATAACCCTTTTGGAAGCGATCATTATCCAGTTGTTTTAGAGGGTACCGTTCCATTGCCTAGTCTTTTAAAGCGGGTCGCTAGGTGGAAGTTAGACAAGGCAGACTAGACGCTTTTTAATCTTCACTCCACTTTAGTTCCTTTGCCTCTTTCTTTAGATCCTTTGCTTCTTTCTTCTATGTCCCCTCAGAACGCTACACTTCATTTTACTGAGCATATACTAAAGGCTGCTCGCCAGTCCATTCCACAAACATCTGGTAACATACCCAAAAAATGTAAACCTTGGTGGAATGATGAGTGTGCCACAACCCGGGTGGACCAATATAGGGCGTAACGCAGATTTCGCAGATACCGCACTTCAAGCAGCCTTGTTGAGTTCAAGCGACTAAAAACCAAGGCTCGTCGGACTATGAAGCAAGCAAAGCGGAAGTCGTGTATGAAGTATCCCTCTTCCTTAACCAGTTTTGTCCCGGCCAAAGAGGTCTGGGACAAATACAGGAAAGTAACTGGGGATTAGGCGTGCTTTGCCATTCCAACGTTTAATGCTCCTTCTTCATCACTGAAAGATATTGGTAACATACTCGGGGAACCTATAATTCATCTAGTTCGGCCAACTACAGTGTTACCTTCGGACAGTTAAAAGCTCGTGCGGAGCGACGAAAGCTAGTCGTGTCAGGAGGAAGTTCACCATCTTATAACAAACCATTTACGCGATGCGAGCTTGAGATGGCACTTGATGTAACAGCTTTCTGCCCCTGGTCCCGATAGAATTCATTATGAAATGCTTCGCCGCCTTCCTCCAGATTCTCTTATAAACCTTCTCCTGTTTATTAATCTTTTGTGGGAAAAGGCATGTTTCCCTCAGGCGTGGAAACACGTACATATCATCCCCCTTCTAAAGCCAAACAAAGACCCCTCACAACCATCAAGCTACCGCCCAATTACACTGACAAGCTGCCTCGGGAAAATATATAAAAGGCTTATAAACAGGGGACTGGTGTACATGTTAGAAAACCAGAGTGTCTTTGATAACAATCAGTGCGGATTTCGTAAAGGTCGATCTAACCTTGACCACTTAGTTTGCCTGACAACTGTGATACGTGAGGCATTTGTAAACAGGCAGCACTGTGTTGCGTTTTTTTTTTTTTTGTTTCGGCCTAGAAAGGGCATATGACACAGCGTGGAGGTATGGGATTCTCCGAAACATGAATGCCTGTAATATCCGTGGCCGTCTGCTGCGAAGCCTAAACGAATATCCGACGGACAGGACTTTTCAAGTTCGTCTCGGCTCAGTAATATCTGATTCCTTTGTTCAAGCAAACGGATAGAGTCCCTCAAGGGGGTGTTTTAAGTGTGACTTTGTTTTTGCTAACAATGAATTCACTCTAACAACTGCTGCCATCCTCTATTTTATATTTTTTATGCTGATGATATAGAGAATTCATCATCCTCGTGTAACCTTTCTAGATGTTAGTGCCAGTCGCAGTTAGCCGTAAACAAACTGTCCAAGTGAGCCGACGAAAATGGTTTCAAGCTCTCGGCTGCAAAAACGGTTTCTGGGCCTTTTTCTTTGCGACGCGGGCTGTCTTTGTATCCATCCTTGCAATTAAATGGAACTCCCATACCTGTTAAGAAGGAGCACCGATTTCTTGGTGTAATATTTGATAGAAAGCTTAATTTTATTCCCCACCCTAAAATGCTGAAGCGAAAATGCCATCAGTCGACAAACTTTTTGAAAGCTTTATCTCACAAGTCTTGGGGGTATGGTAGAAAATGTATCCTGCAGCCATACGATGCCTTGGTACGATCATGTCTTGACTACGGTGCAGTAGTGTACGAATCGACTCGGCCCTCTGCCCTTAACATGTTGGACTCAGTTCACCATCTCGGCTTGCGACTGGCAACAGAAGCTTTCCGGAAGTCGCCCGTCTTCAGTTTGTACGCAGAATTCAATGAGATGTCCCTGAACAAACAACGTACATATCTTAATCTAACACATGCTTACAAGATTCTGGCCGACCCTCAGCATCCAACTAACTCTTCACTCGCAATGTCAATGTCCTTTCAACTTTTGAAAATAAACCAAGTATTGCAACACCGTTAAGCTTCCGCTTTGAACATCTTTGCTCTTCGTTGCACCTTTCTCTGGAGCAAGTCGCTCTCGTTCGGGAAGTCAACGGCATTCCACATTGGAAAACGCAGCGAGTTGAATTCAACTGGTTTTTTGCGAAGTTCAAAAAGCACGGCATTTCCCATGCTGTA
The DNA here is from genome assembly GCF_016920785.2 of Ixodes scapularis. Lineage (NCBI taxonomy): Eukaryota > Metazoa > Arthropoda > Arachnida > Ixodida > Ixodidae > Ixodes > Ixodes scapularis. The sequence continues at coordinate 103,858,222 of NW_024609880.1, read as the reverse complement.
ATTAAGCAAGAATTTGGTGAACCGCAAAATAAGTATGATGGTTATCTTCATGTTTATACAGATGTCACCAAGACTTCAAATTTCGTTGGTTGCGCTGTATATTCTAAAGGCTTCTCCAAGGTTTAACGACTTGATGTATTGCCAGCATTTTTACTGCGGAGCTCTATGCGGTATCAATGGAAATTGAATACATCGATAGGAAAATACTGAGGGCGGTCCTGTTTGTTGACTCTCAAAGTGCGAATCTTGCAGTTTGCTCTCTGAAAGGCACTAAAAATATGCTTGTACAACAAATTATATATAAACATTGCTTTGCTCTGCATGGGGGTCAAAATATAAATTTTTTGGGCGGTACCCAGTCACATCGGCATATTAGGCAATGACGAAGCCGACAAGCTTGCAGGATCTGCCGGTAACCTTCCACAATCGCCGTCCTGTTTACCCTATTAAAATATTAAGCCCTTGGTAATGTCCTCGATTCTTCATTCTTGGCAATCGGAATGGGACATGGAGTGTGATAACAAGCTCCATGCTACCAGACCTGCATTGAGAGTTTGGGAAAGCTCTTCTTGCAAGAGCCGTGTGCATGAAACGTTGTTGCGCCGTCTGAGAATTGGACACACTTTTATAACTCATAGGTATCTGCTTTCGGGAGAAGATCCGCCAGTGTGTGATCAGTGTGCTGACAGGCTCACTGTTTTGCATATCTTGTGGCTGTGTCCCGGCCTTGAGCCCAAGCGCCGCATTTATTTCCCTAAATTTTTTCAACGTCATAGCCCATTTCATCCTGCCCTCCTTGTGGGACAGAATCCTCTATTTTTTTTTTTTTTTTAACGAGTAATATAATTTCTTAGTAGTATTGGCCTTTTACAACGACTATATCCTTTTGGTTATCATATTGTGAAACCTGTCCTAAAGTACAGTGATCCTTACATTTAGTTTGGCGCAGATGGCCTCGTAGCTTTTGCGCCATAAACCACCAAAATCTCTCCGAATCCCTTTACGCAGACCCAAGATGGCCGTTTAGGAACTTCTGGTGATTTCGATCGTGGAATGGGGAAGCACGATTCAGCAAATTGTCATAGCGATCAGTGTGAGCGATGCTGTATTCCTAGCACTAGCAGACGATAAAAAAGCGAGCTCCGAGCTTTTGAAAGTCTATGCCAAAAGTACACTTTCTTTTTCATAATTCTTTGGTTTTTTTTCAGTTGTGTTTTTAGGTGTGTACCGCTCAAGAGGAGGCTGCTGTACTGCTGAATTCACGCTGGCGTTTGAATCGCACCACGAGGCGCAACCACTCGCTTTCGTAATCAAATGCTCGTGCAACTGTAATGAATCTTTATGCAATCGCGGTCGCAACCACTTCGTGAATGCGGTTGAAGCGCTAGTACAAAAGGGGCACGCGGCGCGAGTCTTTCATATTTTCCGTTCTAGTATACATTTATTGGTCCTGGAGTTACACTGCCGTAGAAACCAGTGATAGAGTGGGAAAGGGACGCTTTTTACCACGAAGTTGTATATGACTCGTTGGTCGGATTTTTGCGGTCTACAATTATGAACTGCTGCTCCCGTCCCAAATGGCATCCGGTCGCACCGTCTTTGCAAGCCTGTAGAGCTTGCTTATATCACCAGTGCTTAAAAGCACAAATGCTACACGGAGCAAAGTTGAGATTTAATGAGGGCTTTCGGTTGTACAATATTACATCTCGAAGGAGGCAAGTAGGGTCACAAGAATACTCGAAACATTTTAACAGATCTCCCACTCCTTCGTTCACTTGGCGCTCACCTGAAAAATTGGTGGTTAGGCGTTTCATCTACATTTCAAGCAGCGGCGTTAGGATGGTCTTTGTTTAATCTTTTTATAAACCGCAAGTTCTCGGGGATGTTTAAGACTGGAGCACCATCGGGTGGCGTTTGCCATAAAGAGGGTCTATAATGCAGTGGGGAATCGTTGCACGTGCTACCACAGTTTTGCTAACCAACCACCTTCAAAACGAGGATTTTTTGTTCTATTGATTATTTTTTGCAGGTTTACCGCGTTTTGGGTGATATAAAGGCGAGGTCCCTGATAGACCCTCCGCCAGCTAAAGTTAAGAAGCATATAGTACATTCCTGATATATTGAAAAACAAAACTAATTCTACAAAGTGAAGTAGATAAAAGGGAAAGCATCTAAAGGGCAAAATGATTTCCCTAGAAGATATCATAAATAAACGCCAGAGTTAACGATATAAATCGGACATGCTGAGAAATTATGAAAATACTTAAATGTAACAGAAAACATTACGCAACAGTTGAGCAATTGAAAACAAATTTGACAACGGTCCGGAGCAGTTACGATGGGGTGTCACTTGGAAGAAAACTAGAATACAATCATGCCTTCGTCATCTGAGGAGCAATAATCAAAATCCACGACTGTGGTTTTTGATTTTTTTTTTTTTTAAGATATTGTTGCGTTTGCGATGTCATAAAAAAGTAGGCATATCTACTTTCGCGAAATGATGACCGCGTGTCCTATTAGATCTGTGTACTAGGTTTGGAATTTGCATCTTGCAAGGTTTGACAAATAAGCTGACCTTAACGCCGTATCCTGCATATTGCCGCCCGCGCAGCTGGCGAAGTAGGCAGCGCTCCCGTGGCCTAACGGTTATCGTGCTTGCCTCCCACGCGAAAAGTCGAGGTTCGATGCCTGGTCGCGGATACACCTTTTCGTTGTTTCTGTAATGTCGTGTAATGTCGTGTTCTAGGAAATTCGGGAAACCTGTTGCTTACACGAGATTAGAATGTTCTACGCGCCGAGTTTTCTCCGCCGATTGTTCAACAAGCCCACGCGCCTACATAAACCGAAGGCAGTCTCGCCCCAGCGTTCGATCCTGCTGTTTCGCTGACATCGACGCCTGAGACTCTAACCTTCTTCTGTTTTGTTTTGGGCACAAGTTCGCCCCATTAAACGTCTAGTTCCCAAGTTATTTTCCGCGTCGACAATTGTCACTGGTGGCATTTTTGGTGGAGGTGCGGAGTATCGCATTTTACGCCCGTGAAGCGTAGCCTTCCGAAGACGCCCCGCCCAATTGAGGTGCTCAGTCCCGGGAAGCTACCCCTCGCGGAGGACTCCAACGCTCGAGCAACCCACCGTACCAAAGGCCAACTCTCGGAGTTCGTACTCCTGCCGCAAAAGCCAAAGTAGAGGACCGGCGGCGATCACTACCACACAAGTCGTTATCCGGCCTTCACTCCCCGCAATCCGAAGCCCTTTCACGGCGGAGCCCACGACGATGTAGAGGTCTGGTGGCATAATTATGAACTTACAGCCCGCCACAACGGATGGACGGATGACCACCGCCACCGGATGAGCACCGCCATCTCGCTTGAGGGCACCTCGAGGCACTGGTTTGAGAACCGCGAAGTTTTCTTTACTTCGTGAGATTTGTGCGCCACCGAATTGAAGCGGTTGTTTATCAACTATTACCGTCGGCAGCGAGCGGGAGGACCATCTCCAAACAAGGCTGCAGGGTCCCAACAAAACCGTGACAAGCATTGTTGAAGCTGCCCTGCGTCTAAGTGCCCGAGCCTATTCGGACGCCTCCGAGAAGAAACTTCGTGCTCTCAAGTGTGGCATGAAGACTGAAATTATCGGACAATGGCGACGCAATACCCGATGACTGTCGATGGTTATGTGAGCGAAGTCGCCAATATCGAGCGCGCGGTGACGACCCGGGCAAGCCACTACCACCGATTCGCCGGCGCGTCTCCTGCTGTAACCGTCGCAGCGTCCCGTCTGGACCTGAGCAGGCCACCGGTGTCAACAGCCTTGGGGAGATCCTCCGGAATATAGTCCGGGAAAAGCTCCGGGAGATCTTACCTACTGCAGATCAATCATTCTCATCCTCAGTCGCCAAGATCGTCCAAGAGGAGGTTCACCGATCTAGCCTTAGACTCATGTCGGCGTAGCAGCACAGGAGGAGCCCGCTCTAAGTTACGCCGCAATTGTCCGAGAGCACCATCAGCCCCGCGCCCGTACATCGCGCCTCCCCTACGTCAACTTCCACTGTCGCAGTACACCCCCCGATAGGAAGATCGCGCGCACATTCGCCCAGAACTAGCTGACGCAAGGAAGACCGACGAGTGGCAGACGGCCGACAGGCGACCGCTGTGCTGACTCTGCGGCGAGGCTGACCACGTCTACCGAAGGCGCCCATACCACCAAATGGTTCTTCGAGGGTTTGTGCTAAACGAACCTCACCCAAGGTGCAGCGAACGCACCCCTGAGATCGAGGAATACATCCGTCGCCTCCGTCACCAGCGCCGACAGCACCACGAGGTTCCCGTTCTCCATCACCCCGACGTTCCCTATCGCCTTTCCGTCGGTCGCGCCGTGACCGCCTGTCTCCCAATTCCAGCTTGGAAGACTAAACACGGCAGCTCCCGGAGGTGAAGTTGCACTGGACAGACGACGTAACGAGCTCCACGAAGGCCGGAGCTATCCCACTCTCCCGACGCCATGCATTGCACCGACGCTCCTGCAACGGTGCCCAACAACTTAAATGTTGCTATCGCCGGCCACGACGCATCGGTACTCGTGGACACCGGAGCAGACCACTCAGGCTCGAGTGGAAGGCTCTCTCACCGCCTTAGAACAGTAACAACGCAATGGGATGGGCTGCAGATACGAACCACTGGAGGAAACCTGATCACGCCTGTCGTAAGCTGCACTGCTCGCGTCGGAATTCACGGCGAGACACGTCCTGTGAAATTCGTCTTTCTACACGACTATGCCAGAGACGTCATTCTCGGCATGGACTTCCTGCGTGACTACGGCGCCGTCATCGACCTCGAAGAGAACATATTGGCTCGGCGGGCATCTGTTCCGCCTTCAGAGAAGCCTCAAACAGCGTCAGCTGCCGGCCGAGTTGCTGCCGTCCACCTGAACCTGCCGCCGCGATCAAGTGTTGTCGGAACCGTCGTGATCGATGCAGCGACCTGCGTCGAAGTACTTCTAGAAGCAACGTTCAATTGCTCCTGGGAAGAGTAATAGGTGTCGCAAGGGGGGTAACTGAACCTCAGAATGTACGCACTGTAGTCCTCGTGACGAACTTCCGACGTGAAACGCAACACCTGAAGAAAGGTGTAGGTGTAGGCTACGTCGAGGAACTTCTGAACTCCGCCTAAATCGCCGTGATTAAAGAAGAAGCTTCGCCATTCCAGCAAGAAAGTACGTCGCCAGCGCAGCTCGACACTGAACCCTAAGCTTCCGGGCCCGAAACGAACGGCACCTGATTAACCTCCTCGCCGAATACCGCAACTGTTTTCCGACATCGTCAAAGCTTAGTACACCAAACTGCTGTTGCGAAGCACCGTATCGTTACCGAGGACGACGCGCTCTTTATGCATTGATCGCAGTACAGAGTCTTAAAGAAAGGGAGGTAATCCAGGAACAAGTTCAAGATATGCTGAACGATGACATAATCCAACCTTCGAGAAGTCCGTGAGCCTCTCCAGTTGTACTGGTAAAGAAGAAGGACGGAACGCTTAGGTTCTGCGTGGATTACCGGCAGCCGAACGCGGTGGCGGAGAGAGACGTCTACCCAGTCCCCCGCATCGACGACACATTGTCATGTAGGTTTTCATTTAGAAATTTTAAATCTTGAGGTTTTGGGCACCCCGCCGGAGTCCATTGCTGTGTCCTCGAGGCTCGGCCGATGTTTCGCCTCTCGCACCCTGGGAACTCCGACGGATGTCGATGGTGCTCGTCCCAGATGGACTGTGATTCGACTTCTACTGTCCCGTGCCCTGCGTGCCGGCCTCTCAGACGAGCCCTTCATCCTGGTTTTTCTTCCTTTCCGTCCTCTTTTTCTTCTTGACTCTCAGTCCGGCAACGACCATGACGACGTTAGAACGGCTGCGCCATTCTCGATACTTTTCATCGATGGACCTAAGAGCGGCTACTGGCAGATCGAAGTCGACGAACGGGACCGATTGAAGACAGCTTTCGTCAAGCCGGATGGACTGTACGAGTTCAAGTTGATGCCCTTCGGACTATGCACTTCGCCCAGGGCCGGCCTCAGGGGTGGGCGACCTGGGCGGTCGCCTGGGGCGCCATCGTTGGAAGGCGCCACCGCGCCCCATGATTCTTTTAACTTTTTTAATGTATCTAAACACACCGCACTTCGTTTTCAGAATGCGGTCCTCCTCTGACAAAACGCTCGTGTTGGGTCACTACTTACATGTTTACTAACAACGTGATGCCGTACCTAGGCGATATGAGCGTATGAAAAACGAAAAAGAGGGGGGGGGGGGGGGGGGGGCGCCCCGGCCGAAGTTCACCCGGTGCACTTGATGGTGTAAGGCCGGCCCAGACGGCGCCAGCAAATTTCCAGCGTGTCACGGACAACGTACTGGCAGGACTGAAGTGGCAGAGGTGTCTCGTCTACCTCGACGACGTCGCAGTGCTATCCAGCGACATTGACGAGCATTTGCGACGACTTTGAGCTGTTTTCCAAGCCATGCGGACCACCGGATATACCGTCAAGCCTTCAAAGTGCCGGTTCAGCTACGATCAACAAAGTTCCTAGGTAACGTGGTTAGTAACGAAGGCGTTCGCCCAGACAAAGGGAAGACGCGCCGTCGCAACATTTCAAGCGCCGAAAGACAAGAAGGCCGTGCGCAGATTCCTTGGACTGTGTGCTTACTATCGGCGCTTTGTCCGCGATTTCGCAAGGATTTCCGCACCGCCCAGACACCTCACGAAGGACGCCAAGAAGTTTGAATGGGTCATAGAGCAGCAGCATGCATTAGACGAACTGAAGTGGCGACACCAGACTTTTCCTGTTCTTGGTTACTTTGACCAGGATGAGGAAACCGAGACTCACACGGACGCAACTAACGCATGACTTGGCGAGGTACTGCTTTAAGTGCAAGATGGCGCCGAGCGAGTCATCCCCTACGCAAGTCGGACACTGTTCAAGGCGAAAAGGAATTACTCCAGGACTGAAAAAGAATGTCTTGCGGTCTTCTTCGCAATCACGAAGTTTCGCCCGTATTTGTACGGGAGCCCGTTCCGCGTAGTCACAAACCACCACTCGTTCTGCTGGCTTGCAAACGTCAAGGACCCTTCTTGACGCCTCATTGGATGGAGTCTTCGACAGCAGGAGTTCAAAATGACTCTGGTATACAAGCCAGGCCGCAAGTACAGCGATGCCGACTGCCTGTCTAGAGCCCCCGTCGAGACACTTCCCGGGAACAGCGACGGCGATGACGGAGAGTGCTTCCGAGGTGCAATAAACGTCGACGACATTGCACGACGCCAAAGAAACGATCCTGAGCTGCTCGCGCTAATCGAGCACCTCGAAGGACGAGGGGGTATTATCCCCCGTTTCTTCTCGAGAGCCCTGCCAACCTTTGCCATTCGATAAGGTGTACTTTACAAGGAAAACTTCGGAGACGACTCGCCATGGCTGCTGGTAATTCCAACCGACCTTAGAGAGGAGATCTTTCAGGCCTGCCACGACGACCTGATGTTCGGATACCTTGGTTACAGCCGTACGCTGGCCCGAATTCGTGAAAGGTATTAGTGGCCGAAGCTTCCGAAGACAGTTCACCTCTTCACACGATCATTCCATGAGTGCCAGCGACGCAAAAAAATCGCCGACGACGCCGGCAGGTCTTCTACAGCCAATTCTTCCCCAGGCCATGCCGTTCCAGCAGATGGGAATGGATTTACTTGGCCTTTTTCCGCCATCAACCTCGGCAAACCTCTGGATAATCGTCGCCACAAATCACTTCACGTGGTACGCCGAAACAAACGCCCTTCCTTCAGGAACTGCTGTGAAGGTCGCCGAGTGTTTCATCGAGTACGTCGTCCTCCGCCATGGCGCTCCTGATGTTCTGATCACAGATCGCGAGTTACCGTTCATGGCACAGTTGATGCAAGAGAACCTCCGTCTCAGCCACGCCAACCACCGGCGAACCACGGCGTACCATCCTCAGATTAATGGCCTCACATACTGTGGTCGGTTTGCCTTGCTGCATACCCGACCAGAACAAGAAACTAAATTTAATAGCAAGAGGATGATTAGAATACTAACACAGTTATCCCAGCTCGGCGGTAATCGGACGACTGCCCTTCGCCCCACTTCTGCCTCGCCTTATCTAGGCGAGCGGCACAAAGAGCGCGTGGCCGGCTGCTTGCAGCCAACCATGCGGCCGAATGATGGCCGCGGTATTTCGGGGACCGGACAACCGTGTAGATCGGGCAACCACAAAACCTAGCGTCTACACAAGGCCATCGCCAACCTAATGTCGACGTACGTCGACGTGAAGCACAAGACGTGGGATGGGATCCTCCCCTGAAGCACATTCGCCTACAACACAGCCGTCCAGGAGAGCACTGGTGTTACACCATTCTAGCTGGTGCATGATCGCAAGGTATCCACGTTGCTTGACGCCATGTTACCTCACGAGCCAGTTGACGACGGAAGTGATGACCCCCAAGTGGTTACGCAACGAGCAGAAGACGTCTGCCTGTTCGCCCGAGTCCGGATCCAAGAACAGCAACGTGTCGACGCGGGCCGCTACAATCTTCGTCGTCTGGGCGTTCACTTCTAGGTCGGAGACCGGGTGTTGGTGCGAATATTGATACGATGTCGTGTCCTCAGCGAGAACCTTTTGAAGCGCTACTTTGGACCATACAAAGTCCTTCGACAACTGGGAGATTTCAACTACAAAGTGGTGCCCAACGGAACTCATGCATCATCGAGTCTTCGACCGCGACCCAAGATGGTTCATGTCATTCGACTCAAGCAATATTACGCTCGATAGAACTGTGGACCATGTGTGTTCCAAATGACTTTTCAGTTTACCGTTCTTTTTGTTTGGTTTGCTTTGTTTTATTTTGTTTATTGTTGCATCGGGGCGATGCACTTTGTAAAAGGCATAGCAATGCCGTGCGCGCAGCTAGCCAAGAAGGTAGCGCGCCCGTGGCCTTAAGGTTATCGTGCTTGCCTCCAACGCGAAAAGCCGAGGTTCGATGTCTGGCCGCGAATATATCATTTTGTTGTTTCTGTAATGTCGTGTTGTGATAAATTCGAGAACCCTGTTGCTTGTTCTAGGGTAGAATGTTCCATGCGCCGAACCTTCTCCGCCGACTGTTCCAGAAGCCCACGCGTCTACATATTGCAATGCGCGTCGCCGAGCGACCGCGTACGTTGCAGAGTCGTTCCCGCGCTTGACCGTCGCGCGGAAATTCTAGGTTCGATTCCAGACGGTGGAATGTTCTTTTATTTATTCTTTTAATATTGCGTTCTCGTGAGTTCGAGAACACTTTCAACTGTTTGAGTTCCGAATGTTCTAATCACCGAACGTCCTAGGCCGATTGTTTCAGAAGCCAGCGCGAGTACATATGGGGCTCCGCGTGGCGATCTGCAGTAAGTCTCGCCCCAGCGTTAGACTCTGCTTTTACGCCGACTTCGACGCCCGCGACGCTCTGCTGTTATCTTCTGTTTCCTTTTTTTCATTTTTGGGCACAAGTACGCCCCATTAAACGTTCAGTTTATTCAGTTACTCGCCGCCTCATCAGTTGTCATTCGTGACATTTTGGTGGAGGTGCGAGGTACCGCATGTTCGTACAGCGTTCTCCTCCAAGGGCCGCAGTGCAAGTCCGATTCCAAGCCAGGTGAGAACACCACTCAACTCGGAACCTGAAACTCGGACCAGCCGCCGCACCAAGGGACAGGATCCTGAGTACGGTTTGCTGCTCGACAAGCCCAAGCCGAAGAAGACGACGATGGCCAACCAGTCGCAAGCCCCCGCCGCTTCTCCTGTCATCTACATGCCCGTCATACCGCGGACGGCTGCCCCCTTTCACGGTGAACTCCACGAAAACGTCGAGGATTGGATTGACCAGCACGAATGTATCGCCCGCCACAATGGTTGGACCGATGAGCGGCCTCTGCAAAACGCGTATTTTTCGCTCGAAGGGACTGCCAGGTAGTGGTCCGAAAATCACGAGCCTTCTTTGACATCGTGGGTTGTTTTCAAGAGCCAACTGACGGTAACATTTGTCAACCAACACCGCCGAGGCAGAGCCGAAGACCTACTTCAAACCCGAACCCTGGGCCCCAACGAGAGCGCCGCCGGCTTCGTGGAGGACGTTCTGCGCCTGAGCGCCCGCGCCGACCCTCAGGTTACGGAAGAAAAGAAGGTTAGAATCCTCATGCGGGGCGTGAAAGACAACATTTTCGGCGGCCTTGTTCGTAGCCCACCGGCAACAGTCGAAGATTTTGTCACTGAGGCGACGAACATTGAGCGTGCCCTGCAAGCTCGAGCCAGCCACTACCATCGACCACCCGGCCTCGCTGCCCTCGCGCCGTCTAGCTGCAACCTTTGCTCCATTATCCCGGGCATTCGCGAGGTCATTCGAGACGTTGTCCGGGAAGAGCTCCGGAAGCTGCTGCCTGCTGCCGACCAGCCGATTCGCTGTCGATAGCCGAAGTGGTGCGCTAAAAAGTTCAGTGGGCAATTCAACCGGAGGCTCCTACCAGCGTAGCAGCACCCGAGGAGCCCACCCTGACCTACGCCGCCGTGGTCCGACGGCCACCGCCTCCTCCTCGAGTCTATGTTGCGCCGCCCCGACGTCGGTCCCCTGCGCCGCAGCACGACCGCCGACGCGACGACTAGGTACAGTGCGCCACCCAAGAGCCCGCCCACCTCGGAAGACCGACGTGTGCCGGACGCCCGACCGACACCTTCTGTGTTTCCGCTGCGGGGAAGCAACCCACACCTTCCGCCAATGCCCATACCGACGACTCGGGCTGCGGGGGTTTCACCCGTATGACCCACGCCCCCGTTATGGTGGATGCCCTAGGGACATCGACGAGTACCTGCGACGACCTCAGACACCCGAGCCTGCGTCCCGCCGAGAGTTCCGGTAGCCATCGCCACGAAGTCCAGCTTCGCCGATACACCAACCCCGTGAAAGCCTGTCACCCCTCGCTCCTCACCGGGAAAACTAGGCGCGGCCAACCCCGGAGGTGGAGTTGCCGAAGACGACCAACGCAAAGATCCTCCACGAACGTCGGAGGGCCCCCACTCGAACGCTAACAGAGACTGAAACGAAGCCCCTGCGACAGTGTCCAACAACCTAAACGTCGTCATCGACGGCTACGATGGATCGGCATTCGTGGACACCGGAGCAGACTACTCATTCATGAGTGGGACGCTCTCCCCTTGCCTTCGAAAAGTCATGACACCGTGGGATGAACCTCAAATACGCACCGCCGGAGGTCACCTCATTACACCAGTCGGAACATGCACTGCTCGCGTCGAGACCCACGGTGTGACGTGCCCTGTGAAATGTGTCGTTCTACAAGACTGCTCGAGGGACGTTATCCTCGGAATGGACTTTCTCTGCGAGTATGGTGCTGTCATCGTCCTCGGGGCAAACCAGTTGACGCTGCGAAAGCCTGTTTTGCTGCCGGTGGAGACCAACACGACGTCAACCGCAATCCGAGTTTTCGCCGACCACGTGAACCTGCCGCCGCGGGCGAGTGTTTTTGTCACCGTCAGAACCGACGCAGCCATGAACGGTGAAGCTCTTCTGGAAGGCAGCATCCAACTGCTCCTTGAAAAGGAAATTGGCGCCGCACGAGGGGTAATGAATCTCCAGAGGAGCCGCAACACCTAACGAAGGGTACCACTGTAGGCGACATCGAGGAGCTTCAGACGTCAGCCATGGTCACCATAAATGTCTGAGGAAACCTCGTCGTCACAGCAGAAGAGCACGTCACCGCTGCAGTTCGACATTGACCCCGAACTTCACGTCCTAAGCGCCGGACACTAGTTGGTCTCCTCGCTGAATACAGTGACTGTTTTCCCACATCGTCGAAAGTTCGCCAAACCCCAATAGCGAAACATCGTATTGTTACTAACGACGACGCACTCCTTGTCCACTAGTCGCCGTATCTAGTCTCCTTAAAGGAAAGGAAGGTGATTTAAGATCAAGTCCAGGAAATGCTCGACGACGACATTATTCAACCCTCAAGAAGTCCGTGGGTGTCCCCAGTCGTCCTTGTAAAGAAGGATGGAACTCTGCGTTTCTGCGTGGATTATCGTTGACTGAACGCTGTGACTAAGAAGGACGTCTATCCGCTCCCCCGCATCGACGACACGTTGGACCGACTGTGCCATTCCTAATATTTTTCGTCGATGAACCTAAAGAGTGGTTACTGGCAGATTGAAGTCGACGAACGCGACCAGAAGAAAACTGCCTTCGTCACACCTGACGGAATGTACGAATTCAAAGTAATGCCGTTCGGACTTTGTACAGCACAAGCCACCTTCCAGCGTGTCATGGACACCTTGCTGGAAATCCTGAAATGGCAGAGTTGCCTCGTCTACCTGGGCGATGTCATTGTATTTGCACATAATTTCGACGAACGCCTGAACCGGCTTCGAGCCGTGCTTCAAACCATCAAGACCGCCGGCCTGTCACTCAAGCCAACAAAGTGTCAGTTCGCCTATGGTGAACTAAAGTTCCTTGGCCACATTGTGAACGAGAAAGGTGTACTCCCTGACCCCGAGAAGACCCGCGCCGAAGCTGTATTTACGCCAACGTCTGAGAAGAAGGCAGTGAGAAGATTTCTCGGACTCTGTGCCTACTACACGCAATTTGTTCGGGACTTCGCCAAGCTGACCGCACCGCTGACGCACCTCACGAAGGACGCCGTAAAGTTTGAATGGACAGAAGATCACCAGCGGTCATTCGATGAGTTCAAACGAAGACTTCAGACGCCCCCGATTCCTGGCCATTTCGACCAGTTCGCTGATACAGAGATCCACACAGACGCCAGTAACACCGGACTTGGCGCAGTTCTAGTTCAAAGACAGGACGGGGCAGTGCGAGTCATCGCATACGCGAGTCGGACGCTGTCCAAGGCGGAGAGGAACGATTCGATAACTGAAAAGGAGTGCCTTGCTGTCGTCTGGGCAATAACAAAATTTCACTAATATTTCTATGGAAGTCCTTTTCGCGTGGTCTCGGACCACCACTCGCTCTGCTGGCTCGCGAATCTGAATGATCCGTCCGGGCGCCTCGCCCAGGGGAGACTACGACTGCAGGAGTTCGACATGACCGTTGTGTAAAAGTCTGGCCGGAAGCACAATGACGCCGACTGCCTGTCAAGAGCCCCTGTGGAGGCCGGTCCTGCCTGTATCAAAGACGACGACGATGAGTGTTTTCTCGGCGCTTTGGACGTCAGTGACATGGCATCACTCCAACGAGAGGACCCTGAACTGCGAGCGCTCATTAAGCTCTTAGAGGGACAAGCGAGTACAGTTCCCCGTGTTTTTCTGAAAATCCTGCATACCTTCTCCAAGTGGCAAGGGGTACTGTACAAGAAGAACTTCGTCAACAACAACACAGCATAGCTGTTGGTTAATCCTGCCAAACTTCGAGACGAAATCTTTTAAGGTTGCCATGGCGACCCAACGGCTACAGCAGGACGCTCGGCAGCATTCGAGAAACGTACTACTGGCCGGGGCTACCGAAGATCATTCACTCCCACATTCGATCATGCCACAAGTGTCAGCGACGTGAAAAACCACCGACGAAGCCGTCAGGAATTCTGCATCTGAGTGCTCACCCGTCCAGGCCGTTCCAGCAGATCGGAATGGATTTACTTGGCCCTTTCCCGCCGTCAACGTCGGGAAACCGCTGGATAATCATCGCCCCAGATTATCTCACACGGTACGCCGAGACGAAAACCCTCCCTCAGGTACGGCTGTGGAAGTCGCTAAGTTTTTCATCGAATCTATTGTCCTCTGGCGCGGTGCCCCCTAGTCCTCATTACAGACCGGGGATCATCGTTCATGGCCCAGCTGACACAAGAGATCCTTCGTCTCACTGGCATCGGCCACCGTCGAACCACTGCATACCACACGCAGACTAATGATCTAACAAAACGGCTAAACAAGACTATCGCCGACATGGTCTTCTGTATGCCGACGTAGAGCACAAGACTCTGGACAAGGTGTTACCCTGCGTCACGTATCCTTACAACACGGCGGTGCAAGAGACCACAGGAGTAACCCCGTTTCAACTTGTGCATGGCAGAAAAGTAACGACCATGCTCGACGCAATCCTACCCCACGAACCAGCTGACGATGGGATCCCCGACGCCCAGCTCGCCCGGCTACGAACTCAAGATCGACAACGTGTGACGCTACCCGGTACAACCTTCGCCGGATCGCCGTTCGCTTCAAGCCCGGAGACCGTGTGTGGGTTTGGACCCCGATGCGACGACGGGTCCAAGCGAGAAACTCCTGAAGCGCTGCTTCCGACCGTACAAAGTGCTTCGTCGACTCGGGGATCTGAACTACGAGGTGATGCCCGACGGAACACGGACTTCGTCACGCCGCCCTGCACGACCGGAAGTTGTCCACGTCGTGCGCCTCAAGCCGTACTGCGCGCAATAAGACTGTGAACGCTTGATAGGATTGTGTTCTGCCAGCTTCCGTATTTTCTCATTCTTTTGTTTGTTTTGCTGTATTTCTTTTTTTTTTTGCCTTTCATGTGGCATCGAGGAAGTCCCTTTTTAAAGGGCCGAGAATGGCCACGCGCGTCGGCGAGCGACCGCGAGCGTGGCAGGGTGGTTACCGCGCTTGACTGTCGCGCAGAAAGTCTAGGTTCGATTCCAGACGGTGGAATGTTCTTTTATTTATTTTTTCAACATTGCGTTCTCGTGAGTTCGAGAACACTCTCGACTGTTCGAGTTCCGAATGTTTTAGTCGCCCAAAGTTCTAGGCCGATTGTTTTAGAAGCCAACGCGCGTACATAAGGGGCTCCGCGTGGCGATCTGCAGTCAGTCTCGCCCCAGTGTTTCACTCTGCTCTTATGCCAACTTCGACGCCCGCGACGCTCTGCTGTTATCTTCTGTTTCCTTTTTTGTATTTTTGGGCACAAGTTTGCCCCACTGAACGTTGAGTTTACTCAGCCATTCGCCGCCTCATCAGTTGTCATTCGTGACAACTGATGAGGGGCTCTGCGTGGCTAGTCGAAGGCAGTCTTGCCCCAGCCTTCGATCCTGCTGTTCCGCCGACATCGACGCCTGCGACGCTAACCTTCTTCCATTTTGTTTTGACCACAAGGTCGCCCCATTAAAAGTTTAGTTCCCAAGTTATTAAGGCGAAAGTCGTATATGTCTAGTTGTTCAGTCGACCTTCAGAAAACACTTCGGAGACACGAAAGGTACCGAAACTAAAGGTACCAACGAAACGGCGTCAAAAGTGTGCCATCAGAGAGCGCGCTCTTTTCGGAGGTTCGCTATCACAGGGACCACAGCCGACGCCACGATCCAACTGAGCCAATAAAACCGCGCCAAAACTGCGTCGTCAGACAGCGTGCTGTCTTTGAATGTTCGCGACCACGGCCGACGCCACGATCCGAGTGATCCAATGAAACCGCGCCAAAAGTGCGTCACCAGAGAGCGCGCTTTCTTCAAACTTCGCAATGACGTTTATTTCGGCGCTTGGGCTTTCGCCTTCAAGTCATCTTAGGGCAACGTTACGAAAACCACTCAGTTGAAAAACTGCCTAGAGTCTACTCTTAAAAAAGTGGCACCAATCCGTTCTCGAGAACCGAGCTAATGGCGATCGCAACGCCGCCATTTCTCCCAAAGCGGCGACTCGGGGAACTGCAAGGAGTACCGTATTCGATAATGTCCACTGTGATTTCTAGTTTGACTTTAATCGGCCATTTTGGCGCCGAACCATATACGGTAGAAAGCGTTACAGGGATGAAGACAAATTTATTGACACTGTAAACTGTAAGAAATCAATCATAACGGGAAACGGGTACACAATCAGAACATGTACTCAACAAAGATCCTGGGGCGGAGGTAACGAACAAACAAAACTTAGCAAACCAACCCCAATGGCAGCGCTTTACATCTCACAAGCACACACAAGGAGGGTTTCCTCCTTTACCTAAGAAATTCCAGTGTCAGCCAGGTGTAGCGTTCGGCTGGCGGACGTCCAACCCGCCGCCGCCCCCCCCCCCCCTCCACCCCACCCCGCGCCTATCACACCTGTGCGAGAGGCGCGAAAAGCAAGTGAATGTGACCACCGACCAGCCGGATATAGCGAAAAGACCACCGCCTAAGAAACTCTTCCCCGCCCAACCAAAAGAGCTCGGATTCTAGGTGGCGGGGCAGGGTACTCCGCAGTCGAGAGAGCACCAGCCACATTGCACGAGATCGTCGTTGCTGACCAGCAGCCGCACAACGATTCTGCCAGAGAACCAGTTGGCCGACTGCCAACAGGAGCAGGGCGAAGCCTCCGCGGAGCACCTGGCGCACGACAGAAAATTCCAAATGCCGAAAGCCCGAAAATCCTGGTGCACCAGGCGCCAAAAAGAGCGCACAAGGGGACAATAAAAGAAATCATGGGCTTTCGTCTCTACCTGTCTACAGTTAGGGTCGGGAACAATGCCCCAGCGGTGGAGTCGTAGTTTTGTTCGAAGAACACCCCAGCACCAACGTCACTCAAAATCCTCCACAGTTCGGGGAGGCGACGAGAAACCAACGAGGTCCACGGAAAGGCGTTCACCTGATCCTTTTGCTCAAGAGTGATCCGGGTCACGCAGAGCTCCTCGACGACGCGAGCTGGTTGCACTTCGCGTACTTCGAGGTCTGGTAACGCCTGCCTCAACTCCTCAAGGCAAGCCACCACCGCTTGGAAAAACGGCGGCGTTACTTCTGCGCTCGGTAAAGGTTGCCTAACCCACGAGGAACAAGCGCTCGGCGCGAGAGCCCTAGAAAATAAAGAGCCAGGGACCGTGCCGGTTGATCCCGTGTCATCTAACACTCCTAAAACAGTGCGTATGGAGACCAGGCGGAACACCGTGTGGACGTACACTCTTAGAAAAAAGGGTATGGATAGTCCTTCCTTAGGGGAGGAACGGTCTTGTAACCTATGTTCCTTTAGAAAGGGAGAAACGTTCGTCCCTGAAGCAGGGGAGCAAAGTTCCTAAGTCGCTTGCATCTCAATATGGCGGCCCGAATCGAGCAAATCGAGCCCAATACGGCTTGACGAGGACGCTACGTCTCTTGTACGGGACGAGAGCAGCAGCAAATGAAAGCGTAACACGAGCTTTCCGCAAACTGTGTTTATTTCCGAAGCCAGATTCTGCCCGCAGGTACAGAAACTTGTGTTTCGAAAGCAGTTACTCAGTCTTCTCGTCGACAGCACTGCGATGTTAAACGGAGACAACCGATACCCAGTTACTTCGCACACTTTGCGTCTTACCTTTGGTGTTCCTCGAGTCACAATTTTTTCGTCAACCGCACATCGCGGAGAAGGGCAAACTCAATCCGCGCAACCAAAAGCCGCTCTCGAAAGAACAAACTCGAAGCCGCTGTTTGTCGCGTAGCGTGAAAGAAGGCTAAATCGCTAGCCACCAGATGGCGGGGTCAAGCAGAGTAATTGCAAGTAGCTAGGCTAGATGGCGCTAGGTACCGCCCAATTCATGTTTTACAAAAAATAATTTGCTTCTCTCGGGCCACTACTGCGCTTAGGGATCCTCTACTATACACACATTACGCTTATTACAAGCATCAGGTGAACATACATTGAGCACATACACGGCACACACATATATCAATACAACGGAACACCACACTATCCCGAACACTACACCCGTACTCTGCGTTTCCGTCTTTTATACTGGTCGTTTTGAACGTACGGAACTTTTCTTTTTCCCTAAGCAATAAAAAATATACCCAGCATGTTGATTTTTCTTCAGCAATGTCATACCTCTGAGAGTATTTTGAATGGCTCAGGGGATGAATCTCTTATTAAAAAGTGAAAGCTGCTTACAACTCCCTGTAACGCCGAATTAGAGCGCAGCTCTTGAGGAGGAGGAGGGAACGGCACTGGGGGGGGGGGTGGTTAAACTAACCAGGGGGGGTCACGTGACCCTGGGGGTCACGTGACCTCCAATGCCGATGATGTCATCACTGAGGTCACTGATGACGTCATCATTGACGATGACGATGCGGGTACCGATGACGTCATTAGCGACGTCACTGATGACTTCACCAGTGATGATGACGATGACGATGCGAACGTCGGTGACGTCATCAGTGACGTCGCTGATGACGTCATCAGTGATGATGACGATGACGATGCGGATGTCGGTAACGCCATCAGTGATGATGACGATGACGATGCGGATGCCGGTGACGTCATCAGTGATGATGACGATGACGATGCGGATGCCGGTGACGTCATCAGTGATGATGACGATGACGATCTGGATGCCGGTGACGTCATCAGTGACGATGACGTCATTGGGGGTCACGCGACATCGGCGGGGGTCACGTGACCTCAGGGGAGTCACGTGACTTCGGGGGTCACGTGACTTCGGGGGTGCATTATGGGACATTTCCCATGATGCACCGGGGTCACGTGACCTCGGGGGGTCACGTGCCCCCCACGAGGTCACGTGACCCCGGTGGGGGGCTCGCGCGGTGCATTATGGGACATTTCCCATGATGCACCGCGCGGTTACGCCGACGCCGACGCCGACGCCGACGCCAACGCCGACGCCGACGCCGCTCAAGCCGGAAACGGGCCCCTAAGAGCTGCGCTCTAAAAGTAAACGCTCGATCATGCCGTAATTATTTGAAAGCTAATAAATCAAGCCGCTCCAATGCGGTTCGAAGCCATGAGTTTCTTTCGCCACACGGCACGTCGTAGCCTGTATTTCTATTGTAGTGTTTGTTTTTCTATTTGTGCTGTTCGGGCAAGGCTGCAATTGCCGTCTTGAATTAATTTCTGTAGAGCGGATATTCACTCAGCTGGAAGGGATGCTTCACGGGCTAAGAAATCGCTTTTCGATCAACTTGAATGCAGTCAAAGCCGCGACTTGCGGCAGATGTTAAGTGTACGGAGCTACGCCGTGGCGAGCCCGAAAACGTCTAGCGCTCATCCCAGCGCGCCACGGAGGGCAGTTTCTCCAGGAATCGCAGTATATTTAAACAGCAAAATAAAGGCTAGCTTTGTTTTTCGATTTTACCTCCTATTGTTTTTTAATGCCGAAATTCCATACTGAAAATATACGTACTTTCCGTCACGATTTCGTACTGTTCAGTCCTTGCCACAGAGCGCAATCGCTGTCGGGGTCGAGACAATTCCGACAGTCACATTGGTCACTGTACGATCGGAGCTTCTACTGTTTAGACCAGCGTTCCAACATGACTATCCGCACGTTGATCGATTGCACGTAATCCCTGAAGTGGTATTAAACTTTTTAATGTAAAGCGGAATGTCAACCTGCGACACCCGCCCCCTCCGATCACGGCCCGACCAGCGGCATCAATGCCCAACAGTTTACGATCTCATCTTCTTGTAACACCACTGATACGCGAACACTCGGTCATATCGGCGATAATTCCAGTCTGCTGTTCACAACCCACAACACTGCCATTAGGATGTTGCAGCTATGTTGCTGACACGCACAAACACAGAACCACGTTGAACGCCGGTTGCACTCGGCATCGGAAAACAGAACCGAACTCAGGGGGGAAGGCACCCAGGCACCCGGCAGCAAAACCTGCCTGTCTTGGACGCAGTTCCTGCGGTTTCCATAACGTCGAAAACGTCGACACAGTTCCGCGTGGTTTCGCTACTGTAGTGACTGCAGTGCTGTAGTTCCGTATCGCGCGAGTCCCGCAATCCGGAGACGGCCATCGCCCAGTGTACCTGGCGCTGCTGGCACTGCTCCGGAACTTCGCTGTTTCTAGCGGCTTCGTTTGCTCGTTTGATAAAATTAGTGATAAAAACGTCAATGCAACCGAAATGTTCTGCACGGTTAGACTAGAAGACGGAATTACAGGCGGCCTTCGCTGCCGCTGAAAATCAATCACCTCAACAGCTATTTATTAAACAACGTGTGCGACCTGCTCGAAAAACGAAACCGAAAGACGATGAGTCAGGAGGGCGAAAGCTTTCTCCCGTCTGCCTGGAGAAGGAGAAAAACGTTTCGTTCCTCCCCTTTTCTTGTGTCCGCTTGGGGGCGCGTCGGTAGAAGGGAGGAAGACGCGCCGTTGCTACTTTTTTCCTCCATTTTTTCTAACAGTGTAGGGCATGCCCCTTCCGCCCAGTGAAGTGGGAAGGCGGACCACCGACCTTGTTACAAGGTCGGTGCCCCTGCTCCAGTAACACCAGAAGAGACAAGAGGTGATGCGCCTAGTGAACCGAGGCGGGGGAAGTGCAAAGTGGGCAACATAGGAAAGTTGCCCACAAAACACAGCTCTTACTAGGTAAGCTCTGTCGCGGAGTCCCTGCAACAGCAATCTGACGTTCAATCGCGGATGCGGCAACCTCCCACGTGCGGGGTGCCACTCCACGAGAGTCAAAAAATACGCCGAGAACTCGGAACTCGTTTGCAACCAAGATGTCCGCAGGTAGGGCGAGAGTGGAGCCTCCCCATTCCAAAGTTTGGCTCTTGGTAGTGTTTAAACACACTATAGAGAAAGCGCCATACACCAAGAACAGCTGTCCATCCGCCTCAAAACTGTCAGAGTTGCGGACAAACAAACTGACGTCATCTGCGTAGGCGCTAACCTCGACTCCGGGGAGCGGAAAGCCACAAATCCGAGAGCAGGATACAAGACGTCGGAGAAGCGGATCAAAGCTAAGCACGTGGAGTAAGGGAGGATACGGGCATCCCTGTCGCACCCCCCATTTACTGGAAAAGGCGGAAGCAGACACCCGTTGACTTGCAAATGGCCAGTCACCCCACTGTATAGAGACTGAAGTAACGAAATGAAAGTCTCGGGAAAGCGAAAGGCTCTCAGGATCTGGAATGGGAAACGATGCTCAATCCAAAAGCCTTCGCTTGATCGAGGGAGACACAGGCCCCCGACCGATGGGTGAATTTCGCGTACGAAAAGAGGTCTTTTTGTGGGAGCAACAGGGACGAAAAAATGTTCCTCCCGGCACCGAACACGTTTGAACTGAGCTCACCACATGGGGCATGACCGTACGGAGGCGCGAGACGAGTAGAGACGCTGCCATTTTATAGCCTGAGTTTAACAAAGTGATAGGTCGCCAACCGGCAGGATCCGATGGAGAGCCACCCTCCTTTGGGAGTTTAAGGACGCTACCTCGTTTGAAGGATGATGGAACTTCGCCTATCTCCAGAAAGCCGTTCCCAAGCTGGACTAGGGGGTTCGCAAGGACATCCCAAAAAGTGCCGTAAAATTCGGCTGGTAAGCCGTCGGGGCCTGGGGCAGACCCAACCTTCATAGCCCGGAGGACGTCAGAGTTAATAAGAAAAACGTAGACTCTAACTAATTTCTTCAATGTGCCCGACGTTTCGAAGCCAGCTCGGCTCCTTGTTCACAGGTGACTGTACATGGGGCCAAGGGTAGCAACCTGTCGTCGTTTTCTTCTCTTCTCTCTTAGCTTTGTTTTCTTCTTCTGTTTCTGTGTGTGGCGCATTTTAGCCCGTGTATATAGCTGCTTGGAAGCGTTCCGGTGGATCGGTTCAGGTTGTGGCTTGTATTTTGTATGTGCCAAGATTCTATTAAGAGCCGCTTTCTCCAGTTTCTTTCTGTGTCGAGGATGGAGCTGCTGTCAAAGCCAATGGCGTGGCCGGTCTTCTGAGCATGTTCCGCCAGCCCGCTGCCTTGGATGTCATTCTTCTTAGCATCATACTTATGTCTACGCAGACGTTCGGGAAAGTTCTTCGTTTCCCCCACATAAGAGGCGTCGCATTCGGCACAAGGAATTTGGTAAGTCAGGCCTTGAGCTTTTTCCTTTGGTGGACGATCCTTTGGAAGAGGAAGAAAATGGCCCAGAGTTGAGACAGGTTTATGCGTAACTGCAATGCCGTACGGTCTGAAAGCGCGGGCAAGGACCTCGCTCGTGCCATGGAGGTACGGGACACACATGCGGCTGGAGGTGTTTTTGTTCTTGGATGTAGGAGGGTGACGAAGTTTTTTGTATATTTTGTTGACAAATCTCGTAGGGTAGTTGTTTTTCCGAAGGTCTCGCTTTATAATATCGACTTCCATCTTAAGTGACTTCTTTGTTGAGCAGACCATGAGGGCGCGTCGAAAGAGCGTCGACACTACAGAGGATTTGTGAGTCGTAGGGTGGTCTGACGAGAAGTTTAGGTAGCGACCGGTGTGCGTTGCTTTCCTGTATACGTGGAAGGATAAATGGTTCCCTGTTTTTTCCACTGCCACATTCAGAAATGGAAGGCACCCGCTAGAGTCTTGTTCAACCGTGAATTGAATGTCTGGATGGATGGAATTGAGATGTTTGTGAGGGCAATCGACTTCGCTGGACTTGGCAACACAGAAGCAATCATCCACGTAACGTAGACACAGAGTCGGTGTGGGAGAAAATGTGCTTAAGGCTTTTTGCTCGATGGCTTCCATTGTGAGGTTGGCGACAATGACGGACACCGAGGCACCCATGGCTGTGCCACTACTTTGCTTGTAGTAGCGACCAGCGAAAGAAAAGTAGGTATTTGTCAGGCACAGCTCTAGTAGCCGACATATCTCATTCACCGAGAGGTGTGTTCTTTCAGGTAGAGTCGTGTCGGCCTTGAGTGCCGTTCTTACAACAGACACCGCGAGTCGAATGGGAATACTCGTGAAGAGAGATACCACATCAAATGAAACAAGGCACTCGTCGTCGTTCAATTGCAGGTCCGAAGCGAGTTCGATGAAGTGGGCAGTGTTCTCGACATGTGTGTTGGTCTTCCCCATGAGCGGAAGAAACAGACGATGGAGATAGTTTGACAGCGCTCGTAATGGCGACGTTGTAAAGTCAACTATGGGACGAAGCGGAATGCCACACTTGTGTATTTTCGGTAAGCCGTAGAACGCAGGAGTCGATCCGTTTCGGCAGATAAGACTAAGGTAGAGAGCCCGAAACTCCGGATATTTGTTGAAGACGGCGTAAAGCGCTTTGTTTAAGATTCCTTGAATTTTTGATGTCGGGTCTTTCGGTAGCATCATGTATACGCTTTGGTGTTCAGAAGTGCGTGCACCCGCTCCTCATAGTCTGTACGGTCCATCACCACTGTGACATTCCCTTTGTCAGCTGGAAGAATTACGATGCTGTTGTCTTCATTTAGCTTCCTGAGGGCGAACTTTTCTTCTGTGCTATAGTTCAAATGCCTCGTTTGGTTTACCTTTGAAAGTGCGCCGATGGCTTTCAAGCGAGCTTCTTCGCGGATGCACGGGTCTAGTTTGTGTAAACCCTCCTCAACGGAAGCTGCCATAAGTGCGAGAGGAGGATGAACAGTAGTGAAGTTAAACTTCTTTCCTTTTGCCAAAACCAGTGTCTCGGTTAGGGAGAGTACCTTCGAAGAGAGGTTTTTGACGAAACCCTTGTTCAAAGTTTGGGGGGTGTTGGGCCGGCCTTGGAGAGAGACAAACTTCTCCTCGTGTTCCAGTCCTTTCCTCAAGGTGGCCGAGGAAGCAACAGACTTAGCAAAATCATTGATGGCCGGAAAAACCTCGGGCACTCGGTGTTCAAGTTGCCTCCGTAAAAAGAAAAGATCAAGGTGTTTCCTTCGAAGTGCTTCGCGGCATTCTTGTGTTCTGGCGTCTAGTAGACGACGCTCGGCTTGGTCGATGATACCATGACCCTCAGCCGAATGAACTAACCTCTTCAGGCGTAGGCTCTTCGGTATCAGGTGAAGATCCTTACAAGTCTTGTTGAATGTGAGGTGAGTCTTGAAAACGGAAACGGAGCTTGTCAAGTGTACATATCGTTTGGCAAGTTGGACTACATTAGGGCCGTAGTCAGCGCATAATGACTTAAATGTAAACATTTCGGCGGAACTCCGCCTGGTTAGGTAAGTAATAAGAAAAAGTACAACGTAGACTCTAACCAATTTCTTCCATGTGCCCGACGTTTCGAAGCCAGCTCGGCTCCTTGTTCACGGGTGACTGTATATGGACCCGTGAACAAGGAGCCGAGCTGGCTTCGAAACGTCGGGCACATTGAAGAAATTGGTTAGAGTCTACGTTGTATTTTTTCTTATTACTTACCTAACCAGGCGGAGTTCCGCCGAAATGTTTACATTTAAGACGTCAGAGTTCCTCACGGGTTGTAGGACGGAACAAAGAGCAACCCAGATTATCAGGGCCGGCCGGGAGATCTCCGCAGAAAAGGCGAACCCGTTCGGCGAAATTGAAGGTGTTCATGGCGGGGTCCAAGCAAAAGAGGGACGAAAAAAAATTTCGGAACACCGCGCCGATTTCACGAGGGTCCTCCGAAAGGCTACCATCCGCGAGATATGCACTCGCAACGTGCGAAAGGCCGTCCCCACCGGCACCTGTGGCACGGAGCCACTGGAGCACCTCCGGGTCGTCCACCGGCTTGTCACGCGGCCGCTGTGCCACAGCAGTTCGAGAGGACGTGCCCAACAGACCTTGATGGCAATCGCGAAGAACCGCTAGTACTCAAACATTGATTAGCACACCGCCACGCTGCACAATGCGAATGCGACGGACAATCCCATTGAGGGCCTCCGTCGCCCCGGCGCCGAAGCGACTTCCTAGCCGCCGTCGCGAAAAACCGGCAGTAGTGAAAACCCCGCAGTAGCGAGATGTCTAGACGCCATGTGTCACCGCGTGGGTACGAAAAACACGACACATCAAAACCCGCTGAAACCGGGTGGTGATTAGAAACATATAGCTCGTAGCTCATGGAAAGGAAAGCACTTCGCAGCTGAGGAGACGCGATGCAACCTGTTTCTTGACATAGACGCGGTCCAGTGGGCTCGACGACGTGCCCCGCGACCACGTGGAATCGTACGCAGCGCTGTGTAGTTCAACCCAGGCATCGCGCAGGTCGTGAAGCCCAAGCAGTCGAACCAGCCCCTGGGCGTCAGAGCTATTCTGCCCGCGACCAGACCCGGGAACGTCTTGAGAAGAGTCTGTCACACAGTTGAAGTTCCCGCAGAGGAAGAAAAAAACGTCCGCTGGCACATACTGCACAAGGCCTCTAAAGGAATCCCCAGCCGGCGTGTGGCCGTTGCGAACTGGATCGTAGACACTTATCGCCCGAAACTTGGCATGAAAATCAAAAAAAGATTTACACAAGGATGCGACCGTCCGGGTCGCACAGTGAAAAAGCACCTCGCAGAAACGAAGTGCGGATAATCAAAACGCCAACACCATGCTCGCAACTTAGTGCGAGAGAAAAATAACCAGGAATCGAAAAACGGACCTTGAATTCCGCAACTTCCCGGGCAGAATTTTTTCTTTCTTTTTTTTTTGCAAAAAGAGCAGATTGCAGTGATTAGACTGGGCAAAGTGAATCCCCTCGCACTGTTTGTTCAGATTCCAAAAACCGTGAACATTTAACACCAAAATGTGTGGGCCCATGAAAATAAAGGAAAAGCAAAACATGGCAAACAGTCGATTAGAATTACAGTGATTTCGCATAGTCAAAATTGTCCGCGCCGAGACGCTCATTTTTAGCCAAAGAGGTGGGAGTCGCGTCCGAGCCGCCGCTAGCAGGCGAGCGGTCGTCAGGCATATCAGCGTCGGGAGACGCGGACTCTGCGGACGACACACGTGGCTTCGTTGTCGTCGAAGCTTCTGGCGTAGAGGGCGGATTTCCCGGGCCTGGAGTCACGTCGCCTTCCTCAGCCATGAAAAGGAGGTCGAAATCGTCGCTCAGATCGTCGACATCAGTGCTGGGAGATTCGAGGGTGGAGGTCGCGTTCGACGACGCGTTCGAAGTTTGGCTCTCGGGTGTAGCGGCCTCGTTGGATGGAACGTGCGAAGCTTGGCTGTCAGAACCTCCGGCGTTCTACGAAGCGTCGGAGTCCGAGACAAGAGGGGAGGTAGTTGGGTCCGCTGGCGGATGGAAGGGTCCGAGTCATCACCGGAACTTTCGGGGGCTGAGAGGGCGACGGGGGCGACAACTCGCTGCGGGTGGGTGGGTGGGCTTCCCTGGGCTGCTGGGCGGCAGCGGAGTAGAACTTACGCTGGACGCCGTCCGTGGTCACGTGGCTGTGGCCGCACCGCTGGCAAGGGGCCGTGCAACCTGCCGTCGCATGCACAAACACGCCTCATTGGTCGCAACGTGCAAACTTAGAAAAAAGGGTATTGATAGTCCTTTCTAAGGGGAGGAACGGTCTTGTAACCTATGTTCCTTCAGAAAGGGAGAAACCGTCGTTCCTGAAGAAGGGGAGCAAATAGTTCCTCCGTCGCCTGTATCTCATTATGGCGGCCCTGAATTGAACGAATCGAGCTCATTAAGGCTTAACGAGGACGGTACGTCTCTCGTACGGGACGAGAGGAGCAGCGAATAAAAACGCAACACAAGCTTTCCGCGAACTGTGCTTATTTCCGAAGCCAGATTCCCCACGCAGGTACAGAAACTTCCTTTCGAAAGCAGTTACTCAGTCTTCTCGTCCTCAGCACTGCGATGTTAAACGGAGACAACCGCTACCCAGTTGCTTCGTGCACTTCACGTCTTACTGTTACAAGTGTAAACCGAACTCGCTTCCCACCGGCCAACATTCGTCGGCGGCAAGAAGCAGAAGCATGACACACGTAGTACGGTTCCAACACAACACTAACTGAGGGAGCCGTGTGGCCCCCTGTTTAATATAGAGCGCCGCACTTCCAGACATCGTCATACTAGGCCACCAGGGGACCTTGTGGCGCTACATGCTGGCCAGGAATATAACAGTCCTCCCCTCTAAGATACAAAGACAAGCAACAACTAAGGGGAGTATCGCTGCACGGCCCTCCTAGTCCGTGTGCTACGGCGCAGCTGGGGTGGACTGATGCTTGTAGGATGAGGAGTTACCCCAGTGCTTGCGACATTCTCGCTTACACCCACGCTTGTTTCGCCTGGCTCGAACAGAGCGCCGGGAGTACCAGCAGATTGACTCTTATTTAATACTTGCGGTTCCAACCAAACTGCAGCACCAAAGGGTTGGCACGTCTCTGCCTCGGCCGTAGCTGCTGTAGGGGCGTCGGTCGGTCTGGAACGCAGGTGATCACCGTACCGATGCCACACTGTGCCACCTTCAAGGCAGACTTGCAGACGTGCGCTGAAGATTGACTTGTGGCGCCGACGACTCGAGCAGGCACCCAGGGCATACCCTGGCGGAAGTTCCTGGCGAACAAGTTACCCTTAGGGTTGAGTGGCGGTCCCTGTCGGCAGCCTTTATCAGTCTACAGTTTCCGTTTTAGCTGCTTGAGCAGCACAGATGATTGGAGGCTAGGACGCAGGACATCCAACGGCGTCTTGAACATCCTTCCCGTCAACAACTCGCACGGTGCTCTGCCCGTAACCTCGTGCGGAATAGTCCTGTAATGAAACAGGAATCTGGAAATCCGAGTCTGAAAATCCCCTGAGCCACTTATCTTGAGTTTTTTCTTAACGGTTTGTACAACACGCTCCACTGCCCCATTCGACGCTGAATGATATGGCGGCACGAGCATGCGGCGCATCCCGTTGCTTGTTAGAAAGTCCAAGTACTGCTCACTTGCAAATGCAAGCCCATTGTCTGACACAATCAGATCTGGTAGACCGTGCTGAGCGAAGGCCATCCGCAGGGCTGTTATGGTATCCTCTGCAGAAGTTGTCGAGACAGGAAACACTTCGCCCATTTTGAAAAAGCATCCGGAAGGACCGAAAAAGTATGCCCCATAAATGGCCCTCCAAAATCCCTGTGGAGCCTGGACCAAGACTTCTGGGGGAACGGCCACGGCGTCTATTGAACTGGTTGTGGAGCCCGCTGATGAGCTTGGCAAATCGAGCAGCTCTTCACATGGTCGGTTATGTCGTTCTCGATACCCGGCCACCAGACGTGACTTCTGGCGATCATATTGCTCTTCTCGGTGCCTGGGTGGCTGGAATGAAGCAGATCCAGGACTCGAGCCTGCAGCGCTTTTCGGATCACCACGCGTGCTCCCCAGAGTAAACAACCCTCATGCAGGCTAAGCTCTGAACTCCTTGCACAAAAAGGGCTTGTTTCTGATGCTAGTGCAAGGTTCTCTTCTCTGAGGACAGCGAGAACATGTCTCAGAACAGAGTCATTCTTTGTGGCTTGAGCCACAATGGTGGGTGAAAGAAGATACGGATATGCGTGCTGTAGCATGAAGACGTCAGCCGGCACGTTCTCTTCAACGTTGCTCCCAGTTAATGGAAGTCTACTGAGTGCGACAACGTGACCTAAATTCCTTCCTGGTTTGTAGGTCAGCTGGTACCTGTACGCTGAAAGCTTGAGAGCCCACCTGACAAGCCGAGGTGACGCGTGGACAGTAACTGGCTTGCCAGCACTCAGCAATCCCAGCAGCGGCTTGTGGTCTGTCAAAGCTTGAAAAGCGGTCCCCCACAAGTACTGGTGGAACCGTTCCACCCCGTAGACCAAGCCTAATGCCTCTTTGTCAAGTTGACTGTAGTTTTGTTCTGCTCGGGACAAACTCCTTGAAGCAAAAGCAAAGGGTCGCTCTTGGCCAACGGCTTCACGGTGCGCCAAAACTGCACCGATCCCGTATGGAGATGCATCACAAGTCAGACACACCGGCTTTTTTGGATTGAAATGAGCTAGAACCGGAGCGGACGTCATCAAGTGCTTGCTTGTGGTAAAAGCCTATTCTTTGTTTTTTCCCCACTCCCACTTCTTCGCCTCCGTAAGAAGCAAGTGCAGTGGCCGCAGGCGTTCAGACAAGTTAGGAAGGGAACGTCTGTAGAAATTAATCAATCCTAGGAAGCTCTGAAGCTGCTTGACGTCGCGAGGAGCAGGAACATGAAGAATGGCCGCTACTTTGCCCAGGCCTGGAGACAATCCTTCCTGGTTGATAATGTGCCCAATGTATTCAACCTGCGACACAAGAAATGACACTTCTCGAATTTCAACTTCAGTCCGACATCACACAGGCCCGTAAGAACGGAACGAAGGTTGTGCAGATGATTCGAGTCAGTTTTGCCAGTGACCAGGATGTCATCAAAATACACAGAAACGCGTGGCAGCCCTCTGAACGAGTTTTCCATTTCCCGTTGGGAGATAGCTGGAGCGGACGACACTCCGGAAGGGAGGTCGAGTGTACTGGAACAAACAACCCCATATGTGTGGAAATGGTGACATACTTCCTCGGGTCCTGCTCAAGAATCACTTGCTGGTAAGCATCCCTCAGATCCAACTTGGTGAACTTTTTACCCAGGACAGCATGACCCACAGGTCTTCGATTCTGGGAATCGGGTACTTTTCTAGGGTGGCCACCAGATTCACGGTTACCTTGAAATCGCCACAAATCCTCACACGTCCGTCCTTCTTGGCAACAGGAACAATGGGTGCAGCCCAGGCTGATGTCTTGACTGGTAAAATTATGCCCTCCCTTTCTAGACGTTGAAGCTCCTGTACAACTCCATCTTTGAGTGCGAAAGGTAGTGGACGCGGCCTAAAAACTTCGGTGGAGCTTTTTCCGTAACATGAATACTGGCTTTGAGCACCTTGAAAGTACCCAGCCGTTCCTCGAACACAGCAGAAAACTCTTGAACAAGAGTTCTGACGTCAGATAGAGAATGAACAGTTATCTCCACATCAGAGAAGTTGAGGCCCAGCTCCCGAATCCAGTTGCGTCCAAGTAGTGTAGGCGACTCATCTCCGGTGACGAACAATGGCGACACGGCCTTTTTGTTGTGGAACTGCACGCTGACGTCCACCCTGCCTTGAACCTGGGTCAGTTCACCGGAATAGCTTCGCAGCAGCACGCCGGATGGCATGACTCGTATCGCAGGCACTAGCGCCTGCAGACGCGTATTGGCGATGACAGAGACACTTGCGCCCGTGTCCACCTCCATGCAGAGTGGTTTGCCACACATGTAGACGGTGACGGTGAACGGCTTTGACGGCGCGACGCTGTCAACTTGCCACATGTCGAAAACCTCGTACAATGCGCTGTCGTCCTCAGCGTTGTCATGGATGACATTCACTGGATGCGTCTCCGTTGCTGGGGATGGGCACGCTTGCCCCAGAAAGCGTCGCCTGGTAGAACATTTCCTGGATGACTGGGCGTCCCTCTGCTCATGTTCTAAAAAAATTGTTTTTGTCTGCGGCCATCATTGCACTTCGGGATCTTCGGGAACCACTCCTATACACACGTGTAGGCAGATTACGCATACACTCTAAGAAAAAATGGAGGAAAAAAGTAGCAACGGCGCGTCTTCCTCCCTTCTACTGACGCGCCCCCAAGCGGACACGAGAAAAGGGGAGGAACGAAACGTTTTTCTCCTTCTCCAGGCAGACGGGAGAAAGCTTTCGCCCTCCCGACTCATCTTCTTTCGGTTTCGTTTTTCGAGCAGGCCGCGCACGTTGTTTAATAAAGAGCTGTTGAGCTGATCGAGCTTCAGCGGCAGCGAAGGCTGCCTGTAATTCCGTCTTCTAGTCTAAACGTGCAGAACATTTCGGTTGCATTGACGTTTTTATCACTAATTTTATCAAACGAGCAAACGAAGCCGCTAGAAACAGCGAAGTTCCGGAGCAGTGCCAGCAGCGCCACGTACACTGGGGGATGGTCGTCTCCGCATTGCGGGACTCGCGCGGCACGGAACTACGGTAGCGAAACCACGCGGAACTGTGTCGACGTTTTCGACGTTACGGAAACCGCAGGAACTGCGTCCCAGACAGGCAGATTTTGCTGCCGGCTGCCAGGGTGCCTTCCGTCCCGAGTTCGGTTCTGCTTTCCGATGCCGAGTGCAACCGCCGTTCAACGTGGTTCTCTATTTGTGCCTGCAACATCGTGATGGCAGTGTCGTGGGTTGTAAACAGAAGACTGGAATTATCGCCGATGTGACCGTGTGTTCGCGTATCAGTAGTGTAACAACAAGATGAGATCGTAAACTGTCGGGCATTGATGCCGCTGGTCGGGCCGTGATCGGAGGGGGCGGGGTGTCGCAGGTTGACATTCCGCTTTACATTAAAAAGTTTAATACCACTTGAGGGATTACGTGCAATCGATCAACGTGCGGATAGTCATGTTGGAACGCTGGTCTGAACGGTAAGCTCCTATCGTACAGTGGCCAATGTGACTGTCGGTTGTCGCGTCCCCGACAGCGATTGCGCTCTAGGGAAAGGACAACAGTACGAAATCGTGACGGAATTACGTATATTTACTGTGTTTAATTTTAGCATTAAAAAAACAATAGTAGGTAAAATCGAAAAAAAAGCTACCCTTTATTTTGCTGATTAAATATACTACGGTTCCTGGAGAAACTGCCCTCCAAGTGGCGCGCTGGGATGGGCGCTAGAAGTTTTCGAGCTCGCCAAGGCGTAGCTCCGTACCTACCGCTAGTCGCAGCTTTGACTGCATTCAAGTTGACCGAAAAGAGATTTCTCAGCCCGTGAAGCATCACTTCCAGCTGAGTGAATATCCGCTCTACAGAGATTAATTTAAGACGGCAAATGCAGCTTTGCGCGAACAGCACAAATAGAAAAACCAACAGAAATACAAACTACGACGTGCCGTGTGGGGAAACAAACTCATGGCTTCGAACCGCATTGGAGCGGTTGATTTATTGGCTTTCAAATAATTACGGCATGATCGAGCGTTTACTTTTTAATAAGAGATTCATCCCCTGAGCCATTTAAAATACTCTCAGGGGTATGGCATTGCTGGAAAAAAATCAACATGCTGGGAATATATTTTATTGCTTAGGGAGTCACCGAAAAGTTCCGTACGTTCAAAATGACCAGTATAAAAGACGGAAACGCAGAGAACGGGTGTAGTGTTAGGGTTAGTGTTGTGCTCCGTTGTATTGATATTTGTGTGTGCCGTGTATGTGCTCAAAGTATGTTCAGCTGATGCTTGTAATGAGCGTAATGTGTGTATAGTAGAGTATCCCCAAGCGCCGGAGAGCGGCTCTGAAGCGCAGTAGTGGCCTGGTAAGAGCAAATTATTTTTTGTAGAACATAAATGGGGCGGTACCTAGCGCCACCTAGCCTAGCTACTTGCAATTACTCTGATTGACCCCGCGACCCCGCCATCTGGTGGCTAGCGATTCAACCTTTCACGCTACGCGATAAACAGCGGCTTCGAGTTTGTTCTTTCGAGAGCGGCTTTTGGTTCGCGGATTGAGTTTGCCCATCTCCGTGATGTGCGGTTGACGAAGGAATTGTGACTCGAGGAACACCTAAGGTAAGACGCAAAGTGCGCGAAGTAACTGGGTATCGGTTGTCTCCGTTTAACATCGCAGTGCTGTCGACGAGAAGACCGAGTAACTGCTTTCGAAACGCCTGTGGCGGGAATCTGGCTTCGGAAATAAACACAGTTCGCGGAAAGCTCGTGTTATGCTTTTATTTGCTGCTCCTCTCGTCCCGTACAAGAGACGTAGCGTCCTCGTCAAGCCTTATTGGGCTCGATTTGCTCGATTCGGGGCCGCCATATTGAGATGCAAGCGACGGAGGAACTTTGCTCCCCTGCTTCAGGGACGAAAGTTTCTCCCTTTCTAAGGGAACATAGGTTACAAGACCGTTCCTCCCCTAAGGGAGGACTATCCATACCCTTTTTTCTAAGAGTGTACTACAAGCATCCGTTGAACGTACATTGAGCGCATACACATACATGGGACATACAAACATCAATACAACGGAACACTAACCCGAACACTCCACTCAAGCTCTACGTTTCCGTCTTTTATACTGGTCGTTTTGAACGTACGGTATTTCTCAGTGGCTTCCTAAGCAATAAAACATATTCCCAGCATATTGTTTTTTTCTGAGAGTATTTTTTATTGCTCAGGGGACGAATCTATTATTAAAAAGCGAACGCTCGATCCTACCGTAATTATTTTAAATCCAATTGATCAAGCCGCTCCAATGTGGTTCGAAGTCATGAGTTTGTTCCCCCAAACGGCACGTCGTAGCCTGTTTATATATTGTAGTGTTTGTTTTTCTATTTGTGCTGTTCGCGCACGGCTGCAATTGCAGTCTTGAATTAGTCTCTGTAGAGTGGATACTCACTCAGCTGGAAGTGATGCTTCACGGGCAGAGAAATCGCTTTTCGACCAACTTGAATGCAGTCAAAGCCGCGACTCGAAAACGTCTAGCGCTCATCCCAGCGCGCCACTTAAAGGCCAGTTTCTCCAGGAACCGTCGAATATTTAAACAGCAAAATAAAAGGTACTTTTTCTTTCGATTTGACCTACTACTCTTTTTTAATGCTAAAATTCCACACTGCAAATATACGTACTTTCCGTCGTAATTTCGTAGTGTTCAGTCATTTCCCCAGTGCGCAATCGCTCTCGGGGAGGAGACAACCGACGGTCACATTGGCCACTGTGCAATAGGAGCTTACTGTTCAACCAGCGCTCCAGCATGACTATCCGCACGTCGATCGATTGCACCGAATTCCTCACGTGGTCTTAAACTCTTTAATGTAAAGTGGAATGTCATCCTGCGACACCCCGCCCCCGCCGATCACGGCCCGACCAGCGGCATCAATGCCCGACACTTTACGTCATCTCATCTTGTTGTTAAGGTACTGATACGTGAACACACGGTCACATGGGCGATAATTCCAGTCTTATGTTCACAACGCACAACACTGCGATCACGTTGTTGCTGCTATGTTGCTGACACGCAGAAATACAGAGCCACGTTGATTGCCAGTTGGCACTCGGCATCGGAGAACAGAACCCAACAGAGCACGGAAGGCACCCAGGCAGCCGGCAGCAAAATCTGCCTGTCTTGGACGTAGTTCCTGCGATTTCGATCACGTCGAAAACGTCGATAAAGTTCCGCGTGGTTCCGCTACTGTAGTTCCGCCTGGGTCGTGGGTCGTGGGTCGCGCTTTGCGCAATCCGGAGACGGCCATCTTACCCAGTGTACGTCGCTCTGCCGGCACTGCTTCGGAACTTCGCTGTTTCTAGCGGCTTCGTTTGCTCGTTTGATAAAATAAGTGATAAAAGGTCAATGCAACCGAAACTTTTTGCACGTTTAGACTAGAAGACGGAATTACAGGCGGCCTTCGCTGCCACTGAAGCTCAATCTACTCAACAACATTTATTAAACGACGTGCGCGATGTGCTCGTAAAACGAAACCGAAAGAAGATGAGTCGGGAGGGCGAAAGCTTTCTCCCGTCTGCCAGGAGAAGGGGAAAACAGACTCGTTCCTCCCTTCCTCCCGTGTCCACTTGGGCGTGTGTCAGTAGAAGGGAGGAAGACACGCCGTTGCTACCTTTTTCCTCAATTGTTTCTTGGAGTCTGGAGACTTGCACGCATGTCCGATGTGACCCTCCAGCCCGCACCGGCTGCACACGCGTCGCAGACCGCGGTAGTCGATCATCACCGGTGTCCCTGGATGTGGACGAAGTTGGGGACCGGCTTCGACATCTCCATCTTGACCACCCGGGTGCCGCTTTTGATGTCCGGGCGGTCTCAAAACGGGGCGTGGTTGATCGCCTTCACCTTGCCGTACTGTGCGAGGACTTGCACCAGTACCTCCTCCGTCACGTACGGGGGAAGGCGGTACACAGAGACAAACACAACGTGGGCTCCCACTGGCTTCAGGGGGACTTCCACGTCACCCAGCGACAAGAACCCTTGCGCTACAAGTCATTGAGCGGTGGCCATGATGCTTACCGCCGCCACGAACCTTGCTCCACCGTGGTGTTGCAGGTACGACACGCCATCGACGCCGGCGACGGCATGAATGCTGTCCACGATGGCATCCACCGGAGTGTCCGCCTAAACGATGAATGAGAAGCACTGTGCTCTCGTAGGCGTCGACTTGGCGGAGGCTTCGAACCTCGGGGACCACAAATAAATCGAGGTCCCTGGGCGCGCGTGAAACAGGAGACGCTTCACACGAACGAGCGTCCGCAACTGTTGCCATGGCAACCCGCTTTCTCCCAAGTGGACGCACCGCGAATTACTACAAAAGTTAGGACGCGCCCAGGTTGGGACGCGCTACCTGAAACCACCGGTGAGACGTTGTTGTATAAAAACAATATCAATTGTGCCTCAAATCCTTCTAAAATAAATATATTAGAAAACATCACGCACCTGCCATTTTGCACATATCTAGAATAAGTGTTCCTACAAAAAGAGTTTTTTTCCCTTTGTTTTTTCGCAAAAACATGCTTTCTGAAAGCTCAAGGTGATCACAGTAAAGAAGAAAAATTAAGAGTGGCGCTGTTGTCGTATTAAGCTTGGTCTCGGTGGACTCTAGCCGCCGAGGTTTCAAGGGTGAGTTTCCCAACTGAGGGTTTTAGTAACGTTGTCTTATGGGTGACATAAAAGACCCTGTTTTTTGTTGTTGTTGTTTTTTTGTCTTTTTTTTTGCCCATTTGACATTCGTCAATCGTGACAATATATACCTCTATATTCCGTACGTATAACTAAGATGAGCATGATTAAAATAACGCAAATTTGACAGGGACAAAAAAGAAGGCACACGTAGAACAGGACTGGCACTTACTTCCAACCAAGTTCATTTGATCATCAACCAAGCAATGTATACCATCGCCAGCGAGCATAAAAACCCAAAAACACACACAAAAAATATACTTCAAGATTATATGCCTACAACGCGCCGTTCTTTAGATAAAACCATCAAGAAAAACTATTTCTTTGTCAATGAGACCTACCGAGTTCCAGAATTCGGCTGGCATCAACTATGAGAACTTTTTAACCCTCCTGGAATTCTATGTTAAGTCGACAGCTGCCAGCCTTAATGACCAGTTCTTTATACAAAAAAAAAATGGTATATGTATTGGGTCTTCTGTCGCCCCAGTGTTGTGCGATATTTATCTGGGCGAAATGGATAAACGTATATCTGGGTCTCTTGAAGATGTACATGTGCTTAAGGTTTATCGATACGTTGACGATTTTTTAATTGTTTTAGGTGATTTGACTGGGACAAATGAAGTTGATGTTGCTTCGAAATGTATCGACATTTTTAACAGTCACTCGGGAGGTTTAAATTTCACTTGCGAATTAACAAACCAGAAATGCATTCAGTTTTTAGATTTACAGCTTGATTTCTCTAGACAACACTTGTGCTGGATGTACAACCCGCGATCCAAAAAAAGTCTTTTGTCATTTGAAAGTGCCCACTCAAAACTTATAAAAAGAGGAATAGCTACTAATTGCTTACTGGCTGCCTTCACAAAAAGTTGCGAACACAAAATGTCAACCGCCTTCGATCAGCAGTTTAGGACGTTAAAATCTGCAGGGTACCCTAACATGTTACTGTCAAACGTTTGCGAGAGCCTATTACAGAAACTTAAAGGATCACAGAATAAAAAACGTACTTTGGAACAGATCAACAAAAAAAGAGTGCAAGTTGTGCCTTATATGCACAGGGTATCGCATAATTTGAAAAAGATAGCAGGTAGATATGGTATTAATCTTTTTTCGGCTCCCTGCAAGCTTGGCAAGATATGTCCTATGCTTACAAAAAAAAAGTGATCAATGCGCAAAAAAACATGCCGTCATGTGCACTAACTGCACAAGTGGGGTTGTTTATGAAATTCCCTTTAGCTGTGGCCGCGTTTACATTGGACAAACGGGTCGTTGTTTCAATGAGAGAGCGCGCGAACACAATCTATCTGTACGAAGCAATTCGGGTGGTCATCTTGTTGAGCACGCTAAACGATGTGGGTGTAAACCACTATTGAATATGACGAAGTTCCTAAAGAAAGCAAAGGACAAAACAGAGAGGGAAATTATAGAGGCGTTTTTTTTATCAAAAAAGCGGGAGACAAGTGCGTCAGCATGCCTTCGGTAGGTCTCATTGACAAAGAAATTGTTTTTCTTGATGGTTTTATCTAAAGAACGGCGCGTTGTTGGCATATAATCTTAAAGTAATTTTTTTGTGTGTGTGTGTGTTTGGGTTTTTATGCTCGCTGGCGATGGTATATAT
Organism: Ixodes scapularis; assembly: GCF_016920785.2. Taxonomy (NCBI): domain Eukaryota; kingdom Metazoa; phylum Arthropoda; class Arachnida; order Ixodida; family Ixodidae; genus Ixodes; species Ixodes scapularis. Next base: position 103,821,309 of record NW_024609880.1, on the reverse strand, counting down.
TGCTTGGTTGATGATCAAATAAACTTAGTTGGAAGTAAGCGCCAGTCCTGTTCTACGTGTGCCTTCTTTTTTGTCCCTGTCAAATTTGCGCTATTTTAATCATGTCTAGTAAGAACCAACTAGCTCAAACAAAAGTCGTTTTATAAGATGAGCACATAGCCAAATCGTTTCAATCGAAACAAACGAATATTCCAATCGAAACAAATGACGTCACATAGAATATTACGGGACGTCATTTTCTCTGCTCAGATTATCGAGGAAAATCAATTTTTTATAGACACGTTGACGTAAATTGTAAGGCTAAATGTGGCGTGGAAACTGAATTGGCATATGGGGGAAGTAACGTCAATGTCCCACAATATTCTGCGGGAAAGCTAATGCGGTGCATCGGTCAGATGATGGGAATTTCCTCATTCAATACACCTGGAAAGCTTAATCAGGGAAGAATTCGCGTGACGTCAATTTCCCCGCTAAATTTACCGATGGAAATGCAGGGACGGCAGAACGGATGAAGGGGAAAATGTTCTATACTTAGACGTTTCCGTTACAAAATGTTCCATGCATTAAAAAGTTCGCGGGTGATAGGACCGCTTTTTATATAAAAATCTCTAACATCGAAAAGAAATGCACAACAATCGTACTCTAAGGAAGACGAAACGCTCGAATGACCAACGGCATCAACTTCTTCGGCTCGTCATATAAACTCCACCCGTTCTCAAACGCCTACATACGTATCGTTCCGCAATTCTCCCTCGAATACCCATTAGCCTCTTAAAAAAAAAAAAAGAACAGAGTGTAACCTCATCCCAATTGTTATGCGCTGTCAGTGACGAAAAACATAAACGCCCTCTTGCTATTGTGAATCTATGACAATTACAGCGCGATTCCGCTCGGCCTCCTCGCTTACTACGTGAGTTCAGTGTATGGTGCTTCAATCCACTTCACGGAGAAATTGCATGGCGGTGCAGAACTTGTCAAAGCGGATATCAGCTTTTCAGTTGGGAAAACGTACGTGATTTTTCTGTTCGCAACATAATTGCTTCACAAGTATTTTTACAAATTCCCACGCAGCGCATACTCTAGTAAGCCGAGGAAGAGGCTATCGATATCTAGTTGTTTAAGTTCTACGCGTGTTGCGTCATTTTTTAATCTTCTAGAGCGTAATTTTGACATAAAAAGCATACTCTCCTTCAAGTTTTTCTCGTTTTGCACGGTGTTCACAAACATTTCGTTTGCATACTTCCATGAACGCGCTCCCCTAAATACCTTCATTTTCTATTAGATGAAGGGGGGGTCTCGGGGCTATCACTAAGTAATTGTTCTAACTTCTATGCACGCAAAAAGACAATCGCAGTGAAGATCTGATATTGTCACCAATGACAAGTGATGAGGCGACGAAAGCTGAAGTAAACTTGTGCCCAAATTAATAAAAGAAAAAGAAAACAAAAAAGCAGGAGAGCGTCGAGGGCGTCGATGTCGGCGAAACCGCAGGATCGAGCGCTGGGGCGAGATTGACCTTGGCTCACCACGAGAAACCCCTTATGTACACCCGTGGGCTCCTGGAATAATCGACGTACAAAGTTCGACGCGTAGAACATTCGGACCTCGAACAAGCAACAGTATTCGCGAATTTTCCAGGACACCGAATTGCAGGAATAAGCAAAATACACGTCGCTCCCAGGAATCGAACCCTGGCTTTTCGCGTGGTAGGCAGGCACGATAACCGTTAGGCCACGCTCGCGCTGCCTACTTGGCCAGCTGCGGGCGCGGCAGTATGGTCTGGGGTTGAATTAATATAAATCCCATATCACAGAAATAAAAAGCAATTGCTAAAATGCAAATCCGAATAGTTAAGTACGAGGCTAAATGATGGTGAAAAAAAAACCTCTTGCTGGATCAGCCAGCAACATTGAGGTGCTATAGTTTTAGTCAGTTCTGTTCTAAAATAAGAAATGGGCAATTTCTCCCGGGACTTCTTTCTTCATAGTTAAAGGGACACTGACAGCGTATTTATGTTCGCCGTTGTCTTTATTTGTACATGGCATATGAGAGCCACACTACCCAGAACACAGTTTGCGGATCGAAATTCGTTTTCTTTCCGCCCGAGAACCACCGATCGAAAACTGGCCGGTTTGAGTCGCGCTCACTCTCTTCTCCGTGGTCACGTGACGTTTTCTGTGGTTTAGACACAACCACCAACGATAATCAAAGTCGTGGGTCATTGAAGGCCTAAACTCAATATTAATAATACTAAAGAAATATGATACCCATTTTTGCAGCTTCTAAAAATCCGAAAATACGTTGATTAAAAACTATTTGCACAGTTGCATGATTTTTGCCAACTTTCTCCTCCTCTATATTTCATCTTCCTTCCCCAGTTCATTTTCAGTTAATGTTTCGAGCAGTTTCGTTTTTTAACTTTATTAAAAATATATGTGACGCTGTAGCAAATCATTGATTGGGTAGTCATCTGACACCATAATAAATCGCCTGTCAAAAAATAATCAATAAATTTCGGGGCGTGTCGGTGTCCCTTTAAAAACCGACAAGAACGGCAGCAACTGTTGTTGGCCAATGGTGTTGGCTGGCTTGTACGTCTTTGTATAACCATATCAACCCTCTAATAAACCTCATATTTGAAACTTAACAAATGCCAATTTCAAATATTCGAATATTACCTTAATTACTTCGCTTTATTGTTGTATCTTCAACTTATTAAATGAACGCGAATTATTACTTATCTTCATTCAGTGTTCTGTAGCACTTACCCTATTTTTCTCTTTGTTTTAGTTCACGAGCACAATTTTGCAGCTGTGTCGTTAGCAAACATTTTAACAGATTGATAGCATAGTTCGGCGGTATCCTTCGCATCACCTTCAAATTTTGTGCTGTATGAGAACTTCGTGGTGTAGATGATGGTGTCCTTGCTAAGCCCCTTGAGAACCTGTAAAAAACAGAAAAATTCCATAATTCTGAAAGTCCCCTGACTATATGACATTAGCAAGGATGCCCCCTATGGAACAATTTCAGACCCAGAAATGTGGGTTGTCTTTACAGATCGGGGGGCAGCTTCAGTACTGTACAATTAAAAGTTGATAATACCATACAAATTAGAGCGTTTGTTAAGATAAGGTTATAGAAGAAGAGTCGACTTTATTTAGTGGTCATAGAAAACAAAATACATGTTTATTGAAGCAGAAAATATGTTACGTCTAGCTACTTGTAACAAGTCAGAGGTGAGACAAAAACTACGGAACAAAAGATTATTACAAGGATGGGCTAACAGCCTGCACCAGCCTATATGATCAAACGAAGGACACGTGTCGTAGATGCTTAACTTTCAAAAAGTAGCACTAAGATAGAGAGAGTAGAGTTTTCGGTTTGTGTCCTTCAAGCCAGAAATAGAACGTGACTCACAAGAAAAGTATATCCGACCTCGGCACTGGTGATGGAGTTCACGATCTTCAGCCTGTCACATAATTCATTTAGTTCCTAATTGTTCTGTGGAACTCACCCAAGAGAAGGGCTTTACTGCTGCTTTATATGAAGAATGCATCTAATCCGTCTGGCGCGGCTGCGAATATGCAGCTGTCACGCGTGTTCCATGAACTGAGTACGAGTGAGTCCCAAGGCGACGGGAGAGAGAAGAGGAAGCGTTCGAAGCGCTCAGAACGCGGGACCATATCAAAGACAGCATGGCGCGGAAATGGAAGGCCGTCGTCCGACGGGCCTGAGCTTTTTCTCACTTCTTCCTATCCAGGTTTTCGGCACTTTCAAGTCGCATACTTCCTCTGAGGCCTGGTGTCTGTGTTCCCGGATGGCGGCGCTGTCTTCCCAACACGACACCCCGAACGCCGGCCCCGCTTCAGTCTCCACCCGCCTGAGCTTCTTCCCTCAACCTAGCACCTGGGCTCGTTGGCGCCTCGTCTCCAAAGCACCCAGCGCTCAGCATGGCAGAAAACGGATAAGTTTCTCAGTACGCTATCGAGTTCGTTTCTTTAATTATCTTGTACTTTCCTACCTCTTCTCAGAGCTATTGCTGTGGGACGCGTATATTTTCCGTATCTTCCCAAAGTGCATCTCCTGTGTACTTTGTTTGTTTTAATGGGTAGGTTTTCTTTCGTGTACACGCAAATGGCATTGTCCCATTTCACTGTGGTAATTACGCCCCGAGAGTATCGCATCTAAAAGATCTGAACCTTTAACCCTTTTAAGTACACTTGTTCATGAATGTATAGTCCGCAGAAATGACTCACCGCGTTAAAATTGACTAAGCGTTTGACGGGGATAGCTGCGTTTGTGAAACGTCGGTTAATACACATCGATTACTGACGCTAGACCTTTTTAACGAATTAACTCTCTATTGACTGAAATAATGACGAGTATACATTGAGCACTAAATATACAGCGTAATATATCCAAGCCATTTCTTTTTGTAGATTCCGTTATATTTTAATCGAAGGATTTATAAAAGAGCACGTTGGGCTTGCAAACTAATTTACTTTGGAAACCTTAAGGTGAAACGCCGCCCATGGTTAGTGCAGTTGTGACCCAACGGATGGCGATGGGATCGTCTTCCAGGCCTGCGCATCAAAAAATTGTGTGTGGTAGGGCTTGGATAGACTGATATTTTTGTATATTGTGAAACTGACATCCCTGGTCCTTCACTTGCTTCTCCCTGCGCGTACTTTCTGTAGAACGCGCCTCGCCTGCACCAGTTCTCGTGCAAAGGGAGTAGTTCCCTACCCTTACAGCTCACGTCTCCGGCAAACCCGGTCAGAACAAAACGTGCAAATCGTCCTGAGGTAATGACGAGAAGCATGCACGACAAACCAACCGACGCTTTGAAAAGTATGAGATCTCTGGTATGTAATTAACACACCGGAAATTTTTGGACGTCAGTTCCACATTTTTCAATGTGGTCAGATTTGTAAGACGGGTTGGCCGTTATATCGTCGATCTGTTCGGCTCTTTATGGATATCAAGAAACACGTGATGACGTGATAGACGTGGGTTTTCAAAGTTCTAGCTAGAAAAATCAAGCGCACCAAAAATTAAAACAAATAAACTATTTTTTTTCTCAGACGTCTAATTTCAGTTCGCTGGTTTGTTTATCTTGACGAAAACCATGAGACCGGAAAACACAAGAAAATTGCTCTGAGCTGTAGATATTCAGTTCGGTAAGTCCAAAGTAGGCATGGTACAATAAATGTACGCTTAGTACATGACAAAAGGTATTCTCAGTTTAAATTATCAAAATTATTCTAAATTATCAAAACTATATCGAATACTGAGTGCAGTGATAAATAGAATTACAGGCCTGCCAAAGATTTTTGTTCCGTGGCTAGCTTTTGCACATAGTTTAAGCAGCGTAGCAGTGTTCATTTGGTGATTTGTGCGGGTAATCTACTGCTGTGTCCAAAATAAAAATGGGCAAAAGCTGGAATGTGGCCTTCTATAAAATATGGTGTAAGCACGCATATATCACGCTGATGAACATGAAAACAGCGCAACGTTTTACAATAGCCTTGACCGGATCAAAAGGTCAGGGTACATAGAAAGCTTGTACACGTACTGCTCAGTCTGTAATCATTGAATTTGAATAGTACCTTATTACTTTCAGGCTTGATGTAAACTTTCTCCTGATAGCTTGCAAAAGAACAAGAGAGAGTACCTTAACTTTGCGTTGATAAAAAAAAAACTCCTCCTGCTGACAGCCACCAATTTTCTCGGCGCAGATAATTAATATGCACTGGCTATTAAAGGTTTGCGACACAGCGTCAGCTGACAGAGAGCTTCTGCCACATGATTTCATGCCGTCACAGATGTTTTTAATGCGAAAGCATTCACTGGTGCCATAGAACGAGTCGACGACATCAGCTGCCGCATCGAACGGCAAATAAATTATCCTCTCTAAGTGAAGCCGAAACCGGATAGATAGGGGTCCTATTGGCTGGCGCGCATTATAGTTTCAAAGGACGAGGCTCCCAATGGCCGAGGCGCGTCAGTTTAAAAAAAAAAGCAACCTGATGGCGCTACGTGCCCGCGCCAGAGTGTGCCGGGAAAAGGAAGCGTATGGCTGGCGGAGACTCCGATATAAATGTTTTTTTCGTCAAAATTAACAATTCGATCTCAAAACCGTGCCTGAGTTCAGATGAAACCACCCAAATTCATTTATCCCAGCCCAAAATTCGTTCCATAGGTCCTTTAGGCAATTTATTTGACAAATTTGAGGGACGACTGTAAAGTGAGAAAGTTGTTCTTCCCTCCCCTCCTTGTTTCCGTGTTCAAGTGTTCTAAAGGCCCACACAAACTTTTTGTACATTCACACGGCAAAGGCGGGACTCCCCGTTTTTCCATTGGAAAACTTTCATCTTTATTTGTAACTTTCAACTAAGTTAAGTTGCATATTTTTATTCGGTATTTTTACCGAATATATGCACCACCTAAACTCACATACGTTGTGAATTACTTTGTAGCGTCATGTAAAACTGAGTTTTCTGGTTTCTTCGAAGTCAGCCCGTTTCGTTTGTCTCGTTCGGTATATTAAAGCGGTACGGAAACGAAATGCTGGCACATATTTCTTTGTTCCGATGTGGTCTATGCTGTGCCATCAACCCAGAAACACTAGCCTATACTAGAGTGTCTGGGCTTCCGGCAGAAAAGCGAAGAAAGCTACTTTTAAAATGAATAAACAAATTTCAAAATTGCATCAGGAGTGGCCTGTGAAGCACCGTTGGAATGCCGCCATATTTTGTGTTCTCCAGAAGTAGCGCCAGTTGGCGGCAGTATGGCTCGCTTGTGGAAGTTCTGAATGTGACTTTGGGGGGGGGGGGGGGGGGGGGCAACGTGCATTCAGCACCATCAAGGTCGCAGTCTTTCGCAGACGGTAGGTGGAAGCAGAGGAGGGTTTAGGGGATGGGGGCGGTGGGGAGGCGAACGCGCCCCCTTAAGCCCTTCAATGTCACCATTTTGAAGAAAACAAAATTGATATACACCAGCCAAAAGGTCAGTTTTTGGTGACATAGCAAATATTAGGTCAACAAAATACACCCCCGCAACGTTTCGGCTTTAACGTATTTCAGCAGACTCCCCCGCCCCCACTCCGAATGCCTATCGCCTCCCCTTCTCCTCTCTCCCCGGATGCGCTCTGAAAAGCGCGCTCGAATAAGCACCCAGTGAATATCTTATATGCATAGCTTACGGGTTTCGCCATTGCTGGGTGCTGAAAGTTATTTCTACTGATCGGCTTCCACAAGCAACTACTTGTGCTGTCTGACACTAACACGATGAACGGAAAGCTCGTTGCACATAAAATACCGGCATGGCCGCGAATGACGTTGCAGGCAGATTATGTGGAGGCCATAAGGCGTACAGTCCTCGGATATTATTGCTAGGCGCAATTGTCACGCGTTGACGCCACCAAATGGCAACGCTCCGAACTACAGTACCCTTGGCCGTGCAGGAACTATTGACGTCATGAGCGCGATACCTATTGCGTTAGTCGGTGGCCGACTTTAAAGCGAGGGGTAGAGAGTTCGCGCCGACGTCACTTCGTTTCCGTACTCCTTCAATTTTCTAAACTATTCCTACATTTCATTTTTGCTCTAACAACTCGCAGCGCCTGATGGATGTCTTTACATCATTGCAGGTGCACAGTGCTTAATATAATGTTCCAATATCTCTTGCCATATCACTTACTTTAGTAATGGTTTTTATTCCACAATTATCAGTACAAACAACATTTAATTCTTTTACATTATTTTGATTTTTTTAAATATTATTCAGTGAGGAGAGGTACTGTAGGGAATATAAATTCAATAAATCATAGATTTATTTGTTCTTTCTTGGTAACTTAAGTTAAACGCTTAAGGCGAAGAGTCTTATGGCTTGAACTCAAGGGGTCCTAGTCCCAGTCCTTTGATTTTTCGGATGTGCTCAAAAGGCGACCGTACCTCTCCAGGTGTGAACGAGCAGTGACACACTGAATGCGTTGAAGTCCATCGATCAGAAGAAGATAAACCTGATCCCACAGAGCGATAGTGTACTGTAATGCTGGTCTGGTATTTGCATGATCTGCCCCCTAGTCGTATATATTAGGTTTTTCATCAGCACCAATCGTGTACCGTTCTCAGTGAATATATTCAGCCCCCGAATATTTAATGTAATTTATGCCTTAACCATAAAATTAATTGTTTCATCACATACAGAGTATTACATATCTGCTAATTTATTGTGTTTATTTGTGAACCATATGGGAATACATTAAATGAGGTTAAATCATATGCAACTGTTCCTATGCAACGTTTCAATACGTTTGAGGACCCAACCAAGCTGTGTGCATTCTGTTTCATCAGGCGCTGTAGTGTGCAATAAACAACCATCTGCTAACAGACTCATTATAGGTTCAATTCGGTAGGACATATTAATGCAGATATATTCTTCTTAAAATATTTGAATACATTCTGTTACACAATACTTTTGCGACCTGTTGTTTATGTTTCCTGCCTTCACATCATTGTTGCTCATGGAATTGTGCCAAAGTAAAAAAGGAACATCAATACGTTTACCTTTATATGCGTTCATTTGACGCTTTAACGCAATAAGGTTCACTGTATTGTCTAATTATTTTAGGTGCATGCAAATTTTCGTTGTTATCGAAGTCAATGTTTAGTTTAATAAAGACACAAATGGGAAACCTTATTTTCCAAATAGTTGTAATTTCCTAAGTCATTCTAGTCTAAAAAGAACTGACATAAATAAACTCAGCGAACATTAATAAATAGAACCAGGCACACACCGTCCAATTGAGACAAAAATATAGATTTAGTGTAGAAAGCAAACAGCGATGATTCTAGACTCTTGTCGCCGGCTTCGTACAGGGGACGTGGTATGGCACAAAATAATAAACCGCGAAGGAGAAAACACATGCATGAGAAAGTAGATGAAAAAATGCAGCTTGATTTTCAGGTTTTGAGGAATGGATCGTTCATAAACGCTAACGTACTGGTAACGTTAATTGAAGATCTGAGGGATGCTCATTTCTGTATCTTAGCACATGACTTTAGAAACCCCAAAAGCACCCGTGATCAGTTAGTCAACAGACTAACTCCCAACACTGGTTATGCGTCGAGTATAAATATTTAAGAGCTCTGGTGCGTGAATTGAGTGCGGTAAATATCTCAAATAAAGCTTAAAACAAACCCCTTCACAGGCGTTGCTGAAGCGGCAAAATATTTTATATAAATCGTTCCCATAGAACGGCAATACTCCACTGCAAATGTAAGATATGCGACATGCACCTAACGTAAAATGTTCATGAAATATTTTCGTTTTGCTGTTCAAATGTATGTTAATCTTCATATTCTTGCGCACAAAACAATTACCATTACTGAGTTAACAAATAAAATTAATCGCTATTTTTGAACTTAGCCATTTTTTTCTCGGTTCAAATATATGTCGTTGGTCTAAAAGATAATATCACGGAAATCCATCATATTTAAGTTCATAAAACTATACCTCAAAGAACTTGTCTGCTGTTCCCTTGGTATCGCTGGTACTTTCTGCCGGCGGAGGTGTATACATTGCGAGAAGGCTACAACCCGCTACAAATGCTAAAGCAGGCCGCATGTTCACTCAAGTTGGCGTCTTGATTTTCCCTTGAGTCCTACCTTCTGATACTCGCTCTTTTTTTTTCATCAAGTCGTGACATGTGACTGCAGTAAAAAAAAAAGAAAATCTTCCTTGACCTTTTGCCACGTAAGCTGTTGATGTAAAGACAATAATTTTGTGGGTCTTTGTATCTTGTTGTTTCAAGTGACAAGAAATGTTGACAGGTGACCTTTACGTTCTTGCTTTGTCCGTTCGTAGGTTTTATACGGGATGTTTTATTTTCATTCGAAACGTTCTTTTTAAAGGTGGTGAAAGACGAGTGCCGCCTTCACCACGTATTTATCAGGCTCGTCCGACATTAGATGTGGGAATAATCGTTATGGTAATTTGACTAAATAATTAAAACATGTTAATGAACTTTTTGATCATTAGCACTGAGGTCCTTCTGCCAGTTCTGTATTGATGGCAATTAAAATTAAAAGCCCGACCAATTGAAAATGTTTGCAAAAATATAAATGTTTCTTGAGACATTCATTGCTAAATTTTCATATTTTCTAGACTGATTTAGAAATTGCGTGCCAAAAGCGCGGCGTAAGCCCTGCCCACAATGTCTCTTGGACGAGCGTTCCAGTCACATTGTCGCGTCTGTCGTCTGCGTACGCACCAGGCACACGCAGCCTAGATAGTGTCTACGTTATTGAAACTACTACGTCACTCTTCTAAGCTCGTTGTGGGCAGCGTAAGAATTACCGGTTTTCAAAAGCTCAATAAGCAAATTTTGAAAAAATCTAGGATGATTATTTTGTATTGCTGTTCAAAAATTCGACTATCTTGATTTTTTATATAATTATGTCGGGTGCAATGCCAGAAATACGAACAATAGTAGAACCAAATACCGTGGAAGCCAATACTGGCAACTCCCGCGCAAAACGGGCGAAAAGTGATCGCAGCGCCCCTGGCGAGCTCGGAGTTTCCGCGGGCAGACAAATTCTCCAAAATGCATTGGTTTTGCCTATCTCCGTGCGAGGTGACCAACGAAAAAAAATTGTCACGGACATTCGCTGCTTTGAAAGTTAAAAAATGGGTGCCAGCTCATGAGTGAAGGACATTCTCTTCGCGTGGGAAATATGTTACAGCTTTCTGGGTGCAATTTCGGAGTTCTTCCGAAGAAAACATTCCGTCACAACTTATGTAAGGCAAGCAAAACACGAATGTATGCCTTCGCGCTGTTTCGTGAAAAAGGGCAATGTACAAACATTTCAGAACATAGCTTCGTTTTAACTTTAATGTTCTTATCAGTCAATTCGTTTTGTTGTTGCAATTCCCATTTCTCATGAATGTCTTGCTTATAACCGTTTCGTCGAACAGGCGTTGTGTCTTAACGAAACGGATCTTAACGAAATCCCGTTAAGATCGTCTCCGGATGAAGAAGCAGAAGTCAATTTCGAACCACGTACGTTACGGCGATGTCAGTATGTTCCGAAAGAAGGCGTTGTGCATATGCAAATCTGAAAAAGCGGAGTTACGAAAAAAGCAGACTTCTCGCGCTTGCAAAGAAAGAAGGGGAGAGCGTCGTAGCCCCGCGAAAAAAGATGACTTCAGTCACGTTATTTACAGTGCACAAATTCCGATTGTTAGCGCGGGGACGACCAACATCTTCTGCTTCGCTGCTTCTTTACTTCTACGATAAAGGCCGACACCCGTTGAACCGTCTCCACTCTTTTCATTTCTGAGTCTTCTTTTTTTATGTTTTTGAGGCGACGCGACTCTGCCGCTATGTATATTTTTTAATTGCTTTTTGCTTTTTTTTTTTTTTTTTGCCCGACGTGTAAACAATCGCGTATCCTTGCTTTTTTGGCTTAGTTTTTACTCCCTTTCCTTCGCTTCGGCGCTTACTACCCCCGGTTCGTCTGCGCTAGGCCCGGGCATTTTGAGGGCCGTCTGCAACTTTGCTGTTGTTGTTTTCTTCCACTGTCGTCTGCGATAGCCTCCTATTTTCGCCTTCGATTGAGTTTCTAATCCAAAATCGTCATACGTGCTTTTTGATATTTATTAGATATATTAAGAAGTGTAAGCTCGCTTCCCATTTTTATTCGAATTTTATTTGTGTACTCCGGCCGGCACGTCTGCTACGGGTCATCGTTTGTTGATCAACCGGCCGCATTCAAGAACAAGTTTGTGCGATGTGGTGGAAAATCTTTCTTCTGCTTCCTACGTCGACCTAAGGACACCTACGTCAACAAGTACTTGAATGCACTTTTAAACTGCTTCGTCAAGCGAGCGAACGAACAACCCGCCAAAGTCACTGGAAAAAGAAATTCGAAAGCAAAAAAAGGTTACTCACTCCTAGCACATATAGAAGATTGCTGCATGCGACCAAAACATTTCTGCGACTCTTTTTTACCGGACAGTGTGAGCTGCACTATGTTATTTATTTACCCTGTTTTGTTTTTAGTTCGTACCTACGCCGCGAAAGCAAATAAAGAAATGTACAACAAGCAGCTGAAAAAAAAAAGGGTCGCTTTCTTCTTTTTTCGTTAGTTTCGTCTGTTGCTTCCGCTTTGTTTGTCGTGAACTCAACACCGGTGGCGACCACCAGCTATTCATTTGCTGCTTTCCATTTTGCTTTCTTTTTTTTTTCTATAAGCGCCGCAACGATCGTCGTCGTTGAAATAGATTTTGCTAGCTTCTTTGTTTTATTCTCCGTTGTTCGCTTCTCTTTCCCGTTTCTTCTTATTTTCGTCGGGAATGACGACACCATTTTTTCTGCAAAGTTCGGTAAGTGTTTGCACGTTCATTTTTATCCTTACTTTTTGTTTTGTTTTTATGCTCCAGCAGCTCGTGCGCCTGCTCTGGTAATATTAACATGTCGTTTTTGAATGTTTTAACGATTACGACGTAGTTCGAGTAGCTAAACACCTTTTTTCCGCTTCCCAGACGCGTTTCAAACGCGTGTGATCCCCCGAGAGGCGTTTGAGACCGCTAAATAAACTGCTCTATCTTTGTTTACGCGCGCGTTGTTATTCGATTGTCGCTGCAGTTGCGATCAGTGGGTTCCGCTTTGCAAGCGAACTGACCGTAATAAATTGTTTCTGCTGTTAGGGTGACGATACGGGGCTTGTAAAGCTCGAGGACGTCGCGGAGCCTATACTTTTCCATTGCGACGACTGCTTCCGTAGACTCCGAGTCCGCTAGCGGCGCCACTGTCACGTTCGCCGCCGCTCCTATGTGTTTTCGGAGGAGTTTCCAGTATTGGCGAAGCTATATCGTATTTGGTAGAACACTATGTTTTGCTAAAGTGAACAGAGCAGAACATCTACTGATTGAAAGGGTTGCGCAGGAAGCCAAATTTGACATTTTGTATTTCTTCGTGCACAAACTTCAATAAAATTAATTTAACTAATTCTAGTACGCAAGTTTATGTGCGTTATAAATAAAAATATTTACGCCATAAGAAGATGTATTTTTCATTCGTATTGCCCTTAAAGTTGGCGTAATAAGAAAGTCGTTGGTCAACCTCCTCTCAGACGCAATTTTGCCTCCCCAAAACAAGAAAGTATCTCACAAAAAAAAAAAAAGGGGGGGGGGGGTCGTTATGTTGTGGGGACATATGTTTTCTTTCCTTTTTTTATATGATTTAAACAACTTTATTCAATATAAGAAGATTAACTGACACCCCTTTGGCTATCATTACATTAACAACCCTTTACGACAATGTGCAGTGTTTAATTGGTTAATTTCCTTTTCTAGCTATTCATAGGTGTTAAGTAACGAAGGATTTTGTTAGAAGTAAGATTTGTTTTAGAAAAGTCTATCTTTCTACAGTTGCGACGGCATTGTTTTTTTTTTATCTGCCTATGTTTGTCTCTGCATTTTTGGGCGTCTTTCGCCCCCACGCGCGGGGGGCTTCGAGCAGCCGCGGGGCTCGGTGGAGAAGAGTTGGACCCCGGTTGTTAACAAACGGATTGAGTTTCAGTTTGGGGCGCCGGAACACCCCTGTCTTGGGCTTCTGTCCGCACTTGTGGCTTTTAAGCGAGTGTGCTTTGGTCTGGCGTATTTCGCCGCTTAGTGTGGAAACTTCGCTTTTAATCAGCGCAATAGCTTAACTTGGCGCCAACCAGACGGCTAAGAAAGCATGTAGTGACTCTACAAAGAATTTGGGCTTGACCGCTGAGGTGTCGGAAGGGGGTCATGTTGACAGCTCGCTGATCATAGGGCAAGAGTGTACCACGTGACAATGGGAAAATTTGAAGTGATTGGTCCGCCTCTGGATTGAAAGGAGGCCCCTACGAGTCTAGAAAAGGGCTGCCGACGGGATTCTCGGAGGAATCGGCTTTTAAGATCAGGGGATTCGGCTCTTGAGACTGGGGACTAAAGTATGGGTTTTAGTTTTGGAAGTTTTGTATATTACCGTTGACTTGTCGTTTTGTTTTAAAATAAGTTTGGCCTCACTGGCCATTAAAAACCAACCAACGTCGTAATGTGTCCAGCGGGATCGAACAACTTTTAGTTTTTTTTCTCATTCGACTTCCCGGGGGACTTCCATCGGGCGATCATCATCATCGGTCATCACCATTCTGACCGGCCCCCTCTTCCCTGCGGAAAATTGACTATACGCTAAGACCTGCCATATCCAGAAATGTCTGTTTCGCGTAGGTGCACGACCACCTCGCAACAAATTATTGCAAACAGCACACGTTTGGTGTCAATGGTGACTTGGGCGATCCATCGGCCTGCCGCTCCGCCGATAAAAGACGTCTGTCACCTGAGCCCTTAATACGAGAGCGGCGGCACGAAAGAATAAGCAGAACGTTTTTTCTAAGCTCGGAGTTGGTCGAACCATATCTCCCGTCCTCAACATCGAACGCGCTACAGCGGCAAATGATACCAGCGGCGGCGAAAACAGTTTGATAGAAATAAGTAGAAAGTGCTGCCAATCAAATACCACTAAAGAAATATGAAGGATCAGATTTATTTGACGTCATCCCAATAGCCTCCATGTCTTGACATATTCAATTTATCATGTTCATTACGCATCTGTTTTCGCTACGCTCTGTGCTAAGAAATGCAGTAGAATAGCAAAGAAAGATAAGGCGTTTACCTTTTTTTTTAATATGCTAGCTTTTCTAGACATTTTGCTATTAAAGCTTATTGAACACCCAGGATAGATATTTTTACTATAATACTATTTTCTACGCATATTATAATTTCTATTCAAAATAATTTCGGGTGTCTTGTTTTGCACAAAAAAATGACAAGTGTTTTGAGCTTTGTTTCATAGAATACATGATTAAGCCGCATTCTCGAAGGACACATAATAATATATAATACTGCTTTCCAGCTCTGTAATGATATATACTAAATAGTATATATCTTAAAGTGTTAGAAAAAAACATGTTTCGGTGAAGTGTCATTTTTGTGAAATAGGAGACGTTGGACTTCACGACTGAGTTGAAAAACAAAAGGAAAAAACTGCAGAGGATTTCTAGCTATATTTGCATTTAGGTAACGGCTCAGAATCTTGGCACGGGTGTGAGGTTTCTAGCACCGCGTATATTGTCACTTAATTTGAGTTAGTACAATATGCTCTAATAAAATATGTCATATAGTTGCTCATACAAAGGCGGGTTAAAATGCAACGTAGCTCTTATCTGGGAAAAACAAGTAACAAAATAAAACATTCAAATAAAACATCTAGAATGGTGACTAAACATTTGAATGCAGTTCACATTAGCGAATTGAAGTTCTGCAGGGTTTTCGGGCCACATTTTATCCGCATTCCTATCGTCACTAGGAAGATCTGTAAAGGTCAAACATGTCAGAGATTTTATATAACGAACTAACCGAGAAAGTCACGGAGACACACAATATAATTGCGGCGATTGAATGCCACATCCAGAAGGTTGTTTGACTGACGTGTTCGCAAACTCCGTCTGCGTGTTACTACTGCCACAACACATCTTTGAGGCTATTTCATTCCTTAAAAAAGAGATTCTGTGTTTTTTTTTTTTAACTTTTCAAACATAACTAGTTTTTCAAAATGCCTAGAACTTACTCTTTCCGGCATGTTATTTATTATCTCAAAATTCCAACTAGTTATTAGGCAAACAGCAAATGAAAGTGATGCCAAGACCAGCATTCAAATCTTCCCGCTCTTTCAAGTAGGGTGACGTCCCATGTAAAACATGCAGATCCAGCGGGCACTCCAGAGAACGCAGTACGTCACGCATACAAGTGTTTTCCTTCTGCTGAAGGAACTTTTCTCAGCATTCATTTGGCACAATTAACTTCTTTATAGCAACAGCTGTTAGTGGGAATATATTAGAAAGATTGCATGGTCGTCCTTCGAGAAAAGTGTCGCTTTCGTCATTATTCACACGCTCGTTCCCAGTCACTGCGGCTGCCACTGATTTTATTTAAAAAAAAAACAAAAAACGTTATGACCCTCGAGACGGATTCGAACCAAGGACCTACTAATTATAGCTATCGTTTGACGCTAAAAGGGCGCGCACCTCGGAGCCCCATAGAGCAGGGGTCTCAAACACGCTGCGCGAGAACCGCATGCGTCCCGCGACTCTCTGGGAAGCGTCTCACAAACACCCCGCAGCTGCAAGCCCTCTGTAATGTTCCGGAACCTTTTTATTTGTTGTCTTACTTCGTCTGGAGGCCCTCCGGGAACAGTTTTGGGGAGACTTGGGGGGGGAGGGGGGGGGGGTGAGGTGAGGTGAGGAAGACTTTATTGGGTCCAAGACTGTTAGATCCCCGCGTCAACCGAGTCTCTCTTAGGGAGAGACCCTTGACGAAGCGATCCCCTCGGTCGACAGACGAGACGCGATGTTCCCGGCGGCGTCCGAGGCCAGCTGGACTAGAATTTTCTGAGTCGTGGGGTCAGGATCCCGCAGGAAGGATTCCCAGGCGCCTGGTTGCCTGGCTTGCTTCGGGAACAGGCCGCCGCGCGGCGGGCCGCGTAGCGTTCCGCGCCCCGCTCGGCTGCCTGCGGCTGGGGAGGCTCCGCGGTTAAGTGTTTTTCTCTGGTACTCGACCAGTGACACCGCTTGGGGTTGTGTTTGCTTTGAGAGTCGGTTGTCGCTTCCCACTGACAAGCGATCGATTGCTCTCCTAGAAGTGTCTCGGGTGCTGTGCTTCGTCTGTCGGCACCTGTCCCTCCATCCGGTGTTCAGAGTGCCAGGGGTGATTTGTGGTGTCTGAGGGCCAGACCCGTTTGCGCCTCCCACGCCTGGCGCCGTCTATCCATGGGCTCTAAGCGCCGGATGAGAACGTTGACCCCCAGGGGAAAATAGGAAAGAGGGACAGGCTGCTGTCAATAAGAGCTAAGGCGAGACAAATCACGGACTTAACTACCTTACGCTAACTAAACGCCAAGAGAAAGCCTTGGTGGTGATGAACAGGGCCGCCATGCGGGTTGTCACTGGCCTTCCTAAGTTCACTCCCGTGGAGCATCTGGAGTAGGCTGCTCAGATGAACACATTACGAGAAATTGCCCAAGAAATGGTACAATGCCAAAGAAAACGACTCGGCCGTACGTACCACGGAAATGTCATCCTTACCATGTTCGCGAAGGCCCACCTGACGAAAACCCCGTTCCTCCCCACACCACCTCCACCATGAGATAACGAGCTCATCACGCCAGCCAAGCCGTTGCCCAAAAATTATGGCGGCAAAAGCCTCGGACGCCGAATGACGCAGGCCTCCAACCATCCGAAGGAGGTAGCAGAACATTCTGAAGACACAGGGGTGTTCTACACGGACACTGCCCGAGGTGGCCAGAGACGCACTGCGATTGTCTGACATTCACCCACTCGAGGCGAAACCGAGCAACAAACGATGCCGGGGAGCACAAACAGCTCTTGCGCGGCAGAGCTCCAGGCAATTCTGCTCGCTACTCGGGCCGCTACCAAGGGTCGGAGGGCCCGCGTGACGAAGACGGTAATCTACACCGACGCAAGGAAAGCGCTTCGAGAGCTCTGCCACCCAGACACACGCAACCCGACAGTTGAGAAAATCCGAACGTGTATCCGTTCCACGCAAGCACACCAAACAGTTACGATCGCGTGTATTCCCGGCCACGCCAACATCCGGGGAAACGAGCGGGCGGACGAGGCCGCAAGGGCGCAGCTACACACCGTTCATTTGCCCTCAACAGGCCTCATCCCTCCGCCCGTCCATCAGGAACAAGAAACATACCTTCTCGAGATTAAACGAAAGGAGCGACTCGCTCGAAAAGCCCGGCTATCCACACTCCTGCATGCGGACCCTCACCCGATCCCGCGGGGTTTTTCCCGGTGGGAGCGCGTGGCACTCAGACGGCTGCAAACCATGACCCTAATGACACCGGTTTTGCGAGCCCGCTTATAGAAGCCCAACAACCCTGCGGATCCCGGCCCGGACCTAAACTGCCAGCACTGCGGGGTCCCGGCGACGTGTTCTCACTTAATATGGGACTGCCTCGGGGCCTCGCGAGAACGCGTGGAAGTGCTTGCGACATTGCCACCCGAACTCCGGCCAACTACGTACAGTGAATGGACAAGACCAGCCACGGCAGTGCTCAGTGACGCAAAGAAACTGTATTCATCCCTCATCGCATTCCTCCGGTCCTCCGGGATTAAGAGGCTCATTTAACCGTCGTCCCCCCCTCTCTCCCCTTTCCCTCACCCTCATTTAACCATCGTCACCTCACCTCACTCTCTCTTTTTTCCACCTTCCAGACCAAGTGAGTCCCCCAAGCCAGGCGTGTGGATCAAAATAAAATACGTTTGAAAGAAAGACGCGAAGGGGTCTTTGGTTCGGTACCGCTGGAGAGAAAGGAGCCGCTCTCTAACGGCGGCCGAGTCCGAGGCTCGGGTTTTAGATGTTTGTATTCCTGTATCCCGTATGTTAAATTGTTTTTTATTAGACGGTTGCGTAAAAGTACCTGCGTAAACAATTGTCTGGCCCGAACTGCTACACGACCGCCACCGTCCAACGCAAGCCATCCTCCTCAACACCATCGAGGAGGAACCACCGTTTCAACCTATCAAGAACTTTACTGGCGCAGCCGACAGGATTGTGTTGGATATTCCTGCGGCGACTGCGGTGGCGACGACCAGACGAAGGAGACGCCAGGAGTGGGACGAGTACAAAACCTCGACAACATCCTCCCAGTTGGCAGACGCCAAGTGAACGGGAGGAGACGCCGAAAAGTCGCCAGCATCAGAGCAGGGGCCACGGTGAGGGAAGACAACCGAACAGCTGCACCCTCTTCCCGGCTGACTTGGTCTGCAGAACGGGAGTGAGAGCCAGCAGGACGTCAGCGATCCCTTGACCACGCCGGGCAGAGGTGGAGAGGACGACCGGACGGCAGCAAGGTTCCGTTGGTCGACAGAAATCGACGGAACTGGAGGCTTCGGAGGACGCTACGGACAAGAAACTTCTGCGCAAGAGCCGGGGCTACGGTGCGGAAGGCGACCGAGCGACAACAGGGTTCTCGCGGTCGGCCGAAGCCGACCAAGCCTCAAGCCTTGGAGTGTGCTCAGCTGCAAGTATCAGCGCGCCACCACGGTAGGAGGGAGAAGAACTGGCCGCCGACAGTGCACGACAAGCTTCAACTCCTTGGGTGAGTTTAGGCTTTGCAGTCTCGGGTTGGCGTGTCAGTTTGGTCTCGAAAGTCGCAGCGAATGGTTGTGGTGACTGGAAGCACACAGAAAGCAGAGTTAAATACGAATGAGAGCTCGGAGGGGTCGAGTGCGGAGGGCCAAGCGTCCACGGTTGCTGACATCCACGCCAAGACCGATGTCGTTGCGTTCAGACGCCTCGAGCTCGAGTACGAGAGGCAGAAGCTCCGGATGCAGTCGGAAGAAAATATCGCACTGCGAAAGCTCGAGCTCGGGGATAGCCGCGAAAGGTCAGAAAGCGTGACTGCGTCGGGGGCGGCCGGCGGCCCAGATCCTGTATCTCACTGCGCTAAACTACTGAGAAATCAAAAAAGTGCCCGAAGACGGCGAGCTGCCCGTATGGTTTGACCGGGAAGAGTGTTTGCGACTTACGGCGTCCCGGAGATGAGCAAAGTGCACCTGATCATGCTCCCTCTCTCAAGTAAGGCGGAATATCTTTTCTCCCTGTTAACCACGGAGGAACTGTCTAGGTACAGCGTGGTAAAGACAGCCGTGCTCTAGGAGCTTAAAGTGACGCCGGAGGAGTACCGCGCTTGTTTGATGAAGGCCATGAAGCGTAAGGACGAGGGGTGGGTTCAGTTCGCCACGCGGTTCACAAGCCACTTTAGCTATTATATTGAGGCCCGCGAGACTAAAACTCTGGAGACGCTAATTGAGCTAATGGCGGCTGACCGCTTCAAGGAATGTCTGAGCCTGGAAGCTCAAAGGCACGTAACGCTGTGCGAAGTAGGGGGTGGCTCAGGGCTCACGAGATGTCGAAGGTTATTGACACCTTTGAGGTGGCTGAGGGGAAAGCGAAATCCAAAGGAACGGTGGACGCGGACGCAAAGAAAGGGGAGAAAACTTCCAACAGCCCCTCGAAGTCGAAGTGGCCGCCCCGGTGTTACGTGTGTAATGAGGGGTCCCATCTGGCCCAAGAGTGTCCCCTACGGAGCCAAAAGGATGCCAGCGACAAGAAATTGAATTTTCAAAACATTCGGGCTGGGCACGCCGAGGAGTCGAGGGATGAGCCTTATTATCTTGTCGCTAGGATAGGCGCCGCTCGATTAGAGGGTCCCAAGCGGTTCAGGTGTCTCGAGGTCACACTCGACTGCGGCGGGGCCACCGTGGGTGCCGTTTGGGACACCGGCAGTGATGTGACGGCTATGCGCGCGAGTGTCGTTCCACCCGAATTGTGGGCACCTAGCGGCACTATAAAACTTGTTTCGGCCTTCGGCCAGGAGCAGACGGCGAAGGTGGCCCGACTCCCGGTATCCCTACAATTGGCGGGGGAGGATAGCTTGAACGGCCCCGTGAGCCTGCTCTGTGCCGTCACCGAGCAGCTGACACCCCCGATAGACTGCCTCCTTTCGATGGAAGACTGGGAACGATTATCAAGGGCTAAAGCCGTGACCGCATGCCCACCTGTGGTAGGCGCGGCTGTAACCCAGCAGCACGACCAACCGAACGGAGGACAGCTTATCACACCGGACGTCGCCTTCTTGACGGGCATGCTTGCCGAAGAAACTGGCGGGGTCGGCACAGGGAATCGGGACACCGAGGAGAAAGCAGAGGGCGACAACCCGACGACCAAGGGATTTCAGGGCGAGCAGGCACGCGACCCCACCCTGGGAAGGGCACGGTGCGTCGCACGCGTGGGGAAAGGCGGAATGTTCACCGAAAATGGCATGCTGTTTCATTGGGGTTCCATTGCCGGAACGAGGGTAAAGCAGTTGGTGCCCCCAAAATCGAGAAGAGGCGAGGTGCCGCCATGAGTCCTTCCGGGGAGGTCACCTAGGCCGGAAGAAAACACGGCATAAAATAAGGTACAGTTTTTACTGGCCTGACATGGAAAGAGAGGTGCGGGAGCACTGTCAATCTTGCCGCGGCTGCCTAATCGATCCTGAAAAGTGTAAACCACGCGAGACCTTGCTGACACGAAGGCTGCAGACGGCAACTCTTCCGCCCACTCAGCCGGTGGGGTGCCACCTCAAAAAACTTTACGGCGAATCCCTCTAACGAGCAGGGCGGTCTGCGTTCTGACCACCATCGTGTTGTATTAGCATATATTACTTATATCATACAGTATATGTGTACGTGGGTTTACCTGATAGCTCTTCCAGTGCATGCTCAAGTTGTAGGTAATGTTCCGGAATCCTTTTTGTTTTAATGTTGGCACGTCTAGAAGCCGTGTAACAGTCTGGGGGAGCCGTGTAAGGTTCCGGAACCTTGCGTTCCGCGCCCCGCTCGGCTGCCTGCGGCTCGGGAGGCTCCGCGATTAAGTGTTTTTCTCTGGTAGTCGACCAGTGCCATCGCTTGGGGTTGTGTTTGCTTTGAGAGTCGGTTGTCGCTTCCCACTGACAAGTCTCGATTGCTCTCCTAGAAGTGTCTCGGGTGCTGTGCTTCGTCTGTCGGCACCTGTCCGTCCAGCCGGTGTTCAGGGTGCCAGGGGTGATTTGTGGTGTCTGAGGGCCAGGCTGGTCTGCGCCTCCTACGCCTGGCGCCGTCTAGCCCTGGGCTCGAAGCGCCTGATGAGAACGTTGACCCCCACAGGAAAATGGAAAAGAGGGACAGGCTGCTGTCAATAAGAACCCAGGCGAAACGAAGCGAAGGGGTCTTTGGTTCGGTACCGCTCTCAGCAACACTTCCTTTGATTTCCTTACTTTCAAAACTCTAACTAACTTCGGTACCGCTGGAGAGAAAGGAGCCGCTGTCTAACGGCGGCCAAGTCCGGGGCTCTGGTTGTCGATGTTTGTATTCTTGTATCCCGTATGTTAAATTGTCTTTTATTAAACTGTTGCGTAAAAATACCTGCGTAAATAGTTGTCTGTCCCGAACTGCTACACTACCGCCACCGTCCAACGCAAGCCATCCTCGTCAACACCATCGAGGAGGAACCACTGTTTCAACCTATAAAGAACTTTACTCTCCCCTTCCCAAGCTTGGAGCGCCCGATGCGCCATAAGCAATAGTTTGATATCTTTCATTTATTTTTGCTTCAGAAAGGAATCTGTTCCATAGCTCAATGCCTGATCTGTTCTTGCTTTATTGGACGAGAGAACACCTGGGGCATGCAAAAAGTGGAATATTGTGTCATCTTGACACCCTATCTTTAAATTCGAAAACTTAATGCAGGATTTTACGCGATAGGAATATTATGGCAATAAATAAATCAAAATCATGTATTGCCTCATAGTTACCAAAATCAGTAACGTAATTATGTTATATTGAGTAATAGAACAAATATTTACTGATTATTACGTTTCAGCGGTTTTATTTCAAGGAGAGGTTATTAAAATACTCAATGTTATAAAACGGCTACAAAAATACACTTTATAGCAAAAGAATTGACAGTGTAATTCAAAGGTTTTATTTTTCGTTTTTTAAGTGCGATCACCTAGTAGTCTACAATCAATTGGTCGACAAGTTTCAAGACAATCATTCAAATCGCTTAAAGAAAGGGAAGTTTAAACAATGAAGGCATGAGAACACTTGTTTTAATAATAAATTCCTAAAATTATTGCACTTTCGGAATATAATTTTGATCAGATACCATCAAAGTCAAGGAACTGCGTTGAGCAAAAATTGATCTTGTGAAATTCGCAACAAAGTCACAGCACGGACAAGTTGAGCAAAACGAAATCATTATGTAAACCAGTTTACAACCCTGACAAGATACTCTAAAAGAGCTGGAACCTTCTTTATTATTAATTGACTGAAAAACTAAAACCAGAATTGATGACACGATTGAAAATCATTTCTACTGTATTAGTTCCTACATGGCCTTATCAGAATTCTTTAACAACAGTTTTGTCGCTTCTGTAAAGGTTAATTAAAAGGAATATCCGCGAGTAGTCAAGCAAACATTGTGGAGAATAAATATCGAGATTATTTGAATTGTGATTGATACTGTGATGACTTTATTATTTAAATCGTGATTTTTATTGGGATGATTTTAATCGTGTTTTTACTGCAATGTTTTAAATGAAGCCTTTTCCTCACAAATAATTCCCAAGATATGTTTTACTTACAGTTTGTCACTCATTTGATACTTTCCATGCAATTTTTTTTATCTAAATCAAATGCACCTCCAGCATGAAAGACTGTGGCAGGCTGCGCACGAGCAAAAAGCAGTGTTCTTCTGAGCAAATCATAACATTGAGTTGGTTTCTACCTTGCACTTCGTTCGTCAGCTACGTGCCGGTTTAGTGCAATCAAATTGTAACCTAAATAAACGAATACAATTACATTAATGCCAGATTCGGCCTATGGGCTGTTTAGGGGCACCGGAAAAGTACAATAAATAAAATAAAAATAAAATAAATCAAAACGTAAAACTGGTATTAACACTTTTTTCTAACCAAAAAATCAAGTCTCGTCTTTAAAAAGCAGTTAATTAAAGTGGTTGATTGAAACAAGCAATATTCACATTTAAATCAAATAAGTGTGACTTAGATCCAATAAATGAGATCTAAATAAAATAAACCAGATTTGATTAAAAAATTTTATTTATTGGGGTTTAAAAACATAATTTTTTGACCTTGCCAGTAGGTGTTCCTTGTCCAGTAAGCTGCGGAAATTCAGCGTACCTGCTAGAAGCGGCAAAAGGTTCCCTCTTGAATATTATATATTATAGTAAAATCACTAAATCAACGATAGAGAGATCCACTACAATTTACATAACTTAAAACAAATCCTGCTCAAAAAATATTTATTGAAATTTATACACACTGGCAATGTTCCAAACCGCCTGAAAGGCTCAGTAATAATGTCGTTTTACAAAAGTGGGATGCAAAAAAAAAAAAAACGTTGGGAATACAGACACATTTCTATCCTATCCATCATAACTCACGTCATTGACAAATAGGTAAATATACATATAGATGACTTTAGTGGCACATTACTCTTAATAAGCAGTGCACAATACGGCTTTAGGCCGCAGAAAAGTACAAGTATGCTTACAGAGGATTCCGCAGATTTCATACACGAAACACTCGATAAGAAATAAAATAGCCCTAGCTCTTTTCATTAAACTTTCAATGACCTTTGATACCATTGATTACTTTTTTAACGCTAGAAAAGCTAGGGTGAATGGGGTTTAGGGATCCGTATCATTAATACTTTTAGGACTATTTCACGGACAGGTACCAGACGCTGATGGCACGGTACTATCGCATGAAAACTACCACGAGGCAGCCTTGTTTTTTTCAGAAACGCATGGGTACGTTAAGAATATTGTTTAAAGCTATTTTTTTATTTCTGTGAATATTACGAAAACAACACTTAAGGGTCTTCTCAATCCACACGAAGTGACTGCATTGACACCGAACATTTTTCTTTATTCAACACAATGTCGTAGCTGCAATTGTAAGCCTTTACCATATGACGGCTCCGTAAAATATTGAATTATCTATGTTGATGAGCACGTGCCATAAAGTAAACATGTCGAATTTATAAAATAATATCTATGCGTCATTTCGAAGTACTTATATAAAATAAAAAGTGTATGTAGCTTCAAAACAAAGATGCTGGTGCTTATGGCTTTAACGGAATCTTCATTGAGCTATGGCATTAGACTACATATTGATGGGTAGGCACTCAGGCGAGTTGGTGATTCAAAGCTAAGAGGTTAAAAGCGCTAAAAGAACAACTGACAAGTGGAAAAGACCGCCACCACAGAGCGCTGTGTGGTGTTGGTCTCTTTGAATTGTCCGTTGTTTTCAGCGCTTTTAATGCCTTGTCTATGTGTTCATTGTTAGCGATCCAAAACAAGGAATATAAATATAATATTAAGACAGAACGGTCAAGAACATAACGTATAAAGCTTTTTATAATTATTTGGAAAGTGAAAAAATAGAAAAAGTTTGGCATTTTATTTTTGTTTTTTATTACATTTCTATTAAAAAATTGTATTAGAGTACTACTTCGTTTCAGCTCACGTTCATACGCAACCGACGCTACAAGGTAATCGGATTAATCAAGCAGTATTAAAGGTGCAGGTCACTGGGTCTTTTCTGTTTATTATTGGTTCAGTGATGATAGAACGCATACAAAAACCTGACGAGCACCATTTTGGGGAACTTTTAATGCTGTCTGAATGGCCCATCAACTCGTAGCGCTGGCTGCGTCTGAACTTAATATAAAACAAAGTTTAGCTTCAAAATTGCAGCTAATAAGAAAAGAAACTTGAGACGTACTGATAGGTTTGTAATTCCAAGAATGTACACACTGTATAAAAAAAAATTAAATAGTTATAACGACGTTTCATTCCTTCATATATAAAGGTATTTTTTTCTTCTGATCTGACGGGTTTCCATACTACGTTTCTCTTTATTGATATATGTTTTTCTACAGTGGTCTTAGGGTGTATTTATTTTTGTCTTTTGGTTTTTAAGATTTGTTTCTTTTCTGTCGTGGCTTTTTTAATTTGCCTAACGCAAATGCATTTAGTTGTTGAACTAGTCCCACGCACAAGCATTACGACGTTTTCGTGGGCCAGCAATATTTTTTTTGTTTATTTCTGATCAGAAATAAATATGTACGCTCGTATGTGCAATTTAATTCTATTGTATAGAGAAATGTCAATCTCGCTAGGTTTTCTACTTTTCTAATCAAGTCGCGTACAGTAAATATCTCTCTAAATATTACTGGAGAAATATTTAATGCGCGAAATATCAAAATCACGATTTCACTTGGGCATATTAATTTCAACCGAAGGTATAGCATAAATAAAGTGAGAGAGGAAGACATGCAACTCAACATTAGCGCAAACCAAATGCATAAGCACACACACAAACTATATATATATATATATATATATATTTGTGGTTATGTTTCCAAGTTTATATTGACGCTATTTTTTTTTCATTGCAAAGTAGACGCTTGTGAAATATCTCTCTGGCCCTGAATCAAGAGCAGCATAAGCAGCAGGGATTTTTATTTTGAATATTATTTAGGCTTCAAGCCTCCACTACCACAAAGCACCGTTTATTAGCGAACAGTCAATTCGTTACAATCCTAATTTAGGATCCTGGCCTATAAAACAATCTTATTTCCCTGAGATTTATGGTCCCTTCAAAAAACTAACGCGATCAGGCTAAAGGTGGTTTCGGCTACAACAATTGCTACCCGTGCTTGCTCAGTAACACTTGGGTTAGCAAAGAGATCCATAAAATGTATTGCAATTCAGTACTGCTAAGGAATCCAGAAGAGCGTACATTGGCTATGTTCTAAATATTACTCAAGTATATCCGAGCCATATTATCCGTCTTATCAATTAATACGTCCCGTATCACGTGATAAAACGGATATAGCAACGCTGAAAGCGAATATATTTCCGAACGCAAAAGTAAAAACCTTTGCTTTTGGGTGAGATAGAGTACATTTTGAATGACTGCCTTTGTGAACTTTGGAATGGTTTGAATGTGAGTTTGTAACCTTCATTTCACACTTAGTTTACAACCTATGTGACATGTTTTCTGCGTACTCTTGGGTAATTGAGTTTAACACAAACAGCAATGATATGTATGTTCTTTTGGGTTTTTTAAGACGCTACAAGAAAGGCTTGTGTCGACGTCTTACTAAACAGCCTTGGATATGGGTTATTTTACATAAATGCCAATCGTATTAATGTTTGTTTCAAAACCTGTGTTATTCAATATTTTTTACAAGGTATTATTGTTTTAAGACGCTGCAGTGCTATCTGCAGATTTTATTTAAAGTAGAAGATAGAGGTTTCATTTAAATTAGACCTCACAACCCGCGGGGCTGTTAGATAGTTTTAAAAGTATATTCATTAGCTCAATTCTTGCAATTAACTGAACTTCTCTTCGAAACATTGAACCTGAGAGTTTCTAAAAAAATATTGAAAAAAATGGAGACCTCCGTATTTATAAATCAACAATTATTTCCCTAAATGAAGAAAAATGTACCAGAAAACAAAATTGTGTTTCCTGATGCTCTAAAAAGGTACCGTAACTTCCCAGCAGTAATGCGCGGACTTATTGCATATGATTCATAATTTATATTCTACATTGTGCGGGATATGTAAAGGTGCAAGCTATACAATAATTTGTCTTTCTGTGTGTTTGTTTGTTTGTTTGTTTGTTTGCTTTTAAAATAATGCGTGACCGCTCTCATTATTGATCAATGTAATCGTCGAGATCGCGTTGTTTCACGCTGGGCATAGTCAGCAAGAAAATCTGAGACCGATATTATGCTGCTTTTGCCCTCAGTGGTCCTCCTATTACGCCCAAACTAGCTGTGCTCAAGAGGACGTTGTAGGTCAAGTGTTTTGATAAAACAAACCAATTTCTCACGGTTGTAAAATCATTACCACAGCCGAATAGGTGACTGTGAAGTCCTGCAGAAACCACAATAGCGATCGATGCTCCCAAAATTAAAAAGAGTGTTTGGGTTCATTTTTTAAGCGATACTACCAATAAATGCAATGAGACTAACAAAATTACACATTTACATTCATATTTGATTTGTCGGTATGAAGTCCTCTTTCGTGTGGATCTGACGACGTTATTAAGGGGAGTAATACATTGATGAAGTAAACATCTTGCGTATACAAAAAAGCAGGTGCTTTCTATTTGAAAAAGAAAAATTTCTCTCATGCAAAATTTGCTCCTGCAGAGTCAAAAATCGGTTACAAAAATACTTCAAATATAAAAGATTATATAAAAGTGACTAAAGTTATGCGGCGCTTTAGTTATATGTTGCGGTTTGGAGTATCAAGTTTTTTAATCAGGTTGTTAATGAAAAAAAGGCTCGAGGTCACACCTAAGCACTTCTTATGAGTCGCGAATGCGAAAGCATGCTTGTCGTTTTTCCGCTCCCTTATTTCGTCTGCGGCGTACTTGCGTAGAGGGCCGAGCGCGCGCTTTCCTCGCCGCGCTGACCTTAGGCGAGGAGCCGCTGCCCCGCTCGGCGGCCAGACGCTTCGTGTTGCCGGCGCGTTGGTGGCACGGACAAACACGTCATGGGGTGGCGGTCGTTGAAACTAACTCGCAGCGGCCAATGGGAGCCTCGTTCCTTGAAACAATGATGGGCGCTAGCCAATGGGATTGAAGCCGAAATTCATCAGATCTCGGCTTCACTTGGAGAAATGAGTTTAGGTGCCCTATTGGCGCGGCTTCAAAGCTGATTACGTCGGCGGGCTCCATGGGACAGTTAATGCTCTCGCATTAATATCGCTCTAAATATCACTGGACAGAAGTTTAACCATAAAATATCAAAATGAGTATTTCAGTGGGGCATAATTATGTTGAGCGAGGCTGTAGCATGCATTGCATGGGACACGAGTACACGTAAATCGACATTAGCGCAAACCAAACGTATGAGCACACAAAAAATGTATTTGCTGCAAAAATGTATTTGTTTGTTATGTTTCACCCTTTTTGTGTTCTTCTAACCTTAACTATCGTCCTTGAGTTCAACAACGACGAACTTCAAGGGCAGATACACAAGTCCTTTGAAAAAAAAAGCACTGAGAGAAACGAATGGCAAGACACACGAAGGGATCGTTCATTATGCTTCAAAGGTTGTCCTCAACAGAATACTGACATGTTTACAAGCCTGCTCTTGGCATGCGGCATTTATATGGTCTTTCAGCTACACCGAGGATTATTTTTTGAGTAGACGTACGTGCGTGCCGCGAACGCAATACGTATTAACTTCCAAAACTAGAATTGCTTTCGCAGAACCAAAATACATCCACCATAAAACTTTTACCCGGAGCTTTTGCCGGACTGAACTGACGGCAAAGGAGTTTCTAAAGAATAAACAAACAAAAATATAGTAACTATGTTACCTATTTTAAGCCAAATCAAGTTAGTGCCTAAAATGCCAGATCTACTTTATTATTTCAATTGTTTATTCTTTTTCTTTCTTTTTTTTACTTTTCCAGGGCAAGAATGCTTTAGTCCAAATGTACATAATTCGAATGAACTTCCTGACAAGTCACCAATGGCCTGCGTCGTGGCACAGGTACATCATGGTTGAAAATACACCAATAAACACAGTGGCATACAAATAAGCACACAGAACTAGGCGTACTGTGTGCTAAATTATGCAGGAGTGCCGTGAGATTTGGAGGCTGTGTGCTGCAATTGTCATGCCACCAAGTTTCGGCAATGTGCCTTAGGGGTCCTTTAGGAGGTCTCCTTGTCTTGCGGTAGGGTTTATGTTGGCCAGACGGGAAGGTGCATTATTTATAGAACACTCCGCCGTCACCAAGCAATCCCCGTCTGGCCAGTTGGCTGTACATTGTGATAGGTGTGAGTGCCAGGCCGAGTTTAATAGTACCAAGATTGTGGGAAAATTCCAAACTAAACTGGAACGCGAGATACATCAGGCATTCGTGATAAGGGCCCATTGAACGAATGTGTGCATCAGTGCTCCTTCTGTTGACTTATCCGATAAGGAGCAGGCTTTCATCGGTCACTTAAAAGCGACGGCAGGCTTTCCAGGTGGTTAATGAAAGTCCATCATCTTTGCGCATGTGCGGTTTTATTCATTTTTATGTGTTTCCTTCAGTACAGTTCAGTTGCAATACGCTTGGCCCTGTCTGCTTCTTTCTTTGTCCCTGTGGGTTTTTTTTTTGCGTATTTTCCACGATACATAGGTACCAATGTAACAAAAGACAGACAAATAATGAAAAGAACAACTACGCATACATTAACGACAACAGCAATACATCACTAGCAGAAGAGCAAAAAACAAAGATATTAATACGAAAAAACATACCAAAGCACCCTAAAACTTCGTGAGTGCCGAAAACTTCGCAAGTGTATTTATTAAAAAAAAATGTTTCTGTTAAAAAATATCACAAAGGATGCATATAGCATGGAGACGTTCACTTTCGAAAAATACACGGGCCGAGCTGGACGTAGACATGCCGCCACACTTTTTAACTCTGATTGTCGCACACCCCTTTTAGACAGCTGTTAAGTATGTAGAAATCCTGCTTAATAATTAAGGTGGTTTTTTTTGTTTTTTTTTTTTGCTAGAAAAGTTTATTTTTTGGGGGGTTAAGTCGGCATTGTTTTTTTATGTTCTTTTATTTTTTTTTTGTGTGTCGTGTTTCGGGAGTCTGCACGGACAGCTCCCCGGGAGGGCCCGCGCTTGGAGCTGCTTGTGGCTTTTAACCGATTGTGCCTGTGTATAGAGGATTTCGCCGCTTAGTGTCAAATGGTCGCGTTTTACCCGATGTAATATGCTGTTGGCGCCAGCCAGACTTGGAAAAATGCAGGCAACGACTTTGGAGGGAATTTGGTTTTGAAGTTTGAGCGCCAGGCTGACAGATCGCCGACCATTGGTTAACAGTGTACCACGTGGGAGTGGTGGAATTTTAAGGGATTGGTCGTTCCCTGAGGGGAAAGGATGACCCTACGAGTCTGCCAAAGGAGTGCCTGAGAGGATTCTCGGGATGGGATTAAATTCGATGTTGGGAGACTGGGGACAAAAGTACGGGGTTTAATTTTGGGATTTTAACTCACTGTTGAGTTCATGTTGTTTTGTTTCGTAATAAACGTAACCACACTGGCCACTGTAAAGCCAACAACGTCGTAATAAGTTCAGCAAAATCGAACAGCTTTTAGCTTATTTTTGTGGGTTTTTTTCTACTTCCCGGTGGTTTCCATTGGGCGAACACCATCATTGGTCGTCTCTATCCGGACCAGGACTCCACACCCATTCCTCGAGACAGTTGACTTTAGCTGTCGTGATTTTTTTTTAGTAGAGACAGGGTCACTATGAACACTAAAAGCGACTACCATATGACGATCCATACAGGTGATAGAAAGAAAGAAGCTATAGACAACCTGTGATTACCAGGAGGCGTTACCAGTGCTAAAGCTCATGTGCCACCGCCTTCGAAAGCTGCAACCTTTCCCTTGCGTTTTGCTTCAAATGCAACTAATGT
Organism: Ixodes scapularis; assembly: GCF_016920785.2. NCBI lineage: Eukaryota > Metazoa > Arthropoda > Arachnida > Ixodida > Ixodidae > Ixodes > Ixodes scapularis. The sequence goes on along the minus strand of NW_024609880.1, from coordinate 103,790,118 downwards.
AATTTTAGAAGCGTGCTGGCCAAGAAGAGGTCCCTACATAAAGAGTTTAGCCATTCAAAATGAAAACACAGTCTACCTGAATCCGGTTACTCAGGCCGAAGTAATATCCGTATTTCTTAAAGCAAACAACAGCAGCAGCTATGATAATGAAGGGATTCAAATTAGGCCAGTTAAGCATGTTATTGAAGTAATTAGCCCTTGCCTAGTTCATATCTTTAACCTTTGTTTAGAAACTGCGATTTTCCCCCGAGAATGCAGATTGCTAAAGTGACAGTTTTATATAAAAAAGGCAACAAAAATGAGCTCGGAAATTTTAGACCGATTTCTATACTTCCAGTGTTTTCAAAGGGCCTTGAACGCATTCTGCACGATCGTCTTGTAAACTTCTCAGAAAAATATAACATTTTAACATCATCACAATATGGGTACCGAAAAAATCGTTCTACGGAGTTAGCTTTACTCGACCAAAAAGAATTTATACTGGACAACTTTGAAAATAAAAATATTGTCCTCGGTGTTTATGTTGATTTTACAAAAGCATTCGATTACCTAAACCATAAACTACTCTTACAAAAGCTCGAGACATATGGTATCAGAGGACAGGCCTTAACATTACTAAAAAACTACTTGTGTCACAGGAAGAAGTACGTCCATGTTAACGGTTCTTCGTCAGTTGTAAAGAATCTAACTTCAGGTGTGCCTCAAGGAAGCATTTTAGGACCGTTCTTGTTTAATATATATATATCAATGATTTAGTCAATATAAACAAACAGGTAAATTTTTTTATATATGCTGACGACACCAGTGTCTTTGTATCTGCTTGGACTGGGGATGAAATGGCTAATATTGCGAATAACGTACTAGCAGAGCTAGAATCATGGGCAAACGCGAATTTGCTAAAAATCAACATTTGCTATTTGCTTTAAACCTAAAAACAAATTTGTTGAAATTCCGCCCAATATCATAATGTACTCTTCACCAATTGAGGTTGTTAGATCATTTAAAACACTAGGGGTGTATTTTTCCGAAAATATGTCTTGGGACGCTCACGTTGACCACATCACATCAAAACTAAGTCACTTGGTAGGTTTAATGTATCGGCATTCTTATATTCTTCCATTCAATGTCAAACTACTTCTGTACCAGTCAATATTTTGTTCCCATTTAAACCATTGTCATTTGATTTGGGGGACGACCACAGGACTGAACCTTCAAAAAATACATCTCTTGCAAAAAAAGCTCTAAGAATAATTTGCAATGTCGGCTATGACTTTGACACAGAATCCCTTTTTCGCAATCTAAATGTCATGAAAATCTTCACACTCTACAACTTTAAGTTATGCATGAAATATAAAATAGAATGCAGTAAAAATAGAGACTGTTTCATTTCTCTAGCGTCTCTGAAGGAAAAAAGCTCAAATTATCCAACTCGTAGTTCTGAACCTTGGTTCATTGAAAACTCCCGCTCTAACTATGGTCTTCAGAGAATCAAAATAACTCTCCCGAAGTTGCTAAATATGCTAACCCTAAAGCACATAGACGTAACTATTCTTTCACCCAAAGAATTGCGGTCTTATTTTTTGTGTTGCGAGTGATATGGTTAAACTTGAGTTGCATTTGTATTGTACTTGCTTTGTTGCTTGTTTTTTGGTTTTTCAATCCACTGTTCTCTGCATGAGCTAATATTGTATAACTTTTTATCTTCTTTTTTTTGCTTTTAATATGTATACCCTGTGTGTGAACTCGCATTGCCGCTGCTGCTGAAACTTTTGTGGTGCTGGGAACTCGTCAAGCTGTCCATGCAGCTTTTTTTCCCTGCCCCCGCCATTGTAAAAAATGGTAAATAAACTTTGAATTGAATTGAAATGAGGAGGCGCCATTGGCCGAAAGCGTGTTCCTGGGCGTCTTCACAAATTCGAATGAGGCCAACCAGGAGCCGGAAATAATAGCCTGGCGGTGGTCGCGAGAAACAAACTTAATAAGTGCATAAAAAAAAAACGCTCGGTGATTGAAAATATGGTGCACGTGATGTTTGAATCACGGCCATCAAAAAGTACGGTGGAAGAGCGCGGCTAGTGGCACGACCAAGATAATCTGTACGCCAGGCGCCGAAGACCGGTAATCTGCCGTCCAAGCGGTCACATTCTGTCCGACTCCGAGCAAACTAGAGTTCGAACGGCACATTCGTTCCATGCAACCTTTTGCGCGTTCATAATCGAAACATCACGTGCACCATGTTTTTAGCCACGAAGAGTTACTACAGCTAACCCTTACGCTATCATTAAAGGTGTGTCTTGCTACCACCGCTAGGGGATTTTTTGGGGGACTTCTGGTAGGCCAAGACAGCAAGCATTCCAAGCCCTCTATCTGCGTCTGCTGCACGCCGTGGTTCTGCCCGCTTCTCCCATTGTCAAAACTCTCTCTATACACGGCTCGGGTTCAATAGACTCTTTACAAATTCAGTCAAGCAACATTGGCAGTGCCCATTGCTTGGACTCGATGCGTGTGATTGGATCCGATTCCTAGCCAAACGCTGACGCAGCCCTCGTGTCCAATACCTGCTCAGAGAATCTGATCAAGCAAAGGCGGGCAGGTGTTGGCGCGAACTTTTTAAAAGGGTCTATTGGATCTCGTGGGGGAGCTTTTGATATCCGCCCAACGCACTATTTTTGTGCTATATAACAGGTAACAATATATTCAACAATATATAACAACAATATATAACAACAGCGTAACAATATATATATATATATATATATATATATATATATATATATATATATATATATATATATTGTTACGATGGAAATCAAGAGCAAGGACAAGAGCGGTCCGTTCCAGCCTCGATCTTTCAATCGAACCACAGCCAACGGCCCGATAGAGACGGTCGTCGTAGTCTTCTTCGTAACAATCCCCCCCTGGTGTGGCGGTGGTCGTCCTGACCGCAACTCCAGAGTAGGGTCTGTTAGGGTGTGAATAGTTGTAAGTAGGGTGTCATGCGGGTGATATGTACGGTGTCGGTGGAAGTCCGGCGAAAGTCAGCCGTTGGTTCGTGGAGCGTCACTTGATATGTGTGGTCTGATAAACGTCGAGTGACGCGGAAGGGTTCGGTGTACCGGTGAAGAAGCTTGGTGCACTTGCCTTGGTGCCGAGTCGGTATCTAAACCCACACGAAATCTCCAATAGCGTAGGAAACCGCGCGGTGGCTCTAGTCATAGCGTTGAAATTAGCGCTGTTGAGAGGAAGATGTGCGTAATCGTGCTATTTGACGAACTTCCTCGGCGCGGCAGACAAGTTGTGCCACTGTTGGTTGGAGCTTTCGTTCGGTAGCGCTATATGGCAGAAGGTTGTCGAGAAAAGTCGTTGGATAATGATGGTGGAGAAGGAAAAATGGAGAATAGCCTTGGGTATCTTGGATTGCAGTGTTATATGCGTAGGTCACAAAAGGAAACACAGAATCCCATTGTTGGTGGTCTGACTGTAGTGTAGTATTCTGAGAATGTAGTATTCTGAGTTGAGCGGTCGTACGGCTTGAATTCTGAGCCAGAGAAGCGCGTGCCCCACACGCAGTGTCGCGTGCTCAGCTCGTGCATGCCAGTGTCGCTTTTGGAACAGTTGACCCTGAGATTTAGAATAAACAAGTCGACAGTCACCGGTGTCTTTCCTCGCCCTCGGCGGGGCCCGCGAGGACGTGGGCCCCCGCCGCTACCGGGTCCCCTCCGCGGATGAGCCCTACGTCTACTCCCCGACCACGACGACGGCTGCAGCAGCGGCTGCCACTCCTTTCCCGGCTTTGACCAGGCAAGACATCGCCACCACCGGCATTCAAGGCCATCCACGTAGCCTTGCGCCGGTGCCCAACAGCACCCTCCGCCAATCATGAGTGGTCATCTTGACCACGAGGGGGCCAAGGGCAACTGGCCCCGTGAGCGGCGCTCCGCCGCGGATAAAAGGCCGTCGCAGCGGATGCGCGGGGGCTGTTGGGATCGCGGCGCAGGCGATAGCGGTAATTAAATGTTTACGTGTTGTTGAACCGGTGTGCTGTGTCATTCTCCGAGACGGGTAGCAGCAAAAGAAATCCCACACTGGCACCCAACGTGATATGCTGCTCGTCTGGGAGGATGGCAGCAAACTGGGTTCGTTCTTACGTTTTACATAGTCAATTTTGCGTTCCTGAGTTTGCCCACAGTTGAGGGGGCGTTTCTTCGCAAGCCTAAGTTCATTGACCTACGGAAGCCTCCACTACAATACCATGCCGTCTAAAGAGGACGCCGACAGAAACGTGAGTGAGGACGACCTTTTGACGCTCGGTGCACTCGCGGATAACGCCGCCAGCGACATAAAACCAGACGCTAAGCCTGCAGTCTCAAACCCGGCAGGCGCATCATCAGAGGGGAGTCTAGCAGAACTAAGAGTGGCCATGACCATGCTTCTTCACATACAAGGAGAGCAGATGATGCGCTCAAGCCCCACTCCTGCTGGAAGCACGCCCCCCAGGGACTACCTAAGGCTCTCGCTTAGTGTTCCGATTTTTTCGGGGTACGCAGATAGAAAGTCAGTCGCGATGTTCGTCTCGGAACTGCGGGACTACCAAGCTGCGTCGAGAATTGACGACTAAACCATCCTCACCACCTTTTGCCCGTTGCACTGACGGACAGTGCAGCACTGTGGAGGCAAAGACAAACTAAATTCACAAGTATGTCAGATTTCGAGGCACGATTTAGGCCCGAGTTCCGGCCTCCGGATTACAGCATGCGGATTAGGGACGAGCTGCGCGCGCGCACACAGCACCCGGAAGAGTCACTTATTGAGATTGTAAGGGCTCTCCAGGGCCTCTTCGATATCGTCGACGCCGCGGCACCGGACGCGGAGAAAGTACAAAGCGCCATCCGCCAAAGCCCCCCGCGTTTCCATCCCCATCTCAGGGGACGTACCTTTACGAATTTACACGAGATGACACGGGAGGCGATCACCATCCAGGCCGACATCCTCGCGGAACTAAGATACCGCCCCCCTCCACCGCAGAACATGACTCTGGAACCATCATTTGCGTGGTCTGGAAACGCACGTGCACATAGAGTCGAGAGCGAACAAGACGATTCCAATGAGGCGTCCGTCCCCCGAACCCCAGATCCTCGTGCATACGAATCACGGAGGTGCAGCCGTTATGAGGGCACGCATTCACAACGCTACAGCCCCTCCATTGGTCAAGATGAGTTATTGTCCTCTGGACCGGTAACGCGGAGCTTGGGAGAGGAAAAGAAAGAGCGGGACACCGCACGAAGCCAACGGGCGGGCCACGCCCCGTTGTTTTCGATGCGACCAGCCAGGACACATACACCGGGACTGCAGCGAACGGCAGCGGCCGCCTCAGACGCAGGGAAACGGCTACGTCCGGCGGTGGTAAGAAATTTCTACTCCCCGCCGGCCGCGCCGAAAACACAATCCACAAGATCGAGCCGCAGATAAAGTCCAGTTGGCATCGCCTGTAATCAACCTTCTCGGATTTGTTGTAGATAACGGAACGCTGCGGCCGAATGAAGATAAGCTACGCGCACTAACGGAGCACCCACCCCCTTATGACGTCAAACGCCTACAGAGATATCTCGGTTTGATTGCGTTTTATGGAGATTTCATTCCGCAGTGCGCTGAGATAACTGAACCTCTGAACCGATTGCTCCGCAAAAAAAAAAAAAAAAAAAAAAAAAAAAAACAACGAAATGGTACTGGGGCAAAAGCAGCAAACCTCATTGGCGTGTCTTTCAAGGGCTGTGACTGAAAACACGTGTTTAAACCTGCCCGACTTGAATCGTCCGTTCATCTTGCAGACCGACGCAAGCGATTACGGATTAGGAGCAGTCCTTCTGCAGGAACATGACAGCGTTCTTCGTCCCGTAGCTTTCGCCAGTCATACGTTAACTGGAGCGAAGCGAAACTACTCAACAAACGAAAAAGAGTGCCTGGCAATTATGTTTGCGCTTAAGAAGTTTGACATTCACCTGGACGGCGCTTTGTTTAGCATTCGAACTGACCATATGGCTCTCTCGTGGCTCAAAGGGCTTCAAAACCCTGCAGGACGACTCGCTCCATGGGCCCTTTCGCTCCAGCGCTACAAATACACAATCGATAAACAAGCGTGGAGTGGGTAACCACGTTGCAGATGCGTTGTACCGTGCTCCACTTCTCGGGCAGGAAATGCAGGTGGATCCCGACTTGGTGGTACTGGCCAATGCGGCGCCCATCACACCAGATTCGCGGTGGGGAACCCTGGTGAGCAAAGAGGAGCTCCGAGCGGCCCAGCTGTCCGATGGACTTTGTCAGAAGGTGATGCACCAGCTGGCAGAAGAAAACTCAGCCGACGCTGGGAATCCCAGAGACTTGGACTCATACCTGCTCAGCAGCGACGGCATCCTGCTGCGATACATCCCCCAGGCGGACGATGGGTCCAGCGGCCCGCCATTCCGGACTGTAATACCACGTAAACTGCGTAAGTCATTTATAAGATATATCCATGATCCCGCCTTGGCAGGCCACAGCAGTGGGAGCAAAACTTACGAAAAGTTGTCCCAAATTGCAACGTGGCCAGGTATGAGGCATGATGTGGTGAGGTACACACGTAGCTGCCCGGTTTGTCAGAAGGCAAAACCTCGAGGTGGCCAACCACCAGGTTTAATGCAGTCGGTCGAAAGCAAGTACCCCTGGGAGTGTGTTGCCTGCGACGTTGTCGGTCCCTTTCCCCGTAGTCCACGCGGCAATCAGTATTTGCTAGTAGTGACCGACCATTTCACAAAATGGGTCGAAATGTTTCCTTTGCGCAAACTAGAATCTAGGAAAATCTGGGACTGTCTTCTAGAGACGTTCGTTCGCTGTGGCTTTGCCGCAACGCTTATTACAGACAACGCTTCTTATTTTGTTAGCAAGGTGTTCGTGGATGCGTGTAAGGCGCTAGGCATACGGCACAAACGGACTTCGCCATACCATCCACAGGCGAATATCACGGAAAGAGAGAACCGTAACCTGAAGCAAATGCTTGTATCGCATACAAAGCGACACAAAGACTGAGGCGCGAAATTGGCAGAAATGGCATTCTCTACCCGCACAACAATGAACCGGTCCACGGGTTTTACTCCGGCCCAACTTAACTTTGGGAAACAGCTCGTGTTTCCCCTGTGAAACTGCCTCCTTTGCACAGACCCTGCAATCATGCAGCGCACTACCAGGCAGTTCGCAGAAGATCTCCGGAAGCGTTTCACGGAGAACCTGCGTGAAGCTCGAGAGAGCCTCAACGTCTCGAGACTGCAGCAGGCAAACCAGTACAACAAGGGGAGGCGAAATCTGCAGTTTAAGGTAGGAGATCTGGTACTGAGGCGAACTCATCCGCTGAGTGATGCTGCTAGAGGCTTCACGGCCTCTTTAGCAAAGAGTTAGGAAGGCCCCTAATGTGTTAGTGGGAAGCTCTCCAACCTGTCTTATGAGCTGGTGCATTTTGAATCTGGTGAAGCGTGCGGGTCTATTCATGCCGCCGACCTAAAAGCTTTCTATGGACCCGAGGAGGTAGTTGTGTCGCAGGTTCCAGATGGCGACTATCCGGACCACCTCTCGGAAGATTCCGCACCGTCTCTACCGCGGTACAACTTGAGACGGCGGTGAAGACGACCGGGAGTAGCACGAACTCTAAGTGCATTATAGTCATGCCCTCTTCGGTGCTTTGGGGAGGGGGGAGAAGAGAAAGTGGCCGCGCTCCCGCATGCACAGCGGGACAGGCATCTTTCGTGTACGCGGCCACTCATTCCTACCATGGCCTCATGTTGTTTTTACTTTTTAGTTCCAGGTGCCAGACAGCGACGACGCAGCTCCCATCATCAGACCACCCCCCCACAGCTGCATCGGTACTGTCCGGAACTACTGACGTCAGACCCGTGCTCGCCCATCTGAGAAGACCCTTGCTGACCCAGAAGGAAGGCCTACCCAAGACCATCTAAGACGTCCTCTGTTTTCGTTTTTGGAAGAAGGGAGATGTGTGGGCAACCTGGTGATTCCAAGCGGTTGGCACAGGCTGCCCCTCCGACAATCATGAGTGGTCATCTTGACCACGAGGGGGCCAAGGGCAACTGGCCCCGCGAGCGGCGCACCGTCGCAGATAAAAGGCCGTCGCAGCGGATGCGCGGGGGCTGTTGGGATCGCGGCGCAGGCGATAGCGCTCATTAAATGTTTACGTGTTGTTGAACCGGTGTGCTGTGTCATTCTCCGAGACGGGTAGCAGCAAGGGAAACCCCACAAACTGTGCGAATTTCTCCGGCTCCACCACCCGCGTCTCCGCGCCGCAGATGACGTCAGCAGCCTGCGGCGCATGCTCAGAGCTGAGGGATTGCCGTGAAGGGCGCTTTTTGCTCGTTAGTGTCGGCTTCAAGCCATGTACAACTGAACCATTTCTCGTCCCGCAGTGTTCATCACGAATCTTTTCCTTTAAGTTTCACATCACGGCTAAACTATTATGAGCGGACGTGTGAATTCTGGCACATATATATTATACACTGGAAAATAAAACACTTAAGTGAAACGTTTTAGTTAATTAGCTAATTGTGAAACAGTTACGCGCCTTATCCAGTGGCCCCAATGGATTCAGGATCATAAAAACGCTAACGCAACTTCCGGCATATCAAATAGCCCCAGAAAAAAAAACACATTTTTTTATACTTTGTTGTTTTTTGTTTTGTTTTTTGTCAAATTAAAAAAAAAATAAGAAAACAATGAACGCTGCAGATTGAGTCCCGGTGGAGCGCCGGCCGAGTGCCTGTGGTTGTGCCACGCGACACTGCTGTTATTGCGGGGAGAAGTTTCGCGAACGTTTCTCTCGTGTGTTGAAGGTGAGCCTCTGCAGACCCCTAACATTCGGCGAGAGCAAAAGAATATAGAGACTTCAATTCACAATAGGTGGCGCCATTTGTTTTCCAAAATGGCTGTTTTAGTGACGGTCGGAGATGATGTTCCTGTCTATGCTGGCTTCACTGAGCGACACAAATTATTTTGGCTTATACGAGGAAGCTAAGGTGTTATGAGCGCAGGTCTCCTCTTCATCGTGAAAACAAAAACGATATTTAGAGTAATATTGTCACGGGTGGTGACTAATAAACAAGAAATAAACAAGAATAAATAAACGTTTAATGTGGCGAACTTGTGCCAAAAATAAAAGGGTACAAAAGAAAGATAACAACAGAGCGTCGCGGGCGTCGAAGGGCGGCGAAGCAGCACGATCAAACGCTGAGGCGAGACTGACTCGACAATGTCGCGAGCGGCGTCTTATCTAGAGTGAGTCACTATCTCGAAGATTCGGCGGAGAAGGTTCGACCGTAGCGCGCTCGGGGCGAGAATGAACACGCACTTTCTAGAACAACATAAGCAGGGATAAACGACAAAAGTTATGTACGGAGCAAGAATAAACGAGAAAGTTCTAGAAGTTCGTGACCCTGCGCGCGGCATTATCCCCCCCTTTAAAAGCGCATCGTCCCGATGCAGCACAAAAAAAAAAAAAAATCCAAAACAAAACGACAGCAGAATCGCGAGCCACAGTTCAGAGTTCACAGTTCACTCGTCGACAAGAGTAAAAAGTTCTATCGTTCGTAATACGGCTTCAGCCGGACGACGTGTACCACCTCGGGTCGCGGCTGACGTCTTGCAGATGGGCGCGTTCCGTCGGGAAGGACTTCGTAGTTCAGATCGCCGAGCCGTCGGATGATCTTGTAGGGTCCGAAATATCGTTTCAGAAGCTTCTCGCTGAGACCGCGGCGCCGTATTGGTGTCCAGACCCACACCCGGTCTCCGGGTTGAAAGTGGGCGTCACGCCGGCGAAGATTGTAGCGGCCGGCGTCGACACGTTGCTGGTCTTGAATTCGTAGTCTGGCTAGCTGGCGGACCTCTTCTGCCCGTTGAGCAACCACCTGGGCGTCATCGCTCCCGTCGTCGACTGACTCGTGCGGCAACATAGAGTCCAGCATAGTCGTCACCGCCCGGCCGTACACCAGCTGGAAGGGTGTCACTCCTGTGGTCTCTTGCATTGCTGCGTTGTAGGCGAACGTGACGTAGGGCAGCACTTCGTCCCAGGTCTTGTGCTCCACGTCGATGTACATAGAGACCATGTCGGCGATTGTTTTGTTAAGCCGCTCCGTCAACCCATTGGTCTGCGGATGGTATGCCGTTGTTCGACGGTGTTCCGTGTGGCTTAGACGAAGGATCTCTTGGGTCAACTGTGCCATGAATGACGACCCTCGGTCTGTGATCAGTACTTCGGGGGCGCCATGCCGGAGGACGATGGACTCGATGAAGAACTTGGCGACTTCGACCGCAGTCCCCGACGGAAAGGCTTTCGTCTCGGCGTAACGAGTAAGATAATCGGTGGCGACGATTATCCAGCGGTTCCCCATCGTCGACGGTGGAAAAGGACCCAGCAAATCCATTCCAATTTGCTGGAAGGGCTTGGTTGGCGGGGTAATCGGCTGGAGGAGACCTGCTGGCATTGACGGCGGTTTCTTGCGTCGCTGGCACTCATGGCACGATCGTGTGTAGAGATGGACGGTCTTCGGAAGCTTTGGCCAGTAGTACTTGTCACGAATCCGGGCGAGGGTCCTGCTGTAGCCGAGATGTCCGGCTGTTGGGTCGTCGTGGCACGCTTGAAAAATTTCTTCTCGGAGGTTGGCGGGGACAACCAGTAGCCAAGGAGTTTCGCTGGTTCCGAAATTCTTTCTGAAGAGCACGCCTCCCCGTAGGACAAAGCTCGGTAGGTCCCGAGAAAAGACCCGTGGGACAGAGCTTCCTCGACCTTCGAGGTGGTCGATCACGGAGCTAAGTTCTGCGTCGTCGCGTTATAGTGACCTCATGTCGGTAGCGTTAACTGCGCCTAGAAAAAAGGAGTCGTCATCGTCGTCGGCGCCGGAGATTGGAGGTTCGACTGGAGCCCTAGACAAACAGTCAGCGTCATTATGCTTGCGGCCGGACTTATGCACAACGGTTACGTCGAATTCCTGCAGTCGAAGGCTCCAGCGGGCGAGGCGTCCGGACAGATCCTTGAGGTTTGCGAGCCAGCAGAGGGCGTGGTGGTCTGTGACCACGCGAAACGGGATCCCATACAAGTACGGGCGGAACTTGGTTATCGCCCAGACGACATCAAGACATTCTTTGTCGGTCGTTGAATAATTTTGTTCTGCCTTAGACAGCGCCCGGCTTGCGTAAGCGATTACTCCCTCTGCCCCTTCTTGTCGCTGAACGAGTACCGCACCGAGACCGGTATTGCTGGCGTCCGTGTGGATTTCAGTCTCCGCCGACTGGTCAAAATGTCCGAGGATAGGGGGCGACTGGAGCCTTCGCTTGAGTTCGCCGAACGCTTGCTCTTGCTCCTCTCCCCACTGGAACTGCACGTCGTCTTTCGTCAGATGCGTCAGCGGTGCAGAAATTTGTGCAAAGTCACGAACGAAACGTCTGTAATAGGCGCACAGCCCAAGAAATCTTCGAACGGTCTTCTTGTCTGATGGCTTGGGGAACTCGGCGACAGCGGACGTTTTTGCGGGATCAGGGCTTACACCCTGCGCACTCACGACGTGGCCCAAGAATTTCAGCTCACCATAGGCGAACCGACACTTGGAAGGCTTGAGGGTCAGCCCAGCAGCCTTGAAGGCCTGTAGCACGGCTCGCAGTCGTCTCAGATGCTCGTCGAATTCGCTTGCGAACACCACAACATCGTCGAGGTAGACGAGACAGCTTTGCCATTTCAAGCCGGCAAGGACGGTGTCCATAACGCGCTGGAAGGTTGCCGGCGCTGTGCACAGCCCGAACGGCATTACTTTAAACTCATACAGTCCATACGGCGTGACGAAGGCTGTCTTCTCACGATCTCGTTCGTCGACCTCAATCTGCCAGTACCCGCTCTTTAAGTCCATCGACGAAAAGTATCGGGCGTGGCGCAGCCGGTCCAGGGTGTCGTCGATCTGTGGCAGCGGGTAGACGTCCTTTTTTGTTACGGCGTTCAGTCGGCGATAGTCCACGCAGAACCGAAGAGTCCCGTCTTTCTTTTTCACCAGGACTACCGGTGAAGCCCACGGACTGCTTGAGGGCTGGACAATGTCGTCGTTGAGCATTTCTTGTACCTGCTGCTGGATGGCTTCCCTTTCTTTCACGGAGACCCTGTACGGTGGCCGATGCACAGGGAGTGCGTCGTCATCAGTAATTATCCCATGTTTCGCAACCGTCGTTTGGCGCACTTTCGACGACGCGGAGAAGCACTCACTGAACTCGGCGAGAAGGTCACGAAGTTGTCGTCGTTGTGGGGCTGGGAGGGACGGGTCGATGTCGAGCTCTGAGGACGTGATTGTCTTGCTCTGCGTCGGAGAGGCCTCTCCTGAGATCACGGCGATCGCGGCTGAGTCTTGAATTTTCTCGACGTAGCCCACGGCTGTACCCTTTGTAAGGTGCTGCGACTCTTGCCGGAAGTTGGTGACAAGGGCTACGGTACGCCCGTCCTGGAGCCCTGTTACGCCTCTTGCAATGCCAATCCCTCGTCCGAGGAGAAGTTGGACGCTTCCTTCCAGCAGTGCTACACCGCAGGTGGCTCCTTCGGTCCCGACGGGCACAAAGACACTCGACAGCGGCGGCAGGTTTACGTGGCTGACGAGGACTCGCACTGCAGCTAACGTAGGTTTGGAATTTTCCACCGATGGCACAGGCTTCCGAAGCGTCAGCTTGTTCTCCGCAAGGTCGATGATGGCGCCGTATTCACACAGGAAGTCCATTCCGAGAATGACGTCCCTCGAGCAGTCTTGCAGAACGACGAACTTCACAGGGCATGTTTCGCCGTGAATCTCGACGCGAGCGGTGCATCTCCCGACTGGTGTAATCAGGTGTCCTCCGGCGGTTCTTATTTGTGGTCCATCCCACGGCGTCATGACTTTTCGAAGGCGGCGGGAGAGCCTCCCACTCAAGACTGAGTAGTCTGCTCCGGTGTCCACGAGTGCCGATGCGTCGAGGCCGTCGATCACAACGTTCAGGTTGTTGGACACCGATGCAGGAGCGTCGTTGTGATGCGTGGCGTCGGGAGAGTGGGAGCGCTCCGTCGTTCTTGGAGGCTCTTTACGTCGGTCGTCTTCGGCAACTCCACCTCCAGGGGTTGCCGCGCCTAGTTTCCCCGGCGAGGAGCGAGGGGTGATAGGCTTTCACGTCGGGGTCGGTGCATCGGCGAAGCCGGACGTCGTGGCGATGGCGACCGGAACTCTCGGCGGGAGGCAGGCTCGGGGGACTGAGGTCGTCGAAGGTACTCGTCGATCTCCCGAGGGCGTTCACCGTAACGGGGGTGTGGGTCATTTGGGTGGAACCCCCGCAGCCCGAGTCGCCGGTATGGGCATTGGCGGTAGGTGTGGTTCGCTTCCCCGCAGTGGAAACACAAAGGACGTCGGTCGGGTGTTCGCCACACGTCGGTCTTCCGAGGTGCGCGGGGCTCTTGGCCGGCGTACTGAACCTGGTCGTCGCGGCGGCGGTCGTGCTGCAGCGCAGGAGAACGACGTCGGGGCGGCGCAACATAGGCTGGAGGAGGAGGCGGTGGCCGTCGGGCCACTGCGGCGTAGGTCAGGGCGGGCTCTTCGGGTGGTGCTACGCTGGCAGGAGCCTCCGGTTGAATTGCCCGCTGGACTTCTTCGCGCACCACTTCGGCTATCGACAGCTCAGCCGGCTGGTTGGCAGCAGGCAGCAGTTTCCGGAGCTCCTCCCGGACGATGTCGCGGACAATTGCACGAATATTGTCAGCACGGGCGCCGCCTTCGTCGAATCGGGAAGGTGTCAGCGTCGACGCAACAGGCGTGCCGGCGAGTCGGTTGTAGTGGCTGGCTCGGATTGACAGGGCACGCTCGATGTTGGTTGCCTCGGTAACGAATTCCCCGACAGTTGTTGGTGGGTTGCGAACAAGGCCGCCGAAGATGTCACTCCTCACTCCTCTCATCAGCACGCGCAGCTTCTTCTCCTCGGTGGACTGGGGGTCGGCGTGGTTGCTAAGGCGGAGGACGTCTTCAACGAAGCTGGTGACCGTTTCGTTGGGCCCTTGGGTTCGTACTTGTAGAAGGTCTTCCGCTCGCTGTCGTCGTGTCTGGTTCGTAAATGTGTCTTTCAGGCCGGCAATGCAGGTGTCCCACGACGTAAGCGACGCCTCGTGGTTCTCGAACCACTGCCTCGCGGTACCCTCCAAAAAGAAGTAGAGGTTTTGGAGGCGCTGCTCAGTGGTCCATTCATTATGGCGTGCTACACGTTCGTAGTGCTGCAGCCAGTCTTCTACATCCTCATAAATTTCACGGGGAACGGGGAACCACAGGCAGGAAGACGTAGGACGGTGCTGCTTGGGAGATTTCCGTCGGCTGCGCCGTGGAGTCTATTGTCGGCTTGGGTGGCTTCTTGGCGTTGTCCGGCAGTGGCCCAAGCTCTGGTGGTTGTCCTCGGAGACGCTGGCTTGCCCGGGGCCCTGTCTCTTCTTCAAATGGTCGTCTTGGAGTGGGGCTTGCCGAACGGGTCCTCGGAGGAGTACGGCGAAGAGGCATAAGGTGTTACCCCGCACCTCCACCAAAATGTCACGGGTGGTGACTAATAAACAAGAAATAAACAAGAATAAATAAACGTTTAATGTGGCGAACTTGTGCCAAAAATAAAAGGGTACAAAAGAAAGATTACAACAGAGCGTCGCGGGCGTCGAAGAACGGCGAAGCAGCACGATCAAACGCTGAGGCGAGACTGACTCGACAATGTCGCGAGCGGCGTCTTATCTAGAGTGAGTCACTATCTCGAAGATTCGGCGGAGAAGGTTCGAGCGTAGCGCGCTCGGGGCGAGAATGAAGACGCACTTTCTAGAACAACATAAGCAGGGACAAACGACAAAAGTTATGTACGGAGCAAGAATAAACGAGAAAGTTCTAGAAGTTCGTGACCCTGCGCGGGGCAATATTTACGCCAGGAGGCACGTTTTATTTCTGGAACGAAACGGACACTAACCTTTATTTTTTATTTAACTTCTCGGCATAGGTGTTAGTTCTAGATTCTTTCATAACTCAAAGTGCATCTCACAGCGTAATTATTAAGCTAAAGAAGTTGTTTGCGGAGAATTTATTTTGTGGCATGCGTGCCCCGTCCAGGCACTTCGAGATGGTTTTAGAGTTCAGTGTCCCGTTAACGACAGCGTCTCTCATACACCGAAATCGCAACATATATTATTGCATTTGTTTGTTCTTGTTGCCTTCTTTCGCTCAGATAATTGTTATGAGAAATATTGAACTGTGGGCCTTTTAATGGGTTTTTGGGTATTTCGATGAATTATTGCTTTAACATTATTCCCAGCACAAGATTAACAGAATCAATCCATATTTTAGAAAATATCGCTACTGGTGATAAGTTGTGCATATGTTCACAAAACGTATAAATTAAGAAATTCTGCGCGCGTGTGCTCGTGTGCGCGTGTGTGCCTGTGCGCGTGTGTGCGTGAGTGCGTGTGCGTGCGTGTGCATGCGTGTGCGTGCGCGTGTGTGCACGCGCGCGTGTATGCGTTTGTGTGTTTGTGTGTGTATTCTTTTAAAGCAACGCGTAACGCATAGCACTTTATATTCCATCCAGTGTTTCATTGTTGGTCTATCTTGATAACGACATCAGAGTTTTTCATATGCTAAAACAAAAACAAAATGATACAAGTATGGAATAACAATTATGGTTAGATGGCGTATTCTTGTGATAGTGGCGTTCATTGGGGGCCTACGATGCACAGTTTATATTATTA
Source organism: Ixodes scapularis (assembly GCF_016920785.2). NCBI lineage: Eukaryota > Metazoa > Arthropoda > Arachnida > Ixodida > Ixodidae > Ixodes > Ixodes scapularis. The sequence goes on along the minus strand of NW_024609880.1, from coordinate 103,774,328 downwards.
TTAATATAATTAAGATATTTTATTACGTAACTTCTTAAAGGGGCCCTGCAAAGACATTTTTACTGGTTTTTAATTTGCACCGAACCTAAGCGCACTGAACGTAGGAACGTAGTGAAACTTTTCTTTCCCCAAATTTCGCTGTATTCTAAAGGTGACAGGCAAATCGAAATTACAAAAACAAGCAAAAAATAACCGCCTTCGTGACGTCCTTGGTCGCTTGAGTGGCCGTGAACTATAGAGGAGGGGTAGTGAGCTCAGCGAGCGGTCACGGCTGCCGCACTCCGTGTGGACGGTTTGAGAGGGCGCCACCAAAGCATGTTCTGGCTAGGCTGTATGAAGCGGGCAGCCAGGGCGGCTCGCACTGAATTTGATGGGTGAATAAACACTAATTCGGCATGACACTTCATTGGCCACAAACGACAGCAAACACGGGGTAAAGATCAGTTGAGAACGGGAGCCACTTCGTGCTGCCATACCACCAAAGGCCAAATCGCAAGCCAAAGCTGCTCGCCGAAGGCCTTGGGAACGTTCGGAAGCGGTCGGATCCTCCAGTCCGTACGACCGCAGCGCCGCCGCGCACATCCGGAATCTTCCGACTCTCGCCACTCGTTGGCGCCTGATCCCACTACACCTTTCTAGTATGCGCCGCATTTTCCACCGCTTGGTGGCGGGTTTGTCGGCGAGTCATTTCTTGTTTCCGTAGTTTCTAAACTGCATTTTTTTCTTTTCTGATCTAAAATAGTGAACAAAAACTAATTTTATAAATAGGTGAAACGGTTGCGCCGCTTATAATTTGTATTTCAACAAAAAAGAAGCTTTTAGCGGCTCTTACCGGTAGTAAGCCCAGGACCTAAGACGTCACATATCATGCGCTTTCGGCACTGCGGGTTGCCCCCGTAGGTGGAGGAGGTTTCCGCGTCGTCAGGTTAAAATATGACGCACTTATATTTCATTACTCTCTCCGTGCCCGCTGGCTTGCCCGAACCCCGAGGGACGTGGAAACCGCAAAAAAGGTAGGCGCTTAAATATGATTACAGGACCCCTTTAAGTTGTAATATAATTTGTTGCTTATGCTCCAATTTCAAACCCGCGAACAAATATGACAATCAAAAGCTTGCGAATTATAATCACTAATGCCAGTTGCAGCATTTTTAATTCACAAAGTATAAAATAAAAATCGTCTACAATCAATGAAAACACTATAATGTGGGAAATCCATGTACAATTACAGTAATTGTGGGTAAAGCACATGGTGCTTCAAGGTCACAACTTTTTACAATCAGCAAAGCTTCCAAAGTCACTGCAACTACTTCGGACGGAATGCACCCGCCCCCCCCCCCCCCCCCCCCTCCTCCCATACAAATATACAAAAATAACTTTTTTTCTTTTTTTAAATGACCAATCTTCCTACAAAACTTAGTTTCCTTAATCCTTACGCGCCGCCGTTTTGCTAATCTCAGCTTTTCCAGCACCTAGGTACGCCTTCACGCTTGCACGTCTGCTCACTGCAGCACGTTTCGTTGGCGTTGGAAATGGGCGAAACCATAGTGAGTTTTAGTATTGCATATACGAGGGAACACAAGCACTGTGCGTTCGCGTTAGCGTTGCGCGTTCCACACTGCGCGTGGAGACTCTCTTTAAGAAAGTGTCAAGTGACAAGCTGGAGTCGAGGAGGAGCCAAATGTCATGAGAGCAGATACCCCCCGAAGGGAGTCGTGGAGACTCTTCTTTTAAAAAAAGAGCCAGCTGACTCTACAAACTGGAGTCGAGGAGGCGCCAAATGTGCGACGCGTACATACTCCCCGAAGGGAGTCCTGGGGACTCTCTTTAATGGCGAATTCGGGTAGTTCTTTCTGCGCGCTCTCGAGCGCTCTTTCCAGAGCTCGCGAGATCGGCTGATGGAAAGAGAGTGCGATGGCCTGATCGGCATGCGTACACTCCCGCTGTCGCCATTTTCGGAGGACACCGGGACACGGTTCCCTGCGCAAATGGCGTCAATATTGTCAGCATCTATCCATCTATCTTTGCGCGTAATTAGTCTATTTTGACGCTCTTTCTTTAGTATCGGTAGTATGGGGTATAAAAAGCACTGAAAATTGATAGAACGGCACGATGCCAATCGTGCCGTTCTATCAATTTTGGCCGGCGGAGGCACGTTGGGTTTTCCTCTATTATAGTTCGCAGAAAACTCCCCAGGCGGCGCTAGTTACACGAAAAAGGTCTAGGTGGCGTAAGCTACCGCCCGATCCAAAGGACTCAGCCGGATTCATTCATCCGTCCATCCATCCATCCAAGTCCATTGTTCTCCAGAAACAAATGGTGGTGTGCAAAGCGCTGGCTTGCTGGGACTGCCGAAAATTGAATTCAACATACCGCACCTGTCCCCGTTGCGGCCTGTAAAGCCGCCGAGCTGCTGACTTGTGCGAGCGTAAAGTCGGGGTCACGCGTCATACAAACGACAGTCTGCATGCAGATTCGAACGCGAGTCACCGCGAGAACCGAGCTGTGATTGCAGCATAGCAATGAGTTCAATGAGAAACTGTATATGCAAGAAAAAATGTGGCGGCCGCCAGTGTCGCTTCATGATCCTGAAATTGAACTATCTGCATTCACTCGGACGAGGCTTCGCCATTCATCAAGCACAAATTAAGGGAACTGGTTTTAAAAATCAGGTTTAATATTTCTATTACCTTAGGACCTGCCATTCTATTCAAACAAAATTAACCAAAACGTTGATGAGAGAGCGCAGAGCGAGACATTTTTCAAAGCCGCGCATCACACAAGGTTTCAAGTTGAAAGTCGTCAAAATCTTCCGACGCCGCTGAGTGCATACATTCCGCTCGGATTTCGTATTACTTTCACAAAAAAAAAAAAAAAAATCTTTGATGAGGAGATTTTTTTCTAGACCGTCCTCAGTAAAACCTGGTTTAGCCGAGAGGCTTGAAAGCCAGCTTGTCCATGAAGATGGGCTTGTGGGTCACAATATTTTTACAAGCAAGCCTCCAAACTCGGATACTCCGGTCCTAAATATCAGCACAACAATGGTTTGTGACAAGACATAAAGGTCATGGCGTCTGTTCTAAATGTCCAGTCTCCATCACACGCGTGCTGACTGCAGCCATGCTTCGGCTGTGCGTGCTCACTCGAACCTCACAGACGCCTAAAGGCCGAGCCATATAGGGAGTATTTTTGAAGGATTTACGGGCGTTTTGTCGGACGCCATCCCGACGTATTCGCAACTCCAACGCCCTATAGGTGGCGGGGCGGTAGTTCCAAGATGGCGGAAGAGACGGAGATAGATTCTCCGGGATTTCCCGTGCGCCTGCCATATCTCCCTGCCATTCTCTTCTTGTCAGTGACCAGAACAAATCACCTTACCGTCCCATCTTTTATCCCTGACAGGATGAGGACTGTAGGACGTCATTTTCCGGTACCAGGCCTTCAGCACGTGCTCTGTACCTTTGTTCGTGCATCGCCTGCGCGTGCATACTCGAAGCTCATGTGAATCCAAAGTGTAATCGAAGGTAGAAACCTCGTGCTGGAGGCGAGACAAATCAAATATATTCCTGCCATTGTTGTCCTTTCAGAGACTATAAATCAGTCACGCGTGCGAATAAATTTACAACTCAACTGCGCATTTCCTGTAGAGCACTTGGCACGATGTAATTTTCTTCTCTGGCAGTATCCCCCGACGTGTGCCTGAAATAAATGCAACGCAAAAAGTCGAATACTGAACGCACGGCTACTCGATCCCCTCCCTTCCCGCAGCCGCAGTTGCGGTCAGCCGATTGCTTTTCGCCTCCGGTGAAGGCGGTAGTTCTTTCTTATGGAGCAGCTGCCGCCGTGGCGCTCAATATTAGCGAGGGAAGCGAAAAACAGCTGCTCGCCCGACCGGCAGGCTGCCTGCTAAAATCCTGGGCCACGGTCATATTTCTTGGTCGTATTTTGTCTCCTATACTAGTTGATGTTTTTTTTTTTTTTTTTTGTCTAATCAGTCAGTCCCAGTCCAGTCACGTCCCAGATATTTTTTGTGTACTTTTAAACTAAAAGCAGGATTAATTAGCACAAAACCAAATGTTCTACGATTCTTTAGGAACGATGGTTCCGTATAAGATGAATATAAGAGAAAATGTGTCGCCGCCGCGCTGTCGGTCGCAAAACTTTTCCCTTAATTCCTAAATTCTCGAAAAAATGGTCGAAGTGCACAGGGCCGCATTAAGGTACGGGCTAAGGGGGCTGCAGCCCTGGGCCCCAAGCTGTCAGGGGGCCCCATGCTGGCCTCTGAAAATTTAAAAATGTTAGTCGTTTTTTTTTTTTTTTTTTTATTATTTAAGAAAGTTTAGGCACAAAGCAGAAGAAACACTCCGAAAGGCCTCTGGCGCAATGGCCTTCTCGTTCTTTTTTCCTCAACGAGGAAACAAGGATGCCATAAAGTTCCCGTCTCTAGATCAGCTGGCGTTTGTGAGCTCGTTGTACAAGAGCGTGCCAGAACAACAAAATTTAACACGGCCTCCCATGCCCCTTGTTAGATTTTTTTTTTTTTTTTATTAGAGCTTGATGGAAGGACGGTTACGGAGCTTTCTTTTGTACTGGGGCCCCCTTAGCGTGTTTAACGGACAATTGTGGGCAGGAAGTTAAGCAAGCTTTAAGGAAGCAACGCAGATGGTTCACACATGTTGTTTTAAACCTTTTCGCGAAACTCCATATGGATTTTATTCCAGAACGATAAGTTTGGATTAAGCGAAAAAGTGCCCGTAAATCTTCCGGACACCGCCTCTATAACCACCAACAAAGAGGCGTTTCAAGGAGCCGGCTCTTAAGACGCCCCTCAACAGTTTTCGATGGGTTTTGACTGCAAGGAAGTGCTCTAGAGTCGATATCTGGTCGCCAGTGCAACTGAACACTCTTCCTTCTAGCGACTGATATACGAATACTGCAATGGTTTCACCAACCTCTTATTTTTTAACGTTGAGTCACAGAACAGAATGGCCGCCGAGGTCTAAATTGCTGCATTTAAAAAGAACAGGATTAGTACTAAATCTGATGCGAAACATTTTCCCCATTCAAAAAGACAGCGTGTAGACACAAAAACAAAACATCTCGATTCTCATGATAAACTCTTTAAATGCAAATGTGCCCGAACGACAGCGGTCGATGTCTTGAATCGCGCACGCAGTTTCTCCTATGCTGTAAATGCGGAAGTCTGTGTTTGTTTGCAAAACGAGGGTTCAGTTATTAGAAGAGCGTCTACGAAGCAGGTTTGATCCCGATAACTGCTCCAACCAACGAAATTTCTTTCTTGCCTATGTCATTTCCTTCACTGTTCACACCAGTAATTATTTAACAGAGGGCTAGTTAGAGGTTAAAACACTTCCAATAATTTCGAACAATTACAAGAATAAGGGCTCTAGATTTTCGTGACTGTCGTCGATTTGCGAGGCATGCCATTTAGGGGAAGCGAAATTAGAATGGGAATTTTGCAGGTACCTTTTCGGTAGCTGCATAACTCAGTTCATGTGTGATTAGTGATGTCACTCGACATGTTAACAAGAAGGTCACCTGTGCTAAAAGTCGACATCGTGACCAATTTGTATAAACTGGCCCGGGCATGTACTCTATGAATCTAGCTTTAATTTTAGTCAAACAAAAAAATTCATGAACGGAGTCAACATTTTAAACGGAAGCAATTTAGTGTTTTTTTTTGTTTTTTTTTTGTTTTAGGGTTAAGTTGCTGGATGTGAACGACAAATTATAATATTTTCCGCAATGTTTATTTGATTTCATTTATGTACCTAACAATTACTATATTGTAAATTGCTATAGCGGTTGATTATTTGCGAAGTAGCTTCTAAACAATCGCATCCGCCTCAATGCCAGCAAGGAAAACTTGAATTCCATTGAATCTATGGATCTAAACAAGGCTCGACAATAATCATACGATGAAACATATCTAGATTTAACAAGTTCAAAAATATCCCGTCGTCATCGGCACCTCCACCACCACCATCATCACCACCACCATTATCATAGGTAGAGGCCTCATAACAGCCTCAGCCCAGGGCCCCAAATGCCTTAATCCGGCACTGGAAGTGCAGGCCAGCTGGTGCGTATTATTCATGAATCGTTGAGCTCAGTTTCAGGCGCTGTCTCACCAGTTTCTTTCTTCTCCTCCATCTACTTTGTCTTCAAGTTTCCTTCCAAGTGTCAGGGTTTTGACATCATGATTCCCACCTTGTAATATTCTTCATTAAAATGAAGTCAGCCCACAACAGTCCTGGGACCTGGGCCCTGGCTGCCAAAAGCTCCTTTTGTCCCGGTCTTGCCGTGAGATGTCCCTTATAATATATTCACATGGCATTTATGTACGCGGACATGTTCCGACAGAATCGGTGACGTCACCTTTTGTGCGGTTCAAAATCCGCCATGTCCCAGGCAAAAGAAGCATGAAAAACTTCAAAGATTGTCCGCGGATCAAGGAACGTATCCGGGGACGAGTCCGCGGACCTGATGAATGCTATGTATTACATGGGCAAACATCATAAAATTGGTCAGCGGCCCTGTCGTACCATGTTATCAAGATTTTAAACCCGTTCAACTCGCTTTTTCCTTGTCCAGCGAGTTCCGCGTCAGGTTCGTAACCTCCGCTAAATCGGAAGGAACCAATCGTTCTTTTGGTGTTGATCGTTATGTAGGCACTGAGGCTGAAGAAATTGTTCGACTAAATTAGAACGCCGTTTCGTTTCTGGGGCCCTTCATCTCTGTCTTCTTTACGGACAGATTAGCCAGACCATGTCGTTGGCCACACGCTAAACCCAGCGTCACGTGTGCTGTCCGGTTTTTTTTTTTTTTTTTTTTTAGCTCAGAGTGGCAGCGAAAGTTATGTGCGCAAAGTGACAACATTGAGAGGTGCATATCTTGTTTGGTAGCACTTGCAGTGAAAGCAGCAACCGAAGATACGAGCTCAAACTCGCAGTCCTCACTTAGAACCACGGCAACAATGTGATTTAGAGCCAGGTGTGCGGACTAACCGCGGACCTGCAGATTTCTCCATAAATACGTCAAGGTCACGTGATACACACATTTCTAAGCTCCGCAGACCTGGTTCCTTTCATTTTTCGGCCGTGTGAATCCACCTTTAACAACCCAAAGGCTTTCTTTGGACGACAGCTCGTGGTGTTGCAGATCGGGGTCTCTTGCCGCATTCGATTTGTAGCATGGCACGCAGCAGTTCTTTAAGCATTGCGTGCCTCTGAATTTAGGTGAGAACCTAGAGTGTTGAAATGGCACTAAAGAACGACAAAGAAATGGGGCTACTCACACGAGCGCCGTTACACTCTTTGGAGGGGCAAGAGTGCCTCCAGTTTGAATGCGTTTACTAATTGAAGTACGGGGCATCCGAACCGCTCTTGCTGCGGCGTCTTTAATTTTCGTGAGGGCGCAAACCAGAAGCTTAAATTTAATGACCTGAGGTTGGGGGTAGGGTGGCAGACACTGCCTAGGGGCTGCGGGGCGGGGGGGTCCCTATCGAAGAAGCAGTCGAGGAAGCTGCTGACCGACTTCACAATTACCATCAGTGCCAGAAGCGAAGACACGATTGCGGCAGAGATCTTCTCCTGGTTTGAACTAGAAACAGTGATCATATACAGCAATCTCGACGGGCGACGCTACCCAAAGAAGAACGTTTTTATTTGTATTTCTCCTTTACTTCGGATATTGTGACTCCTGGCACAGCGTCTCAATCTCCAATATATCAGAAATAACTCAAGACCTTAGGGAATTAGGGCATGTTTAAGCATTCGGTTACCGTAGTTCTTCCTCGAGCGTGGCACCGTCCAGACATTGAGATACAGAATGTCATACGAAGACCCCTTTTTTAATTGCAGAGAAGAAAGCGGAAGCAAACTACTATCTGGATCGTTCAAAGCTTTGTTGTATGCCACACTATATTCATAATGTTTTACTTATATATTTATTTCAATACTCTCAAGGCCACTAGGGCATTACAGAGGCGAGGGGCAATATACATTCCAGAATTCAGTAAAAACAAAATCAAATACAAACGATGTAAAACATGAGCAGAAAAGGTTCCTATCAACAAGGATTACTCTTCAGCGCAGTTTTGAACGAATCAGGTGATTATAGGAACACTAAATATGCGGGAAGATGGTTTTACTCAAAAGACGTTCTGGGTATGAAGGAGTCAATGCAGGCGTTGGTACGACACTGATGAAATCCTACTTTGCATTCATGGCCAAGACTAGCTGAGATATACGGGGGGGGGGGGGGGGGGGGGGGAAGAAGGAACTTTTCTTCTAAAATATGGTTAGCGCAATAAAGTTTCTGAAAAGGCAGAGGCGAGAAACTTTGCCACGAAAAGACAGAAGAGGCAGACACAAGTTAGTTTTCATAGACTAGACACTTGCCGTACGGTGATAATTACAAAAGATAAATCGTGCGCCGCGATTTTGGACGGCTTCAATGTTAGATGCAACTGTTGAGTGACCGGGATCCCAGATTGCTGCAGCGTATTCTCATTTTGAACGTTCCAGTGTTGAAAATAAAAGTAATTTTAATGACACAAAAGAGTAACCAAACATTGGCGTAAGCAGAGATGTGACTTATGTGGATGTTCCATGACATGTTATGCCTAATATGAACACCAATATATTTGTAGGAAGTTACGAGCTGCAAGAGAGGGCTAACGAGATAGTATGTCAGTGATGAGGAGTTACATCGATTACACGCATAGCTTCCCATTTGGTTATGTTGCGAGTCATGTACCATGTGTTACACCACTCCGAAAATGCGTCTAAATCGGTTTTAAGTACTAGAGCATCAGAATTGTTAGTAAATTCGTGATAGATTACACAGTCGTCAGCAAACAAGCTAGTAGAAGATGAAAGATTATGAGGCAAGTCGTTTATATAAATTAGAAACAAAAGAGGGCCGAAAACGGACCCTTGTGGGACAGCGGATGTTACGTCACTAAGGTGAGAATTAGCTTGATTAGTAGAGACAAAATGAGCCCGATTTGTAAGAAACTTTTCAATCCAGGAAAACCTATTGGGGTCGAGGTTAAGTTTATTAAGTTTTAGAAGTAAAAGCTTGTAAGAAACCTTATCGAATACTTTCAAGAAAGCAAGAAACACGCAATCAACCTGGGGTCCTCGATTGAGAATAGAAAGGAGATCATTAGTGAAGGACGGAAGTAGGGTCTCATTGGAAAGAAATTTACAAAAACCAATTTTGAGAGGGTGAAAAAAATTATTAGTTAGCGCTCAGGAAATTAACAAGGTACGAATAAACGATATGCTCCATGATTTTACAGGGTGTACTAACAAGTGAGATTGGCCCGCCGTTAATAGGACTATGCGTGGGCCCGCCGTTAATAGGACTATCGAGTGAAACCAAGTTCCCTATTTTCAAATCTTCAAGAAGTGCAGAAAATGTGAGTGACTGTTCAGCAAATTTCGAAAGAAAGATAGCGCTATACAATTTGGTATTTTTCAGAAACATGGACATTGTATTGTCGACACATGTAGAGGAAGAGGTTTTCTGAATTTTTATTAGCCTAACCATACCATCAAAACTAAACACCAAAGGGTATCAGCCACAAAAATGTGAGAAGGGTAAATAAGGAGAGACAAATCAAAGTAACAAGAAAAGGTGCTTACAAAAAAAATCGTTTAAAATGTTGGCACACTGACTATTCGGTATGATATCCCCATTTAGACCTGTAAGCGATATTATCGATTTTTTTACTCCGTTCACGACATTGCAGAAATGTTTCGTGCTTTGCAACAGCATGGAAGGTAATGTATGACTGAAGAAATCGTTTTGGCTTCGGCGATAGCTGACTTATAGGTTTCGGCTGCATATCGATAAGATTCCCGATGCTCATCACGGTTAGAAAATTTTGCCGATCGAAATAGACGTTTCTTTTTATTATATAATCCTTTAAGGGTGACATACACCAGCGGGACGCGGGGTTTGAAGTGACAGATGTAATCGGAATGAAAGAGCAAATGAGGGAGTTCACTTTAGTTTTAAACATATTCCAATTATTGTTAACGGAGCCCTGATCGAAGTTACGCAAAACTTTACAATATTCAGACGCCACTTGTGGGCGCTAAAAACACGACCAAGCCTACGTGCACGGACAACACTTTCGGATAAAATGTCAAGGGAAGCTTGTTTTTTTATTATTATTTCGTGTACTTAATGTTTGGTATTTGTACAATATCTGATTTTTTTAAAATCGCAGGCTTCTGTGGCTGTCATACCTCTGATTGCATAACAAGGCGAAAAATTCTTTTCTGTGATACAAGGACAAGATGCATTTTTGAAACAGTGCTGCTTCCCCGTGCCAGGAAAAAGTAATTAAAGCGAACACAAAACAAAGAGTTATCCAGAGGACAGAGCAAAAACAATGGAAATGTATTTTATGCTTCAAAATTATACCCCAATCTTTAATACCTTTCTATTTATCAGTTGGACTGCTTCGTGCCACCGCAAGCATTTAAAGATTACACCAGATATCCGATATTTTATATTATTTCTAAACGGCATGAGCCTACGGTGAGAGAGCCATGATTATCGTAAATCTTATTCACTTCCACCTGAATGCAGCAGCTTTTGTTGCACTGCTGTTTAAATTTAATCACTAACGAATTCAAACCCATCCGCATGTCAAGGTTGTTCTTTAAATAGGTTGCCCGTCGTTACAATTTCAGAAATATTATCCCGGAAAAAAAAGTATGATGCTCTCATCTGCATAACGTATCATACTCGCTTTGTTGTCAATCTTTCCTGAGTCGTCGAAAAGGACGACAGAACGGCCCATAATTGTGGCTGCAAACGTCTCTCTTTGTCGGTGCCTTTCCGTGATATGTTGTGTAACAGGCATCTCGAAGGTTTCCTGCGGAAGGCAGCTTATGATAGCGGAGATCTGGCTTTCTTGCCACACTTGAATAGCAAAACGGCACATTACAATTTTTAGGCATTGCATGCCTGGTATTTCCGTAAAAAGCCCAGTAACTGGTTAGAAGATTCTATAAAACGACCGAGAAACATGGCTGCTCACATCAACACAGATAAACACCGTGAAGCGGTAAAAACGAATTGATTTCGACCACGCTAAATGATTTCACCACGGCTTTAGCTTTCGCAGTTCCACTAGGTGTCTAGATCTCTGTCTGTCTCAAGGTGAAGACGCCCTTCGTTGTGCTGAATGGGCCAGGGCGTGACGTCCTGGCACAATCAGTGCGTAACTTGTGTGGTAAAATGGCGTCTAAGCATTAGCCTAGGCTACGCGCTCGAGCTAAGTCACACCAAATTTTGCGCACTTAAAAAAAATTGTATATATATATCTATATATATGAGCGGAAAAATGGCTCAGATGTCACCCCACAAGTAAAAGCGCGTCTGTGTCGAAGACACTCATCCGCATGCAGCGCCAACACTATGCATCCCGGTAGACGGAAGAACTTCTCCCCCTCACGAGTGTTCTTTTGTTCGAGGGAAGAACAAACAGGCCGCTCCGGGGAATGCGGGAGAGGATATCGCGGGGTCGTGTGTATGTATAGGCTGATCTCGAAACAAATACCTCACCCCTAGCGTGAAAACCCGAAGGTTATATAACGGAGAACACCACAAACTACAGTCTGCAAAAATCATACAAAAATGCAGACTTTGGATGTGGTCCGTTACAAGTAACGAATTACTTGTCATCCGATACTTTTTCAAGTAACATTGTAATTTACACGTTACTTTTTTTTCGGGTATAATTCGTAATGTAATTTTGTTACAAAATATTGGTAACTGATTACTTTAATTACTCGTTAAATTTTTTGAAAATGTGAGCATTAAGGCCGGTTCTCACATGCAGCGAAGCGCTCATGTAGCGTTCCTCACGTGCCGTCAGCTACTTATCGTGTGCCATGAGCAACAGTTTTGACGGTGCGATGCAAAGCTGGTGAACGCTCCCGTCAGCACGCGCTTAGCGCGAGGTCAGCGCTATGCTTGTAGCGCTCCGCTGCATCTGTGAACAGGCCTTTATACGGTAACTGGAGCAATACGAGCAGAGCATTCAGCAGCATAAAGAGAGCAAGTTCAGCAAAATAGAAAACATCAGAAAGAGAAGAATAGCCAAAAACAAAACACGATTTTTGTTGTTGTTTTTTTTTTTTTTTTGTATGACCGGTCGCTAGAACTACTAGATAAACAGCCAAGGCCATATACACATATACTAAAGAGAAAGCTCAACTAAGACAACGCCGACTAGGCTCTCCGTCGCCTCCCACCGAGTTTTTCTCCTTCTCACGGGCAGAAGAAAGCTCCCCCCTCTGATTCGCGGGTTCACAGCTCTCGTAACAGACGATGTAGCCTCGCTCGAGGGCGTCAAATTCTCTTTGTCTTTGATGTGCGCTACTGTATTCTAGCACGCTCTTAAGGCACGGCTGAAAAGCGCCCGGCGCGAAGCTAAGAGCATGGTTTTCGTGGGTATGGACGATACTTCTTTTGGTTTACTTGTCTGGGCATAGTGGTCGGGCCCGCTACTCACTTTACAGTGGGGGTTTAGGCCATCTAAGGACTGCTGACCGAAAGAGAGAAAGAGAGAACGCGTAAAAATGGTGTGATCCTCCATTGTTTTGTCAGACCGATGGCCACCGCTTCTCTCGTTTCTATGGCCTCACCTCCCCTGATCTCCAGGAATATTTGTATGAAAGTGAGAACCGATGTACGCTCGATAACCCCTACACTCTCAGCAGAAAGGGTATATTCTTACACCCCTGGTCCCATATACGACACCCCAAAACTTCAGTTCGACGTACAGCGCGCTGACGACGAACAGGTGGCCCCAACTTGTACGAGAGGCTTGAGGACGGTGATATGTACCTCAATAAAAAGCTGAAGTACGTATCAAAGACTACATAAAAAAAACACTGAGGTTTGGCAGTGGGGCCAAGAAAACCCGATTACTTTTTTTGCTATCAGTAACAAGTACATAAGCTGTTTCAAAAAGTTGTACAACTCGGCTATCAAGCCACTTGTGAAAGTCGCTACCATCGGTTCGACATCAGCGCGCTGTACGTTGAAATGATGTTTTGGGGTGTCATATATCTGACAAGGGGTATAAGAATATGCCCCTTTTTTCTGAGAGTGTAACCGCCACTTTTTCTCTGACTGGTCGAGTTTTTGGTCACGGAGTATACGTCGTCTCCATGGCCATCTCTTAATAAGATGTTCTAAATTCCGGCCATTAAGGAGAACGGAAACCTAGAGTTTAGGTGCCTTCTTTGCTTGCTGAAAAAACACATTGTGATCTGCAAGACCAACAAACGCTAATCTACGAAAACACAACAAGGTAAGCTCGGAGACCTGCATTCTGCATTGACTATAAATTGTAACGCTAGAACCAAGTGTTTCTTTTCTTGGTAATAACAGGCGAAACACCCAAGTTAAAAGGGAGCTTTCGTAGATCGCTTGTGTAGCTCCGAATCTCGTAGTGGAGGTAGCCGCTGCTACTGAGCATTTGTCTGCACAATTCCGGGGATAATTTCCGGAGGCCGTAAGCTAGCGGGATGGCGGGTGTCGTTGCGGCTTTCGGTGCCCTGTCAGCTTACAGGTGAACGGACTGCACCTACACTCTTTCTCTTAAATACAATATTTCATTTTCACAAGAACTACCATAAAATTGGCGTCTGAGAAATGGAATGTAGTGTTGCAGACCATTTTTAAAAAAAATATCAAAACTGTTTTTTTAATGTTTTCTGGATAAGTGTGGCAGAAAAAGTAACGTGAAAGTAATTTGTAACGTAACGAGTGCAGTAAACCGTTACTTTTCAGCGAAAGTAACTGGCAACGGTAATCCGTTACATTTGAGGCTCGGTAATTTGTAATTGTAATCCATTACATTTTTCAAGTAACGAGCACAAGTCTGAAAAAAATGTAATGGTGTAATGTCTTCCAGCCATTCTGCATCCTACAAGACCCTCTAGCATACACCTATTCCTTATTCATTATGGTAAAACGACTGACAAAAGTTGATTCTGAAAACTATATGTTGCGTTCGACAGCTCGTCACCAAAGAACGAGCAACACCAAGACAATTGCACCCTATCCGTACAAGAATGATGTGATCAAATATTCTTTCTTTCTTTAGAACAATAATTGAGTGGAAAGGTCTTCCAGGAGAACTTGTCAGTTGTTGCAGCCCTGAACTGTCCGAAGTCCAATTAACTGTTATTTTCTTTTAAATTAAACTGCATGTAAAAAGTATGCGCAGGAACTTCGAAATCCCTGCGCACGCTTTACCCGCACAGAGTGCGTGATTATGTATTTACCCGGTGTGTTTTTGTTTCCTCTGCTGCGTAGACCGAAAGTTCCGCGGTATTGTAAATAAAAACAAAATGAATAAATAAATCTTGCTTAGAAGCTGTAAGATGACGCATTACCGAATCCTTCCGACCCCGGGGGTGCGGTGGCTGAGTGCATTAACGCCTCGCAGCTTCAAGTTTATTACAAAATACCTCTGCGCTGCATACTCAAGTGTTTGTTTCCGGGCGCTTTTACTGCTCTTCCTTCTCCATGTCAACTTCAAAGTCAAAAAGCTATACGAAAAGTTCAACAGACGAATGCTAGAATGAGTCGATTCGGAGTCCTGTGTTTTCACACTCGTGGGACAATTCAGCTAGTGTAGCACATTGAATGACTGGGGTCTTGAACACGCATCAGGCGATTGGGACTACGCTTCCGCAAGCCGGTACGGTGCCCGTTCATATAAAAAACGGGCAGCCGCAGGAAATCACTCAGGAATCATGCCAGAGTTCAGTATAGCGTGCTTTCGGCTAATATACTCGGTAATCTGAATTGCGTTCGGCGCGTTAGGCTAACTGTTACACCGTATACGTACATTGCTCCTCGTTTGATTAGACGCAAAACACGCCTTTCTTTTTTTTTACCAAGGCTGCTGCTTGGCCTTTAAAAGAACAGCACCATACATGACATTTTTCGTCCCTTACGAAACTTTCCCTTCTGTTTTCCTCTTTACCGCCACCCAAAACGAAAACTAAACACACACACACACAAAAGGCGTATAGTTTTAAGACAAATCAAACGAAACCTCACTTTTTACAGTATTTCTACTACACTAGAGAAATCCCTGCCGGACTCAATATTCAAGTTTCCGGCTGGGAAAATTATTTGCGTTTACTATCACGCATGATAAAATAATCAAGATTCCTGTGTTGTTTTCTCTTGTTTTGGTTTTAACGTAATGGGGCCTTCTCATCAGCGCGCCGCAAGGCTCGCCTGATTGTGTCCTTCGCGCATGTGCATTCGACGCAAATGAGCCATGCATTATTTAGGCGCCAGCACTATGGAAGATTGTACAAACCGCTTGTGTGGGGAGATGAGTTGCTTTGGACACTTTCGAGAGTGCTGGATGGGTAGCGAGTATCCTTTGGATGAGGAAAGTTGGCAATTGCTAAGAGAAACCATAGAAACACCCCTCCTCCGCGCGCTGTAGATCTTTTTCTAAAAATCGATGTGTTGTCTTATACTATATATAATATACACTTTGTTTTCATGCTGAAACTAAAATAATTTCCTTCCCAATGTCTCCACACCACACCTCATTGAGTTAGCCACCAGGGTTGAATTAATACCCGTGCCACACGAACAACTCGAATGACATTTACAACAAATGAAATTTGAACGATCGGCCAATCAGCGCGCGACACTCCGAGCGTGGGGCGTTCCACGCGCGAGAGATCGCGAGCCGATTCGTCGATCACACGAATGTCATTCTTTGTAAATGGCATTCCAGTTGCCCGTGTGGCACGGGCAGATCTCTGCCTTCTAAGACGCCAGCTACAGGAATAGCAGAAACTTACTCCCGCGGCTGCGTCCAGCTGCAGGGAAATAAATTCGTTATTGCGTAGGTATTGAGCGACGCAAGCTCTTGCTTGACAGTGACCGTGATGCTCTTCAGGTAATAGTAACACTATAATCACAATAAGAAATTGATAAAGACTCCAATACACCTTAGTGTCATCCTCCCGTTTCCTTAGGGGACCAACCACGAGAGCAATGTTGCTTTCACTTTGGAGGGACGTATATCCAAGTAACTTGCGCTAGTGAATAGAACACAGAACCAGAAGGTAGGTTTCATTGCAAATCAGACACACGTGTCGTGGTGAAGTGCTTTGATTTGCTTCAATATATATTATAGCCCCTTTCCCGCAATAAGCAAAACCACTTTCTTAAATTTTTAGTTGTTTGTTTTACAAAATGTTTTGAGGTGGAGCAAAGTGAAATGCTACGTTTAGACTGCCTGACTATTTTTTTCGCCGGTTCTGTTGGTTTTTATAATAAGAATAAAGAGGAAACATTCTAAGTAATTTTAAGTAAATTTTAAGTAAAGTAAATGTAGGACGCAGGGCCTCTTTCCCATCCAAGAAAAGAAGAATGCTAAACATCGCACCTTTGACGTTCCGGTGACATACTTGGAGCCTTGTATCTTAGAATTAATTACACATTTTGTTTATTAAGTCATATATATCTGCAGGCCCATGCATGTGCTATCGAGTGGTTGAACTTTAGTTTAAGTTACTATAACGAAAAAATTTATGTATATATATTTTTTTAAATTTCTTCGAAAAGCTTTCTTTTTTATTGTAGGACAGCGCGCAAGAGGCGAGAACACAAAGTAAATTGAAAAACACAGGACGAACAATGACTCTCAACTGAAACATTTAATTAAAAGAACGCAAAACACTAACAGCGGCAAAAAAACGCAAAAACAAACCACACGGTCACTGTCAATCAGCACGTCTCATGGAAGGCAGTCTCCTTCCAGTGTAAATGGAGCGATGTCTGGCTGACACATCGGTCCTCCCCTTCTTTTTTTGATGGCGTAGGCTTCCAGAATCTTCCGATGATGATGATGATGGTTACGCTATCAAAGTCAGGGTAACATTCGCTCTGCGCAGTGCAGAGAAAGGTGGCACTCCGCAGTCGATTATTTTAGCCAAAATTTGAGTCCGTGTTATTCAGAAACACCACATGTTATTTATTTAAAATATTTTATTATTGTCTTCAATGATGTTAACTTTCTGTGCGCGTAATCGAACGTTCCCATTTTTCGCTGTATCTTTTTTTTGTATGAACGCCCAGACACAGGTACCTACATGCATATCCGGATTGGCAAACGCGTAGTTTTGAATGTTGGCTTTACAGCAAGGCCTTTAGCCTTAAAATGCTAAAGGGAGGGGTTGGTAGGAAGTGTTTGGGAGGCCAAGGAGCGGCAGAAAGTGAGGGTGGGAAGGCCAACTAAACACTCCAGTGTCCATAATAAGTGGCGCACGATCTTTCCACGAGCCAGACGCCGGAGTGCGCGAGCACACGCAACGAAGTTGAAGTCATGATCCTCCATTCACGCTTAAAGGGCAACTCCGGTCGAAAACGAAACTGAAATAAATGACTGGTATCCCTTTCGCGACACAAAATATGATTACAGCCGAACTATAAAGTCGAAGTGAAGCCGCGTACTCCACTAAAAGCGATCTTAAAGATGCGACCAGCTGCAAGCGGGTTAGCTTTTAATCAAGAAACACTGCGCGCAGCATCCTTGTGATTTCACGCCCCGGCCGTACTGCTGATGGTCAGTGTTGCCATCCCTCTAGCGGAAAGTTTCGGTTTTTGCCGTAGACGCCCGAAACCGAACTTTGAGCAGTGATATTTTTAAAAAAAATTACACACAGTATCGATACAAAAATATATCTTGTAATTCAGAAACATTGCTTTAGCTGATAACAGTCGTAATCTAAAATTAAAAACACATTCACCGGCGTTGCCCTTTAGCATGACAGCGAAATGTGGACTCCGGGCAAAAGGAGAATACAGACTGTCTTTTCACCTTCAGAAGTGAAAGCTACGTGCTTTTGAGACCAATTAATCGCCCACCTCTTAGACTAGACCCCACTGTGTAGATTAAAAGCCTGTTTTTACTCTTCTTTCTTTCGGAGCCCATTCATTTCACCATCATCTTGAGCGTGAATAAAGGATCCCGACATCAATTTCGTTGCGCGTGCTCGCGAAAATTGGCGGCTGCTGACTGGTGGAAAGATCGTGCTCCATTTATTATAAAAACTTGAATGTTTGAAGCAGCATCCCTTTAAGCCCGGGTCACACTGTTTGTACGTCATACATAAGACAGTCTCGATATAGATTCGAGCGCGTGTCGTTGGTTGGGCAGATGGGGTCGGTCGGAAAAATGGGAAGTCTCTTTGTTTGAAAAGAACCTGTTTTTAGTAAGTTGAAAGTCGAAATACAGCCTTCGTTGGAGGCTGGTCGCCTTGTGTCGTCTAGGATTATGGCGGGATCCAGTTTGGATTCGCGGTACTGAAGCACTGCACTTGATCTGTTCTGAAGTCAAAAGTCAAGGGAACTCGATTAAGGTATGCCTAAGTGCTTCTGTTTATGGTGTACTTATTAACTGCGGCTTCAGAAAGTGTTTTATTTTGAGCGCGTTCTCTAGCTTGCAAAGCGCGCGCCATGCTCTATTATTTTTGGTACCATGGTTGCTAATTTTGTTATGCAGCACAGAGACCTCATATTCAATCGTATCGAGCGAAACGCCAGTTCTACCTATGGCTTATTTTTTGTGTGTGTGTGTTTCGCAGACCCTGGCAGGATCGCTTGACCATATACGCCTGTCCACACATAAAGCGGAGCGCTACAAGCATAGCGCTTACCTTGTGCTATGCGCGTGCTGACGGGATCGGTCACCATCTTTGTATCGCACCGACAAAACTCTTGCTCATGGCAGACAAAAGGGAGTTTTAGAATAACGTACGCAATTTTAGCGCACGCTAGCGCTAAATTTAGCGCTTGCTTTAGCGCACGCGACGCAAGAGAGTTTTAGAATAGCATTTCTCCGCCGCGACGGAAAAGCCCAAGTATCTCGCGCTTGCAACGCCACCAAGATACAGTCACGATTTTTATTTCACACACGAAATGCTGCAACTTGAGAAAAAAACAAGATTTTTGGTCCGAAGTAGCATTTTTACATTTGTTTAAACGTAAGAGTGCGACAGGAGCGGTCGACCGGTCGTGTCCGCCGAATGCGTCGCCTCGGCAAGAGTGTACTGACCTTCGCCGATAAATGTTCGCTTGTCGCAAGCATCAAGTTTCCGGTGATCGTTGCCCACCCTACTGGGTTTTCCAAACCGAGTGCAATGTCGTCCCGTGGCCCCGTGTCCCGTATTGAAAATCGCAGTCGCGAGGATGCCGCCGACGTCGCGCTCACGACGCCGCCAAAGCGACCGCAGCCGTGGTCCCGGGGGCCGCCATTTTTTTTTAAACTGTGCTCGTCTTGGCTTTAGCCAACTTCTCATCACAAATCCTCCTTAGAGGAGCGCCAAGGCCCTTTGCGTATGCACGCTATTTCCGAGAAATAGCGCACGCTAAAATTCCGCACGCAAAGCGCAAAACCTGTTTTGCGTTCGGAGCATGCGCAGTGGCTACGACGCTATTCTTTGCGCACGCAAAGCTTTAGCGTGCGCTATTCTAAAACTTCCTAAAAAGTAGCTCATGACACGTGAGCAGCGCTACACCAGCACTTCGCTGCGTGTGAGAACCGGCATTATCGGAGACATTTATTCGATTGTACACTAGACTTTCGCGTTGATGGAGGGAGATCGTGCCGTCACTTTGAAGCATAGTTTGAGCACGCACGCTCTGAGTCTATTTCGCAGCGAACGGTCTACTAAAATCTAATATTGCGCTGGTCTGCTGTCAACAGATCGCATGTTGGATGTGAACCATTTTATCACTTATGCAGCCTATCTGTTAATTTATTATGCGTGTTATAACTTATATCTCATATATTTTTCAAGCGATTGGGTATTGACGCTGCCCTGTTACTAATAATCAAAATTCCTCGCAAACAAGCAAGAAGCTGCCGGTGCCCCAATAAACGGTGCTGGAACCACGACCGGCTTGGACAGACTTCCCAGTATCCAAGCCATCGTCGACGCAAGTGCACTCTTCGGAATTTGGCCTTATCGTGGATTCTACCGCCCAGGAACTTCGACTTCAGTCCTCCTTGAATGCGATGTGTATCTACGAGGCAATAAAGCTACGTTTAACCTGAACTCCACAATTTCGTTTCGGAGATTTGTGGCTCGGGACCAAATGTAAAGGATAAACCTTTAGTCCCAGAAGCCTAAATCCAAGGGCGCAACGTTTAGAGCCAGGGCTCCAAGTGCAAGGGCCTAACAGTTAGTCCTCGGGGTTCATTTGAAACGGTGTAACAGTTAGTCCCAGGGGTCCAAGCGGAAGGATCTAACAGTTCGTCTTCGAGGTTCAATTTAAACGGTGTAACAGTTGGTCCCAAAGGACCAAGTGTAAGGTCCTAACAGCTAGTCCTTGAGGTGTAACTGAAAGGGTGTAACAGTTAGCCCCAACGGTGCTAGTGCGAGGGACTAACTGACGGGGCGCAACAGTTGCTCCCCTAGGGGACTAATGGTGGTGGCAGCGCTTTGATCCCACGAGGGACTAAGTCGCGCTCCCTTTTTTCTTAGAGTGTAGTACTTTTTCGCACGCTTCTGGGCTTGTTTCATATTCAGTTCGAGTAATTTCTACGATTCGTGCAAGCGCTTCAACAGGGTGAGCACATTCTCGACGACCGTTTTATCGACGAATTTTTTTTCCCACATGTCCTTCAACGGGTTCCGGAAGAAATGTCCCCGGAAAAAACGTCCCCGGAAAAAAATGTCTCCGGAAAAAAAGTCCCCGGAAAAAATGTCCCCGGAAAAAAAGGCCCCAGGTGGAAAGTAGGAAAAAATGTCCCCAAAGGGACATTTTTTCCACTTCAAGTACAATCCGTTTTTGACTTTTGTGTATGAATCAAGAGTTTGTCATTTCATTCCTGATTTTGCAACCTTGCATCCCAACTGTTTGTGCTTGTTTTTCATTGTGAATAAAACATTCATAACACTTCTAGCTAAAACCAAATTATTGTGTCGGGAAATTTGAGAGGTGTTGTGTACCCTTTTCCAAATAGGTAAAAAGTGCGACACTTAACACAAACAAACGATCGCTAGTTTTTTTTGTTTTTTTTTTAAGGGGGCGAAGCTTCTTAGGGTCTTGCCTTGTCCGTCCGGCGTCCGTGATCACATCGATTGCCATCCCATGTGTCTTCTTAAAAAAAGAAAAAATGTTTGCGCAGTCGACAGGATTCAAACCAGTGTGGGAGACCCCAATGGATTTCTAGTCCATCGCCTTAAGTGCGGGACGAGTAGGGGCTCTGAGATGTGGTAGTAACTCAAGAGCTAGGGATGTTATGGATAAAACGTTGCATGTAGCCGCTCAACGTCTATACAACAGAGGGCGCTGCGGTCAAATGCGTATGTAATCGCGTTAAACTTTGCATGCATTGGCTCAACGTTTATAGAGGAGAGGGCGGAGGGCGCTGCGGTCAAATGCTCAAATGCGTATAGACCCTTTCAGGCAACATTTCATGGGCGCCGCCATCTTGACGTCACGTGACCCTGCCGCCATAGCCGCCCTTCGGTTTCTCGCCGTTCCTCCGCGTTGTGTGCTGCACCGGCCACTACCGGAGCTTTGTTTTCGCGTTCTTTTACGTTCCGCGTAGAAATCGTGTGGTTTCTTTAGGTCTTTTCTATATTTCAGGCTTTTATTTAATCATTTGATATCTATATTTCAACATAGCTCTTGTATTTTCTGATTTATGAAATGGAATCGGACAGCGAATGGATCGACGATGCAAGATTATGGCTTCAGAGACCATGTAAGTTCATCCCATCCTAACGTTTTTCTCGCTAATAAAGGGCAGTCAACAGCATTGCGACATATGCAAATTTCAACTGACTATCCAGTCGTGCCTCTCGCTGCATGGCCGACCCGCATGTAAGCGATTTAGCGTGCGACGAGACGAGCGACGGCGACAACGACGAGAGTCACCGACGAAGATTTCTCACTGCCGCCTGTTGCATCGCTCGGTTTTTTGGGTTTCTAGAAAATGTCGCTCACCGTCTTGGTTGCCTGCTCCCGCCGCTTCCATGCGGTTTGCCTCGTCGCGCGACTGCCCGAGCGACAGCGAAGCGGGTCACCGTCGCTTACCTCGTTGCTCGCCGAATCGCTTGCATGCAGTTTACACTTAATATCGAGGCGCCAATGGTTCAATAGTGTGTGCATGGAAATTAATTGAGTATAAACCGCATGTAAGCGATTTGGCGAGCGACCAGATAAGCGACGGCGACCCGCTTCGCTGTCGCTCAGTCAGTCGCGCGACGAGGCAAACTGCATGGAAGCGACGGAGCGAGCGACCAAGGCGGTGAGCGGCGTTTTCTAGAAATCCCCAAGCCGGGCGATGCGACGGGCGACGGTGAGAAATCTCCGTCGCTCGTCTCGACGCGCGCTAAATCGCTTACATGCAGGTTGGCTTTACGGAAGCCAGCGCGCATATGCAGGGAGAACCACGACTGTCATAGCCTTACTGCGTCAGTTGCAATTTGCATATGTCGCAATAGTGTTGACTGCCCTTTATTAGCGACAAAAACGTAACAATGGGATGAACTTACATGGTCATTGAAGCCTCAAAATTTTGTATCGTCGACTCATTCGCTGTCCTATTCCATTTCATAAATAGGAAAATACAAGAGCTAATGTCGAAATATAAATATCAAATGATTAAATGAAAGTACTAAACATTGAAAAGGCCTAAAGCAAATACAAGATTTTAACGCGCAACGTAAAAGAACACGAAAAATAAGCTCCGTTAGTGGCCTGTGCAGCACACAACGCGGAGCAACGGCGAGAAACTGAAGGTCGGCTATGGCGGCCCGGAAAGCGCGCGAAGGGCGCGCCGACTGGTGGCCGCTCGAGTAACTGACTCGCAAAAAGCGTCTATATAACCACGTTCTATACCACACATTCTCTTTCTGACATGGACGTGGAGATGCTTTCCCACGGCATCTAGCTGATCCAAGCTGATCCGCTAGAAGAACCACTGGCTCTGCATTTCACCGACCATAAAGCAGTAATAATGAAGTCGAAACGCAACCCGGAACTCAGCAATACCTATGAGCAATAAAAAAAAATCAGCACCATCAGCACTACCTATGCCCCGCAGGGGGCACCTGTGAAAGCAGGTGTTTGGAGAGTGGCGTCTCCACGGACCCCGAGCTCCGCAGGGGGCGCCTGCACCTTAGGTGCTAGGTGCTTGGTGAGTAGCGTCACCACGGACCCCAGCCACGTGGGCCACCATACCCGCACGCAGGGGGCACCTACTTTTGTAGGCGCTTGGTGAGTGGCGTCACTACGAACCCCGAGCCATGTGGGTTCGCCCACCCACGTCTGGCTGTGCGTGGCGTACCCGTGTCCGGGGAAAAGGGGACCCTGATGGTTGAGCTGAGCCCGGGGTATGTTTGGACCCTTCGGGGCCCCCCGGGCGAGGCAATACACCGCTTCGACCCCTGCTTCTCGTAGACGGGTGTCCTGGCTTGGCCCGACCAGGATGATTCAGTCAGTCGCCTCTTCTACCCTATTCTTCCTTCTTTTACTTTTCCTCCCACCTCTTTCTCTTTTCTTCTACACTCCCTTCCTTCCTTTTTCACCTTCTTAGGCGGCAAGGGCCAACCTTGAGTGGAAACAGGTGCTGTCCCTGCAACCACACTAGGGTATGAGCTTCCCAATGTTTACAAACAAACCGGAGCGCCCCTAGCGGACGTCACCGGCGCCGCGCATGCGCCGTGGATGGTGGGCAAGAAGCCCGCCGTCGCCCATAAACAAACCATTGAACTGCGTTGTTGTCGGCGTCGGTGGGAGTCCCCGTGCTCTTTTTCGCGTTGGAATCGTTGATTCTACGTCCTCCTAACAATGTCTGACTACTTGAGCGGCTTCAGCAAAACTATCGAGGCAAAACTTTGCGTGAATAATGTGACTTGCGGCGATTCATTTCACGTGGACGCCGCAGAATGGGCGCTAAAGCCTGACTCCCACGTCGAGATTCTGCTCGCTATTTTCAGTCGCGACGTCGCTCGGACTGCAAAAGCGTGGACCGTAGCTGAGATGGTGGACATCGATACTGAAAACCTCAAGTAGAATCGGGCATTACAAGTCGGTGATGGCCACTGGTAACAATGATCAACAACTTCTTGTATCTGTTTACACTTAGCCGACTTACCCCAACCAACCTTCAAAAGTGTTTTGAGGCCTGCACTTAGTTCTTATCGCAATTACCGGGTCAATGTTTGGTTTACGAGCCGCTGTCGTTTGAACGAACTGACGACAAAAAGCAGCCAAGTTTGAAAGAGCAGACGACAGTTGGAACGCACGCGCAATGGAGTACGGGCAAGACGCACCGCGTCCCGCGTCAACAAACCATTCGAATGTCACGTTGTCGGCGTCTGTGTGAGTCTGCATACTCTTTTTCGCGTTGGAGTTGTCGATTCTACGTCCTCATCGCAATGTCTTACCACTTTAATCGCCTGAGCGAAATCATCAAGGCTCGTTACGCTGCTAAACTTTGCATAAATAATTGGACGTGCGGCGATGTATTTGCATGACCGCCGCAGAATGGACGTACAAAACCATGATGAGACCCTTCTAGTTATTTTCGGTCGCGACGACCCTCGTGCTGCAAAAGTGTAGAAGGTATGGGCGATGATCGACGTCGATACTGAAAATCGGAAGCGGGAACAGACAAAGCGTAACAAGTAGGTGATGGCCACCGGTACCAATGATCAACATCTTGTATCTACTGCATACACCGAGCCTACTTAAGTCTTTTGAGGCCTGCAATTACTTCTTATTGCAATCACCGGGTCAAAGTTTGGTCTACGGGCCGCTTTTGTTTGAACGAGCAGACGACAAAAAACAGACAACTTTGAAAGAGCAGACGAAAGTTCGAACGATCAGGCGGCCGTGTGAATTTGAAGACGCACTGAATCCGTGGGTGGTCCGGACAACTTGGGGGTTTTCTCTCGGTCATGTTGGAACAAAGCAAATACATCTGGCGACTACAAATTGTGGCCCGCACACGCAGTCGTAGTTCGACAGCGTCAGGTTTGCCCTTTTCACGGCTACTATCGACGTTCTCGGACGAACGGAGGGTGCAAAAACACATGAAAACTGATCTTCAAACCTTCCCAGACTCTCTTTGTAAAGCCCCCATCGCAGCATTTTGACGAGAAGGCAGGTTTTTTGTCTCGTTTCTTTCAAAGGAACACAGGAATGCATGTCTGGCACGGCGACTTCTGCCCACCGCCCCAGACCGGAAGTGCGTCCGGCGCGCCACCACCGCGGCGTGACGTAGGAGAGTTGAGTTGGTGTATAGTGCCCGGGCAGCACTGGTAGAGTAATTGTGTCAGCCAAGCCCATCTTGCTATGGCACATTACCTACCTCCTTGTTGGGCTCCGTGGTGGGCGGTGCACCCGGGCACTGAACATTCCTCCCCATGTTATGGGTTCTCGCGCTAAAACCTCCCTCGATCGGCCCCTGAAAAGGGTCAGCACCGAAGTCCAAGCCACAAAGAAGACACCACCTACACCTGCCAGATTCCCGAAGTTTTTGGTTCTTTACTCTGAAAGTGAGAAACAGCTGTCGAAATTATCTCCATTCCTTGTCGCAAAAACACTGGAAGGTGTTGTCGGAAAGGAAAGTTAAAACCAAGAAAATGCCATCAGGTGACCTACTTGTCGAAATTGAATCAAGTGAGCAAAGTGCTGCTCTCCTTGCCTGGAGGACTGTAGCTGATCACGAAGTAACGGTCACACCTCACCGCACCTTAAACTCCATCCAAGGAGTTATTTCCGAGGATGACCTTCTTGAGACGAGTGACACCGAAATGGTTGAGGGCCTTTCTCATCAAGGCGTTATTGCTGCAAGGCGCATCTCTTTACGTCGTGATGGCCAAGAACGTAAAACCAAGCACATAGTTTTAACTTTCCAATCCACCACACTTCCTGAAGCGGTGAAGGCTGGGTACCTGCACTGCAGGGTTCGGCCTTATGTTCCAAACCCTCGGAGATGTTTCAACTGCCAGCGGTTTGGCCATGGCTCCCAGCATTGCCGTGGAAAAGCCACATGTGCGAAATGTGCCAAATCTGACCACCCCGCAGAGTCCTGTACCAACGACCCACACTGTGTAAACTGCGGCGAACCCCACCTTGCATACTCTCGATCCTGCAGAACGTGGAAGGAAGAAAAGGAACTACTTACTCTTAAGGTCAAAGAAATTCTCTCCTACCCAGAGGCACGCCGTCGTTTCGCATTCTTGCGCAAGGGCAGCTATTCGCAGGTGGTGCAGCGGGGACCTGCACCACTGATGGTAGCGGTGGCGACCCAAACGTCCTTTCTGGACTATGGGAAGCCACGGCAGTCCCCTACGCCCCAGCTGAAGATTCAGCTCGTGGGGCATGCAATCTCGGCTGGGCGGTCCACGGACCCTCCCAGCCAGAGTGCGAACCCTCGCACTCCAACAGGGCAACAGCCTGTGTCCTCTCAGGCTCTTTCCCAAACCCAGGATGGGCCGGTGGCTACCGCAACCGTCCCTCCTCCGCAGTCTCCTTCCAGGGAGAAGGGTGAACACTCTCGCCCACACTCCCTGGAGAGAACATCATCGAAGGAGCGGCATGGCTCTCGTGCTGCTCCTGCAACATCTAAGGGGCAGGAACGGGTGCACTTGGGCGATTCTCCGCCCAGCACCTCCTCCGCCCATTTGACTGGGGCTGGTCGTGGACGGGGCATGGCGCCCCATCCTCCGAGCCTGCCCAAACCAGCAGCAAAGGCCTCGCCTCAAGAGGTAGAGGCAATGAATGAGGGTACAGAAGTCTCCACTCATGCGTCTGAGCAAGACGACATGGAGTGGCAGACTTCTAAAAGTAAGCACAAAAACAAGAAACCTGTAATCCCTCCAAAGTGACGTTGATTTTTTGTTGCCATATGCGGCAGATTTACAACTTTTTACATATTCTTAACTAGTTTTACTCTTTAGTTTAGCAACTTTTTAACTTCTTTTTAGAGGAATGACCAACTTTCACTTTATGCAGTAGAACTGCCGCGGTTTTTTACGCAATATTGACGATGTTAATTTTTTTATGGATGATCTACATCCTATTGCTCTCTCCTTACAAGAGACTCATCTTAGCGATCATCATAAGTCAGTGTTGTGTCGCCATCAAGTTTTTAGAAAAGATCGCCCCGCAACTAATTCCTCTGGTGGAGTGGCAGTTGTTGTCCAAAATGGGGTAGCCTGCTCTCAGGTTCCTCTCATTACGCCTCTTGAGGCTGTGGCTGTGCGCCTTCTTTTGGACCGCCTTATCACTGTTGTGTCTATTTATATTCCACCAAGCATTCCGCTGCATCTTCATGATCTCCAAAGACTTATTGCACAGCTTCCTCATCCTTTTTTACTTTTAGGAGATTTTAATGCTCACCACCCCTTGTGGGGTAGCGCCCGTCAAGACTCACGTGGTGGGGTTCTTGAGCGGTTTTTATTAACATCTGGACTATGCCTTATGAATAAGGAAGAGCCAACCTTTTTTAGTGCAGCTCACAATTCATTTACATCTATTGATCTTCCTTTCTCATCCCCCTCATTGTTTTCTTTATTTACATAGAAAGTTTTAAATAATCCTTTCGGAAGTGACCACTTTCCAGTCGTCCTGGAGAGTTTGGTTTCTGTACCAAGCCTTATGAAACGTACCCCTCGTTGGAAACTGGAAAAAGCAGATTGGAGTCTTTTTAGCCTAAACTCGGACCTAAAACCTCGCATGTTCTAGTCCTTAACACATGATGAAGCCACAACATACATTACTGAACAGATAATTAATGCCGCTTTTCGTTCCATCCCTCAAATTTCCAGTAAAATAGCCAAAAAATGTAAGCCATGGTGGAATGACGATTGTTCCATCTGCAAGAAGAAACAGGATAAAGCTTGGGGCGTATTTCGCATTTATCCAACATTTGTGAACTTATAGAGTTTCAGCGAAATAGGGCTCAAGCTCGTTGGACAAGAAAGCAGGCCAAGCGGAAGTCTTGGATGGGATATTTGTCCTCTATTAGTAGCTATGTCCCAGCAAAAGAAGTGTGGGACCGACTTCACAAGGTCGAAGGCAGATACCGTTGTTTCACAGTTCCCCTCTTTCCATCTGCATCCTCATTGCACGACCAGGCTAATCTGTTAGGTGCACATTTTGCAGCCGTTTCAAACTCCTCGCACTACTCTTCGGCATTTTTGAAGTTAAAATCTAATGTAGAGAGAATGAGAATCAGCTTGGCAGGAGGAGCCTCTGCACCCTACAATCAACCGTTCACAATGGTGGAGCTCCAAATGGCTTTGAATATTCGGAAGCGCTCTTCCCCAGGGCCTGACCGTATACACTATGAGATGATTCGACATTTATCGAAGGAATCACTCAGCTCTCCTCATTTATTTTAATCGCCTGTGGAGAGATTCATGCTTCCCTGCCGAGTGGAAACGGGCAGAAGTGATTCCGTTACTGAAGCCTGGAAAAGACCCTTCCCTCCCGTCAAATTACAGGCCAATAGCATTGACAAGTTGCCTGGGAAAAACGTATGAAAGGTTAATCAACAAGTGTCTTGTTTACTTCCTCGAGCAAAATAATATTTTGGATGTAAATCAGTGTGGCTGTCGACCGGGACGCTCCACTACCGACCACTTAGTTCGGCTGGAGACTTTTGTACGGGAGGCATTTGTCAACAGGCAGCATTGCGTATCGGTATTTTTCGACTTGGAAAAGGCTTACGGTACCACTTGGCGACATGGCATCCTGCGTGACCTTTTTGAATATGGAGTACGCGGCAGATTACTTCACTGCATCAAAAACTTCTTATGTGATCGCTCTTTTCGTGTACGGCTAGGTAAAACACTTTCCGACTTGTTTGTTCAGGAGAATGGGGTTCCTCAGGGTGGAGTCTTGAGTGTCACCCTCTTTGCTGTAAAAATTAATTCTCTATGCCATGTTATACCTCCCTCCGTATCATACTCCCTTTATGTAGATGATATTCAAATTTCTGTAGCATCGTGTAATATGTCCAGCTGTGAAAGGCAGCTGCAGCTAACTATAAATAAAATGACTAAATGGGCAAATGAAAATGGTTTTAAGTTTTCTTCAGAAAAAACAGTCTGTGTGCCCTTTTCTCTGCGGCGTGGACTTTGGTTAGATCCAAATCTTACTTTAAATAGAAATAACATTGCAGTTAGACCAGAGCATAAGTTCCTTGGTGTGATTTTTGACCGCAAGCTGAACTTTTTATGTCACCTTAAGTGGCTGAAGCAAAAATGTCTACATGCGATGAACATCTTGAAAGTTCTTTCACACAAGTCTTGGGGTTCCGACAGGAGGTGTCTATTTCGTTTGTACCTTCTCTTGTGCGATCGCGCCTTGATTATGGTGCTATCGTGTATGCGTCTCCCCGGCCATCTGCCTTAGAAATGCTTGACCCTGTCCATCACCTTGGGTTGCGTCTTGCAAGCGGTGCTTTTAGGACATCTCCTGTTTTAAGTTTGTATGCTGACTCCAATGAAATGTCTCTTGAAAAAAGGCGGCAGTATCTGAGTCTTGTTTATGCCTACAAGGTGTTATCGGAACCCAGCCATCCAACCCACAGTAGTATTCGAGAGTCAAAGTTTTGTTCTACTTTTAACCATAAACCAACTGTTATTCAACCCTTGAGTCTTCGTTTTGAGAACCTCCGCCACTCCGTTAACCTACCACGTGAGGATGTTCATTTTCTAGAAAGTGCATGTCATACTGCCCCATGGGATATTAAACCTATAGCTTGTGATTGGTATTTTACAAAATTTAATAAACATAACGTCTCTCCACTTATTCTACAACAGGAATTCCTAGCTCTGCAAGAAAAATACAGACATTACTGCCAGTTTTACACTGATGGTGCCAAGTCCTCAATTTATGTCGGCTCCGCTGTTTATTCAAATTCGTTTACTCATTTCACTCGGCTCAACAATGTCGCCAGCATTTTTACTGCGGAACTATATGGTGTTCTAACAGCCCTTGACTATATAATCAGGAGCAAAGTGATGAAAGCCATTCTTTTTGTAGACTCTCAAAGTGTTCTTAGTGCAGTATGTTCTCTTACATCAACTACGAAAAATTTGACTTAACTCGTACGGGCCAAAGTTCAACAAGGACTCGCTGGTGGGAATGACATCATATTTTGCTGGATCCCGAGCCATGTGGGCATTGCAGGCAACGAGGCTGCAGATAGACTAGCCGCCTCTTCACGGAACCTTTTACCATCAAATATCCGCATACCTTACCAAGACCTTAAAATGTCTGTGAGATTTTCACTTTCACTCTTATGGAAGTCTGAATGGAAGTTGGCCGATAATAATAAGCTTCATGCCATTAAACCAGAACTTGGCACATGGGAAACCTCCTATAATAAAAATCGTTTCCACGAAGTTCTCCTGTGCCGCATGAGAATTGGCCACTCGTTCATTACTCATCAATACCTGCTGATAGGTGAGGAACCGCCATTATGCAAGTACTGTGGAGAAACTTTATCTGTTCTACATGTTCTCTTTCTTTTCCGTGGCCTTCTACAACAATACAAGACCTTTTTTTCCTGAATTTTTTTAAATACAGCATCCCGTTTCACCCTGTCTTGGTTCTAGGGGAACAGCCTCTCATGTCATTTGAACGTCTTTTAGCTTTTCTCAAAACTACAGATATTTTACACAAACTATAGCCAGCTTCTAGTCTAGTCTTAGTGTACTTTTAACAATGTATTTTTAGCTTACCTAGTTTGGCGCAGTATGGCCATCGGAGCTCTTGCGCCATAAAACCCGCAAACAACAACAACAGCACTACCTATGAACAATAAAATCAGTATCATCAGCACCACCAGAGCTTCGCCCCAATCAACATAATTCACCACGTGGAGATGCGGTCGTTTTTTTATAGAAACGAGAGGTTAATTGTCATCAAAGTTATTATAGGTATTGAAGGTGCTTATTTGGGGATATAATGCAAACGGTAAAATTTCGTTGCCACTAATCCTCCTTCGGAGCCGTTTTCCCCTACCTGCCACACGGTGCCTTTTTTCCCAGGACATATGATCGGACCGCCCGAAGCACATGAGGATCAGGAAAACCCAGAGATAGAAAATCCTTTGGGGACATTTTTTTCTACTTTCCATCTGGGGCCTTTTTTTTTCGGGGCCTTTTTTTCCGGGGCTTTTTTTTCCGGGGACATTTATTCCGGGGACATTTTTTTCTGCACCCGTCCTTCAACAATGTTAACGGATATCCTTTTGCGCGCCCGTAGACCAATTCCGCTAAGTAAATTCAGTGACCTCGAGGCTGACAAAGAGCAATGCAAAAAACATTGCCGGCAATGCAAAAAACATTGCCGGAACAACTGTGTCCCAATCCGTTTTCTTTTCGTAACAAAGCTCACCCAAAATGCGGTTTATTACCGAGTAAAACTTCTCCACAGCTCCGTGTACCATCCACTCTGCGGAGGGTACACGGAGCTGTGGTAGAGGGCTATGCCACATTTCTTCAAGAACGTTCTGGTCAGCGCACTGGTGAAGACTGAACCCTGATCATATTGGATCTCGCATAGAAATCCCACTCTCGAAAAGACGCCGAGCAGCGCGTTAACCACTGCTGTAGGGCATAGCCCGTGTAAAACGACTGCTTCCGGGAACTTTGTAGCAGGGCAAAGTAGCGTCAACAGGTACTTGTTTCCTGCTGCAGTTCGTGATAACGGGCCAACAATGTCTACAACCAACCACCGGAATGGTTCACCAAATACGGGTACCCAAACTAGAGGTGCCTTGACCTTCCTTTGGCAAACATTGCATTAGCGTACCCAGTTCTCAGAGTCTTTGAAGCACATCGGCCAGTATAGTCGTTTGGGAACCTGTTCTTGGTTTGGTTTATTCCTAAATGACCAGCCCAACTGTCAATGTGAACCAAGCCTAAAAGCGCTGTACGATACTTCTGCGGCACTACCAACTATTTGAAAGATCGGCCTTGCTTGTCCTTGAACATTCGGTACAAAAGAATTGCTTCCTTTCCGCTGACATCCAGCTTTTTCCCGGCAAGATTGCAGTGATGCACCTTCTCCCTGTTTCTTCCTTAGCACGTGCTTATCAATTTTCACCAAAAGCTGAAAGCTTTCGCTGACTGTGGTTATTAGCTCTCGTTTTGAATGCGAAATTGCGGTCTCATTATCGTCGAGCTCTGGTTCAAACGCGGACGGAACGGCGGTGGCTGTCTCGCTCGAGTCATTTTCTTCTGATACCGCGACCGCATCATTCATGGTAGCCTCCTGCATTCACTTCGTGTGCGTCCTTGTTATCACCATGACGGGGTTTACGTCTAACACCATCCCTGTATTTTGTTATTCCCGCAGTGACTTGTTGAAAAAAAAATGTAAGGAATATTCCGAGGGAGCTTACGGGAAACAACGGCTTCGGTATGGAACTAGCCGAAGGCGCCTTCCATTTCGACTTTCGCTACAGGCAAGCACTTCGTGTCTGGTTCGAGTGCCTGCCGTACGCATACACATGTGAAATGTTTGGCTGTCTCGCAGCTGATGCCCTTCACAGTCATATCGTATGTGTACGGAAGAAGCAAGTCACTCTTTTCTGTTAGCAGATTAACAACCTCACTTCCTCGCCGGCAGTCCGCGGCGATATGCCCTGGCTGTTGGCACTTATAGTAAATTAACGGCCGCTTTTCTTCGAACTTTGAACTTTTTACTTCCACTTTCTTGGCCGTTTGGGGCTGCTCTGACTTTTCTGACGCGGTCGTCGAGCTTGGTACCTTCGAGCCTTTTTGAAACTTTCTGTACGGCCCCGAAGGTTGCTTTGTTTGCAGTTCCTCCGAACTATTCACGCTACGGGAGCAGTGTTCATCAGCTAGATTAGCTGCCATTTGCAAAGTGGTCACATTTAGCTTATCTTGAATCCACCGGCGCATCGGTTCCGAAAGAGTTCCGTAGAACTGTTCAAATACAATCAGCTAAATGACATTCTATTTATCCTCATACTCGTTCGCGCTTTTGTGCCATCACTCTAGAAAGCCCATGGCTTTGTACGCAAACTCGGAGTACGACTCCCTTTGCTGTTGCTGACGCCTTTTTTTACGAAACTTCAGTCTTAAGGCTTCCGTGGACAAACTATATCTTTGCCTAAGCTGAGGTTTCACCTTGTCGTAGTCACGCGCCTCTTCGACAGTCATTCGTGTGATTACGTCTGCAGCTTTGTTTGGGAGCAACGTCAAGAGACGTTGCGACCAAATGTCCTTCCCAAACCCTCCATTTGTACATGTCCTTTCGAAGTTAACGAGGTACAAGCTGATGTCATTGCCAACAGAAAATGGCTGCATAATACCGCTCATGTCGAAGTTTTCGCAGCGTGTGGCTACCTCAGATAGGGCAGCTCTTTCTTCGGGTCTGTGAAGTAGGAACTAATTAAACTTCAACTCAACTTCACGTTCTCTTAATTGAAGAGATACCGCCTTCCAGCATTCCTCTATTTCGTCGTGTGCTGCCCCGAATTTTTTATATTGCTTTAACAATTTCCTGCATGCGCATTGCCTTGTAGGCGGTTATGCCTAGCTCTTCAGCCAGCATAACGAGGCCGGGTTTCGTTAGCGACATGAGATTCATGACTGCCTAGTCTAAAAAAAAAAGTCAAATTTGGGGGTTTTACGAGCCAAACCTAAGATGGGCATCTGGCACGCCCCAGCGGAAGACTGAGGATTAATTTCGACCACCTGGGGATCTATTGACGTGCAACCGAAAGCTCGGTTACACGGCCCCTTCTCCGCAATAAGCCTCCGTCAGATTGCGGGCACCTCGGTCGGGATTCGAACCCGCCACCTGGGGATCCGTAGGCCGGCGCTCTCGCCTCGGAGCCACCGAGGCGGCTAGTTCCCTAGTCTCTGAAATGTCAAAAATCGCACTACCACTAATTTCAACCAGATAAGGCTGCCAGAGATAGCAAGGAAATCGTGCGCTTGACACGCTTGCCTTTTCTTTTCTTTTTTTTTTTCATTTTTTTTCTTTCTCCGTAACTTTAGCGCACCAGGCGCCTAAAATTATTCGAATTTTCACTTATATAGCTGTTTTCAATGACGTTCAAAAGGTTTCTTAGTCAAACCATATGTTTATTCGCAATAAATAAAAAGTGTCATTTTTTACAAGCCGCAGGTTCGCTACCCGCACATACCTTCTGAATGAAGTGGATAGGATAATGTCAATGATTTCGCATGCCGTATTTTTAATGCGAAAGCAATAACTGTCCCATCAAGCGAACCGGCGTTATGAGCTTTTGGAGCCGCACCAAACGGCACCTTAATTTCCCTGTCACATGGAGCGAAGCCTGTAGTCTGTAGCAGCGAATTGGTGGATAAATTCCCGTTGGCTGGCGCGCGTCACAGTTTCAAGGAGCGCCACCCCACAGAGAAGCCCTCTCCATGGCGCAGCGCCCCGGCCAGATGGAGATAATGGCCGGGCTCTGCACAGCGGCCGGCCGCAGAGCAAGCCTGGGTAGCCTCCGCAGAGGTTACCCAGGCTTTGGAAGAATACGCTACGTATAAGAATGCCTTCGCATTCGTATACGCAAATAATTTGTTCGCGTTAAAAGACTTCGGACGAGGCTATCAACGCCTTTTTTGCAGCAGTCAACGGTGTGAAGGACCATGTGTGAGCATAAAATGCGTCTACAAAGCACAATCAAATTGACATGCGCTAAGCGTCGTAATCACAATAATTAATATCAACATAATCAAAAGTTTCAAATAAAAATCACTCACAATTACAATTTTCAGATCACAATCATTAACATCCATTGTCAGAGTTAACGTAAAATCCTCCGTCTCTGCTGCATTCAAACAAAATATATATATAAAGAAACATGAAAGACATTTGTACATTTTTCAACATAAAATTATCAATGGACTTAATTATTGATTAAAAATATCAAAAGCACTATAACAAAAACACTGAAATCTGCTAACCACTCGTGGCACAATTTTGAAGTTTAGGTCACTGGGGCTAAAAAATACGCTTTTACTCTTTCTTTGAACATGCTGATTCTTCCACTTTGGTGTACTATGTCAACAATATTGGACTGGTTATTAATATGGTCAGGTAATTGGTAATCACGTTTAATCAAACTATCATCAACATGCTGAGTTGTAGAACGCGCTTCTCGGAACACCCGTTTTGATGAAAGAGTCTGCTATTGCTTGTTTTATCATATATCAAAATGCAGTGAAAGACACAAGCACTAACACGCAAACCAAAAGCGCAAGGCCATGGTGCGTGGTTTGCGCTTGATTGCTTTAATCGTTGACTACAAACGCACTAAAAGACGTCGAGCTCCGTGATGTAGAGTTTTCTGGCTCTGCTTTGTTGGCCTCTCTGAATTGTTATGTCGGCTGCGCTCTGACTTACAGCGAAAATGAATTTAAACGTTTATGTCGAGCGAAAGCTTTTTAATCCACGAAATCCTCACAAGGCATGTCTTACATATGCTCTTTATCATTTCATAACATTCTTCACTGATTAATTGAATATGTTTCTAACTCTTGAATAGTTAGAACGATAGCTACTGGCTTGTGGTCCCCTCATGATATCGCTTTCCCAACTCTGCAGCGCGGATTAAAGCCAGTATCAAGAACAAAATATGCCCAGCTCGGCACTCTCGCTCGGGTAGATGAGCTACCTGGGCTCCGCTTTAGGGCGAAGCGTGCACTGCTAGCAAAACTGGCACGTTTGCTGCCACATATCATCAGCGAGAGCACTCGCTGAGCGCTGAACGTGGACGGGCGAGCAGCAGAAAGAAGGAAATTAAGAGCAAAGGAGGAACATCACTCCCACGAGCCAGTTTTTTGGCCACGCGGATGAGTGTCGCCATCTAGTGTTACAACTAATGGCTTGTTCAAAATGGCCGCTGTGGGACAGCCGCCTTAAGCTGAACTAAAAGCTCCGCCTTCAGCCCTTTGGCTGCGCGTGCCTGCGCGTTCACACTTGTGTTGGCAAGGGCAGAAAGCTCGTACCGAAGGCGGAGCTTCTGGTCTCAGCTTAAGGGTGAACGGAGTATAAATATGGCGATAACTCATTCTGCAGGCTCTAAGCATCCTAGAAATGCCTAAATCATAATGATACCCGGCCGATTTCCCTATTAATAAATCAATCAAAGGTTTTAACAAATTGAGGTTATCTCCGACGATGGAAGCAGCAAGTTCCGAAACCAGGACCACTGTCAGCCTTTAGCGAGCGAAGGATCCGCGCACTGATATCAAAATGGCGCACGGCTCGTTGCCCGTACAGCCCGGACAACGATTCAACTCAGCGAGCTCGCGCTCGAGAGCTGACAACCGGACACGTCACTCCCGCGGAAGACAAGAACAAAAAGGAAACAAAAACCATTGTGCGCCGTTTTTGAGACGATTGGTGCAGTATTATGTTTCATCTCCGCGAAGAATTCACATTTTTCGACTACTCTTATTTGCTTTTATCATCTAAAAAAGCATACACATTTTTTTTTATAACAGCGTTTGCAATCTCAACGAAATGTCAACTTTTTTATTGGTCACATATCGTACTGGCTGCCAGAACAATGCTCCTTCCATCGGCGGAGATGACCTCAGTGCATTAGGTCTGTGATTGTTTTTTTTTCTTTTTTAATATAGAAATCGGCTGTGCTTTGTTTTGATTTCTGGATTTATAGGATGATTAAAACCCGCAAAGTGAGTTGTGACCAAGTTTATGCAATCTCAAAAACTTCCTTAGGGCAGATCTAAGGAAGGACTTCCTGGCGGCGGACTAAACACGCCTCCACAGAGATTTCCGGAGTATATAACAGATAATTCTAACACTCAGAATTTAAATAAATTAGGACAAACTAGAAGTCGAATTCAGTTGAAAAGTGTTTTTAAAAGATTTAGGGATACAATATATGATATACATATATATATAGTATTTTTCAACTTGCCTGTGTTTTTCGGTTTGTCATATTTTCTTCCTCCCGAAGAATGGAACGACTCAATTCTAGCGGTTTTTAAAACCTGATTATATCAACAAACGGTATACCTGACGTGGTCGCTAGCATTTGAGTCCCCTAGCATGCTCCAGTGTACTTACACTCGAACTTGCATCATGTTACAACAATGACCCACGTTCACCAGATTTAGTAGTCTCAATACGACGGCCGACATAAAATGAATATATACCAGAATTAACGTTTTCCTCTTATGAAACACCTCAACATGGATATGTGGAGGTCAGCTTTGCAAAAACCTTAGACATTTTCAGTTCTTGCTTTGCAATTTCATCTTTCAGCAAGTACAAAAACAAATGCATAATTTGTTACGGCGCATGTAGGCACAGAGTGTTGGCTTTGAGTTTATCTTTATTAATTTTAGACGTAGTGATTAAAATCTTCAAATCTCCATTTTGACCTTTCACAAACATCAGGGAAGTCTCCCAATTACTGTATACCTTATGATGTCGATTCTCCTTACGACTTCCTTGCCATTCCTAATTGCTTTCACGGCATGTTTTATGTTTGGAATTTGAATAAAACAATGAAAATCGTCCTTGCGCAGTACTCAGTCGCCAATTCCAATACCCAGATATTAACCTTCCCTGCACGGCAAAAATGTCACAATTTTCACAGACCAAAATGATCTGCAGTTTTGTCCATTTTCACAGTTTGGAATTTGAATAAAACAATGAAGATCGTCCTTCCGCAGCACTCAGTCGCCAAGTCCAATACCCACATATTAACCTTCCCCGCACGGTAAAAATGTCACAATTTTCACACACCAAAATGATCTGCAGGTTTGTCCATTTTCACAGCGGATATCTTGATGATTCGGAAATAATGGGAAATTAGTATAACGATGATAGCAGTGAGTATCTGAACCTGCAATATCTTCAGACTGACCAATGATTTAATAAAATATGGGCGCACATTGAGCCATACCTCACCACACGCATAGCATGAGCAATAAGCTGAGAAGTTTCAGCTGTTTGTTTTTGTCTATAAGACAGTAGCTAATTTCCTAAAAACTTTTGATCTGAATGCGACTTCTAGTTTGCACTACTTTGTTTTCAGCCCTGACTCTGAGAATTTTCTGTTTTACGACGGAAATATCCTTAGAGTCGTGTTTAGTTTGTTGCCAGGAATTTCTTCATAACCGTCCGTGAGCATATGTCATGCTTAAAAACCACACTTGCGCACAAACGTGAGCTCAACAAACTTGAGCTCAGATTTCAGCCAGGCCTGAGAAGTAATTCTAGGAAAGCATGTTAATATACCTCATCGCAGCAACGCTGTGAGGGAGCAGGGTTGACCTCAGCAGATTCACGTCGAGGTGATTTTTCACATAGGAAAACGTTTAATTCGATATATATATGTGTGTGTGTATATATATTTTATATCGATCATTCTGAGGAATTTCTATTCAATCTGTGAACGACAGCCGTTGACAAAACTGGACAGAAGCAACTTCAAATGTAAAAAGGTCGAGCAGACTTGAATAATAGCTGCAACGCAAAGACTGCCGCTTAAAGATCTCGTCTTATGGTTTAAACAGCAGAGAAATACGAAAGAGATGAGAGATAAATCAATATTATATGTACAGAGATTTTAAAAAAAAAATATGCAGCCTGACTCACATGTCCTATCTAAAATATTCCCCCCCCCCCCCCCCCCACTTTTTTTCTAAACGAAAACAAAAAAGAACGTGCGCTGCCAATGGCTTTGGAACCGCGGAGGGGTAAGGACAGACATATGCGCGAATGCACGATGCTCATTTTAATCAAAACAGGCAGAGGGGGAGACTGAAAAGGATTAATTGTCTATCCTCCGTAAAAAAGTTATTATAAACAGCTGAGTGCGCCACTACCACAGTCGTTTTAACGCGCACTGCACAGTGGCGCGATTACGAAAACGCACGCATGTGTAAAATCTAACACGCGTCGAAAACGGGAAAAGTGACATTTAAAATGGCGACGGCGGGGGTGTTCATCCTGCGCTTTCGTTCCACGTGCCGCCGAATGCAGCGAACTATCGCCTTTGGCCACAACGTTCTTTAAAATGTACAAAACAAAATGCTATAATGTGGGAGCGTTTTGAACCCAGGATCGGGGATGTTCACATCCGTTTATTAAAGGCATTTTTTAGATTATTTTGTTTTCATTAATGCGTCGTTGGGAATACAACTACGTTCACTAGCGAGCAGTGCCCCTGACGATATTGTTATGAAAACAAAAGTTCCCGTGTGGATTAAAGCTGTTGTCTAGCTTTCTTTTTATTCGTCTCCTTTTTTTTCTAGTCTGTCATTTTTACGTAGCTTAGGTTTCTAAGAACGTATAAAAGGCTGAGATTCTCGGCGATATACCAATTTCGTTCGAAAACCAAAATGTATCTCTATTCAATTGCACTAGCAACCTTCCTCGTGGGAACCAGCCAGCATTTTGGGCTTTCATCCACTGTGAGCCCCACCGACCTGCCTTACGAAGATGATCCGAACAATTTTGAACACCAACACGCAACCGGAGTAAGAAACTGTTTGAATTTCTTGCGAAGAACCGCGTTCTGGCCTAGTATTGTAACCACATTGAATGACTGTGAAACATAATTAGAAAGAACTAGAATTTTTGTTTCTTTAGGTAGGGGCATGTTATATCAGTGATGTGGTTTTACAATTATAACTAATTTAAAGTGGCGCTCCGAAGACTCTTTTGTTTACGATTATCCTCTTTGTTATAGCTATAAAACGATCAGAAAGAAACGGTGGTCTTTCTCATAATTTATTGAACTCTTCTTTGATCAGTTGCCTCCTCCTCTTCAGCCATGCATCTAAAGCTTATGAATCTGTGTTCAGCTTGAACAAATAGGCATTCATTTTTTTTTATTTCATGCTGGAAAGACGAACATAGTAATGCTAGCAGTTACTAAAACGCCCTGGTGTTAGACATATATGCTTGTGACCGCTTCCGTCGGGAGAAGATACACTACCGAAATCTATGAACGCTTACGATCTGCGTACAACTACTGACCGAAGGTTTTTGCAGCCTTTGGGACATTACATTTACGCGCTATCGATGCGAAATGATTGCCTGTAACGTTGGCAAAATTATTTTAAACCCACGGTGATTGGTTAAAGATTGCTAGATATTTACGCAGATCGTGGATGTCCCTGGGCTACCGGATAGATTGATGGTGCAAGAGTTTTATTGTGTTTTGAGCAGTCACAACCGGTTTCAGATCAATCGGACACACG
Organism: Ixodes scapularis; assembly: GCF_016920785.2. Taxonomy (NCBI): domain Eukaryota; kingdom Metazoa; phylum Arthropoda; class Arachnida; order Ixodida; family Ixodidae; genus Ixodes; species Ixodes scapularis. Next base: position 103,733,994 of record NW_024609880.1, on the reverse strand, counting down.
CAGACTCAAATTGTTGAAACAGTGTTAAGATGCAGAGAGCTCTACTCAGGGCCCGGAAGCTTCAAACAAAGGTTCTTGAGTTATTATCCTTGACGATGTTTGTATGGGAATCTCGCTCAATCTGCAATATTTACCAAAGTTTTTTTATCAAATAAAAAATGGTGATGAATTGATGCGTTATTCATAATGACATAAATAAAAAAAAGAAACCATAATTTGGCAAAAGTTTGTTCCAAAGTAAACTAAACCTTGAAATTACGTACAGTACTGAGACATCACCTAGATTGGTGTTTTTACTTCTCTATTCATATGGCGCTGACAAAAGGCATGATCTGAGAGTTTAATAGGGCTGGGCGTCGAATCAAACTTTCAACCCGATAAAGCGCCACCTTTTAATCCAATAATAAAAAGATTAACCGGTCTCATTCATTTCCATGTTTTATAGATAATAAAAGCACAAAACATTGTGTGCCATTGTTGAGTATGTGACAAACGGCGCAATGTCAAATTTGGATTTCGAATCAACCTCTATGTGTAGTTCAGAACAATTCGAAGACACTGACGTTCAGAGATCATTACTTCAGTAACAAAAGGCAAAGAGCCTCGTTGATATTCCCCGGCAAGAGTGGCCTCTCTTGATTGTTCACGATTGTCTGTGCTGCGCTAAACGGACACTCGAAGGGCGTTGAAGAGGGCGGGACACGTGTAACATTCTGCGATTGTCTGGAATGTCGCCTCCATAGTTTACGTAAGACTACAAGTTTTCCCAAAGCTTGCCCTTCATACAGGTGTATTCGTCCACGTCTGCGTAGCGAAAGCTTTGAACTCATTTCTTTAGGTTCGCCAAAATTTCACCGATTCCCTGACAAAAATTATAAATGAGTTTCGATTGAGCTTCTAATGTATTCCTGTGAAGTACATTAGAAGCTCAATTTAAACTCAGTGATAATGTTTGCAAGGGCTAAAAGATTAAAAAAGATTAATTGCGATTAAACCATTAATTGATTAGTCATTAAATGAATCGATCAATTTCCCAGCCATAGTGTTTAATTCTTAAAAAAAAATACCCGCCCATTAACGTCCAGTGCCCAGCTATATGAAGTGGACTGCTGCAGCGATGACCAGGCAGAGCCCACGCGGTCTAGCAGGCAGCGAGTCAAGCACCGAAGCAGCAGCGGCTGTCTTCAGATTCATAGACGCACCCCCGCACGATATCTCCCTCCTCCGCCTCCGACACCACGCGGATGATACCGACAATCACTTTTGAGAGCGATGTGCATGTTATCAGACACGCGCTCGCCCTCGCGGCCCAGGCGCATAGGAGAACGTTACTGCGGCAATCGCCTCCTTGGCGCGCACGCTAGGAGCGCGGTGGAGAAGGGAGATACCGCGGACGGGGGCGCGTTTCCACGAATGCGAACACCGCCGCTGCCATTCCGCCCCGTGGCTCGCTGCCCACTGGACAGAATGAGCTGTACTGCTTGGTTTCCCCTCGCGCATTCCAGCTCATATTGCTCGCCACTGTATGTATGAACAATCAAACACAAATAAAATAAAATCGGCGGGTTTCACTTGCCAAAAAACGAAGAGCACCTGGCAAACCCCAGCTGAAGACTGAGGATTAATTTCGGCTACTTGGGAATCTTTTGACGTGCAGCCGAATCTAATTTGCACGGCGCCTTCTCCGCGATAAGCTTCTGTCAGATCGCGGGCAGCGCAGTCGGGATTCGAACTAGCCACATTTCGGTGCATCCGTAGGTCGGCGCTTTGCCTCGAAGGCACAGAGGCGGCAAACAATAAGAAGCACAATTATCGCATATTTTCCTATAAGGCTGTCGAGGAGTTGATATTGATTACCCGACGGCGCTCTGTTTGTTCAGCTCAGTGCCAAACTTCAATGTTTTACACTAACTGCATATAGTCTCCCAACGGACAATAACCCACCAACAAATATTCACTAAAGAAAAGTGAAGAATGTGGAAAGTATAGCTTTGAATTGCCCTGAGCGTGAGCGAGCGCACGGGTACCCATTGCTTTGAATGTACTGTTAACGCGGAATGAACAAATATTATTAGTCAGGAGCTGATACGCTGAAGCAATACATGCCTTCCAATCAAAGGCCTTTCTCGGCATCAGCGAACCAGTGCAAGTATGGAGCAAGCGCAGAGACAGGATCACAAACTAATTTGCCGATACTCTAAAAGCGTTCGGTCTGAGGGCCTTCAAAATCTACATCATGGCTATTTGACAGGATATGGAGTAACTTTAACCCGAGAGAGACAAGCAGGGCAAAGAAATACACGTAAAAGCAAGAGCCAACACGTAATGTCTTCGAGACGTTGTATCGGAGACGTTGTGTGTTGTCCATCTCTTTTGTGTATTTCTTTTCCTTCCTTGTCTCAGATTATACGTTTTACCAGATCGCCTGCGCACGCACGCTTCCCTCAGATGTTGGATATACGCTTTTTCATAAAGATGTTCTGCATGAAAAAAAACAATTTGGCAAGCATGATGCGTGATGGTGTGAGCGAGAATATCTTTACGTGTGTGTGAGCTTCTAATATGTATTTGCAGTTCCTGTGCAGCAATTCCACGTACCACATGTTGAATCGCACATATAGCCCACAACCTCCAAGTGAATGCGTATCCGTGAACGTTACGTCGGGGCTTCGTAACGGCACGTATCAGGCTCTTCTCCGGCACCGCTTTAACGGCTCAAGCGAAATGTAAGCGGAAGCTTTTGTTAGGATTTTTGAAAATGGAAACACGACATAGATATCTTATTCCGAAATTCTAGATCCAGCTTGAACATAACAGTTCATCCGTTTACCTCCGGGCCGCACACTGAGGATAATGCGCTTCTATTCAACCTTTCAAGTAAGTATTCACAAACAATGTGAACGTTGTCTCAATTTCAATAGGCCAAATGGGACAGTTAATGCTTTCGCATTACTAAAAAAACTTATTGTTACCTCCCGAAGCAAGGGTTAGCGACGCATCAGTAGACAAAGCAGGCTTTCTGAATTATATTTATTTTTCGCAACAAAACGAGTTTATTATTTTTTTTATGAAAGGGTTCGAAGCTGAATTTAATTTTGTTTCAACCTAAAGGGAAGCTGAAGCACTTTTAAAAAAATTGAGTTAGGAGCTGACTGCTATAGCTTTTTGTCCGGTGAATTCAGTTATCGCACTTTAGCGGAGCAGAAGTAACCGTAAACATTTGTTTTGAAAAATAGGCGCAGCGATTTTCCCTAGACATGCGACGGTTCTTTCTGCGGCCTGCTATCTTTCCAGCGCGTCGTGACCTCATCGTCGACATCCCCAGCCAGCTTAGTGGAGAACAAGGGACGTCATTTTTGTTAGTTTTTCTCTCCATGCCCGCGATTTCCTGCCCTTGGCGCGCCATGAAGGGCGGGTCTACGCATCCACGTCGAACTTACGACGTAGATTACGACTATCCTACTAATAAGATCGAAAGAAAACTTAAGACGCGTCATTTTGTTGACTGTCCACATTACAACTTCTACCGGTTGTTAGAGTTCCGGACCTCTTCAGCTTAAGGCCCGACGCAGCCAACGACGCAACGAGCTAATGGGACCAATCAGACAGCGTCAAAATGGACCATCATGGTGTTCGTCATGTTGCTGTACGTGTTCTATCATTACGTAACCAATCGTAAACAAAGAATCCCCAATGATTTGCGTTTTTGACGCTATTTGATTTGTCCCATTAGCTCGTTGCGTCGGCTGCGCCTGGACGGAAGATGAAACGAAGTATAGCCGTGGGATCGTCATGCAGGACACGTAGAATGTCGGTTCGTAAATGACTGGGTACAACATATAACAGAACCGGGCCTTGTGAACCATAGCTGCGACGAAGATCGTGTTGTGTAGAGTCAGGTTTGTCGTTGTACGTGCCGGTTGAGGTTGGTTCTGTTGAGTCTGTGAAAAGGCTTCTGTAACTTTGGGTATTTTCGTTGCTCAACAGTGAAACCCAACGTGGTTGCCGAGGCAGGAATGGCACCGGATGGTGTGGGGTCTTCTAAGCGTGGCGAAAGTGGATTCCGAGGTAAGCAGTCAGGTGGGTCGTTTCAGCTGCGTCTCGAAGTAAGCGGAGACGAAAGAATAGTCGACACTGATTTATCAAATTTTATAAAGGGATCGTTTATGGAGTGTGTTTTCTTTCGTTCTTGCCCTTTGTGCGTTCTCGTATATGGCGGCTTTAAAAACGCAGGTCGTATACCATTATGGGCCCGCTTCCTGCTTCCTGATTCGTTGATCGGCTTTTTTTATAGCCTAACGGTGCAATCTGATTGGATGAGGTGCGATAACGATTTGCTCGGGAATCTCCGTGCCCTGCGTTCTTCACGCTGCCAGTGAATATTACTTGAATCAACTGGCAAGAGTTTGCATCTCGTTTTTGGCAAAGACAACTCAAGTTTTCGCATGCACACATCTATTCAGTGCCGATTATGATAGGAAACCTTGTAAACAGTGTCAAGCGAAATGCGTTTCATCCTATACTTCGTCTCAACCTAGGCTAAACTAAAGGCAAAAGCTACGGACCGCCAGATCCAATCACGAGCCACTTAGAAATTGTGCGATATTTTGCTTCGATGCACGAATCGGTACCTGCGTCTCGGATCATTGATAAGGGGACGGGTGGACAGTGGTTCGAATCGAAGAGCACTCAGTGACTCCACAATTTTACATCGCAAAGAAAGCCACGACGTATTGGCTCTTCGCAGCGTCGAAGCTATAGAAATGATGCTGCGCTTTTGGATTCGAGCATTATTCGTCCCCCCCCCCCCTCCCCCCTAATCAATGTTAAGCGTGTCATAGTATAGCGTGGAACGTGACTGGACTTGGCGGCCCGTGGCTTTGGCCTTTAGTCCATCGTAGGATGAGACAAACTATAGATTCTAACCTTCGAGGATTTTCTCGTTCAGAGCACTACGACATGCTACTGTAGAAGAGGTTATAAGAATAAGACCACTGTGAAGCACACTTTCAGAACATTTTGTCATTCTCTCTTCACGTTTCTTTGTCACAGGCAACAGTGTATATTGGTTGATTTTTTTCTTTTCTTTCAATGAAGAAATTTCATGGAAGAGTTTAAATATATGTTTGGCACTACTTGAGGTACCTTGAGCTAGCGGAGTGTCGATGTTGCAAAACGCGCCCAATTCACATAAAGGCCAAACATAATTTAAATGTTTTCAAAAACTGTATGCCTCACAAATTAACTTAAGCAAATTCAAGTCAGTTAGTGTACGCGTTACTGTGACCAACTGCCGGTCTTAAACGAGGCAGTGGAGTACAATTAAATGTCCGTCTTTAGAATTTTTAGCTTTCCGCTGTGAGAGGTTTCTAGATAGACGAAGAGGAGAAAAAATTAAAGCCGTTTAGAACTCCCAGTAACGCCGGATTAAAGCGCAGCTCTTGAGGAGGAGGATGGAAAGGTACTGAGGGATACTGAGGTCACGTGACCTCAGGGGGGAGGGGGTCTCGTGACCTCAGGTCACGTGACCGGAGGTCACGAGTGACCCTGGGGTCACGTGGGGTCACGTGACCTCACGTGACCTCAGGAGGGGTTTCGTGACCTCAAGGGGGGGGGGGGGGTCTCGTGACCTCAGGGAGGGGTCACGTGACCTCAGGGGGGTTACGTGAGGGTAACTCTCATAACCCTCGTGACCCGCGTGAGGGTAACCCTCGTGACACTCGTGAGAGTAACCCTTGTGACCCTCGTGAGGGCAACCCTTTTGAAGGTAACTAACCCTCGCAACCCTCGTGAGGGTAACGCTCGTGACCCTCGTGAGGGTAACCGTCGTGATCTTCGTGAGGGTAACCCCCGTAACCCTCGTGAGAGTAGCCCTCGTAACTCTCACGAGGGTAACCCTCATGACGTCAACATGGGAAATTACCCATAATGCGACGCGCGGTTACGTCGTTGCATGCAACGCGCGGTTAAGCCGCTTGCATGCAACGCGTTGCATGCAAGTCTTGCGCGCACGTTGAATGTGCGTTGCATGCAACACTCAAGTTGCATGCAACGCGCGGTTTTCATGCAACGTGCGGTTACGCCGCTTGCATGCAATGTTTTGCATAAAAGCTTTGCATGCGTGTTGCGTGCAACGCGCGGCTACGCCGCTCAAGCCGGAAACGGGCGCCTAAAAGCTGCGCTCTTAAACTACGCCATGCGTCACAGCATTCAGTGTAGACACAATCTAAAGATCTAAACAATGTGTATAATAAACAGTTTACCATTTGTATTTGTTAGTTTTATGTACTCCAGTGGCGTTCAAATAGCCCAGAGCAACCAAATACAGTTTACTCGTTTCTTCGACTAAACCTCCACTCAAAGTTATTAGGTTGATGCACTATTTAATAATTATTGTTATTCTTTTTATTTTAACCAGCTCCTCAGCCGCCGTTGTATAAATTTCTGTATATCAACTCAAACAAGACATGTGCTGTTCTGCGCGCAACGCATCAACAAGATGGGAAAGGTAAGAAAACATGTAATACCTATCATAATACCCTTTACTTACAAAAAAATACCCCACCCCCCATCGCCCCCAGTGCGTAATATTTATTTAAAAATTAAGGACTGACAAATATATTGAAAGTGAAATGCGAGATATACTGTAATTTAAGGTTAATGGGGTGAATATTAGTCTTAACAAGAAATTTGTTTTCGTTAGCTTGGACGTGCTCAGGAATTTTACGAAAACTATAGGGTTATCTTGTAGTTATTGCGTGGTCTTTCGTCAAAGACCTCGCGGTCTAGACAAATAGATTCTCCAAGGGGAAAAGGCGAAGGCTAAAGATCGTGGGTAGTTTGACGCACGCTTAAAAATACCACCGGCTGCTCCACTTTAATTTCGTTTCCAAAATTAATTTCTACAAAATGCGTTCTTTATGACGGCCATGAAGACCATAAAGCAAAAACGTAATTTTTATTGAGCTAATATAAATACATAAATGCTGTTTTGTCATCACGAGTAGAAAAAGTATGGCTTATGATAAACCGGCTGCCGATTCAAAAAGGAAGAGCACCATTCCCAGTACTCGCCGATAAATACGAAGAAATATTCGTAAGGATTTCTGTTGTACACTTTGCCTCGTTTTTTTTCTGTTCTGAAGGTGTGCCTTGTTTTTTTATTCTTTCTAATAATTCATTTTACATTTGTATCGCTCAAGCATTTGAATGAATGCGAACGCTCGCCTCACAAAAGCTGATTGAACGCAGTTGCAATTAGAGCGATGGCGAGTAATAGAATGAAAAAAAAGCTCTAAAACAGAAAAAAAAAAAAAACGGAAAAAAAACATGTGCTATTGGGGAAAAAAATGAAATGCAAAAAAAAGGAGCGCGTGGCTCCCGGTACAGGCCGGTAGGCTGCGTCGCCTAGAAGGGAGCCTAGCGGCGAGGATGTGTGGCCTCCGATGTGTTTACGCCCATCGCTCGGCGCTAACCAAGATTCGGCATTGCGCCTCTAAAGCCTGGTTCAGACAGTCGCGTTTGACTGCGTTTGACTGCGTTGCGGCAGCGAAAAACCAGGACATCCCTGCTGCTTATATCGCGTGCCAAGATTTTTTTATTTATCAATACTGCCAGCCCTTTTAGGGCCAAAGCAGGAGTGGATGATACAGAAATATTGGCACATTTGTCTCTGATACAAATTAAAACAACAATACTTGTGTGCACACACTCTTCTTCTAGCGCACACAACCATAACAATAGCTTAACTTCTAACAAAGCAATATCACTTAATACAAAACATCGTCTCCTTATACAATTCAAAAACACAGCAAGTAGAACATTTTAACACTCAAAAACCGCATCTAAGGCATTTGAAAAAATGGAAAAAGAATCAAGATTTACTATTTCACTTGGAAGTTTATTCCATAATTCAGTTGTACGCACAAAAAAAGACTGTTTGAATGCATTTATTCTAGCATTAATAGGTGCTACCATCTTCGAATGGTGTAAGCGCTGAGAGTGAAATGTTCTTGGCTTTAGGTATTTTGAGCCATCTATTTTTAGGAGGTTATTATATATCTGAAAAAACAACTTCACCCGCTGACATGCCCTTCTGTTTACTAAAAGCTGTAAATTTGCTTTTGTTTTGAGTCCCGTGACCGACGTGGTCCGTCTAAAATCCGAAAAGATTACACGTGCCGCCAGTGATTGTACATCTTCGAGTTCCTTAACAAGACAGCATTGCCAAGGATCCCAGACCGCAGACGCATATTCAAGGATAGGCCTAATAATGGTTTTATATGCTAAAAGTCTAACCAAGGGAGGAGCTCCGCCTAGCGTTCTTTTTAGAAACCATAGCTTGTTAGTTGCCCTTTTTCGAATGTATTCCACATGTTTGCTCCATTTTAAATCACTTGCGATAATCACTCCTAAATATTTATAACTCTCAACGTTCGTCAGCTTGAAGCCACAAACAACATAGTTGAATGTCAATACAGTTTTTTTAGTTGAAACATGCATGTACTGCGTTTTGTGAACATTAATCATCATGTTATAATCTTGGCACCACGACGCAATGCCTGATAATGTGCTGCTCAAATTTATCTGGTCTTCGACTGAATATACGGGTGTGTAAATTATGCAGTCATCTGCAAACATTCTTATTTTTATGGGGCCGCTAGTTGAAATTAAAAACAAGCTGTTAACATATATCAAAAAAAGTAAAGGGCCCAAAACCGACCCTTGGGGTACTCCAGAATGAACATCTAACAATCCTGAGAAGGCACCATTTACATCCACGAATTGCTGGCGATTTGTGAGATACGCATTTATCCAGCGGATAATATATGAGGGAACTTCAAGGTCTATTAATACTTTAACTAGTTTACGGTGAGGTACTCGGTCAAAGGCCTTTGATAAATCAATAAACACCGCATCCACCTGGGTTCTGTCATTTACATAGGTTGATAATTCGTGATAAAATTCAATTAACTGAGTCACTGTTGACAGTCCCACACGAAAACCATGTTGGCTGGGGTTAATTGTACCTTTTGATTCGAGGAAAGAAACAAGGTGTTTATTTACGATATGTTCCAACAATTTACAGGATGCACATGTCAGAGAAATGGGACGATAGTTTTCAACCGAGTCACCTTTTCCACTTTTTTTGACGGGAACAACTCTAGCTACTAGCCAGTCATCCGGTAACACCGCATCTTGGATTGATCTAGTGAATATGCATGATAGGTGTTTGGCGACCCACTCAGCGTACCTTTTGAGAAATGCGTTAGGTAAAGCGTCCGGTCCGGGTGATTTTTTAGCGTCAAGTGATCGTAACAACGACAGTATACCCTGCTCAGATATAAGACTGCTTACGTTATCTCTACATGGGATTGTATTGTGATTACCTGACTCTCTTGTAAACACAGATTGAAAATACCGATTAAATTCAATCGCGATTTTTGCCTTGTTGCTCACTGAGTCGCCGTTAATGCACAACTGGGTGATGCTGCTTCTCACCGGTGATAGATAACGCCAGAACTTTTCGGGGGCAGATAAAAGAAATTCAGGTAATGACTTTGTGAAGTACGTTTCTTTGGCTGACTTTATCTTCCTTTTTAGATTACCAGCCTGCTCACAAACATCATGCGAATGGTGCTTGCGGAGCCTTTTCAATTTTCGTTTTGAGTGTAAAATTTCCCTCGTGATCCATGGGTTTTGGCGTTTAATCTTTTTCTGTTTTTGAGGAATAAAATTAATAATGCAATGGTTTACTGCAGATCTAAATCTTAACCACATTTCATTTACATCGGTCATCTGATCGAAGCCGTCGAAATACTGCTCGAGATGGTCAACTATCGACTCGTCATTCGCCCTTTCAAAATCGTAGTACATTTTCACTTGAGCCGGGTTAGCGTGACACACAGACATGTTACACTTGAAAAATACCATTTTGTGATCAGATATGCAGTCATGGACAAAAACATTGCAGTCATCGAAGTCGTTGCTAACAAACAATAGATCAAGTAAAGAACATGACGTGCCAGTAACACGCGTGGGTTCTGTAACAACCTGACGCAGACCACGACTGAAAGCGAGCTCAAGCAGCGACTCAGACACATTTGTACCCAGGCTAGCCACACCATCTTGAGACCAACTTACATTGGGAGCGTTGAAATCTCCTCCTATTACTAATTTAGTTCGAGCATTAGTGTTAGCGATTAAGTAATCAATTATTTCTGTTAATTCTTCTGAGGACGACCCGGGTTTTTTGTAGACAGTCCCGAGTGTTATCCAAGAACCGAAAAAGTTTAACTTGCACCAAACACTTTCTGTGTTACCAACGCGTTCCATTAACTGGTAAACAAGGTTTTCCTTTATAGCTATAGCAACCCCGCCACCTCGGGAACATCTATCTTTGCGAATTAACCTGTAGTTAGGCGGTACCACTTCACTGTTTTGAATACCTTCATGCAGCCACGTTTCTGATATCATAATTACATGTGGGTCGTAAGTAAATATTAGCGCCTCTAGTTGGTCAGCCTTATTCACGATGCTTCTCGCATTTAGTGATATCAGCCTTAGCTCCTTTTTTTCTGTCTCGTCACTTTGTCATGCGGCGGTATCGGACAGAGGATGGCTACTCTGCCCAAGTTTTACTTTATCATTTTTTTGGTGATCCCAGATGTAAACTTCGCCGTTTATTTTCAGCTTATCGTAGGACAGATACACCTTATCACCTTTTTCCCTGTTAGATTGCGAGCTGCCCCAAAGCAGCTTTCTGATGGAGCGTACCCGAAATGAAAAGTCTTCACCGATAGATATATTCGTGCCTTTCAGCTTTCTTGCATTTTGAAGTATTACCTGCTTTTCTCGGTAATCCATAAGTTTGAGTATGACGGGACGTTGGAAGCCTCTGCGAGGTTTTCCTAGGCGATGAATGCGTTCGATAGTGTTTATCGTTACTTCTAATTTTTGTTCGAATATTTCTGTGAGTACCTTTTCGTTTCCTTGAATTGGATTCCACGCTTCGTACGAAGCACAGATGTGCTGGTGACTCGTTTTCGGTTCTCGCCGCAACGCAGTCAAACGCACTCAAACGCAAGTGTCTGAACCGGCCTTAACCGCTCATTCACACTGGAAGCGGATCCGCGTTCGGAAAGCCGTTGCGAACGCGGTTGTATAAAAATCCAGTACAATTGCACGCGTACTCGATGACATCGAGTAACAGTGTGCTGAAAGCTATCACAGGTAACTTTGCTCGCTCGGCACGTGCGGCGCGAGGAAGCTCGCCGCTAGTACCAGCTAAAGCGCGCGAGCCAGCTTTCAGCGCACAAAGGGGCGCACTGCCGAAGCCTGGGGAGAGCCGAGCGAAAGGCGTAAACACATCGGAGGAGGCCCTCGCCCCTAGGCTCACTTCCAGGCGGCACACCCTGTACCGCGACCCTAGAGTTCCTGTATAGGTAGCTATACTGGAACCCTACGCGACCCACGCGCTCCTCTGTTCCCTTTTCATTTTTCCCCGATGGTACACACAACGCCTATGTGTCTGTAGTACTCTTACTTGTGTCCTCCGTCCTTTTAGCTTTAAGTGCTGTTCTACCATTTTAATATTATGTACCAACGGATCAACTTAATGCTAGTGCCCGGTATTTGCGAACAGAAGAAGTTCCGGCTGCACGCCTTTATTAACGTGCAAAGATTGGGTCATCTGTGACAACAGTTTGAAAACAGCCGAAGTCACGGTGCATCTTTTGGTTATATAAAAATACTTTTTTTTATCTTTTTTTACTTTCAACTAATACTGATTGGGTGTTCTAAGTATGTTTTACTCATTTGTAGCTGTTTATTAACTAATAAACACACACAAAAAAGCTGACACTGCAAATATGCTGACCGCATGCTTCGTAAAAAAAAAATACGAATTACAGCGTAAGTTTACCCTAAACAAATAAATCAAATACACATTTACCCACACAGGCTCGGGCAAGGATTGTGCACGATTACAAAATTGTGTTGGTTTTCATGCGCTTCGAAGCTTGTAAAGCAGATCACAAAAGCCGGGAACTAAGAGGGTCTTTTCTCTCGTCTCCCAGGCGTTTTTCAATATAAAATTTTCTCTTGGCCTTGTGACAAAAACACATTTGATGTAAAGACAAACTTTTTTTAATTGGCCGATAAACTGCACTACCATGTCGCGGTTTCTTTTTTTTTTATGTAGCATGCATAAACATAGGCAAGATTGGATTTAACGATATTATCCTGTATTTTCCAAGGAACTTTATTTTGCTATGTGTCTTGGCATTTGACAAGGTGAACATGAAAGTAAACTTTTCGACTTTTACAATTACGTGAAATGTTCACATTTAAACAAAAACCATGCGCACAATATGGCAAACTTTTGCCTCTCCAAATAAAAAGGGGGAACCGTTCATTCTGTGACTGCTACAAAGGGAAAATGACTGCCTGTATAATGTGCAAGTTCGTCTGCTCTTTGCTCACCTCGTGCTTTCGTTTAACGCCCGAATTCGCCCGAAAGCTCTTTTCCTTTCTTTTTTTTTTCCCCTAATCTTAGCCTATGACAACGTGCGCTTGGCTGCGTAGTCATCGTGCGTTTTTTTGCGCGCTCTTAAAGTTGCCCGTTGATTGGCGTGCTCCTCTTCGGGTTCCCGTGCGCCAAAGACAAGTCATGAGACACATGCCCTTCGTATAGCCACTTACGACTTTTTCACAAAGCTTTCCGCCGCTTATCACCACGCGACAAAGATGACCACGGACAGAAGGCGATTATTGGAACGGTCTATACACGCCCGGCAATAGGGACCATTCTACGCTAACATTGAATTTTATTTCCATATTTCCAACTGTACCCTCCCAGAATTGCCGCAGAAGTATAAAACTAACCTCAGCTGGCATAAATCGAGAAATGGCCATCCGATTCGGAAGCAAAAACGCTGTCGAAGTCGCTCCGCGCAACTATGAGCCTGTAAAAGTGTTTCGGTTAATGGCAGCAGACCACAAAACGCAAGGAAGTTAGTGAGAGATTAATATCATGGCAGTGCCCAAATGTCTCAATAAAATTTCTCGACAAACTTTTTTAACCTAACAGACTGCGTCATAGAAATTTTATTTTTTGTTTTAATTTACGATTTTACGCAAAGCGGGGTTCTGACGATTTTTAAACAGGCTTGCCTCTCTCCTTACTCAGTACCACACTATGAGTTCGTAGCCACTAAAGTGATGCCCTTCGGTACTTGAATTATATCTACTAATTGCTTGCTGCAAATCATCAAACTATTTTTTTTAACCATGCGAATAACTTTAAAAGAAATATACGAACCTTTTTTACTGCCAGCAAAAAATTGGTATGTTAGTTAAAGCTCTAATGGCATTTAACTATTATTACATCGACAAATGTGTTTCTAAGCTGTTCCCAGTCGACGTATCAACGTATCAAAATTTTTCTTTATTTGTTTTCCAGGCTGCGAATTGTTTTCAGCGGGACCCCCTCCTTTTGTTCCCCAAGATTGCAAGGACGTCTACCTAAACATAAGTAACTGCCCCAACACAACATCTGAAGTATGGAAAAAAGACTGCAAACACAAAAGCTAATAGTAGATAGCGAGATCTCCATCTAGAACGAAATGCTTAGTTGTTTGTACCAGTAAACTAGTATTTTAGAAGTATATTTACTTTGTCATGCTCTCAGCGGTTCACATCTATAATTAAGTGGTTGTGTGAATTGTATTATAATTAAACGACGGGTAAAATAAAGGATGGCGACTGGGAGTAGACGTGTAAAGCCTCACATTGCAAAATCGAGCACTGTTACGTTTTTACCACGAAGAGGCCGAGCTCGATTCACGGTGCACATACTGCGATGGTCCTCAACACCATCGCTCTAGAGAGACCCTCTTGAAGACACGGGAAAAAGGCTTTCCAGCGTCAACCAATGTCAGCAGCATCAACGGCTCTCCACCTTTCTTTTCTTCTAATGTAAAAATGAGTAAGTGCTGCGAGGACATAAACCTCCGGGCTGATGACAGAGGCTGTCGGTCCTACATTTCATCCAAGCCAACAGCCAACACCAACCACACCAGGATCCCGCCGGTGACGCCAAATATCCTCACGGCCCCGAGGCTATATATGACTTACACTAACATCCCATTGACGGCCATTGTGAACGCCTTTCTACGCAGCGCGTGTCCTCTGGGGCTTACAATGCGCACCATACAATTTCTTTTACTCGGCAAAAACAAGTGAGAATGACCACCAGCATTGTGGGGTGTAACGTCACATGCAAGCCATGTATGGCCAGCAGACACGCGCGATAGGGACAAACTGGGATTTCGAACGCTACTAACAAACGTCGTGACGCATTAAAGGGAAACTGAAGTGGTTTTGTATTTAAGGAAAAACACTTAAATCATCTTCATTTGGCCTCCAGGATCACAAATATCGAGATTATTTTTCAGTTTGGTACACATAGGCTACAGAAAATCATAAAAGTACCACTGAAACCCCTCACTCACGGTGCGTGCTGTCATATCCAGAGTTTTCGAAATCTCCGATCTCCTGCATCTTCAGCGCCTTTCAAAGCTATTCACGTGTACCCTTGCTATTTTCAAAACGGTCAGAAAAAGACGTCACGACTGGTGTCAGTGCGGGGGAATGTACCTCGCAAGCTCGCAATTGCACGTGCTGACCACAGGAGCGACACGCGCTTGGCGGCCGAAAGATCCTAGTATGACGTAACCACTGGTCGGAGGTTTTTCGTGCATTCTCGCGTTTAGTTACATCTTCGGCAAAAAATTACGTGATATTTATATTCACGGCATAAAGAGACACCAGAATTCACCTCTAACTCGTTTTCTTTTATAGCCGGTATGCCGTCTGCCCATCCTCTAGCCTTTAATAGTATGCGATGAAAGAATAAAAACTAGAAAAGGGAGAATATGGAACAAAATACGACAGTGGCAAAGCGTTCTACCTGAGCTGCGGTCGAAATGCCAATCAATATAGATTAGGCATAAATAAACGTCTCCCAATACTCACCATGTAAATCGTTTTAACAATTAAACGATGTTTTCGGTTGAGTATAATAAAAGGTCTTGCGGCAATCAATGATTTTCACTAATAAAAATTTCTCCCTCGTGTTGCATCTGAAAAAAAAACTAAAATATTCAATATTTGCATACTATAAAATATCCATATTTCATCGTTAAAACACCTCCGCCAAGCATTGTCGCATAACTTCAATGTCAATTAGTTTGAGGCAAGTGGATAATATAATAAAAATCAACTTCATCTAGAATCACCACTGTTGAAGCTGCGTGGCTTTTTTTTTTCTGGTATAAGACGACGGAATATTCTGAATTTGCTCGGAAATTCATACTTCAAGCCAAGACAAAGCAAACTAGAACAATTGAAACAACCAAACACACACACACACACACACACACTGTCTTAGGCTTAGCAGATAATTTTTTTTTTCACAAAATTGTCAAAGGAACAACAAAGAAACAGATCTAAAATTTTTCGTGTCCCCCTCCGCTCAAGAAAATCCACAAAAGAACGCCACACAAACATCATCAGAGCCAGAGATGGCTGCGATGATGTACGCAAATGTACGCAAATCTGCAAATGTAATTAAATTATCCTGCAAACTATCGGAGACAAAAAATACATTACATTACAATTACTTTTAAAAAGTAATAAAATTACTTCTAAATTACTTTTGAGTTCGTTCAGGCAGCAATTACTGTCCGTGACGACGGAAGTGTTAAACGTACGTAATGTAGAATATGACAAAAACAGACAGCTCACCGGTTTCGCGGATCATGCAACGGTGAGATTGATCTGTTAATGTCTTATGTGATTGCGTCCTCCTGATTTTGGAGAAGTTCTCCACTTCGGTTGGTTGCGCCGTGGCAGCTATTTTTTACATGAAGTCGTAACGGCTGTTGTGACATGGTCTAAACTGTCCCTTATGAGGCCCCTGGAAAACGAGATCCATCGTTCCCGAATCCAATTTGCACAAGGTTCAGGAAATGCCTAAAACTTCTTTCTTCTGACTTATACGTTGTCGCATCGTTTTCTCTCAAGACCACTCGTCGACACATTCTCGGACATTGTTCTCGAGGAGCATTGTTCCCTAACAACTGAAGAGCGCAAATTATCACGCGTTGTCCCGCACGGTGAACAGGTGTTTTCTGGGGAGAAACGCCGCCAGAGAAGGAAATGGGTGGCGGTACCTTCCTTCCCCAACGAACCCGCGGTTATATCTGCGCATTTGCTTTTCTCTGACTTAGAGGTGTCCTAATGAGGTTTCTGAGGTCGCCTAAATATGGGGATAACTCACTATGGGGTACCATTCCATATCAAACGTCCCAGACGTTGCGCTCGACCCCTTCCGATTAAAAAAAAAAAAAAAAAATTAATGACCTTTTTCCTTAATGTCCGTAGCCATGCCCTAAAGTATTTTTTGACAAAAACTTTTTTTGATGACGTGAGTGCGGTTTTAACTTTGAAAAACAGCGTGAAACTAGGCATCACACAATAATTGAGGAAAAATCTTTTTAGTAAAACACCCAAATATTTTTTCTTAATTTTGCACGGCTTTCGACTTACAATGTGGTTGGGCTCGTAAAGTTTTGTTTAAGTAAAATATTTTTTTAGAAAACTAAAAATCTTTGAAATTTTTAACATGTTTGTTATTTTATTGAAAAATAGCTAATTGCTCCCGGGACTTAACAGAACTTTTTACCAGCTGCCCCTGCAGGTATATAATCTACAAAAATGTTTAAAACCGCTCAATGGAATATATCGCTGTAAACTATCAATATCAACCGCTCAATGAAATAACTGGCAGTAAACAAAAATCGTTATTTTGCACAAGAGTGCGTTTTGACGCATAAAAAGCCGTTTATTTCACCCTGAGGTGGTTCAAGTAAAAATACAAAATATAGTGGGCTTGGAAGAACAATCGATAACATTTTGATTCTAAAAGTTTAATCAGTTATTTTTATTTAAAGCGAGAAAACAATTTTTGAAGTTGAACTCTCGCACCACAACCCGGCGTCGTTTCTTAACGCCTCTTCGCCGCACAGCACGCCACCTGCGACGATAGCTGACAGGATTAGGTCCAAAGAGAGAGCTACGCGCTGGCGGCACCTCCGATTATTACACGATACCCGCCGTTTCTTCGCTTGCAGCCGGAAATACGGACAAGGGGAAGCGGCAGAAAATTCCGTTCTTTCTTTGGACCTAATCGTGTCAGCTACCGTCGCAGGTGGCGTGTTGTGCGGCGAAGAGGCGTTAAGAAGTGACGCCGGATGTGGTGCGAGCGTTCAACTTCAAAAATTGTTTTCTCGCTTTAAACGAAAATTGCGGCGATTAAACTTTCAGAATCGAAAAATCATCGATTGTTCTTCCAAACCCACCATATTTTGTATTTTTACTTGGACCACCTCAACGTGAAATAAACGGCTGGTTATGCGTCAAAACGGACTTTTGTGCAACTTCAGGATTTTTTTGTTTACTGCGAGATATTTCATTGAGCGGTTTTAAACAATTTTTATAATTTATACACCTGCAGGGCAGCCGGTAAAAAGTTCTGTGAAGTCCCGGGAGCCATTAAATATTTTTGATAAGAAAACAAAAATGTTAAAATTTTCAAACTTTTTCAGTTTTTTTTTTAAATATTTATATTAAAGAAAACTTCACAAGCCCAGTCAGATTGTAAGTCGAAAGCCGTGCAAATTTAAGAAAAAATATTGTTGGGTGTTTCACTAGAAAGCTGATTTTTCATCAATTATTGAATGATGCCTAGTTTCACGCTGTTTATAAAAATTAAAACTGCGCTCACGTCATCAAAAAACTTTTTTTGCCAAACATATTTCAGGGCATGGCTACGGACATTGAGGCAAAAGGCCCTGAATTGTCTTTTAGAAATCAGAAGGGGTCCAGCGCAACGTCTGGGACGTTTGACATGGAATGACCCTATGCTGGTTCTAAGCATCCTAGAAAATCCTAACTCATGACGATCCGCGGCCGAGTTCCGTATTAAAGAAACAACCCAAGATCGCAACACACCGATTTTGTCTCTGGCGATGGAAGGAGCATGTTGGGCATGTTCCGAAACCAGGACTACTGTCAGGATAAAGCAAGCGAAGGATTCTCACGCCTCCGACCGGTGGAACCGTGGAGTGATATCTCGAACGCGCGCGGCTCGTTGCCCATACACCCCGGACTACGATATACAGTGGCCTTGAATGGAGGAGCAGGCACACCGCGTCTGCTTGCTGAGGCGGTGCATGTCTAAATTGAGAGATGGCGCTCCGGTCGACTCCTGCTGAAGCTTGCCCGCGCGATTCTACGATCGCATGCGTATCAGGTAGTGATGCAGAACTAAATTGACTATCATTAATATCGATAGTTTTGGAAAAACTATCGATATTAACGATAGTGCCGCAGAACTATCGATAGTGCCGCAGAACTATCGATAGTCGACAATCGATAGAACTATCAGTAGTTTTTCGATAGCCGACTACCGATAGTACTATCGATAGTTTTCCGATAGTCAACTATCGATAGTTTTTTTTACTATCGATAGTCAAATTTTTGGCGAATATCGATACTATCGATAGCACTACCGATAGTTTGGCACCACTATGGTAAGTGCTTGGGCAAGTTGGTGTCCCATTTGGAAAAATCAAGCGAGAAAAAGAAGAGGGATCGACGCAAACTACTAGTGTCGCAAAAACATCGATAGTAAACCGTCAACAGTACTATCGAAAAGTTTACGATAGTTGACTGTCGATCGTACTATTGATAGTTTTTTCTATAGTGGACTATCGAGTACTATTGATAGTATTATCCATAGTTTTGCGCCACTAGTATCAGCGCGTGTGCCCGTCGGTGTTTTCTTCGTCAGATAGCTGGGAAGGTTCGAAAGAATCGTAGCAACTGCGTCGGCCGAAAGCATTGGTTTCCCACGCTGAACGCGTACCTCTTCGCCGTTGATGACGTGCACGTAATTTTCAATTACGTACAGTGGTTCAAAGTGTTATTCGCACACAACGGAAGTCTCATCCAACGTCTTGTCCGTTCGATGCAAGTTCTTATCCCACAGTTTTCGCCGCTCCTCGCGTCCCTCACGCGAGCGTATCCTGTTCTACAGCTAGGTGCAAAACAGTGCTTTCGCCGAAAATTGGGCATTTGTGCATTTGAGTCGAAGAACAAAACTGCAAGACAGCAGTGACCACAGTGACTTCACAGCAAAAGCACGGAGACGAGCACACGCGAACTGCTGTAACTCACTAAACGCAACACCGAAGCCGAACGCAAACACACGCGGCCGGGAGTAGCCGGGATGCAGGACGCTCCAGGATGGGTGGATGTATGCATGGGTTCGTTCAGAGCTATTCGCTTTGAATTGTACGGTGACTGTAGGAGTCGATAGCAGCGACTAGTCGGCCTCCAAAGCATCCGACATAAACCGCCTCACCTAGAAGCATGAGCGAGAGTGTGCGGTGAGCTCAATAACCCATTCAAGGTTATTGTAATTCATTCAACCCAGCGACAGAGCGCTCGAGTGCTCGAGAGCTGATGACCGGACACATCACTCTCCCGGAAGACAAAAAAAAAATAGTTTTCTGTTTTTGAAACGAATATTGCAGTGTTATGCCCCCCTCCCCCAAAAATTACCATTTTTCGACTAATCTCACTTTCTTCCATCGCCTACAAAAGCGTGTAGACTTTGTAATTACAGCGTTTGCAATCTCAACGAAATGTCGAGTTTTCATTGGTCGCATGCCGTCCTGGCTGCGGGCACAATGCTCTTCTCATCGCTGGAGATAAATTCTATCTTTGATTGCGTTTTTAATAGGGGAATCGCCCTCGCATCGTTATTATATCTGGATTTCTAGGATGCTTAGAGCCTGCAGAGTGAGTTATCGCCATATTTAATCGATCTCAGGAATTTCCTCGGGGCACCTTTAAGCTCCCAAGGTGAGCCTGCTTTGCTCGCTTTTTGCCGTTTCCGACTGTATTTCGTTCACCTTTAAGCTGATAGTGCGGTAGTAGCAACCTTCTCTTTGAACCTGAAAACCGTCTTCATTTCATCACTTGACTTCGCTCCCTGCGCGTGGGAATTGGCGAGAGTTTGATAAAATGGCGAAAGACCGACGCACGACTGCTTCAAAGAGCACGTAGCTTCCACCGCACTGTCAGTTTAGGGTTGAATGAAGCATTCAAAAATCATCTTTACCCACGGAGGACAAGGCAACGCACGAGAACTTCTGGATCCTTGGCAAGAAATTTAAGATTAACTCCTGACTCCTAGTCTCAGGTTGGTCTGTTGGTCCTCTAATGAGCTGCCCTCCACACTGTAGCCTGGAACGGTTCCCGATTACTTTTCGCCGTGAATCCGTCTTGGCTAGAGTTTCTTAAACTATGACCTTCCAGCTATGCCTTCATTTGAAAACTTTGATTCATCTGCTTTGCTTTTTATTCTGTCTTTGTGTGCTTGTCTCTCTCTCGACTCCCACGTCACAAATTTTCTTTCCAGATGGACCTTGAAAAAAAGTAATTACGAAAGGAATGAGTAATTTCCTTAAATTTACTGCCTGACAATATTTCATTGCAATGCTAAATTACCAGCGTGTAAACGTACATCATTACATTACTCATCATAGCAAAAACTAATTTAATTAAAGTAATTTCTTTAGAGTAATGTCAGAACACAAACCAACCTCGACTACTAACTCCACCAGACCCCATTCTTGAAAAGCAGAAACTTTCCCGCTTCTTCACTCATGAAAAAAGAGGGTCGAGTGACACGTTTCACAGTCTGCAATACACATTCTTTCTCTCAGCCGTCTTCTGTAAGGATATTTTGCTTTCTCTGAGGCCTCCGTTTTCTGAGTTGTGGCATTCGTAAAAGCGTTAATATTTTTTTCGAATTTGGTACTTTGCATAACACAGACATCTTATGCCTCTTAGGTACTATCATTAAAAACCATACATTCCTACCAGTCAAGGCTACGATCGAAAGGCCACACCCCAAAGGAATATCATGCACAACACTATATCTAAGTGTATATAATTTCGTTCATCACTAAATTACATTTTTATATCTGTAAATATTCATATGCTTGAACGTTTTGATTTTTTTTTTCACTCTGTTGCTGTCGTGCTTTTGAACTCTACTGGAAGATGGGACCTAGCCAGGCGGCATTAATTCCCATCATCCTAGACATTTGTCTGGGTAAAACAATATTTGAAAACTTTTAGCACTGCTGACTGCTGCATAGTTTATATGCTTTTTGGACGTTGCAAATATATTTTCAAAAAGGATGTTCATTTCTCGAGCTTGTTCCACAACTTAAACAAGAGAGGTATACCAAACTTGGTTGAGGATGCATTCATTTTTTTGCAACCCTTGTTTATAAAGGTCCCCTCTTGTAGTTAACATCAGCACACCGCAGCGCTAAGTTGAACCATTTGGGAACACGGAGAGGGCCAAACACACAAAAAAAAAGCAACCCACGAGCGAAATCCGCATTCTCAATGCCAACAAAGAAACAGAAGAAAATGTGTAGAGGACACTAAAAGGAAGCCCGTTTCCTTTGTTGCTTGTGATGTTGTTTTGCTCTTTTTTTGTTTGGCTTTGCTACGGGAAAAATGTCAGTTCTTTTCGTCAGACTTTCACGTATTCCTCTCTGTAAGATTTTCATTAAATTAAAGGTTACCACGCGAGAAACCTTTACAAGATCAGAGATTTTTAGATGAAAAACAATCTACGGGCATTGTGAGCTCTCGAAATGCCAACAAAGTGTCATCCCGAAGTTTTACGCCTTTCTGAACGCGCTGACCTTAGTATACAGAAGAAAAGAAAATTCACAACCCAAAGGAAGAGAGCGATGTTTTTTAGCGTTTCTGATGCACTTTCTTTCTAAGTTGTCACCTTGGATACTGTGTTTAGGAACATCTCTGGAAAGCGACTTGAGGAACGCGCGACAAGTGCCATTCTTACTACGCGTGAGTCATCTATGTTATTCACTAATTATGTTGCATGCCTCAAATTTTCTTAACATGAATTCCATAAAAAGCGACCACGGCACTTACTGGAACGATGCGTCAAGGTGTGCACTATGAAA
This sequence comes from Ixodes scapularis, assembly GCF_016920785.2. NCBI lineage: Eukaryota > Metazoa > Arthropoda > Arachnida > Ixodida > Ixodidae > Ixodes > Ixodes scapularis. Next base: position 103,711,852 of record NW_024609880.1, on the reverse strand, counting down.
AAAAAAACGCGATGTAATTTTCAGCAATGTGACTATAGGTAGAGCGGTCCGTTTTTTATATCTTTTTCCTAAAATATCATCCTGTCACATGCACCAGTGTTACGCTGTTCCTTGTACTGGAACTCTATAGAATATCACTGCGAGTTGTTTTTTTTGTTTTTTATGTGATTGTTTGCGTGCAATTCATGTAATCTGGAAATATTTTCGAAAGTAATCAAATTGATTTTTTTATGTATTTTCCATTTTACTCAAGACAGATAGTAGTGAAAGCAACTTGAGTAGAACTCTGAATACTTTATAAAACGGGTGTTTAGAAACGTATCTTCATATCCTAGTCGAGTATCATCTTCAGTACTGCTACTGACCTGTTGTGGAACTAACACGCTGCAAGTAACGACGTTACTGGTAACGCGTTAGTTTCTTGGCTAACGTACTAACGCACTCGTTAGAATCCCAAATGACTAAGGAGGTGAAACAGAAAGTAACGGCAAACTAACGTAAAAGTAACGTCCGTTAGTCATGGCAAGTACCGACACCGATATTTCGTTACATTTGCAAAATAGTAACGGAGCTCCGTAACGCGTTAGCTTTTTTCCAAGCTAACGAGTAACGCTATTTTGTTACTTATTTTCGGTAACGGGAACAACACTTCCACTGACTAGCCTAGCTTTCCACCGACCAAGAAGAAAAGTAAACAGATTATGAACATATTTCCTAACTTTCTTAGTGTACAATCTCTGAAACTCTCCCCGTGACCTTGGTAAGTATCCTCTTAGAATCTTAGGCCATGTTCTACTCCCTATCAATAACTCGACTATACTTCACATCTCGCCTCAAATTAAATACCGCTTACGGTAACACCCTCTTAAGAATTTATCCATAAAATGAGGCAGTATTGTAACCAAAAAAACTGTCAAAATGGGTAAAAAATATAAACAAACAGGGACTTTCCAAAACAACAGTAAAAGGGGGGCAGCCGAAAAAATGCCGTCACATTTAAAATTACCACATATAATTATTCGCAGATGTGTTTTTTTTTTAAATTTATATGAGACGCATATTAAGAGTGCATATCGCGTGTCCATATTGTACGTCTATTCACGTGTAGTTTGTTCATTATAACACGCCTTCATAGTAAAAATATTCAGAAGAATATATCGCACTGGTGAAATGGGGGTGAAGATTATAATTCTGCCGAAAAGTAGGTGATCGGAGCCGGATCCAAATTTTGTTTTTGGTGGCTCAATTCCCTTGATTTTCTTGTAGATCACTCTGAATATTCTTTCACCAGCATATTTTTACTATGTACACTTTAGAAACTACGGATAAAATAAGAACTATGTGTTTATATATTCAAATGATAAAATCTCATTTTTTCGCAGTCTTTGTTTTCAATTTGTTTTTTGGTTGGCCAACGTCTCCCAGCTGCTTCTCTCGTGTCGTAGTAGCAATTTGTGATGCCCTTTGTTCGAGGTTTGTTTGCTCTCATCTACACAGTGTAATTGGTAATACATGTTATCTTATTTTGCACTTGACAGTGGTTCCCAGGCTCTAACACCTGCTTTGTTTATATATATATATATAGAGAGAGAGAGGGAGAGAGAGAGAGAGAGAGAGAAAGAGAGAGAGAGAGAGACAAAGAGAGAGAGAGAGACGGTCGACAAGACGTGAAAGCTAAGATACGAAGTTCATTTCTCGTGAACCTTAAAGGGGTACGGAAACCAAATTCCAGCGCTCATTTTTTAGCTTTAATGTGTTGTATGTTGCAGCATAACCTAAAAAATACCAGTCTTTCGTTGAAAGGCACAAGCAAACTAATTTTAAAGCTAATTAAACGATGTTTCAATGTGCACCTGGTGGATGCATGTGGAGCCTATTTGGGAGGTGATCTAGCAACGTTGGAGAACTTCCATCGGAGCAGCGCCGCTCCTTGGAATTTTAACATTTTCCCTAGTAAAGTATTTGATTTTCCTTCTTAGCTTTCCTCCTCAACTTACAAATCGCACATTGTACCAAACAGTTCAAGAAGACGGAAAGGAGGGACTCCCCTCTTTCTCAGATTCTCGTTCGTGCAACCGGGCACAGCCGTTCTCCCCCTAGAAGATTAGCCCGTCGCTCAAAACTCGGACAAAAGTTGCTTTCTTCACCCCGTTCAGCCCTAAGCTAACAGTGTTCTGTAAGCTACGTGCTCCTTGGGCCAGCCACACGCTCGTCACCCTACGGGTACTTCGAACGGCTCGGTTGTAACGCGCTGACGCTATTGACACCACCACAACGCTGACAGCGCCACCAAGGGCAAAGCTCATAACCACGCCTGGCTTGCTACGTCACGAATGCGGGCAATCTTTTCTTTCTGTTTTTGCTTGCGCCGGTATCCCATGACTCATCGCGCTCTCCGTTCGCTTCTCTTCGAGCGCTTGTTCGAGTACGCCGTTTGGAACGAAAAATATAGCCAGTGGTTCAAAACACAAACGTGCGATTATCATTTACGGTTATTATCCGTCGTGCTTGACTCATTTCCGAACGAAATTTGAATATTTCAATTTTAGTTTCCGTACCCCTTTAAGAATAAAATGATACGGCCGCCTTCGCAATCACGGAACACATGTTATTCGACATTTCTTTAGCAAGAGCATAGATGTTTACCAGCCAACAAGAACAAAAATAGTTCCATACAGAATTGGTCGGACATCTGCTGCTAAGAAAGTCGGTCTACAAGTAAGCGCAGCATTTTCCCTATATTGCACCGTTAACGAACATATTGCGCCAGTATGCATGCTAAAAAGCGTAATCGATTCTACAAAATACGACCTCTCAATATGGTCATGATGGTGCTCAAGAGACGTGTTGACAATTAAAAAAACAATACGGGACTCAGAGTAATAAATTAACTGTTTAAAACGCAGTCTCTGGACTATCGTTTGCATTTAATCTCCCAACCGACTGAAACATTGGACCACCCCCCCCCCCCCCCCCCCCCAAATAACACAAAGAGGTCGATAATGCCTGCAGTGTGGGATATGATTGAGCTGAAGTAGAATATTTTCCGCTCCTCAGTTGTTTGAGAGGTTTGCTGTATTAAAATGGTGCTCCGGCGATTCATTCATAGTCACCGATTTGTCTGAAAATATTCTGAACGCACCAACAAACATCGCTCAAATAGTTTCTCAAATTCTAGGTCAAAATATTTGTTTCGGAAGTTATTAAATTCACAGTTTTGGTCCTCACCGTGTTTTTCAAACTGAAAGTCTCTACTGGCAACAAAGCAAAAGAGACACCAGCGGAAGGCGGGGGTTCACTCTTCGGGCAGTATAATTTGTTCCCCACTGATTCCAAGCGGTTTCATGGCGTCAAATGAGTGCTTTAAAAGCTGCTCCAGTACTCGCGCACCAGCACAAAACAAATACTGACATAGTCTATATTTAGACTGTTTTCTCAACCGGCAAGCCTGTCTGCCACTGACGTCACGGCACTGAAAATTTCGGGTATATTTGAATGCTGGTTTTTGCACCATTTTTATCTGACGATTTCACAATAACTAATAGAAATTTCGCGATACTAAATAGCATAACAAAATGGGTAAAAGCCGGGGATAAAAGAAAAATGTAGTCAGTTGGGTTAGCTCAAAAAATCTCCGGAGTACCCCTCGTACCCCTCATTCATTCATTGCAGTACAGAAATCAATGAAGGGAAACTGATTGGATATATGTTTATTTCTGGGAGCGTTGTAGGTACCTTGACTGGGGAAAACAAGAAACTTAACTATTTTCAAGACGTGTGGAATTTATTATTCGTAATAAGTACTTTTTTGGAGCGCTACAAACATTGAAAGTTGAAATGGGTGTCGTCCTTCTAATAGAGTAGTTGCCAGATACCTTTTCGATTACACATTTTATACGTACGTGCCTCTTCCAATAATAGTTCGTGGTCATTAACCGCAGTAGTCGCTAAACGAAAACTATCTGATTTAAATGGTACTTACACGTGACTTTTATAATATTGCTCAGTCACAGAAATGCTCTCGAGGGCAAAACGTCTCACGTCTTACGCTTGCGAGTTTCTTTTCTTGTTTATAATAAACGTATTTCCACAGCATGAAAGAACTATCCTCGTTAGTCAGGATTTTACGAAACGAGACAGCTGGCACATAACCCACTTCAAAAGTCATGAGTGACCTGGAACATGAATAAAAGTGACCCCCCTTTATTCGGTCGGAAAATCCCCAAGCGCTGGATCTGAATTAACATGGCACAGGCTCCTCGCGCGTGGTTTATGAGAGATTCAATAGTGTCCTACTAGGCCCGCTTCCGACGTGCAGTCTTTCCCAGCAAGCTCGGGATTACTGAAGAATTGTTCCCTATAAATCCCCGTGCTGCAACACAAATTGCTGGGGTCGGGTCCGGATCGAAAAGAGCAAACAACTCAAACAACTCGAAAACATTTGAAGCAGCTGAAGCCCCGCAGTTTTTTCACTAGACGCACCTCTAGTGTTTATCATAACTGAAGAAGGGGGTTTAACATTGTTCTGGTTTGCAGTGGATTGTTAATGTGGCCAAATGGTTTCAGAGAGATCAGTTAGTATTTTCAACGTCATTAAAGACGCAAAAACACGCAATTAACCCGTAACTACACGTCTGCATAAAGATAATTTTAATTTTTAACGGTAATGATGACACAACCTAGCATTTCGAGTTTCAGCGGTTGCTGCGTGTGAAAGCTGGGGGATCGTGTTACCGCTGTTGCGACATCAAGGCGCTGGGGAAAAGTTTCCTCGAAGCGGGCCTTAGGGAAGCCTAGGAAACAGCGCTCATGCTCCCCCCCCCCCTTCCAACGCCCCTATTAAAACGGATTTTACAGACCCACATAAGATAGGCATTTTGAATTATTCGGTTCTAGTTAACACTGACTTTGAAACCACTAGGTGAGAAACAATAAATGAGACCTTTGCAAGAAGCAAAAGTATGCATACGAGCTGATTAGAAAATATCATAATCTAAACCCTGAGACTCGGAAAAATAAAGTAACAAACATACGTTATTTTTGCGAACACAAAAATATTTTTGCTTCACGATAAATTGTGTCATCGCGAAGGTTAAAAAGACATCGACCTTGGTAAATTTTCGTCACGTATGAAATATCAAACACTTGGTCTAAGATGGTCATGGTCACGAAAGTTTATCCGCGTTCATGCATCCTTAACATTTTTGAGTTTCAAAAGGTCAGAACCATATTAGAGCAGGGCTCACTCTAATAAATGCCGCGTTAATATTCGGCAAGCGCAAAATGTCTTCACGTCGTCTGACTATTCGCCAACGCATAGATATCTCCAATCGTGGAAGACTGGCTTTCTTTGATATAAAAACATGCAACTAAACTTTAAAAAAATCCCAGCTCGTATTTTGTTCCACAAGGTATTTGAAACCTCAATCATCAGTCTAGTTTTAATCAGTAAAATCAATACAAAAATCAATAGTCAGTATCATGCGCCAATGTTCATCCGGGTGGTTTCGGTAAGTACATGTAGTGTAAAATGTGTTTTTTGTTTGCCCTTTGAGCTTCAGTCTATGCTTAATGTGGATGTACAAATCATGTCCAAAGGGCGACTCAGCAAAAGCAGCCAATCTCTGGATTTACAATTTTTCACGCACAAATTCACGTGCCTTATTATAACTACTAGTGCGGTGGAATGTGTGGTGAATCATTGTCAGTTGTGACAGAAAAACACGAAAGACACTCGGTCGCTTGTGTGTGTTAACTGTCATGCTCAGTTCTAAATAAACGCCACAGGTCAGTTTCAGATACTCTTATCCCTTTTCTAGTTTATTTCTTGTTGCGTGTGTTTTATCTAAGTCCTTTTACACCACTCTTAAGTATATCTACATATTGGTAAGGGAGCACAGTAGTTTGTGTAGATTTGGGCATGCTTGTTTATGTTTATGAAAATATAGCTAGAGTAATCTGAGTGACACTAAACCTCTATTCTAACATGACGTTAGGGTCCACCCAAACAGAAGTTTAGCACAAAGTGGTTTCATGCCAGTAACCGTTAAATGTGTGCGTGTGCGTGTGTGCGAGTGTGTGTGTGTTTTCGTGTAATGCCGAAATTAAAAGGCATTTCAGAAATATAAGTTATAAAGCTTACAGATTAATTTAACGTAATTTACACTTTACTTGATAAGCTTATTAAGTTATTAGTGAACACGAACGCAAATATCAAATATATAGTTTGTCGTATTTAGGTTTGGACAGCGAGTTGTTAGACTGCTTCAAAATTGGGTCTAATGTTTCCGCCGTTTTTGTACCGATTTGCTCAGCCTATACTACGAACCTAATGTACGTAAGAAAGTATCTTTATTACTTTATCATTATATGTTACAGCTGCATACAAATAGGCGTATATGCGATCTTTACATGTCTTCATTCAACAATACTCCTTTCCGCCTTAAAGTGGACAGTAGTGGATGCTGGGCCATACTAGCCAATCCAGCACTGTGGACGCAGCACGTGACTAAGCGCCCCACTCCTGGCCTGCGCCTCTCTCGACTATCACGTGACACTCGCACGGCATTGGATTGGCTCCGATTGCTTTTCCACTCCGGACCACCGTAGGCTGAAACAGAGTATTCCGGCAGTACACTTTACTCAAATATATATGCTCTTACAACAAATTGCGTTTTTACGTTAAAATTTAACTACATAGATTTTTAAAAAAAATAGTGCCTTCTTGCTGTTTTTTTTTTTCTGAAATTCTGTTTTGAATTATAGATTTTAAAGCCTTGGCAGTTTGCACAACCTCCCATACTCTCCAAAATCGGTCAATCAGCGTTGATCACGTGACTTTTCTACCAGCCAATCTGCCCCCCCCCCCCCCCCCCCCAAGACGAGCCAAAGAACGTTTCACGTTAAAAGAAAGAAGAGGCCTTGATATCTGAAGCCCTTTTTACTTCAACGTATATTCAGCAGATTTTGTGGCCCTTTCACAATTGTAAAACTTTTCCCGTTTTGTAGAGTCGTCTAAATCGAAACAGATGCCATCTCAGACTGTTCAAGGTGGCTATGTGCTGTGTGCTATGAATGTTTAAGGATGAGGCTTTCCTTTCATTTCGTTTCATTTATTTACCCTTAAATGCCCCGAAAGGCATTAAATAAGAAGGCCGAAAGAGCGTAACGCTGAGCGGGACGATATATATTTGCTGGTATTGCTGCGTTGCACTATCTCGGTCGCAAAGGTCCGCTGCGTAGTGCATTTCATGGATTGGGCTAACTAGAAGTTCCATCCTTCTGTTGCAGATTATTGTTTCTCTCAGGACCTCTAAGGGAACTTGTGACAAAAAAAATATAGAGAGGAACTTAAACGTCATCAGATAAGAGTTGACTTGACTCTCTTAAAAAAAAATGCAACTCAAGTGGATATTTATCCTAACGATGATCCTTCTTTTGAGTGCAAGCATCGTTTTCTCAGACCCTGACTTCAAACTACTACATTCTCGCAGTGGCACTGATACTAAGCGGAAACCCGAACCAGATCTTTTTATGGTATGTTGCGTGAGGTAATCTTCCCACACTCCAACGTCTGACATGACGATTTCTATGTTTTATTCGTGGATCTGTACAAATATCACATTCCAAAGGTTTATAAATGATGTCCTCCTATTGTGTGTTTTATATTTATAATGACCCGTTTTCGGGGTCCTCCTTATTATTTGTGGAGCCCCAGCCCAGCCTGTAAGTCCATGCATTCTCTGCGTTTATTAATTAGTATGATAATATTTTGCGCAAGTATGTCTCACCAGAGATTTTACGCTGCTAAAGCATTTTTCACCCTGCGTTGCTCAATCGTATCGACTAGAATTGTACGCAATTGAGTAAATGTGAACCTCATAAATGGCTTCTAGAAATGTACGTTTATTGTCATGCAAATTTTATTATGTTTGAATAACACGTATATTTCAACTGATATAGGTCTTTAAATGTGAAACTACAGCATGTAAATTAATGAAGTTAATGCAAGGAACCAGGCAAGCTCTACCTACTGACGATGTTTTAACCCTGGAAAGTGGAACATGTAAACTAACGCGTTTAATGTACTTTAGACGGCCGGCAAAACTCGATTTCTCAACATATCCTACTGCGAGTTACTGCAGAGGTTCAAAATGATGGTGGAAGTTTACAGTGAAAAAAATCAAGGAGTAAACTTGCCTTGCTCACTTTTTAGGCGACGCACGTGTAGAGAGAATTGCTGCCAGCAGATGGCTAGATGGCGCACGCGGCGTCGAGGGAGCACCTGCAAATTCAGGTTATTTTGCGGAATCGTCTGCTATCCCCCGAATCGGTCGGCGCCCCCTCGACGCGGCGAACGCCATCTGTCGGCAGTACTTTTCTCTACGCGTGCATCGTCTGGGAAGTTGCGGCGTAAATTGGCCATAATATGTTTCTGTTTTCTTTTTTTTTTCTTATTTTTTTTTTATTGAGGTAAGTTCATTCCTTGATTCGCTCACTGTAAACTTCCAGCACCTGCTCGCACCTCTGTAGTAAATTGCAGCGCGATGCGTTGAGAAACCCGTTTTTGCGAGTCGTCTAAAGTGCCTTAAAAGCGTTAGCTTACATGCTGTACAATTAAACTCAGTCCGATTCATATATTGTGTTTTCAGGCCACGCTTTGTGCATATAGCTACGGTTATTGAACACTAACTTATTTTAAAGTACACACACCTATAAGCAGCTTTATTGTTATAATAGATACTGTAATTGAGATTTTGGGTAGCAAAATAAAATAGTGATCTTTGGTAGTAGGTGCGAATTTAGGTTGATACGACTTATAATGCGTTCCGTAAAATCTAGGCATGTGTAAAAGGCCAGATCGTATTGCTTTAAAAGTATTGTAGTCTTCTGCTAAACTCATTATAGCCTTAAATTAGTATCTCTTTCCATATTATTTTAAACCACTCCATCGATTGACTCATCGATTGCCTCACTACACCCCAGCCAAAGTCGTGTACTGAAGCGCTTAGAAGTAACTCATTTATCTTTGACAAATATGATTACTAACTCCGCCCTAAAGGCACAGCGATAAAATATGTAGCGACGATTTCAATATTTATGACACTTGCATTTTGCGTTTTACAAGATTTCAGCTTTTCTTGTTGTCGTATCTAAATGCCACTATCTTTGGTTACAAGGATAATGCGTTAAACCCTAACAATAACAGTAAATTTATATTTAGCTCGCCCTAATAAAAAAGACTATATGCACCCATACACTCATAATACCATCGGAAAAAACTACATAAAACATTATGTTTTTTTGTTGCTTTTTTTTAGAGTAAAGACCGCACAGGTAAATTTTATGTTTTGCTATGGTTCTCTAGATTACATTTCCTGCTAGATAACATAAATGGCATTGTTTCCTTGCACTTATTTTGAATAAGTTCTTCCAGTTAGCGATATGTTAATTTGGTATGCGTGGTGCACATGGAGGAACGTACTTTGTGTGTGCTAGGTGCATAACATGTGTATGAGGTAAGGGAGGCATCCCTGAACCACTTGAAATTATAAAATGCTGCGGATAAAACGACTCATGGTGTATTCGGCTGGTCAATTTTCAGCCTCTTAGAGCGCTGAGAAGCCGATGCCCATTCAAATGGTCGAAGTCGGGCGCTCTAAGTCTATTCGGGAGGATCTTCCAGAGCGCTCTCAGGTGTTCGGATCGCGCAGTCCTCTAGCTGGCTCGTAGCGCAGTGGGGCTCCTTGACTTCGAAGTGGGGGCGGTCGGATCGCGTGCCAGAGGACTGGTCACGAGACTCCAGCCACTTCCGCTGTTGAGTGGAGAGAGAAGGAAGCAGATAAAACAGGGCTTAGCGTCGGAAGCCGCCGCGTTTGGCTACCGAACCGATCCCGCTGTGCTGTGCAGTACGTACAGGAAAAGCTCGCCGGTTGACGGGGGAGCACAGTAAAGCCCAGCGTCCGCATTGAAGACTGCAACTTATCGTGCGGGCATACCGGACATGCGAGGCGGCGCTGGATGAATGAATGGTATTGGCTAAACTCTTCGTACCGGGCGGTAGATTGCGCCCTGGCAGTGGAGCGGTTGCGAAAGGCGCCCTCGCCGTGTCGGCCCTTGGGCCTCTCGGAAACGTTGCCGAGCTTTCGGTTGCCGCGCCAGTCTTCTGGCTCGCGCTTGGAGGCGCTCCTGGATCTCCCAGATCTGATTCAGGAAATGGGAGCGCTAGAAAAAGACCAGCGGAATATCCAGTTAATTAATCAGTTTTTTTTTTCTATGCACCCTTCGGGTGGTATAATAGGATAAGCCAGGGGTGGCCAGGCTGACCCGGCCTAAGTGCCGCAAGCAAAATCACGAAACTTCCAAGAGCCGCGGGGAAGGGGGGGGGGGGGGGGGGCGGAAGGGCAATAAACGAGACTTGAACTACTTTAAATTTATCCGAGTCAAAAGCAGTCCAACTGTATGGAAGGTACCAGTAGCACAACAATAGCAAACCGCAACCTGTCTTTCAATTTAAAACGCGTTCCGTTCCTCTTTTTGGGGAAGTGCTCGTGTGACCGGGAGGAAGGCGGAAAACTAGGAGGGGGGGGGGGGGGCGATAGGGGAGGGAGCCACGAGCCGCACTTTAACACGCGAGGAGCCGCATGCGGCTCGCGAGCCACAGCTTGGCCACCCCTGGGATAAGCTATGGGTCGTATGGGTGCGTTTGTTTGTTTGTTTGTTTGTTTTCAGTAGGGCCGGCATATGAATATTTTCAATTCAAATATCACTAACCTATGCCGTTAATAAATGCCAAAAACACATTAGAATTGAAACCAGGCACTTCGGATAGAAATGCCAGGGAAGATCCGCACGGTAGCAAATCGACACTCCTGTCGTTGCCTGAACATAAGTAACAACCTGAATGTGTTTCTTGCATATGAAGTTCTCGGAGTATATAAACTGCATAATGAATATTTATTTAACCACTAGACGTTGGCATCTCTCTATGACAAAAAATTGTTTCTGGAAAAGCGAACGTCCGACACGCCACCTCCGCTAATTGGGTCTCACGCTTCGTGCATGGAAATGGAGATCATTAGCGTTGAACAAGATTCAAAAAGCGCATTGATGCTCTTGTATTACAAGGACAGTGATAATGCAAGGTAAGCCCCACTGCATTATTGTGAGGACACAACTTTGGACACTGCGTGCCATATTTTGATGCTGCTTTGGAGGCAAAACTCCCGGCGCAGTTTGTGTTTTTTTGTTGTTGTTTTGTTTTTTTCTTTTGGGGGGGGGGGGGTGGAAGGGGGTTGTATTGCACTGTTTTGACGGCCGACAGTCTCTACGGAATATTGTGAAGCAGAATGTTTGTTTTTAGAAAATAAACAATTCCTCTAACCAAGCGGACTATGGGCTGCAAATAAGTAATTAATATATGCCATCTAAAACAAAGCCAAATATTAATGAGAAAATTCAAATTACTGTATTACTGTGCCAATCCCGAGTATAGTCTTCATAATCAAATTTTAAATGAGAAAATAAAGCTTTTTTTATGTTGCTTGCGCTTCTAGTGCGCAATGTGCACTCGGGGCATAATTTGCATTTCGTGCCTAGTCGGCACATATAAACATCCTCATACACAGCATATCTTGTCAAAAGCACTCTCTTTTAGCTCACAAAGATGGTTGTATCATACATTAATCATCATTAACATACACATTGTTCATTTAAAATTTCAAATTTTAAATATGTATACTCTGTGGGCTATAGTCCGGAATATAGAATAGCTAATTCGTTAATTACGGCCTTACACTCGCTTCCGGACGTCGATCATGAATAAGGACGTTATTAAAAAATCAAAATATTTATGGCAGGTATGTGTTCATTTAATCAGTAAAAATACCCGTTCCAAAGTGTATAATATAGGAGTGCAGATCAGTTGACTGAAAAGAATGTGTGATACTGTTACGTTATGCTGACTGCATATCTTCACAGAAAGAAATCGTGCGATCAATATGTGTGAACCTTTCCAGCCAGAGCGAGCTATTGAACGTCACGGCAAAGAGATCTAAAAAAAACCTCCCTGTTTTGGAATTTCGCTTTGAGGAGCCATTCAACCCAAGTAAGAGTTGTAGGGTTGCCTTGCTGCATGCCCATCCGGGTTACGCGTGATGCACGTCTGTACGCCGCGTCCGCTACGGCAGACTGGTATCTCTCGTCAATCATTCCGCTACGTTTGCTTCGTATTGCACGATGCCCGTGACGATACGTGTACAATCAGAAGCAACAAAGAAGCAGTAGTGACAGTAGTTCCAGGTAGTTCCGTTTACGTAATGGAGTCACGTGAGGCTGAAAAAAATACTATGCTTTATTTTACCTTATAATAAACCGCAGCAGAGTCTGCGATTGATTGTAAGCCGAAACCAATCTATGGCCATGCGAGTGCCAGGTGATCTTCGGGAGGCAAGCAGTGACGCGCGGGGCGCGTAAGCACGTGATAGATTCACGGAGCTGGCTTAGCTGCCGTGACCCGTAGCGTCCGCTGCGGTCCATCGTAAGATGAAACCGAGTGCAGGGGTGTACGAACATCGCATCAAAATAATTTTGAAATCCAGTCGAATAGTACAGAGTCACCCACCTTGTGTACATTACATGAATAATTAGATAGATTGATATTACAAATTACTCAATTTAAAATGTGATGTGTTGCCACTACTAATTTTTTCTACAAATGTAGCTGATTACTTTACTGGCGACGTTACAACTTAAATTACTCAGTAAGTTTCAGCTTACAAGTTACTCTGGTTTTACGTTACTTTGCCCGGGTACTTCTTAATTCATAAATTTGAAAAAAACATTCCGAGGACACCTAAGCACCTCTTATGAGTTGCGAGTGCGAAAGCATTCTCGTCACCGAGAGGAGCAGAAGCGGCCGCAGCGCCGGCAGGGCTAAACCTCCCAAAGCTGAAGAAAGCTATCGGTCGTCCTGCAAATCACTACTCATCAGTTTTCTTTTCTGCAAAGAACTCACTAAGAAGGAATTCAGTTTAGAAGTATCATCTCCGAAAGGGGCTGTTGGCAAAGAACAGTTGGCCTCTATTTGCAGAAGCGCCTTTCTGAAGTTCGCCTTTAGCAACCGTTCAGGGTTTCCAACTCCATGGAATTTATTTCACGCATCAGTCCTCTACATTTCTCTTCCACGCCAACTGCCATGTTTTAGCTTGACATAGAAGATATGTACTGTAGATTACACCTAAAATTACTCCTAGACTACGTTTCCGATGTTATTTACGAGCATGGGATTTCTGATTTCCAGAACTCATCCGGTGTGTCAGTGGCAGGTTTCGTAGAATCAATAGCCATTTACCTTCAATCCACCCTGGTAGAATATGAGGGAAAGATCTTCAGACAAAAAAAAGGAGTCTGCACAGGGTGCTGTTTAGCCCCAATCCTCAGTGAAGTTTACCCTTCGTTTGTGGACAAGCCCATAAAACAGCGACTGGCCATAAAGCCGCGTCCATAAAACAGCGAAAATTAGCGGAACAATTTCCCCGTTAAATCTAGCGGAAACATTTCTCCACTAAATTTAGCGGAAAGTTTTCCCCGTTAAATATAGCGGAAATATTTTCCCGCTAAATCTAGCGGAAAAATTTTCCCGCTAAATCTAGCGGGAAAATTCTCCGTTAAATCTAGCGGAAAAATTTCCCCGCTAGACTTACAGGAAGAATTTAGCCGCTAAATCTAGCGGACTATTTTCCCCGCTAAATCTAGCGAAAAATTTCCCCGCTAAATCTATCGGAAAAATTTCCCCGCTAAATCTAGCGGAAAAATATTCTCGCTAAATCTAGCGGAAAAGTTTCCCCGCTAAATCTAGCGGAAAAAATTCCCCGCTAAATCTAGCGGAAAAATTTCGATCTAGCGGAAAAGTTTCTCTGGGGAGGTCAGGTGACCTGGGTGTCACGTGACCCCCTCGAGGTCACGTGGCGCCCCAAGGTCACGTGACCCCCAAGGTCACGTGACCCCCCCACGTGACCTCGGGGAGTGGGTGACGTAGCTTGGGGGGTCACGTGTCCTGCCCCCCCCCCCCCGAGGACATGTGACCCTCAGTACCCTTTTCTCTTCCTCCTCAAGAGCTGCGCTCTAATTCGGCATTACAGGGAGTTGTAAACGGCTTTAACTTTTTAAAATTGCAATTAGTGATTAGTTTGTTCATTTTCGTGATACCAGCTCTTTATTGCTCGTGACAAAAAGCGCGTTCTGACGTGTGCCACATGACCTAGAGATGTTACTTGGTTTCATCTTTCAGATCTAACAGGGAGAGCAGTTGAATATTTGGTCATTAACACAGATTATACTTCTTGTTATGTCCTAAAGACGTCAACTAGGAAAGGTACGAACATCTGTCTGTATGCATTTATGCGCGTAAAGTTCTGCCTCTTTTTTTTTGCGCCTGAAATTAATATTTTAATATTTTCTCAAGCCTTTCTTCTGCGTATTACATGTGATTTCGTTCCTTTCATTCCTAGTTTCTAGAAAAGCTGTCGTTAAACAAACTGCAATGTCAAAAACATAATGCTCATGTTTCATGCCTACTATAACTGTTGTCATTTAGTCATGCCTCGTTAGGGCCTCCAAAACAACGTTAGGAGAGCTGCTTACAACTTTTCATCTCACTGGAAACCAAACTGAAACGACACATATTCAACAAATATAGGCGTCACTCGTAGACATAGTAGTAATAAATATCCTCTAATGTAAACTCAACAATGTGAAAACCATGCATATTTAGGGGGAGAGTGAGGAGGAATTGGACAGTTTTCACACTATAAATTTTGTGTCGTTTTTAGCCGTCACATAAAAACAAGTTTAATGGTCCTAAATGTCAGGTAAAATATCCTTCACATCGGTTGAGAAGCACTTTGTCATGACACTTTCCTAATTCATGAATGTAAAAAAATGCAAGAATGAAAGTGTGTTTTATTCCACCCTTCCCCCAAGGAGAAATGGGGCACATGCAAGGTTGCGCTAAAACTTGCGCTAGTGAATATTATAAGCAAACGGGATATCATCAGACCCGAAGCCCGATAGCAGTCGTTTTCTTTCCTTCGAGTGTCTGTGATTTTGAACCGGGGATTAACAATGCGCTAACATTTTAAAACCAAATAATTGGAGCTCAATTCTAATATGAACTAAACTTAGATGAATCACCATTATTACGGGTCGACCATTCAGATCACCAGTCTTTATAAAAAAAAAACTGAGACACTGTCCCTTTCCTCTCACCAGCTCAGTGTCCCATTCCTCCCAAACTGCCTTACACAGGGTGAGTTACCAATTGTGGCAACAAGTGAGACCTTAAGCTTAAAATAGCGGTAGTTAAAAGCAACCTATTAACACATATTTTCAAGGTTAGCTTACTACGACCGTTGGCCATACCGTTTTGGTCAGGAATCAAGAAAAACAAATGTTTGTTACTTACATTTGAGTGCCGAAGAGGCAACAACTTGCTGAGATCGTATACACCATGCTAAGCACAACGCCATTACAGTTGAAATTGCTGCTACCACGGCGTCATGAATATAGAAGTTCATAAACATTTTGAAACTATTCACTGGAGAAATATATTGACTGTCGCATTCTACCACATTCTTCCCTGCTAAATTTCGATTCGAATTCTGTTTGTTCGTCCTCTACCAGATGATCACCAGCCATCCAGATATTATGGAAAAGCATTGTTTTAAGATTCATTACTCTTATCCGGGGTGTAAAAGATAAAGAAACCAATATGGCCTTGCCGAGTCAGTCTCGCCCTAGCTCACTCCCGAACATTCAAGGTCGAATATTAGAGATACTGAGTGTAGTACATAAGGAGCCGACCATCGCCTTGCCGATTCAGTCAGTCTCGCAGCCTCGCTCAAGCCAACTGTCGCGCCGACGCTGCGACGCTCGCTGCAGCTGTTTCGACGCTCATTCTTTCTTTTGTTTCTGACACAAATTCGCCAATTAAACCTTTATTTTCAATTTACGCTCATCGAGCAGTGTCCATCAGCGACAATATGCTCACCACTTGCTTTTGAGTGCTTATGGTACAACACCCACAATAGCTGATGCCTACGGGTAAGTTGGGAAGATGCTTACGTCAGACAAGTACGCCATATTTCGAATGTGACAGCCCTATTCGTGAATTTGCTTGCCTGTGGAGTTCTAGGCGCATTAAAAAAATATAAAAAAATTATCAACATTTGTTTAAAATTGTCGTTTTTTTTTCTTCTCCAGAGTGCACATTCTGGATTTTACATACAGAAGATTATGGAGAAGCCTCAAAAGAATGCGAACCGCCGGAGCGTCCTTCATGTGTCAAGGAAGTCTACGGTCTTTATGAAACCAACCAGTGCAGCGATTCAAATACGGTACGAAGGACGAGGTCGGATGTTCAATTAATACAGCACTATAATCAACGAGCAAAAAGACCAGTCAATATGAATGTAAATTATGTAAACTAAAAAAAAATCTTTAACAACATCAAATGATACAAAACTATAAAACAGCATGTGCGGAAGAGGAGCACAAAATTATAGAATATCTCAAAGTTGCTTCTTAATTAATTCAGGTACCTGATTTTTCTACACTGTGTAGAAATTAATTGGACTTCATAATATATTAAAAACCAAGTACTAGAATTCAATTAGTAAAGGAAGACGATAGTGTTGAACTGGGGACTGTGCTCTGTGTGCCCGTGTTCTCGTGAACTGAGACATCCGCAGAATTTGGTGTCAGCGGTGGGGTAACCAAAGGACAAACCGATCGGAGCCAAGTGATGTCGTATTCACTTCTGTTTCGACTCAAACCGAGGTATGGTTATGCAGTACCCCCGCTGAATGGAACACCATCGAGCCCCCGAACCTGCTTGGAACCGTCACTAACTTAGTCCCAAGCCGTCTGTCTCTTCTGGAAACTGCGGTCGAATGTCAGGTCTCCGATGTCTGGTAACGCGTGAATCGCAGTCTTTTGTTCATAGAATCTAGGGTACGACAGGCTGAGAAACACCTCCATGTTGAGCAACGAGAAGGTCCTCCAAGTCACCAACGGCGCGTTATTTAAAAAAAAAAACCCTATGGTTGGTCCGGGAAAGCTTACTTTTACTGAAGGAATCGCACATCAAAAATTGCGACCCAGACGACATTCCATCTGCAGTCGTATTGGCAAGCATTCTTCGTCTAATGTCAAATGGTTTCTTACTTTTATGGTCTGGACACAGCACGGAAAACTCATGTTATGTTTACCCAACTGCGCTGATTCACTGCCATTTGTTTGCAAAGCATGTCTGCTCCGAGCCTCTTTTTTTATATCAGCTCCAAGTAGATGCTTTATATGCCCGCTTTGGTAATGAACATCTGAAGCAATTTTGCCTAACTGCTTCGAAGCACCGTCGGCAAGGGCCAAAAACGCTCTAAGAGTTACTTTACGCAGTCCAGCGAATGGAGGCTAGAATCACTCGTCGTATGTAGAAAGATCATCTTGGAGGAGATTGCAATGGTGCTTTAATCGACACAATCAAGGACAGCAATATTGAGAGTTTTTTTTTCGGCTTTCCTGCCTGACACGACTTGCAGAGTGCTGTCTCGTGCACGCATTGTTAATATAGCCAACAAAAAAAGCAACATGGTGTAGAAATTCGCATCCTGTCTATAGATATGGCTCTACAATATTCCGCGTTTCATCCCAGTGAACGTGGTTGCTTTACCTGTCATAACTTTAGTCACTTTCCTAGATCATTCACAAAACGCTTGGCCCCATAAAGTCCCAACCTGTACCATCGCCGAAAGTACCCAATGAAAGAGAAAGTGGTAAAGTTTAATCTTATGCAGTGCATCCTATCCCGCTTGTGATAACGTCTCTGCGCACTTCAATAGCACGTTGCCTTTTCGTTCATCTTCGGGAGGCGGAGCAACATGTGATTGCTATCGTATAAACAAGAGCAGCTATAAATCACATTGCTCTTGCATTTCTGCAATCATCTAAGTGTGCTTGCCCAAAACACTGCTGGTATATTTTGAAAAAGACGAACTACTTGTTTTTGAAAATCAAAGGGCAAAAACTTAACCTTCTCGTCATAATTTTCCGCAAGTTGCAAAGACTTGTAAGATTTGTCTGCGACTGCCGTTCGAAAATTTAAATTTCTGTCTCGTTTTGAGGAGGTGAACACTATTTGACAGGCCTGCCGACGTTGAATATTTCCAATCTGTCTAGTAGGCCTGCAACAGATTTGCTTCAGGAACAGGGCGAGGAAAATAAACAGGCAATTTCGTGGAAGCTGGGGGGCATTATGGCTAAATGTGGCTTAGCATGGTCAAGCCTGAAAAACCTGACCGTGAAAGATCCGGCCCAAAATTACTTGAACATCAAAACCACCACCCGATTTTGCTCTCCACTACTGGTACAAATGGTCTATCGCAAACCATGGCTATCTTGCATTTTCGCACCATCAAACACTGTTGTACCTAGGCTCCTCGCAGTTTGGGCTTCAGCAAAAATTGCAAGTTCGACATCGCCAAACACACATCCTATTTTAATAACTGCTACAATTTCGTCCCGTTCTGGAATTCGCTGTATCATGTTGCCTTGTTTTCTGCGAAAAAAGCTGTCTAATACTTCCAGTTTCAAACCAGGCGAATGGTGACCTGGTCATGATATGGTGAAGACTTGGAACCAGAGACTTTAGCCCTCCCAAATGCGACAGCCGCCATTATTTTCTGGACCCCCAACGTTGTCGTTTTCGGGAAATTACCTTCGACAAGGCCTCAATCTTCAAAGGTCAGAATTTAAGTTTGGACACACCCTAACGAACGAACAAGAACCACAACTAGAAAATCTGCTCATGGAGTTTTGACAGTGCATTATTATAGCACCAGAAGAACTATGGTGCACCCCACTTGTGAGCCACCTCATCAACACTGCTGATCATGCTCTGGTGCATTAGAATCCGTGGCGAGTTTTAATGACAGAGCATAAGGAGATAAACAACAAGGTAAACGACATGTTCCGAGGGTACGCTTTTGCAAGCTTCCATAGTATTTGGTTATCACTAGTCACCGTCATCACCAGTGGCTTTTGTAAACAAGACCCGGCTCTAGATGCTTTTCTGTAGATTACCATAAACAAAACGACATAACAGATTTAGAAATATGTGTCTTGCCTTGACATGACTAACCTTTTGATCACCTTCGAAGTGCCAGCTACATTGCTATACTGGAATCTAGGTCTAAAGACTGGATAATGACAAGTAGACTGAACCGGAAAGATTCCAAAAAAAACTACCTTTCTGAGGACTGACGAATTACTTCAGTTTACCGCTTTTCTTTATCACCGTACAATGTGTCTTCAGCTCCCAATGCCTCATGGATATGGTGCTCCGATATTTCATGTGGATGATGTCGTTGGGTTATTTTATCGGAATCAACGTGTACGCATACATTTCTTTGAGAACACCACGGCACCACCTGCTTTTGGGGCTCAGTGCCCTAACCAATGCTCAGATGAACTGAATTCATCAAAATGCTTCTTCAGCTGCGGCAAAGTAATTTGCGTGGGGCCTTTGTTAGCAAGAAAGTATTCGCTCGAATCCAATAAAGTTCAGAGCATTAGTCAATATTCCAGAGGCCACTCCACGAAGCAGCTAAAAAGCATCTTCAGCTTTGCTTTTTCCTTACGTTCATTCGCCGAAACCTTGTTAGAGCTCCTCCACTGAGCTTCCTAAAAACGACACTACGGGGGGGTGTTTCGAAAAGAAACAAACTTCCTTTGCAGGCATCAAAAAAGAACAGCTTGAGCCATGAACTCCGACAATTTTTTCAGACGGGAAGCTCTGATATTCATTCACACTGACGCCAACGGTAAAAAAAACTAGGCGCTGTGTTTTATTGTCACAAGAAAAGGGAAAGAATACAATAATAATAATAATAAATCTCTTTATTTCGTTTCGGAGACGAAAACAGGGGACATGGACAAAAAGCTGCAACTGCAGCTTGACGAAGGTCCGAGCCCCCTCTTACAGCAGGCGAAGAAAAATACATATAAATATAATTACACACATACGGCTAAGAAAAATAGATATAAATATAATTATACACATACGGGAATTTTCAATACAAAGAAAAAAAAATCAAAAACATTTTCGTACCTCAGTTAGTGTCATCCCATCGATATCAATTTCTTTGGTAAATAAGTAATTTAGTAGAGTAGTGAACTGGTAATTTAATGTTTGATTAAAATACAACGTGCGTGATGGTGCAACAAACCATTTTTCTTTTGGTCTAAGTTGATATGGTGAAGTGAATGGGACAAGACTACATAGACGCATAAAAAAACTATCTGTAATCAGCAATGATTTCTTATACGTGACTAAAAGCTTATATTCATAGATATTTTGAATACGTTTAATTTTTAACGAAGAAAACAAATGTTCGGTATGGTGATAATATGAACAATTAGCGATAGCGCGCATACCTTTCTTTTGTAAAATAAACAGCTTGTTCATGTTTGCTTTTGTCGTATTGCCCCACACAATGTGACAATAATTAAACTGCGAATATACCAATGAGTTATAAAGTAAAAGCTTTACAGATTGAGGTAACAACGACTTAAATTTTATGAGTAATCCAACTGTTTTTGATAATTTGGATAGAATAAAATCAACATGTGCGGTCCAGGACATAGTTTTAGTAAACCGGATACCCAAAGTTTTAATTTTATCTACAAATTCAATTTCTTCGTTGTTTAAAACCACGGGGCTTGAGATCACAACTGGAATATTGGAACTGCTGAATATGATGGCCTTGGTTTTTTGTGAATTTAGTTTAAGCAGATTGCTCGTCGTCCATCTATTGATTTTATCAAGCAAGTTGTTACATTTGGCTACAAGTGTATTAATATCTCGCCCAGGAAAAAAAAATACTAGTATCATCGGCATAGATAATGAACTCGATGTCAGGGTCGCGATTTACGTTAACAATGTCATTTATATAAATAGTAAAAAGTAATGGGCCTAATATACTACCTTGGGGAACGCCACTGGTTATATTTAAAATATGAGACTTAAAGTTAGATATAACTACAAATTGAGTTCTATGCTGCAAATATGATTTTAATAACTTTAACGTGTTACCTCGAATTCCAAAACATGTTAATTTTGCAAGAAGTATGTCATGATTTATTGTGTCGAAAGCTTTAGAAAAGTCTAGAAAAATTCCAATTGTTAATAAGCGATTGTCTAGTGCTTTTAATATCAATTCCTTCTGTTTTAATAAAGCAAGTTCGGTAGAACGATTTTGACGGAAACCAAATTGAGACTCAGTTATTAAACTGTATTTTTCAAGATGCGAGGTAATTCTCACAGAAATTAGTTTTTCAAGCGGTTTGGAAAACACTGGAAGTATAGAAATGGGTCTAAAATTATTAATATTGCCTAACTCTCCTCCTTTATGTAAAACGCTCACTTTGGCTAGCTGCATTTTGGCAGGGAACTCGCCAGTCTCAAATGCGAGGTTGAAAATATGGGTTAAATATGGCGCTAGAATATCTAGAACAAATTTGGCTGGTTTTATTTGCATATTATAGGCATCAAGACTATTACTGTTTTTCAAACTCGTGAATATATTTTGTACTTCAGTAATATCAGTGGGGAATAAAAATATAGAATTTGGTAAATGTACGGGCATATATTCAATTGCGTTACTTGCAAGGGGTGTGGAGACTGAAGAGGTCGAAGACTTTACAAAATGTTCATTAAACGCGTTTGTCATATCTGACTCTGAAACACGAGTATTGTTTATATTAATTTCGAGCGGGGTGGCAGTTTGTGGTTTTATAATTAACTACGCATCTTAGCTTGCGCCAGATTATATCGGCTCTCCGCATATCGTCAACACTAAACATATGAACATAATATTGCTTTTTTGCTTGTTTCAACATGGCTGTCAGCTGATTCCTGTACTTTTTAAACACTTCGAGTGCAACATTATCCCTAGATTTCAAAAACCTCCCGTATAAATTATTTTTTGTGCGAATCATAGTTAGAAGTTTAGGTGTAACCCAAGGTTTGCGAGAATGCCTCGATGGTTTTAAGATTTTGAATGGGAAATGCTTATTATATATGCCGATGTAAGTGTCCAAAAAAGTGTTATAGGCCTGGTTTACCGACTGAATTTCCAAAATGAAGCTCCAATTTGTGCGCTCAATTTCCTACCTAAACGCGTTCAGCTGACGTTGTGAAATTGGCTGATACATGTTGAGCGTTGAGCTAGTGACAAGTTTGCTAGCACACTGTTTTTGCACAGTTATAAAAATTGGAAGGTGATCACTGATATCTGATGAAATGACACCGGCAGAAAGTACTGAATGTTCACAGTTCGTAATAAATAAGTCGAGAAGGGAAACTGAGGTACTAGTCACTCTAGTAGGCTTTGTAATAACGTTTGAAAAACCACAAGACTAAAATTGATTAGTAAAGAGTGATTTCAGGTTGTTCTGACTAAGGACATCGATGTTAAAATCACCAGCAATATAGGACTTGTAGTTATTATCAATAATAAACCCACATAAACCTTCGAAAAACTCAAGAAAAGCCGCTGAACTTGCACCCGGAGGGCGATAGACAACTGAGAATAGTACATTGTTTACAATCACTGTCAAAGCTTCATACCATTCGGTTATTTTAGAAAATTGTTTTAATACTTCATAACCCATATGTTTTTTCAGCAACATGGCAACGCCACCACCTCTTCGATCGCATCTATCCATGCAAAGATGATTATAGTCCGGTAAAATATAATAGTCCGAACTACTCCAGTACCACGTTTCGGAAAACATGATAACAGTTAAATGTGGTCCGATTTCGCCAAACAATGTATTCAATTCATCGTGTTTATTTTTTATTGATCTCGCATTAATATGAAAGTACGTATCAGAAACGGTACGTTTATCGTCTAGAAACTCACACAATTCAAGTGGCGTGAAAACGTGCTGAGCCATGAATAAAAAACAAATAAAAGTAAATGCCGTTTCTAGACAGATAACCGTCTACGCTACACTGTAAAGGTCACTATCACAGGTTATCTGAAGAGCGTCACTGTTTTCATTTTTTCGCATAAAAATTTCTCCTTGAGAAACCCAGGCAAACTTCCATCATTTTCTTTTTTGCAACGAATCGTTTTGCTCAGTAAGATCTTATTTTCGAGACACAAATGCTCATTCACAAAGATAGGCTCAGTACCATGACAACCAAGGTCAGCACTCGTGAGCCTATGTTTCTTTGCCTTTTGCAAGACTTGGTCCCGAAGGCTACGTCGTACAAATCTCACAACTACATTTTGCACGCCATTGGTTTTTGAAGGCACACGGTGAACAGTATCAATGTCAGACGGACATGGCTGAGCTCCGACACGGGTACCAAGTTCAACGACGAGCGCATCAAGAACCTCGTTTGCGTTTTGTGGAAGTCCTTTGACTTCGAGGTTGTTAGCTCTACTGTACTGTTTTAGTTCCACCAGCTCTCTCTTTAGAGAGGTAAGTTCTTCAGTAAGCTTCCTATTTTCGTCCTTAAGAGTTTGCTGTTCCACCCTTAGTTCTTTTACCTCCTTAACAGTGGTGGATAGATCTTCCTTGAAATCTTCAAAACTTTTGTTCATAAAAGTCATTGACCGATTTATCTCCTCCATTTCTTTGCCCAAGCTCGTATTCATTACATTCATTTCCTGGCTTAAGCTTGTATTCATCTCATCCAACTTTGCTGAAAATTCGAAGAAAAGCTTAGCGAGCTCCTTCACAGTTCCAGGCTGTTTTTCACCCATTACTCGGTGCTAACAACCAAACAACTAGCGATGCAGCAAACCAACACAGCCAAAAATACAGCCGGGCGATCCAGACAACCACAAAAGAGAAGAAATGCAGCAACACTACCCACCTGCAAAAATACAGAAGGCAATGCGTCAACTGAGGCCGAAAACACGCGTGTCTGGATCGCCCGCTGCAATGGAAGGACCCACGGCGAGAGCTTTCTTTTGTAGGCTCTTGTTCCGGAAAGCTGATGTCACCGGAAACTGCAACGTAGTCTTGGCAGTCCCTCAGGAGCTAATCTCGAAGGGCGTTCATGATCGCTTGAAACCCTGATAGGCACCGTTTGGGCGATATGACCGCAGACTGCAAAAATACAGAAGGCAATGCGTCAACTGAGGCCGAAAACACGCGTGTCTGGATCGCCCGCTGCAATGGAAGGACCCACGGCGAGAGCTTCCTTTTGTAGGCTCTTGTTCCGGAAAGCTGATGTCACCGGAAACTGCAACGTAGTCTTGGCAGTCCCTCAGGAGCTAATCTCGAAGGGCGTTGATGATCGCTTGAAACCCTGATAGGCACCGTTTGGGCGATATGACCGCAGACTGCAAAAATACAGAAGGCAATGCGTCAACTGAGGCCGAAAACACGCGTGTCTGGATCGCCCGTTGCAACACATGGTCACGTACGCGAACCCCGAACTTAGCAAGCCACGACGTCGATGTAACTCCTTAGAACAAGCGGGTCTTGCTGTTGTTTTGACACTAAAAACGTTCCGTCCATACATCTAGGGAACGCATTTGCAGTAATTTCTTTAGATAGCTCAGCCCTGCGTTTGCTCCGGTCAAAGGCCAATCTTACGTTAAAATTGACGGAGTAGACAATAAAAATATAAAAGTTCTACTTTTTGGTGGTTCACAGATGTAGAAAGGAGCACTAAGGTGTAAATGTTGTTCTCACGGAACCCACTGAAGTCACCACAGTTTCCTCGGTGCTCGCGCTTTGTGATCTTTGTTTGGTTGAAGCGGGTGAACGTGAAATGTTTGATATAATCCACTTGCTCATGTGCAAAGTAAATAGCAGGATGAGACCTCACAAACGTCACTTGGGTCACTTGCGAGCGCCCTACCAGCTTCGGGATGGTCTGCTGTGCCATCAAATACATCCACCTAACCAGCGACTCCCCGTTGTTTCTTTTAAAATTAGGTAGAATATTCTTGTGGTGTATAATAATCTTCAGACTATAAGTCATCTTGTAAAAGATCGGACGCTTGACAAAGCTGCAATGAGATTGTGGTGGCCCCAATTCAGAGTGAACGTTTGACTGTACATTGCGCCATGCACAACATGCCAACTGCGGAAAGCACTTCCGCATCCAGGCCAGATAAACTGCAGCAGATACCTCCATTAGGCATTCCGTTTAAGATTGTTGGAATTGATCACTCCTGGCTGTCCCTAAGGTCTGACGCTGGTAGCAAGTACGTAAGTGTCGCAACCGACTGCCTAACGAAGTGAGTCGAAGTGGAGGCAGTCCCAGATACCTGCGCCTGTGGGCGTCAGACAACGGTGGTGCGACAAGTTTGGCTGTTGTACCTCCGCCCACTTCCGCACATGCGTTCAATCTAAGACTCAAGCAGCGGGAACCTTCTATGCCACAAATAAGAGCGGTTGCTGCTACGTCAGCCCTCTCTTCTGGCCCGGTGCTCTTATAGCTTAGTTGTGCACCGCTATGACAGTAATTATTTCGTTCGAAATAAATCGCCGGGCCGATTATCTGCGGCGGACGGCGGACGTTGAACACCACAAACTATACATCTAGTCAGTCTTTCTAAACAAACACTTTGTACGAGGCACTCTACACAGCGTTTATCAATTATTTTGACAAAGTAACACCAATTATGTCCCGTACTTTTAGATCTTCTCTACGAAAATGCAGAACTGAGCATGCGGCTACTTTTCCCAACCATCCTCAGACGAATGGACTGGTAGAGCGTTTCAACAGGAGCATTCAGGCTACAGGCAACCTGCAATGTTGTTTTATATGGCGAAGTCTAGCGACTGAAGCCAGAAACATTGGGTATGCCAGGGAGAGGCGGCTGCATCGCTCAAACATGAACTATTACTTGGTGGCGCCACTTCACCTAGTGTCTGAAGCAAGAAATCGTGGGTAGGCGAGGAAACCGTGATCGCATAACACGCCTGTAAGGTGGACGTTAAAAAAATGGTGAACCCAAAATTTGGATTTAAAAAAAAAAAAAAACAATTTAGGAGATGTAGGCCGGGACGCTACGATTCCGGCAACATTACTCGCAAGGCGATATCTCGAATGGACGGCCGTATTTTTGGAAAAAGACGTCGAGATTGAACCAGACCGACGAGGCTGACGAGGCGGAGAAGACGCGAGGCCATTCCCTCTCCTTCTCGGAAAACCATGACGCAAACACAATCTGCCAAATGCGCCTCCATTTCTTGAAAAATACGGTCATCCGTTCGAAATATTGCTGTATGAGTGATGTTTTGGTGTTTTTAGCATCCCGTTGCACGCTTTTGCCGCGTGTTTTGTGGAATCCAGATTGCGGTTCAGCGTCCCTTTAAGGCCCCGGAGGGCGAATCGTAACAACGGAGTTAGGCACGGGACTATGTATCGCCGAAGCACGCCTTTACTGCGAAGAAGTGTCAGTCTTTTCGCTGCGTCATGCTTCATTATATGTGCATTGCGCTCGCATACGTATAGAGCGCGTAGCGTTCACCCTCTGCCAAGTTACAACGAGACAGGGTATAACTATGGGTATAACTATGGCTGGCGCCGCCTGACCGTTGCCGGCTTGCCATATTGGCTATGTTTAATACGTCTTATAGTCACTGGGACACGCGCATTGGTGCAGCGATGTTCACGTTGAACATTTTACAGCTAGACGTGACCGCCAAGTCTTTATCTGAGATAGTCTACGGAGCACTTTTGATACTCCCACACGAATTAGCAGAAGACGCATGCGTGGACACGTCAGGTGCGAGAGCATGAACAAAAATTCGTTCAACGACTAACTGAAGGAAAAAACGTGACCGGCCGACTGATAATTTATTGTAGGCGATGGATGTAACCGTTCAAGAGGTGAATGCATACGACTGAACCCTTTCGATTATTTGGCGGCTTGTGCCATCGATTGGCTCCATGGGGACGAACTCACGCTGTGATCCGGCAGTTCGTTCTCGTTGTATTTTAAAGTTTAATTAACAAATATATTGAAATAATTCTTTGACATTATTTCCCCCTATTTCCAGCCTAGCCTCTTTACGCTTTCTCTTCAAGCAGACTGGCAATTTTGCGGTCGAAGCGACGCAAGCAAGAACGGACGGTCGGCACGTCGTTTGGCAAGATAACGGCTCATAGCTCGATCGAATCTGAGTTTTTTCCCGTTTGCCAGCATCTAGTAAGACGAGCGTTTCATCTAGAAAACTGCGTTGCGTGTAACAACGTAGTACCCATTTGAATACAAATTGCAGCACACGAGACGCAGGGGGGGAAGAACATACGGCTTTTCACCCAAAGGAGCTTTCCCCTTTTTGCTTCTGTCCACCCACAATCCCAGCTTTCGCCGCTGTTCATGGAGAACG
Source organism: Ixodes scapularis (assembly GCF_016920785.2). Lineage (NCBI taxonomy): Eukaryota > Metazoa > Arthropoda > Arachnida > Ixodida > Ixodidae > Ixodes > Ixodes scapularis. Next base: position 103,684,426 of record NW_024609880.1, on the reverse strand, counting down.
GGCGCATGCGCAAAACCCGTCTTGGTAAAAGCTCATTGGACCAGTTGGTATATGTTTAACATTATTAATATGCTACACCGCTCAAGAACCAAAATTTAAAATAAGTAGCAGACACGCGATGAGACGCGTTGATTCGCATCTGAAGTTTTAACACATAAAACAGAAAGAAACGTTAGGTAAAATAATAAAAACATACAAACATACTCACACGAAACAATGGGAACTCTCAACACAAAGGTATGGGTTCTGATAACGCTGTAGCACCGGTAACATTCATTATACTTCAAAATCACAAATGCATTACCAGTAAGCGCATGTCGTGTATTGTTCGTTGCTGCATTTCTTGGTCACTGTTCTCGAGCGCTGTAGGATCGTCCCCCTGTTTAACTGTAACCTTCGTTTCTTTTATTTTTATAGTTACGCCCAATATTTACGAGACCATAAAAAATTTAATTCATCTTCTACTACTCGGATCTTCTACTACTCGTGCAAACTGCATCCGTCGGGTTCTCAGAACGCTCAAAACCAGACAAACAACTGGACTGTGTTTTTCAGCCTCGAATATTCTAACTAAAAATATTAACAACTCTCTTAAAAGCATTTTCATGCACAAAATGTGATACCCTTTCTCTTGAAGGCCGATGTTCCCACAAAGATACCTGAAAATCCTATCACTCCCAGTGATTCTACACCTCCCAGCAGTCCGACTCCCAGCAGTCCAACGACTCCCAGTCGCGCTAGCACTCCCAGTCAAACGAATGACGTGAGTCTTTCTACCATGTGACACGGGTGACTTAGAAGTATGACATATGTGAAAACGTTTGTTTTCCAGTCGGGTAAATAGGTAAATGGCTTCCATGCTTCTTAAATGTAAATTACTAATTTATTTTACTTTCAAGGTCATACAAGACATTTAGTTGTATACTCATACGCTTCGCCACAACAGCTGTAAGGTTATCAGATATAACGTAAATTACATTTCTTCTAACATCTCAATGAGTTACCCGAGACTACTGCGAAAAACTTAGACCTTTCAAGTCATTAGATGCTTGCTAATTGTCGCCTCAGTTTTTCATATATATATAGAGCTATCTTGGATGGTAAATATTTAACGTTAAACGCTAAGCAGAGCATTATTTATGATTTACGATCACAATGAGCTCATATGTTTTAATTATGTTTTGCCTAACTAAAACGAAATAAAAATGACATAAATGTGCTGAATATAAAAAGGCGTAACTTAGGTACTCATAAATATAATCAAATAAGTGTACATTAAGTACTTCCAATTTTTTTTTTTTTTTTTTTTGCGTTTCCAATATTAGCTGCTCTCTGAATTTAAAAACAAGGACATCTATCTCAGATACAAATCTTCCACGTCCGATCTTTATCTACTGGGGTTTCCAGCAACATGCGTAAAAATGGAGTTCCTCGAAACAAAATATGACACAAAAAGCGCACTATTGACAATGGACTACAAAGATTCAAATAAAGCATGGTAATCAATTGTGTTCACTCAAACAACAGCTATAGTAGACTCATATGACCATTTGTGTCTAAAAGCGCCATTCGTGTTTTTCAGGCATACACTCATAATACCATCGGAAAAAGCTACATAAAATATTGTGTTGATTTTTTTTTTCTTTTTTAAGGTGAAGATTGCACAGGTCAATTTTATGTTTTGCTATGGTTCTCTAGATTGCTTTCATTGTGAGATAACATAAATGGCATTGTTTACTTGCACTTGTTTTTAATAAGTTCTTCCAGTTAGCGATATGTAATTTGGTAGGCGTAGTGCACATGGGGGAGCGTACTTTGTGTGTGCTAGGTCCATAACATGAGTATGAGGTAAGGGAGGCCTTCCTGAACCACTTGAAATTATAAAATTCTGCGGATAAAACGACTCGTGGTTTATGCGGCTGCACAATTTCCAGCCTCTTAGAGCGCTGACAAGCCGATGCCCATTCAAATGGTCGAAGTCGGGCGCTCTAAGTCTATTCGGGAGGATCTTTCAGAGTGCTCTCAGGTGCTCGGATCGCGCCGTCCTCTGGCTCGTAGTGCAGTGGGGCTCTTTGACTTCGAAGTGGGAGCGGTCGGATCGCGTGCCAGAGGACCGGTCACGAGACTCCAGCCACTTTCGCTGTTGAGTGGAGGGAAAAAGAAGCAGATAAAACAGGGCTTAGCGTCGGACGCCGCCGCGTATGGCTACCGAACCGATCCCGCTGTGCTGTGCAGTACGTAATGGAAACGCTCGCCGGTGGACGGGGGAGCACAGCAAAGCCCAGCGTCCGCATTGAAGACTGCAACTTATCGTGCGGGCATGCGGACATGCGAGGCGGCGCTGGATGAATAAATGGCATTGGCTAAACTCTTCGAACCGGGCGGAAGTTTGCGCCCTGGCAATGGAGCGGTTGCGAAAGGTGCCCTTGGTATCTGTTTCCGTGTCGGCGCTTGGGCCTCTTTTAAAAGTTACCGAGCATTCGGTTGCCGCGCCAGTCTTCTGGCTCGCTCTTGAAGACGCTCCTGTATCTCCCAGATCTGATTCAGAAGATGGGAGCGCTAGAAAAAGACCAGCGGAATATCCAGTTAATTAATCGATTTTTTTTCTATGCACTCTTCGGGTGGTATAATAAAATAAGCTATGGGTCGTATTGGTGCGTTTGTTTGTTTGTTTGTTTGTTTTTCAATACGGCGGGCATATTAATATTTTCAAATCAAATATCAGAAGCCTATGCCGTTAATAAATGCCAAAAACGCATGGAATTGAAACCAGGCACTTCGGATGGAAATGCCAGGGAGGATCCGCACGGTAGCAAATCGACACTCCTGTCGTTGCCTGAACATAAATAACAACCTGAAAGTGTTTCTAGCATATGAAGCTCTCGAAGAATATAAGCTGCATAATGAATATTTATTTAACCACTAGATGTTGGCATCTCTCTATGAGAAAAAATTGTTTCTGGAAAAGCGAACATCCGACACACCACCTCCGCTAATTGGGTTTCACGCTTCGTGCATGGAAATTGAGATCATTAGCGTTGAAGAACACTCAAAAAGCGCATTGATGCTCTTGTATTACAAGGACGGTGATAATGTAAGGTAAGCCCCACTGCATTATTCTGAGGACACAAATTTGGTCACTGTGTGTCATATTTTGATGCTTCTTTAGAGGCAAAACTCCCTGCCTGCTCTTTGTTTTTTTTTTTTTTTTTTGGGGGGGGGGGGGGGGGGAGGGGGGGGGTTGGTATTGCACTGTTTTCACGGCCGAGAGTCTCTACGGAATATTGTGAAGGAGAATGTTTGTTTTTAAAAAATAAACAATTCCTCTGGCCAAGCGGACTATGGGCTGCAAGTAACTAATAATATATCCCATCTAAAATAAAGCCAAATATTAATGAGAAAATTCAAATCCCTGTATTACTGTGCGAATCCCGAGTATAGTCTGCATAAGCAACTTTTAAATTAGAAAATAAAGCTTTTTTTATGTAGCTTGCGCATCTAGTGCACAATGTGCACACGGGGCATAATTTGCATTTCGTGCCAAGTCGGCACATATAAACCTCCTCATACACAACACATCTTGTCGAAAGCCCTACATTTTAGCTCACAAAGATGTTTGTCTCATACATTAATCATCATTAACATACACTGTCATTCACAGAATCCATCGCGTCGTTACAACTAACGACCTAGAAAAAAACACTTCTTGTATAAGCCGCACCTTTGATAGTCCACACTGCGTAAAATTTAAAAATTTAAATATGTATACACCTTTCCAAAAAACGCTCCTATATGTATACTCCGTAGGCTGTAGTCCGAAATATAGGATAGCTTATTCGTTAATTACGACCTTACACTCGCTTCCGAGCGCCGATCATGAATAATGACGTTATTAAGAAATCAAAATATTTATGGCAGGTATGTGTTCATTTAATCATTAAAAATACCCGTTCCAAAGTGTATAACATCGGAGTAAAGATCAGTTGACTGAAACGAATGTATGATACTGTTACGTTATGCTCACTGCATATCTTCACAGAAAGAAATTGTGCGATCAATATGTGTGAACCTTTCTAGCCAGAGCGAGCTACTGAACGTCACGGCAAAGAGATCTACAAAGAGCCTCCCTGTTCTGGAATTTCGCTTTGAGGAGCCATTCAACCCAAGTAAGAGTTGTAGGGTTGCCTTGCTGCATGCCCCTCCGGGAGGAACAACACGAAGCCGGGGTTTTCAAAACAAGAAACTACATTTATTAGCATAACAGCAAAAGGTTGTTAGTAGCGAAGTATAACAATGCCAGGCATTCGAACTACGCGTCTCCGTGCCTTCGATCCGTCTCCCCTTTCTGTGGGCGTGTCCCCTCTTTTATATCCTCTTTTATATCCCCCGGACGTTGTCCACTCTGGGTGGTCAGCAGCGGCCTCTGGTCGTGGTGGCCCACCCCCGCTCTCACACTCCACCCCCCCTCCCGAGCGTCAGGCATATCAATGACAGTGTCGTCGTGGTCGTCGCTGCGAGGGGGTCGTCGCAGAAGGTCTGGCCAGCGACACTGTATCAGCGCTATGGCACGCTCCAGGTCGCGGTCGTCGAGATGGGCATGCAGCGAGGCAACCCTACCAAATGGCCCCACGTTGGGCGCCATGTGGTAGGGTTGCCTTGCTGCATGCCCATCCGGGTTACGCGTACTGCACGTCTGTACGCCGTGTCCGCTACGGCAAACTGGTATCTCTCGCCAATCATTCCGCTACGTTTGCTTTGTATTACACGATGCCCGTGACGATAAGTGTACAAACAGAAGCAAGAAAGAAGCTGAAGTGACAATACTTCCAAGTAGTTCCGTTTACGTGATTGCGTCACGTGAGGCTGAAAAAAATACTATGCCTTATTTTACCTTATAATAAACCGCAGCAGACGCTGCAGTTGGTCGTAAGCCGAAACCAATCTATGGCCATGCGAGTGCCAGGCGATCTTCAGGAGGCAAGCAGTGACGCGCGGGGCGCGTAAGCACGTGATAGATTCACGGAGCTGGCTTAGCTGCCGTGACCCGTAGCATCCGCTGCGGTCCATCGTAAGGTGAAACCGAGTGCAGGGGTCTACGAGCATCGCTTCAAAATAATTTCGAAATCCAATCAAATAGTACAGAGTCACCCACCTTGTGTACATTACATGAATAATTAGATATATTGATATTACAAATTACTCGATTTGAAATGTAATCTGTTAACATTACTAATTTTTCCTTACAAATGTAGCTGATTACTGGCGATGTTACAACTTAAGTTACTGAGTAAGTTGCACCTTACAAGTTACTCTGGTTTCACGTTACTTTGCCCGGATACTTCGAGGACACCTAAGCATGTCTTATGAGTTGTGAGTGCGAAAGCATACTTGTAAATATATCGGCTTGAACTTTAGAAATAACTAGAACAGAAGAAAGAAAGGACAGAATATGACACACAGCTGTGTGTCATATCCAGTCCTTTCTGTCTTGTGTTCTAGTTATTTCTAAAGTTCAAGCTGATATATTTACAAGTAATTGGGGCTGTGGGGATATTTATACAGCGTGTAGTTGGTCAGCTATATACAAGTATGTACCAACAAGCTCAACTCTTAACCGTCATGCGAAAGCATTCTCGTCGCCAAGAGGAGCAGAAGCGGCCGCAGCGCCGGCAGGGCTAAACCTCCCAAAGCTGAAAAAGGCTATCGGTCGTCCTGCAAATCAGTACTCATCCGTTCTCTTTTCTGCAAAGACTCACTAAGATAGAATTCTGTTTAGAAGCATCACCTCCGAAAGGGGCTGTTGCCAAAAAACAGTTGGCCTCTATTTGCAGAAGCACCTTTATGAAGTTCTCCTTCAGCAACCGTTCAGGGGTTCCAACTCCATGGAATTTATTTCACGCATCAGTCCTCTACGTTTCCCTTCCACGCCAACTGCCATGTTTTCGCTTGACATAGAAGACATGTACTATATATTAGACCTAAAAGTACTCCTAGACTACGTTTCTCATGTTATTTACGAGCTTGGGATTACTGATTTCCACAACTCATCCGGTGTGTCAGTGCCACGTTTCGTAGAATTAATAGCCATTTACCTTCAATCCACCCTGGTAGAATATGAGGGGAAGATCTTCAGACAAAAGAAAGGAGCCTGCATAGGGTGCTGTTTAGCCCCAATCTTCAGTGAAGTTTACCCGTCGTTTGTGGACAAGGCCATAAAACAGCGACTGGCCATAAAGCAGCGTCCATAAAACAGCGAAACTTAGCGGAACAATTTCCCCGCTAAATCTAGCGGAAACATTTGTCCACTAAATTTAGCGGAAAACTTTCCCCGTTAAATTTAGCGGAAATATTTTCCCGCTAAATCTAGCGGAAACATTTCCCCGCTAAATCTAGCGGGAAAATTTCTCCGTTAAAACTAGCGGAAAACTTTCCCCGTTAGATTTAGAGGAAGAATTTACCCGCTAAACCTAGCGGACAATTTTCCCCGCTAAATCTAGCGGAAAAATTTCCCCGCTAAATCTAGCGGAAAATTTTTCTCGCTAAATCTAGCGGAAAATTTTCCCCGCTAAATCTAGCGGAAAAATTTCGATCTAGCGGAAAAGTTTCTCTGGGGGGTCACGTGACCTGGGTGTCACGTGACCCCCCTCGAGGTCACGTGGCACCCCAAGGTCACGTGACCCCCAGGTCACGTGACCCCCTCACGTGACCTCGGGGAGGGGGTGACGTAACTTGGGGGGTCACGTGTCCTGCGCTCCCCCCCCCCCCGAGAACATGTGACCCTCAGTACCCTTTTCTCTTCCTCCTCAAGAGCTGCGCTCTAATTCGGCGTTGCAGGGAGTTGTAAACGGCTTTAACTTTTTTAAATTGCAATTAGAGATTAGTTTTGTTCATTTTCGTGGTACCAACTCTTTATTGCTCGTCACAAAAAGTGCGGTCTGAGGTGTGCCACATGACCTAGAGATGTTACTTGGTTTCATCTTTCAGATCTAACAGGGAGAGCAGTTGAATATTTGGTCATTAACACAGATTATACTTCTTGTTATGTCCTAAAGACGTCAACTAGGAAAGGTACGAACATCTGTCTGTATGCATTTATGCGCGTAAAGTTCTGCCTCTTTTTTTTTTTTGCGCCTGAAATTAATATTTTAATATTTTCTCAAGCCTTTCTTGTGCGTATTACATGTGATTTCGTCCCTTTCATTCCTAGTTTCTAGAAAAACTGTCGTTAAACAAACTGCAATGTCAGAAACATAATGCTCTTGTTTCATGCCTACTACAACTGTTGTCATTTAGTCATGCTTCGTTAGGGCCTCCAAAGCAACGTTAGGAGAGCTGCTTACAACTTTTCATCTCACTCGAAACCAAACTGAAACGACACATATTCAACAAATATTGGCGTCACTCGTAGACATAGTAGTAATAAATATCCTCTAATGTAAACTCGACAATGTGTGAACCATGCATATTTAGGGGGAGAGTGGGGAGGAATGCGACAGTTTTCACACTATAAATTTTGTGTAGCTTTTTACTAGTCACCTAAAAACAAGTTTAATAGTCCTAAATGCAGGGTAAAAGACCCTTCACATCGGTTGAAAGGCACTTTGTCATAACTCTTTCCTAATTCATAAATGTAAAAAAATGCAAGAACGGAAATGTGTTTTATTCCACCCTTCCCCCAAGGAGAAATGGGGCACATGCAAGGTTGCGCTAAAACTTGTGCTAGTGAATATTATAAGCAAACGGGTCTTCATCAGATATGAAGCCCGATCGCAGTCATTTTCTTTCCTCCGATTGTCTGTGGTTTTGAATCGGGGACTAACAATGCGGTAACATCTTAAAGAAACCAAATAATTGGAGCTCAAATTTAATAGGAACTAAACTTAGATGAATCACCATTATTACAGGTCCACCATTCAGATCACCAATCTTTATAAAAAGAGAACTGAAACACTGTCCCTTTCCTCTCACTATCTCACTGTCTCATTCCTCCCAAACTGCCTTACACACGGTAAGTTGCCAATTGTGACAACAAGTGAGACCTTAAGCTTAAATAGCGGTGGTTAAAAGCAACCTACTAACACATATTTTCAAGGTTAGCTTACTACGACCGTTGGCCAAACCGTTTTGGTTCAGAAATCAAGAAAAACGAATGTGTGTTACTTAAATTTGAGTGCCGAAGTGGCAACAACTTAATCAGATCGTGTACACCATGCTAAGCACGACGCCATTACAGTTGAAATTACCACTGCCATGGCGTCATGAATAAAGAAGTTCATAAACTTTTTGCAACTATTCACTGGAGAAATATATAGACTGTCCCATTCTACCACACTCTACCCTAACAAATTTAGATTCGAATTTTGTTTGTTCGTACTCAAGCAGATGATAACTAGCCATCCAGAAATTATGGAAAAGCATTGTTTTAAGATTCATTACTCTTATCCGGGGTGTAAAAGATAAAGAAACCAATATGGCCTTGCCGAGTCAGTCTCGCCCTAGCTCACTCCCGAACATTCAAGGTCGAATATTAGAGATACTGAGTGTAGTACATAGGGAGCCGACCATTGCCTTGCCGATTCATTCAGTCTCGCAGCCTCGCTCAAGCCAACTGTCGCGCCGACGCTGCGACGCTCGCTGCAGCTGTTTCGACGCTCATTCTTTCTTTTGTTTCTGACACAAATTCGCTAATTAAAAATTTATTTTCAATTTACGCTCATCGAGCCGTTTCCATCCACGACAATGTGCACACCACTTGCTTTTGAGTGCTTATGGTACAATACCAACAATAACTTCCGTCAGACAAGTACGCCATATTTCGAATGTGTCAGCCCTATTCGTGAATTTGCTTGCCTGTGGAGCTCTAAGCGCATTAAAAAAATATGAAAAAACGATTAACATTTGTTTAACATTGTCGCTTTCTTTCCTTCTTCAGAGTGCACATTCTTGATTCTACATACAGAAGGAGATGGAGAACCCCCAAAAGAATGCAAACCGCCGGAGCGCCCTCCCTGTATCCAGGAAGTCTACGGTCTTCACGAAACTACCCAGTGCAGTGATTCAAATACGGTACGAGGGACGAGGTCGGATGTTCAATGAATACAACACTATAATTAACGAGCAAGAGAAGCACTCAATATAGATGTAAATTATGTAAACTAAAACAAAACAAAAATTTGTAACGACATTAAATGGTTCAAAACTATGAAACAGCATGTGCGGAAGGAAGCGCAGCACAAAATTATAGAATATCTCCAAGTTGCTTCTTAATTATTTCAGCTACCTGACTTTTATACACTGTGTAGAAATTAATTGTACTTTATAATAAATTAACAAACAAGTACTAGAAAACAATTAGTAAACGAAGACGATAGTGTTGAACTGGGGACTGTGCTCTGTGTGCCCGTGCTCTCGTGAACGTAGACATCCGAAAAATTTGGTGTCAGCGGTGGGGTAACCAAATAACAAACCGATCGGAGCAAAGTGATGTCGTATCCACTTCTGTTTCCACTCAAACCACGGTACGGTTATGCAATCTCCCCGCTCAATGGAACACCATCGAGCCCCCGAACCTGCTTGGAACCGTCACCAATTTAGTCGCAAGCGGTCTGTCTCTGCTGAGAGCTCTGGTCGAATGTCAGGTTTCCGATGTCTGGTAACGCATGAATCGCAGTCTTTTGTTTATAGAATCTAGGGTACGATAAGCTGAGAAACACCTCCATGTTGAGCAACGAGAAGATCCTCCAAGTCACCAACGGCACGTTATTTTCAAGAAACCCTATGGTTGGTCCGGGAAAATTTACTTTTACTCCAAAAATTGCGACTCAGCTGGAATTCGATCTGCAGTCGTGTTGGCCAGCTTTCTTCATCTAATTTCAAACAGTTTCTTACTTTGATGGGCTGGACACAGCACGGAAAACTCGTGTTATGTTTACCCAACTGCGCTGCAACGCTGCGTTTGTTTGCAGAACATGTCTGCTCCGAGCCTTTTTCTTATATCAGCTCCAAGTAGAAGCTTTAAATGCCCGCATTGGTAATTAACTTCTGAAGCAATTTTGCCTAACTGCTTTGAAGCACCATCGGCAAAGACCAAAAACGCTCCAAGAGCTACCTTACGCAGTCCAACGAATGGAGGCTAGAATCACTCGTCAGATGTAAAGATCATCTTGGAGGAGATTTCAATGATGCTTGAATCGACACAATCAAGGACAGCGAAGTTCAGCGTTTTTTTTTTACTTTCTTTTTTTATTACGACTTGCACAGCACTGTGTCGTGCACCCAGTGTTAAAATAGCCAACAAAAATGCGACATGGTATAGAAATTTCGCATCCTGTATCCAGATATGGCTCTACAAAATTCCGCGGTTCATCCCAGTGAACGTGGTTGCTTTACGTGTCAAAACTTTAGTCACTTTCCTCGATCATGAACAAAACGCTTGGCCCCATAAAGTCCCAACCTGTACCATCGCCGAAAGTGCCCAGTGAAAGAGAAAGTGGCAAAGTTTAATCTTATGCAGTGCATCCTATCCCGCCTCTGCGCACGTCTCTGCGCACACCAATAGCACGTTTCCTTTTCGCTCATCTTCGGGAATTCGGGCAACATGTGACTGCTATCGTATAATCAAGAGCAGCAATAAGTCACATTGCTTCTTCATTTCTGCAATCATCGAAGTGTGCTTGCCCAACACACTTCTGGTACATTTTGAAAAAGACGAACTACCTGTTTGTTTTTTTAAATCAAAGGGCAAAAGCCTAACCTTCCCGTCATAACGTTGCGCAAGTTGCAATGACTTGTAAGATTTGTCCGCGACTGCCGTTCCAAATTTAAAATTTCTGTATCGTTTTGAGGAGGTGAGCATTATTTGAGAGCCCTGCCCACGTTGAATATTTCCAATCTGTCTAGTAGGCCTGCAATAGATTTGCGTCCGGAACGTGGCGAGGAAAATAAACCGGCCATTTCGTGGAAGTTTGGGGGCATGATGGCTGAATGTGGCTTAGCGTTGTCAAGCCTGAAAAACCTGGCCGCGAAAGCTGCGGCCCAAAATTACTTGAACTTCAAAACCGCCACCCTATTTTGCTCTCCACTACTGGTACAAATGGTTATTCGCAAACCATGGCTATCTTGTATTTTCGCACCATCAAACACTGTTTTATCTAGGCTCCTCGCAGTTTGGGCTTCAGCAAAAATATCAGGTTCGACAACGCCAAACACACATCCTATTTTAATAACTGCTACAATATCGTCCCGTTATGGATTTCGCTGTACCATTTTGCCTTGTTTTCTGTTAAAAAGGCTATCTAATACTTCCAGTTTAAAACCTGGCGAATGGTGACCTGGTCATAATATTCGCAACTCCAACGCCCTATAGGTGGCGGGGCTGTAGTTCCAAGATGATGGCGGAAGAGACGGGGATAGATTCTCCAGGATATCCCGTGCGCCTGCTCGCTGACGCTGTTCAGCGCGCTAAAAATGGTTTGTTTGTCTACAAACACGAATTGGTTAGGCAGGGATCATATTACAGGTGACAAAGATTCTGATGCACGTTAGGAAAACGAGTATGCTGTTATTTAGAAGTTGCAGAAACCTCAAATTGCAAAGCTTTGAGGTGAGCGAGCGTATTTTAGGCACCGGCCACGTTACTGTTTGTGGCAGAATATTTTTTAGGGTGAAGATATCGTGTTTACCCTTTACCTGGCCATCAGTGCTCTAAAAGAGAGCCGCGAACGGTGACCGTAAAGGAAGGGCAGCGTTCACAGTATTGGTGTCTTCGTGTCACAACCTCACAACTTGCTGCTCACCGTCTCGGTTTTAGTGTATTGTAACACGTCATTAAACTGCTCTATGGTTATTGAGAGAAAGCTTTTTTTTACCGCAGGCTACCGTGGGGTGTAGCATTACAACCGCAAGCTTGCGCTGCACCTTTGAAGCACAATTTTCCGTGCGCGCCAGAAGCGTTGCCGTGCTCATCACTCTAAAAAAATCTTGTAGTCCTTACACCCCTTGTCACATATACGACACTCCAAAATTTCAGTTTGCCGTGCAGCCCGCTGACGTCAAACTGACGGCCCCAACTTTTACGAGAGGCTTGATGACGGTGCAATATAAGATATTAAACAGCTAAACTACGCATCAAAGAATACAGAAAAAAAAACAAAAAAACACCGAGGTTTTGCAGTAGGGCCAAAAAAACCCCGACTACATTTTTATTTAAGTCGTTTACATTTACTTAAGCTATTTTAACAAGTTGCACAACTCGGCTACCAAACCGCTCGTGAAAGTTGGTAGCGGCGGATGAATGTCAGTGCGCTGTACGTCCAACTGAAGTTTAGGGGTGTCGTATGCTATGCAAAAACTGCCTATTAACATAATCGGCGTGTTTAGGGTTTTATTGATTGCTCTATCAAAACTAAATATTTTAATGTACCGTACATTTTTTGTACCGTGTTATTTGCAACATTGCGGTCACTCTGGACAAAACTGCGCGTTCTAAGCTCTCATCACGAAAGGCTGGCTAACACAGTCGCTCTTAAAGTGCTTTGAACATTTCTTTATTTGCTTTGTAATTACCTGAAAGCAAGTACGGGTATTGTCTTTTTAAAGTGCTTGGAATAAATGGTCATGTTCCTTGTAACTGCCTTAAAACGCGAGTCCATTCCCGATTTGTATTGCTCGACATACCGTTGCGCGACGAGTTTTCTCCTACTTATGGCAAAGAATAGACTTCCCGTAGACCGTACTATAGAGTTCTTCATTATTAGTGGGAGCGTTTTCCGTCACGTTGAGCACAGATTGAGCTGGCGGCCATGCACAAGACCAGAAATCCGCAGCGTATGCGATACACGAAAGGTGTCTAATGAAATTAGACATCCCGGTCCTTCGTGCAAGGCTGTTGCAAGGCGGAGCACAAGAATTCATTTTTTTTTTTGAACGCGCTCATATTTTTTTCTTTAAAACGGCTTCACGCATCAAGTCCGACAGCCCCTGCCACCGTTTCTGCGCCGACGCCGCCGCTGCCGTCCCCGCTCCTCTGGTTCTCCGTTCGTCCGCGGAAGGGCGAGCGGAGCGCTGGAGTTGCGAATAGTGATAGGGTGATCAGACGTCCCGTTTTGGCCGGGACAATCCCGTTTTTTACGCCCGCTTCCGCCGTCCCGTCTTTTTGTCTCAATAATGAATCATGTCCGGTTTTCGCCGGAGTGCATAGTTTTGAAACTGGCACCAAGCGAGTTGAAGCAAATCGAAAATATGCCTACTCGTTACTAGTATATTTTACAAAAATAACCATAAATACTTTAAAATATTTACCCAGAGAGTAGAATTTAGAACTGTTCTTGACCACAAACACTTTTTCTCTCGCAAAATATGCGTGTGTCATTTTTTTTTTTTTTTTTTAGTTGGATATAGCATTTATGATGTATCTCGGTTGGCGACACTACACTCTTTTTTCGAAAATGGAGAAGGAACGTACGTGTGCTTTACCAGTGGACCCTTGTCAATAAAAGAATTGAAAACAAACTAGAAGATTGGAACTCTTCAGGTATTACAATCTCTGAGAGATGGGTGCAACTCTTTAAAGAGATGAAAACAGAGAATGTATGCTGCGCCGAGATTCCCGGGTCGTGGAACTGGCTCTGTGCTTCCCTGGAACCGCGGCTCTAGTGGAGCGCGTCTTTTAAATTATGAACTCCATGTGGACATGCGAGAAGTCTCGCGTTCTTGTTTCAACATTGCAAGCAATACTACTTGTGCGGTTGAACTTCCCATTTAAGTGCGCAGACATTTACAACCCCGTCTTGCAGGATAAAGTCCTGCTTAGGAAACTTCAGTCGTTTGCAAAATACGCTCACACCAACGAAGGGCCCAAAGCAGGGCCTTCCGAGTTAGTGCATGCAGCTGAACTGTGAGTGTGACTGTTTCCTAGGGCGTTGTGCCATATGGTATCGTTTTGAAATAAGAGTCGTTATTTTATCAAATTTTTCTCCCAACTTCAATCTTTATTACGCCCCCCCCCCTCCCCTTCCTTTTCTGTCGATGTCACGTTTTCTACCTTGAGGAATATGGTCACCCTATATAGTGAAGACTTTGAACCAGAGACGTTAGCCCTCCCAAATGCGACAGCCGCCATTATTTTCTGAACCCCCAACGTTGTCTTTTTCGGGAAATTACCTTGGACAAGGACTCAATCTTCAGGGGTCAGAATTTAAGTTTCGACACACCCTAACAAAAGAACAAAAACCACAACTACAAAATCTGCTCATGGAGTTTTGACAGAGCATTATTATAGCACCAGAAGAACTAGGGTGCGCACCACTTGTGAGCCACGTCATCAACACTGCTGATCATGCTCTGGTGCAATAGAATCCACGACGAGTTTGAATGACAGAGCATAAGGAGATAAACAACAAGGTAAACGACATGTTCCGAGGGGACACTTTTGCACGCTTTTATAGTATTTGGTTATCACTAGAGTCACCGTCATCCCCAGTGGTTTTTGTAAACAAGACCCGGCTCTAGATGATTTTCTGTAGATTATCATAAACAAAACCAGATAACAAATTTAGAAATATCTGTCTTGTCTTGACATGATTAACCTTTTGATAGCCTTCAAAGTGCCAGCTACATTGCTATACTCAAATATGGGTCTCAAGACTGGATATTGACAAGTGAACCTGAACCGAAAATATTCGGAAAAAACTACCTTTCTGAGGACTGACGAATTACTTCAGTTTTGCCGTTTTTCTTTATTACCGTACGATGTGCCTTCAGCTCCCAATGCCTCATGGATAGAGTGCTCCGATATTTCATGTGGATGATGTCGTTAGGTTATTCTAACGAAATCATCGTGTGCAAATACATTTTTTTTAGAACACCGCGGCACCACCTACTTTCGGGGCTGAGTGCCCTAACCAATGCTCAGATCAATTGAATTCATAAAAATGCTTCTTCAGCTGCGGCAAAGTAATTTGCATGGGGCCTCTGTTAGCAAGAAAGTATTCGCTCGAATCCAATAAAGTTAAGAGCGTCAGCCTATGTTCAAGAGGCCACTCCACGAAGAAGCTAAAACGCATCTTAAGCTTTGCTTTTTCCTTACGTTTATTCGCCGAAACCTTGTTAGAGCTGCTCCACTGAGCTTTCTAAAAACGACACTACGTGGGGGTGTATCGCAAAGAAACAAACTTCCTTTGCAGGCATCAAAAAAGCACAGCTTGAGCCACGAACTCCGACATTTTTTTTCCAGGAAGCTCTGATATTCATTCACACTGACGCCAACGGTAAAAAAAAAAACTAGACGCTGTGTTTTATTTTCACAAGAAAAAAGAAAGAATATAACACCTGGTCACGTACGCGATCCCCAAACTTAGCAAGCCAGAACGTCGACGTAACTTCTTGGAACATCTGGGTCTTGCTGTTGTTTCGACAGTAAAAACGTTCCGTCCATACATCTAGGGAACGTATTTTGCAGTAATTTCTTTAGATAACTCAGCCCTGCGTTTGCTCCAATCAAAGGTTAATCTTACGTTAAAATTGACGAAGTAGACAGTAAAACTATAAAAGTTCTACTTTTTGGTGGTTCACAGATGTGGAAAAAAGCCCTAAGGTGCAAATGTTGTTCTCACGGAACCCATTGAAGTCACCACAGCTTCCCCGGTGCTCGCGCTTTGTGATCTTTGGTTGGTTGAAGCGGGTGAACGTGAAATGTTTGACATAATCCACTTGCTCATTTGCAAAGAAAATAGCAGGATGGGACTTCACAGACGTCGCTTGGGTCACTTGCGAGCCCCCTACCAGCTTGGGGATGGTCTGCTGTGCCATCGAACACATCCTCCTTAACAGCGACTCCCCGTTGTTTCTTTTAAAATTAGGTACAATATTCTTGAGGTGTATAATAATCTTCAGACTATAGGACATCTTGTGAAACATCGGACGCTTGACATAGCAGCAATTAGATTGGGTGGCCCCAACTCAGAATGAACATTTGACCGTACATTGCGCCACGCACAACATGCCAACTGCGGAAAGCACTACCGCACCCGGGTCAGATCAAACTGCAGCAAATACCTCCGTTAGGTATTCCGTTTAAGATTGTTGGAATTCATCACTCGTGGCTGTCTCTAAGGTCTGACGCTGGTAGCATGAATGGATGCTTGGGCGAGTTGGCTATCCATATTGTAGGAGAAGCGCAAAAGTAAACTCATTCACGCTGGAAATGCGTGCATTTTCAGCGTGAGTGAGTTTACGTTTGCACTTCTCCTACAAAGCTGGTAGCAATTACGTAAATGTCGTAACCGACTACCTAACGAAGTGGGTCGAAGTGGAGGCAGTCCCAGATACTTAAGCCTGTGGGCGTCAGACAACGGTGATGCGGAAAGTTCGGCCGCAGTACCTCCGCCCACTTCTGGACATCCGTTCAATCTAAGACTCAAGCATCGGGAACCTTCTATGCCACAAATAAGAGCGGTTGCTGCTACGTCAGCCCTCTCTTCTGGCCCGATGTTCTTATGGCTCCCTTCGCGTATAGTTGTGCACCGCTATGACAGTAATTAATCCGTTCTAAATAAATCGCCGGGCCGATTATCTGCGGCGGCCGGCGGAAGTTGAAAACCACAAACTGTACATGTAGTCGGTCTTTCTAAATAAACACTCTGTACGAGGCATTCTACACAGCGTTTAACAATAATTTGACAATGTAAGACCAATTATGTCCCGTACTTTTAGATCTTCTCTACGAAAATGCCGGATTGAGCATGCGACAACTTTTCCCAACAATCCTCAGACGAATGGCCTGGTAGAGAGTTTCAACAGGAGTATTCAGGCTATGGGCAACCTGCAACGTTGTTTTATAGGGCGCAATCTAGCGAGTGTAGCATGAAACATTGGGTATGCCAGGGAGAGGCGGCTGCATTGCTCGAACGTGAGCTATTACTTTGGTGGCGCCACTTCGCCTAGTGTCTGAAGCCAGAAATGCTGGGTAGGCCAGGAAGCCGTTATCGCATAACACGCCTGTAAGGCGGACGTTAAAGAAATGCTGAACCAAAATTTGGATTTAAAAAAAAAAAAAAATTAGGAGATGTAGGTGGGACGCTACAATTCCTACAACACTACACGTAAGGCGATATCTCGAATGGACGGCCGTATTTTTTGGAAAAAGAGGTCGAGATTGTACTAGGCCGACGAAGCCGACGAGGCGGAGAAGACGCGAGGCCGTTCCCTCTCCTTCTTGGAGAAACATGACGCAAACATTTCTGCCAAATGCGCCTCCTTTTCTTGAAAAATACGGTCATCTGTTCAAGATATTGCTGTATGAGTGATGTTTTGGTGTTTGTGCCATCCCGTTGCACGCTTTTGCCGCGTGTTTTGTGGAATCCAGATTGCGGTTAGTTGGGCACGTGACTATGTATCGCCGGAGTGCGCCTTTACTGCGAAGAAGTGTCAGTCTTTTCGCTGCGTCATGCTTCATTATATGTGCATTGCGCTCGCATACGTATAGAGCATATCTAAACCGTGGAAACGCAACCTAGGGCGTAGCGTTCACTCTCTGCCAAGTTACAACGAGACAGGGTATAACTGTGGGCTTTCACTCTGCTGGCACCACCTGACCGTTGCCGGCTTGCTATATTGGCTATGTTTAATACGTCTTATAGTAACTGGGACACGCGCATTGGTACAGCGACGTTCACGTTGAACATTTTACAGCTAGAAGTGACCGCCAAGTTTTTATTTAAGATAGTCTACGGAGTACTTTTGACACTCTCACACGAATTAGCAAAAGACGCATGCGTGGACACGTCAGGTGCGAGAGCATGAACAGAATTTCGTTGAACGACTAACTGGAGAAAAAAAGCGTGACCGGCTGACTGATAATTTATTGTAGGTGATGGATGTACCCACTGAAGAGGTGAATGCATACAACTGAACCCTTTCGATTATTTAGCGGCTTGTGCCATCGATTGGCTCCATGGGGACGAACTCACGCTGTGATCCGGCAGTTCGCTCTCGTTGTATTTTAAAGTTTAATTAACAAATATATTGAAATAATTCTTTGACATTATTTCCCCCTATTTCCAGCCTAGCCTCTTTACGCTTTCTCTTCAAGCAGACTGGCAATTTTGCAGACGAAGCGACGGAAGCAAGAACGGACAGTCGGCACGTCGTTTGGCAAGATAACGGCTCATAGCTCGATCGAATCTGAGTTTTTCCCGTTTGCCAGCATCTAGTAAGACGAGCGTTTCATCTAGAAAACTGCGTCGCGTGTAACAACGTAGTACCCATTTGAATACAAATTGCAGCACACGAGACGCAGAGGGGGAAGAAGATACGGCTTTTCACCCAAAGGAGCTTCCCCCTTTTTGCTTCTGTCCACCCACAATCCGAGCTTTCGCCGCTGTTCATAGAGAACGGGCGCATGCGCAAAACCTGTCTTGGTAAAAGCTCATTGGACCAGTTGTTATATGTTTAACATTATTAATATGCTACACCGCTCAAGAACCAAAATTTAAAATAAGTAGCAGACACGAGATGAGACGCGTTGATTCGCATCTAAAGTTTTAACACATAAAACAGAAAGAAACGTTAGGTAAAATAATAAAAACATACAAACATACTCACACGAAGCAATGGGAACTCTCAACACAAAGGTATGGGTTCTGATAACGCTGTAGCACTGGTAACATTCATTATACTTCAAAATCACAAATGCATCACCAGTAAGCGCATGTCGTGTATTGTGCGTTGCTGCATTTCTTGGTCACTGTTCTTGAGCGCTGTAAGATCGTCCCCCTGTTTAACTGTAACCTTCGTTTCTTTTATTTTTATAGTTACGCCCAATATTTACGAGACTATAAAAAATTTAATTCATCCTGGATCTTTTACTACTCGTGCAAACTGCATCCGTCGGGTTCTCAGGAACGCTCAAAACCAGACAAACAACTGGACTGTGTTTTTCAGCCTCGAATATTCTCACTAAAAATATTAACAACTCTCTTAAAAAGCATTTTAATGCACAAAATGTGATACTCTTTTTCTTGAAGGCCGATGTTCCCACACGGATACCTGAAAATCCTATCACTCCCAGTGATTCTACACCTCCCAGCAGTCCAACGACTCCCAGCAGTCCTACGACTCCCAGTCGCGCTAGCACTCCCAGTCAAACGAATGACGTGAGTCTTTCTACCATGTGACACGGGTGACTTAGAAGTATGACATATGTGAAAACGTTTGTTTTCCAGTCGGGTAAATAAGTAAATGGCTTCCATGCTTCTTAAATGTAAATTACTAATTTATTTTTCTTTCAGGGGCATACAAGACATTTAGTTGTATGCTCATACGCTTCACCACAACAGCTGTAAGGTTATCAGATATAACGTAAATTACATTTCTTCTAACATCTCAATGAGTTACTCGAGACTAGGGTGAGAAACTGAGACCTTTTAAGTCATTAGATGCTTACTAATTGTCGACTCAGTTTTTCATATATATATAGAGCTATCTTGGATTGCAAATATTTAACGCTAAACGCTAAGCAGAGCATTATTTATGATTTACGATCACAATGAACTCATGTGTCTTAATAATGCTTTGCCTAACTGAAACGAAATAAAAGTGATATAAATGTGCTGAATATAAAAAGCCGTAACTTAGGCACTCATAAATATAATCAAATAAGTGTACATTAAATGCTTCCAACTTTTTTTTACGTTTCCAATATTAGCTGCTCTCTGAATTTAAAAACAAGGACATCTACCTCAGATACAAATCCTCCACGTCCGATCTTTATCTATTGGGATTTCCAGCAACATGCGTAAAGATGGAGTTCCTCGAAACAAAATATGACACAAAAAGCGCAATATTGACAATGGACTACAAAGATTCAAATAAAGCATGGTAATCGATTGTGTTCACTCAAACAAGATCTATGGTAGACTCATATGAACATTTGTGTCTAAAATCGCCATTCCTGTTTTTCAGGCAAACGGAGTTGGGAAATGTCACACTCAAAAAGATACGTCAAAGTCACTCACTGGGAAGCCTAATTTTTTGGATAGAATCAGAAACCGGCAAGTCCAACAGCCTTACATGTATAACTTGTTATAAAAACTATTAGAGTAACAAATTAGTAAATAAAGAACTAACACTCGCCAGATTTTAGTTTATAAATAAGTTTTAAATGATTAACTCCGAGAACATAGGCTGGAAACACAAGTGCACTACTGCAGAGAGATTTACTCTCAGCTGGGGGATGAGATTAAAACTTATCTGAGGTATGTACTGGCTTCTAACATAAATTCCAAAGAAATCTTAGATGCGTGGATATTTCAACTAAGGGCTACTCAAAAGATAGAACTATCAAAAATGTTATTTTGGTCAGTTTTCTAGATTTTTTGTATTTTTCATCCAGCGTAAAATTCAGAGATAAAACAACTCACAGTAAAAGAGTGTTGGAAATCGTGAAAATTATCTGTTTATTTATTTCAGAAAACAATAAATATATGCTACTATTTGAATCGTCACCGTAATTTATTGGCGTTTTGTTGTTTATACTCCCCATTTTATTTTTTTATTTCTTTGTGTTTTTTTTCCAAGTCCCAGAGAGTTTATAATAAAAATTGGATGAACTTCTGCCGTACGCAGCTGAACAAATGGTGATATGTAAACCTCCCCGAGGGCCTGATTCATCAATCACCCTATTGAAAGTGCCACTTCGGTGGATTTTGAGATCCCCTTCTTTATGGCGCGAACCTACGCATCTTCCGAAACCCCAAAACTACGATCACAATCACGCATGACGTTGTTACGCCGCCCGGAGGGTTTTCGTTTGTGACAATTGTGGCATGGCGTCGCGCGACCGCGTCACGTGGCGTCGTAATGTCACGTGATGTCACGCGACACTGACATCACGTCACACCATGACTTAACATTGTGATGTCACGGCATGTCACGGCATGTCACGGCATGTCACGGCACACTTTACCGTCACATTAACAGTGTGTGTAGTCTCTGCAGCAGTGTGCAGTGCTTCCGTCACCGCCGGAGTTTATCGGCTGAACACGGCAAAGAATCGGGACTAGCGGGAAATTTTCATTTTTCTTATGACCGAACATTGCGACATTTCTGAGATATATCTAAAAAATATGGGGCCCGTCGTGACATTTGGTAGTGTTTTTATTAAAAAAAATGGGTCACGCATGATTGTAATTTTGGGATTTCTCTAATGCTTAGGACGCGGGTTGAGTGTGCGCCTCCAAAAACACGATTTCAATATTCACTTTGGTGCCGTTTTAAGACATTCATGGTCTACAGAAGAGCAACACCCAAATCTTCAGCTCCCGCGATTTATGTGCCGAATTCACGTCGGTTTCAGATTCATTGCGTAACCTTCGCAATGCAAAATATAACAAAATATTTGCCTACGTGTTTTTATTTTGTAGAAATGTTTGCAGTTTTCGCTTCCTTTCAGCCAACTCCCAAACGTGTTGGTCTTCACTTGTGTCCTTCCGGTTTTTTCATTTATTTGTTTATTTACAAAAAACTCATGAGTCGCCGTTAGCCATTGTTGGTGCATTCATGAATAACCTCTGTCTATATTGATGAGCGTGATGAAGTATTACAGGCGTGTTTTGCTCAATCAGCTACAAATTTGTAAGATTTAACTTTTTATCATCTCACGTTGAGACGTTTATTTTGCAGTGACATCGGCCCGCAGGGCTAGGTATCAAATTCTGAGTACGGACAGCACTACCTGCTTCACACTCAAGCTCGGGATGACTCAACCGGGTAAAGACCCTGGTAAGCTTCCGCAATCTATATTGTAACGCGAGGCAATACATTACAGTATAAATATAGTTTCTGGAATACTAGAAAATGTGTAGATCACTAGAGGTGTGTCAGCATTAGCAAAAACGTCCTCGCATGGGGTGACATGCAGACTAATTTTTTAAAAAATACAGAAAAAGATGCCTGTAAATGATATTCTTATGAAACATGGGTCTAATTTTAGTACAGCCTATATGTTTAAATCGTCCATCAATTTTTTTTATTATGCCCAAACACTTTTCCCTTATCTTTCATATACTCTGCACAATAGAGGTTATGGCAACTATAAGAAAGGTCTCAATGAAATAATAACCAAAACACTACTTTATTTCAGAGTGCGGAGTGTGGAGTGTGGACAAGATCAATACCACAAGTGTTCCACAAGTGTGTATGGATGGATATGTGGAGGGATGTCCGGATGTACCGTTGGATATTATGTCACCAGACGGGTGCTACTAATAAGACAGTGTA
Organism: Ixodes scapularis; assembly: GCF_016920785.2. Lineage (NCBI taxonomy): Eukaryota > Metazoa > Arthropoda > Arachnida > Ixodida > Ixodidae > Ixodes > Ixodes scapularis. The sequence goes on along the minus strand of NW_024609880.1, from coordinate 103,662,151 downwards.
TCTCACGTGTAGAAAAAAAAATAAAACACGCTAGTCTGTGTACCGCTTAAAAACAAAAACGCCCAAGTAAATTTCACCTGTTGGTGGTCGATTCTCACGTGTGTTCAACATTTTAGTTTCCAAATGTTAATTGACACTCTGTAAGCAAAGGCCAACGTAATTAAATTACATCTTAATTTTTTCAATGTAATGTTTTCACGAATATTCGTGAAGTAGATATTATGTCCACCTTAGTGATGTTGTTGTTGTTCTGCCACAGGTGGTAATGGTTTTTCTGTTGATTCAATATTCTTGGCCACTTATCGGCCACAACCAAGTCACACGCTAACAGGAAAGTGTATTGAATTTCGGGGAGTATAAAGCAGTTGCGAGAATTCATTTTATAAAAACCTTCTTTTCTTTCAAGTGAAGTCAAGATATGTTTTGTTTTTACAAAACATGTCAGTAAACGAGTTTATTTATTCAGGCAGCCGTGCCAAAACTGTTCAAGGTACCTCTTGTTGCTATAAGGATTATGAGGCAATCAACGTAGTTAGCTAAATAAAAAAACACGATACAGTGACAAGGCATTTAATTCACTTCTAATTGAGATTATAAAAATTATATCATAATAAACGCACATAAAACTATGAATCATAGTGAAACATATGACGCAATAACAGTGCAATAAAAGAATATGGAGAGCAGCAGGCTAATTGCATCTACCTGTATTACATCTAGAATACATATGCAGTGAGAACCGTGCCACCAAACATACAAAAATACAAAGTAATAAAAACATCGAAAGGAGTGCAAAAATAAAATACGAAAGCTATATGTGTGTATGTAAACCCCTTGCGCCGGGATACGGGCAAAAACAGATTGATGAATCAAGCAAATTGTATATGTATACGTGTGCCGCTAACTTGTAGAAATAAAAACGTGGCATGGGAGTTAATTTTTATGGAAGGGAGTTTTATAGGGTTTTTGTAGAAATGTTTGCGATTGTGAGTGCGCCGTAGTTGTATGTAAGGTGCAAACTGTGGCGCTTGGGAGGGGAACTAAAGTATAAATTACGCCTTGTCGAGCGCGGTTTTTCGATTCACTCAATGCTTCCCAAATCCTGCTACTCTGCTCTAGATAATTCCTTGGTTTATGCTCAGTTCCTCAAAACAAGGGCGGGGTTTGGAAAGTGCAACTCTCTGTTTCAGCTGGATCTTGAGCTACGACCCATACTTTTTTTTCGTCGACGCCACTGTAGAAAGCACAAGTTCGCATTTTTGTCACGATCCCCCTTAGGATTGCAACCCCTAGTCTCCCAGACACTGGATTAACACATCACCTACCTTCTAGTTAAAAAATCTGAAAACAATATGTCATTTCTATATTCATGTCTACATTAATATTTTGTTATTTTTGCGGTATTCATTTCCAACCCCTATGAGCCAGTAAAGAAACCATAAATCAATTTCCAGGCACTGGTAATCTAAAGTACGTCAAAGGAACTCGTCAAACATTGAACGTATACTCCATGCCCGAGCCTGTCACAATCAACAACTTCCCGGCGTCTCGACACTCGAGTTGTCCAGCTGCTACTTCGACGCCAGCCTCCCAGGCATCCGCGACATCATACACTACGTTGTCCGGGAGGATATCAGGAACCTACTTCCTGCCATCACTTGCCCGGCTTTTATTTTGATTGCCGAGATTGTTTCGGAACAAGTTTGACAGGCATTTCAACCGGAGACTTCTGCGAGCGAAGTGGCATCTGACGAACTGAGAGCAACTTACGCCACAATGGCTCGACGACCGGCACCTGTTGCTCCTTAGTATTGAAAACCAATTCAATGAGACACCCCAATGCCGAAACAGTCCCGACATTGGGTGTAGGTCTGCGCTGAAGAAAGTACACCGAGGAAAACGGAGGTGGTGCGAATGGCCGACCAAAAACCATTCTGCTACCACTGCATGAGGCCGACCATGTCTACCAGAGCTGCACGTACCAATAAATTGGCCTGCGAGGCTTCGTGCCGAACGACCCTCGACTACGTCTTGAGGAGCGTCCGCGGAACATTGAGGATTATCTTCGGCGGCCTTTGTCCCTGATGCCGACATTACTCCGAAGCTCCTGCTTCCCATCACCTTGGCAAGAGCTAAGCACGACAAAGCAGGTGAGTGGCAATGCAATGACAGTTGATTTGGTGTCGGTTGTCATCCAAGGACAATACCTTATAATTTGCTGACACCAATTATCTGTATCCACTCCACGAAGCACACAATTTCCAACTTTGAGGGAGAACGCAGCTGAGTGACGTGAAGAAATAGCATGGTTGGTTGTTCTCGAAAGTGGACACCATGGCATCATCAGAAAGTTCCGACGAATTCAGTTTGCCACACGAATTCAGTTTGCCACACGAGACATACACGAGTTGCAGTGGTCGCGGGATGCAGAAGAAATAGCTATTACGAAATGGAAGTGAATAGGCTTGGATGGCAACCAAACATTGTTCCCAGCCATCCAGTCAACGGTACAGCAAAAGGCACAGCCACCTAAGCAATACATGCCCGATGCTTGCTGCACTGACGCAGAAAACTACCAGGAAAATTTGCCGATTAGAAGCCAGCCCTCCAGCTTCAGTGCATCAGATGTCAGTGGCCGCGCATGACGTATGATTACAAGACGGCATCACTCAGTCAAAGTTCTCACTCGACCAAACTGAACACCGACGTGCCAGGAGCGTCATCCGACAACAAGATGCACAGGTACTACGACTGAACGCCTGACGCGAGACTGTCGCAGAAAGAACTCGTTATGGAACCATTTGCTAAGAATCAACAATTATGTAATCAAGTGGAAATAAACATATCTGATACACTAATCAAATAAACAGTCTTGCCTTTACGCCTTCAGAGTCTATACACCAAGAATTGTGTACACTGCACGCGTTGGACCTTGTGAGGACATTCGTATCTCTGACCCTTCAATATTAATGGGACATGCCTGACTGGCAGACTTGTTTCATGGGGCTGCACTCGTTCCACCTCTCCTGAACATGTGGTGCATCTGAAAACCAACTCCAGTGATGTGAAAATGTTATTTATTAATTTATTCCCTCCAGGGGCCCTTGTAGGCATTGCAGAGAGGATACTTAAAACTACACACATGATAATAACACCAAAGTACACTGACACCAATGAGCACAAAGTGGGCCCAGCTACAGAAAGTAAGCACTACACTCGTAAAAAATAATTATTGCTGTAACTTGTTAATTGCAAAAACAAACACACCTCTGAGCAACTAGTTTAATAGTATGTGCTGATGCATTGTTATATAGCAGGACACTTCCTATATGTATGACACATAGACCCTTTGCAAAGCTCCATCAAGCAATACAACTGTTACCATTTTCTTTTCGGCGTAAAGCACACGAATGGGCCCCAGTTCACGTCGAGCGCTAATGCAGCATTCAAGTCCAATAGGCGTTAAGCCGAGTTCACAGTAACGGCGGACATAACATTCTTGTCGAACAAATGCCCAAAGTATGAAAGCCTTAAATAATTAGAGTAGTAGCGACTGTAATTCGTTTCATCACAATTTGGCAAACGGCGAAGGCGACAGTCTCGCTGAGTCAATGTGCACGTTGGAGAGAGACACATGACAGCATATCATCAGAGTGCTCGTCTGCACAGATTTGTCACACACCTCCACTCCGTCTCTCTGATTGGCTCGAAAGTGCTGTGGCGGTTGCACATTTCCAAGTTATGGTGAAACAAAGTAAAGGCAGTTCACACTTTTGAAAAACGTTTATTAAAGGGGCCGAAACGAATGGTAGTCAACATTTTTCAACAAGACAGATTTTTGTGCAAGGGATCAACACGAATATGAATCCAGGTAATTAGAACAAGTAAATAATTGACCGACTAATACAATGCACTCTTTGTGAAAACAAGTATTGCTGCAATAAATCCTACGAAAGAGAGAAATGTGCAGTTTCTCAAAAACTCGAAACGATCGGTCAGGTTTCATTGAACTGCTGAAGTAACGTACCTTTTCATACTTTGATTTAGAATTATGTTGTGTTTCAAAACTTCCACTTGGAGTATCAACGACCCTGGTCAAAGCGAGCACACTCCAAAGGAGCGTGCAGCCGCGACGAATGCACCTTGTAATTTCACGACCTTTCGGATGGTGTTGCCGTGGCAGCTTCTAGCTGTTCTCTTAGATATACGCAGCTGTTCAGCAGATGGTCGGGTAAACAATCAAACTTCGTAGCATGGAATACCGAGAAGAATTTCTTTTTGCAGGTCAAAGTGACAGCCGATCGTTGTTCGACCTGAAACAGTTTTCAAGATTAAAGTGGTACGGAACCAAACTTTTAGCGCTTATTTGTTTGCTTCAGTATAACCTATCGAATGCAAAAACCTCAGCAGCACCAGTTGTTGGTTCAAAAAAGTTAGAGAAGATATTTAAAATTATACAATTCACAAATACCACCTGGCGGATGCCCCTGAAGCTTCGTTGGGGGGTCTTTATGTCATTGACCCCGTAAGAGCAGCGCTGCGCCGCGGGAGTACGGTCCAGTGTATCCGAATCAGGCCTGCACACGAGCACAACAGATTGGCGGAGAACGTCACCGTTGAGTAGGTCACGCTTGGTTGCGTCGGCAAGCTTCGTAGAGCAGTTGACGAAGCTGACGGCCGAGCGACCGTACTATTCGAAAAGATTAGAGAGTCTTAGGGAATCGTTTTTGCCCATCCGGTATGATGGGCAAACTGCGCATGAGGGCCTATAGACCTTTGCAGAAAGAGCTCACTGGCCGCCGCCATTTTGGGACTCGAGCGACCCCTATCAGCCAAAAATTTCTGCCACCCGCCTGAGCTGTGGAAACCCGGTTAGCGCGACGCCCCACCTGCATTGTGTGCTCGGAGTTCGCCGGCTTTCCTTGAAAGTGTTTACTCTATTTGCCTGCTCAGGACGCTTCCGTGCTTTAATAATATTCCACTGTGAGAACCAGGGAATACCAGGGCTCGTAGCCTGCTGGACCTTCGCAGGAAACGAACGAAGAGAGCGAGCGAAGAGAGCGAACGTCAAGCAGCCCGCGACGCGGGCCGTTCGACGTTCTTCGAGGATTATTTCCGTTGAGATAATCTCCGAAAAGCCTTCCCGACTATGTTCCCGGTCTTGGCGAGAAGTAGCTGATAAAATCCGGGGTATGGGAACTGAATCGACACGTTCATTCATTTGCTTTAGTGCTGTGTAAAAAAAGCATCACTCTTCAAAACGTACTTCAAGACAAGCCGTATTCCGTCCGATCGTCGTGAAGTGACTATCGTCGACACTGTATATTGGATATGCTGTGTTATTTGAGACCTTTCTCAAATCCTCTTCGGATAACGCGGCACCGTGGGGTACGTACAATATATATTGTTCGATTAATGAGACTCGTTGAATTTCATATAGTGAGCGGGCAATACCCACGCAGTTCGACTATCCTCTGGTGTGGTCAGATATGTTAGGCAGTTAAGATCTTTGCAGGTTGCCACGGCTGAGTATATGGTGCCGTTAAAAAGATCAGCATAAAATGAAAAAAACATCCCAGTTGCATTTGTTCTGTCGCGCACGGACTCGCCGAAAATAGCTTTCGTTTGTTTGTTTTTCTTCCCAAAAATAGTTCAACGTTTTCTTAATAACTTCGAGAAATTCTGTTCGCCATAGAACACAAAAGAAAAAATAAAGCGAGGCGATTTTGCCGCCACCGGCGTTCAAAATTGTTCCAACGCAGGCTGCCACAGCCTACTGACGAGAGAACCCACAGCTCAGCGCAGTCGGGCAACACTGACGTCCACTCTCAAAACCAGGAACGCGCGCTGGAAATCGCTTCGTTCGAGAGTGCCGCTGGAAAGGTCTATAGTCCCGTATGGGAAATGCAAAAACGGCTTCCTAAAACCCTCTAATCTTTGCTTCGGTGAACCGATCAAATATTCGCGAATATCCTGTGCATTTACATCGAGACGCCGTGCCATTTTAAGGTAGAGGGCATAGGCAGCAGCGTGGTACATCTACTATCGTGAGACGCCGGTGCGCTGGTACACCAGTTTGTGAACGAGGAGGAACTACCGAAGCTGTCCGTATCGCTCGTCTGTCATATCCCAAGCTCCTTGCTACAAAGTTTACTTACTAGTAAACTCCTTACTACAAAAATGATTGCCGTACGGCAATCATTTTTGTAGTAAGGAGTTTATTACGAGAAGAGCCCAAAATCGCCAAAGTAATACGTGGACCAAACAACCGCGTGGCTAGATCGAATAACCACATCTCTTGACTACGATCTCTCTACAAGCGAGCCGGAGCAATTGATTGTTATCGTCATCGTAGTAATACTGTCCACGTTGACGGGTGGTATTCTACACGCACAACCACAGGCAGCTTGCAGCGCGAGCACTCCGCGAACGCGTTGACGGCTGTAGAGATGGTGCGACTATGCGGTCGCTCAGTCCTCGGGTACTTCGAGAGAGCAAGGTTGTAACGCGTTGACGCCACCAAGTGACAAAACTCATAACGGCGGTATTCTTAGCCCTGCCCGCGGTGGAAGAAACACATTTAGGCGCGATGACTCTTGTCGCTCTTCCCGCGGGGAGCGAGTGACCAGATCGCGTTCGGAGCTAGCCTTGAACTAGAAGTAGTTAGTTCCGCGGCGCCGCAAAGGGCGCTGATGTACGAGGTCGCTCCTCGGCGGCCACGGTGTCGGCGGTGTAGCGTGCTCGCCTTTTTCGCCATGTGGTGGTGTGCGGCCAGTGGCTGGCCTCGTGCTTTGCGTTGGTGCCGTGTCGATCACAGGTGCCAATATCATGCACGAAGGTGAGCCTTGACCCGAAGAAGAAGACGGAAGAAATCACAGATTTACGGACACTGGCGACTTGGTGGCGGCGTGGCGGCGGTGAGGTACTACAAGAAGCGGTGAGTGAGGGAATGCGGGACCACCGCTCGAAGAAACAACCGGAGCGGTCGGTTTGGGAGGGATTCCATACTTAGCGCCATCTATCCCCGTGCGAGTGAAGCGCGCTGGGTGCGCCGAACATAATGTGGCCGCCGCGCCGGACCGAGAGTCATCACCTTAAGAGGGCATAGTACCTCCAAGCGCCTTAGAGAATACATGTAGATTTTTGACGTTTTCAAAAAAATCCTACATGAGAACCGCTCTTTGTATTTGCTTGAAACTTTTACGATAAAGAGATTAATACTTAATTGTTTCATTGGCGCAGATCATATTTCTCAGTATTTAGCACCAATGTATATTTTTAAATCGTGAAATCGACCCAAAACGGCAGTTTTGACACTTTTGGGTTTAATGACGTTTTACATAATCTACCAATTTTTAGAAAACAGTTGTGTTCACGCAAGTGCCTCTAAAATTTAATACGGAATCGATTGGTGTCAAAATAATTAGTGTTGGTTAATCCGTTTCGGAACTACAGCGATATTTCCGAAAACGAGTTATTTCGGAAAAGAGAACAAAAAAAATTTCGTGTGTTTTGCATTTTGTTCTTTTCCCGCTAGATGGCGGTCTCTGTCCGTAGTTTAAGTTCGGCGCACACATTTTTTTTTTTTTTTTGTATTCATACGCGATCTTCTTTTGTTCGAGCGACAGCGAACGCGGTTCAGTCCAACGCTGCGGCGCTTGGCGTTTGGTGCGTTCGAATATTTGCCATTCGGAAGTGTTGCGTTCGCCTCTGGCGTCATGGGTCGAAAGCAGGCTTCCTACGGCAAGCGAATGCTAAAGAAGTGCCTGATTGTAAGCGACAGTGTGTGGAAGCTTCGCACGTTGAGGTTCCTGATGAGATCGAGCAATCGTGTTCCAGCCCGGATGGTTTTGTTAGCGAGAGGAGCGAAGGTGGTCCTCAAGCCGCGACCGTGCGAGGCTCGCCGTAAGGTGTTCTTCTGCGGCCGTATTCCGCGCCCGTATCCTGTTTCATTGTGCACGCCGAGGCGTCAGCGTGCGTGTCTCGCTTTCCTGGTTCTCGGTGGATAGGTCTCCGTGTTTTCGCACGTGGCAAATTCACCTTGGAGCTATGGGTCGAAGACAACCGTCCCAGGGCAAGCGGACCGCGAGGTGCTCCGCAACTTCGTGATCCGTCAATGCGTTGTGCATGTTTGCACTTTTTTTTCTGACGCAAAGTTTTATTTTATCGTTATCTTTCACACAAACGTCCTTCCACCTTGGGGTCGTGGAAGTCGGGGATGAAACGCGCACAGAGTAGATCGTTCTTTGCCTCCTTTATATTTTTCACAGACGTTCTTTGAGCTCCGTACGGTTCGTGGTCACCGCAATCTGACGCGGGGAAAACCGGGTCGCCTGCTGTGTAGTCAGGGTATTCTTAGGGGAGGGTGATAACTCGCTGTTCTTCTGGAAATCCACGAATATCCCAAAACGATGACATGGGTAATAAATAAAATATGTTTTTTCCGGTGTTTATTTTTGAGCAAAACTTCGGTGCATGTTTTTCGGTGCTTATTTTTTTAAACACCAGTTTATTATGATTGAACGTCTCGTGATGATGCTAAAAAGCGTTGATAACAGAGGAAGAAAAATGCGATTGGACAACATTTCCAATTCTATTCACATATCTCGTACGCTCTTCTCCTGGGGGCATCTATCTCGACCAAAAATGCCTGTGAACGCATAATCAGTGTACAATCTTTTGGCCTAGAGAGCTATTGCACACGCTCGAACGCGCTTCACACCCCAGTAGACGAAGTTGGTGGCATCCAGAAGGCGAGTTTTTGAATGGTTTGTAGTAGGCAAAAGAAACAAATAACAATCAACTCATCTCAGTTCCCCAAGCGAAGAGGCGCGTTTCTAAGGTCAATGGTTCCGGACGACACTAATATTGTTGACGTTGTCTTCCAAGAACCACACCGACCACTGAATAGGCACTGGAAGGATGGAGGATTGACGAGATAAAATGTTTCACAAACTTCTACAGATGAGGCGTTTCGAAGAAACTAGCCGTAGCTAGGGCGGGAACAGTCACCGACTGGAGTGTTTTGGTTTTACCCAGGCCGAATAGAATATTTCGAATCACCTGAGTTTTTCGGTTGTAACCAATTGAGTATTTTTGTCACCGGCGGATGTTTATCAACTCAGAATAATAAAGTTTGTCCTAAAATTATGTGTTTTTTTCTTGGTGAATAGAGGTGATTTGTTGAGTTCAAAACTACGCATTATCAAAATAACAAACATCGAAACGCTGAACACCGGATAATGAAGTTGCTAAAAGGCCAAAGCGCCGGAAGGCAACCCTGAACTGCAACAATATTTATTTACTTCGACTTCGAAACGTATTTTTGCAAGGCAAACTGGACGAGGGCAAGAAAGAAGGGAGAATGAAAGGGCCGGGAAGGGAAAGGTAGTTCGGAAGAATAGAGTGAGGAGAATAAGAAGTTTCAGCAGATCGTTCCCGCAACCCGCTAAGCGCCAGTTTAGCTCTGCGTCATCTGCCACGAGACCTTGAACTATGCAGAAAAGACTGGAGGCGTGCATGCTCAGTTGCGACGCGTTCTTTGAGGATACCGATAGGGAGGAGAAAAACGGCCTGCTGAATCTCGCTATCTCCAAAGCTGACTGGTAAAGCCACGCAGAGGAAACGGCGGCCAAACGTTCCGGGCGTTGAAAATCAACCTCCTTTCGAGATATGCTCATGAAGGTGGTGCATATATTATGTTTGCAGCGAAGCATAGCAAACGCCTCAACGATCGCAATTCCTTTCAAACTCTGGCCCACGCAAATGATAATCTACAACGCGGTCAAAAGCGATGTCTTGGGCGCCCCGATAAGTCGTTTTTGTTCGCACTGCGGATTATCGGTTTCCCGAAGTTAGCACAAAGAAGTTCAAAGCGGGGAGTTTCTGTATGCCTAACAGAAAATTAAGCACTCTCAACATTCTATAGCTTCGCTTAGTGAAGTGGCCTACTAATCCTTGGGGTCTCGTGCCTAGTTGTTCTGAAAAAAGAGAGAAAAAAAAAAGAAAGAAGGAACTCTTGAACGTTTTTGTTTAGACTTGAGTGACACACCCAACCTCTTTCGTAACAGGAGTCGTAAGAAAATTTCTACCTCTCTCCAATATATGTGGCCTCGTAGGACCGCCGAGCTCGTCAAATAACCCCAGCGAAGCACAAGGAACCGCTCCCTTCCGGCAACACAAAAATATTCTATAATATAATTTGTACACTCGTTACTTTCACAACACCATGGGACCTCGTATTTTATCCTTTCCTCGTTCATATTTCTTTCTTCGCGTTATGGTTGTTATGGCGACAGGTGCGACTTCACTCTCGATTTTGAACGTTAGCTGAAAGAAGAGACGCAAAAATTGGGGTGGGTAATGACTCAGGATATTGCAGTGCGTTCCGAGATTTATGTTTTTATATAGTAAATAGATTTGTTCTGTGGAGTTAGCAATCCACCGCAGTTCTCCAGCCGTGATGTATTTGGAAGGCTGCCATGCAGTGAGGGAAAAATGTGACTTCGGTTACCACGTCTAGCTTCAGGTCAGCGGGGCAGGCAGCAGCGGAGAGAGGGGGGATTCAATGCGGACGCTGACACCGTCGAATCCCGGAGAAAAGCACACCGGAGAAAAGCTAACCGGAGAAAAGTTAACCGGAGATAAGCTCACCGGAGAAAAGCTCACCGCAAAACCGACGGATGCGGAGAAAAGCTCACTGGCCATTGAGCGTATGCGTAGAAAAGCTCACCGATATTTTTTCTTCTTTATGAAAGCTGTTGGATCGTGCGTAACATATATCAATTTATTATGATTAAAATTCGTCAGCTTTGTAAAAAAGAAAATGTCCTCTTTCGTAATATTTGTTAAGCTTAATGGGTATATATTGCTCCCAAATTAATAATTGCGGGCCAGTGTTTTTTGTGGCTTACTCTCTAGGCAACGAAAGCCTCACTAAAATCTTTATGAACTTGAAGAACAGGAAAAAGTTAAAAAAACGTAATGATGACTGCCTAAAACCTAAAAATCAAAGGTGTAAATGCCGAAAATCCAAAAGTGCACGCACAACACCGCGGTGCCTGAAATTCTCTTTGAAGCTTTTGTTAACATTTGAAAACAGGATAAAACAGTCAATAGGATATCGAGGCTTCTTTCTTCCACGGACATGCACGCTTTCTAACCGTTCGTGCTGGTGGTTCCACACGTTCCCTTTGTGTGATAGTGTCCTTCTACGGTGCGCCAGCCGTGACCTTCAAAGGTGCACACTGTCTCCGTTGTTATTCGTTAGCTATATAATAACTAGTCATTTGTAAGGTAGGTAGCGAATTGGGCGAGTTGGTAAACGTTATATAAGATGAAAACCGCTCAAACGACGACGACGGAGCTGCTCTCGCAACTGAAGTTTTGTTAGGGAAATTAACAGAAAGAAAACAGCGTAGCCGAAACTGATTACATTAACAAACATCTACTTATCTATTAGGCACTACACAATATTTGGACCTCAAGCTATTTACACACTGCTATTCATATTAGCTCACAAAGAACAAACCTCTTTATCTAACAGAGCTACCGACGGCGCACCCTCAGCTGTCAATAAATTGTTGCCTTTTTTACCGGTGTACGATGTTCTGATTTTATACGTGCCTCTTCGTTAATTTACAGAATGGGTGATTACTAATTTATGAGGAATTAGTAAATATGCCCAATGAAACCTCAAGAATATTACAAAAACAAGGACATATTTTTAATGAAGTGACGAATGCGAATTGTGTTAAAGTGCCACGTTTTACGCAGAATCAAGCTAAGCTAAAAAAATATCGGTGATCTTTTCTCCGCATCTGCCGGTTTTGCGGTGAGCTTTTCTCCGGTGAGCTTATCTCCGGCGAGCTTTCCTCCGGTGAGCTTATCTCCGCCGCCCGACATCGTCGGTCCCGAGATACAGAACGAGGCGAAGCGCGCTCGCTTTGCATCTACGCTTTGCCTTTGTTCAACTGTTCGTCAGCGTGATTTGTTTCTGATACAATGACTTTCGCCGGTTGTATCTGCGGAAATAAAGCAAAAGGACACTAAATATTGTCATTGCAAATGATGTTTTACCAGCTTTTGCGTTTATGACAGCAAAGCATAAAAACGATGATGGGCCTTTTCCTCTATATTATTATATGATCTCTGTGTTCGATGTAGACCATCGCGATGCTCGTAAGAGCCATCAATGTAAAGTCCTACTTTTCTCTCCCGCCCGGCTCTGCAAAACCACCGAGCTCGTCAAATACCACAAACAAAGTAGGAGCACCCGTTCTTCTGAAAAAGCTTCTTCAATAGATGTAGAAGCCTTGTCTATGTTAGACTATTTTCAACCGGATATAAACGCGACGTTCAACTTGTAAAACCTCCAATAAGTGAAAGTGTACGATAGCATCCGTCGTATATTCATTACTTCCATAACATCGTGGCACCCCGTATCCTAATCTTTCCTCGTTCAAATGTTTCTTTTTTTCTCGCATTACGGTTGTTACATCGTCAAATAAAAAAAGACGCAACAGTTATTTAATTACATGCACGAAGCAAGTAATCTAAAGACCGTACAATCTGTGGTTTCAGTCCACCTAAGCTTATGAGTCCACCATGTCCATGTGTGGAAACAAGTAAAAGTTATTGCCAAAATGATTAGAATAAAAAGTGAGTCTAACGCGGGTATCTTCCAGCAAACGTTCGCGCGCCTTCAATACGATTTCTCAATAAATCGCCACTGTGCCCCTTGGACACACTTTGGGGACCAACACGTGTTTACGTCCTTGAGTCAGCGTGTAGTGCCGCACCGCAATACAATGCAAAACGAACTCTATAGGCTGGTTCACACTGTTTGTTTTTGCTAGCTTAGAAGGGGGTCACAGAGCCTATATTCTTATCTTCCTCTAGGACAGACGTACAGAGTCATACCGCAACACGCATATGTGGAACACACAGAGCTATCGCTCTCCTGTTGGCGGTACAGTAGAAGACGACACGACGTAGCTCCGTGGTCCATAGAGCTATTACAATAAACGCTAGAGGCTCAGCTGGCGCTAGTGTGCCGTTGCATTTTGAAGCAGACAGCAAGCAGTCAGAAATTGACTACCGGTAATGCATTTCTATGGGAAAAAGCTAGTGTATTTTCTTTCTGCGCTCGAATATAAAAGCAAATATCACGAATAATTTGTACGTACTAGGCACATTAGAACATTTCTCAGTCACACATACGAAATAATTGGTCAGTTACAATATTTTTATTTGAAATTTGTGGTATGAAAAACGGTGTTAAAACCGCTTCGTACGTGTATTTATGTGCACTGTCGGACACTGTTAGCGCGAACACGGCGTCGACGCTTTCCAGCCTGGGGGATATACGTGCCAAACGAACGAATGACATGTGGAAAACCAAAAGAGACGGCAAGAGCTACGCCGTAACACTGGATAAGTAACTCCTTGTGCTTGCAGACGTTCAAAATAAATTGAAAGCCACGTAATATGGTCCGATTAGCAATAAATAAGTACTGCTTTATTCTTTCTGCTCATGAATATGTGCTATGTGAGGGGTGCGGGCTGTACGTGCGACGGCTATGCACAGAACATAGGCACTCGCGCGCCAATACACCGTGCTGGGCACGGAGTTCAAGCCCTGCCCAACGGGTGGCACATCAAGGCATTGTTGCTCACGGGGGACAATGCGATGGGACAGCAGAGCGTGCGCCAGGCAGGACACGAGCGAGAAGAAGGAAGTTAGGACTCAAACGGTTGGAAAATAGCTCGGTGGAGTGAATTTATGTAGAATAAACCCCTAGACCCTAACAAGTAGGGGCTCGTCCTAAGGAATTACAAGTCGACATGGAAGCCAACGGAAATGTAAGCGCGCCTTCCGGACAAACGACGCCAGGCAATGTTGTTCAGGAACTCCTAGCCCTGACAAGCGGGTCCACAATGGACCGCGGACGAATGGCTGTTCAAGTACGGAACTTGCCAATGAACACGCCGGTAGCATCTCCAGAAGATCATGCTTCCCAGCGAGGATCCATGCCGTGGAAGTGCCTAAATTTATCACTCCCGAAATTCATCGGCTACGAAGATACGCAAACGCCTAAAGAATTCCTGGAGAAGCTAGAGATGTTTCTTTCGCTAACTGGGGTACCTCAGGACAAGCGCCTGCGCCAAGTGCTGCCCGCTGCACTTGAGGGAACTGCCAAGTTATGGTGGAAATTCACGGGGGGATTCGACAACTGGGAGTCTTTTGTCAAAAAGTTCCAGTCGGAGTTCGCTTCAGTGGACTACAAACATAGACTGAAAAAAGAGATTGAGAGGCAAACCCAACACCCGCAAGAAAATCTGAAGCACTTCATTCACGTGATTGCAGAATTTTATGATCGCATTGGAAAGCCAGTGGCCGATTGTGAAAAGGTGATAAGAGTACGCAGACAAATGCATCCAAAGTTTCAAGATCTCTCGGAACACATGGTCTTAGCAAATCTCCAAGAAATGGCAAAAGCGGCAGGAACTATCATGGAGCGCGCTTGGCATCGCCTCCGGTACGTTCCGCCACCAACCAATGGAGATCAGGCAGCCAAGGACCTGGCTTTCGTAGAACACCATGACCCTTCCACCAAAGTTTCAGCAGTACACTGTACACGGACTGCTGTAACCGCAACAACGGGTGCCCAACAAGAATGGCCCCTTCACCCCAGAGCAGTACTCGGATCATACCGATATCATGCACTACTAACAGCCCCGACATTAAACTCGTGGTCAACTTCGTGGTCCCCGCCTGTGGAGCCAGTACCCACGTGGCCACATTCCCCCGGGCAAGGATGCCAGCGCTGCGGCGGCGTCGGGCATGCCGCACGTCACTGTGCCACAGGAAGACCTCGTAACCAGCGCCGGTGCTACAGATGTAACCAGATGGGCCACATACAAGCCAACTGTCCAGGAAACGGACAATCGTAGAGGTTGCCCCGGCCAATCTCTACGAAACCACGCTGCAAGTTGCATCAACCGCCGGAGGGAAGGAGCCACTGCTTGAAGTCACCATCGCTGACAAGGTGTTTTACGCCCTCCTGAATACTGGGTCTAGCGTTAGTCTGCTGGGAGATACAGCACTGGAAGCTTCCAAATCAACAGGGGTTTCAACACGTGAAGCGACTCATTCCCTTCGGCTGGCCACAGGATGGTCACAAACAACCGCGTCTGTGAGATTCAGAGTACGTTGGTCTGGTGGGTCCCGCAAACAGCGCTTCCTGCACACGTCGGGTTTGTGCCGAGACGTTGTACTGGGCCGGGACTTTCTGACGGCTACGGGCATCTCTGTTCATGTGGGCTTGGGTGGTTGGACAGTAGGAGTGGAACGACAAGAGGTTGTTCGATTCGACAGGGTGCCACGAAAGAGCGTATTGAACAAGACAAACGACGTACCCACCTATTTTTGGAAGCCCTGTTTCCCGAACCACCTGACAGCAACACTTTAGACATGACTACAGTCTCCGTCTTAGACACACCTGGGAATATGTCTGAAAGTGACCCACGCATAGCAAGCTTGCTCGACAGTTATAAGAACATTTTCCGTGCGGAGCCTGGTTGCACTTCCTTGACGGGGCACAAAATAAACACTGGCACCAACTCTCCAGTTCGCTGTAAACTGAGGCCGACGAATGCTCAGAAGAGAGCGATAATCGATCAATGTGTAGACGATCTTCTAAACCAAGGCCTGTTAGAACCATGTCAAAGCTTGTGGGCCAGTGCACCTGTTCTGGTGGCCCAGAAAACCGGAGGGTATCGCTTAGCCATTGATTATCGACCTTTGAACTCTCGGACAGACATCCCGGTGTATCCCATGCCTCAGACGGACTGGGTACTGGCTCAGCTGGGCAAGGCTAGGTGGTTCACTAGCTTGGATTTATCGCAAGGGTCCTTTCAAATCCCAGTGGCAAAAGAAGACATCCACAAAACGGCATTTATTTGCCATAAAGGTATGTTCCAGTTCAAGCGTATGCCCTTTGGCATGGCAGAAGGTCCGGCCACATTCCAGGCCTTAATGGACAAGGTGCTGGAAGGGATAAAGCACACATACTGCATGGCCTTTCAAGACGACGTCCTCATCTACTCCGAGTCCTTTGATGAACATATCGAGCACATGAGAGAGGTTCTGAACCGAATCTCTAATGCAGGCCTCACAATCAACCCCACCAAAGTACAGCTGTGTAAGCGTTCCCTGAAGTTTTTATGCCACATCTTTGCTCCAGGGGAGTGTCGCCCAGATCCCGAAAAGGTAAAAGCTGTGACAGAATTCCCAGAATTAACTTCAGTGAAGCAGCTTCAGGCCTTTCTCGGACTGGTGGGATATTACCGGACATTTATTCCTCGATTCTCGGATACGGCCAAGCCCCTTACGTTGCTGCTGAGAAAGGATGTCCGCTGGAGTTGGGAACTCCCTCAAGAGGCCGCCTTTGACTGCCTAAAAGCCCAGCTGACAGCCAATGCAGTCGTTGCCCTTCTGGACCTGAACAAGCCCTTTGTGATTGAGACAGATGCCAGTTGTGTGGGAATTGGCGCTGTGTTACTTCAAAAAACCGAAGGACAGCTCAGACCCGTCTCATTCATTAGCCGGACTTTGACCCCTGCAGAGCAAAACTACACAGTCCAAGAGTGGGAGTGCTTAGCAGTCGTCTGGGCGCTCGATAGGTTTCGTCCATCTATAGAGTTCACCCACTTCGAGATTTACTGCGACCACGCATCACTTTTATGGATGTTCAGCACTGAGCAGACATCTAGTCGGGTGAGAAGATGGGTTCTTCGGCTCCAGGGTTTTAACTGCACCATCAAGCACCGCAGAGAAAAGGCCAATATTCCTGCCGATGCACTGAGCCGATTCCCAGTGGTGAGTCACCCGCACGCTCCAAATCCTTCCAAAAAAGGGAAGCCAGAGGACAGGTGCGCGATAAAAACTGCCCCAACATAGGAAATAATAAGAAAACACACCTTTCGTAGCCCACGTACTTTATTCTTTACGTTTCGAACGTTTTTTTTAACCACTCGTAAAGATGCACGACGGGGTCATTTTCAGATAGTGAGAGAACAGGCATATTAGCAATATATAAGCACCAACGGAATGCTGGCGAACTTTGAACACACTCTACATTCCTTTCGATCGTTATGTTGCTCAGAGTCGTCGCTCGTTTTTACATACCTTCCTTGCAACAGAGGTTTGGGCCTGAAATAGAGCGAAGTTTAACATCGTTCAGTAGTAAAGAAAAATGTTGTAACTAAAGCAATTGCACTCTCACAATATCAATAAAGGTACATACTATCCGGTACAACCGAAATGACAAAAGTTATTCATGTTATTTTCCAGCGAAGAGACGAAATTCACGCTCGTTTTCCCATAGGAATACACAGGGAGGCTGGAAATCTAGACTGCATGCTGTCTGCTTCAATTTGGAACCGGAAGTCCCATAGACACTAGCGCCAGCTGAGCCTCTAGCGTTTATTGTAATAACTCTATGCCGTGGTCTCTCGGGGGCATGGCTTTTTGCCCTCGCCCACGCACCTCCGTAGGAGAGGGCAGGGGCGTGGGCGTGCAGCCGCGGCCGTTGAAGACTAGGGAAATGGTCTCGAAGAACCGAGAAATGGTATCTTGGGGGGGGGGGGGGGGGGGGGGGGTTATATAATAATCACGTGCCGTTAATATACTGTAGTTGCTAAGCCAAATAAATATTTGCAGCTTGTGAGAATATGTTTCCAAGACGATTTACCGTTCGCACTACTGACGGATATTAGCGAATCCTTCATGTTCGTGGATCGCAGTTATTGGTACCCCTTCAGAATGACTTCACCATATATATATATATATATATATATATATATGGCTTGCAGGGCGTTGTAAAAATCACAAACACGCGAGAAAAAATATCTTATTAAGCACGCGTGATTTTGGGCGTCGCAGTTTTAAAGATGCCCGATAAATGTCGTTCAGCTTGGGGAGAAACCAATCCTTTTTGTTGGAAGTCTGACTAGCATATGCTCGCAGCTCCTTTCCCTGTCTGTTTTGTCTATACTCCGTTTCACCGTAATTTGGCAAACCTCAGTTAGAGCTGCTGTAAGGGAATTGCAGTCGCGGAGCAAAGCACGTGGCAGCCACTTTTAGGAGTTGTTCTATGGTACCTGGAGCGCGTTTCCGAGTGGTGTGTTTAGCGTCCTATCCCGCCCACATATTAAAAGTGGTTCCGCAGTGGTAAAAAATGACGTCACAGAAGCCGGAGTGTCATGCTGTTGCCTGTCGCGGTCCTGGCGATTCATCGTAGAAATGCTGGCGAAAAGCACAAGCGAACGCAAGTGTCGCTGTCGCCATGGCGTCCCAACGAAAAACAATTTTGCACTTTTGACGT
The DNA here is from genome assembly GCF_016920785.2 of Ixodes scapularis. Taxonomy (NCBI): domain Eukaryota; kingdom Metazoa; phylum Arthropoda; class Arachnida; order Ixodida; family Ixodidae; genus Ixodes; species Ixodes scapularis. Next base: position 103,643,762 of record NW_024609880.1, on the reverse strand, counting down.
TTTTGTAATTCGGTAATTTAAATAACTATATTTTTTAAGGAAGTGAAGACATCATAATTAAATAGGAACTTCCATGCTAAAACGTGCAGTGCGAAGGGAAGACAACTCCTTTTTTTTTTTAATGTCCAAAAAAAGAGGCTATGCAGCATCGATCGTACAGTTTTTTCTCGCACATTACGTGATGCTTTCTAACACGAAAGTACCGACGTAAAAACGCTGTGGAGACGACAGGAAAAAAAATATTTGAAGTGAACCCAGTCTTGTAGTGAAACGAAAAAAGACAACTAATATTTAACGATATTTTATGGTAAACGCTTCACTTCTAAGTAGAACTTCAACCAAGTGAAGGTTACGGGCTTTCATGCCCATTTCAACGAAGTTGGGAGAACGACGTATCGCGTCTTGTGAATACACATGTGGAGCAGCATGTTTATGTTAGAGGCATTGTGCGTAATCGCTGCGCAGTACCTGCCAAAAGAAGATATTATTTGGGCACAGTCTCCATTTCCGTCTACGTGTGCTACGAATACAGCAACTCTGTTCGTAGAAGAAGTGATGAGGAAATGGCGTGCCCTTGATGATACGATTGTGATTATAAAATATAATTTTTAATGAACCAATAATTGCGACCTGTCCGGTCGCCTGGAACCCCTACAACTACTATCGTTCTCTGGAAAGTTCTTTAGCTATACCTACACCTGTTCCCGAATCCAACACAGCGCTTTTGAATTTTAGCGCTGTAGATACCTCTGCAAACAGTGTAGACTTGTGTGCAAATATTCGTCTAACAGTTTTGCAATGTTGGAAAGCATCGGAATGATTCAGAATCACTGCGGAGTTGATATTGGGGAAGATAAGACTGGTATTTGGGAGATACGGACCGTGGCATATGAGGACAGGGGAACTGCCGCGGGACAAACGTGCTACAATCGCATACCCTTCAAAGGTCGTCGCTTGGGCGAGCGCGTGCGCCCAAGAAAGAAACCTTTCTTTTCTTCTTTTTAGGGGGGGGGGGGGGGGGGGGGAGGTGGTGTCGGCGCTGATAATCTTCCTCCTTTGTGGCTTTTGACAGACGCACAACGAGACTGGCAGAACAAGCACATGATTCATTTCTTTCGATGGAGGCGTTCTGTCTGTGTATGCGAACACGATTTTTTCCCCCTTTTAGTAGTTAGTTGTTCTTGCCTTGACTCGGGTCCCAGTGGGTGCGTTGTCATTGTATGCCCACTATTTTTCTTTTTTTGGTTTATGGTAGTTTTAGCGCTGATGGAATATTGTCACGGGTGGTGACCAATAAACAAGAAATAAACAGAAATAAATAAACTTTTAATGTGGCGAACCTGTGCCAAAATTAAAAAAAGGAAACAGAAGAAAGCAGAGCGTCGCGGGCGTCGAAGTCGGCGTGTCAGCAGAGTCGAACGCTGCGGCGAAACTGACTCGACAAGGTCGCGGGCGGCCTCTTATCTAGAGTGCGCCGCTATCTCGAAGATTCGGCGAAAGCGGTTCGAGCGTCGCGTGATCGGGGCGAGAATGAACACGCACTTTCTAGAAAACAAAAGCAGGGATAAATGATAGAAGTTACGTGCGGTACATGAATAAACGGGAACTTTCTGGAGGACCGTGACCGAGCGTTGCTTTCTCAGCCTTGCGCGCGGCATTACTCCCCCCTTTAAAAGTGCATCGCCCCGATGCAGTGTAAAACAAATCAAAATAAAAAAGAACGATAAACTAAAGAGTCTTTTGGAGCACAAAAGGTCCCCCTACTGAAAAAAACCATTTGGCGCCTATATGAAAATAAACGGGTCCATACCGGTAACAGTTTAACCATACCGGTCACCAGTTTGTCAAAGGGGTCGCCCGTATGGCTCAAAGGGCTCTCCCGTATGAGCCATAACGGTCACCTATTTGGACAAACAGGTCACTCCTTTGTCAAACGGGTCGCTCGTCTGGGAAAATGGGCGACTCGTTTGGGCAAAGTTGTCGCACGTTTGCTCAAACCGGTGACTATGTTGCAAACTGTACCGGTTTAATCAAACGGCTCTCCGGAGCCCGTTTGATACTGAGCGTACAGATCGGCGGCGTGGGCACACCTAGCGTTTCATCCGTCGCAGCCAATGTTTCCGAAAGGCTGGGAGCGCCGGTTCATCGATTTCAGATCGTCCGCGTAATGCAAGTCATTTTATTTATATTTTAAGTGCGCTGATGTGCGCTTATACTGCAACTAAAACTAACACCTTTTTTTTGTTGTTGTTTTACGTAAACGCGCGACGTGGGTGAGCCGATATGTTTGACAGAACTTTAAAACTTTGTCCATCTTTGTTGCCTCAATTTACTTATTCAGCTCAAATCTCTCTCGCAGAAGACGCGACCGCGTGAAAGAATGCACGTCTAGACTCCGTTTCACTTTAATTCAAGACGCAGCGAAGGTAGCACGTGTACACGCGGCTGCAAGAACATCGAGCATTGCGAGAGCACGCCCGCCGTTGCAGCACTCAAACTGCGAGCTCGCGCTGAATACTTTCTTCGCTCGGGCGCAAGCCGAGCTTCTGGCCGCCCCGCCGAAATTTCCAAGATTCGAGCGTGCTAAAATGCGCGCGCGCGTGATTTTTTTTTTTTTTTCGAGGTTACAAAAACACATTTCACTGGAATGCCTGGGGAGAGGGACAGGGCCCGTCATTGTGGTCCTCGCCCCCTCCCTCCCCTCTTGTCACCCGTCCCGTGGCCGTGACCCGCTGCCGCGCGCGAGCTACACGCTGATAAGCATCGAGATCCGGAAGGGTGCGCCTAGCAGCCGCTTTTTTCTTTGTCTGCTTGTTGTCAGTTCCAGCTCGAACTTCGCGCGTCCACCTGCTTCGTTCTGTCGCCTAACCCTGCGGTCTTATTAGGATGTCTCTCGACAACGTATTGGATGTGCACCAAAGCTATCAGTGTTCGAAAAGTCCTACGTCTATATCGGCAACAAGCGATTCTTCAAAGAAGTCAGGAATTCTCGCGGTTTGGTTGGGTTCGGCAACTGACAGCTTGTCAGCCACATCGTGTTGAAACTTCAAGAAGCCGTTCCCTCTCATTTGTGTTTGTGTGGTTGTCCTGCTTTGACCGTGTCGACAAATATCGCGGATTACATCTTTCAAGTCCGCTATTTTTATGGTAAGTGCTCTGCAACCTACATCTTGGCAACGATTGACCGTTCTTCTACACGTACTCTTCCAGATTATCTATATAAGTATGCAGCCACTATTCTCGCGGCAGCCGGGCGAATAATTTCTCGAAAGTCTACCCTCAAAGTCTAGAATTGCCTCGGTTCTTGTTTGGTTTGCTATCTTCTCAGTTGTATAAAAGCTTAGAGTGCCTCTCACATTTCACAGATCGCTTGCACGTTTGTACTTGTCTACAGAAGACGTAATAAACTTTGAGGAGCATTGAAAACAATCTTTTATGTCTGTTTTCCTGTCCATTTGCAAACACCTAAGTGAGCACATTTGTTCTACGTGTTTCCTCCATGTTATAAATAGGTTTATGAGTTTCGGAACGTCTGAAATAAGTTGAAGATAACCAACCTACCAGACGATCCCCGTTTAGGGCTAGCGCATAATTTCCCGATTCGAATGGCACGTTCAAACGTGTGGTCACGTGCAAGGTCGAACGGGCACCTGTATCAAACCGGCACCTGTATCAAATGGGTACCGTTTCGAGCAGGTGCCGTTTCAAATGGGTACCGTTTCGAGCGGGTACCGTTTCAAACGGCTACCGGTATCCCATAATCACGTTTGATCCAAACGGGTCGACAAGTTTGCACCCGTTTGATTTACGAGTTTGCCACCCGTTTGAATTTCAAATGGTTTTTTTCAGTAGGGCCACAGTCCTATCGAGCGTAGTACGGCTTCAGGCGCACGACGTGGACGACTTCAGGTCGTGGTGGGCGGCGTGACGATGTTCGTGTTCCGTCGGGCATCACCTCGTAGTTCAGTTCGCCGAGGCGACGAAGTACCTTGTATGGTCCAAAGTACCGTTTCAGCAGTTTCTCACTGAGGCCGCGGCGACGGATGGGCGTCCATACCCACACCCTATCTCCGGGCTGGAAGTGGACGTCCCTGCGACGAAGGTTGTAGCGGCCGGCGTCGACGCGTTGCTGGTCTTGAATCAGGAGTCGGGCGAGCTGGCGAACTTCTTCGGCGCGTTGAGCAACCGCCTGGGCGTCGTCGCTCTCGTTGTCAGATGGCTCATGGGGCAGCATGGCGTCCAGCATGGTCGTTACCTTCCGACCATGTACCAGCTGGAAAGGGGTGAATCCAGTGGTCTCTTGAACCGCCGTATTGTAGGCGAACGTGACGTAGGGCAGCACCTCGTCCCACGTCTTGTGCTCTACGTCGACGTACATAGAGATCATATCGGCGATTGTCTTGTTGAGTCGCTCCGTCAGCCCGTTGGTCTGCGGGTGGTACGCTGTGGTGCGGCGATGGCTGGTGTGGCTGAGACGAAGGACTTCTTGCGTCAGCTGGGCCATGAATGATGATCCACGGTCTGAGATCAGGACTTCGGGAGCGCCGTGCCGGAGGACGATGGATTCAATGAAAAACTTGGCAACTTCCACAGCAGTTCCGGAAGGAAGGGCTTTCGTTTCGGCATACCGCGTGAGATAATCTGTGGCGACGATGATCCAGCGATTTCCCGACGTCGACGGCGGAAAAGGGCCAAGTAGATCCATTCCGATCTGCTGGAAGGGTGCTGTTGGCGGAGGAATTGACTGCAAGAGTCCGGCCGGCCTCGTCGGAGGTTTCTTTCGTCGCTGGCATTCATGACATGATCGCGTGTACAGGTGGACGGTTTTGGGGAGCTTGGGCCAGTAATACTTTTCACGAATACGTGCCAGGGTCCGGCTGTAACCAAGGTGTCCGGACGTCGGGTCGTCGTGGCAGGCTTGAAAGATCTCCTCCCGAAGGTCGGTCGGGATTACCAGCAGCCATGGCGAGTTGTTGTTCCCGAAGTTCTCTTTGTAGAGTACACCTTGTCTAATGGCGAAGGTCGGCAGCGCTCGTGAAAAAACACGTGGCATCGCACTCCCGCGCCCTTCCAGGTGCTCTATTAGTGCGCGCAGCTCAGGATCGTCTCGTTGACGCCGGGCCATGTCGTCGATGTTCACTGCGCCCAGAAAACACTCGTCGTCATCGTCGTCGCTGCTGCCGGAAGGTGTTGCGACGGGAGCTCTGGACAGGCAGTCGGCGTCGCTGTGCTTGCGGCCTGACTTGTAGACGACGGTCATGTTGAACTCTTGTAGTCGGAGACTCCACCGCGCGAGGCGTCCTGACGGGTCCTTGAGGTTCGCAAGCCAGCAGAGCGAGTGGTGGTCCGTGACTACCCGGAACGGGCTCCCGTATAAGTACGGACGAAACTTCGTGATTGCCCAGACGACCGCAAGGCATTCTTTCTCAGTCGTGGAGTAATTTCTCTCCGCCTTGGTCAATGTCCGACTTGCGTAGGCGATGACTCGCTCGGTGCCTTCTTGTACTTGAACCAAAACCGCGCCAAGCCCTGCGTTACTTGCGTCCGTGTGAATCTCGGTTTCCGCATCCTGGTCGAAATGTCCAAGAACAGGAGGAGTCTGTAGTCGTCGCTTCAGCTCGTCAAATGCCTGCTGCTGTTCATCGGCCCATTCGAACTTCTCGGCGTCCTTCGTGAGGTGTGTGAGCGGTGCGGAAATTCTTGCGAAATCTCGAACGAAGCGCCGATAGTAGGCACATAGCCCAAGGAACCTTCGGACGGCCTTCTTGTCTCTTGGCGCTGGAAATGCTGCGACGGCACGAGTCTTCTCGGGGTCTGGGCGGACACCTTCGTTACTAACCACGTGGCCGAGGAACTTCAGTTCGTCATAAGCGAACCGACACTTTGACGGCTTCAGGGTGAGTCCGGCGGTCCGTATGGCTTGGAGAACTGCTCGGAGTCGTCGGAAGTGCTCGTCGAAGTCGCTGGAAAACACGACGACGTCGTCGAGGTAGACGAGACAGCTCTGCCACTTTAGTCCTGCCAGTACGGTGTCCATGACACGTTGGAAAGTTGCTGGCGCCGTGCACAGTCCGAAGGGCATCACTTTGAAGTCGTACAGTCCATCCGGCGTGACGAAGGCTGTCTTTTCTCGGTCCCTTTCGTCGACTTCGATCTGCCAGTAGCCGCTCTTCAGGTCCATCGATGAGAAATATAGAGAGTGGCGCAGCCGGTCTAGAGTGTCGTCGATGCGGGGGAGTGGGTAGACGTCTTTCTTCGTCACCGTGTTCAGCTGCCGGTAGTCTACACAGAACCTAAGCGTCCCGTCTTTCTTCTTAACCAGTACGACTGGAGAGGCCCAAGGACTGCTTGAAGGTTGAATTATGTCGTCGTTCAGCATTTCTTGAACTTGCTCCTGGATCGCCTGCCTTTCTTTAACGGAGACTCTGTATGGCGATCGATGCACCGGGCGCGCGTCGTCCTCGGTAACGATGCGGTGCTTCGCAACGGTGGTTTGGCGCACCTTCGACGACGTGGCAAAGCAGTCGCGGTATTCGGCGAGAAGGTTAATCAACTGTCGTCGTTTCGGGCCCGGGAGTTTAGGGTCAATGTCGAGCTGCGCTGGCGACGCACTGTCTTGCTGAGGTGGCGAGAATTCGTCAGTAATGGCGGCGACAGCGGCGGAGTTTTGGAGTTCCTCGACCTGGCCCACGGCTGCACCTTTTGTGAGGTGTTGCGCTTCATTTCGGAAGTTCGTGACGAGGACCACAGTGCGGCCATCCTGAAGTTCAGCAACTCCTCTTGCGACGCCTATTCCTCTTCCCAGAAGCAACTGGAGGCTTCCTTCGAGCAGAACTTCGCCGCAGAAATCTTCGGTGATCCCGACGGGTACGAAAACACTCGACCGCGGCGGTAAGTTCACGTGGCTGGCGAGGACTCGGACCGCAGATGCCGTCGCTTTGGGTTCCTCCGGTGGTGAAACAGGCTTTCGCAGCGTCAACCGGTTTGCTCCGAGGTCGATGACGGCGCCATACTCGCAGAGGAAGTCCATTCCGAGGATAACGTCCCTCGAACAGTCTTGCAGAACGACGAACTTTACAGGGCACGTCTCACCGTGGATCTCGACGCGAGCGGTGCATCGCCCGACTGGTGTGATGAGGTGCCCACCGGCGGTTCGTATTTGAGGTTCATCCCACGGCGTCGTGACTTTTCGAAGGCGGCGGGAGAGCCTCCCACTCAAAACTGAGTAGTCTGCTCCGGTGTCCACGAGTGCCGATGCGTCGTGGCCGTCGATGATGACGTTTAGGTTGTTGGACACCGTTTCAGGAGCGTCGTTTCGGTCTCCGGTAGCGTTCGAGTGGGGGCCCTCCGACGTTCGTGGAGGATCTTGGCGTCGGTCGTCTTCGGCAACTCCACCTCCAGGGGTTGCCGCGCCTAGTTTCCCCGGCGTGGAGCGAGGGGTGACAGGCTTTCACGTCGGGGTCGGTGCATCGGCGAAGCTGGACGTCGTGGTGACGGCGACCGGAACTCTCGGCGTGACGCAGGCTCGGGGGACTGGGGTCGTCGCAGGTACTCGTCGATCTCCCGACGGCGTTCACCATACCGGGGGCGCGGGTCGCTTGGATGGAATCCGCGCAGCCCGAGTCGTCGGTATGGGCATCGGCGGTACACATGGTCAGCTTCACCGCAGTGGTAACACAACGGGCGTCGATCGGCCGTTCTCCACACGTCGGTCTTTCGTGAGCAGCTTGTTCTGGGCGGACGTACGCCCGATCTTCATGGCGTCGTGAATACTGCGGCGCTAGAGGTTCACGTCGAGGTGGCGCCGTATACAGGTGAGCAGGGGGCGGCGGTCGTCGGGTAGCTGCGGCGTAGCTCAGCTTCGGTGGTTCAGGAGCGGCGCTGGCGAGAACTTCTGGCTGCAGCACCTGCTGAAGTTCTTCCCGGACAATTTCAGCGACTGAGGGCGTAGCCGGGCTTGTAGCAGCAGGTAGCAGCTTCCTGATTTCCTCCCGCACGACGTCCCGGATTATCTCGCGGATGTCCGTGGGGTTGTAGCCGGAAGATGAAAAGTCAGCGACGCCGGAGACTCGGTGATAGTGGGCGGCGCGTGCTTGAAGGGCACGTTCAATGTTGGTGGCCTCTGTGATGAAACCTTCGACGGTGGTAGGCGGGCTCCGAACAAGGCCTCCGAAAATGTTTTCCTTGACGCCGCGCATCAAGACCCGGAGCTTTTTCTCTTCGGGAACGTTTGGGTCGGCCCGATTCATCATGTGGAGAACGTCTTCGACGAAGCTCGTGACGCTTTCGGTCGGCCCTTGGGTTCTCGCTCGCAGGAATTCTTCGGCACGCTGTCGTCGGTGTTGGTTGGCAAAGGTGCGTCGCAGCTCGGCCTGGAATTCTTCCCACGACGAAATCGACGCTTCGTGGTTCTCGAACCAGGTGCGTGCAGTGCCTTCCAGAGCGAAGTACACATTCTGAAGGCACTGCTCTGGTGTCCACTGGTTATGGCGGGCCACTCGTTCGTAATGTTGCAGCCAATCTTCGACGTCCTCGTGGACGTCCCCGTGGAATGGCGTCGGAGTCCGGGGTGCGACGGGAAGGTATACGACGGCGGCGGTGGACGGGTTCTGCGACGACTGGTGTTCCATCGTCGGCCTCGTTGGCTGCCTGGGCCGGGGTGGCAGAAGTCCGTACTCCGGGTGTAGACCTTGGGTACGGCGACTGGTCAGAGTTTCAGGCTCCGCGTTGAGTGGTCTTCTCACCGGGCTTGGAATCGGGCTTGCACTGCGGACCCTGGGAGGGGAACGCTGCACGGGCATGCGGTACCCCGCACCTCCAACAAAATGTCACGGGTGGTGACCAATAAACAAGAAATAAACAGAAATAAATAAACTTTTAATGTGGCGAACCTGTGCCAAAATTAAAAAAAGGAAACAGAAGAAAGCAGAGCGTCGCGGGCGTGGAAGTCGGCGTGTCAGCAGAGTCGAACGCTGGGGCGAAACTGACTCGACAAGGTCGCGGGCGGCCTCTTATCTAGAGTGCGCCGCTATCTCGAAGATTCGGCGAAAGCGGTTCGAGCGTCGCGTGATCGGGGCGAGAATGAACACGCACTTTCTAGAAAACAAAAGCAGGGATAAATGATAGAAGTTACGTGCGGTACATGAATAAACGGGAACTTTCTGGAGGACCGTGACCGAGCGTTGCTTTCTCAGCCTTGCGCGCGGCAATATCAAGGTAGACGAAAAGAAAAAAAAAAATTGTGCCTCGACAAAAAAAGAAAAAAAAAGAAACTAAAAAAGTTGTTGTTGCGATCAGGAGCGTTTTCAAAGCCCGGAGCACCTCGCCTTCGTTCCCGTGACATGTCGCTCGCTTTCGCGTAGCAACCCTCAATTCTGAAGGCCACCGTGTTTTTCAGGGAAGGAGGCGATTTTAGGTGCGCGCAGTGTTACCAAAGGGGCAGGATTGAAAGCGTAACCCAAGCACTTGAAGAGGAGGGGAAGACGGAGCTCTCTTTTTGTCGGGACTCTTATGGGTCTTCACGTCGCGATTGTCCTACAATATCAACTTTCATTTATTTCTCGCTCGTGGCTTCAAAGTAATGCACGCAACTATTGAGATTGGGTATAGTCATAACTGATTAACACGGTGCATATTCTAACACACAATAGTTTTGCGAAATCAAGGTTTCGCTGAAATGGATGACTCACACGTACAGTTCGACGCGCAATACCTTTCACGTATTGACTTGCGAGAGATGCTCCCAACACGGCTGAGTCTGGTGGTGTTCCAGACCTAACATCTACATTTTGTTGCCTTACCTGTAACTATTTCGCGCGCAATTTGCGCCATATCGAAATGAAAGCGCATGATAAAAGTGACGCTTGTTTTCTGAAATTTCACGCCAGCTCGTTGTCTTCGCTGGTACCTTGAGCGTTTCCCAGGGATGCAGACCGTTCAACAAGAAAAAAGCGTACGATGGCATCATTCGATCGTACACTCATTGCTTCTATAACACCGAGCCGTCTCGTATCCTTTCGTTTTTATTTCATGGTACTAATTTCTTTCTGCGTGTTACGGCTGTTACGACGCTAAGTCTGGCTGCACCCTCGAATTTGAACTTAGCTTAGATCAGGGACGGACCAGTTTAAATCAGGGAAATATAATTAACACTGTAGCAAAGTAAATCCATCATATCGATCGGAAATAGGATTTGACACATTCCATCTGAACACATACTGTGCACAGCGAATGCAGTAGAGAGTCAGCGTGCAAAACGCGGCCACACTAGGCTACCATAACACCTAAGCGATTTTTGCATAGCACCGAGCACGGAAACGAGAAAACAGATATTCACTCACATTAACGAAGCAAATTTTTTTAAAGCCCGGACACTCCGCACGTCCAACCTAGCTAAGGTTATCAATAGACTCGACCATGTCATTTGTCGAAACGGATAAAAGTCGTTGGCAAATATGATTAGACTGAATAAGTGAATCTAACGCACGCATTTTACCAACCGACGGTCTCGCGCCTTCAATAGCATTTCCAATTGTCACTGCGCACCTTGGACACACTTTGGGAAGCAATACATATTTACATCGCCGCCCAAGGTCTTCATTGAACGTGTAGTGCTGACCAAAAGAAAATGCTAACCTGACTCTCAATCGCTCGCCGAAAAGGACGATTTCGAAGAGGCGCTACTCTAGGTCACTTGAGATAAAAAAAAAAAAAAACCAAGCTATAGAAACGAGCGTCGTAAAAAAGGGGACCGACATTTTTATTCCTACCTCCGAACAGAAACGAGCGCCACCCACTGCATCACACAGCGCAGAGGCCGGACTCAGCCACCGCGCGTATTATCACTGACGTCCGATGCTATGCACTCTGAGCTGACTGACCGCAGACATACCAAGCGCCTGCGAGGGAGGGAGAAACTTCCTCAGCCGGGAGAACACGACACATTTTGGGGATCTATTTCACGCAGCGGATAACGCGGGCCTTTTCACACTTCGATACTGGCGCCATCTAGAAGTTGCTCTTTCAACCACGTTACGATCCGCGCGCCATCTGGTGGCTGAAACGGACGAATAAATTGAGGTACCGCACCCTCTTAATTGTTTTGCTAACGTTACGTTATTTGTCTCCTTTATGTTTGGTCTGTTGCTAAACCTCTTGTTAGACGTTGTTTCTAAATCTTCATATTCTTTGGTTGTTTCTAAATTACTTGTTTGGTACGTTTTATGGCCTCAGATACCTTTCCATAAGTTGTGGTGTCTCATCTGGATCCCATCTGGTCGAGTATACGGGATGCCGGCGCCTGGGGAGTTCTCATGGGTCGCCTCCGTAGCCAAGACGGCAGCTCTTATGTGTGAGTGCTTCGATCGGGACCTAATCGGAGGATAATAGCGACGGCAGAGCGGGTCCCCACATCGGGGAAAGACGGATAGGTAGGAAATGAGCCGTTCTCGTGTGGTAAAAAGCTTCACGAGGGAAGTAGCGGTCTTGTGATAATGTGACGAGTTGTTCATAGTTGTATCCGGTGGGATGCTCGTGAAAACATACGGTTTACGTAGGCGGGTGTCAGGGTAGCCTAAGTCTGGCAGCGGCATGGCCCCCGGCTGCATGTAACTTTAGCGTTGGGTCAGCCCAGCGCTGTACAAACTTGATCCTTTGCATGAATGGGTAGCGGGTGTTGGAATCCAGACGGAAATACGGTAGTCACTTCGGCACTGCGGAAATGGTATATGCAGAGCAAATATACTTTATTGACTCGCCCATTTAAAAAAACCGGCGGGTTTGATTATCTGAAACTTCGGTGTCGTGCTTATTGCGCGGAAGAGGACGGCGCGGGTGTGGGGTGCTTGCATTGCTCTAACCTGGCCACTCTTTCGAGAAGCAAGAAGACTTCTAGTCAGGCTGTGTGTTGACATGGTCTGGGACGAGCTTTGTGCGTACCCTGCTGCGTTCATCCGGCGACTGGGGACTATAGTTTCGAAATAGAACCGTACAAAGTAAAACCTGAATTATCGTATAAAATAGATGGCAGTGTTAGGAAAATTGTCTTATCTACATCAAATCTGACTTTCTAGCCAAATGTCCCAGAACATTCCATTTTTGCTAGTTTAATACTTCGGAAATTGGCCAAAATTTTGTCTTCTAGACCTTGCAGCCATAGAATATCACACTGCAACGAACTGGCTATTGGTCCCCATGTATGCTAAAATTAAGTGGACATAAAGTATAAGTATATTCAGTATACCAACTCGCTTGTTTTTAATGTGAATATAAGAAGACGCAGTTTTATACTTAGTTTCTTAACTTTTTGTGTTTCTTTTATCTTTTCGGATCACGTGATTGCAAAATTTCCAGGCGAATTTTCAGAGACAGTCAAGAAGTACCTAGGAAGCAAATACAGCAACTCCACATATATAGGCGGAAGAATAATCTTGACTAAGAAACAAAATTAGCTTTTGTTCATGCCTTTTCACAAATTCCAGTAAATTTAGCTGATAACTATTTCAGGTTTTAAGTTATTTTATATGCTCCACTTTTGATAACGTTTTTAAACAAGTTCGTAATATTTTAAACAATTGTATGTGATATACTGGATGTCCTTTGATAAAAAGTTCTTACTGAAGTCATTTATCTTAACTTTGTGCCCTTATTACACATTAGTCTCTAACATAGTATTCATTTTTAGTTACAAGAGAAGCGTTGCAATTTCAAAGTCGATATAATTTTATAGAAACCCTGGTGCGAAATTGGTAATTAAAAATATTAAAATGCTTTAAAAACCCGACAGACTAATCCAGCTTATACATGAATAGCCTACATTTAGGAGTATAAAATTCAAACTAAAAGGTATGTTTGGGCTAGTTGTTTCATGAGCATCTTGGTTTAAACCAGCGCAACAAAACAAGGACAAAGTAAATACGAGAAAGACGACAGCGCTGTTTGCAGCGCTGTCGACTGTGTCGTCCTTTCTTTATCCTTGATTTCGCCGCGCTGTTTTAAACCAATTTATTAAAGTCTGCATAAAAGCATACTAAAAGACTGCGTAGAAGTATGCCAAAAGCGCATTGAAGTGGAAGCCATTGTGCATCGAAGGAATACTTTAAGTGTTCTAATAGAATGACCAAACGCTTAATGCGCCTGGAATCATCCAAAACTACACGTGACCAAGCATTACGATCACGACGCGTACATAATAAACAAAAAAAACATACTTGGTGCACCCCGGCTTTTAGCGGAATAATTGAAACATGTGTTTGTTTTTAAGGAAATAGAATAAACTTCAATCTGTTCATCAAGAATTTCAAAGCTTGAACGATAACATAGGGAGCGCAATATGGGTTACTATAAAATAATAGTCTTGCGGGCAAAATTAGTCGACTTTAAATGTCTCTACGCATTTTATATTGACGAATCAGGAACTCTCACTAAAGCAGAAATAATTTCTTCCCTTTTTTAAGGATTATTCCCCACAAAGAGAGGAGCGGTGTTTGTGTTAATTCGTGAGAACTCAAACTGGAACATACCCTCTAAGAAACCTAAAGCGTATACTTTCCTGCAGAGCTCTTGTGAGAGCCGATCGCTCTAGTCTGCGGAGGTAACTCGGCTGATAATAAGTTTAGACGTAAACAGAGTCTGCGCATTGACATTGAGCAAGATGAAATATCATGCTTGATGCCATAGCGCGTACTGCTTTGTAGGTTTAAACATGTCAGCCACGTCATTCGCCTAGTTCCCTCTCTCGACAGCATCAATTGGCTTTCACCAGTGCATTGCGGCAACCTAGAAGCTCCTGATTTCTCATAGTCAATCAGCGAAAGGAAAAAGAAACTTCGGGAATATTACAGTATCACATTAATCCATTGCGGGATAATAAATTTAAAGACAGGATCGGATAAAAAGGGTCGCGGTAGGCTATGGACATTTTTACTTCTTTCCCCTTCCCCTCTATCCGGCCTTTGTGCAATACAGATGTTATCAACGACTGCGGTCGGGTACACGCACCGCACTTTCCTTGCAGTAAACCGGTGTAAAAAGAAACAACTTTTTTTTTCTTTGCGTTGATTGGAAGAGGGTTAGCCTGGGAGTGCAGCTTTTTCAAAAGGCCATAGGCTGACACCGCACACCTGCAGTTGTTTTCCCTCCAGTAACGTAGATAGCTTTCCAGTTCACTGCGTCTGTATTTCATTGTACCAGCATTCTGCGCACTTAGTTCGCGAGTTTGCAAGCAGGTACAAGGGCAGCACTAACTGAGGAACTACGCATACGAGGGGTAAGTACAGTCCTCAACCAAACGAAATGGACAATCGGAGCGCATTGGATCGTGTTCATGTAGCGCCACCTGCCAGGAGAAGCCGTGCCATTTGGGGTCGTGATGATTTGGGTCGGGGAACGAAAAGATTATCCCTTCCGTTCCCCCAGTAGTCTATACAGACGCTCACGCAATCTTAGGGACGCTATAGTCAAGTATAAGATAACTTACACTGAAAGCACTAGCAGTCTTTCTTCTGGAAGAACAAATTGCAAGGTGTGTCAACACGTGAAACCTTAAAGTACGCAGAGTACGAAATCCAATTTCACCTACATAATCCACGGAAACTTAAAGTGCGGTACAAGTAATGTGATTTACCTCCTGGCATGTGGCACCTGCAGTAAGCTGTACGTGGGCCAAACCAGCACACCTTTTCGATAGAGATTTAGCAATCACAGGGCACATGTAAAATCACTTCCCAAACTTCTGCTTTCAAAACATATGGCTTTAGCCAAACACACGTTTGACAAAGCTGGACGTTACATTTTTACAATCCAAAATCAAAAGCAACAGTGATCGAGAGCAGAGAGTAACATATATAATTCAATCCGCGCCGGGATTAATGAAGATCCCGGTACATTGTCATTATGCCGGGATCTTCATCGCAGCGACTGTAGCTAAACGTAGGGGCTGCAGCTAATCCAATCCTATTTGTACATCCCGTGCATTTTCCCGTGCACCTTTCTGTATTGCCTGTCGATGAGTCAACGGGTCATGAGCTTTGACAATGATTTTCCCCCTGTTACTCTTTATTTAGTGTTTTGGGACTGTCGTTTATGTTGTTAAAAACCGACGTTTTTTTGTGTGTTTTTTTTTTGTGTGGGGGGATTTTTTATGCGCGTTGGCCGACCGTTGCTTGGTTCACTGTGTGCGCCTTCTTCATTCCACTACGATCTGCCTTGCCTTACATCCTTTTATTAGAGCTCATAAAACAAATAATGCACATACACATTACGAGACAAACAGTGAAAGGAATTTTGAAACCCAACGAGCACTTGCCACGTGCCAGCAAGCGTCCTGCCGCTATCCACGCGTGAGCTTCGAGAACACCTCTGGTTAGATACATCTCGTTTCATTCTGAACCCTTGGCAAACACGTCGGCAAGGAATTTGGCGGCTGTGATTGGCCTGCGCTGCGCTTGGCCTTGGCGCCGACGAATAACGGTAGTGGAATAGTACGGACACTGTTTCGCCAAGTGTACATATTAGATCCCCCGTTGAATTAACGTGGGTACGGGCGCTCTTTGGGACGTAGATTCCGCGCTTCCACCTGTTGATTTTCCCTTCCACAGTCCAAAAGCGATGATTCTAACATAAGTCGGCTGTAATAAGGAGTATTCACTGGGCGCCTTATTTGTGGATGATGTCTAGAGCGCATGCTCTAAACAAGCTCACAATAATGGGCTGCTAAGACTGGCAATCTTGAGGGTGCAAATTGCACGTTACAAAAGAACTGTGGAAGCTCGCCATCAGCACGCGCTCAGCAGTCGTGCACACAGCTATTGCCGCCAGTGAATACTTTCTAAAAAATATTCAGCGTCTTTTTTTTCCCCTAGAGAGGGCAAAGAGTGCCGTCATTGCAGTCGGCGGAAAGAGCTGGACGTATGAAATCACCTAAAAACTTTATTCCAGCCTCGCCATTTGCCAAGAGCGTCCCGCGGATTGCTAAGACGGTTGCGGTCTGCGCCCTGTGCGGGAAATAAGACGAACATGTAATTTCATTCTAGTTACAGCCAGCTAAATAATCGCATGGTATGTTAATGCCATTGCTTCATGATCTGTTCTGCGGATTTGTCATCGGATGAAACCGCAACCGGATTGGCTTAGGAGCGCTCATTAGAAAGGTTTAGGGAACAATCTTTGCGCATCCGATACGGTGCGATGGGCCCTCCGGTACGAACTCCACATATGCTACCGTAGAAGACTCGCGCATGCGCAGTTCGTGCCGGAACGACCGTCGTACCGTTTCGGATGTGCAAACACGGTTCAATAAAACTCTCCATTCGATGCTTGTGACTCGCTCCGCTGTTGGTAACGATACATGCAAATTTAAAGGGATCCTCCGGTAAAATTGTGTGTTTCAGAAAAAAATACATTATATTGTCATTGCTTTTAGTAATATCTTCCGCACAATATAGGAATTTTGAATCCTCCCAGCACAAGTAATTCTATTTTAAACAGAACCCAGCTCCTGGAATTGCACCCGCAAAACACTGGACGTTTTTGTTGGCAACAGCGAAAGCTCTGACGTAACTTCATGCAAAGAGAGCCACGACAGCTCTTGACTGCTGTCTCAGTAAAACAACCTCCTTGCGAGGAAGACAAGATTTACTGTATTGAAAGAAGCTGACTCCGTCGACGATGATATTTGTACGCATCATCAACCATGTTGTGATCAAAGTCGGGAATAAGTCAACGCCCGCAACTCTGACGCTACCATGCTTGTTGTGTCGTCATGACATGACCAGCCGCGCACACTTGCGATATGTGGCGTGCAGTTGCGTTTCGAAGTTAATAATGGATTTACGAAATATTAAGGCGGCTTTTCATAAAGTAAATATCAAATATCATTATATTTCAGCCCACTCTACGTGACCAGCGCAAATCTTTAGTAACTACCGGATTTCAAGGGCAATCCTCTTGAAGTGGTCGTGGTTTCACATTGGAAGCATAAAGGTCGGTGTTAACCGCGAGATGACATTGCTTGCCTTGATCTAAAAACCGAGTTTGGGCAAAGGTTTTGTTGGAAATTACTCTGAGAGTGCACTTTTAATCTCCCGTTATGACTTACACACGTGACTAAACGGATGAAAAAAACTCGAAAGAAAATTAAAATGAATACGTAACCAGCAGAAACTTATTCCACGTGATATACTTATCGTAGAGTTCAAGCACCCCCGAAATTTGGTAATTGCTGTTATTTTAACAATTGGTGGTTACGTAACGTACGACATGTGCGTACCTTACATATATGAGCACTGCGCTGCTGTGCGCGTGAGAGAGGTGTGCCCGCATGCCGTTTAGGACGGCCACGAATGTTGTCGAATGTTCTAGTTAGTGGTGAGTTTTACACTGGCGTAAAAGGGGCTTCGAACCAGAGTGGAGTACGTTGTGCGGAACTCTCTCGAAAATGTCGGAAAAATGTGTTTTCTCTAAAAAAAAACAAAAAAAAAACAGCTCTCCTTAACTAGCACAGTTTTATTTTGTATATGGTTTTCTCCCATAAATTCATATAACTTAAACACCAGGAATGGCCATTTCTGTCTTGGGGGTGGCTTCACTTTGTCAGAGTAAAGTTACAAAGAGAGCTATTGTAAATTAAATGCACCGCGCCTTAATGCACCACATCATACTTTTTATAAAGTTTTATTATTAAAAAAGTGTGTGTATTAATCTGTCCTTTTTACACCGTTAAAAAGAAACCACCCGAAAATGGCCGCCAGGATTGTGAACGGAGTGATACACTCAACTCTCGCGGACTTCGACGTTGGAAATAGCTACGCTTCCCAACTTGTAGAAGAGCGACTGATGAAATTATCGTCCAAGATAATTATTGTGAGTATGACTTCATTTATATACACTGCGTTGTAATAAGAAAGCGTATGACATTGGATATATTGAATATCCTGCGCTGTTGTTATCGTGATCCGAGGCTACTGAATTAATCTGGTTTTCATTTCGTTTTTCATTATTGTGCGGTGAGCGGATTTTCAAGATTTACCTACGGCATTGCATTGCGACAAATACCACCGAGCTAAGACGAACCATTTCGACCTTGTGCCTATCTGACATAAATGAGAACACGTACCTGTTTTGCCAGTATCTCATGCCGCGCCGGTCAAAGAACATAACACCTCGTCTATTAATTTGTTACTGAAATCTCGGTGAGATTCAGCAGCACTAATTCAGTGGCACTAATAAAGTAACCAAAAGTAACCTGATACCTTATAAAAATAAAAATTCAAGTTTCAATAAAAAACGAACAAACAAATAAAACAGGATTAGGAGACCTGGAGAAGAAAAATATATTAGAGTTTAGCACATTACAAAATACATCGCGCACCGCACAGCGCTGAGTTTATTCTCAAATGTAGCGGAAGCGTAGCTCCGCCACTCTGAATATATGAGCGCATTTTCTGGCTTTTCATCAGCAGCATGTTCCGTAGTTGCTCTGGACATTTGGGCCTGCGTTGATTTCTGATACCCGAAACTTCTCACAAATATTTTTTTTATTCGAGCTAATTAGCATAATAAATAATGATATAAAAGTTAAAAGTTACCAGTAGGAACCATAGTTACTTTACGCCGCCATATACTTGTAGCACTCAGTTTGCATGAATGTGTTAATACACTTGCAGATCTTTTGTCGTAAAGTTATTTCTGAAAAGGGAGGAGCCAAATTTATTAAAAATAGCTTTCCTTCAGCACCAGGAAACCAGTAAAAATCCTTATATTTTTCAAAACAGTTTACTTTCTTTTTCTTTTAGGTTGACACCTATCAAAGCTTGACTGCCCATCAGCTGTTGGAAAAGATACGCAAATACGCTGTAGGTTACCAAGAACACGGTGTAAAACCGGGCTCCAGGGTGTGTGCGTATATTGGCAATGCAGTTGAAGCAGTAGCGGCAGCGTTTGGTGTCATGTTCGCGGGCGGTACGCTTGTCATGGCGAAGACGACCTCCGTTGCAAGTGAGTACTCGGAACGCCTTTATTTGATTTCAACATTATAATTATAGCATTTTTAATAAGATAAAGAAAACTTATTATGATGTCGTTCTCATGGGGGAATTGGTGTACACGATGGAAGACAGCCAGTGCACTTTCCTACTAACTGACCAAGAAACCGCATCAAATGCTGCCAAGGTGGCAATACCATCAAGCATTAAGGTGAGATATTATTATCTAATTATCGAATTGTGCTTTGCCAAAACTATGAATGCTTTTATTGCGGTAGCATGAGTGCTCTGTTGCATGCGCTGACCTCTGACTGGTTAGGACTAAACAAAGTTCGCAACGTCGCCACGGGAGGGTGACTGTAGCCGCACTGGCTGCGGAAACTTGCTAGGAAACACTTTCTGGAAGCTCCGACAGATGGCGGAAGGGATGTGGATGCAGCCCTTCTATCCTGGGAAAAGTGGCGCCATTCTTTGAACAAGCCGCCGTGCACACTCTTAGTCAGTCGACTGGTGACATCCGCCTGCTTTCGGTTTGGGACTTCTGATCGCCACTACTTTCCCAAGCTGTTACTACGCCGCAACGCCGCAGCTAACGGGCTGTCGCGCCTGTGGAAAAGGCCGGAGTGCCTTTCAGTGTTCCCTTTGCAACGGAAAATGAGCCTCAGAGGACGATCTTGCTTCACCGAATCGGTCGGAGAGATTTCAACCCAACAGGAGCCGCAAGGTTATGCGATGTAGGGGCTCTGTATAAAGCTCACCAGACTGCAAAAATACACCTGTTTAGAGCGAGTTATGCACTTCATTCCACCGTAAGCGCGAGCGACGCAAGAGAGATCACAACACTGCCGACTTGGCATGCACGGACGTCCATGCCGTCGAAGAAGAGTCGTTCATAACGGACTGCTCCTGATCGCGCTTGGAACATCGGCATCGCCCCCGCTTACGGGTGCTTGCGGAGGTGCGGAACACGCTCGCTCGTTTAGTGCGGCGTACATCCTCGCGTACCACGCTTTGTTTCGCACAAAGTTCATAAGCTTGCAACGCTCTAGCGGCTGCGGATGCGAGCATGTGGATGTATCTATATCCCGATTTAACATAAATGCGAGAGAAGCCAGTGAGACAAGCACATGTATGCTTTCTCACCACTCATTAAGAATGAGTAGTAAATCATCTGCAACCGTGGAGAAGATGATTGCAATTGGAGGGTTTGATATGATCAATACAAAAGCTTTGCGATTCCTCTGAAGCCGAATGGGTGGACAGGTACCAACGACACACTGACCGATACTGCAAATTGGTAGGGACGACTCGGACGATTATCCAAAGCACTTTTGGTATCCACGGATGGACGAACAGATGTAGAGCGGCTCGAGGGCAATCGGATGTGAATGCGGGCTGTAAATAAGGCCATTGCCACACTTATATGACGAGAAACGTCCAAACGACTGGCATCGCGCGCCGCTCCAGCTAACCGAGACGTCGAGAGGCTTCGCAACATCCAGAAGGCGGCTCAGTCGCAAACCGGAAAGTTAAGCGCCGTTCACAATTTTGCAACCGAGTGCGACCGAAAGAGACCAGACCCGTTTTTAAGCCTCTTGCGATCTCTTAGGACCAGCTCCGCTGCACCGCATCCGGTCCTAAGAAGTCGCAAGAGGCTTAAAAACCGGTCTGGTCTCTCTCAGCTGTACTCGGTTGCAAGAGTGTGAACTGGCCTTTAAGCGCCGTCCACACTCTTGCGACCGACTAAGACCGAGAGAAACCAGACCGGTTTTTAAGCCTCTTGCGACCTCTTAGGACCATTAAAAACCGGTCTGGTCTCTCTCGGTCGTACTCGGGTGCAAGAGTGTGAACGAGCCTTTATAGGTGGGGTAAGGATGATTTTTTGGAGAAAGAGGGAAGCAATGCGTCCCTTTTTCCAGATACTGGAGCTTTAGGATGCATCCGAGCCGTATTCGCGCATCCAATTCACTATAGGTGGCGCCACTCGTTTTCTAAAATGGCGGTTAAAATAGGGGTCGGAGATGCCTGCCGGTATACTAGTCGCTGAGCCTGTCTACTGTGCTGGCTTCACTGAGCGGCGCAAATCATTCTTGCTTATACGATGAGGCTGGGGTATTATGAGGGCGGGTCCCGTATTCAAGCTGAAAAATATAAGATGTTTATCGTACTATTTAGAGCAGAAGGAACGAAATCGAAGTTAACATCTGCTTTGATTCAATTTCTCGCTATAGGTGGTAATTACAGATTCTTTCTTACCTCAAGATGTATCTCACAGCGTAATTATTGAGCCAAAAATGTTGTTCGCGAAAACTTTATTTGTGACATACGTGTTCAATCCGGGCACTTCAAAACAATTCCGAGGACACTTAAGCGTCCTCGGAATTGTTATGAGTGTTGTCCGCGGAATTCTTATGAGTTGTAAATGTGAAAGCATGAATGTCGTTTATCCGCTCCCTTATTTCGTCTGTGGTGTACTGGCGTGGACGGCCCCGTTTCGCTACTGCCGAGGTTGCGGCCGCCAACGATATAGATGCCTCAGGCGCCGCCATGTTCCTCGGCGTCAAAAAAAGCAGAAACGGCGGAAGCTCCCCCCCCCCCCCCCCCTTTTCCGGCAACACCTGACACGAGAGTGGCGGCAGAGGATGCGCTCTCTGGAACAGCCGCAGCCCCTTCCCCCCCCCCCCCCCCCCCCCCCCTTGACAATGCCTAACACGAGCGCGGCGGCCGAGCGCGCGATCTCGTGAAGCGGCCACCAATGGCTATCTAGGAACCTTTTCGCTCAGCCAAACGGCGAATGGGCATTTCTTCCGCCTTCTTTCGCGGGTACAGGCGCCACCGGCTCCGCTCCATGGGATACGTAACGCTTTCGCATAAAATTACTTTGGAGAGTCCAGTGCAGTGACGTCACTAGAATCAGCGGCACCCGGTGCGATAGCCCGCCGCGACCCGCCCCCCCCCCCTCCCCCCCTTGTTCTTGTTGGGGGGGGGGGGGGGGGGGGCATCTGATATGACGCGTCCCCATCCAATGTGAATGTATTCTTTTTTTTTTCGCGGCGATAGACCGACACGCGGCGCGGCTGTGCTTACCAACACGGCCGGAAAGCCGCCGATGTGCAGCAGCTGGCCAAAAGCTACCAGGCTCTCCTTGTTTTCGGCATTGCGTTCTATGGCGTGCGCTCTTTGTTTACGTTGTAGAGACGCTTCTAGCTTTATTTGTGCGTCGTATTTTCTTCCAACGTATACGTCGTACGTCATGCCCGACTATTTTAGCTCGCTACCTGAGCCTGAATGGTAGCGATATCGAGACAAACCGTGCTTGCACGGCGTTGCCTTCGACAATCCGTACGCCGTAAACAAGACCTGGTGCAGTTCCGACTCGAAGTTGTTGCCACCGACGTGGACGGCTCACGTCGTCGTTTATTCAGTTTTTTCGCCGAACCAGTTGACGGCCGACACTGTACAGGCGTACAAGTCTCTCGAGGCCTACGATTACTTCGAGCCAGTTTCCGCACTGCCGGCGGGATCAGCAGGAGCTGGTAAGGACCTACGTCATCTGAGAAAGCGGCTGCTGAGAAAGCGGCTACACATCTTTGCGGCATGCTGAAATGTTATAACGCCCATGCAAAACTTGCGCCCTCTTGACCACACCACCCGGCTCCGGCGCGATCGCAGCGCAGCCGCAGCTCCGTGACGTCAAGCCCGCGTGTCGGTCTATAGACTACAGGCTGTGCTATATGGGACAAGAGAATTTAGGTGCCGTTTTTCGAAGCTTCAAAACCTGATAACGGCGGTCCGCTCCATGAGACAGTTAATGCTTTCGCACTAAAACCAAAGATGGAATCCGAGTCAGAGACCAGAATTGTGTGTGTTTTCTAAAGCAACGAGGGACGCATAATACAGTGATTTCCATTACATCCAGTTTTTGACTGTTTGTCTATCTTGATAACAATGTCAAAGTTTTTGACAAGGCAAAAATAAGACAAAATGAAACCTCTCTATATAGCCATATTTGTATTAATGCTAATAATACAACTAAGAGATTTTAATACGTAGTTTCTCGATAATTTCTTGCTTAGGATCTAATTTTAAACACGCGAATGCGTATTGCAACCAAACGAGTACAAATGAACATCACTCGTGTCAATTCCAGCATTTTTAATTAACAAATTATCAAATGAAAATAGTCTAAAATAAGTTAAAACATTCTAAAAAATCGGACATACCCATGTAAAATGACAATAACTTTAGGTGAGGCACATGATGCTATGAAAGTCGCAACGTATGGCAATTGGCAAAACTTTCCATGTCCCTGACGATCCTTCAGAACTAAATTCCCCCAACACTCCTTCCCCCAACCCTCTTCCCCCCCCTAAAAAAAAAAGAGGGAAAAGATTTTATTTACATTATTGTTTTAATTATTAATCTTCCCTGACATTTAGTTTCTTTAACTTTTACTCGCCATCGTCTTGCCATTCTCAAGTTTTCCAGTTCTGAGAAACGCCTACCCACTTGTACGTCTGCTCACTGCAGCACGTTTTGTTTTCATTGGAAAGCGGTGAAACAGTAGTGAGTTTAGTATTATGTATACGAGCGAACACAAGCACTGTGTTTACGTTAGCGTTGTAAGTTCCACACTGCGCGTGTGAGGAGGCCCTAATGCAAACGCACAACGTTTGCGTTTGCTTCTATATGCAATACTAAAAATCACTAATAAGGTACAATCCCCTACCGGCTGCTCAACCACATTGGGACAGTGAAGCGCGTTGTCTGCTTTCGGAAATGACATTTCGCGAGCCATGATAGCGAGCAGTTCCGCCGTGCCCACTGAGCAAGAGAGCCAGGGGACCCTGACCAGGGCCTCCGAGATCCTATATCGGAGGCCATGCCCTCACTAAAGCGCTTCCCGTTTCTGCCGCGGGATGACGAGCAACGAGCTGAAGACGCGAATATTAGGTAAGTTTGTCCAGTTTATGATGTCGCCGCCGTAACGCAGCCCTCCCGAGTGAGCAAATCAACCCGCGGCACAGAGTGAGAGGCGCGAGCGCATGCGCGTGAACTCCCGGCTGTTCCCAGCTGTGCGGGGAGGGCCACCATCCCACCATTGTTATTCAATCGCCCGGTGGCATGCATGGGATCATCATCCAAATTTCGCTGCTTTCCTGTTATTTAACTGGCTCTAGCTAAAAAATGATATAGTGGGTTAAAAAGCTCACGAATAAACTTTTCTCCATGCTTGATTGGAAACTTTTTCAGAAGAAAAAGAAGTCGGCCCGGAGCACACGACTCGTAGCCTCAAAGGTGCTCCGCGCCGAAAGCAAGTTTCGTCAAAATGGCGGACGCTTTGTCTTTGCTCCCTCCTTTCTGTACCGTTCCGTCGGCGCTCTCGCACCTTTCCTTCACTTTTCTCTCTTCCAGCGCCCTCGTCGCTACGCCTACTGGCCGGATTCTCCCTATATACAGGGTAATTCAAGGAGACGCCAGGCTCTTTAAATCGAGCGGAAAATTCGGTTTCTTAGCCTATCGCGCTACGACTTCGTGCAGCGTTGCCCACAGATGGTGCTTTTTTTTTTTTTTTTTTTGTAAAATTTGCAAAGAGCGAACTTACCTGAGGAAAAAGTAAAGAAAGAAAAAGGCTTAGCTCCTATGGAAACGCAGCGACACCACCGGTCTTCAAACAACACGGCGCCATTTGGCGCGGGAGACAAGAGATGGCGCAACGAACGCCGCCAACGAACGAGCATACGGCGCCGAGAGCCGGCGTCTTTGGCAGGCAGACTTTTCGACTCAAAAGCGGCGCGCGTTCCGCAGATGGCGACAGTCACAGAAACAAAAACAGACGCGGTAACAACAAGCAACTGCTGTTCCTTGTCTGCTAAAGACGCCGGCTCTCGGCGTCGTGTGCACGTTCGTTGGCGGCAGTTGGCGCCGCGACCGCTTGCGCCATCTCTTGTCTCCCGTGCGAAATGGTGCCGTGTCGTTTGAAGACCGGTGGTGTCGCTGCGTTTCCATAGGAGCTAAGCCTTTTTATTTCTTTACTTTTTCCTCAGGTAAATTCGCTCTTTGCAAATTTCACAAAAAAAAAAAAAAGCACCATCTGTGGGCAACGCTGCACAAAGTCGTAGCGCGATAGGTTAAGAAACCGAATTTAGCGGTCGATTTAAAGAGCCTGGCGTCTCCTTCAATCACCCTGTAGAGCCCGGCTAGTAGGCGTGGCGACGAAGGTGCAGGAGCCTTGGAAGTGGGATCGGTGGCCGAGTGGGTTAACGCGTCTCAGCCGGGAGCGTGTAGCAAAAGCATGCGCTGAGTCCCCAACCTCCGCCCGTTTCGATCTGGATGAGTTTCGTACCGGCACGCGCTTTTGTAATCACTACTGCGTGGTTGGTGCACGTTAATGACCCCAGGCTAGCGGTTGCACTGCACTGGCTACATTTTTTCATCTCCAGCTCAGAGACAGGTCACCCATTTAGGCATACTAACTTCAATGATTTCTAAACATACAAGCAACACATTTTAAGGTCTGGGACGCACTAGAGGACGCACATTGGCTGCGGTTCGGTTCTTCGGCCTGCCACGACGCTGTGTACGCGTTGTCCTTTTACCACGTCACTGGGCCGTAAGCGCACGATGTCTTCGCCCTTGTATGCACAACCGGCGTGGCAACGTAAGATCCGAGAGGACCGTCGGCGCCATTTTGCATGAAACAGCTGGCGTTCGGGAGCAGAGATCGGCCATCTGAAAACAACAGTACGTGGGCCGTATGTACGCAAAGATCGAGGGAAGGTGTCCTGGCTCCAACCGCGGCCTCCAACGTTCGGGCGCGGAGACTGACTGGTACATAATATTCAAACGGCGGCATATAAGTGGCGTACTTCACGTTGCATGGCCCGCTCATGTGGATGATCTTTCCGCCGCAGGATTAAACGCAAGTGTGTGGTGAGTAAATATGCGCAACCAATGGCTGTGTCGCTTTACCCGCATCGGGAGCACGTCCTTCGTGCACGCGATAAGTGAAACGATCTGCTCGCTCCAAGCACGAGAGGGGTTTCGGGAATCTTCACCCCGCGGAAATCTGCTCAGAGGTTGCATTCACCATGCTGTGTTACATATACCAGCCGCAGGAAATGCTCCCGCATATCTTTGAACATTAGCTCAGCGGCAGCAGCGATTTCCGCACATCTTTTTAAACATCCTAATCCCTATTGTAAAATATTAGATCCAGGGTGTTTATTCCGTCGCACAAGAAAACATAAAGTTTTCTCGCTGTGTTCCCACCAGTTAAATAAATACCAGTGCTGGCCATATGATTAGTGTTAATGTATGCTATTTCCTATGAAAGACGCGTAAATTTTGCTAACTGTGCTCCAGGTAGGGGTAGACTGCAACTGCTGCGCGGGACCAACCATACCAAAATTGAAGCATGCGAACAGCCTCTTCTGCGGTCTACGTCCCTGCAACGTAATCCTACTCGAATGGTGTCAACTCACAAATTGCACTTTGTCCCAAAGCCGAGCGCCCTCCGCCGGATTTGATGGACACGAAGTCCTTCCGCTCACGACGCAGCGTTCGTGACCCAGTCTCTGCGCATGACCTAAGTACTGTGATAACGTATTAAACGTATAACGTTATCAAAGTCCGGGCTAGTGCCTGGACTTTCATAATTCAAAGTGGTCTTTATTTGGCACGCTACCAGTTGCAGTCATAAAATAATTTAAAAACGAAACTTTAGTAGGCCTTTTGTTTTTTTTCGTAAACAAAAACAAAAATAAATTAGCCATCTTGTTTATACCAAGAGCGAGAGACTATCGCTACTTGAAACGTTTTACATCTCTATTTTAATAAATGAGGTATAGATGCCTTTTTTTTTACTTTGCTTCGCAGGCATTGTTCTGCGTGGGAAGCGCGCCCGATTTCATCAACGTCCTCAAGTTTCAAGAACTTTCAGATGCCTCATTCACGCCCCACGTACCTACTGACAACGAAGAAGAGGTTGTGGCAATCCTGTATACGTCAGGATCAACGGGTCTTCCGAAGGGCGTGGAAATGTCGCACAAGGGGTACTGTTCAGCGTTTCACACGTTGAGGTATGAGCGCTGATCAGAGTGTTGAAAGCTAATGAGTTTTTATAAGCCACCAAGTATATTATGTCATACCGACATCCTTTTTGTTTTTTCCCTATTTATGTACGGATGTACGGACGCAGGCACAATCATAATATATAGGTTTACAAATCTAGTGACAAGGCGCATGTGTATAATGTAAATTTTGCTTAAAGCAGCCTTAAGTTAAAAACATCTTTCGGTCGCATCGAGCACCAACTTATTTTATTCACTTCCGTAGTGGTATATTGGAACTAATCATCTGTCTACTATAAAGAGTGAATTATAGCGATTAAATTTCACCCTGCTGAAATCATTTCATAACGCTGTGAAGCCGTAGAGGAAGCCGTATCTTTAAAGGGACCATGAAATTACCTTTTTACTTTTGCCAGATAACTTTTACATTAAACCTTCAACGTTCACTGAATGCCGAACAGGCATCCGTTTTCGACTAAGTTTATTAACTTGTACACAAAAAATTAATGAAATATTGACATTTTCTTTATCTCCAACTGACCGCAAAACAAGTTGAGGCGTAATTTTGACAGTCGTGACGTACCCTGGCACAGGAACCGGAAGTTCTTTCGGTTGTAGGGGAATGGGAGCGTCAGCGGCGGCGAGTTGGGGGTGCGCCGGTAGGTCTTACTGAGCTGGTGGCGCTGATGTCACCGACGTATTTTCTGAATCGGCGCCTCTCATCGCCGCGATAGCCATGGACACATCGCAGCTGAGCGAAATTCAATGAGATATGTTGCGCTACAGCGACAGCTTGGGACTAGTCTCCTACGCCGGCATGCCTGTTGGGAAGTGCAGCGAGTCTTCCGGTGAAGACTCCAGAAGTCAACCCAACTGTCATTGTTGGTAAAAGGCGGCCCGTGTCAGTCGTTTGCAAAGCGACGTAGATATCAAATTGCCGCGGTGTTTTTCGCAGCCTCGGAGATGCAGGAGCGAGCCGACGTTAAAAAAAAGATACTTTTGAACTACGGCAGTGTCAGCAAGAGCCACGTAAATACCTGTTGACACTCGGAGCGGACGCGCCCGTTTGATGGAAGTGGTGTATTCGCGCTGTTGGTAAGCGCTTTGGGATCATCTTTTACGATTGCAACTTGTTACTGACGTGACACTTGACAAAGGAAGGTTGGACCGGCATTGCACGTAGATCCCACGAACTGTTATAGCTCGACAGTGACATGCAGTCGTGTCAGAATTAAAATGGCATACTAATAACAAAGTGTGCATACCGTGTTACGAAGGTAATCCATACGGCGTTTATTTTAGCTCTATATCACACAAAACAAGAAGATAGAATCGACTAGAGTCCCTTTTCGACGACAGTGTTCGTCAACACTGCCTCGGAAAACAAGGGGAAGAGATTGACCTCACCTCTTAATCTGAAATTGAGGTCAGCGATTAAACTATAATATGGGAGCAAGGCATGTAGTTGGGCTAGTTGGTGGTACATACTGTTTGGAGGGAACAGCGCAAAAAGGACGTAGGACGAGGTCGAAGAAACACACAGACAGGGCGCTGACTTACAACTGAAAGTTTTTTGCTCTGAAGAAAGAGAAATAAACACAGAAAGGAGGAAGGGGAGAGAACAAACAAAACAAACCAATAACATGCGGCATCACCCAAAAAGTGTGGCAGGTTCGTGTGACGGAGCGTGGGCGTGGGTGATGCCGCATGTTATTGGTTTGTTTGTTCTCTCCCCTTCCTCCTTTCTGTGTTTATTTCTCTTTCTTCAGAGCAATAAACTTTCAGTTGTAAGTCAGCGCCCTGTCTGTGTGTTTCTTCGACCTCGTCCTACGTCCTTTTTGCGCTGTTCCCTCCAAACAGTACAATATGGGAAGTGTCCACAAGGGTCGCGCGGGCATATTCCATTCAGCACGCCAGCCGGTCGTGGACAAATGGTCTTGTCCAAGTACAGTTGAAGCAACGCTGCACCGAGTCGGAGTGCCTGCTAGGCCTATCTGCCGAGCTCGCTTGGTCGGGGGTCGGTGGATTCGTGGTCGTTGTCGCTTTTGCCGGGTGTTTGTGGATCCAGCGTTCTTGTTCGTCGTTATCTGTTTCAAGTACTTTTTTCTTGCTGCTTGAACTCGGGACGCGCGAGAAGAACACGTAGAAAAATAAACGTTCGTTGGTCGTCGCGACCCAAGTTACGGAGCGACGCTGTCGGCCCTACTTCGCACGCGCAGTAGTTGCTTCGTTTACCACACGATAGATGGCCCTTGGCTCTCAGCATTATCAAATTTGTCAATTTTCGTCACATCTCTAATTACGCTACAAAATGTGGATCTGAATAATATTTAACAAAACTTTTAGGAAACATTCGTCGGCTATTTATTGTTTATGATCGCGGTGCTGGTGAGGTAGGCGCTTACCCAATAGGCGACGTGGATCCGGCTGACGTGCTGCGATTCCGCGGATGCATCGCAGTGAAAAGGCAGAGAGCTTATGAAGGAAAGAAGGCGCAATAGAGTCTAGTTTTCTTTTAAAAGTTCTATAGCAAAGAATTTTTTTTGGGTCCCTATTTCTGTGTTTCTTTTCACACCTTTTACGATGATCGGTGGATGAAATTCGATTTGAGAATCGTTTCATGGTCCCTTTAAGTATTATCTTAAGAAATCAATCACATTCCGCAGGGGCACTCAAGTGTTGCTAAGCACATGACATCTAAAAATGAAAGCAGGTAAAACAAACATGGGTGCCGTATTTTTATGTGTTGTTTGTTCGTTTGTTTGTTCGTTTGATTTTTTTTTCACTTTTTATGAGCATATTTATTCTAAAGAAAACATTGTTTTGTAAAGAAGGTGAAGAACACGACGGGAAATCGGTGCACACGAAAATTGAGCCAGGTTCCACGTGCGCAATTTGTTTGTATGCTTTATGCTTGTATGCTCTTCGTGCGCAATTTGTTTGTATGCTCTTTCATATTGTTTTGTCCTGTTCTGTCTTGCCGACCGGATTACTATATATCGCTTTATACAAGTATATTACGTTAAATTGGAAGATTTCTTTATATGAAAAAATATATTCCTTTATACAAAGAGTTCGAAAATAACTTCCGGGTGGAAAAGAAACAGTTCCTTAATTTTAGGTGACTGTATTTATCAGTTTTTAGTTCACATACACCGCTTTTTCTGGATTTCAGGTCTTTTGAACCTTGCAGTGAAGAGGATGTTTTCCTTTGCTGGAATCCTTTTACCCACGGGACGGGTTTCGCAGTAGCCATGTTTTGCATGTTTTTAGGAACAAAAATAGTCTTAACCCATCCTTTGATACCCTACAAAGCTTTCCTGGAGACTCTCAAGACACATGAGGTGAGAATTTTTCATGTGAAAATAAGAATAAAGATAATTCCTAAGAATAAATAATATGTGTCAAGCCGCCTAACTTCACCATGAAGGAGCAGACAGTGTGTCGATTTTATGGCAACTTTTAACACAAACCCACTTTGCTATAAAATAAATGTTAACTTCTTTATTATTATCTCAAGGCACTAAGCGATGTGACGCTGATAATTTTACTTTTACGGAAGTAAATTCGCAAAAACTGACTGTAAGGGCAGTATCGTCCGTGTTTTCTCGTTTTCATGAAAAAAATTTGTTGTCAGGTAAGAGTTGTGTTGCTTTTGACATTGAATGTGTGTTGAAATACGTGAACGCATTTATAAAGACGTGTTTATTGGACAACCAATCTCCCGGTTCCCGTGATCTTCATTATTTATTTTTGCAGTATTTCCCTTCAGACAGCATTACTCACAAGAAGCACTTTATATAGGGCGTTAATTTTTTTTTATCTCGTAGGTGTCTGCTTTTGTTGGCATTGCGGGCCTGATGCAGCATATTGTCAATGAAGTCCGAAAAAACAACGATAGTGTCCCTCGTGTAAAAAAAATCTTCATGTCTGGTTCAGTGATCCCGACCTCGCTCGCACGGGACGTTTGTGAGATCTTCGACGTCGAATCACTTATCAATTGCTACGGCATGACTGAAACATTTGGCTTAGTGTGCAGCTCACCTGTTGGACAAATTACCTTCGACAACAGCGGAGTTCCTTATGCCGGTATAAAAATCAAGGTATGTCCAAAACTAATCGGATTGTACACGTATTCTTTTTGTTGGGTTTATAATCTTCCGTAACAGTGTAGTGTTCCGTTTATTACTTACTGACGAAGATCGGCAAGCAGATCATTTGCAAGCAGCAGCGAATTATCTTATGGATAGGAGTTGCGATAAAAAGATTCCGAGTCTAATTTTGAAGCTTAAAAAAAGAAAGGGATATGTGCGCAGCACTCAATGGCAGGGTTCTTTTTGTCTCATTGTGCCAAAGGGTCTCGTTCTGTGGACATTTGGAGCTGCGCTAGACGAGCATTTGTCTTTACCTCTCGCTCTGGTTTGCAGCCTATTGTGATACCGCCATTGCGCCCGTGCACGTGATCACAAGAACGTGTGTAGCGCAGCTCGAAACGATCACATTACAACACCCTTCATCATGATACACGAAAGTCCCTGCCTTCGAATGTTGCGTTCGCGTTACCGTGGTGCTTCCTTTTTTACGCTTCAAAATTAGCGTCGTCACTCTTTGATCCCACCTTGTATATGATTACTAATATCTATAGGAACCCACAATCAAACTTCAAGTTCTCGTAAGCTTGTACACATGATAGTTAGAGAGTCCTGCATATTAATGTGTTTAGGAGCTTACAGACGTTCGATGTAACATTGTAGCATCGGTAGACCCGATCACTCAAGATACGCCTCGCATTGCATACATGTATGTACGAATAAAAATATGACGCTGAAAACTATTTTGAAAGTAATTTAGAACACTTTACATGTATTTTACAACACGACTACGTAAACATATTCAGTGAGCCCGAAACGACTAAACTCACCAGTACACCTGAATAGAACAAATAGATGGTCTCACTAATGGAATTGAAGTATTAACATTTAACATGGCATTACCTGAATAAGATGATCACTGAGGGGTGTATAGAGGGTGGTTCACGCATTTGTGCTGGAGAGTGATCGGGTGTGTCGTGGCCGCTTGTTACAAACTACAACGAGAGGTCACACAGAGTTTCCAACTGCCTGAGCGTGGTCACGGGGTTTATGTGCCGCGTTTTGCAACACGATCAGCGAAAAGGTGACGAAAGCGTTGATTTCTGCGAGCATCTCTGCCTTTCCGCCTGCTGTCCTCCTTGCCACACGACAACGCAGCGGATGAACACTTGCGATCAATCGGCGGAGGAGGCGTCCGCCATTAAATTGCAGACACTCTTCATGGTTTCAGATGGACTCTCTGTTCAATTTATGCTCTCTATAGAAAACACTGACACACTGACGTCTTCGGCCGGGCAGAACACTTTCGATCTGAGTTGAAGTCTGAGTATTTGGGAGGTCCACTCTACGCTTCTTTTAGAAGATTCGTCAGGTAGAGCAATATTATAATCATTTTTGAAGTTCACGGAAAAAATATAATGCGTAAAATCAGCAAATATATACGCAAATCGCTGGCGTTTCAGGGCTGCCCGATAGAGTGTGCCGAAGAGCTGGTGAAATATCGTCGTCTTTCGAACACTCCGGGTAATGCTTGGGTGTTTGAAACTCCAGGGAGAGGTTTTAAAAATTCGATGCTGTACAGCAGCAGATAGTGGATGTTTTCGTTCACTTTGTTTACCGAGGTTTTCATGGCCAGATATTACTTATTGTTTTTCCAATGTATAATGAGCACTGTCTGACCATGCTCTAAGCATTTAAACCTCTTTTTGAATCATCATTTCGCGCGCATTGCATTTATTAGTTTATACATTTTGCAAATTTTACGATGACTTTTTACGCTGTGCATAATAAGAGATTAGTTAGAGATTCGTTGTTTAAAAAAAAATAACATTTTTATCCCCGACCGGATTTCGGAAATTTGATGGGCCATTCTATTGACTTAAACGGAAGAATTACCAAGAACACACCGAAAACATGAACAATATGTCACAGAAAGACGTCAAGTTGCACTAATTCACATGCACTCTCAAAAAAGCCCGTGTGTCTACTTTCCCGCACAACACTCGGAGAGCTAATCACAGCAACTTACGCAGGCAGCTCAGCGAATGATGATGCCGAAACATATTTTTAGACCAAAAAAACGCAATCCGAGTTGTGCCATTAAGCAATGCAAAACGTCACGCTTGCATTGCTTAATGTCCCAACTCAGACTGCGTTTTTTGGTCTAAACATATGTTTCGGCATCGTCATTCGCTGAGCTGCCTCCGTGAGTTGCGGTGATTGGTTTTCCGAGTGTTGTGCGGGAAAGTAAACGCACGGGCTTTTTAGAGTGTACGAGGCAATACTCATGCGGGACTAGGAAGTAACTATTATTGCGGGACCAATCCGCACACGGTACTTGCCTACTGAATGCTGCATATATTGTATCTTGTTTCCTCTTGTGCGAAGTAGTGCTTGGTCATTGGGTTGCCTTGAATTTAATTAGTATCACCCCTATTATTTGCAACTTTCACGCCGTGGAAATAGTCTTTTTTCAACTAGCTGGGTGAACGCTTACAATCAGACAATTCATTAACAGAAGTTGTTACAATCATTTGACTACTTTCGGAAACGGCCGTGCGGCTGTTTCTCCTAACAAATACTGTTCTACAATAATAAGGGAATTGATGACCTAATATAATGTTCCAGGTTATAGACATAACCAGCGGAGAATCTCTCGGTCCGTTTTGTAATGGCGAGATTGTGATTCACACCCGAGGGGTCATGAAGGGCTACTTTGGCCGTCCCGAAGCTACTGCTGAAGCCTTCAGCAAAGATGGATGGTTGCGTACAGGTATGACGTGCTTGCTTTTTTTTGTTTTTAATTCAAAATCACAATATTACAGAATTCTCGGTCAGACCCAAATATTTCTTTTGCGCCTAAATAGTCATGAATCTGGAGTGTTCTTATGCACTTCCTTTTGTTCACTAACCGATAGTGCGTCCGGTCAGACCTCTCTATAACGCTATAAATGTCTATTGTAAAATATTTGGACATGATATGGGGCAAAGATTCAGCGTAAAACAAGTCTCAAAAATCTGCGGTTTGGCGTTCAGCCAACATTGCTGACAAATATATTGCGGACTTTATTAATATATATAGTTTTCACACTACGTCACAATTCACTACAATCCTACTTGGTTTGCCATCGCTCCGTGCTAGATGTGCGCACGGACGGGTGCTGGAGTGCATTTCTAGACACTCATCTACGATTCTTGAGCAATGGAAGGGGGCGTTCTCCTGTTTCTGTGTTGTTATGCATGTGAACGATAGTCATTGTGCATTTTCTAACACTTATGCGCTCAATGGAGCGAGCGTTCGTTACAAAAGAAATTCTGATTTCGGCAAGTTATCATTCTTTTCGGCTTGTGTTCGACCACCTCACGAGGCAGCTAACCTACACAACACCTGCCGCGAATCGCCGCCTTGACAACACCGATGATGGTTGAGGGGTGACTAATTCTCTGGTAAGGCATCAATTCAAGCTCCATGGGGCGTTAAAGCCATCTATTACAACTGGTTTTTATAGGCTTTTTATTATAAAGGAGTGGTTTGATGAGTGCGTTTAGTAAAATTTCAGGTCAAATATAATTCGAATCGAACAGTGCAAAATAGTGGGCCAAAATTCAGGTTCAAATTAAGTTTAAGTTAAATATTGAATACAAAAATTCCTCTTTGCAATGCACAAAAACTAAAAGAAAAAAACGCGTACAAAAAATCTATTTGCGTGCCTATTCTACTGTTAGCCCACTGAACAAAGAGCGATAAATGGTGACAAGATTGCATTTTAAATTTCAGGAGATTTAGGCTACTACGACGCTGAAGGTCGGATCCATGTCACTGAGAGATTGAAACAGATGATAAAATGCATGGATAATGTCGTCACCCCTGCTGAGCTGGAAGGAATTTTAACCACCCACGAGGCGGTTGCAGAGGTCGCAGTTGTGGGAGTTCCAAGCTCGACGTATGGCGAGGCTCCAACAGCCTGCGTCGTTGTCAAGGACGGCTTCGAGACTAACCTCGAGAGTCTGGCAACAGAACTGAAGGAACTCATTGCTGGTATATGTCATGTTCCTGGTATTCCAACTTTGTTTTTGATGTGATATGTGCTGTCTAACTTGCACAATTCAACGCTTAACTTTTAAGGATAACGCACAAATTTGGTTTTCCGAAAAGTGGCGTATGAGCTGTGGTTATTGACGGAAAATGATAACTAGAAACCTCTAGGGTGCCTTCCCCTCTGCGGCCTATACCATCGCTCCCCCTCCTTCTCCCCTCCCCCCCCCCCCCCCCCCGGCCTCTAATTACCTATATCTTCCTAACTCTCCCCTTCCGTTCCACCCCTCCCTCTCTCCCCATCCCTCTCCAGTAGGCACAGGATCTTACAAAATTACTGCATATCCAGAATAAAATATTTGAAGTAAGAAAACGCACTTCTAGAAAATACCGGTAGTCATACCGAGGCCACCTTTATCGTGTAAATTAGCACATTATTTGATTGTTTTTTGCAGTCATTGTTTGTAAGAAGCTTTGTGAAGCTTTCTGGACATGAGAAAAAGTAACTGCATGGTTTTTATTATGAATATAAATATTTACATGTGGAGTGAGGTAAGATTCACAAGTGCAGTCGTAATAATATTGCGAACAAGGAGGGAAGAGAGTGGTTATTAAATATATTGCATTGAAGTTAGGAGAAGGGAAAAAGAAAGGGAGGTGACGAAAAATTGCGCCGCTCCCGGCCCAATTTTTTGCCAGCTCTCTTTCCCTTCCTCTTCCCCTAACATTAATTCAATAAAATCAATAAATTCTCCCTTCCCTGTTCGTCTACTTTCTTTATATATATATATCTATATATATATATATAATGTGAACAAAGAGGGGAGAGTGTGAGTATTGAAATTTTGCAGTGAAGTAAGGGATGAAAAAGGTAAGCTGACGAAAAAAATAAAGATATACAGGGTGTTTTCTTTTTAAACTTTACGGATAGGTTTAAAGAAAGCCGTGAAAGTTACATTTATTGGGTTTGTGCAAGTGAGTTATACGGCCAGCACTACATTATGGGGGTGGCTAACCTTTGCAATATGTTGAAAAATTAAGTCAAATTTCTTACTTAAGTTTTTATTAATGAAAATAGACATGATTCCTATTAGAAACTTACTGAGCGTCATTGAAATCTACTAAATCATCTCTTGCCGGAACGACTTGAAGCTCGTGGGAATCTCGGGGGCGCGCCAAAGTTACCACTCGTAAAGCAGGCGCAAAGCTAGCAGTGGCGGAACGCGGTTGATAAGATTATCATAGCGTTCCTCCACTACTAGCTTTGAGCCTGCTTCACGAGTAGTAACTTTGGCGCGCCCCCGAGATTCCTACGAGCTTCAAGTCGTTCTAAAAAGAGTTGATTTAGTGGATTTTGATGACGCTCAGCAAGTTTTTAATTGAAACCATATGCCCATTTTCACTGTTTTAAAATTTGATTAACAAATTGTAATTATTAGCTGACTTATTGCACAGATTATCCGCGCAAATAATGTCCCCCCGGCCGTTTAACTCACCGGCACAAACCGGTTAAATGTAACTTTCATGGCTTTTTTTTTTTAAAAATCTGTAAAGCTAAAAAAAAGCACCATATATATAAATATATCGTGTTATATAACGTTTAATGTGGCGAACTCGTGCCAAAAATAAACAGGTACAAAAGATAATAACAGAGCGTCGCGGGCGTCGGAGGCGGCAGGGTCCAACGCTGGGGCGAAACTGACTGTGGCTCGCCACGCGGAGCCCCTTATGTACAGGTGCCGTCAAAGTAAAACGGAGCGCCAGAGCGACGTCCGAACTGCATCGCCGCGCTATCTGGCAGCGCCGGCTGGAACTGATAGGCTACATCTGCGCATGTGAACGTGCCTTCCGCTGGGGCCTCCGTTTTCTTCTTCCAACCCACACGTTATCGGTGGTTCGAGCAGCGCAACGATCTTCCTAAAATCGACGCCTGATAGCACAAGGGAGGGTGCTCATTGACAACGCTGGCCCTTTCCCACTTCCAGTCAACGTTATCTCCGAGTGTGACTCGAACACCTAGCGCTGTTTATCGGAACAGCGTTTGGCAGCTCAAGAAGCCAATAATGTGAGGATCAAACAAGAAAACGGAGGACACCGCGAACGGCACGCGCATGCGCAGACGGCACCTATCAGTTCCAGCCGGGCCTGCTAGATAGCGCGGCGATGCAGTTCGGTCGCCGCTCTGGCGCTCCGTTTTACTTTGACGGGACCTGTACATGCGTGGGCTTCTGGAATAATCGGCGTAGAAAGTTCGACGCGTAGAACATTCGGACCTCGAAAAAGCCAACAGGATTCTCGAATTTACCAGAATACTAGTCTGCAGGAATAAACAAAAAGATGCGTTTCTCCCGGGAATCGAACCCTGGCTTTCCGCGTGGGAGCGAGGTACGAAAACCGTTAGGCCACGCGCGCGCTGCCTACTTGACGAGCGGCGCGCGCGGCAATACATATATATATATATATAAAACAATGCCCATATTAGTTAACCCTTCTTGTTTGATAGAGCTATTTTGTTTATCAGATGATTTCGAAGTATTAAATAAAAATTTGGAGTTACAAATAAGAATCTTCGAAAAGGTAAAGTGTCAACAAGAACATAAACATGAACACACAAGGTATAAAAAGGAACAAACACATGCAGCAGTGCGTTGGTTCCTTTCTATACTCACTGTGTTCACGTTTATGGTCTAGCTGACATTTATACCTAACATGTACCAACTAGCTTAACTTAAGACTGTACCTCAAAAAGGTTCTGGATACCATATTAGACCGGCTATTATCTAGCGGTGCACCTGGCTGTATTACATTAACTTCTATTTAAAACCGTCAATAAAGAGAAAAACTAGTTAACTTACTTCATACAATGCACAAGGCACTAAAAATCAACTGGGCTTTTATGTGCCATGCTTTTTCATTAATTCTCTAAAATTACATGAACACGAAACTTACACGGCTTTCTGCATTTTAAACTAAAAAGAAATATGGTTACATGATTGGAGTGTTCAGCTTGCGGGAAATTAATAAAATGATTATGCGTCTTTTTTGTTTTGTTTCAAAGGTCAAGCAGCAGTGTTCAAGCAGCTGTATGGAGGTGTTTTCTTTATGAAATCTCTTCCCAAGTCTGAGGGCGGCAAGATCTTGAGACAAGAACTCAAAACTAAGGTTGCCCATGAAATAGAAAAGTTGAAAAAATAGTGGAGCTTCTCAGACTCCACAAGTTACACGAAAACCAGCATATAACCTGAGATAAAAGTGTTTCTGCATTTCACTTGTAATAAACAAGAATAAAGAAAAATGCTCGAGTCAATGCTTATGTTTGTGAGTCGGTTTCAATTAATGACTAGATATGATAAAACAAAGTTTCATTTATGGCAGTATAAAACAGTTTGCCTTTGATGAAATGTAGTATAGTGTTGGGACGATCCGGTCGGCCGCAGACACGAAAAGAAGGCAAGACTATAAGAACACACATAAGATTTAGGGAGGCCGGGCCATCACGTGAAGGTTGGCGAAGATAGTCGTGCTCCACAAATTTGTCTTCCACTTTCACTTTCCACTTCCCATTTTCTAAATGATTAAAAGCACCAACACGCTCAAATAGTATACAAGTTTTAAAAATACATTTCTCAAATCTCGAAAGAGAAAATAAACATTACTAATTTATTTTTGGCTATTGATTAAACTTTTTTTAAATTACACGCATGGGCATGTGATGTCGCAAAAGTAAATTTGTAATGTCTTTTTTTACAATATATGTGTTTCACAAGCACGACCTGTCTCTGAACATGTGTATCTAAGATATTGTTCAGCAGCCCCTAAGAGCTTACCTTAGAAACTAGTTAACTGTTAAGAGCTTTATACCCTCGCTGTCAATTGCAGATAAGGGTTTAATTTTAAGTCTCTGTAGGAAATTTTCACATCAAGATTTTGTTTGTAAATACCCTTTATAGGTCAGAGGCAGTCACCTTTTTTTGTAACTTTAAAAATACTTTTATACATTAAGACAGGGGACGGGATGTGTTGCCCCGTTCCCTGTCTCTATGTATAAAACTATTTCTAAAGTTACATCATTACCGACGCCCTCACTAACGAGGACTTATTTTTTGAAGCATGAAATGCTTTTCAACGGAGTCCCTCATTCCCAAAATGTGCCCGCTAACCCGTGCGTGCATTTTCCGCAAAAGTTAGCGTGGAAATTGACGTCAAGTGACCTAACGTAACGTGAGCTAAACCTAGTTGGGAAAATTGACGTCGCGCTAAATCTAGCGGGGAAATTTACGTCTCATGCAATTTAAACACCAATTTTGTTTCCCTGCTGAAACCAGCGCTAGAATTGTAGTCATGTGACGTATATGCCAAATTAGTTTCCCCGGGTTTGGGGATCGGGTTGTGCAGACCTCTATCGCGGAGGCCCGCACATCGCAAAAGCAAATAAAGATACTGCAGAAAACAATCCGATTTATTGAGACTCTCTGTATTGGGCGTTTTCAGATAGGATCAAATGACCACGTCCGGCCGACATTTCTTTTTTTTTTTTTTTACCAAAAGAGATATTTGACTTCTTGTGCAACCGCAAACACATATTCAAACTTTTTTTTGATCACAGAAACGAAGCAAATCACAAGATCTCTCCGGTATACGCGCACGTTTTTGCGACTTGCGTGAAACCGTCCCTTTGGATATTTATAAAAGAAAAACTGAAGTCACCTAAGGTTTAATATTTTTTTTTTGTGCAGAGACATGTACATAAAATAAAAGGAGGTACAGATGTATTATCGATTACAAAACAATTAAGAGCTTTATGAACCCGGATCTTCAAAGACTGGCAATTAAATTTTTCTAACATGATTTGGACATGTTTGTTCAATATTCGCATATATTGCCATTAAAATTGAAAACGATAACCTCTTAAAAGAATAAACTGAAATGTAGACAAGTTCCTGATTTTGCAATAATTGCAAAATCAGTTTAATATGAAGGCCATCTTAAGTTTCCTTCAACTTTTCACAGTACAAGACTAAAAATCTGTCCTATAGGGCCCTTCAGAAATGCTTTGCAATATTTTTGTATTTTTGAATTTACCGGGCACTAAATACACAGAATCGCCATAACGGGAGTAGGGAAAGATAGTTCGTTGCCGATGTCAAACAAGGGCAAGTGAAGGGTCAAAAAATGTAGGAACTCTGTGAAGAGAAAGCACTGGAACCGGAGCTCATGAAAAATAAGAATTCATACAGAAGATTACAGCTGGGTTTGAAGCACAAATCAACAATCTAGATAAAAATTTTTCGAATCAGTGAATTTCGGAGCTTAGACATCGCAGGGAGGCTGCACTGCTGACGACCAGGTTTAAATAGTGATAATAAAGAACACGTCTTTAAAGTGGTACAATTGAAACGAGTTTATGAATCAAAATCCTGTCCGCACATTTGGCGCTTGTCGCGTGCATTCTTTCTTCCGAACGCTGGCCTGAGTCGGTCATTGTGCTCTCCTGGCACTCCGAGGAGGAACGTTCTTTTCCCGTTTTCCCTGTAGCGATCACTGTTCGTTTCTTGTCAGTGGTACCGCAAGCTCGCGACCTCGATCTGCTTTTCACAGCCATAGGAGACTTTACTTTCAAAGATATATATTTTGTCCGTCTACTGTTCTCGTTAAAACAGCCGTGGTTGCGAAGTGTCGGACCGCGTACGCTGCCACAAGTGACAGGACTGAATTCCGCGCACAACAGAAGCAGGGTCCCACTCCTTTGCTTTCAAGTCCTTGAACGCTTTGACATCAGCTTTTGGGAGGTAGATTAGTTTCACTTTGGGCAGTTTGGCGTCCAGTGAGGCAACCGTCTCTGACGCCGGGATCACCGACGTGGTGGGCCGTCGGAAGTTGTACAACGTTGCCTGGTGCTTGACACGACCCCGATTCCATCGCTGGCACTGCAGCCACGTCCAATTGCGGAAAAATTCGACTTCACCGACGTGTACTTCTTGCTATGTACCTCTTGTTGTTTGTATTTGTTCTTAAAGTGGCCTGTTGCACCACCTCTGACATAGGTCACATGAGTATGCCCAAATTGGATATCATAATTCTCCAAACCGCTGTCATACAAATTAAGTTACAGGTTCTGCCGCACCCTATCTCCTAGATCATGTTACTGACAAGATTTTAGGCTGATTTGTTTGCAAATTCGCTCCCGTTGCTGCCTTTACGTGGTGTAGACGGATACGCTACACGCCGGCTGTTGAAACAGGCACAGCGAAGCATATGTTACAAGCTGGCACCTCTCGATCGCTCCGGCCCATAGGCATTTTTGGGTCGGTTGTACGAAAATCTATTAGGATTTTTCCCGTCAAAACGACCGTCTACCTCTCTGCGGTCTTTTCTTTTCCTGATCGCCCCGTAGCATTTTTACGCTTTTTAATAATCATAAAATTCCGAACAAGGGGTTGTGCATGCCCCATTTATGGCAACCGCCTTAGCGTCAATTCGGCCATATTTCTCGGCTGAAAACTTCAAACCCACAAAATGTGGCATTGTGTGTTTGCAGAGTCTGTTAGCACATTTTGTAAACGTTAATTTTGTAGAGACTAAAGAATATTAAAAATGGCCTTTTTTAAATGAATTACAAATTAATCAATATTTAGTTAATTCCCCCTGTGTAAGCAATTGTTGTAAATTTTTCCCGCAAACCAGCACAACAACATTTCATACACCGATCAACTGTATACAGGACAGTACACTGGCAAAGCTTAAAGACATTAGCATTTATAAATACAGAGAAAAAAAAACTTTTATCCATAGCGCTATTGCGCAATGAGCCGTATTTGCGATCTGTATTTTCAAAAAAGCGACCCTAATAGTCGGTGATTAATACTTTTTATCAATCCTTCGGATGCCTAATTTTTCAGTAAATATTTGTAGACCCTTAGCCAGAACAGTTGTTTTGGGGAAGCCGCTCGAAATGCCAACATCGCGCGACACTCAAAACGCGCACGTGACTGAGAGGGTGCTTGAATTTTTTTTTCGCAAAGACAATTTTTTTAAAGGATTGGTTTTATTCGTTTGGGTATGAGGCCAGCCAAACATTTTTTTAATAAAAATTAAAAATGGTCACCACCCATGCTTGTTCGATTTTATCTGAAAACGCCCAGGTACAGAAAATTGTAAACGTCCTTGATTTCTTTTTTTCGCTGCTCTCGCCGATTCAATAGTGCCGTTGCTGCTGCCGCTGGCCATACAGATGTTGGCCTGGTGCTGCCGCTGCCGCTGTCGTCACTCCTATGCCGTGTTGGGCCAGAGTCTGCACCAGCAGATTGAACTGCTGCATCATCTGAATTTGCTGCTGCTGCTTTCATTGCCGTTGCAATTGTTGTTGCTATCATTGCATTTCCTGCCATGGGATTTGGATTGGGTCGTCCCTGATCTCGCCATCCTTTCGGTGTAGTTGAACTTGGGCTTCTGCGACGGTGCTTTGTTGCTGCCCGCCATGAAGAACATCGGGGCTTAGCTTCTGCGCTGCTGCAGTTGCTCGGCTAGCTGCTAATTTTTTTGCTCTCGTTTCTCGTGCTTCATTCCGGTTTCGTCCGCTGCCATGGCCTCGGCTTGACTTTTACATTGCTGTCTTTCAGCTCTCCTGTTCCAGTTCATATTCATACGCGACTTGGCGCAGGTGTTCAGTGACTCTATCCAATTCGGTCTTGGCTTGGAGAATCGCCGCGGCTTCGTCGCTTCCGAAGCGTCTTGGTGAGGATTTTGGCAAATCAATCTTATTCCTTTTACCGTTTTGCGCCTTCAGGGCTCGGCTGTCCGAGATTTCTGGTCTGGTGTACACGGTCTCCGGTCCACTTAGTGGTGGGAAATCATCCTTGATCTCCGGATATAGCCAGTCAAAGTGGTTCTTTTGTTGTTGCTGCCGTTGGAAAAGCTGCCGCTGAAGTGATGCGAGGCACACCTCCCGGCGTGTGCGCAGAGGGACGCCCTTCATGTTCCTCCCCTACTCCACCTGTAGGCCCTTTTCTCGATGGTGGCGCCGCCGCTCGGCCGGCAGCGGCTCTTTTGCGTAATTGTTCGTCCTCTTGCGCTTGGACTGGCATCTGTCTTCCAGGGCCGTGTGTCCGGTAACTCGGCAGTTCTGCAGTTCAGGCACTACTTTTCCAGGCAATGTTCGGTGTCCGGGAGCTCTTCGCCGCACTGCTTAAATCGTTGTCTGCGCGTGCAGAGGGTCGCCTTGTGCCCGTAAGCCGCGGTACTGCAGGCAGATTACCGCCGTAGGTTTGCATGGGAAAATGTTGAGGTGTCATCCGTACTATCGCACTCTTCTCGGGATGCCTTGGCCCCCAAACGTAAACAAGTACTTGCCGTTGGGCCCGATGGGGCGTGCGTGGACCACCTCGTGGTAGTCCGTCTCGGTGCGATGGACGACTTCCTCGGCGGTGACGTCCGACGAAATGCC
The DNA here is from genome assembly GCF_016920785.2 of Ixodes scapularis. Taxonomy (NCBI): domain Eukaryota; kingdom Metazoa; phylum Arthropoda; class Arachnida; order Ixodida; family Ixodidae; genus Ixodes; species Ixodes scapularis. Next base: position 103,600,140 of record NW_024609880.1, on the reverse strand, counting down.
ATGAATTACACCCATAGGCAGCGAACTGGGTGGGCCTGTATGTGTTGACCTAAGCCATTTTGGTCGGGTCCCGCTCGCCAGAATGTGATCTCCTTCATAACGAGGATGTCTTTCGCGCATTTCTCTCCATACTCCGTGATGGCGATGGTGCTACTCTTGACGTTGCATTCGTACGCAAGGTTTCCCTCACCGCACAAGGGTTTCCAGTGTTTCGTGATGGCATTCCACAGTAGGCTGGGCTCTATATTGGCAATCTTGACTTGTGACGTCGGTTTCACGACGACCGTAATGCGAGGTAAGTATAGTGTCTGTAGAGTCTGGTACCTTTTTGGAGGTTTCGGCTTCCTGCGCCCGATCTGCAGGTGCCACACCGTGTCGTCATCTTCTTCGTCGCTACCGTCGTCGTCGCCGCCGCCGCCGCCGCCGCCGCCGCGATCGTCGATGCCATTTGTGTTGCCTCGTTTTTTTGGGGGGAATTCCTTCGAGCCTAGCTCCATTTAGTCGGCGTCCTACTTCTTCTCTAGTCGTCGTTTCTTCGGCCATGCTCTCGCCCTAGGTTCTTCGGTGACTTTTATTTCGGAATTTTTCGTGTCCGCAGCTTTCTGCATGATCACTTGCCTCTTCGGGTGCGCTGACATGGACGGCAAAAGCTAAGGGGTGACGGGCGCCGCAGCCCCGGCGCCGCCGGCGTGGGTCGACGTGCTGGACCTAAGGGATGAATAGGTCCATGCACCGGTGGTCTCAACAGCGTTCTGCCGTCACTCGCCGTTTTCTCGCCCGATTACCGAAATTCGCTCACTGATCTTTCCATCTAGACCTGTCCTGGAGGTCCTTGACCCCTGAAATTGTCCGCATCAGTGTTTGGGCGCATAAAATGTTAACAAAATGCCCAAAATACTCGATTTTTGCGGAGCTCGGGCGAATGTAAAAACGTGGACTGATTCAATAATGCTTACCCATGGCGTAGTTCGGTGAGAATATTTCTCTGTACATGCTAACACTTATGCGGTGTTCTTGTTCCGCGAAAGTTTGATGGCGCTCTTGGCAGTGCCTGTCATCGTCAGGCCCTTCCAGGGTTATCGGAGTCTTCTACACCCTCTCAAGATGAACCTTGTACAATGGGTTTGCTTCGCAGGAGCTTAATGTCCTTGCAACGACATGGCTTGAAACAACACATTTTGGATAACAAGGCTGTAGTGCTGATCGAATGATCAGAGCAGGCCAACGCTGGGGACGAGGAAACTTCAAATTTGCCAGTTAGTTAAAAAAAAATTCCGTTAACTTATCACTTAAGAAACCGAAAACATCAGGACTGTAATGACGTTTACTTACAGGTGAAAAAAAATTATTACACGTTGTAGCCATATGGGAACCCAACAGTACATAGCCATTTACCTGTTAAACTTGTAATCATTTTGTTTTAACGTTTCTATTGAGAAGTAGGCTAAGGCGCCTCCATTTTTATTTGAAGTTAATAGAAAGGTGTTCACCCAAACAAAAAATAATAGTAAGCAATTTTAGCTGACCCAATTTCACTGTTGAGCCGATTACACAAGACTTAAGTTGCAGTAGCACAGTGATACTTTTATTTTTATTAGAGGCTGCAAATAATTTCTATTCTTTCTTAAAGCGCGATGAAGACGATTTTAATTATTTTTTTAATCTGCGTTTTTAGGCTTCTTGCGAACCTGGCATACTGCCCAATTTTTATAGACATTTGTGACGCGTATTTCTGTACCTATGAAAGAACTGGAGAAACCGAAGCTGAACTATCTGCATTCTCATTTTGGGCCTCCGAAAACGAGGTGACGTAGGGAGTGACGTCAAGTGAATTGTCGTTACCGGTAGCATTTAAGGCGTCGAGACTGTGGTTACCGCGGTGGGTTATAGCAGCGCAATGGAGCGGTCCTTTCGTCGGAACAACATGGACGGCAATGCCGCTATCGCGAGCGAATTCGGGCTCCCGTTCAGTGGCGTGTCACCAACAGAACGGGGGATGCCATTAAGGACGCGGGATTGGGGAATGCTTCTTTACGAGGACGCTCCAGAATTGCCACCGACCAAGAGTAATTCGTCGCCACCCAGCTTGCCTACGCCACCGCAACGTCATTACGGCAAAACCGAATGGTAAAGACTTAGTTTATGTGTTCGTATGTAGACTTCGCTGGGTGTCCCCTTTTTAGATCGTCCTCTTATCACTTTGAATAATAAGCATAGTTTCCGAATCGGCCGGAGCCCGCGGGCTTTCTGTTTGTCAGCTGCGATGCTGAAAGCCCCATTCAAACGGCAGCGTCTTCTTGCCTCGGCACGTTATGTTACGACCATGAGTAAAAGCAATGTTCGTCCTTCGTGTTCGCTTGTCAAGCTACACCTTGGATTGGTTGCCTCGCTGCATGGGAAGCACGGATTTTGCGGCAACCCGCGGTTGTAGCTCCCCCGGTTGCAGCTCCCGTAGCATGACGTAATCTAAATAAGTTGTCGTGTCAATCAGCTTTCAGCCGGTCCTCTCCGTCATGGATTGTTCATACTAATGGCTCGCGGGTGACGTGATTCTGCAGAGCAGATAATGGTACAAGCTCGGTGGCGTAAAATTACCTGAGCAATGGCAACTTTCGTGGTACCTATAGCTTCTGCATAGGTGACGAAATGAAGTTAGTTATCTACTGTGTACTCAAGTAATATATAATTTCCCGAATTGTTTTCATGGTTGTATTATTTCAAAAAACTACTCTATGCTTCCTTCGGTGAACTCACGTAGGTACAGTCAGATGATCTGTAAGAGGGAACACCCAAGCGCGCGCCGAGAAGTCTAGCCAGTGCTGGCAGCGGTATCGTGCACGCGGCCGAAACGCTTGATATCGTTAAGAATACTCACGAGACCGGCTCTGCCTGTGCCGAGAGACACGCGATTGGTTGTTTCCTCTCATAAATGTTATGACTGCATTGTACATACGTCTCAAAGGTGCACCAATCTCACCATCCAGGTGCAACTGCAACCACTGCGTCGTGTTAGATAATGGCACGGAGGCAGAGTGTCTATGCTGCCGTGACATGGGTTCGGCACTAACCCGCGTTCAGCCAACTGGATGCATCCCAGAGCACCCAGAGTTCAGCATGCCGTGCTTGAGTATTGCGGTGCTCCACCTGCTTTATTTCAAACTCAGCGGTCACGGGCATCCTCTGCATGAAGACATCCACAGGTGAGAGGGGAGTTATAGTTTTCTTTTGACACTGCATTATTCAAGAAATTGCAGGAAAGGTGCAGACCTCAAATTTGAGGAGTGTGTTATTTAAGGTGTATCAATGCACCTAATAAATCATCAATAATGGGTAATCTTGAAATGGTATTTGGTGCTGGTGCTAGGCTATATGCCATAGTGATGTCTTGCATGTGCAGCACTGCAAGATCGTTTGGTAATTCTCCTTCAGCATATTCGTCTTCAGTGGCAAATGCTCTGTAACAGCATCTCGAAAATGAAATGACATTTTAAATTTTTTTTTTAAATCTTGGTTGAAATCTTAGATGTGAGAGCATCAGTGCCCAGACCATTCACAATATGCTTCATGCAACACCATATGCTCATATTTAGAGTGTTTCACAACAAGCGCATCTGACAGAGTTATTGGTCATTCACCTTGCACAATGCATGGAAATTGTACTCTCTAGTATACTCTCTTACTAGTGTGCTACTGAGCACTCAAGCTTGTTACTATGCTCTGCTGTAGGTGAACTGAAATTTAGCTTTCAGAAAACAGGGCATTAATCATACACTAATATCTCGGAACAGACGACTGTACTCTTGAAGAAAGGTTCGATCGAACGAGGTGTTTGACGTTGCGGTCTTTGCTTCACGCCCTTAAAACATATGCTGCCAATGCTCGTGTAAAGTGAGGAAACAAGAACCACGACGTCGCATGCTTCATTAAATTGCGCCCTTTTTATCCTCCTTTCAAGTAAATTTGACCGTGTATTGAGATATTCTGTACGAGTGATATTTTGAGTTTTGCGTCGAATGTTCTGTTTTGTGAAATACAAATTTCGGTTTCACATCCGTCTCAGAGTACATTGAAAATGCAAATGCCACGGCAATTCGAATGTTTATTTTAGAACTTTTTCTTCATCGATAATCTACCTTGAGGGTGGTGCATTTGTATCAAATGATTGAAACATTTCGAAAAACATCATTGTTCAATTTCTGTTATGTGATCATCAAGACGGCTCCTTTTAATGCAGACGGCACCAGTACACGGCTTACAGGACTTTCGTTCGCTGTTTGTGCCGGCGGCTTGGTAGGGGAAACCAAATGATCCTGCCGGCATGTGTGGTCGGCAGGATAAGGGAGGAGTTTTCTTCTGAAACCACAACTGGTTTCAGGTATCCTCGTTAGTGCTAAATGGTAAGTTTCAAAACATTTGTAGAGGTTTCTGTCACAAAATAAATTTATGATCCAGATAAACACTGAAAAACAAAACTAGATCCTCTGAGTTCCGGTCGCCGCCTCTTGTAACTCAAGTTTTCACTGGTAATCAAGCAGCATAGGACATTCATGGTGCCTTTCCTAACTCAAATGATCACAAGTGAATCTGCAGCTTATGACATCTGTTTCGTTGGACACTGTTCAGGTGGTGGCTTTTACGATAACTGGGCGGCATGTCAAAATTGATTTTTATCACAAGTGGTTTGTGCATGCTAAGCCCATATACATTGGGATAGGGTACATGAAAAGATGGGTTCTACTGCTGTAGAACTCACTGTTGAGTCTGTTTCTTTGTGGCAGTGTGACCTTGTTACAAGCTCCACATTGATTAGACAAGAATGAAGATGTTTGCATTGCCCTCTTTAAATATATAACATCGCTTGATGCCAAAGTCCGTGTTTCCAGTAATATAGTAATATATAAACAATAGACAATTATGATCAAGAACAATCCCTATATTAATGTGTGTCATATGTGACCCTAATATGCAGAAGAACGAGTTCACAAGTTTCTAACATCTTTAAGTACCATTTATGTTTGTACATATGTAGCAGCCGGCACATAGAAAAGAAAGAACATGCACATGGTCGAGTTGGAGACAACCTAAGATTGACAGCCCCTTTTAATCACATCCGGGTCTCTAATGACGCAACCTAAATTTATTTACAAGTATTTACATATCCGTCTGATCAGATCAAATGCTTCAAAAAAGATCTCGCCAATGCAACCCTTTTTGTCGTTCCTAGCCTAATCTTCCTGTCAACGTCGGGGTAGACGCCTCGGATATTGCTGTTAGCGCTGTTTTGCAGCAGTTGTCTGGGGACACCTGGCAGCCCATCAGATTCTTCTCACGAAAGCTCACCCCAGCCGGGACCCACTGCAGCAGAATCAGTGGGGAGTTTCCAGCGATCTTTCAGGCCATCAAAAATTATCACAATTTTTTAGATGGTCATCATTTTGTCCTCACCGATCACAAGCCATTGACATATGCACTCAAATATGCAAGTGAATAGTTCACTTCTCGTGAAACTCGTCATACGTCATACATATCGGAATTCACAATAGATATTTGAAAACAAACATGGCGGCTGATGCACTTTCCCTATCGCTCCCTGTTGCAGCATTGTATCAATGGCAATTGATTTCGAAGCCCTGACCTCGGCTCAATGAGAGGAAGTTGAGATGCAACAAATTCGTTCAACCCACTGTAGCCTGGATTTACAAGGTCAAGTTACCAATATGTTATGCACCCTTTACAAGCGATTTCACCACAAGCACAGACGTTTATTTGTTGCACTACTCTTACGACGGCAAGCCTTTGACTCCTTACACTCCATGGCATACACCAGAGTGCGAGCAACTCAGCGGTGTCTACACTTAAAGTTTTGTGTGGCTGGGCATCAACAAAGATGTAAGATCAGATAAAATTAGCGCAAACGACAAGAGAAGAGAAAGGCAAGACAGGACAGGACAGAGCGCTTGTCGTTTGCGCTAATTTTATCTGATCATGTCTAACCAACTAGCCCATCAGATGATATTGATACAAAGATGTAAGAGATTGGGCCCTGGCTTGTCTGCCTTGTCAGCAGTCCAATATTCACTGCAATACATCAATGCCTTACCAGCCTTTTCCAACATCAACGGCGCGCTCTTGTGTAACACAGCTGACATCGTGGGTCCCCTGCACTCTTAGAAAAAATGGTCAGTATAGTCCTCCCTACAGGGAGGAACGCTCTTGACACATATGTTCGTTCAAAAAGGGAGAAACTTTCGTCCCTGAAAGAAGGGTAGCAAAGTTCCTCCATCACCTGGCATCTCATTATGGCGGTCACGAATCGAGCTCAATAAGGCTTAACGACAACACTAAGTCTATTTACGGGGCGAGAGGAGCAGCAAATATAAAAGTTACACGAACTTTCCACGAACTGTATTTATTTCCGAAGCCGGCTTCCCCCTGCAGGTAAAGAAACTTACGTTTCGAAAGCATGCGGTCACTCACGGTGGCGTACCAACTTGTTTTTGAGGGGGGGCAAAACACATGCCTCCCCCCCCCCCCCCCCCCCCGGTGTGTGCGCCCACGGTCACTCAGTCTTCTCATCGTCAGTAGTGAGATGCTAAACCGAGACAACCGGCACCCAGTTACTTTGCGCACTTTATGTCTTACCTTTGTTATTCCTCGAGTCACGACTCCTTCGTCAATCGCACATCACGAAGGAATGGCAAACCATTCGCCTGCTAAACCAAAAGCGGCTCTCAAAAACCGCAAATCCGAAGCAGCCTCTAGGCTCATTTCAGCCTGGTAACAAGAAATTGTGCCGTAGCCGCGCAGCGTAAAAAGAGGTTAACTCCCCTGCCACCAGATGGCAGGGTCAAAGCAGAGTAATCGCAAGTAGCTAGGCTAAGTGGCGCTAGGTACCGCCCAATTCATGCTAGAACCGTGCAAGGTAAAACCTGAATTATCATTCAAAATTTCGCTTCATTTGCTTCATCTGCTTTATTTTCAGTGCCACACAAACAGCTATACGCCTTCTTGAAGGGAGTTCGGATCTCAAGAACAAATGTTGACATGCCAGAACGAAAGGAAGACATCGATGCACTTTCTGAATGTTCGTTCGCATCCAAAAATATCAATACCAAGTTCATCTAAGTTGGATTCGAATTTGTTAAAAACCAGCTGCAGTCGGGTAATAGGGTCAGCGTTGTGTAAAATAGAAGGATAGAGCAATGGGCGTATGCGAATAAACCGCACAGGAACACGCAAATATACACTGTTCAGTAACGTTGTGCAGTCAACAACACCATTAACAACTTTATGCAAGAACATGAAATCACGCGTCATTCGCATATTACAGAAGGAGCGTAAGCCAATTTGTTTACATATTCTCTCATAGTCATAAAATACCTTGGACTGCAAGTAACGATCATAAAAGACGCGTATAAATTTTCTCTGCACTCGCTCAATACTGGATGAGTTAGATTCTCCAATGCTGTTCCATACAAGAGAGCGAAATAACATTAAAAAACACTGTGGATTTCTAAAATTTCTCGATGTACGCTTTACGATACCAAAACCTTTAGAGACGAGTTTACAATATTCATGACCTGATGATTAAACGAAATTTCAGTGTCTAAATATACACCCAAATCCCTAATCAGAGACACACGACTGATAACAGTTGTGTCTAAAGCATAGCAAAATTGCAAAATGTCACGTTTCCTGCTGAGAGAAGTAATTTTTGTTTTCGATTCGTTCAATAGAAGGCCATTGGTCAAGCACCACAAAGAAATAGAGCATACGTCACGCTGAAGCAAAGCACAGTCCTCCACAGCATTTGTCCTTCGATACAATTTTATGTCGTCGGCAAATAACAACAGTTTTGAGTATTTCACACAAAAAGTGAGGTCATTTACGAAAATTAAAAAGAAAAGAGGCCCAAGATTGCTTCCCTGTGGGACGCCCGACGTAGCTAAGAAAGGATTCAATAAGCAACTGGGCACACGTACCAAGTTCTCGCGTTTAGACAAATAACTCTCAAAAAGCTTGCAATACTTGGGGCATAAACCATAAATATCTAACTTGGCCAATAAATGCCGGTGATCCACTTTGTCAAATGCCTTCGTCATGTCAAAGTAGACCACATCAATAAATCGCAGTGTTAACAAAATTGCCTTAGCGGCATAAATTCTGACTTTTTAGGTAAATGTCGTGAAGTATTATATTTTTGCGGGTTTGAGAGTTCGCAAATTGGCCAAAATGCATGTTCTAGATCCCGCAGCCATTAAATATCACACTGCAATAAACTGGTCATTAGTCCCCATGTATGCTAAAATTAAGTGGACATAAAGAATAAGTATATTCAGTATACCAACAGGCTCGTTTTAAATGTGAAGATAATAAGACATAGTTTTATTTTTATAGTTTCTTGACGTATGTGCTTTTTTTCTGATCATGCTGATTGTAAAGTTTCCAGGAGAATCTTCAAAGACAGTCAAGGAGTATCTAACAAGAAAGTGCAGCAACTCCGCATACATGCGGAAGAATAACCTGAACTAAAAAATAGAATTAGCTTTTTTTCATTCGTTTTCACAAATTCTAGTAATTTTAGGCAATAACTATTTTAGGTTTTAAGTTATTTTAAAGGCTCCGCGTTTGATGATGTTTTCAAAAGAAATCCGCGCTCTTTTAGACCATTGTATGGGGTGTACTGAATGTGTTTCTTTGTTTCAATAAAGCATTCCTACTACAGTTAATGTTTCTTAACTGTGTGCCTTTATTTCACATTAATTTCTGTAACCAGAATATGCATTTTTAGTTACGACAGGAGCACTGCAACTTCAAAATTGATATAATTTAAAAAAGGCGTGGCGTGGTATTGGTAATTAATAAGTAAGTGAAATGTTTTAAAAGCCTTACTGAGTACTCCACGCTATACCTGGAAAGAATAGTTTAAGGAGTAAAAAATGCTCGCTAAAAGGAATATTTGGCCTAGTTGGGTGATGAGCATCTTGGTTTAAACCAGCGCGACAATACAAGGACAACGAAAAAAAAAAAAAAAACGGACGACAGCACTATTTGCAGCGCTGTCGACAATCTTGTGTTTTGTTTCTTCTTGGTTGTGTCGCGCTGTGTTAAACCAAGGTATAAAAGGCTGCTTAATTGCGTACTAAAAAAAACTGCTTAATACCATACCAAAAGCCTGTCTAATAGCGTAGTTAAAGAATGCTTAAAGGCATACAAAAAAGGTTGCCTAGAAGTATACTTAATACACCATTGAATTAGAAGCCGTCCCACATCGAAAATATACTTTAAGTGTCTTAACAGGATGGCGAAGCGCTTAATGCAAATGAAGTGGTCCAAAACTCTTCGGGACCAAGCATTGCAATCACGACGCACAGATAATACACAATAACGCATCAGATTTATTGAAACATGTGTTTGTCTTTAAAAAAAAGGAATGAATTTCAATCTGTTTATCAAGAATTTCACAGCTTGAATTATAACATAGGACACACAATGGGTTACTATAAAACAATATACTTTCGGGGAAAATCGATCGACTTGAAATGTCTTTATGCATTTTATATTGGCGTATCAGGTTCTCTAACTAAAATAGAAAGCGTTTTTTTTATCTTTAAGTAGAGAGGAACCTAAAGATTATAATTTCCTGCAGAGCGCTTGTGAGAGTCCATCGCTTTAATCGGCGGAAATAACTCGGCTAACTCTGCGCTTTGCCACTGAGCAGGGTGAAATGCCACGCCTAATGCTATAGTGCGGACTGCTCTGTAGGTTTAAACATATCAGCTACGTCCTGCGCCATGTTCCCCTTGTCGACGGCATCTATTAACTCTCACAAGTGCATAGCGTCAAAGTAGACGCTCCCGAGATCTCAAAGTTAATCAGCGCAAGGAAAAACAAACTTCGGAAATTTTCCAACATTACATTAATCTATTCCCCTGCGGAATAACAAATTTAGGGACAGAACCGGATAAAAAAAGTCGTGACCGGCAATGGACATTTTACCCCCAGTCCCTTCCCCTCTCTCTGACCATTGTGCAATAAAGATGTTTTCAACAACAGAAGTGATGGACACGCGCACTGCACTTTCCTCGTAATAAACCCGTTTTACACAAATTTTTTTTATTGCGTTAACTGGAAAGGGGGAGTCTGGAAGTACAGCTTTTCAAAAGCCACAAGGACATTGGCTGACACCGCACACGTGCAGTTGTTTTCGCTCCAGTGACGTAGAGAGCTTTCCAGTTGACTGAGCCTGTATTTCATCGTACCAGCATTCTGCGCCCCTTGTTCGTGGTTGGAGGCAGGTACGAGGCAGCACAAACTGAGGAACTCTACGTGCGAGGGGTAAGCACAGTCCTCAACAAAACAAAATGGACCATCAGACCGCATAGCCTGGCGTACCTGTAGTGCCCTCTGCGAGGAGAAGCCGTGCCATCTGGTGTAGCGAGTCGCACATGCCCAAAGCTGGCCCAAGCGCTCAGTGGCCCTTCGTGTTCTGTAGAAAACCCATGATTAATTCTGATCAACGCTTAACATAATATTTCAATATGACCGTGTATTGTTTTTCTTAGTTTGCAGTAGCGTGCGCAGATGTATCTTTCTCCGACGGGGAATCGGTGGCCTAGGGCACTGGCGCACACCACCTCGTAGCATGGGCACGTGGTGTGCGCCCCCCCCCCCCCCCCCCCTTTTTCGATCTGGTTTAACATCATACCGGCGTGCGGTCATGCATCATTACTGCGTGGTGCATGTTAAACCCCGGGCCAGCGGTTGTACTGCACCGGCTAAATTGCTGATCTGGAGCTGAGACACTAGACGCCCATTGGGAGTGACTAACATCCGGCTGTAAAAATACACGGATAACATAATTATCTCTTCTTCCAAATGGTACAGCTGCGGAATAAGTGGCCCCTGCTCACAAGTGAGCTCGTGGTTGATACTATATAAATGCGAGTGTACTGGTACCTGTTCCTTTTTACACACACACATATATATATATATATATATATATATATATATATATATATATATATATATATATATATATATATATATATATATATATATAGCGTCAGCTTCCGGAACACCACTGATTAGATACATTTCGTTTCAATGTCAGCCCTTAACAAAAAAAAATGGCGGCAAGGAACTGGAGACAATGATTGGTTTGCGCTGCGCTTGGCCTTGGTGCGACCAATCACAACGATGGAATCCCGCGCCGACTTCTTCGCCAAGTGTACAGATTAGATCCCCAGTAGAATCAATATGGGTTCGGGCGTATAAAATCCAAACTAAGTTGACTACAATAAAAAGTTTCAGCGCCTTCTTTTTTATCTTATACTGTTCTTTTTTTTGCCCCTGAAAAGCACAACGAGTGCCGTCATTGCAGTCGGCGGAGGGAGCTGGACTTATGAAATCGCCTAAAAACGTTAATCCGGCCTTGACATTTGCAGAGAGCGTCCTGGAGATCGCTAAGACAGTTGCTGTCTACGCCATCTGAGGGAATTTAGACGCACACGTAATTTCATTCTTGTCACCGCCAGCTAAATAATCGCATGGCGTGGCCAATGATGTTAATACAGTTGCTTCATGATTTGATCTACACTATTTTTATCGGATCAAACCGCAACCAAATTGTTTAGGGAACAATCATTAAAGAGTTTAAGGGAACAGTTTTTGCACATCCGATACAGTACGACGGGCCCCCCGGTGTGAACTGCGCATACGCTGCCGCAGAAGACTCGCGCATGCGCAGTTCGTACCGGAAGACCTATCGTACCGTATCGGATGTGAAAAAACGGTTCACTAAAACTTTCAATTCAATGCTAGTCACTCGCTTCGCTGTTGGTAATCATAGATGGAAATTTAAAGGGATGGTACGGTAAAATTTTGTGTTTCAGAGAACAACTAAATTATATTGTCATCCTGTTACGAATATCTTCCGCACAATGTCGAAATTTTGAACCCTGCCCCGCAAAGGCAATTCAAATTCAAACAGAGCCAAACTGCTGGGATTGCACCCGCAATACACAGACCGTTTTCCTTGGCAACAGCGGAGGCTCTGACGTAGCATCGTGCAAACAGAGCCACGACAGCTCTTGACTATTGTCTCAGTGAAACAATGTCGTTGTGAGAAAGACAAGATTTATGGTATTGAAAGAAGCTCAGCTCTGCAACAATACTCCTTGTACGCATCATCAAGCATGTTGAGCAAAGCCGGAAATAAGTCAACGCCCAGGACTCTGACGTTATCATGCTTGTTGTGACGTGATGACACGACCAGCCGCGCATACTTGCGATATGTGGCGTGCAGTAGCGTTTCGAAGTTCATAATGAATTCAGGAAACATTGAGGGGCCTTTTAACGAAGAAAAGATCAGATGTTATTAAATTCCAGCCTACTCCACGTGACGAGCGCAAACGCTTAGTGGTTTCTGGATTTCACAGGCTATTCCTTTAAAGTGTTCGTGGTTTGATATTAGGAGCATCAAGGTCGGTGTAAAACGCGAGATGGCATTACTTGCCTTGAAAACAAACCGTGTTTTGGGCAAAGGTTTTGTCAGAAATCACGCTGAGAGTGCTCTTTTAGTCTCTCGCCATGGCTCCCACATGTGACTAGAAGGATGAAAATACTAGAACAGAAATAAAAATGAAAAGTTATCAAGCATAAAAATATTTTACGTCATATGCTTATCGTAGAGTTCAAGCACCCCCGAAATTGTTTTATTGTTGTTGCAAGTATTTTAACAACAGTTGGTGGTGGCGTAACGTGCGACATGTGCGTAGCTTACACATTTGAGTACTGTGTTTATGTGCGCATGCGACAGGTGTGCCCGCATGCCATTTAGGACGGGCCCGAATGTTGCAGAATTATCTAGTTAGAATAATGTGTTTCACACTGACGTAAAGGGGGCTTCGAACCAGAGTGAAGTACGTTGTGTCGAGTTCTCTGGTAATTGTCGCTAAAATTTTTTTTTCTAAACAAAAGAAAATACCTCTTCTTAAATAGCACAGTTTTATTTTTTATACATTTTATTCGCATAAATTAATATAACTTAAAAAGCCAAAAATGGCCATTTCGGTCTTGGTGGTGACTGCATTTCAGCTAAGTAAAACTATGAATAGAGCTCTTGTAAATTCACTGCACTGCGCCTTACTGAACCACGTTATACCTTTTACCGAGTTTTACTATATGAAAAGAGTGTGTATTAATGTGTCCTTTTTTACACCGTTAGAAAAAACTGACCGAAAATGGCCGCCAGGATTGTGAACAGAGTGATACACTCAACTCTCGCGAACTTCGATGTTGGAAATAGCTACGCTTCCCAACTTATAGAAGAGCGATTGAAGAAATTATCGTCCAAGATAATTATTGTGAGTATGGTTTTATTCACGTTCACTGCGGTGTAATTAGGAAGCGTATAATATTGCAGATAAGAGGATCAAATATCCTGCGCTGTTATGGTGATGCGAAGCCACAGAATTTAATGCGTTTTATTACGTTTCTTATTATTGTGCGGTGGGTGGACTTTCAAGATGTACCTACGACGTTGCATTGCGACAAATGCCACCGAGCCAAGACGAACCGTTTCGGGCTTTTAACTGCGTGACATTAATTAAAACACATGCCTGTTCTTCAGTACCTCATGCCGCGCCGGTCTACAAGCCTTACTCCTCGCCCATTGATTGGTTACTGAAATCCTGGAGTCATTCAGCACCATTAATTGAGTGGTACTAATAAAGTAATCAAAAGTAGCCTGATACCTGATAAAAATGAAAATTGAAGTTACAATAAAAACACATAAACCAGGCTTAGGAGACCTGGAGAAATAAAAATCACTGATTACCGTATTTACTCGAGTAATAGCTATATGTGAAAAGAGTCAAAGTACAGGCTAGCTGGTGGAAGTCAACCATTTCGTCGTTTACCCTGAGACTGGGTTTTTTTTTTTTTTTTTTGAAGAGCAGAAGAAACAGAAAAAACAGACAGGTCTCAACAGTGCCACGTACGCTTGGCTGATTAGAAAGGCCGGCGACGACGAAAACGTTGGTTCGAAAGAACCGGTAAAAGAAAATGGTAAAAAGCCTGCTTCAGGTAGGATTAACGAGAAAAGAGTCAAAGTACAGGCTAGCTGGTGGAAGTCAACCATTTCGTCGTTTACCCTGAGACTGGGGTTGTTTTTTTTTTTTGAAGAGCAGAAGAAACAGAAAAAACAGACAGGTCTCTTGAGACCTGTCTGTTTTTTCTGTTTCTTCTGCTCTTCAAAAAAAAAAAACCCAGTCTCAGGGTAAACGACGAAATGGTTAGCTATATGTGTTCTGTGGGAAAGTAGGCGGAAGAATCTTGTTCATAAATAGTGCGGCTATTACTCGAGTAAATATGGTAATACGTGGCCACTGAGAAAAAATAAATTGCGCTCTTCAGCTCATTAGAAAATACACCGCGCACCGGCCAGCGCTCAGTTTATTCCCAAATATAGCGGACATTTAGCTCGGCCACTCTGAAACTGTGAGCACATTTTCTGGCTTTTAATAAGCACCTTGTTTCGTAGTTTCTCTGGGCACGTGAGCCTGCGTCGATTCCTGGTATTCAAAATTTTTCACAAATACATTTTAATAAATATTTTGCAGTGACTGCCCAGGAAATCGAGTGAATTATCCTAATAGATATTGATATATGGTTTAAAAGTTACCAAGTGGAACAAGTTACTTTACACCACCATGTTCTTGTAGCACCCAGTTTGCATAAATATGTTTCTATTAGTGCCGTTTTTTTTTTTTTTTTTTGTAAAATTGTTGCACAAATGGGAAGAGACAGATTTAGTAAAAAGAGTTTTACTTCGGCACCAAGAAACCGGCCAAAAGCCCTTTTTATTTGTCGAAACAGTTTACCTTGTTTTTCTTCTAGGTTGACACCCATCAAAGCTTGACCGCCCATCAGCTGTTGGAAAAGATACGCAAATACGCTGTAGGTTATCAAGAACACGGTGTAAGACCGGGCTCCAGGGTGTGTGCGTATATTGGCAATGCAGTTGATACAGTAGCGGCAGCCTTCGGGGTTGTGTTTGCGGGTGGTACGCTTGTCATGGCAACGACAACGTACGTTGCAAGTGAGTGCTCGGAACGCCTTTGTTTGATTTGATGATTATAAATATATCACTTTTAATAAAATAAAGATAACTTATTATAATGCCGTTCTCATAGGGGAATTGGTGTATACGATTGAAGACAGCCAGTGCACTTTCCTGCTAACTGACGAAGAATCCGCATCAAATGCTGCCATGGTGGCAATACCATCAAGCATTAAGGTGGGAGATTTTTATCTATTTATCGAATTGTCCGTTGGCAACGCTGTGAAGGCTTTTATGGCGCTTGCATTAGTGCTCTGTTACATGCGCTGACCTCTGACTGGTTAGGACTAACCAAAGTTCGCAACGTCGCTACGGGAGGTTGACTGTAGCCGCATTGGCTGCGGAAACTTGCTAGGAAACACTTTCTGCAAGCGCCGACAGATAACAGAAGCGATGTGGATGCGCTAAAGACCCTATATTCTGGGAAAGGTGACGCCATTCTTTGAACAAGCCGCTGCGCACACTATTGGCCAGTCGTCACGTGACATCCTGCTTTTGGTTTAGGACTTCCGGTCGCACTTACTTTCCCAAGCTGTTGCTACGCCGCAGTTAACGGGCGGCCGCGTCTGTTGAAAAGTCGGCCGGAGTGCCTTTTAGTGTTCCCTCTGCAACGAAAAATGATCCTCAGAGGGCGATCTTGCTTCACCGAATCGGCCGAAAAGATTTCAACCCGGCGTGCGGAGGTGCGGAGTACGCTGGCTCGTCAAATGTGGCGTACGTGCTCGCGTACTATGCATTGTTTCGCCCCAAGTTCATAAGCTTGCAATGCTGTCGCGGCTGCGGACGCGACCATGTGGAAGTATCTATGCCCCGATTCAACATAAATGCGAGCGAAGCCAGTGCGACAAGTACGAGTATGCTTTCTGTCCACATATTAAAAGTAAGTAGCGAATCATTTGAAATCGAGGAGAAGATAACTGCAATTGGGCGGTTCGTTATGATGAATAAAAACGATTTGCGATTCCTATGAAGCCGAAGGGGCGAACAGGTACACATGAGACACTGACCGATAACGCAACTTGGTAGGAATGATAGGGACGATTATCCAAAGCACTTTTGGGATCCACGGTTGGACGAACACATCTAGAGCAGCTTCAGGGTCGGATGCGAATGCGGGCTTTAAATGAGGTTATTTCCATACTTATATAGCAAGAACAGTTCACACTACCGGCATCGCGCCACTGCAGCTGACGAAGACGTCGAGACGCTTGGGAACATCCAGAGGGCGCCTCTGTCACAAACCGGAAGTTTGAGGTGAGGTAAGCAGGGTTTCTTTTTGGAGGAGGAGGGAAGAGAATGCGCCACTTTTCCCAAATACAGTGGCTGTAGGATGCAGCATGCAGAGCCACATTCGCGACTCCAATTCACTATATTTGGCGCAACTTGTCTATCAAAATGAAGATTAAAGTGAAGGTTGGAGATGCCTGCTGGTATTGGTTGCGTGCGCGAACTACAGGGAGCGCTTCTCTGGCTATCATCATTATCGTTTGTGACGTCATGAATAGGACAGACTGGGACAGGCTGAGCGGATCTTGGATATCTCGTCTCTTCAGCTAGCTTCATGCGCTGTTTGGTAAACGCGCGGCAAAACCTTTTTCACACTTTGTGTTTATTTGATGAAGTGAAATTTTCAGCTGGACATTTGACCAAAGCTTGAAATCTTGGCACGCGTAGTCGTGCTAACAAATACTTTCAGCGCTGTGGTGTGAAAACGCTGAGATTGTGGTGTGTGTACATCTACCATAGCATAAAGTGTGTATTTGTTTTTCTTACTATTCGATTTGGGCAGAATAGACATAAAAAAGAAATTTCTAATGAAGTTTAAAATAGGAAACTGAAATTCGAGAACCTCCCGCGTGTGTGGTAAAGACTTCAGTGAAAGCGACTCCATGTATCCTGTTAGATCTAATGTTTTTTGTGAGTGCTGGTTTCTGACTACTTTCAAGCTGATTCCTTTTTGAATTTCGAAAAGCAGTAAACAAATATTTTCTCAAAATAACTTGCAGGAAGAAGTGGTGGCTGGCCTCCGGTGTTTTCAATTAAATCCCTGTTTATTCAGCCGGTATGCTATTTTCTATGAAAGAGGCGTAAATTTTGCTAACTGTGCTCCAGGTAGGAGTGGACTGCAACTGCTGCACGGGACCAACACCCACTAAATTGATGCATGCCAACAGCCTTTTCAACCTCCTCTTAACATCATCATACCAGAATGGTGTCACCTCACAAATTGCACTTTGTCCCAAAGCCGAGCATCCTCCGACGAATTGGATGAACACGAAGTCTTTCTGCTCACGACGCAGCGCTCCTGACACTTTCTCTGCACATTACCTCAGTGCTGCGATAACGTATAAATGCTAGTGGCCGACCTTTGATCATTCTTAGTGGGTTTTTTATTCGACACGGTACTAATTACAGTCATAAAATAATTTAAAAAGAAAACTTTAGTACGCCTCTTGTATTTTTCGTAAAAAAAAAGAGAAAGAATATTTCAACCGCTTTTGTTTATCCCATGAACGAGTGACTACCGCTGTTTGAAAAGCTTTACATCTCTATTGCAATCGGCCAAATGTGCCTATAATTTTGTTTTACCCTGCAACAAGCACAACGACTAATATATAACTTTTCTTCTTTGATTCGCAGGCATTGTTTTGCGTGGGAAGCGCGCCCGGGTTCATCAATGTTCTCCAGTTTCAAGAACTTTCAGATGCTTCATTCACGCCCCACGTACCTACTGACAACGAAGAAGAGGTTGTGGCCATCCTGTATACGTCAGGATCAACGGGTCTTCCGAAGGGCGTGGAAATTTCGCACAAAGCGTACTGCGCCGCGTTTCACACGTGCAGGTGTGGGCGCTGGTCAAAGTGCTGAAAAAAAAAACATTTTTTTCACCGTTTTACAGTACCGGCAGCCGTTTTGTTCGTTTCCCGCATTTATGTACCGAAGCAGGCACATTCAGAATATAGTAGGTTTTTAAGTATAGAAAGAAAGACGCAGGGGTATATTGTATATTTTGCTTAAAGCAGCCTTAGGTTAAAAACAACTATTTCGTTCTGATCGACTACCAACTTAGTTTATTCACATGCATAGTGGCATATTGAAACAAGTCACTTGTCTGATATAAAAAAGTGAATTATGGCAAAGAAATTTCACCCTGCCTAAAACATTTCATAATGCTGTGAAGCCGTGGGGGAAGCCGTATCTTTTAGTATTATCTTACGAAATCAATTACATTGCACAGAGGCACTCAAGTATTGTTAATCACATCACATCTAAAGATCAGCAGTCTAAAAAAGGGGGGTATCACCGTACATCCTTTTGTCCCAAATAATACACCCCAAAATTTTAGTTGGACGTACAGCGCCCTATAGCCGAACAGACGGCCCCGAATTTTACGACGGGCTTGATGACGGTACGATATATATATTTTTTAACTAGCTAAAGTACGTAACGACCGCATAAAGAAAACACTGAACTTTCGCAGTGGGGCCAAGAAAACCCTGATTATTTGTTTTTGTAGTCAGTAACACGTACATTAGTTATTTTAATAAGTTGTACCACACGGCTATCAAGCCCCTCGTAAAATATGGGGCCGTCTGTTCGACTGTAGGGCGATGTACGTCGAATCGAAGTTTTGGGGTGCATTATATGGGGCAAGGGGTGTCAGAATACACCCTTTTTTCTTAATGTGAAAGCATGTAATACAAACATGGGTGCTATATTTATATTTGCTGTTTGTTCGTCTGTTTGTTTATTTGATTTTTTCAGGTTTTATAAGCATATTTATTCTAAAGAAAACTTTGTATTGTAAAGAAGGTGAAGAACACCACGTGGCATTGGTGTACACGACCGTAAAGCCAGGTTCTACGTGCTGGCCCTTCGTGCATAATTTGTTTGTGTGCTCTATCATCTTGTTTTGTCCTGTTCTGTCTTGTCCTCTCTGCTGCCGAACGGATGAATATATATTACTTTATATTGCAATAAAACTTTACATTAACATTATATTACATTCTTCAAATGTCTAAAACGAACTTCCGGGTGCAAAAGATACCTTTCCTTAATTTTTGAGGTAACTGTATTTATCAGTTTGTAGTTCATATACACCGCTTTTTCTGAATTTCAGGTCTGCTGGATTTTGCACTGAAGAGGATGTCTTCCTTTGCTGGAATCCTTTTACCCACGCGGCCGGTTTTGCGGTAGCCATGTTTTGCATGTTTTCAGGAGCAAAAATATTCATAACCAATCCTTTGATTCCGTACAAAGCTTTCCTGGAGGCTGTCAAGACCCATGAGGTGAGAAATTTCGTGTGATATAAACAATAGAGGTAATTCCTAAGAATAAATTATCTATGTCAAGCCGCTTAAGTTTACCATGAAGGAGCAGACAGTGTGCCAATTCGATCGTAAATTTTAACACAAACCCACTTTGCAATAAAATAAATGTTATTTTTTATTATTGTCTGAAGGCACTAAGCTAGTTACGCTGTTCATTTTCTTTGTACGAAGTATATACGAAAAAACAGTCCATAATGGCAGTATCATCCGTGTTTTCTCGTTTTCGTGATTTTTTTTTAGGTAAGAGCTGTGTTGGTTTTGACATTGAATCTCTGTCGAAACACGCGAACGAATTTATAAGAGCATATTTAAGGCAGAACAAATCTCCCGGTTCACGTGAGCTTTATTATTTATTCATGCTGTATTTACGTTCGGACAGCACTACACTGTATAAAACGAATCTCCAAGAAATTGCACATCAAAGCCAAAATGAACGAGACTACGTAAGAAGTAAAAATAAAAAAATATAAAACAAATTTGCGAAAAAGTAATTAAAACCGGGAGATAGAGACCCTTATGCAAAAGAGAAATGGGTATGAAAAAAATCTAAAAAAAGCTCTTATAAATCACTATAAAAAATCACTACAGGTATGACAGCTTAAGTTGAAAGCATGTAGACTTAATAAAACGCTTGCAAGCGCCGCACCAAAAACGAACACGATTATAAAAGTGACCGACCTTGGCAATGACACGACATTCAGACACAGACGCACGAGAGGAAGGAATAAAGATGCCCAAAAACCATAAATAATAGAATAAGAACGTACTGGGTAGTAAATGTAAATGGGATGTCAAGATCTAAAGGACATTCCCCAACAAGATTATTGAATTTTAAGAACTAACATGAAAACTTGATAGTAATTGAAGAGTGACCACCTGATATCCGAATTGTTTTCTGTAGTTAGTTTGGATCGTTGGTGCCTTTTCTATGCGTCCGTTGAATTGTGTAATGCGTTACGCTAGTTTGTCCAGTTGAGCTGAGCCCTGATTTGTATATTATCTGAAACGACTTAAACTAAAACAACTGATCTCAGGCACTCTTTTTGACTTAGTTCAGTACGGCTTTTTTTAGAGATAGCCGAAGCCTGCTCTTAATGCTGCGTTGAGATAATGGTAGCTATGATGATGATAATGTCAACTTAAATTTAATACCAGTCATGTTTAAGCTTTTATATCCTAAAAATTGTTAAAAACATCAAAATCGAAAAACGCCGAATATTTAAAGTCAATATCGACTCACCCGCAAATTTGAAAACATTGGTACCCCCGCCAAACTCGCGGAATACCCAGCTTAATGCAGAAATAAGTATTGTCCACCACAATTTTGTATTCTGAAACACTAACGCGTTCTACTGAATGGACTCACCAGAGGTGTTCTGCGAAAAAGAAAAAAAAAACAAAGTGATGGCACTTTTATATATCCAAAAACTGCAACTATTTTTTTAACAGGAGCTTGAATGGTCGAACGTAAAATTAAACGTTGTCCTTTTATTTCTCTATCTCTCTTTCTCCCCCACATATCTTTTTGTTAACGTTTACTTTGTGTTTAGGTTCAATGTGAAGATACTTAATATTAGTAATAATACAAATTTTTATTTTTCAGCGAATTTGTTTACTTTAACGAAAATAATCTCATACGCTCCCACCAACTTTATTAAGGTTATTTAAATTTAAAAAAGGAAAACTTTACACTATACCAATCTTCAAATATATTTTTTCTATTTATCGCTTGTCGATCGTTTCCCATTTTTCATAGACACTCAACTTTTATGAATAGCAACGAAGGTTCAAGAAAGACATTTATATCACCATTTTTTAGAAACGCATCAAGTTACGAAATCACTCCATCCTAGATGATATGATTTAATAACATACATGTTGCTTTATTATAAGGAATCGATTTCAAATTAAACAAATTTAATTGACCTGAAATTTAAACAAAATCAATTTTTTTTTGGTCGTGAGTTTGCATCTACTACAACGCTAAAAAGTAGTAGTAACTCTTGGTTTGTTCCTTATTAACTCGTTTGCACATCTTAGACTTTGAAAAAAAAAAAAACGTTAACATGGACAAAAGAAACTGAATAAACAATCCGACAGTTAAAGGGGCACTGAAATCGATTCTGAGATCGTCCTTTTTGGTGACAACTCAATCTAGACGCTCTAAGCATCCCGACAAACCGGAAATTGCAATCGTGCCTAGCTTATAATCTTGTTAAAAGCGTGTTCAAAGATTGCGAAACGCAATTTTTGGGAAGAATTTTCTTCCGAGTAAAGTGGTCGACGAAGGGCGCTTGTCGGCGAGTTGCAAGTGATAGCTTCGCCCGCGGAGGAAAGGAGGAGTCTCATCCGAATGCACACCTATCAAACTCTCTTTGATACAAGTTATAATAAAATAATTCGGAATCTACGCGTATTGTAGGGCTTTCATTGGTCCATAAAATGTAGTCCGCGAGAGAAAATAGTCCACATCTTTTTCGATTGCCTCAGATGAATAAGCGGTTTTGTAATAAGACACTTGATATATGTGGGAACTAACACATGTTAAGCATTTTCAGATCAAGAACGGCCTTTTTAAAAATGACTTCAGTGCCCCTTTATGGATTAGGTGGTCAGATTTGATTATCCGGGTTACCACCTGTTGAAACTGTTGAAATGGTTACTTCAATTGTTTTCGTTCCGAATTTTGATATGTGAGTAATTTTTGTCCATCCAACTTACAACCCATGAAATATACTCTGATCCACCAGTTAAGCCACTGCAGAAGAACGTAGTTACATTTCAGTTTAGAATTATTCAGATAAAATATTTACTGCCAGGACTTCCTGAAAATACCCCAGACAGCACACGACGTCGGGCCAACATTGGCATTTAATTGGTAAATAATGGTCCAATATTGGGCCAATGTGGCCGTCGCAGAACCAATATTGGTGGTACACTGGAATATACTGGCCAACGTTGGTCTGACTTGACCAACGGCTCACCAACGTTGGTAATCGATTGGCTTAGGCTGGCCAACATTGGCCTACCTCAGCCAATGGCTTACCAACGTTGGCAATCGATTGGTTTAGACTGGTTAACATTGGCCAACCTCAGCCAACGGCTTAGCAACATTGGCAATTGGTTGGCTTAGGTTGGCCGACATTGGCCTGTCTTAGCCAATTGGTTACGAACATGGGTAATCCATTGGCTTAGGCTGGCCAACATTGGTCTATGTTAGCCAATGAGTTGCCATCATTGGTAATCGATTGGCTAAGACAGGCCAATATTGGCCAGCTTAAGCCAATCAATTACCGACATTGGTAATCGATTGACTTAGGCTGGGCAACATTGGCCTGTCTTAGCCAGTGGCTTACCAATGTTATATATAATTGGCTTAGTTCTTTTAATGTGCTGATCGCGCACGCTGAGAACAATCTCTAGCTATGCCTCCGGGGGGAACGATTCTTCTGTTTTCACAAGCAGAGCAAGTTAGCAACTGAATTAGAACGCTGTATGCATTGCGAGCTGTAGCAAGTTTAAACGTCCACGCAGAAAAAAAACGTGTTCGGTGACAGGTTAAAAATAAACGCTGGGGAGGAGGTCGACTCCTCCTGATCTTTCGATCTACAAATATGGAAAGAGATGGGAGGAGCTTCTACCACCTGTCACCGACTATAACTAACACGCGTCTTCCCAAAACTGATAGTTATGCTTAGTAAATTCCACACGAAATACAAAATGAACGCTTCCTTCGATTTGTGTATATGTTTATACGGCAAAAAGCATAGTGCCTCTTCTCTTATGCCCATTTAGCGACGCAGCCGGGAAACCTTTACAATGAGGGGGGGGGGGGGGGGGGGAGGCAGGGTTCAACCCCGAAATTTCCACCCGCCTCCCCAACCTAGGACACGGGTGTATTGTCAGCTGTATGTGATCTTGAAAATCTCAAGGCAACCCGCTTTGCTGAGCCGCAAAACGCGGCCTATAATTCAGACTGAACCGGACAAAATTAAAAAATAAATAAAAGGCGCACTAATAATTTTAGCAAAAAAATAAAACCTTAAACAAATATCCAGCGACTGATTAAGCAATTACATGTCTTCACGAATAAAAAATTGCGTTGAATTAACATCTCGAACACCCTATTTTTGAGGTAGGAGGTGACATAAAGCAGATGCGCATTTCAATCTACAAAGAAAGGTTATCACGCAACATATAACAGAAGAAGCTGAGCATTATGCCTGCTTGCCCAAAAATGACTTCAAAGTGCGTACAATATACGGCAACTGCAGTACTGACTACGGTAGTGACAACGCCCTCAGAAATATAAGCTGTAATAGAGCCAACGGGTTACCAAAGTTGGCAATCGATTGGTTTAAGCTGGCCACCAATTGCCTGTCTTAAGGCTCGTTCTCACTGCCCCGTATTCTTACGTTACGTTACGAAAAGTCACCGGGAAATCTGTGTTTCGTATTAAGCGTGCCTACCGAATCAAGGGGATAGCCTGGCACGCGACATTCGAGACACGAATGCTTCGGTGACTTAGACGTAACGTAAGAAATCGGTGCTGGGTCAAAAATTTAACCGAGCTCAACTTTTTACGTTACGTTACGACGAACCTTGTGTCCTTGGTTGCCATGGCAACTCACCGTCCTAGCCCGTCGTCACCGAAACATTCG
Source organism: Ixodes scapularis (assembly GCF_016920785.2). NCBI lineage: Eukaryota > Metazoa > Arthropoda > Arachnida > Ixodida > Ixodidae > Ixodes > Ixodes scapularis. The sequence goes on along the minus strand of NW_024609880.1, from coordinate 103,576,024 downwards.
TGCCTCGAATGTCGCGTGCCAGGCTATCTGCTTGAATAGGTAACCGCGCTTAATACGAAGCACAGATTTCCCGGTGACTATTCGCAACGTAACGTAAGAAAACGGGGCAGTGTGAACGAGCCTTTAGCCAGTGGCCTACCAACGTTGGTAATTGATTGGCTTAGTCTGGTGTGATGGGCAATCCCGCGACCAGCCGAAGAGGACGAGAAAGAAGAAGACGAGGTGGGGGCATGCGAGGAGCTCGAGAGGGGATTCGGGCGGTTGACAAAGGACGGTGCAGACGCGACCAGGCCGGACCTCCGTCGGCGTGACCAGACGTCAAGAGGCCCGACCCACAACCCACTTCTCACGCAGTCCGGGCGCCAACCTTCCGGAGGTAGACAAGACTGCATGCGTGGCGCAGTTGAACACCCGCTGCCACTCCGTGCTACAGACGTTCTGGGCCTGACTCAAGCCTTCGGCCAACGCCCAACTGCCTCGTCGCTACGTCCTTCGGCCCAGACCTTGGCGGACACCTGGTCATAGGCTGCCACCGGCGTACGGGGCCTGATTCAAGCCTTCGGCCATCGGTCAACTGCCTCGTCACTACGTCCGGACCTCGGCCCTGACGTCGTAGACCCCTCATCATCGGCTACCACGGGTGCTACGCCGCAAGCGCTGAAAAGTCGTGAGCGAGGGACTTTTTAGGGGACACTCAAACCTTAACATTTGTTGAAGTACTGCTTGGGAGTGTGCTTTACTAAGACCAATGTGGGTTTGAAAGCGTTGATCTTTGACCTTTGGATCTTTTCGTAGATGCCATCAGTGCGAAGCTAACAATTGAAGAATCTGCAGCTTAAGAATGGTGCTGAAGTGGCTGCCAGGGTCTTGCAAAAGGGGAGGCTGCAGGAAGAGGCGTTCGGAAGCCGTAATGGCTCCCCAGCCCCAGGACTCGCCCCAGGACCTTCCCCAGGACCAGGCACAGGCTCCCCGCTGAGCTTCCTCCCTAGCCCCTTTCAATAAAATTCCGAAAAAAGTATTAATTGATCTTGAATTAGTCATTTGCTCGCCAGATAAAATAGTGCACAGACAAAGCATAGGATGACCTTGCCATTTGTGCCCAGAATGTTTTTCTTGCAGTGGGCTGCTAATAAGAAACAGGCCAGGGGTTCTTAAAACCCAATGTCGGAATAACCAGGATTTAAACACATTGCCATCATTTCATAGCCAGCATTAAAGACATGGCATTAACACTGGGACATGCCAATGAATCAGCTTGACTGCCGATAACGGCCTATTCAATGATTGAACTTGTATACCAATGATGGCATAGCCATTGAATTAGTGTGAAAGCCAAAATTGGCATAGCCAATGACATAGTGTGGATGCCAACGATGGCTGAAATATTGGTTTAACGATGGCCTAAAAAAGGTGCCAATGATGGCTGGATCATTGGTTGAACGATGGCCCAACGTTGGCGCCAATGACGGCTGGAAGGTTGGTTGAACGATGGCCCAACGTTGGTGCCAATGATGGCTGGAACATTGGTTGAACGATGGCCCAACGTTGGTGCCAATGGCTGGGCCAACATTGGAAGAAGTTGCGCTCGGCCAGAATACCAATGTTGGACCAACCTCCGGAGCCAGCGTTTGCCATTGTTGGCCCAATGTAGGTCCAACATTGGTGTGCTGCCTGGGACCATAATACTTTTGGGACCAGAAAGTTGTATTCCTTCTACACGCAGTATCTGAAAGACACTTGAAATAAGGCGTTAATGTTTTTTTTTTATTTCGCAGGTGTCTGTTTTTATTGGCATTGCGGGCCAGATGCAATGTATTGTCAATGAAGTCCGAAGAAACAACGATAGTGTGCCTCGTGTAAAAAAAATCTTCATGGGTGGTTCAGTGATTCCGACTTCGCTTGCACGGGAGGTTTGTGAAATCTTCGACGTCGAATCACTTCTCAATGGCTACGGCATGACTGAAACGTTTGGCGTAGTGTGCATCTCACCTGTCGGACAAATTACCTTCGACAACAGCGGAGCTCCTAAAATCAAGGTATGCCTGAAACTTATCGGATGGTACACGTTTATTTTTTTTTTTGTTAGGTTTAAATCTGCCGTAGCAGTGTACTTACCGTTTATTAATTATTGACGACAATCAGCAAGCAAATGATTTACAAGCAGCAACGAGTTATGTTATGGATAAGAGGTGCGATAAAAAGTTTCGAGACTCATTTTATAGCTTGTGAAAAGAAAGTAATGCGCGCGCAGCACTCAAAGGCAGGGATCTTTGTGTCTCATTGTGCCAAAGGGTCTCATTTTATGAACATTTGGAGCTGCGCCACACGAGCATTTTGCCACAATGCGCCAGGACGAAATGCGATTTCACCATATACTTTAAACCAGAGCGAAAGAGAACATCAATTCTGCGTGAAACTCTTGCTGATTCATATCAAATGTTTCGGTTTTAGCTTTGACGAGTTTGATGCAAAATTGATCTTTGCTCTCGCTCTGGTTTGCAGCCTATAGTGATATCGCCATTGCGCCCGTGCACGTGGTCACAAGAACTGGTATTGCGCAACTCCAAACGGTCAGATTACGACACCCTTCATCATGAGATACAAAGGTCCATGCTTTGGAGTGTTGCTCGCCCTCTTCTTTTACGCTGCTAAGATCAGTGTTGTAATTCTTTGATCGCACCTTGCGTATGATTACTAATATCTATAGAAATCGACAACCAAATTTAATGTTCTCATGACCTTATACACGTGATAATCAGGGAATACTGAATTGTAATGTGTTTAGGAGCTTCCAGACGTTTGATGTAACATTGTAACATCGGTTGGCCCAATGTCTCTAATTGCGCCTCACAATACATGAGTGTATGTACGAAAAACATTATGATGCTTAAAACTCTTTTGAAGGTAATGTAGAACACTTTAGATTTATTATAGAGCACGATTACGTAAAAATATTCAGAGAGCACTAAACGATTGAACTTTCCAGTAAACTTTAGGAGAAGAAAAAGATGGTCTTAATGATAGAATTGAAGTATTAAAATTTAACATGGCATCACCTGAACATGATCACAGAGGGGTGCGTAGAGGGTGGTTACCGCATTTGCACTGGAGAGTGATCGAATGTGTCGTGGTTGCTTGTAACCGCCCAGACGAGATATCACAGAGAGTTTCCGAATGCTCGACCTGGATCAAGTGGTTTTTATGCCGCATTTTGCAATACGATCAGCGAGGAGATGACAAAACCGTTGATAGTCTGCGAGCGTCTCTGTTTTTCCGCCTGCTCTCCTCCTTGCCACGCGACATGGCAGCGCATGCGCACTTGCGATCGATCGGCGCGGGGGGAGTCCGCCATTAAATTGCAAACATTCATGTGGTTTCATATGGACTCTTTCTTATATCTAGGCTCTCTGTAGAACAGACTGACATACTGACGCCATCAGTAGGGCTTAACACTTTCGATCTGAGTCGAAGTCTGAGCATTTGGAAGGTCCAATCTACGTTTACTTTAGAATAAATGGTCGCGTAAAACAATATCATAATTATTTTTGAAGTTTGAGGTAAGAGGATAATAGGGAGTTTTCGGGAACCGTTTTTCAACATCCGATACGGTAGCATGGGCCGTCCGGTACGAACTGCGCATGGGAGAGTCTTTTGCCGTAGCGCATGCACAATTCGGGGGAGGGGGGAGGGGGCATTATAGCGTATCGAATCTGCAAAAACGATTCCCTAAAACTCGCTAAAGCCCAAAATTAGAAAATATACTCGCTAATCACAGTTGTTTGAAGGCCGTTGGTAGACTGCGCCGACTAGCTGGTGAAATATCGTCATGCTTCAATCACCCCGGGCAAGGCTTAGGTATTCAGAACACCAGGGGCAGGTTTTCCAAAATCCGATGCTGTAAAGCAGCAGATCGTGGATGTTTTCGTTCACTTCGTTTACGAAGGTTTTTATGATCAGATATGGCCTACTGTTTTTTAAATGCGTAATGAGCGCTCTCCGATCATGCTTTAAGCATTCGGACTTCTTTTTGACGCATTATTTTTCGCATTACATTTATTAGTCCATACATTTTGAAAATTTGTCGACCAGGAGCACAACACCTGGGAAGAGATGCATAAGCACATCCCATCTTCCAGTTAGAACGGTTTAAATTAACTCGCCCCAGGACGAGCCACCTTGAGAAAGTTAGGCTACGCGACACCCCCTTGCAAGAACACAAAGAACGAGTACCTCTCAAACTAAAAGAATTAATTCGAGTAGCCGAGATCCCGAAGAACCTGCATCCGATTCACATTAAGGCTCGACGCATCGCTAGAGAATGAACAATGAGCAGGAAACACGACGATAGCCCAGCTGCAAGATACACTGACGCGTCCCTGTATCCGCATCAGCCAGCCCATGCTGTATGTGTAACCAGTGCAGCAGGGTATCAAACAGTGCTGCCAACCATAGGGATTTTTCTCCAAATCTACAGATTTCCGTCATCGTCTTGGAGCGAAGGGAAATTGGTTCAAATCTAGGGATTGTTTATCAATGGGTTTCAGAGGGCTTTAGAGACACGTTCCTTCCCATTTCCCTCCTCGTGCCGGCCGAGCGCAGCGGGAACAAGGCTCCTTTGTATATTGTCTTGTCGATGTCAGAGATAATCTCGCAGTGCATACAACAGTGATTTCGGGGGGCCACACAAGGCCAAACTAACAAAGTTTAATTATGTAAAAACCTTTTAACCAAACAAATTTAACCTTTAAATCGACGCCCAACTACAGGAATTTATTATTAAGCTACCCCATAACGATAATCTCAATATTAATGCACATTAACACATTTTCTGAATACCTAGGGAAGTCTAGGGAAGTTTTCGATACAAATCTGGCAAGAAACGACTTTGGAGGTTGGCAGCACTGGCATAAACTGACCGCCCTCATCGTCCGCACGACATCTACAGCATCCGCCGAGGAAATTGCCATTGCCCTGGCCGCCATTAAAGGCGACGATACAATCAAAGTGCTCACAGACTCCCAGGCAGCCTGCCGCAATTACCTACGGGGACGCATGTCCTAAACAACCCTTCGCGTCCTCAAGACCATCTCCCGGTTCCCCGAAGTACACCTCGTCTGGGTACTCGGACACGAATTCCTCGAATGTAATGAGGAGGCACATGCCGCTGCCCGCGCGCATACACACCGGGATATTAGCCAAGAGGGAACACCTTCGTTTCCTACCCCCATGCCCGGCCTACTCATTAAGTATGCCGACGTACTATACCACTACCGTCACAGCGGAAGAAAATACCCGGCATCGCACGCAAGACTACCACGAGATGAAGCCAAAACCCTCCAAAGACTGCAGGCCAACACATATCTCGACAGCACCCTTCTTCACTTCATGTACCTCGGTCAATAGCACGCCACCTGTAATTTCTGTTCTTCTCAACCCCGGACCTCATTCCCAACCCGACCCCATCCTACAATCAGTGGATGGCCTGCCTGACCAGCCCGTACCCTGGGATCCAGCAAGACCTGGTGACGTAGGCCCGGACGGCCAGCCGCATCCAGGGTATCCCGGACAAAGGATGTCCACTACCGGGCGGGTTGCCTAACATGTGCACCTGATGCTCGTTAAATAAAGATTCACTGAATGAATGTCGATGACTTCAAGCTCTGCGTAGTCAGACTTTTGTAGCTTTCAAAAATGTTGGCACTGACCTGACTTCGGAAGTTTGACGGGCCATTCTATTGATTTAAGTGGGAGTATAACAAAGCACATCGAAAACATGACCAGTATATCAGAAAATGACATCAATCTCTGGCTGTACTGGGTGATTTCAGATAAGATCGACCAAAGGGTGGCTGGTCGACATTTTTAAATCAACTGATGTTTTTATATGACATTGTCTAGTGTCTGGTATAAACGAATGCACACTTAGTTTTGACGAGAAAAAACATTTGGAGACAAGAAAAATCGTAAGGCAGGGAGAGGTGGACAGTTGCAATAACGCGCACTGATGGAGGGGGCAAGTTTGAAAGTGAATAATTAAAACAATAAAATTAGGAGAATTTTAAACATTTTTACAAACAAACTATGGGTACAACTTGCTTGTAATATAAAGTAATAATATTTATTAAAAATTTATTTAGTTTTCTAAAAATTGCCAAACACGCCTGCTCGAACGACAAATGGCAAACTTTGGAAATCTGTATCTCATGAAATAATTTAATCATTATTACATAACTTGCAGACATTATTTTACTAATATATGGCTATTATTGAAAAAATAAATAAGGTATCTGAGTGACACAATAGTTACAATATATTTAGGCAAACATGGGAAAAAAATCAAACAAAGAAAAATTCCAATGTGAATAAAAAAAAACACCACCTTCGATATTTTTAAAATTTGGGTACCCTGTTATACTCTATTTCGGCATTCATTTCTACTAAAAACATGTTGCATCATTGCACTGTGAAAGAAGAAACAACTCCCCAAAGTAGGGTCCTTTTTCAAAGCCTACACTTAGCAGTGTCCTATACAAAAAGTGACTCTGAGTTCCAGTTTCATGAAACTTGCACAAATCTTTTATAAACATTTATTCAGATGAGGTCATTGATAAAAAGAGCGATCGGTCACACAGTAAAAGGGAGGAGAAACTATATACAGCATTTTACATAAGCGTACAAAGTGGTATCATATTAGAGACTAATGCTTTGAGAAAAGATGATGCAGTGTGAAGTTGTACCTTCCGGTATATTTTACATCTAGAGTAAAATAAATAACTTTACTTCCACACACAAATACAAAGATATAATAGTAAGATATTTAGGTTGGCTGTGTATTTACGATTACAAACAATTTCAGGTGACGGATGTCATAGTGCCTAACTGGAGCAGCTTCGATGCTCTCGGTGTATGAATGAATCGTGGCAAGCCGATATATTTTATCCTGCTCGAGGATAACATTTTGGGATTTTTTTTTATAGTGATCAGATAAAAATTATTAGTAACCACCAACAAAAGCAGTAGGTTAAATACCCCGTGAAGAAAAATGTGATAAATAAGATGTCCCTGCATTCAAAATGAGCAGTCCTTGGGAAATCAAATTCGGCACTTTACGCTAAGGTTTTCCTCGCTGTACCCATTTAATAAAGTTGCTTCCAAGCAGATCCGACTGTCCGTGCTACATATACGTCACAGGTCCCTTCTGTTGATGACTTTCTGAGCCGCCACGCGTGCCAAGACTGAATGCCAGGGAAGGCGCGCACCGTCAGCCACTCTTCTTTTTTTCGTTCACGATACCGAACAACCTCATTTTCGTCCAGATATACAAGATGCACGCCTTTCAGTTTCTTTGATAGAACGCTCACCAATGTCCTGGCCGTCTGAATTGCGCTTACTGAACGTTCTCTCAGGTTGTTCAGCGTGGCCTGGTGCTTCACGAGTCCGCCAACTCCGTCACATGCATTTTTCCCATGTCCAGATGCAGAAAATAACCACTGGGCTTGTGGGCAGTCGTCCTTTGCAAATTGGTGAAGCTGGTAGCGATTCTTGAAATGACTGGCGGCGCCGTCACTTACGTACGTAACGTACGAGTATACCGCAACGTTGTCTTCAACCCACTCCTTCACTTTTTCTAGAGCCAAGCAAGCGTGAGCGGCGTCGTGACACAGGTCCTCACTGATGATGGCAAAGCTGTTTGTAGATTTTCTTGTCGTCACTACACATGTAAATATCGAAACTTTTTTTTCCCAGTGATATGCTTGCACTTCGTCAGGAAGCACGATGGTCCAGTTTTCAGCAAAGTCAAAATGAAAGACAATGCTCCCGCGTTGCATGCACTGTTTTTCATCGTAGATCGCTTTACCTTGCGTTTGCCGGATATGGTTGTGAAGTACCCAACTTCCAACCGTCACTTGGATGACTTTTAGGAAAGTCTCAGGTTCGAAAGTTTTTTTCACAAGGTCGCCGGAGTCCCATGTTGCAAGCACAATCTCTTCATCATCCGGGATATCAAGTTCCTGGAGTGTAAGAAACTGGCCTTTTGAACAGTGATCACAGTCTCCTTGAAGGCACAGTTCTGTTGCTGGGTCGCACAGAAATGCCGAGTTCATTTCACCAGTGTTGAATGTTGAGCCTGTAACGTTTTCTAGAGCGGCAATACAAAGATAATAATTGGCGCAGCGCACACAAACGCACACTTCCTGGTGTGGAATACATTGGACCCATCTAGGGCGCAAGGAATAAAATTTCGTTAGCCCAACGCCGGAATCGGGATGCTTGTCTTTGTATATACGGAAGGCCTCTCGTATTGAGCGTGTCATGAAGCGCTTTGGCACGAACGTTTTCTCTCCGTTGAGCATGACAGAGATGACGTCCTTCTGGTTGGGACTTTGGCGCGAACATTGCAGCTCGTCTTTCGTGAAGTACTCTAGGGCAGCAGACAGGTTCTCAGGGCTCACCTTGCACCTCGTGTAAGGATCCGGCTCATACCACACGCCATGCTTTTCCTTGAGTTTTCGAGATTTACTGATGAGGTACATTGAGGCCTGTGGAATCATCTTTTCAACCTCATTCTTCGTCAGTGTTGACGGCAGGAGTGTAAGCAGTTGACAACGTTCCCGGAGAGAGGTGGCGGTTTCAAAGGCCTGCCGAAAGTTGTCCACCCACTCAGTGCATGTGGAGCATGTTGGTTCGGACGACCCCGATGGTGCGTCCCTGTCGTACGCAATACGTAGCCTTGAGCGTATATTCTTGACAGCAACCTGCTCCAGTTCTGTCTGCTTTCTCTTGACATAGGCAGGCCTGTCCCGACTTCTTACGACGCTTGGTTGTCTCAGCGGCGACACATCTGTAGGTAGTATGCTGCGATTTAGATCTTCAATTGCTTCTTCAGCTGGCACAAATATGTCGGGGCACTGCTCTGAGCTTCGCATCGAGATCTCCTTAGTGATGTGCATGAAGCAATGGTAGCACAGGTAGTCCGTCGCACTCACTTTGGTGGAACAGTCAGGCGGAAGAATTTGCTTCAACGAGTTTAGGTCCAACTCGCCAACACTTCGAAACTTCCGCTGCTTTGGTATAGTCTTTTTGTGTTTGCGAAAGTAATCTGCACAAAACACTCGTTCGGAGCTCCAGGACGTCTTCATAATGTATACATAAATAATAGAAATTAAACCCCAACTGATGGCATATAATTGCCAAGTGAAAGAACTACTGGGTGCACAAGTGACAAGTCCGAGGCTGAGGAGCTCACTCACTGCAAACGTACATTTGAAAAGAGAGGTCACAACTGAGGCTGTCGGCAAAGCTTGATCCACGTCAAAGGAAGAAAGAGGGAAAGTCTCCAGACAACAAATTGTGGTCAGCGGCCTTCGAAAAAGACTTTCCGGAATCGCACTGTCGTTCCTCCACGCGCTGATATGAAAGCACCCGAGCTTCTACCACGTGGTTCATGACACAGCCTGAGCCATGTCGGCGACCGGTTCGCGAGGGGTTGGCGGTGGGGTTACGTTGATGGTCACTCGGATTAGCCCTTGCTGTACTGAGCTGCCGCCTGCAGTGCCTTATCGCCGGCTGGTGTCAACAACGAGAACACACACACCCTGTCTACACCAAAACTACGAGCGTTCACCGCACACGCGTCGCCGCCGCTTTTAAGCTTTTGTGAAATTGCTTTCTTTTGCCGCGGAGAACCGCTTATCTTAACTACGCGCCTGAAATCCTTCCAGGCGGGCGTACACAATATCAAGCGTTTCGAGAAATGCCCGTGGAGTAGAACTATGGGAAAATTCGGAGCCCGCGATGTCGATATCGTCGCCGTTGTGTTAGTACGCCGTCGCGTACTGCAGTCCTCCGTTGGGGGAGGGGGGGGGGGGGGGGGGCGGTCTTACTACGATAACATGGCGACAGCGTTTACACTCTATGTATTTACGCGAGGCTCGAGTATTTGGGGATAATGCTGCCGGTTGGTGTGCCCCTTTGTGCCTGATATTATCGCCCGTGACGCCAGCGAGTGAGATGGCGACAGGCATGACTGCTCAGTAAACAGGCGTCGGCGGCCATGTTTTGCTAGTTGAAGCGACCCCCCTTGTCCTTGACAGCGAGCGGGGAAATGCGAAAAAAAGATTGTATCGGCCGTTTTGCCAGAACTAGGGACGAGTGTCGTCTGCGGTTTCCGGCAACTATTTTGCCATAATCGTGAGCTTAGCGAGGAAATGATTTTTGCTAGCCACAGAGCACTACCACGCAGAAAGGGAATGCTTGAACATGTTTTTGTTCTGGATATATATCAGGGATATATATGAGAGAGAGAGAGAGAGATGAAGGTAGAGCGGAAGAGGGAATAGCATATAGTGTCGCAGGAGAATGAAGTAAACAAAGTTCCTAGTGGCCGATGGCTGCATGATCTTTTCTCGGATAACTAGTCCGTAATATGATACCTCTTTGTACACAGTAGTTTCTCCTTAATTTAAGTGTGTGAACGATTTCTTTAGTTATCATTGGCCTCATCTGAATAAAAATATATAAAAGATGTGTGTTGGTTTCATGAAACTGGAACTCAGAGTCAGTTCTTGTATAAAACACTGCTAAGTGTAGGTTTTGAAAAAGGACCCTACTTTGGGGAGTTGTATCTTCTTTCTCAATAAAATGATGCAACATGTTTTAGTGGAAATGAATGCCGAAATAGAGTATAACAGGTTACCTAAATTTTAAAAAAATGGAGGGTGGTGTTTTTTTTTATTTGCATCGGAATTTTTCTTTGTTTGATTTTTTTTCCATGTTTGACTAAATATATCCTAACTATTGTATCACACAGATACCTTAGTTATTTTTTAAATATTAGCTATATATTAGTAGAATAATATCTGCAAATTATATCATAATGATTAAATTATTTCATGAGATACAGACCTCCAAAGTTTGCCATTTGTCGTTCGAGCAAGCATGTTTGTCAATTTTTAGAAAAATAAATAAATTTTAAATAAATATGACTACTTTATATTACAAGCAAGCTATACCCATAGTTTGCGCCTAAAACGTATTAGAGTTCTCCTAATGTTATCGCTTTAGTTATTCACTCTCAAACGGGCCCCCTCCATCAGTGCGCGTTAATGCAACTGTCCCCCACCTCATGCCTTACGATTTTTCCTGTCCCCAAGTATTTTTTCTAGTCAAAACTAAGTTTGGATTCGTTCATACCAGACACTAGACAATAACATATAAAAACATCAGTTGATTTGAAAATGTCGACTAGCCATCCTTTGGTCGATCTTTTCTGAAATCACCCTACTTCGTCTCACTTCATGCCCGGACGCAGCCGTCGCTACGAGCTAATAGCATCCCATAGCGTCGAAAGAGCACCATGATGGAATTCATCAATATGCCTGTACGCGTTCTATCATCGGTAAACCAATCATAGAATGAAAAGAACTAGAGACTTGCACTTTTCACGCTGCTTCATTGGTCGCCTCAGATCGTAGCGTTGGCTGCGTCTGGACTTAAGATGAAACAAAGTATAGTCAGCATGCGAGACAACACTCATCATGCGCGACACGGGAGTAGCTAAGTTTGCGGGTCCAATCCGCAAACGTATACCTGCTCTCTGAATGTTGCAATTATTCTAACGTTTCCTCTCTTTTAAAGTAGTACTTTGCCACTGGGCTGCCTTGATTTACATAAGCATCACCCCCTGTTGTCTACAAATTTCATGCTAAGACAGTAGTTTTTTTATTTAACTAGCTGTGTGTAAGCTTCCGATTGAACAATTCATTAACAGAGGTTGTTACAAATATTTGACTATTTCCGGAAACGGTAGTGCAGCTGTCGCTTCTAGCAAATATTATTCTAAAGGAACAAAGGAATTGATGACCTAATATGGTGACCCAGGTTTTGGACAAATCCAGTGGAGGCTCTCTCGGCCCCTACCATAATGGCGAGATTGAGATTGCGGTTCATGCCCGAGGCGTCATGAAGGGCTACTATGGGCGTCCTGAAGCTACCGCTGAAGTCTTGAGCAACGATGGATGGTTTCGTACAGGTACAACGTGCTTGTTCTTTTTTTTTTTAAGTTTGACTAACAAGAATACGGCTTTCTCGGTCTGACCTAAATATTTCTATTCCGCCAAAATTGTCGTGGAACCAGAGTGTTATTATGCACTTTTAAAGGGCAACTCCACTCCATTTTTACAACTTTTGGATTATGATCTGTTTAGTCGAAGCCGGCGACCCTGAATCACGGGATATAATTTGTTTTTCGGTAGTGTGTATAGTTTTGTAGATATCGCGAATGCAAGAATCGGTCCGGCTGCACGGCGAAACCGAAACTACCGGTTGAAGCAGCTTGGCAACACTGCGTCGTCGGCATGACCTAGTTCTAGTCCCGCGCTTCTGAGCCGACGCGCCGACAAGGTCGGCTCAGTCGCACGTGGAGTTTCAAAACAGAAGGTTAGATGCACATTTTCTTTTTTTACCGCTTCACTTTGTTAATATGCACCAAATGTAGTAATTTTTAGTGTGTATTTATAAATTTGCCGGCCGAAAAGCGAATCCGACTGCTATAAATATGACGCTTTCGGTGCCGGCGCAGCGTGACTGTATTTGTTTCTTGCGCGAGGACCGAGAAAACGAAATAATGGGAGATAGATGGACGGATCTATCCACAAGTGGTCTAAGTTGTTAAAGCCAAGGTGCCTTTATGTGCACGCTAGTTAGATCAGCCACGACCTGCTGCGTCCGGCCGATCGTGCTGGAGCAGCCGGCGGACGGTACGCGAACAGCGACGGAACCGCATCGTTCTTCAAAGACGCCTGTTTCGTGGTGAAACCCGCAACAGTCAGCAGCCGCAGATCCCGTGTGTAGGTGTCCGACGTGAAGTGCTGGGAGCAGAGCTTCGCGTTGAAGCTCGGAGTCAACGGTCTTCCGAAGTCTATCCGGCGAACGGCACCGACCCACACCTTGTGCCTCTCCCGGTCTCTTGGGAACTGGTGGAACCGCAGCTCCGGGTTGCGCACCGGGTTGTTGGTGCAACCCACAGCACTACAAATCCTGCTCGACATTGCCCAACGCGAGACCGGCGAATCTCTCCGGCTCCACGACGCGCGCGTGAGCGAGCAGCACCGCTTCGCTCTCTTCCACGCTGTCGCGGAAGCAATGCTGAAATTAAAGGAACTGCCTGGACGCTAATAAAAATAGGAGAACACAGGATAATGTGGTAAACACCTCGTGCCGTCAGCAGAATCGCAGGATGCCACGGGAAACGAAGCGTTCGCGGCGTCCGTACGAGAGCGTAGGACTAGACCTACGTCATTGCCCAGTGTTGCTTCACTAGCTCACCCAGTGCCAGCGTTGCTCACCCGCTTTCGGGCCGCTAACCGAGCCGGGAGAACATTTTTAATATTGGTTTTAATCGGTAACGCGGCGTCGGTTTGACGTGATATTTTGGGTATGACCGTATTTTGACCTCCTAAAGCGATATCAGTCATTTCGATAGGGTCGACTTTTTAAGTGGAGTTGCCCTTTAAAGTTCATTATCCCATAGTGCGTCCGTTGAGACCTCTATATGATGCTGTAAGTGCGTACTGCAAAAACATGCGAACATGAGATGGGGCAAAGATTAACCATAGTATAACCAGTCTCAAAACTCTGCGGTTTGGTGTTCGGCTAACATTTTAAATAAAAGTATTGCTTTCTTTATTAATACTATATGAAGCTTTACGTGACATCAGAATTCACTACGATCCTACATCGGTTGTCATCGCTGTGTTCTAGATAGGCATGCCACGAACTTTTTTCGAACCGAAGGTTCGATGACCGAATCAAGCGGTTCGAAAGGTCGAAATATTTCGAATTTTAGAACTTGTCAAACTAAGAAGTTCGACGATTTTCGTAATTTAGAACTGTTTACGCTGCAAAATGTGATGCTTGTCGAACGTTCGAATTTGATAGAGTAAAAATTCGATGATTTTCTAACTTTCGAGTTCTTACACTGAAAAAGTCGAAGCTTTTCGACAATTCGACCTTTCTACGCTAAGAAATTCGATAGTTTTCGAACTTTCGAACCTATTAATGAAAACAATTATAAAATTGTCAAACTTTCAATTCCTGAAAAGTCAAATCTTTGACGAACTTGGAAATTTTAGTGTAAAAGTCCGAAGTTCGTCGAACTTCGAAAGACCGGCGGGCGGTTTCATTTGGATTCAAGCAGTGAGGTACGTTCGTTCTTTTTTCGCATTTTTACATGCGGTGCCGGATTCCTTGCGAAAGACCATGACGTTTATTTCAATCGTCTGGCATGCTTGGTTTTAAAGAAATAGATTGCCGAAGGAGCGAGGAAGGACCACGCGCTTTTGACAAATGTCGTTTGGGCCATGTATAAAGCGCGCTATAGCCGAAGCTATTTATGGTGGAGATGTTAAACTTTTTAAGAATGATCTATGTATTGCCTACATAAGTGTTGTCTTTAGATATGATTATTGTTGTTCAAGACGAGTTCCGAAGAAATAGCCAAACATGTATCTACGGGCAATTATGCCCTAAACTTGGTAATTTTTTGTCTAAATTGTTTGAGGTATCGCATTTAACATGAACACCACAGACAGTGCATATCATTACCATCTGTAGAATACAAAATAATGTTTTTTTTTTTTTCACGTTGAGAAAGAAATTAACTCATAAGGGAAGATTTTTAAAATTGTTCAAGCTCGATCACTACGTCATAAAAAATTAAAAAAAAAAAAAAAACATTTTAATTTTTTTTTTTTTACGTTCGTGGGACCTTTTTTTTTTTAGACTGTGCACATTTTGGTCGGAAAAACTTGTTTCGTAGTTCTGGGCCTCTGAATATGCAAGAATACAACACTTTCGGCGGGTTCTGGATAGTTCTTTTTTTTCTCTATAGCTGTTAATTTTTACATTTATTGTTATGTTGATTATTGTTTTTTTACCACTGGCACAGTTGTTTATGTCGAAAAGATGTAGCCTTGAACTTCCGCACCACTGAGCATGTGACGAGTAGTGCCTTCTGACAACAAGTTTCTAGCAATGACCATCTACGCGATCTTTTATGCAGTGAAGAGCGACAGTAGCTATAGGTATGCTTTAATAATTTCTGATTAAAATGAACTCCACCATGCCCTCTTTGCCCGTATTGTTTTATTAAAAAGTCCGAAATATCTGTGGGGAGGGGGAGGGGGACTGGCGTTCCCCCCCCCCCCTTTTTTTTCCCCGTTTTTCCTCTTCTGACGCCACTGGTATTGTACAACGCTCCTCGACCTCAAGTTGTGTGGGCTTCTGTGTTTTTTGCTCGGCGTTTCTTCTGTCCCCGAAAATAAAACTCCAAAGCAATTACAAACTAACAAAATTTTCAAGGTGCAGGCGAGCTGGTGTATGTTGATCATAATGCAAAATCCTGAGACTGGGAATAAAATTTGAAAGAAAAGTGTAAGAAGAAAGAAAAAGGGGATAGGACAACGTCTCAAACTCAGCTCAGTTAAGTTTGAGACGTTGTCCTGAGTTGAGTTTTCAGCTGAGTTGAGTTTGACACGTTGTCCTGAGCTGAGTTTGAGACGTTGTCCTGTCCCCTTTTTCTGTCTTCTTACACTTTTTCTTTCAAATTTCATTCCCAGTCTCAGGATTTTGCATCATGTACAAGCTTAACATACTATATGCCAGCGTCACTGGGGCGGCGTTCGATCAGATTTCTACCACCGTGCAAGGGGGTAGGGAGGCAGCATGCCAGATCGCTTCAAGGTTTTTCTGAGCCTCAACCCCGTGCCTGCCCCTGGCCGTTTCGAACCCGATGAGTATCGTTAAACAGTGCGTTCGTGTGATCACTACTTCGTGATGCACGTTAATGGCCCCCCGGGCTGGCGGTCACAATTAACGATCTATGGTCCCACGTCACTCTGCGCTAGCAAATATTCCAGCACATATGGGACACTCGTCGTCTCATTTAATTGCCTAACCACCTTCGCGCAGTCTAAATATCACGCCCGAACTTTTCCAAGTCTGATTTCGTGAAAACCAGTGAGGCGTGATAAAGTTATTTGACCCTGAAACTGTGGCGCAACATGAAAACCGGACTTCAAACTTTGCGTACTTGGACTTAAAGGAAATTCGAAACCTTCGAAGTTTTTTTGTTCGAATTTAGCCCTAAAAGGGAATCAAAACCTTCGACCTTTTTGAACTTTATGTAGAAAGAAATTTGAAATCTTCGAATTTATCGACCTTCATGTCTCTAAGAATTCGAACAATCGAATTTTTCGAATTTCAGATCCAAAGAAGTTCAAAACATTCGATTCATTCGAATTTCAAGTTAGGAAAGTTCGAAATCTTCAAATTTCTGGATCCTCAAATAAAAAAATATACTCGAAATAATCAAACCCGAACTTTTAGAAACCGTGAAGACTTCGACCTTTTCGAATTCGAAATTCCACGGTGTCTGAAAGATGCGAATTTTGCGAATTCGAACCTCCGTTTGGTCGAAAATATCGAAATCTTTCGAATTCAAACCTCAGCTCGGCTCGAAAATATTAAAACCTTTCGATTCGAACCTAGGGTGGTTCGCGGCATCCCTAGTTCTAGATGTGTGCACGAAAGCGTGCAGTGGCGCATTTCTAGACACTCATCTGCAGTTCTCGAGATATCGCATGTGGTGTTCTCCTTTTTCTGTGTTATTATGCATATGGCCGATAGTCATTGTAAATTTTCTGACGTTCATGCGCGAAACAGAGAAAGCGTTCGCTACAAAAAAAAAATCTTTATTTAGGCAAGTTATCATCGATCTCGGCTTGTGTACGAGCCACTCACGAGGCAGCTAACATAAACAACACCTGCCGCAAATCGCCGCCTTGACAACGCGGACGGTGGTTGAGGAATGGCTACTTCTCTGGTGAGGCATCGACTTAAGCTTCGTGGGGTGTTAAACCAAACAATTAAAACTGGTTTTAAAAACACTCTTATATTAAAGAAGTGATTTGATGCGTGCGATTAGCGAAATTTCACCTCAAACCAAGTTCGAATCGAACAGTGCTAAATAAAGGACAAAAATGTAAGTACAAGTTAAATATTGAATACCAAAATTTATATTTGCAATGCACAAGAACTTAGCAAAAACCGTGTAAAAAAAAATCCGCCTGCGTGTCTATTTTACCGCCAAACCACTGAATAATATCTGATGATTGATAACCTGAGACCAGCTCGCCTGCACTTTAACTGTTTTTCTACTGAATGAAAAGGGATAAATACTGAAAATATTACATTTTGATTTTCAGGAGATTTAGGCTACTACGACGCTGAAGGACGGATTCATGTTATTGAGAGATTGAAACAGATGATAAAATGCATGGATAATGTCGTCACCCCTGCTGAGCTGGAAGAAATGTTATTGACCCACGAGGCTGTCGCAGAGGCCGCAGTTGTGGGCGTTCCAAGCTCAAAGTATGGCGAGGCTCCCACAGCCTGTGTCGTTGTCAAGGACGGCTTCGAGAAAAACCTCGAGAGTCTGGCGACAGAACTGAGGAAACTCATTGCTGGTATATGTCATGTTCCTGATATTCTAACTTTATTTTTGATGTGATACGTACGTGTCTAACTTGCACATTTCAAAGCTTAACTTTTAGGTATCACGCACAAATTTGGTTATGGGAAAAGCTGCCTATGAGCTCTAATCATTAATGCAAAATGATAACTGGAAATCTCTTGGGTGTCCTCCCTCTCTGCCACCTTTACTCGCTCTCCCCTTCTCCCCACCTACCCCCAATTACATATATCATCCTCTCTCTCCCCACCCCTCTCCAGTAGGCACGGGGTCCTACAAAATTAACTACATATCCAGAATAAAATATTTGAAGTAAAAAAAACAGTTCTATAAAATATTTAGTGCGTTGTATTGTACCGGTATTTAAACCGAGGCCACAGTTGTCGCGTAAATTAGTACTTAATTTGTTTGTTTTCTGCAGTCATTACTTGTAAGGAGGTATAAGAAGCTTTCTTGACATGACAAAGTATAACTGTATGGATTTTATTATGAATATAAATACTTATATGTGGAGTGAGGAAGATTCAGAAGTGCAGCTGTAATAATATTGTGAACGAAGAGGGGAGGAAGTGGTTATTGAATTTATTATATTAAAGCTAGGAGGCAGGCCAAAAAGTGAGCCGCTCCTGGCCCCAATTTTTCGCCGGCTATCTTTCCCTTTCCCTTCCTCCAACATTAATCCAATAAACTCAATAACCACTCCCTTTCCTGTTCGGTCACTATATGTTAGGGTCTGCGAATAGTGGGTCGATCCGAGTAGCGCACTGTCATCCCTAGCATGAACAGCGCAACGAAGTTGTACACTGTTAGCAAAAATAACACGCCCAAACGTGTAAACCGTTGTCCCATAGCGGACACGTCGAAACGTGTTCGTTTTACACGCAGCCATCTGTGTTATTCGCCTACACACGAGGTGCCGTGTAAACTTAACACGCTACACCGTGTCTGCCTTCCGAAAAGCACGGTTCAACGTGTTCCTTATGAAACATGGCGGCCAGCAGCCGAGAACAGGCGAGAGACGAGCCCAGCGAGCCGCGCCTTTCAGCCGAATTGAAAGCACTCAGGACGCGGTTGTTCTTGTTCGATGTCTTTTATGCAAAGTAAACAGTCTCCAAGCGGCGGACGTAGCTACGTGCAAAGGTACGTACGTGCGTCGTCGGCGGTCGGTGGCGTCGGCAGCTAAGACAAAACCGCTAGACAAAAAAAAAACGAAAAAAAAAAACGAATACTGAATGTACATGCATAAACAACTCAAGCAAACTAATTGGAAACGCGCGGTAGCTTGCGCCACCAAGTGAGATTTCTAGCAACCAACGAAAGAAAAAGCAGGAGTTTGTTAATACGCTGGGAACTATCACGAGTAGACGCAACTCTTCGTACATCACAGACAACACGAGCACCACGTAGGACACAGCAGCGACACATACACAAATACAACACCCCACCCTACGCCCGACACTTCCTACTAACGTCATTCTCTCCCCGCGGTGTATATAAGCTTGACATGTGCGGGTGAGCTCTTCGGTCGCTGACCGTTACAGATTTATAGAAGACGACACAAAACACAGCACAATGGACAGCCGTATGTAAGAACTGTTTGCATTTAAAAAGTATGGAGGCAAAATCTGTAAAGTTAGTCCGTTGCGAAAAACAATAATGTATTAACAATAAACCTTAAACCGACCATGAAAAAGTTCAAATTTTTGTTATTTTCATGCTCGACCAGTGTTATGAGCAGTCCGACTAGCTTGAATCAGATAGAAAAAAAAATGATTGGGATTTTATCAGTACGTATTCAATAATCAATGGAAATTATACTTGAGCAAAGCATTTTTTCTATATATTCTTGTGAAGGACGTCCGCCCAACACTTCACTTCCGCTAGTTGTAGTACGCGTACGGGAGCAGACGCCTTCACTTTTGGGCCTCACTTTTGGGGCGTTTTGATGCAGTCTGTTGTCGTATGTCGTGTTGGTGTCGAGTGGAGCGGTGGGGCTTGGGAGTTTGTGACCGGTGTTATTCGTGATCACAAATGTGGCGCTGATGCGTTTTTTTTTTTTAAATATTTGTTTATAGCGCCATTACCCCGAATATTGAAAATTCACGGGTTCGTGGCACTGCATTATGCTGATTCGCGAGCTCCTTCTCTGTTGACGTCGTTTTTCTGGTAGCACTCGTGGATACTGCAAGCGTTTAAACAGTGTGCACCGTCTCGCCTACATCCGCGGTGACGTACTCGACCTGTTGAAAATTATTGCTTCCGTCATTTTGGAGTACGCAAGACAATTATCTCGCTGCTCTGGTTTCGGTTATAAAAGCAAGGCAAAACGCTCGTAGTTCCCGCCCTCAGTACAGGTTGGACATCTTCCACACTTTGACACTGGATAACTGGATGAACGAGAATTTACATTTACTTCAGAGGTCACTCTCGCCGCTTCCTCGCCATCGAGAAGCAGGATCAGCTGGCGACAAGCCGCGGATGAAAGGCTTGAGCATCAACAGTCCAAGCGCACTCTGTGCCGATGCGGGCGATGCGGGTTTCTGTCAACCGGTAGCCCAGCGCAGACCGTGACCGTTCCAGCTCTTTGTCATGACACGGTGTTGCAGAGAGCAGGGTATAACTACACGGACACCCGAATCGAACGCACTGTTATCATAAATCTTGGCTTGTGATTGCGCCTTTGTAGATCATCTTATTCGTTTTTCTAGATACTCATACGACGGGTATAACAAAATCGTTTGCATATTCCGCATACCTCGCGAAAGCATTTACCAGTCACTTTGCGAAAAGCGCAAAACACGGTGTCCGCACCGTCCTGACTTCCCGGTCTTTTACCTGCTTTAGAGCAGTTTGTACCTGTTAGTAGGTATGTCTACTGAAACTTCGACTTGAAACTTGGGACAGTGCCAGAGAGAAAAGAGACAAATTCGGGCCTCTTCCCAAAGTAAAGAAAACGCACTATGTTCACTACGTAAAAAAATGGTCTCACTTCATGCATCTGGGCAGGTAGAAAATCTTGCCAATTTATTCACACCGCATGATGAGCGCAACAAACTCACACGAATCACACGAGATTTACAGGAAAACATCGGTGGTGACTTAAGTTTCCCTGAAATTCTTTATAACCGATCGTTTGCGGGACCGAATCATCTACTCGAGCGGTGTGCGTCGCTATGCAAACACGTCGCTGTGCAAAGGCAGTCCAAAGACACGAAGCATAAAAACGGCAGATTTAGGACAACTATGCGAAGACCATTGTTCAATTAAAACGACGCAATTTTGTTGAAAACGCCCGCAGCTTTTTGCTCACGGTATGCGTCGGGAATTTTCCACATTTTAAAACGGAACGATGGAAGATTTACTTTAAAAACCCTCGCTGCGTCCCCCCGGACCAGCTGGACCGAATCAGCTGACGACGACGGGACTGAACGCTTTAAGCGTCAACCCCGCAACAACCAATATGAGCTCCGAGTTAGTGCGGGTTTCTACCTCCAAGCACCGTACCACACACCACGAACGTTTCAGTTCTTTGTCGCATCGCCGTGTTGCACCAAAGAGAACGAGATCGCCGAAGTCAACGCAGCGCTGTCGTGAACGTTGGCTTGTGGTTGCACACTCGTGGACCCTGTGACTTCGTTCGCTGTCAAAGCACACACGGCGATTACGAATTGTACTTTCCGTCTTCCGGGAACATCACAGGGGCACTTCTCCGGTCACGTCTTCACTATGTGCTCGCAAACTGCGAAGCTCTATGCGAAGCTTCTCGCGTCCCGTCAAACCAAAACAATACCGGCGCCATGCGTAGTTGGTGTAGTTGCCAGGTTTTCTCCGGTCAAACAAGAAAAACGAAAGCCAACCGGCTCTTGCTTCCAGCGTACATCGGCGTTGCGCTTGCTCCGTGGCCAGCTCGCTTGCAGTTGAAGGTTGAAGCAAAAACGAAACCAACTGCAATGTCACGTGTTCACATCGAGGACACGCTTTTTATATCCATTTTAACTGTTTGGAACGAATAATTAGACCCATGACTTTATTTGCGGTGTGTTAGAAACTATTATCAAGACCCCTAAACTAAATACAAGACATGGGTGACATGAGGGAAGCCGTATTGTCATCGACCAGAAAATGGCGGCAAGCACGGTAAGCGCGGGTTTCGCCAACGTCCTGCGATATGGCGCAATTGCTTTTGGTGCATATCTGTCTCCGAGACATATTTCTTTCCGCGGCATTTGTCTCGACGGTGCTATCTAAGTGTGTCTCCAAGCATTCCGGTGCTTCGGTAGCCGGCAATGCCGCGGTCGTCGCCGGGGGCGATGCGTGTTATCGAGGTCGGCTGCACGGTTATGCGTGTATGACCGAACCAAAACACTTCTTTTACTACCTCGCATGATTTCTGAACGAATTATCCGTTACTCATCGTGTAAAGAAATGGTAATTTGTGTAAATAGCGTGTTTTTCACCCCAAATATTCACCAAATACACGGGACTTGCTAACAGTGTAGGTTGCATCGGCGTTTCTTTCCACCGCAAAGTCTATGAATGACGTTGTACTATTCGATTCAAACCGAAACTTGAGAAGCTTCAAAAAAAACCTATATATATATATATATATATATATATATATATATATATATATACTACTCGTGGAGCAGGTACAAGGTTAGCCGCTGCGGTAAGGCGCCAGCGTGATTTTTCCATGTCTAATGAGAGCCCCAGCCTTGTAACGCGCTCCAAGAGTGGTAACTTTAGCGCACTACTGCGCTTCTCATGTGTTGAAAGTCCTGAAAATTAATGATTTAGGGGCTTTGGGCGACGTTCAACAAGTTTCTAGTTGGAACTATGTAACTATTTCACTAATTAAAAAAGTTAATTCACAAATCTTACTTAATAAGCCGACCGTAAGTTTCGATTAGCCCACATACTAGGCCCCACTGGCCGTATTACTCACCTCCACAAACCGCATAAGTGTAGATTAAACATATTTTAAATAAATCTGTATGGCTTAAAAAGAAAACACCCTGTATAATGTGAACGAAGAGGAGAGGGTCTGAATTTTTATTTTTTGCTTTAATGTAAAAAAAATAACTTGGCAAAAAAAAAAAATATATATATATATACAGGGTGTTCTTTTTTTTTACTCTTACACATTTGTTAAAAAAAAGCGTGAAAGCTACACTAATGCGGTTTCTGCAGGTGGGTTATACGACCAGGCGGACATTGTATGGGTGGCTAATCTTTGGGATAAGTCGGCTAATTAATTAAAATTCGTTAATTAACTTTTTAATTACTGAAAATGAACATATAATTTCAATTGGAAACTTGCTGAGCATAATTGAAAACCCCTAAATCAACTATTTTTAGAAGGATATTACGCCCGGGCAGCGTTTTACGGCGTTCTGTGAAACGCTTTGTTTGGACGCGTTTCTGGATTTCGGTTTCTTATCGGAGCGCAACTACGCGCCAGCAATCCTGCTCCCTCGTGGTCGCGGCGTGAAGCCACCCCCTCGCCTTCCTCGTAGAATGGAGGGAAGTAGGGCGCACGTGTGTTGCGCGTCTCAGCCACTGGGAAGCAGGACCGCGGGCGCGGTGATGCGCTCCGATAAGAAACCGAAATCTAGAAACGCGTCCAAATGGAGCGTTTTCCCAGAATGCTGTTAAATGCTTCCCCGGCGTTATATCCTTCCAAAATGGTTGATTTAGTGGTTTCCGATGATGCTCTACAAGTTTCTAATTGAAACCATATGTCTATTTCCAATAATTAAAAAGTTAATTAACAAATTTCAATTAATTAGCCTACTTATCGTAAAGATTAGCCAGCCACATAATGTCCGCCGGGCCGTATAACCCACCTGCACAAACCGCATTAGTGTAGCTTTCAAGGTTTTTTTTAAACAAATGTCTAAGAATAAAAATACACCCTGTATAGACCATTTTATCGTGGGTAGCGCCATTTGGAGAGCGAGAGAGAAAAGGGGAAAGGGCTACCGGCGCTTTCCCCCTTTCTGATTGTGTAGAAAGAGTGGAAGTCCCGGATGAGAGGCCTGGCCGGTGTTGGGCGTCTGCAGTGCCCCAACTTCGTTCGCGCTTTCTTCTACGTTTCAAACTCCCAAACTTAATTCGAGTCATGGTCTTCGATGGCGACAGTCCCCCGGTCATTGGGGCACCATTGCTGGGTGATAAGGTGCACGAATAACGACAGAAAGCGTCGAATACTGTCCGAGGACCTATGTAGCTTGCATGGAATCCGGCAAGGCAAGTACGGCTGGAATGTTTATAAGCTCCATTGCTTTCCGCATGACTGGAAATGATGAACCATTTATACATTTTTGCTTGCCATGGGCCTATTTCAACGTAGCCGCTTTTAGTAGTAATCAACAAGTTATACACGAAACGGGAACCTTAATTAACTTTGTAAACGCCCGGAGCTGCTACATATCGTCTTGCTCTGCTGTTTTTATCTTCGTGTCCCTGTTCTTATATTTCCTTGTGAATGAACGACGAAGACACTCCAGATGTACTTTTATCGAACCGCAGAAAGCCTCCAAGCAGCCACGAATTATCTTACTATTTGATGCAATATTTTGGGTGCTCACCTCCAATTTCTATAGCTGGCACGTTGGCTGCCGCTGTTTCCCCCGTCGCCACACTGGCGGATGCCGTGACCCAAACAAAGAAACGTGCACACTGGGCTCGAAAACGCAGATCGCAACACACCAGACGTTCCCTGTAGCGACTATCAAGCGCCTCAAAGCGCCTTAGTCAACGGAAACAACCCACCAGCGGCACTCCAAGGACGCTTTTGCCGGCTCCCTGGTATCGCGCAAAAGATCGCGATTAAAAAAAAAAAAATAATAGAAATACGTTTTCAACAATTTCCAGCCTCACCCGGTGGCGGAAATGAGCCTTCAACTAAGTGTTGTAGATGACAAAATCGAGTCAGTCACCACTGCAAATTATCACTATTAATATAATAATAATAATAATAATAATTTTTATTTGCACGAGAAAGTTTGCCCACTCAGCGGCGTGCAAGGCTAGACAGAAAGGTTAGTACCCTTACGCATGTGCGCCTGCTAGCCCGCCGCTGAGTAGGTGTAAACATAAACAAACAGTAGTCGTAAGTACAAGATAACATATATACATGTATAAAAACAACGAATAATCATAACCCAGAGGGGAAGATAAGAAATCTCGCTGTGCCCCACCCCACCCCCACGCAGACCACGGCGGAGGCCCCAGCCACAAGCCCAAACACTCGAGCGCACCTCTGTGTGTGGTGCACCCCGCGCAGGCGAGCCCGCAACCGCGGCCTCCGCCACGCCCCGCCCCAGGGTGACACGGAGCACGCAAAATTTACAAAGTTACAAAATTTTACAAGCTGAAACAGCAGTTATCATGAGAAAACTCGCACGCACATTGCGAGCGTACCCCATGTTCATCGGCGGTACAGCGTTTGGTGCGCGCTCCATTCACGAAACGTTCCGAGCGAAGTCGAGAGGAGGGCGTTGAGGAGACGCCTTTTCGGTTTACGGACGCAATCCACTGCCGCCGGAGATAGGGGTCATGTGGAAAGCGATGGAGCTCAAAGACATTGCAGCCACTTTCGCCTTGTCGGATTCCTTGCAATCTACATATGTCCTCGTACAGTATTCTATGCTTTCTGTTTTTATTCGTGCACCCTATGACCCAGCAATGGTGTCCCGATGACCGGGGGACTGTTGCCATCGAAGCCTCTGGCTCTAATCAAGTTTGCGAGTTCAAAACAGAAAAGAAAGCGCGAACAAAGTTGGGGCACAGCAGACACCCAACACCGGCCAAGCCTCTCATCCGGGACTTTCACTCTTTCTACACAATCAGAAAGGGGGAGAGCATCGGTAGCCCTTTCCCCTCTTCATTCTCGCCCTCTTTCAGCAAAACGGTCTATATATATACAGGGTGATTCAAGGAGACGCCAGGCTCTTTAAATCGACCGCAAAATTCGGTTTCTTAGCCTATCGCGCTACGACT
Organism: Ixodes scapularis; assembly: GCF_016920785.2. NCBI lineage: Eukaryota > Metazoa > Arthropoda > Arachnida > Ixodida > Ixodidae > Ixodes > Ixodes scapularis. The sequence continues at coordinate 103,550,490 of NW_024609880.1, read as the reverse complement.
TTGTGCAGCGTGGCCCACGGATGGTGCATTTTTTTTTGTGCAATTTGCAAAGAGCGAACTTACCTGAGGAAAAGGTAAAGAAAGAAAAAGGCTTAGCTCCTATGGAAACGCAGCGACGCCACCGGTCTTCAAACAACACGGCGCCGTTCCGCACGGGAGACAAGAGATGGCGCAGTGAACGCCGCCAAGGAACGAGCATACGGCGCTGAGAGCCGACGTCTTTAGCAGACGATCTGTTCGAATCAAAAGGGGCGCGCGTTCCGCAGGCCGGCGACAGTCGCAGAAACAAAAACAGGCGCGGTAACAACAAGGAACTTCCGTTTCTTGTCCGCTAACGACGCCGGCTCTCGGCGTCGTATGCTCGTTCGTTGGCGGCAGTTGGCGTCGCGACCGCTTGCGCCATCTCTTGTCTCCCGTGCGAAACGGTGCCGTGTTTTTTGAAGACCGGTGCCGTCGCTACGTTTCCAGAGGAGCTAAGCCTTTTTCTTTCTTTACTTTTTCCTCAGGTAAGTTCGCTCTTTTGCAAATTTCACCAAAAAAATGCACCATCTGTGGGCAACCCTGCACGAAGTAGAAGCCCGATAGGTTAAGAAACCAAATTTTGCGGTCGATTTAAAGAGCCTGGCGTCTCCTTGAATCACCCTGTATATAACACTGACCATATTAGATAATCGTTTTTGTTTGAGAGAGCCATTTTCTTATTCAGAAGATTCCGAAGTATTCAATAAATATTTGATCACACAAATAACAACTCCAAAAAGGTGAAGTGTCAGCTAGAACTTAAGCATGAACGCACAAACCATAAAAAGTGTCAAACACACTCAGCGGTGTGTTTGTTCCTTTATATACTTATAGTGTGTTCGTGTTTATGTTCTAGCTGACACTTATACGTAACATGTACCAATTAGCTCTGCTTGAGACTGTACTTCAAGATGTTCTGGATACCATATTAGAGCCGGCTATTATCTAAACCCTAAGAAATGCCTGCGGGCCTACTTACCCGCAAAACACTCTAAGAGCAAATTTTTGCGATCTAGGATATTGCTCAGAGAGTGATGAGACGGAACATTTGTTTAGACCTCAAAATTAAGTCTGCGCTGTGGCATTACGCAACGCAAGCATGACGCTTTGCCTTGCGTAATGTCACAGCGCAGACTGTATTTTTAGGACAGATGTTTTGAAAGACTTGGCTTCTATTTGAAACTCTATTAACTTCTATTTGAAAGTGACAATGAAGAGAAACACTAGTTAGCTTACCCATACAATGCACAAGGCACCAAAAAAGCAAATGTGACTTGTTTGTGTCATGCTTTTTCTATAATTCTCGGAATTACATGAACGCGAACGTAAAGGTCTTTCTGCTGCTTTTTTATCTGCCAAAAATACGGTTATATGAATGGAGCGTTAAGCTTGGGGGAGGTTGGTTAGATGATCTTACGTCATACATATTTTTTCAAAGGTCAAGCCGCAGTGTTCAAGCAGCTGTATGGAGGTGTTTTCTTTATGAAATCTCTTCCCAAGTCCCATAGAGGAAAGATCCTAAGACAAGACCTCAAAACAAAGGTGGCCCATGAAATAGAGAAGTTCGAAAAATAGTTGAGCTTCTCAGACTCCGCAAGTTACACGAATATCACGATGCAACCTGCTTAAAAGGTGTTTCTGTATTTCACTTGTAATAAACAAGGATAAAAAAAAAAACGCTGCACGAGTAAAAATAATTTGAAGTTTGTGAGTCGGTTTCAATTTATAACTAGATATGATAAAACAAAGTTTTATCTATGGTAGTATAAAAGAGTTTGCCTTTGATGAAGTTTTGTGTAGTGTTGGGACGATCCGGTCGGCAGCTAAGACGTAAAGATGGCAACGGTATAGAGCACACAAAAGATTTATGGAGGCCGGGCCATCACGTGAAGACTGGCACGAGGTAGTCCTGCTCGACAAATTTGCCTTCCCTTTCCTGGCAAAATATAACAAACAAAAATTCCAACGTGAGTAATGAAAAAAAAAACAACTCAGATTTTGCAGAAAATAAACATTACAATTTTAATTTTTGGCTATTAATTTAACTAATGTATCATACAAGCCTAGACAAGTGACGTCGCAAAAGTAAAATAGTACTCTGTTTTTTACTTTTTTTTGTTTTAAAATATATGTTTCGCAAGCGCGAGCTGTTTGTGAACGTGAGTTTCCACGATATATTATTCAGCACCCCGTAACTGCTTACGTTAGAGGCCAGTTAATTGTTAAGAGATTAATAGCCTCGCTGTCAATTGCAAATTTGGGTGTAGTTTTAAGTCGCGGTAGGAATTTTTTACATAAAGCTTTCGTTTGTAAATACTCTTTATATTTCTGAAGCCGTCACCCTTTTTTGGAGCAAGAAATACCTTTTAGCAGACTCCCCCTTTCCCAAAATGTGCCCATTCGCCCGTGCTTGCATTTTCCGCAAAATTTAGCGTAAAAATTGACGTCGCGTTACCTAACGAAGCGTGAACTAAATGGAGTGGGAAAATTGACGTCACGCTAAATTTAGCGGGGAAATTTACATCTCCTACGATCTAAACACGAGTTGTGTTTCCCCGTTAACACTAGCGGTAGAATTTGAGTCATGTGACCTATACGACAATTTAGTATCCCGGCTACATGTAGTGGGAAAATTGAAGTCACGTGACTTAAGCACAAGTTCATTTTCTTCGCTAAATTTAGCGGGGAATTCGATATAACGTGACCTGACGTCGCGTCACCTATATAGAAATTTAGTTTCCTCTCTAAATTTAGCGGAGAAACATACGCCTCCGTGACACACTAATTCCCTCTCCCCATCCCATCCCTCCTCCCCCTTCCCCATCCTGTTTTTTCCCCATTCTCCTCTTATGGTGTCCTCCCCATCTGCCTCCTTTACCCTCACACACCCTTCACATCTCCCTCCTCACCTACCTCCAATTACTTATATCTCTCTCCTCCCTTCCCACCCTCCCTTTCTCTCCCCATTCTCATACAATACCCTCCCCCATCAAATCAGTTGCCTAATTTAGTGGGGAAATATATCTCCTTTCCTCTCCCAATCCCTCTCCTGAACTTCCTAAAGCGTCCTCGCCCCTTCCTCAACTGCCTCCGTTCTGTTCCCTCCCACACCCTCTCCCTCCTTCTTTCCCCTTCCTATTCCCTCTCTCCATTCCTCATCCAGAGTGTATTTCTCCTTCCTCCCTCCCTTCCCCTACCTGTTTCCGTAGTCATTTGACACACCAATTTAGAGTTCCCCAAAATTGACAAAAATGAAGGATTTACACTACCGTGACGATTTCCAAACATAAAACAGCCGCCCCTAAAAGCTGCATTTCACGCATCATACGACTTTAAAGTTAAAGGTCGCTGCCGATTTTTCGTTCTAGTCTAGTCTTGTACGGCAGAACCGGGAACAGCAAATCTAAATACTCACCGTTGTGGTAAAAGCGTCCCATTAAAATATGAAACAAATACAACAGCTAAGGGTTCCAGATACTGTATTTTAGCCAAACAATAGCGTTAACGGGAGCGAAACGCCCCGGTCATGAAGAATGACGAGAGTTCGAAAATTGTGCTGCCAAGTTTTCCATGCTGCGATAAGTAAAACAAGATAGTTCACACGAGTTGAACAGAGACCATAGATTTTAAAGTACTTGAAACATAACATTAAACCAAACCAGTGTCTCTCACCCCCGCCCCCCCCCCCCCCCACACACACACACACTTTACAAAAAAAAAGAAAGAAGAAACATTTTGACTCTAATTATGAGAGCACTCCTAATTTAACCCATATTTCTTGTTTTTGTTTTACGAAACGGGGAGACACGCGTTTCAAATAGCTTTATGCAATTTCATGAATAGGCTGACTAAGTCACACGTATAAAACGGACATCTCTGTACAGTGCATATCAGCAGTTCGCGCACACGCCTACATAAGGCGGTTCGTCTGCCAATCCTCTCGGACTCATACAAAGAGCACAACGCAGCTGTGGCTAGTGGTGTGTTGCTCCCTCTGGCGAAGGACTGCGATCAACATTGTATCGAGGCTGCCGTTCATAATTTGTTCGTTACGATTGCTGAAATGTATCCTTCACCAATTCGGAACCGCCGTCTGACTCATATTTATGATTGATTATATTTTGCCAGCCATGTTTATTCTTACATTTAATTATTTTTAGAGCATGAAACTTGATATCATTAACATTTTGCATCGACATTTTCAACTCATGTGTTCAATTATTTGGGTGTTCAAGGGCTGACATTTAACTGCTATTTATTTCTTGTTCCCCCATAATAGATTTCAGCCGTTGCGCTTGCCGCAGATTTCTTCTGTGTGCTCCTTTTGACTCTGTGCATCATTACTCTGGCTGCTCGCCGTTCATGAGCGCGGAAAATAAACAAATGAATGAATGAATATGTGAATGATAAATTACACCCGGTGAGGATGACGGCATTCGATAATTCTACGGTAATAAAGCGAGCTGCTGTGACTCCAATTCGTCCTTTTTATTGTCATAAGATTGAAAGCGTTTTGCTCGTCACCTTATCTTGGGAGAAACATATTTAGACCTATAGGTTTACATAAATAAAAACAGAAAACGGCGATCACTATGGACACTCGAATATTGAACAAAGTAATACAAAGGCCGCTCCGTAATTCGACACTGTAAACAAATATAAAGGCGAACTTGTAGAGGAATGCTAAAAGGCATAATTGAAAGTTATAATCATTCGCAGTGCGGTGCTCTATATTTCCTTATAGATATGTAAATAAAACTATTTTAAAAGCAAAGTGGGCGTAGTAGGCGAGTCGCAAGGAATTGCTTCTTTATATCGGGGAGGAGGAGGGAGGGGATTGATGTGCTAAATTTTGAAAATAGTCGGGAAACATTCTTGCATACCCCACGTTATCCGAACATTATACAAGTCTCATGCGATCGTCGAATCAGACCGTTCGTACGGGCTAAACAGGTAGCCTAACACTCTAGCATATTGCACCTGTATCTTGTGCTCTACTGAGCTGTCAGCGATCAGATTGGAAATGGTAAAACGTTTTGATATTATAATTTTCTCCTTCTAGATTGCCAAAGTATCGCCCTATATGCACGCAGAAAATTAAATAATTTTTGGCTCAGCAAATATATATTTTTATATCATGACCTAAATTTATTAACATGGCGCTTAGGTCTCAAAATGCACGTAATTTCTAGTAGGAGTTAGCACTATCTTTGATAACTGCATTTGCATCACGGTAAAGTTAAAAAGTGTGTACTCGCCAGACAAAGTAATTGAGTTAAGTTACTGAGTATTGACGTAGTAAAAATTACTCAAGTAGGAAGTAATTGAGAAAATTACTAATTAGTTAATAAAGTAGCGAATTACTTTTGACGTTACTTCTGAAGCTACTTTTATGTTTTTTTTATGGCAAAAAGAAAGTACAGAGGTTATGATCCGTTAGCGAAATTGTGCTAGCCAAATATGAATCGGCTTGTTTTTTTCACAGAAATGCTTTACTAGCTGGTTCTGCTTCTGAGTGGCTTATTTTTTTGTATTTTTATGTTTGTTTGGTCTATAATCTACTGCGAATGTGTCATTTCTACTTTGACGTTCAGCGCTGTCTGAGCTTGATTTTTTTAGACAGGGTTTGCCCTTTAACAGTGCTGCGTAAATACATCTAAAAAGTACTTGAAGTAAAGTACAAAGTAAATTGGAGGTTTTGTATACTTCAACAATTGTAGTAGGACCACCGGGTGCAATGCACTTGAAATAACGTATATAAATACAGTATATTTCAAAGTACTTATATATACTTATATATATCACAGTATATTTTAAGTACAATCAATTAATTCTATTATTAAGGCTATATAATTTCTACTCTTCAAGTGTACTGGAAAGTTTAGTCGTTTCGTGCTCACTGAGCATTTGTTCGTAATGACGTTCTAAAATAAAAGTAAAATGTTCTAAACTACTTTCAAGATAGTTTTAAGCGTTATATTTTTATTCGTGCATACATGCATGCATTGCGAGGCGAATCTCGAGACATCGGGTCTACCAATGTTGCAATGTTAACATGAAACGTCTGTAAGCTCCTAAACACATTACTAAGCTGTATTTTCTGATTATCACATGTATACGTACATGAGAACTTGAAGTTTCATTCTGGATTTCTACAGATATCAGTAATCATATACAAGGTTTAATCAAAGAGTAACGACTCTGAATTTGTAGCGTAAAAAAGAGGGCACGATGGTGACGCGCACGCAACATTCGAAGCCAAGGACCTTCGTGCCTGATGCTAAAGGTATAGTCGTCATGTGATTGTTTGGAGCTGCGCCACACGAGTTCTTGTGTCCACGTGCACGGGCGCAATGGCGATATCACTATAGGCTGTAAACCAGAGCGAGAGCAAGGATAAATGCTCGTGTAGCTCAGCTCCAAACGTTCAAAAAATGAGACCCTTTGGCACAATGAGACGAAACGATCCCTGTCTTTGAGTGCTGCGGGCGCATCACTTTCTTTTTTCAAGCTACAACAATAGTCTCGGAACCTTGTTATCACACCTGCTGTCCTTAAAAAATTGCTTTGCTGCTTGTAATCATTTGCTTGCTGATCTTTGTCAATATATAAGAAACGGAACCCTTCACTGTTATGGCAAATTTTAAACCCAACGAAAAGAAAACTTGTACCATCTGATAAGTTTCAGGCATACCTTGAGTTTTATACCGGCAGGAGGGACTCCGCTGTTATCAAAGGTAATTTGTCCAACAGGTGAGTTGCACACTAGGCCAAACGTTTCAGTCAAGCCGTGGCCAATGAGAAGTGATTCGAAGTCGAAGATTTCACGAATCTCCCGTGCAAGCGAAGTCGGGATCACTGAACCACCTATCATGATTTTTTTTAAACGAAGCACGGTGTCGTTGTTTTTTCTCACTTCATTGACAATACACTGCATCCGGCCGGCAATGCCAATAAAAACGATACCTGCGAGATACAAAAAAAAGAAAGAAAATTAATGCCATGTTTAAAGTGCTTCATAGATACTTCGTGTAGAATGAATACAACTTTTTGCTCCCGAAAATATGAATGTATTTTCCGGAAGCCCTGGCTGTAAACATTTTGATCTTAGTAATTCCGAACAGAAATAGCCGCTACATAAGTCTGCAGTGGCTGAACAGGTGGATTAGAGTATATTTCATGGACTCTGAGTTGCATGGACAAAGATTACACACATATCAAAATTTGGAACGTAAACAATTCAAGTAACCATTAAATTAGTTTCCCGCAGCGCATTTAGATGAATGTTATTGGCCCCAACAATAATGAGGCAAGCAAGGTTCAACCCTAGAAATGCGCTCTCATATTGAAGCCGTGTAACTTACGACTAAAGGAAATTAGAGAGGAAGGTTGCTGCTTCTAGCTCATTTTTTTCTAATTTTTTTACTAGGTATAAGGAAGGATTGTAGTTTCAACAGGCGGTTACCCAAATAAACAAATCTGATCAGCTGATGCGTAACAGTCGGATAGCTTAATCAGTTTTTTTGGCATGTTAACGTTTCTTTTTTTTTTTTTTTTTGAAATCTAAGGTGTACGAACGCACTAATAAGCAAATCAAGAGGTATTACTTCTTTTTTGCGCTGTGGTAGATACAAACTCACGAGCACGACTTAAACAAAAACATGTTTTTGTTTAAAATATAGGTCAATTAGATTTGTTTTATTTGAAATAGATTCATTATATTAAAGCAATAATATGCTATTAAATCCATATGTCCTAGAAAACATAGATTTTGCACCTAGATGCGCTTCTAAAAATAGTGACATAAATAGTCTTGCTTGAATTTTTATTGCTTTAAATACAAGATCAATGTCCACAAAAATTGGGAAACGATCGACAGTCGATAAATAGAAAAAGTTTTTTTTTTTTTTACATTTGTTTAGTGGTGCTTTTTTATTTTTAATTTGAATCACCAAAATAAAATCGGTTCGAGCGTTTGGGATTACTTTTTTTAAAGTAAAAAAATTGCTTTAATATAAAAATTTGTAATTAATAACATTTATCATCTTCACATTAAACCGAAATACAAAGTAAGTGCAACAAACAAAAAAGATAAGATGAAGAAAGAAAACAAAGTACAGCGTTGATTTTTACGATTGACCATTCAGGTTTCTGCTAAAAAAAATCCTGCAATTTTCGAACTTAAAAAATTTGATATCCGTATCTGGCACTCATCTGTCTTTTTTTCGGAGAACTCCTCTGGTAAGTTTACAGAATATCACGCGTTAGTGTTTCCGTATAGGAAATTGTCGTAAACAAGAACTGTATTCGCTTTAAACTGGTTATTCCACAAGTTTGACGAGCATACCAATGTTTTCAAATTTTATGACGAGTTCGGTATTGAGTGAAAATATACGGCGTTCTTCAGCTTTTGTGTATTTAACAACTCTCAGGAAATGAAAGCTTGAGCGTGACCAGTTCTTAGATCACGCTCAAGCGTAACCTAAGAACCTAAGTTGACATTATCAGGACAATGTCAACTTAGGTCGACATTATCATCATCGTAGCTACTGTCATATCAACGCAGCCTTAGTAATAGGCTGCAGGTATTTCTTTAAAAAATGCCGTAGCGAACTAAACAAAAAAGGGTGCCTGACATCAGTTGTTTTAGTGTAAGTTGTTTCAACTAATGGTGCAAATCATATCTCAGCTCATCTGGACGAGCTAACGTAGCGCCGTATTACGTGATTTAACGGACGCTGAGAAAGGCACCAACAATCAAAACAAAGCACGGAAAAGAATTCCAATATCAGGCGGTCATTCTTCTTCACATCATGGAAAGCACTATCAAGTTTGCATTTTAGTTCTTGAACTTCTATAGTCTTGTTGAGGAATATTCTTTAGAACATGACAACACATTTACATTGACTACTTAATAATTCTATAGTTTATGGTGTTTGGGCATCTGTAGACCCTCCTTTCGTGCTTCTGTCACTGAATGTCGTGTCAATATTTTACAACCTTATTGCCGAGGTCAGTAATTTTTTTAATCGTGTTCGTTTTTTATGCGGCGCTTACAAGCATTTTATTATGTCTACCTGCTGTCCACTTAAGTTGTCATAATTATAGTCAATTTTAATAGTGGTTTCTAAGTGCTTTCTTTAGATTCGGTCGATACCCATTTGTCTTTTACATTACGGTGTCTATTGCCTGGTTTTAATTTCATTTTTTGCAGATTCAGTTTATACATCTTTTTTTTTAACTTTACGTCGTCGTAGACTCGCTTATTTTGGTTTCGACGTGCACTTTTATTTACAGATTCCTTTTGTACGGAGTAACGGTGTCTGGAGGTAAATACAGTATAACTAATAAATAAAGATCACGTGAACCAGGAGATTGATTCTGCCCTAAATATGTTCTTATAAATTAAATTGCGTTTTTTGACGCCCCTTCTATGTCAAAAACAACACAACCCTTACCTCAAAAAAAAATATAGAAGAAGGAAACACGGACGATACTGCCCTTACGGCTAGTTTTTCCGAATTTACTACCATAAAAAGAAATTGAACAGCGTCACACAGCTTAGTGTATTGAGACCAAGGATAGGCAGTATTTCAAATACATGTATTTGAAATTTCGATTTCAAATACTGTATTATTTTGCAATTGTATTTAATTACAAATTGGGTCATGTATTTGACGGGTGCATTTAAATACTAAAACTTGGGTATTTGAAATACAATTGTAATTAAATACAGTATTTGGGCGAAAATACATCCCTCAAATTTATTGTCACGACTCATTTTGCTCACCCTAAGACGTGGCCAGAGCAGGAAAAAAAAAACTACGTTCTGCACCGAATGCAGTGTCTCTCAATCAAGCACAAGCGTTTAGTGACTTTGTGGTTACGGTGTTAGTCCAGGGCAAGAAGAGTGACGAAATCGACATTCACAAGCAGACTGGCTAAATAAGTGCCTGTGACAACTTGCGATGCTTTCCAGCCTGATTTCGATCCATACCTTTACCTGGAACATTCTAAATGCGCAGGTCGTCCAGATTTTCGTAAGTGGAGTGAGTTGCAACAATGAAAAAAATTCTCTAGCTAGTGCTGCGCGTCTTGGTCGTCTCGGTTCTTTGTTGATCTGTACCAAAATGTAATCGAAAAAAAACTGCTTGAAGCTCTGTACTTTTTTCACCGATTACGCCCAAGCTGATTACAAATTTTTTTTTATTATATTTCTATTACGTTACTAGAGCCTCGCACACTAACTCCCGAGTGTGCGATGCAAAATTAAAATGAGATACCCAGAAATCCGTTGCAGGTGCCCTAAAGTCGCTGACACAAATTTCGAGGAATGTATTTAGAAAAGTATTTGGAGGAGACCAAATACATTTGCTTGTATTTGTATTTTGTACTTAAATGCTTTTTTGGAAATATAATTAGATTTGTAATTAAATGCATTTTTGACTAAGTATTTTGTATTTGTATTTCGATACTTATTCGCATGTATTTTGGCAATCCCTGATTGAGACTACAATAAAAGTTCAACATTCGCCTTATAGGAAAGTGGCTTTTTGTTAAAATTGCCTATGCAATTGAGTCACTGTCTGCTCCTTAATGGCAAATTTATGTGGCCTGACTTGGGTGTTTTTTTTTTTTTTTTTCTTAGAAATTATTTTTATTCTTATTTTCACACGAAATTTCTCACCTCATGCGTTCTGAGAGCCTGCACGAAAGCTTTGTAGGAAATCGAAGGATCGGTTATGACTATTTTTGCTCCTGAAAACATGCAAAACATGGCTATGGCAAAACCCGCCCCGTGGGTGAAAGGATTCCAGCAAAGGAACACATCTTCTTCAGTGCAAGCTCCTGCAGACCTGAAATTCAGAAAAAGCGGTGTATAAGAACTCTAACATAATAAATACAGCCGCCTAAAAACTCAAGGAAAGATTTCTCTACCTGCTGTAATTAATTTTTAAACTCTTTGTGTAAAATAGTATATTGATAATGTAAAGTAATATTGTTATATAAAGGAATATATTCGTATAACGTAGTATACAGTAATCCGGCCGGAAGCAGAAAGGACAAGACAGAACAGGAAAAAACAATATGATAGAGTGCACAAACAAATTACGCACCAAGAGCCAGTACGAGGAACCTCGCTGTATGGTCGTGCGTACCATTTCCCCGTCGTGTTCTAGGCCTTTTTAACAATACAAAGTTTTTTTTAGAGTAAATGTGCTCATAAAACGTGCAAAAATCAGAGAAACAAAGAAACGAACAAACAACGCATGAAAATACGGCACACATGTTTTTTTCACATACTTTTACTTTCAGGTGCAATGCACTTAACATGACTTGAGGGTTTCTGCGCAGTGTGACAGATTTTGTGAGATAATACTTAAATAGCCCGCGAACAGAAAAAAAAGCTTTTTTTTAACAGTCTGGCGTGTCAAAAATTAGTTTTAAGCAAAAAAAAAAAAAAAAAAAAAAAAGAAAAGGTGGAGCAATATTGACGGCGCGAGACGCGATTTAGTCGACAGTGGCCTCCTTTCCGTTTGTTTTCTCTCTCGGTATTTTGGGCGCGTAAATAAGAGGTGAATTGGCTTCGCCTTCACGACCGAGATGGTCATTCCGGAATGACCCGTTACGTCACAAATTTCGCGCGAAGAATTTCAAATAAATCTCTGGCCGTGAATATCTCTAAAAAAATATTCTATTCTGCGTAAAATTTATTTTTCGACGCGCGTGTCCCACCCAGCCTGCTAAAAAAAAAAAAAAAAAACTATTTTTCTTTTCTTAGGGGTTGTTTAAACGGACAATGAAGGCAATTTCGGATATCTTTTTGGCGATTGAACTGGGTTCCAGGCACGTCTCAGGCTACGTTGCCCAAATTTCAGCCGAAACCGGCGCTTGTGTGCCGCGCAAATCAACTAAACAGTCGCGGTAATAATCGTACCGGGATCGACTGGGGCGACGCCCCGAGAGTTGCGGGAGAAACCAGGAGAAGCGGAGCTCACGTGACCGATGCGGGGCCAAGGAGCGCGACGTCATAAGAGACGCGTCAGCGATTGGTTGAAACGAGAAACGTGCCCTCGGTCACGTTTCGGTTCGCGATTTTAGAAATACTGTTCTAATTTCCGCTTGAATAACCATCAAAAGTATAAATCGGATCGGAAATTATTACGAAACCGTAAATAAAGCAGCATCATTGTTTTTTTCTTTGCTACGCTGGACGTGAAATCGGCAACGAGCAACTATGGGCCAACAAAATAAAATTAAAAAAGGACACGGTACTCGAAAGATTTTGCAAAATGGTAGCTCTAGATGGCTGTTCTAGCGGTCGACTGAAGACCAGTATTCGTTCGGGCGACGCTAGTTTTCACGTGTGGGTTGCTGTTCGTGTTCTTTGACGACGAAAAGAGGAAGTCCGCGGAGGAACCGGATCCCGGAACGGCGGGATCGCTGCCGCTTTCCCTTCGGCATCTCCCCCGCGTCCGTCCTTCGGCATTGGGGCCGCTCGTTGCCGGCTGGGCGGTCTCCGTCGGGTGATGGCAGAGGCCGCCACACACGTACTCCTGTTCCGTTGGTGTTCGGTCACTGAACAGAAGCTCGAACTCGCTCGCGAGAGCGGCATTCGTCCATGTTGACAGAGTCGGCGCAACGACCGCGCTTTCTCCCATGCACTTTCTACCAGTTTCCCATGCACTTTCTCAAGACGCTTGCTAACAACAGTTGATTTCACTCCTGCAGAGCCCTACGGTGCTTTTTTTTTTTTAAAGTATGGTGCAAGTTATCTGGGACGCCCTGTATGTCGGGCGTTTTAAATGGAAAGGACGGTCTCAAATTGGCCAGAAAAGTCGGCGCCTGCATTTAAAAAGCTGACTTTTCAAAGGTGTTTCTTTGAACGGCTGTATTCCAACCTGTGAAATTTCATGTGATATAGCTCCATTCTCGTGAAATGTTAAGAAACGCTGTTGACAACTCAATTGATGACGATAATGCAGAGGCGCCACCATCGGGAGATGCACTCTTAAAAATGAGTCAGGAAATTAACGAGGAAATCTTAGGCAGCTCTATTCCTCGTGAGAATGACGTACCGGCGTCTTCTGAAACTGTGTGAGAAAAGCCAAAGAAGAGGTGCATTGCATTTTTCAACTGAAAATATGCATGTGTGGCATGCAAACATTATGATCAGTGTTTATCGCGTAAATCCTACTTATCACTTTATTCAAGTTTCCGAGCCTGCCTCACTGTACACTCTCCTTGGTGATGATGGTATGCCATTACATCCTGCGTAAAAAGAGAAGAGAAAATTACCCTATGCCACACTATGATATAACATCACATAATTCACTCAAAGGACCACTATGTGAGGAAGGCAAGATAGTAAAACTTCATCTTGACAAAAGGGTGAGGAAAATCGGATAATATTGTTTCTGAAAGCCTGATATGTCAGACATTGGTGGCGTGCCTTCTTGGCATGCCCAGGGCTATGCTACAGGTAATAGTGTTCATTGAAGGGCACAACATTTATTACCTCAAATCTTAGGCACCATAAAGGAAAAAAAGGAAAGATTCAAGGTTGCAGCTCCTACATTTTAAGCACATGGATTGATGAAGGCCACAGCGAAAACATCTGAGAATGGCCAATTTCAGGGCTGTGTGTGCTAATAATAAAATTGTATTTTAGAAGTTTAGTATAATACGGTATTCGATATTGGGTTTCAAGATTAATTGTACTACTGTAAACGACCTCATTTTCGCGAAGGCTTAGTTTTTGCGAGTTTATCGAAATTGCTCCAAATTGGTCATGCAAAAAAGTAACCCCATGGGTACGAATGCATTGAACACTACTCCTGATTGCAAAATTTTGTACTTGGAAAGTATTCTCAACACTAACACTTCATAAAACGAATGAAATATTAAGCTCGCGCAAACAAAGTCGTTTATGCCATTCAAACCTTTCAAAGCGCTCGCAGAATCACCATTGCGATAGATTTGCTTTGTTCAGTGCGCTTCTCCGCATGTGCCAGTGCGCTGCAGACATTAGTTCTGGATGAAATCCCAAGAATAGGGGGACATACACATTTTTTGATAAAACAGAATCTAAAAATGTTCACGTCGAATGGCTTCCCAGGAGACTTCTCGGGTCCAGATGCACTGTTACTCCGCAACAAGCAGGCTCTCTTGGGATGACAACAAAAAACGGCCGCTTACTTACGGTGGCTTCATACCTGTCTGCTCGACGCATCACCCAGCCACCGATAATAGAGATCAGTGGGCGGACGTCACTTTTACTCTTGTGATGCAGGTCCCTGCAGGTTCCCATAGGTTGCAACCTGCTAGCCAAACTGAGTCAGGCCTGCAGTCGTGCGCGGAATGTCAATTACACTTTTTTTAGATGTAGGCATCCACATTTTGCGTGTAGCTGAAAGAAGCTCTAGCACAGAGCAAACAAAATTATTGGCCTTTTTTTAATGCCTCATTATCTTTTGCTGAGAACACAAATACAAGTTATGCGCTATTACACATTCAGTGGTGCGGCTTAATTTATGATAAACACTTTTTTATATAACTTCGGGCTTTTAAAGAAAAGATTCAATATAATGTGTCGGACATAAATGGTTGCTATGAACTATCCTATATATTTACACATCTGATATCATAAAAGCACTAGAGCAGGGTAGGACTGTACTGCATCCATTTTAAATTTCTAACCAATTAAAAGTTGACATTTATTTGATTTATTAGTATTGGCTATTATTCTTTGACAATGCATAACCGGGCGAGTTGGTACGTTGGTAGTCTTTCAACTCCATCGAATATTCAGGTCCTTTTAACATTTTTTTCACGCTTTTGCTTTTTCTAACTGCTCTGCCTTTTGTAGCGGCTTTCGCCGCCACAAAAAAACGTGACATCCAAACTCGCTTTATTCACAACACACAATCGCAAACTTGGAAAGCTTGCCGCTTCGGCATACGCAAAGAGATCGTCCGTCTCTACGGCACAGGCATCCGCATGGGCAAGAAATCATGCTGCTCTTGTAACGCTCTTCTCGCTCCCGCTTCGTAATACAATTCGTTGACGAGAAACTGTTGGGACCACACGTCAGAACTAGCATGACCTGTGATTGCTTGAACTGCCGTCAGACTGTACTTGAACGCTCCGCAAAAGCGTCGTCGCGCCACCGTCGTAGGGACGGCGCCCAGGACAGGCCCTCGGCTAGCCCTCGGTTCCGCCGCACGCGAATCTTTCTTACTCTGCGGAAAGAGTCATAAATTTTGAAAATACGCTCTTCTCAAATAAAGAAATAAAACCGGGTAGAGCATAGTGAGAGTCAAGCATAGATAGCAAGCGCACGGTACAAGACAAAGTTGGAAACAGCGGCGCACTTGACAGAAACAAAAAAACTTCCTCACCTTCGTTTGCACCAGTCGGCCATGACTGTCCGCCACTTCCGACGCTGCGTCTCACAGATCTCAGTAATCGCTTGATATTATTGAACACGGTATTCGTAAGTAAGCTATCTAAAATATCCGATAAACGGCTAAAACGTGAAAAGGAACCGATGCTCATCCCTCCGGAACTCCAACGGCGGCCGAACGGAAGCTGATTGCAATAGCGATGGTCTTGCGCAGTTTTCAAAAGTCTCTTCTTTTTTTTCTTTTTTTTTTCTTGAAGACAAAACTAAGCAAATCAATATATTAATAATAATGTCACTTTATTATATTCGTAAAAAATTAACAAAACGTTTAGTCTATCTTAGGTTTTATCTAAACTTTCGGTTTTCTTTTTCAGTGTAAAACCGAAATTATCTCAAGCAATTTCTCCCTTGTCGCCAAGGCTATTTTGATTCATCAGCGCATTCTTGCACCGCTGGGATTTCGGCTTTTTTGAAAGGATCGGCGCTCCCGGCACATAAATATAGAGGGCAACCTCGTGTTTTGAAACAATGAGCGTGCCCGTCTTTTTTGACGAGGGAAATACACGTTAAATTTACGTCGATTTTTTACAGTGTGGGGCTCTCAATCGACGGTGTTGTTCGTTGTTGCAATTGTCAATCTCTTTTCACGTGAATTGAGATGTCTTCGAGTTTCGCAAGATAAATCCACACCATGAAACAATTTCTTTGAAAGCTTGAGGTTCTTACATGAAGGCGCCGATTTCTCCAGCCAATTTCAGAGCGAGCATCCATTCATAACACCACTTCGCTTACGCGGTTCAGAAGCTGATTTCCTCTGCATGCGACTATGCAAGGTGAAGCATCTTGCGTCCCCATTATTAGCGGTGGTTTCCTTTGCCTCCTGTCCTTTTGCTTGCTGTGGATGCAGATATTTGAAACAGCGTATAGTACGCTGAGACCTGCATTGAAAAAACACTGGATAATCCTGCAAACGTAATTTGTCTACTAGCCTAGGAGGCAGCACGCAAGTGGCGGTGCACTTTGAAAACAAAGACATGTGCATGCTTTTTCATCAGCAGCATCAAACTCTTGGTGCAATTACGATCGTCTATATGTTCCGAATAGTGCTAACAGTTTTTTACAGTAAACTTTTATTCTTAAATAAAGGTAACAAATACAGCTCAGGGAAAATAAACGCTATTTTTGTACTAAAAGTAGACTTTTCAATTGATAAATATAGTAGAGATGACTAGCTAAAATAATTATTGACAAGTTGGGAAACGCTACTTCCCGTGGCGTGCAATGTAGCTAATTTTTTTATTTGTGTTTTTTAAGGTGCATAGTTCATGTTGCATTTGCGACTTAAGTATGCTCTAACAGTGTCAGTGGTTGCCCCGGGAAACTTTTGAACCACGTGGACTGCAGTGAAATGAGAAACGAAGCATCCCTTTGTCACAATATGTCAGCTATACCCGGTACTATTTTTCAATCACCAGGTTTTTTTAGAAAAAGAAGGCTCACCCCCCCGTTGATTCAGTCTTTACTGTGTCGTGCGACTCGGCGGTGAATAACCGTGGCAACATTTTTATTAATTAACTGAAATCCGTAAATTACCTTTTTTACTATTGCTGTTTTAGAGGCAGTATTTGTTAAAGCCTAACCCAATCAAAACTGTTCACGAAACAGCAAGGTGTTTTGAGATACTTATTTATCAAATTCTGCTCTTTCTTCCCCCGATTCAAGAACCACGCGCGGCATAGGCGGGGAAAGTAGAGAATGACTTAGCGGTTTTGACATGGCATGTCGGTGAGGCCATGTTTGTTTGTGTTAGCGAGAGCTTCTCATACTGGAGTTCCATGCATTATTTAATTTCCTAGTGAAGTTACAACCCTCATAAAGTGCTGTCGCATTGAGCACGAATAAACTTGCACACTTTTGACAGCGTGCCTTTGGTGGATGCTCCAGCATCACACCTCCAACGGTGCGTCCGACTTCGTAAGCATAACACCCTCCACTCTGTCCAGCGCGCTGTTTTTTATTCAGGCAACGAAAGGCAGACTTTTAGCTATGAATAACCCAAAACTCGTCACCTTTTTGCAAATTGTTTCAGTTGGGCTATAGTATATTCATATCCCCTTCAAGATTAAAAATTCAACCTGGTCAATTACACTGTGAATTAAAAAAGCTAATTAGACAACGTACTGTGACGTTTATTTACTCATCTAATGTTCGCCGAGCCCCGCAAATATTCTCTGAAAACGGCATCGGCCTATATATATGTATCTATATATATATATATATATATATATATATATATATATATATATATATATTTCGACAGTTTCGCCGAGAGGCTCGGCGAAACTGTCGAAATACATGCAATAAACTCTAGCATAGCAACTCCGCAAGTACGGATCTTTGACTTATTACATTTTCCCGGTCCATTGTTCTCAAGCTACTCTGCCTCACCTGCATATATATATATATATCCGTTACTATAATTTGAGTACGCCGACTGCAAGCACTAAAAGTAGGCCTTTAGTACACTTGAGTGCACTTCTTGTATACTGATTTTGAACTACTTTTTGCCTTGAGCACTGCGATTCTACTACATGTACTACTTTTGTACGGACGAGTATACTTTCAGTCCACCGCCATTTTTACTGGAAGTATATTTTAGTACACTTAAAGCATACAATCAGTACAAAGACCGCACTGAAAGTATACTTTTAGTATACTTCAGTACACTTCGAGTGTACTGATTTCGAACAACTTTTCGCTAAGGGTATACCCTTAGCGAAAAGTCGTTCAAAATCAGTACACTAGAAGTGTACTTAAGTGTACTAAAAGTATACTTTCAGTGCGGTCTTTGTACTGTATGTATACTTTAAGTGTACTTAAAGTATACTTCCAGTAAAATTGGCGGTGGACTGAAAGTATACTCGTCCGTACAAAACAAGTACATGTAGTAGAATCGTAGTGCACGCGGTAAAAAGTAGTTCAAAATCAATATACAGAAAGTGCACTTAAGTATTCTAAAGGTGTACTTTCAGTGCTTGAAGTCGGTGTACTGAAATTATAATAACGGGTGTATATATATATATATATATATATATATATATATAGTGCGATTTTTAACATCAACACACTAAAAAACGCGATAGATAGGCCAATGCCGTTTTCACAAAATATTTGTGGGGATCGGCGGACATTAGATGAGTAAATTAACGTGACAGTACGTTGTCTAATTAGCTCTTTTAATTGACAATGCAATTGACCATGTTGAATTTTCAATTTTAAAGGGGCTATGAATAAACTCTAGCCCAACTGAAACAATTTGCGAAAAGGTGACGAGTTTTGGGTTATTCATAGCTAAAACTCTGCCTTTCGTCGCCTGATTAAAAACAGCGCGCTGGACAGAGCGCAGGATGCTCTTCTTACGTATTCCCTTCAGTCGAACCGTTGGAAGTATGATGCTGAAGCATCCACCAAAGGCACGCTGTCAAAGGTGAGCAACTTCGTTCATGCGAAATGCGACAGCACTTTATGAGGGTTGTAACTTCACTAGAAAATTGAATAATTCATAGAACTTCAATATGAGAAGTTCTCGCTAACACAAACAAAGATGCCATCACCGATAAGCCATGTCAAATCCGCTAAGTCACTCTCCACTTTGCCCACCCCTGCCGCGCGTGGTTCTTGACTCGAGGGAAAAAAGTGCGAAATTTGATAAATAAATATCTGAGAGCCCCTTGGCTGTTTCGTGAATAGTTTTGATTGTGTTAGGCTCTAATAACGACTGCCTCTAAAACAGCAATAATAAAAAAAAAAGTAAATTTACGAATTTTAATTACTTAAAAAAAATGTTGCCACGGTTATTCGCCCATGTAATGTCCGCCGAGTCGCACGACACACATGACGAGTGCATCAACATGACAGTGAGCCCCCAATTTTCCTGAAACCAGTTGATTAAAAAATATCACCGGGTATAGCTGACATAATGTGACAAAGGGATGCTTCATTTCTCATTTCACTGCAGACCACGTGGTCCAAAAGTTCCCCGGGGAAACGACCGGCATTGTCATAGCATAGTTACGTCGGAAATGCAACATCGACTTACGCCTTAAAAAAAGCCCAAGTATAAAAATTAGCTACATTGTACGCCACGGAAAGTAGCGTTATCTAACTTGTCAATAATTAATTTAGCTAATCATTTCTATAAGTTTAGCAATTGAAAAGACTACTTTTATTGCAAAGATAGCTTTTATTTTCCCTGAGCTGTATTTGTTACCTTTATTGAAGAATAAACGTTTACTGTAAAAAAAATATTAGCACTATTCGGAGGCTAGGCGATCGAGGGCAATCTCACCAAGTGTTTAATGCTGCTGATGAAAAAGCATTCAAATGACTTTGTTTTCAAAGTGCACCGCCTCTTGCGTACTGCCTCATATAGGCTAGTAGACAAATTACGTTTGCAGGATCATCCGGTGTTTTTGTAATGCAGGTCTCAGCGCACTATACGGTGTTTCATATATCTGCATCCACAGCAATCAAAAGGACAGGAGGCAAAAGAAACCACGGCTAATAATGCAGCCATAAGATGCTGCACCTTGCATAGTCGCATGCAGCGCAAGTCAACTTCTGAACCGCGTAAGCGAAGTGGTGTTATGAATGAAAGCTCCCTCTGAAATTGGCTGGAGAAATCGGCGCCTTCATGTAACAACCTCAAGCTTTCACCGAAAGTGTTTCATGGTGTAGATTTACATTGCAAAACTCTAAGACATCTCAATTCACGTGAAAAGAGATTGACAATTGCAACAACGAACAACACCGTCGACCGAGAGTTCCACACTGTAAAAAATCGACGTAAATGTAACGTGTCTTTCCCTCGTCAAAAAAGACGGGCACGCTCATTGTTTCAAAACACGAGGTTGCCCTCATTATTTATGTGCCGCGAGAGTCGATCCTCCCAGAAAAGCCTAAATCCCAGCGGTGCAAGCATGCGCTCCGCTGGGATTTAGTTTCTAAAATTTCGGATTCGAATATTTCGAATATTTTTTTACTTCAGGTTCAATAAATTCGAGGATTTCGAAATTCTTTGTAAATAAATTCGAAAACTTCGAACGCTTCGAATTTGTATAGAAATGAAGTTCGAACAATTCGAAGATTTCGAATTTTTTTCTGCATAAAGGTCGAAAAGTTCGAAGGTTTCGATTCCCTTTTAACGCTAAATTCGAAAAAAAAAAACTTCGAAGATTTTGAATTCCTTTCTACTGAGCTCCGGAATTCTGCGGGCGAAGCTATAGCGGCGCGCATGCGCAGTATCCGCGTCTTCGTTGCGAAGAGCACTGCGGAAAGACGAAAGCGGTCTACGAAATCCGCGTATTTTCAAGTTCCTCCACAGTTTGTTTCAAATAACATTTTCACGACTCACTGGTTTTCACAAAATCAAGTTTAGAAAAGTTAGGGTGTGATATCTAGATTCTGCGAAGTTGGTCAGGCAATTAAATGAGACGACGAGTGTCCCGGATGTGCTGGAGTATTTGCCAGTGCAGAGTGACGTGTGACCATGGATCAGTAATTGTGACCGCCAGCCCGGGGGGGGGGGGGGGGGGGGGGGGGGGGGGTCTTTAACCTGCATCACGCAGTGGTGATCACACGAACACACTGTTTTACGAGCCTCATCCAGTTCGAAACGGCCAGGGACAAGCAGGAGGTTGAGGCTCAGAAAAACCTTGAAGCGACCTGGCAAGCTACCTCGCCACCCCTTCAATCAATCAATCAATCGAGTTTATTGTCACGAGTTGCATCGTACAATTTATTGAGAACCATCTGGGCCCATAGCCTTTTGGCTAGTTTGGGCCCATTTTAATAATAACATATTAGGAAGGCAGCACTCTGAAGAAATATTACTGGAAATACAATAAAAGGAAAAGAAAAAAAAGAAAGAAAGACAATAGAAAATAAACGTAGAAAGTGACTTGTTCAACTATATCCGGTAATTTATACATTATATAATAAAAACACGAGGAGCACGAGTGTATTCAAAGTGAAATTGATTTTTATGAATTCAATAACAGAATATGCGATTGAGTTTCAGGGTGGTGGGAGACGTGTTCTATTTAAGAAAATATAGTATTTCAAAGCGCTGTTAAAGTTGCCTGACTGGGTGACTGAAGATGGTAAAGTGTTCCAGATTTTAGTTCGCATGATTGCATCAGTCGCTGGCCGTATACGTTATGAGACCGTGGTATGTTAAAGTGACCAGATGTGTTCGCCCTTGTTAATCGGGTACCCTTAATTAAGATGTTCGCGGGCAGTGGATTGTTTGATTTTAAAATATTATTTATTAAGCAAGCAATCTTATATTGTTTAATTTCGAGAAATGTGAAAATGTGAAGTTGATGAAATATGATATGAGACGGTTGGAATAGTGGGAGTATGTCAAGATTCTGAGGGCTATCTTCTGTATTTTAATCAATGGCAAAAGGTAAGTGTCATAAGTTACGCCCCAGGCCTCAATACAATATGTTAAATGACTATGAAATATAGCAAAATATATAAGTTTCATCGTGGGAGTGTCAAAGCATTGTCTCGCCTTCAGTAAGACATAACAAGCGTACGTTAACTTTTTACATGTATTTAAAATGTGCTGTTGCCAATGAAGATGAGAATCTAATGTTACTCCCTGATATTGAAATGAACTAACTTCTTCCAGGATTGAATTTCCGATGCAAATTCGGAAGCTGTCGGTATTAACATCTTTTTTATTGGAACGAAAAACTATATTGTGACGTAGGCGAAGGAGACGTTGGCAGTGGTGGGACCCAAGAAGGGTTTAATGAGCGTACTGCAAAGCAGGATCAAAGAGAAAAAGGCGAAAGGCCGGTTCGGTCCATCTGTGGCAGCTCTTCGAGATTGCGCGGGGCACGAGAGAGCGCCAGGCGCGAGCCTCGTGCAGAACCGAAAAAGGACCGAGGCGCGCTGTCATGCGCGAACAATCGAGGTGTTTGTTAGCTGTGGCATTATCCCCCCTTTAAAGGAAGCAGCGACCCGATGCTTGAAGGTAAATCTTCGCGGGAATAGACGGGCACATATGTTCTTTCAACGTCTATCTGGCATAGTATGGTTTGAGGCGGACTACATGAACAACTTCTGGGTGTGAATGGCGTCGCCGTGATGGCGAGTTTTCTTGGGGCATGACCTTAAACTCATACAGCCCGTCGGGGGTTATGAAGGCTGTTTTCTCCCGATCCCTCTCGTCCACCTCGATCTGCCAATATCCCGTCTTGAGGTCCATCGAAGAGAAGTATTTCGCGTGGCTTAATCGGTCTAGAGTGTCGTCGATTCGGGGCAAAGGATACACGTCCTTCTTAGTGATCTTGTTTAGCCGGCGATAATCAACGCAGAACCTGAGGGTGCCATCTTTTTTCTTCACAAGAACGACAGGCGACGCCCAAGGGCTTTTCGAGGGTTGAATAATGTCGTCAGAGAGCATCTCTTTAACTTGATGTTGAATTGCCTCGCGCTCCTTGAATGAAACTCGATAAGGAGATTGTCGGAGGGGGCGTGCGTCCTCGTTAGTTATGATTCGATGTCTCGCAATCGGGGTTTGCCGGATTTTCGAAGAGGACGAGAAAGAGTCGTGGTAGCGTTGAAGTAGGTGCTGTAGTCGGTCCTGTTTTTCCCGAGACAAAGCAGGGTTTACATCGAATGCGGGAGCAGCCTCTTCCGTCACGGAAATTGTCGAGCTTGTATCGGAGAGGGTCAGAGCATTACTGACCTCTGCGGTGTCCTCTAGGGAAGCGAGTGAGGTGCCCCGGCTGAGATGTTGGTATTCTGAAGTGAAGTTTGTTAGCAGGATGATCGCTTGTCCTTGTTCAAGGCGAGCGACTCCCCTCGCAACCGAGATTCCTCGTTGAAGCAGCAGAGACCGGTTGGTTTCAACGACTCCCTCGTAATCTCTGGATACGGCAGCTGTTACCGAGACAAGGACACTTGAGCGGGGTGGTAACGTAACATGTTCGTCGAGTAGTGTAAGTGACGTCGGCTGGACGTTGGGCGGGATGGCGTGCTCTGTAGGAAATGTGACCAACTTTGATTTGAGATCGATGACAGCGCTGTGCTCAAGAAGAAAATCCATACCCAGGATAACGTCCCGCGAGCACTGGTGCAAGACGACGAACGTCGCAGGATAAGTGAAATGGCGGATTGTAACCCTCGCTGTACATCGTCCGGTGGGAGTCACAAGATGACCTCCCGCTGTACGAATCAGAGGGCCGTCCCAGGGGGTCGTCACTTTCTTTAGTGCTCTTGCAAACTGTCCGCTGATAACGGAGTAGTCAGCGCCCGTGTCGACGAGAGCGGTTATGTCGCGTCCGTCGAGAGATACGTTCAGGTCGGCAGTGGTCGGCAGGGCGTCGTCGGGACGTCGTGACGTCGAATCGCGGCTGCGTCGGTGCTGGTTGGAAGGATGTTAGCGACCGTGCTGTACAGCAACCCCACCTCCAGGGGTTGATGCCCTCAGTTTCCCCTACCGGGGCTGGGCGACCTGCGTCTCGCGCCTTCTGAAGAGGGACGGCGTTGTGGCGAAACAGATCGACTAGGCGATGGAGACCGTGAGAAGCGCCGGGGTCCTCGCCCAGGCTCAGCTAAATAGTGTTGGATTTCTTGTGGTCGCTCTCCAACCCGAGGGCGTGGAGCGTCGCTAGAAAAACCTCGAAGTCCAAGTCGGCGGTATGGGCAGAAGCGGTATACGTGACCGGCTTCTCCACAGTGAAAGCAGATAGGGCGGTGATCAGGCGTGCGCCAGACTTCGCTCTTCGGCGTGCCAGGGCGTCGTGGGGTGGCAGAAAAAGTGTTGGCGGGAGGCGGATGGTGATCTGATGATGGTTCCCATTGAGGATTCGGAAGGTGGGCAGGTCTACGTGCAGCGGCAGCATACGTCATAGCCTGGGGTCGTCGGGCTTCTGGTGAAATATCCATTGAGCTCAACGCTTGTTGCAGTTCTTCTCGTATGACCTCCGACAATGATGAGGCTTGAGGTTGCTGCGTCGTTGGAAATAGCTTCCGCAGCTCTTCGCGCACGACGATTCGAACGGTGTCCCGCAACGTCTGGGCGTCAACTCCACGGGTTTCGGCGTAGGTGGCGGAAATCGCTGGCACCTGCCGATCGTACTGCCTCGTTCGCATGTCAAGGGTCCTCTCAATGGTTGAGGCCTTGGCGACAAACTCCGCAATAGTCTTTGGAGGGTTGCGTACTAGTCCGGCGAAGAGCTGTTCTTTCACTCCCCTCATAAGGATCCGGAGCTTTTTGTCTTCTGTCATGTCGGGGTCGGCGCGCCGGAACAAACGCTTACGCCTACGTGACATCTGCGAGAGGTACGGGGATCGTACCCCGCACCTCCACCAGATGTCACGTAGGCGAAGGAGACGTTGGCAGTGGTGGGACCCAAGAAGGGTTTAATGAGCGTACTGCAAAGCAGGATCAAAGAGAAAAAGGCGAAAGGCCGGTTCGGTCCATCTGTGGCAGCTCTTCGAGATTGCGCGGGGCACGAGAGAGCGCCAGGCGCGAGCCTCGTGCAGAACCGAAAAAGGACCGAGGCGCGCTGTCATGCGCGAACAATCGAGGTGTTTGTTAGCTGTGGCAATATACTTAGTTTTATTTATATTTAAAGTCAATTTGTTAGCATTAAACCACTCCTGGAGAACTATAAGTTCTTGATTGATTGTGTTTTGTAAGTTATGCGATGAATGGTCCGTGTAAATTAAGACGGTATCATCAGCGTACATTATTATGTCAGAGTTTAAAGCCATGTTAGGTAAGTCATTAACGTACAATTGCACGCTGGTAGTAATCCGATCGAACGCCGCCCGAATGACGCTGGCATATAGTAAGTTAAGTTTGTAATTGCGACGCGCGTGGAGCGAAAGCTCGCGCTGCAGAACCCAGGGATCCTGGGTTCGAGCCCCACCCCTGCCCGTTTCGATCTGGATGAGCATCGTACCGGAGTGCGGTCGTGTATCGCTACTGCGTGAGCACATTAAAGACCCCAGGCTAGCGGTTGTACTGCACTGGCTAAATTGCTCATCTACAGTTGGGAGACTCGTCGCCCCTGTGAGGCAGACCAAGTTCTAGGCTGTATAAACATACACACAACCCCTTTTTTTTTTCTTTTTAATTTGTAATTTTCCTGGAGGTTTATTTTCTGAAACGGAGGAATCGCCTCCCAAAAAGCCGACACAACTCGAGGTGGAGGAGCGTTCTACCATACAAGTGGCCTCGGAAGAGGAAAACGTGGGGGGGGGGGGGGGGGGGGGGGGGGTCTTCAATTCCCTTCCCCCATTCCAGATATTTCGGACTGTTAAAGAAAACCATTCGGGGAAAGGGGGCGTGGTCGAGCTTATTTTAATCTGAAAATATTTATGCATATGTATAGCTACTGTCGCTCTTAACTGCATAAAAGATTCCGTAGATAGTCATTGTTAGAAACTCGTTGTCAGAAGGCACTACTGGTCACATGCTTAGTGGTTCGGAAGTTCAAAGCTATGTCTTTTCGACCTAAATACCTGTGCCAATAGTAAAAAAAAAAAAATAATAATAATAATAAATGCGGGAATAAAAAGCTGGAGCAAAAAAAAAAAAAAAGCTATCAAGAATTTGTCGGAAGTGTTGCATTCTTGCGTATTCAGAGGTTCAGAACTTCGAAACAAGTTTATTTTACAAAAATGTGTACAGGCTAAAAGAAACACGTCCCAGGATTGCAAAGCGAAAAAAAAATAAGTTTTTTTTTTAATGACGGTGCTGAACTTGAACACTATTAGAAATCTTCTCCCATGAGGTAATTTATTCCTTAACGTGAAAAAACAATAAATACATCATTTTGTATTCTGCAGATGGCAATGATATGTACTGTCTGTGGAGTTAATTTAAATGCGATACATCAAACAACTTAGACGAAAATAAATATCAAGTATAGGGCATAATTGCATGTAGATACATGTTTGGACATTTCTTCGAAACTCAAGTTGAATAACAATAATAACATCTTAAGACGGCACTTACCTAGGCTATACATAGATCATTCTTAAAAAAAAAAAAGTATAACATCTCTACCACAAATAGCTTCGGCTACAGCACGCTTCAGATCTGGCACAAACGATAATCATCAAAAACCTATCATCCTTCCTCGCCCCTTCGGAAATTAATTTCTTTAAAACTAAGCATGCCAGAACATTGAAACAAACGACATTGTCTTTCTTAAGGAACGCAGCACCGCGTGTAAAAGTTCGAGAAAAAAAAAACTACGAATCTACCTCAATACTTGAATTCAAAAGAAGCCGTCCGCTGGTCTTTCGAAGTTCGACGAACGTCGAACTTTCACCCTAAAAGTCGAGGTTCGTCGAAATTCTGACTTTTCAGGATTTGAAAGTTCGGAACTTTTAGATTTCTCTTGATAAATAAGTTTGAAAGTTCGAAATTCATCGAATTTTTTAGTCAGTCAAGTTTAGAAGTTCGACAAGCATCGAACTTTGCTGCACAATAAGTTCGAAAATTCGAAAAAGATCGAATTTTTTAGCGTAAGAAGTTTGACGGTTCGAAAAGCGTCGAACTTATTAGCTGGACAAGTTCGAAAGTTTGACTTCCGTCGAATTTTACGATGTAGACAATTCGAAAAATCTAAATCTTTCGAACCTTTCGAACCGCTTGATTCGATCATCGAAACTTCGATTCGAAAAAAGTTCGCGGCATCCCATTCCTCATCATCGAAAACGTCGAAACCTCGCTGATAATTTTAAATCAAATAACGGTGAGTTCCCAAACCTTAGGATTTGGTTCTTACCGCTAACGCGTAGATTATTTTTGAGGTGAAAAAAAAGAAACACATCCCCCTTTCCATATAGATACCCGCTAAATTGTGGTGGGTTACACACCTGGGTCTGCCTTTCGTCGGGTTCGTCATGAATCTGGGGAATGCTGGAAATGTTGAAATTAGTCTGCACCTCAAAACTTAAACATTGGCTGTGTTGCTGAAGGGCCGTAATCAAACATTTATCCTTTCTCCCCTAACCACCCCCAGGTTCAGTCCTAGACCTCCCGTTTTTATGCTTCGTGTTGTTGGCGTTTGCACAGCGACGCACACCGCCCGAGTAGATGATTCGGTCCTGCATACGACCGATCATACAGAATTTTAGGGAAACTTAAGTCACCACCGATATTTTCTTGTAAATCTCGTGTGAGTTTGTCGCGCTGGTCATGCGATGTGAATAAATTAGGGCAACGTTTCCTACCTGCCTGCGGATGCATGAACTGAGAACATTTTTCCGTAGTAAACATAGCGTTTCTTCTTTATTTTGGAAAGCGGTGTTGGGGAATTTATCATGGTACAATCACTTGAGAGTTCAGAAATTGGAGACAGCGAGCATGCTTTCCCAAATTTGTCTCTTTTCTCTCTGGCATTGCCCCTAGTTTCAAGGTGCAGTTTCAGTAGACATTACTACTAGCAGGTACAAAACTGCTCTAAAGCAGGTAAAAGACTGGTAAGTCAGGGCGGTGCGGAATCCGTGTTTCGCGCTTTTCGCAAGGTGACTCGGTAAGTACTTTTGCGAGGTATGCGGAATACGCAAACGATTTTGTTATGCCCGTCGGTTGCGTCTCTCCAGCAAAACGAATAAGATGATCTACAAAGGCGCAATCACAAGCGAACATTTACGATAACAGTGCATATCTGATTCGGTGGTCCGTGTAGTTGTATTTTATCCTGCTTTCTGCAACGCCGTGTCATGGCGAAGAGCTGGAGCGTTCACGGATTGTGCTGGGCTACCGGTTGACCCAAAAGCAAATCCAGAACTCTTTTTTTTTTTTTTTTTTTTTTCTTTGTTGGGGGGGGGGGAGGGAAAATCCAAAGCAAGATAAACAGGACTTCGGTTGCGCCCTTTGTTTTAACCGCCGCAGAACCACACACGCCAACAACCACTAAATGTGCGCCGCTGCGCCGACTTTTGGTTCTGAGCCGTGCTTTGAAACCGCCGCCGCGGACTTAGTCTCGGTTGAAGCGACGGAGTGGTTCTCCAAGTTCAGAGTACAAGTGTGCCTGCTAGGGTGCGCCCTACCCTATTTCGAACCCTCGTCCTTGAGTACCGAGCCTCCTACCACCTGGCAGGCCGGTAGTTGGTTTGATTTCGGGGGGTTCACCCAAGTCAAATCGGCCTTCGAGAAAAGGGCAGGGGGGGGGGGGGGGGGAGGTTGTCGACTGTTTGGAGGGGGGACTCCACCAATGTCTGGCATATCAATCTTTCAGAAACGAGATTGTCCGATTTTCCTCACACTTTTGTCAGGATGAAGTAGTTACTATCTTGCCTTCCTCACATAGTGGTCCTTTGAGTGAATTATATGATGTTATATCATAGAGTTGCATGGGGTAATTTTCTCTTCTCTTTTTACGCAGGATGTAATGGCATACCATCATCACATGTGAGAGTGTACAGTGAGGCAGACTTGGAAACTTGAATAAAGTGATAAGTAGGATTTTAATATCTGTCTTATCAATTACGCGAAGAACACTGATCATAATGTTTGTATGCTACACATACATACTTTCAGTTGAAACGTGCAATGCACCTCTTCTTTATGGCTTTTCTCACACAGTTTCAGAAGACGCCGGTACGTCATTCTCACGAGAAATAGAGCTGCCTAAGATTTCCTCGTTAATTTCCTGACTCATTTTTAAGAGTGCATCTCCCGATGGTGGCGCCTCTGCATTATCGTCATCAATTGAGTTGTCAACAGCGTTTCTTAACATTTCACGAGAATGGAGCTATATCACATGAAATTTCACAGGTTGGAATACAGCCTTTCAAAGAAACACCTTTAAAAAATCAGCTTTTTAAATGCAGGCGCCGACTTTTCTGGCCAATTTGAGACCGTCCTTTCCATTTAAAACGCCCGACATACACGGCGTCCCAGATAACTTGCACCATACTTTAAAAAAAAAAAGCACCGTAGGGCTCTGCAGGAGTGAAATCAACTGTTGTTAGCAAGCGTCTTGAGAAAGTGCACAGATATTTTTTTTATTGCCCCTGGTTACCTAATTAACTAAGATTAATGAACCCTTCAAAAGATGTCAATTGTAAAGTTGCAGGGCGCATTGAGAACACCCAATTAAAGTGTTTGAAACATAATACGTTTTCGTGCTTTTTTCCGGCCTTCAAAGAACGCACATTCGCGGCGCGCTCGCACGCCGTGATTGGGGAAGCGACTTGTCAGGCGGTATTTTTTTTGTATTTCGCGGGCGTTTTTTTTGGAAGGCTAGGAAAAAGGAGCATGCAAAGTGCACCTTGTTGAAAATAGTTTAATTAGCTATTTCTTAATGCGCTCTACAACCTTCCATTTCAGTCCTCGGCTTTTAAATGAACATTTCGAAAGTTAGCTTATTACTCTTAATTAAAAATATAGGCACACTAAAACAATTTCGTGCACTTTCGTAAGATACTTTTTAACAGCGTACAGTTGGTTTCACTCCCGCAGAACGCTCCGTCTTTTCTTAAAGTTTGGTGCAAATTATCTGGGACACTCCGCATATATGTACTGGCCGTGTACAATTAGTACACTAAAAGCATACGTGTAGTGTACTAAACGTGCACTTATAGTGTTATAAAAGTACACTCGAGGCGCACTTATGGTATATTACATATGTACTTGGGGTGTACTAAAGGTGTACTATTTTGTTTGATAAAAGTGTGAAACTAGTACGATTTTAGTACATACCCCAAGTTCACTATTAGTATACTTTCAGTATACTGATTTTGAACGACTTTTCGCTAAGGGAAGGCCGTAATTTTGGCCTCCGCACAAGCGCAATGTGGAACACGCAACGCTAACGTAAACACAGAATGCTTGCGTTTGCTCGTATACATAATATTAAAGCTCACTACTGTTTCACCGGTTTCCAACGGCAACGAACCGTGCTGCAGTGAACAGACGTGCAAACGGGTATAGGCGTTCCTCACAAAAAAGGAAACGTTGGGATTGCCAAAGGCGGCGCCTAAAAACTGATGTATCTAAATGTTCTGGTAAGATTGATAATTAAAAAAAAACATGAACAATATATATATATATATATATATATATATATATATATGTGTGTATTTTTTATGTAGAGGGGTTGGGAAAGGGGGGAGCGGTGGAATTTGGCTCTGAGGGATTGGCGGACAGTCTGGAAGTTTTGCCGATTGCCAAAAGGCGCGTCATTCATAGCACCATAAGCTTTGCCCAAAGTTATTGTCATTTTACATGGGTATTTAAGATTTTCCAGAATGTTTTAAATAATTTTAGACTATTTTTATTGATGACTTGGTAATGAAAAGTGCTGCAATTGACACCGGTCATGACAATTTGTACA
Source organism: Ixodes scapularis (assembly GCF_016920785.2). Classification (NCBI taxonomy): domain Eukaryota; kingdom Metazoa; phylum Arthropoda; class Arachnida; order Ixodida; family Ixodidae; genus Ixodes; species Ixodes scapularis. The sequence goes on along the minus strand of NW_024609880.1, from coordinate 103,519,683 downwards.
CTTTTCGTTGCAATGCTCGTTCGCGCGTTTAAAATTATGTCCTAAGCAACAAATTATATTATAAATAAAAAACTAAGTAATAATATATATTATTTGTATTATTAATATTACTACAAATGCCGCCAAGGTATCGTTGTGTTTTCTTTTTGCGAATTTGAAAAAAAACTCTGACATCGCGATCAAGATAGACAAACAGTCAAACTTTGAATGTAATGTAAAGCACTGTATTATACGTCACTCGTTGCTCTTAGGAACACACACCCAATTATGACTTTTTTTTTTACTCGGATTCCGTCTTAGGTTTTATTGTGTAAGCATTAACTGTCCCATGGAGCGAAGCCTGCAGTCTGAACGATCGAGCAATAAGTTCCCATTTGCTGCGACGACTCATACCAGATACCCCGTCACGAAACCCGCTGCGGCCGTGACGAAATACGAGATACCACGAAAGAACGCGAAAGAAATGCCCATTCTCCCATTGGATGAGCGAAACGGCTCCTAGATAGCCATTGGCGGCCGCTTCACGAGATCGCACAGCGGCAGCCGCTCTCGTGTCAGGCATTGCCAGAGGGGGAAGGGGAGGGGAGCTGCGGCCGCTTCACGACACCGCGTCCTCGGCCGCCGCTTTCACGTCAGGCGTGGCCGGAAAGGGGTGGGGGCTGCGGCCGCTTCACGAGAGCGCGAGCTCGGCCGCCGCTTTCGTGTCAGGCGTTGCCGGAAGGGGAGGGGGGCTGCGGCCACCTCTGCTCTTCTCGGCACTAAGGAGCATGGCGGCGCCTGAGGCATCTATATTGTCGGCGGCCGCAACCTCGGCATTAGTGAAACGTGGCCGTCCACGCAAGCACACCGCAAACTAACTGGGGGAGGGGAAGAACGACATTCATGCTTTCGCATTCACAACTCATTAAAAATGTTCTTTGGTGTCCTCGAAATTGTTTTGAGTGCCCGGATGGGACACGTATGTCACAAATGAAGTTTCTGCGAACAACTTCAGTGGCTGAATAAGTACCTTGTGAGATACATCTTTAAAATGAAAAAAATCGGTAGTTACCACCTATACCGAGAAATTAAATGCAAAATAGAAGTTAGTTTTGATTTCATTCCTGGATTAAAACGTCCGTTCTGGCGAAAATAATGGAATAAACATCTCTTCTTTTTTTTTTCAGGATATAGACGTGACCGGCGCTCATGACACCCCAGCCTCCTCGTATAAGCGGCAATGATTTGTGCCGCTCAGCGAAGCCAGCACAGTAGACAGGCTCAACAGCTTATATACCGGAAGGCATCTCCGACCCGGATATGCCTCCAGGGTGGCGCCACCTATAGTGAATTGGAGTGTGTGCGTGTATGCGTCGTATATGAAAAATCGGGGCAAAAATGAGAGTCAATCGTGTATGCTCACGAGACGCTTTTCTCACTGACACTCGAGGGGTAAGGGTGACCTCAGGTGCATCCTAAAGCCCCTGTACCTGGGAAAAGTGGAAAATTCTCCTCACTCCTCTAAAAAACCCTCCTTATTCCGCCTCTAACTTTCGGTTCGTGGCGGGGGCACCCTCTCTATGTTCCCAAGCGTCTCGACGTCTCGGTCAGCTGGAGCGGCGCGATGCCGTTTGTGTGGACATTTCTCGTCATATTAGTGCGGCAATTGCCTCATTTAGAGCCTGCGTTCGCATCCGACCGCCCTGAAGCCGCTCCAGATCTGTTAGTCCAACCGTGGATCCAAAAAGTGCTTTGGGTAATCGTCCCAATCGTCTTTATCGAGTTCCGTTAGGGGTCAGTGTCTCGTGGTCGTGGATACCTGTCCGCCCCTCTGACTTCACAGCAGTCACAAATCGTTTGTATTCATCATATCAAACCGCCTAATAGCAATTATCTTCTCCACGATTTCAGATGATTCACTACTTATTTTTAATGTGTGGAGAGAAAGCACACCCGTGCTTGTGGCACTGGCTTTGCTCGCATTTATGTGTAATCGGATTAGAGGTACATCCGCGTGCTCGCGTCCGCAGCCGCGAGCGTTGCAAGCATGAACTTTGCGCGAAACAAAGCAACACTTGACGAGCGAGCGTACTCCGCATCTCCACACGCCCACGTAAGTGGGAGCAACGCCGATGCTCCAAGCACGAACAGGAGCAGGCCGTTTTGAACGACGTTTGTGCGGAAGGGCCTCAGTGCATGTCAAGTCGGCAGTGTTGTGATCGCCAATTCATCGCTCGCTCTTAAAGGGTAACTGCAAAGAAAAAAAGTGTTTTTTTTAAGCAGCCTAATTAGGACAAGCATGTCACAAAACAAATCTTCCGCGAAAAACACATTTTTTCTAGCAATATTTACGCCACAGGACCTACTTTAGTCGGGGTCACAACTTCTCCACCTTTAAAACTCCCGCTCTCTCGACGCGCGCGGAGTGGCTGTTACACGTCACTCCGTGACGTATAGCAGCCACTTCGTGACGTGTAGTACCAACTTTGTGACGCGCGATTTAAAACGGACGAAATAGCCGAAAACTAAAATCAGTCTCGCGTAATTAATATTGCTGTAAAAATTTTTCTTTTTTTCGGAAACATTGTTTTCTGACATGCTTGTCCCGATTAGGCTGTTTAAAAATATACTTTTCTTTTCTTTGCAGTTACCCTTTAAGGTGGAATGGAGTGCATAACTTGCTCAAAACAGCTGTTTTTCTTGTTCATTTTTTTTGCATTCTGTTGTGCGTCATACAGAGCACATACATCGCCTAACTTTGCAAATCCCGTCAGGTTGAAATCTTTTCGACCGATTCGGTGAAGCAAGATCGTCCTCCGAGGTTAATTTTCCGTTCCAGAGGGAACAATGAAAGCACTCCGGCCGACTTTTCCACAGGCGCAGCCGGGCGTTATCTGTGGCGTAGCAACAACTTGGGAAAGTAATGGGGACCGGAAGTCCAAAACCGAAAGCAGGATGTCACGTAACAACTCGCCATTAGTGTGCGCGTCGGATTGTTTAAAGAATGGCCTCAGCGCATCCACGCCTCTTCTGCTATCTGTCGGCCCTTGCACTAAGCGTTTCCTAGACAGTTTCCGCAGCGAATGCAGCCGCAGTCACCATCCCATGGCAACGTTCCGAACTTTGGTTAGTCCCAACCAGTCAGAGGTCAGCGCATGTAACAGAGCACTAATGCTAACGCCATGAAAGCAATCATAGCGTTTTCAGCGCACATTTTGATAAATCGATAAAAATATCTCGCCTTAATGGTTCATGGCATCACCACCTTGGCAGCATTTGATGCGCTTTCTTGGTCAGTCAGTAGGAAAGTACACTGGCTGTCTTCAATCGTGTACACCAATTCCCCTATGAGAACGACATAATAATATATTATCTTTATTTGATTAAATGTGCTATAATTATAATATTCAAAACAAATGGAGGGTTCATGACCACTCAATCTCAACGTAGGTCGTCTTTGCCATGACAAGCGTACCGCCCGCGAACATGACCCCAAAGGCTGCCGCTACTGTTTCAACTGCGTTGCTAATATACGCACACACGTTGGAGCCCGGTTTTACACCATGCTCTTGATACCCTACAGCGTATTTCCCTATCTTTTCCAACAGCTGATGGGCGGTCAAGCTTTGATGGGTGTCAGCCTAGAAGAAAAACAAGTTAAACTGTTTCGAAAAATAAAAAGGGCTTTTGGCCGGTTTCTAGGTGCTGAAGCAAACCTCCTTTTAATAAATTCAGCTCCTCCCATCTGTGCAACAATTTTACTACAAAAAAAAAAAAAAGAACTGCACGTCTAGGAACACATTTATGCAGACTGAGTGATACAAGGATATGGTGGCTTAAAGTAAATATTTCTCTCTTGGTAACTTTGAACCTATATATCATGTACTGATGAAAATAATCCCTGGAGAAGGGGAACAAGAGGGACAAAGGACAAACACAAAACTCCGAACACAGCTAGGTGACTGGTGCGCAACCGAAAAAATCCGCCTGGTCCGGGTATCGAACCCGGGACCTCTCCATTACAGGTGGAGCGCTCTACAAAACATGCTGCTGGTGAAAAGCCCAAAAAAATGTGCTCATAATTTCAGGGTGTCGTTACTACGCTTCCGCTACTTTTGAGAATAAGTTGAGCGCTGGGAGGTGCCCGCTGTATTTTGCAATAAGCTAAACTCTGATATCATTTTCTTCTGAAAGGCCCCGTAGTAATCAACGGTTTTTTATGTGGGTTTCCTAAGTCTTCTTTATTTGCTTTTTGTTGAAACTTCAATTTTCATTTTTATAATCTATCAGGTTGCTTCTGATAACTTTAGTAGTACCACTCAATTAAAGTTGGTGAATGTCACCGGTATTTTAGTAGCAAATCAATAGAAAATCGAGGTGTTACGTTCGTAGACCGGTGCGGCATGAGGTACTGCATGGTAAAACAGGCTTGCGTTCTCGTTAATACGGTACGGAAACGAAATTTCGTTCGGAATTGGGTCAAGGATGACGGATAATAAGTGTAAATGATAATCGCACGTTTGTATTTTGAACGACTGGCTAATTTTTCGTTCCAAACGGTGCACTCAAGCAAGAGCTCGAAGAGAAGCGAACGGAGAGCACGATCCGCCACGGGATATCTGGCGTAAACAAAAAAACAACAAGATTCCCGCACTCGTGACTTAGCAAGGCTGGCGTGGTTGTGAGCTTTGCCATTGGCGGCGTTGAGGTGGCGTAAATGCGTTACAACCAAGCCGTTCGAAGTACCCGTGGGATGAGGAGCGTGTGACTGGCCCAAGGAGCACGTAGGTTCCCCACCATTGTCGCCTTAGGGGTCAACAGGGTGGGGAAAGCAACTTTTGTTAGAGTTTTGAGTGACGGGCTAATCTTCTAGTGTATACAAACGACGGTCCGAGCAAGAAGGGGAGTATCCTTTCCATCTTCTTGAACTGCTTGATAGAATGCGCGATTTGTAAGTTAAGGAGGAAAGGTAAGAAGGAAAAAGGTGAAAATCGTTTTATGACCGGTTTAAACAATTGAGCGTACTTTTGAATAGCGACATGCGCCGATGTTTAGTGCGACTACGTAACGGTTCATGCAACGTCATACTCTACGTAGCAAGATCCCAAAGGTTGCTAGACTACCTTTCCACCAAGCTTCACAGGTATCCACAAGGTGCAGATTGGAAAATCGTTTAATTAGGTTTAAATTTAATTTTCTCGTGCCCTTTAACGAAAGGCTGGTGTTTTTGAGGTTCTGCTCCAACATGCAACCCATTTCAGCTAGAAAAGGGGCGCTAGAATTTTGATTACGTACCCCTTTAATGTCACGAAAGTGGTCAAAAGCTCAAAATGGTTCGTCTTAGCTCGGTGCTATTTGTCGCAACGCTGCGGCATATACGCCGTTGCATTGCGACAAATGATAGATGTACCTATAGGAACATATTGAGAATCCACTGATCGCACAATAATCAAAAATTAAAAAAAAAAGAGATTGAATTCAGTAGCCTCGCATCACCATAACTACAGCGCAGGATATTCGGTCCTCTTGTCTGCAATATTCTGCGCTTTCTAATTGAACCGCAGTAAATATGAATAAAATCATACTCACAATAATTATCTTGGACGATAATTTCTGCAACCGCTCTTCTATAAGTTGGGAAGCGTAGCTATTTCCAACATCGAAGTCGGCGAGAGATGAATGTATCACTCCGTTTACAATCCTGGCGGCCATTTTCGGGTGTTTTTTTCTTTTTCTAAAGGTGTAAACAAGACACATTAAAACACACTCTTTTCAAACAATAAAACTAGGTAAAGAGTATAACGTGGTTCATTAAGGTGCAGTGTAGTGAATTTACAAGAGCTCTCTATATAGTTTTACTTTGGCGAAATGAAATCACGACCAAGACCGAAACTGCCATTTCTAGTTTTTAAAGGAAAAAAAGATATAAAAAAGATGGGAACAAAAGATATAAAAAAAGTGAATGCCGTTTACAACTCCCTGTAACACCGAATTAGAGCGCAGCTCTTGAGGAGGAGGAGGGAAGGGTACTGGGGGGGTGAAGTGACTTGGGGGGGGGGGGGGTCGCGTGACCTTGGGGGTCACGCGACGATGCCGATGATGTCATCAGTGACGTCACTGATGACGTCATCAGTGACAATGACGATGCCGACTCCGATGACGTCATCAGCGATGATGACGATGCGAATGTCGGTGACGTCATCAGTGACGTCACTGATGAGGTCATCTGTGATGATGACGATCCGGATGCCCCCCCGAAGTCACGTAACACACCCAGGTCACGTGACCTGGGGGTGTCACGTGACTTCGGGGGGGGGGGGGGGGGGGGGTCACGTGACCTCGGGGGAGGGGGGTCACGTGACCTCGGGGGGTCACGTGACTTCAGGTGGGTCACGTGACTTTGGGGGTTACGTGACCTTGAGATGACCTTGGGGGCCACGTGACCTTGGGATGACCTTGGTTTACGCCGACGCCGACGCCGCTCAAGTTGGGAACGGGCCCCTAAGAGCTGCGCTCTAAAATAAAACTGTGCTAGCTAAAGAGAGCTGTTTTTTTTTGTTCTTTTGTTTTAGAGAAAAATGAAAGCCGTTTACAACTCCCTGTAACGCCGAATCAGAGCGCAGCTCTTGAGGAGGAGGAGGGAAGGGTACTGGGGGGGTCAGTCGACCTCGGACGGGGGGGGGGGGGGGTGTCACGTGACCTCGAGGGGCTGGGAGATCACGTGACCTGCGGGGGGGTCACGTGACGATGACGTCATCATCACTGATGACGTCATCAGTGACGTCACTGATGACGTCATCGGCATCCGCATCGGCATCATCATCAGGAGGTCCTCCCGAAGGAACTTGAGGTCCTTCGGGAGGACCTCGGGGGGGGGGGGGACGTGACCTGGGGGGGTCACGTCACGATGACGTCATCAGTGATGATGACGGTGACGATGCGGATGCCGATGACGTCATCGGCATCGTCATTATCACTGCTGACGTCATCGTCACGTGACCCGCCAGGCCACGTGACCCCCGCCCCCCCCCCCCCCAGGTCCTCCCGAAGGAACCCGAGGTCCTCCTGAGGTCCTGCCGAAGGAACCCGAAGTCCTTCCGAGGTCCTCCCGAAGAAGCCCGAGGTCCTCCCGAGGTCCTCCCGAGGTTTTCCCAAAGGAGCCCGAGGTCCTCCCGAGGTCCTTCCGAAGGAGCCCGAGGTCCTCCCGAGGTCCTCCCGAAGGAACCCGAGGTCCTCCCGACGTCCTCCCGAAGGAACCCGAGGTCCTTCGGAAGCACCTCGGGTTCCTTCGGGAAAATTTACCCATAATGCACCGCGCGGTTACGCCGACGGCGACGCCGTCGCCGCTCAAGCCGGAAACTGGCGCTTAAGAGCTGCGCTCTAAAACACAACTTATCTACCGTAACGAGGGAGCTCAAAACAACGTACTCCACTCTGGTTAGAAGTCCCTGTTAAGCCAGTGTGAAACAGAACAGTCAATAGAACATTCTATAACATTGGTGCCCGTCCTAAATGAAATACGAAAACACCTGTCTGATGTGCACCTAAACGCAGTACTTATTTATGTGAGCTACGCACATGCAGTACGTCACGTGATCACAAACTGTTGCTAAAATACTTGCAAACATAATTGGGGTGCTATAACTCTACGATAATAATATGACGTGGAATATCTTTATTGTCGCAACATTTTCGTTTTCATATGTGTTCGAGTCTTTTTTATCCGTCTAGTCACATGTGGGAGCCGTGGCTGGAGACTAAAAGAGCACTTTTAGCTGTGATCTCTAGGAAATCCTTTGCCCAAAACACGGTTCGTAGATCAAGGCAAGCAACGTCATATCGCGCTTTCCACCGACCTTGATGCTTCCAATATGAAACCACGACCACTTTAAAGAAATAGCCTGTAAAATCCGGACGCTACTAAACTTTTGCGCTGATCACGTAGAGTGAGCTGAAATATGGTAATATCTGATATTCACGTTATTAAAAGGCGCTTCAATATTTCCTGTATCAATTAGGAACTTCAAAACAAACTGCAGGCCACATTTTTCCAAGTATGGATGGCCGGTCATGTCATACGTCAGAAGAAGCGTGGTATACACTTTTATAAAAAAAGGGTCTATATAGTCTACCCTAAAGGCAGGAACGCTCTTGACACATATGTTCCTTCAGAAAGGGAGAAACTTTCGTCCCTGAAAGCAAGGTGACAAAGTTTCTCCGTTGCCTGAATCTCATTATGGCGACGCCTAATTGAGCAAAGCGAGGACAATAGGGCTTAACGAGGTGTAATGTACTATCGGGGAAAAATGAAATGCGAACAGAGGAGCGCGTGGCTCGCGGTACAAGCTGCGCCGCCTGGAAGTGAATTTAGGGGCGAGGGTGCGTGGCCTACTTCGATGCGTTCACGCCCCCGGATTGGCGCTCCCCCAGCTTCGGCAGTGCGCCGCTCAATGCGCTGAAAGCTGTCACCGCTATCTTTGCCTGCTCGGCGAGTGCGGCGAGCTTCTTTGCACCGCACGCGCTGAGCCAGCAAAGATAGCAGTGATAGCTTTCAGCGCACTAAGAGGCGCACTGCTGAAGCTTGGGGAGCGCAGAGGGAGGGGCGTGAACACATCGAAGTAGGCCACGCACCCTCGCTCCTAGGCTTACTTCCCAGGTGGCGCAGCCTGTACCGCGAGCCACGCGCTCCTCTGTTCGCATTTCATTTTTCCCCGATAGTACGGGGCGAGAAGAGCCGAAAATATAAGCATAACACGACCGTTCCAGGAACTGTATTTATTTCTGAAGCTGGCTTCGTCCTGCAGGTAAAGAAACTTGCGTTTCGAAAACACTCACTCGGTCTTCTTATCGTTAACACTGCGATGTTTAACGGAGACAACCGGTGCAAAGTTACTTCGCGAACTTCACGTCCAACCTTTGCATTCCTCGAGCCACAATTCCTTCGTCAACCGCACATCACGGTGGAGTGGTAAACCATTCGCGAAAACAAAAGCCGCTCTCAAAAACAGCAAATTCGAAGCTCCCTACTTTGACCGAAAATAGGGCGAAGTATGAAAGAAGGTTAAATCGCTTAATTGCCACCGAATGGCAGGGTCAAGCAGAGTAATAGCACGTAGCTAAACTAGGTGGCGTTAGGTACCGCTCAATAGATGGGCTACAAAATCAATCAATCAATCAATCAATCATTTTGTTTTTCAAGTCAAATAAAAATTCGACTCGAACAGTCCGCTGGCACAAAATGCAAACAGGTTGCCTGACGAGGTGCCAGCGGCCGGCAAGAACGGCAAAATCCAGCGGCAAATACAAAAAGCAAAAACAAAAAAAAACAAAAAAACTTTCGCGCATGCAGAAACTTACAGCGACACAATATCGTAATAACACTCAGACGTCGTACAAAGCAAAACAAAATTACATATGCGTACAAACAACACATGGAAGCACAATAAATCCCACCGCCCGCCATTAGACATTGTCGGGGAGTGAGAGAGAAGAAACACGCTCTGGAAATAAGACATAAAAAGAGGACTGTAAGGTATACTATGTAAAAATGAGTATAAGCATGAATTACATGGTATAAAGTACATAGTGTAAAAAATAAGTATAACGCTTGTGTATGGAAAGCATTACAAGATAAAACATACCATATATACTCTACGGTCGTCAGTCAAAAAGACAATCTAAAACAGTGACAAATAAAAATGGTCAGCAAGAAACTCCTTGCCCATAATTCACCTTTAAAACAATAAGAACATATGCAGGCAAAAGTAAAAACCAATAAAACATTTACACAATACGTATCTCATGTTTGATCAAGAAGGAGCGAAGCTGTTTTTTTAAAAGTCCCAGTAGTGCCGACAAGCGATACGTTGTTGCCTAGAGCGTTTAAGAGCTGTGGTACTTGGAACTTGATATTTTGGTTGTCGTAATTCGTTCTAGTTCGTGGTTGTTTATAAGCTGACTTTGCCCTTAGGTTATAGTTCGTTAGATTTGAGGGGATTAAATCAAAGCTATTTATTCCTTTTGCATGAACTAGCTGTCCAAGTTTATAGTGGTATTTTGCTGTTGAGCGGTAAGATGCTGAACTTTTCAAGTTATTCATTGGCGTTATGATCGTATTTTGCGTTTGCTAGAATTTGTAATATGCGCTGTTGTAAACTAATGAGCCCAATAAAGTTTGTTTTGCAAGCTGTATCCCATACCAGAATGCAATAGTACAGTTTTTGATCACACAGGGTATAATATAGTTGTACTTTTAGCCAGGTAGGCAAGATATCCTTTGTTTTATAAATTGCTCCTATAGCTCTAGGTAACTCTTTCTTGATGTTCATCGTTTGTGTAGTCCAATATAATTGGTCATTAAACCATACACCTAAATCTTGCAGTCAGATATGTGTTCTATAGTGCAGTCATTTATTTTCATGCGTGGTTGTGTGGCAAATTTTTTTTTTTTGCCCTGAATAGCATATATTTGGTCTTTTTAGTTTTTAGTTGCCTTTTATTTGCCTCTAGCTAGCTATTTGAAGTTCATAAATAACTATTTGCATCGCGTTCAATGACATCAATAGCACTGCCATAAAAACAGACTAGTGTCATCGGCGTACATAAGTAAACTTCGAGAGTTTGCGATGTTGACTATGGTCGTTAAGGTAGATAATAAAAAGTAATGGTCCTAAAATGGAACCCTCCGGAACCCCATACTTAAGTGTCATGTGGTCAAAACAAATACCATTGATTTGTACATATTGTTCGTGATTGTGAGCTGGCGAGAGTGCCAAAAAAGATGTTAGAGAATTTCGTATTCTGTTATTTAACAGATTTTCAAAAACCTTGGATAGTATTGGGAGTATGGCAATTGGACGATAGTTACTAGTGTTATCTTTGTCGCCACTTTTATGTCTCACAGTAACTCTCGCAGTTTTAACGGACTTGGGAAAGTATCACTTTCAAATATAAGGTTTGCTATGTGTTCTAGTGGCTTACTTATCAAGGTAGACACGTGTTTAATTGGTGCAATGTTTACTTGTATTTGCAAGGTGCCACCCGAATATTCAATGGATTCACTTTTTACTCAACTGGGTGTAATTAAAAAATTTTGATTTGTATAAATATCGCCTTTGCGCAAAATATATGATCGAAAAAAAATGCATGCACATCAGCTTGAATATTTAGCGAATCTAGCACAAAAGTACACTCGTACCAAACGCGCATTCTGCAACCCTGGCAAGTTCCTAAACAAATTACGGCCACTATACCATCGCATACACACTACCGACCATCCTTAACCACCTTCATATGCACAACATAGAACTTGATACGCTATAGGTAGGTACCTTGCGAGGCATGATACTCTCTGCGCAAATCGGCCAGGATTGAACGGTGCCTTTGTGTGTATTTTCGGAGTATTTTTTAGAGCGCAGCTCTTAGGGGCCCGTTTCCAGCCTGAGCGGCGTCGGCGTCGCCGTTGGCGTCGCCGTTGGCGTCGCCGTCGGCGTCGCCGTCGGCGTCGGCGTCGCCGTAACCGCGCCCCTCCCTCTCCTCCTCCTCCCCCTCCTCCTCCTCCCCTCATTGTTTAGTATGGTTCGGGGGGGGTCACGTGACCTCGGGGGGAGGGGGTCACATGACTTCAGCGGGGGGTCACGTGGCCTCGGGAGGGTCACGTGACTGCCCCCTCCCCTCCCCCCCCCCCCGAGATCACGTGGCCCCCGCGAGGGGAAGAGGAGAACGCAGGGGAGCAGGGAGGATGAGCAGGGAGGATGAGCATGAGTACATTGGAAACGCAGTTTCCAATATACACCACGGTTTTTCCCCAATCAATAAAATTTCAACCCTCCAAAATATTTGTCCCGACTCTATATTTCAGAGCACAGCTCTTACGCGACCCTTTCCGGCTTGAGCGGCAAGGAGGAAAGCAGTACGAAGGTGGAGGAGGGGGGGAGGAGAGACGAGGAGGCGGAGGAGAGGGGAGGGGAGGAGCTTGAAGGACGAGGAGCTGGTAAAGGAGAGGGAGGGGGAGCAGGAGGGGAGAAGACTAGCAGGCATGATCACGAGGGAGGAGGAGGAATATACCCTCCACTCCTCCTCCTCAAGAGCTGCGCTCCAATTCGGCGTTGCAGGAAAATGTAAACGGCTTTCACTTTTTTGTAAAGGGGAATATGCTTGTGTTTTGTATATTGTACAATTATTTACGTAGACTATTTTTGTTTTTGTTTTTCCTCGAATGATGTGGAGCAGTGCTATATTTTTTTGTCTACTCTAAAACATTGAATGGCAGAATTGTTTTTTTGTTATAGCGCCTTGAACGAAGCTTGCCAGTGACGTTTTACTATAGTGTCTGACTTTTTTCTTTAGTTTCATATATCAAATTGCCGACTGTTCAATTTCTTTCTTGTTTAGTGTTCTCAGTGTATTTTTTTTTTTCATTCATGCTGCTTGTAGCATCTGAAGTAATGGGGGCTTAGGGCTAGTCCAGCTGTATAAACAGCGTTTTTTTCAAAGCCCCCTGCAACACTGTACCTTTTGTTGGAAAAATAAACCTATTATTTTTACAGCCAGAAGTTAATCACTCCAAATGAGTGTCTGGTGTCAAAGCTGTAGATGAGCAATTTAGCCAGTGCAGTACAACCGCCAGCCTGGGGACTAAAGTGCACCACGCAGTAGTGATATATGACGGCGTCAAACCAGATCAAAACTGAAGGGGGAGGGGGGAGGATCGCGGATTGAACACAGGATCTCTGTGATCTGCAGCGCGAGCATTCGCTCCACATGCTACAAGGTGGTGTGCGCTAGCCACCTCGGCCACCGATACCCATTTAAAACAACATAAATTTGCGCACGCTACTTCAAAAAAAAAAAAAAAAGGAACAAATTACACGGTAATTTTGCAATGTTATGATCAGTGTTAAATTTGCTCTAGTCAGGCGTTGTGTACAAAACCCACAAAGCCGCTGAGCGCTTGGCTCAGCTTTGCGCATGTGCGACTCGCTACACCAGATGGCACGGCTTCTCCTGGCAGATGGCGGTACAGGTTTACGCGAGGCCACGCTTTCCGATGATCCGATGGTCCTCGCACGTGTAGTTCCTCAGCTTGCGCTGTCCCCTACCTGTTTCAAAACTCGCGAATTAGGGGTGCAGAGTTCTGGTAAAATAAAATACAGACGCAGTTAACTGGAAAGCTACCTACGTCAATGGAGCGAAAACAACTGCAGGTGTGAGGTGTCAGCCTATGGTCTCGTGGCTTTTGAAAAGCTGCACTCCCAGGCTCTCCCTTTTCCAATCATCGCAAAAAAAAAATCATTTTTGTAAAACTGGCTTAATACAAGGAAAGTGCGGTGCCTGTCCATAACCGCTGTTGTCGAAAACATCACTATTACACAAGGGCCGGAGAGAGCTAGGAGAAGGGGTTGGGGGTAAAAATACTCATAACATCCTCGACTCTTTTTATCCGGTCCTCTCCCTCGAGTTTTCCGACGTTTGTTGTTCCTTTAGTTGATTGACTCTAAGATCTCGGGAGCGTCTACTTTGCAGCAATGCACTTGTGAGAGTCAGTAGACGCCGTCGACAAGGCGCACTTGGCGAATGACGTGGCTGATAGGTTTCTACAAGTACGAACACTAACAGCGAAACTCTGCCTCGAATTTATACTTGTTGTTCGACTGATTGAAACGAGATCCCGCTTGCGCATACATTGTAATCACTGCACAGATGAAAGCTTATCAGTGCACCCTTGCCGCGCCGATAGTAGATAGATAGGGTGACCAAGTGGCCAGGCTCAATATAAAATGAACCGTAAAAATCGATGCGCGCACGTAGCAATCTAAACTTTTCGTCAAGGGTGTACTTCACAGGTCAGTTTTTTCTTGTAAAATTATAAAGCGTAGCTTTCTTTCTGTAAAAAATAGAGCCACGAAACTTGCCAGGGTCTACAGCGGGCGGCGCCGAAGACAACCAGGTCAAGTAGCGGCGTGTGTTTGGCGTTCGTATTGATAGATGGCGTCGGGTGCAGCGTCCGTAGGTGCAGCCGTCCAGACAAAATCCGCTGGCAGAAAAAGCGCCGTCGTTATGCAACTGTTTTTTTATAGGTTCTGCTTTTAATGTTTGCATTTATTTTTTAACCAAAGGTACATTTCAAAAAGCTTCTGTTCATTTTAATAAACCACGGTGGTCGCGAGCCTTCGCAATAATGAGGTAGCGCCATCTATCAATACGAATGCCAAACATGCGCCGCTAATGAATTTGATCGTCTGCGTCGACGTTTGCCGTAGACCCTGGCAAGTTTCTTGGTCCCATTTGTTACAAAAAGAGAGATACGTTTTCTAATTTTACAAGAAAAGACCGACCTCTAAATACACTTTTGACGAAATGTTGATTGCTACGTGCGGGTGTCGCACGTAGCAATCAACAGTTTTTGTGCACTTCATCATGTTTCTCTGAACACAGTTCTTTCGTCGAGCTATATTGGTCAAGAATTGTGTTGGGAAACAGGTATATATATCTATATTTGGTGCTTCAAGGCTAATTAATAAAACTAGCTGCATCAAACGTTTACTAATTTGATTGTATAGTTGACCACAGCTAGAATATTATCATCATTTGCGAATGTACAAAACGTTTAACAAAAGAAAAATAATTTTTGTTTTTAAGAGCTTGACATAATGAAATAATTCCTTTAGGAGAACGCCATCAACCGCTTCGAACGCCAGACAACAAGTTTAAAGTGAGAATTACAAAATGAATAACCATAAATTAGCACTTCACCCTTTCAAATATACATTTGAGCTTGCACATTTCAAGTAGAAATGTGTCGCTCGTCGCCAAACAATGCCATAATGTGTTTTTAATTCAGACAATTGAATTCGGCCTCTCGGTAATATTTGCCAAAGTTAGGCTGTCAAAGGTCCGCCATGCCGGAAATAAGAAACAAAGACCACTTGCCGAGAGCTTAGCGCTAATGGAGACATTATACTGTGGCGAACGTTTTTTAATACTCATGAGGCCCTTAGATTACAAGCCGAGGCTGACATCAAGCGAATTGTGTATTCCCCCAGAAATGTATTTGTTTTTGTATTAAAAATATATTAAGTATTACTAAACGCTCAGTATCCGTCCAAACATGACGCTAATGAACCGGAGCAGATGAAAAAGTTTCAAAGCTTACCGTTATGCAAATGAAAATTTGTAAGCATTTTATTTTGGAATTTTGAAGCTATAGGAAATGGGCCCCATTTCCCGTTGAAAGTTTAAACAAATTGCATAAAACATTTGAATTGTATAATGGTTATTTCTCAACATTTAAAATCTGGTCCGAACCGTGGCACTGACTGAGCGCCCGGCGCTGTGTAGTCGATTTAAGTGGTAAAAAATGACACTTAACATTTGTCTGGAGAGAGGGGGGGAGAGACACGTTGTACATTTAATTTAGTACAAAACTAAAATCAGCTTTAAAGCGGATTGCAAGAAACATGTTAATGCCGCAAAAGGCAATCATAAACCACTATGCGGAGGTAATCCTTGCTTACGTTATGCACGACTCTGGCAACTGGAGAAACGCTAATTTCCGAACTGCAAGGCACCCTTTCGCCCACACTCCTGACGTGTGTTAGAAATCGGTGCAAACCCGTGAATAGATCAAATCAACCCATACTTAAAAACAAAACAATATGGGCACCAAAAATTTTAAATATGACCTTTCTAATTTTTCAGGAGATTTAGGCCACTACGACAAGAGCTGATAAAATACATAGATAATGTGGTCACCCCTGCTGAGCTGGAAGAACCTTTAATGACTCATAATAAGGCTGTAGCAGAGGCTGCAGTTGTCGGTGTTCCGAATCCAAAGTACGGCGAGGCTCCAACTACTTGTGTCGTCTCAGCTCATCGCAGGTATATGTCCTCTTGTCAATATTCAAATGTCGTCCATTGGCGTACTGTGAGCATGTCCTACTTTGGTGCGTTCAAAAGTTTAAGTGACAAGTTTAATGCACACAATTTACTTCGTACAAAAGCACATGTAATGAGCCACTTTATTTCGAGAATTATAAACTGAAACACAAATTCTCCTCTCGATGTATACGAGGTCAAACTAAAAACTACAAATATATAAAACAAAAACATGTTAATTAAAACACAGTAAAATAACACCAGCACACAATGCGGGGAATCATATACAAGCCCTCTTTTCCGTTGATACAATTTGTTTCTTGAAAATTCTGCTTGTTTAAAAAAATTAAATACCTGTCGTAACCAGGAAAGATTTATAGTGCCGTGTTTATGGTTAATATAATAAGGAATGCTGTATAGGTTAGAGCAAATGTTTGTATAGAGGCAACATTTATAGCGCAGCCGTCCCCATCGCCGTCAACCTAACCGCGCGTTGCATTACTGAACGTCACAGACCTATGACCAACTCAGTTTCCCCGATAAGTTTAGCAGGAAAAGTCACAACACGTCTGCCTGTCTCTACTCTTAAGAACAAATTCAGTTTCTCTGCTAGATTTAGCTGTTAAAATGACGTCATTTGACCTCTACACCCATTCCGTTTCCCGCTAAATTTAGTGGGGAAACTGAGTTTGTTCGTAGGTGACGTGACACGAAGTCCCATGTGACGTCACGCTCCCTGCTAAATTTAGCGGGGAAACTGGATTGGTGTTGAGATCACGTGGCGTCAATTTTCCAGCTATATATAGGGCGAGCCGTAGGAGGAGGTGAAGGGGAGGGTGCGGAGTAGAGGGGGGTATGGAGGAGGAGGAGTAGAGGGTACGGTGAAAGAGGAGTGCAGGGCGCAGAAATGGAGAAGGGGAGTGTACAGAAGAAAAGGAGGATGCGGAGGAATGGGGCACGAAGGAGGAAGAGTACACGGAAGAGGAGGAGGGTGCAGAACCGGTATCTGAGGAGAGTGACCTATATTTGTACATATATATATTTCGTTCTTAAATTGGTGAGCACGGTTTATCGCAAAATCAAAATGCCTCAAGAGCTGTGCTCTAATTTCGCTTTACTGAGATTTGTAAACGTCTTTCATTTTTTAATAATTTTATGTTCACGAAGGTTTGCGTAAGAACCATCGTGACATCTGCAATTTGCATAGCTTTGAAGATGTTGACTTCTGTTGCACTTGGCTAACTTTGATTTGGAAGGTAAAAAAATAAATTTTTAATCACTGACAGAATCAGAACACCACGGATGACCTTTAGTTGTCCCGCGCCCACTGCTAGCTTTCTAGCCTGATAACGCCTCAGGGCCTCGCGAACCTCGAGTGTGCATTCGAAGCCAAAGCACGACTACAAGGAATGAGCGCGTGCTAGGGTTCGGGCATGCTAAAAGAGATTCCCTGGCTTTCTCAACCTCTCAATGGATACAAAGTCAACTTACTTCCTGAAATACTCAAGGCAAGATCAGGTGAACTTTGTTCCCTTCCTTCCGTGCATTTTCTCAAAGCTACAAGTCTACAAGAATGTAAATCCAAACACTTTAATGTATTTAATCGGTATAATACATAATCAGACGCACAGATAGTGATTGATTTCCATTTTTTTTTTTGCAATTGTTTAACCTCGACGTCTTGTTTGCAGGACAAGCAGCAGTCTTCAAGCATCTGTACGGAGGAGTTGTTTTTATGAAATACCTTCCCAAATTTGATAACGGAAAGGTTAGGAGACAAGAACTCAAGACGAAGATCACTCATGAAAACGAAATGTTAAAAGAATAGTGGAGAATGTCATTACGTCAAGCCCTACGTGAACTAATAGAAAACGCCCGATAAAAGTGTTTGTGTGCTTTGATTGCCATAGACACATGTGTTTATTTGTAAGCATAACAAATCAAGACACAGATAATGTACGAACGACAAATTCTATCCGGATTTATCAAAATGGTCAAGGCAAGTATTTTTTTCGCCTGTCACTTCAAGCTTTACCTGAAATCGCCATTTTAAAATTGCATACGGAGCACAAGGTCTACTGTATCCCAAAACAGTATTGTGTCCAGAAAGTTAAACAATGGTCACACCAAACTAAGTGAGCGAATAGGGCCAGTTGGCTGAACGTTCTGCATAATGAGGATAAACAGATAAAAAAGAGCCAACGAAGAAAAGAAAAGCACGACAGGCACTCCAAGTGTTAAACCTTCTATACTCAGTTGATTTCTGCGTTTTAGGAGCTGTCACTGAAGCAGAAAATGTTTTCATTTTCTTCGTGAAATAGTTTCCGCACACAGCGGGGAAGCGTGTTTTGATTTGGCGAAACTATATTTCAACCATAGACTCAGCGAAAAAAAAAATACAGCTAAAACTCCTCCACCATCACATTATTGTGTATGCCAGTAAAATAATAAACTTACATGCAGTAGTGGGTAAAAGGAGTCCTGGCTAACCAAGGACACGCATTGCGATTTTCTTTACGGGAACCAATAGACCTTATTCATTATTAGCACCATCTCTCGGCGGCCACGCGTACTATCAGAGGCTCGGCGCCATCCTTGAGGCTTCGCCACCGTCAGGTTGCCCGCCGCAGTACGAACCCCTCTCCCCACGTTGCGTTCGTGCACGTTTTTTTTTTTTTTTTTTTATTCTTTTTTTTATTGGTGGTGTAGGCCGCTCGGGAATAAGTTACGAATATTAAGCTGAAGTTTAATTTCAGTGGTTTTACTAAAAATCTCTTTTTATAAAAAAATGAGCTTCATTCCAGCACTAGAGCAGGCCGACTCACGCAATGTTTAGAATCATGCGTTAACTTGCCTGACCAGCTGATTATGCCTTTTCGCACAAGGACGATTTGTATGATATATTTAGCAGGGCCGTAAGCCCCTGTGCGACAGTTTGTTTTAATTTGGCATTCACCGCTGCGGGTCTGAAGAATGCGAGCAGTTGTTCACCCGATGCGCCTTGACCCAGCGTGTGCAGACCCGAATTGCAGAGTTCTATGATGGCGGCGTTAAACATTTAATCTTGGTTCCCCGTTGTCTTAACCTTGCGAATATTGCAGATATGATTCCACACACAGACACACGCAGACACGCACGCACGCGCGCACACACAAACACACAGACACACACACGCACATATATGAAATTAAATTTATTACATACATTTTTATTTAATTCCTTGGGGAGATCACCGAATAGTAGCTCAAGACATCATTATAAGGACTGAGCAGGAATTTACGATAGTAGTATTTTTATTGCAGGTAAAAAATAAAAACTACGCTGAAGATCTACACTAGCCTACTCACACAAGCGTATGCGAGGCACAAGAGCGTAAAAGGAAATGACCGGCGTATCGCCGCGGTACAAGTACACGATATGTAACGTATTAAAAAAAAAGAGCACAATTCAACAGAGAACCCAAACATTTTCCTTTTATAATCATAAGAATATTACTAACAAATAAATTCAGTACTTCCGCATATATACTGTTCGGTCCCTTGAGAGAAAACGCATTAATAAATATTAGCGACATTTTAATGTGCTCCTCCTGGTAGCGCGGTCACATAGAGTTAAATTTCATGCTTACTCGCAATAGAATATGACCAGTGCTCATAAAGGTGGTTGCTTGCAGTATTGCCTACAAATAAAAAAAAGCTTCTCCCGCAGCGTGAGTCCGATTTGTTGGGAAGCGAGCAAGCGCGACTGTTAAACTCGCCAACCGGTCCAGGTTAGCAGTCAAAGGGCCCGCTTTAATGCTTTCATCTACATTTCGAGAATGTTTCTCGAAATGTAAGAGTCGCGTGATTATAATGAAACAGCGTAAAGTGAGCAAGCGTTCACCTTTGCTTCTTAGCACCGTTGTCTTCATCATTCATGTGCGAACGAAGTTGTTACGTTGCCAAGCTCTTCTGCACTTTGCACCAGCCTTCAATCGGGTGTAAATGACCTACTTATGAAAGAAAAACGAAAAAAACAAAACAAAAAAAAACACAAGCCCAAAACCGTGTATTCGAGTGATGCTGACTCTACCTCACCGTTCATCTGCGGGAGCGAAACTACAATGCTAGCCTTCATCAAGCCCCCAAAAATCACATACAATAACAGATGCTCGCTGATGTTACATACAAATATCATGAGCCCTTCATGCCATTGTGGTAAGTGTCATATATTAAGAAAGGTTTAAGGCCACGATCCCACTGAATGTGGCCGTTTAAGTACTTTTTGGCAGGCCATTACTAAATTTTGTCTCAGTGTGAGGCCTTCCAGACTCGATGTATTTTCCGCAGTTCAAAACGTTGCGCGCGTAGTAGGTCATGATGAAAAGACGAATTTTTTGGATCAGACGGTGGGGAGATTAGATAAAATTATGGGAGATATGTACCCGAAAGAAAAAAGGAATTTAAGGATGTAAACATGGTCAAGAATGAGATAGATTCACGGTCGTTAAAATTACTCCAAACAGATAAATCGGGGAGGTTTGGTATCCTCCCGATGAAAGAATTTCAAAACAAAGCTGAAAATGCCATGAGTGTATTGTTCAAGGACTGGGACGGAAAGTTGGCAAAGACGAGAAGGGATATATGCACAGTGTTAAAGGAAGAAGATAAAGAGCAAGTTGTCAAAAGCATAATGAGTCAATCCAAAATGTACCTATGTTTAAAATTTTTCCTAAAGGACCATAAAGTGGAGATGCCTCTCAGAGTGGTGGTAAACGAAAACGGAACGTGGCAAAAAGTTGTGTCTAAGTTTCTGCAGCATGGGTTAGGTCAGGTCAGTTTAGACAAATCCTTATCGCTGAGAAACACAGAAGAACTCATTCAGATCTTAGAACAAAACAATGGGAGGAGGTGTTCGGTATTCTCCATGAATATAAAATATTTGTATTATTCTCTGGAAAAGAAGAGGCTGATGAATGCCGTGAAGGAGGTGCTAGACTTGAATCTGGTAAAGTTTCAATCAGGATCGGGCGTAACAGTGGAAAGCTTCCTTACCGTGTTAGATCTCTATTTAAAGTCAACAGTCCTCGAATATAATAATCGAAAATACATCCAGAAAGAAGGTGTATGCATAGGCTCGTCCGTCGCTCCGTTGTTAGCTGAAATATACCTGAACAGTTTGGATAGAGTATTGTTTGACAGGATGAATGAGTTGTCACCTAACGTGGGCTTCATCAGAAGATATGTAGATGATATTTTTGTCTGCAAGTTTGAAGAAGGAAAGTCGGAGTATCTTGAAAAGCTTATTAGGTCAACGGCCCCGGAGTTGCATTTCACAGTAGAAAAACCAGAGGAGAACATGTTGCAGTTTTTGGACTTGCGCATTCAGGTAAAAAATGGTTTATGTTGGGAATATGGTAAGAAGATGGCTAAACCGGTGCTCCCGAGACAAAGTTGTCACTCTAAAATTATTAAGGCGGGAGTTGCGAAATCATTAATTGGTAATGCGCTAAAAAGGTCATGTACCCATTTCATGAGTCAAGCTTTAAAAAGACAATGGGGTAGACTGGAGGACGTGGGGTATGACGAAACGTTTCTGAAACGGCAGCTTTCTATTCAAATCAGAGGCAAGCGGAATGAACCAACTGTTAGGAACCGACGAGTTGCTATACCGTATTTTCACAATATTTCCCATAACATAAAAGCGTCGGCAAAAAGGTTTGGCGTAGAAACAGTGTTCACATCCGATTTTAAGTTATGCAAGCTTACACCTTTTGAATCGAAACAGGAAGTTTGCCAGAAGGCACATCGCGAGAAGTCGGTAACGTGTGAGAATTCGGTGGTTTATGAGATACCTTTGGAGTGTGGATTAAAATACGTAGGTCAGACGTCGAGATGTCTATATGATAGAATGACGGAACACAAACGGAATGTGATAAACAACCCGTCCAATTCCGAGTTAGCGAGGCACCTTTTAGAGTGTAATAATTGTAAAGCCAACTGGTCCGAAACGGAAGTAATTCACAAAGAACGCGATGATATGAAACGTGTAGTCCAAGAAACGATTCGTATAAAAACGTCTGGCAACTGTATAAGTCAGGCGTCATTGCAGTTTGGAACGAATGCAAACAATTTCTACGCTTGTAATTTTTTTTTTTTGTAGTACTAGTGTTGTTTATATATGTATCTTTAGACTTATTCGAGAAAGACGCTGTGTTATCCATTTGTGGTTCGTGGTAGGAGGGCAATGTTGTTCACATTTTTGGAGATGGCCCCAGTTCCGGCTGGTAGCAGAGTATAGTATTGTTTCTTTGGACTGAGTGATTTGTTAGAGGGAACGCACCTGTGAAGGTCAAACCCTTTCTTCGTGTTCAGTAATGTTTTCACCTACGTTCGCCGGATCTTGTCATGTTTTTTTTTTTTTTTTTTTTTTTTTTTTTGTGGAGACGACGTTGGGGTTGGGTATATAAAGCGTGTTCGAAATAAACTTTGCAGCTGAGTTTGAGGCGTTGCCTCTTCTTTTACTACCTTCTGTTGTGTTCTCTTCCTGCCCCAGTCTCAGGTTTACAATCATGTTCGACTTACACCAGCTCACCTGCGCTCTGACTATTTTTTCCATTACTCATCTCCTTTTAAATACTGTTTTGTGGGATTGATGTCATTCGAAAGGCAATGCAATCCTCTTTCACTTGATATTATGTATGTGTTGGTTTTTACTGTTAATGCGCGTTTGCAGCGTTGCGAATATGATAGCGCGTGCCCTCACTTGCTCCGCTAGTTCATGTTTTATGAACGATCCATTAAGGATAGCACGGTTCCAATATATCAGTTTTGTTAAGATGATGTCGGAGCAGAATGTAACGATATACTTTTTTGGTATTTGCACTACTTTGTTTTTTTCATCTCTCCAAATATTGCCCTAAAAACGACATTTTTCAGCACAAATATGTTTTTATTGAGAAGCCCTAGGGCAATGAAATTTACTACAGATGTAGTGCTTATCATTGGTAATATGCAGAAAAAAATTTAATGTTGTATACAATTTTTTTGTTTAGATATTTTATATCAAACGTAGCACTTTTTTGTGCTTCGAGTCATGGTACTTCAAATGCCGCTGAGGAAATAATTAAACTATGATAATATCTTTTATAACATTTAGATCTACAATGGTTGCCCAAGAGGTGGACGATGGCTTTTTTTCATTTTCAAAGTCATAACGCTCCAGGAGCCCTTCAAACTTACCTGTTCTTGACGCATATCTTTTTTGGACACCAAACAGATTTATTGCATCTAATATTATTTATTGTTTGGAATACATATTGCCGCCCGCAGAGCCGAGAAGGCAACGCTTGGTCACGGTCTTCTAGAAGATTCCCGGTCATTCTCGCAGCAGACGTAACTTTCCCTCTGCCTTGTTATTCTCGAAAGTGCCAGTTCATCCTCGCCCCGAGAGCGCGACGCTCGAACCTTCCTTGCCGAACTTTCGAGATAGTGACGCACGGTAGATAAGCAACTGCCCGCGACCTTGTCGAGTCAGTCTCAGTCTCGCTCGCGCTTTCTGTTTCGCCGCCGAGTCGCCGCCTGTTTTTCTGCTCCCTCGACGCTCTTTCGTTACTTATTTTTGGTTGGCACAAGTTCGCCCATTAAACCTTTATTTTCAGTTCAAGTTTCGCCTTCTCGTCGCCTTAATTCGTGACATTTCTGGTGGAGGTGCGGGGTACAAAACCCGTGCAGCGTACCCCTACAAGAACTCGATCAGCAAGCCTCATTTCCCGACGACCTTCCGTTGAAGACTCGGAGCATCGTGCCAGCCGCCGTATTCAAGGGTTGCCCCCGGAATTCGGTCTACTGTCGAAGAAGACCAACCAGTCGACGAAGCCGACAATGGACCCCCAGTCGTCGCAGACCCTGACCGCCGCCCCAGTCGTCTACCTGCCCGTCACCCCTCGTACGCCGACGTCCTTTCACGGCGAGATCTACGAAGACGTCGAAGATTGGTTGCAGCAATACGAACGGGTGGCGCTGCACAACCAATGGACTCCTGAACAGCGTCTGCAAAACGTCTATTTTTCCCTCGAGGGAACGGCACGACACTGGTTCGAGAATCGTGAAACTTCGATTACGTCATGGGACCAGCTGAAAGCAGAGCTCCAAGGGACGTTCGCCAGTCAGCACCGTAGGCAGCGGGCCGAAGACCTTCTCCAGGCGAGGACTCAAGGCCCCAACGAAACGGTCACCAGTTTCGTTGAAGACATCCTCCGCCTGAGCAGCCGCGCCGACCCGGAAGCCACTGACGAGAAAAAGTTGCGCTTCCTTATGAGAGGCGTAAAAAGCGAAATCTTCGGGGGACTTATTCGCAACCCTCCGACGACCGTCGAAGAATTTGTTGCCGAAGCGACAAACATCGAGCGGGCGCTAATGGCCCGAGCGCTGCATTACCATCGGCTCAACGACGTTTCAACTCTGGCATCAGCAAGCTCCGAGTTCAGCACCAGCACCGACGAGCTTCGCGAGATTATCCGTCAAGTCGTCCGCGAAGAACTCAAGAAACTGCTGCCTGCTGCCGACCCCCCGGCGTCGCTGTCCATTGCCGAAGTTGTGAGGGACGAGCTCGAGAGAGCCATCGAACAACGGCCTCCTGTCAACCCCGCTCCGCTCGAGCAACCGACGGTGAGCTACGCCGCCATGGCCCGACGACCGCCACCTGCTGCCCATCAACCTCCAACACCACGACGACGGGACGCACCGGCACAGCCGTACCCCCGACGTCTCGACGATCGACCTCAGTACGTCCGGCAAGAGCAACCGGCGCCCAGGAAGACCGACGTGTGGCGAACGGCCGATCGACGCCCGTTGTGCTACCACTGCGGGGAAGCCGACCACATCTACCGTCGATGCCCCTACCGCCAGCTGGGCCTACGAGGGTTTGCGCCCAACGACCCTCGACCACGTCTTGGGGAGCGACCTCGGGACATCGAGGACTACCTCCGCCGCTCTTCATCACCTGAGTCGTCTCGCCGCCGAGGATTCCGTTCACCATCTCCCCGACGCTCGTCATCGCCCTTCCGCCGGTCTCGCCGAGACAGCCCGTCACCCATCGCTTCCCGTCGGGAAAACTAAGTGCGGCAATGCCGGGAGGTGGTATTGCCGAGGACGAACGACACCAATATCCTCCACAAACGTCGGAGGGCTCCCCCACTAGCGACGAGACGGTGTCCAATAACCTCGACGTAATCATCGACGGCCACGACGCGAAGGCGCTCATCGACACCGGAGCAGACTATTCGGTTTTAAGTGGGAAGCTCTCTCGCCGCCTACGGAAGGTGATGATGCCGTGGGATGGCCCGAAGATACGAACCGCCGGCGGACATCTCATCACACCAGTGGGAAGGTGTACTGCGCGCGTGGACATCCACGGAGAGACCTGCCCCGTGAAATTCGTCGTCCTCAAAGACTGTTCGAGAGACGTCATCCTTGGCATGGACTTCCTCTGTGAGTACGGTGCGGTGATCGACCTTGGAGCAAACAGGTTGACGCTGCGAAAGCCCGTGCTACCTCCGAAGGAATCCAAAACGTCGCCAGCCGCCGTCCGAGTCATTGCGGACCACGTGAACCTGCCGCCACGGTCGAGTGTTCGTGTGCCCGTCGTGACCGACGCAGTTGCCAGCGGGAAAGTCCTTCTGGAAGGCAACGTCCAACTGCTTCTTGGAAGAGGAATAGGCGTCGCAAGGGGCGTAGCAGAGCTGCAGGATGGACGTTGTGTGGTCCTCGTGACGAACTTTCGACCGGAGGCGCAGCATCTCACGAAAGGGGCCACTATAGGACACGTTGAGGAACTTCTGGCCGACGCCGAAATCGCCGCGATCTCCGACGAGCCGTCGCCATGTCAGCCGTCCAGTACAGTGCCGCCACAGCTCGACGTCAACCCCAAGCTCAGCGCCACGGAACGACGACAGCTCGGAGACCTCCTCGCTGAGTTCGGCGACTGCTTTGCGACGACTTCGAGGGTGCGCCAGACCACAGTTGCGAAACACCGCATCATTACCAACGACGACGCGCTCCCTGTGCATCGGCCGCCGTACCGGGTCTCCCCAAAAGAACGAGAGGCCATTCATGAACAAGTACAGGAGATGCTCAACGACGACATCATTCAGCCTTCGAGCAGCCCGTGGGCATCTCCAGTCGTGCTTGTGAAGAAGAAAGACGGAACGCTTCGATTCTGCGTTGACTACCGGCGGCTCAACGCGGTCACCAAGAAAGACGTGTATCCGCTTCCCCGCATCGACGACACGCTGGACCGGCTGCGCCACTCCCGATACTTTTCGTCGATGGATCTTAAGAGTGGCTACTGGCAGATCGAAGTCGACGAACGGGACCGAGAAAAGACTGCCTTCGTCACGCCCGACGGACTGTTTGAGTTTAAGGTGATGCCCTTCGGACTGTGCACGGCGCCGGCAACGTTCCAACGTGTCATGGACACCGTCCTGGCAGGCCTCAAGTGGCAGAGCTGTCTCGTTTACCTCGACGACGTCGTGGTATTTTCCGCCAACTTCGACGAGCATTTGCGACGTCTTCGTGCCGTTTTTGAGGCAATCAGGACCGCAGGACTCACCCTCAAGCCGACGAAGTGCCGGTTTGCCTACGGCGAACTGAAGTTCCTGGGCCACGTTGTGAGCAACGAAGGTGTAAGTCCTGACCCTGAGAAAACTCGCGCCGTAGCGGCCTTTTCACCGCCCACCGACAAAAAGGCCGTTCGAAGATTCCTTGGACTTTGCGCATACTACCGGCGATTCGTTCAGGATTTCGCCAAGCTTTCTGCGCCGCTAACGCGCCTTACGAAAGACGCCGTGAACTTCGAATGGGGTGAAGAACAACAGCAGGCATTCGACGAACTAAAGCGACGGCTCCAGTCACCACCGATTCTCGGCCACTTCGACCAATCAGCCGAAACGGAGGTCCACACGGACGCCAGTAATACAGGACTCGGAGCGGTACTGGTCCAACGACAAGACGGTGCGGAGCGCGTGATCGCATACGCTAGCCGGACGCTGTCGAACGCGGAACGCAATTACTCAACGACCGAGAAGGAATGTCTGGCCGTCGTCTGGGCCATCACGAAATTCCGCCCATACCTGTACGGGACTCCTTTTCGGGTGGTCACCGACCACCATTCGCTGTGTTGGTTAGCGAGCCTGAAGGACCCATCGGGACGCCTCGCTCGGTGGAGCCTACGACTGCAAGAGTACGACGTGACCGTGGTCTACAAGTCAGGCCGAAAACACAGCGACGCCGACTGCCTGTCCAGAGCCCCTGTCGAGTCAGCTACCGGATGTGCCAAAGACGACGACGACGACGACCACTTTCTTGGCGCGGTGAGCATTCACGGCATGGCAGCGCTTCAGCGGGACGATCCTGAGTTGCGTGCACTGATCGACCACTTGGAGGGACGAGGGGCTACGATTTCCCGAGCCTTCTCGCGTGACCTGCCAAGATTCGCCGTCCGGAGAGGTCTCCTCTATAAAGAGAACTTCGGGGACAACAACTCGACGTGGCTCCTGGTCATTCCTGCTAGTCTTCGAGAAGAAATCTTCCAAGCCTGTCACGACGACCCAACATCTGGTCACCTTGGCTACAGTAGGACTCTTGCACGGATCCGAGAAAAATACTACTGGCCCAAGCTCCCGAAAACTGTCCACCTCTACGTCCGTTCGTGCCACGAATGCCAACGACGTAAGAAACCACCGACGAAGCCGGCAGGTCTCCTGCAACCGATCGCGCCCCCGACTACACCATTCCAGCAGGTTGGAATGGATCTTCTCGGACCTTTCCCACCGTCGACGCAGGGAAACCGGTGGATAATCGTGGCAACTGATTATCTCACCAGGTACGCCGAGACAAAAGCACTCCCGTCGGGGACCGCCGTGGAAGTAGCCAAGTTCTTCGTGGAGTCTATCGTCCTCCGACACGGCGCTCCCCAAGTCCTGATTACGGACCGAGGATCCTCGTTCCTGGCGCAACTGACACAAGAGATACTCCGCCTGAGCCACACCGACCACCGCCGGACCACGGCATACCACCCGCAGACAAACGGGCTGACGGAGCGACTAAACAAGACCATCGCCGACATGATTTCGATGTACGTGGACGTGGAACACAAGACGTGGGACGAAGTGTTGCCCTACGTCACGTTTGCGTACAACACGGCGATTCAAGAAACTACCGGCGTTACACCCTTTCAGCTGGTGCACGGCAGAAAGGTGACGACGATGCTCGACGCCATGCTGCCCCACGATCCAACGGACGACGGCACCGACGACGCCCAGCTGGTCACCCAACGAGCAGAAGAAGTACGACAGCTAGCCCGTCTTCGAATAAAGAACCAGCAACGTGTCGACGCAGGCCGCTACAACCTCCGCCGCCGCGACGTGGAGTTCCAGCCCGGAGACAGGGTATGGGTGTGGACGCCCATTCGCCGCCGCGGCCTCAGCGAGAAACTGTTAAAGCGCTACTTCGGACCCTACAAGGTCATCCGCCGCCTTGGGGACTTGAACTACGAGGTGCTCCCCGACGGAACTCGACCATCAGGACGCCGCCTGCCTCGACCCGAAGTCGTCCACGTAGTTCGACTCAAGCCGTTCTACGCGCGTTAGGATTGTGACACTGGATGTTTGTTTTGTTTCGCCGTAATTGTTTTAGCCCTTTGCGTTTTCCTTTCGCTTTGCATCGGGGCGATGCACTTTTAAAAGGGGGATAATGCCGCCCGCAGAGCCGAGAAGGCAACGCTTGGTCACGGTCTTCTAGAAGATTCCCGGTCATTCTCGCAGCAGACGTAACTTTCCCTCTGCCTTGTTATTCTCGAAAGTGCCAGTTCATCCTCGCCCCGAGAGCGCGACGCTCGAACCTTCCTTGCCGAACTTTCGAGATAGTGACGCACGGTAGATAAGCAACTGCCCGCGACCTTGTCGAGTCAGTCTCAGTCTCGCTCGCGCTTTCTGTTTCGCCGCCGAGTCGCCGCCTGTTTTTCTGCTCCCTCGACGCTCTTTCGTTACTTATTTTTGGTTGGCACAAGTTCGCCCATTAAACCTTTATTTTCAGTTCAAGTTTCGCCTTCTCGTCGCCTTAATTCGTGACAATATACATTGCGATGTATTAAAGTTTCACAGTGATTTTGCTTTGGTTTCTTAATTAGTGTAGAGCTTAGCTAATTTTAAAAACAATTAAAAACTGTTTGGGTGTTTTGTTGCGCTACCTGCTGAATGGCAGACAAACTGCTGATTTCTAGTGTTCAAAAAATTTCCGAGGGCGGCGTTGGCGTCTGTATCATCACCAATCTCCGTGTCTTTTTACCTTCACATTTAAAAAATATATTGGAAGATTTACTATCAATAAATGAACGGTTTAAGTACTGGGTCACGTTATCAATATAAGACAAATAATTACACACGCGTAGCGTGATATAATGTGTTCATTATTCGATATGATTGAAATCAATAAACAATAAAGACGAAGAGGACAATAATACACCCGAGTTCACTTCATGCCTAGAGTCACTAAATGAGCTTTAAAGTATCGGCACTCCGTTCCACAAAATTGTTTTGGGCGCCGCCATTTCGGGTCTTGTTCAGAGCAAAAGCAACTGCCGGTCGTCATGATCCAAAAGTACGACTTCCTCAGCATTAGATGCGGTGCTAGGAAGCTGATGCAATATTGCAATGCTCTGTCGCGGGTTGTTTAAAGATTTGTGGGCGACGGAAAAGCGTTTCCTGTGATTTTAGATAAAGCTTCAGGTAACTAGCAACCATGATTTTAAGCCACAGTATGGCCAAGTGTTGTTACTCTGAACCGTAGCTAATTTACTGGCACAAGCGGGAACAATGAGGAAGAGGAAGGTGTCAAAAGGTAGTGACTTGTAGAATCCACGGGGCTTACGTCATGGCCCCTCCAGGTATTACAAGCCTCTTGAACAAGAGCATGAATAGTGCAAAAATATTCCAAAAGCCGGGAATCATAATGATCAAAAAAAAAACTGCTCCGACTTTACTCAACAAGAGTAAAGTCGGAGAGCAGGGCAGCAGAGCCGTACACCTTGTACGGCTCTGCTGCCTTGGGCAACTTGAGAGAATACTTCAACCAGTCCACAAAGATCGTCCGCCTGGAATGCCATCAACGCTTCAACCGTGAGTGCCTGAACCACAACGTGATTCCACATGGTCTACGATGTCGCCCCCGGGTCGACACACCCTACGGAAGAAAACTGGCCCAGAACTTCAGCCGTGACTGCCTTAAGGCACTGATCCTGGACAACAAGCAGAAACTCATCGACTGTCGGCACCGGCTTGTTACAGCTGAGAAGTTCCTGCGACGGACTCTCCAACCTGACGACATGCACCACGTGTTCGGTGCACGGAAGCAAGCAGAAGAAATGGAAAGGATCAAATGCACGGATACCCATGACAAGAAACTGTCCCAACTAATTCCAAAGGTCCCCACACCACCGGCATCAGCGGTCTACAACTTGTCATCGAAAGAGCTCTCCGCCGGTCATGTAAGTCTTCTTTCGAAAGGACTTGATTTCGCTCTAGCCCCACGTGTAGTTCCCAAAAGAGACTTTATAATTGAAATTGAGGAGGCACTTCGTCACCTACAGGATACGACCGGGATCAATCTGGCCCGCAGCCGCATATCGACTATGCTTAATAATGCTAAAGTAACGCCATCGAATCTGAGCAAGGTGGAGCAGTCGGCACTACGGGATCTTAAATCGGATCAATCAATCATTATTCTTACACCTGACAAGGGGAAAGGCACTGTTATCCTCGATAAAGAAAGTTATTATGAAAAAATGCAGGTAATTCTTGACGACACAGCGCATTTTGTGACGTTACCGCGGGACCCCACCCCTAAATCTGAGAGATCCCTTGTTGATCACCTCCGCGATCTAAAAAAGAAGAAACGCCTAGACGATGCCATGTACCGTCGTCTTTTTTCTTCTGACGGGTCTACACCTAAATTGTACGGTCTCCCCAAAATTCACAAACCCGAGTGCCCGTTGCGTCCTATTGTTTCATTTATTGGGTCTCCGACGTACAATCTGTCAAAATATCTGGTCGAACCCATCACTCCGGTCACAGGTAAAAATGGTTTAACAGTACGGAATTCCCAAGAATTCGTGGGCCTGGTTCGGGATCACGTCCTAGACGAAGACGACATAATGGTTTCATTTTATGTTGTGTCCTTGTTCACGAATGTCCCCACCTCTCGGGGTGTTGAGATAGCCGAAACACGCCTACGTAGGGATGACAGCCTCCCATCACGCACATCGTTAACGGTGGATGATATTGTAATTTTGCTGCGTTTTTGTCTTAAACAATCGCATTTTACGTTTCGCGGACAAATTTATCACCAAATTGAAGGATGTCCAAAGGGTAGCCCAATTTCTGTTACAATGGCAAATCTGGTTATGGAGTATTTGGAGGAAACTGTCCTTAAACAGGGTATGCTCCCGATAGGTTTTTACAAACGTTATGTGGACGACACTTTTGTAATTTTAAACAAGGACCATGTTGCTGACTTTCATTTAGCTTTAAACAATGTTGAATCATCAATCCAATTCACACATGAAGTTGAACAGAACGGTGCGCTGCCTTTTCTGGATGTTAATGTGTTCCGACATAGTAACGGTCGCTTAGATACAACAGTGTACCGCAAAGCTTGCGATACAGGCAACCTCTTAAACTTTAACTCCCACCATTCTGTCGAACATAAAAGGGCTGTCGTAAAAACCTTACTACATCGGTCCGAACGCATTTCTTCTAATCCTCAATTGCGCGCTTCTGAAGATGCTGTTATTGTTGACCTGTTGATGAAGCGAAATTATCCGAAACGTTTTATTGATAACACGCGCAAACAGATGGGGCAAAGGAGAAGTCAGGATAATGGACGACTTAGGACAGGGCAAGTAACAATACCCTATTTGAGAGGTGTTTCTGAGTCTATTCGCCGGGCCCTCGCCCCTTTGAATATCCGTACTGCTTTCAAACCCCATCGTAAACTACGTGACCTCATTTCTAAACCTAAAGATTACACCCCCCCAGAGTCCCAGTGCGGTGTTGTGTATAAAGTGAATTGTCTAGACTGTGACGCATCCTACATTGGGGAGACAGGCCGGAAGCGCTGCACTCGCTTAAACGAACACAAAAGGGACGTGGCGAAGGCCACGCATGCGACAAGAGCGAAGACGGAACTCGTAGACCATTGTTGGAATACGGGTCACTGTTTCGACTTTGAGAATGCGTCCACTCTGGCGCGCGAACAAAGGTGGGGTCCACGCAGGTTCGTGGAATCATGGTTCATCCGAAGTGACTCATCAGCTTGCAACTCGAACCGCGGCCCCCTCCCCGATGTGTACGCGGACTTGCTTAAATAGGACTGTTGAAGTTTTTTCTCTCATTCCTGCTTGTAGGTTTCACTGACGATGTTTCCTGCATGGGAGACGAAACGTTTGATTAAATTGTTAATCTTGTTGAGTAAAGTCGGAGCAGTTTTTTTGTTCAGCATGAATAGTGTCATTAAATAAGCTACGCGTCAGAGTAGCGACACTTGCCATATTGTGGCTTAAAATCATGGTTGCCAGTTATTTGAAGCTTTATCTGAAATCACAAGAAACGCTTTTCCGTCCTCTACTTTAAACAGTGTGCGACAAAGCAAAGCAACATTACATGAGCTTCCCAACACCGAATCTAATGCTGAGGATGTCGCACTTTTGAACCATGCCGATCGGCAGTTGCGCCCGCTCTGCACAAGCACCAGAATGGAGGCGTTCACAACACTGTCGGGGCAGAGAGTGCTGATACTCTAAGCGCTGCTATTTTGTTTGCTCTTGTTCCCGCGAAATCCCTTTTCCCTGACTGAAACTGAAAGTAAATATGAATAATACACCATTATTATAGCTTATTTAGTTATAACCAACTACGCATAATGGAAGGAGGAAGCGGCCGGGTAGGAGAAACGCGGGTTTTATGTGCGACCGTTTTAACCATCTCAAAAGAGAGAACGCGCGATCTTGCGCTGGCTTAAAAGAAAGGCATGCAAAGAAAAGAGGCGGCACGCTGTGCTCTTTGTTATTATGCGTCTAATTGCAATTTGTTGTGTGTATGTTTATACAGCCGGAAGTTAGTCCGCCTTAGTGGGCGTCTGACTCTCAGCTGTAGAAGAGCAATTTAGCCAGTGCGGTACAACCGCAAACCTGGGGTCTTTAACGTGCGCCACGCAGTAGTGAAACACGACCGCACGCCGGTACGATTCTCTTCCAGATCGAAACGGGCAGGGGCGCGGTGGCTTCTGCAGCTCGAGCTTTCGCGCCAAGTGCTCCAGCTGGTGTGCGCTACACCATGCACTCGGCCACCGACCCCCCCCTTGTGCGTCTAATTCATATACAGCTATTTGAAGATCGACGATGAACGTCGATCGTCTCGAGGTAATGTAACGTAATAACAATATATAAATAATAAACTTGTTGAAGGACTGATAGACTCAATTTCTCGGATTGTAATACGTCAGTAGCCTACTGTACTTACTGTTGATGAAGAGCAATATGAGGTTACGAGGTAATGATTAAATGATGAGGCTCTATAAGGACGACGACATTAAGGGGTGTCGAACCACAAGACACAGTGCCAGACTTGATTCAAGTATCGTGTACCCGAAGACTTTCTTCACCCGCAACAGAATATGGTAGAATCAATGAGAATGCTGCTTTACAACTGTACGTGGAACAGGAAAACTCCACTGTGCAGAAGTGCGGCTTATTCGTTAATATGAGGGACGGATTTCTAGCAGCATTCCCTGATTGACTGCTTGGAACAAATGGCCTCGTTGACGTAAAGTGTCCCCGTTCCAAAAGATTCTTGAAGCATGCTTAAACCGCAAAGGAGTATGAGGCGAAAAATAAGAAAAAGGAGCCTGGTGTGAAAGGTCCAAATCACCACCTTAGCTTCTACTATCAAATACAAGGGCAGTTTCTCAATACACAAAAGGAGTTTTGTGATTTAGTTATACTTACATTCAAGGGCATTGATATGCAATGTATTCAGCGATGACTCCTTCTGGTCAACCAACATAGAGCCTTTTCTACTTAAGTTTTACACGGAAGGCCCGACTTCCGCTGAAATTCCTTACGTAGACGAGCTGTCCGACCGAATAAACTGCAATTACTCCTGATCTGGGAATCTCTCGATCTTCGTTCGTAAGCCATAGTATCATGAGTTCGAGGGGTGTCTTTGTCCGCCGAATATTGTGTCGGCGGGTGTTTTTACTGTTTAAGATGAGACCATCGCGTGCTGCTGGAACAACAACCTGGCAATTCTTCACTGAACTGCTTCTTCCAAAAGCTTCAAATTTTTTTTTTTTTTTTTTTTCGCACATTATCTGTTTTGCATGCCCGTTTGTTGCAGGATGGTATGGTACACTAATGTGATGCCTGATGCCGTTCTTTTTTCTTAAAAAACTTGTTTATTTTGTTTGAAGCAAGATTTGGAGCGTTATCAGAGAAAAGTATTTTCGGTAGGGCAAAAGTAGGTAAAAGAGACCGTAGAACGTCGATGACGTGTTTGGACGTCGTGGCAGGCATCGTGTAAACTTCCAGCCACTTAAAGTACGCATCGCCCATGACTCCGCAGATGCGGATACGTTTTGCCACCCACCAATTGAATTGTGGATCGTTTTCAGTTACTGTTCATGATGGCGTTGGACTCAAGGAAGACTTCGAGTCTTTCCAGAAAGTTAGCCCAGGTGCCAGGAGTTTTGTCGAAAGCGGTAAGTGTTCGAAACGTCGACAACGTCGGCAGCCACGCTTTGTGCTTGACACTGGACACTTATCATTCGCTGAGAAGAAACTTGCTTGTTCATTTGCCACGAGTCGTCCGATATCAGGTCATCACCGCAACACCATCTCCCGACAAAAACGCATGTCCATAGTTAGCAATCACGTGAACTTATAAATTCCCGAACGCTCATAACTTGCCGTCGCTAAACGCCGTTAATTCATAGCGTCGTCATTGCAAATAAACGTCTTCCTATTTCTTCTGATGGTTTTCATCATATTCCTCCTAAGCTGTACTTACAACATTATGAGTGTCGGTACTCCCGAAAATATTGTAACGGCGTTTGTTTTCTGGGAACTATAATGTAACAACCTTTACATCATTTTCCGGACCCCGTGAAACACAATATATCGTGACGTTATTTTAGTCGTCATTAAAATGGTGATGTAAGTACCGTAAATCGCGAAGCAGTGTACTTGACGTCCGCTTCCACTGGTGTCTTGGAAGATTGAGTCTACTGAACGTGCATTCGTGCAGAAGAAAATTTCATTGATAGAATATTGACACGTCAATCAACATTTGATTCCTTCTTGGTAAGATTTATTGCGAAAGCCCGTTACAACCGCCGAACCGCATCTCCCTATATCAGAGAAAAATTTATACCCAGCCTGACATTCTCGTATACATCTGTTTCCTAGGCCACGCTACTTGAGCCAGCTGAGCACCGCTAGCAGCGGCGCGAGCAAGGCCACGAGGGGAGCGTGATGGTGCTCGAGCCATCCCACTGTGAACTAGGGTGCCTACATGTCTGTCTGTCTCAGGGTGAAGACATCCATTGTTGCCCTGAATGCGCCAGCGCGTGACGCTCTCGCGCACTTGGTGCGTAACTTGGGCGGTAAAATGGCGTCTATGCATTAGCCAAAGCTACGCGCTCGTGCTGAGTGACACCGGATTGCGCGCACTTCAAAATGCATAGAAAGAACGATTGTGCGGAAAAATGGCCGAGATGTCACCACTCAAGCAAAAGCGCGCGTGTGTATGAAGGCACTCTACTGTGAACCAATGTTTCGGCCACCCCACGGGTGCGTGTCGCCATCTATTGGTTGAACTAACGCCTTGTTCAAGATGGCTGCCGTGGGACCGCAGCCTTAAGAACCATGTAAAAGCAAGCAACACTAACGCGCGGGTGCTCTTTTTACAACGTGGTAGAGGGGCTTAGAGCGATAAACCGGGGTTCCGGTCTGCACTCGAAAGTGACCCCCATAAGGCAGCTGCCATTGTACGCAAATTTGACCACTCGTCATATGACCGAACAAAATGCGTGACGTCACAGGAAAGATGGCAGCGCCCATGCAGCGGCTGGCCCCAGCTGGGCCGGAGCTTGTCGAATCATAGAGTAATCTACACAAGGTAAAGAGCGGACACTCCCATAGGCCCCAGCGGCCCATTTAGCTGGCAGGGAGCGCACCCAGCGGCCGTCGTAGTCCCCAACTGAATGAATGGAGTCACAATAAAATACTTACCGGATGGATAGATATATAGTTTGGCGTAGTGTATTGGGCGGTAGCCTGCGCCATCTGGTTTGCCGCGAGTTATGTTTTTCTTACTATTCCCGCATGGTAAATTTCAGCTGTAATTACTTCACACGTATGTACGATTCCTAATGCGGACAACTAATGGACAATACTATATACAGTTAACACTGACTTTACAAGCCAGGAAACCCATGTAGGTTTGTGCTGTCCAGAAGAACACCACCAGGGAGTAATCAACACAGTTTATTTTCGCAACAAGAATATCAAAATATGGTGGGCAGTTTGTGCCTCGTATATAATTACCAAAACTACAAAACATAAGCACCGTGCATCAAGGATTCACAAACAATACATCGTACAAAAAAATGACAAGCATATTATGGCATTCATGAAAATCTTATCAAACAACTGGAATTACAATGTTACAACTGCAATTGCATTGCAAGCCTGTTTTGTGTTCTCAAGCATGTTCCATGGAAGGTGCACCACACACATAACATATGCAGCATCAGCAACACATACTAAAAAAAAAACTGGCCTTGCAGTCTCAAAGCTCGTTGATCCAATGCAATCTGTATGCAAATAAAACGCTCAGCAGAAGAAATCTGAAATGCACGATGACCACAATGAGAAAAACAGACAAGTAAATGCCTAAACAAGATTGCCACTAGTATAGACCTTCTTAATAAGGGTGGCGATGTGGGTTCGTTGGTTAATACTGACGAAAAGGCAAACAGCGCGCAGAAAACGGGGACTAGAGGAAGTGCAGACAGGACAAGCGCTGACTCTCAACTGAAATTTGATCACAAGGAAACAAAACAAAGAAAACAGCAACTCCGCCCACGTCACATGACAAATTCACCACGTGTCCAAAAAAAACATCTCTTTGCTACTCAGGCCCAGTGACGTTTGGCTTACGCAGTTCGCGCCGGCTTTGATGATTGCATGCGCCTCTAAAATTTCTCTATTCACTCTTTCCCTACCATTGCCAATGATACTAGTCTTACTGAAGATAGGTTTGCACCCACAACTATGACAATGCAATGGCAAATGCCCCCCTACAGCACCAACCACAGATCGCAACGACAAGTCATGCTCCCGCAATCTGTGATTAACACATCTGCCCGTCTGCCCGACGTAGGCTTTCCCGCACGTTAGTGGAATCGTGTAAACAACTCCCACCTTGCAAATAACATATTGATGCTCATGCTTCACCGAGCAGGCGGGGCCTTTGTCCTTCTTATCGGCAACTCTCGCGCATAATTGCGACAGCTTACACGGAGCGGAAAACACCAATGGCACATCGTACCTCAAGGCAACTTTTTTCAAGTTGTGTGAAATTTTATGGAGATACGGTATTACGAGCGGTCTCTTATTTGGCCTTTCAGTCCGGGGACGGGGTTCTCCCTTGAGTTTCTTCAACAAACCCTCCGCAACGCTCAATGGAACCGAAGTTGGGAAACCTGCCACGGTCAGTCTCTCAACCTGCCGGGAGAAACTATCGTTAACGACATGATGACATGACTTCTCGAGTGCAGTACCTGCACTCGAGGAGTTGCTGTTTTCTTTGTTTTGTTTCCTTGTGATTAAATTTCAGTTGAGAGTCAGCGCTTGTCCTGTCTGCACTTCCTCTAGTCCCCGTTTTCTGCGCGCTGTTTGCCTTTTCGTCAGTAGACCTTCTTAGTCTGTGACATAGTCATTAAATAACCCTAACACAGCCTGAACTACAGAATTAAAAATACCTTGCTCCTGCTGATTTAAGTAACAATAATGACCAAAATAACAAGAACTGAAAGCCAACCGACGGTCTAATACAGGTTTTACGTTCATGTCACGTTTAACATGTCACATTTAACATGTAAGGTTTACCATGACCACTACCATAACAAGCGCACATGAAATGGCTGACAAAAGAGTGCTAAATCAGACTGGTGCACGGTGTACCTGCGACCCACTCATCACAAATGATTCCACCAAGGCTTGGCATGCAATCTGCACTGCCTAATTAGGTACATCTTACAAGGTGTCTACCCAATGACTTTTTCAAAGTCCATGATTTTTCCAGGTTTCCCTTGACTATTTTGATAAAATTTCCTGGCTGTTCCTTCCTTCGAAGGATGACATTTCGGGCAATGTTATTCAGCAGAACCGTGACGACACCCGATCGCCGGGCTTCGTTCCGCACCACCGTACCACTTTTACTCGTCACTTTCCCTGATTTAGCCAACCTTTTGACAGTTCCCCTGATAATTCCCTGACTTTTCCAGGTGATCCAAAATTCCCAGAGCATTTCAGGCTTGCTAGGTTGGTGGACACCCCTGATCTCAATCTCCTTCACGCTCCACATATGTGTAAAGCAGAAACAGTGTCCAAAAGAAAAGAAAGTTGCATCCGCGATGAGTGACCTAAGAGAGTATTAACAAAGATCAATATGGGAACTTACACATTCCACATGACCACAATAGGAAAAAAACAGACATGACCATCTAAAAAAGCAGCCATTACAATAGACCAGTAGAGTGCAACCTACTGACTGCAAATAATTCCAACAGATGGCTAGTGTGCAGTCTGCACGGCCCAATAAAATCCCAATAAAATTAATTTTACTGTTGCAGATATCTTATGAGATGCAACATAAAGGCTGAAACATCATCTTCTACCCACTGAACTTTTCAAGCTGTACACCAGAGACGCGAGAATGGAAGCAAACTTTATCCAAGTTTCTATTTACAAAACGGACATGCCAGCACAATCGATTTCGGCAAAACATTTTTAAAAACCGTGCACGACACTCTGGAGTGCAAAAATTAAAATCACCAACACGCGAGAGAGTTATGTACAATGTTTCACAAACACTTCGGAGGCGCGCTACACTTTCGATAACAGAAAGAAAGATTGACTCGAGCTGCTGAACAAGTGTGAAAGCTGCGCTTGGTGGCAAAGTCAAGTTGCCGAAGAGCTTGCCTGGGACGTGGTACGCTTTCAGCATCATAAAAAAACTGATGTGGCTCATCAAGGTTACTGTGCTCATCTCTAAGCAAGTCAGGACAACAACAACCTTCTGCAGCCTTCTCAGTAAACATTTTAACAATGAAGCCAGCAACATAATAAGTAGCAGAGTTGTCAATAACCTGGGACTCCTCATGGGCTGCCAACTCAGTGATGTTTTCCAAAGATGGAAAGTCGTCCTGTGGGACATGCTGCACAACATCCACGAGTGACTCGCTACTAAGTGAAAATGGGGACAACTCCTGGAGGAGGTCCGTCTCATCCTCCTCGACATTTCCCTTCGGTGACAGTGTGAGGAGCTTCTGAATCCCAATGTGTTTCAGGCCAGATATGAACTGAGGCACATTGGGATTCGAGTTGCATCCCTGCTTTTGTCTTATGTGTCCAAACATCTGTTCAAGTGGGTCTTGTTGAAGTCGACGCGTGAGGAGAAACTCAAAGTCGTAATTCTGGGAAACATCTTCCCACAGCAGCAAGACGGCTTTGATCGTAATTTGCCACCCGATGATAGTGTGTGGCTGACGTTTGCCTTCGAACTTCCAAGACGCAATCCATGGAAGCTGTTTTCCGAGAAATTCAACTAAATCCGGCTGCCCTTTTCGAATAGCATGGCGCAACTTTTGCTCCGTTTTCTTTAGACTGGAGCTATTCAAGCAATCAAACAGCTTGTCCATGCGGTCACAAAAATAAGCAGTTGACATGGCTGCTTCAGGCAGCTGTTTCGCATAGACAAGAGCTCAAAGCGCGACGCACACTGAAGCACTCAATACCTGGGTCGCCCGCTTAACCTTCAAATTACTGAAAGGTTTCTGGTAGATATGTCTTTCAGTCAACTTTGGCGCCAACCGCAGTCGCATCTCATGTGTGGAGTGGTACAGTTTCACAATATCTGCCCAGTCTACAATCTCATTTTCGATATGAAGCCTGTGGGCCTAGGTTGTTCCGAGTTGTTTTGACTAAATGGGGAACGTCGTAAATGAAGTAAACGCGTTCACGTTTTACAAAAAAAGGGCTGCGCCACAGAGACACCAAGCTGGTTCCCTAAGCTTACATTGGAAGCCCCTTGGTCACAAATTACAGCTTTAACTGTGATTCCAATGTCTTGCAACTGCTCAGTGAGCGAGATCAACAAGTTCCGGATTACGGTAGATGGCGTAGACGTGTGCCCAATTGTATAAGCGACTGGTTGAACCCATCTCCGGGAAGCTCCGGAAAGATGGATAACCAGGGCTCTGTCGGCAATCGTTGAGGTTCGTTCGTAGCCATCATCCGTAAATCCATGAACAACATCTTGTGACACGTCATATGACAAGTTTTTTTTAACACTATCTCCTCGAAGATGAGAGTGCAGATGCGATCGCGCTTACTCCATGATTGTGTTTTTGTAAAAATGGATGACATAATGCCTGGTATAATTCCAGGTGTCATTTTGACATCCGACAGCCATCTTCTTAGTGTGCGCTGAGTAGGAAGAGTGAGATAACGAGACAAAAAACGGTATGCCCGCGGCCCACGGAAGTTGAGATGAAGAGAAAACTTTTTCAACCATAACGGGAATCGTTTTCCCTTGCCCTTGGATTTCAATTTAACATGGCTTGACAGTAGGTGAAATACCTCGTCTGTCACGTGAGGGCGAATGATGTTGAGAGCTTCCGCAGCCGATCGAGGCATATTCTTCTCTTGCTTGCGCAGCCTTGCGATGGTCTTCCGGTACTTTGAAACCTTGGCCTGGAGACGCCTTATGATGTCCTTAGGTCTCGGCGCAGAACTGCGCAGAGGAGGCGTAGAAGTACCTGAAACAGGTAAAAAATAAAAATAACGAAATCAGAGCAGGTAAGCAGTTCTCCTTATAACCAGCATAGCCAACATTACCTTACAGTGACATAATCTGCAAGTAGATAATATGCCCCTAAACTACAGACAATTAGAAATCGTGGGAAACTGGGCTTTTGAAGCTATGTTTGCTAAATTTACATATTTCCACTGTATGCCTTGACAATACAGTACGTAAGGTATATTACAGGTTTGGCATGAAAAGCCCATTACCGGAAAAGTAGACAAACTAATACCCACCTTAACATGCATGAATTTTAGTTATATGAGTAGTAGCATATGGGCACAGGTGAACAAAAGAAATGGGACACTTACAAGCTCCAACTGGTTCAGAGGAGGACCTTGTGTACGGTGTCACCGGTCGGAAATCCAAGGGCGAGCTACATGATGGGGCTGTAGCCTCCGTGGAGTCCGCGCCGCACGGCGAGGCTGTCGCTTCCATGGAGTCTGGAAAAATGTGTCTATTAGACCCAGGCTGTTGTTTCCAACACAAGTCCTTCCTCACCATGGGCAGCGGTTGAAGGTTCTTCGGGCCGGAAGCTGGAGGCTGTAGCCTCCATGGAGTCTGCGCCGCACGGTGGGGTTGTCGGTCCCATGGAGTCTGGAAATATTTGCCTATTAGACGCAGGCTGTTGTTTCCAACACAAGTCCTCCCTCACCATGGGCAGCGGTTGAGGGTTCCTCGGGCCTGAAGCTGCAGGCTGCACCGCATGATGGGGCTGAAGCCTCCATGGGGTCTACGCTGCACGCTGGGGGTGTCACTTCCATGGAGTCTGGAAAAATTTGTCTATTAGACCCAGGCTGTTGTTTCCAACACAAGTCCTTCCTCACCATGGGCAGCGGTTGAAGGTTCTTCGGGCCGGAAGCTGGAGGCTGTAGCCTCCATGGGGTCTGCGCCGCACGGTGGGGTTGTCGGTCCCATGGAGTCTGGAAATATTTGCCTATTAGACGCAGGCTGTTCTTTCCAACACAAGTCCTTCCTCACCATGGGCAGAGGTTGAGGGTTCTTTGGGCCGGAAGCTGGAGGCTGCACCGCATGATGGGGCTGAAGCCTCTATGGGGTCTACGCCGCACGGTGGGGGTGTCGCTTCCATGGAGTCTGGAAAAATTTGTCTATTAGACCCAGGCTGTTGTTTCTAACACAAGTCCTTCCTCACCATGGGCAGCGGTTGAGGGTTCTTCGGGCCGGAAGCTGGAGGCTGTAGCCTCCATGGGGTTTGCGCCGCACGGTGGGGTTGTCGCTTCCATAAAGTCTGGAAGAGTTTCGTCTATTAGAAGTTAGGTTGTGAAGCCGTAGAGGCAATATTGTGTTTAAATAAAGTTTTACACAAGTAATATACTTTTCGTATATGGATAGTTAAATAAATCTTTACCTTTAGCTCTCTCAGCATCTGAATATGTCGATGGGCGAACTGAAGGCACAGCGGTTTTCATTAGCTTTGTTCGCCCAGGGTCCATGAAGTCACGCGCTGTGAAGTGACTGCTGCAGACGAAATACTTCGCATGCAGCTCACTGGACGATTTTCGCAGAAGGTCGTCTCTTTTGGCATACCTCAGCCATGCCTTTGACCTGGAAGATGTAGTGAACTTCATTATTCTTTATTTTTGTTAAAAATAAAATATTTGACCATAAAGGCCCGTTCACACTCTTGCAACCGAGTACGACCGAGAGAAACATCTTAGGACCAGGCGCGCTGCTGCGGAGCTGGTCCTAAGAAGTCGTAAGAGGATTAAAAACCGGTCTTGTCTCTCTCGGTCGTACTCGGTTGCAAGAGTGTGAACGGCGCTTAATGGTTTAGATATTGTGGTTTCACATGGAGGTGATAAGCAAACTAATAGTGCTTCAGAAGGTTGTAGTTATTTATTGACTGCACACATACACAATTTTGCTGACTGGTTAAAAGGTGCGCAATGCTATAAAAAGAAGTGCAACTTTTTTGGGAGTTTGGTAGTTTTATACCAGTGCTGACAATGGGCATCAGCTAGTTTTAGTGCCTTGCTCATTTATAGAAACATTAAAAAACTTAATCTCAATAAAAAACAAATAAAAAAAACGAGTTGTGCTTTCCTTGCATGTCATGTTAATTCAGCACGTAGCAACGAATTTGTAATGCAGTCTGCCTTGCAGAGCTGGGAAGCTAGTCCACCACAATCCGGTTATCATGGAAAGGGTGTTTTAAAACTAAATTTAGTACTAACAGAAGTAAAGCTTTGATTAAGTAAGTTTTGATTAAACATTCAGCTTTCTCTCCGGTTTTCATTAGAACTATGCGTCCAGTACGTTGTTAAAACAAAGGACAACCTGTCGTCTCGTGGAACTCGGAATAACTTTGTTCCTGGCTTCTTGCGCGTTCTCCCATTGTTTCCGCACCAGGCTACGCAACAGTAGCTGCCGTAGCCAAACATCCTGGCGGCATCAGCTGGGAAACGAAAATAGCACAATTCAATTTGAGATTACGCGAATTTGGTGCCTTCATTTCATAGCAATTCGGGAACCAAAATTGTTAAAGCGACAACAAAGAGTGGTGATAAAGAAAAGCCTTCACGGTATTGTCACCTTCCATTTTGTTGTATTTTCCTCGTGAGCGCGCTTTGCTTAGGATGGCCTCGCCCTAAGCAAAGCGCGCATGAAGGCTACCTGTACCCCCTGCGGTACCTACCCTGCTTCATACATGGCGCCAGGTACAACGCTGTCATAGCTGCTGGCGCAAAAGCCACGCGCTCGCGTTACCAGCATTGACAGCGATGCACATGAGGTATGAAATTGAGTATGCCTTGAGTGCCTTAACTGGCGCTCTCGCTGCACGAGCGCACGCGTGCACGTGCAACTGCCGAGGCTTCATCCAGAGCAATTAGCTCGCGCTTTAGCCCGTGCATCCAACTATAGCCAAAAGCAAGCAAAATACGGTGTCAGTAAAACGACTCACCTTCCTAACAACGGAAGAATGTCGAGAAGCCCGCACGAGCCACTCAAGTGCAGCCCAACCGACCTTTCGAGCGACGTGACCGGAAAGCTACCGTCCGCCGAGCCGACGGCCCCAAAGCCATCCACTGAGCCGCAGCCAAAGCCGCAGCTGTCCAAATTG
Organism: Ixodes scapularis; assembly: GCF_016920785.2. Taxonomy (NCBI): domain Eukaryota; kingdom Metazoa; phylum Arthropoda; class Arachnida; order Ixodida; family Ixodidae; genus Ixodes; species Ixodes scapularis. Next base: position 103,475,566 of record NW_024609880.1, on the reverse strand, counting down.
TTTTTAAAAGTATTTGGAACTGCTATTAATTTTGAAATGTTAGGTTATAGAGTGGAGTTATTTATCAAGGGTGAAAATATGATAAATGTCTAAATTAGGTGTGTGACTGCAGTGCCACTGAACGGTCGTCGTAGTCCCTAGCTCGTGGGCCGCGAATCGGCTCGAGTGTCCCCTCTTTTCGTTTACTGAGTTACTCTATGGTCGAATGCTTTGTTGGTTGTCGTTCGTCTTGGCGAGTTGATTTCAGGCGCAGAAACCGTCATATGAGGCCGGTCGACAGCGACTTCAGAGTTCAGCGTGGTGTCTGACGTAGGTACAAGGTGAAAATACGGAGGAATGGTGTGCATTTCGCTGGTGACCGACGGCGATATTGCCACGGAAGAGACAATCTGCCCTACGTTGCTCGCACCTCGGATTGATTCGGATACCGCTAGGATAAAATTTAAGGCGACGTTTCTGTGCTCTCGTCGACCGTCGGAACCTTCGAGACCTGCAGTAAAGCGTGTGCGATGTATGGATACACTACAGTTTAGCGACGGAAATTGTGTGAGTCGTGCTTGGCAGTGTGCAATCGTGGTGTCGCTTCGTTCAAATGCCCGAAGGCTCACTTTGGTTGTGCGGTGCACCGCAGAGCTGCCTTGCCGCTTGTAGTTCCCGTGCCGTGCTGAGTGATACTGTGCTGCTTCCCAAATTGTTTTGGCGTAGACGTGCTCTTTTACGGAGCACAGGTGTGCGGCGCGCCGAAGAGCTGCCTTCAAGCTGGTTGTTCCTGTGCCATGCTTTAGGTAATGCTGTGCTGCCAACTAAATTGTTCTGGCGTAGACGTGCACCTTCACTGAGCACAGGTGTTCCAGTTTGTATTGAGTTTCGTCGACACCAAGGTTTCAACACTCGTTACGCGAATTGTAAGCTTACCTACACACTCCACCCATTCACGCCGCTTTGCGACGGCAGTCTGCAGCGGCTCATTACCAGAAAAGCGGTCTCACATCGATTTCAGTTCAGCTCGTCCACGGCAGTCGCCAGACCCCGAAGGAGAGGATTTATTTGGACAGAATGCCACTAAAGCAGTGCAGCTTCTTTAGTGGTCAGGATAGACTCTTTTCTGTCTGTTTTGTTATGTCTCGGATGCTTGCTCCAGTCTTATTTTCTATCAATATTTACTATTCTGGAAAGTTCCAGGCCATGCTCAGCTGTCATTGTATGTTCTGGTGGGGGTGCTGCGCACTTTACCCATAGCCCTTCACTCTGTGTCTACCCTGGCGGCTCCACAGCCGAGTCGCCCGATAACAAGGCACGGGTGGCACATTATCCCGAGTCTTAAGCTCCCGGCGAGCCGTGAACCAAGTCCTATCCCGAGCCCGGCAGCAAAATTGCAAGACGAGCGAGTACCACAAGGGCGAAACTCGGAAATACACCACGAAGAACTTGAAATCCAAGCCAGGCGCTGCTACCAGCAAGAACCAACGGAGTAAGGTCTTTCGCCAGAAAAACCGAAACTGACTAAGCCAACAATGACAACCTTGTCGCAGCTAACCACGTTTGTTCCTACCATCGTTTGCATGCCCGTCGCACCTCACACTCCGATGCCCTTTCACGCAAGGTGCACAAGACGTCGAGGGCTGGATTGAACAATATGACCGTGTCGCCCGCCACAGTGGGTAGATGGACAACCAGCTTCTGCAGAACCTATACTTCTCGTGGAATAAACTGTGAGGCACTGGTTTGAGAACCACGAGTCCTCCTTAACGTCGTGGGAAGTTTGCAAGACCGAGCTGAAGTGCATGTTCATGATCCAACATTGACAAAAGAGAGCCCAATTCCCGATTCTGCCCAGGACACGGCCCCAACGAGAGCGTCACCACCTTCGTGGAGGATGTTTTGCTTCTGATCGAGCACCCACGACAACCCTGATGCTACAGAAGACAAGAAGCTAAGAATCCCATGTTCCTCATGTGAGGGACACCTTCAGCAGCCTTGTCCGCAACCCCACGACAACAGTCGAAGGGTTCATATCAATGCAGCTTCCAACATTGAATACACACTGCAGGCCCGAGCACGTCACTATTAAAAACTCCCCAGCGTCGCGACACTCAAGTCGTCCAGCTGCAACTTCGACGCCAGCCCCCCAGGCATCAGTGACATCATTCAGAACGGTGTCCGGGAGGAGATAAGGAAGCTAGTTCCTGCCATCAGTTGCCCGGCTTTAATTTTGATCGCCGAGATTTTAGAGCGAAGCTCTTAGGGGCCCGTTTCCAGCCTGAGTGGCGTCGGCGTAACCGGGGGGTCACGTGATCCCCCCCCCCGAGGTCACGTGACCCCCTTGGGGTCACGTGACTACCCGCAGGTGACGTGACCCCCCTCAGTACCCTCCCCTACTCCTCCTCAAGAGCTGCGCTCCAATTCGGCGTTACAGGGATTTGTGAACGGCTTTTATTTTTTGTTTCAGAAGGTTGACAGGCATTTCAACTGGAGACTTCTTCGAGCGAAGCGGCATCTGACGAAACGAGGGCGACTTATGCCACAAAGTCACAACGACCACCACCGGCTACCTGTTACTATTCAATGCCAATTCAACGAAATACCCCAATGCCGAAGCATACCCGATATCGAGAAGAACCGGTGTAGGTCCGCGCTGAACAAAGTACACTGAGGAAGACGGAGGTACTGCGAATGGCCAACCGAAAACCACTCTGCTACCACTGCATGAGGCCGACCTTGTCTACTGGAGGTGCCCGTACCAATGAATTGGCTTGCAAGGGTTCGTGCCGAACGACCCTCGACCACGTCTTGACGAGAGTCCGTGGAAGATTGAGGATTATCTTCGGCGGTCTTTGTCCCTGGTGTCGATATTACCCCGAAGCTCGTGATCTACTTCATCTCAACGGGAGGTAAGCACGACTAAGCAGGTGAGCGGCAATGCAAGGGGAGTTGATCTGGCGTCGGTTGTCGCCCAAGGACAACACCTAATAATTTGCTGACACTAATTATCTGTGTCCACGCCATGAAGCACACAATTTCCAACTTTGAGGGAGAATGCCGCTCAGTGACCTTAAGAAATAGAATGGTTGGTTTCTCTCAAAAGTGGACTGCAAGCATCACGAGACTTCACTTTGCCACACAAGACTTGCACAAGTTGCAGTGGTCGTGAGATGCACAATAAATCTCCATTACGAAATGGAAGTGAAATGGCTTGGATAGCAAACATTCTTGCCAGCTATCAAGTCAACGGTACAGCAAAAGGCACAGCCATATAACCAATACATGCCCAAGCTTGCTGCATTGATGCAGAAAACTACCCGGAAAATTTTGCGGATTAGAAGCCGGCCCTGCAGCTTCAGTGCATCAGATGTCAGTAGGCGCACATGGCGTATGATTACAAGACGGCATCAGTCGGTTAAAGTTGCTACTCAACCAAACTGAACACCGACGTGCCAGGAGCGTCATCCCACAGCAAGGTCCACAGGTATTACGATTGAACGCCTGACAGGAGACTGTCGCAGAAAGAACTCGTTCTAGAACCATTAACTAAGAATTAATAATTATGTAATGCAGTGGAAATAAACATTTGATACACTAACCAGATAAACCTATTTCCACTTGCCTTTATGGCTTGAGAGTTTATACACCAAGAATTGTGTTCACCACACGCAAAGGTCCTTTTGAGGACACTCGCAACTTTGACCCTTCAATATTAATTGATGGGACATACCAGACTGGCAGACTCGTTGCATTGGGCTCCACTCATTCCACTTTTCCTGAACAGACCTCTGAGCATATACTTTAATCGTATGTGTTGATGCATTGTTATATAGCAGGACACTTCCTATACGTAGACCCTTTGCAGAAACCCATCAAGCAACACAACTGTTGCCATTTTTTTTCGGCGTAAATCACACAAATGCTAATGCAGCATTTGAGTCCAATGGGCGCTGAGCTGAGTTCACAGTGATGGCGGACGTAACATTATTGTCGAACAAATGACCAAAGTATGAAAGCCTGGGGCAATTAGAGTAGTAGCTACTGTAATTTGTTTTATCACAATTTGGCAAACAGCAAAGGCTACAGTCTCGGTGAGCCAATATGCACATTGGAGAGAGGCACATGACAACATGTCATTCAGAGTGCTCGTCTGCACAGATTTGTCACACACCTTCGCTCTGTCTCTCTGATTGGCTCGAAGGGGCTGTGGCGGTTGTCCTTTTCCAGGTTACAATGATACGAAGTATAGACAACCCACACTTTTCAAAAAAAGGCTATTGAAGAGACCGAAAGGAATGGTCAACATTTTTCAACAAGACTGCTCTTCAGGCAAGGGATGAACACAAATATGAATCATCTTATCCAGGTAATTAGACCAAGTAAATAATTGACCCACTAATACAATGCAGTTTTGATGAAAAAAAGTATTGCTGCAATAAATCCTACGAAAGAGAAAAAGGTGCAGTTAATCTATGCATACAACAAATCAGTTGTTGTTATTGCAAGTCGAATAGCTTTGAAGCAGGTGCCTGCAACGATTTATTCATCCAAACACCCAATAAAACGTCATCCTTATAGCTAAAAATAAGTGTGCACTTCGCATTCACCAAAAAAGGAAGAAAGGCGATCGAATGTAGAATCGCCGATTAGCACAAAGGGCGCAGGAGCTTCCTCGCTAAAAGTTGCTATGGTTATTCGGCGACGCAGGCCTGAAACAACTTCTCCTGGGCCCTAACGCGACGTATACCTTTCGCGTCGATTCATAGCCATTTCAATGTTCAAACAAAGCTAAGAAAACGCGAAAATTTCATCGATAGAACTCAAAGTTCTATCGATCCTCGAACACATCCCGGAATCCGAGCACCGGTACGGCGATAGGGCTGATGCTGTCTCACAGGTGTTAATATCCATATGATCCAGAGCGATCTTGCGCAAAAAGGGTATAAAGTCTCATTCCTTCATATTTTCACAAAATACCTGCGTCAGCGAGCACGAAAAAGCTCGAAATCGTCGGAAAGCCGCTGCACATCACGGCTGCCGCGCACCGAACAAACTCGCATCCACCAGCTCTGGGCGCTGCCATCTTACCTGCGACGTCACGCTCTTGTGAGGTCACGTGACGAATGGTCACATTTGCGTAAAACATGGCGGCAACCGGGGGGGTGCCACTTCGGAACTTCCGGTTTATCGCTCTAAGCCCCTCCACCTCGTTGTCTTTTTAGGAGCAGGAAAGCGCTACGGCTATTCAAACGTTGGCTATAATACCTTTCACTCGAAAAGAAAACAACACGATCCGAATCTTTACATCGGTTGTTTTTCATTTTGTTTCTTCATTGAATACGTAGCGGAACAACAGAGCAGTCGTACGGGCACTACGCGTCGCTTTCACACGCTGCAAACGGCCACAGCGCTCTGCCAGTCGCCTCAAAGATGGCGTCGGAAGGAAGGTTGGCGCCGCGTTCGATAGATGGCGGGCGAATCTGAATAAGGTCTATTGTGTGCAACAATATACACTAGCTTAATCGTGCTGACTGATACTGAGATTCCCACTACATACTGCAGGTATGTAGTATGAAAAGGGGGGGGGGGGGGGGGGGGGGTTTGCTGAAAATGGCGGGATTGTGGAACGACATATTTCATATAATGGTGTCTGAACACGTTTTGTGTTTAGCGGTCTTTATCCACGCAATTAAGCTAGTGCAAATGCTTTACCTTTAATCAACGCATGGTTGTCCCCATGCACCTGTTCTGCCTAGCTAAGTCGATATAGTTCCTGTTCCAATCGGGAGTACTTTTGTATTCGTGTTTTAAGATTGGTTCCTAAATGCTTCAAATAACTTTAACCTACGTTTAACGGGCTATCGGGGTCTTTCGCCAGGCACCCATGAAATCTTAGCTAAGTCTGTCCCAATGAAGCTTCAGTCAATGTTCACTGAATGCCGAACAGGCATCCGTTTTTCTCTCGGTTTACTAACATCTACACAAAAAATATGTGAAATACCGACTTTTTCTTTCTCTCCAACTGACCGCAAAACAAGCTGCGGCGTAATTTTGACGGTCGTGACGTGCCCTGTTTCCGGAACCGGAAGTTCTCTCGGAAGTAGGAGAATGGGAGCGTTAGCGGCAGTTAGCGGCGGCGAGTCGGCGGTGTGCCGGTAGGTTTTACTGCTCTGATGGCGCGGATGACACCGATGTATTTTCTGAATCGCCGCCACTCATCGCCGCAATAGCCATGGACACATCGCAGCTGAGCGACATTCAATTGCGTTTGATGGAAGGGCTGTATTCGCGCTGTTGGTAAGCGCTTCGGGACCGATCTTTTACGATTGCAACTCGCTACCGACACGACACTCGGCAAAGAAAGGTTGGACCGGCATTGCATGTATACCTCCCACGAACTGTTATAGCTCGACAGTGGCAGTCAGTCTGAACAAAAATGGCATACTAATAACAAAGTGTACATACCGTGTTACGAAGGTAATCCATACGGCGTTTATTTCAGCCAGAGTTGGCCAAATTACTCATATTTTGTAATTAAATTACATTACTAATTACTTTGCTGAAAATTGCTGAAATGTAATTAAATTACATTACAAATAAGCACAGCCAGAAAGTAATCAATTACCATTACAAATTACTTTTGAAAGTAATGACATTACTTTCGCATTACATTTGTATACTTTTAAATATAAAGGTGCTATTCAGACATGTACAAATTACTCAAAAAAGGTAGTTAAGTTAAGTTACTGAGTATCGACGCCAAAAGTAATTGGAGTAGAGTAGAAATTACGCATTTGTAATAGTAATTGAGTAAACTACTAACTACTGTAAAAAAGTAGGGAGTTACTTTGAAGTTACTTTCGAAGTTACTTTTTTATATATTTGTGGTAGCAAAATGTACATCAATTTTGATCCGTGAAAAACCCAGCGAGCCTAAAATAAAAAGCAGTCATTTTATGGCTTGCGTTTTCACCAATATAGTTTATTCGCTCGCAGAAGCAATGGACTTACAAAGTTCTTGATAGGAGAGTTTTCCCCTTTTCCTCCTAAAGACGTCCCCAGCCAAGCTAAAAAGGCTTTCTATCGACGCGCTGGATGGAACGGCAGCGTTGAATTTGAGAAACAGGCTGTGCAGGGTCGGGTAAGCGAGTGTCGGTATCTGAGGTGTCCATGACGAAACAGGTGAGGTTTGCCTCAGCTATAGGGTCTTTTATATGAAAATCTCCTACAGTTTTCTATTTTCTTCGGCAAGTTGAGATTGTTATAACTGGCCCTTCTTTATTCCAACGGCGTTCAGAGAGTACCCTGAGCGAGTGCACCTGACCGCCAAGGGTTCAAGTCTCGCGCCACGACGATGAGATCATCCGGACGTCTGCGCGTCTTGTTAGAGTGCTAGTGCACGCTACTGAAAAGAAAATTGTTCTGGTATGACAGAAGATGAAACGAGGTATACTTCGCCGATGATGCCGGGTCCAAAAAAAAGGAACTCCCAAGGGTGACCCGCAATCTTCGCCGGCGACTACGGTATCCTGGCGCGCCGGACAAGTAAATCGTTTTCAACAAAAAGGAGGTTTCCTAGCGTGGGAGGACGGAAGGACGCGTAGTTGAACTGCGTGAACAAGCATTGTCGCTCATACAGTTGCAGCTGGAAGCGTGAATCTGCTCCCAAGAACGGATTCTCCGTGTCTACGTTTGTGCGCGGGGGAGCCGTGCTTTGCAAGGGAGTAAATGCTGTCGACAAGGCGACCATGGGAGCAGGTGCCCAGCTGCGAGGTCATTCCCTGGAACCCCCAAACCGCTTGAGGCAGAGCTCACTAAAGGGAGACAGCATGAAAACAACAATAACCCTGGGAGTGTCCCTGTCTTTCACGGTTGCAGTTGGAGGCGCGGCGCCTGCGTGCATTACCGGATTAGGTGAATACCCGACGAAGGCTTGTTAGGCATCTCTGCCTGCGTTCGCGCGCGCCGGTATTATGCTTTGGCTGCTCGTCGCCACCTTGACCCAAGGACGCCTGTGATGCAGTTTCTACGGGAACGGAATGGGATGGGGCCCCTTGTTGGGGAATACCCTTTCATCTGCCGGCGTCTTATTTATTTCTGCGCTCAAACTTTTGTGATGAGCAAAATTAGCATTAGATTTCGGAAGTAGTTAGTAGTTTGAGTAAAAGTTACCTGAAAATTGTAGTTAAATTAAAGTACTAATTACCCAAATAAAGTTGTAATTGAAATTTACCAAGTTACTCGGAAAAGTAGTTAAACTACAGTAGTTTGAGTAGAGTAGTTGAACTACGTCCAAGTCTGGTGCTATTGATAACTTCCTTTTGCAGATAACTTTATTTACATTATTTACACAGTTCATGGCACGCAGCTAGAACTATCTGTTGCATGTTTACCGATGGACAGAGGAACGCTCGCGACTGATCCGTTTCCCACTCCAACCCGGACAACTATTTTTGGAAATAACTGAGGACCCTACGCGGATTATCTCTGGGAGGGGGAGAACACTTGTCATTGTTCGCAAAATCGCGTCGAGGGCCGTTCCACCAGGGGCCTTGGTTCGACCTACTTCCCCTCCTTCGTTTCCCGAGAATATCGAGCAGAAAAGCTCGAATGGAAGGCACTTACCAGCCCTATTTCTCACAGTGTACGATAACACAGAGAGGGTACGCAGTATGCATCAGAAAAAGTAAGCGGAAACTTTCAAGAGGGGCCAGAAAACGTCGAATGCAAAACCGCAAAACATAGGTAGAGAATCGCGCTGAGCGGGTTTTCACAGTTCAAGAGAGTGGCAGAAAATGTCTAGCTGGTAGCGGGCGCGAGAGTCGCACCAGCCGCATTAGCATCAGCAACATAGCGGCGGCCAAAGAGCGTTTTTTGGAAAGGTGTAGAGGAAAAAGAAAAAGTAAAATAAAAAGAAAAGCGCCTTGTGTATTTTGGACACAAAAAAATATGCCTGGTGCGAAAAAGTAATTAGGTAATTTAATTACAATTACCGTCGCTGGAGTAATTAATTACATTACTAAATTACCTGCTACAAAAAGTAATGAATTACATTACTAATTACTGGAACAAGTAATTAAATTACTGTAATTTCATTACAGTAATTACATTACTGCCAGCTCTGATTTCAGCCCTATGTCGCACAAAACAAGAAGATAGAATCGACGAGAGTCCCTTTTCGACGACAGTGTTCGTCAACACTGCCTCGGAAACCAAGGGGAAGAGATTCACCTCACCCCTTAATCTAAAATTGAGGTCAGCGATCAAAGTACGGGAAGGGTCCACGAGGGTCGTTCGGGCATATTCCATTCAGCACGCCAGCCGGTCGTGGGCAGATGGCCTTGGCCAAGTGCCGTCGAAGCAACGCTGCGCCGGAGTCGGAGTGCCTGCTTCGGAGTGCCTGCTAGGCATATCTGCTGAGTTCGCTTGGTCGCGGGTCGGTGAATTCGTGGCCGTTCTTGCTTTTCTCGGGTATTTGTGGATCCAGCGTTCTTGTTCGTCGTGGTCTGTTTCAAGTACTTTTTTTCTTGCTGCTTGAAGTCGGGACGCGCAAGAAGAACACGTCGCGGCCAAGTAACTGAGCCCAACACTGTCGGCCCGTCGACCCTACCACTCCTGTTTTGTTTACCACACGATAGATGGCGCTTGGCTCTCAGCATTTTCAAATTTGGCAATTTTTCGTCACATCTCTAATTATGCTGCAAAATGCTGATCTAAATATTATTTAACAAAAGTTTTAGGAAACATTCGCCGGCTATTTATTGTTTACGATCGCGGTGCTGATGAGGTACACACTAAACATCGTAACACCCTTGGGGGTGTAAATGGCTTGTCCTATACACCTACTCATGTTTACAAACAAACCGGAGCGCCCCTAGCGGACGTCACCGGCGCCGCGCATGCGCGCTGGGGGTGTGGGCAAGAAGCTCCTCGTCGCCCACAAAAAAACCATTGAAATGCGATGTTGTCGGCGTCGGTGTGAGTCCTCCTGCCCTTTTTCGCGTTCGAATTGTCAGTTTTACGTCCTCCTGGCGATGTCTGACTACTTGAACGGCGTCAGTAAAATTACCGAGGCTCGTTACACCGCAAAACTTTGCTTGAATAATGTGACACGTGGCGATTCATTACGCGTGGACGCGCAGTATGTACGCTAAAGCCTGATTCGCATGATGAGATTTCGCTCGCAATTTCCAGTCGCGACGCCGCTCGGGCAGCAAAAGCGTGAACCGTAGCTGAGATGGTCGACGTCGATACTGAAAATCGCAAGCAGAATCGGGCCAAGTGAATTAGACAGAACAAGTCGGTGATGGTCACTGGTAACAATGATCAACATCTCCTTGTATCTACTGTTTACATCGAGCCTGTTTACCAACCTTCAAATTTAAGTCTTTTGAGGCCTGCACTTACTTCTTTTCGTAAGTACAGGGCCAACATTTGGACTACCGGCCGGCGTCGTCTAAGGGGTGTCCAAACAGGACACTACAAAAGGCACGTGTCCAACAAATCGTGAAAAGTGGAAGCGGACGCGCCCGCTTTGCGCCCGCTTCAATTTTCACGATTTGTCGGAGTCGTGCGTTTTGTAGTGTCCTGTTTGGACACCCCTTAAGAGAGCAGACGACAAGCAGGAACATTTGAAAGAGCAGACGACAGTTCGAACGATCAGGCGGCCGTTTGAACTTGAAGACGCACTGAACGTAGTCCGCAGGCGGTCCGCACAACTTGACGGTTTTCCGGCGTTCATGTTGGAACAAAACAGATAAATCTGATGACCAAAACTATCCGTGATTTCCACCCAAAGTGCTTCCCGCCCAAGCAATCGTTGTCCGACGGCGTCTGCTTTTTCCTTTTCACGGCACATATCCAGATTCTCGGACGAACCGAGCACGTAAAAACTGACCTTCAAACCTTTCTCGACACTTTTGGTACGGCCCCAGTCGCGGCGTTTTGACGAGAAGGCAGGTTTTTGTCTGGTTCCTTTCAAAACAACGCAGAAATAGTACACGTCTGGCATGGGGACTTCTGCCCAAAGCCCCAGACCGGAAGTGCGACCGACGCGCCACCACCGCGCCGTGACGTCACAGAGTTGAGTTCGTGTATAACCAACACCTACATGGGTGCTGCATAACGCCCTAAAAGAAGGGCGTTATTCCTAATACCCTTAAATTAAGGCGTCATTCCGAACACCCTTAAATTAAGGTGTGATTCCACAGTACACCGTTTTATTAGGGTGTTATGACTGCCCAGTACGCCCTTTAAATTGGGCGTACCACCACCAGAAAGGTAAGTAAAAAAAACACAATTACCAGCACCCATAAGATAGGGTGCAATAACCCAAAATAACTGCACGAAGAAATGACAATGAGTCGAGACATGCCTGGTTCACTTTTTATTTTTCGATCAAGATTCTAGTAGGTTGTACTAAATACTCTTTAGAGGATTGCAAGCAGGTCATCTGGCCGCAGCCATGTCTCTGCTTGTGCAGGCACGTGCGTGCAATTACAGGCTTGCCAAAGGGCAAAACTACGTTCATGCGCAGATCATCAATTTCGGCGAAGGCAAGACTGAAGAAATAGTTCCCTTTTATCCTCGCAATTTCACCACGACCAAGACGCTTCTGAGTCAGTGGCGGTCCGTGCGAGTATACTTGGACCAGACTAGGACCACTACGCCTCTGTTAGGTCATGAACGCTCCATCCGACCGAAGTCCCTAGTTAAATCTCCAACCTTACCTCTCTTGCGATATGTATTCTTTCTAGCACTGGTGACGTGAGCAAAACTCGACAGGCTTGCAAAGACGGAACGACCGGACGTTACTTGGGACGCAAGCGGCAGTTCATGTTTTTCAACAGTAAAAGGGTCTATTGAGACGGAAGCAGGACTACTATCAAAATCATGCTTGCAAACTACTTACAAATGAGAGAGCGATCTCATGTAATCCTTGATAGATGCATAACCCCCCCCCCCCCCCCCCCCCCCCCGATTCGGGCAGCACAGAACAATTCGCAAACACAATGCCGGGGATGAAGGCGGTCGCTCACATTCAACGAAAGTCTCGCGGTCACCGATGAGCAGTTTTCTATCGTGATAGATGCGCAATCTGCTTCGGGCAGCGCGAAAAAACGCAGACACAATGTCGAGGATGAAGACCGTCGATCACATTCAACGGCTCTCGCGTGTGCCGATGAGCAGCTCTTTGTCGAAACTCGTCCACAAACACAGCACAATAATTCCATAGACTCCGACGAAATAAACGGCCAATATATGAAAAAGTTACCATAGATGTATTCCGGCCGTTCACGAGGAAATACCACGGTCGCGAAATGGAACTCGTCAGGACCTGCTTGTACGAAACACGAGAGAGCACTGACGGACGCTTTTTCGAAACCGGACGTGGTCCCTACAACTCACCATAACTTGGCAAATGTTGAAGGCTATGACCCCTGTGAGCGCGTCAGCGCGTCAAAGCGAGTCGCGTGACAAATTTTCGTCCAAGCGTTTTAGTCCTACGGAGAGCGGTCACGTATTTCGCTCCACACCTCTGATTCGCTAGAAGCGGCCTTCGCACTCGCTCACAGTCACACGGACACAAAAGAAAGTATCACAAGAAGAGGTCAAAGGGGGGAGGACAAAGCTGCTAATCTCCCTCTGCTGCCTCCTGGGCTACACAGAGGAGGGTCGCCTTGTGTGTAAGACCCTGAAGCTGTTGTTCGAGTGGCGGTTTTCTTTCGAAAAGTGCGGAGCCGAAGAGTGGCTTATGCTGTCTGAGTAGAACTCATTGATCGTTGTCTTGTTTATGCGTTTGAATTCCTTCTTTTCCCTTTGGAAGTGTATTTAATGGTTCAGTCGGGTGAATTTGTGCTACCCAAAATAAGGGCGCCACAGTTTGTTCCAAACTTCAGCGCAATTAAAAAAAAAAAAAGTGAAAGCCGTTAACAATTCCCTGTAACGCCGAATTGGAGCGCAGCTCTTGAAAAGGAGGAGGGAAAGGTACTGAGGGGAAGGTAGACCCCTCCTCCTCCTCCTCCTCCTCCTCCCCTCATTCTTTAATATGCTCCGGGGGGGTCACCTGACCTCGGGGGGAGGGGGTCACGTGACCTCGGGGGAGGGGGCCACGTGACCTGGGGGGCCACGTGATCTCGGGGGTTCACGTGACCTCGGGAGGTATCACGTGACTTGGGGGGTCACGTGACCTTGGGCCTTGGGGTGAATCTGGGGGGTCACGTGTCCTGGGGTCACGTGACCTTGGAGTGACCTTGGTTACGCCGACGGCGACGCCGACGCCGCTCAAGCCGGAAACGGGCGTCTAAGAGCTGCGCTCTAAAAAAAAAAGATTAAGCAAAACAGAACTTGTTCGCTTTTTGCCCGAGAAAGACTTCTCGGGAAAAGCAAGTAGATTCCGTTTTGCTTAATCTTTCTTTTTTTTACGTTGTAATTTAGGCGGCAAAGAAATAGACATACCTCTCCGCCATAGCCGATTCACACAGGATACTCTCAACACTCAACTAAAAACCGCGTCGCGTACGTTATGTCACGATATCGTCGACGCGACTCATCCCATTCGTTAAATATTGGCCAAACCAAAATGGTGTGGGCATAATCTTTTCGATTAGATTCAATATCGGCGACATACGTTGTGTTGCCTGGGCTGCCTGGGGGGACACGTCTTCGGTCACCTTTTGCGAGCGGAGGAGATTTTTTAAATCGAAGTTGAACTGATAAAACTGATGCACGCGCGACACCTAATTTTCGGCTTCTGTCGGACGGAGAGTTTGATTGGAGATGCAAAAAATATTCCCTTGCACTCTTACTCATACGCGCCTTTGTGTGGCGATCAATTATATTCGATGTTTGTACCGCCGTACATCAGCAACCGTTTCACCAAAGCAATAAACATGAACGGTTATGAAATCAGGGTATAATCGAGAGTATCAACTTTACGCCCCTCTCACACCGTGTGAATGAGGGCGGAAAATTCGCCATCGCTAAGAGTGGGGCGTAAAAAGGGCGTGTAAGGGCTGTAAGACGTCAACACACCCTTTTTACACCCACTGATATTCGGAACTCGTGTAAAAAGGCTGTAAAAAGGCTGTGTTTCCTAACTTACACCCTCCTTACACATTTTTTACACGAATATGGGTGTTACAATATTTAGTGTGCAGGCTCTTACCCAATAGGTGACGTGCATTCGGCTGACGTGCTGCGTTTCCGCGGATGCACCGCAGAGAAAACGCAGAGAGCTTTCGAAGGAAAGGAGGCGCAAAATAGTCCAGTGTTCTTTTAAAAGTTCTATAGCGAATAATACGTTTGGCTCCCTTTTTTTGTGGTTTTTGTTTTTCTTTTCACACCTCTTACAACATGCGGTGGATGAAATTCGATTTTAAAATCATTTCATGGTCCCTTTAAGTGCTACTATGATTGAACGAGCTGATGGCGACGGGCCTCAGGAGTTAGGCTTCGCCGCCCGACATTCTCTGGAAGGTCGGCTTCCTGGCAGAGTGGAGAACTACCGTGGCAATCCGGACGGGGACAATCGCCAGAAGACGACAGCGGCAGCCTGACTCCGTAGATTTAGAATTTGATGACTCGGAAGGCGAGGAAGCTTGTATCCCCGGTGTGGCACATATGTTTCACATGAGCAACGTCGATTTCGTCATGAAAACTGATATCTAGTCAAAATTCTGCATCAACACGAAATAAGTATTCTCGAGGCATCGCAAGAACTGGCCCAGACTTTGAAAACTGCAAGTAAAGCAAGATTACTACATAGAATAAATTCCAATTCCTGGAGAGTGGACTATGCAATTGCCTTACACCGCAATTACTGTGGAGGGAGCATACATTGCTTGGATTGCTGAGGCTAGAGCTGATTAAGCAGTTGAATCCATGTGATGTTGTTTCGAGCCCAACAGTGAAACTAAAGCCGCTACATTCAGAGAATTTTCACAAACTCATCGCTTTCATCAAAAACACCTTTCTTTCCTCGGGGCTGCCTCTAACCAATTCTGAGTACGGACTGTAGGTCAATGGCAGCCTGACATTGATTCAAAAAGACTGCGCCAGCTCAGTGAACCTTTTTCTCGAGGTTTGACCGCATTACATTTCTACTTAAAAGTGGAAGACAAACTGCTGACAAATCTTTTATTACTTAAAAGAGCACGAGGAAACGCTGTGGCACTTGCAACACTCGATACAAGGGTTGAAGCAAATTTACAATAAAAGCTTGAGATACGGCCAAGCACATGCTTACTGCTGTAAATGATGACTGCAGACACACGACAAAGAGGGAGCGCTGTTTCTAAATGTTTTTGAATACCCAGCACCAACACGCCTAACAATCTGCATGTCAGTTTTTTAAAAAAAGTTTAGATTGCATTACAAAAAATTGAACAAATATTTTTTTAACAGATATGCACAAATCAATTTCGAGTGACGCCCAACCGATTAGCGTTGAACGATGTTCATTTTATGTTTGAAAAATTTCTTAAAACAGTTTTTCCCAAACTGTGAGTCTGACCTCCGGGGGTCGTGACCAATTGAGGAAGGGGTCTCGCGAAGCGGCTTGGGAAGTTAAAGGGGGCAGAAAAGAATGTCATTGAGTCAGGAATTTCTCCATTCTTAAACTACCTACAAATACTTCGAGACTGTTTGCCCAGGCCCACACTGCAAAAAAATGGACCGTAAAATATACGGTCAAATACCAGGCAGCTAATGCTGCCGAAATTGTACAGCAAAAATAGCGGTGCACTGTAAATTTGGTTTACGATAAAATTAAACGGCGACCGTAAATTTTTACGGTCACCGTTTAATTCAACCAAGTTGTTGTCGTCCTTGGTATTTAACCAAAGACAAGGTAAAAAAGAGACGGACGACAGCGCTATTTGCAGCGCTGTTGAATGTCTTGTCTTTTGTTTGGCCTTGGTTTTGTTGCACTGTGTTAAATCAAGGTATAAAAGGCTGCTTAATAGCGCACCAAAAAACTGCTTAATACCATACCAAAAGCCTGCCTAATAGCCCAGTTAAAAACTGCTTAAAGGCATACTAAAAGACTGCCTAGCAGTATTCTAAACGCGCCATTGAAGTAGAAGCCATCCTACATCAAAGATATACCTTAAGTGCCTTAATCTAATGGCGAAACGTTTAATGGACCTGAAATGCCCCAAACCTCTCCTCAGGACCAAGCATTACAATCGCAACGCGCACATAATACTCAAATAACACATCAGATTGATTGAAACATGTGTTTGTCTTTAAGAAAAAGGAATGAACTTCAGTCTGTTTATCAAGAATTTCACATCTTGACTTATAACATAAAGGAAGCAATGGGCTATTATGAAATAATATACGTTCGGGAAAAATTAGTCGACTTTAAATGCGTGTACGCATTTCAAATTGGCGTATCAAGTACTTCCACTAAAGCAAAAAGCTTTTTTTTTCCTAATTTTTCTCGAGTATGCTAAAGCATCTACTTTCCTGCGGAGCTCTTCTCAGAAAACATAAGGTTTATTTTCCTCAAAGGTATCCCTATTGGGATATATTACATGAGGGGGGGGGGGGGGGGGGGAATAGATACAACATTCAGTGCACAATCTTAAAATGTTAACAGCAAAACAAAAAAAAAATCATTGATCACACTTTACAAATGAGAATTGCAAGTGTCGCGAAATTTATTTAATTAGTTTCATGGACGATGTAAGCGGGTAAAGAATTTAAATCGGCGATAGGAAGTAAAAGGAGGGAATATTGAAATTCGTTAGTTCTGGAGAAGAGAGGCTGAATTTTAGTGGATGATCGCGGCGCTTTGAAATGTAAGATGGATCTTGGACATAGAGGCTACAAAATTCCGAGGATGAGTAGTAGGTGCCATGAAGGAAGGCAAGACGGGCTAGTTTAGTTGTAACGGCTAGAGGTTTCAACTCCAGGTCGGTTTTGATAATATTGAAACTGGAGGTTCGTGAAGAGTCATGCATGATGTAGCGTGATGCCTTGTTTCGAACAGATTCGAGCTAGTTAAGAAGGTATGCTTGATGAGGCCACCAGATGATATTGGCGTATTCGAGTTTGGATCGCACAAATGCTTTGTAGGCGGTTAGTTCTGATATGAGCGGAAAAGGTTGCGTTTGATCTATCAGAGTGATTTACATGCGCTTAACACGGCGTTATTGATATGATCGTTTCAGGTGATGTTCTCTAAAAAAACTACTCCTAAGCACTTGTATGTTCGAACTTTTTCTGTCTTCGTGTTTAATGAACTAATTCCTTTGCGTGGAAGAAGGCTGACTGGCAAATGTTATAAATCTTGTTTTGATAGTGTTCAATCTCAGTTGCTATGTGCTGCACCAAAGTGAA
Organism: Ixodes scapularis; assembly: GCF_016920785.2. Classification (NCBI taxonomy): domain Eukaryota; kingdom Metazoa; phylum Arthropoda; class Arachnida; order Ixodida; family Ixodidae; genus Ixodes; species Ixodes scapularis. The sequence goes on along the minus strand of NW_024609880.1, from coordinate 103,458,238 downwards.
ATCATGTCGAGGTCTTGCTGTATCAGTGCTTGATCATCCGGGTTAGTGATGCGCCGGTGGATTACACAGTCATCTGCAAAAAGTCTTATGAAGGATGTTAAGCTAACACGAAGGTCGTTTATGTAAATGAGAGATAAAAGCGGACCCAATACGCTGTCCTGAGGGGCACCGGACTTCACTGATAATTTTGAAGACTTACTCTCTCCGACAAATGTAGCCTGTTTACGATTTTCAAGAAAAGTGGAAATATATTGTATGATAACAAGACGAATCTTAAGTTGAGACAGCTTGTACAACAAGCATTGGTGAGGTACGGAGTCAAAAGCTTTGGCAAAATCAATAAATATGGCATCAATAGGTCTGGAAGAGTGAATGTTTTCGTGCAAATTAGTAACCAATTCAAAAAGTTGCGTTTCACACGAAAAACCTTTCTGAATCTTGTTGGTTAGTAGAAATTAGGTCATGGTCAAATAAGTAGCTAATGACATGAGAATATATGACATGCGCCATAATATTGCATGGGACACTTGTTAATGAAATTGGTCTATGATTAGAGACATATTTTTATCACCAGATTTAAAAATTGGTAGCACTTTTCCAAATCTCCTTTCCGCTGGAAGCGACATCAGCTCTACAGATTTCTTGAAGATGAGATATAGTAGATGGCAAGATATCGTTCGTGTTACCTTCAAAAGTTTGGGAGATATATCGTATTCGCCAGGTGCAGAGCTTGGGGAGATTCGATCAATAATTGCCAAAATGCCTCCTTGTGTAAAGCTGACAGGTTCACATGATATGGCTGGGGATACACACATTGAATCACATGGCAAAGGAAACTGTTCCTCAGTGAAAACAGGTACAAATTGCTCATTAAAAGCGGTTGCTGAATCATGGTTGGAGAGCTCCTGTCCCTGCTCAAAATAAATCTTAAGCGAGGTTCGCTCCTGGTTAGGGCCGATGGTCTTCCAAAATTTTTTGGGGTTTGTTTTTACTATATTTAATACGTATTTTAAAATATTTATTTTTTGCCGTTGTAATTTCATATTTGTACTCTTAGTAGCACTCACTATATTTTGATCAGTCTATAGCTAGATTACTTAACTTTGCTTTAGAAAACAGACGTTTTTTTTATTAGATAGCCTTTTTAACCAACTAGTAAACCATGGTTGTTCAGCATTCGTTTGTAGCACAATTTACGGAACGAAGGTCGACTTTAGTCTCTTCAACTCTATTTTCAACGTATTCCAGTTTGCCTCAAGTGATCTCTTTTAAACATTTCCTAATACTTGGACGCAAAACTTTGAAAAGAGGCAACAAGAGCTCGCTTGTCGACCTTCGAACAGTTATATATAATTTTTGGTGCCGTAGCTTTAAACTCAATTGGGAGTGTCATTTCAACAAAAAACGTTATAGTCACTAATTTTGCCGAGAACATCAACTGACCTAATATTGTGAGGAGACGACGTAAACACAAGTTCTAGTATAGCATTACTCCTTGTAAACTCAGTAACGATTTGATTAAGGTTAAAATGCTTGCTATATCCAAAATATTAGAGGCTTCTACTGGGTTTGAACATGCATTTTAAATACGCCCTCTTTTCCAGTTAACACCAGGGTAGTTGAAGTCCCTTCGTAACATAATACAACAATCCGGGTAGGGACATTTAAATGGAAGATGGGGCACTTCTGCACTTGAAAAAAAACAACAATTGGATTGCGTTCATCTGGCCTTTAGAATACTAGGTATCACAATTATGTTTCAATGCGACGCGTCGGAGATCCGTAAGATCAATTTAAAAAAAGGCGGAAGCCCCGCCTCCCAAAAGATCCGCCGATCACGTCACGTACAGCGACTTTCGCATTTTCACGCGTTTAGCAGCACTTGCCAGCAAATGATTCGAGTATTCGGGTTCACGAGGTAAAAATACAGTAGAATTCACTTCTAACTAATTTTCTTTTCAAGAAGCTCCGTAGCTTCCCTTTAATAGATTCGGTGCATTCAAACAATTTCTCTGAGAAACCCCTATCTCTTCCAGGTGGGCGATAACAGGCACAAAGAATATGACATGAGCAAGCAAATTCTAGTCGAACCCACAGCACTTCTTGACTGCTATCAACGGGAATGAGGGATGCGTTAATGGATTTGCTAACTGCACTAAGGACTCTTCTCTCCCCCCCCCCCCCCGTGGCAGCGAAAGATCTTTCCGAAATAGATTGAATGACTTATTCAGTAGAAGCTCTACATTTTCAACTTCAGGTGTTAACCACGTTTCAGTTCATAATACTATCTTAGCATCGGTATCGTCGATGACCCATGCAAGATCGTCTTGTTTAGAAAAGGCTACGGAAGTTAGCGAGAATGAGTGAGACGTCAGCTTTTTTTTTTGGCTGCGTGTTACCTATTGCACAGTCATATTGTTGTTCTGAAGTTGCCTTAGCAACATCACCTCGTCACTCTGGGGACAATAGCAGAATTTTTTGCCTTCTGCGTAGAGCTTATCGTACAGAAGATTAACTTTAATGTTTCTTTCTTTGAATTGTTCACTAAATTGCCATAGTTTGCTACGATGTAGACGGGTCCGTGAAGTGAAATCTTCCGAAATGGAAACTCCTAGAGAGAGAACGTTTCTTAGTCTGTGAGCGTTAGGAAGAGCATCCTGTCTACTTTGATAGTCGAGGAAGCGCAAAACGATGGGGCGTTTTGCGCCGTCACGTTTGCCACCCACGCGGTGCGCACGCTCAATCGCACCGGCTTCGAAGCCCCAGGTGTGTCTTCACAAGCTCTTTTAAATGACAGATGACTGTTCCCATGTTTTAGTCTGCTTTTTTAAATGTCCCGGAAAATCAGATTGTTCCTTCCCATTCTATTGTTTTGGTCATCAATTCCGGATTTGAGTGAATCAAATTTCGCTTGCGTGCAACCAAGATCAACCTTTAATTCGCTAATACTTGCCTCAACAACGGTAAGTCCTTCGTTAACCTCACTTATTTTCTGAATTTGTTTTCCTATAGAACATGCCCCTTTTGTTTAACTTCACCCATTTCTGAACAGATAGAATGCAGCCTTTCCTGGGTTTCCTTTTGGTTCTCTTCATTTGTTGCCGCGAGGCTTTGAAACACCACTTCTAATTTTTCAATTCCTGTTAGTGGCCCAGAATTCAGTTCTACAACTCCTGATAGGGCTAGCGATCCCTCCTAAAAGAACAGACATCGTAAGGTAGGGAAAGCAGGCTGTTGAGCACAGCAGCGAATACACTGCGGAAACCACAAAAACAGGTTAGTACCGATCGCTTTAGTCGGCGGAAATAACTCGGCTGATAATAAGTTTAAACGTAAAAAACAAAGTCTGCGCTTTAACACTGAGCAGGCTGAAATTCCATGCTTAATACCACAGCGCGGACTGTTTTGTAGGTTTAAACATATCAGCTACTCCTCCGCCATGTTCCCCTTGTCGCCAAGTGCATAGCGCGTCTCACAAGTGCATAGCGTCAAAGTAGACGCTCCCGAGATCTCAAAGTTAATCAGCGAAAGGAAAAAGCAACTTGGAAAATCTTCTAACATCACATCAATCTATTTGCCTGCAGAATAACAAATTTAGGAACAGGACCGGATGAAAAAAGTTGTGGCCGGTAATGAACATTTTACCCGCAATCCCTTCCCTTCACTCTGACCTTTGTGCAATAAAGATGTTTTCAACAACAGAGGTGATGAACACGGACTCCACTTTCCTTGTCATAAACCCGTTTTACACACACAAAAAAAAAATGTTTATTGCGTTAACTGGAGAAGGGGGAGCATCCATGGGAGTGCAGCTTTTCAAAAGCCGCAAGTAAATTGGCTGACATTTCACACCTGCAGTTGTTTTCGCTCCAGTGACGTAGAGAGCTTTCCAGTTCACTGCGTCTGTATTTCATTGTTACAGCATTCTGCAGCCCTAGTTGGCGAGTTTGGAAGGAGGTACGAGGCAGCGCAAACTGAGGAACTCCACGTACGAGGGGTAAGTACAGTCATCAACAAAACGAAATGGACCATCAGAGCGCATGGCCTCGTCTACCTGCAGTGCCCTCTGCCAGGAGAAGCCGTGCCATTTGGAGTCGCGAGTCGCACATGCGCAAAGCTGACCCAAGCGTTCAGTTACTCTTTTTGCTCTGTAGACAACCCCTGATTAACGCTGATCAACGCTTAACATAACATTTCAATATGACCGTGTACTCTTTTTTTTAGTTTGCAGTAGCGTGCGCAGATTTATCTTTTTCCAAAGCGGAATCGGTGGCCCGAGGGGACTAGCGCACGCCACCTCGTAGCATGTGCATGCTGTGTGCGCCCCCTGAACTTTTTTTTCGATCTGGTTGAACATCGTACCGGCGTGCGGTCATGTATCGCTACTGCGTGGTGCACATTAAACCCCAGGCTAGCGGTTGTATACTGCACTCGCTAAATTGCTCATCTACAGTTGAGGCAACTGACGCCCATTGGGAGTGACTAACATCCGGCTGTAAAAATATACGCATACGATAAATATTTCTTCGTCCAAATGGTAAAGGAGATGAGGAAAAAGTGGCCCCTGCTCGCAAGTGAGCTGGCGGTGTATGCTATATAAATGCCAAGTGTCATGGTACCTGTTGCTTTTTCATATATATATATATATATATATATATATATATATATATATATATACAGAGAGAGAGAGAGAGAGGGAGAGAGGTATGGTGTGTGTGTGTGTGCGTGTGCGCGCGCGCGTGTGTGTGTGTGTGTGTGTGTGTGTGTGTGTGTGTGTGTGTGTGTGTGTGTGTGTGTGTGTGTGTGTGTGTGTGTATAAAGCGTAAGCTTCCGGAACACCACTGTTTAGATACATTTCGTTCCAATGTGAACCCTTGGCAAAAAACAAAAAAAGTGGGCAAGGAACCCCTTTCACAAAAATATGTAGGGACGTACGTCATATGTGTTACTTTTGCCGTCTTATTACCCCTTTGTAGATCTTATGAATTCCTGTAGATAGTTTTAGACCATTTATGTACCGCTGGTTTGCCTTGGAACGTCCACAAAAACCGTCAACGCCATAGGGATCTCCTGGTGAGTCTATGGACATCCTATTGCCTCTCTATGGTGTGAGCTATATATTGGTACATTAATAAAGTGATGACGGGTAGACATTTTCTTTAGGTGTAGGGAAGTGTCCGACTTAAAGAGTAGTTAATTAAGCGCCGGGGATCAATATGTTACATTGATGTTCGGAGGCCTGTCCAACCTCAGGGCATAATCATTGTGCAGATGGAAGTGTTCTATAACTACCGGAACAATTCCTTTACTTTCTTATTGGGAAGTAGGTGTATGTGGGTCTCTGCGCCCCCGTAGATATTCGCAGCTTTCACGACCCATAAGTTGCGCACTGGTGCTTGTCGAAATGGCAATCATCTGGATGATCGTCGTAGACCCAGCCGGACAACAGATAGAACAGCGGTACGAGGCTGGGTCTGCGACGTATAAATAATTCTAGTTTTGCTATATACGAGCAGTATCAGAGCCTTAAATTATTTTTTTCACGTCAGGAAGGTGTAGGCAAGCCCTTTAAACGCGATTCTCACAACGCGGTTACACCACCGCTGAAAGTTGTGAATACCCACTGCAGACTGAGTGGCTTCTCTATGGACCCCGTAGGGACTCCGGTATGGCTTCTCTGCAGACCCCCTAAGGACCCTCTGTAGACCTTTTATGGCTTCCCTGCGGACCCCGTACGTACTCTCTATAGACCTCCTATGGCTTCTTTGGAGACCCCAAATGACCTTAACTCTTACAAAATAACTAAAATGACACAGGCGTGATGTTTGCATAAAATTAGCTTACAGGGTTTTGCGGCACAAGTATTATTGTTTTTATACAGTCATGTCTCACAGGTGACTTCAGGTTGCGCGTCCCGACCTGGGTGCGTCCTAACTTCGGTGGCAAGTCACGTCGCGTCCGCCTGGGAGACGGCGGTTGGCATCCCTGCAATCCCTTCTACCGTATATGTTTCGGCGCCAAAATGGCCGATTAAAACCCAAGCAGAACAGTCACACGCTACTCCCAAATCAATACACGCGGTCGTGCAGTTCTCCGCGTGGCCGCTGCGGGAGAAAAGGCGGCGTTGCGATCGCAATTGGTTCGGTTTTCGAGTATGGGTCGGTGCCGCTTTTTCAGAGCAAGCACTTTGAGAGTTTCCCAACTGACTTGTTCTAGTAACGTTGGTCGGTGCGGACCCCGTAGCATGCCCCCCCCCCGCAGACTGAGTGACTTATCCTGTAGACCTTGTATGGCTTTCTTGCAGACCCCATAAGGATCCTTGAAGACCCTGTATGGCTTCCCTGTGGACCCCGTAAAGACTTCATGTAGACCTCGTATCAGTTCTCTGCAGGCACCCAACCCCAAAAAGATCCCGTGTAGACACTCTATAGAGTCCGTATGGACTCTATAGAGTGTGTAGCTATGGAGAGGGTATAGGATGACCTTACATCGTCAATGGGATAGGACGCCAATAGAACGTCCGTTGGCCAATATTCTGTAGGGTAGCCATAGGACGACTTCACGAAGGCCACAGCAGTCGTGGTCTATCTTACGTTCTGCCAATGGACGCTGGTCTATACAACGTCCCAAGAGTGTCCATACATATTTTTGTAAGGGCCGGAGTCAATCATTGGCCTGCGCTGCGCTTGACCTTGGCGCCGGCCAATCACGGCGGTGGAATCCCTCTCCGACTTTTTTTGCCAAGTGTATGGATTAGACCCCCAGTTGAATCAATGTGGGCATACGGGCGTACGAAATTCAAAATAAGTTTGCCACAATAAAATATTCAGCGTATTCTTCTTTTTTTTATTTTTTTGCCCCTAGAGAGCGCAACGAGTGCAGTAACTGAAGTCGGTGGAGGGAGCTGGATGTATAAAATCGCCTAAAAACAGAAATCCGTTCTTGACATTTGCCAAGAGCGTCCTGAAGATTGATGACATTTCTGCGCCCTGTGGGGTAAATTAGATGCACACGTAATTTCATTCTAGCCACAGCCAGCAAAAAAATCGCATACCGTGGCCAATGATGTTAACGATGTCGCTTCATGCTTTGTTCTACAGAATTTCTATCGGATTAAACCGCAACCGGATTGGCTCGGGAACGATCATTAGTGAGTTTTAGAGAATAGTTTTTTCTCATCCGATACGATACGATGGGTCCTCCGGAACGAACTTCGCATATGCTACGGCAGAAGAGTCGCCTATGCGAACATCACGCAAAACGAGCCACGAGCAGCTCTTGGCTGCTGTCTCAGTAAAACAACCTCGTTGTGAGACAGACATCAACGGTATTGAGAGCAGCTCAGCTCTTCCATGATGATCGTTGTACGCATCGTCAACCATGTTGATCAAAGTCAGAAAGAAGCCCACGCCCACGACTCTCACGTTACCATGCTTGTTGGGACGTCGTGGCAAAGACCGGCCGCTCATACTTGCAAAATGTGGCGTGCAGTAGCGTTTTCAAGCTTATAATTGATTTAGGAAATATTGAGGCACCTTTTAATGAAGTAAATATCAGCTATTATTATATTTGAGCCCACTCTACGTGACCACCGCAAAAGCTTTGTAGCTTCCGGATTTCATGGGCTGTCCTTCTAAAGTGGTCGTGGTTTTCATTTAGAAGCATAAAGGTCGGTGCAAGCCGCGAAATGACATCGCTTGCCTTGATCTACAAACCGTGTTTTGGGAAAAAGTTCTCTCCGAAATCGCGCTGAGAGTGCTCTTTTAGTCTCCCGCCTAGGCTCCCACATGTGAGGAGACGGATGAAAAGACTCGAACAAAAATGAAAGTAAAAATGTAGCGAGCATAAAAATATTCCGCGTCATATACTTATCGTAGAGTTCAAGCACACCTGTATTTTTCGTTATCGTTGTTGCAAGTGCTTTAACAAACGTTCGCGGGGGCGTAACGTACGACATGGACGCAGCTCACACATATGGGAACTGTGCTTATGTGCGCATGAGGACAGGTCTGCAAGGATGCCATTTAGGACGGGCACGAATGTTGTATAATTTTCTAGGTAGTGGTGTGTTTCATACTGGCTTAAAAGTGGCTTCGAAACAGAGTGGAGTACATTGTGTTAAGCTCTCTCGTTAATGACGGTAAAATAAGTTTTTCTCTAGAAAAAAAAAAAAAGAAACACTTCGCGCTTTAAAGGGATGCTAAACCGAAATCTGGATTCCCCAAAACAGGCTCCAAAAGCGTGCGACGGGATGCTACAAATACCAAAACATTACTCATACAGCGATATTTCAAACGGATGACCGTATTTTTCAAAAAAAAAAAAAAGAGGCGCATTTGGCAGGAATGCTCACGTCATGTTTCTCCGAGAAGGAGAGGGAACGGCCTCGCGTCTTCTCCGCCTCGAGGCCTTGAGGGAGCGAAGCGAAGAGAGGAGGAAACTAGGTATCTTGACGGTCACGCGCTTCGTCGGCCTGGTTCAATCTCCACTTCGTTTTCCAAAAATACGGCCATTCATTAGAGATATCGCCTTACTAGTATTGTTGTAGCGATTGCAGCATATCTCCTAGCATAGTTTTTTTTTTAAATCCAAATTTTGTTTCACCATCCCTTTAAATAGCGCTGTTTTATTTTTTATATCTTTTGTACCCATTAAATTTATATAACTTTAGCAGATCAGAAATGGCCATACTGGTGCTGATTGTGCTTCTCGAGAGTAAAACTATAAAGAGAGCTCTTGTAAATTCACTGCACCGTGCAGTAATGAACCTCGTTATATTATTTACCAAGTTTTATTCTTTGAAAATAATGTGCATTAATATGTCCTTTTTAGGCCGTTAGAAAAAAAAAACGCCCAAAAATGGCCGATAGGATTTTGAACGGAGTGATAAAAACAACTCTCGCGGACTTCGACGTTGGAGACAGCTATGCTTCCCAACTTATAGAAGACCGCTTGAAGAAATTATCGTCCAAGGTAATTATTGTGAGTATGGTTATATTTATATTCACTGCGGTGTAAATAAAAAGCGCATAATATTGCGGATAAGAGGATCGAATATCCTGCGCTGTTATGGTGATGGAAGGCTATTGAATTCAATCTGGTTTTTATTACGTTTTTGATTATTGTGAGGGGAGTGGATTTTAAAGACGAACCGTTTCGAACTTCTGACTACGTGACTTTAATTGAAACACAAGCCTGTTTTACCAGTACCTCATGCCGCGCGGGTCTAGGCGCCTAAGTCCTCTTTCATTAATGTGTTACTCAAATCTCGGTGACATTTAGCAGCATTAATTGAGTGGCACAAATAAAGCAATCTAAAGTAGCCGGATAGCTTATAAAAATGAAAAAAAAGTAAAAAAAAAAGAACAAACTTAGGAGACCTAGAAAAATAAAAATCATTGATTACTATACGGGACCACTGAGAGCAAATAAAGATCATTGTTTAGCTCATTACAAAATACACACACGCACCGGCCAGCGCTCAGTTTATTCACAAATGTAGAGGAAGCGTAGCTCGGCCACTCTGAAACTATGAGCACGTTTAGTGGGTTTTAATCAGCGGCATGATTCGTAGTTGCTCTGGACATCTGGGCCTGCGTCGATTCCTGATATCCAAAATATTTCACGAGCACATTTCCTTAAATAAGTGGCAATCGCTCCCCTGGAAATCGAGCGATTTAGCTTAATAAATACTGATATAAAAGTTCAAAGTTACCAAGAGAAACAATGGTTACTTTATGCCACCATATTCTTGTAGCACTCAGTTTGCTGATTTTCTGTTGTAAAAGTATTCCACAAATGGGAGCCAGCACAATTTAATGAAAGAAGGTTTGCTTCAGCACCAAGAAAGCGGCCAAAAGCCCTTTATTTTTCGAAAGAGTTTACCTTCTTTTCCTTGTAGGTTGACACCGATCAATGCTTGACCGCCCATCAGCTGTTGGAAAAGATACGCAAATACGCTGTAGGTTACCAAGAACACGGTGTAAAACCGGGGTCCAGGGTGTGTGCGTTTATTGGCAACGCAGTTGAAACAGTAGCGGCAGCCTTTGGGGTTGTATTCGCGGGCGGTACGCTTGTTATGGCAAAGACGACCTACGTTTCAAGTGAGTGTTCGCAAAGCCTTCATTTGATTTGAACATTATAATTATAGAATTTTCAATAAAATAAAAAAACGTATTATGATGTGATGTTCTCCTAGGGGAACTGGTGCACACAATCGAAGACAGCCAGTGCACTTTTTTACTAACTGACCAAGAAAACGCATCAAATGCTGCCAAGGTGGTAATGCCATCAACCATTAAGGTGAGAGATTATTATCTATTTATCGAATTGTGCGTTGGTAACGCTATGAATAATTTCATTGCGCTTGCATTAGTGTTCTGTTACATGCGCTTACCTCTGACTGTTTTGGACTAACCAAAGTTCGCAACGCCGCCACGGGATGGTGACTGCATGCCGCATTAGCTGCTGAAACTGGTAAGGAAATACTTTCTGCAACCGCCGACAGATGGCCAAAGGGGTGTGGATGCCCTGAAGCCCCTCTGTTCTGGGAAAAGTAGCACCATTCTTTGAACAAGCCGCCGCGCACACTATTACCAGTCGTCACGTGACATGCTGCTTTCGGTTTTGGACTTCCGATCGCCATAACTTTCCCGAACTGTTGCTACGCCGCAGCGAACGGGCGGCCGCGCCTCTAGATTCGGCCTTTCAGTGTTCTCTCTGGACCGAAAAATACACCTCGGAAGACGATCTTGCTTTACCAGTTCGGTCGAAAAGATTTCAAACCGGCGGGAGTCGCAGAGTAATGCGATGTACGTGCTCTGTATAAAGTTAACCAAAATGCAAAAAAACAGCGACAGGCGTTTAGATCGAGTTATGCACTCCATTTCACCGTAAGCGCTAGGGATGTAATAGCGATCACAAGACTGCCGATTTGGCATGCACGGACGCCCGTGCCCTTGAAGAAGCGTCGTTCAGAACGGCCTGCTCATGCTCGTGCACACTAGGAGCATCTACGTCGCTCCCACTTACGGGTGCGTGCGGGGGTGCGAAATACGCTCGCTCGTCAAGTGTGGCGTACGTGCGCGCGTACCATCCTCTGTTTCGGACCAAGTTGGTAAGCTTGCAAAGCTCTCGCGGCTGCGGACGCAAGCATGTTGATATATCTATACTCAAATCCAACATAAATGCGAATGAAGCCAGCGCCACAAGCATGAGCATGCTTCTTCTCCACTTATTAAAAATAAGTAGTGAATCATCTGAAATCGTGGAAAAGATAATTGAAATTGAGCAGTTTGATAAGATGAATAAAAAGGATTTGCGGTTCCTGTGAAGCCGAAGGGGCGGTCAGGTACCCACGAGACACTGACCGTTGATGTAACTCGGTAGGGACGATTGGGACGATTACCCAAAGCACTTTTGGGATCCACGGTTGGACGAACAGATTGAAAGCGGCTTCAGGGCGTTCGGATGTGAATGCGGGCTGCAAATGAGCTCAGTGCCACACTTATATGAGAAGAAAAGCTCGAGGTAAACCTGTATAAGCACTTCCTATGACTTGTTAAAGGCCGACCTACAACACCATTTTCCGAGAGATTTCCTCCTTGCCACCCAGAAAGGAGGAAATCCCTTCTCCTTTCCACAGAGTAGCTTCAGGACCCACGCTTTTCAGAGGAGGAAGAAAAAGGAGTGCGAGAGGGGAGGGACCGAAGGTCGTTGGGGAGCGCTTTCCTACCCTGCGGAAAATGGTTTCGTAAGTCGGCCTTTAACAGAGGTTGGCATTTTAGGTCGCCATCACTCACCCTCACCCTCACAGCAGCATTCACCTAAGCCCTTCACTCACCCTCACCCTCACAGCCACACTCACCTTCAGACCCTCACTCACTTTCATGCTCACAGTATCACCAACACCTCCCAGATGAGAAGGCCGTAGCGCTCCGAGTGGTTACGTCACAATGTCGGAGAAGGAAGTCCATGGCGCAACTACGTGAGAAACTTTCTGGCATCGTCTTAAAAAAAATAAAAAAAACGTTGTTTGTCGAGTGGTGTTTGTGAGCGTTGTCCGACAGGTGGTGGTGTTTGTGAGCGTTGTCCGACAGGACATAATGTCTTATGAGGGGGAGGAGAGAGAGGTGGTTCCAGCAAAATAGAAGTTTTCGGGGGGGGGGGGGGGGGGGGGGGGGCATGGGCCCCCTTTTTTTGGCTACGGGCCTACGGTGTTACATATAACCGCCCCGCGAAATTCCAATGCATTTCTTTGATAATTAGTTCAACGGCAGCAGTAATTTCGGCCAATCTTTCGGACCATCCTATTCCCTAGAGTTAACTATTAAATGTAAAATGTTTCTTCCGTCGCACAAAAAAACAAAAAAAAAACAAAAAAAGATCACTTTTGCCGCTGCAGTGCTTCCACCAGGTAAATAAAATGTTTTTTTTTTTACTTGACAGTGCTGGCCAGGTTATTATTGCTAATGTATGCAATTTCTTAGGATAGATGGATACACTTTGCAAACTTTGTTCCAGCTAGAGGACCTACCAAGGAGTAAACTGCAACTGCTGTACGGGACACACACTCCCTAAATTGAAGCATGCGAGCAGCCTCTTCTGCCTCCTTGCAACGTCATCACAACCGAATGGTGTCAACTCACAAATTGCGCTTTGTCCCAAAGCCGAGCGTCCTTCGAAAAATCAAATGGACACGAAGCTCTTCTGCTCACGACGCAGAGCTCGTGACCCTTTCTCTGCGCATGACTTAATTATTGTGATAACGTACAAATTCTAGTGCCCGGACTTTGATAATTCTAGGTGTTTTTTATTTGACACGCATCCGGCTACAGTCATAAAATAATTAAAAAAAAATCTTTAGTACGCATCTTAAATTTTGTTTTCGTTTACTTAAAAAAAACTTTTTAAACCATTTTAATTATCCCAAGTGCGAAATGGCATCGCTATTTGGAGTGCTTTACATCTATCTCTATTGCAATCGTCCAAATGCATCTATAACTTTGTTACACCGTGCAATAAACACAACGACTAATAGATAACGTTTTTTCTTTGATTCGCAGGCAGTGTTCTGCGTGGGAAACGCGCCCGGGTTCATCAGTGTTCTCCAGTTTCAAGAACTTTCAGATGCCTCATTCACGCCCCACGTACCTACTGACAACGAAGAAGAGGTTGTGGCAATCCTGTATACGTCAGGATCAATGGGTCTTCCGAAGGGCGTGGAAATATCGCACAAGGGGTACTGTTCAGCATTTCACACGTGGAGGTATGAGCGCTGATCACAGTGTTGAAAGCTAACGAGTTTTTAGAAGACACAAAGTATATTATGTCATACCGACCGCCTTATTGTTTGTTTCACTATATATGCACGGAAGCATATATAGTTTCTCAGGTATAGTAAGAAAGACGCACGAGTATATAATATGTTTTTACTCAGAAAACCACTAAAAAGAAAAACACGTTTCTTTTTAATAGTCCGGGAGAAACGCGCGAGCCAAGAAATACAATTTACGCGAAAAATACAAAATTTTTTGCATCAATATTGACGGCGCGTGACGCGATTTATTCGACAGTCACCTCTATTCCACTTGTTTTCTCTCTTGGCATTTCGGGTGCGTGGAGGAGAGGTGGAGCGGATTCGCCTTCACGACCGAAATGGTCATTCTGGAATGACCCGTGACGTCATGGGCTTTGCGCGCAGAATCTCAAATAAATCTATGGCCGTCAATATTGCTCTAAAATATTTTTTTTTCGCGTGAAATTTAGTTTTTGACACGAGTCTCCCAACTAAGCTGCTAAAATCGTTTTTTCTTTTCTTTTCTCGGGTGTTTTAAAGCAGCCTTAAGTTAAAAATATCTCTCGTGGCCTGATCGAGCACTAACATTTTTTATTTACACCCGTAGTGGTATTTTGAAACAAATCAACTGCCTGATATAAAAAAATTAATTACAGCAAGTAAATTTCACCTCGCTTAAAACATTTCATAACGGTGTGAAGCCGTGGGGGAAGCTGATCATTACGTATTATCTTACGAAATCAATCATATTGCGCAGAAGCACTCAAGTCTTTCTAAGCAGATCACATCTAAAAACCAAAGCAGGTAAAACAAGCATGGGTGCGTAGTTTTATATGTTGTTTGTTTGTTTGTTTGTTTACTTGAGTTTTGCACGTTTTGTGAGCATATTTATTCTAAAAAAAAGTTTGTATTGAAAAGAGGGTGAAGAACACAACGGGGAATCGGTGCGCACGACCATACAGCGAGGTTCCACGTACTGGCCCTTCGTGCGTAATTTGTTTGTGTGCTTTATGATATTGTTTTTTCCTGTTCTGTCTTGTCCTCTCTGCTTCCGACCGGATTACTATATACTACGTTATACAAATATATTCCTTTATATAACGATATTACTTTACATTAACAATATTACCATCTACAAAGAGTTTAAAAATGAGTTCTGGGTGGCAGAGAAACTTTTCCTTGAGATGTTAGGCGGCTGCATTTATCATTCTTGAGTTTATATGCACCGGTATTTCTGGATTTCAGGTCTGCTGGAACTTGCACTGAAGAGGATGTCTTCCTTTGCTGGAATCCTTTTACTCACGCTGGGGGTTTTGCGATCGCCATGTTTTGCATGTTTTCAGGAGCAAAAATAGTCATAACTGATCCTTTGACGCCGTACAAAGGTTTTCTGGAGGCTCTCAAGTCCCATGAGGTGAGAAATTTTGAGTTAAGTAAGAATAAAGGTAATTTTTAAGAACAAATTATCTGTGTCAAGGTACATAAATGTATCATAAAGGAGCAGACCGTGACTCAATTTTATGGTATATTTTAAAGGAAAACTACTTTTCTATAAAACAAATGTTGAATTTTTATTTTTGCCTCAACACACTGAGCGATGTGACGCTGTTAATTTTCTTTTTACGGCAGTAAATTCTGGAAAACTGGCCGTAAGGGCAGTATCATCCGTGTTTTCCCATTTTTGTTACAAAAAATCGGGTAAGGGTTGTCTTGCTTTTGACAATGAATGGTTGTTAAAATATGGGAACGCATTCATAAAAAGTATTTATTATACAACCAATCTCCAGGTCCACGTAATCTGTATGATTTACTTATTCACTATTTACTTTCAGACAGCATTACACTGTATGAACCGTATGAAACGAATCTAAAACAAAAACACTTAGAAAACACTATAAAAATTTACTATAGATACGAGAGCTTAACTGCGGACACCAGCTTGACAAAGTAGAATGCTTGCAAGCGCCGCTCCAAGAACGAACACGATTATCAAAATTACTGACCTTGGTAATGATGTAGTAAAACAAAAACACGACATTCAGTGAGAGAAGCACGAAAGGAATGTATAAAGATGCCCAAAAACCACAAATAATATAATAAAAATGTGATGGCAGTCAATGGAAATATTATGTCATTATCAAAAAGATATTCCGCAGCAAGATTAGTGTAGCGTGAGCTACACTGGCCGAGGTTGAGCAGTTTAGCGTGGCTCCCAATGAGCCGTGCTGCGCAGGCGCGATCAGCAGTGAACTCACACGGCGCACAGCTGGCGCGCCTAAGCCGCCACCGCCGCACGCTCCGCCGCCGCCACGCGCGCCTCGAACGGTCTGCGCATTCCAGAGTTACTTCATAGCCGCGGCAGACGCACGGGCGCCGCCGCGTGCCCAGCTGTGCGCCTCCGTTGCGCAGTAGCCAAGTCTGACGCTGCACCGGAGGCGCTTGATGGCGCCTCTCATTTTCTGCGCATAAGCTCACGCTACGTATATCCTAGAATAGCCGAGTTAAGCCAATGCAGTTTTTTTTAGAGCGCAGCTCTTAGGGGCCCGTTTCCGGCTTGAGCGGCGTCGGAGTCGCCGTCGCCGTCGGCGTAACCAAGGTCATCTCACGGTCACGGGACCCCTAAGGTCACCCCAACGTCACGTGACCTCTCCAGATCACGTGACCCCCAAGGTCACGTGACCCCTCCTAAGGTCAACTCAAGGTCACGTGACCCCCAAGGTGACCCCCAAGGTGACCCCCAAGGTGACCCCCACGTGACCCCCTAAAGGTCACGTGACCCCGAGGTCACCCAAGGTCACGGGACCCCGTCACGTGACCCCTCCCAAGGTCACCTCAAGGTCACGTGACCCCCCGAGGTCACGTGACCCCTCCTAAGGTCACCCCAAGGTCACGTGACCCCGAGGTCACGTGACCCCTCCCAAGGTCACCTCAAGGTCACGTGGCCCCCGAGGTGACCTCCACGGTACCCCCAAGGCCACCCCAGGTCACGTGACCCCCCGAGGTCACGTGACCCCTCCCAAGGTCACGTGACCCCTCCCAAGGTCACGTGACCCCTCCCAAGGTCACGTGACCCCTCCCAAGGTCACGTGACCCCCAAGGTCACGTGATTCCTAGATCACGCATCCCCGAGGTCGCGTGACCCCCCTCCCCGAAGTCACGTGACTCCCCCTTCCCGAGGTCACGTGACCCCCCGGAGCATATTAAGAATGAGGGAAGGAAAAGGAGGAGGAGGAGGAGGGGTCTACCCTCCCCTCAGTACCCTTCCCTCCTCCTCCTCAAGAGCTGCGCTCCAATTCGGCGTTACAGGGAATTGTAAACGGCTTTCACTTTTTTTAATTTTAAGAACTACCTTCCATGCAGTGAAGAACAGTGACCGCCTAACATTCAAATTGTTTTCCGCAGTTTGTTCAGGATGTTTGTGCCATTCTAAGCGTCCGTTGAATTGTTTAATACGGCGCTGCGTTAGCATGTCCAGTTGAGCTGAGACCTGACTTGTATTAGTTTAAACAGCTTAAGCGAAAACAACGTACGGCACCCTTTTAAATTAGTTCACTACGGCATTTTTTTAGAAATACCCGCAGCCTATACCACTAAGTCTGCTTTGATATGATCGACGATGATGATATTGTCGACCTAAATTTAATACTGGTCACGCTCAAGCTTTCATTTACTGAGCATTGTTAAAAACACACAAAAAAAAACTAAGAACGCCGTATATGTTCTGTCAATACCGAACCCACCCTCAAGTTTGAAAACATTGGTATGCTCACCAAACTCGCGAAATACCCAGTTTAATGCGAATACAATTCTTGTCCACAACTATTTCCTGTACTGAAGTGTTAGCGTATGCTACTCAATAAACTTACCAGAAGTGTTCCCCGAAAAAAAAAAGTGCGTGATACCAATATTCACTTTTGTAAATCTAAAAACGGCAGTATTTTTTTCTTCTTTAACAGAAGCTTGAATGGCTTAACGTAATTTTTCTCCCCTCTCCCTCTTATGTTCTTTTTATTTCGTCGTAATTCCTTTATGTTTAGGATCAATGTGAATATTAATAATGTTAGTAATCATACAAATTGTGTATTTCTACGCGATTTTTTTTTACTTTAGCGAAAATAATCCTCCACGCTCGCACCGATATTAATATGGTGATCTAAATTTAAAAAAAAGTATTACTAAACAAATTAAAACAATTTTTTTTCCATTTATAATTTGTGGATTGTTTTCAAATTCCCATGGATACTTATCTTGTATTTATAGCAATGAAGGTTCAAGCAAGAAACATTTATATCACTATTTTTTACAAGCACATCTAGGTACAAAATAACCATTTTCTAGAAGATATGGTTTTAATAGCATAAATCTTATTTATTATAATGAATCTATTTCAGATGATGCTAATTAAATTGACCTAAATTTTAAACAAAATCATGCTTTTTAGTTTTGCTCGTGTGTTTGCGTCTACTACAATGCAAAAAAAGAAGTACTAACTCTTTTTTTCTTATTAGCTTATTAGAGCGTTTGTACACCCTAGTCTTGGAAAGAAAACGTTAACATGGACAAAAAGAAACTGATTAAAGGAGCTGTGCAATTTCAGGGCTTTGCTTAAATAATTGTGGAAGTTAATTCCTGACACTTCTGAAGTGAACTACAGAAAACAGATTTTGCCTGGATACCCTAGTGTTTATATAAAAAAAAAATAAAAAAGATCCAGGTATTTTCCCTTTTTGCACCTTTCAACTCGTACATCGTCTTCCCGGTCACGTCCGCATGACGTCGATGGGCTACGCTCGGGGTTCCGGTAAAATTCTCTCTCTAGAGCCATCAGTGAGCAGCGAGAACTCATCCGCTCGCGACCGAGTGACCACGTGCTGGCGGGCGCAGCGCGAACAATATGGTGAAAAGAGGAAAGTCTCATCCGGGTCCGGCCATCACCGTTCGGCTCTGTCCCCCTCCCCCTCCGGCTTCTGGCGGCTGTTCGCGGTAGCAAATATTTGAGATGGAGCTGACGGTTTTGCTGACCTAAGATATATGGCGCCACTAAAACTCCGTATAATAAAAGTTTTGTCGATGATACCAGGGTTCTGACGCGTTTATATTTCTGTCGGAACGACAAATTTATAGAAAAGTTACCTTCTATCGAGCTGGTATTCGCACAACTTGCTATCTTTCTACAAGACCCCTATTGACGTCATGCCGCGTGTTTCTCAAGGCCGCCGCTCGCGGCTGCAGGTCGGGGAATGTTATAATTCTTGCCTAGCGGTTACGCGGCGGTATCGCAGCATTTCGATGAAAGGAGGTGTGTTTTTGTCATTTGTGACAAGGTGAACCATTTCGAAGCAGAAGATGCTAATTCTTTTAGCGTTAAAATTGTTGTACAGCTCCTTTAAACAATCCGACTGGTATGCATTAGGTGGCTGGATTTGTTTGTCCGGGTTACCGTCTGTTGAACAGCAATCCTTCCTTACACCCAGAAAAAAAGAAAAACCGCGAGAAGTAGCAACTTCTGACTTTCATTTCCTTTAGTCGTAAGTTACAGCACTTCAAAGGGAGAGCCCATTTCTAGGGTTGAGACTTGCTTGCCTCAAATCTATTGGGACCAATCACATTGGCCTAAAGGCACTGTGGAAAACTAATTTAATGGTTACTTCAATTGTTTGTGCTCCGAATTTCGATATATAAGTAATCTTTGTTCATCCAACTTACAATCCATAAAAAATACTCTAATCGACGTGTTAAACCACTGCTGATTAACGTCGCGCTATTTAAGTTCAGAATTACTGAGATAAAAATATTGACTGCCAGGACTTCTGGAAAACACAGTCATGTTTTCGGAATCGGAAAGTTGTATTCATTGTACACGCAGTATCTAAGAGGCAGTTTAAATATGACGTTAATTTTTTTTTTTTTTTATCTCGCAGGTGTCTTTTTTTGTTGGAGTTGCGGGCCATATGCAGTATATTGTCACTGAAGTCAGAAAAAACAACGATAGTGTGCCTCGAGTAAAAAAAATCATAATAGGTGGTTCAGTGTTCCCGATTTCACTTGTACGGGATATATGTGAAATCTTCGACGTCGAATCACTTCTTAATGGCTACGGTATGACTGAAACGTTTGGCTTAGTGTGCACCTCACCTGTCGGAAAAATTACCTTCGACAACAGCGGAGTTCCTCTTGCCGGTGTTAAAATCAAGGTATGCCTGAAACTTATCGGATGGTACAAGTTTTCTTTTTGTTAGATTTAAAATGTGCCATAACAGTGCAGTTTTCCGTTTATCATTTACTTACAAAGATCGGAAAGCTAATGATTTACAAGCAGCAACAAAATATTTGATGGATAGGAGGTGCGATAAAATTTCCGATACAAATTTTGTAGCTTTAAAAAAAAAGTGATGCGCGCGCTGCGCTCAAAGGCAGGGATCTTTTTCGTCTCATTGTGCCAAAGCGTACAATGAGACACATTGTGCCCTTTGGCAAAATATGTCTTAAATCAAGAGCGAGACCGAAAGCAGAGATCAATTGGCACATTATGCAAATTGATCTTTGCTCTGGCTCTGGTTTGTAGTTTATAGTGATATCGCCATTGCGCCAGTGCACGTGGTCGCAAGAACTCGAATAGCGGAACTCCAAACGATCGCATTTCGACGCCCTCAGCATAAGACACAAAGGTCCCTGCCTTTGAAGGATGCGCGCGCGTCATCTTGGTGCCATCTTTTTTTACGCTACGAAATCAGTGTCGTAACTCGTTGATCACACCTCAGATATGATTACTAAGAGCTATAGAAATCCACAATCAAACTTCAAGTTCTCATGAGCTTATACACGTGATAATCAGAGAATACTGCGTCGCAATGTGTTTAGAAGCTTAGAGACGTGCGATGTAACATTGTAACATCGGTAGGCCCGATGCCTCGTGATCACACCTTGGCAAACCTCACTCATGAGGGCCCTCACTCACCATCACTCACCCTCATCTTCACAGGTGAGGTGAGGGTGAGTGAGTTTCTGAACCAGGAAAATTCATGAGTGTGAGGATGAGTGAGGGCCGTGAGGGCGGTGAGGGTCGTGAGGGCGGTGAGGGCTATGAGGGCCGTGAGGGCCGTGAGGGCGGTGAGGGCCATGAGTGCGTGAGGGGCGTGAGGGCCGCAAGGGCGGTGAGGGGCGTGAGGGCGGTGAGTGGCGTGAGGGCGGTGAGTGGCGTGAGGGCGGTGAGTGGCGTGAGGGCTACGAGTACTTGAGGGCCGTGAGGGCGGTGAGGGCGGTGAGGGCCGTGAGGGCGGTGAGGGCCGTGAGGGCGGTGAGGGCCGTGAGGGCGGTGAGGGCCGTGAGGGCTGTGAGTGCGTGAGGCCCCCTTCAGATCGAGCATCTTTCTCAGCAATTTTGATGTTAATGGCGGGTTGTTCTCTAGCTTTCCCTTGATCGACACGAATTACTGAGATCGCGTCTGGCGCGAAATAAGCAAGCAACTCGGAGCAATTCGAATACGTTTGAAGCGGCTGCATCCAATCAGGGATGCAAAATTTTCACGTGATACCTCGTGCCGGTGATGATGACACCGAAAGACTTGGTTCTGGTTTGAAATCGATCATTTTTGGGAAATAAACTGTTTCAGAAAGGTGCATTAGTATTCTTAACGAGGTTTAAATGCATAAAAACACGTTTATAACGCGTAATTGTGTCTAAATAGTGCAAGAAAATAAAATTTTATGATGACGATGTCTAATTGCAGCAATTGTTTGCTGCGTGTGATCGCGGGCGGCCCGTGGTGCTGGTGTTGCGACGTAAAGTTTCTGGGCGAAATCGCCCCATCTGAAGCTGGCCTGAGTGGCGTGAGGGCCATGAGTGCGTGAGGGGCGTGAGGGCCGCAAGGGCGGTGAGTAGCGTGAGGGCCGTGAGGGCGGTGAGGGCCGTGGGGGCGGTGAGGGCGGTGAGTGGCGTGAGGGCTATGAGTGCGTGAGGGCCGTGAGGGCCGTGAGGGCGGTGAGGGCCGTGAGGGCGGTGAGTGGCGTGAGGGCGGTGAGTGGCGTGAGGGCGGTGAGGGCCGTGAGGGCGGTGAGGGCCGTGAGGGCGGTGAGGGCCGTGAGGGCGGTGAGGGCCGTGAGGGAGTGAGTGGAGTGAGGGCGGTGAGTGGCGTGAGGGCCATGAGTGAGTGAGGGGCGTGAGGGCCGTGAGGGCGGTGTGGGGCCTGAGGGCCGTGAGGGCGGTGAGTGCGTGAGGGCCGTGAGGTTCAGTGACGGTGAGTGAAGGGCTGAAGGTGAGTGTGACTGTGAGGGTGAGTGAGGGGTTGAAGGTGAGTGTGACTGTGAGGGTGAGGGTGAGTGGGGGGCTGAAGGTGAGTGTAGCTGTGAGGGTGAGGGTGAGTGAGGGCCTTAGGTCAGTGTGGCTCTGAGGGTGAGGGTGAGTGAGGGCGACCTAAAATGCCGACCTCTGCTCGTAATACGCCTCGCAATGGGTACTTGTATGTACAAAAAAAATGATGCTAAAAACTCTTTGAAGGTACTTTGCTTCACATTTATTTTAGAACACGATTACTTAAAAAAAAACATTTAGTGAGCAGTAAACGACTAAACTCCACAGTAAACTTTAAGAAAAGAAAGAGATGGTCTTAATGGTAGAATCGAAGAATTCAAATTTGTCATGGCATCACGTGAACATGATTATCACTAAGGGGTGTGTAGAGGGTCGTTCACGCATTAGCGCTGTAGAGTGATCCAGTGTGTCCTGGTCGCTTGTAACCGCCTACGACGAGAGATCACATAGAGTTTCCGACTGCTCGACCGGGGGTCACGTGGTTTTGTCTGTCACGTTCTGCAACCTAATCTGCGAGGAGATGGCGAAAGCATTGATCGTCTGCGAGACTCTCTGCCTTTCCGCCTGCTCTCCTCCTCGCCAGGCGACAACGCAGCCCATGTGCGCTTGCGGTCAATTGGCGCGGGAGGCGTCCGCGATTAAAATACAAACACTATTTATGGTTTTAGATGAACTCTCTCTTCAATCTAGGCTCTCTATAGAACAGACTGACACTGTGACGCCATCGGCCGGGCAGAACACTTTCGATCTGAGTCAACGGTTTTGCAGTACACTAAAGAAACCGCATTGTACGCTTTCTTTAGGAGAAATGGTCGCGTAAAGCAATAGTGTAACTATTTTTGAAGTTCACGGTAAAAAGGTAATGCCTACAATCAGCAAATATATAAGCAAATCGAAGGTGTTTCAGGGCTGTCGGTAGACTGCGCCAACTAGCTGGTGAAATATCGTCATGCTTTAAACTCCCCAGGTAATGCTTGAGTGTTTGAAACTCCAGGGACAGGTTTTTCAAAATCCAATGCTGTAAATCAGCAGATAGTGTTTTTTTTTTTCACTTCGTTAACCAAGGCTTTTATGACCGCACATGGCATAGTGTTTTACGATGCGTAATGAGCACTATCTGCCCATGCTTTAAGCAGTCGAACTTCTTTCTGAAGTATTATTTCGTGCATTGCATTTATTAGTCTTTACATTTTACAAATTTGTCGACTGTGAACCCCCCCCCCCCCCCAACCTGGGAAGAGGTACAAGAGGCACATCACATCTCCCAGATAGAACGGCTTCAATTAGCCTCCCCTCCCCCCCCCCCCCCCCCCCCCCCCGGACGAGCCACCTTGAGAAAGTTAGGCTGCGCGGCACCCCCCTTGCAATAACAGAAAGAACGAGTACCTCTGCGAGATCCCGATGCACATGCATCCGGTTGGCATTAACGCTCGACGCATCGCTAGAACATGAACCATGAGCACGAAATACTGCTATGGCCCAAGTGCAAGAAACACCGACGCGTCCCTGAATCCGCATGAGCCAGCCCACGCTGTATGTGTAACCAATGCAGCACGGCGTCAAATGACCGCCCTCATTGTCCGCACGACATCTACAGAAGCCGCCGAGGAAATTGCCTTTGTCCGAGCCGTTACGACAGGCAACGATTCCATCACAGTGCTCACAGACTCCCACGCAGCCTGCTCTCCTAAAAAGCGCTACGCATCCTGGAGACCATCTCCCGGTTTCCCGAAGTACACCTCGTCTGGGTACCCGGACACGAATCCTTCGAATGTAATGAGGCGGCATCGCATGCCGCTGCTCGCAGTCATACGCACCGGGATATTACCCTAGAGAAAACAACCTCGCGTGTTACCGCCAAGATTGACCTACCCATCAAATATGCCAACATACCATACTACTACCGTCACGACGGAAGAAAATGCCCGGCATTGAGAGCAAGACTATCAGGAGATGAAGCCCCACACCCTCCTAAGACTGCAGACGAACGCATGTCCCCACAGCACCCTTCTTCACGCCATGTACCCCGATCATTACCCCGCCACCTGTAATTTCTGTCCTTTTCAACCCCGGACATCCCTCCAAATCCCACCCCATCTTACATTTAAGATGGGGTGGGGCATTTAAATCTCGTTAAGGATACTAATGCACCTTTCTGAAACAGTTTATTTTCAAAAAAAACGATCGATTTCAAACCAGAACCAAGTCTTTTGGTGTCATCATCGCCGGCACGAGTTATCACGTGAAAATTTGGCGTCCCTGATTGGATGCAGCCGCTTCAAACGTATTCGCATTGTTCCGAGTTGCTTGCTCATTTCGAGCCAGACCCGATCTCAGCAATATGTGTCGATCTAGGGAAAGCAAGAGAAAAACCCGCCATTAACACCGAAATTGCTGAGAAAGATGCTCGATCTGAAGGGCGCCTCACGCACTCACCGCCCTCACGCACTTACTGCCCTCACGCACTCATGGCCCTCACACACCTCATTCACTCACCGCCCTCACGGCCCTCACGGCCCTCACCCCTCTCATGTCACTGCCCTCACGCACTCATGGCCCTCACACCCCTCACGCACTCACCGCCCTCACACCACTCACGCACTCATGGCCCCCACGCCACTCACCGCCCTCACGCCCCTTACGCACTCATGGCCCTCATACCCCTTACCGCTCTCACCGCCCTCATGGCCCTCATGGCGCTCACGGCCCTCACGGCCCTCACCGCCCTCACGGCCCTCACCACCCTCACAGCCCTCACCGCCCTCACGGCCCTCACAGCCCTCACAGCCCTCACGGCCCTCACGGCCCTCACCGCCCTCACAGCCCTCACAGCCCTCACCGCCCTCACGGCCCTCACAGCCCTCACAGCCCTCACGGCCCTCACCGCCCTCAAGGCCCTCACGGCCCTCACGGCCCTCACCGCCCTCACAGCCCTCACGGCTCTCACCACCCTCACAGCCCTCACGGCCCTCACTCACCCTCACTCACCCTCACACTCATGAATTTTCCTGGTTCAGAAACTCACTCACCCTCACCTCACCTGTGAAGATGAGGGTGAGTGAGGGTGAGTGAGGGCCCTCATGAGTGAGGTTTGCCGAGGTATGTTCAGGAGATGGGGGTGAAAGGGGGGGGGGGGGAGGACGACGACGATTTTGCGCCCTCTTTTCGTATTGTTTCCATTAACGTATTTTATCGGGCGTCGCTACCGCGCAACACACAAAATTATAGTGCACATCCTCGTAGGAATGAACGGAATGAAAAACAAAACTTCAGTAGCCAATAACAATCATTACACCCAGGGTCTTACATTTGCACCACAAGCTGCAAAATTCGTTCTACATTTGACTTGTCCAGGCCTATTACTGCACTTGTAAATGTCCGTTTCTATACTGCCTATTTTTTTTTATGTGCTGATATTCCATCGCTTCATCGCTGATATCAGCGGGGAAGCGATGCAAAGTGTATACGTTACAGCCGCATACGCTTTGCAACTTCTTGTGTTCGGTGCACAATTTGTCGAGCGCTATCTTCCATTTTCGGAAATTGCTGCTGCAGCCAACGACTGCGCAGTCGCAGCCCGATGACCAAATATGCGCGGACATGATACATTGACGTATTAACCTACCTTATTACAACTCACTTCGTTGTCAGGGGCTTCAAACCCCATTTAACGCGCACCACTTCAGCATTTTGCCAGCCGGCTAGGCCTGCTCCCGCATACCGGAAGTGTTAGAACCGGAAGAACTATTCCCGCTGTGCGCCGAGTCGCCGAGTCGAGGCTACGCACGTTACGCGCTGGGTCGAGGTTAGGCGGAAAAGGTGTATAATCCGCATACGAGGCAACGCTCATGATCCGTGATTCGGGAGTTTTCAGTCGTGTGTGATATGAAGGTGAACGCCGGGCCGCCGACCGCTCCATGCTATCTGCGCCATGACGCGGCTGCCCTGGCAGCCAGGTTATGGCTCTGATAGCACGGAGCGGTGGACGGTCCGGCGTTCACCTTCATATTGCGATAAGAAAACAAGGCGTCACGGCAGCCGCGTTATCGCGCTGATAGAACGGAGCGGTCGACGGCCCGGCGTTCACCTTCATATTGCCGGCGGGTGTACCTATGTTTCCGGTACCGATTTGCTAACGTATGCTTACTCTCCGAACGTTGCATATATTTTAACGTTTCCTCTTTTTTAAAGTAGGGCTTCGTCGTTGGGTGGCCTGGGTTGACTTTAGTATATCACCCTCTATTATCTTCAACTTTCATGCTAAGACAATTGTTTTTTTTTGTTCATCTATCTCACTAACATAGGTTGTTACAGATATTTGACTATTTCCGGAAACGGTAGTGCCCTACTATGATGACCTACCATGATGACCCAGGTTATGGACATAACCAGCGGAGACTCTCTCGGCCCCTATCATAGTGGTGAGGTTGCGGTTCATGCCCGAGGCGTCATGAAGGGCTACTATGGGCGCCCTGAAGCTACCGCTGAGGTCTTGAGCAAGGATGGATGGTTTCGTACAGGTACGACGTGCTCTATTTTTTTTTTCATTCCCAATCACAAGACTGCGGCTTCCTCGATCAGATCCAAATATTTCTATTGCGCCTAAATTTTCGTGAAAGCGGAGTGTCATTATGCACTTAATGTTCATTAGCCCATAGCACATCCGTTGTATGACGCTGTAAATACGTACTGTAAAACATGCTGACACGAGTAGGGGTACCCCCCAGATTAACCATATAACCACTTCCAAAACTATGCGGTTTGACATTCGGTTAACAATGTAGAGAACATTCGTGGAAATGGAAACACCGTAGAGAACATTATAGCAGGCTTTATTAATAAAATATTGCCGCGCGCGCAGCTGACGAAGCAGGCAGCACACCCGTGGCCGAATTGTTATCGTGCTTGGTTCCCACGTAAAGGGCCACGGTCCGATTCCTGGCAGCGGACGTTCACTTTTATATTATCTCTGTAACTCTCGCATTCTAGTAAATTCGAGAACCCTGTGCGTATTTGAGATCCGAATGTTATAGGTGCCGAATGTTCTAGTCGCTGAATGTTCTTGTCGCCGAATATTCTAGGCGCCGAATAATCTAGGCGCCGAATGTTCTAGGCGCCGAATGTTCTAGGCGCCGAATGTTCTAGGCGCCAAATGTTCTAGGCGCCGAATGTTCTAGGCGCCGAATGTTCTTGTCGCCGAATGTTCTAGTCGCCGAATGTTCTAGTCGCCGAATGTTCTCGGCGCCGAATGCTCTAGACGCCGAATGTTCTAGGCGCCGAATGTTCTAGTCGCCGAATGTTTTAGGCGCCAAATGTTCTAGTCGCCTAATGTTCTAGGCGCCGAATGTTCTAGGCGCCGAATGTTCTAGTCGCCGAATGTTCTGGGCGCCGAATGTTCTAGGCACCGAATGTTCTAGGCGCCGAATGTTCTAGTCGCCGAATGTTCTAGTCGCCGAATGTTCTAGGCGCCGAATGTTCTAGGCGCCGAATGTTCTCGTCTCCGAATGTTCTAGTCACCGAATGTTCTAGGCGCCAAATGTTCTAGTCGCCGAATGTTCTAGGCGCTGAATGTTCTAGGCGCCGAATGTTCTAGGCGCCGAATGTTCTAGTCGCCGAATGTTCTAGGCGCCGAATGTTCTAGGCGACGAATGTTCTAGTCGCCAAATGTTCTAGGCGCCGAATGCTCTAGTCGCCGAATTTTCTAGTCACTGAATGTTCTAGGCGCCGAATGTGCTAGTCACCGAATGTTCGAGTCGCCGAATGTTCTAGACCCCGAATGTTCTAGTCGCCGAATGTTCTAGGCGCCGAATGTTCTAGGCGCCAAATGTTCTAGTCGCCGAATGTTCTACGCGCCGAATGTTCTAGTCGCCGAATGTTCTAGTCGCCGAATGTTCTAGTCGCCGAATGTTCTAGTCGACGAATGTTCTAGTCGCCGAATGTTCTAGGCGAAGAATGTTTTAGGCACCGAATGTTCTGGGCGCCGAATGTTCTGGTCGCGAAATGTTCTAGGCGCCGAATGCTCTAGTCGCCGAATTTTCTAGTCGCTGAATGTTCTAGGCGCCGAATGTGCTAGTCGCCGAATGTTCTAGGCGCCGAATGCTCTAGGCGACGAATGTTCTAGTCGCCAAATGTTCTAGGCGCCAAACGTTCTAGTCGCCGAATGTACTATGCGCCGAATGTTCTAGTCGCCGAATGTTCTAGTCGCCGAATGTTCTAGTCGCCGAATGTTTTAGTCGCCGAATGTTCTAGTCGCCGAATGTTCTAGTCGCCGAATGTTCTAGTCGCCGAATGTTCTAGTCGCCGAATGTTCTAGGCGGAGAATGTTTTAGGCACCGAATGTTCTGGGCGCCGAATGTTCTAGTCACCGAATGTTCTAGTCGCCGAATGTTCTAGGCGCCGAATGTTCTAGGCACCGAATGTTCTAGGCGCCGAATATTCTAGTCACCGAATGTTCTAGGCGCCGAATGTTCTAGTCGCCGAATGTTCTAGGCGCCGAATGTTCTAGGCGCCGAATGTTCTAGTCGCCGAATGTTCTAGTCGCCAAATGTTCTAGTCGCCAAATGTTCTAGTCGCCGAATGTTCTAGTCGCTGAATGTTCTAGGCGCCAAATGTTCTAGGCGCCGAATGTTCTAGGCGCCGAATGTTCTAGTCGCCGAATGCTCTAGTCGCCGAATGTTCTAGTCGCCGAATGTTCTAGTCGCCGAATGCTCTAGTCGCCGAACGGTCTAGGCGCCGAATGTTCTAGGCGCCGAATGTTCTAGTCGCCGAATGTTCTAGTCGCCGAATGTTCTAGGCGCCGAATGTTCTAGGCGCCGAATGTTCTAGTCTCCGAATGTTCTAGTCGCCGAATGTTCTAGGCGCCGAATGTTCTAGGCGCCGAATGTTCTAGGCGCCGAATGTTCTAGGCGCCGAATGTTCTAGGCGCCGAATGTTCTAGTCGCCGAATGCTCTAGTCGCCGAATGTTCTAGTCGCCGAATGTTCTAGTCGCCGAATGTTCTAGTCGCTGAATGTTCTAGGCGCCAAATGTTCTAGGCGCCGAATGTTCTAGGCGCCGAATGTTCTAGTCGCCGAATGCTCTAGTCGCCGAATGTTCTAGTCGCCGAATGTTCTAGTCGCCGAATGTTCTAGTCGCCGAATGTTCTAGTCACCGAATGTTCTAGTCGCCAAATGTTCTAGTCGCCGAATGTTCTAGTCGCGGAATGTTCTAGGCGCCAAATGTTCTAGGCGCCGAATGTTCTAGGCGCCGAATGTTCTAGTCGCCGAATGCTCTAGTCGCCGAATGTTCTAGTCGCCGAATGTTCTAGTCGCCGAATGCTCTAGTCGCCGAACGGTCTAGGCGCCGAATGTTCTAGGCGCCGAATGTTCTAGTCGCCGAATGTTCTAGTCGCCGAATGTTCTAGGCGCCGAATGTTCTAGTCGCCGAATGTTCTAGTCTCCGAATGTTCTAGTCGCCGAATGTTCTAGGCGCCGAATGTTCTAGTCGCCGAATGTTCTAGGCGCCGAATGTTCTAGGCGCCGAATGTTCTAGTCGCCGAATGTTCTAGTCGCCAAATGTTCTAGTCGCCAAATGTTCTAGTCGCCGAATGTTCTAGTCGCTGAATGTTCTAGGCGCCAAATGTTCTAGGCGCCGAATGTTCTAGGCGCCGAATGTTCTAGTCGCCGAATGCTTTAGTCGCCGAATGTTCTAGTTGCCGAATGTTCTAGTCGCCGAATGCTCTAGTCGCCGAACGGTCTAGGCGCCGAATGTTCTAGGCGCCGAATGTTCTAGTCGCCGAATGTTCTAGTCGCCGAATGTTCTAGGCGCCGAATGTTCTAGTCGCCGAATGTTCTAGTCTCCGAATGTTCTAGTCGCCGAATGTTCTAGGCGCCGAATGTTCTAGGCGCCGAATGTTCTAGGCGCCGAATGTTCTAGGCGCCGAATGTTCTAGTCGCCGAATGTTCTAGTCGCCGAATGTTCTAGGCGCCGAATGTTCTAGGCGTCAAATGTTCTAGGCGCCGAATGTTCTAGGTGGCGAATGTTCTAGTCGCCGAATGTTCTAGTTGCCGAATGTTCTAGGCGCCGAATGTTCTAGGCGCCGAATGTTCTAGGCGCCGAATGTTCTTGGCGCCAAATGTTCTTGGCGCCGAATGTTCTAGGCGTCGAATGTTCTAGGCGCCGAATGTTCTAAGCGCTGAATGTTCCAGGCGCCGAATGTTTTAGGGGCCGAATGTTCTATGCCGAACGTTCCCGAAGCCCACGCGAGTACATAAGGGGGCTTCGCGTGGACAGAGCCGTATATTGGGAGAGTTTGGCCAGTGGGTGTGGCGACGAAGGCGCCGGAGAGGAGAAAAGGAAATGAAAGGGAGGAGAGCGCAGAAGAAGCGAGAGAGAATGAAGGGAGCGGAAAGGAGAGGACCGCCATATTTGAGCAACGTTGTCGGAGACAGGACGGAGAAGAGCACTGCTGAGGCTACGCGTCGTCTGCTACGGGCCGACTTCTTTTTCGCCTGAATAAAAGTTTGTGGCCATACGCCGAAAAATCTCAATTTATTAACTTTTTCACCCACCGAGGAATAACAGAATGTCATTTTCTTGCCAGAGCCAGCGATATAAAAGGCAATAATCGAGATTTAGATGCCGACCATACGCATTCCGCCGGGAGAATGATCGAAGATGGCGGCCCTCCATACTCGGGTGGGAGCTAGAGCACTATATAGCTCCTATGGAGCAGAGTAGCGCAATCTTTTGATCCGCGTGTTTCGCCGACAACCTGGCCGACAGAGCAGGTCGGCGCGAGTCACGTGGTACTCAGGGTTCCAGGAGGCGGCACACCCTATGGGAGAATACATGGAGATCGACTCAACACGGCTCATTGAAAAATAAGCGGCGAGTTCACACTTTTCAAAACTAGTCTGTCGTAAAGTTGGTAAACTACTAAACACTTCATCAAAGTTTTAATAATATGGGACGCATGTGAAAATTTTGAGAAGGCAATTTCCAAGGCAATGGCGTTTGAAGCAGACGATTGTTTTGCGCAGCGGAGATGGACTTTATGGATTGGCTGGAGCGGGTCACGTGAACGCTGTGACGTCGACGCGTCGTTTGCTGCACAATGCCGCTCAGGCATTTTTTTAAAACAAATTACGTTATTAAATGGCCCACAACGTAGCGCAAATTATTATAAACAGTTCCTTTATTATGTCAAAAAACTATTGTCGTTCTGTACCATAGAGTTATTATAATGTACGCTAGAGGTTCAACTGGCGCTAGTGTCTATGCGACTTCCGTGACGCAAATTGAAGCAGACAGCAACCAGTCTACTTTTCCAGTCTTCCTGTGTATTCCTATGGGAAAGCGCGCGTGCATTTTGTCTCTTCGCCGGAAAATAACACTGAACACTTTGGCTATTTGGGTCGCACCGAATAGTATGTACCTTGATTAACACTGTAAAAGTGTAATTGCTTTAGTTAGCGCATTTTTCTTCATCAGTGACCGATGTTTAACTTCGCTACGTTTCAGTCCCAAACGTGTGTTCCGCAGCAGGTGTGTAAAAACAAGCGACGATTCGAAGCAAAATTACAATCGAAAGGAATGTAGAGTGTATTCAAGGCTCGCCAGCAATCCGGTGACGCTTATATATTGATAATATGCCAGTCCTGTCACTATATAAAAATGACCCCGTCGTGCATGAGCGGATAAAAACGTTCAAAACGTAGAGAATAAAGTCCGTGGGCTATAAAAGTTGTCTCTTCGTATTGTTTTCTCTGCCGAGCAGCTTTTATCGGGCACTTGTTCTCAAAGATTTCGAGCGTGCGAGTGATATTTTGAACGTAGAACAAGCAGCTTCGCTCAGAGCAGAAAGAATAAAACGGTACTTACTTATTTAAAATAGGAATAGATTACGTTGCCTTCAGTTAATTTTGATCGTATATGCACGTGTAGTTACTGATCCGGTGTTACTGCGTAGTTCTTGCCGTCTTTCTTAATTTCCAGATGTTCTTCGTTCGTTTGGCACGTATATCCCCCACGCTGAAAAGCGCCGACGTCGTGTTCGCGCTAACAGTGTCCGACAGTGCACATAAATACACGTACGAAGCTGTTTTAGCACCGTTTTTAATGCGATGAATTTGAAAGAAAAACGCAGTAACTGACCAATTATTTCGTCGGCCTGACTGAGAAATGTTCCAAGCTACCTAGTACGTACGAATTATTCGGGATATTTGCTATTATGATCGAGCGCAGAGAGAAAATGCGCTCACTTTTTCCCGTAGAAATGCATTACCGGAAGTCAATTTTAGACTGGTTGCTGTCTGCTTCAATTTGCGTCAGCACACTAGCGCCACTTGAACCTCTAGCGTACATTATAATAACTCTATGTTCTGTACATCCCCAAATATTCAAGAAACGGCAATTTTCTCACATTCCCCATGCATTTGTGACCGGAGTTGGAACCCTCGGGCGTTTGCCGCTAGTCGCCGAGAGATGGCGTTGTCGATTCGGGAGTTCACGCTCATGCGCTCATGCCTCTCGCTCTACGCCGCGTGCTGATCGGCTCACTTGGGAGGAGAGCGTTACGGCGGCGAGATCATAGACTGGCCAAACTCTCCCCATATACGGCTCTGCGCCTGGCGAGCCGGGGTAAGTATCGCCTCAGCATTCGATCCTCCTGCTTCGCCGCGATCGACGCCTGCGACGCTAGCCTTTTTCTATTCTGTGTTTGGGCTCAAGTTCTCCCCATTAAACGTTCGGTTTGCATCAGGTTTCCCCGCCTCATCAATTGTCATGCGTAGCAATATAAGTTTTACATGACATCAGAATTCACTACAATCCTACTTCACTTTCCACCGCTGTGTGCTAGGTGTGCGCACGGAAGCGTGGAGGGGCACATTTCTAGACACCGATCTGCAGTCATTGAGATACGGCATCTGCTGGTCTTCTGTTTCTGCGTTGTTATACATATGGCCGATAGTCAGTGTGCACTTTCTAA
This sequence comes from Ixodes scapularis, assembly GCF_016920785.2. Taxonomy (NCBI): domain Eukaryota; kingdom Metazoa; phylum Arthropoda; class Arachnida; order Ixodida; family Ixodidae; genus Ixodes; species Ixodes scapularis. The sequence continues at coordinate 103,425,663 of NW_024609880.1, read as the reverse complement.
CGTTTATGCACGCAATGCAGCGAGCGTTCGTTACGAAAGAAATATCTATTTAGGCATGGTATCATCGTCCTCGGCTTGTGTTCGAGCCCCTCACGAGGCAGCGAACCTAAACAACACTTGCCGCAAATCCCCACAGTGACTACAACAATGATGGTTGAGGGGTGACTAATTCTCTCGTGGGGCATCGATTCAAGCTCCATGGGACGTTAAACCAATCAATTATAATTGGTTTTTAAACGACTCTTATTCTAAATAAGTGATTTGATGTGTGGGATTACTGACGTTTCTCCTCAAATCGAATTTGAATCGAACAGTCATAGAGAGTGGCGAAGGATTTATGTACAAGTTAAAAATTTTATATCCAAATTTCTATTTGCAATGCCCAAAAAAGAAACCGCGTAATAGAAAAAAAAGGTGTGCTTGTGTGTTTATTTTACCGCGAGGCCACTGAACACAGAGGGATAAGTACTGACAACATTACATTTTGATTTTCAGGAGATTTAGGCTACTACGACGCTGAAGGTCGGATCTATGTTACCGAGAGATTGAAACAGATGATAAAATGCATGGATAATGTCGTCACCCCTGCTGAGCTGGAAGAAATGTTATTGACCCATGAGGCTGTTGCAGAGGCCGTAGTTGTGGGTGTTCCCAGCTCCAAGTATGGCGAGGCTCCAACAGCCTGTGTAGTTGTCAAAGACGGCTTCGAGAAAAACCTGGAGAGTGTGGCGACAGAATTGAAGGAACTCATTGCTGGTATGCCATGTTTCCGATATTCCAACTTTGTTCATGATGTGATATGTGCGTGTCTAACTTGCACATTCCAAAGCTTACCCTTTTAGTATCACGCACATATTTGGTTTTGGAAAAAACGGCCTATGAGCTCTAACTATTAATGCAAATGATAACTAGAAATCTCTCGGGTGCTCTCCCCTCCCCCCTGCCGCCTTTACTCTCGCTCCCCTTCCTTCTCCCCTCTCTCCCACCTTCCTCCAATTATTTAGAGCTTCCATTCTCTCCCCTCCCTCCCTCTCCCCACCTCTTTCTCCCCATATTTGTCCAGTAGGCACAGGATCCTACAAAATTAACTACATGTATAGAATAAAATATTTGAAATGAAAAAACACACCTCTAGAAAATAGCGGGAGTAATACGGAGGCAACACTTATCGCGTAAATTAGCAATTTATTTGTTTTGTGCAGTCATTGTTTGTAAGAAGCTATGCCATGCTTTCTGTACATGAGAAAAGTAACTGTTTGGTTTTTATTATGATTATAAATATTTATATGTGGAGTGAGGTAAGATTCACAAGTGCAGCTGTAATAATATTGTGAACAAAGAGGGGAGGGAGTGGCTATTGAATTTATTGCATTACAGCTAGGGGAAGGGAAAGAAAAGAGAGCTGGCAAAAAATTCGGCCTCTCCTGGCCCGATTTGTGCCAGCTCTTTTTTCCTTTCCTTTTCCCTAACATTAATGCAATAAATTCAATATTCACTCGCTTCCCTGTTCGTTCACAATATATTATGGGTGTTCGAATCGAAGAGCGCAGAGTCATCCCTAGCGTCAGCAGCGAAAAGAGGTTGTAGGTTGCGTTAGCCATTGTCTTTGCACCGCAAAGCTCATGAATGACGTTGTGATATATTCGATTCGAACCGAAACCTGTAAAGCTGAAATAAAAACACCGTATATATATATATATATATATATATATATATATATATATATATATATATATATATATATATATATATCTCTCTCTATATATATATATATATATATATATATATATATATATATATATATATATATAACACTGCCCATATTAGATAATAGTTTTTATTTGAAAGAGCTATTTTCTTAATCAGAAGATTTCGAAGCATTCAATAAACATTTGATGCCACAAATAACCTTCAAAAACGTAAAGTGTCAGGTAGAACATAAAAATGAACGCTAACTATAAAAAGGGACAAACACATGCAGCTGTGTTTTTGTTCCTTTATATAGTTATAGTGGTGTTCGTGTTTATGTTCTAGCTGACACACTACGTGCGACGCGACCGGGGCGCCGGCGCGCGGCCGTTACCGAAGGTAGGCAGTGAGAGCCCGAGCGAAGCGAAAACACGCCGCGTACGTTGGTATGCATTGAAGTCGGAGCGGTGCGGTTGCGCTGGGTTGACAGCATGAACTGCTGCGTCGTTAAGTGCTCCAATAGTAATGCGTCGTACCTCGTGGGGACGCAGGTTCACAGTTTTTCACCTCGACGATGTTTTGTGGGACAGCGACCGCGATGGACCCATGCCGTACGACACGAGAAGTTTGGTCTCCCAATCATGTCTGCCACTGCGTCGGCACTGCTGGCATATTCTACACTGCCGCTTTGCGCTCTGCGTTTGTTTTCGTACCAGTAACACCTACATATCTCAGCTCGCACTGAAATGCCATTCCACACTCGCGGGTATTTAGTGCGAATTTCGTTGAAGGAATGCCCTCGAAAGAAGTTTCGTCCCCATCGCACGTGTGGTTGATATTTCCGGACCAGTATGGCACGCAGTCTGTACTTCATGAAGAAAGATTCGAAGGGTTAAAAAAGGGAAAAATATGAATCTAAGGAAAACTACAATGAAACTTGGGATCACTGGACAATCGACGATTGAGTATGGAAGTTTATGTGGTGTACTTTTTTTTTTTCGCTCAGCCTTCTTTTCGATGTGGAAACGCTGACACCCCGAGTTGCGCAGATAACAATTTTTTTCTCGGCTTTAGAGCCATCTATCGCAAAGTTGTTCGAACTGGAAGTACCATTCACTGATCCCATCCTACCTGTAAAGTGTGCACCTCCCGGCCATGATGAGTGGTATTCTCTTGACAGCATTTGACGGTCAAAAACGGTTCCCATTTAGTTACGCCGGCCAAAAATATTTCCACCTGGTTAAACCATACCACCTTTTTTAGGTATAATAAGTGTTTTGTCGAGTTACGGTTGTCCAAGTACCTGTGGGCCGAAAATCAGCACCTCGCACAACCAGATTACTACACAACAGCTCACCGCAAAAGTCTGTGACGGCCAAACCGTGTGTTGGCCGGCAACTTGGTTTTCTCGGTTTTGAAGCCACCTTCCGTAAAGGTGTTTCAATTGGAAGTACAGTGCACTAGTCCCTTCCTACCTGTAAGGTCTCCATCTTCCACGATCAGTGGTACTCTCTTGACAGGCCTTTCACGGCCAAAATCGTTTCCCATTCCGTTACGCCGCCCAAACCAAATTTCCACCTGGTTCCCCTATGCCACCTATTTTTGCTATTATAACTGTTGTGTCAAGTTACGGCCATGTCCAAGAACCTGCGTGTCTAAATCTGCACTTCGCACAGCCCGGTTATAACACAACATTTTGGGTCCATTATGGGATATTCCTGACAGCTTTATTACTTTATTCGTTCGAACCATAACTTTCGCACTTGCTGTCCTAATAAAACTTGGCCCACTTAGTGCACGAATTTAGTGAACATCTCACTTGCCTCCAAATATCATCCTCCCACCACCCTCACAGCGACGAGCGAAACAAATTTCCCACTGAGAGCAATTATGGTGGCTGCCATCTTGCTTTTCGGAAAAATTGCCCAAACCCCTTTTTCGACCGCAACTAGAGAAATTATCCCTATTGACGACTCAAAGCTAGATGCCCTTCTTAAATCTGCCTTAACACTAATGCAATGTCATCCTCACCTTATCGGCCTAAAAAGCTAAAGTTCCGTCCTTGCGCGCTTCCGCCGCCACAGCTTCGCACGCGAAAAGGCGCCGCAGGCTGCTGAGCCTGCCTCTCTGTCGAACGCCAGCTCCTCGGCTAGCGGCGCTACGCGCGCTTTCAAAGCGCCCCCTATAGTTCCCGCGCGGAGTGTATACCTAACATGTACCAACTAGCTCTGCTTGAGCCTCTGCTTCATAATGTTCTGGATACCATATTAGAGCCGGCTATTATCTACACTCCAAGAAATGCCTGAGCGCCTACTTACCCGCAAAACACTCGAAGAGCCAATTTCTGCGACCTGGGAAATCAGCTTAGCGAATGATGTGGCGGAACATCTGTTTAGACCTCAAAATTAAGTCTGCGCTCTGGCAGTACGCATTGCAAGCATGACGCTTTGCATTGCGTAATGCCACAGCGCACACATCCTTTCTAGGTCGAAACAGATATTCCCTTGGACTTGGCTACATTTCATTAACTTCTCTTTGAAAGTGACAATGAAGAGAAGCACTAGTTTACTTACTCCATACAATGCAAAGGGCACTAAAAAATCAAATGTGTCTTGTTCGTGCCATATGCTTTTTCTATAATTTTCGAAATTAGATGAACACGAACGTAAACGTCTTTCTGCTCTTTCATCTGCAAAAAAAAAAAAAAAACGGTTATATGAGTGGAGTGTTGAGCTTGGGGGAGATTGATTAGATGATTCTATGTCTTTATATATGGTTTTCTGTTTCAAAGGTCAAGCAGCAGTGTTCAAGCAGCTGTATGGAGGTGTCTTCTTTATGAAATCTTTACCCAAGTCCGATGGCGGAAAGATCCTGAGACAAGACCTCAAAGAAAAAGTGGCCCGTGAAATAGAGAAGTTGAAAAAATAGTTGAGCTCCTCAGGCTCCACAAGTTACACGAAAACCAGGATGTAACCTGCGATAAAGGTCTTTCTGTATTTCACTTGTAATAAACAAGAAGAAAGAAAAATGCACAAGGTAATTCTTATGTTAATGAGTTCGTTTAAATTCGTATCTAGATATAATAAAACAAGATTTTATTTATGGTACTATAATATAGTTTGCTTTTGATGAAGTATGCCTTTGATTATATAGACGGCAAGCCTATTACACACAAAAGACTTATGGAGGCCGGGCTATCACGTGAAGACGAACGCGAGATAGTCGTGCTCGACAAATTTGCTTTCCTTTTCCTGACAATATATAGCAAACAAAGATTAAAACGTGAGCAATAAAACAAAAAAAAAAATACACTTCTCAGATTTAAAAAAAAAAGAAAGAGAAAAAACCATTACCATTTTAATTTTTGGGTATGATTTTAGCTATTGTAACATACAAGCGTGGACAAGGGATGTCGCAAAAGTAAAATTGTAATGTGATTTTGGATTTATTTTTGCTTTAGAATATATGTTTTACAAACACGACCTGTCTCTGAACGTGAGTATCTACACTATTAATCAACAGCCCGTAACGGCTTACTTCAGAAGCTAGTCAATTGTTTAGAGCGCTATACCCTCGCTGTCACTTGCAAATAGGGGTGCAGTTTTAAGTCTAGAGCACTTTTTAGGATTAAAACAGTTGTGGCCGGTAACGGACGTTTTTACCCACAGCCTCTTCCGCTCTCTCCGGCCTTTGTGCAATAATGATGTTTTCAACAAAAGCGGTCACTGACACGAACCGCATTTTCCTTGAAGTATACCCGATATACAAAAAAAAACATTTTTTTTTGTTGCTTTGGTTGGAAAAGGGGGAACCTGGGAGAGGGGGGGGGGTGCAGCTTTACAAAAGCCACACGGACATTGCTTGCCACCTCACACCTGCAGTTGTTTTCGCTCTAGTGACGTAGAGAGCTTTCCAGTTAATTCACTGCGTCTGTATTTCATTGTGCCAGCATTCTGCACCCCTAGTTCGCGTGTTTAGAAGCAGGTACGACGCAGCACAAACTAGGGAATCACACATACGAGGTACGTCGCGTTATCAACAAAATGAAATGGACCATCCGAGTCCATGGCCTCGCGTACCAGTAGTGCCATCTGCCAGAAGAAGCCGTGCCATCTGGTGTCGTGAGTTGCACGTTCGCAAGGTTGACCAAAGCGCTCAGCGGCTCTTCGTGTTGTGTAGACAACCCTAACTAACGCTGATCAACGCTGCACGTAACATTTCATTGTGTCAGTGTATTGCTCTTTTTAGTTTGATGTAACGTGCGCAGATTTATCTTTTTTCTAAGGGTAATCGGTGGCCGAGGGGGCTAACCTGCACCACTTTGTAGCATGTGGAGCGAAAGCTCGCGCTGCAGATACCAGGGATCCTGTGCTCATTGTCCCCATTTCGATCTGGTTGAACATCGTACCGACGTGCGGTCGTGCATCCCTACTGCGTGCTGCACGTTAAACCCCAGGTTAGCGGTTGCAGTGCGCTGGCTAAATTGCTCATCTACAGCTGAGACAACAGACGTTCATTGTGAGCGACTAACTGCCGGCTGTAGAAATATATCTGTGGTAACAATTATTTCTTCTTCCAAATGGTACAGCTGCGGAAAAAGTGGCCCCTGCTCGCAAGCGAGCTCGCGGTTTATGGTATATAAATGCGTAGAGGCATGTCACCTATTTCTTATATATATTGCCGCGTGCGTGGCCTAATGGTTATCGTACCTGGCTCTCATTCCTGCTCACTAGTATTTTGGTAAATTCGAGAATCCTGTTGGGCTTGTTTGAGGTCCCAATGTTCTACGCGTCGAACTTTCTACGCCGATAATTCAAGAAGGCCACGCATGTACATAAGGGGCCCCGCGTGGTAAGCAACAGTCAGTTTCGCCCCAGCGTTCGACTCTGCTGCTACGCCGACTTCGACGCCCGCGACGCTGTGTTATTATCTTTTGTAAACTTTTATTTCTTCCAGTTTATTTATAGTTGTTTTGTCACCACCCGTGACAATATATATAGGGTGTTTCAGAGAACGCAGGCCAAATCGCTCCTGCGAAAACTACTCATCGCAACGAAAAAAGGCTTGTGGCGTTTTGGTCCTGGGCCAGGGGCCCATTTAGGAAAATTATTAAAGTCCGGGATAATGAAGTTGTTAATTAATTTTGCGTAAATACCTTTTTAATATTGTGTTTTAGGGCATGGCTTTAAAAAGGAAATTGCTCAGCATCATCGAAAAGCACTAAATCAACGAATTGCAGATCGAAGAATTTTATGGCTTTCTGAAAAACCGCACAAAGTTGACGAGTTTTTAAGTTTCGGCTTCCTATCAGAGCGGATCTCAGCCCCGGCGGCGCCGCGCCCCGTGGAGAGATACTGCAACCAACCTCTGCTGCGCTGTCATCGCGGACAATCAGATAGGCTTAGGAGCGATCATTAGAAAGGTTTAAAGAACAATCTTTCCTCATCGATACGGTGCGATGGGCCCTCTGATACGGCCTCCACATATGCTACCACAGAAGACTCGCAGATGCGCGGTTCGTACCGGAAGGTCCGTCGTACCGTTACGGATGTGCAAACACTGTTCAACAAAACTCTATTCGATGCTCGTGACTCGCTCCGCCGTTGGCTACCATACATTCAAATTTTAAAGAGATCCTCCGGTAAAATTGTGTGGTTCAGAAAACAAATAAATTATATTGTCATTGCTTTTAGGAATATCCTGCGCACAATATCGGAACTTTGAATCCTCCCCCGCTCAAGTAATTCAATTTTAAACAGAGCCCAACTCCTGGAATTGCACCCACAAAACACAGGGCGTTTTTGTTGGCAACAGCGAAAGCTCTGACGAACATCATGCAAAGAGAGCTACGACAGCTCTTGAGTGCTGTCTCAGTAAAGCAACCTCGTTGAGAGAAAGACAAGATCTATGGTATTGAAAGAAGCTGAGTCCGTCGACGATGATATTTGTAAGCACCGTCAACCATGTTGATCAAAGCCGGGAATGCCCGCGACTCTGACATTACCATGCTTGCAGGGACGCAATGACACGACAAGCCACAGATACATGTAAAATGTGGCGTGCAGCTGCCTTTTGAAGTTCATAATTTATTCAAGAAACATTAAGGCACGTTGTAATGAAGTAAATATAAAATATTGTAATATATTTTAGCTCACTCTACGTGACCAGCGAAAAAGCCTAATAGCTTACGGCTTTTACGGGCAATCTCTTTAAAGTGATCGTGGTTTGATACTGGAAAGCATCAAGGTTGGTGCAAACCGCGAGATGACATTGCTTGCCTTGGTCTACAAACCGGGTTTCTGCCAAGAATTTGTTAGAAATCACGGCTCAGAGTGTTCTTTTAGTCTCCCACCATGGCTCCCACATGTGACTAGACAAATGAAAAGACTCGAACAGAGAGGAACATGAAAATATTCGTGACTCCAGCAAAACGGACGCCACCAAGTGGGAAAATCGGGAACCATCCGGAACAGGTCGCTTTGCGCCTCTCCGCGTCTGTGGCGGCTTTGGCGGACACGTGTTGTCGGCGCGGTGGCGAACAATGTAATTTGACGAAGGTCCGAATATTTCTTAAGTTTTCCTGACCGTTCAGTCGTGTTGTGAAGCCTTAGTAGATTGTTTTCTTCCATCACGAGTTTGAGCGCCCGTTTACTCCACAACACACGGTCGCGTAATTTCGATTTCTTGGATGGGGAGGAATCACGGCAAAATGTTTTGATCTTGTTTCTGTCTCGAATCACAAGGGACGACCACTTGGTAACTGATAAGTGGTTTCTCTATAAGGATGCAAAACAGTGGACTGAGGACGACAGACGAGGTGTTTCACTGGAGGGAACACCAATGTTGCAGTCAAGTGAATGGGAAGGTTCGCTATAGCTTCTTTTCTTGAGTTTGGTTGTGTTCGATTAGCTTCAAGATTGAGCCACCCACGCCGGTCGGTGCGTTGGCTATTCATCTTGGAAAAGACCCTCTGGACCACTCGAAACGAGTTGGGCTGCTTTCGCAATTACTTGATTCCGGAAAACCTGCTCGCTGCGTACAATTAATGAGGGAAATTGTCTGCTTTCAAAATGGGGGGGACGCGTCTCGCAAAGTTAGAAGAAGCTGTCACGACATTTTGATCTATCGCGCCTCCAATATTTATATTATACCCCCGTCGAAACCAGCAGCAATATACGTCTACATTGCTCATGGTTGTCCGGCCACCAGAAATACTCAATTTCCCCGTTCAGGATTCGAAGTCACGTTCAATGAAGAGAAGATCTGCGTGAATCTCCGACGAAGACACTCTTCAGTTTTTCCGAATTTGTCTCCGTGCTTCCGGCTGAGTTTAATTAGTATCTCGATGTCTACCAAATATACTTTTATTTAAAAGTTCACCTAATATCTAGTCAACTAAGCTCATAATTCAACTTGAAGAATATACTAATATTGTTTTAGTGGGACATAGTACGCAACATAGTACATAACCCGCATATTTGTCGAAATGACTTCTCGATTGCTACCAAAACCTGTATTGAAATACGAGTATCAGTGGCTTAGTGTGGCGCCAGCGGTTTAACATGCTCCTTGGCTCAAGAAGCGCTTGTTTAATTTTCGCAATATTCCTGCAGCCGGTGTTGTTGACCAAGCAGACGACTGGAGCTCTTTCTTAAACACGGACTATGCACAAAAGCTCGATTTCGCGGACAGATAAGTCGCATGGTCGAGGCATGAGAGTCAGCTGAAACTTACTCTCGGTAGAACAATTCTGTAGTCCTCGCCCCTTTCCTTAGCTGATCAAAAATAGTAAGTCTATTACCGTCTTCCCGGAGCCTATACTTTCGATTTTGAACGAAATTTCCGAAACAAAACTTTGACAGGAAAAGACCAAAGCACCGGGAAAACAAAACTATGCGCTGCAAGTTTATGTTCACCGGCTACACTTAACCGTCGCAGTTCAAATGCCTGTAAAAAAGGGCATTAAACGAAAGAATATCAATTAAATTGAATGCGCCACCCATTCAGGCGGCCCGGCCGAGCACCACGACCTGTTCCCAGCCGCCGTGTTTGTTTAACGGTGACGTCCCCTATAAGCCGCTGCAGTCACGAATAGCGAGCATGAAAATTAGACCACGTCAAATGCTTATCGAAAGAGATCAAGCACCCCCGGAATTCGTTTTGCTGTTGCAAGTATTTTAACAACAGTTGGTGGTGACGTAACGTACGACAGGTACGTAGCTCGCACAAACGAGTAGTGTGTAGATGTGCGCGTCAGACAGTTGTGCCCGCACGCCATTTAGGACGGGCGCGAATGTTGTAGAGTGTACTAGTGAGTGGTGAGTTTGACACTGGCGTAAAAGAGGCTTCAAACCAGAGTGGAGTAGTACGGTGTGTTGAGCTCTCTCGTAAATGCCGGTAAAATGTGTTTAACTCTTAGGAAAAAAAAGCACAGATTTTTTTTTTTTTTTTTTTTGAACTAGCACAGTTTTATTTTTTATATCTTTTGTTCCGATGAATTCCTGTAACTTAAAAACCAGAAATGCCCATATCTGTCTTAGTGGTGGCTTTCTTTCGCGAAGGTAAAACTGTAAAGAGAGCTCTTGTAAATTAACTTCACCGTGCCTTCATGAACCACGTTACGCTTTAAAAGAAAAAGCTTTATTATTTGAAAGGAGTGCGTATTAATGTGTACTTTTTACACCGTTAGAAAAAAAAAAACGCCCGAAAATGGCCGCCAGGATTGTGAACGGAGTGATACACTCAACTCTCGCGGACTTCGACGTGGGAAATAGCTACGCTTCCCAACTTATAGAAGAGCGATTGAAGAAATTATCGTCCAAGATACTTATTGTAAGTATGATTTTATTTATATTCACTTCGGCGTAATTAGAAAGCGTATAATATTGCAGATGAGAGGATCGAATATCCTGCGCTCTTGTTATGGGGATGCGAGGCTGCTGAATTTAAGCTGCTTTTTATTACGTTTTTAATTATTTTGCGGTGAGCGGATTTCCAAAATGTACCTACGGCATCGCATTGCGACAAATACCACCGAGCTAAGGCGAACGGTTTGGAGCTTCTGCCTACGTGGCATTAAGGAGAGCACATCCCTGTTTTACCAGTACCTCATGCCGCGCAGGTCTAGAAGCGTAAATCTTCGTCTATTAATTTGTTTCTGAAATCCCGGTGACATTCTGCGGCATTAATTTAGTGGTACTAATAAGGTTATCAAAAGTAGCCTGATACTGTATAAAATAAATATTTAAGTTTCAATAAAAAAACAATAAATTTGGGTTCAGGAGACCTAGAAAAATAATAATCATTGATTACTATGGGGTTTTTGAGAAGACTAAGATATCGGTGTTTTGCTAATTGTAAAAATACACCTCGCACCGGCCAGCGCTCAGTTTCTCGACCCCTTTCGAAACACTGCCGTCTATCGGGAGCTGTGGAATCCCTGCACAATGGCGAACTAAAACCACAACGTCACGGCAGACTTTATGCATTCGTTTAGAGTAGAAGACAAAACACATCCACAGAAAAACAGTGATGAGCGCAGTGACCTTGCACTTTCGACGCTGTTTTAATGGCTTGTCGGCTCAAAGAATTAGTCGTGCTCCGACGTTCGCTATCTTACGGGATGACTTACATGTTCCACGATGTCAGTTGTTCCTCCATTGTGCAGTCGTTCTGACCTTTGAGTAATCGGGACGCGAATTTCGGAGGGAGTCTATTCTCAGATGTAGCGGAGCGTAGCTCGGCCACTCTGAAACTATGAGCACATTTTCTGGCTTTTAATCAGCAGCTTGCTCCGTAGTTGCTCTGGAGATCTGGGCTTGCGTCGACTTCTGATATCCAAATAAATTTTCACAAATACATTTCACTAAATCATTTGCAGTCGCTCCCCTGGAAATCGAGCGAATCAGCATGATAAATAATATATAGGTTCAAAGTTACCAAAAAGGAACAAAAGTTCCTTTACGCCAGCATATCCTCGTAGCTCTCAGTTTGCATAAATGTGTTCCTCGACGTGCAGATTTTTTTAATGTAAAATTACTGGAAAAAGGGAGGAGCCGAAGGTGTTAGAAGTGCTTTCCTTCAGCACCAAGAAACCGGTCAAAAGCCTTCTATTTTTCGAAACAGTTTACCTTCTTTTTCTTCTAGGGTGACATCCATCAAAGCTTAACCGCCAATCATCTGTTGGAAAAGATACGCAAATACGCTGTAGGTTACCAAGAACACGGTGTAAAACGGGGCTCCAGGGTGTGTGCGTATATTGGTAACGCAGTTGAAGCAGTAGCGGCAGCCTTTGGGGTTGTGTTCGCGGGCGGTACGCTCGTCATGGCAAAGACAACCTACCTTGCAAGTGAGTTCTCTCAACGCCTTCATCGGATTTGATTACAGCATTTTTAATAAAATAAAGATAACTTATTATGATGTCGTTCTTGTAGGGGAACTGGCGTACACGATTGAAGACAGCCAGTGCTCTTTCCTACTAACTGACCAAGAAAGCGCATCGAATGCTGCCAAGGTGGTAATGCCATCAATCATTAAGGTGCGAGATTATTATATATTTATCGCATTGAGCGTTGGCAGCGCCCTGAATGCTTTTAATGCGTTAGCATTAGTGCTTTGTCGCATGCGTTGATGTCTGACTAGTTTGGATTAACCAAAGTTCTCAACGTTGCCACGGGATGGTGACTCCAGCCGCACTGGCGCGGAAACTGGCGAGGAAACACTTTCTGTAAGCACTGACCGATGGCGGAAGTGGTGTTTATGCCCCAGAGCCGTATATTGGGAGAGTTCGGCCAATGGGCGGAGCAAAGGCCGCCGCCAGCGCCAAATGCTCCTCCCGCGGTTAGAGCGTAAACTAAATGTGCGACACAGCATCGACCAACCAGCAGACCGTGACGTCGGGTATTGGAAACAACATTTAAAGCGTGAAATAGAAGCATTGAATCTCGACATCTCGGTGACAGTTTGCTCTGGGCCGGCTTGCTAGAGCAGCGTCTCAGCTGAGACTGGCTGAAAAAAAAACAAAAAAAAACAGAGCGCCGGTGTTGGTTAGGTGACGATCTTTACGAAAGCGGGCCTTGCAGTCTCCCAGCTTGCGGTCCAGCTTGTAACTGGGCCGCGTGAGCACCCCGTCGATCGAACACATGTAGGACCTCCGCCGTCGATGGCCCGAGCTATACTTGTAGTTGGAGTCTCCATGCTTGGGCGGGTGCGGGAGCGCCTTCCGGGGCAGAATGAAAACAGAGAAAGACAAACCGCACGGGAAAAGAAAAAATAGAAACGCGCAAACAAAAAAAAAAAAAAAAAAACACGACAAGACGCGATAGTACGAAAGGACGCCGAACAAACACCCGCAGCGTCACTTACGCACTAACCGCTAAACAGGCCGCGAGCCTAACCGGGCTATCACGAAATGTCCTCCGAAAAAAACAAAGAGATGCACGCTACGCGATAAAACGGGAAAGTAACTAGACACAATCTCGGCACAAATGCAAAAGACAAAAAGAACAGAACTTTTGGAAAAACACTGCGAAAAGGCGAAAAAATGTAAACTAGAAAAAGCAGAACGACCCGTCCGGCTGAGAACGCCACCGACGACGAGCGACGCGATCCACGCTGGGTGCCACATGTGGTGTTCGACGTCCGCTGCCCGCCGCAGGTGATCGATCAGGCGACTCGTTCCGTGGGCTCAGGAAGGGTTCGTTACCATCACTCTGGCTGAAAACAACCTGGACAGTCAATGTTTGTAGCTGCAGGCTAGTCCGTCCCATTTCAAGGCGGCAACGGAAACCGCCCCCCTATGTTCGGAACTCTCTGCCGCACCCCACAGGCTTCAGAAGCTGATAACGCCGGTTCGCTTCACGAGACAGTTATTGCCTATGCATCAAAACCAAAGGTGGAATCCCAGGCAGAGTTCAGAATTGTTTGCGTATTCTAAAGCAACGCGTGATGTATAATAATGTTCTTTATTTTACATCCAGCATTTGACTGTTCGTCTATCTTGACAACGACGTCACACTTTTTTATACGTCAGAAAGAAAACAAATTGAGACCTGCCCATATATTGCCGCATATCGTATTTATAAAAATAATACAATTAAGACATTTTAATACGTAGTTTTTTATGATTTGTTGCTTAGGATCTAATTTTCAACGCGCGAAATGGTATTGCAACCAAAAGTGCACAAAATATGATCACTGGTGTCAATCGCAGTACTTTTAATTAACAAGTTATTAAATGAAAATAGTCTAAAATCAAATAAAGCACTCTAGCAAATCTGAGATACCCATGCAAATTGACAGTAACTTTCGGCAAAGCATGTGATGCTATTAAAGTCTCGACTTTTCACAATCGGCTCAACTTTCAAAGTCCCGCCAATCCTTCAGAATCGGTGGGTGGCCAAGTGGGATAACGCACTTCAGCTCGCAGCTTGGAGCGAAAGCGTGCGCTGCAGAAGCTCTTGGGTTCGATCCCCACCCCCTGCCCGTTTCGATCTGGATGAGTTTCGTACCGGTACGCGTTCGTGTAACCAGTACAGCGTGGTGCACGTTAAAGACGCTAGGTTAGCGGCTGTGCACTGGCTAAATATCTCATCTACAGCTAAGAGACGGGTCACCCGTGCAGGCGTACCAACATCAAGGCTGTCTAAACATACACGCAACGCAATTTAAGAGCCTGGGACGCAATAAGGGACGCACATGGGCTGCGGTTCCGTTCTTCGACCTGCCAGGCCTGCCGTACCGTTGTGGACGCGTTGTCCACTTACCACGTCAGCGGGCCGTAATGCACGATGTCTTGGCCCCTGTATGCACAACGGGCGCGGCAACGTAAGGTTCGGGAGGACCGTCGGCGCCATGTTGCACGAAACTGCTGGCTTTCGGGAGCAACGATTGGCCCTCCGAAAACAACAGTACGTGAACCGAATGAGCGCGTACTGTGACCGTATGCACGCGCAATGTACGCGTACTTGGGCCTCCAACGTTCACGCGCGGAGACTGACTGGTAAATAACATTCAAACGGCAGTATATACGTCGGGTACTTCACGTTGAATAGCTCGCTCATGTGCATGATCTATCCGCCGCAGGATTAAACGGAAGTGTGTGGTGAGTAAATACGCGCAACCAAAGGGCTCTGTCGCTTTACACGCATCAGGAGCACGTCCTTCGTGCACACGCTAAGTGAAATGATCTGCTCGCACGAAGCACAAGAGGGGTTTCGGGAATCTTCACGGCCGTAGAAATGTGCACGTAGGTTGCATTCACCATGCTATGTTACATATAAGTTCTAGGGTTCGGACTTTTCGGTTTAAACTGATAAAAACCGATAAAAGTACGCCGAAACCATTTTCGGAAATTCGGCTTTAACCGAAAAAGGTCAGTTTTTAGGTTCGGAATTTTTTATTAAAACCGATAAAAGTATGTCGAATAAATTTTCTAAAATTCTGTTTTAACCGTAAAAGGTCACTTTGACCTTCCAGTCGTACCGCAGAGCCGTGGCGAAAACGTAGAACAACAGTGTCTATTGAAACGTGTCCACGTTTGGCACGGTTGCCATCACGACGTTTTGGTTTAATGTGCGCACCATCGATCGGAACTTGAAGTCTGAAATGCTTCATAACTTTGCCATGTACGAGCATGTTTTCAAACTCGTTTTAAGGAAGACTGATTTTATGCAAGCTCTGCATGCTGTGTTGAGCTTCACAAAGTCGCACCGTGTCTCTTTTGGGTGGTCACAATTGGTTGATTGGCCGATTTTGGCTCAGGCAGCGCTTCCTCTCCTCAGCCTGCCAGTGTCCAGTATTAGTGTTGAGAGCGCATTCTCGAAGCTCAGGGCCATATAGCAACAGGAAAGAAAGAGTGCGGATCAACGAGGAGAACCTGGGAATGTACATCTGGGTGTACCATTATAAGATACCGCAATCCCGAAGTACAGAAGGTGAAGTTCTATGTTTTTCGGGCATAGGCTTCATATCTGACTTCTTCGTGCTTCTCAGGTTTTTCCTTGTTTCTTCTAGAGCTGCACACATTTACCAAATAAAGTGCTCATTTCTTTTTCAATGTACCTATGCCGTTATTCTTTGAGTGATCACAAGTATCAGAGCTACAAGGATCATCCGATCCGGTGTCCGTTGGTGTTTATTTTATATTCACCGAAAAAAGCCGATAAACTTTTGTGGACATAAATATACGCCGAAAAACACCGAAAATTGAATTTTAAAATAAACACCGAAAAAAGTACGCCGAATTTTGAAAAAATAGAAACCGAAAACGCAGAACCCTACATATAACAGTACGCAAAATGCTGGCGAATTTCTTTGAGAATTAGCTCAGTGGCAGCAGTGATTTCGGCACATCTTTTTAAACATCCTAATCCCTAGAGTAAAATATTAGATTCAAGGTGTTTCTTTCGTCGCACAAGAAAACAAAGTTTTCTCGCTGCGTTCCCACCAGTCAAATAAATTATAGCTCCTTTTCTTTTACTTCACAGTGCTGGTCATATGATTAGTGTTAATGTATGCTATTTCCTATCAAAGAGGCGTAATTTTGCTAATTGTGCTCAAGGTAGGAGTGGACTCCTACTGCCTGCACGAGACCTATTCCACCAAAATTAAAGCATGCGAACAGCCTCGTCTACCACCTTGTAACGTCATCATACACTCTAAAAAAAAGGGTATCACCATACACCCTTTCGTCCCATATAATACACCCCAAAACTTCATTTCGACGTACAGCGCCCTATAGTCGAACAGACGGCACGAAATTTTACCAGGGGCTTGATAACGGTGCGATATAACTTATTAAATAGCTAAAGTACATATCAAAGACCAAAGAAAGAAAACACAAAGCTTTTGCAGTACGGCCAAGAAAACTCCGATAATCTTTTTTGTAGTCAATAATACGTACATCAGCTATCTTAATAAGTTGTACTACACGGCTATCAAGCCCCTCGTAAACTTTCGGGACGCCTGTTCGATTACGGGGCGCTGTACGTCGAATTGAAGTTTTGGGGTGTATTATATGGGACATGGGGTGTAATACTACACCTTTTTCTCTGAGAGTGTACCCGAATGGTGTCAACTCACAAATTGCGCCTTGTTCCAAAGGCGAGCATCCTCCGACGAATTGGATGAACACGAAGCCCTTCAGCTCACGACGCAGCGCTCGTGACCCTTTCTTTGCGCATCACCTAATTATTGTGATGACGTACAAATGCTAGTGGTCGGACTTTGATAATTCGAAGTGGTGCTTATTTGACATGCTACTAGTTACAGTCGTAAAATCATTTAAAAAAGCACTTTAGTACGGCTCATGTACTTTTCCTAAAAAAAAAGAATATTTCAACCGCGTTTGTTTATCCCCTGAGCGAGTGACTATCGCTATTTGAAAAGCTTTACATCTCTATTGCAATCGGCCAAATGTATCTATTATTTTGCTTCACCATGCAACAAGCACAACGACTAATAGATAACTTTTTCTTTGATTCGCAGGCATTGTTTTGTATAGGAAGCGCGCCCGGATTCATCAATGTTCTGCAGTTTCAAGAACTTTCAGATGCCTCATTCACGCCCCACGTACCAACTGACAACGAAGAACACGTTGTGGCAATCCTATATACGTCAGGGTCAACGGGTCTTCCGAAGGGCGTGGAAATATCGCACAAGGCGTACTGTGCCGCGTTTCACACGTTGAGGTATGAGGGCTGATCACACTGTTGAAAGCTAACCAGTTCTTAGAAGACACAAAGTATATTATGTCACCCCGACAGCCTTTTTGTTTGTTTCTCTACTTATGTACGGAAGCAGGCACATTCAGAATATATAGATTTTCAAGTCTAGTAAGAAAAACGCAGGAGTATATTGTATATTTTGCTTAAAGCAGCGTTAAGTTAAAAACAACTATTTCGGTCTGATCGAGCGCCAACTTATTTTATTCACATGCCCAGTGGTATATTGAAATTAATCACTTGTCTGATGTGAAAGTGAATTATATAGCAAGTAAATTTCACCATCTTAAAACATTTCATAACGCTGTGAGGCCGTGGGGGAAGCCGTATCTTTAAGCATTATCTTACGAAATCAATCACATTGCGCGAAGGCACTCAAGTATTCTTAAGCACATCACACCTAAAGACTAACAGTCTTTTGTCCCATATAATACACCCCAAAACTTCAGTTAGACGTACAGCGCCCTATAGTCGAACAGACGGCCCCAAATTTTACGACGGGCTTGATAACGGTGCAATTTAATTTTTTAAATAGCTGAAGTACGTGTCAAAAACCGCATAAAGAAAACGCTGAGCTTTCGCAGTACGGCCAAAAAAAAACCCCGATTATTTTTTTTTTAGTCAGTAACACGTACATCAGTTATTTTACTAAGCTGTACCACACGGCTACACTCTCAGAAAAAAGGGTGTATTATTACACCCTTTGTCCCATATAATACACCCCAAAACTTCAATTCGACGTACAGCGTCCTATAATCAAACAGACGGCCCCAAATTTTATGAGGGGCTTGATAGCCGCGTGGTACAACTTATTAAGATAGCTAATGTACATATTATTGACTACAAAAAAGATTATCGAAGTTTTCTTGGCCCTACTGCAAAAACTTCGTGTTTTCTTTCTTAGGTCTTTGATACATACTTTAACAATTTAATAAGTTATATCGCACCGTTATCAAGCCCCTCGTAAAATTCGGGGCCATCTGTTCGAATCTAGGGCGCGGTACGTCGAAATGAAGTTTTGGGGTGTATTATATGGGACAAAAGGGTGTAAGGTGATACCCTTTTTTTTTAGAGTGTATCGAGCCCCTGGTGAAATATGGGGCCGTCTGTTCGACCATAGGGCGATGTACAGTCGGTGTCAAAAGTCCCCAGGACACGCGAGTTGCGACTGAAACGCATTGCTCTGCCATCTGCATGCCGGTGGGTCGCCTGGTTTCGAGATCGCGCAAAAGCGCATGCGGGTCCTACTGTGCATGCAAGCATCTGTGTTTTCCCGCTCTTGTGCGGCGGGGCGCCTAACTCGGAATCGGGCGCGTGGTACCGCCTCGGAGAAAGCGCTTGCGGTTGACGAGAGTCTGCTACACATTCTGCAACTGGAGATATCGCCTGTGGCATTGTGCCGCATTTCGCCGTGTCAGCGCACCTTGCTTTATAACCGGTTGAGTTTATCGCTCAGTTGAGCTGCCGTGAGTTCTTGCTTTATAGGTGAAGTGCCAGTAAGCGCTATCTCCGAGTCAGTACCACGCGCCCGATTCTGAGTTACGCCCCTCGCCGCAGAAGAGCGGGAAAACAGACATGTTTGCAGGCACAGTAGGACGCGCTTGCGCTTTTGCGTGATCTCGAAGCCAGGCGACCCGCCGGCAGATGGCCAGAGCAATGCCTTTCACTTGCAGCTCGCGCGTCCTGGGGACTTTTGTCCCCGACTGTACGTCCAATAGAAGTTTTGGGGTGTATTATATGGGACAAAGGGTGTAAGGTGGTACCCTTTCCCCTGAGAGTGAAAACATGTAGAACAAACGTGTGTGCTGTATCTTTATTTGTTGTTTGTTCGTTAGTTTGTTTGTTTGATTTTCGCAGGCTTTATGAGCATATTTATTCTAAAGAAAACTCTGTATTGTAAAGAAGGTGAAGAGCACGATGGGGTATTGATGCACACGAAAACACCCAGATTTTACGTGCTGGCCCCTCGTGCGTAATTTGTTTGTGTGATCTATCATATTGTGTTGTCCTGTCCTGTCTCGTTCTCTCTGCTGCAGACTTGATTACTGAATTATAGGTTATACAAGTATATTCAACTATATTACATTATTACTTTACATTAACAATATACTATCTTATACAAAAAGTTTAAAAAGGACTTCCAGTGGGCAAAATAATCTTTCCTTGAGGCTTTGGGAGGCTGTATTTATCATTTTTGAGTTCATATGCACCGCTTTTTCTGAATTTCAGGTCTGCTAGACTTTGCACTGAAGAGGATGTCATCCTTTGCTGGAATCCCTTTACCCACGGGGCGGGTTTTGCGGTAGCCATGTTTTGGATGTTTTCAGGAGCAAAAATAGTCTTAACCGATCCTTTGATTCCGTACAAAGCTTTCCTGCAGGCTCTCAAGACCCATGAGGTGAGAAATTTCGTGTGAAAAGAATAGAGGTACTTCCTAAGAATAAAAATATCTGTGTCAAGCCCCTTAACTTTACCATGAAGGAGCAAACCGTGTATCTATTTGATGTTAAATTTTAACACAAACCCACTTTGCTGTAAAATAAATGTTAATTTTTAATTGTTTTCTCAAGGCACTAATATAGTGACGCTGTTCATTTTCTTTTTTACGAAAGTAAATACAGAAAACTGTCCGTTAGGGTAGTATCATCCGTGTTTTCTCGTTTTCGTGACTTTTTTTTTTTTCAGGTTAGAGCTGTGTTGTTTTTGACATTGAATGGGTGTCGAAATACGCGAACGAATTCATAAGAACATATTTAAGGTAGAACCAATCTCCCGGTTCACTTGATCTTCATTATTTATTTGTGCAGTATATACCCTCACTCAATATCACACTGTATAAAACAAATCTCCAAAATAATGCACATCAAAACCAAAATACACGAGACTACGTACATTGTAAAACCTAAATAAAAGTATAAAATGAGTCTGCAAAAATACAATTAAAACCACGAAATACAGACCCTAATGCGAAAGAGAAATGGGTAGGAAAAGAATCTTAAAAAAGCCCTTATAAGTCACTACAAAATTCATTATAGATATGACAGCTTAAGTTGACAGCATGTAGCCATAATAAAATGCTTGCAAGTGCCCCACCGAGAGCGAACACGATTATAAAAGTGACTGACCTTGGCAATCATGTCGTGACAGAATGACACAACCGTCAGCCACATGTAGACGCACGAGGGAAATGAATAAAGATGCCCAAAGACCATAAATAATAGAATAAAAACGTACTGGTAGTCAATGTAAATGTGATGTCCTGATCTAAAGGATATTCCCAACAAGATTACTGAATTTTAAGAGCTAACATGCAAACTTAATCGTACTTTCCATGCAGTGAAGAAGAGTGACCGCCCTATATTAGTATTGTTATTGGTTAGTTCTGATTTAGTGCTTTTCTAAGTGTCCGTTGGATTGTGGAGTACAGTGTTACGCTAGGTTGTCCAGTTGAGCTGAGGCCTGATTTGTATATTACTTGAAACACCTTAAACTAAAACAACTGATGTCAGGCAACCTTTTTTTATTTAGTTCACTACGGCTTTTTTTTTTTTTTTTTTTTAGAGATACCTGAAGCCTGCTTTTAATGCTGCGTTGATATAATCGTAGCTACGATGATGATGAGCTCTTCCTAAATTTAATACTGGTGATGCTCAAGCTTCCATTTTCTGAGAATTGTTAAAAACAGAAAAGCCGAAGAACGCCGTATATTTCAAGTTAATATCGAAGTCACCCTTATATTTGAAAACATTGGTACCCCCGTCAAACTCGCGGAATGCCCAGTTTAATGCGAATATAATCATTGTCCACAACAATTTCGTATTCTGAAACACTAACGCGCGCTACTCAATGAACTTACCTGAAGTGTTCTCCGAAAAAGAAAAAAAAAAGTGAGTGACAGTTACCGATGTACACTTTTATAAATCCAAAAAGTGTATTTTTTCTAAATAGAGGCTTGAATGGGCGATCGTAAAAATTATCGTTGTCCTTTTATTTCTCTCTCTCGCCATCTTATATTTTTGTTGACGTTTGCTTTGTGTTTAGGTTCAATCTAAAGATTATTAATATTAGTAATTATAAAATTTTTTTTTAGTCTTTAGCTAAGTTGTTTATTTTAACGAATATAATCCGCCCACACGCTCGCATCGACTTAATTATGGTTGATTTCAGTTTACAAAGAGGAAAACGTTACACTAAACTAATCTTCAATTTTTTTTTTCTATTTATCGTTTGTCGACCGTTTCCCAATTTTCATGGACACTCATGTTTTATAAATAGCAATGAAGGTTCAAGAAATACATATTTATATCATTATTTTTCAGAGACGCATCGGTGTACTACAAAACCACTCTTTTGTAGGTGATAGTTATAATAGCATACATCTTGCTTTAATTATTGAATCTATTTGAAATAAAAAAAAATTTATATGACCAGAAATTTAAACAAAATCATATTGTTTTCTTATTCCTGCTCGTGAGCTTGCATCTACTACAGCGCTAAAAACAAGTAATAACTCTTGATTTGTTTTTATGAACTCGTTTTTACACCTTAGGCTTCGAAAAAAAACGTTATCATGAACAAAAGAAACTGAATAAGCAATCCGACTGTTAAAGGGGCACTGAAGTCGATTCTGAGATCGTCCTTTTGTGGTGAAAACTCAATCTAGACGGTCTAAGCATCCCAACAAACCCAAAATCACAATCGTGCGTAGCTTATTTCCTCGATAAAAGCGTGCTTAAAGATCGTGACACGCCCTTTTTGGGAAGAATTTTCGTCCGAGTAAGGTGGTCGACGAAGGGCGCTTGTCGGCGATTTGCAAGCGATGGCTTCGCCCGCAGAGAAAAAGTGAAGTCTTATCCGAATGTATATCTATCAGACTCTCTTCGAAACAAGTTATAATAAAATCATTCGAAATCTGCGCGTGTTGTAGGGCTTTCATTGGTCCACACAATGTAGTCCGTGCGAGGAAATAGTCACATGTTTTTCTATTGCCCTAAGATGAATAGACGGTTTTGTAATAAAGGACTTGGTATATGTGGGAACTTACACATTTTAAGCATTGTCAGATCAAAAACGGCCTTTTTCAAAAATGACTTCAGTGCCCCTTTAGGGATTAGGTGGTAAAATATTTTTATCCGGGTTACCACCTGTTAAAACTGCAATCCTTCCTAATACCTAGCCAAATAAAAATTATTAAAAAAAGATAAGCGAGAGACAGCAACCTTCGTCTCTCATTTCATTTAGTCGTAAGTTACAGGATTTCAAAGGGAGAGCCCGTTTCTAGGGTTGAACCTTGCTTGCCTCATATCTGTTGGGGCCAATGACATTCGTGTAAAGGCGCTGCGGGAAACTAATTCAATGGTTACTTCAATTGTTTACGTTCCAAATTTTCATATGTGAGTAATCTTTGTCCGTCCAACTTACAACCCATAAAATATACTCTAATCCACCTGTTAAGCCACTGCAGATTAACGTAGTGGTATATCAGTTTAGAATTATTAAGATAAAATATTTACTGCCAGGGCTTCCTGATAATACAATAGTACTTTCGGGACCAGGAAGTTGTATTCCTTCTACACGCAGTAACTGAAGGGCACTTTAAATATGGCGTTAATTTTTTTTTATCTCCCAGGTATCTGCCTTTATTGGCATTGCGGGCCAAATGCAGTGTATTGTCAATGAAGTCCGAAGAAACAACGATAGTGTGCCTCGTGTAAAAAAAATTTTCATGGGTGGTTCAGTGATCCCGACTTCGCTTGCTCGGGAGATTTGTGAAATCTTCGACGTCGAAACACTTCTCATTGGCTACGGCATGACTGAAACGTTTGGCCTAGTGTGCACCTCACCTGTTGGACAAATTACCTTCGACAACAGTGGAGTTCCTCTTGCCGGTGTAAAAATCAAGGTATGCCTGAAACTTATCGGATATTTCACACGTTTTCTTTTTGTCTGGTTTAAAATCTGCCATAGCTGTGTATTTACCGTTTATTACTTATTGACAAAGATCAGCGAGCAAATGATTTACAAGCAGGAACGAAATATTAAATGGATAACAGATCCGATAAAAAGTTCCGAGACTCATTTTATAGCCTTAAAAAAAAGAAAGTAATGCGCGCGCAGCACTCAAAGGCAGGGATCTATCTTTGTGTCTCATTGTGCCAAAGGGTCTCATTTTGCGAACATTTGGAGCTGCGCTGCACGAGCATTTCGCGACAACGCGCCAGGACGTAATACGATTTCACCATAGACTTCAAACCAGAGCGAGAGAGAACATCAATTCTGCGTGAAAGTCGTGCAGATTCAAATCAAATGTTTCGGTTTTAACTTTGACGAGTTTGATGCAAAATTAATCTTTGCTCACGCTCTGGTTTGCAGCCTATAGAGATATCGCCATCGCGCCCGTGCACGTCGTCGCAAGAGCTCGTGTAGCGCAGCTCCAAACAATCACATTACGACACCCTTCAGCATGAGACACAAAGGGCTTCGAATGTTGTGCGCGCGTTACTGTGGTGCCCTCTTTTTTTACGCTACTAAAATCAGTGTCGTAATTCTTTGATCGAACGTCGCGTATGATTACTAATATCTATAGAAATCGACAACCAAACTTGAAGTTCTCATGAGCTTATACACGTGGTAATCAGGAAATACTGAATTTAATGTGTTTAGGTGCTCACAGACGTTTGATGTAACATTGGAACATCGGTAAGCCCAATGTTTTAAATGCGCCTCGCACTTCATGCGTGCATGTACGAAAAACAATATGTTGCTTAAAACTCTTTTGAAGGTAATTTAGAACACTTTACATTTAATATAGAACACGATCACGTAAAAGATTCAGAGAGCACTAAACGACTAAACTTTCCAGTAAACTTTAGAGTAGAAATAGGTGGTCTTAATGATACAATTTAAGTATTAAAATTTAACATGGCGTCACCTGAACGTGATGATCACGAAGGGGTGTGTAAAGGGTGGTTCACGCATTGGCGCTGGAGGGTGATCGAATGTGTCATGGTTGTTTACAATCGCCCGAACGAGAGATCACAGAGTTTCCAAATGCTCGACCTGGATCAAGTGGTTTTTGTGAAGTATTTTGCAATACCATCAGCGAGAAAGAGGACGAAACCGTTGATAGTCTGCGTGCGTCTCTGTTTTTCCGCCTGCTCTCCTCCTTGCCACGCGACACGGCAGCGCATGCGCACTTGCGATCGATCGGCACGGGGGGAATCCGCCATTAAATTGCAAACACTCATTGTGGTTTCCGATGGACTCTCTCTCATATCTAGGCTCTCTGTAGAACAGACTGACATACTGGCGCCATCAGTAGGGCTGAATACTTTCGATCTGAGTCGAAGTCTGAGTATTTGGAAGGTCCAATCTACGTTTACTTTAGAATAAATGGTCGCGTAAAACAATATCATAATTATTTTTGAAGTTCGAGGTAAGAGGATAATAGGGAGTTTTCGGGAACCGTTTCTGAACATCCGATACGGTAGCATGGGCCGTTCGGTACGAACTGCGCATGGGAGAGTCTTTTGCCGTAGCGCTTGCACAAATAGTACCGGAGGGCCCATGATAGCGTATCGGATCGGCAAAAACGGTTCCCTAAAACTTCCTAACGCCTAAAATTAGAAATTATATTCGCTAATCACAGTTGTTTAAAGGCCGTTGGTAGACTGCGCCGACTAGCTGGTGAAATATCGTCATCCTTCAATCACCCCGGGCAAGGCTTGGGTATTTGGAACACCAGGGGCAGGTTTTTCAAAATCCGATGCTGTAAAGCAGCAGATCGCGGATGTTTTGGTTCACTTCGTTTACCAAGGTTTTTATGATCAGATATGGCCTACAGTTTTTCAATGCGTAATGAGCGCTCTCCGATCATGCTTTAAGCATTCGAACTTCTTTTTGACGCATTCTTTTGCGCATTACATTCATTAGTCTATACATTTTGAAAATTTGTCCACTAGGAGCCCACAACACCTGGGAAGAAATACATGAGGCACATCACATCTTTCAGTTAGAACGGTTTAAATTAACTCGCCCCAGGCCAAGCCACCTTGAGAAAGTTAGGCTACGCGACACCCCCTTGCAAGAACACAAAGAACGAGTACCTCTCCACCTAAAAGAATTAATTCGAGTAGCCGAGATCCCGAAGAACCTGCATCCGATTCACATTAAGGCTCGACGCATCGCTAGAGAATGAACATTGAGCATGAAATACGACGATAGCTCAAGTGCAAGATACACTGACACGTCTTCGTATCCGCATCAGCCTGCCCATGCTGTATGTGTAACCAGTGCAGCAGGGTATCAAACAGTGCTGCCAACCATAGGGATTTTTTTTCCAAATCTAGGGATTTCCGTCGTCGTTTGGGGGCAAAGGAAAATGTGTTGAAATCTAGGGATTGTTTAATAATGGGTTTTAGAGGGCTTTAGAGACACGTTCCTTCCCATTTTCCTCCTCGTGCCGGCCGAGCGCAGCGGGAACAAGGCTCCTTTGTATATTGTCGATGTCAGAGATAATCTCGCAGTGCATACAACAGTGATTTCGGGGGGCCACACAAGGCCAAAGCAACAAACTTTAATTATGTAAAAAAGTTTTAACCAAACAAATTTAACCTTTAAATGGACGCCCAACTATACGGGAATTTATTCTTAAGCTACTCCATAATGATAATCTCATTATTCATTTTGTTCAGGTAAGTTTTAAAATTGACAATTGCTATTCTTGTGTTCGGACGATCGTTTTTTATTGCTGCTGACCTGCCCACGCCCCTTGCAGTCTTGTGTTGCGACTTCCGCTTCTTTTTTTCGGTCACTTCTTTGTTGTGGCGACGTTGAATCAAATCCTGGTCCTATGAGCGCAGACCAGTTGGCCCAGTTCACGCAGATGCTTCACCTGTTGAACGAACTGAATTCTCGGTCGCAAAGGTTTGAGACGGGTCAAACAGAGTTAAAAAGTTCCATTGATGAAGTAAAACAGGGCCAAAAAACAATCGACGACAAAATTACAAATATCGGGGAAAGACTTACGTCTGTTGAGAATAAAGCGGGAACAATGGAGAGTGAACTGGATGCACTGCGACGGGAAAACAGAGATCAGAGGAATGTTAATGCCGCCTTGCATTCACGTCTGAATGAAATGGAGGATCAATCCAGACGAAACAATCTACTTTCCTACGGAATTCCTGACAGTGTGTCTGAAACGTGGTCACAGGCGGAAGAAAAGGTTAAAAACGCGTTAGCGCTCTGCTTCGACAGGGGTTCAGCTGAGTTGACTGCCAACACGCTGTCATTTGACGTCGAGCGTGCTCATAGATTGGGACAGTTTTTTGCAAACAAATGTAGACCATTGATTGTCAAATTTTCGTCTTTTAAATCGAAGGACCAGGTGATGCAGCTCAGAGCCAAGCTAAAGTTAAACTGCATCAGCATTAGCGAAGATTTTTGTCCTGCGACGCGCTTGGCTCGAAGGAACCTAATCGAATTTGGAAAGACTCAGAGTTCCACCTTTAAACTTACTTATAACAAGTTGTATGTAAATGATAAGTGTTATTTTTATGCCCAAGAGCTAGACCAGATCTCGGAGCTCTCTCGACCACGACCCTCCCGTAATTTGGTGCAACAATCACCAAGGTCTGAGGGTGCGCCCAGTGCACCCACATCACTTTAGCGGTCGGCGAGGGGTGGTGATCGTAATCTTCCCTCGCCTACTATGTCCAGTGCCTCCTTAGTACGTGATTTTTCTTTTTTGCTTTGTAACGTCAGGAGCGTTATCAACAAGCGCGACGCCTTGTCTTCTTTAATTGACACATGTCTTGCTGATGTTGTGGTCTTGACGGAAACTTGGCTATCCGCAAAAGTAGATAATAGTGAGATTTTAAATTGCCAAAAGAAGTATCGGTTCTACAGATGTGACAGGGGAACTCGGTCTGGGGGTGGCGTTTTGATAGCGGTTTGCGACGAGTTGGTTTCTTTTGGTGTGTCGCTTGCCTCGCCTCTAGAATTGACTTCTGTGCGCATTCGTCTGAATTACAAGGATGTAATTTTTTGCGCTTGTTATCGCCCCCCTAATTCACCTTCTGGATTTTCTTCTGATCTATATGATGCTTTGAATACATTACACGTAAGGTATCCGTCATTGCCCATTTTTGTTCTTGGTGATTATAATTTCCCTGGTGTTTCCTGGGACGCACCTTTTCCCGTAGCAAGCTTCGGTTCTCTTGAGTGCAATTCCTTTCTTACTACATGCTCGGATTTTAACTTGACTCAGCTCGTGAAATGTCCAACCCGTACAACCCCGACAAGTGCCACTGTCCTTGACCTTGTATTCACTACCCATCCGGATCTTGTACAATCACTTTCAGTTTTTCCAGGTGTAAGCGATCATTCCGTCATTCACTTTAATATTCCAAACAGTTCGCCTCGCAAATGTGCAGCTTCAAAGGTATTTAGAGACTATAGTAGGGCTGACTACACCGGGATTAATAATGAACTTGAGATATTTTTATCAGATTTTCTTCAAAAATTTTCTGAGCAATCGTTGGAAGATAATTGGTGTATGTTTAAATCGAAAGTAACTGAGCTTACTAGCCGTTATATACCCCTTCGTAAAATTAGAAATACACAGTCACCTTGGTATACGCCAACATTAAAACGGTTATCAAACAAAAAAAAGCGTCTTTTTCGACGAGCCAAGATATCAATGATCCCAGAGAGATGGGCAGCTTATCATTGTGCAGAGGATGAGTACGCACGTGCACTGTCTCTCGCCAAACATACTTTTTTTAATCAAACCCTTCCATCGCTACTGGAAACTAATCTGCGTAAGTTTTGGCACGTTGTGAGCGGAAGTGAAAGGAAACCAATTGAACTTGCTGCGGATAGCGAATCGGTCGTTCCTAGGGAAAACTGCTGCGTTGTTTTAAACTCTGCATTCTCATCGTCGTTTGTTAACAGCACGCCATGTATATTTCCCGATGTTACGGTTTATGATTTTATTCCGATGGATCCAATAGTTATTGACTGGGCAGGCGTAATGAAATTAATTCAAAATATGAAGCTTTCCTCTTCGCCAGGTGAAGATGGCATTAACCCCAAATTTTTGAAGAACACCGAAGTGTATTCAACTATAATATTGTCGAAGATTTTTGCACAATCATTAGAATCCTGTACGCTTCCGAACGACTGGAAGGTGGGAAAGGTGGTTCCTCTGCACAAATCAGGTAACACTCATTGTCCCAATAATGATAGACCCATTTCATTAACCAGTATACCGTGCAAACTCATGGAACATGTCATATACTGTCATATGGTGTCCTTCCTCGAAACTAATTCTTTTTTAGTATGCATCAACACGGCTTCAGAAAAAATTGCTCATGTGAAACTCAACTACTCGCCTTTACTAACGACTTATTCTCTGCTGCAGATCACTTAATCACTGTTGACTGCATTTTCATCGACTTTTCTAAAGCATTCGATAGTGTCTGTCATAGTCTGCTCCTGTATAAATTAAGTAAACTTAACATGGACCTTAATATTTTTAAATGGATAGAATGCTTCTTGTCTAATCGCACGCAATATGTAACCGCCAATGACCATAACTCCCCTCACTGTCCTGTAACGTCCGGTGTCCCGCAGGGGTCAGTGCTAGGGCCCTTGCTTTTTCTTATTTATATTAACGACTTACCTAGCTGCATTTCTTCATCTATAAAAATTTTGCTGACGACTGTGTTGTTTATCGCAAAATTCTGGAACCTGCTGATCATCATGCTCTTCAGTCTGACCTCGATAACATTTCATTTTGGTGTGACACCTGGCTAATGAAACTTAACCCTGCTAAATGTAAGTCAATGAGAATTGCACGTCATTCAAATTGCATCCTACCATGTGACTACTTACTTAACCGTGTTCGCCTAACGCAAGTTTCGTCCTACAAATATCTTGGCATTATCATTTCTGCTAACCTTTTATGGCAAGATCACGTCAACCACATCACTAGTAATGCTAATCGCGCACTTGGTTATCTACGGCGTAATTTTTCTTTAGCCCCAACTAACTTGAAACTCATACTTTATAAAACTTTAGTGAGGTCAAAGCTTGAATATGCATCATCAATCTGGGACTCTTATATTAACTCCATTATTCTTCAAATAGAAGCCATTCAAAACCGTTCCGCGCGTTTCATCTTCTCAAATTACTTTCGAACTGCCAGTGTCACTTCCATGAAATCTAATCTTAACTTACCCGATCTTTCATTGCGTCGTAAACTATCTCGTCTTTGTCTCTTTCACAAGGTTTATCATTTCAATTCTCTACTCAGTGACTCTCTCTGTCTGCCACCATCGTACATTTCTTCCCGCAGCGACCATCAGTTCAAGGTTGGCGTCCCAAGCAGCCGCACCAATTTGCACTTCCACTCGTTCATTCCCAAAACCTGCACAGACTGGAACCACCTCCCCGCCTCCATCGCTTCAATCACCGACAGCGACCGTTTCAAAAGCGCCATTTGCAACCATTTTTTGTAATCTCCCTGCTGTGTTTATGTTCATGTTGTATTTTTTTTTTTTGCTTCACCACTCCTCTCTGTAATGCTTCGGCCTTGAGAGTAAATAAATGAAATGAAATGAAATTGATGCAAAGTAACCCATATTCTGAAAATCTAAAAAAGTCTAGGGACCTTTTAGATGCAAATCTGGCAAGAAACCACCTTGGAGGTTTGCAGCACTGGCATCAAATGACCGCCATCGTCGTCCGCGCGACATCTGCAGCAGCCGCCGAGGAAATTGCCATTGCCCTGGCCGCCATTAAAGGCGACGATACAATCAAAGTGCTCACAGACTCCCAGGTTGCCTGCCGCAATTACCTACGGGGACGCATCTCCTAAGCAGCGCTTCGCGTCCTCAAGACCATCTCCCGGCTTCCCGAAGTACAACTCGTCTGGGTACCCGGACACGAATTCCTCGAATGTAATGAGGAGGCACATGCCGCTACGCGCGCGCATAGACACCGGGATATTAGCCAAGAATGAGTAGGCCAGGCAGGGGGGGTAAGAACCTTCGGTTCTTACCCCCCCATGCCCGGCCTACTCATTAAGTATGCCGACATACTGTCCCACTACCGTCACGGCGAAAGAAAATACCCGGACTACCACGAGATGAAGCCAAAACCCTTCAAAGACTGCAGACCAACACATATCCCCACAGCACCCTTCTTCACTCCATCTA
This sequence comes from Ixodes scapularis, assembly GCF_016920785.2. Taxonomy (NCBI): domain Eukaryota; kingdom Metazoa; phylum Arthropoda; class Arachnida; order Ixodida; family Ixodidae; genus Ixodes; species Ixodes scapularis. Next base: position 103,395,032 of record NW_024609880.1, on the reverse strand, counting down.
CCCCGGTCAATACCCCGCCACCTGTAATTTCTGTTCTCAACCCCGGACCTCATTCCCAACGCAACCCCATCCTACAATCAATGGATGGCCTGCCTGACCAGCCCGTAACCTGGGATTCAGCAAGACCTGGTGACGTGGGCCTAAACAGCCAGCCGCAGCCAGGGTATCCCGCACAAAGGATGCCCACTACCAGGCGGGTTCGCTAACATGTGTACCTGATGCTCCTTAAATAAAGATTTACTGAATGAATGCCGATGACGTTTCGGGCTCTGCATAGTCAGACATTTGTGGTTTTCAAAAATGGTGGCACTGACCTAATTTCCGAAGTTGGATGGGTTGTTCTGTTGACTTAAGTGGGAGTATTACAAAGCACACACCGAAAACATGACCAGTATGCCAGAAAACGACATCGAACTGTGACTGTACTTCGTCTCACCTCATGCCCATACGCAGCCGTCGTATACGAGCTAATAGCATCCCATAGCGTCGAAAGAGCACAATGATGGCGTTCATCAATATTCCTGTACGTGTTCTATCATCAGTAAACCAATCATGAAATGAAAAGAACTAGTGACTTGCACTTTTCACGCTGCTTGATTGGTTGCATTAGATCGTAGCGTTGGCTGCGTCTGGACTTAAGATGAAACAAAGTACAATCAACAGGCGAGGCAACACTCATCATGCGCGACTCGGGAGTAACTACGTTTGCGGGACCTCCGAGAACGTATACCTACTCTCGGAATGTAACATTTATTCTAACGTTTCCTCTCTTCTAAAGTAGTGCTTTGCCATTGGGTTGCCTTGATTTACATCAGCATCACCCCCTATTGTCTACAATTTTCATGCTAAGATAATAGTTTCTTTATTAAACTAGCTCGATGTACGCTTCCGATTGGACAATTCATTAACAGAGGTTGTTACAAATATTTGACTATTTCCGGAAACGGTAGTGAAGCTGTCGGCGAATACTATTTTAAAGGATGAAAGGAATTGATGACCCAATATGATGACCCAGGTTATGGACATAACCAGTGGAGACTCTCTTGGCCCCTATCACAATGGCGAGATTGCGGTTCATGCCCGAGGTGTCATGAAGGGCTACTACGGGCGTCCTGAAGCTACCGCTGAAGTCTTGAGCAACGATGGGTGGTTGCGTACAGGTACGACATGCTTTTTTTTTTTGTTTTTTTTTGTTTTTTTTATTAACAAGAACACGGCTTTCTCGGTCTGACCCAAACATTTCTATTCCGCCCAAATTGGCGTGGAACCAGAGTGTTATTATGGACTTTTTAACGTTCATTATCCTACAGCGTGTGCGTTGAGACCTCTATATGACGCTGTAAGTGCGTACTGAAATAACATGCGGACATGAGATGGGGCAAGGATTAACCATATGACCTGTCTCAGAACTCTGCAGTTTGGTGTTCGGCCAACAATGTAGACAAAATTATTGCGGGCTTTAGGAAGTTTTACGTGACATCAGAATTCACCATAGGAAGTTTTACGTGACATCAGAATTCACCACGATCCTACTTCGGTTGTCATCGCTGTGTTCTAGATGTGTGCACGGAAGCGTGCAGGGCGCATTTCTAGACACTGATCTGCAGTTCTTGAGAAATGGATTGTAGTGTTCTCCTGTTTCTGTGTTATTATGCATATGGCCGATAGTCATTGTACATTTTCTAACGTTCTTGCGCGCAACAAAGAGAGCTTTCGCTACAAAAAAAAAAAAATCTTTATTTAGGCAAGTTATTATCGCTCTTGGCTCTTGTTCGAGCCCCTTACGAGACAGCTAACATACAACATCTGCCGCGAATTGCCGCTTTGACAACGCGGGTGATGGTTGAGAGGTGACTATTTCTCTAATGAGGCATCCCATTAAGCTCCCTGGCGTGTTAAACCAATCAACAAGGACTGGTTTTCAAAAGGTTCTTATATTAAAGAAGTTATTTGATGCGCACGATTAGTGAATTTTCACCTCAAATCAAGTTCGAATTGAACAGTGCCAAATATTGGACAAAAATGTAAGTACAAGTTAAACATTGAATACCCAAATTTATATTTGCAATGCCCAAGAACTAAACAAAAACTTCGTAACAAACAAAAAAAAGTCCACCAGCGTGCCTATTTTGCACGAAGTCACTGACTAAAGAAGGATAGATACTGACAAGATTGCATCTTGATTTTCAGGAGATTTAGGCTACTACGACGCTGAAGGACGGATTCATGTTACTGAGAGATTGAAAGAGATGATAAAATGCATGGATAATGTCGTCACCCCTGCGGAGCTGGAAGAAATTTTGAATACCCACGAGGCTGTTGCAGAGGCCGTAGTTGTGGGTGTTCCCAGCTCCAAGTATGGTGAGGCTCCAACGGCCTGTGTCGTTGTCAAAGACGGCTTCGAGACAAACCTCGAGAGTCTGGCGACAGAACTGAAGGAACTCATTGCTGGTATATGTCATATTCCTCATATTCCAACTTTATTTTTGACTTGATATGTTCGTGTCTAACTTGCACATTTTAAAGCTTAACTTTTAAGTATCACGCACAAATTTAATTTTGGGAAAAGCGGCCTATGAGCTCTAATCATTAATACAAAATGATAACTAGAAATCTCTTGGGTGTCCTCCCCCTTTGCCGCCTTTACTCTCTATCCCCCCTCTCTCTCTCCTCTCCCGACCTTCCGCCAATTACATATATCTTCCTCTCTCTCCCCTCCCTTCCTCTCCCCTCGCTCTTTCTCTCCACACCTTTCCAGTAGGCACTGGGTCCTACAAAATTAACTACATATCCAGAATAAAACATTTGAGGTAAAAAAAACACACTTCTAGAAAATACTGGTAGTCGAACCCAGGCCACATTTATCCCGTAAATTTGTACTTCATTTGTTTGTTTTCTGCAGTCACTATTGATAAGAAGATATGTGAAACTTTCTGGACATGAGAGCAGTTACTGTTTGGATTTTATTATGAACTTATATGTGGAGTGAGGAAGATTCAGAAGTGCTGCTCTAATATTATTGTGAACCAAGAGGCGAGGAAGTGGTTATTGAATTTATTGCATTAAAGCTAGGGGAAGGGAAATGAAAAGAGAGATGGCGAAAAAGTGAGCCGCTCCTGGCCCCAATTTTTCGCCGGCTCTCTTTCCCTTTCCCTAACATTAATGCAATAAATTTATTAATCACTCCCTTCCCTGTTCAGTCACTATATATTAGGGGTCTGCGAATAGTGGTTCGATTCGAATAGCGCAGTGTCATCCCTAGCACCAGCAGCACAACGAAGTTTTACGTTGAATCGGCTTTTCTTTCCACCGCAGTCTATGAATGACGTTGTGCTAGTCAATTCAAACCGAAGTGTTAGCTAGAACATAAGCATGAACTCACAAACTATAAAGAGTGATAAACACACGCACCGGTGTTTTTGTTCCTTTATATACTTATAGTGTGTTCGTGTTTATGTTCTAACTGACACTTATACATAACATGTACCAATTAGCTCTGCTTGAGACTGTACTTCAAGATGTTCTGGATACCATATTAGAGCCGGCTATTATCTCCACTCTAAGAAATGGCTGCGCGCCTACTTTCCCGCAAAACACTCGAAGAGCTAATTTCTGCGATCTAGGATATTGCTGAGCGAATGATGAGGCGGAACATCTGTTTAGATATTAAAATTAAGGCTGCGCTGGGGCATTACGCAACGCAAGCATGGCGCTTTGCCTTTTGTAATGACACAGCGCAGACTTCATTTTTAGGTCAGATGTTCCGTTGGATTTGGCTTCTATTTGAAACTCTATTAACTTCTATTTTAAAGTGACAACGAAGAGAAACACTAGTTAAATTACTCCATACAATGCTCAAGGCACTAATAAAGCAAATGTGACTTGTTTGTGTCATGCTTTTTCTATAATTCTCAGAATATCATGAACACGAACTTAAAGGTCTTTCTACTTTTTTATCAGCCAAAAATACGGTTATATGAATGGAGCGTTAAGCTTGGGGGAGATTGGTTAGATGATTTTACGTCTTCATATATTTTTTCAAAGGTCAAGCCGCAATGTTCAAGCAGCTGTATGGAGGTGTTTTCTTTATGAAATCTCTTCCCAAGTGCGATAGAGGAAAGATCCTAAGACAAGACCTCAAAACAAAGGTGGCCCATGAAATAGAGAAGTTGAAAAAATAGTTGAGCTTCTCAGACTCCGCAAGTTACACGAATACCACGATTTAACCTGCTTAAAAGGTGTTTCTGTATTTCACTTGTAATAAAAAAAAGAATAAAAAAAAAGCTGCACGAGTTAAAATAATTTTGATGTTTGTGAGTCGGTTTCAATTTATAACTAGATATGATAAAACAAAGTTTTATCTATGATAGTATAAAAGAGTTTGGCTTTGATGAAGTTTTGTGTAGTGTTGGGACGATCCGGTCGGCAGCTAAGACGTAAAGATGGCAACGGTATAGAGCACACAAAAGATTTATGGAGGCCGGGCCATCACGTGAAGACTGGCGCGACGTAGTTCTGCTCGACAAATTTGCCTTCCCTTTCCTGACAAAATAGAACAAACAAAAATTCCAAGGTGAGTAAAAAGAAAAAAAAAAAAGCTTTTCAGATTTTGCAGAAAAGAAACATTACAATTTTAATTTTTGGCTATTAATTTAACTAATGTAACATACAAGCATGGACAAGTAATGTCGCAAAAGTAAAATAGTTCTCTGTTTTTTACTTTTTGTTTTAAAATATATGTTTCGCAAGCGCGAGCTGTTTGTGAACGTGAGTATCCACGATATATTATTCAGCACCCCGTAACTGCTTACGTTAGAGGCTAGTTAATTAATTGTTAAGAGCTTAATAGCCTCATGTTAATTGCAAATTAGGGTGTAGTTTTAAGTCGCGGTAGGACTTTTTTCCATAAAGATTTCGTTTTTAAATAGTCTTTATATTTCTGAAGCCGTCACCCTTTTTTGGAGCATGAAATACCTTTTAACGGACTCCCCCTTTCCCAAAATGTGCCCGTTCACCCGTGCTTGCATTTTCCACAAAATTTAGGGTAAAAATTGACGTCGCGTGTCCTAACGAAACGTGAACTAAATTTAGTGGGAAAATTGACGTCACGCTAAATTTAGCGGGCAAATTTACATCTCCTACGATCTAAACACCAGTCGTGTTTCCCCCTAACACTAGCGGTAGAATTTGAGTCATGTGACCTATACGACAATTTAGTATCCCGGCTACATATAGTGGGAAAATTGAAGTCACGTGACTTAAGCACAAGTTAAGTTTCCTCGCTAAATTTAGCGGGGAATTCGATATAACGTGACCTGACGTCGCGTCACCTATATAGAAATTTAGTTTCCTCTCTAAATTTAGCGGGGAAACATACGCCTCCGTGACACACTAATTCCCTCTCCCCATCCCATCCCTCCTCCCCCTTCCCCATCCTGTTTTTTCCCCATTCTCCTCTTATGGTGTCCTCCCCATCTGCCTCCTTTACCCTCATACACCCTTCACATCTCCCTCCTCACCTACCTCCAATTACTTATATCTCTCTCCTCCCTTCCCACCCTCCCTTTCTCTCCCCATTCTCATACAATACCCTCCCCCATCAAATCAGTTGCCTAATTTAGTGGGGAAATATATCTCCTTTCCTCTCCCAATCCCTCTCCTGAACTTCCTAAAGCGTCCTCGCCCCTTCCTCAACTGCCTCCGTTCTGTTCCCTCCCACACCCTCTCCCTCCTTTCTCCTTCCTATTCCCCCTTTCCATTCCCCATCTACAGTGTATTTTTCCTTCCTCCCTCCCTTCCCCTACCCGCCTCCCTAGTCAGGTGACACACCAATTTAGAGTTCCCCAAAATTGACAAAAATGATGGATCTTCACAACCGTAACGATTTCTAAACATGAAACAATCACCCCTAAAAGGTGCATTTCATGCATCATAGGACTTTAAAGTTAAAGGTCGCTGCCGATTTTTTCGGTCTAGTCTAGTTTTTTACGGCAGAACCGGGAACAGCAAGTCTAAATACTCACCTTTGTGATAAAAGCGCTCCATTGAAATATGAAACAAATGCAACAACTATAAGTTCCAGATACTGTATTTCAGCCAAACAATAGCAATAACTCCCCAGGCATGAAGCAGGAGGAGAGCTCGGAAATTGTGTTGCCAAGTTTGCCCATGCTGCGATATAAAAAACAAAACAAGATAGTTCACACGATTTGAACAGAGACCATAGATTTTAAAGTACTTGAAACATAATATTAAACCAAACCAGTCTCTCTCAACCCCCCCCCCTCCCCCCGCCCCACACCACACGCACACACACTCACAGAAAAAAGAAAGAAGAAACATTTTAACTTTAATTATGAGAGCACTCCTCATTTAACCCATATTTCTTGTTTTTGTTTTACGAAACGGTGAGACACGCGTTTCAAATATCTTCATACGATTTTATGAATAGGGGACTAAGTCACACGTATAAAACGGACATCTGGGTACAGTGCATATCAGTAGTTCGCGCACACGCCTACATAAGGCGGTTTGTCTGCCAATCTTCTCGGACTCATACAAAGAGCACAACGCAGCTGTGGCTAGTGGTGTGTTGCTCCCTGTGATGAAGGACTGCGATCAACATTGTATCGAGGCTGCCGTTCATAATTTGTTCGTTACGATTGCTGAAATGTATCCTTAACCGATTCGGAACCGCTGTCTGACTCACATTTATGATTATATTTTGCCAAGCATGTTTATTCTTACATCTAATTATTTTTAGAGCATGAAACTTGATATCATTAACATTTTGCATCGACATTTTCAATTCATGTGTTCAATCATTTGGGTGTTCAAGGGCTGATATTTAACTGTTATTTATTTCTTGTTCCCCCATAATAGATTTCAGCTGTTGCGCTTGCCGTAGATTTCTTCTGTGTGCTCCTTTTGACTCTGTGCATCATTACGTGGGCTGCTCGCCGTTTATGAGCACGGAAAATAAACAACTGAATCAATGAATATGTGAATGATAAATTACACCCGGTGAGGATGACGGCATTCGATAATTCTACGGTAATAAAGCGAGCTGCCGTGACTCCAATTCGTCCTTTTTATTGTCATAAGATTGAAAGCGGTTTGCTCGTCACCTTACCTTGGGAGAAACATATTTAGACCTATAGGTTTACATTAATAAAAACAGAAAACGCAGATCATTATGGACACTCGAATATTGAACAAAGTAATACAAAGGCCGCTCCGTAATTCGACACTGTAAACAAATATAAAGGCGAACTTGTAGAGGAATGCTAAAAGGCATAATCGAAAGTTATAATTATTCGCAGTGCGGTGCTCTATATTTCCTTATAGATATGTAAATAAAACTATTTTAAAAGCGAAGTGGGCGTAGTAGGCGAGTCGCAAGGAATTGCTTCTTTATATCGGGGAGGGGGGGGGAGGGGGATTGATGTGCTAAATTTTTAACCTAGTCGAGAAGCATTCTTGCATACCCCACGTTATCTGAACATTATACAAGTCTCATACGATCGTCGAATCAGACCGTTCGTACGGGTTAAATAGGTAGCCTAACACTCTAGCATATTGCATCTGTATCTTGTGCTCTACTGAGCTGTCAGCGGTCAGATTGGAAATGGTAAAACGTTTTGATATTATAATTTTCTCCTTCTAGATTGCCAAAGTAGCGCCCATTATGCACGCAGAAAAATAAATAATTTTTGGCTCAGCAAATATATATTTTCATATCATGACCTAAATTTATTAACATGGCGCTTAGGTCTCAAAATGCACGTAATTACTAGTAGGAGTTAGCACTATTTTTGATAACTGCATTTACATCACGGTAAAGTTAAAAATTGTGTACTCGCATACTCTAGAGAAGCGTATTTCACGAGCAAATGTATAAGGCTGAATATGTAAATTTCGGAAGTCAGATTTCATTTTGCCTACCATTAAGGTAGGCGACATCCAGCAAACTGTCTGTGAACATTAACGTATCTAGATAAAAGCACTTATGCGGAGGCTTTTAATAGTTTTAGGGCTCTTCCGGGTAGACTTTCTTGAAGATAGTGCTGTTGCCACAAAACCAGTTCAGATATTACACTAGAACGACCTCTTCTATTTTTCTTACGTTTCTCCGCTTTCCCCCTCAGGGGGCTTATACCTGCGCCTATCAAAGGATATCTCCTGTGAAAGGTCGAACCAAAGTGAAGGACTGATATTAATTTATGGATACTAAATACGAACAACATTTTGCATTAATGGAAAACTGTAGTCCGTGTACAAATATACGAAAGTCATAGATCAAGTAACACAAAGCCGAGTAGGCTCTCCGTCGTCTTCCATCGTGTTTTTCTTCATCTCCCGGGCAGGATGAAGCTCTTCGTGCTTAATTGCTTTTGTCTTTTACACCGTTTCACTCTTTCCAACTTCTTCGACGTCACCCGCCACCTGCGCAGACATCAAACGCGGGTCCGTACCCCCTCGATTCGCGGGTTCACAGCTCGCGTAACAAACGATGTAGCCTTGCGCAAGGGGCTCGAATTCTTTTTGCCTTTAATGTGCGCTACTTTATTCTAGCACGCTCTTGAGGCACGGCTGAAAAGTGCCCGGTGTGTGGCTAAGGGCATGGTCTTCAAGGGTACGGACAATACTTCTGTTGATTTACTTGTCTGGACATTGTTGTCGAGTCCACTCCTCACTTTACAGTCAACTGTCAACATAAAAAAGGGTTACATTATCTAAGGAGTGCTGACAGAGAGAGAGAGAGAGAACGCGTAAAAGTGGTGTGATCCTCTATTGTTTTGTGAGACCGATGGCCACCGCTTCTCTCGTACTCTATGCCCTCCCCTCCCCTGGCCTCCACGAATATTGGTATAAAAGTGAGAACCGATGAAACGATCGATAACCCGTACCCGTCCCTTTTTTGCTTACTGGTCGTGTTTTCGGTCATGGAGTGTCCGTCGTCTCCATGGCCATCTCTTAATGAGATGTTCAGAATTCAGGGCATTAAGGAGAACGGAAGCTTAGTGCTTCAGTGCATACTTTGCTTGCCAAAAATCACACAATGTCATCATCAAAAACCACGAACTCTAATCTACGGAAACACATCAAGGTAAGCTGGGACGTCTGCATTCTGCATTGGGGGCTATACATTATAACGTTAGAACCAAGTTTTCTTTTCTTGTAAATAACAGGTGAAACACCCGAGTCATAAGGGAGCTTTCGTAGATCGCTTCTTTAGCACCAAATCTCGTAGCGGAGAGAGACTCTGCTACTGAGCATGCGTACCGCTAGCTTGGCCTGCACAATGCCAGGCATCATTTCCGGAGGCTGTAGGCTAGCGGGATGGCGGGTGTGGTTGCAGCTTTCGGTGCCTTGTCAGATTATAGGTGAACGGAGTGCACCTACACTCTTGCTCTTAAATACAATACTTTATTTTTACAAGGACTACCATATTACGGGCGTATGAGAAATGAAAAGTAGTCTCGCGGAACATTTTCGAAAAAACAAAATTGTTTCTATTGTTTTCCTGATAAGTGTACGTAAAAAGTAACGTGAAAATAATTTGCAAGGTAACGAGTAAAGTAATTCGTTACTTTTCAGCGAAAGTAATTTGTAATGGTAATCCATTATCGTAAAATCCCGAGAGATAACCCACCTAACACCAAGAGCAAATCAGGTGAAAATATGGAGTTCCCTAACTTTCGGAGTACAATGAAGAAAATTTTAAAACATTACTATTTTTAGGTCATGTTCCTTTCAAGCTTGTTATGGTGGCGTGGGGCAACGAAGCAAAGATGACTGTACTTCCCAGCTAGCAACGTTCGCTTATATTCCGCCATAGCTAACTAGCCGCATTTACGCCGAGGTCATCATTGACCGCAATTCTACTATTACTAGGAGTCGGGTATCTCTCGATGTTTAAAAAAAAATAGCAAATCAAGCCAAAAATAGGAGTGGGCTATCTTTCGGGGGTGGGGCATCTCTTGGAACTTTACGGTACATTTGAGGCTCGGTAATTTGTAATTGTAATCCATTACATTTTGCAATTAACGAGTATAAGTCTGCGTAGGACGAAGTTTCCACGTCGTCCGGTTAAAGTATGACGCACTGATATTTAGTTACTCTCTCCGAGACCACTGGGTTGCCCGAACCAAGAGAGATGTGGAAATCGCAAAAAAGGTAGACGCTTAAATAGGATTGCAGGGTCCCTTTAAGCATGATTTCCTTTGTGGATTATGTGATTTTTTAATCTTTATTACTAAGGCTTGTCAGATTACTCTTTTTTACTTTTACAGCTCTTGCAAAGTTACACAGAGACGCATAACTGAACCGAAATCAGTATCAAAAAAAAAAAGTTTGGAGAGCCGGGCAGGAGGTTCTGATGGAACGTTTTTCTTTTCTCAACAATGCGATGCAATCAGCAGTTGTACATTTTTCATCTTGCTGTGGTTTTTGTTTGCATTGTCCTTTTGGACCATGTGGCATGAGCATTTCGTGAATATTAATAGCATATTAGTTCTTCTATTTTCTTTAAAAGATTAGAGAGACTTGCCTTAACATAACATACAACAGGGAGTTTCTTCCTTTTATACCCTTAAATTGTGTAACTTCTTAATCAAACAGCTATGTATAAAGGGAAAACAATTATCACAATATTTGTCTCGTTTAATAATGTCTTCCAGCGTTTATCGTTAAATACCAACGCAGAACTATTTCTAACATCGACATCAGGGAACGGCGATTATACCACTTGGTTCTCAATACGAGAGACCATCTTTGAAATTTTTTTTTCTACTACCAATCAAAAGTGAGGTATTAGAACCGGTTTTTCAAAAGCATGTCAGATAACCTGGAATGTCACTGGTTATGTGGTCCAATAAGAAGGAAGTAGTGAAGTTGCAGGAGTTCTCTTTATAATTTTGCTCTATGGAATAGCATCATCACAAAGATTGGAATTTTCCATTAACCAAATTTGCAATTTTGCTCCTAAAGGATTAGGAATTTATCCGCACAAAAGATGCAATGCAATAAAAAATCCGAGTTAGGCACTGCAGCTTTTTTCAAGGAATACACTTTTACCAACCTGTGTTAATACAACGAAGCAGGGGATTCTACTCTCGATATAGACCCTTCCTAGGAGAGTTGGAAACTCACCACTTACCCCGACACAACTACATCCTTTCTCCGCAAACAAAAATGGAACTATATTCCTAACGAGCGTGTTGGTACGATGTACTAGATAACAGAAAGTATAAAACAGAGAGAGGACGAAACACAGACGAGTACATTCTTTCATGTACTCGTCTGTGTTTCGTCCTCTCTCTGTTTTATACTTTCTGTTATCTAAAAATGGAACGATCTGTGTTATTCGCACATCTGCACAGTATCCACATGTGCGAGCTGTGCGGAGGTGGAAAGTCACATTAACTAAAGAGTTCTGTAAGTACTTAAAAAAAATACAAACAAACTTTGAGTGTAGTTTTTTATGCGTGACTTTTTCAGTTATTACTTCTGTTCTAGCTTCTCTTTATTTTGAGCTTGTGGTTTCAACCATGGAATGAAACTTAAATCGCAGAATAATTATTTTTTTCTTGGTTTCCTTTGTCAGCCAATTTAAGGGAAGCGTCTCCCCACTGAGTTTAGAGGGCTATACACGATGAAAACACCTCAAACGACGAAGATGAAGTGAGAAAATCAAACAGGGCAGGACGAAGCTGTACCAACGTTTTTAGATTGGGGTCAGTTGGGAAACCCCTGTGAGGCGGCGGGCGCCCCGTCGCCCCCCGTTATCACCCGAAGGTATGGGTGATAATATAGGTAAGAAAAAAATGATAAACCAGTCACCAAGGAGGAGGGAGGTAGATGTAGTCGTATGCGCTGAATGTCGCGTTCATTACGTCATGCTAAACAGTGTATCAGACAAAGGGGTTACCGGTGCCGTTTCTTGAATGCCGTTGTTTTTTGGCTCAAAAACAATTATTCAATTTTATTCTTCCGCACACTCTCTCCAAAGTAGGACAGTGGTTTGGGCCAGATTTTGCTTTTGTCCGTCTGTCAATTTAGGTACCTGAAGCCCCCCAAACACCAACATAAATGTAAAGTTGATATTATTTTGCCGGAGTCTGGGTATTTTTGCTTAAAATTGTTAAAGAATAGCCAAATTTCGGCTTCACGTGGAATTGGTCGGTATTCACTACTTTCTCCTTCATAAAATATTATCCACGCAAGTTCGTTTAATTTTTGGATACTTTTTTACGACAGTCTGAACAAAGAAACACTCCTATCGCTAGTCATAGATTAGCGAAAGTAAGGCTTATACAGTTTCTCAAGCTCCATTATTTTTCGATTTTATTTTTCATGAGCAATCTTTGACTTGAGGTCTTGTCTCAGGATCTTTCCGGTTTGGGACCTGGCAAGAGATTTCATAAAGGAAACTCCGCCGTACAGCTGCTTGAAAACAGCCGCTTGATCTGCGAAACAGAAAGAAAGGTCAGAAACAATTCAAATAAAAATCAGTAGAATGTAGCGCAAGCTCATCACTCCATTCCTTCAATCATTTCTGAGCATCCCTTGTGTAAAATTATGTGAACGTCTCCAATAAACATTTGGAAAATTATAAAATCATATAGTAACTTACATATAACTTATACACACATCTTATATAATTTATTTAAGTTATGATATATTTATTGGAAAAATCATATATTAAACTGTGTTTTGTTTCAGTGCGGAGATAAAAAAGCAGTAAACTGTTCTGCACTCTCAGAAATAGGGGGTATATAGGGGTGCCCCGCTTGCCCCATGTTTAACACCCCGAAACTACATTTGGACGTTCTTTTCACTGACGTCGAGTTGGCGATACCAACTTTTATGAGCGGTATTATAGCTGTTGGATATAACGTACAAAATAGCTAACCTGTGTATGGAAGACTTGAATAAAAAAAAAAAAACACCGAGGTTTAGCAGTGCCAAAAAAAAACCTCGGTTATCTTACTGTAGCCTTTAATGCGTACATTATATATTCTAATAAGTTGTATCGGCCGACAATCAAGCCACTCTTGAAAGTTAGTATCGTCGGTTTGACGTCTTTGGACTGAACGTCGAACTTTTGTCTTGGGATGATGGTACATAGGGTGTGCCCCTATACACCCCATCATTTCTCAGAATGTGGTTTAAAATCTTGTAGTTTTTCGTCCCTCGTGCTTGCAAGAAGTAAGTTAACCAATGTTTTCTTCATTGAAACTTTAAAATCAAAGTAATGCAACTTCACCAGGTCTTGCACAAAAATAATATTGGACGGTGCACTGGACAAGAGCTTCTTTGAAAGCTTTGTTTCCGGGTCACAAGATTTTATTGCAACTTCAAAATCTTCAGACTCTGAACGTAGCTTTTACCAACCATAAATGATGTTCAAAAAGTACTATATCTTTTATATTCCCTATAAACACGGGAGTGCGACTTTCCTCTGGTGACGAAAGGTAGTCGTAGTGTTTTAAATGAGGTGACTGCTAAGGAAAAATAGATGGTTTCTAAGTAAGGGTGGCTTCCATATGACTGCCAAGATATCCTACTAGTATCTTCCTGCGTTTTGCCTGAAATTCTTTATCTCGAATTTGTAGGTACTTTTACGGTCTCGTGCACACAAAACAAATAATACTTTTATAGGTGACCATCATTCATATTTGGAGCCTATAAGTTATTTGTTTAAATAAATATATTTGGTGCAGTTAACGTGTGATTTAAACTAAAACAAGATACGAGGTAGGTCGTCCTTGAAATACAACATAAAACGAAATTTCTATATCGAGAACATGGCATATACCTGCAATGAGCTCCTTTAATTCCATCGACAGACTCTCGAGGTTTTTCTCGAAACCGTCTTTGACAACGACACAAGCTGCTGGAGCCTCGCCGTACTTGGAGCTGGGAACCCCCACAACTGCGGCCTCTGCAACAGCCTCATGGGTCAATAGAAGTTCTTCCAGTTCAGCGGGGGTGACGGTATTATCCATGCATTTTATCATCTCCTTTAATCTGTCGATAATATGAATTCCTCCATCGGTGTCGTATAAGCCTAAATCTCCTGAAAGTGAAATATCGGCCCTGTTTAAATTCCCATGTTCGTTCAATTCGAAGTACGCGATTTTAACGGTTGTTTTAGAAATGCACGCGTCGGAAGTGCGCGCATGAGACGCTATGCAGAAGAAAAAATTTTATTTTTAGCGCTCGTGCACTAACCATGGTTAGGCCGTATTTATGAAAACAATTTCTCCGCATATCTTTTGATTGGTCAATCATCCCGTATGGAAATATATGCATTCCGCTCTAAAGGCTTTTTTTTGCGGGTTTCAAGCTCTCGGTTGTGAAATACACCTTACACCTTTGCGAAATATGAACCAATGTTCTAGAAATAGAATTTTCTAGAAATACAAAGTCATGGTTAAGTTAATATCACTGGCAGGTTTCTCCCACAACATAGATATCCAATTTTCCTTGATTTCGGAGGCCATTACAAGGCTTTCTTTCGAAATAACGATGTTCAAAAGCACCAGCATCAAATTACCTTTCAAGCAAAAAAAAAAAAAAAAATACGGGTATAAACGCCACTTAGTGCACTGCTTAAAAAAAAACGTATTCTATACCTATGTAGACAGTGTTTCTGTGTCAACGCATTGCAGCTTAAAGCTCATTGAACAAATGTTCCCCCTACAGGACAGAGAAATTTGCGGTGCCTTCGTATAGATATTGGTGTCATTAAGTGCTGTCATATTGAAACTCCATTAGGGGAATTTTTTTTTCGTTTGCTTTGTTTATAAACAAGCGGACATATTACAAATGTTTTTTTTTTTTGCTTTTTCTTCAAAAATGTTGCATCATTCTTTGCTTCCAAAGCATAATACTATACAAAGCCTGCTTGCTTTGTACTGGGAATCACAATGTTACCGCTTCTGGGCCATGCAGTCGCAGAGAGCCAGCCGAAGTCTTTAATGCCAAGCACCAGCGACAATTTTGATGACATTTGTCCGACTACCAGGGTGCGCCAAATTATTTCTTATGCATCTTGATCCCTCTTGTCCTCGAGCAATGCAGCGAAGTCATGAGCGGCAGCGGCAGGCGGCGGACGAGTGACTGGGCACCTGCCGCCTCGTTAATCGCTACAGATAACGCCAACGGCAATAGCCCAACTCACTTGCTGCAACCGCAACAGCTCAGTCGGTCCCTCCCCTACAAGCTGTATGCATACCTGCAGGCGAAGGCTCGGGGGGGGGGGGGGGGGGGGGGGGGGAGGGGAGGGGAGTAGCTCTGTTGCGGTCTATCGGCCTGTCAAACCGCCGATAAAAGACGACGACGTTACTGGATCGTCGATGCGAGTCAGGCGGCACGAGAGTATAAACAGGACGTTTTCCCCTAAGCTCGGGGTCGGTCGCGACATCTCTTCCGTCCTCAACATCGAACGCTCTATAAGTGTATTGTTAATTGTACCGAGTATATATAACAAAAAAGAAAATTATACAAATTACGGAAATCGGCAATACAGCTTTTTAGACGACAGCCGGATCGGAAGCAATGAAAAGCAAGACACGAATGTGCGGCACAGTCGTTTGCTTGAGATCGAGAGATTAAATATGAGTTTTTTGTTTTCACTGCTTACTTATTGGGCAGTGTGCTTTCGGGTGTAAGCATGTGTGGGCTGATGAAGTAATCTATGCATGTGTGCGAGCGATGTTTGTTCTCAGAGCAAATTCTATTGTATACAATAAAAACGTTCGGATGAATACTCCTGTTTTCGAAGTCTTTCAATATGTTTTCTTAACATCTGCAAACAAAATGTAGGTACTAGCATTGCATGTACCTAAGCTTAACTTCCTTTTATGCGTCATAGTTTGCTGGAGAAAATTAATTTTTACTTCATTGTATTTATTTCACATCCAGGAGCCTTTCATCATCAGGAAAGCACGCTCTCAATGTGATAAAATAGAGAGACTATAAAGTATATTTCAAACTAGAATACTTGTGATTGCTGGACAGTGCTTCCTTTGGTTTCATAACAGTGACAACTTACACAAGTGTTTGAAGGGTGTTGTCGAGAATATTTACCACGTTTTTTAATCATCGTTATTTAATACACGAAGCCTAGAAGTCAAAATTATTATCATGGGCACCTAGGTATAAAACGTAGAACCTGATCTTTGGAACGCGGTTTATGCACGCGGAAAAAATTCACAGGGTTTGTTATGTTATCTCTGAGACGACTTGAAGGCGAGAGCCCAAGCGCCGATGCATTACAGACACACATGATTTACTTTGTTTCACGTTCTCTTTTTCACATTCTCTTTTTTACATAATTCGGTCTATAGTCTTTCTTATTTCCCATTGACTGCTCTTACTTCTTCTTTAATTACTTTTAGTTCACTTTGTTTCCTCGTAATTCACTTTGATTCCTCTTAATTCGCCTTTGCCATCCTTCTAAATTTCATCGCCTCTCATTCGCCTGCCTAATTCGTAAACGGTTTGGTACCTTTCCTGTAGCCGACGTGTTTTCGCTCAAGAACCTTGAAAGTCGACTGAACGATGAGACATATACGGGTTCCGTTTTAATAACAATCATAAAAGTATTTGCATTCGAAGTTACGCGCCGCGCCGGCAGCGCGCCGGCACAGTGAAGCTCCACGCCTAGCCCACTCCTAGCTTTTCCCGCGCACTCGCCTGGCTACCGTGACGTCAGAAAGTGGACGCCCGGGACCTGAATTACTAGGAGATGTGGATAATACCACTGTGAGATTGTTTATATATTGAGTGAAACGTGTTAAATAACCCATATGAGCAATCATTGATGATCTAGATAAATTGTTCGTTTTGATGCATTGTTAAAAAAAAAGTGTAATTTTATTTTGTCTAAAATTGTTCAACGCGCAAGAATGAGATTGAGACAGGATATAATAAAGTGCACGTGAAGCGTCTGTGCATTAGTCGAGTTCAAAAGAGATATTCCAGTCTAGTATAACTCAGAGGTCGCTGTGATAACTGCAAATATAAATTTTTATTTGGCCTTTTACCTGTACGCAACCAGCCATCATCGCCCAATGCTTCAGCAGTAGCTTCTGGATGCCCGATGTAGCCTTTCATGACGCTTTGGCTGTGAACCATAATCTCGCCTTTTCGGTGTGGGCCCAGTGAGTTTCCACTGGTTAGGTCTATAACCTAGGAAATCATTTTGGTTACCATTTGTATAGTGTCCAGAATAGTGTTCACTCAAATAGACAACTGGCAGTACCATTTCCGAAAATGCAGGTGTGCGACTATCTGTGCTGATTGATTCTCATATTAAAACTTTTGCATTTTCCTTTTCGCACACTGGGTTTGATACCTGGAAGCCATCTTTTATTGTTGAAAGCGGATTTTAGGTCTGAAGAATAACACACTCGGTTTAAAGGGACACTGACAGGGTATTTATGCTTGCCGAGGGTTTCATTTGCACATGACATATGTGAGACCAGAACTAACAAGAACCCGATTTCCGGCTCGAAATTTGTTTCCTTTGCTTCCGATAGCCGCCGATCAAGAACTGGCTGGTTTCAGTCGCGCTCACTGCCTTCTCCGTGCTTACGTGGCTTTTTCGGTGGTTTAGACTGTAGACACAACCATGAAAGATAATCGAAGTCAGGGGCCATCGAAGGCAGACACACCACATTAAAAGAGCCACATAAATTCATACCCTTTTTTGTGGCTTCTAAAAAACTGCAAATATATACTGTAAACGACTTAATTTTCGCGGGCTCAAATTTTCGCGAATCGGGCCAAAGCGGAAAATTTGAAATTATTCGCGGGTTCTAATTTTCGCGAATTGAGCGTAGCTTCCGTAGTGTTTACATATTGCCCGAATTGTTCGCGAGACGTATTTTTCGGGTTTGTAGGCGATTCACGAAATTCCCGAAAATTAGGCCCTCGCGAAAATTTAGTCGTTTACAGTATATTTTTTTAAATGTTGCTAAGTTACGTAACTTCCGATAACTTTCTCCTCTATATTTCTTCTTCCTGCCCAGTCCAGTTTCGGTTTCGGTTTCGAACAGTTTCGTTTTTTTCACTTTATTATTAGTATAGGTAACGCTCCAGCAAAATGTTGATTGGTAGACTTCTGACACCATAATAGGTAGCCAGGCAAAATATTACAAAACTTTTTTTTTGGAGGGGGGGGGGGGGGTGTTTACAACGCTTCGGTGCAGACGGTGAACGTTTCACTCTCCACGTAGCCGACGGCGTCGCATAGGCCTTAGAGAGCCTCTATTATGGACCGTTCCCAACTGCTTGAAAGGGGTCACGTGGTTTTTAAGCCTCGTTATCAATACGAGCTGCGAGGAGGTGTCGAACGCGTTGATCGTCTGCGAGCGTACTTGCCTTTTTGCCTGCTTTCCTTCTTGCCACGCGACAGTGCAGTGCATGCGCACTGCGAACGATCGAAGCGGGAGGCAACCGCCATTAAATTGCAAACGCTCCCGATGGTTTGAAACGAACCTACTCTTCAATCTAAGCTCTCTAGCCTCGATGACTGGGGCGCCATGCGCTGATATATGCGGGAAATGAGGAAGAAGGTTAGACGTCTAATGCACCTAAAATGTATGATACACTGTGCTCGAAACTCTAAGTTTACCGGTGTTACGATGTTAAATGTGACGTCTGTAAGCTCTTTGACATATTAGGGTGAACATTCCTCCGATTCTCAAGCATATAATTGTATAAAAGGTTTAACTAGACATTGCAATCGACATTATTCTCGATGTACCATACTACCGCCTGTCCCAAATAGCGGCCAGGTTCCTTAAATCGACTGCAGATATCGGTTTTTTACCCTATCGCGTTCCAATTTTGTACAGCGTTGGCCACAGGTGGTGCATTTCTTCTATAAAATTCGCAAAAAGCGAGCTTGCCTAAGGAAAAAGGAAGAAAAGAAAAAGGCTTAACTCCTATGAAAACGCAACAAAGCCACCGGTCTTCGAACCATAGGGCGCCCTATGGTTTGAAGACCGGTGGCTTCGCTGCGTTTCTGTAAAAGTTGAGCCTTTTTTTCTTCTTTTTTTTACGTTTTTCCTAAGGTAAGCTCGCTCTCTGCGAATTTTATAGAAGAAATAACCACCTTTGGTTAACGCAGTACAAAATCAAAACGCGATAGCTTAAGAAACCGAGTTTTGCGGTCGATTTAAAGAGCCTGGCCGCTATTTGGGACATGGTGTATAATTCATCGCCACAACGGACGTAGCGGCATATACACGGGTCGCTGAAAGTTCACCAGACCTATTAAGTTTGAGGAGTTTGATAAACGGAAGGAATTTGAAGCGCTAAGGGCGTTCCATAACACATCAGGATTGAAGTGTCATTTCCAATAGGGTCTGTAGCAAAATAGAGATTGGGTAGTCTCTTCACAGCATATTAAATCGCAAGGCAAAACAGTTAAATATTTTTGGAGGTGTTAGTGTCCCTCAAAGCCTTGCTGACCTTTCGTCTTACTGAGATACCGATCCACTAAAAGGGGCGTTGAAAAGCCTCCACGGCGTTCACAAGCCTCCACAAAAGTCAATCCTGTGGGGAAGGAGAGAATATAATCTAGAATGACAATAATTCGGCTTGCTATGGTAATAATGAAGTGAAATAAACGGAATAAAAAAAAACATATCCTGAAGGGCAGGTGTGGCGCCGCCCATGCAGAGCTGCCAAAAGGGGTTCGGAAACCCAATTTTAATACTTTTCTTTCGCTTAGCCAGAAACTACGTTGTGTCAGTACCTTAGAAACGCCAGTCTTCTGCTCGGAAACACACGAAAAATAATTTTAAGGCAAATAAAGTGACTTGTCAGTACCGCCTGGTAGTCTGGAAACCGATGTGGTTATGACGTTGAATACCTCACACCCCAGCGCCACTCACGGAAGTATAGCGAAAATGTATAGACAAATCGGGCTTAAACAGAATAGACTAATCTTTCCAAGCGTTCGATGCATGCGTGACCCCGCCATAACTTTACTCCCCAGGAGGCAAACGGCAGTGCACGAGAGGGCGCGTGCCGTCTTGTGTTCTACACGCTCAGAGCTCCAGCGAAGCTGTCGCTCGTACAAAAAGACTAAAGTTCCCTCGATGCATTGAGGTAGCGGTGGCGTGGTCAAACTGAACTTGGCGAAGAAGTCCACAGTGCTTCCACAACGTGTATTCCACACTACGAAGATCGTCGTTCACAGCAGTTTGACCTGACTGTCAGGCCAATGGGTACGCGAGCGCATTCTTATCTTAGAGGAGGAAAGCGGCGTTCTAGTTCAGAAAAACTAGAACTTCAGTGGTCCCACAAGCTCCCAATCCCCGTGAGAGCGGCAGTTGCTATGGCGACAGCTTCTTTGGCAGCACGAACAACCAAGCGGAGAGCATAGCATGTTTCTAAGCATGTGCATATTTAATAACAAACGGAGGCGGCCTTTTCGCCAACACTTTTCTGGTTTTCGTGTCCGTGCAGTGAAATGTCGACGCTAACCGGATTTAAACGGGCCCGAATGCCGAGGCTAGGATAACCGCCTTCGTCGAGTGCTATAGTACGAACTCGATCGCTACGATATCAACATAACTGTTACCTTTACTAAAAGAAGGCGGTCCTCACCGGTCGTTTGCGATGAGATAGAAACAAATCGACACGTTATTTTTTGCGGCCTTGGAGATGCAGGAGCGAACCGACGTCCAAAAATATACGTTTGAACTACGAGAGTGTCAGCTAGAGAAACGTAAACAGCTTTTCACTCTCGAAGGGGACGCGCGTGTTTGATCCAAATGCTGGATTCCCGTTGTTGAACCGCGTCTTGGCAACCGCTTCGGGACCGATCTTTTACAATTGCAATTCGATGCTGACGTGACACTCGTTAAAGGAAGGCCAAACTGGCATCGCCTAGCTCCCACGAACTGTTCTAGTTCGACAGTATTTAAATACCGTCCTGTCGGAATAAAAATGCTATATTAATAAGAAAGTTTACATATGATAGGTCGCGAAGGTAATTCATACGACGTTTGTTTGAGCTTTATATCACACAAAACAAGCAGATAGAGTCGATGAGAGTCCCTTTCCGACGACGTTGCACGTCACCACTCACTGTGAAAACAAGAGAAAAGATTGACCTCTTAGTCTAAAATTGAGGTCAGCGATCAAACTATTCATACGGGAAGGGTCCACAAGGGTTGCGCGGGCATATTCCATTCAGTAGGCCATCCGGTCATGAACAGACGGTCTTGGCCAAAGACAGTCGGAGCAACGCTGCGTCGGAGCAGGTCGGATTGCCTAGCCAGGTTTATATTCTTCCGAGCTCACTAAGCTAGCCCTCGGCGGTCGCTTGATTGGCGGGATCGTTTTTATTGTAGTTTTTCCCACACGTTTGGGGATCCAGCCTTCATGTCCGCCGTGGTCGGTTTCAAGTACTTTCTTTTTTCTTGGTGTTTGAAGTCGAACGAGCGAGAAAAGCACGCAGAAAAATAAATGCCCGTTGGTCGTCGCGACCAAGTAACCGAGCAACGCTGTCGGCCATGTTGATTTGATTGTGAAAAATGAAGGACGTTTACAATTCTGTATAATGCCGAATTAGAGTGCAGCTCTTGAGGAGGTGAGGGTACGGAGAGAAGGGTATGCCCCTCCTCCTCCTCTCTCCTCTTCCTCTCCTCCTCCTACCCTCCTCTTCCTCCCCCTCCTCCTCCCCCATTCTCCTCCCCCTCCCTCCCTTTTCCATCGAGACGTCACTCGTGGAGGCCTCATGAGGGTCGTGAGCTTCGCGACGTCACTCGTGACGTCACTTGTGAATCTATGCACGAGGGAGGTCACTTGCGACCTCCCTCGTACACTTTAAGAAAGTAAGCGTTTTTTTTTGTAATGTAAACCTTTTTATAATGTAGGGTTTGTAACAAAATAGCTCTCAGCGGTTTCATGTCGAATACTTTTTTTTAAATATCTGACTCTTTTACGCGAGATGTACAAAATGCATTTTTGTTCTTCTTCTTGGACCCTGTGTATGTTAAAGGCAGAAATTGTCTGTCTTTGTACATATATACGGAAGCATAACAAATGGGAGTCTCCAGGTACCACACAACTTTGATCTAGTCTTCTAAAAATAAATCGCTTTCTTCCACTCCGATCGGCATACCTGAATCCATAAAACGCAGCACAAAACGCTTTGTGTGACAGTTCCACGCCCTTTGGAAGGCCCGTTGATCCTGACGTGTACAGTACCACCACAACTTCTTCCTCGCTGTCAGTAGGCACGTGAGGCTTGAATGGGGCATCCGACAATTCTTCAAACTGGAGAACATCAATGGAATTGGGCACGCTTCCCACGGCGAACACCGCCTGCGAAGTAATACAAAATGCTCTTACCCAGGAAGAACAAACTGACGGTCACATATTTCTCATGACAATATAGGTGAAATTCCTTAAACCTAAATGGAGTGATAGTCCGTCGACTTCAGGATAGTAAACAATGACAGCGTCAACCATTTTCTATCATGAGACTCAAAAATTACTTTAGATGACCCATTTTAATGTAACGAATAAAAGGCAAAGAGTTTTTTTTTTTAAATTTTGTCTCGTCAATACTTAATCTGAATAAAAAAATTACGATATGCTTACCTTAACGCACGTGGGTATTATAAACTTGGCAATATTCGGTGCGGTTTATTGATCGACAAATAGGAAAGTGCAGTGGGAGTCTTCAATCATATAGACTAGCTCCCCTATAAAAACGGTCTTAGATTAGGCAATTTTTTTATTTCAAAATGGCTGCACCTTAGCTACTACCGAAACGGAGGCGTGTAATGGGCACTCACTTGCCACTGAGGTCGGCCTTGCCATGACGAGGGTCCCGCCCGCAAACACAACCCCAGAAGCTGCTGCTACATTTTCAACTCCATTGCCAACGTAAGCACACACGCTGAACCCTGGTTTCAGACCGTATTGTTTGAAACCTACAGCGTGTCTGCGTATTTTTTCCAACAGCTGAAACGCACTCAAGGTTTTATAGGTGTCAACCTAGAAGACAAAAAAAAAGACGTTTCAAAAATAAGTTTCTCTAGCCTTGCCTGGTCACATAACGAAACAGGAGGTATCATCATTGTCCTTAGGTTACCCTGTCCGGAATCTTCTAATAACGCTACGGAAACGTTACCCGAAGTTCAAATTGAAGAACTATGGGTGCGCAGCCGACGTTAGGAGTCAAGCAATTAGATCGCTCGCAAGTCCTGACGAATGGACGTATGTTTCAAGAAACCAACTTGGAAAGAAGTCATTGGATGCGTCCAATCTTTAATAGAACTCCACTATTACCACAAACCCGTCGAAAAAATGGACGATGGATAACGCCACCTATATGCTTGAAACCTAGAGGTCATGTCATTTCGGAATAACTTAAAACAAAACAAAGAATTCAACTAGCTGCCTTCAAAAATAAAAAGTTTAAAGTTTTATGTTTGTTTTTCTTTTTGGATATTCGTCTTTGTGGTGACAATATTTACTGGGGCGGAAACCACCCAAGATTCCGGACCAACAAATAGTTTATCTAAGGACCATAGTTAAATCTCATTCCGTCGGCTTCCTCATATCTGAGCCCTAATTTAGCATAACATTTAGCAATTTTAGAATCTAAGAACGCTCGAAAACACAGGACGACAATAAAATGCTGTACGTAACGGCTTTGTTACATGTTCCTTATTGTTTAAGTGAGAAGAAAAGACGCGGCTTTCAGCATGTAAGTAGCGAAGGGTCGACGACAGTGATGCCGAACCGAGGGAAATTTCTCACAAACATTGCTCCAGGGGACAACGAGGGACTAAACTTGAATGCATGTAAAAAAAGATATGTTTTAATTTTTTTTTAAATTATATGTCACATTCGTTCAAATAAAGTTTACGTTTACACTTTGAAGTTAGGCTTTCCGTACAAGGTTGGACATTTCCCGGGATTCGGCTACACTGGGCCGACCCGAGCGTACATTGAGCGGCCCCACAAATAAAAGAAAATGTTTGACGACCTAGTGGGATTTTCCGGAAAGGTATTTTCGTCAGTTTAACTGATATGTGATGTCACCCTTGGGATATATCAATCAACGCTATACTGCATTCACCTCTGAGCTGGCAATGCGGTGGAAGGTACGTGGAGGCCAAGGTTACTAGAACACTCGGTTGGGAAACTTACCCTTGAAATCTGGACCTCGGGCGTTTACCGAGACCGAGCTAAATAGGCTAACAGCTCCGCCCTTTAGCGACGAGTTGAAACAAGAAAGTTGCTTTATATGCCTACCGCAAGAGTTACTGAATGTTCCCAGAGTACAAAAACTCCCAGGCTTGAGCCGCCAAGATAGCGGTGCAATCTTTTATCGTTACTATGGTCACCTAGAGCTTCTAAAAGTATGTTTTTGCATGAAAACAGGCGGAAAAAGTTCTCTCTGTGGGAACTTTCATTGGAGATTAGTACATAATATCAGGCGCTTGAAATTTTTTACAATTTTTAGTTTACAAGGTTTTGTGGCACAATGAATATTATTTTCATACAACCATGTCTCACCGGTGATTTCAGGTAGCGCGTCCCAACCTGGGCACGTCTTAACTTCTGTAGTAATTCGCGGCGCGTCCGCTTGGAAGACGGTGATAACATCCCTGCTGCCCATTCCACCGTATATGTTTCGGCGCCAAAATGCCCAATTAAAGCCAAAATAGAACAGTAACAGGGGACGCTATTGAATGCGACACTCCCGAACCAATGCAAGCAGCCGTACGATTCCCCGAGTGGCCGCTGCGGAAGAAATGGCGGCGTTGCAATCTCCATTAGCTCGGTTCTCGAGTACGGATCGGTACCACACTTCTCAGAGCAGGCTATATGTTAATTTCCCAACTGAGTTGTTCTTGTAACATTGGTGGAGGCCGATCTCACTTTCCCTTCGTGGTCGCCTTGCCGCCGCCGATAGCCAAGCAGAGAGCGGAGTGAGGTGACAAAAGGGGGACTGTTGATTTGCCCGGCGAGCGTCTGCCATTCTCCGTACTTTCGGCTCAGGGGTGAACGGAGCTTAGTTCAGAGGAACGGAGCACGATTAGAACAGGCTCCTGTCGGGCGCCCAAACATCCTGTTCTTATTTCTTCACGGACAGAGCCACGCCCTCGCAAGAGCCGGAAAAAAAAAGAAAATACGGCCTTAATACACATATAGTAAAACCGTTTTTTTTTTCTTTTTCTTTTTTTAAATCCTACTCCTAGTTTGCTAATTATTTCAAAGCGCTCAATGTGTGTGTCCTTGCTTAAAGGGCCCATGAAACGATTTTTGGGTTGGGATAAATCATTTTAGATTGGGATTTTACTAATAGCACATCGTTCAGTCGACCAAAAGAAAAAAGGTAGAAAGTCAAAAGCCTAACTTTCAGTGCGAAAATTTGAAAACAGAGCGGACTATTTCGTACCTCCTCCCATTCGCAACCTCTCTGCCATTTCACTGTGATACATCCGCGGTCCCAAAAGCGCGTTATCGGGTCCAAACTGACGTCACACGCAACCGGACCTCACTTATTCCCTTCACCCCTAAGCTGACATTGTGGTGGAAGCTACGTGCTTGCCGGACCAATCAGCCGCCTCCCTTTCATCACCTGACTTCATTCTCTGCAGCCACATTTGCCACGCTCACGTGGCAAGGGTAACTGGCCCAACGAGCACGTAGCTTCAACAGCACTGTCAGCTTCGGAATGAACGGGGTGGGGAAAGCAACGTTTGTCTGAATTTTGAGCGACGGGCTATTCTTCTAGGGGGAGAATAGATGTGTCCGGATTACACAAACGAGAGTGCGAGCAAGAGGGGACTCCCCCTTTTCGTCTTCTTTAACTGTTTGGTGGAATGCGCGATTTATGAGCTGAGGAGGAAGGCTAAACAGGAAAAAGTTGGAAAAGCGTTTCATGACCCCTTTAACAATACAGCGCAGAATGCTTTTCACTTTTTGCAGACCTCTTAACTTTAATTTAGTTTGAGCTTATTGCAGTTTTTTTATATGTTCATTCCTATAAGCTGACTGCTTCATTTTGTCAAGGAGTCCAAATAAAAAAAAAATACGAGGTTGCTGAATGCCATCGGCATTTCAGTAACTTACCGCTAAACGAAGAGTTATGTTCACATAGAAGCCCGGTCTGAAGTACTGATTGTATATATAGATGTTGTCTGAAAAATGCGTTGCAGACAGCAGCTGAGAATAGTTAGTCTGAGGATGGTGGTGCTGACCCCCGAGTTAAACAGCAGGTGAATTTTGAAAAAAAATGTAAGTAGCCTACTCATGAAGCACCTTTCACATCAGCGGTTACTCTAGCAGTCTTGCATCACCACCACGTACAACAGGGATTTCAACCTTTTTGTGCCCCTACAAGTATGCAATTCGTTTCGAACGCCACAGTAATGTATAGATAGAAATCAATACTCACAATAATTGTCTTGTTCGATAATGTTCTCAAGCGTTGCTCTATAAGTTCGGGAGCGCCGCTGTTTCCAATTTCGATGTCCGCAAAAAGGAGAGTGTATTACTCGGTTCACAATTCGAGCGGCCATACCTAGCGGTTTTTGTTTTCTAAAAGTACAAAAGGGAGGCATTATAACATATTTTGTTTTCAGATATCGTCCCGAACAGAAATATGTAAGTGCTAAATCAAAAGTAATATTTTTCACACTGCCCTGAAGGAATAAACCAACTCAGCGTCCTGAGTTTAGTGCGCGCCGTAGACGTTCGTCGGCGTACCGCTGTACATACTGACAAACAGCTAAATGACTGTTAGCAGCTGGAGTCGGCCAAACCATAAAATAAAGCTCGAAGGACACGAATATTGCCGCCCGCAGGGCCGAGAAATCAGCGCTCGGCCGCGGACTTCTGGAAGATTCGCGTACGTTCTCGCACCGGACGTAGCTTTCCCTCTGCTTTCTTGTTCTCAAAAGTGCCACTTCATCCTTGCCCCGAGCGCACGACGCTCGAACATTCTTTGCTGAACTTTCGAGATAGTGACGCACTATAGATAAGCAGCTACTTGCGAACCTGTCGAGTCAGTCTCGCTCTCGCTCTCTGTTACGCCGCCGAATCGCCGCCCGCTTTCCGCTGCCTCGACGCTCTTTCTTTACTTATTTTGTTCGGCAAAAGTTCGCCCATTAAACCTTTATTTTTCAGTTCACTGTTCGTCTTCTTGTCACCTTCGTTCGTGACAATATGAGGATGATCGTAGACTACCAGGCCAGACCACGTATTAAGCTTTTGTGTGTTTTATAAATATCGGGTAAGTAGTCACCCGCAATGGGTGTCTGTGGCGTCCGCTGTAGATGAGGGTGCGGTACGACTGTTAGCCCAGGGTCCTCAACGTGCATCACGCAGTATTAATACCCTGTCCCACGTCGGTACGGTGCTCATCCAGATCGAAAAGTCCAGGGCCGGGGACCGACTAGTTCATCGGATGCAACACGCTGTTGGAGAGTATGATAATTCTATCGTTCCTAATACTAGTAACTGCGGCCGGTTGATATTAGCCGACGTATGTCAGTCCCCGGAAAATTCTCACATTACATAATATTGTGTAAATTGAGGCATTCATTTTAAATGTGTAACTCCGCAACATTTCCTAGATTTTAGGGTTGCGGAGGCTTACTATGATGGAAGTGTCCTTGAATTACGAGGCGTCACATTTTGTTCGATGCCTTGTGTAGTTTTGTAGATGTGCTATCTCAAAGTTTTGTTTCCTTTGTCTACGGTGAAACCGAACCTACCAGATCGAGCGCGATGGAAACCCTTGTGATCAGCTGTATGGCCATCAGCTAGGCCAGTCCTACGTTTTGCGGTACCGCAAAACGTAGGACTGGCGTAATTGCAAGTAGGTTGCCCTCATGTGCGCTTTGCTTAAGGCTTGTTCACACATTTTCAACAGCTGCGGTCGCATGCAACTAAACAACCGTAACGACCAAAACACCGCAACAACCCCGACTCATGGATTACATCGCGAAGCTACTCCTTGCATCGCTTGCCATGCTGAGTATGGCAAACACGTGTCCCGGTGACTTTGTCGTTACGGGTGTTTCGGTTGCTTGTGAACGCAAGGAACGCAGATGTCTGAACCAGCCTTTAGGGTGATGACATCCGGCCATTTTGTTCCCAATGCCCTTTTTTATTCTTTTGCTCTGAAGCGCGTGAAAGAGCGTGTCCCTGCAGGCGCTCGTGGCACGGACTGTCCTCGTCGACATTTAGTTTTCGAGGATTACTTCGTATTTTCATCGTAAGCGCGTGCTATTGGCATCGGGTCCTACGAGGAACCGCAGTGACGGTGAGAGTTCACGTTCGCTCGAGCTCGGCAAAAATCGAGTGTTTTGGGCATTTGGGGAACATTTTATGCGCCCAAATGCTTACACGGACAACTTCAAGGGTCAATGATCTCAGGGACAGGCCTTGACGAAAGGACCGGTGAGCGAATTTTGCTAATCGGTAAGAAACGGCGAGCGACGCCGGAACGCTATTTATACCAACGGTGCTGGAACTGTCCGCTAGGCCTAGCACACCGGGCATCCCGGCGGCGCCGGGGAGCGGCGCCCACTTTGCCATCGCCGTCTATGGCGGCGCACGTGAACGAGCAAGTGAACCATGCGGAACGCTACGGACACAAGAAAATCCGCAATGAAGACAACCGAAGGACATAGGGCGAGAGCATGGCCGAAGAAACAAGGACTTGAGAAGAGGCAGGACGCCGAGGAAGGTGAACTAAGTTCGAAGGAACACAAAGAAAAAAGGCAAAACGACTGGAACGGCGTGGGTGATCGTGGCGGCGGCAGAGGCGGCGGCGACGACGGTAACGGCGAAGATGATGACGACACTGTAGGCGTGTGGCGCCCGCAGACCGGGCGCAGGACGCCGAAGACTGAAAACGTTACGAGACTCGACAGACACATACCCCGCATTACGGTCGTCGTGAAACCGACATCAAAAGTCAAGATTCCCAATATAGAGTCCAGGCTACTGTAGAAGGCCATCACGAAACACATCTTCTCGCCGTACGGTGAGGGAAACCCTACGTACAACTGCAACGGCAAAAATAACACCATCGTCATCACGGTGTATGAAGAGAAACACGCGCAAGGCATTCTAGGTATCAAAAAGATTCCAATCTACGAGCGAGGCCCGAGTAAGACAGTTCAGGTCAACACGTACGGGTACAGCAGCAGTTCCCCGCCCAGGGGCGTAATCCACAGCATTACGTCGGACGTCACAGCCAAGGATGTCGTCAATCACACCGAGGCAAACTACCACGAGGTGGTCCACTAACGTCCTATCGACCGCAACAGCACGTAAGTGTTAATGTTTGGGGGCCAAGGCATCCCGAGAAGAGTGCGATACAACGGAAGACACTCAAACGTTTTTCCACACAAGCTGACGGCTGTAGTCTGCCTGCAGTACCACGGCCTCTGACACAAGGCGACCGTCTGCACGCGCAGACAACGACGTAAGCAGTGCGGCGAGGCGCGCCCGGACACCGGACGATGACGCGTAAAGTACTGTCCTTACTGCCAAAATGCCGAGTTACCGGACACAAGATCTGGAAGACAGATGCCAGTCCAGAGCGAAAGGGGGCGAACTATTACGCAAGAGAGCCGCTGCCGGCCGAGTGGTGGCGCCACCATCGAGAAAAGGACCAACAGGTGGAGTAGAGATCTTATGTAATCTTGTGCGTATCAAGGACGAGGACAAAAGGGAGAACAGGACACAACGAGGCGCAACTCTCAACTGATTTCTAAGGCCATAGACAAAGCTAAAGAGGCCCATAAGGCGACCATAGAAAATGCTAAAGAAAGCCATAATTAAATACGTTTACCGGTATTTGTAGTCTGAATCACCATCGTAAAACAAAAAATAAAAAGTGACAAGAAACAAAACGTCAAAAGCAAAAAAACAAAAAAAAAACATCACAGGACATGAGTGGGAAAAAACACTATCTCGTTCTAAGGAAAACCAGTTCCATTTTCGAAAAAACTAAAAAAGTAATTATCATGGTCTCTAAGATCGTAGGCATACCCTGGCACGCCCTCTTCTCGAGTCTTTCTCAGGCAGCTTGTACACGAGTGGTGAAAGTACTTTGTGCACTCGGTACGGGCCCAACCACTTTTGTGCTAGTGAAGCAAAAAAGCCTTTGCTGGCATAGCTCAGAGCATGCTTTCGTCTGAGCAAAAGGATCGCCAACTTCGTAGCGGAGATTTCGATGAGAGCGGTCGTACTGAGCCTTTTGCTTAGTTTGCGTTACCCTTAGATTGCGACGGGCCTCCGAGAATGCTTCCGTCATCCGGGTTTGTAACGTGCGCGCATGTCCAGTCAGTTTCGAGAGTGCGTCGCTCACCCCGGCGTTTGCCCTGAGGACGCGGTCCATTGGATTCGGTAATTCTCTTCCGAATGTGAGGGAGGCGGAGGTGAAGCCTGTCGAACGATTGACAGGGGAACGAAAAGCGAATCTAATTTCAGGGATGTTTGCGTCCCAGTCGCGGTAATTTTCCGGAAATGCTGCCACCGTGTGTTTGGTGTTTCTGTTTTAACGCTCCGTGATGTTCGCCTGTAGGTGGTAGGGTGTGGTTGTTATGTGCTTGATACCCATGGCTTTGCAAGCGTTCACAAAAGCATTCCCAAATAGTTTTATTAATGGGAAAAGTTCTAGCCATTTGCTGAAGTGGTCAGTGGCAAACAACAGATACTGGTTTTCTAGGGGTTCCTCGGCTGTGGATCGGCTGCATTAGGCCCTGAGGTTTACCACCTCTTGGTTGAAAGCTTTTCAAATGTGGCACATGCGGGCGTAGCGGAATACGTGCCTCTTCATGCCCGGCCACGTTGCGATGCGACATAACTTTTGTCTTAGAGCCACTCACGCGTTCAGCAATGTGAGACTCGTGATAGTAAAGCATTAGAGCGCACCTCAGACTTTTTGACCCTACCACCTTGAACACATCAGCCGCGTCCTTCTCAGATAGGAAATACTTCAGCAGAAGCCCGTCGGCGTTCAGCAGAAATTGATCCAGCGTGTCACTATCAGTACCAGATACAACCCGACATACGTTCACTGCAATACCAGCAGTCGTACTTCCGGCACGCCTGCACCGTCCGTCTCCTCGGAATCCCACTATCTCGAGAGTCCGTCGGTCACCTTTCAAGAAAACGGATAATTCTGCTGAGCATTCAGTAGCTATTCTTTGCTGAACACGATCCCCATCGCGCTCACTGCGTCTGTGTGGTTCACGTTCTCCTCCTAGGAGGTCGGTGGTGCCGCTTCCCCCTGCTCCCCCTGAGACTGATTTTCGGCTTTGCATGGCATGGAGTGTGCTGTTGGCTCGGCCTGGATCCTCGTGGAAAGATTTGGACAGTTTACGGGGGCTCGCGACAGTCCGTCTGCCACGACGTTTGTGCTGCCTTTTCTGTACCGCACGACATAGTTCTATTGATGCAGCAGCAAGGTCCGTTTCGCTAACCGTCCTGTGGTTTCGCGAAGCCCGGACAGCCATGATAGGCTACGGTGATCTGTTTCAATCGTGAACGTGGTCCCGTCGACATAAATGACGAAGCGCTTCAGAGCGAAAAGAGTGGCCAAGCGCTCTTGCTCACATGCGCTGTAGTTCACCTCAGCTGGTGTCAGCGAGAGGCTAGCAAAAAGCTACCAGACCAAGCACACCCTCGTGTTCTTGGAGCAGGACGTTCCCAAGCCCCGTTTGCTCGCGTCCGTTTGGACCACGAGAGGCTTGTTCAAATCGGGTGTTTTTAGTTCAGCTGTGTCCGCGAGCGCTCCAGAGGTGCAGCGGAATGCCGCCTCCTGCTCGGGACCCCAACTTCATCTCACAGACTTTTTCGGAAGCCGCGTTAGTGGCGCTTGGAGTGATGCGTAGTTTGGAATGAATTGACGGTAAAAGTTCACCATTGCCAGATAGCGAGAGAGCGAACTTACGTCCGTCGGCGCAAGAAACCCCTGGATAGAATTTAACTTCTCGGAATTTGGCGCAATGCGCTGGCAATTGAGCGTGAACCCGAGCAAGCTGATGCGGGTTTCGGCTATCTTGGCCTTTTCCTTGCTCAATGTGATACCCGCGGCATTCAGCATGTTGAAAAATCCTTCAGATCTCCTAGGTGATCTTCGAAGGTGTTGGAGTACACGACAATGTCGTCGAGATAGGCCATTGCATGCTTTCATCTGGCTTATCCCATTACTCGGTCGATCAAGCACTGGAACGTCATTTTCGCTCCGCACAGGTTAAAGGGCATTTTTGAGAATTCGAAAAGCCCTCGATGACACACAAAGGCTGCTTTTGCCTCGTCACCCGTCTTCATTTGAACTTGGAGGTAGCCTCGGCAGGCGTTCAGGGTGGAGAAATACCGTGCGCTGCAGAGGTTAGAAAAAATCGAGGCATTGCTCGGTAGCGGATATGCGTCTTTCCGCGTTACGTCATTCAAACGGCAATAGTCTACGCAGAGACGTGAGCTGCCGTCTTTTCTTGGGACCAACACAACGGGAAGTTCCCAGGAAATTCTTGACCGCCGGACAACTCCGGCGTCAGTCAAACGTTGATGGCTCTTGGTATAGTCAGACTGACTGGTCGTGCGTTTTGCCTTTAGAAATCATGATACCCATTTCGATCCGGTGCCACACTTTGTATGAGCACTCGGGTCTTTCCGTGAGCATTGCGTCATAGCGTCGCATGAATGTCGACAGGCGGATTCTTTCTTGCCCTGACCCGCCGCATGACTCAGTCAGCACGGGGTCTGTTACCTCCGACGCTACGGTCCTTGTTTGCAACCACGTCGGAGTACGTGTCGTAGGGTTGATACCCGGGTTTTTGGACTTTGCAGCCTCGTCTGAGCATGTGCTGCCTGCCTCATTAACCGGTGCTTTTTCTGGCGTTGGGCATTCGCAGAAGGGTTTCAGAGGTGTTAAAGTGCCCTCTCGGAAGCTGCCGCTATAGCGGCAGGGATACCTGCCGCTATAGGGATCGTGATCGACGTGTGTATACACACGTCGATCACGATCCCTGTTTTGGCGAGAAAATCTCTGCGAAGGATGATCGTAACAGAAACAGCAGGGAGATGAACGATGCGTTGCCGTCTTAAAGGCCATTCACACACTTATGTTGGGTCTGACAGAGTGCGAGGGTTGCGGTGTCAACAGCTGCGTCGATCGGCTCTCCAACAAAACGGGGTAAAAACCGGCATTCATGGAGCAAATGGACCTGTTCCCATAACAACCCTCGCACCCAGCCGGACTCAAAGGAAGTGTGTGAATTTCCCCTAACTCGATTCTCCCATCATTCAACCACCCGCACAGCACCGCTTAAATGGGCGGTACGGCACGCGAGCCGAAAGGCCGTGTTGCCCTCCCTCCGACGCACTGAGTTTTGCCCGAGGTGGGTCAATACTTTGTCGCCGAAAAGCGAGGGGCCACCCTGTTACTCTTTGTCCTTTGACGAGCGCCTTGGACCTCCGACCGACAATCGTCATGGCTATACATGGCGCTGGCGTGCCGGGTTCTGAAGGTTGACGGCAAAAGAGTAGGGAGTTTTAGCGAGTCGTTCTTGGAGCATACGGTTCCGAAATCATAAACGGTGAAGTTGCCCCGTTCCTTGAAACCGTACGGGAAATTTGACGTATTTTAGCGAATCGTAAAACTGGCGCAACCGTGTAAACGATGAGGATGATTGCGTTTGACCGGCGGCGCCATCTTTTAGTAAACATGTGAAACATTTTGCAGCATGGAAATCCGTGGCCAGTGTTTATTATGGCGTACGACTTACCTAAACAAGACGACCGACGTAACATTTACCAGCCGAAATTTAAGACCTGCGAAGCAAGATAGAGTAAAAAGTGTGAACGACCACACAGCTGGGTGATGTCTCCGTCATCTTGAAATTGAACGATCGTTCACGTTGTGCGCCGTCGAACCAAATCATTTCGCATGCTCGCTGTCGCCACAGCAGTTAGTCAGCGCGCAGGTCGCAAAATTATAATTGCACACGTAGTGTATAACAATGAATATCGCTTACCATTGTGAGCAGTCCTCGATATGATTTGGTTCAACATCTCAAATGAAGAAGAGTAACAGGATGGCTATTCACCTCCCGCTGCCCTAAGCCTAAAGCTTGGCTGGGCCGGCGGACAAATGGCCTGTCATCTTTTTTGACCCGAGTCGTTAATGTATATTGGCTGCGTTACAGTGACTACTTCAGCGGCAGGGTGGGAGAAACGAACGAGGAGGACCCCAGAAGGCCCCAACGACACGCCCGCGCATGCACAGTGGAGTTAGCGATGCGTTCGAAAACGAACCGTTCGAGTGGAAACGACTTGCTAAAACTCCCTAGTATCTTGTTCCGTGCCGTTTTGAGCCTCCGGGTTCGTTATCGGCGACGTTGCTCGTTTCCCGACTGTCCGAAACCGGGGTTCTGCCGTTTGTGGCATTGGCAAACCAGGTGGTTGTCACTGTTACAGCGAAAGCAGCGTTGATACGGGAGCCTTCTTGAGTCCTGTCGCGCAGTTTGATGAGGGCCGCGCATTTCGTCCTGTGTGCCTGGACGCTTTGGCCGCGTCTCCTCCCGTGGCGTCGGTAACTCTGTGTTCCGATCTCGCCTGTTGAACTGCGGCCCAGTCTCTGCTGCCCGTCGTTCATAGTAGTACGGGTCGAGCGCACGATCTGAGATGTGCGTGTTTCGACTTGGCTTGTCTGTGTAGCTGGCGACTTCGTATCTCCTGTTTCGGGACGCCGCGTTCTCGATCCACGCGCAGCGCGGTTCTAGTGCCGCTGCTGTGCCGCTGACGCTGGTGTTGGGGGACGATGTGCTCGTGCGGGCAAAAGGTTTCGCTGAGCCCGCTGAGCCTCCGAGGCCAGGGCTCTAAGCTGGAGAGTCGGCAAGAAAGGTGGCAAGATTTCTGACTACCGCGATTGGCCAGCGCTAAGAAATATCGCCGACATTCGCGGCGACCGTTTAGCTTACGGCACCAGTTCCTTCAAATCGCAAAGCGACTGCCTCGGATTTAAGCCACAGACGTTGGGTTCGATTGCTGCATGACTCGCTTTACCCGCTCTGCATTGGGAGCTCAAAGTTCTGTCAGCTCATATAGCTCTTGCATCGTCCTCACAATCTATAGAAGTGACTCGTCTGGGTGTTGGGTTCGTTGTTCGGGCTCTCGCGTCATCCCGCCTTTGTATTTCACAGGAAAGAAGTCCTGGCGAAATGCCTTGCGGAATTAATCGGTCGACGACAGCTGGCTTCCGACTAGGCGGGGCCACCGCGCCGCTTGGCCACCAACTAGATTGGCAAGATGCCTTCAAGTATTTCGTTGCTCGACATTCGCATAACCTGCCATAACCTGTTGGTACTTTTTCAGGTCTTCGAGGAAGTCTGTCGCACTCACTCGGTCTCCGTACCCTCGGTATGTCGGGGCACGGATTTTGGCCGCTGACCGTGTCGTCGGTGGAGGCCTATATGCTGTTTGTGGTGCGCCCCTCAGTCTCTCGATCACCCGAGCTGCATTGTCTAGCTGGGGGTGATATGGCCGAGCGTGATTTCGCTGTGGTGAGAATCACTTTCTGCCTGTGCGGCTGGCGGGTTGTTCCCTCTGTGTGGACCAGCCAAGTGGTGCGCTGCGCCTGTAACAGCTGGGCTGTGTAGTAGCTCGTGGACGGCGTCGGTGTTATATCCGTGGGGAGAAGCTGACGGCCAGTCTGAGGTCAAGAGATTGACGCTGTGAGGACTGCATTTCCCTGTAGATCCGTCATTAGGGAGTTTTTGTAAATCGTTTTCGCCGTCCCATCACGGTTCTCCGCAACACGCTAGGATACCCGGAATGCTACAGGCAAGCCCATCGGCGCGCGGGCGCAGTACCGGCTTCTTCATTACGGAGCGCTTAGCGGAGAGGGAAACGCAGTCTACGAAGCCGCTACTGCGCCTGCGCGCCGATGGCCTTGACTGTAGAGTTCCGGGTATCGGAGCGGGTCGCGGAGAATGTTGCGAGACGGCGAAAACGATCTACGAAAACTCCCTATTGCCTCTTGTCCGATCAGATCCGTGTTGACTTTGAAAGTCACGGGTGGATTTGGCTCAGCAATGAAAGCTGGCACGCTCCGAGAAGGAGTGCCTTGATTGCACCCCGGGCAGTGTGGGTCAATCCCGTTAAGGAAGCTCGACTGAAAGGACACTTACTCATTCTCTCCGTGCTTGGCTCACGTGGCCACACACACACGGAATTCGGGCATTTGCGTCTCCATCCGTCCACGAAGACCAAGGCCGGAAATCTGCCTGGTTCGCTCTCATTGCGAACGTGCTGCTTTGTTTGCAGTCGCCGGACAGGCCTCACGTTGGGGTGCCAGATGTGGGTTTTTCCTTGGTGGGTGCCACGTAGAAACACAGTAAGTTCCATGTGTCCTGAAAATGACGTTTTAGAGCGCAGCTCTTAGGGGCCCGTTTCCGGCTTGAGCGGCGTCGCCGTCGGCGTCGGCGTCGGCGTCGGCGTCGGCGTAACCGGGCGGTGCATCATGGGAAATGTCCCATAATGCACCGCGCGAGCCCCCCACCGGGGTCACGTGACCTCGTGGGGGGCACGTGACCCCCCCGAGATCACGTGACCCCGGTGCATCATGGGAAATGTCCCATAATGCACCGCGCGAGCCCCCCACCGGGGTCACGTGACCTCGTGGGGGGCACGTGACCCCCCGAGGTCACGTGACCCCCCGAAGTCACGTGACTCCCCTGAGGTCACGTGACCCCCTCCTCGAGGTCACGTGACCCCCCGAGGTCACGTGACCCCCGCCGATGTCGCGTGACCCCCCGATGACGTCATCCTCACTGATGACGTCACCGGCATCCACATCGTCATCGTCATCATCACTGATGACGTCACCGGCATCCACATCGTCATCGTCATCATCACTGATGACGTCACCGGCATCCACATCGTCATCGTCATCATCGCTGATGACGTCACCGGCATCCATATCGTCATCGTCATCATCACTGATGACGTCACCGGTATCCGCATCGTCATCGTCATCATCACTGATGACGTCACCGGCATCCACATCGTCATCGTCATCGTCACTGATGACGTCACCGGCGTCCACATCATCATCGTCATCATCACTGATGACGTCACCGGCATCCACATCGTCATCGTCATCATCACTGATGACGTCACCGGCATCCACATCGTCATCATCACTGATGACGTCACCGGCATCCGCATCGTCATCATCACTGATGACGTCACCGGCATCCACATCGTCATCGTCATCATCACTGATGACGTCACCGGCATCCACATCGTCATCATCATTGATGACGTCACTGGCATCCGCATCGTCATCGTCATCATCACTGATGACGTTACCGACATCCGCATCGTCATCGTCATCATCACTGATGACATCATCAGTGACGTCACTGATGTCGTCACCGGCATCCGCATCGTCATCATCACTCATCACTCGCTGATGACGTCATCATCACTGATGACGTCATCAGCGACGTCACTGATGACGTCACCGACATTCGCATCGTCATCGTCATCATCACTGGTGAAGTCATCAGTGACGTCACTAATGACGTCATCGGTACCCGCATCGTCATCGTCAGTGATGACGTCATCAGTGACGTCAGTGATGACATCATCAGCACTGGGGGTCACGTGACCCCCCACTGGTTAGTTTAACCCCCCCCCCCCCCAGTGCCCTTCCCTCCTCCTCCTCAAGAGCTGCGCTCTAATTCGGTGTTACAGGGAGTTGTAAGCGGCTTTCATTTTTTTATTGACGAAACGCTACACGTTTGCCCGAGGGCCAACAAATTTCGTGATAACGGCGCTGTCTCTTTTGACACTATCACCACTCGGAGTCGGCGCTGCCGCTATTGGAAATATCACAGAAGCGGGAAGGTCAAAAACAAAAAAGGAAGGCTCCGCCGAGCAGAGCCTACCCCAGCGAGAGTCGCTCCTGGGTCCTGGCTGTTGGTTTTGGCCGTCTTAGATAGCCTGCGAGAATGGACGCGCCTGGGGTGGTTGAATGTCGGTTCGATCGCCGGAGTGGTGGACGCGTCCAAGTATCAAGATCCCGAAGGGTGTGCCTTCGGCAGATCACCCGAGAAGGGCGACGGAGAGCCGTCCACAAGGGAATACGGCCTCGCTTCGCATCCCGGACACGCCTTGACATGGCGACTACCCACCACCTGCCTTGGCTAGACCTAGATAGAGATGCGGGGAACACGTGGTTCCCACACATTGTATCGTAACGTCACATGACACTGTGATGTATGGTGACACCGTAAGGTGACATCACGTGACATCACGGGGCACCACAATCAGACGGGACCTCACAGTGTCACATGACGCTGCGACGCCTTATGCGCCCACAAGACCATCGCAATGTGCCCTTCAGTGGCCTCCTTGTTTTGCCCCCAATAGGAAGAGTGCAGGCATTCCTAATGCTATTCATTTAGGATGCCTGTGTGAAAGGCGAAGGTGAAAGGGCATTTTTTTTTCACAACTTCGGGTATCGTCGTGATCGACTCGCGCACGTAATCATCCAAATATAGCATCTAAGAGTTGTCTAATAAGTCGGTGACCAAGAAGGTAAAAGATATTGACTCGACAGTGTAGCTGCACTGTTTTCACAACAACATTTAAAAACAGAACCGGTATTTTAGCCAAAAGTGGCTTGTTCTGGAGAGCTTGTGATGTCTTGCCTAAACTATATTCAAGTGGAATCTCTGTGCGGCTTCGAGAGCATGAATCATAACTATGTAATTGTGGTGCAGAAGTGTGCGTCGTCCTAATATGGCTAGCTCATGTACTGGTGCAGTTGCGATGGTGGCTTCAAATTTCAGGTGCATTATTGAGAGTGTATATTTTTTGGCAAAAATAACCACCCATGTATAACGGCTCGTTAGTCGTTATCTCTGGTCTTTTTGGTCGCAATTACAGGTGATACTCTTTCATAATGTCGTGACGCCACATGGCAACTTGATATATTCTGAAACATCGCTTAGTTATGTGAGTCGTTCACTTAAGAGCAATTAGGGAAGTCTGGCATTTTGCGAAGTCTGGATAAAAGCATGGTCGCAAGACTGGACATTGATCGGTTGGCAGACTTGAGAGGAGGAGTTAGGTGCTCGATGCTGGTTGGTTGCCGGGGGGGGGGGGGGGGGGGGAATGTTGCCAGAGGGATAGGCGAGGGGGAGTAAGGTAGGCGAGGAGGAGCTCGACCACCTGTGCGCACTGAGGGAGAGGAGCTCGAGATTATAAAAGGCTCCGGCAGATCGCCACGTTTTTCAGCCTGCTTAGCGGTTGTATCGCTTCTTTCTCGAAACAGCTATCAATTTGTTCCTGGAATGGTACGTGTTAAACGATTGGATGAAGAGCGCCGTGAACGTAGGCGTTTGTCGTCCAGAAAATCAGTGTGTAGCTAAATGTTTTTGATGTTAGATCGTTTCACAGATGCAACACAATTTCCTAGCAATTTGCCACAAGTTATTTTTAGCTTAAGCGCATTGCACTCTTATGTTATTACGTTCTGATTGATGGGCTTGTAGCTTTTATGTAAGTATTTCTTGGAGACTAAACTACATCATGTTTTGGGTGCTTGCTCTTGTACCGCAGTTTAAACGACACGGAGAGCACGAAACATGTGTCAGAGGTGATCTATAGGATTTGGCGGCCTTAATTGTTTCATGCGCTGCGCCACCTCAATGCCATTAATCACACTGTGTCTGCCATATCCCAACAACTTTTTAAGTATCACAGTGCTTCGAGTAATGTTTCTATTTAGACCTCGTTAACACTGACCACCCAAGCAGCACACCATTATTGGACCCACCACTGGCGAAAATTGGCTCCATGATTGGCCTGACGTTGGTTGTTTTCGAAATCGCTACTCGATCCAATGTTGGACCATGCACTAATTCCAATGTTGGGCAACAATTCAAGTAATATATAAAACGACATTGTACCCTTTTCATGCCATTGTTGGACCGCCTTTTAACCAACATTCAAGCCAAGGCTGGGACACAATTTAGCCAATACCTAAGCCATCATTAGACGGCAGTTGGTTCTGGGTCCTACAACCAATACTGACATCCAGGTTTAGTTAATGTATTATCCAATATTGGTTTCCAACCTTCAGCTCCGGCTATTTGCCCCCCTTTTGTTTATGTTCACTTGTCCGGGAAAACGTAACGGGTGACGTCAGCAACGTTTCTTATTTGAGCTCAACGGTGTCCACGTGATTGGCGTAACGTGCATGCGCAGCGCTCTTCTTGGAAGCCATCAGGCCACTTCGCCGTTATCGACGTTTCCCGCGTCAGAACCGCCGTCGTCGTCTCACCGCTTGTGATTATTGTCTCTAGGGGAGTTTTGTTCACACTACGTGCGCAGACTGTTTCCGCATTGTGCAGGCGTCGTCCAAAGTCGGAGACACCAAACGCGGTGAAGTTTGCAGTGCAGACGACACTTGCGCCTGGTACATGCCCTCCCAAATGGTGGCCCGCCGGCCCGATCTAATCCCACCCGTTGTTGCGTAATGGATCACTTGACATCTCGTATCACGTGATTGCCATGTTTTTGGCCAATGTTGCCTGACAGAGCCGGAGTTTCGGTTTTGATTTCTGTTCATGCTTAAAGTAAGATTTAACAATATATATATATATATATATATCCATTTCTCGCGAAACCAATGGCGTGGTGTCCTTAATTTGTGCTCTTTAATGTTAAATCGCGCATTATCCAGAATTTTTTTGGAATTGAGCAGAGTTGGCCTTTTTAGAAATGCTACATATTTAACCAACTTTTTTGATGATTTTACTCCCCCCCCTCCCTATATGTCCTCCAGGCCACATAACTTACCTGTGCAGAAGGCATTACTCTAAATTTCATGACGTAACAAAAAAACTCTAAAGCAAACAAGAAGTAAGCACTGTATAAATATACGTCTGAGATAAATAAAGAAAAATGACCAGACCACAGCGCCGCATAGATTTGTTTACGCACTTCGGAGCCGAATGGCCGAAGGAGAATGTTTCCGTTTGACCTGACATTAATCCCCCCCCCCACCGAGGTGTTCAGGGACACTCACACAGAATTGAAGTGTCTGCCATAGCTTGTATCGTTCTGTGCATCGTAAGGTGAAACAAAGTACAGACAGTATATCGCAGAAATCAATTGCAGCTTGCTCGACCGATCACAAGCTCGGTCATAGCAACATGGGGGCACATTTCATGCTAGGACATGCGGTTCTTGCGTTCCTTCTGGGCTCCTCTCAACAAGGTGATGTAAAAATGTATTTCAGTTAAATAACTGCAATAATTCTTGTATTCCCAGAAAACATGTAAGACGAGAAAATGCATTATTAATTAATCCTAACTCGAAGCCCAAGACCTATACTACTTATTCCTAGGCCCGCCGCATGTTGAATTGGTTCCTATGGGCCACCTTGGTAATATCCTAAATTCCTGCCTATCGTATTGAACAACTGTAATATTTCTGAGAATCGTAATAGCGTTGGAACTGACTGAACACATATCCATTAAAACTGTGATTCCCATCTCAACTTATTGAGGTCACTTCAATAAGGTGAGCGTTAATTTTGCTTTCATTTCACAGATATCGTTTTTTCTTGGACTTCCTGTCAGGATGAAGGAAATTGTAAACGAAGCCAGAAGGAATATTGACGCCGTATCGCGTGTAGAAAAAGTTATTCTAGCCGTAACAGTGATCCCGATGTCACTCACAAGGAGCATCTGCTAGATTTTTGGCGTGGAGTCAATGAACAATTATTACGGCATGACTGAAACGTTTGTTCTCCTGAGCGCCTCGCCTGTCGCAGAAGTCACCTTGGAAAACAGCGGCTTCCCAGTGGCCGGAAGAAAAATGAAGGCATGCCTGGTAAAGCATACGTGTTGTGGCAGTTTTATTGCTGGGATTGCTTTGTGAAAGGAAAGCTTGCCTACCTGTGCAACCAACGAAATTATATCGCATTTACCGTCAATAGTGAATTATGCGTATTTGAAAGTTGGAATTGCACGTGGTGCAAACTACCTGCAGGTGCGGACAATACGAGGACTTGTTTGTTCAAATTCGTTCAGTGTGATAGGACGACGAATTTTGTAAATGACAAAGTATATGAAAAGGAAACTCTGGTGAAAAGCCAAACCAAAAAATAAATGACTGGTATCGCTTTAGTGGCACGAAACATGGTCCCAGCCGAGGTATTAAGTCAAACTGAACCCGCGTACTCAACTAAAACCAACTGTAAAGATGTGACCAGTTGCTCTTTAGTACGTGGTACGCGGTTTAGTTCTTAGTCAAGCAACACTGTGCGATGCGAGCCGCAGCATCACCGCGACGTCACGTCGCAGCCGCACAGCTGACATCAATGTTGCACTCTCTCTCTGGCAGATAGTTTCGCTTTTTGTCGTTGGCGCCCGAAATCAAACTTCCAGCCGTGATATTTATAAAACTACACAAAATATGGAGAAAAGAAAAAGAAATCTTGTAATTCAGGGGCTTAGCTGATAAGAGTCGTAATCCCAAATTTTGAAATATTTGCAGGGGGTGCCTTTCATGATGACGGTATAAAAACGTTTATGTGCCTAGCGAAGCAGGCATTGGTCAAGTTCAGTTGTATATATATGGTAATCTTTTACTTACGAACTGGACACCACTAAGGAACTTTGCAGCGCTAGTGGAGCGTGCACCATGGTGCGGTCTATCTAAGGAAAACAATTCATTCCAGCCTTAATTTGCATCAGTGCGCTAAACGCCGGATGTGGCGCTTAGTCCGCAGGGTCTAAACGCCGCATCGCCGCATCGGGCGCATCACAGCATGCGCATGGAGGCGGACTATGAACCGGAAAATACTTTAAAAATGCTTTGTTTCAGATGACTATAGACGTTTGCAAGTACGGCCTCCGCCCGCCGGGCCATCTTGCTAGTGTGCGGGTGGATCACCTGATAGTCAAGCATTGCTGATGCGCACCCACGACCCAAGCAATGCTTCACCATCAGACGATCTACCCACACCATGCAAGATGGCACCGAACAGCGGCTGTGCTTGCAAACGCCTCTATGGACCTAGAGTAATTGTATATAGACCCCGCTTGCGGAGCAGAGTATCGCAATGGTGCTCCGAGGGGAGCCATGTTGGATGCAAGGCTGCACTGCGGGAAGCGAGCGTAATTTCTTCTGGAATCACAGAGTCGCGGCCGGTATGCCGCGGCAAATGGAGTAGAGAGAATAGTGCAGTGACACGCCCGGCGTTAGGCGTCGCCCAGTTGTATGTCGTTTGCTGCCCTCTACCCCCTCGGTAGAGCGGGTAGAAAGTAGCAGCTGTGGAAAAAGTTGTTCCTTCGCTTTTAGTTTATGAGCAAGCCGTAGGCGCGGGTTGTTGTATTGTCTAGTCGAGGTGCCCGCAAGTGCTGGTTTCGTACACCGACGCGCGGCGCGCTCTGTTTGCGTACAAGACAGAAGAGCTGCGCAGGCGCTGGAGGTGTATGGGCAAGAGTGACCCCTCTCGCCGTGTATTCCCCATTGCGACGCGGGCTGTAGGTTCTCCAGCCGAAGCTGCTACGGCGCTCCAGCTTTTTTTTTTTCGTATTCTGTTATTAGTCATGTCTGACTATTGGCGCTCGCTACCAGAGCCTGAGCAGCAGCGATACAGCAAAAATTTGTGCTTTGACGGCTTTGCCTTTGAGGATCCCTACGCCGTGAGCAAGGATTTCTGACGCTTCGACGACACATCTGCCAAGTCGGTGCCGCCAACCTCGATGGCGCACGTTGTCGTCTGATTGGACTTTTCGCCGAGCTAATTTCTGGCCGACAGGGTGCAAGCGTACAAGTCTCTCCAGGCCTACAAGTCTACAACTACTTTGAATCTGCTAAGAATTAGTTGAGCGATATGCGTGCGAATATATCGGAAGTCGTTCGTGTCGGAAATTTAACTGTACTTTTTTTACGCCACAAGCTCTGGGCGCTTTAAGGCGCCGCGTGGTTCGTCGTCCGAGCCAA
Source organism: Ixodes scapularis (assembly GCF_016920785.2). Classification (NCBI taxonomy): domain Eukaryota; kingdom Metazoa; phylum Arthropoda; class Arachnida; order Ixodida; family Ixodidae; genus Ixodes; species Ixodes scapularis. The sequence goes on along the minus strand of NW_024609880.1, from coordinate 103,350,977 downwards.
GGTGATGCTCTCGCAGCGGGCGGCTACTACACCTTACGATGCCTGTGTGTGGCGAACAACCGAAGAACACTTGGGCGGCAACTTGCAGCAAACACCGTAGGAACCAAGTCATGGTGGTCTGGATTAGATGGCGGTTTCCCTACGCATAGGAGTGCCTCAGTCCTGGCAACAACGATTTCATTGAAAACTTCGCGCTTACCTTCAATGAAGGCTTACCACACAAGCGGTCGTCCGTGCGTCTTATAAAGTGAACGACCTTGAGTCTTTCTCAGGCCGCTTTTACACGAGTGGTGAAAGTACTTTGTGCACTCGGTACACACTAAACATTTTCACATTCTTATGGGTGTAAGTGGCATGGGTCACAACTGACGCCCTTACTGGTGTACAAAACGCCCTAGAAAAAAGGTGTTATTTCTCACACATTTGAAAACAGGTGTAACCTTTTACTTCCTTCACAAAAAGGTGTTATTCTGCTATAACTATTTTATAAGGGTGTCATGACAGCAGTGCACCATTAAAAAAAGGTGTGATTCTGCATTACACCGTCAAGCCTCATCACACTGACCGATCTTGAACAAACAAGTTCTCGTATTGTCCGCAGCTGTACGTAGTTCGCGCCGCGTGAAATTCCAACTTTTACATATGTATAATCCGCTTTGGGTACACAGGTAGGCCAATCAAGTTCGCTTAAACAAAGATATTCCAGTAATTCAATTGTCACACCTCGCATGCATTGTCAGGCATGCCTTGCTTTTGCTTCCGGCTACTGGGAAGCAACTGTTGTCCAAGGTGACTTATTCGACAGGCGAAGCGCTCAGGAGAGCAAACGTCTCAGTCATGCCGTAATAATTGTTGAGGGACTCCACGCTAAAAATCTAGCAAATTTTCCTTGCGAGGGACTTCTTAATCACTGTTACGACTAGAATTTTTTTTATTTATTTTATCCTGAGAGGAATTCAAAGAAAAAGCGATTTCTGTAAAATGAAAGCAAAATTAACGCTCACCTCATTGAGCTGACCTTCATGAGGTGAGAGGAAACATGGAATGACTTCACACCGCTCTCGTCGGGTTGTTTTGATGAGAGTGCAATGCTCCTAGAGTAGCTGTGCTATGAATCTCAGCGGATATAGGATCTGACTATAACCGCACCAACCCAGGTTTGCGCCCCACTGGAAACCTAACGCGCAGGCGCTACCTTGTCTGACTCTTGGGCGATGCGTGACGTGTCGCGCAACAGTCATATAAGCTAGCGCCTGTGCAGCACGCTCGTTCGCTTGATCTCGCCCGGGCGTACATTAGCGGTGCACACTGAAAAAAACTAGCACAAACCAGACACGGACTGTGGTATGTGCGAAAGACATACTGTGTAGCTTGTGTAATTTGTTTGTTAAATTAAAAATGGTTTGAGGGTAATCACACCTTTAATGGAGATGTGTGCGGTCAGTTCTACGCTATTACGATTCTCGGAAATATTACAGTCGTTCAATACGATTGACAGAACTATAATATACAGTACGAGGTGCTCCAAGGAACCAATGCAACGTGCGGTGGGCCTAGGAATAAATAGTATACGTCTTGAGGTTCGAGTTACTATTAATTAATAATGCATTTTCCCGTTTTATAGTTTTCCGGGGAACACAAGATGTATTGCACTTATTCGGCTGAAATCAATTTTTACATCACCTTGCTGAGAGAAGCATAGAAGAGGGTGCAAGGACCGCAAGTACTAGAATGATGTGCTCCCATGTTTTCATGATCGAGCTTGTGATGGGTCGAGCAAGCTGCCGTGACAACGAACAATTGGTTTCTGCAATGTACTGCATGTACGTTGTTTCACTTTACGATGCAGAGAACGATGCGAGCCAACGCAGTCAATTAAATTTTGTTGAGTGTCACTCAACCTTGGGGAGAAGGGGGGATCGATATCAGATCAAGCGGAGACATTCCCTATCAGTCTTTCGGCTCCGAAGTGAGCAAAATAGGGAATGAGGTGTTGTAGTCGGGTCATTTTCTTTATTTATCTCAGGCATATATTTATACCGTGCTTACTTCTTCTTGTTTTCTTAACAGTTTTTTTATGTCAGGAAATGCACAGTAGGGTGGCTGGTCGACATTTTTAAATCAACTGATATTTTTACATGCCATTGTCTAGTGTCTGGTATAAACGATTCCAAAGTTAGTTTTGACCAGAAAAAAAGTCTGGGGACAGGAAAAATTGTAAGGCGTGAAGTGGTGGACAGTTGTACTAACGTGCACTGATGAATATTTTAGTTATTCACGTTTGAGAGTGAATAACTAAAACGATAACATTAGGAGAATTCTAATACGTTTAAGAAACATACTATGGGTGCAGCTTGCTTGTAATGCATAATAATTTTAATTATTTAAATTATATTTCTTTTTCTAAAAATTGCCAAACATGCCTGCTCGAACGACGAAAGTCAAAATTTGGAGGCCTGTATGTTATGAAATAATTTAATCATCATCATATACTGTTCACATGGTACTCTAATTATCTATGGCTATTACTGAAAATTTATAGTAGGTATCTAACTGATACGATAGTCATGATATATTTAGGAAAACATGAAAAAAAAATCAAACAGCGAAAAACTCCGATGCAAATAAAAAAAACACCACCTTCGATTTTCTTTTTAAATTAGGGTACCCTGTCATATATCTATTTCGGCATTCATTTCTGTTAAAAACATGTTGCATTATTTTTGTTAAAAACATGTTGCACATACCTCCCCAAAGAAGGGTCCCTCTTCAAAGCCCGCACTTAGCAGTACAGTATAGACCGACACTCGGCGCGGCTGTGTTTACCAACGTGGCCGGAAAGCCGCGCATGCGCAGCAGCTATGTGGGCAAAAGTGGCCACGCTCTTCATGTTTTCGCCATTGCGTTCTATGGCGTGCGCTCGTAGTTGACGTTGTAGAGACGCTTCCAGCTTCATTTGTACGTCGTATTTTCTGTCAACGTATGTCGTACGTTATGCCCGACTATTTGAGCTCGCTACCTGAGCCTGAACGGCAACGGTAGAGAGACAAACCGTTCGTGCACGGCGTAGCCTTCGGCGATCCGTGCGCTGTGAACAAGACCAGGTGCAGTTTTTACGCGAAGTTGTTGCCACCGACGTCGACGGCTCACGTCGTCGTTCATTTAGTGTTTTCGCGAAGCCAGTTGACGGCCGAAACTGTGCAGGCGTACAAGTCTCTCGGGGCCTACAATTAATTACTTCGAGCCGGTTTCCCCCTGCCGGCGGGATCAGCAGATTTTGGGTCTGCTGAAGTGTATTTATTAATTGATTAAATGCACACAGCGTCTTCGAGTGAAGGTATGATACATTTCCTAACCTCATGACAAGGCATGACAAGCGGTAACGCTTTGTTGTTCTGCAGTGTTGGCGATAACACGTTACAAGTAACGGCGCTACCGGTAACGCGTTACCTTTTTCAGTAACGTAGCAACGTGCACGTTACTTTTTCAAAACAGTATACGGGTGACGTACTTACATTACTATTTCAAGTAACGTTTAACGTACTTACCTTACTCGTCGCTTCTTCTTCCCAAGTCTTAAAGGAATTATACTTCAATTTTTTCCTTGTTTTTAGGCATCAAGCCACGAGAATTTCTGAGTTTTCTGCGTGCCTGCGCTGCGGTGCCTGACAAACTGGGCGCAGCGGCGCGACCCCTTCGCAAGCGATGGTGTCCCAAAGTCCCGGCTGGTATGCGCTTTTTATATGCCTTCTTAATCTATCTGCTAAACGGTTGTCAGTTGCAAACACCCTTTTCAACTGCAGAAATGTGCTGTCACTCGGGCAGTCATCTTAAAACTCGTTATTCCTTCGATAATTTTGTTTCTCTAGTCAAGATGTCAGCTCAAGGTATTTTATTTCTTTCAGTCGCCTTCAGCAGCAACATGCCCGGTAGTAGAGTTTGCTGTGTGCTAGGCTGTGCAAACAATACTTCCAGCGCACAGCATGTTTCCTGGCACCGCTTTCCAAAAGACAGCGTCCTGCGAAGCGTCTGGGTGAAGACAACTGCGTGCAGTTGTCAGGCGCCGCAGCGTTGGATATGCCGAACGGTGTTACGGCTTCGCAGGCATTCGGACAAATGATTTGCGGCAACACATCTCTGCACTTTAAAAAGGGCGTTGGCAACTGACAAAATCTTAGCAGATAGATTACGAAGGTATGCCATAGGCGCATTCAAGCCGTGACATTGAGCCGTCGGTGTTTGCGAAGGGATCGAGTCGCAGCGCGCAGTTGTCAGGCGCCGCAGCGTTGCATATGCCTCAGCTTCGCAAACATACGGACAAGTGATTAGCGGCGACAAAGCGGCGTGCTGTATCTTGGTCAAGAAAGCGGAACTCGAAGACATAGGCTACAGTGCGAGTCAACGGAGCGAGCGCGGGCGGCCAATTCACAGCGCACTCGGCTCTCGCGTCGCGATTGTTGATTCAGAACTCAGTCTACCCCTATGACATGTGCGCGGGTGTTCATAAACGGCTACTCTCGACTGCACGCGGGTGAAATGAACCAAAATGAACAGCTAGCAGCGCGACAGGAATCGGTAGCAACGGTAGTACTCACCCGGGGAATGACGCGCGAAGTGGCGTGTTGTCCGTCGGCACTCCCGTCGAAAAAGGAAAAATAAAGCCAGAGCAGGCCAAATCGTTCCTGCGAAAACTACTCATCGCAACGAAAAAAGGCTTGTGGCGTTGTGGTCCTGGGCCAGGGGCCCATTTAAAAAAAATTATTAATGTCCGGCATAATTAACTTGTTAATTATTTTTGCCTAATTAACTTTTTTTAATATTGTGTTTAAGGGCATGGTTTAAATTAGAAAATTGCTCAGCATCATCGAAAACCACTAAACCAACATATTGCAGAATGATAGAAGGCACGCGGAGCATTTTTCGGCTTCTGAAAAACCGCACAAATTCGACGAGTGTTTAGGTTTCGGTTTGCTATCGGGGCGCATCTCCGCCCCGACGGCACCGCGCCCCGCGAAGAGATAGTGCAACCAACCTCTGCTACGCTGTCATCGCGCGACGCATAGAGTCTGGTTGCACTATCTCTCCACGCGGCGCGGTGCTGCCGGGGCCGAGATGCGCTCCGATAACAAACCGAAACATAAAACCCGTCGAATTTGTGCTGTTTTTCAGAAAGCCGTAAAATACTCCTCGTGCCTTCTATCGTTCTGCAATTTGTTGGTTTAGTGGTTTTCGATGATGCTGAGCAATTTTCTAATTTAAACCATGTCCTTAAACACAATATTAAAAAAGTTAATTAGGCAAACATAAATAACAAGTTAATTATCCCGGACATTAATAATTTTCTTAAATGGGCCCCTGGTCCAGGACCACAACGCCACAAGCCTTTTTTCGTTGCGGTGAGTAGTTTTCGCAGGAACGACTTGGCCTGCGTTTTGTGAAACACTGTGCATATATATATATATATATACATCGCGCGCAGAAGAGAATAGAAACACTTAGGAAGCAATAAAAAATACACTGGAATAGATAAAAATAGGTAATAGAATCGAAAAACAGACGATCAAGAGTAGACAAGCGACAAGGCAATGCGATCTCAAGGCAGAGCGGCCAGTCGAGGGACAGTCTCCCCCACAATTCCTCGCGCGCGGGTCGGGGCGCGTGGGAAAATTGCAAATTGTCTATTGAAGACGAGCCATTACCCGAATGTTCGGCGATGCTGATTCTCATGAACCCGATCACTTGGCTCGGGCTGATGACAATCAAGTACGTGACGGTGTCACATGACTCGAGGTGGGAAGTTGTGATGCCATGTGATGTCACTGTGTCAACAGAGATAATAAATCTAGTGAAGTTCTCAATTTAAGTCGACTAAAGGAAGTGAGTCACGTGACTACGTCGTGGCGCCACGTGACATGAGATTACTTAACAGCATGTTTTGGCACCATGACGTCATGTGACCACGTGATACCTGATTAATCATAGCGCTATTACAAAAGCACCACGAAAACCCACAATTTCTTACACCTTGTAATTCGGAATATAACAATTCGATCACTACATATAAATACAGCTGCCAATTTTTATTTCTCAGACATTCACCTTGTAATAAGAAATAATGCGCGTGAATTGTTTGTAATCGGTTACCGTTATATTTTTTCCGGTTTAGTTTCAGATAACTTCCAAGATGGCGGCGAAGATTTCGGTTCAGTTCAGTTCCGGTTGGGATAAATATAACGGTTTATTTCCGGTTTTCGGTTCAGTTTGGTTCCGGTTCGGCACTCTGGCTTAAAGTACTTTAAATGCTACGTTTTGTATTGAACTCGTGTCAACTATATTGTTTTAGTTATCACATCATGAAAAACTTTGCATCACAATTTTCCTACTGTTCTCATGGTTCAAGTCGACGAAGTTACGTTTCGTCAACCGCCATCTTTAGTCTAAAACACACAATCTGGAACCAGTAGTACTTGTGTTTGTTTTATATTTAAATTTGATGCCTTCTTCACGCCACATTTAGACTTCGTGTGTCTGGTTTTGCCGTAAAACACAAAATTAAACGAAACAAAAATTGGCAGCGGCCTTTATTTACTTCTAGAGTCCTCTTTTCTATGAAATGCAGTTTTTAGGAGCCATTGTTTCAATTGTTTGGAAGTGATTCCGGGTGTAAGATCTGATATCATTATTATTTTCGGAAAACTGAATTGGTGTGTTACGTGACCAGAGAGGGAGGAGGGGGAGAGGAAGGGAGGCGGTGGAAGAACTCTGTGGAGGAGTGATGAGGGGCGCGAATAGAGAGTGAAAGAAGAAGGAGGAAAAGGGTGGAGGAGGGAAAGGAAAGGATGCAGATGAGGAGCGGGAGAGGGCTATGCGCCGTAGGAGGTTAAAGAGCAAGATCGGGAGAGTGAAGGGAGGAGAGAGCATTGAAGAGAGAATCAGTAGGTCACGTGGACATGCATTTATCCGCTAAATTTAGCGGGGAACTGATTTCGCGAGGGAGGTTATCGTAGCAGAATGGTGTGAGATGGGGAGAGAGAGGAAGGGAAGTTGTAGAGAGGCTGGAGGGAGAGGTAGGTAATTGAATGTAAGTGAGTACGAAGAGGAGAAGGACGGGGAGGGACAGAGAGAAATGGGAGAAAAAGGGAAGGGAAAGAAAGGAGAGGGATGGCAAGCGGGGATTGCTTTGACACGTGGCGCATGTTTCCCTGCTAAATTTAGTGGGGAAAAGGAATTGCTATGTACGGGACCTGATATAAGGTCACGTGACGTTAAATTCCCACGCCACATTTAGTGGGGAAACTGAACTGGTGCTCAAGTCACGAGACGTCCATTTTCCCGCTAGATTTAGTGGGGAAACAAAATTTGTGTTTAAATCATACGACGTAAATTTTCCCGCTAAAATTAACGTTACGTCATTTTCCCACAGTGTTTAGGTCCCATGACGTTATGTCGCGTGACGTAAAATTCATCGCTAAACTTAACGGAAATGCAAGGACGGACGGACGGACAACATTTTGGGATTGTTGGAGTTTGTTAAAAAGCATTTCATCGTTCCAAAAAGGCGACGGCTTTTGAAATATAACAGGGATTCACAAACCAACACGTTATGTGAAAAAGCCCTACAGAGACTCTAATCTACACCCTTATTTGCATTTTGCAGGGAGGGTATAACTTCATTAATTTCCCTAACACCCCCTTTGGGCGGGGGGGGGGGGGGTTGTGCACCCCCATATTTTTTTCTGAAGGCACGCCTTTAATTCGCAACGATTCCTCTATTCTCAATGGACCCCCCCCCCCCCCCCCCCCGTAAAAATTTGGACACCCCCTAAATTCAATTCCTGGGGAAACTTCCGTATAAATCTCTTAGCAGTTAACTAGTTTTTAAAGTAAGCTTTGAAGGGCTGCTGATTAATACTGTTCAATAATTTAGATTGCACTGGTTTACAAACAAGAGCTATACAACGTATTTACAGTTTAGACATGGGGAGGGCTCTTGAAGGTTGATGTCGTATCGACCAACAGTTCCAACTAGGCTCCGCTCGAGCTGGTAGCCTTTTTCTTCTTCTCTTCTTAGCACATGCTCCTTGGTCTCTTATCTTGGGAGGTGTGAAGTCGCGCACGTATCCACATTTAGCGGGAAATGTCCTCAATATTTAATATCCCCCCCCCCCCCCCCCCCCGCCGAATGAGCGTTGCTCATTTGTTATGAACTTCCAGTTGTTGCAACAGTTGAACGGGACGTCTAATGGTTGTTCCTCCTGACAAACGGACCAGGCAGGATCGGACGTGGCCATCTCGCCCCGGGAGCACTTGCATGACGCGGCCAGTTTTCTAGGTTTGTCGTGGATGGAAGTCGTCGTGCAGTAGCACCAAGTCATTCCCCCGTAAATTACTCGAGGCTGCCGGTCTGCTGTGATGAAATGAGCTTAAAGTACAGAGATAATCTTGGCGCCAGCGCTTCCATAGTGTGGTCAATAGCGTCTCACGAAACTTCCAACGGCGAGTTAGATCGTTAGCTGATGACAATACAGGCTCTCCTCCTCGAGTTGGCAGGGAAGTCAGTCGTTTACCGACAAGGAAATGTGCGGGTGTCAATGGTTCTGGTTCATCCGCGTCAGAGGAGATGAAGGTCAATTGTCGAGAATTGATCACAGCCTCTACCTCCGTTGATATGGTGCTCAGCTCTTCACAGGTTACGTAGCTGCACCCCAGAACCTTTTTCAGAGGGGTCTTAACGGGACAGTAACACCCCCACCCCCTATCTTTTTTTTTCAATTTTTGTTAGGCGATTTATTGTTGTTGTTGGAATACTACTCAATTAATATTTTCCTGCAGAGTCACGTATTTTTTTTTTAATAAAGCCAAACAAAAAAACTGCTCAAAACCGAAACCCCCGCATCACACGGAGAAGTGGAGACGAGAGAGTGAGTGGCGAAAGTCCCGTAGCTACACCCAATCGTGCGAATTTTTTCTTTCCGCACGCAGCAGATTAAATGCGTTGCGGTATCTGCTCGCCGTGCGAATCCTTTGCAGTTATGTTTGTTCCGCTCGCTGCTCTGTACATGAAGTTGAGTTGTTTTATACATTTAAGTGTTGGCAATTAGTAGTGAGTGCCCGTGGTTAATTTCCGTGATCGGCTCCGAAAAGAATACTCCCAAGATGTTGCGTGAAGAGCTGCCTCACATGTCCTGCACCTGAAAGTGGCATTGTGCGGCAGAGTGGACAAGTTTTCGAAAGATCAACAGGTCGGGATCAAATGCTGGCTGCAATTCCTGTAGAACCGTTACGCCAACCTCGGAAAGCGGACTCTACCCGGTTCATATTGCTCCTTGCATTTTGAAGAAAGTGACTACATTGAGTTCGCAGGTGTCAAAAATGGAATCCCATACCTTTTAGTTCAGCGACGTATCGTCCACGGCAATTGTTTTTGCAGTGATAATTGTAAAAAAAGAAATGTAAACATCGCAAAATGTTTGACAAAAAAAAATAACACTGCCACACTAGGAATAAAACCCATGCCCGCTAAGTGTGAAGCGAACATCTTCCCACTGAGCTATAGTAGGAACTCTCTCTTTCGTAGTATTGCAGCCCGTCGATCGCAAAGTTGGCTGCTGATTTCTCTCCCGCCTCCACTACATGCACTCCCGGCTTGAAGTCGGGAAGCACCACGCATTGGCCACATTCGCACTTAGTAAAGACACCGTACGAATGCGTATTCAACTCGAAATACGCACTTCGTACATGACGTTTGAGCGAGTGATGTCTTCAGCCACGCAAAGGGACGACTGCTAGGCGACGTCTTCGTGCAATTGGCTTGCTGGTCGGGCGTGTCGTACGGGATGAATATCAATTCGTTTGATCGGTTCGAAATTTCTCTTTCGAATGGAGTCAAAATTCGCCAGTACTGTGAATGGCAGTTTTGAAGTAGAGGTCGCACGCTCGTCGTCCGTTTCCATCCGCTAGTCCCAAGATACGCGAAACGACGCCATCTTGAAAATTATGCAGTGAGCGCACAGAATGCTACCAGTTGTCTGTGCAACCTTTTTTTTTCTTTTTCAATCAACGCATTTGCAGCTTTTTTGGAAGCCACAAAAAATGGGTTTCATATTTTTCTTCTATTTTTATTATTTACTGTGTGCCTTCAATGACCCACGACTTTGATTAAATTTGGTGGTCGTGTCTAAACATGTCTAAACTGTGACCACGGAAAGCGAGTGAGCGCGACTCAAACCGGCCAGTTCTCAATCGGCGGTTTTCGGGAGGAAAGAAAAAGAAACTTTAGCCTCAAATTCTGTTCTGGGTAGTTGGGCTCTCATGTGTCACGTACACTAAAAATCTCGGCGAGTGTAAATACCCTGGCAGTGTCCCTTTAACCGATTGAACCATTCGCTCCCAAAACCCGCCCCATCAAGCCGCTCGAGGAGTGATGAATTTCCAGTTGATATCTTGACTGGACGTGTAGTTGAGTGACTACTGTTCTCTCATTGTTTTCCATATTTTTCTGAATTCAGCAGACGCTCGGTGGAAAGTCTGGGCATTATCAGAGTAGATGGTGTGGCAGAGTCCGCGCCGGGCCACAAAGCGACGAAATGCCAAATGTAAACTACCTTTCGACAAGTCGCTCACCACCTCTAGGTGTATTGCTCTAGTGACTGCGCAGGTCAGTAGTAGAATGTATGATTTTTTTTACCATTGCCCTCGTCCTTGGTGAGGACAGGTCCGGCGAAGTCGAGTGCCGTGACCGCAATAGGGCCCGCCTCCAACACAAGGTCTCGTAGCAGCGGATTGACTGGTTCGGTCGCACTCTTGCTGCTCATCCTTCTGCAGACAAGACAACGGCTTAAGGCCGTCTTAACTACTTGTCGGGCTCGTATAATCCAAAACGACTGGCGCAGCTGAGTTAGAGTGTCCATGCACGCTGCATGTAGCAGCCGTCGATGTGTGCTTAAAATCAGCAGTTCCACAAAGGGATGTGTCGAAGGCGAAACGACAGGATATGCCGTTTCATAACCGAGGCCTGATTGTTGTAGGCGTCATCTCAGTTGTAGCAACCCTCTGTAATCTATGAATACATTCAGAGTGCGCCGATCTGACGAGCCACTGCACTGTTCGCCTCGTTCTAATTGGTTTAGTTCATTCCCAAAAGCTTTCCTCTGAACTTGACGGAGCGACCTAAGACGTGCCTCACCTATCTCTTCAGTTTTGAGTGAACCTTGGAGATTCTCTTTGGTGTGTCTACAATTTTTAACAAAACGTAGCACCCAAGCAGTGACCCGTCGTATGCGATTCAGCTCGCCAAACTTTCCGATGTTTACCACAGGCATACAGGAGCTCGTAGCAGTATGGCCCACCGTTAGTTAGGAAGTTCTTTCTTCCTTGGCTGCAATATCTTGGGTACCAGTGGGCATAGTAGGCCAACGTCTGGGTGACTCTGACAGCTACTTTGGTCCTTTCCACCGTAGGTCACACTTCTGTCGACAGTCCGGAGGGACACCCCGGGTTAGTATATCCTCCGGGTTCTCAGCTCCAGGGCAGTGTCTCCAATTGCTGGGTTCTGTCCTCTGTTGAATCTCCATAACTTGGTTTGCCTCAAATGGTTTCCACTGAGTAGCCAGTCCCTTTACCCTAGGAAAAGCAATCATAGAGTCTGTCCACAGGATCACTTCTAAGAGATCAGACTCAAAAATTCCCTTAAAGTATGCACATAGTCGAGCGTCCAGTAACGCTCCCATCAGATCCAGTCTTGGTAGAGTCAAGGTCTTTCCTGGCGCAACGCGCGTCTTGGCCATAACGAGGGTCACTGTCGTCTGGTAATCGTTGTCACTACATAAATACGCGACTGTCCCATAGGCCTGAGGGCTAGCGTCTGTGAAGACATGCAGCTCAGTTCGACCTCTCAGGTCTAAAAACAGCACGATGAGGCATTTAGTAAAGTCGTTTCCGAGTGGTGTCGACCTCGCCTTCTGGCACCCTTTCAGCAAAACTTTCTTTCAGGTAGCTACAGATCGCTAAGTCGTACTGCGTCAGTCTTTTGGTGTTGCTTCTGTAACGCCGAACCAACTTGTCCAGACCCCGTACTGCAACGGCTTCGTTGTTCTCTAAGGGCCGATTTAGGGGCTTCCACGGGAAGTTTGCATCATAACGGCCCATGACCAAAGCTAAAGAGGAAGCGAAATCCTCTCTCACTTGTTCTTCCTCTTTTACGCGCGGAGAGTCGTTCACGGAGATTCCGAGGCTTTTCAACTCCCAGAGTGCTCGAAATTCGTTTGAGAGGGTCAAGGTCGGTTTTGCAACGCCGGTGTTCAGGACGGCCAGAATAGTGCAGGACAGCACAGAAGCAACCTGAGGATTTGGGCCTCGCAGTGTCCAACCGAACTCCGTCCTCAGCGCGACCAAAAATCCTTGTGTCTTGCGAACTTCTCCGCTCACCATATTCCAATAGTGACCTGCCCCCAGTAGGATTTCAATGCTCCGCGTGGAATTAAGGAAGGGTGAAAGTTTTACATCGGGAGTTACATAGCGGTGCTTCATGTAATTCGGAGGAACAAAAAAGGCACCCGTCGCCAGAGGGCTTGGTACCAAGGAAGCAGCAGACCCCTTTCCTCGGAGGTTGTCGCTTGATCGATCCCTGTCGCTGTGTATTTTCAGAGCTTGCGGTCGGTCCCGTGTACCGCCGTCGTATACCTTCTCTCTGCTATCCAGCTCTACACGCATCGATCGCAGGCCAGCCTCAAAATTTGAGCTTTCCGGTGCTTCATTGCTACTACTCTTGCTTTTTTAGAAGTCCACGGCCCAGTTAGCAGGCAGGACGCAGAACAACGCAGCACACAGCATCACCCCGTAGCTGTCAGAGTCGATGCCCAAAGTCCTGAGCGAAGCGATGCTGCGATGCACGTGATCGTTTAGACGACGGAGGGCCCCGAGGTCACTCAGCGCCTTCACTTTTGGCAGGTTCAGAAGCTGTGTGGGGTGTTCTTTAACAAGGACGTCTCTTTTGCTGAATCTCTTGTTCAGAAGCTCCACGGCATAGGCGTAGCTGTTCTTCCTTGCTTGAATGCCGCTTACCGCCGCCGCCGCCTTGCCCGTCAGCACCATCCGCAGGTACAGAAACTTCTCCACGCCGGACAGCTTGATGTTGTCGTGGATCGCCTGTCGAAACTGCTCCCAGAAGGTAAGCGAATTCAACTTCTCCCTTTCAAACCATTGGAGTTCGAGCTTTGGTAGGTTAAGCTGTCCAGCTCGGCTCTGGGTTTTAGTGGGAGGTCGTTCTGTGGTCTCAGCCACCCTCCTCCCGATAGATGACGGTCCTTGTCTCTAGGCGGCGAAGAAGCGTCCGCATTCGGGTAATGACACTTTGTGTCTCCCTGACGGCCTTGTATTCTTCGGTGAGGTTCTCGTTCTTTACTTGGACCTCTATGAGCGCATCTTGCTCCTTGAGTTCCCTTGCCAGGGCATCCAGCTCGTCCGTTATTTCTGCGAGCTGTTCTTCCTGATGAGGCCTGAAGTCCTCAATTGTAGCCGCTACTTGTATCTCTTCGCTTAGATGTTCAATTTCGGCTCGCGTCATCAACCTTTTCGTCTGGAGCCGCTCCATGTTCGTTGTCCACTGATCTCGTATGGTCACTGGTGTCCCGGGTTTCGGCACCAGAATGTTCGATAATTAAGATTACTCCAGTTTACAAACAATAGTTATACAACGTTATTACAGTTTAGACATGGGGAAAGCTCTTGAAGGTTGATGTCGTACCAACCAACAGTTCGAACTAGGCTCCGCTCGAGCTGGTAGCCTTCTTCTTCTTCTCTTCTTAGTACATGCTCGTTGCTTCCTAGTGCATGCTTTTCTTCTGAGGTATGTAATTGGGCGCGTATCCACAATTAGCGGAAAATCTCCGCGATATTTAATAAGTATCGTGAATACACATGTGAAGAGCCAGAATGCCCGTGTGCTACATATTAATTTTAAATCAAAAAAAGAAAAAAAAACATACCACAAATTTACTTTCGCGACATTACTTGCGCATGCTTGTATAAGTTACAATAGTTCCATCAATAGCTAAAACTTAAAATTGTAATGTTTTTCCCAATCTTCTGACCAGTCTTTTCATTAATTACTCACGTAGGAATATTTGTATGTATATATTATCAGGCAAGGGAAGACGTGGTCTACCAAGCACAACTATCTCGCGCCATATTTTACGTGATTGCATGGCCTCCACAAATCTGTTGTGTGTTTTATTATCTTCTGGTCTTATAATCTCTATTGCCAACCGGATCGTCTCGACACTATATACTATACCTCACAAAACGTAAAGCGTTTTATACATTTTACCATAAATAAAACTTCGTTTTATCCTTATGCAGTTATTAAAATAGAAACAACTCACAAACATGACAATTACTTGTGCTTGACAGCTTTTTTAAAGTCTTTTTTATTACAATGGAAATCTTAAAACGCCATTTTAGACGATTACATCTTGGTTTTCGTGTGGCTTGGGGAATCTGAGAAGCTCTACTATTTTTCCAGCTTCTCTTTTTCCTGGGTGACCTTCGTTTTCAGGTCTTGTCTCGGGATCTTTCCGTTATTAGACATGGGAAGAGAGTTCATAAAGAGAACACCCCCCATACAGCTGCTTGAACACAACTGCTTGACCTATAAAACATAAAAAGGTGAAACGAGGATGTATAATAATTTAATTAGCATCCCGCACGCTGAACAGCCCCTTCATTAACCATATTTTGTGCATATGAAAAAGCGGAAGGACGTTTGCGTTCTGTATTTATGTAATTTTGACAATTATAAAAAAATGACTGAAACAAAGCACACTGGCTCCTGTCATGCCTTCTACTTTGTGGAAAGTAAGTTAACTAGTGTTTTTGCTGCTTTGTCAGTTTCGACTAGAAGTTAATAATATAGTCAATTACCCCGCTGGATAATAGCCACCTATAAATGTTATCCACGACATGCTTGAAAACAGTAATTTGTGCCATCAAATTTCTAATTGAATGCTTCGGAATTTCCAAATCTTGAAAATAGCTCCATTAACCAAAAATCATTCTCGTATTTACAGTGTTTTTCTGGTTTTCTGGAATTCACAATAAATTTTCTCCGGTCACTAAAGCTTCAAATAGCTTTTTAAAATAAATTATTGCAAAAAAATTCACAAATTCCCTACGCGGAAAGGGTCGCCTCAATATGACTAACCGCATTTTAAATATTTTTTTACATTAAATAATTAGTTTTAGATATGTAGCTGCTTTTGAAGAATTTCGTGCACACTGTGAAAAGCCTCATTTCTAGATATCATTATACATGAATAGACAGCTTATTTTGACACCAAAGTCCCGTATATTACTTAAAATTTAAGCTTTGAATTTTGTAAGTTAGATATGCTCATAAAATACTAAAAACAAAATTGAAATATTGGGATCAGGACATATACCAGCAATGAGTGCCTTTAGTTCCGTCGCTGGACTCTCGAGGCTTTTCTCGAAGCCTTCCTTGACAACGACACAGGCAGTTGGAGCCTCGCCATACGTGGAGCTGGGAACACCCACAACTACGGCCTCTGCATCAGCCTCATGGGTCAATAAAATTTCTTCCAACTCAGCGGGGGTGACATTTCCCATGCATTTGATCATTTCTTTCAGCCTGTCGATAATATAAATGCGACCTTCAGTGTCGTAGTAGCCCAAATCTCCTGGAAATCAAAACAAAACATTGGGATAAAATATATATATATATATATATTGAGAACGAAGAGGGGAGAAGGTGATTATTGAATTTATTGCATTAAAGTTAGGGAAAGGGAAAGGGAAAGTGAGCTGGCGAAAAATTGGGCCAGGAGCGGGGATTGAACCCGCAACCTTCGCCTGACCGGGGCGACGCCTTAACCGATTAGACCATCCTGGCCACTGGTTTCGGCGGACTCAATTTCTGACCAGCTCTCTGTGTACTGTTTAGTTTCGAATTCGCTTAACTGGGTAGACGACAACCGTTGCTGATTTAAGGCCCGCGCTATTTCCGACATGCGGCAGTGACGTGGCACGTCATCTCAGCTTGCCAATGTCGGAAAGGGCCCGTCTTCCAGGATATCTAGGGAACCACTCCTCCCCATAGGGACAGGCTGCACCGTATATATATAATGGGATTGAGTGAAGATTGACAAGTGCAGCCGTAGTGATATTGCGAACGAAGAGGGGAGAAGGTGATTATTGAATTTATTGCATTAAAGTTAGGGAAAGGGAAAGGGAAAGTGAGCTGGCGAAAAATTATAATTATAATATATTATTATAAATTATAATAATAATTATAATATAAATTATAATTATAAATATAATTATTATTATAAAAAAAAATATAATTATATATATATATATATATATATATATATATATATATAAAGAGAGAGAGAGAGGGAGCGAGACAAAGAAAAAAAACGTAGCGCAGGATGGACAAAAAGTATATACGGCAGAAAACGCACTTGAGACGGTTGTTGGAGCCTTTAAAACAGTGTCTCGAAAACAATAAAAAGAGTCCCGAAAAAGGCCTGTTTCAGGCCGAAACCTCGACGAACTTTACGAATATTATGTTTTAAAAACTACAACAACCGTCTCAAGTCCGTTTTCTGGCGTATATATATACAGGGTGTTGAAGAGAACGCAGGCCAAATCGCTCCTGCGAAAACTACTCATCGCAACGAAACAAGGCTTGTGGCGTTTTGGTCCTGGGCCAGGGGTCCCTTTAGGACAATTATCAAAGTCCGGGATAATTAAGTTGTTAATTATTTTTAGCGTAATTAATTTTTTTAAAACTGTGTTTAACGGCATGGTTTAAATTAGAAAATTGCTCAGCATTATCGAAAAACACTAAATCAAAAAATTGCCGAACGATAGAAGGCACGCGAGGCATTTTACGGCTCCCTGAAAAGCCGCACAAAATCGACGGGTTTTTAAGTTTCGGTTTGCTATCAGAGCACATCTCAGCCCCGGCGGCACGGCGCCCCGTGGAGAGGTAGTGCAACCAGACTCTATGCGTCGCGCGATGACAGCGCAGCAGAGGTTGGTCGCACTATGTATATATATATATATATATATATATATATATATATATATATATATATATATATATATATATATATATATATATATATTAGTATTTAGGATCCCAATATCCTAAATCCTAATAGCGGGGGACGGGGAGAGGTTTAAGGATTTTCGAACTTTTGTACAAATATTTTAGATTCATTGACGTCGGCGTGTTCATTTCCCTTATGCATCACAAGTGTAGTCGAAGAGCATCGCCGCTATCCTGAATATTCTTCCGAGGGCTAGAGCAGTCTCCTGAGAGGAGCCTCATGTATGTAAAGCGTACCTTATATTTTTTTTATTGGTCACTCGTGTCAGTAAAGTAACTAACTATCGCATTACGCTATAAATGTTCGAGTCGTCAACGAGTTTCTTGATTTCTCAAAGCTTCATAGCTTTGAGAAATAAGACCCGCGTTCCTGTGATACCCTGAATGCTCAACCCAACTTTCTATATATTTGTAGTGAAGTCGGTGCCAGCTATAGTTTTCTATCTCAGTATGGATGTTAAATTTTTCCGTGCTCTGAAGGCTCTTATAGGGCTTTTCTATTAGGGCAGTTGTTCAACCACTTCTACATTACAGAACCTGACAGAAAAGAGTGGCGCTTAGCAACATGTTTAGAAACAAAACCGCATTTTACACGTATGTACACTCTTTCAGCGTTAAGAAAATACTGTTCAGAGCACGTACAGTGCGCCTCAAACTTAACGCCGCCACAGCATTTGCCGTTTCTGACAGTTGTTGCGCCGGCCGATCGAACTATTTGAAGAATGTTTATGTTCCCGATTTCTATTCCATCTTGAGAATGCACCCCGAAAGTTTTGGTGACAAATTTAACAGTAAGTAGCCGACACGAGCTGAAATATTGGGAACCCAGTAGCGGCGTTAAGTATGGGGAGCACTGTACAAACAATGTCTCCTCATAGTACACAGCAATCATATGTTTCTGTGTGCTCTAGTGGTCCCTGAGGGCTTTCAGCACGGGCGGCATACTTTTAGGTCTTATTTAAAGCAGTCGTGTCTGTTTTGATATCAACCATATATACAGGTTATTTTTGTTTTTAACTTAACAGATTTGTTTAAAAAAAGCCGCGAAAGGTACACTCATGAGTTTTGTGCAGGTAACTTGTACGGCCAAGGGGACATGGTATACAATCGTAACGATGAGTCCCCTGTTTAATTAAAATTCGCTGATGAACTTTTTTATCAATGAAAATATACATATGGTTTCAATTAGAAACTTTTTCAACGTCATCGAAAACCACAAAATCAGTAATTTTCAGAAAGACTCTGAGCCCGTCAAAAGTGTAGTAGTGTACTAGATTTACCACTCATGGAACAGGTATAAGGCTGAGGCTAGATGACAGACGCAAAAATCGCGCGGGCGCCTTAGCGCAACCGCTAGCCTTGTACCTGCTCCACGAGAGGTAACTTATAGTGCACTATTACGCTTCGCAAGAGCTCAAAGTAATTCTGAAAATTACTGATTAGTGGTTGTGACCAGTAGATAGCGCCCCCTCCAGCCCGCCCGTCTGCGGCCGCCTCGCTCCGCGGGCAACATTGATTACCGCGCCGAATGAACGCCGTTGAGCGCACGCCGCTCCGGTCAGTCATCGTTCACCCTCACAACCAGGCTGCGTGTCGTCTCTTCTCGGCGGGTGCTTCGGCCCCCTTCGTCCACGTTCTAGAAGGATCGTGACACTGGCGACGAGGAACCGTGGCACTGGAGGCCAGACTTGTACGTAATCCGTTACTAGTAACGAAATTACTTGTAATCCGTTACATTTATCTGTAATTTTGTAACGGATTCGTTACATATTTTCTAGGGTAATTGTAAAGTAATTTTAGTTACTTATTTCTGTAAGGGATTACTTGTAATTCGTTACTTTTTTTTATTTGCGGCGGAAAAAGCGGGAAATTTGAACGCAGGAAAAAACATCTTCAGTTTCTGGAAAAAAGAAGTGTTCCGGTAAGCTCAACTGCAAACCTGCCGTCGCTCGCGCGCGCACACCCACATACAAAGAGCTGTCGAAGCTTTTCTTTGCATTGCCTAAACCCTAAAAGCCCTTTTTTATCTTGATTCTTTAGATTGCTTGCCTACGACGAGGGGAAGCACACTGATGGGTAGAACCGGACTCGGTACGCAAACAAGACATTCTAAAACCTGCATAAACGCATAAAAAAATGGAAAGAATATATTATTTTTGCCACTTTGCTCACGCTACTGTTTTTTGCTAGTGAAAATCCATCTTCTTTCTACTTCCCTCCAACTAGAGCCACGTCCGCCTTTCCTTCCTTCAATCTATCTTCGCTATCCTCAATGAAGGGGAGAGGAACACATACTGCCCTCCAGAAGCTGGAGTTTGTATGAACATAATAGACAGCAATTACCAACGTCTCAACGCCGGAGAAGCGAGACGCTCCTTTTTTCGTTCAACCCGGAAATTGACTAAAAGCAATGTTCCAATAAATGGAGGTGTTGCAGTAACAAGCATTCTCGCTCCATGATGTTTGAAAGATATTAGTGGGGCACTTCCTATCTTTTTATCGAGAAGAGGGTTTTGACTCGTTTTTGTCCTGCTTTTTGCGGAATCCTACCGCGACCGAGTTTTTTTAGAAACTTTTCCGTTTTTTTTTTTCTACTTACGTTTTTAGCGCTGGCTCATATGAGAATAACCACATACGGCCTGTGGGTGCCATGTTGCCTACATCCGTGTCGCATCCTTTTTTATGCATAAGGTTTCTTAGAGCTCTCCGGAGCTCTTTGGTCGTTTGTGCTTTTTTTTTTTTTTACTTGCTGTTTTTATTATAATAAAGGACAGCCACTTACGCCTGCAGGTGCGATTTTTGTTGACTACAACGCTCGTTCCTGTTTCTATAGGTCAAGTTTCTTAGAGCACTTTGAGAACGTAACAGTACTTTTGTTTTTATTTTTGTATTTCTGCTTCTACAACAAAATAATGTATTATCACTCCAACAAATATCTCAAAGTAAAACTTACCGCTGTTTTTTTTTTCTAAAAATATCTAACCAGCATATGATGGCTCAACTAGGCTCGTAAGCTGTGACAATAGGAGTGGAGATTCCGGACTTGAGGCGAGAGGCCTGCTGGTTCTACAGTGAATCACCACCGATGGTATATAAACCGGGGGTGGCGTCATGAACCCTGTCTTTTGCGTTCGCCATGGAGGAGCGCTGCCCGAAATCGCCGTGGCCTCAGCTAGTTTCTATGTTTTCAGTGAGCGAAATGAGGAGTGACGGTAACATCACTTTTGAATGTTTGCTTTGCAAACCAAAACAGAAGCTCTTGTCATGCGCGAAGTCGACCAACGCCAACTTGAGGAAACACGTTCAGGTAAGTTCACCTTGATTAGTTTCATAACGAATATACTACACACGCATCTCATTTCCCTTGGGTCAATATTTATTGTAATTTGGAAGTGTCAGTTTCGCGAATATTTTGGTAGCACTAAATGTTTTCAGGGGGGTGCTATGCAATGTATTCAACATTGTAAACTTTTTTTTTTGTAATCGTTTTTAATTGCGTATTTGCAAAAATTAGGACCTTCTAATATTAATCCTGTAGAAAGTAATCAATTTCCCACCTGCAATTTGGGGTATACTGATGTAGTGTTGTTTTTGCTCTTTTTTTTTTCTTTTTAGCGGCAACACCCTAGCCAGCTGTCTGGCTTTGAAAGTCTCCTAAAAAAAAGGAAGGCACCCGAGTCCCCATTGACAGTTCAGAAGCAGCTGACAATTGGTTTTGAGAGAGGTGCAGTGTCGCAAAGCAAGCTTGACGACCTTATCCTGACATTCGTTGTGGACACGTCACAAGCATTTTCAGTTGTTGAAGCACCGAGCTTTGTGAAAATGGTGAAATCGCTGGCGCCGAACTGCAGCGTTTTGACTCGAAGAATGCTTATGACGCGAATGGAGGCCAGCTGTGACGCAATGAAGCTGCGGCTCAAGGCAACTTTGATAGATGTGACATACGTGACGGTGACAGCGGACTGCTGGACGACCTTTCGACGGTAAGGGTTTTTGGTCACCTGCCTGTAGAAAGCGCACACATTTTTATAGCACTGATTCTTGCTGCTGTGTTGTAGGCACACCTTCCCAAATGACAGTTATTTACTGAACCCTGAATTTTAGTATGCGTTGATCGGTTTTTAACAAGCAGTAGCTGCTTTCTAATAATGCCGTATGTCTTCAGCTTGTTTCATAATAGCTTGGAAAACAGTTCAAGCTATCAGCGTGAGCTCCAATAATATGTTTCTAAACTGCCTTTAAAGCAGACGTGACATATGGTGTCTTCCCCAAAGCACCGATCACTTTCGTCGTTTTCTGAGTCATACGGGGGGCGTGCCTTTACAGTGTTTCACTACTTATCAAAACCGTATTTCAGCTATGCCTGAGCTGCATGCTTTCAATTTGAGGCCTCGTGTAGCTCCAGCACTAGCTAGCTGCCTGCAGTAGTGCTTAGGCTGTGCGTGCCAGCTCGAAGGTCACACGACTCTAAGCGTTACAAGAGGTAGACAGCCCTTGCTAAAGGTTGGGCAGCTGGACGGTCTCCCTGACGTCTTTACCACCTTGAAGCAGACCAGTTTTTGGCCAACTGACCTTGTCGTTTTTGACAATTTTTTTTTCTTTTTTATTTGTGCTTCTGTAGTTAAATGCTATTAAAACACGGCGTGTCTGGTATTGACTTGACGGAGCAAAATTGGCGACATATACGGGTTATCTTCAATACACCATTTCTTCATTACAGGAGCTATACCTGGCGGCTACCGTTTCCTGGCTTGAGCCCTCCCTCAGCAGGAAATCCGCCGTTCTCCTCTGCCGTCGCATGACTGGACGAGTCACCTATGACAAAATTGCAGACACCCTCCAGAAATCCTTTGACGACTACGGTCTGCGAGGAAAGGTTACGAAGGTGATAACGGACAACGGTGCAAACTTCGTCAAAGCCTTTAGGTATGTCAATCGCACTTTAATTTTGTGGGCGCAAGCTCGGTTCAAACATTTCTGTTTACTTTTTTGTGCAGACTTTTTGGCGAAAAGGATGTCGAAGACGCGCATCACGACGAAGATGACGACGCCTTCACCGAGGCCGTGGAGGTGGCGCCTTTGCTAGACAACGTACCCGCAGGCGAAGCCCGCCTTCCTCCTCATCATCGGTGCTCTGCACACACCTTGAACTTGGTAGCGACGGCGGATGCGTCGGAGGCTGAGCGGCACGAGATTTTTTCAAGGCCCCTTAGATCGGTCCTCGGCACGTGTCGTGCATTATGGTGCAAACAAGGGCAGTCGGCCATCGCAGCGGAAACCATCATGAAGTACTGCGGGAAGAGCCTCCTGAGACCAGTCTCTACGCGGTGGAATTCATTTTTTGACGCCCTAGACTGCCTTACTGCCCTGGACTGCGAT
The DNA here is from genome assembly GCF_016920785.2 of Ixodes scapularis. Classification (NCBI taxonomy): domain Eukaryota; kingdom Metazoa; phylum Arthropoda; class Arachnida; order Ixodida; family Ixodidae; genus Ixodes; species Ixodes scapularis. The sequence continues at coordinate 103,328,467 of NW_024609880.1, read as the reverse complement.
GGGAAGGACATCGACGGACTGTGCAGGGCGCTGCATGTGCCGCAGTTCCAGCGACCGCGAGACCTTCTGTTCATGAAGGAATACTGTGAGGTAAGAAAAATATTCTTATTTAATTTTTACCAGTGTACGACATTGAAAGGCAATGTACGACATCGGTGTGCCACTTGAAAGCATGTGTTTTTCAGCCCACGTATGTTTGAATGCACAGGTTAGCCATAGCGATCAGCTACGTTTCGTTTGTGCGCAAACGCCTCTCAAAGCGTTTACAAGGGAAATCGGTGGCCGAGTGGATTAGCGCACCTCAGCTCGGAACACGTAGTGAAAACTCTCGCTGCAGAATTTCTACCCCTGCCCGTTTCGATTTGGATAGCATATCGTGCCGGCGAACGGTCGTGTATCACTACTGCGAGGTGCACGTTAAATACCCTAGGCTAACAGCTGTACTGAACTGGCTAAATTGCTCATCTACAGCTGATATACCAGATGTCCATTATAATGACTAACTTCCGACTGCATAAGGATACATACAAGACAAGCGGGCACGTAGCCAGGATTTTGTTTCGGCGGGTGGGGGGGCTCGCCCATGGACAAAATGCTGTATGAGGGGCACGTAGCCATGGGCCTTTCCCCTGGCTACGTGCCTGAACACAAGTATTATTTTCAAGGCACCTTGAAATGCTGCAATACAATATTTCTAAGCAAATCCATATGCGCGTTTACGTCCGCTGGTGCGAAGGAAACCGCGGTGTTGCATTCTTGCGTCTGGCGCGTCTATTGCATGAGAGCTAAGGGTGCATAATTGAGCTGTGAAATATTAATGATCCGAACCGCTCAAGGCTGCATGCTCACAATAGAAGCCCGAATCTCAGAACATATTTTTATAACAGACCGTAATCTCGATTATATAATATATAGGGACCTTTAAATATATTTTTTCGGCGGGAAGTTAACTGGAAATATTCATCTCGGCATCCAGTGCAGGTTCCCTTGAATACTAATTTTCGTGAACGCTAGGTTTTATGAACAAAAAATTGCAATGCGAAAACTAGAATAAATATATTGTGGTCACAATTCGACATGAACTTATGAATAATCTATATGTGGTTTAAACTTATTACTTAATATTTGGTACTCTTGGGAAATGGCGTTACCCCAATGTCGGCTTAAATTGTGAAGATATATTTATTTGTGTATTCCTACGGAGTAAACAGGTCCTGAAAGTAATGCGGATTGAATCCGTATCGCATAATGCAAAATAAAACAGCGCAACAACTAAGAAACGGAGACAAAATTAACAAAAAGGCCGAGAGACAGGGCTGTGCCTGTTTGTGCCTTCCTTGTTTCTCCTGTCTCATTTTTTTTTTTTTGCGGTGTTTTAATTTGTAAGATGATCAACCAACTCTCACAACTTTCTGCCTCGCTGCCGTATGGCATGCTTAATAATATGTTTTTTACTGCTACGTAACTCGTGCAGGTCATGAAACCTCTGGCGTGCGCCATAGACGTGATACAGAAAGACGAGAGCATGTACATCGGGTATTTGCTCCCAACAATAACCGTCTTACAACTGCGTCTTCGCCACCTGGATAACACTGGACTGCAGTTCTGCCGGCCCCTGGTCCATGCGCTTTTAAACGGCATAAAGAAGCGGTAAGTATGGCATACGTGCGCCTACATTTACTTGTTTTAACATTCGGTCTATATGTGGGAGCGCCCTGATGTTTGCATTGGTTGTGTGTAATAATATTAAAATCAGATTTTTGTTTCACATTTGCAACGCACATTTTGAAAACAGCTTCGCCACCGGCGTCTTGACCGAGGTTCATTCTCTTCAAATTGGCGATATTTGTGAAACGATTTATATGTAGATGCACATATTGGTCTTCCAGGTTTGATCACTTGCACGGCGACCGGGAGCTCCTGCTGGCCTCAGCGCTCATCCCGCGCTTCAAAGCGAACTGGGTCACCGACCTCGCGAGGCGTGAAGCTCTCGCCGAGCAGCTGACGGACGAGCTGAGTCGCCCTTGCTATAAGAGTACCACTGCGATTGGCACGCCATCTACCCAGGAAGACGGCGCGGACCACTCCTCCGGCGATTACTTCAGCTTTGCAATGACAACGGCGTCAAGCTCCATCTCCCAGAATGAAGCTTCGCGTTTCCTCCAGGACGCAGAGTGCACTTCCATCGCCTCACTTCAGAGGTACGATGCCGTGCGTCAAGCATTTGTGCGCTATAATACTGCGCTCCCATCCAGTGCCTCAGTGGAGAGGGTATTCAGCGTGGCGGCTGACATCTTTACAAAGAAGCGGGGAAAGATGTCGGATGCAACTTTTGAGAGTCAGCTACTGCTGAAGATCAACAAAGTGTGACTTGATCAAACAATAAACAATTTTATAATCTATAATGTTCTTCGTTTGTTTCCTATTAATAGTGCAGTAAAGTTGAAAGTAACGGCCGCGAAAGTAACAGATTACTTTTCGGAGTAACGGTCACTTACTTTTACGGAAGGGTAATTGTAATTGTAATAAATTACATTTGAGACCTGAGTAACTGTAACTGTAATTCCTTACTTTTTTTTAGTAACGTGTACAAGACTGCTGGAGGCCACCAACGTGCACGGTTCGGCCCACGCTGCCGAGAGAGTCGGAGCACCGCCCCCCGCTCCTGTCGCCATGCCGCTGTACGGGAGGCTCGAGCCGTTCGAGGGAGATGGGTCCGCCTGGCCAGCCTACAAAGAATAGGTCTACGTGTTCTTCCGGGCGAACGACACGCCCGAGGCGAAGCTGCGGGACATCTTCTTGGCCAGCTGCGGGACCCGCGAATTCAGTCTCCTGCTCGACCTCCTCAAGCCGGCAACGCCGCACGTTAAAACACTGGGTGAGCTGCTCACTACGCTGCGCTCGCACTTCAACTTGGCGCCGTCCACGCTGATGGAGCGGTTCCGTTTCAACAACCGGAGCCGCCCGGACGGGGAGACCCTCGGGCAGTTCGTCGCTGCGCTACGAGGGATAGCGAACACCTGCGCCTTCGGCGACCAGTTGGACTCGCTACTCCGGGACCAGTTCGTCTGCAGAATCAACAACCACGCCATGCAGACGCGACTCCTGGAGCTCCCCGACCCCTCGCTGGACGACGCGGTGAAGGCAGCGCTGGCGATGGAAGCAGCAGCTAACTAAGCCAGCGAGATAGTGCGTGCGGCCGGCTCACCGTCGACGGAAACGGCGGTGAACAAGATGGCGGCAAGGAGCGGTGCCTGCAGCCGCTGCGGTGCTGCCCACTCCCCCTCACAGTGCCAGTTCGTCCAAGCACAATACTTGACGTGCGGGAGAATGGGCACCTCGCACGTGTCTGCCGAGGGGGGAGGACGAGCGGCGGCCAGCAGCAGCCTGGCTCAAGCCCGGGTTCCAGCCAAGCCCGCGGCCAGGGAGGCCGTCGCAAGAAAACGCGGCGGGGACGAGCGGCACCAGGTCCGGGTACCTCCTCAGCCAGGGTCCACGTCGTGACCAGGGAGACACAGATTTTCGACGTGTGGCACACAAATAAACTTTCGTCGTCTGTGCCACATTACTTGGTGTCTGTAAACGTCTGCGGCCACCCCATCACCATGGAGCTGGACATAGGGGCCAGCGTGTCGGTCATGCCCGGGAAGCTGTTCAAGCGGACCTTCCCTGGAGTGTCCATCGAGGCGTCGGACGTCATGCTGCGCAGCTACTCCGGGCAGCTTTCCCAGGTCCAGGGTCGGGCCCAAGTCAGCGTTCGCCTTGGCGACAGGGAGGCAATCCTTCCCCTTTATTTAACCAAGGGGTCGTCGCCGACGCTGCTGGGCCGGAACTGGATTCAAGCGCTGGGTGTTCGGCTGCCGGAGTACCAAGAAGCTGCCCTGCACGTGGTGAAAGACGTCCCGAGCCTCCTGACCGACTTCCAGTTTCTGTTCCAGCCGGGGGTGGGCACGGTCGCCGGCACGACGGTCGGCATCCACGTACCCGAGGGAGCCCGGCCTCGGTTCTTCAAGCCGCGTCCGCTGCCCTTCGCCCTGAAGGACGGGGTAACCCAGGAGCTGCAACGGCTGCAGCGAAAGGGGGTCCTGGTGCCAGTCAGGACTTCCGAGTGGGCCGCACCAATTGTCCTAGTCCTCAAGCGAGACGGCCGCGTCAGGATCTGCGGGGACTTCAAGGTCACCATCGACCCCGTCGATACCGTCGAGAAGTACCCGCTGCCTCGGATAGATCTGTGGTCGGCTCTGTCCGGGGAACAGAAGTTCTCCAAGCTCGACCATCGAGATGCCTACCAGCAGCTGGTGCTCTAGGATGCCGTCCGAAAATATGTCGCCATTTCAACAACCATGGGACTCTTCCAGTACACGCGCCTACCGTTCGGCGTGGCCTCAGCCTCAGCCATCTTCCACAGAGAGATGAACAACCTTTTCAGGGGCATGAGGCACGTGGCGGTGTACTTGGACGACATCCTGGTTACCGGTACCGACGACGGGGATTACCTGCAGAACCTGCGCAAAGTCCTGACACGATTGCAGGACGCCGGTCTCAAGCTGAGGCTGGACAAGTGCGTGTTCCTTACCCCAAGTGTGGAGTACCTGGGACACATCATCTCCAAGGCTCGCCTGGCCTCGGCTCCCCGCAAGATTGAGGCCGTGCTCAAGGCGCCGAAGCCCAAGAGCAAGAAGGAGCTTCAGAGCTACCTCGGCCTCGTCAACTGCTACAGGAGGTTCCTGCCCAACCTGTCGACGCCTCTAGAGCCGCTGCATCGCCTGCTTCGTGACGGTCAGCAGTGGGCCTGGAAGAAGGAGCAGGACTTGGCCTTCCAGCGCAGCAAGGAGCTGATCGTTAAGGCTCCAGTGCTGGTGCACTTCGATCCGGCCAGGCCTGTAGCCCTCACCGTAGATGCGTCGCCGTACGGGGTAGGAGCCGTCCTGTCGCACCGGGGTCAGGATGGTCAGGAACACCCTGTGGCGTTCGCTTCTCGTCGGCTTCATGCGCGGAGCAACGCCACAACCAGCTCGACAAGGAAGACTTGGCCCTCATGTTCGGGGTCGAGCGCTTCCACCAGTACCTGTGGGGCCGGAAATTCAAGGCGGTCACGGACCACAAGCCACTATTGCGGCTGCTGGGGCCTGACAAGGCAGTCCCAGTGCAAGCATCACCTCGTGTGGTACGCTGGGCCTTGACGCTGGCGGCCTATAGCTACAAGCTGGTCTACCGCCCTGGGAAGGACCTCGGACCAGCCGACGCCCTGAGCCGCCTGCCCCTGCCGGAGGTGCCTGCTCCCGTTCCAGAGTCAGCTGACGTGTTCCTGCTAGAGCGGGCCTACCCGGGGGTGCTTACCAGGACTGCGGTGGCGCAGGTGACCAGCCGGGACCCGGTTCTGTCTCAGGTGGTCAAGGCGGTTGTCCGAGGGGAGGAGCTGCGTCACCAGGCGTACAGCCACAAGACCGCCGAGCTGGGCTTGGAGCAGGGCTGCCTGCTGTGGGGTTCCAGGGTGGTGATTCCACAGAGTCTCCGGGCCAAGGTTCTGCAGTTGCTCCATGCGGGGCATCCTGGCATTGAAAAGACCAAAATGGTGGCACGGTCGCACGTTTGGTGGCCTGGCGTGCACCAGGTGCAAGGATGCCAGGTAGTGGATGCCTTCTCGAAGTGGGTGGAGACACTGCCAGTAACCAGTCCATCGGCAAGCGCGACCATTGCGGCGCTGCGGCAAGTCTTCGCGGCGCAGGGATTGCCGGACATTATTGTGTCCGACAATGGTCCCGCTTTCGCCAGCGCCGAGTACCTGGACTGGCTGCAGAAGAATGGAATCCGCCGGATGCTGGTTCCGCCGTACCACCTTGCTTCCAATGGTGTAGCCGAGCGGGTGGTCCAGACCATCAAGGACAAGCTCAAGAAGAGCCAGCCCGGGGATTTCCGGACGCAGGTGGCCCGGGTACCGTTCCAGTACCGGACCACGCCCCATGAGGTCACTGGCCGTGCCCCCTGCGAGCTTCTGCTGGGCCGGATGGTCAAGACCCCCCTGGACGTCTTGCATCCAGACCTCCGGTCCACGGCGCTCCTGAAGCAGCTGAAGCAGAAGCTGGCTGCTGGCCGAGGGTGCCGTCCCGGGCCTTTGCCGGAGCCAGGAGCGTCGGTCTACGCCAGGAACTTCCGTCCTGGCCCACCCTGGTCTGCCGGACATCTGGTTTCACCAGCAAGTGCCTCGTCGCTGCTCGTCCGCATGCCCGACGGGACCACCTGGTACCAGCACGCCGACCATGTCAGGCCTCGCTCCGGGACCTGGCTTGCACCCTCGGCCGTCGCTTCAGAAGACCAGCCCGCAGGGGACCAACGACAGCATCAGTCGCGGCCAGTGGAGCGCCAACCAGCACGGAGGCGACAAGCGTCGCCACTCCTGTGGCACCAGTGCCACTCCCAAATCTGGTCCCTGCAGCTCCACCGGGTGGACCGCGACCGGTACTGGCAGCGCCCGGCGTTGCCGCGCCTGGCCCGTCGACTCCAGTGCCCAGGCGGGGTACACGGCAGCGAAGGCCACCTGACCGCTACTCGCCTGGGTAACCTTCGCAGTCGACCGTCGAGGACTTGACACGACCAGACACCGAGTCAGTGTCGGCCATGCGCATTGTTTATTCTTTTGTTTTGTTTTTAGAAAAAAAACTTGGGGGGAGGGATGTGACCAGTAGGTAGCGCCCCCTCCAGCCCGCCCGTCTGCGGTCGCCTGGCTCGGCGGGCAACATTGATCACCGCGCCGAATCAATGCCGTTGTGCGCACGCCGCTCCGGTCAGTCATCGTTCACCCTCACAACCAGGCTGCGTGTCGTCTCTTCTCGGCAGGTGCTTCGGCCCCCTTCGTCCACGTTTTAGAAGGATCGTGACAGTGGTTTTCGAGGAGGCTCAACAAGTTTCGCATTGAAACTATACGTCTATTTTTATTAATTAAAAAGTTAATGAACAAACCTTAATGAATCAGACAACTAATCATTACGATTAGCTCCCTATACTAGGTTCTCCTGGCCGTATAACTCACATGCACAAACCGCTTAAATGTAACTTTCACTGCATTTTTTTAAAATGTCTGCTAAGTTGAAAAAGAAAGGTATATAAAGTAAAGTTGCACTTCGAAGGCGTTTTTGGTGTTTTAAAATCATTTGGTGAGTCGATGTTCCGACCTGGGTCAGGTCTTCTTCAAGACTGGTTGCAGAAATTGGTTACATTGTTGTTTTCATTTTACACCCCTTGTGTCACATCACGGGTCACATCAGGTGTCAAACTAAGTCCACACCAAAGCTAGTCGACGAAAGCCAAGTACGGTCGGGCAACACTCAAAGTTAATAAACTTTCTTCACAGAAAAAAAAAAGAAAAAAAAGACGATAGCGGGAGAAACAACACACACGGTAAGGGAATTAAACACCAGTCCCAGAATATTAAAAATTGAGAAACCAAGCCTGCATGTGGTAAATGCTTGTCGATGATCATTGCCCGTCGACACTAAGCTGTCGAAGGGAAATAATTGAAACGCACATAGAAAAAGGTGAGGGGTGAGCTGATAGAATTGAATTAGCTACATTCATTTCGTTACAGGTGGATTGAGGATTCGAGGGTGATTACTGCATGCATAAATGACATTATAGCTGGATCTTCATTAATCACGGCTCGGATAGAATTAAATTTGTAAATAAGATTGGATTCTCTCTGCTCGCGATCACAGTTGCTTTTTAAAGTTAAATTATAAATGTGTAACGTCCAGTTTGTCAAATGTTTCTTTGGGTAAAGCTATGTTTTGAAAGGGGGAGTTTGGGAAATGATTTTACAAGTGCTTTTACATCTCGATCAAAAAGGTGTGCTAGTCTGGCCCACGTCCTACTTATCGCAGGTGCCACATACGATGAGGTAAATCACGTTACTTGTACCGCCGTGTAGGTTTCCGTGAATTATGTTGTTGAAGGTGGAATTCGTACTCTACCGTGGTTTTAAGTGTAACGTGTTGACACCCGTCGTAATTTGTTCTTCCGCATGGGCGACCGCCAGTGCCTTCAGTGTAAGTTGTTCTAGACCTAACTGTGGCATCCCTAAGATTGCGTGGGCGTCTGTTTACTGCTAGGAGAACGGAAGGAATAATTCTAGTGAGGCGTTCGCTTTGCTGTAAACTGTTAAAATATTTTCTTAATACGGGTGCGGCGTTCGGAGACTTATAATTAAAACTTACTACAAGGTTCGTCCGACGCTCCTCTGTCTGAGGGCTCCGCTTACTTAGCAAGAGGCTACATCAAGGGCCTGTGCCTTATTGATCGGATCGTCTATGATCTTCCGGATACTTCTGTTCTTTCAGCACTTGCCATATAATTGACTGGTGTTTGTTTTAAAATCGTCGTTGTTTGAAATATACGTTTAAACCTATGAGCCTTGCTGTAAGGTATGCTATTTGTGCTGGGCTGTGTGTGGCAGCTGTCGTAGTGCCAATATTTCTGACGATCCGTCGGATTTCGGTGGAGTGAAGTAGTCAACGTGGAGTCATCAATCATCACTCTTGTGTCATGAAAGCTAATCTCAGGTTTTGAATAACTATGTGTGAAATATATGTTCGGGTGCACTAAGTTAAAAGCTCTAATGAACTCGAGAAGCTATTTTTCTGCGACCAGATTTCTATCCAGTTTCCCATCGCATATCCAGGGCACAGACCATTTCGTTAGAAGTATCTATAAAATTAAAATTCCTAGAGATGCTTTCTTTGTTGCGATGGACGTGGCGTCGGTATATACAAACATCCCTGACAACGGTGGTATAAACGGTCTCGTGAATGCATACGACGCCAACAGGAGTGATGATTTACCAGATAGCTATGTCGTGGCTGCCCTCTCGCGCCTGGTGCTAGAGTTAAACAGCTTTGAAATCGCAGGTAGTTTCTTCCTTCGAACTAGCGGTACTGCGATGGGAACGAAAACGGCACCTAACCACGCTAATATTTTACACCGAAGCTGTATATGACTGACACGACGGATTTCTGGAATTGTTTGTGGCGTTGTCCTCACGGGAAACATCTTTGAGTGATTGAAGTGAAACATGCATATTATCACGAATTAAGGCGCCGAGAAGGCGAACAGTAAACTGAGAATAAAGGTTTAATGGGCGAACTTGTTCCAACAAAAAATAGCTAACGAAAGAGCGTCGAGGGAGCAGAAAAGCAGGTGGCGACTCAGCGGCAAAACAGAAAGCGCGAGCGAGACTGACTTGACAAGGTCGCGGGTAGCTGCTTATCTACCGCGCGTCACTATCTCGAAAGTTCGGCAAAGAAGGCTCGGGCGTCGCGCGCTCGGGGCGAGGATGAACTGGCACTTTCGAGAATAACAAAGCAGAGGGAAAGTTAGTCTGGTGCGAGAATGAACGGGAATCTGCTAGAAGACCGTGACCAAGCGTTGCTTTTTCGGCTCTGCGGGCGGCAATATCACGTGTACAGCATGCAGCATAACATTCGTTTCGATAAAGAACAAGCACAAAACAAGCATCCGAAACAGATAATTGGTGATAAGACGCTCTTGATAGCAATGAGAATCACGTAGAGCTTATCGCATACTGTTCCCACTAAAGATTACTGTTGCGCAAGCTGCCGCTGCGACGGCGGCTGGTTTTGGTACAGTGCATTTACTTTTTTTTCGTGAATCATTTGGTATAGACCGACACTCTGTTTACAAACAAGCCGGCGTTTGCCCACACAAGGGATGGGCGCTGCGCGTGCGCAGAAACCAAATTTGCGTGAAGTGTCTGCGCATGCGCAGTGCCGTCGACAGCGCCACTGCAGCTGCGTGACGTCAGAACTGCGTGTTGGTCTATAGACCCTTTTGCTGTTTGCAAGCATGAACTGCCGCTCGCGTCCCAAGCGACTTCCAATCGCACCGTCTTTGCAGGCCTGTCGAGCTTGCTTATGCCACCAGTGCTGGAAAGTATAAATGCTACACGGAGAAAAACACTGGAGATTGAATGTGGGTCTTCGGTAGTACAATATTACATTTTGAGGAGGCATGTTGGTTTACAAGAATAGTCGAAAAATTTTAACGGATCTCGCACTTCTTCGCTCACTTGGCATTCACCTGGAGAATCGGTGGTTCAACGTTTCATCAACGTTTCAAGCAGCGGTGTTAAGCTGGCCTTTACTCATTTTTTTTATATAAACCGGAAGTTATCTGGGACGTCAAAGACTGGATCACCGCCTGGTGGCGTTTGCCATAAAATGAATTTGTATCCTCGCAGGTAATACCACAGTTTCGCTGTTCAACCACCTCCACAGCGTGGATTGAAGCCCCACCTTTTTATGGGAAATTTAAAAACCAACTCCTTGTCATCCCGTTCCCTCAGACCAGTCTTTTATAAACCATATATTGACAATATATGTTTTATCTGGTCGAATTCAGAAGAATTTCCTGAGTTCATTAGAGCTTTTAATTCTGCGCGCCCAGCGTTGCCCGCCCCCAGCGCGTAGACGGCCACCGCGGGACACACAACAAGCTTCCCCTTTTCCGAGTGAGACCCACGCACACCGCGAGAACTTGACACCCCGAACTTTTTTGCAGCTTAGAAAATTAGCTGACAATAAGCACGCCACTATTGTCCTGCCGCTTACCTTAAATTACCTTTACTCGCGCATCGCCCCTAAGGGCTTACAATTTACCTTAAAACCTAGCATGACAGTGTTGTCTCAGAGCGAACTGGAAATGTGGACTAGTGTTCTCACTAACGCGTCTCTCGAGCTGGTGAAGGTAACGAATGGACTCTGCGAAACAACTTTAACGACGGCCAAACAAGCCGAACGTAATTTACTCCGCAATGATGATTTACCACAGCATGAAACCGTGGCTTTAAAACTGATAACGTGGATGCTTGGGCTAGTTGGTAATTCATGGTTTGACGAAAGAGCGCGAGTACAGGAAGGAAACAGACTCGCAGCGTTGACTAGCACCTCAGTGAAATATTTCTTCCTCCTCAAACCGCAATCGTCTGCTTCGCGGTTAAAGAGAACATTTAAAAATTTTTAAAACCAGAAACCAAATAGCCAAAAACATAAGTAAAAAAACAAATAAATATATAAATAAATAATAAAATAAATGACACCAAAAATAAAATTAAAAATAAATTTAAAAAATAAATTCAAAAAGTTCAAAAATTATTAATTTTTATCTAAAAATAAGTTAAAAATAAAGTAAGCAGATAAACAATAAAAAAATGAGAAAATTCCAATCACTATTGATGTTTTGATGTTTCTCGAAATAATCCAAATCTTTCTTTGATAAAGCTAAGGATGGGACACTGACGCATTGCTTCTCCAACCAGGCTATTTTTTTCAGCTTCGATAACCTCTCGTGTCAGCTGATTACTGCTTCTGGCAATAACCACGTCCACGTAACCGGTCATTCAGACACCTCCCGGTTTGTCCGACATACTGTTTACCGCATGCGTTTATGCAATTCCCCTCTCATGCGGTAAGCAGTATGTCGGGCAAACCGGGAGGGTGTCTGAATGACCGGTTACGTGGACATCACTATAACATAAACAGAGTAATCTCAGGTAACCTAGGCATCCATTGGCGGGACTGCGCGCGTTCAGCGGACTTGGGTAACTCGGCTGTTATTGCCCGAGGTGGTAATCAGCTGACACGAAAGGTTATCAAAGCTGAAAAAAAATAGCCTGTTTGGAGAAGCAATGCGTCAGTGTCCCATCCTTAGCTTTATCAAAGAAAGAATTGGATTATCTCGAAAAAACATCAAAGCACCAACAGTGGTAAAAAATTTCATATTTTAAATTATCTTTTTTTTAAATTATTTTTTAAAACAAAATTAATAATTTTTTTTTATTTTTCAAATTAACTTTTGTAATATTTTTATATTTTAGGTGTCATTTATTTATTTAATTATTTATATTTTTGGCTATCTGGTTCCTTGTGTTCAAAATTTAAAATGGTCTCTTTAACGGCAAAGCAGAACAATATGACGATTTGAGGAAGCAGAAATATATCACTGAGTTGTTAGCGCTGCGAGTCTGTTTCCTTCTTGTGTGGCTGTGAGTGTGGCGGTATATCCGCGCTGTTTTATCCAAGCTTTAAAACTGTCTGAATATAGGAAACGAGAGATGCTTAGTGAGGTAAAGAAAAGCAAGCTGACTATGGTTAATGTTGGATCTCATCCGACGAAAGTGTGTGAACGTGCAGAACTGCACCGCTGAATTCCATAGTGGGGTTAACTCATCCAACGTAGAACTGTCCTCGAAAGATCAACCGACGTGTGTGTGTGAGCCAGAACGCCGAATTGTATTCCGGAATCCACTATCATAGTTAACTTATGAAATATAAAGCCGTCCGCCCACGAGTCGTCGCCCCTCTCGCGGGGGTCCCAACTTCTGCCCCACAACAGGCCGATAGCACGAACTTTCTTTGCTCCTAGACCTAGATAATTTTGCCCGTAACCTTCGACTTCGGGGGATGTTTTTCGACAGGCGCCGCGAAGGCACGTCTACTCTCCCATTTGATAGACTTTTTGGACATGCAAAACTGGCAGACACAAGCATTTAGACATTTTTATTAATGCTCTTCAGGAAGACATTGTAGCGGCTTTTAGAAAAGAGCAGTCCAGCCACTATAACCTTTCCGCTCCAGAAGTAAGAGAAATCAGGACCATTAGCGGCAGAGACGACATCGGGATAAAACCTGCCGACAAGGGGGGCGCCATAGTAATTTCTAACACAAGCAATTACCTACAGGAGGGCTATAGACCACTTAACGATGCAAAACTCTACTATCATCTAAAAAAGACTCAACCAGGCATCATGCAGACGTTATACGAGGGCAGCTGGGCCAGCTGGAAGAACAAAGGAAAATTACCGAAAATGCCACAAAGGGATGAACTGCTAAAAGCGTCGTGCCAGGTTCATTTTACATGGTACTGAAAATGCATAAAAAAGGCAACCCAGGCCGTCCCCATTATATCTGGATCAGGGACCTTCACCGAACTAATTATCTGGCTACATTCATAGCTTGATGAGGAACATCCCATCCAGTTTTTTATCGTGTATATCCGGGAAAAAAACCATTTCCTTGCAGAAATTTCCAAAATTAAAATTCCTAGAGATGCTCTTTTTGTTACAAATGAACGTGTCGTCGTTATACACAAAGATCCCTCACAACGATGGCATAGAGGCCCTCGTGAATGCGTCCGACGCTCACGGGAGTTATGATTTACCAGAAAGCTATGTCGTGGCTCCCCTCTGGCGCTTGGTACTTGAGTTAAGTATGTTTGAATTCGATGGTAGTTTCTTCCTTGAAATTAGCGGTACTATAATGGAAATGCAGATGGCACCTAACTACGCTAATATTTTTACTGGACATTTATAACTCAACTTTTTGTCAACCCGTTAACTCAAACCACTATCCAATAAAATGTATATTGTCGATGTATTTCTTATATGGTCGCATTAAAAAAAAAAGATCTTCTCGAGTTCATTAAAGCTTTTAAATTAGCGCACCCCTTCATTTGTTTTTACATGTAGTTATCAAAACTGTGAAATTGTCTTTCTGAACACAAGATGAATGACTCCGAAGTGACCACTCAACTGTAACAAAAAAAACAAAAAAAACCCAGGGATCGTCAGAAATATTGGCACTATACGACAGCTGCCACACATGGCCTTGCAAAAAAAAGCATACCTTACATCTAGGCGCGTAGGTTTAAACGCATAAGGTTCGCAAGTTCGTCTGCTCTTTGTTGACCTCGTGCATTTGTTTACCTTCCAACGCCCCCACGTGTTTTCGTTTCCCCCTGACATCGACGATTGACGATGGCCGCTTGGCTGCCTCGTCATCGCGCGTTCCCTACGCGTTCTTTCTGTTCCCCTTTGATTGGCATGCTCCTGCTTTTGTTCTGGTGCGCGAAAGACGCATTTTGGAGTACTTCTTCGCCGTATATGTTCAAACGATGACGGTTTTAAAACAAACACCCATCAATTGCGGCGAATCCCGAAAGAACAAAAGTATCAGTGAAAAATCACAGACGATGCGGTCAATAAGGTACAGGCCTTTGATCGTAGCCTCTTGCTAAGCGAGCGCAGCCCTCAGGCAATGGGCTCAGCTCACAAACTTGCTGATATTTTGTTTTAGAAGATCGCAGATCCCTAAGTTTGTTTTAATACTTTATTTTTGCAGTGGGACTTGTCCACATATCTAGACAGTTCACAACATATATATCTTGAGTCATATTATAGGCAATCGCTCAACAAGGTACGGACACGGGCATAAAGAAAACGAAGTGCACAAAAAATGTTCGTTGTTTAAACACGTAATATAGAGATATGCGGTTATGGCCCAGAATATTGTAATGCTTGAGGGTTTAAATGTACGATGAAAATGAGACTAAGATGCAGTACCGGTTCGCAACCAGCCATCATCGCTCAAAGCTTCAGCAGTAGCTTTCGAATGACCATAATAACCTTTCATGATCTGTGGGGCTGTGAGCCAAGATCTCGCCGTTTTGATGGGTGTCCAGTGAGTCTCCCGTGATAAGATCTGTAATCTAGGACACAATGTTGAGTCACATTTTGATTTTGTTTACCAGAACAAAATTTGTTAAAAAGGGCACAGGCAACACAGCGGTAATGAAATTAACATCAGCATAAAATAACACGAGCAATAACATTAAACAAAACGGTTGAGATTCGCCATGCCCTGCGTTTCTAAGGCTGTTAGTAACTAGAAAACTATTACGGTGCAAACGTTTTTGATTAAGACATATATACCAAAAAAAAGTGTAAATTGTGGATTAGGATTAGACGCTACTAATACACCATAAATATTTAGATGCTGCTTATAAATGCATTACTTGCCCCTCTATAAACCATTTTAAAATTCAAAGCTATATTGTGTCCCAGAAAGCAGTTTCAGTTTCGGTACACTAATGGCGGTCATGAGACTGTATTTCATCGAGCATCGTCAGTTTCGCACGTGGGCAGATAAAATTGTTTTCTTATATTTCCTCACAATTCTTTTTTTCATTTGTTTCAGCTTCGATGGTGTGAACATGAGAACTGACCAGTACAAAGCGGCGACTCATTAGCTCCCTGGATATATATTTTCGCCATCAGAAGGCTTTAGAGCCAAGCTGGTGCCAGGACATTAATCGTTCCATACTCCAAAAATGTACGCTTAAGCAGCCGTTCTAATTCGTGACTCGTTTTGTGGAGACGTCATGAAAATACAGGCCTTGCGTATCCTCTGCTGCGTAGTACATCTTACTTCTTACACGATCAACCTCGAGAAGGCTCTTAGTTTGGTACGAATGCCATATACTGAGATAATAATAGCTACCAAAGTTCGCAGTCTGAATTTCGAATAATAATTAATAAGATGAACAATAAAAACCTAAAACAAGTTTTCAATTGCTACTCAAAGAAAACGAAACCATCTGACATGTTTTATACCTACCTTCACTTTGCTCCCTGCGACGAGAAAGCCACTACTGTCGTAGGTAATTTGTCCAACTGGTGAGAATAGAAATAAACCAATCGTTTCAGTCAGGCCGTAGCAACCGATCAGCGATTGTACGTGGAAGGTTTCAGAAACGTCCTTTGCCAATGATTTCGTAATCACTGATCCACCCATCATTATTTTTTGTACACGAGATACACTATCCTTGTTTATTCTGGCTTCATTGACAATTTCCTGCATCTGGCCAGGAACGCCAAGTAACAGAGATACCTACGAGATGAAAACAATACATCACTATACAGTATAGCGTATTGTCAGTACTGCATGCAAAGGTTATAAAACTTTCTGTCTCTAAAAATAGAATGCCGCATTGTAGACGTCTTGGCAATACAAATTTGTTATTTCATTGCATAATAAATTAAAGTAGCATTATGTTAAATGGTACTGACGTAACACGTTCAGGAGAGTTTGTTTTGTGGGGTGTAGGTTCTATGGGCGGTGATTAAGTGCGTATAAAATTGGGGAGCATAAAATGTTTAAGTCTGCACAAAATACTTAAGGTGGAAAGTAAAAAAAAACAAAAACTCGCTTTCCCGAAGCTTTAGTTTCTTGTGATCAAGTAGCAGTATCGATACCAAAGCAGCTGGTTCTCGGGTATTGTAGCGTGAGCTACACTGGCCGACGTGGAGCAGTTTTGCGTGGCTCGCATAATGAGCCGTGCTCCATGCTGCGCATGCGCGAGGAGCAGTGACGTCACACGGCGCACAGCTGGCGCGCCGGAGCCGCCGCCGACGCGCCCGCCTCACCGGTCTGCGCATTCCAGAGGAGTGACGTCATAGCCGCGGTAGATGCACTGGCGCCGCCGCGTGCCCAGTTGTGCGCCTCCGTTGCGCAGTAGCCAGGTCTGACGCTGCACCAGAGCCGCTTGATAGCGCCTCATTTTGAGCGCATAAGCTCACGCTACGCATACCCTGGCATAGCCGAACTAAGCCATCGGAATTTTTTTGTCTTCAGTTGGGTAAGCGTTACAATTCGAAAGACAATAACATATTGCCGCGTGCGGGGCCGAGCAAGCAACGCTCGGTCACGGACTTCCAGAAGAATTGTGTTTATTCTTACTCGGGACGCAACATGTAAAATTGCGTCCTATTCTTGTTGTCTAAAGTGTCTGTTCATTATCACCCCGAACGCTCGACGCTCGAACCTTCTGGTCGAAGTTTCGAGATTACGACTCGCACTAGATAAGGAGCTGCGCGTGACCTTCTCGAGTCAGTCTAGCTTTCGCTATACTTCGCTCAGGTCCGAGCGCGGCCGATGTTTTGAGCCGAAGGGCCAATCAAATGGTGCAAAAAACGCAACGTCATGGTTTGCTCTTTTTGCTTGATAGGGCAAAGCAAGCGGACGAGCATGCGCAGAGAGACGGCGAACAACGACTGGCCCTCTTAGGTGCAGAGAGCACGCCATGACGTTTGCCTTTTTCGGTGTTACATTGGCCCGTCTGCTTATAAGATCGGCCGCGTTAAGACCTAAGGTGAAACGAGGTATAGTTGTTACGCCGCGAAATAGCAGCCCGCTTTTCTGCTGTCTGGACGCTCCTTTTTGTTTTGTTTGGTACAAGATTGCCCCCCTCAAGCTTTCAGCTTGAAATGGGATTTTCGAAGTTTGTGCTCCTGTCATTCGCGACAATATGATTGCTCGAAACAGTACAACCTAGTTTTCATACTCTGATTCTTGTGTTTCTCTTTTACGTCTATTTAATTTTCTTTCGATTTATAACGTATTGCAACGCCTTCGTTAAAAAAATGGAAGACTACTCTAATCAATGATGGCCTACAAAAACGATTTAATCAATGATTGCCTATGGTTTGTCTAATTTGTTCCTCGGCGCTCTTGTCGTCACATGCCACAATTTCAGTAGTTGTGGAGAGATGAAATGCTGACGGTTGAGTTTGCCGAGCTTTTCTTTAACTGTCAGGTAATATAGATAAGTGTTACTAGATTTCCAAATAGTTTTGCGTTACAGGACAGCCTGATATTGCTAATATTAATAATAACTACATAGAACCGAGATCTACAAATTGACTGCTACTATGGGCAACTATGCTAATTGGTATGTCGTTACAATACACGATTTATGAAGCAACCATTTTTTTATTAATACATTTGTTGGTATTCGAGCAACCACCTTTATCGGCCAAGAATTCTCGTATGTTCAGTGAATTGTATTTGCTAGTTTCTTTATACTTCTTGCCATAAGCCGATAATACTGCGAGCTTCATAAGCATAAAATTTACATGTTCGAAGAATGAGTTCCATATGAATTTGGTTATTAGCATCATGGGGATTATTGCAAGTCATGTTGGTATGGCTGTGGGCATTTCTAAGAGAAACCTGTAGCGCACTAAGCAAATCAACGACTGACATTAAGTTTGATTAAAATAAGAACACCGACTTCAAATAACAAGAAAAACAACTTCATTAAACTTCAAAGAGCTTCGGTCAACGCAGTCCTAAATAGGACTGCGTTGACCGAAGTTCTCTCATTTCTGTGTATGTACTGATGATGCCTCCCGCATGGGAGGCGAAACGTTTAATGAAGTTGTTTCTTTTGTTATTTGAAGTCGGTGTTCTTATTTTAATCATGACATCTCCCGGCTCAAGGCCAGGATTCTCGGACATTTGCTTTAGTTCTCCGGGGTGCCCCTAGATGGCGCGATGAGCAGAGTAAGTGGCGGAGAGTGGAAACGGCGGGCCGCTCCCCAGCTGCTCCGCTCCCCTTTCGGGTGCTGTGGTCAACTCGGTGGCTCGTTACAACAGTGGCGTATCGTTACGCTGGTCGTCTGCTCGCACATTGCTACATCCATTTTACCCTCTTCGAGAGGAAGAGGCTCTGAAGCAATAAAACGCACACGTTCTTTCGCTTGTGTTTTTATTTATAATTTTTGTAATGAAGGCTCTTCCTGCTTGCTAAAGATGTGTGTCTCGTCAATGTGTATTGAACCTAAAATATTAAATAGGTAAGAAATATTACTAAAACGGGATAATAATTTTCTTTGCTCCTAAAGTGAGAGCTCTCCGGCATAGAGGAAAGGCACAAAGTGTGAGATCTTCCGCGGTTCCATGCCCTTTCCCCTTTCCTCTTTCTTATTGGAACTATGTAGGCGCTGTTTTGTAACGTAAAATTTAAGGCTGTTGTAATTGCAGCAGAGTGCACAACTGACTGCGATTACGGCGTCTCTGGAGATACAGTTTATGTTTGTTTTCACGTTGGTCAGCAGTCACCACATCCCAGTGACGTACCTGGAGAAGAGATTTCTGAGCCCCTTTCCTTCCGTTTGACTACAGCCCCCCCCCCCCCCCCCCCCCAAGAAAAAATGCCTGGCTACGCTACTGCCAAACACTACATAATATTTTAGTCGCTGTTTCCACTACAGTGTGTTTTCACCCACAGTCGAAACTCTATTTTTTGGCTCAGCATCTGCATGCTTGAAAAGAATTTTTCGACTTTTATATGCGATTTTTTCCCCCACAAAGAAAATTTTCATGACCCGGCAACACTGCAACCCATCACGAAATATAAGCAGTAATATCGCATTCACAGTGGCGGTTGAGGCGCTTTTGCGAAGCGGTTGCGAATACCGTTCGAAAAGCGGCGTCGTTCACATACACCGAGCCGCTTTTGGCGGTTGCTCGGTAGTTATCCATTTCTTCGAGAGTTTACCAGTCTTCCCTCGGGCAACCTTGTTTTAGAATCCAAAATCCAGTTTAGTTTTCGATCCAAATCCAAAATATTTTCTCGGAAAACCCCGCACACGCCGCACACGGCAGAGCTCGCATAGCAGCATTCTTTTTGCGCGCATCCGGACCTCGAAGATACCCGAACAACTATTTTTTTTTTCGATGTGGACTCTTCTTTTGTGAATAGGCTGACCTCAATCTCTAAATTAAAAAGCCAGCTTTGTCCTCCCGCTTCCCCGCGTCGCCCGCTTGCCTTCTTCGGAGTGGTGTGCGTCTGTGTGCTTCGTGGCGAGTCATTAGTCAGAACCTTCTAATTATTTAGCGAGTTGGTTGTCGTTTGGAGCGGATATGTCTTCGTCGGTCTGATGCTGTTGCACCCGTGTGTTTGTGTTTGTGCTTCATGGCGTGTGGATTGTGTTTTGAGGCGGATATATCCTCGTCGGAGTGAGGTATCATGGGTTGGATATGGTGTTTGTTTGACATAAAGCTAAAATAAAACGTTTACGGATTACCTTCTCATCATCTGGTACATACTTTTTTTATTTCTTAAGTTGACCGACTGATTGAGACCTGAGTGAGACGCTAGAGTAGTAGACCCCACCAACGTAACCAAATTGGGTGCTACGTGATTATGCATTTGACATCTGCTTCACCCTTCGTATTGACAGCTTTCCGAGTTTTGCGCGAGCAACGAGGCGGTCATAGAAACCTGTCACTTCGGGCGATCGGAGCCGTATCTTCAGTTTGCGGGGAAATTCAGAACGCGGCGACAAGTGTTTTCTCTTTCTCTTTTTTTTTTTTTTTTGGGGGGGGGGGGGGGGGATTGAAGTTTTGGGCTATCTGATCCGAGCAAAGCCCTTTTGAAGGACCGACCGTGTATTATTTTTACTTATTATCGCTGCGAACTCGTTTCCTGCGTGAAAATTACATCGCATCGTTGATTTTGTTGCTTCATTGGAAGCTTCCCAAAAGGCGGAAGTCATGTTGCCTCAAAGGCGAACACGCCAGTCGAACGTCACATGAGCGCCGAGCTGCGATTGGCTAGTCATCTCGCTGCTGGCAAAGGCGGCTGAGAAAGTCGGTCCCGAAGCGGTTGGCCAAAAGCGGCTCAATCGCGCCGCTCCAGCTGCCTTTGCGGTCGAAAACGGGCCCGTCCGCTTTGCGGTTAGTGAACCGCTGCCAGTGTAAATGCGCCATAAGCGATCGATTTCTGCTGATTCAGACTTGATTCAAATTTAATTAAAAAAAGCTCAAGACGGTGCATAACAATGTCTTGGGGTTATGGTGACTCTGGAGATCGGGATACAGGAACTTTTATTTACCTTCCCACATAGGCGTTCACGGGCTAAAATCTCTAAATATTAGCAACGTCGGTGCAATAAGCCTATCCTACATAAAGAACAAAAACATTGCTTTGGTGAATACCGTTACAACCGCAGCGAGAGCTATGAAATTTGTACGTCTATTATTGTTTACGAGCATACAGTCGAAAACTCGCAGTGTGCTCCAGGGAGTTACAGAAACGTTCACAAAGAAAAAAAAGAAAAGAAAAACACACAAGTCGAACATCTTTCACAGTTACGACAGCTGATCCGGCAACAGTTGCAGGAACTTTTTCTTCTTCCAATGTAAAAATCGACAAATGAAATAACAGCAAGTCGGACTAAATAAGCTTACGACAATCTTATATTTCATGAAAGGCGATAGGTTGCCGTGCATTTAAAGTGAGTTCACGTATATTGAAATATTCTCTTTTTAAATGAGTATTGTTTCTACTTAAGTTTTGCTTCTCAGCTCTTTCTCGTGCTATTTACCTGTGCGACAATCCCGCTACTATGCCAGAGGCGTGGGCTCCTTGCTCACGGGCGCACCTCGGCTACACAAACTTTCGCTCAGGAGGAACAACTTTAAAGATAAAGAGCTCGAGTCATTAGCGATTAGCATTGAAACAGATGTATGTTACGGAAATTATCATGAAAGCGAAAAGCGTAAAATGAAGAAACAATTTTAGACACACTAAATTTGAATTATTATTGAATATTCACCGATTAATTAGCGAATAATTACCAAAATGCAGTCTGATCACCATGATCACCTAATGGTAAATTCTGCTCGTAGATTTTAAGCGATCCGAAAAAGATCCGCGCTCGTGCGTTTAGAGTAGTGTAAGCTAGCTCGCGTTTGCATGAACAGAAAAATAACGAACAAAGACCTTCAAAACCACTTCAAATCTACGAGCGGAATTCGACACGTGTATGGCATCCAAGTCATGCTAATGGCGGCCGGTCCTTCTTGTTCACCATCGAAACCGAAACAGATCGAGAAAGAACTTTATGATGAAAAACACGTGCTTGTCTGCCGTTGACGCAGGAAAGTGACGCTGCAGGGCCCAATTGATATATTGCATTCGGATTACCGCCCTTAGCCTGTCTAATGTTAAACTGATGCTTGAGCCACCAGATGGCACTGCGGAATTTTCGAAAGGGTCTGCAGTGCCACAGGGCAACGACAGTATGCTTGTTCTCTTGCTGCATTGAAAATGCGAGTACATTTACGGAGCGGTGGCATTTTAGTTTTTGGTTACGCCGTGTAAACAAAGCAAAGCTAAGGATAAGCGCCACTGGCCCTTTGAGTTGAATGACTATTTCTCCAGGAAACATTTTTGAGTTGTCGCACTTTGTTGTGCCCAGATGCACTCAGGCTCCCCCCGACCCTACGTTGTTCCTCGACCTTTCTGTGATGAACGATGGGCCCCCACACTCGAACGAGTCTGTAACCTCAGTCTCATTTTATGGGTTATGTTATGCAATTCTGTAAACGTTCACCCGAAAGGGATAAGGGGCGAGATTAAAGGCCGACCTACAAAAAGCTTTTCCTAAGGAAAATCGTCCTCGTTATCTCTACAGCGGGGGACTCCTTTTCGTTGCTGCATCTTGGGGTGGGATAAGCCGGGATAAGCTCATTATCCGGGGTTAAGGGGGGGGGGGGGGGGGGGGCAGGGCTAGACGATGGCGATTTTGTGCCTTCGAGAAATCTTGCTACGTACCTCGAGTCGGCAGCCGAAATTTTTTCTCCGTAGACGCCTCGCCTGTTTGTTTCCCACTGCAGTGCAAGGTTTTCTACTGGACATTTTGGCTATCATTTTCAATGCATTCGAACGTGGAAGTAAATACATCGCATGAACGTTGCCCTGATTATTTGCAAACTAAAAATGTGACACTATACTGTTGCAACCCAATCAATTTCATCATCGATAATTTTTTGGTATGATTCCATGGTGAAAGTATGTTCATCGTGATTCCACAGAAGTGCGTCGTTTCAGAGGCAGAAATAGGTCGTTGTGTTTATTTTCTGGAAATACTCGCTCCTTTGACGCTCGAGTGCGTAAGGACAATACACTCGAGGGAGTGCGTAATACTTTACAATTGTCGTTGGCGGCAATCAAATGTCTGAGGGAAGTGCACAACTTATTTGCACCATATTGGATCGCCTCTGAGCAGCTTTTGTTGGCTTTCGGATATCGTGGATATTGCTCACCGTGAGCCTGGAATGGCTGGTCGTCCTTTTATTTCGCACAACACAAAGACGTTTTTCAAGCGTCATTAAAAACTGAAAAATATAATTGCAAAGAAAATGTAAAAAATTAACTTGCGAAAATTGTTTTTTTTTTAATTGTTTTTTTTTTCCGTTTCCGCGCCAATACACAGAATAGTGACCGAGCAACGAATTTCCGCAAAAACATTGCTCCTTGGAGAGAGGACTCCAGGGTATGTGGTAGTGAACCTGTCATTGAGTTTGTGGAGCTAACAGGCGACCTTTGAATGTAGCCTTCCTCACAAACAATGCCCGGGATATTTCCATTTTCTTGCCACGCTATTGAAAGGCATGAAGCTGGGAAAATTCATGTGCACAAACGCGCTGCTTGTAAGCGTGAGTACCTGGTTTATAGCGCAGGTCAATTTAGATGTAAATAGTTCAAACAGTGTGCACAAACATTCGCGTCCTGGTGGAAGACATGGAAGCATGGCGAAAAGCAGTTTGCTGAAAATTCGTCTCCATTGCATTGTACTGGTGTGAAAAAGTATTACGTATTTTTGTTTTATTTCCGGGTGAAAATAATAACAGCGTTGAGAAACGGAACACTGCGTTTTAGTAACGTCGAAAGGACAAAACAAAAATAGGACAAACTATACGAGGCGTTTTGCGTCGCTCAGCTTCTCCTGGTTCCTTTTCCGGAGCCTTTAGAAACGGGATCAAAAATTATGAACCTACTGAAACGACTTACCACATTACAGCAGTTCATTTCCATTTCGACAAGCCCTTTTCAAGAGTCTTGCATAGTTCAGCTTGTACTGTCCCTGTTTACATTTTCGGTTTCTTTCAATAAAGTGAGCATGCAGCAACTGGACCAACTTACCATTCATAATTTGCGGAGAAGAAGCGGAAATGCGACAAAATAAATTGGTGTTTGCAAAAAAAAAGAAAAATGTGTGTTGGAGAGGTGAGTGTCGGAAACATGGCGAATGATTACAGCAGCGATGACAATCAGGAAATAAATTTAAGCTTTACTCATTCGGCCTTTTTGGCCTTCGATGATCCCGTACCAGTCGATGCTTTTTTATGTCGCCCACTTATCCGGCAAGCGAAGTCGATCGAAATGTCCTTGAGCATGTCGAGAAAACAAGTATCCCATTTCCCTCACTACCGTAGCAAGGCGGTGGTAAGAGAGAATGTTGTTGCACAAACACGAGTGGTACTCGCGCTGTCGAAAGAGGCCTATGCACGATCTTTTTCGTATCCCTGATGATATTTATATAAGCATTCGAAGATGGCAATTGCATCGAATTATCATACACTGACCTCACCTTACCGGTATAAAAAAAAAGGGGGGGGGGGCTGTTTTGGGAAGGTGATAATATTTATTCTAACTCAGGAGAGCTGCGGATCATAATAAAGTCGACTCGCTCATACCTGGAAAGCCTGTGGGGCCGGATCTATAGATATGAGTAAAATGTTTTATACAGGTTACAGGCTACTGAGAATTTATGATAGTGCAAACGGTAGGCCGTCGTGATACCCATCTTACGACGGTGCCGTCTTCATTAGAAGCCAGAATTTCGGTTTGCTTGTTCCACCCTCCTGACGCCAGTGTTGTCCAATATTGGCTAAATCCGGTAAAGCGTTGATCGCACAGGCCTGTACTAAAATTTAAAGGGCCTCTATCAAGTTATTAAACAGTCACCAAGCAGAGGTAAAGACGAATAAATAAGCAAAATAGTCCAAAATAGGATGAACAACTTATGAGAGGATATATATGTTTCTAAGAGCAATGAAGAGATTAGGGAAAGCCACTTGATTGATATCATGGATGAAGAAAGCACGCTCTTCTACCAAGCGTTGATTGATATGTTTCGGAAGGAACTATCGACGACCCGAACCCTTTATTGCGCGAGCCAATCCTTCCGCAGACACGGCTCCAGCAGCAGCGCGACCCCTGCAGCTGCCCCGGCCCCTCGATCTTCACCGACCGAGCGGCCTCGCGCCTGCAGAAAGCGTTCGGTCGCGCTGGCTTCCTCGCGAATTGAGCGTGCCTGCAAGGCGAACACCAGACATGTACAAATTACTCAAAAAAGGTAGTTAAGTTAAGTTATTGAGTATCGATGCCAGAAGTAATTGGAGTAGAGTAGAAATTATGCATTGGTAATAGTAATTGAGTAAACTACTAACTAATGTAAAAAAAGAAGCGAGTTACTTTGAAGTTACTTTCGAAGTTACTTTTTATATATGTGTGGTAGCAAAATGAACAGAAGTTTTGATCCGTGAAAAATCCTGCGAACCTAAAATTAATGCAGTAATTTTATGGTTTGCGTTTTCACCAAAATAGTTTATTTGCTCGCAGACGCAATTGTCTTTCAAAGTTCTTATCGCGGAGTTTTCCCCTTTTCCTCCTAAAGACATCCCCAGTCAAGCTAAAAAGACGTTCCACCGTGGCGCTGGATAGAACGGCAGCGTTGAATTTCAGAAACAGACTGTGCAGGGTCGGGTATGCGAGTGTCAGCATCTTTGGTGTCTATGACGAAACATGTGAAGTTTGTCTCGGCTAGAGGGTCTTTTATAACAAACTCGCCTCCTTTTTTTCTTTTTTTTCGGCAAGTTGAGATTGTTATGACTGGTTCCTCTTTATTCCCACGACGCTCGGAGAGTACGCTGAGTGAGCGCACCTGACCGTCATGGGGTAAAGTCTCGCGCCACGACGTTGAGATCATCCGGATGACTGCGCGTCTCGTTCCAGTCCTAATGCTACGCTACAAAAAAAAAAAAAAAAGAAAGAGTTTTTTTCGAAACGAAGTATGTTTCGCCACTGACGCCGGGTCCAACAAAATGTTCTCCCAATGGTGACTCGCAATCCTCGCCTGCGATTACGGTATCTTGACACGCCTGACAAATAAATCGTCCTCACCAAAGAGGAGGTCTCCCCGGCGTGGAAGTTCGGAAGGACGCGAAGGATTACGCGAACAAGCATCCTCGCTCGTAGAGTTGCAGGTCGAAGCGGGAACGTGCTTGCTCAAATGAACGGATTATCTGTGTCTGCGTTTGTGCGCGGGGGAGTCCGGCTTCGCAAGGGAGCATGCGCTGACGACGAGGCGACCATGGGAACAGTCGCCCAGGTGCAAGGTCATCCCAGTGGCGTCTCCAGTGGAACCCCCAAACCACTTGAGGTACTCACTAAAAGCAAACAACACGCAAAAAAAAATCCTTGGAGTGTTTTTTTTTTTTTTTTTTTCTTTTTTTTTTTACGGTTGCAGCTGAAGGCGCGGCGCCTGCGTGCATTGACCGGATTAGGTTAATACCCGACCAAGGCTTGTAAAGCATCTCTTCCTGCGTTCGTGCGCGCCAGTGTTATGTTTTGGCTGCTCGTCGCCACCTTGGCCCAAGGACGCCTGTGATGCAGTTTCTACGGCTGCCGAGTAGAAGTGCGTAGGAACGGAATGTGAGGGGGCCCCTTGTTCGGGAATGCCACTTCATTTGCCGGCAACTTATTTACTTCTGTGCTCAAACTTTTGTGATCAGCAAAATGAGTACTACATTTCGAAAGTAGTACTAATTTTGCTGCCTGTATGCTGTGGAATAACGGGAAGCGGAAACGATCTGCTAAAACTCCCTACTGTCTCTATGCTGTGAAATAAAGTAGTACTAATTTTGCTGCCTGTATGCTGTGGAACACATGAAACTATCGTAAAACCAAGGTTTGACTCGGCTAGGGGTTCTAGTCTTTGGGCAGGACGATTGCGCGTATGTCGAAAAAGTGGTCTTTCTGATATAACTCGCGCCTTTTCTTGGCAGAGTAACCTTTCTTAAATGACCAGATTCTAATTCATTTATGCCGAAATCACGTTTGCACTCGGCGGGACGCTATTTTACACACAGTAAACTATCCTAAAACCAAGGTTTGACTCGGCTCGGGGTTCTAGTCTTTGGGCAGGACGATTGCGCGTATGTCGAAAAAGTGGTCTTTCTGATATAACTCGCGCCTTTTCTTGGCAGAGTAACCTTTCTTAAATGACCAGATTATAATTCATTTATGCCGAAATCACGTTTGCACTCGGCGGGACGCTATTTTACACACATGAAACTATCGTAAAACCAAGGTTTGACTCGGCTCGGGGTTCTAGTCTTTGGGCAGGACGATTGCGCGTATGTCGAAAAAGTGGTCTTTCTGATATAACTCGCGCCTTTTCTTGGCAGAGTAACCTTTCTTAAATGACCAGATTCTAATTCATTTATGCCGAAATCACGTTTGCACTCGGCGGGACGCTATTTTACACACATGAAACTATCGTAAAACCAAGGTTTGACTCGGCTCGGGGTTCTAGTCTTTGGGCAGGACGATTGCGCGTATGTCGAAAAAGTGGTCTTTCTGATATAACTCGCGCCTTTTCTTGGCAGAGTAACCTTTCTTAAATGACCAGATTCTAATTCATTTATGCCGAAATCACGTTTGCACTCGGCGGGACGCTATTTTACACACATGAAACTATCCTAAAACCAAGGTTTGACTCGGCTCGGGGTTCTAGTCTTTGGGCAGGACGATTGCGCGTATGTCGAAAAAGTGGTCTTTCTGATATAACTCGCGCCTTTTCTTGGCAGAGTAACCTTTCTTAAATGACCAGATTCTAATTTATTTATGCCGAAATCACGTTTGCACTCGGCGGGACGCTATTTTACACACATGAAACTATCCTAAAACCAAGGTTTGACTCGGCTCGGGGTTCTAGTCTTTGGGCAGGACGATTGCGCGTATGTCGAAAAAGTGGTCTTTCTGATATAACTCGCGCCTTTTCTTGGCAGAGTAACCTTTCTTAAATGACCAGATTCTAATTCATTTATGCCGAAATCACGTTTGCACTCGGCGGGACGCTATTTTACACACATGAAACTATCGTAAAACCAAGGTTTGACTCGGCTCGGGGTTAGTCTTTGGGCAGGACGATTGCGCGTATGTCGAAAAAGTGGTCTTTCTGATATAACTCGCGCCTTTTCTTGGCAGAGTAACCTTTCTTAAATGACCAGATTCTAATTTATTTATGCCGAAATCACGTTTGCACTCGGCGGGACGCTATTTCACACACATGAAACTATCGTAAAACCAAGGTTTGACTCGGCTCGGGGTTCTAGTCTTTGGGCAGGACGATTGCGCGTATGTCGAAAAAGTGGTCTTTCTGATATAACTCGCGCCTTTTCTTGGCAGAGTAACCTTTCTTAAATGACCAGATTATAATTCATTTATGCCGAAATCACGTTTGCACTCGGCGGGACACTATTTTACACACATGAAACTATCGTAAAACCAAGGTTTGACTCGGCTCGGGGTTCTAGTCTTTGGGCAGGACGATTGCGCGTATGTCGAAAAAGTGGTCTTTCTGATATAACTCGCGCCTTTTCTTGGCAGAGTAACCTTTCTTAAATGACCAGATTCTAATTAATTTATGCCGAAATCACGTTTGCACTCGGCGGGACGCTATTTTACACACATGAAACTATCGTAAAACCAAGGTTTGACTCGGCTCGGGGTTCTAGTCTTTGGGCAGGACGATTGCGCGTATGTCGAAAAAGTGGTCTTTCTGATATAACTCGCGCCTTTTCTTGGCAGAGTAACCTTTCTTAAATGACCAGATTCTAATTCACTTATGCCGAAATCACGTTTGCACTCGGCGGGACGCTATTTTACACACATGAAACTATCGTAAAACCAAGGTTTGACTCGGCTCGGGGTTCTAGTCTTTGGGCAGGACGATTGCGCGTATGTCGAAAAAGTGGTCTTTCTGATATAACTCGCGCCTTTTCTTGGCAGAGTAACCTTTCTTAAATGACCAGATTCTAATTCATTTATGCCGAAATCACGTTTGCACTCGGCGGGACGCTATTTTACGCACATGAAACTATCGTAAAACCAAGGTTTGACTCGGCTCGGGGTTCTAGTCTTTGGGCAGGACGATTGCGCGTATGTCGAAAAAGTGGTCTTTCTGATATAACTCGCGCCTTTTCTTGGCAGAGTAACCTTTCTTAAATGACCAGATTCTAATTCATTTATGCCGAAATCACGTTTGCACTCGGCGGGACGCTATTTTACACACATGAAACTATCGTAAAACCAAGGTTTGACTCGGCTCGGGGTTCTAGTCTTTGGGCAGGACGATTGCGCGTATGTCGAAAAAGTGGTCTTTCTGATATAACTCGCGCCTTTTCTTGGCAGAGTAACCTTTCTTAAATGACCAGATTCTAATTCACTTATGCCGAAATCACGTTTGCACTCGGCGGGACGCTATTTTACACACATGAAACTATCGTAAAACCAAGGTTTGACTCGGCTCGGGGTTCTAGTCTTTGGGCAGGACGATTGCGCGTATGTCGAAAAAGTGGTCTTTCTGATATAACTCGCGCCTTTTCTTGGCAGAGTAACCTTTCTTAAATGACCAGATTCTAATTCATTTATGCCGAAATCACATTTGCACTCGGCGGGACGCTATTTTACACACATGAAACTATCCTAAAACCAAGGTTTGACTCGGCTCGGGGTTCTAGTCTTTGGGCAGGACGATTGCGCGTATGTCGAAAAAGTGGTCTTTCTGATATAACTCGCGCCTTTTCTTGGCAGAGTAACCTTTCTTAAATGACCAGATTCTAATTTATTTATGCCGAAATCACGTTTGCACTCGGCGGGACGCTATTTTACACACATGAAACTATCGTAAAACCAAGGTTTGACTCGGCTCGGGGTTCTAGTCTTTGGGCAGGACGATTGCGCGTATGTCGAAAAAGTGGTCTTTCTGATATAACTCGCGCCTTTTCTTGGCAGAGTAACCTTTCTTAAATGACCAGATTCTAATTTATTTATGCCGAAATCACGTTTGCACTCGGCGGGACGCTATTTTACACACATGAAACTATCGTAAAACCAAGGTTTGACTCGGCTCGGGGTTCTAGTCTTTGGGCAGGACGATTGCGCGTATGTCGAAAAAGTGGTCTTTCTGATATAACTCGCGCCTTTTCTTGGCAGAGTAACCTTTCTTAAATGACCAGATTCTAATTCATTTATGCCGAAATCACGTTTGCACTCGGCGGGACGCTATTTTACACACATGAAACTATCCTAAAACCAAGGTTTGACTCGGCTCGGGGTTCTAGTCTTTGGGCAGGACGATTCCGCGTATGTCGAAGAAGTGGTCTTTCTGATATAACTCGCGCCTTTTCTTGGCAGAGTAACCTTTCTTAAATGACCAGATTCTAATTTATTTATGCCGAAATCACGTTTGCACTCGGCGGGACGCTATTTTACACACATGAAACTATCGTAAAACCAAGGTTTGACTCGGCTCGGGGTTCTAGTCTTTGGGCAGGACGATTGCGCGTATGTCGAAAAAGTGGTCTTTCTGATATAACTCGCGCCTTTTCTTGGCAGAGTAACCTTTCTTAAATGACCAGATTCTAATTCATTTATGCCGAAATCACGTTTGCACTCGGCGGGACGCTATTTTACACACATGAAACTATCCTAAAACCAAGGTTTGACTCGGCTCGGGGTTCTAGTCTTTGGGCAGGACGATTCCGCGTATGTCGAAGAAGTGGTCTTTCTGATATAACTCGCGCCTTTTCTTGGCAGAGTAACCTTTCTTAAATGACCAGATTCTAATTCATTTATGCCGAAATCACGTTTGCACTCGGCGGGACGCTATTTTACACACATGAAACTATCCTAAAACCAAGGTTTGACTCGGCTCGGGGTTCTAGTCTTTGGGCAGGACGATTGCGCGTATGTCGAAAAAGTGGTCTTTCTGATATAACTCGCGCCTTTTCTTGGCAGAGTAACCTTTCTTAAATGACCAGATTCTAATTTATTTATGCCGAAATTACGTTTTCACTCGGCGGGACGCTATTTTACACACATGAAACTATCCTAAAACCAAGGTTTGACTCGGCTCGGGGTTCTAGTCTTTGGGCAGGACGATTGCGCGTATGTCGAAAAAGTGGTGTTTCTGATATAACTCGCGCCTTTTCTTGGCAGAGTAACCTTTCTTAAATGACCAGATTCTAATTTATTTATGCCGAAATCACGTTTGCACTCGGCGGGACGCTATTTTACACACATGAAACTATCCTAAAACCAAGGTTTGACTCGGCTCGGGGTTCTAGTCTTTGTGCAGGACGATTGCGCGTATGTCGAAAAAGTGGTCTTTCTGATATAACTCGCGCCTTTTCTTGGCAGAGTAACCTTTCTTAAATGACCAGATTCTAATTTATTTATGCCGAAATCACGTTTGCACTCGGCGGGACGCTATTTTACACACATGAAACTATCGTAAAACCAAGGTTTGACTCGGCTCGGGGTTCTAGTCTTTGGGCAGGACGATTGCGCGTATGTCGAAAAAGTGGTCTTTCTGATATAACTCGCGCCTTTTCTTGGCAGAGTAACCTTTCTTAAATGACCAGATTCTAATTCATTTATGCCGAAATCACGTTTGCACTCGGCGGGACGCTATTTTACACACATGAAACTATCCTAAAACCAAGGTTTGACTCGGCTCGGGGTTCTAGTCTTTGGGCAGGACGATTGCGCGTATGTCGAAAAAGTGGTCTTTCTGATATAACTCGCGCCTTTTCTTGGCAGAGTAACCTTTCTTAAATGACCAGATTCTAATTTATTTATGCCGAAATCACGTTTGCACTCGGCGGGACGCTATTTTACACACATGAAACTATCCTAAAACCAAGGTTTGACTCGGCTCAGGGTTCTAGTCTTTGGGAAGGACGATTGCGCGTATGTCGAAAAAGTGGTCTTTCTGATATAACTCGCGCCTTTTCTTGGCAGAGTAACCTTTCTTAAATGACCAGATTCTAATTCATTTATGCCGAAATCACGTTTGCACTCGGCGGGACGCTATTCTACACACATGAAACTATCGTAAAACCAAGGTTTGACTCGGCTCGGGGTTCTAGTCTTTGGGCAGGACGATTGCGCGTATGTCGAAAAAGTGGTCTTTCTGATATAACTCGCGCCTTTTCTTGGGAGAGTAACCTTTCTTAAATGACCAGATTCTAATTTATTTATGCCGAAATCACGTTTGCACTCGGCGGGACGCTATTTTACACACATGAAACTATCCTAAAACCAAGGTTTGACTTGGCTCGGGGTTCTAGTCTTTGGGCAGGACGATTGCGCGTATGTCGAAAAAGTGGTCTTTCTGATATAACTCGCGCCTTTTCTTGGCAGAGTAACCTTTCTTAAATGACCAGATTCTAATTTATTTATGCCGAAATCACGTTTGCACTCGGCGGGACGCTATTTTACACACATGAAACTGTCGTAAAACCAAGGTTTGACTCGGCTCGGGGTTCTAGTCTTTGGGCAGGACGATTGCGCGTATGTCGAAAAAGTGGTCTTTCTGATATAACTCGCGCCTTTTCTTGGCAGAGTAACCTTTCTTAAATGACCAGATTCTAATTTATTTATGCCGAAATCACGTTTGCACTCGGCGGGACGCTATTTTACACACATGAAACTATCGTAAAACCAAGGTTTTACTCGGCTCGGGGTTCTAGTCTTTGGGCAGGACGATTGCGCGTATGTCGAAAAAGTGGTCTTTCTGATATAACTCGCGCCTTTTCTTGGCAGAGTAACCTTTCTTAAATGACCAGATTCTAATTTATTTATGCCGAAATCACGTTTGCACTCGGCGGGACGCTATTTTACACACATGAAACTATCCTAAAACCAAGGTTTGACTCGGCTCGGGGTTCTAGTCTTTGGGCAGGACGATTGCGCGTATGTCGAAAAAGTGGTCTTTCAGATATAACTCGCGCCTTTTCTTGGCAGAGTAACCTTTCTTAAATGACCAGATTCTAATTTATTTATGCCGAAATCACGTTTGCACTCGGCGGGACGCTATTTTACACACATGAAACTATCGTAAAACCAAGGTTTGACTCGGCTCGGGGTTCTAGTCTTTGGGCAGGACGATTGCGCGTATGTCGAAAAAGTGGTCTTTCTGATATAACTCGCGCCTTTTCTTGGCAGAGTAACCTTTCTTAAATGACCAGATTCTAATTTATTTATGCCGAAATTACGTTTGCACTCGGCGGGACGCTATTTTACACACATGAAACTATCGTAAAACCAAGGTTTGACTCGGCTCGGGGTTCTAGTCTTTGGGCAGGACGATTGCGCGTATGTCGAAAAAGTGGTCTTTCTGATATAACTCGCGCCTTTTCTTGGCAGAGTAACCTTTCTTAAATGACCAGATTCTAATTCATTTATGCCGAAATCACGTTTGCACTCGGCGGGACGCTATTTTACACACATGAAACTATCGTAAAACCAAGGTTTGACTCGGCTCGGGGTTCTAGTCTTTGGGCAGGACGATTGCGCGTATGTCGAAAAAGTGGTCTTTCTGATATAACTCGCGCCTTTTCTTGGCAGAGTAACCTTTCTTAAATGACCAGATTCTAATTTATTTATGCCGAAATTACGTTTGCACTCGGCGGGACGCTATTTTACACACATGAAACTATCGTAAAACCAAGGTTTGACTCGGCTCGGGGTTCTAGTCTTTGGGCAGGACGATTGCGCGTATGTCGAAAAAGTGGTCTTTCTGATATAACTCGCGCCTTTTCTTGGCAGAGTAACCTTTCTTAAATGACCAGATTCTAATTCATTTATGCCGAAATCACGTTTGCACTCGGCGGGACGCTATTTTACACACATGAAACTATCCTAAAACCAAGGTTTGACTCGGCTCGGGGTTCTAGTCTTTGGGCAAGACGATTCCGCGTATGTCGAAGAAGTGGTCTTTCCGATATAATTCCCGGGTTTCTTGGCTGTTGGAACTTTTTTTTTATGACCCTACTCTAATTTATTTACACAGAAATTGCGTTTGCACTCGTCGTGACACTCTTGTGCAACATGGAACTATCGTATATCTAGGGTGTATACTTTCTGGTGTTTATTTATGACGAAAATCGGCGGATGTTTATCAGTGTTTATTTATTTCTAGAATACCAGTGGTTTTCGCTGAATTCTCTCGTGCAGGTGCTAAAACGGTGATTATCGGGAGGAAAAATTGCGAACGTAAACAACCACTGAAGACGAAGAACAGTTCAAATTTTATTTACATCTTTTACAGAATCTCTTTCACATAATTCTCCCGTTCTGACTTGTATAGGACAAGGGCATTGAGGAGGTTGTCATCTCAAGAGAACAAGAGCACCGGCTGTAGCTGGCCTCTCGGTCCACTAATAGTAATCTTCAAGGTCGATGACCCAGGAGGGTCGCTGGCCTTAGGGAACAGTAGAAGAAAGCTACTGTTCTCCAAGAGTCCAAGAACACGTAGGTCACAAAAGAAAGAAGGGGCAAAATGCATGATTCCGGGCAAGATAATGTGTTTGACGAAAGTTCGTGTTGGACTTTTTAAGTGAAAAAAAAAAAAAGAAACGACAAAAACATTGCTAGAGAAAAATTATATGGAAACCGGGGTATTTTTGTTTTGAACGATTTTTTTATTTCCGTCGCCGGCGGATGTTTATCGGTTAAAACTACAGGATTTATCAGTGAAAAAAAAAAGAAAAAAAAGAAACCAGCGTTTGCTCGAAAATATGTAAAAACCGGTGTTTTTGGGCTTTAACCGATTTCATACTTTCGACACCGGCGAATGCGAATCGGTGTTTTTCGGTTAAAACCGGAAAATATATAGCCTACGGTATATTCAAGGTTTGACACAGCTAGGAGTTCTAGCCTTTGGGTATAGGAATGCGCGTTCATCGAAAAACTGGGATTTCAGATCCATATCTCGCCTTTTTAGCTGTCTTACCGAGGTTTGAACCCCACGAGGGGTTCAAACCTCGTGCGGTATCTGCGTGTTTTGCCACTTTCCACGCAGCGGCCACGTGTAAGGCGGTGGTACATTTTAATGGAACTAAGATGCAGATAAGTAACTATTAATTCTAAACCCGGGCTCAAACCTTGAGTACTGTGACTGTGGTATTATAGGCTTTGTTTATGTAAAAGTGATGGTTAAGAAGTTTTTTTCTCATGTGTTAATTCGGCGTACCACAATCTTCAATATGCTATTTGCAAGCCGTAAACAGGTTGCGCAGCATTCCCTTTAAATATTCGGAGCAATGGCGGTCTACTTTAATGTTAATTAAACTAAAAATGAAAGTTACTAAAAGATAGCTGAGTCCCTTGGCAACCTGTTACTGATGAGTGCAATCCAGTATGGGAGGATGTTTTCTGTAGAACAACGATCTTTCATTAAAACTCGGTCTTTTTCTTCGGGTCTTGCCATAGACGCAATGTAAATATTTTTGATCGTCATTTGGCTGTGTATAACGTGATCGTACGATTTCTAAATTTTTCCCAAAAAGTTCGGACACCGCACCTAACACAACCTTAATGAGTGCAAAGCGATTATTGGCCGAGTTTTTGAGTAAGTGAATATAAACGGCTTTCGCCCATTGAGTTACGGTGGCCCCCGCTTTAGGTAGCCGATAGATGGCGCAAGTTGTAGGGACGCGCCGATGTCCACCAATCTTGGGGTTGTTTGGACTATTTTTGACATTAAGTTTGTCTAAAATTCGTAAAAAGCGACTCGGAAGCCTGATTTATTTAACAAAGCGGGGAGTCTCCTAGAGTTTAAGCTTTGGATTTGGCTAGTTGATTGATTGTGCTCTGGAGGACTTAAAAGCGCAAAATACACGAAAGAGACACATAAAACACAAACTGCAGCCAACTTTCAACTAATTAAATCGAATCCATCAACCCAGCACACATTCGTGAACACTCTTGCCTATGTGGCCAACACCCTGTGATCAAAAGCAACACAAACAAAAAAAGAAAAAGCTTCAAACATTCGTATCAGTTCAACGTGTGTACACGAAACCATCTCGGAAAAGAAACTTCTTTGTCATTTAGTGAAATCTAAGGCGTGCTGACGCTGTTGTCAGCTGAGGACTTAATAAAATATAAGCTTCAACTATTTCCCTTTTAGTCTTGTTATTTGATTTATTAATAAATTCGGTTAATTCTAGAAAGTTCCTTGTCTAGATGGTTTTGCTTAGACGCGTTGAACTGATACAAATATGTAAAGCATTGGCTTTTGTTGATTGAATTTATGGGTTGCTTTCATCACAGGTTATTGTTGGCAAGATAGGCTAGAATTTTCACGCATGTGTGTTAGGTTGCATGTCTCGATTAAATAAGTTTAAAGTTAGTGCCAGTCCGTGTTCTCTGTGTCTCTTCTTTCGTCCGTGTTTTTTGCGCATTTAAGTACTCTAGGTCTCCCAGAGCACTGCGTCCCAGTCACGTAAGTAAAGCTGAACGGGTTCCTAATTGAGTCTCACTAGCGACCAACTTGAAATATTCTTCAGCAATGCATTGCTAAGAAACATCACGTTTTAATTTTCTTTTCATGGTTTCAGAGATGCGCGAATAACAATTCAAAACGGAGAGCGTAGCTTCATTCTTAGCTTATACACTGCAAAGAGAGCTTGCACGCCGTCGGTCTCCTTCGCACTATAAAGGCTATGAATGCCGCAGCTCTATTCGATTCAACTCGCTATTCACTTATCCCTACTCTCTTTGAATTATACTTTGACCGCAGTTGACGTCACGATCCGACGGGACAAATTAAGCATCGCTAAATGTGCATCATCACGACGCTCATCGTTTTTGTCGGGTTTGCTTTCACCAATGAAGCCTATCAAGGACAGCAAATGAACTGATCTCCTGCCCTTTTTTTTAGTTAGTGGAACACTTCGCGGGCGACCGCGCTTCATATTGCCGCGCGCGCAGCTGGCCAAGCAGCCAGCGCGCGCGTGGCCTAACGGTTATCGGGCTCGCCTTCCACGCAGAAGGCCAGGGTTCGATTCCTGACCGCGGCTACGGTTTTTTGTTAACACTCTAATGTGATGTTCTGGTGAATCCGAGAACCGTCTTGCTGATTCGAGGATAGAATGTTCTACCTGCCGAACCTTCTACGCCGAACGATCCAGAAGCCCACGAGGGTACATAAGGGATTCGGCAAGGCGAGAGGGGTTAGTCTCGCCCCAGCGTTCAACTCTGTTGTTACGCCGACTTCGACGCCCGCGACGCTCTGTTATTATCTTTTGTACCTTTTTGTTTTTGGCACAAGTTCGCCAAATTAAACGTTTCTTTCTTCCTGTTTATTATTGTTTTTGGTCACCACCCATGATATTTTTGTGGAGGTGCTGGGTAACCGCATGCCCGTGCACCGCTCCCCTCCGAGTTCCCGCAGTGCAAGTCCGAACACAAGCCCCCAAGAAACCAACGAAGACCAGACCGAGATCCGATTAAGTCGCCGGAACTTTGGCCTACCCCCGGAGTTAGGACCGTTGCCACCCAGGACCAGGCAAACAAGAAGGACGACGATGGCCAACCAGTCGGAGACCCCGGCCGCTCCAGCCATCGTTCACCTGCCCGTCGTACCGCGGACGGCTGCTCCATTCCACGGCGAGCAATACGAAGACGTCGAAGACTGGATTGACCAGTATGAATGCGTTGCCCGCCACAATTGCTGGACCGACGAGCAGCGCCTGCACAACGTCTATTTTTCGCTTGAGGGTACCGCCAAGACTGGTACGAGAATCATGAGTCCCCTTTGACGTCTTGGGACATTTTCAAGACCGATCTCAAGGCTACGTTCAGCAACCACCACCGCCGAGAGAGAGCCGAGGACCTACCGCGAACCAGAACCCAGGGCCCCAACGAGAGAGTCACCGGCTTCGTAGAGGATGATCTTCGCCTGAGCGCCCACGCCGATCCTCAGGCTACAGAGGAAAAGAAGCTGCGACACCTGATGAGGGGTGTGAAAAGCGATATCTTCGGAGGTCTCATTCGCAATCCTCCGACAACTGTCGACGGGTTCGTCACGGAGGCGACGAATATGGAGCGTGCCCTACTAGCACGCACCAGACACTACGAGCGACACCCTGGCGTGACTGCTCTGGCGACATCCGCATACAACCTTGGTACCGACCTCCCAGGCATCCGTGACATCATCCGTGAAGTCGTCCGGGAAGAAATCCGCAAGATACTCCCCGCTGCGGATCGCCCGTCCTCTCTGTCGCTCGCCGAGGTCATGCGAGAGGAAGTTCACCGGGCCTTCCAACCTGAGGTTCCGATCAACACGACGACGCCAGAGGAGCCGACTTTGAGCTACGCCGCCATGGCCCGACGACCGCCGCAAGCTAACCGCCAGTCCATGGCGCCACCCCGACGAGACCCTCTGATGCCACAGTATCCTCGACGCCAGGAAGGACAAGTTGAGGACGTCCGCCCAGAGCAACCCTCGTCGAGGAAGACCGACGTGTGGCGAACGGCCGACCGACGCCCGCTCTGCTACCACTGCGGGGAAGCCGACCATGTGCACCGCCGATGCCCATACCGACGACTCGGGCTGCGCGGATTCCACACAAACGACCCGCGCCCCCGGTACGGTGAACACCCTCAGGAGATTCACGAGTACCTGCGACGACCCCAGTCCCCCGAGCCTGCGTCCCGCCGAGAGTTCCGGTCGCCGTCGCCGCGACGTCCAGCTTCGCCGATGCACCGACCCCGACGTGAAAGCCTGTCGCCCCTCGCTCCTCGCCGGGGAAACTAGGCGCGGCAACCCTTGGAGGTGGAGTTGCCGAAGACGACCGACGTAAAGAGCCTCCAAAAACGACGGAGCGCTCCCACTCTCCCGACGCCACGCATCACAACGACGCTCCTGCATCGGTGTCCAACAACCTCAACGTTGTGATCGACGGCCTCGAAGCATCGGCACTCGTGGACACCGGAGCAGACTACTCAGTTCTGAGTGGGGGGCTTGCCCGCCGCCTTCGAAAAGTCATGACGCCGTGGGATGGACCACAAATAAGAACCGCCGGAGGACACTTCATTGCACCAGTCGGGAGATGCACCATGGATCTCGCGTCGAGATCCGTGGTGAGACATGCCCTGTGAAGTTCGTCGTTCTGCAAGACTGTTCGAGGGACGTTATCCTCAGAATGGAATTTCTCTGCGAGTATGGCGACGTCATCGACCTCTCGGCAAACCAGTTGACGCTGCGAAAGCCTGTCCTGCTACCGGTGGAGACCAACACGACGTCAACCGCTATCCGAGTTATCGCCGACCATGTGAACCCACCACCGCGGTCGAGTGTTTTCGTCACCGTTATAACCGACGCAGCCATGCACGGTGAAGCTCTTCTGGAAGGCAGCGTCCAACTGCTCCTCGCAAACGGAATTGGTGTTGCAAGAGGCGTAACGGATCTCCAAGAAGGGCGTATAACTGTTCTTGTGACCAACTTTCGAGAGGAGCCGCAGCACTTAACGAAGGGTACCGCCGTGGGCCACGTCGAGGAGCTTCAGGCGCCAGCCGTGGTCACCGCAATCTCCGAGGAAACCTCGTCGCCACAGCAGAAGAGCACGACGCCGCCGCCGCTCGACATCGACCCCGAGCTCCCAGCCCCGAATCGCCGGCAACTGGTTGATCTCCTCGCCGAATACAGTGACTGTTTTGCCACGACATTGAAAGTTCGCGAAACACCAAAGCGAAACATTGCATTATTACTAACGACGACTATTCCCTGTCCACCAGTCGCCGTATCGAGTCACCTTAAAGTAAAGGAAAGTGATTCAAGATCAAGTCCAGGAGATGCTCGACGACGACATCATTCAACCCTCAAGAAGTCCATGGGCGTCCTCAGTCGTCCTTGTAAAGAAGAAGGACGGAACCCTGCGGTTCTGTGGGGACTATCGTCGACTGAACGCTGTGACTAAGAAGGACATCTATCCGCTCCCGCGCATCGACGATACGTTAGACCGACTGCGCCACTCCCGATATTTTTCGTCGATGAACCTGAAGGGTGCCCTTAGCGAAAACTAATATGTTTGAAATATACCACATTCTAATTTGAGTGTATTTGAAATACAATTCATAATTGTAAGTACACAAAAAATATACCGAAAATATAAACTTCTTTTTTTGTTACTTAGTACTAAAATATACTTCTAAAAATCATTTTAAAATACCTTTACTTAAACTACATTTGAAGTTCCCTTCATGCGTTTTGAAATATGTAAATACTAAATTAATAGGCATATATTTCACATATATTTCATGAAATATTTATTTAATTCATGCAAAATATACTGTTACCCTAAAAAAATGGAGCAATCAAGAATACCTGCAGAATGCCCTTAAAATACCTGAAAATCGTAAATAATGTTGTGTTATACTCTAAGTACCTTTTGACTGCAATACTTTGGTAGTTTGACTTAAAGTACCAAAATATTTAAAAGCTCCCCTTCTGAAGTTCACTTCAAGCAGATATGGAGTACACGGAAGCGCCTAAATACATTTGATTAGTTTGGCAATTGAATTGCGCAGCATCGCACTGATAAATCAGCCCAGTTTATGTTATTGTTTCCTTTTTTCTATCAAGAACACACCTGATCACTTCCTTGCACACCAATCACAAACGGGGTTCGGGAACTACAACCACAACATTTGCTGATGCTGGAAAGCTTCAGCGGGTGCTGTGAACAGATACGTTTGGCGTGGTTTTGTTAGCACAATGTTAGTTCACTGAAAGTGTATACTCACCATTGTACGTGATGTGAATAGTGACTTTAATACAGTGACATTAACTACCACATTAAATAGTCAACTAGTAAAAAGGAAAGGCAAAACAACTACTGTAAAATATTTATTTTTCGCGGGCTCAATATTTCGCAATTTAGGTCAAAGTGGGAGTTTTGGAATAATTCGCAAATTCTAATTTTCGCGACGCGCTGGGATCGCAATATAGATTTTAATGTTTTTACATTTTGCCGGAATTGTTCACGGGACATATTTTCGGAATTGTAGGCGATTCGCCAACTTTGCGAGAATTAGGTCCTCACGAAAATAAAGTCGTTTACAGTATTTTAAAGTGAAGAAACTGCCTTGATTCGCTTCGCCCTGAGTGGTGCTACGCAGAGAAGCAATTACATGTATTTTATGAGCCGTTTGTGTGGATATTGTTTTAGGAACTCTGCCGAATTGTTATTAGTTGTACCAATGCCTTTTAGTAAGAGATATCGTCCACGAACTTCGCAACACTGTTTCCCCCTTGACAGACTCCCGAGGAGAAGATCGAATACTTGTAACCCTAATAAGCGCAGAGGTGGTCACGGAAAAAATTATTACCTTCAATATGTAGGCTATATAAGGCTCTAGAGCAGTCAACGGGACTGTGAATGAGCTCTTCAGTGCCTCATGGTGTTTGTGTTTGTGTTCGTTTCTAATGTGGCTCTGTGAGATGTATTTAGTAGTGCCTTCAAATACCACAGGGACACCATTTGCTGACAAAATCGAAAATAAAAAAAAAATTGTGTACCCGGTTTTTAATCCACAAATGGCATCTTGAGTGTGAAGGAATAATATTTTTGGTATATCTAAAATATTTTTTGATTCATATTTATAATGTATTTTGAATACATTACGCGCGTATTTCGAATGCGGCCAAAATAATACAGAATAAATACAAAATGAATATTCGTACTAAATATATTTCAACTTCGTTTGAAGTACGGCCTCTTTTTGCTAAGGGTGGTTACTGGCAGATTGAAGTCGACGAACGTGACCGGGAGAAAACTGCCTTCGTTACTCCCGACGGACTGTACGAATTCAAAGTGATGCCGTTCGGACTTTGTACAGCACCAGCCACCTTCCAGCGCGTCATGGACATCGTGCTGGCAGGTCTGAAATGGCTGAGCTGCCTCGTCTACCTGGACGATGTCGTATTATTCTCCCGAGATTTCGACGAACACCTCAGACGACTTCGAGCCGTGATTCAAGCCATCAATACCTCCGGCCTGTCACTGAAGCCGACAAAGTGTCGGTTCACCTATGGAGAACTAAAGTTCCTCGGCCACATCGTGAACAACAAAGCTGTTCTACCTGACCCCGAGAAGACCCGCGCCGTAGCTGCATTTGCGCCACCGTCTGACAAGAAGGCAGTGAGAAGATTTCTCGGACTCTGTGCCTACTACAGGCGCTTTGTTTGAGACTTCGCCAAACTATCCGCACCGCTGACACACCTCACGAAGGACGCCGTAAAGTTCGAGTGGGCAGAAGAACACCAGAGGTCATTCGACGAGCTCAAACGAAGACTCCAGACGCCCCCGATTTTTGGCCATTTCGACCAGTTTGCAGAAACCGAGATCCACACCGACGCCAGTAACACCGGATTGGGTGCAGTACCCGTCCAAGTGCAGGACGGAGCAGAGCGAGTTTCGCATACGCAAGTTGGACGCTGTCTAGCACTTGTGGCTAAATGTCGTTCCCTAGTAATAGCCACTGCTTGTAGACCCCCCGCCGGGTCGTTGATGAAGTTTTTTGAATTCATTGAGAACGTTATGGAATATGCTGCCTCACTGAACCTTTCTATAATCTTAATAGGTGACTTCAATATTGATATGACCTCGCCCGTGAGTGGATCCCTTGAACTACTTGATATTGTTCAGTCCTACGGATCTGATAATGTAATAAACTTGCCGACCAGAATCACGGTGGAAACAGAAACGCTAATTGATCTCTGTATTACAAATTGTCATACCGAGGCTGCTGGTGTCTTTTCTTGTGATTTAAGTGACCATTTTCCGATATTTAGTTTTATTGTCGGTCCAGTCAATTTAAAATTGAGCTCTAATAATGCGGCTGAGACATTTAGAAGAATTGATAATAGTTCAATTGAGCTGTTTCATTCTAAGGTATCGAATATAAACTGGGAGTCGGTAGTAGCTGAAAGGGAACCAAATAAATCATATGGTATATTTTTGGACCTCCTACAAAAGTGTTATGAGGAGTCATTTCCATGGCAAGAGTTTAAAAAATATAAAAAGTCGAAAAAACCTTGGATTTCAAGTCAGTTATATAAGCGTATAAAAGAGCGCAATAAATTATATGATAAGTTCGTCAAGACAGGAGATATCTCAATATTACAGGAATTTAGGAAAGTGAGGAACAAACTCAATGCTGATATCAAGAAAGCTAAAGCTCAATACTACAAAAATAAGTTTAATGCAATATGTAACAATCCGCGGAAAGTCTGGCCAGCCGTAAATGAACTTTCTTCTAGGCCTCGTGCACATGCTCCAAAAGAACTTACAATCGAGCGGGTTACTTACTCGGGTCAGTCTCTTGTAGATGCATTTAATTCCCACTTTCTAGAATCCGGTTCTTCTACTATGCCCTCAACGAGAACGCCTACATGTGAGTCTTATGTTGGATACCCTTTACATAACTCAGTATTTCTGGCACCTACCACTGAACTAGAAATAACTACTATCATTAAATCCTTAGGGGATAGCGGTGCCTGTGGAGAAGATGGGCTATGTTCTAAGCCAATCAAAGCAGTTTCCTCTTTCATATCTACTCCGCTTTCGCATATCTGCAACCTTATTTTAAGTACCGGTATCTTTCCAGAAAAAATGAAAATAGCGAAAGTCTGTGTGATCCATAAAGGTGGTCCCAAGAATAATATGAATAACTATAGACCAATATCAGTACTTCCAGTCTTTTCTAAAGTAGTGGAACGCGTTATTTACAAACGTTTAAGTGATTTCTGTAATAAACATAATATTATTACAAACAACCAGTATGGTTTCCAAAAAGGTAAATCAACTGAAATGGCACTGCTAAATATCAATAACAAAATCATAGACAATATTGAAAATCAATGCTATACCGGTATGACCGGTCACTAGAACCACTAGGAAAACGGGAAGGTGTGTACGAATACACGAAAGACAAAGATCAAGTA
The DNA here is from genome assembly GCF_016920785.2 of Ixodes scapularis. Lineage (NCBI taxonomy): Eukaryota > Metazoa > Arthropoda > Arachnida > Ixodida > Ixodidae > Ixodes > Ixodes scapularis. The sequence continues at coordinate 103,284,903 of NW_024609880.1, read as the reverse complement.
AGACAACGCCGAGTTGGCTCTCCGTCGCCTTCCATCGAGCTTCTTCTCCCGGGCAGGGGAAAGCTCTTCGTCTGTGTTTGTTTTTGTCTTTTAGACCTTTTCACCCTTTCCAACTTTTTCAAAGTTTCCAGCCACCTGCAGAGACATCAAACGGGGGTCCATACTCCCTCTATTCGCGGGTTCACAACTCGCGTAACAGACGATGTAGCCTCGCGCGAGGGTGTTGAATTATCTTTGCCTTTGATATTCGCTGCTGTACTCCAGCACGCTCTTGAGGCACGGCTCAAAAGCGTTCGGCGCGAGGCTAAGAGCATCGTCTTCAAGGGTACGGACGATACTTCCTTTGGTTTACTTGTCTGGGCATGGTGGTCGAGTCCACTCCTTACTTTACAGTGAACTGTCAACATAGAGGGGAGGAGGGGCATCTAAGGAGTGCTGACAGAGAGAGAGAGGACACGTAAAAGTGGTGTGATCCTCTATTTTTTTGTGAGACCGATGGCCACCGCTTCTTTTGCTCTCGTCCCCTGGCTTTCGCGAATATTGGTTTGAAAGTGAGAACCGATGAACGATTGATAACCCGTAACCACCACTTTTTCATTGACTTTTTGAGTTTTCGGTCATGGAGTGTACGTTGTCTCCATGGCTATATCTTAATGAGATGTTCGAAATTCAGGGCATTAAGGAGAACGGCAACCTAGAGTTTCAGTGCACGCTTTGCTCGCCAAAAAAACAAAAAAAGCATTTTCATCTGCAAGCACTAATCCTCGGAAACACATCAAGGTAAGCTAGGACACCTGCATTCTGCATTGGGTAAACATTGTAACGTTAGAACCAAGTTTTCCTTTTCTTGTGAATAACAAGCGAAGCACTCGAGTCAAGAGGGAGCTTTCGTAGATCGCTTCTTTCGCTCCGAATTTCGTAGCGGAGGTAGACGCAGCTACTGAGCATACGCACCGCACGCAAGCTTTGTCTGCACAATTCCAGGGATCATTTTTGGAGGTTGTAAGCTAGCGGTATGGCGGGTGCAGTAGCGTACCAACTTGTTTTTGAGTGGGGGGGCAAACCAGACCCCCTCCCCCCCCCCCCCCCCCCCAAATCGAAAATTCGGCGCAACTTTTGTCCAACTTTTCTAAAGATTTGGCAATGATTCGGCAAAATTACAACGTTACCAGACTTAACATTGATATTTTGTTTTTTCTCACGAAAAAAATTTTGCTACTTCTTCTTAAAATAAATACAACTTGTAGTGCCTATTGAAAGAGTTATGACTAAATAAGGTGATATTCTAGAAGATAATTGTATCGATGTCGCTTTTGTGTGTTTACTTGTAATTTTGGTGTATGCTTCCAGAGAGTGGCGTGACAACGAGGTTGGGTAGTAGCCGGCACAGTCACGAATCACACTACGAGAGCTTTGATTTTGAGGCTTCAGCAGCGCACGCCTGCAAGTGTGTTTACATTGTTAAAATAAAGGCAATCACTGCGTTCTTACTTTCTCTGGTAGTCGCCGTTTCGTGCGCGAAAACGGATGCAACGGTTGCTGAGCCTTCACCAGAAGAGATAACAATATTGTAAATATGCATGTTTTTCGATTTGAGTCACTTGACGTCAGCTTTGCATGAAAGTGCGCGTTCCATATTCGCAACGTGCCGTTTTTAACTTTTAAAATTCCGGTTTCTGGTGTTCGGACACACACGGACGTTTAGGAAGATGGGGAGAGTTAGGAATGGTCGGGCGTGCAACGTCGACCATGATAGTTCTGTGTTTAACGAATATTTTTCATCAGTGTTTACTAACAGGTGCTTGGACTCCGTCCCCACTCTCCCTGAAGAGCTTTACGAGCGCATGCATCCTATTAACGTTAACTCCGCCGGTATTATAACATTGATTGATAAACTAAAACTTACTTCGTCCGCTGGAACCGATAACATCAACTCTAAAATTTAAAGAAACACCAGTGTTATTTCGAGTGAGTATTTAAAACTTATCTTTATTCAGTCCTTATCTCAAAGGTGCCTTCCATCTGACCAAAAGGTGGGAAGGGTAATTCCCAGTCTTTAAACAGGGCAGCCGCTCTTCCGCATCTAATTATCGCCCTAATTCATTGACTTCAATTTCTTGCAAACTACTTGAGCATATCCTCTACTCCAATATCATGAGGCACCTATCATCCCATTTCTTTTCTTTAAACAGCAGCACGGTTTTCAAAAAGGTACACTCTCCGGCAATATAAAAGACCCACTGGGAGCGCGTGGCCGAGGCGGTGGCTGGCGGGGGCGCCGCGAGCCCTCCGGGCAATTCCATTCTGCTTCGAGGGGAGGACGCTCACTCGGGCTCAGATAAAGCGAAACGCGCTTATCAGTTTGTGCCGAGTGCCGAATGAGCGTCCTCCCCTCGAAGCAGAATGGAACTGCCCGGAGCGCTCGCAGCGCCCCCACCAGCCACCGCCTCGGCCACGCGCTCCCAGTGGGTCTTTCATATCGCCGGAGACTGTACTTTCCTGCGAAACACAACTCTGCGACTTCATCCATGACTTGCACACTAACCTTGAACCTTGAAATGAAAAAACTGACGCAGTTTTTTTTATTTTTTTCCAAAGCGTTCGGCCGTGTTTTTTTATCAACGCCTTCTTTCTAAGCTATCATCTTTTTGCCTCGACCAAATAACCGTTTGCCTAGATTCGTGACTTTCTTTTTTCCCGTGTACACGTCACGTCCATGATGATCATGAATCTTCCTTAATAAATGTATCTCCTGGTGTTCCCCTGGGGTTCGTACTTGGGCCCTTACTCTTTTTAATATTTATTAATGACATCTCCATTGGGATTTCTTCAAAAAACCGCTTTTTCGCCGACGACTGCGTCATCCATAACAAAGTAACTTGTGTGCAAAATAATAACCAGCTTCAGGAAGATCTAGAGAAAATTAACAATTGGTGCAAAGAGTGGATTATGTCATTAAACAAGTATAAACGCAAACTAATCCACTTCGCCAAGAAAAAAAAACACTGTCATTCAATTACTTCTTGTACTCCGGTCTGATTGAGACCGCTACTGTGTATAAATACCTTGGTGTAAGACTAACATCTGACCTTCCCTAAAATAACCACATTGAAGTCATTACTGCCGATTCATCTGGAACTCTTGGACTAAGCAGACGTAACTTAAAAAGGGCTCCACCCTTTGTTCGTAAGCTAACCTTGGACACGTACGTCAGACCAAAAATAGAATATGCTTCAACCATCTGGAATACCCATCGACTGTACCTCATCAATACCCTGTAGAGGCAGTTCAGAACAGAGCTGCTCGCTTCATTTCATCCACTTATGACTTTTTTTTTTTCAGTGTCTCAGCGCTAAAAACTGAACTAACCATGTCCTCTTTGCAGCTTCGCAGAAAAGTCTCTCAGCTGTGCTTTATTCACAAAATCTACTACCACATTCCCGACCTCAAAACTACTTTGTTATTACCCCCCGACCGAACATCTTCTCGCCTCAACAACGTCTGCACCATCAAGCACATTTCTGACTCTACTAATGCTTTCAATTGGTCATTCCTTTCTCAAGCCATCAGCCACTGGAACAGTCCCCCATCCTCCATTGTCACCATCTTGGACCCTGCTGATTTTTCCTCTGCAGTAAAACTACACCTTTCTTGGCCCATGTGATGGTGTGCTGGGCTAGGCAGATAGGCGAAAACCCTTACGCAGAGCGCCTGCCGGGCCAGACTTGTACGTAGTTCAACTACTTTACTCAAGTTACTGTAGTTTAACTACTTTTCTGGGTAGTTTAGTAACTTTTAATTACATTTATATTCTAGTAATTCGTAGTTTACTTTAACTACTTTTCCGAGTGACTTCCACTCAAATTACAAATTACTTTCTAATTTTAGTGGTTGTTTTGCCTATCAACACAGAAAAGATGTCGGAAGGTCAGCTGATATTTGCAGAGGGGGAAGCATGCGGAGTAGAAAAGGGGGGGGATGGGAGGGAAGAAAGTGATTTAGATAGTCCAAAAAAACCCCAAAATTTTAACGAGCCCCCCCACTGCAACAACACTGCTACGAGGCGCGGGGAGCGAACAGACACGACGCAAGAGAGGTCGAGTAACTGTGGGATTAGCTCCGAATAGTGGCGTTTCTTTGTATTCCGAAGCTCAAGGAGACTTGACGCATTTAAAGAAAGGGCTTGTCCCCGCTTCTCTCCATTGTAGGAATTCTTGCCCACTACAGGAGGTGCACACACTGCTCCTTTTACGGTGCAGGCGATAGAACCCCTAACAACGACGCTCACGCCGGATGGGCTGCTCGTGTATCACTCGAAGCGCGTTAACCCACCCCCGCGCCTGCGTTCACGCCGCTTCGCGGTGACGGTGTGCGGCTGCTAATTACAAATCTATTAACCCACCTAGCCCCCCCACCCCCCGTACACGCCGCTTTGCGGCGTCCGGTCGGCAACCCAAGCCCCGCTGCCCCCCATGCACTTCCGTAAATAGAGTCGATACGATTTAGTTTAGCGATGTTTCGTCAACAACATTCGTTTTTTTAGTGTTAATGGTAAAAAAGAAATGTAAATATCGCCAAATGCCTCGACAAAACAAAATGTTCGAGAAAAAAAATAAAAAGAAGTAAGCCGGCCCACACCATAAATAGAACCCGGGTCTGACACGTATGAGGCAGACATCTCACCACTAAGTTACGCTACCTCTTCGGAAACTCGCATTGCATCCGCTGCCTATGTTGACGGCGGCAGCGCCTATCTCCAAGCAAGCAAGCAAATTTTTATTTTGTGTAAGGGCCTACGTCCTGGTCTGGACGGCCCGTCCGGCCCATGTCTCGCGGATGGATTCCGTTAGGTTACCGTGTAGCCTTGTTCGTGGGGCAAGGCTCCACAAACCAGAAAATCCGGCGTGCGTGAGCACCGTTGTTAGGGTTTGTATCGCCTGCGCGTTAAAAATATGCCCGCGCGGGTCGGGGGGCAGTGCCCTTGGTATTCCTTGGGCGCCGCCGGCCTGTGTCTGTCTGCCCAGTGGCGGCCGTTTCAGGGGGGGGGGGGGGGGCAAAACGCATGCCTTGCCCCCCCACTCTGAGAACTGGGCGGACAAGTGCCCCCTTTGCCCCCCCGGTTGGTACGCCCATGGGTGGGTGTGGTTGCAGCTTTCGGTGCCTTGTCAGATTACAGGTGAATGGAGTGCACCTATTCTCTTTTTCTTAAAGAAAATATTTTACTTTTACAATGACCGCCATAATACGGGAGTATAAAAAAGGAAAAGTAGTGTTGCAAAAAAATTTTTAAAAATATAAAAATTGTTTTTATTGTTTTCTGGATAAGTGTGCGGAGAAAGTAACGCGAAAGTAATTGGTAAAGTAAAGAGTGAAGTAGTCCGTTACTTTTCAGCGAAAGTAATTTGTAACGGTAATCCATTACATTTTAGGCTTAAATGATAATTTCTAATTGCGATGCATTACATTTTCAAGTAACGAGCGCTAGTTTGGGGAGAAGCAACCGGAGCGGTCGGTTTGGGAGTTACCCGGTACTTAGGGGCCATCTATCTCCGTGCGAGTGAAGCGCTCAGCGCGTCGAACATAACGTGGTCGCCGCGTCGGACAGAGTCATCCCCTAAATGTTTCTTCTACCGTGTCTCCGAGCCCGGCGCAAGTGAAGCCACCGAAAGTTCGATGCTTGTCCCGAAATTCGGGCGTGTGCTGTGCTTCTTATAGTGCATTCAAACAACATTTTGGTCCATGCTTTTTTTGTCTTTTTTATTGGATTTTAATGCGCCCGTTCTGAATTAAATTCTGGGAATAGAGCATTTGAACGTGGGGCATACGCACACTCGATCAACTAGAATCTCAAAATTTTTCCCTCGAATGGCCTCTCGGGTCCGCATGCGCTGTTACTCCGCAACAAGCAAGCTCTCTTAGAATGACAAAAAAAAAAAAAAAAAATCCAGCTTCTTGAACGCTGTTTGATTCAGAACTCGAAAGAGTTGAAAAACCTGTCAAGCGTTTACTTCAGGGAGAACCCGCTTGCTTCCGGTGGCTTCATACCTGCCTGCTCAATGCGCCATCCAGCACCCCCTATAGAGGATATTAGTGGACGAAGCTGTACTCGCAACGAAGGTTTGTGGGCTTCGACTTGCCTTACTGCACCACGAGGTTGATCCCACTTCGTAGCTCGATGCTGAGGACTGCTACGGCCGGGTCCGTCCGGAGGCTGCCGTGGACTCCGAGGAGAGGATTCACTCCAAAACACAAAGATACTGAAGAAGCGGGTTTATTCGGCTGTTGTGCCACCATGCTGTGCCCGTCGGCCAAACTAATAAAAGAAAAGAACGGAAGAAGGTCGGCGCTGTCGCATTAGACAGATTCACCTGGAGGGGGCCCACGCTGCCGCATTAGGCAGATTCGTGGAAAGGGGAAGCTCCAAAAAGAACGAGGCTCCGTGGCCCAGAGCCTTCCCCGGACGAGAGCCAGGGCCAAAAAAAAAATTGGCTTGCTCTTTATGTTTATACAGCCTTGATGCGCCTCACCGAGTAATCGGTCTCTTAGTTGTAGATGAGAAATTTAGCCAGTGCGGTACAACCGCTAACCTGACATTTTTAACGTGCATTACGCAGTAGTGATCACACGAACGCGTGCCGGTACGAAACTCATCCAGATTGAAACGGGCGGGGGTGGCGGGGATCGAACCCAGGAGGTTCCCAGCGCAAGCTTTCGCTCCACGCTCCGAGCTGAGACGCGTTAGCCCACTCGGCCACTTCCTCCCGAGCCAGGGCCGCCGTTTGCGGCCGCTTATCTAGCCAGCGGAAAGTGGACGCGCCCGGGGTAGGTAGTGTGGCTTATCCCGCAGGTGGGCCGCGTCCACAATCGTTTCCGAAGGGTGCGCCGGAGGCACTTTCACCCAAAAAGGCGAGGGAAGACACGCCCTCTTCGAGGAATGCGGCCTTACCCCCGTATCCGGGATGACGTCGCCATAACGCTCCCACTGCCTGCTCGTGCTAGGCCTAGATAGGGAGACGGGAAACACGTGTTTCCCACAGGTTTTATAAGTGAAAAGGACAGAAAGGAAACAACGTCGCCCAAACAGATAACATTTCTAAACACCTTCTCCTCTATCAAGAACAGCACCATCTTCGGAGCTGAAACACTCCAGACAATGCTATTCATATTAGCTTGCAAAAAGCAAACCTCTTTATCTGACGGAGCCATCAACGGCGCGCTGACGCGTAGGTTCGCAAAACTGGAAATAAAAACTGCTTTTATAATGTCGCTTGGTGTTTTTCTTTGTGTTTTTTACGTTTTGCTTTCTTCGTCTTTTACTTAAAGCCGATGTTTTAAGTAAAATCCAGGACCTCAAGAAAGCTATTAATATTGATGCCCGAAGAACGCTGAAAGGCGACAACTCCGTTTTGGTCTATGCACTGTCTCACCGCCGAGAATAGGGGTTCATAAGGAATCGAGTAAAACAAAGTCTAGCAAGAAATTGAACCTAGACATATTTTTTACCGCTAAAACACATAAGCTTGAAGTTCCCTTTAGGGCCATTGTTACAGAAAGAGGTGCTTCGCAGTTTCACATGAATAATTCTCTGCGCAAACATTTTTGCCTGCTTGAGCTGAATGACCCGTTCATAGTGCGAAATTCAAAATGCGTCATTCAATTTTTGAGGGAGGGGGGCACTGTATGCGCAGTGGGTTTCCCATCGACGCCGAGGATTTATTTTACTCGATTCCTCATGAACCCCTATTCTCGGCGGTGAGACAATGCATAGACCAGAACGGAGTTGTCGCCTTTCAGCATTCTTCGGGCATCAATGTTGATAACTTTCTTGAGCTCCTGGTTTTTTACTTAAAACATACGCTTGCGTTATTTGAAGGGAGTTTTTATGTGCAGAGAAAAGGCATTTGAACATGGTCTAGTGTTGCGCCTGTTCTGTGTAACATTTTTCTGGGCAGCTCTGGAAAAAAACATTGTTTTGAAAATTTCGAACGATGACAATGTGAATATCTTCAGATACGTCGACTCAGGACCAACTTGAATAGGGGGGAGACCTGTCTATCGCGCGCCCCTCCTATGGGAGAGCTACTGGAGCTCTAGTTGACGTTGCGGCTACGAGGTGGCGCGCAAAGCCCCCCCATCGATTTGAACTGGGAAGGCTGCGCGATTCACGGTGCGATACTGAAACCGGTGATTTTGTCTTACAGGCGTCTATTAAAGCGTGAAATTATTTAGCATTGGTGCAGCTTATGTGCGCAAATATTTCATTTTATTGGATTCACACAGTGTATATATATATATATATATATATATATATATATATATATATATATATATATATAGCTTTTTTTCACTAATCACAAAACAAATTTTATGCGTGCTTTTCATAGAAGTCCTACACCTTCAACACGTTTCGGGAAGTCGGTTTTTCCTTTTATGACCTACTTTGCCTGGTGCTCCTTCATCATGTTTGATGCAATGATCGTCAGGAAAGGCCCCGTGAACTTCCTGACGACGACTTCACCCAGGGCTGTTTTGTGATCTTGTCAGTCGGTGACTCCACAGGCAAATAGCAGGTTGCTCGGAATATCCGGCAGAACCCTTTTAGTAAACATCAGCAGTGACTTCCTCAGTGCAAATAACCCCGTCTGGGCAGAATTGGCTGCGCTCTCAAACGTAATCAGAAAGTTGACGAAACGGGGGCTGGGGTTGCGCGGTACCCCACGGTCCAGGTTCTATGCTATCGTAACGGTTGTGCTGTTGTGTTGAGGGGACTTGAGCTGGTGCAAGTACCTGTCGCTGGCAATGTTGTCTTCAGCCGCCCTCAAGAGGAAACCTCCGATGTGTGCCTCCGCGCTGGTTTGCAGCCCTGGAGCTGGAAAACCTACTAAAAAAATTGTTTTGCGTTTTTTACTAGTTTTAATTTGTTATAAACGATAAAATGGTTCCTTATCTGGGAACATCTGAAGTTCCTTTAGGAAGGGTTGCAAAATATTCTTCATATTTCGTGGCGAAGGCCGCTCCCTTGTGGAATGACCGTAAGAACCTACAAGCATAATAAGCGAAGATGATGATGACAACAATTTTGTGCAGAGAGGAGAGGGCGCCTTAGAGCATCCGTTCAGCCCCACCGCAGAGAAGGGCGACTCTTCTCTGTGTGAAGAGAACTTGGACGTTAAAACGTACTTAAATCCTTGGTCCGACAGATGGCGTGTGCACAATACAGTAGACAACGTTGTGATTGCCAAGGCTTCGGGCGTCTCGGACGTTAGAAATACGCTGAACGACGGTGCCGTTCTCTTCCAGTGGTCCACATACTCGAAGAATCTGTTTTCGAGCCAAAATATCGGGGGGTCCATCGACTCCACCTCGGCCCCTCTGAGGCAGTACTCCTTTCGATCACCGGGCTCGCCGTCCGTAGCAGATAAAAATCTTGTCGCCATGTATAACTGTTACAATTATCCTAAAAAATAAATTGACCGCAAAAAAAAAAAAAAAAAATTCATACTTTTTTTTTGCGATGGTGGTGCGGGTATCGCCGGATGTTTTGAAGTCTGCTTTGAATTGCACTGTTTGTGGATCGGTTAAATCTCGAACACGGAACACCGTTGGCACCGCTCTGGTTTTCAGTTTTTTTGTTTTTTTTTCTTTCAAATTTACATTTTCCTTATCGTCATCTGCTGTAAAATTCTGAGAGCATAGGACTGCCCCCGCTGCCACTTGGGCGCCATTGGGAGTTCTTTTCACATTTAAAAGAAAATAACGAAAAAAACAACAACAACAACAACAACGTTGAAACATGTCCTCAATGCCTTTTTTTCTTCTAATACAATATGACGCTATTATTCTTATTTTCCCAAATGATTGAGATGAAAAGAAAAAAAATCGACACTTACCCGCTTTTGAGATTCTTTTATTCCATTCTGTGGATACTTGGGGATAGAAATTTGTGAAATAAAAATCATTCGCCCTTTTTGTTGTGCGAGGTACACAGCGGCACGCAACAGTGCCCCATTTACCCGCAGTTCGAGTCGACACTTAAATTTTCGTATCGTAACACACAGATTGCAGCGGCGTAGCCACCCCGCTTCAATGTTTCCCAAGGCGTCTCGGACCGGATCCGGGAGGGAAGGGTAGGGGGGCTCCGAGCGCCACCACGAGCGTTCGTGAGGAATGCGCGTACTACTGAGCCGGCGCTGAGCCACCGTTCAGTAGACAGGTCTCCCCCTTATTTAAGTTGGTCCTGCGTCGACTATTTCCTCGTCCTCAGCCGCTTGGCGGGGCCCCTTGCAGTGGAATTTCTCAGTTGCTAGACGTGTTTAAATTGTGCTGGCCCCTGGTTGACATTTACGCACGAATTAAAAGAAGAAAGCAAACTGCAATTCTCGGACCTCGATCTATCTTTTTTGGGGGAGCATGTTTGTTGGAAGTATGCGCCTCGAACAAAAGAAGGGCTTCCTTCCTCTTGATTCCGCCCACTCGAAGGTTGTGAAAAGGGGCATAGCCAGTTCGTGCCTGGGGGCTTCCCTAAGAAAGTCATGTTTGCACAGCGCGCAAGGCAGCTTTGAGGGTCAGATAGAACGCCTGCAGAGGGCTGGTTTTCCGCTGAGATCTTTGGTTCAGGTGGCAGAAAGTTTAATCAAAAAGTATGAAGCTAATAAGAAATCAAACAGCGATAGACCGACTTCCAGGCCTGTTGACATTCTATATATGCACAATGTCAAGCACAATCTAAAAAAGGTAGCCCAGCGCTACAACCTACCGGTAGTTTTTTGACCGCCCAATAAGATGGCGCGGAATTGCCGCCAGATAAATTTCCCACAGCCGTCTTGAGACCCGTGCACTACTAAACACCGAAATAAGTGCGTCGAATGCGCCACTGGCGTCGTCTATGAAATCCTCATGACATGTGGGATGACATACGTGGGCCAGACGGGCAGGTGCGTTAATGATCGCACTCGCGAGCACGCTGCCTCTGCAAGAACGATGCCTTCGTGGCACCTTGCAATTCATTGTGATAGATGCTCGTGCACCCTGACCTTCACTGACACTAAGATTTTGGCTACACTCTAAAAAAAAAAAGGAGGAGAAATGGAGGAAAAAATTATGTTCCGCCCTGCCGCCAACGGAAGGGTGGAAGTTGCCCCCGTTCCTCCCTTTCACCGATCCACATGCAGCACGACCTAGTGGTGCTTAAAAAAGGGACGAAAATTCCTCTATATTCGGGGCGGCAGCGGTGGTCGAACCGCCGCTGCCACCGCAAACATGTTTAATGGCGGTGACGGCAACTTGAGCGCTTGGTAGCTTGGTTGGCGTCACGTCCGCGAGAAACGTATACTCTTGAAATAAAGCGTACGTACCATAAAGCGTACGTACCATACATACCGTAATCCGTGAGGCGTTTATTTCAGTTCTGTATCCATTCGATAGGAACGAGCACTGCGTTGCGGCGAGCGACTGCGTCCGACACACGCTGTAGTCCGTCCACATCGGGACCACGACCGGCTTGCGGGAACACGCGTTTTCCAAAAAACCATAGCCCCGCACAAGAAACGACACTGAAATGACGATTCGGGGAAGGGACATGTGATGTTTTCGAAGGACGGACGGAAAAACTACTTTATTCTGCACGATACATCAAATATATACACAAAGGAAGGACGCGCCCCCTGGGGGTGAAAGAACACAAATGAATACCGAAACTGAATATAACATACTCCCTCCCTTATCCGTAGTGATTAGTTGCTAGTAAGTGTTAGATATACCTAAGCATGCACTGTACATATTTACACACTACATAACCACTGCTATACACAGACAACTAGTCGGTCTGATAGTCTTTGAGCCAGGCCGGTCGTCGGCGCTCTCGGGACGGGCGATGGGGACGCTGCACGGATGGGGATGGTAGTGAGCTTGTAGAGCGCTGCGGTACCCCAGGGGACCGCGGTTGCGGCCCAGGAGAAGGCGGCTGCAGCATGGCAGGCTCCAGTCCAGGCAGCTGCGGATCAGGAACGGGCGACTGCGGTGTGGCAGACTGCAGTCCGCCAGGAGGCGGCGGCTGCGACCCGGGAGAAGGCGGCGGCGGCAGGTCAGGCTGCGGCACTCGAACCGGAAGCTGCGGCGCAGGTGGCTCTGAACGTTGGGACGGTGGACTCGTGCCCCTCTCTGGAACCCTGGAAAGCTTGGAGGCATTCCATGTGCGGCCATCTCCAAGTCTGAAAGAGACAGGTCCCCTCTTCGCCAACACTTCAGTTGACGAAGAAAAGGCGCGATCTCCCTTGAAGCGAACTGACGGCTTCTTGACACGAACGAAATCGCCCACTGCTATTTTCGGCTCCTTAGCAGCCCTCCTCCGGTCCGTGTACTCCTTGCTGCTTTGCTGTTGAAGCCGGACCCTTTGACGCAGTCGCGCCAGTTGCTTTGCTGGGTCTTTTGCGAACGCTGGTGCCGAAAACCCTGCAACATCCAACCTGGTTCGAGGCATCCGCCCATGCAGCAGAACTGCTGGGGCAACCCCAGTGGTAGCCTGTGGAGTACAACGGTAAATAGCAAGGTAGTCAGTGACTGCTTGTCGGATAGGTCGCCTTTCGAGGAGTGAAACTTGGATGAAGTTCTTCAAAGTTCGATTAAGCCCTTCGACTTGCCCTTTCGCCTGGGGGTAGTATACCGATGAGTGTGACAGCTTGATGGCTTGGTTTTGAAGAAAGGTTATAAATTCGCGTGAAGTGAACTGCGGCCCATTGCCGCAAACAATCTCCTCCGGGTATCCTTCACGGGCAAAGACACTGGTTAAGAATTCTTTTACGGTGCTTGTGGCCACTTCGCTGCAAAAATATACCTCTGGCCACTTGGAATGGTAATCGACCAATGTTATAGCAAATCGGCTATTGCGAGGTGCATGCTCCAATGGGCCAACAATGTCTTGGCCCAGTTTCTGCCAGGGTCTTTCAGGCCACTCAACAGGCTGCAATGGCACTGGCGATGTTTTGGCAGACTTATCTGCCTCCAGGCAGATGTGGCAGTTTTTCACGGCCGATTCAACTTGCTTGTCCATTCGTGGCCACCAGAATAGCTCACGAAGTCCCGCCTTTGTGCGCGTGATGCCCGGATGCGTCTCATGGGCAACTGCGATGAACTGAGCTGTGAGGAAGGACGGAACAACGAGGTGCTCTGCGCGCAGCAGCAGGTCATCAACAATAGAAAGCTCTTCGCGCACTGAGTAGAAAGGTTTTGCCTCCTCTGGTACGGACTTTTGTGGTGGCCAAGAGCCGCACACGAACGACTTGACGGTTTGCAGGCAATCGTCGTTGAGGACGGCTTGCTTGAATTCTTCCTTCGTCATGGAGGCCGGCTCGACCAACGAGACGTTTTCTTCTTCCTTGGAAAGTTCTGCCTCCGACGTAGGAGCTGGCAACCGAGAAAGAGCATCGGCCACAGTGTTGGTGGACCCCTTGCGGTACTCGACGTGAAATTGTAACACAGGAGTCGTGCACTCCAGCGTGCAATCCGGAGTGGCCTTCTTCCACGCCCCTGCGACGATAGCAATGATACCAACGCCTGATGGTACGTACGAATCTTGAAATGGCGACCCCACAGGTAAGTGTGCCATCGCTCGCACGCCCAAATGCATGCCAATGCTTCACGTTCACCAACCGAGTACTTTCTTTCAGCTGGTGACAAGCTGCGAGACGCGAAAGCCACTGTGCGGAGCTCGTGGCCATTTTGCTGCTGCAGGACAGCTCCCAAACCGCAGTCGGAAGCGTCGGTCGACACGATGACTGGAAGTGATGGATCGAACATGTGGAGAACTGTACTCGAAGAAAGCATTTCCTTGACTCTCCGAAAACTGCTGTCTGTTTCAGCTGACCAGATGAAAGGCTCATTCTTGCGAAGCAGAACGCGCATAGGTTCGACCACTTCGGCCAAGCGTGGGACGAATTTGGAATAGTACTCGACAAGACCTAGGAACGACCGGAGGGCCGCAACATCTGTTGGCACTGGAGTGTTAATTATCGTGTCCACTTTCTCTGGAAGCGGTGCGATACCTTGTGCCGTGACCTTATGGCCTAGGAAGGAAAGTTCTGGAACGTCGAAGAGGCATTTGTTGTTCAACTTCAGGCCGGCGTCCTTGACCTTCTGCAAGACCGTTTTTAGATTCAAAAGATGTTCTTCTGCACTTTTCCCAAAGACTATCACATCGTCAATGTAGCGCAACACTCCAGAGCAGCCATCAAGAATTTTGGCCATCATCTTCTGAAATGCCGCTGGGGCAGAAGCTAACCCAAAACAAACTCTTTTGAATCGGAAGAGTCCTTCATGCGTAATGAAGGCTGTCAGATCCCTGCTGTCAGGGTGCAAAAGAACCTGATGGTAGGCGCAAGCCAAGTCAAGCTTTGAGAAGTGTGTCGCGCCTACCAAGGCATGAAGAAGTTCCTCTGTGTGAGGCAATGGAAAGCTGTCTGGTACAATAGCCTTGTTAGGCTCCCGAAGGTCAACACAGATTCTGAAGCTGCCATCTTTCTTGTCAACGACAACAATGGGGGAAACCCATTCAGAAGCATCGATAGGTTCGATGATGTCAAGGCTCAGCAACCTGCGAAGTTCATCTGCTACTGGTTCCCGGAGTGAATATGGGAGACGACGAAGCTTCGAAATTACCGGCTGCACGCCTTGCCGGGTTTTGACACGATGCGTGAATCGCTTAGCAAGGCCCAACTCAGGACTGAAAAGTGAAACGAAGTCGGGTGCCAAGGCTGGCGGAAGGTTTGCTTGCCTCGGTTGCCCTCTTGACTGCGTTGGAATGTGAGAAGGTGTCGGGTCATTGACACGCGGCGGCGGGACGACGGACGTGTGCAGGCACTCGAGAGTGGAACCCTGAATTCGAAGATTTAGAGCCTTAATGCCGTCGAAGCCAATCAGACAGGTGCCTTGGCGAACGATGTAGAAAAGTAGTAGTGCAGAGTGCCCTTTAAATTGAACGTCTGCCTGAAAACACCCTAGCACGGAAATTGGACGCTTAGAAAAATCAAGCAAGGTGACGTGCGGAGCTGGAAGGAGCAAAACGCTTTCAAAATGTCGACGAAATGCGTGTTCAGACAGAATCGAAACAGACGACCCCGAGTCAACAAGAAATGTCAAGCTGACATCCGCTACGCTCCCTTTTATGGATATTGCTCTGCGAGCAGAATGCTGCACGGTCAAAACTTGCTCAGAACTTCCACTTGACAAAACATCGTCATCAAAATCAACTTCACGAACCCTGCCTTGCGTTTGTCGCTTGCGGTTGCATACTTTCTGAAAGTGCCCCTTGACGCCGCAAAACGAACATTTCTTTCCCTGCGCTGGGCACTGTGACGTTGATGCGCGGTGGTTCCGCGAGCCGCACCGAAAACAGTGAGGTGAAACGGACCAGCTATCTCTGTCTCGCCGAGGGGGGCGGTGCCCCTGCGACGCACGTGAACCGCTCGCTTTCCTTGAAAAGTTCTGCTGACAATGCTCTTTTGGCTGTGAACTGGTTTTTCGCGAAGAATGCGGACGACGCACAGAAACAGGCTCGACTGAAGCAGAGAATTCCTTTAGTTCTTCAGCTGCTTGCTCAAACTGAAGAGCGATTCGTACTGCGCTCTCGAACGACAGGGAGGAACCCTCGAGTAGGAGCCGTTCACGTACGCGATTGGAAGCAACGCCGGCAACAAATTGGTCACGGAGAGCCTCATCTTGTGAATTGAACGAACAATGCGAAACGAGCTGCCGTAAAGCAGCAACAAAGTCATGAACGGACTCGCCTGCGTGTTGGTTGCGGCGGTGGAAACGATGACGCTCGACGACTACGTTGCACGACGTCGAAAACTGCGTCCGTAAGGTGGCGAGTGCAGACGCGTACACGTCAGTAGTGGCCGCGGTAGGCTTATCTTCAACTGCCGGTGCTGCGGCGCTTGACCTGTCAGGTAAAGTCCGGAAAACACGCTGCCCTTCCGCCCCCAAACAATGCAGAAGAATGGCCTTGCGTCGCTCTGGTGGGCACTCAGCTGCTCCGGACGCTAGAAGGTAGACTGTAAAAGTCTGCTCCCACTCCTCCCATGGCAGGGACGGACGGCCGGGCGTCTGGAGGAACGGTGGCGGCGGAGCGAGGCCGGGGAAGCTCATGGCGGGGCGGGCGTAGCCGGACGGTACGGGATGCCGAAGGTAGCTTGGAACGGGCTACATCCTCGTCGCCAATGTGATGTTTTCGAAGGACGGACGGAAAAACCACTTCATTCTGCACGATACATCAAATATATACACAAAGGAAGGACGCGCCCCCTGGGGGTGAAAGAACACAAATGAATACCGAAATTGAATATAACAGGACGAGGCAACGGATCCGGAAAGTAGGGTCAACTATGCATTCGGGAAGAGTCCACTTGAAGAAAGGGCAGTACAGACATTCCATTCTGGTTGCGAAGCAAAGTGGGGGAGCAGGGCAGATCCGCGGGCTTGAAGGAACGAATGATTCTCCACAACCGACGGTTCACCGCTGCTTCTTATTAGTTTGCGCTGTGCCGCATCTCCTGCTGCATGTCAAAACTCGTACTCAAAAAAAAAAAAAAACTGTTTTTTTTTTTTTTTATGCTGCCCACTTAGCGGTTCCTTTTGTGTCGCGAAACGAGCGCGGCTGTAGTACACGACCAAGCCAACCCGGCGTTAACAACCTGGATTTCAAACTCGTCCCAAACGTACTGGGCGTACTTATAAAAGAAGCAAACATGAACATAAGCACTCGATAATAAATTAAAATACTATTTAGATAGAGACATGAATAGAAGATTGCTAACAATTGCTTTACGAACCTCCATTTTAGCTTTAGTGTCCGAAAGAGTTCCGTTGCGTTAGCTCGCGCAACGCTATATTCTGCACCGGGCTGCAAACGTTCTACTAGAACATGAAAACCCGGCTCCGCTACAGTATATATAGCTGAGGTCATAGCGGATTGAGTATGGAGTTGCGGGAGTGACTAAACGATATATTAAAACTCTCAACACGAACTTTTTAACTTTCGGACTAGGGCAATGTGATATTTTCAAGCGGTTGCATTATATCACGAAAGACAGTCTTATTTTAGTTGTCTGCTGAGGATACCAAAGTCATGGTTCGTGGGTCTTTATCACTCCCGGCACTTACTTTTTACAGGAAAGACGCTCCAGATTAGTAAATTAAAACAATTCTAAATTTCTGTAACACCGGTGACAAGGCATAACCCAAGACATCTTCTCTGCTGTTGCAACGAGTCTTGTTAAAATCAGTAATATTGTTTGCTTGAAAATCCGTTGAGCTTATGAATACAATGATTAATTACCCCACCAAAACGGAAAATAATTACACTGGCACTGAACACTGCAATCAAGCAATAGCTTGATTTGCAATGTTTAGCACAGTCTACTGCATTCTAGCACTGCATTGAAAAGATGATTCATCGAACTTATTCAGAAGATAATTTTTAAATTTTAGTTAATTAGCCTAATGATCTACATTTGCTTTGCTCAGGGTGTTGAATTAAGAAATGGGGGCTATTCCACAAGACAATTCAAATTATGTATTAAGTAAGAGTAATATTTACTCAGCCTCTCCGTGTTTATGCGCCAAATGATGGCAGTCACCGAAAAAGTCGGATTAAAAAATAAGACTGTCATATATAGAGCTAGTGCGAACTTAGCGTACGTTGAGAGGCGAGGGGGCCCGGTGTCGCTGCGTTGCTGCTGTTGCGTACGTGGTTGATCTGCTTGTGTTCCGTGTATTCTGGGTGTTCAGTGATGCATGTGCATCTCTACCATGTAGCGTTCGAAAGTCGGCAGATCCTAAAGAAAGAAAAAAACTACACCTCTCCGTCTTTTTTTTTTTTGCCGTTTTGAGCGCCATCTGTTGGAAGCTATATCAATTACACGAGGGGGGGGAAGTTTCCTCCCTTGAGAGCAAAAAGGTGGCAATTTTCCTCCCTCCTTAGGGGACGAACGTTTCCTCCGCGAACAAAAATAGGTAGCGACTTTCCTCCTTTCTTAGGGGAGAAAATTTCCTCCCCGTTTTGTAGGAAGAACTTTCCTCCCTTTATAGAGCAATATAAGGGACACGCGAGTTTCTCCTTTAAGGGAGGAAGCACTACTCCCTTTTTTTAGAGTGTGCAACATAAGGCCGGGTGGACGATCGGCAATATGCGTTACCCTAGCATCACTACTCTTGGATGCTGCGCTCATGGACTAAACTTGTTGCTGCCAGAAATGCTCAAACTGGTGACATTGCAAAAAGTTTGCAAGAGGTCCAAGGCTGCAATCAAGTAGGTCAGAAACTCTCACGTGGTTGAGGCTCACTTTGCTAAGAGGCAAGAAGAGTGCTATGCAGGAAACCAGACCACATTAAGGCTACCAGGTGAAACTTGCTGGACAGGTATTTTGTTTTTACTGTGTTACTGGAAGGTCTATTGAAGAAGAAAGAAGCTTTACAAAAATCTGTAATCGCTGCGGAGCTTTAAGTGAGCCGAGAATAGCAACCACGAGAATATATAAAGACTACTTTTGGCGAGATCTGCAAAGCATCTTCCACGTGCTGCAGCCAGTTGCCCGTGCTGTTTCCGAGGCCAAGTCAGACACTGCTGTTCTCTCAGACGACCATGATATCCTGTTAAAAGTAACAAGACAAGTCGAAGAGGCCCTTCCATACTCTGCCTTGACAACGGGCGAAAAGGAAAGAGTTGCAGTAATTCTACGTGAGCGATGCAACTTTATTTGCCGTCCAGCACGTGAGGCTGCAAATTTCCTCAACCCGAAGTTCAAAGGGCGGTGCTTAAGTGAAAAAGAGGTATGCCAGGCTATGGACTACATCACAGAGATGGCAGTGAGGATATGTCTCGATGCGGGAAACAACGTCTGCAGCGTCTCGACTACCGGTGCGTCTCGTGTGCGTGCCACAGCCTTATGTAGCTTCAGTGTTCTGTGCGAACTTCGTGCAAAATGTACCTTCAATTAAAGCGTTAGCTTCTTGGCCGCTGCGAGCAAGTGCGGCATCGCCCACACGAAGATACGCCGAGGAGGACGGCTGCTAGCAACGACGACGGCGCACCGCCCGAATCTCCCGAGCCTTCGGCGCGCTTGGGCTACACTCGCTGGTGGTCGCTGTCGCGATCACTAATCTGGCAGCACTTTAGAAAGCTACGGAGACGCTTTACAGAAACTGACATCTCCAAAAAATCGGCATTTACATCCGCAAAAAAAAAAAGAAAGAAAGCGCGCTAAGAAAGCAAAGGAAACGCGCTACGGAAGCAACGAGAACACCCCAGGAAAACGAAAGTAACAAACCGCGCTATGAAATCCCAAACCCAGCGTCGGTTCCTATCACTAACACCAGCGACAGCTGCTAATCACACACTACTTTACTTCAGGAAGTCTCACTCAAGCACCTGGGTTACACAAAACACTGATGATCACTTAGGCGAAACGACTAGTCGAGGTAGGCGAGACAGGCGGGACAGCGTCGGCCATGGAAAGAATGACGAAGCTTTTGTTAGTTAGGGTATGAATCCAAACAGAAGTCCCCGTCTTGTAAACCTTTTGTAAATAATAACTCTCACTACATGGGTTATTATTTAAATGTAGAAATATGCCACTCGAAAGGAAATTACAGTATATCACAAAGATTTAACAACCAAGATCTAAGCTGTCAATCAATCTCTTAGCCAATGAGAAGAGTTGCTATCGCACGTCACTCCGTGACGTATAATACCAACCTTGTGGCGCGCGATTTAAAACGGACGAAATAGCCGCGAACTAAAATGAGTCTCACGCAAAAAATATTGATGTAAAAAATATATTTTTCTGTGAAAAATTTGTCTTGTTACATGCTTGTCCCAATTAAGCTGCTTAAAAAACATGTTTTTATTTTGCAGTTAGCCTTTAAGTGTGCAACGTGATAGCTTAACATATTAAGCAGCGCTCGTTCCCAACCCGGTAAAGCGCTTCTGCGTCGTCTAGTCGTTAGCGTGTCTACCAACTAGGCCACGCAGACGGGTCGTGCGTTCAAATCCCGCGTCCGCAAGACGTCACGTGTGCCACGAGTGACGTCACGTATGAGTCACACGTGAGCGTTGTGGGTTGTTAAAATTTTCCCGCGAGAGTTCATGTGGCGTGACATAACACGCGTGACGTCACAAGTTGCTGTGGCGTCATGACGCTATCGACCAATTAAGTTTTTTTTCGTCCCAGAGGCAGAAAAGTCGGCTTTTGTGCGGCATGAGCTCATAAATGCAGTCGGATTAAAATATGTGTTCCACATGGACGACCTGCATCTCCACATGTGCATTTACGTTATTAATCAGCGTTGAAAACGTTATGTTAGAAACTAGTTTGCTGTTAAGAGCTTTATAACCTCGCTCTCAAATGCCAATAAGTGTATAGTATGAAGTTTCTGTAGAAATTTTTGACAAAGTGATAGTTTGTGAATCCCATATAGCTTTCAGAAGCCACCACCTTTTTTAAAGTATAAAAGGCTTTTAGCAAAATCCACCAATCCGAAATTGTTATCCGTCCGTCCGTGCATTTTTCGCTAAATTTAGCGTATAAAGTGACGTCACGTGACCTAAACACGGAGGGAAAATTGACGTCACGCTAAAATTAGCGGGACAATTTACGTCTTATATTCTAGATACCAATTTTGTTTTCCCGCTATATCTAGCGCTAAAATTAACGCCACGCGACCTATTCGCCCATTTAGTATCCGCGCTAAATATAGCGAGAAAATTTACGTCAAGGGACATGCACCCGTTCACTGTCCCCGCTAAGTTTAGCAGGGTAATTCGACGTCACCTGACATGATGTCACGTCATCTATAGAACGATTCAGTTTCCCCGCTAAACTTAGCGGGCAAATATACGCTACGTGACGCACCGATTCCTCTCCCCATTCTTCTCCTCCTTTCCTCCTTCCATTTTCTCTCAATTCCTCCCCCCCCCCCCCCCCCTTGTAGGCTGTCGTCCCATCTGCTTCCCTTACCTTCACTGTAGTGGCTCAAAGCCACACAGCTCGCCACACGCGAGAACGACCTTGTGCACTTCTTCATTGGAGACGATTAATTTTAACTCTCGCTAGGGGAGACAAAAAAGGAGATCAACGAAGAAGGAGAATAAAGCCAGTTGGAGATCTGGTACGCAAGCTTTGAGGCCGTTCTTTCTCGAACCCCGCTCGCCACCTCAACACTTGTTCCCTCTCATTTAGCTCCAATTACCTACCTCTCCCTACCTTCCCCTCCCCCACTCGTCTCTCTCTCTCTCCATCCCTCTTACACGATGCCCTCCCACACAAAATCACTTTCCCCGCTACATTTAGCGTGAATATTTATGTCACGTGACACACTAATTCCATCTTCAGTCTTCTCCAGTCCCTCCCCTCTTCCGATCCCCCTCCTGAACCTCCCACAGCACCCTCTCCCCCTCCTCATCAGCCTTCCTTCCGTGCCCTCCCCGATATCTCCCTCCTTCCTCTTTTCTCCCTATTCCGCCTCCCCACACCCCTCTCTGAGTGTCCTTCCTCTCCCCTCTCGCACTGTTTGCCTCGCTTCACTTTGCCCCCTCCCAGGTTACGTGCCACAGCAATTCAGTTTCCCCCAAAATGTCTAAAATATAGGATCTTTACTCCCAGAATGACTTCCACACAACTGAAACACTCGCTTCTAAGTGCTGTTCTTTTGTGCAATATAATACTTCGGAGTTAATGGTAGCTGCCAATTTTGTCTGTTTTACGTTTATGTTGTACGGCAGAACAAGGCACATGCATGTTCGAAATACTCACCATTAGGAAAAATGCGTCCAATTTAAATATAAAACAAATGCATCGTCTATGAGTTCCATATAATGGGTTCTAGCCAAACGCTAGCGATAGTGGAAGCGTAACTCCCCGGGCATGAAGCATGGGGAGAGTTCAAAAATTGTGATTTCAAGTTTTCCAGGCTGCTGTAAGTAAAACAAGATATTTTGTACGAGTTGGGCAACAAATGCTGCATGTAAAGTACTTAGAACATTTTACTAAATCACCCCCCCCCCCCACTTAAAAAAAAAAAAATTCCGGCTTAAATTAGGCGAGAACTTTAATACCTTTTTTAAAAATTTATTTTACGAAAGAGTGATACCGACAGTTGTCAGTGCTGCATCTTATTTGATGAATAGGGGAGTACCTCACATGTACAAAACACACATCTGGGTACAGTGCATATCTCCGCAATTCGCTCACACGCCTGTATAATGCGGGTTTGTCTGCCTATCTGCTCGGACTCATACAAAGGGCACAATGCAGCTGTGGATAGTGGTGTGTTCCCCTCTACTGTGATGGACTGCGATGAACAGACCATCAGGTCCGCCGTTTAGAATTCGTTCGTTAATATTTGTTCACAACACCTTCACAACATCAAAACCATGGTCTCCTTCACACTTATGATTATATTTTGCTGGCAGTGTTTAAAACCCTAATCCTTTCTAGAACATAAAACGGAATATGTCGATGCTAAGCTATACTCTGGTGAGTATGACGGCATTCGAAAATTCTACGTTAATCTAGTGAGCCGCTGCGACTCCAATTAGGCCATCTCAATGAGTCATGAAATAAAGAGGGGTGGACCTTTTGGTTTCCATTAATAAAAAAAATGCCGATGAGCACGGGCACTCGCATTTGAAACTAAATAACACAGTTGCCGCTCCCGTAATTCGACACTGTAAACAGATATAACAACGAACTTGTAGAGCAATCCTCAAAGATTTTATCGAGAGCAAGAAGTATTCAGAGTACTTTGCTACTTTGCTGTTTATTTCCTTATATATATGTGGATAAAAAGTATTGCAAAAGTGAAGGGTGCAGCAGTGGGGTAAGCACGATCTGTTTTCAAAACGCCCAAGTTTTCTGAACATTTTACAAATCTCATAGGATTCTCAAATCAGATTGAATGCACGGGTGAAAACGGTTGCCTAACACTAGAATATTGCGTAAGATCTTGTACTCTACTGGCTCAAAAGCTGTGAGTGATCAGACTGAAAATAATGAAGGGTTTTGACATGATAATTTGTCTTTCTAGATTGCCAAAGTAGCGCATTGCGTACACTTAGAAATAAATAATTTTGACCCTAAAAAATCTATTTTCACATCAGAAATTTAATTTATTAACTTGGCGCTTAGGTTTATAATGCGCAAAATTTCCAGTCAAAATTAACGCTGTTTTTAAACCCGGACTTGTATAACGGCACAGTTCAAAAAGGTTTGTACGCGAATACTCAGAGAAACATTTTTCCCAAACAAATGTAGAGGCAGAATATATAATACTTTGAGGTCAGTTATTTCTTGTTTACCATAGAGGTACGGTGCATCTGTCACACTGCTTACAAAAATTAATTTATATAAAGAACGAGAGTCACGCGGGGCCTTTAGCGGTTTTAGGGAAATTCGGTGTAGATTTTCTTGAAGCTAGTGCTGTTGACGCACAACCAGTTCACATATTGCTTTCAAACAACCTATTCTTCTCCATTACTATGCAATTTTCCATCTTTCTCCTTGACGAGGTTTATACCTGCTTATATTGAAGGGTAACTCTGGTCAAAAGTCAAACCAAAGTAAGTGACTGATAACGATTTATGGAGACTAAATACAAGCACTGCCAAACTATTACCTTAATGAGAAACCGCGATCCACTCTAAACCCGATGTATAAAAAAATGTTACCACCAGTTTTTTAGCGGGCATTCAGCGGGGTGCTTGTTTGCCTAGAAACCTTGTGTCCTGACGTCATCTTCGTTTTCAAAGAAGTTTCTTGTTCCTACTGCCACCTCTTTGGCCCCGTTTTTGTGCTGCGCTTCCAGCCGTCCCAGCGAAAGATTTCTGCTTGTTATATAACGCTTTGGTGGCCGCAGTTTGTAAGTGATCTGCGGCGATCGCCCACGAATATTATTTACTCCCTGCTGGCTCAGGCGCGTCTTGGAGCCGAAAAAATGTATTTATGGCCGACTACAATTTAGTTCATTCCTGCTCAGCGCGAGCTTACTTTTAGCTTCCACAACCCTTTTGCAGTCTGTATTGCACACCAGCAAGATTGTCGGTATTGTCGGAAGATAACTGGGGACTCATTCTCAGCCTGCGTTCATCGGCGAACTCGCTTTCTGGCCGGACTACATATATTTGCTGCATATGCTTGATGTATGAACAGCAAAGCAGTAAAACTGGTCAAACAGCAGTAGCATCTTAACTTGGCTGATCGAAACCGCACTTTCGACTTGGGGAGTCGTACGTTTCGCGGTGCCGAAGTCCAAACTTTACATCACACAATTAGCGGCGAGATGTTTTGGTGGCGCCCTCCTATGGTTCCCCCTTGTTACGTCATTACCTTGCTAACAACAAGTTCGATGGTGTTCGTAACTAGCACGGTGGACGCTTGAAATCATTGAGCTCTTAAAGCAACACTGCCAACACCGTCAAAATTAAAGTTATTTCATTCCTCTTATTTCCGTCGATGATAAATCCCCTTTCCTACGTCATAGTCAGCGTTCGGCCAATCGTGGAAGGCCGACCACAGCGACGCTTTCGGTCGCGCACGGGGCTAATAGCCACGCAGCTTATCACAAGGGTTTCCATCACGCTCGATTCGCTAGTTTTGGTCTCGCCATAGACCCCTGAAACAAAACTTTGAGATTGGATATCTACAAAACGACTCAAGGCATCGAATAAAATGCGACGCCTCGTAATCCAGGGACACTTCCATCACTGTAAGCCTCCGCAACCCTAAGATATAAAAAAAATGTTCCGTAGTTACACTTTTAACAAATGAATACCTCAATTTGCACAATACTGTGTACTGTGTGAATTTCCCGGGAACAGACATACGTCGAGGCTAACATCAACCGGTCGCGGGTACTAATATTGGGGTGGGAACCATAGAACTATCATGCTCGCAAACAGCGTGCGCTCTTAGAAAAAAGGGTATGGATAGTCCTCCCTTACCGCTCATTCACACTGGAAGCGGATCCGCGTTCGCAAAGCGGTTGC
Organism: Ixodes scapularis; assembly: GCF_016920785.2. Lineage (NCBI taxonomy): Eukaryota > Metazoa > Arthropoda > Arachnida > Ixodida > Ixodidae > Ixodes > Ixodes scapularis. The sequence continues at coordinate 103,259,870 of NW_024609880.1, read as the reverse complement.
GAAGGCGGTTGTATAAAGATTCAGTACAATTGCACGCGCGCTCGAGGACATCAAGTGCGCGTGCAATTGCACTGGATCTTTATACAACCGCGTTCGCAACCGCTTTGCGAACGCGGATCCGCTTCCAGTGTGAATGAGCGGTTAGGGGAGGAACGGTCTTGTAACCTATGTTCCTTTAGAAAGGGAGAAACTTTCGTCCCTGAAGCAGGGGAGCAAAGTTCCTCTGTCGCTTGCCTCTCAATATGGCGGCTCCGAATCGAGCAAATCGGGCCCAATAAGGCTTGACGAGGACGCTACGTCTCTTGTACGGGACGAGGGCAGCAGCAAATAAAAGCGTATCACGAGCTTTCCGCAAACTGTGTTTATTTCCGAAGCCAGATTCCCCCCACAGGTACAGAAACTTGCGTTTCGAAAGCAGTTACTCAGTCTTCTCGTCGACAGCACTGCGATGTTAAACGGAGACAACCGACACCCAGTTACTTCGCGCACTTTGCGTCTTACCTTTGGTGTTCCTCGAGCCACAATTCCTTCGTCAACCGCACATCACGGAGAAGGGCAAACTCAATCCGCCAACCAAAAGCCGCTCTCGAAAGAACAAACTCCAAGCCGCTGTTTATCGCGTAGCGTGAAAGGTTAAATCGCTAGCCACCAGATGGCGGGGTCAAGCAGAGTAGTTGCAAGTAGCTAGGCTAGGTGGCGCTAGGTACCGCCCAATTCATGTTCCACAAAAAAATAATTTACTCTTCTCAGGCCACTACTCCGCTTCAGAGCCGCTCTCCTGCGCTTGAGGGCAGAGCCGTAAATGTAGAGAGTTTGGCCATTCGTTGGGAAGTATAGGAGACAAATGAGGAGGCGCCATTGGCCGAAAGCGGGCTGGGCGTGTTCCAGGGCGTCTTCAGAATTTCGAATGTGACCAACCAGAAGCCGGAAATAATACCCTGGCGGTGGTCGCGAGAAACAAACGTGATAACTGCATTGGAGTAACTCTCAATGGCTGAAAATATGGTACACGTGATGTTTCAATCACGTTAATCCAAAATGATGGTGGAAGAGTGCGACTAGCGGAACGATCGACATGATCCGTACGCCAAGCGCCCAGGGCCGGGAATCTGCCGTCCGAACGTCCGTGCAAAAGAGAGTTGCGCGGCGGATTCGTTTCTTACATCTTTCTGCATGATCATGATCAAAACAACACGTGCACCCTATTTTCAACCACGAAGAGTTACTGCACTTCACTCTTACGCGTTTATTGAAACCATATACGAACATAGACTTTTGATCAGAACTGTTTGCCGCTACCACCGCTAGGGGATTCTTTTCGGCTTCTGGTTGGTCAAGAGAGCATGCCAAGTCCTCTTTCCGACTCTGCCGCACGCCCTGACTCTTCCTGCGCCTCCCATTGACCAAACTCTCTCAATACACGGCTCTGCTTGAGGGTCTTTTACTATACACACATTACGCTTATTACAAGCATTAGGTGAACATACATTGAGCACATACACAGCACACACAAATTTTATTACAACGGAACACCACACTAGCCCGAACACTACACCCGTGTTCTGCGATTCCGTCTTTTATACTGGTCGTTTTGAACGTACGGAACTTTTCGGTGACCCCCTAAGCAATAAAAAATATTCACAGCATGTTGATTTTTTTCCAGCCATACCTACATACCTCTAAAAGTATTTTAAATGGCTCAGGGGATGAATCTCTTATTAAAAAGTAAATACTCGATCATGCCGTAATTATTTGAAAGCCAATAAATCAAGCCGCTCCAATGCGGTTCGAAGCCATGGGTTTGTTTCCCCACACGGCACGTCGTAGCCTGTATTTCTATTGGTTTTTCTATTTGTGCTGTTCGCGCTAAGCTGCAATTGCCGTCTTGAATTAATCTCTGTAGAGCGGATATTCACTCAGCTGGAAGTGATGCTTCACATGCTGAGAAATCGCTTTTCAATCAACTTGAATGCAGTCAAAGCCGCGACTTGCGGCAGGTGTTCAGTGTACGGAGCTACGCCGTGGCGAGCCCAAAAACTTCTAGCGCTCATCCCAGCGCGCCACTTGGAAGGCAGTTTCTCCAGGAACCGTAGTATATTTAAACAGCAAAATAAAGGGTAGCTTTTTATTTTCGATTTTACCTATTGTTTTTTAATGCCGAAATTCCATACTGTAAATACACGTACTTTCCGTCACGATTTCGTACTGTTCAGTCCTTGCCCCAGAGCGCAATCGCTCTCGGGGACGAGACAATTCCGAGAGTCATATTGGCCACTGCACGATAGCGATAGGAGCTTCTACTGTTCCGACCAGCGTTCCGACCAGCGTTCCAACATGACTATCCGCACGTTGATCGATTGCACGTAATCCCTCAAGTGGTATTCAAATTTTTAATGTAAAGCGGAATGTCAACCTGCGACACCCCGCCCCTCATCACGGCCCGACCAACGGCATCAATGCCCGACAGTTTACGATCTCATCTTGTTGTTACACCACTGATACGCGAACACACGGTCACATCGGCGATAATTCCAGTCTTCTGTTCACAACCCACAACACTGCCATCACGATGTTGCAGCTATGTTGCTGACACGCACAAATACAGAACCATGTTGAACGCCGGTTGCACTCGGCATCGGAAAACAGAACCGAACTCAGCACGGAAGGCACCCAGGCAGCCGGCAGCAAAACCTGCCTGTCTTGGACGCAGTTCCTGCGGTTTCCATAACGTCGAAAACGTCGACACAGTTCCGCGTGGTTTCGCTACTGTAGTGACTGTAATTCCGTCGGTTCGCCGCGCGCGCGAGTCCCGCAATCCGGAGACGGCCATCCCCCAGTGTACGTGGCGCTGCTGGCACTGCTCCACAACTTCGCTGTTTCTAGCGGCTTCGTTTGCTCGTTTGATAAAATTAGTGATAAAAACGTCAATGCAACCGAAATGTTCTGTACGTTTAGACTAGAAGACGGAATTACAGGCGGCCTTCACTGTCGCTGAAGCTCAATCAACTCAACAGCTATTTATTAAACAACGTGCGCGACCTGCTCGAAAAACGAAACCGAAAGAAGATGAGTCGCGAGGGCGAAAGCTTTCTCCCGTCTGCCTGGAGAAGGAGAAAAACGTTTCGTTCCTCCGATTTTCTCGTGTCCGCTTGGGGGCGCGTCAGTAGAAGGGAGGAAGACGCGCCGTTGCTACTTTTTTCCTCTATATTTCTTAGAGTGTGTTGCATCCGATAAACTGGTCAGTCCCCGCTCCGGCCCTTTTGGATCTGGATGAGCACCGTACCGGCTTGGGACCGTGTTTCAATTCTGCGTGATGCACGTTAAAGACACCAGGATAACGGATGGTCCGCGCTAGCCAAATTACTTATCTACAGCTGAGACACCAGACGTCCACTGCGAATGAATAACCTACTGTCTAAACAAGCACACACGAATGTATGAAGCGGCCAGGATTGGTAGTTTTCAATTATCACTATATTCGTGTGGTTCACGTTTTAATTTATAGGTTCGCAGACTCCGGTGGCACTCAGCCGCTTCTCAGAATACAGATTACTGCGCGCGCTAAAATCCGGACGCCAAGTTGATTTGCTCATTCAGGGCAATGTGAAAAAAATTACTTTCGATTTGGAACTTATATTTCTGGTTGGGACGATGGTTATCACACCGATAATTTAGATATCAGTTGAGTGTTCCTGATTGATTGAGTGCAAAAACAATCCAATCCCGAGTACTTAAAGATTGAACGCATACTTTATTGCGACAGGTGATTCATATGATCACTAACAGCAACTCTAGCATCCTACCTTTTGCCTGGTTATGAGCCTGCATCTAAGGCCCTGGAGGTAAACGAAGAATGTCTGCCAGAGTAAGTTCTGTTTTAGAAGTTCGCAGTTCAACAGCGATCATGTACTGAACGAATGAACGTCGATATCGGTAACTTAGACATCATTCCTTGCAGAAGATAGCGTAAGATATGATGCATGTCTGGAGATCTTAGTTAATTTATCAAGGTTACGTCAAAACTTTCGTGAAACTTGCTTCAGGACGTAGAGGCGTAGAAAACAAAATGATCCCAGACAGAACATGCATATTCTGAGGACCTCCTCAGAATATCCCTCTCGGAAGTTGGGATATCCCCAGAAGAATTGTGGTGGGAGATATATTTCCCCAGGATGTCCGTGGGATATCTATTTGGCCCACTTTTCTAGTCCCCAGTATATCCAAAGAATTTCCTCTGGGACGTTGTCAGTATTTCCTACGTTTATCCGTGGGATCTCCATACCAGATCCGGGTTGTCCTTGGGATATCCCCAGAATATTTGTGGTGAGAGATGCACTTCCCTAGGACGTTCGTGGGATATTCATTTAGTCCACTTTTCTGGTCCCCAGTATATTCTCAACATATCCCTATGGGTGTTGTCAGCATTTCCTACGTTTATACCTGGGATCTTCGTACCAGAACCTACGGGTTGCCGTCTGTACACTGTAGGTTTATACGAGGGGGCCTTACAGGCAGCTCCAACATACAGCGTGCCAACCTCGTCACGTGCTGGCCAGACTATGGTAATATATTATCTCCGTTGCGTTGACTGGCTGGCACTCGACGCTGTAGGCAGTGGCCTGCTTCACAGAGCTGTCAGCTGCAAGTCAGGTCTGCACCAATAGAACTCGGCTGCGCAGTTTGCCAGCTGTGTTTTTACCTAAAACACATCTTCCACAGTGACTATGAGCTTGACAACAATAAAATTTCATGCGAGTGAGGTATCTGAGCCAACCTGTAGGGCTGAGCTCGAAGAAAGCTGTTCAGTAAAGACATGGGCACATGTTAGCATCAACAGCATTGAATACTTTATTATCAGAACAAGATTTCTCTAATAACTGTTTGCTTAACGTTCCAAAAATAAAAATATAACATAATATACCAGGCGTCAAAACCAAAGTTGTACCCTGAAATGGCTTGCAGAAATTAGTGATTTTATGTATTGCATAGAACATTTCCTCTAATATGTTGTTTACTGGTTAGATATTTCCATTAAAATTTGCAAGTTTTAACTACGACTATGAAGGAAATTAAAGTTATAAAAATGATATTTTCAAGGACTTAGCGGTAGCTCTCGCGAACAGTTAAAAATTCTGACAATTATTTCAGGAGATAATTGTCAGAATTAAGTTCTTGGCATGAGTTTTCAATTAGGTTAGACAGGCACACGAAGAACTTAATTCTGACAGGTATCTCCCGCAGGAACACAAAGTTAGAAACACAAGTGCGTGGCGCTTGTTGGACTGGTGGTGCCTTCCCTGCAAAAGGCAAGCAAACAATGTCGTTGTAGGAACTGTTACCAACAACTGCCACCAAGTTTTTGAAAAAGTAATGAATTTATTTTAAGTTCCTTCAAGTCAGAATTAAAACTTCAAATACAATTAAATAATTTGACCAGTAAACAACGTATTTTAGAAAATTTCTCTCGATACATCAAACCGTTGATTTTTACAGGCCGTTTTAGAGTTAACCTTTCTTTTAAGACGCCCAGTATTTAAAAATGACTAGAACCTTGCAGTCGAATTAGCAGCCCCACCCCTACCCTTCTGGCTGTCGTATCTCCATCCGTTCCTTCGCATGGGCCAGCCATGACTTCAGTGACTTCTCCACCTAGTATTCAGTCGCCCCAAGGCCCTTTTTGGCGAGCAGACATTCTGGAACGATAAAGAATGCAAGCATGTTCCAAAGCTGAAGTAGTGCGCGGAAGCCAGCTGTTTTCTTAAATAAGTAACCAAATGCACAGTGTATTTTTCCAAGATTCAAAGCAACTTAACATTGGTTGGCACATTCCAATCATTAATTCTTATACTCCGTTTCATACTTCAATGCAACGGTACTGGCACAAGCGTGTGGCTTCATCTAGCATCCCACTTATGCAAGGGGGCGCGAAAGTGCAAGATTAAGCCAGACGCTTGAGCCAGTAGCCTTGACAGCGTTCCGCATTAAGTATGAAACGGAGCATGGGCAGCCACCAAGATAGGCAATAAAAGTATTATTTTATAAAGATACACTCTGCATCCAGCAAACTTGGGTTGTCTAAAAACCACTGGGCAAAAAAATTCGAAAAGACCTGAATATCTTTGATGTCAGTGTAACTCGGCTTTACTGCGAGCATGGGATCAAGAAATAATGTGCTGCTGCAGATAGGTAGCGTATCTCGACGCCTCCTGCTGCAGTAGCCACCGACGACTCCTTAGGTCGAGATGTTGTAATTATCAGGCTTATTAGTTTTAACCCCTTGGAGGACACCATGCGAAGGAAAAAAAATTTTTTTTAAACAGGCTAGATGGAAAAATATTATAAAAGGAATTTACAAAGAAGAAAAAAATTTGGAGCTATATTTAGGGCGCAAAACGAATTTGTGGTTGGCGCCGAACTGCCAAATTTTTTTTCGAAAAGTAACCTAAAACTGCCATATTTTTTTTATCTTGAAATGGTTGAATTGAACTGGTTGAATTAATTGAATTGAACGGGTTGAATTCCTCTAGTAATACAGAGAAAATGTGAAAAGTTTATTACGCAAAAAACAGCGGAGCCGAAAAAAATATTCGCCAACTAAAACGAGTGCTGCCATCTATGATCAGCACTGCAAAACTACTCGGAGAGCCTAGCTCGTCCGTGGAATTGAGGGCTACCGAAAAAACCACTGGACGAGCTGAGCTCGTTCATGACAGTTTGAGCCAGAAACTGACCGATGAGCTCAGCTCGTCCAGGGCACTTGAGGGGTTAATATTTTGAACTCCTGAAGGTTTGAGTACACCACTCAATAGTGTGAAGTCAAATTCAGTCAACAAAGCCCAACAACTGTTATGGCATATTTTGGCAAAGGGCTGATCATGTTGAGATTCAACAGTTAAATGGGAAGCTTAACAAGTTAAATATCAATCATAACCAATTTTTTGTGCTAATTATCACACCACACTCATGCTTGCATATGTGCTGTTGTAAGTAGCATCACCCCAAAGAAATATTATTCTTTGTCAACTATGCCTCAAGTATTAATACCCGTTGATGCAGGAAAGTGTGCAAGCTCACTAGTTCACAGTCCCTGTATAAATTTATCGGAAGAGTCAATGTTCAGATTGAGTTAAATTTTCCAGTTGATTAGCTTTTGCTGTAACTGTGACAAATTTTAGTACATTCGGTGCCCACACTAGTATAGACATGTTTGCAGTGTTCACCACCAAATTACTCTCAGTCGGTTGCAAGCCTCTATTGTGAGAAGTCAGCAAAGTTACATACCAAGCAGAACCGTCCAGCTCCGAAGGCTACAAGCTTTTAACTGCAGGGAACTGCGTTTTAAAGTGGCGGCTTCGACAAGCTTTGCGCGAACGATCTGCGCAACGTTCGGCATTATGCAATTGGAAGCTGCATTCGAAGTTCTTCCACTCCCGCTTGCGGTGATTTTGTTGCACAACATGTAAGTATAGAAATTGGAATGTTCTATCTAGAAATACGATTTATTAAACGGACTTATTACATAACCAATTTTGGCTGCAAACGAATTTCGCGTCCGGTAGGGCCCCCGGGGAGGGGGGGGGGGGGGGGGGGGGGGGGCAGAGGTGCTGCGATGTTTTTTTGCCGCGCAGCCGGTACTCTCCAGTGGCGTCGGGTATTTCCAGTTCATGCGCGGCAGGGACTCCTCGGGCCATCGTTCCGGCTTGCATGTGTCTTCCTGAAAACGATTAAACTCCCACACATGTAACTGCCACAGCTGGATACTGCGCAGTTGTGCACATTGCGCAGGTGCGCTCCTCTCCTCTTGTAGACTAATGGTTGGTCATTGTGGTGAGCGGCGTGATTTCCATTGCCCTGCGAGGTTCTCTGCAAAAGAAAAGCCCCCCCGCGAAGATCCTTCGTAAAGATCGGTAAAAATATTAATTTTTTACAAAGAACGCCACCGCTTAACTCGCATTTCTCATTATATATGTATATACTGTATTTTCCGCGCAAGAAGTTCACTTTCTAATCTAGAAACTGCAATGAGCAACAGATCAACAACGTTCTTAAATTACGATATTCGTTCAGAGCAGAATCATGAAGCTAGATTATGTAGTTCCGCTGCTTTAGCTTTAGTGAACAATATAACCAATGAGTTTGTATTTTCGGTCCAGTTTGTGAAACAATATGTTTTAATGCCCCCCGATTCGCAGCTTTAGAAAACAAAAACCTCTAAGTATGGCCGCTCGAATTGTGAAGCGAGTAATACACTCGCCTTTTTTGGACTTCGACGTTGGAAACAGCTGTGCACCTGAACTTATAGAGCAACGCTTGAAAACATTATCGAACAAGACAATTATTGTGAGTATTGATTTCTATCTATACTATACTGCACAAACTTCAATACTATACTGCACTATGCCGAATCACCTGGTGTGCGTGATGTGGTGATTCAAAACTGCATCATTATAGGCTCACGCCAAGGATATTTCATGACAGGGCTATTATCAGATTTTAAGATGCGCCTGCTTTCTATCACAGGGGTCAGCAGCACCATCCTAGGACCAGTAATTCCCAGCTGCTGTCTATGATGCATTAATCATACATCATGTATATGTATACATTCAGGACCTCATGCCGGGCTGCTGTCCGAACATAACTCTTTGTTTAGCAATAGGTTACTGAAATGCCCATGGCATTTATAAGCCTTGTATTTTAATAGTTGGACTGCTGAACAAAACAGAAGTAGCTTAGTGCGCCTTACGAATAAACATGAAAAAGAAATATAATCTAAACTAAGATGAAGAGGTATGCAAATGCCAAAGGAAAGCATTCTACGCTATTTTGTTAAGACAAGCATATTGACCGCTTTCAAGTAATTAGCGAAATAAGCCTGTAAAGCGCGCGGCGGAGCGCCGCGCGCTCCGCCGCCGCGCGCGCCTCGCCGGTCTGCGCGATCCAGAGGAATGACGTCATAGCCGCTGCAGACGCATTGGCGCCGCCGCGTGCCCAGCTGTCCGCTCCGTTGCACAGTAGCCAGGTCTGACGCTGCACCGGAGCTGCTTGATAGCGCCTCTCATTTTCTGCGCATAAGCTCACGCAACGTATATCCTGGCGTAACCGAGCTAAGCCACCGCAATGTTTTGTATGCAGGCTCCTATGGCAGTTACCCAATCAGTATTCTAGTAACGTTGAGGTAGCCTCAGAGAGGGTGTAAGCTGATGGACAGTTACTGCCCCTAGAAGAGGTAAATATACACCCTTGAAGATGTGCTGTCACTCCCAAAACCCAAACCTTCAACCCAACCATATGCCCTATTACCTCTTAACGGCAGTAAAATTACATCCTTGATAGAAAGGCTATTGCTCCCAATTAGATATAAAAAGTTACTCCCAAGCGGAAGGGGTAACTTTGCTAACGTCTTGAGACGAACTCCAGGGACAAGCAAGTCACACTCTAAAAGGTGTGGCAACAGGAACCTTTTTTTTTTTTTTTTTTTTTTAAAGTGTAGATTGCGCCTCGTGGAACTTTTTTCTTTTTTGAATAAGAAAGCATTTACTGTAAATGGAGCGTGCTGACGTCGTCAGTTTGAAGCGCGAAAATATCACCTAGTTTCCCCGATCCTTCGGTTTCATTGACTTGCGCGTCACCGGGGCTCCCATTGGCCACTGCGCTCGTCAGTTTCCACGGCCGCTCACCCCATGGCGTTGCGTGTCCATCAGCACGCCGTTAACGCGGAGCGTCCAAGGTCAGCGTGCCGAGGGGAGTACGCGTGCTGAACGGCGACGAAAAGTACGCAACAGACGACAAAGGCAACGGACGAGCCGACGACAAAGCGAGCGGACGAGTGGCTTGCATGCTTTCGCATTCACAACTCATAAGCGCTTAGGTATAGATCGAGCTTCTTATTTTTAGGGCCGTCCATTGTACTCCCGGGTCAACCCTTTACTGCATACATGCTGGAAGTGGCGCCATTTTTTCTCTCGTAATACAGTAAGTTGCCAACACACAAGAAATAGACGAACACATAACAAAGCCGATGCGTATCCCGTTTTGTTAACGTCCTGATTTTTTTTTTTCATCTCTGCGTTTTAAATTTAGAAAATTGCTGAACGTCATGATAAGTTTGAGCGACAACTTGAGACAGCCGAAGGAATTGTTTAAACTATGGTCTTCAGACAAACTATTCGCGCGTCCGGAATGATTCAAGTACAGATTGTTATACTAAAGCATTACCTGTCCCATGGACCAAGCCGACGTCATCAGCCGCACCAAACGACAGGTGGATTCCCGAAGCCGCGATTTGAGGCCTCCTAGCTTTGAAACCACGCAGAAAACCACGCAAAACGGCCGCGATATGAAGCCGCCGCGTGTCAGTGTCAATTAGCGCCACCCCACGGCGCTGCGTGCCCGCGACGAGAGGATCAGAAGCGGCCGCGGCGTGGAGAACGATATCCATGCTTTCGCACTCACAACTCATAAGAAGTGCTGAAGTGTACCTCTAGCCTTTCTTTTAAAGTTTAGAAGTGTATACATTTTTGTGACATCTAGTTCTATCCCCCGCGTGGCGTTTAATTTATACCGAAATAAAGTGCCCCCTACGTATCAAGTATAAATGGTATTAACGATCGTCATCTTTTCGAAGGGTCCTTGGTAATAGCAGAGTTATATAAACGAGTAAACAAGTCCAATGACTTTCTTTAAGGTGTCTTCCAGGAACACACGTCCGTGCGTTGGGATTTTCGACCGTTCTGATTGCTTGACTCCTAACGTCAGCAGCACGCCTCCGGTGTTTCAATTTCTTCCTTGGAATAGCTTTTTCATGGCGTAACGAAAAGATCCCAGACAAGTTAATATAAAGACCATGATGCGATCAGGCTTGGCTAGGGTAATTTTTTGTTCCTTTTCATCTAGGTTGACACCTATAAAACTATGAATGCAAGTAATCTGCTGGAAAAAGTACGCAGATACGCTGTAGGTTTTCAACAACATGGTATGAAACCAGGGTCCAGGGTGTGCGCCCACATTGGCAATGGAGTTGAAAATGTAGCTGCAGTGTTTGGGGTTGTGTTTGCGGGTGGGACCCTTGTCATGGCAAAGGCGACATCTGTGGCAAGTGAGTGCTCGTTACATGCCTCCGTTTCAATAGCTGATGACCTGAAGCTTTTTTTTCAAAACCAAGATTTCCTTAACGTATGACCGCTTCCATAGGGGAACTGGTCTATATGATTGAAGACAGTCACTGCACTTTCCTACTCGTCGACCAACAAACCGCACCGAATGTTGCGAAGTTTGTAATACCCACGTGCGTTAAGGTGAGAAAATTATGATATATTTTTCAAATTGAGCATTGACCACGCTATACAACTTTTCTCTGGGTTTTATTCGCTAAACTAAAACACGACCGCTAAAATAATGTTTGAATCGTACAAGAAAAAATTGTTGGAGCTGAGCTCGCATCTGTTGAACAGATTAATATTTTTTTTTATTTTGCAGGGTTGTGTAAAAATATCACTAAATCCATTTTATTTTTTATAAGGAAGTGGATAAGCTTGTCTGCTTTTTATAGCGCTTATGTGGCTAGAAAACCAAAAAAGGCTTTGTTCGCTATTGCAACATTCGAGAGACTGCCCTAGCAGGAATAAATTAAAAATAAGAACTTATTAACATGCTCAAGCATATATTCACTTCACATAGTATAAAATGAAAATGTTATCACTTAATAAGAAAGGGACTGTCACTTCCTTTGGGTTTAGGCAATTTCACCTATTGTTATGAGGAATATGTGCCATTGTTTTGATCTACCAGGCAAACACCACAACAGCTAAGAGTAGTTTTGTATTACTTCGCAGGCCGTGTTCGCCATCGGAAGCGTGCCCGGTTTCATTGATATCCTTCAGTTTCAAGAACTATCGGATGCCTCATTCAAGTCCCACGTGCCTACTGACAACGAGGAAGAGGTTGTGGTTGTACTGTACACGTCAGGATCAACGGGCCTTCCAAAGGGCGTGGAACTATCACACAAGGCGTACTGTGCCGCGTTTCATGCATTCAGGTATGCCGATTGGAGTGGAAGAAGGCGATTTATTTTTAAAAGACTGGATCAAACTGCGTGGTACCTGGGGACTTTAAACGGGCCGCTAAAATTGGTTTACTAACATATCGCTGTGCAATATAGATCAGAAACTGAAGCAGATGGTAAATTGTTTTTTGTCTGTGTGTGCGTGTGCGAGAAGAAATGAGGAGATGGACTTTCCACACTTAAAACAAAGAAAAGAAAAACCTCCACCAGGCAGTCTGCCGTGTCTTTTAGCCGACGGAGACTCGCTGTTTGGTGACACCACCGAGATATCACGTAAGCAACGCAAGCGACTCGTATGGCGTGCCAAGCTTGTCCCATCAAAGGCAGCTGCTTCGAATTTAGGTAGCAGGCGTTGTTCCAAAACGTTTTATCACGCTTGCCTCGACGTTGCTAATGTATGCTTCTTGAAGTATTATACTTGGTTAATCTTGATCTTTAAGCAAAACACACGGCAGAAACACATAAGACTGCTTACGTGTAGGAATGCGAAAGCATTCCTACAACCAGCGCGCCACGTCTTCCTATCGCACACGGTGCTGCGGTGGTGACATCATGCTCCCCCACTGCGCAGGCGCGCCGAACCTTGCCGGCTTCACGAAGGCTTCCGTGAAAAAGCATTGCGTTAATTGCTGTGCTTTACTTTGTGTTTTATTTCCGAAGCGCGTCCGCTTTTACCTTCAGCGCACCCGCCGGCTTCGGTGACGAGGCATCAGCGTTGCTATGCTTTTCTTTGTGTTTTATTCCCGGGGCACGTCAGCTTTGATATCGAGCGACCACGCCGGCTTCCGTGTAAAAAGAAAAAAAAAATATGACGCGTCGCAGCCAATTTACCTAACGTTTTACGCGGTTACAGACGTCACCGGCACCACTTCATGGGACAATTAATGCTTTCGCATTATTAAGAAATCTGGGAACGGAAGTTAAATTGGTCTACATTAAATCGCGCTCATCTCTGTCAATTTTCTATCTGCTTTGTTGTCGATTTTCGTTTGCGTTCTTTGAGGTTCCAGGTTTGTTTAATAAAGCTTCGTGTCGCCTTGCACGTTTACTACCGTAATGGCTCGGTTGACACCTGCCGGAAGAGCGGAAGTGATCATTCGGTACGCAGAGTGCAAGGAAAGTCGGAAGGCTTTTGGACGGAGTTCATAAGGCTGCGGCTAAGTTCGCCCGCGGCACTGAAATGGCTACGGTGCTTTACCGAGGAGGGGGACGTCGGCAACAGACCACCGAGAAACGAGGTCGCCGCCATACTTCTTCCTAAAGAATGCCATCATTGGAGCTTTCTCGTCGAACTCGCATCTTTCAATTCGAAGAGCAGCCAGCCACTACGATGTCAGGGGCACCTTGCGGATGTAGCGAATGGACCCATACAAGATGTTGAATTTGCATGAGCTATCCTTAAAAGACAAGGCGCCTCGTGTTTCGCCAAGAGGAGCAGTGCCGGATCGCAGCTGGACCCAGCCAAATGCAGTTTCTTCTTTTCGCCGACGAGATCGTCTTCCACCTCGACGGCCAGGTCTCCAAACAAAAGTGCGTGTATTGGACCGAGTCCAACCCGCATTTAACCAAGAGAGACTGGGACGCTCCCCAAGGTTACCATAGTATGCGGCATTTGGAAAGAAGGTATCGTTCGTTCATTTTTCTTTGAAGAATAGGTCATTGTAGACGCTAACCTTCGTACACTGCGCAACAACTTTGTGCCCGAATTGGAGGAACTCCGCATGCAAAGGGTAGTTTGCGTGTTTCAACAGGACGGGGCGTTCCTGCACTATGCGTCCGCTGTGAGGGAATAACTGGACACCGCACATTCCCTGCAAAGTGGAAGGGCAGAGGTCCTTCCACAATGCCGTGGCCCCGTTCAGCGTACTTGACGATCTGCAATGTTTTCATGTGGGAGTTTGTAAAGAGTAGTCTACGACAGCCGCGTATCCACCATGTGAGACCTGAAGAGGAGCATTGAGGCGGCCGTTCAGCTGATCTCCAGTGGCACACGCCAAGCCGCCTTTCCGTAAATTTCGTCGGTTTCTTTTTTTCGTCGCCTTCCCGGATTTGTGGAGAATCTCTGTTGGCTTCGGGGCTGGGGGTTCTTCCAACCAGACAACGATTCCACCACTGAGGCATTGTTCCCAATCCTAACTTCCCCCACTATGGGCAGGTGGAGACAAACACCCACGTTTATTTCAGATTGTCCTGTTGCGCGCTCGATTTGAGGCTTGCACCACCATGGCTTCCGGGGCTTGCGCATCTGGAAATTTGTGTCGAGCAGTCGGTGACCTCGGGAGGAAGGGGGGGGGGGGGGGGGGAGGGGGGGAGGGGGGGGAGGGGCAGAACCTTTGCCCAGCAGTTGGCTAGCAACGGCGGTCTCGTGTAATGTGGCCCGTGCTTTCTCGACTGCGGGGTACACTGCTCCGACACCTGGACTCCGCACTATTTTGGTTGGGCAAGGAGGAGCTCCTCAGGTGGTAGCCTTGCCGTAACGCGCAGCTGGTCATTAGTCGCATTCACTTGTCTTTCGTGACACTCGCACGAGTGTAAGAGGTGCGGGGAATGGGGTGCGGCCGTTGGCCGGCCAAATGCTACACCTATCTAGAATTGTCTTTAATTAGGTAAAAGATAGAGCCCTACTTTTGTGTGCTTACGAGATGTAAGGTGCGACCATGTTTTGTTCGCTATGTTATGTTGTTCGTTACCTCCACCCCTGCTTCTGCTTAGCGTATGTACGTGGTCTGCCTTTTTCCGGGCGACTTTTATGTCTTTCATTGCTCAGTGTCGATACTTTTTTCTTTATTAACCAATCAGCTTGCGAGGTATGTTCGTGTGTATATTAGTACGCGTTTGTATCCGGCTAGCAGGCAGGGGAGGCAGAGGCGCTACTTTCGCAGGATCCATAGTCTTTAGCACCACTTAGCAAGAACTTCTAATGTGAACAATTCACTCATTGTTCGAATACGCGAACAGTTGCAACGTTATTTGATGTGCCCATGCAAGGTGTTCTAGGCAATCCAAAGCCGGTATTCAGCCAAGCCAATTAGATGCCACGAATCCCATCGCAACCCAAACTACGCTGCCTAGAAGGGTAGGTGTCAGCATCGGCGCGCGAGAGAAGGGGCAGTTGAAGTTCCTAGATAAGAGGTGCCTACAAATAACGACATTTCTTTGAAGCACCGACTGCGTGACGGTGCAGATTTTAGGAAGCGAATACACCAGAAGAGCTTATTAAATGACGCCATTTTGTCCCTAGGGAGTGTGCTTCGTCATTCGTTTAGTTGTTGTTACTTGTGAAAAGAAGCACCAAGAAAATTTAGGAGCAGTCGTTTAAGATGGAGCAGTGGCGCTACTGTCGACACTGAGATACGGCGTCCGCTTGTGTCCGCTGCGATTCGGGTGCTTTATTGCTACGCAAGTAAGTATCGTGTGCCATACGCGCTCCTTAAAATCCTCTTCAAAGTTAAACTATGTTGATTTTGGACTTGTGACTAACGTAACACAAGAATAAACCTGGTGCTGCGTTCCGCGCTGCAGGAGCCTACAACCTCACTTCTTTATCATCTACCCTTCTACTTAACTTCCTTATTTTTTTCAGCGCAGGTAAAGAAATTCTAACAATCTCTCCTCACAAAAATTACCCAAGATCGTACCAAGTCCGTGATAGCTTGCTGTGTCCCTTTGGCTTGTAAACTTTGTAAGGTTTCGCTGAAGCACCAAATCAGTGATCACAACACCGTTCCGTTCATCAGGCATGGCTTTTTATCTTCCTGTCATTTGGCGGAGAAGAATTTACGTTCCAGAGAAACCATCGACATCTTCTTGTGCGTCTAGGAACCAGGCCTTGGGATTCAGATACCTTAGAAGGCCTTCTATGGCGCGAGGAAGCCTTGGAAAGTAGGCGAATCTGGTGTGTCTAGACAGTATTCCTTTCCGTTTCTTTTGTTCTTTTTTCGTTGATGTTAGCTAATCCTTCTTAGTAGGCAACTTCGTTTTTGTCGTTTGCTGCGTCCAGTTGATGGAATCAAGTTTTTTAATATTTTATATGAACGTTGTGTTGTTGCTTCTCAATCCTTGTCGAAATCCTTCCTACACGATATTGTTGATTTCGTTCAGTGTTATCTCTGTATCTGCTTAGTTTCTTTTGTTACCGCTTCGCTTCCTAGCTGTTGTCTTCCATGACATAATCGAGATGAACGTCCTCTTGTGGCATCCTTTGATAAACTCTGTCGTGAGACGAAGTTGCTTGTTCTTGCTTGGGGCCAAAAGTTTTCGTTACTTCTTCAGTATCATGGCTATACGTCTCTTTTAAATTAAAATTGAACTTCAGCAATTTTGTTCGTTGTTAAAGGCTTGTGGATCGAGTTGCTTCCTGTTCGAGGAAAGCTAGGATGGGGGCATACATTTGGTTTGCGATGATTATGCACAATCTCCG
This sequence comes from Ixodes scapularis, assembly GCF_016920785.2. Taxonomy (NCBI): domain Eukaryota; kingdom Metazoa; phylum Arthropoda; class Arachnida; order Ixodida; family Ixodidae; genus Ixodes; species Ixodes scapularis. The sequence continues at coordinate 103,243,389 of NW_024609880.1, read as the reverse complement.
CGATTTCAACGTTTACGTTGTCCCCTAATGAAAAATCCGGCAAAAACTTCCAGTGGCATTCGGTGGAAACGGGTTAATTTCCGCTCGTTTTCACCAGAAACCACTGTAGTTTACCAGTTTCTTTGGTGGAAATATTACCGGCCGCCACTTTCAGTTACCAGATTTCGGTGGAAGTTTTACCGGAACTGCTTTCGGTAAAAATCCGGCAAAAACTTCCAGTGACATTCGGTGGAAACGGGTTAATTTCCACTCATTTTCACCAGAAACCAGCGTAGTTTACCAGTCTTTCGTGGAATTATTACCGGCAACCACTTTCGCTGGAAGTTTTACCAGAACCACTTTCGATTTTCCGTCGCTCGAATCCTACCGGGAGCCACTCTCGTTTGACGGACACCGAACTTTACTGGAAGCCGACGCAACGAGAACGGCTAAAGACAAGGAAGCCAAGACGAGCAGGGGGACTGAGTTTGTAATGATGGCCGCCAACAGTGGCATTCTCGTGAGTGCGTGTTTTAGCTTGAGACGACGTTGCAATCCTGCAAGAAGTGCGTGCCGCGAACTGTTTTGACGATCCAAAAAGGTGGACAGCGACCACCGGCAACTTGCCATTTGCGACAGGCAAAAGTCGGGGCCAGAGCAGGTACGAGACCACTCGGGCGGCATTCTCGTGAGTGCGAGATTGAGCTCGGGACGACGTTGCAATCCTCAAAAAGTGCCTGCAGCGAACTGTTTTGACGATCCAAAAAGGTGGGCACTTTCACCCATTTTCATTCCAAACCAGTTTACCAGTCTTTGCTAGATTATTTGCCAGCAAACAAATTTCGCTAGAATTTCACCGGCATCGGGTTTCCAGATTTCTTTGGAATGTCACCGGCAGACACTTTCGTTTACCTGAGGACCCGGGTTTGCTAGAAATCTTACCCGAAACGGGTGACTCGCTTCCCTGTTTACCGAACTTCACTCGAAGCCGACGTGAGGGGAGGGCGAAGCCGAGACGAGCCGGGGACCGGGTGTGTAATTATGGTGCCTCGCGCCAAGGACAAATCTCCACGCACCCTCTCTCCCTCGCATCGGGCTCGTGGGGAAAATGCGAGAGGGTCGTTTTGCTGACTTTTTTTTTAAGAAAACCGGTTTCTTTGTCCGCCAATGGGCAACGGCCGGCCAGGAACAAACGCTGTGTCGGCCTCTTGTTTCATGTGTGCGACCTGTATCTTCCAAAGCAGCTGGGTGTGCAGATGAAAAAAAAATATATTTTTGAGTGACCTGTTCCTTACGCCTCTTTGTCCGTCCGGCTTCAGGAGCATCCAGCGAGCGAAAAATACTGTGCCCAAGATTTCTCAACGTCGGCGGATGTCCGTTTCGCGCGTTCGTGGTTTTCGGTAAGCGTGCTACTGACAGTATACGTTTGTGTGTCCGTGTGGTGCATCTGCGCGGATTTATTTCTTGAACCACTGTACGCCTAAGAATTTACCCAGCTGCATTGTGAGTACCTTGAAAGATATCTTTTGCAACAAAGAAGTCGGCTGTTTCTATTTGGTCTGATTGCTCTTGTCTACAGCTGTGCAGATTGTTTCACTGGTATCGACCCTGTTAAACAAAGACATAGAACCTTCAGGTCTATATGGACTAAACACTTTAATTCTTACCGAATCGTCCAGCATCTGGTAAACAAACACCAACCACGATTCACAGGCTTCCTCCTAGGTGCCTTCCGTTGACGTCCGAAAAAAGAAAGAAAAAACACGGTAAATTCTGGAGAATCTGGTGATCTTCTGGTAAATTCTGGTTTTACTGGAAGTGAAAAGAATCCCATAATCCAGTAAATTAGACTTTTAAAGAAAATAAATTTCCGGTAAAAATTCGGTGACATTCTGGTAAAAAAATGTGGTGACATTCAAGTAAATGTCCGGTAAGATTCCTGTAAAACAACAGGTGACATTCAGGTAAACTACAGCTTTACTGGAAGTGAAAACAGCGCCATAATCCAGTAACATAGACTTTTACTGAAAATAACATTCCGGTAAAAAATATATTTCAATAGGGATGTTTCGATGTGATTGCTCTATGTTTTAATTTGTTCATGCCAAACACAGCGTTGATACCTCAAGGAGGTGTGATCTCGTTCCTTCAAGCAGTGATTATGTAAGTCGTCTCGCTTTTGGTATTTTTGTCTATGTTTTGTTTGTCCCATGACGTTGACTGTTTGAGTGATTCTCGGAGAGGTTTTATGAGTGTTTTTTTTGCATCCTTCCTTTTCTTGGTTCATAAATTCAGTCTGATGAGATGGATGGGGATGTTGTTGCTGTAGACGAGACTAATTGTATGTTCATGCTCGAGGTCCTCCTCCTGAACTAGAAGTTTTATCTCTGTATTTAAAACGGACAGCCAACGCCGTATAGAATCCAAATGCTCAGTCATCTCATTCAGTGCTGGGATTGACGTCTGATCCGAAAATATTGAATCTATGTAATTTAAAATGTTTATTTCTGAGAGTAGTCCTCTTTTGACGTTCCATTCTTTGTGAAATGTAAATTTTCAGTTGTGTTGAAGATTTTCTCAGTTCTAAGTGAACCGTTGCGTTAGCGTTGTTTGTCGTTGTTAAATATATGTCGAGAGAAGGTAGCCGTTAAAAATCGCTCTTGCCAATGAAAGGATCGTACGTTTCCGTTTGGTCACTGGCTGAGCACCGGCTGACCGGTCCGATAATCAAAACCTTGTTGAGTGAGTCCATTCCGGGTTTCGGCATCAAAAGACTTGTAACGTTAGGGGACAACTTGACGTGCGTTTCTATTAATAAACAATATTTTATATACAAAGTATAAAAAAAATTACAGTCCTTTTTGTTTATCGCAAATTTAAACTACGCACCACCGAACGCTCCTTCGCCGCCTAAAGATAGCGCTAGAGGTCCGAACCAGTTGACAAAGTTTCAGCACGAAGCGATATTTATTCAAAAGTTATAGGTTATTTTATGAAAATTGCAATTGGAAAATGGGGTATGTTTTCGGCCCGTTTTCGGTTTCTAGCGGCCATAGAGCTTCATGTATTCGAGAACTCCGTCTGCCGCCATTTTCGCATTGAAATTTTCAGAAAAATCTCTTACAAATTTAAAATAAAATATCGGATCGTAGTGAAACTTTGGCATCTGGTTCGGACATCTACAGCTACATTTGAGCGGATATCGAGCGTTCGGCGAAGCACAGTTTATTTTTACGGTTATAAAGGCCCTGTATATATTTTTTTCCGAGGACACCCTGTACGATGTTGATAATGCAATTAATGCAAGGAGCAAGCGAGCTCGGGAAAGATGACGATAATAACCCCTGGAGAAAGGGAACAATGGGGACAAAGGACAAACATAAATCTTAATACACAGCCAGGTGACTGGTGCGCGATAGAAACAAATTTGCTTTGTCCTGGTAGGTATCGAATCAGGATTCTCTCTAAATCCAGTGGAGCGCTCTACCAACTGAGCTAAGCAGGAATTAGACGTCAGTAAAGCAAACGGGTTTTATCAGCTGTCACCATTCTGGCACCAACAAGAGAGAACGTCCTGCATTTTAAGGTTATGATGATATTACAATTAATGTAAAGGAAAAAAAAAACGAGCTGGACAAGATGACGATAGTAATCCCTGGAGAAGGAGAACAAGGGGCAGAAATGACCAACACAAATCTCTAAACACAGCTAGGTGACTGGTGCGCAACCAGAAAAATCTGCGTCGTCCTGGTATTGAATCGTCATACAAGTAAATCCAGCTTGCTCCTTTGCATTAATTGCATTATCGTCGTAACCTTAGTCGCATGTTCAAACAGTTTTGTCCAAATCACGGTTCGAAGAAAGGGATCACACTAATCGCGGATAAACAAAAAGCGTTAGACGATTTGCGAACAAATGCGTGGCCCAGGGCCGGCCCACACCGCCCGCTTCGCGCCTGGGGGAAAAGGTTGGTAAGGCTAGTTCGTTCCCATTGAGACGCGCTAATAAACACAGCAAATACACGGTTAATCCACTGAATGTTGATTCTCGAACACTGCAGCGCTTGGAGGACATACCACAGTTTGTACAGAAGAAACATATTGCACACAGTGGCTCTCGCGAAAATGGATAAATCTCTCCGTACCCACCTCTTGGCATTGGCCTTGAGTTTCTCTGTTTCCTCTCGCCAGTATTTTGTAGGCTCATAATAATGTTCCAGAGTATTTTGAAGGCATCCGTGACCATTGAACATTCCCCAAAACAACTGGAGCAATCGTCCACTCACCGTACAAGAACCCCACACACTTTGACCAATTATCCGCACAGGCGGTGATTATACAAAACCTTTTGGTCACTTCAACAGCTTTCAAAACACTTTGAGGGCTAAAACAAAAAAATAGTAACACTGTCTACGTATGCTAATATTTTAATGCCACTTTCCTGTAGAGTAAAGCCCCTGATATTTTTAGATTGAATGATGCATCGGCAGGACGGCTGTACGTAGGTTGCGGAAAGCAGGTTGATAAAGGACATCTCTGCCGCACTGAAGAGGGGACGTTAATCTCTACACTAACTGTTTTATTAATTACTAGTCTAGTTTTACAATATACATATGCCATCCTTACTCCCTCAAACAGCACAGAGCCAACTCCCGTATGTTGTCAAATTGAAAGCAAAACATCGTGGCATAACTGATCAAATGAATTTTCAAGATCTATCTGAAATATAGCTACTTCCCTATATTCCGCGTCATAGGCCTCTAGAACACTTCAAATAGTGTCTATGTTTCTGCCAATGCTATAACCCTTTATCCAACAGGTTCGGTCCGGCCCTACTATATCTCATATAACATACTGCAATCTACGGGCTAAAACCTTCATTAGCATTTTATAGTCAATTTTGGCCCGAGTAATTAGTCTGCAATTACTAGTACTACGTAACTTATCGGCATCATTACACTTCGGTGTCAAACTGTGAGCGTGTACAAGGAAAAAACGGGCAACCGCTTTTTTATATCAAGCCCCTTTTCTTTTGACATTTCCTTTTCAAACGAATGTGCATTATACTCCAGAAAAGGATGCTGAATGCTGTCTGATCTCGAGTTACTGCGCCTCTGTACTCTATTTCTTCAATCCCAGTCCCCCAGGCTTAATTTTTTTTCCAAATCAAATGCCATTTTTTTGGGCGTTTCCCCGACACTCAAGTTCTCAGCAAGAGCTCGAACGATCGGCCTTCTACATCCCTCTTCGTCGATTATCTCAAGCTCAGCCTTAATAGTGCTTATGCCGTCTTTTAGGGCTCCTGGCGCTATTTCCTCCTCTACATAAAGCCTTTGTAAATTATGTCGAAGACTATTGTCTACCCTTCGCTCTTCCCGCTTTATTTTAGTTACTCGTTTATTCGCATCAATTTTAAACCAAATTTGGGGTTTTTTACGTGCCAAGCCAACGACGGGCATCTGGCACGCCCCAGCGGAGGACAGGATTAATCTGGACCACCTGGGGATCTTTTGACGTGCAACCGAAAGCTCGGTGGCACGGCGCCTCCTCCGCAACAAGCCTCCGTCAGATTGCGGGCACCTCGGCTAGGTCTCGAACCCGCCACATGGGGATCCGTAGGCCAGCGCTGTCGCCTCGGAGCCACCGAGGAGGCTTAATTTTAACCCGCTGTTTGAATAGTTCCCACTCCTCACATATGTTATTTTCCGAGACGCTTTCTAGTCTGCCTAGGTTACTTCCGAATTTTCTCCTGGTTCTTGGTCCTCGAAGAGCTTTTCGTTTAAATTCCATAACTCCCACGAAAAGCTAGGTTGTTCCTAACATTGGCCCAAGGTAAAGCTTACCAAAGTGCGATCGCTGAACGAAACATGACTGACCGCGAAGTTGTTACACTGGTGTACTAAGTCGGCTGAAACATATATTCTGCCAAGCTTCGCATGACTTCTGCCTCGATGATGCGGGTAAAGGACCGACGCCTCGGTGATATTTAGGCTTCCAGGTCTTCGAGCCCCTTATCTTGAGTTAACTGAATTAAAATTTCACTGAACCGCTCATTTTTTCATCTTTGATTGGTCCGGCCTTCTGGCATACAGGCTCAACTAAAGTCCACCGGCAATATCTTTTATCGGTCCCTGATCACAAATCTGTCAATATATTTAGAGAGGACGCTTCGCTCACTCTCCATGTTTGGCGCATAAATGAAAATAACCCTCCTTTTTAGATTTAGGAAATAAAAGTCGCAGAGAACAAACCTTCACGACTCACAGGATACAACGTGCTTTTCAATGAGCCCAGCTGTTCTCCTAAAGAAGTTACAACATCCTCCAGATCTACCCACAGCATGGCTTACGCCGACATTGTACCTCGACGTAAACGGTTTCGCAAGGACCTCCGTCTGACGTTCACGCTCGACTTTCATCTTCTGAACCACCAGGACGTCTAGGTCCCTCTCTAGGAGGAGGCGACTCAGCTAACACTGTCGGCGGCGTGCTGCAAGTCCCCTGACGTTAAGAGTCCCTGTGCAAAACCAAAAATTAATTGTTTCGATTTTTTTTTATTTTTTTATTCCCGTTAGACTTAGTTTACGGCGATTACCCTTCGCCTCATGCCATACCAGGCCCGATACTCACGGCTACAGACCCTCCCCCCTCCTTCTCGCGGGACAGTGACGTGCTGAAACCAGCTGAAATTCGCCCTAAGACCGATGCTGTACCGGAGAGTCGTTTCTCGGAGTCTCGTCGTCGAGCCGCCGTTTCAGCTTTAAGGGATCCAGTTTCACGGCTGGCGCAAACTCGATGGCCGCTATCTAGGTGTCGGTGCTCCCAACCACCATCACCGCCGCAGCTTCCGGCGAAGGTACGCCAGTCGTTGTCGCCTGCACGTCCTTTTCGTGGGCTCCAGGAGCAGTCTCCGTGCGCTGCTTGTATTCGAATGTCGCCTCCGCTTTCCTGGTGTCATAACCTTCGACTATCGTCTTGTCCTGCTGTGTCTTCTCAAACCGCATCGACGGCGTTGCGGCCTCCTCTGTTTCCGCCTCATCCATGATGAGGTCGCATCCCTCATCGCTCGCTCAGCTGACTACAGCACTCACGTACGAGCGAACACACTCTTGGGTTACATGACCGAAACCACGGCACTGCCCGCAGCGATGTACACGGAAATCGCGCCGTATATGTTCTGTCCTTCGGCACCAGAGGCATGGCGGTGCCAGCCCGGGTACGACGACGAGGATCATTCCCCCTGAAGGCTTAGCTAGTGAGGTAGGCTGTCCGTTGTTTTGCTTTCCTTGAGTGTCAGTTTAGCGATCATGGCGGTCGCCTCGATGTCTTCGAAGTAATCCACTCGCCACCTCTCCTTGGTCACCTCGTTGACTGTGCTGTACTCTTCCAGTACCTTCCGGAGTACGTCATTGGGTACGTCGAAAGGGACCCAGTGTAACTTAGACCGAACTTCCTGCCGGTTGGGGTCCACTGGAATGCACAGCTTTCCCTTCACCGTGAGCCGGCCAAGCTGTAGCAGTCGTTCTTTCGCTGCCGCCCTTTTTAGGCAGCAGTCACACGTTTCCAATTTGGCACACACCTAGCCCTGCTACATCCTTAGGCAGATCAGCTTTTCTCAAAGGCTCCTTCAAGTCGACGATCCTTATTGGCCTGGCATTGATGTCGCAGTGAAGGTAGATCTGATTTTTTCCGTTGCCTCCGGCCGGCAACGTCGGCGGCACGATCCGGTAATCGGCAGGGGTGCAAAATGACCTGTCACCACGGTCGGCGTCGGCCGTTATTACCTTGCTATTAAAAAGAGCCATCCAGCGTCCGCACATGTCGACTGCCGAGCGGACACCGGCCAGGCAGAGATGCTTCCACTGCTTGGGAACGGGCGAAGGTTTATATGTTTAGGCTATCGCGTTCCATTCTTACAGGCGAAGCTTAAACGTCCTCCTATAATTTTAATGAGCCATTCACAAACTGTCGCCGCTAAATGTCGTAAACGGGAGAGGGGGCTATATCCTATAATACAATAAAGTGGCGTGCGCAAAAAAAAAAAACTAGGAACAGTCTGGGAAATATGTAACAAGTATAGCATTCACTTGCAAGAGACTCTACACAAATGACAGACTTGCCATTTTTATGGTGTCTTTTGCGCACGCCACTCGGCAGTATTTTCATATTGAACGTAAGAGGCCTTAATTCCTAAAGTATCTATAAAGACTTTGAAGTAAATAACCGAAATAAGGCGTTGACGAACGCGCATGCAAGATGAACTTTGTTTTAGGCTTTTGATATAGAACAGTTACTTAAGCGCCAAGATATTTCAGTTGCGCCCGCTTATGGTTTTCATCCGTGACGTCACCACCAGGATTTGCCTCTCCCTGACGTCACGAGTTGTTACCGTGTCTACTTATCATCAGTTACGACGACAAGTTCGATGGAAACTAACACCGTCGAAGTTGACTGTCTGACAATGCTCTTATACTCGTGGTTTGGTCAATCTTGGAAAGCTGACCGCAGCAACGCTTTTGGTCGCGCACATCGCTAATAAACCTTTTCCGCAAAGGCGCAACCATGTTGAATGTCGTCACTTCTGGTATGCAGTAAAACATCGCTTTGATCTCCCCACGCAGCTGGAAGGTGTTTACGAAGAAGTGCAAGATTGTCAGACATTCTTGTTGTGCCTCACCTATATTTTCTCGCATATTCCAGGTTAATATGTTTTATTTGTTTTTTCGTCCTGTATACCAGATACGAAACCCACGTAGCTGAGAAGAACAGGAAACAGAAAACGTCTCTAGGGTGTATTCACTGGCGGCCATATCTGTGGGCGCGGCTGCTGAGAGCGTGCTAACGGCAAACTCCGCAGTTTTTTTTTTCTTTTGTGCACGGGTAGCATGGGGCATAAAAAGCTATGAGCAAGGATAAACGGCACGATGCCAATGTACTCTGGGGGGCGGTTGCAAGGAGGTTAAACATATTAAAAGGGGGCGTGCTCCAGCATGTTGGGAGCCTTGTCATAAAACATAGAAGTGTTTCTTAAGAACCCTGTGACCAGGTCACATGAGTGTTGAGTGGTTGGTTGTAGAGTTTGCTCATATCGTTGCGCTTGCTTCCCTCCGGTAGGTTTTACGAGAACGACGCGAAGGAAATGGGCGGATGACGGACCGGGATGAGCAGACGATAGCATCTGAGTAGCTCAAGAAAACCAAGTAGTGCGTGGCGTAGCGCGACAACGTGACTGGAATAAGCCTTTGCAATGTGAGCGGCTGCAGAAATTGCTCCTGTTAACTTTGTGTTAGGGTCTCGTTTTACCGACAAGAACCTCAAGAATAAGTGAACGTCGGTATAACATAAATTAGCAGTGCTGTCAGTTTTCTCAGGGTTGCCGAGCTGCATTATCAAACATTTTCGGCCCTTTGCCACGGCAAGAGCCACTGCCGCGTTTTGAACCCCTCTAAGTGGAGTTTTGTGTACGTTAAACTTGATGTCTTCATAAGGGGCATGCCATGTAGTGTCCCTTCCAAGTCAACTTGAGTTGTTTCAACATTTGTCACAATGCCTATTATTATAACAATCCCTTGAACAAGCGACTTAATCTGCGGTATTCGACAATTAAAAAAAATAAGCAAGGCACGTGCGATGGCTTTGTGAGATCTCATAATTAAATTAAGATTCAAGTTCAACGTTGTTTCTCATCGAACGAGCACGTCGGTCGTCGTTCCCTACCTTTGTCTCGGGCGCGCCGGTTTCTTCGGACCAGTCCGGTGTTTTCTATCCTTGACCAAACCACCAACGTGAACTCTCGAGAGCCCAAAAACAGTGACGTTAAACCGGAATATTACAACGACCTACATGCATGGTAGTAAAGAGGAATTAAAAAAACCAAGAGCATTGCTATTTATCATGTAAACCCCTCGCAAACGTTTTTTTTTTTTTTTTTTTTTTTTTTTTGCGTGGGCGCGATGGGGAACAATAATCGTCAAAATTTTTAAGCATTCAGTTGAACACGTCAATCGACGTATCTTCGTTATCTAAGGGATCATGACATGAATGAAACTGCCTATTAATTCAGAAAGTTTCACCGATGTAAACACATTTTGTGAGACGATCGGCACGCAATGGTAATATTACGTTGTTGATATCCCACGTTAAAGGGAAGCTAAAGAGGTTTTAGGGTAGCTTTATGACATGGATCTGAATATCGCATTCGTATTCCCCACCTCCCAAGATTAAATTTAACGCGAGAAAACACACACAAAAAAAACTCCGACCTGTCGTTACGTCATTCCAATATCTTTCGGCCGTCAAGCGAGTGTCGCTCGTATGGGAAGCGTGCGCAGTTGCAAGCTTGCCGGGTAAAGACCCTTTTCACGGCAAACGCCACCCGGCGGTGCTACAGTGTTTGACGTCCCACAGAATTTCCAGTTCATGTATAGAACTATTTTATTTACATTTTATACATGAATCTACATGCGTCCGTCAGTGGGACATTTGGGGTCAAGAAATCAGAACTGGCGTCTCAAGGGACGTGACATGCTGTGAGGCAGCTGGTACAAAAGCGCGATTACGCTACAGAAGAAAATATTTTGTCTAGAGGAGTGGGCCTGCCCAGGTGCGCACGCTACTCACACTTTGATGTGGGGCGCGAAAGACAGCGAAATGCTCTCATTCAGAAGGGTCACATAGCGTAGGACAAGCGCACGACGTGAAGGTCCCAAGAAATAAAGAGCGAGGAAACGCTCGGTGTGCTCGTTCTTTAGCACCCCCAAGATGGTGCGAAGAGCAAACAGACGGGACTTGGTGTCAATACACTGCATACCTCTGCCACTAAGGGACGCAGGCAAACGAAGGACTGACCTTGCGACAAGTTTCGTGCCTTCGCTCTAATAAAAGTGAAAGAGACAGGAGGTCGCCCGTTGGACGAAACGGGGGGGGGGGGGGGGGGGAGAGGGGGGGAGGGGGGGGAGGAGGGGGGGGGGTAGAAATGCAACGTGAGAAGCGCAGAAAAGTTGGCCGCAAGAAACTGCTGTAACCAAGTACGCTCGGTCTCGAAGGCACAGCATAAATGCCTCTGCAGCCGAGAGCCGTTGCTCGAGACCAGATATTAGACAGTTTTAGTGGATCGTACGCTAAAGCCTTGCGTACGCAAAAAAATTGCGGGTCGGGAGTGCGCGTGCGCAAAACGCAATAGAAGAGCTAGCGTATTGCGTACGCACGCAACGCTGGGGATTTTGCGTGGCGGGCTAGCGGGCTCTGCAGGACGTTCTCGAAAGATCTCGGACCCAACGAGAGCGCCACTGGCGCTCTCGTTGGGTCCGCCGGCCAGTTTCAAGATGGCGGTTACCTCGACTGGCGCAGCAAAGGCGACGTGGTGTTTTCGAAGTTCTGTGTTACGTCAAATTGCGTGGTGTTCAGCTGGGCAATTCTTTCCGGGACCTACGGCGGTCGAATGAGATCGCCGTGCAGCTGAAGGAGTGCACAGTGAAAATGCGCTTGGAATGTGCTTCCACGCTGCGATCTGCTCAACGCTAAGCCTATTCGCACAGTTCATCGCCGACGGACGAGCGACTCTAAAAGAAATCGCCGAAGTTCTCGCTAAGTACTGGACATCAGTAGGTCATGAATTTCATTCCGTGATAGCATTGATAAAAGGTGCCGTTTCAAAGAAAAGATTGAGGGAGGCTCCGTGATCGAATTTGGCTACGCACTCTTAGCCTGGTTCAGACAGTTTCGTTTGACTGCGTTGCGGCAGCAAGAAACCAGGACATCCCTGCTACTTATATCGCGCGCTAAGATGATTCTTTGAATTGGATTGCACGCTTCACACGAAGCACAGATGTACCGGTGACTCGCTTTCGGTTCTCGACGTAACGTAGTCAAACGCACTCAAGCGCAAGTGTCTGAACCGGCCTTTACTCGTAGCCTCTGTACCCCGCAGAAAAGCGCGCTTGACGAGGCAGCTGCGGCTTGGTTTAATTTGAAATAAAATGATTGGACACGTTTTCGTTTTCAATATTTCTTTCCAGGAGCATGGTTGCGCTGTAAGCACGCGGAATTCTGCAGCTCTAGCAAATCTAACCAAGATCCTGCGCAGTGTTCACTCGAAAACGTAACGCACAACTAAATTCGTTCCGAGCAGGTCAATTTTAGCGTACGCTATACTATAGCGTATTGCGTACGCAAGAGCCAGCAACGCTATGCTAAAACTGCCTATTGCCGTTTCCCACGTACGGAGCGCCAAAACCCGGCAGTCGAAAACAACGCCGAGGACGCGAAGTTCGGTGACGACCGGAACGTATGTTGGGAAGGGTGGAAGTGGCACACCATAAAATAAGAGGACCTGGCTCTTGGAGCGGTTTGAGCGCGGACGACCAGAGAGGGTACCACATACTGAGAAGAGCTTCCCCCATGGCAGCTTCATAGCTCCCAGAATCTAGGGCAAACAAGCAAACGTCGACTGCGTAGGCACCGACCACAACGGCCTCGGCCAGGTAAGGGGAAGCCGTCAGTCCCCGAGCTGGATTTCAGACGTCCAAGGAGGGGGTCAAGGCTAATAAAATATATCAGAGTGGAGAGAAGGCAGCCCTGCCGTTCCTTCAGAGTGGCGGGGAATGGTGTGAGGAGCCACCCACTGATCAGGGCGCGGCTGGTCAAGTCGCTGTATAAGGTTCAAAGCAGGGCAATGAATGCCTCAGGAAAACCAAAAGCGAGCAAAGCTTTAAACAAGAAGCAATGCTCGACGCGGTCAAAGGCTTTCATCTGGTCAAGCGCGACGAAGGCTCCTGACAAGTTGGTGAAGTGTGCGTAGGCAACACCGCGGGCATCACCGCGCAAACAGCGCTGGGTCTGGGCCAGACCTCGCGGTGTTTTCTCAATTAACATCGCTTTTACGGGGTCGGAAATCGATAGGTGGCCCTGAAAAATTCATAACGTTATTGTTGCATGCGACGCTCACTGTCTTTTGGCCGGAGTCGATCGCGGGTAAACGGAACATGCTAAAATATAGTTCTCGAAAACCATGCTCACGCCAGTCATCTGTCCCTTGAGAGCGGGAAGAAAAGACGGAGTAAAAAATAAATCATTTTGACTCACTCAGTTTTCCTGGAGAGCCTTTGTTCCGGGGGTCTCTTGGTCAACCTGATGACCACTGGTCCGTCGACGTGGCGGCGAAAGGCACCATCGGCGGTCTCCGCACCCTCGCTAGGCTGAGACCGGTGTTCATCGCAATCACCCGCGCAGCGTATTCTAGCAGTGGGGGATGCCAGGCACAGCGCATTTTCTTGCTCCGAGATACGCTTTTAGTTTGTGCTGTCACGGGGTGTCCACTCTGGGTGGGCCCCGCGAGCCGTCTCGAACTTAAGAGGATGCACTTGCCTCTTGTTGCGTCACCGTACTTCGTTCGAGAACGGGGTTGACCTCAAGAATCGCAGCTGCGCTCTGCCCAGCGAAGTAGGCTGGCCTCGTCCCGAAGGATAATGCCTCGGACGCACTCCGCGGGCGTTCAGTCACCTCCGTGTGGGAGGACGTCCGGCCGAGACTTTAGGGAGTTTTTGTAGATAGTTTCTGCTGTCCCGCAATGGCTCTCCGCAACCCACTACGATACCCGGAACTCTACAGCCAAAACCATCGGCGCGCAGGCGCAGTAGTGGCTTCTTCGTTGCGGAGGGTTTAGCGGAGGAGGAAACGCCGTCAACGAAAACACCCTACTTATTCAATGTCTTTCCGTGGCTGACAAAGCCACTAAGCCGTTGAGTGCCATCGGGTGTCGGGCGTTCGCCTCTCCCTCCGCCCACAAAATCCAAGGACGGAAATTGGCCTGGTTCGCTGTCATTGCGAAAGTGCTGCTTTGTTTGCAGTCGCCGGACAGGCCGCACGTTGGGACGCCAAATGTGAAATTCGTCTTACTTTACTGCACCACGAGGTCGATCCCACTTCGTAGCTGGATGTTGAGGACTGCTACGGCCGGGTCCGTGCGAAGGTTACCGTGAGCTTCGAGGAGAGGAATCACTCTGAAACACAAAGGTACGGAAGAAGCGGGTTTATTTGGCTCCTGTGCCACCACGCTGTGGCCGTCGGCAAAACTAATAAATAAAAGGAACGGAAAATGTTGGCGCTGTCGCACTAGACAGATTCACCTGGAGGGGGCCCACGCTGCCGTGTTAGGCAGATCTGTGGAAAGGGAGATGCTAAAAAAGAAAGAGGCTCCGTGGCCCAGAGCCTCCCCCGATGGGAATCCCGGCCGCCGTTCGTGGCCGGCTTATTTAGCCAGCGGAAAATGGACGCGCCCGGGGTAGGTGGTGTGACTTATCCCGCATTTGGGCCGCGTCCACAATCATTTCCAAAGGGTGCACTAGAGGCACGTTGAACCAAAAGGGCGAGGGTAGACACGCCCTCTTCGAGGAATGCTGCCTTGCCCCGTATCCAGGTAGACGTCGCCATAACCCTCCCACGGCCTGCGTGTGCTTGGCCTAGATAGGGAGACGGGAAACACGTGGTTCCCAGACTTTCAACAATATAACTTGCACGGTGGCCACAATCTGTCAAGAACAGAATACAGTGGCGTTGATACAGAACCAGGAAGGAAGTAGAAGCATAGTTGTTTGCCAAGTGTTCGGTTGCAGTGGTCTTCGTATGTGAAGGACAGAACCGTACAACCCACCAAAGTGCCATTTGCTGCGATGATTAAAACGTGCAGCGCACAAAGAGTGGACAGATGAAAGTGGAGACAAAATCGCTGATTGTATACCCTCTCTTCTGTCGTGTCTTTTTTTTGTGCTGCACATTTTAATCATCATGCATTAGCAACAAACCCAAGCTCCCATTTTGAGCCAATTGCTCCGTACACACAAGCATCATCCATTCAGGGCATGACGGAAAGTCCTTAGCGGAAAGGAGGTTTCGCTAAGGAGAACGGAGAAGAGGCGAGCTTCAAGAGAAAATGTTTGGGGAAGCAACGGGGTTAACTTCACGCCCCCTGATAGCATTTCTAACTTCCGTCGGCGGAAGAGGCATGTTGATCTGCCCCCGTATCTTTTGTGTTCCACGCAACTCACCGGACGGCGCTCGTCACTTGAAAAAGCTCTATTGCCCGAAGTGCGACCATTGACCCGTGCCCCCCATCAGCCGCCGTCTCGGCCACAGGCTCCGAATAAGTCTCTACATTCCAAGGGTCAACCATCCCAAGGTTAAAGGAAAATGGACGAATAATAACATCGGACATTCCCGGTGGACGAAGGGCAAAAAATCGGGACCTTCCAGAGAGTTGGTGCTTTAACTCATTTAAAAGGAAGGATTGGACACGTCTTTTGGTGAACAGGGAACAGGGACTCTTAGAAGTTTCGATTATACGATATTCTTTCACATTTCGTGTGATACGTCATAACTTTAATCTTTCTATAGATGATTGCAAACAGGTCATACGGCGGCCGCCATGTTCTTCCTCATGTTGCAAGCACGTGCAACTGCAAGTCTGCCAAAGCTATCTTCACACGAAAGCTGCACGTGCTTGCACGCAGTGTGCACCTGTCGGGACAACATGCTTGATATTAAGGAAGGGGCCCCTGGCCGGTTCTATTTTCAGTGTTCGTGCGTATGGCGCATGATTTGCTCCCTTTCCAAAGCGACGAGCATGCGCGTGCTGGGCTCAGGAGATCGCACGGTGGGCCGAGGAAGTTGTAAATATAAGGAGTATTCACTAGGCGCCATATTTGTGGGTGCTGTCTAGAGCGCATGCTCAGAACGAGCCCACATCAATAGGCTGCTAGGACCGGCAATCTTGAGGGTGCGGACTGCACGTTCCAAAAGAAACGTGGAAGCCCGCCATCAGCACGCGCTCAGCAGTCGCGCACACAGCTATGGCCGCCAGTGAACACTTCCTATAGGGAGTATTCACTGGCGGCCATATCCGTGTGCGCTGCTGCTGAGCGCATGCTGAAGGCGAGCTTCCGCAGTCCTTTTGGAGCGCGCATTTAGCACCATCAAGGTTGCCGGTCTCAGCAGGCTATTAATCTGAGCTCGTTCTGAGCATGCGCTCTAAACAGCACCCACAAATATGGCGTCCAATGAATACCTCCTATTGGAATGGTGTATACTCGTGGACAACTTTTCTTGAAATTTTCCAGGAGAGGAGGAGTGTGCTCTGACAGGTTTGATCAGCACTCAAAATCGGGGAGGGCACGCGTGCCCGTACCTTTAACTGGATTTTCATGAAAGGTTGTCCCCGAGTTAAGTACTTCATGTTGCGCGACAGTGCAAACGTGTCGCTCAGCATTCTCAAAATTCCTGGGTCAATTTGGCCATCACTGGATTTGGTCGCCAGCGGGCCGAAGAAAAATTACCAGCTAAAACACATATATTTTTGTAACCACACTCACCACTGAAAAATATCTGTGTAGGGCACGTAGCAGTTCTCAGAAAAAAAAAAGGATTGCGATGAAGCGAGCGACGCCGTAGAAACCAGTGGCTCGAAACGTGGCAGTGCAACAAGGAGGCCAAAAGTTTAAGCAGCTCAAGCGCCAGAAAGCCGTGCCTTGAAGTGCATGCAAAAATAAACGAAAAGGAAAGGTCATTCTGTCGCATCTATGAACACTAGGATAGGCATGGAGAGTCAGTGTGGACTATGTCACCAACACTTCAAACATACGGCGATATCATGGGGGGGCGGTTGCGAGGTTCTCGCGATAAGTTTAACCATGATGCTACCACGTCGTTTACAATAAAAGTATATGAAATATTCCTTTTTTTTTTCGTTTCCTGTCCCCTTAGGAGCTGGGTTATATATAATATTAAGGGTGCTTCACTATAAAAAAGTAGCGCTTGCATTGGTGCAAAATATTCAGTGTTTAAGGTAGAATTAAAGGCGACAGAGGAACAGTTGATTCATGAACTTTAAGCAGCATCTTTTTAATATTGTGATTGTATTTATGTATGTATTTTTTGTATTCTAACTCCAGATCTACTGGAAATTGCACTGAAGAGGACGTTTACCTTGCCTGGAATCCGATTACCCACGTGTCAGGCTTCGGATATGATATGTTTGGTATGCTTATAGGCGCGAAAATCGTCATCGCTGAGCCTTGGATTTCATACAACGATTTTAAGGATATCCTCGAAACATTTCAGGTAATACATTTGAGGCGAAATTACAAATAATCAAAATCCTTCAAAATATTGACCTGTCTGTTTCCATGTATATTGACAGCACAGGCGCACGCAGTGACGGATTACCACAGCACATTTTTAAACAAATTTATTTTTATAATATACATATTGTATTGGTATTATAGTCTTAAAGGCCGACGTACAGCCTCTGTTATCTACAGGGAAGATAATCGTCGAAGCGTCCTCCTTTCCTGAACTGTGAGAGAGGCCATGTTAGGGCGAACCGAACAAGGTAGAGTATATAGAAAAGGAAAAGCGGGCAGAAATGGAAGCGCGAAGTGTAGGTCGGTTTTTAAGCCGCCGATGTTTCTATTGCTGTGGTGGTTTTGTTTTCCCGCAGTAAGCTAGGGAAGCGAGGGCCAAACGTGTAGTGCATTTGTTTAATAAAAAACAATTGAGTCCCAGTCAGTGGCGGACGCAGCACTCGTGTTCTGGTGTCCAATCGCTTTCACGTACCTCGGGTAGATAACTTTAAAGGGGCCATGCAACAATTTCAATTTAGAAAGAACTCTCAGTTCTTAATTTTTACACTGTTTAATATATCAGTAAAAGGGGTGAAAAAGCCTCCTCATTCTGTTGAAATATCGCGATTCAGCTGCGTAAGCAATGCAAACAAGGGGAATATTTCGCGATTTGCAGCCGTGGCAGCTGTAGGAACTGATGCGTGACGCACACCTGGGTACAATGTAATAAGTTGGCAAGATTTGCCATCATGTTCTTAGTCTAATGCTATATTTTTTAAATGTTGTCATTTCAACATCTGTAACTGCGTGAAAACCTCATGTCATCGACAGAGTTGTAGTAAATTAAGATTTAGTGGCACTATCAGCCCGAGATGGAAAAAAAACTATTCTTTTTTTTGAGCCTCACCCCGTTGCGCTACTACGTAATCGAACTTCCTTAGGGCCGCTTCAGACAGGGCGGCTTTCCCAGAAATTTCATTGTTGCTGGCCGGTTGTTCCCCAGCTTTCCCTAGATCCTAAATGAAGTTTGCGGGGAAAATTACCCTGTATGAAGCGGGCCTTACGAAAAAGCAAACACTTTGTTCCCCCCCCCCCCCTTCCCCCGTTTCTCTTTCTCCCCCTCTCTACATCACTCAGAGCTACCTTCAAGGTCGCCATGTGAATCGCAACTTCGTAAGCAGAGGCCGCCTACGCTGGAAGCTCTGAACGAGAACCAAACCGAATTTTCCGTGTCCCCATTGCGCGTCACTTGGCACATGGCTCTGAACAAGGTGTGGAGTTGAGAAGGGTTTGGGGGGGAACCAAAACGGTCAATTTTTCGACAGCTTTTCAGGAGAAAAAAGAACTAACACACGTAGGCATGCCTGGTTTTCTGTTCTTTAATTCAGACGTGACAAGGAATAACTAACCCAATTATTTGAACAGCGTCCAAACATTTTTGCACGGGCCCTTTAAATATATTCAGCGCTCCTTCGCCATTCCATACAGTACCGTGTGTCTATTTTACGTGGCCTACGCTCTAAATTGTACTCAGCTATATCTGAGTTACTCCCGCTAACCAAATCACTTGTTACAACATACCGGAGGTCAACGCAAGGCACGTATCAGACACCGATCTGGCGTTAGTGTTGGGCTGTGATACAATCAATGAGAGCACGCGTTCCAGCCCTCAAGCCGAAAGCTCACACAGCAATCGTGGGACTGTCTTCCGTCACAGGAGTGAAGGACCGGAAACAGTTAGGTGCTAATCAAATTTATCATTATGTGTTAGCCTCCAGGAACGAACCACTTCGTGCAAAACATGTTCAATCAAGGCGGGTGGCTAGAGCTTCAAATAGAAAGCATGTTTCTATGGCTGACGCCCTTTTTTACTCAGGTTGTTTAAGTCAATGACACTTACCTGGAAAGGCACTACGGTCGAACAATTTAATACGAGCTTATGGTTTTCTAATTTTTGCAATGATATATAATTGTAATGATCAAATTACGGAGCCTAAACTAAACTAAACAACCCATAGCACAATTTTTTCCCGCCCCTCCCCCCAACTTGTCGCCTTGTTATATCACTGCTCATTTCTCTAGCGCTATTTTAGCAGTGATATTTAGCAGTGATAAAAAACAGTGATATTTACGGCACAAGTTCCGAGGGATAAAAACCGGCTGTCGGTTGGCCAAAGAAACATGATTTTCATTTTAAAGGCCGACGTACAACCTCGGTTTTCTGCAAGAGAGATTATAGTCTTAGCGCTCTCCCTCTCCTAGGCTACAAGGGGAGTCAGGTTGGGGCAAGGTAAAAAAAGTGGAGAGGGTACAGGAAAGGAGGAGGCAGGCAAAAGTGGAAAGCGTGAAGTTTACTTCGGTCTTTAAGGGCCGGTTGTACCAACGCCGCTTAGCGCAAAGCGGAGCTTAGCCGGGAACCTAAGCTTAGTTTCGGTTTCGTTCGGTTGCACCAAAATCGCTTATCGCTAAACCTAGCACTAAACTATGCTTAACTTGAGCGCTCAACATTGGGCGCTTTGCTTTTGGTTGTTTCTTAATCCTGGATTTAAAACATGGCGGCTGGTTTGTCGCGGCCGACGCGGTGGACGAAATTGGTTGTGCAAAGTGTTTTAGGCTACATCAGCGTGAAAGTCTCGACAGAATGACCTTCGGTTGTGACAAGGATGCAAAATGTTGTCGCGTGAAGTGTTTCTCGACCCCTGTTTTCAAGTTGGCTCTCCACTCTCAGGGCGTATTAGCCCTAACCGAGATATGTACGGAGCTGTTAGCCTCACGTCTGTCTTCCCGTTGGTTCTTCTGTCAACGAGCTTATTCATATGTACTTACTAATTTTCGAATAACTGTAACGTATTGTTATTTACCACCTTGTTTATTTACACTTGCAGCGCGTATCCTTCAAACCGATCAGCGCGTTGAATAGTGGCAGTAGATGATCTCGGCGATCAGTTGATTGTCGACACCTCTGCGGTCTGCATTAGATTGCGGCGCTTTTAAGTAATAAAACAGCAAAAATTCAATTTATTTCATTTTCTGAGTTTTGAGACAATCTTCAGTGGAATTGCCTAATCTCGCGAGTAGAATCTTGGCTTCAGAAAACTGTATCGTTCCATAACCGTAACTTTTTTGGTGATCGCGATTTTTTAGGAATATTTTGCTTTATATCTTTCATTCGTGGCGACGACAAATCGTAACGAAAACTATGCTAGATTCGTTCATTGCTGTATTGGGGCAGGCTGGGGCAGGTGATGCGAAGAGACGACCGTTCTTATCGGCACGACGTGATGTACTAGTGGGAGCTGTTGTTTTTCTTTTTTTTTTTTCTGAACTCAACAGTGTGAAAGTAAAGTCCGTTTGAGGCTGCAGGTGATGTTCAACGACGGTACAATACAGTTCTGTCACCTTGCTGATAGCAACGAGTACCTTCGAAGCAAGGTCTCGTGACCTGACCTCTCGACGACTTCTATTCGACGATTTCCAGGCATTTTCGCAGCTGCCGTGCCGAGTTCGTCACTGTTTTGAACTTTATCGCTCTCAGGCATGACTTGATTTTAGCACTCATCTTACCTGCCTACTTATTCTCGATGATGTTTTGTCTTCAGCGATGTAGCGAGTAGAGTGTCCTTCTCGCGTTCGGTGAGATTTGGAGCCCCCGATGGCTCCTTCACCTCAAAATGTGAGCACGAAAACTACTGCCACTGTCAAAATATTCTGTTATCAACCGATATTAAACACACAATCACATATGTAAAGAGCATTCGTGTTTATTTAACGCTTTGACTTCTGTTATTGAAAGTTAAGTGAAAAAATGATTGAATTTGGAGACCTTTAATTTGTTACTCACCGAAGAAATACAGCAAAAAGCAGACGCCAACGACGACTACTAGGGCAGTTTTTTTTTTTTGTTTTGTTTACATCACGTGTTTCCTCTCCGCCAATCGTATTCGTCCCTCTGAGCGTTCCCTAGTTCGCTCTGTTTGTCCCCACATTCCCTACGCAAATCCAGCGTTTAGCTAGGGGCGCGTCTGTAAAGGCGGGTTTACGTTGGTGCAACCGGAATTTAAACCCGTGCTTATCCGAGCTCGGTTTAGCACGCTAAGCGGACTTAAGAAAGAGCCGCTTTGGGTTAAGGTAAACGACGTTGGTGCAACCGGCCCTAAGGGGACCATGAAACGATTTTGAAATAGAATTTCATCCACCGCACGTCGCAAAAGTCGTGAAAAAAAAAACACCTAAACACAATAATAAAGAGCCCCCCCCCCCCCCTCCCCCCGAAAAAAAAAAAAAAGATTTTCTATAGAACGTTTAAAGGCAAAGCGGACTCTTTTATACCTTCTTTGTGCCGACCGCTTTCATTTGCGCTACTTTAACGAGCGCAACGCACACATCTTGTTGCATGGCGCAGCGAAAAGCCTGATACATCTTCGCAGTAAACGCGCACTGTGATGACAGGCTCCGGTTGCCCGCCAAGACCGTAGCTTCCGCCGTAGCTTCCGACGTTGTGCGATCACGGCCTCCTGCCCTACTCAGTATTTCTTGCTTCAGTCACTAGGGTAAGCAGCGCCACCAGAGGAATAGCTCACGCTTGAACAATGCAGCCGCCACCACCGTAACTTCCCATAGACACTGTACATTGGAGGGGGTCCGAAACCGTGTCCGATTTTTTTGCAGCTAGGTGGCGCTGCCGGCGCATTATTCCATGTGTTTTCGTCTGCTTCTGCTCCGCGGCTGCTTGCGAGTCCCGACTCCTCTCGAGGTTCAGCATGGTTTTTGGTTAATTTTTGCCCTTTCGCCAGTAAAATTTACAATTAGAGCATGAAAAGCGCTACGACCGTCTTGGCATACGCTTTGCATTATTGTAAAATGCTGCTGCCTTCGCTGTGCTGTCAGCGCGAAGCGTTTCGAACAACCCAAATTCGTCGGCGCCACAATCCGGTGGCTACAATCAGAGTAATATAGTAGATACTGTAATAGTAGATGTGCCGATGACTGCCAACTGCAGCAGAAACCACTTGAAAGTCGTCTGCTACCGTCAGAAAAAGCGCCACGAACATCCGTAAACTCAGTCGGCCAGATGCAACGGCCATGTACGATCTCTATGGCAACGGCCACAAGCGCGCCGTCAATGATGATGATAGCGAGTATTAATGCGGAGCGCGCGCCGTCTAACAAGCGCCACGCAAAGGGACCCCCCTCAGGAGCGGAGTTCCAGAACTGAGTTGGTTT
Source organism: Ixodes scapularis (assembly GCF_016920785.2). Taxonomy (NCBI): domain Eukaryota; kingdom Metazoa; phylum Arthropoda; class Arachnida; order Ixodida; family Ixodidae; genus Ixodes; species Ixodes scapularis. Next base: position 103,221,075 of record NW_024609880.1, on the reverse strand, counting down.
TAATAACGTTGGCCGCCACTGTCAAGCATACCCAATGTTTCTTGCTTCAGTCGCTAGATAGCGCCAAACCAAACAGCATTGCAGGTTGCCACACTCACAACACAATTATATCTGAAGGTACCTAACTATATCGACTTCTAAGTCAACTATAAGAACTATAGAACTGGGTGCGATGAATTTTGCGAAATTGTTTAGAAGTTCCGATGTACTTCCTTTGATTTAGTACCGCCATGAAATGGTAACGTACCAGTATGTTGCAACCGCAAGACATTCATTATTTTATATTTTTTTATCTTTGCAGTTACTTTTTTCTTTTATTTTTTCCTTTGCACACACACCACCCCGCCTTGTAGGGAATTCAAAGACGGCATGAAAGTTAAAGGTGAATGCGCCATGTGGAGAGAGATTAGTGAACTAGAAGTGCCTGTCGCAAATTCCTGGCCATGAGGTCCTTTGGTCTTTTCCCATGCATTTCAATGGGTGGAACGTGATCAAAGAGTTAAAAATAAGCACCTAACACAGATGACTGATTCTCTCCAGCGCCCAATATCCTGACGAGCCTTACATAAGAAGCATACCTTGAACTCGGAATTTAAACATACTTTTTCTTTTTTTACGGCAAACATAAAACTAAGCTACCGATGTGCAAAAAAAAAAATGTATTTACTGGCTGGACTTCTGCGCCATACTATCTTCTTTTGAATTCTGCAAACATTACCTACAAAACACTGCATTATTGTTTCTTACATATCGCAGGTGTCTCTTTTTCTTGGCCATACTGCTCGGATGCAAGATGTTGTGAATGAAGCCAGAAAAAACAGTGATAATGTATTTCGTCTAAACAAAATAATGGTTGGTGGATCAGTGATCAAAAATTCGCTCGCAAAGGACATTTGTGAAATATTCAACTTGAAATCAATGATCGTTTGCTACGGCTTAACTGAAACGTTTGCAGTTCTGAGCACCTCACCTGTAGGACAAATCACCTTCGACAATTGCGGCTTTCCTGTTGCCGGCAGCAAAGTCAAGGTAGGCCTGAAATGCGTCAAACGGTATACGTTATATGCAAACACATTTGTTTGGTACCGCTCAAAGATTGCCCGAACCGTTCATTGTTCACTGTATAATTTCCTACACTAGAGTCAAAATCAATTTTTCATCCCGATGGCCGTCCGAGGTTTTGTTCATCAGAAATCACTGAGCAAGTGTTGCATGATTAAATTCGGGAAGGACGTTAACGTAATTTATCTCAAATATCTCACGCTCGGAATAACGTATTTGAAGCATGCGCAGCCATTTTAGCTATTATGGCCGCGTTTAATGTGCGTCAGTGGCTCTGAAGCAGCTGTGCATAATCAGATTTATGATGAAAAATGAAGTTAAATCGACTGAAACTTTTGAGAAGATTGCAAACAAAATTTGGGGAGCAAGCGCACCGTAAAGGGAATAGACGTTTTGTCAACGGTTTGGCCAAGGTCGATAGCCGATGACAAATGAACGGCAGGGACATGCTCGGCCGACTGCAGTTAGGCAGCCCACTTCTATGCCAAACGGTATCTCGAAAATCCTAAAGCGACGGCAGAGGTGTCTCATCGGGCACGGGGAATGGTTTTAAAAACTATAGTCATGTTTTCGTCGACTTTTTCATTTCCTTTCTAGAAATAACAATCCTTGTAAACCTTAAACGGCACTTGTATGTGCCGCTACGTACGTTGTGGCAACGAATTGGCGTACTGTACATTACATGTAGACTAATATCTAGTATAATGCAGTAATTAAAACAGTTTATGTAATTATAGCTGTGCGAACCGAAGAAGTGTGCACCGTAATATGTCGTGCATCAAATACAGACGCTAGATGTAACATCTTAACACCGGTCAACCCAAAGTTTCAAGCCCAGAATACAATACAATTAGGTACAGTAGGCGTCTGACCTTCTTTTTGATTTAGCGCATAAGCCACCAGATGGCGCCACAGTCATCGAGGTTAGAGACCCTAGATGGAAGTTGGGGTACACCTCAAACCATAGAGAGCGTCTGCAGTTTTAATGGTGGACACCTCCCGCGCCGATTGGTCGCAAGTGGGCATGCGCTGCATTGTCCCGTGGCAAGGAAGAAAACAGGCGGAAATGCAGGTACGCTCGCAGTCAATCAACGCATTTGACACCTCCTCGCAGCTGGTATTGCTAACGAGGCTTATAATTTGCTTGTGAATGGGGCCAGCTGAACATGGAAAACACACAGAGAAAAAATATATCATTCGCACCGCTGGACTAGCAACATTTAATGATTCCTCTTTTTCCTTTTCTGCTAATACTTGATTCCGGTTTCCTTTTTCTTTACACTTAGATTTTTTAATTCTTTACACTTGATTTACGTTTTCTTTTTCTTTACGCTTAATTCGGAATTTCTCTTCCTTAAACGCATTGTCCTTTCTGCCTTCGGAATGTTCTCATCCCTTTTCTTCTGTCTCCCTTAAACGGTCTTCCTCTTCTTCTACTTTTGCCTGGTCCTCATGTCACTCCGCAGGAAAATCTTCTCGGAGTTGTGTAGTGCGACGGAAGGGGCACTAACACAGTCCTCGCCTTTTTCTTCGATGGCTAGGGCTTCCAGGAGTTCACGGGCGAGTTGATTTTTATGTCTCCCCACGATGCTTACGTTGCACAAGGTTGCCCCGCATTGGCATGCGCGACAATGGGCTGCAAGGTGTCCTGCTGCTGTCACGTTTCGTAGAGATGTGGCATGTTCTCTGGTTCTATCGTTGATACAGCGCCCTGTCTGCCCAATATAACACCTTCCACATGTTAATGGAATGTTATAAATGACCTCTTTTTGACATTGGGCGTACTTTGTTTTGTGTGCGATGTTACATTCCTCTTGGTGCCTACGTTGGTCTTCGTTTACCCTGCCGCACATTGAATACCCTTTGTTTGGCGCGGAGCTTATCACTTGGACCCCTTGCCGGCCTGCGATCTTTTTTAGTCCAACGTAGGCACCAAGAGGAATGTAACATCGCACACAAAACAAAGTACGCCCAATGTCAAAAAGAGGTCATTTATAACATTCCATTAACATGTGGAAGGTGTTATATTGGGCAGACAGGGCGCTGTATCAACGATAGAACCAGAGAACATGCCACATCTCTACGAAACGTGACAGCAGCAGGACACCTTGCAGCCCATTGTCGCGCATGCGAATGCGGGGCAACCTTGTGCAACGTAAGCATCGTGGGGCGACATAAAAATCAACTCGCCCGTGAACTCCTGGAAGCCCTAGCCATCGAAGAAAAAGGCGAGGACTGTGTTAGTGCCCCTTCCGTCGCACTACACAACTCCGAGAAGATTTTCCTGCGGAGTGACATGAGGACCAGGCAAAAGTAGAAGAAGAGGAAGACCGTTTAAGGGAGACAGAAGAAAAGGGATGAGAACATTCCGAAGGCAGAAAGGACAATGCGTTTAAGGAAGAGAAATTCCGAATTAAGCGTAAAGAAAAAGAAAACGTAAATCAAGTGTAAAGAATTAAAAAATCTAAGTGTAAAGAAAAAGGAAACCGGAATCAAGTATTAGCAGAAAAGGAAAAAGAGGAATCATTAAATGTTGCTAGTCCAGCGGTGCGAATGATATATTTTTTCTCTGTGTGTTTTCCATGTTCAGCTGGCCCCATTCACAAGCAATGAACCAACATGCTCAGCTTCAGCCAATAACGAGGCTTATAAACCACGTTACCCCGATCGACCAAGGGGAGACTCTCTGTAATACAGGCTCTATATAAGGCCTGTGCGATGCCGTCTGCTACGCGGAGAGTAAAACGTTCAGCGACTGCATCGAAGCGTTCTATATGTTAACCTTAAGGTGTTTATCTCAGTTTTCAAACCAGCTTACAACATAAAAATTAGCTTCCTGACATCTAAACTGGTGTACGAAAGTGAAAGTGTTAAATGTTCAATTTGATCATAAATCGACACAGATAGTCACAAATACGCCGGAATTCTTGGGAGCTGGTGGCGCCAGTTGTCTATTTAAGTGAACACTACTATGAACACAGAGTATAAAAATGTTAACCAAGACGTATGTTGTAGGTTATAGACTTAACCAGCGGAGACTCACTTGGCCCATATCAAAAAGGCGAGATTGTGGTTCACAGCCGAAACGCCATGAAAGGCTACTTCAGAAGTCCAGAAGCTACTGCTGAAGCTTTGAGCGAGGATGGCTGGTTGCGGTCAGGTAAAAACCTCATTCAATTTTTTCTTCGCAGTCAATACAGAAACAACTGAGCTATAATGGACTGAAATATCTCGTTTGTACTCTATTAGTTCACAGACACTTCTCACGCACTGTTTTTGTGTAGAGCAATTATATGGCGAATTCCACTGGGTGTTTTGGAGCGCGCCGCGATCAGTTGACCAGATCCGGAATGGAGCATACGTCCCGAACGGGGTCACACCGCCTGCGGATCCCCAGTGAACATGATCACTGCTCCGGGATCATCGGATGCCTTCCCGTCATTCAACTGCCCGGGAATCCCCTTTACGCAGCCGCCGCGGCCGTTTCGAAGACGTGCTCACAATCGTGGCGCTAACACGTGCTCGGCGCACGAGCGGCAGGAATGGCTCAGGATCTTAAGATTGCCAGAATTCCCGTAGCGCGGCAAACCCTTTTCCTTTTTGGAAAACGAACCGGCTGTGGAGCCAAGGGGTAAGCAAGCGGCCATTACGAATTCGACTTAGGCGAGATGGGCGAGATCAGGCAAGATGCCCCGCGAGAAAGGAAGTCACAAGTGTGCGCCGAGGGCTGGCCCGGCTGGCTTCCGGTTGAATCCGCCGAAATCGTCGGAGCGACTTTTCTCGGATCCAGATCAAGATCTGGAGTGGGAGCTAATCCTAAACGACCCGTGGAACACGTCCCTCTCGATCCCAATCGCCCATTGAAATAGGCTCGCTCCAGAAAAGTCGATCCCGGAGCGCTCCAAAATGACCTGTGGAATTCGCCATTAGACACATTAAAATCACACTGAACATTTTCAAAAAAAGGTGCCATCCGTTTTTTTTTTTTTTTTTTTTTTTATATGGAATGTCGGTTTAGCTCTGCATGAAGAGAAACAATTTACCTGTTTGAGTATACGACAGTTCATCTGGGTTCTTTAGCGTGCTTCACTCAATAGTCATTAAACAATCTCCCAGTGGTATTGTCAAAATCACCTAGTGGATTGAGGCCCACCGACTCCCCTCTGTGACGTCACGGTAGCTAGGCGAGTGCGCGAAACATTTATGAGCGGGCTAGGCGTGGAGCAGGGCCGTGCCGGCGCGCTGCCGCAGCGGCCCTTAACTTCAAATGAAAATCTCTAACGAGTGTTATTTAGGTATGCGTGAACTACGTTCGAAAGATCAAGTTGTCCCTTTTATAATTAGAAGTCCAAATCAAAACTCTGACTTCTAGGATTCGCGTACTAAATAACGGTAATTATAAACCCTTGGTAAATATTCTCGACAACACCTTTCCGGCACTTAACTAAATGACCTTCGTTATAAAAAAAAAAAAAAAAAAACACTGTCCGGTATCACCAGTTTTTTCTTTTTTTGTATTTTGAAATTTCTTTAACGGTCCCCTCTAATGTTATTTCATCGACGGCGTGTTTTTCTGGTGTAATGAATAAAATGAAATAAAACCTCTGTTTTCTGCGGCGGAGATGGATTCAAAGAAAAAACTCAACCTTCGGTTTATGCAATGCTAATACCTAAAAACCAGTATTGACGTTAAGAAAACATTTTGAAGGACTTCAAAAATATACGGATTCATCCGAACTATTTTATTATGTGCAATAGAATGTACTATAAGAGTAAACATCGCTCAGCCCTCTGCATACAATACTTCGTCAGTCCACACGTTCTCACAATCGAAAACACCGTACCGAACCCCTGTTCTAAAGAAAAGCAGTGTTGCAGCAAAATACACCACGGCCGATTCGTGAACTGTGTGGAGGGAGTGGTGTACTCTATTCCCCTCTCGTGTGGCAGGAGATACGTCGGGCAAACGGGGCGCTGCCTCAATGATCGCGTGCGAGAACACAAGTATAACGTTTTTAGAGTTGTGTCAGGTCACCTTGGCCTGCATTGTTGTGGCTGCTGCTGCACTCCCGTCTTCGACAAGTGTAAAGCGATTAGAAAGAATAAGGACAAGCTCACTCGAGAAATCATTGAGGCGCGGGAAATCGGAAAATTGGGAGAAAACTGCGTCAGCACTCCTTCTATATGCTTATCCGAAAAGGAATGTTGCTTTCTCGACACGAAGTGACGGCGCATAACGGTGGATAAGGAGCACGTGGCGTCGATTACATGTTTTTTATCTTTTTTTATCTTTGTTTGTTTGTCATGACGTTCAGTGTTTATACGTGATGTTAGCACGAATAAACTTTAGTTGTAAGTCAGCGCCTTGTTCGTCTACCTTCTTGTTCTTGTCCGTGTCTTTGAGCTGTTTTAATTTTTAATAATAAAATACCAACTAGCCCAAACTTCCATGTTAGTATTATTCCCCTTTGTAAAAATATTTTCAAAAGGATTTTCAATATGAGAGGACTTACTGCCGCCCATGCTTGTAAATAGGCACCCAAACCTCCTCCGTCCTGTAGGGTGAACATTCGCTAAACCAGCTCTGAACTGCAGTGCGTTGACACACAAGTAATGTCAGCTTAAGTGTAGAATTTGTTCTTTTTTTAAGCAGTGCACCACAGTACAATTTTATACGTGCATTTTTTTTGTTTTGTTTTTGAACTGATTTAACGCGAATGCGCTTAAACAGCTTTCTTTATGAGGAAAGCCTTGTAATGTTGTGCTAGAAACCTGCCAATGCTATCGACTTAACCATGACTTCACGTTCTTAGAAGGTCCCGCTTTTAAAATATTGGATGTTACCTCGCAAATTTATAACGTGTGTTTTACAACGGTGAGCTGTAAACCTGTACAATATTTTTAAAGAAACTTTAAACTGGAATGCACATTCCTCTATATGGGACCAGTCACCAATCGGAAACCGATATGCGGAGAAACTGTTTTCACACATAGAACACAGCCATGATGAGTGCATGAGCGCTGAGAACACAAATTTTGCAAAGGCAAAGAGTCTCACGTACGCACTTCCGACGCGTTCATTTCTAAAACAATCGCTATAATTGTGTACTTCGAATGCAATCTACATGGGAATGGAAACATGACCGATATTTGACTTTTCAGGAGATTTAGGATTTTACGACACTGAAGGACGGATTTATATCATCGACAGATTAAAACAGATGATAAAATGCATGGATAATGTCGTCACCCCTTCTGAGCTGGAAGAAATCTTGATGACCCATGAAGCTGTCGCGGAGTCCGCAGTTGTAGGCGTTCCAAGCTCCAAGTATGGCGAGGCTCCAGCAGCTTGTGTCGTTGTAAAAGACGGCTTTGAGAAAAACCTTGAAAGTTTGGCGATAGAGTTGAAGGAGCTAATTGCAGGTATATGTCATGTTCCTGATATTTAAATGTCGTTCTCTGTTGTGTTTCGAGCACAAGGGCGCCAAATATGGATGACTAGTTACCTATAGAAAAATTATTTCTACAGTGTGCACCAGACCATCCGAAAATGAATACAAATTCGAGATACCGAATCTCAGGCAAAACGCAGAAAAAGACTTGTTTCCAATGGTGGGCAGTCATATGGGAGCCACCTTTACTCTGAAACCTTTTATTTTTACTTAAGGGGAGACACTACCTGGGCATGTCTACTTTTGAACCGCTCACTTATTGGTGTGAAATTTGCTGGTGGTGTTTGCAGCCATATAGAAGGAGGGCATGCAAAGTTTCAGGCCTGTGAACCAATTTTATGAGGTTCTATACCTCCCAAACGAAGTAAAGCATAGCTTTGCATGGAATCTACTCAATGAATCTATCGTTGAGAAATAATGTTGATCACCACATAGTTTTCTGGTGAAATGCATACTGAAATACTTGTTGCCGGTTACTATGAAAAGAAATATCAGGAAATATGCGTTTTCCAGGTAAAAATAAATTTATGAAATTAATATCTATCTTTTTTTTACATTTGCCAAGTTTTGCGAATTAAAAATTCCATGATAAAGAAACGTGAAATTGCAAAATCTGACTTCATAGTAACCGGCTCGATACAATTTCGGCGTATAATCCGCAAATATTAAGTCTCTCGGTAGTTTCATACTGAAATGATAGTTTTATAAGGTGGGATTTGCTGCCAAAAAGTGAGGCTGAGATAAATGCACTTGAAGTTTCAAGATGACGTTTTAAAAATTCCTTTTTGCATCTTAATTGTCAGAAATTTTTTCAGCAGTGTAGGTGATGTCTTTTTCAAGCTTTATTCTGATATACTGACATTGCTTTCAGCAATTTTCACGTTTGGATGACAAGTGCTACGCAGTGCAGTACGGCTCACCAGCATAGAAAGAATAATTTTTCTTTTTTACGTTGTTTGTCAGTGTGCATTGACAAGACTTTGTGAGAGTGTTCCTTGTTACCCATACATGTCAAAACTCTGCAGTTCTTAATATGCATTTTTTGGAAAAAGGTGCAATTCAAGGTAGTGTCCCCCCTTAGCATTCGCCTCGTTTAAAAAGTTATGACTACGTTTCGTGATCACAGGGAAGTCACTCCGCAGTATTTCTGGTGAATACGAAAAGAAAACATGTGGTATTTTCGAGCATCATTTATGGTAGGTAGCAGCTATGTTCAGAATTTCAAAATTCTGAATTTGCAATAAAATCTTGTAACCCAGATACAAATGTTTCAAAACAGCTGCCAAGACATGATTGAAGGAATGGAGTGGTGAACTCGCGGAACATTGATTTTATTTTTATTAGAATTTGTACCACGTTTGTTTCTGGTTTGCAGGTCAAGCAGCAGTGTTCAAGCAGCTGTACGGTGGAGTTTTTTTCATGAAATCTCTTCCCAAGTCTCATAGCGGGAAGATCCTGAGACAAGACCTCAAGACGAAAATTGCTAATGAAAAGTGAAAGTCGAAAATTAATAGATATGAATTGGGATAAAAGCGTTTTTTTATTTCGATTGTCATAAACAAGGATCTAAAAATGAACTGAACTTGTGTCAATATTTTTATGAGGGAGAAAGTAGTGAATACGAACAAGCCCCAGTGAAGCCTATTGTGAAAGAAAGTTTTACGTTTTTAGGAGGCAAGAGTAACATTTGAGTCAAACAGGAGGCATGTTTTTTCTTTTATTTTCAAACAATAACTTTATTTGGGATTCCACCAAGGCCCTCTTCAGCTCGTGTTGGTCTTACCGCATGACGTCAAAAGTTTCACGTGACGTCATGGTATCACGTCCGTAATATTAAGTTCCCCACAATATTCAGCGGCGATATTGACGTCGCCTGACCTGAGGTACCATAACATGGTTTCTGTGATCATGCCACGTGACGTCGCGATGTCAGTGACCTGTCGTAACGTGACTCGAAGTCACATATAGCCGCAAATCTGGCAACCGGCCGTAGCCGGGCTCGCGAGGTTCCTCTCGCTGCCAGCATGAGGTGCGCGCGTAGTTCGAGACCGCACTCTCTTGTGGCTTCGTTGGTTATTTACACCACTGTACTATTGCGTACAATATGAGCTGAAAACGTCCCTTATGTTTGTTTGGCTTACCTGCCAGTTTTGGGGAGAGCTGTGATCCGAACTCGGAATGGAGTGAAGAGTTCATTTATCAAACTTCGGACTATTTCACAAATTAAGAGATGAAAGAGCTTGTGCTGACTGCAGATTAAGAAAGAGGTCGGATCAGGTGTGTAGCCGCATATTGTAAAGAATTTATTGTTTTTACGAGAAAATTGTCAAAGTGCTTTTCTAGTAAGGTCAATTTCTCACGCCATTCCGCAATGAGATACTTGGTATCTCGTTGATGTATATTAATAATATTTGTGTCTAAAAATTGCCTAATCACTCCTTATGTACGTTATATATGCGATAAATTATTTCCGCTGTGTAAACTACCCGTTGTGGTATTTTCACATAAACTTTATACGAAAACCAAAAAGTGTTACCATTGGAACAAATTTCCTAAAGTCAGTCTTCTAAAAAAAAAACTAGTACGCAAGGTCTGTATTTTGTTTGTAGGGCATACATTTAAGCTTCAATATCGTGAAAATAGTCTGATTTACCAGAAGAAAATCAAACATGCCTACCTGCTCGTTTTTTATAACTTTTTTAATCTTGATGCACCTTCGTCTGTGTTTTTTAAACAAAAGATATCCGATCACCTCTTGATATTTTTTAATAATTTTGTTTTAATTTTGCACGAGCAACAAATCGCATGTGCGTAGTGCAAATTCAAAGTAACATATCTAATGAAATTGGGCCCTGTAACATTCCGGTGACTAAAATGAACAGACATTTTAGTGTTTTAAGTGGTATAATGCATTCTGAGTAAACGACCGTAACAGCTCTTATTAAGCATATTACACAGAGAAAAGGAAATGACGCCATTATTGAAATTGTATACGTAGATACACGTAAAGCATCGTGGCGCTAGGGTAATTTCATCCCACCACATTGCACAAACCATCGACTGTTGATGGCACAGTTACTGTCTATAATAATACTCAAATGTAAGGACAGAAGTACCGTCGAAAACATACGAAGAGGTACATAGCACATTTGTCAAAGACCGTACATTATTACACAAGATCGTTGGAACTGCGAGTTAATTCTGGCACTGTCTATATGAACCACGCAGCTCGCTGTTGTAGTGTTGAGCCTGCTGACACGCACAGACTGATTGTTAGTGACCGTATGGGACATAAAGCAGTAAATGCTAACATGTTACGCTATCGCCTTAGCACATGTACCTTGGTGTTCTTTAAACCTTTCAGTGAGGACAAATATATGCCTGCTTCCTTCAACTTTCTACAGCGTGAATTTTATAACAAACTCTTAAACTTTTGATGAAACAATAAACTAGAAAAGAAAAGACTTAATTCTACTCTTGATTCGCCAAAAGGAGATCGCCTGTTTGAGGGAAGGTAAGACCCCCAAGGGACAGAAGGGACATTTGATTGTCACACGTGTTGATTGCAGTGCATATCTGCGATCATCAGCGCTGTCTCTGTATGTGGCCAGCAGGGCCGACATCGGCACGAAGGTTCATTACCTTGATGCATGTGCACCTTGAAACTCGAACCCCTACGGCCATGCGTAACCAACAACGAGCAATTTGCAGCGTGGGAGAGGAATGGCATTATTTTATTTGACTTTTTTTTGTTGGTAGGTGGAGACTTTCTTGACACACATGGAACGAGATATCCAATCTTTATTTTTGCGTAAATCTGGCAATGACGCTTGAGTTAAGTTTTTGTATCAGGATCTTTCCATTTTCTGTCCTTGGTAGAGATTTCATAAAGACGACGCCACCGTATAGGTGCTTGTGGATAGATGCTAGACCTGCAAGGAACGCGCCAAAACTTTACCACCACAAAGAGGCTAAAGAATAAGGTGACATAGGAATAGTTCGCAAGCTTTTATATTCGTATACACACACTTATATGCACATACAGAAATTCAATTTGTCGTTCTAATTACTAAGCTCGGTTTCGTTCCACAGTTAGTGATCTGTAGAACGAAACCGTAGCTTTGTATTTCTTTTTACTTATATAACATAACACGTAGTATTTGGCAAGGTTAAACTTCATGTTATGTAAGTAAGCAAATGTGAAAGCACTATTAGTTGTTTTCGAATGAAACAAGGATATGGTGAGCATACGAACATTTCAAATCACGCCTGGTGTAAAAACTCAATCAAGTAGGTCAATAAAATTTTATCTGCCTCATTTATTACTTCCCGCGGGGTTTGACCTAACATGTACACGTTACCCAAAAAAGTAACAAAATAATTTTACTCGTTAGTCGCGCAAAAAGGAACTAAATACATTACTCGTTAGCGATTCTGAAAAAGAACGCGTTAACTAGCCTCAAATCTACCGAGTTATCATCCTCGTTCCTTTAACGACCAAATAAACAAGAGCTTTTGTTTCATGGTTTAGTTGTTGTTTTTTTTCAGTGGTCGTTGCACTTAGCAGTAGCTGAATTCAAAGTTTTCATCGGTTATGTTTTCCCGCTTCCTTAGGAATACATCCCAGGCAACGCTGTGGAATCGTTGTACTGACGCGCTCGAAGGAGCGAGTGAATTCAGGAAGAGCTGGGGAATCTGGAATTTCTTTCTTTCTCTCTCTCTCTCTCTCTCTTGTTTTCCCTGCTTCTAAAGTTCGCATTTGACAATGGGCTCTCCGCCTACCTATTTTGGCAATATCCGGGCTTACATTCGGCCTGTACCCGATTCTAGAAGATTCAACCAACAAACCTTATTGTGTTCACTGGGTGAAAGATATCCCCAGCTGTAGAGTTCGACTGACGTGTTCAGCGATGAACGGTGGTATACTTACAAACTTGAAAGTATAAAACAGAGAGGACCAGGACGGGAACAGGACATCTTTCATGTCGTATACTGTCGTACTTATTGGTTGTTTTTCGGGTTGCCTATCTGCCTTGGTCGCAATAGACGCATATTCACGTTATAATTAAAACGAGGCTGTTTAAACGGTGTTAACAAGTTACACCTTGAAAGTAACGAAACGCCGTTACTCGTTACATGGCGTTAAAATTTGACTAAGTACGTTATTCGTTCATCTTTTAGGAAAGTAACTAGATAAGTTATTCGTTATCGTTACCAAAAATAACTAGGTAAAAGTAAATCTTTACCAGTAACGTGTTACGTATATGTCTGGATTTGACACAATGAATTATTGTGGGTCGTTGGACTTCACTTAAGAGAAGTGCGGGATACGGACTTTTATTATACTTGTTTATTTACATACCGGCAATGCCGGGTAGGCAGGCGAGCAAAGAAGGCATTGCTGCCTAGAGGGTTCGCCCACCCCCTCTACAAGACAGAGAAACATGTATAGATATGCACCATCTGCGACGGTGTGACAGACTCAAAGAAATTAGCATAAAGATATAAAAAAAACGCAAAACATTTACTAAACTTTATGTAATAAATTTTTTAAGACACTTAACCGCCAAAAATAAAATTATATCCTCAACAGGTGCGGCTTTATAAAATGAGTGAAGAGCAAATACTAACCGGGCCACGAGTATCGCAGTGATAACATCTCCCTCCGCCTGCATGGGTGGACGTGAGCCAAATGTATGCTTGCATTTTACGAATTTATTAGATGTGTTAAGAATTTGGAATAATGCAGTTCGATTGTATGGCATCGCAAATTATTTGCTAATTGCATACTCGTGGCCACGCGTCTTGTCGATGGAAAGACAAATACACTTACTAAGCACCTTTTAATTATATATATATATGGGTGATTTCATCTCAACTCGGACACAAACTTTGGGTTGAATTCTTATTTTTTTGGAAAAAATGCATGTTATCGGGCAATTCCTATGAGAAAAGAAGACGCAAACGTCAAGTTCGTCGGATGTTTTGTTCTCAAGTTATGGACCATGGAAGCGGCCAAGGTGGAAACTGTCGTTTTTCCAGCTTATCGGGGGTGCCATATTTCACTCCATCCCTTTTGCTTACGTTTTACGCTATATCTATATAATTTTCTTGGGAACATTCTCGCCACATGCTTTTTTATGCTAATTAAGTGTCTAGGTCATAACATTCTTATTTTATTTTTTTATTTGTCAAACCGCCTCTCTGCGCCGATATTTGACAAAGTTCAGCAAGCTGTGCTGTTTGACCTAATCAACATATTTTTATCACCTTTACATCATCGCAAAGCTCCAAGTAAACTATTGTTCTTGTACAATTTCAATATTGTGCAATAAATGTATAATGCGCTACATAGGCCTGAAAAATAGATATTTAAAAAAACTACCAAGTTTGGAGTCGATTTTCTAAAACAAAAAAACACGTACCTTTTATTTCTTATTTATAGTTAGGGAATATAGTAGTCTATCAGAAACTACCAACAGGAATTCTAATATATTGTTTGTCGGCTATTTAGACTTGAATCTGGTGTTATGAGCGTTTTGAACGGGACCTCGCACAGGCGCTCTGCTGAGCAGAATGTTGGCCTATGTAAGGCTTTCTACTGATCGTTAGCCAGTTACCTCAATATCCTACTATAAATATTAATAAAATTTGGAGTAGTGTACTTAAGAAAAGTTACTTAGAAGCCCGTACCCAGAAGTGCGGGCACCACCCCGCTCACTTATTCTCAATAGGGGGGAATGCAGATCGTTAGAGAATTCCTCTGGGGCCTTTTGCTTTCGTCTTTGACTTAGAAATTACGAACTTGATATGTAATTGTCATATTTTCTTATGTCAAATAGATATGCACTGCAAGTTTGTTTCTTGCGTAACTAGCGTTCTTGTGCCTAGCCTTCATTATTCCCGTAAACTAATACAACTTTCTTTTGGCACTTCACACTTTTTTTCTTGCGTGACTTTTTTCGCCATTAAATTAGAATTTTATTTTTATCATCCTACGGTTGCTGTCTCCGGGCGCCTTACTTTTGACTATATATAACGAAAGCATCTGTAAACATTCGCCACTTTATATATATACAACAGGCATGGTGGCGGAAGGCCGAAGGCGTGAGTATATAACTTCTCAGTTATATATATATATGTTGTGTGGATAAAAGGAGGGTACATCACGTACTTTTTACGTCCGGAGGTGCTCAAAGGGGAATCCGATGCCCGTCCCACCGCGCGGCCGACGGCTACCAGCGAGGGCGGTCGCCGCGCCAGGTTCGTCCAACGCCATGCGAACAACGATGATCCCGGCATCCAACAGCGTTTATTGAGTACCAGAGGTCCCCAACAAGACACTGCGTTCAAGCGAGCCGTAGACACAGTGTGTCCGCATCGCCCGCCGACCTGAGAGCCAAAGGGGTAATTGCGAGCGGAGTTATTTCCGGTCGGACGAGATCACGCCGCCACCCCTCGTCGCCGGAGTTCGAGGCCAGGGTTTTCGGCAGACCAGGGTTCCCGACTGTCAGAGCCAGGGGGAACGCTAGCATCGAATCATCGCCGGTCGGACGAGCTCACGCCGCGACTCGACCCGTCGCCCGCAGTCCAATCCAGGACTCCTCGACCACACGGCCATCCACTCGGAGGGAATGCCCGACTCTCCTTCCCGAGATCTCCCTGGTCTCCGAAAACGGGAGATGCGCGGGGGAGTGAAAGAGATTAGGCCAGCATGGTGACCAGGGTGTAAGATAGACAGGTGGGGAAACGGCCCATAGAAACCCACCGCAGCGCCGTGACCGGATTGTGTACTCGTCTGCTCGCGGGTGGCTTGCGGGTACCCCTGATTTGCGACAGATGGCGCTGCGGCGAGAAGAAAAAAATTGGAATCGAATTTGCATGGAACTCTATGGGAGAGTGCGCAAAATAAACTGAGAGCACGACAGTCCTCCATTGAAAATCCACGAGAAACCTTCTCCATCAGTTTAACCGGTCGCCAGCGTTCGCCCACCTGGAGTGAGAGTTCGCGGTGCTCAACATAGATGGCGCCACAGAAAAAGAGAAAACCGAGGGGGACACAATCCGGTCGCTCATTTGGCTCTCGTTTCACCACCTGTCTATCTTACACCCTGATGGTGACGCACTCTCCCCGAAACCATACGGAGCGACCAGGCTCGAAGTCAGACGGCTTTGGCCGGAACGTCTTCGGATACGCCTTCTCGGGGGAGGGAAACCAGAGGTTCCCGCAATATATATATATATATAATTTTTAAAACCATGTTTTCATTATAAAATTATGCTCGCTGCTGCTTACTAACGAAGACATTATGCATGTGCAATATGTGGAGTGACAGCCTATGGATTACAGCGCGTTTCGAAACGGATATATCACAGTTAGTTCTCACGCTATAGGAAAAAGATTCCGGTTACCTTCTGCCGCTAGCACGCAGCCTCAAGTCGAGTGTGCATATACATAAAATTTTAGCTTAAAATACTTGCTGGTCTTTAATCGCCAAACCATTTATCTTCCAGCTGCTGCTGCACACAACATGGCTTGATCATAGTCCCATATTATGGAGTCGGAATATTATATAGTCGACCTGCAGGGTGGTCAAGGAATAAAGATTCCATTTACTAGAAAGTCGTATCCGCATTTGTTTCTTGCTGTATTCCGTAAGCCGCCTACTAGCACCTCAAGTAGAAGTTTGCGTTGATTGGTGTGTACGCTGTGTCTTCCGATAGAAAGTTAGCGGGCCCGGAACACCTTAAAAAACTAATGGTATCAGCGAGCGGTTCTATTTCTGGACATAAATATTTCAAAATTGCTTGAAGGTTTTTAGGATTACAGTCCTTGATTAGATGTAATAGAAAATAAATTACGAAGCACCGCACCTTATCTTGTCAAGTTGCGCCATACAGCCATTAGTTTCGTAAAAAAACTATAATTGATGGAATATCAGTGGAGGCTGAGGCCAGGATTTACGTTCTTTAGTGGGAACTACTGCGGAGCAGACACCTGCCACACCTAATCCCTGAAGGGTTAAATCCGCAATTAGCTGAACGTCCAAGTTGAAATAAAAAGGTTTGCTTAAATTGCAAGAGCTAATGCAGCAATTTTGAATCATACTTCAAATTGGTTCATCCGCTGTAAAAATTTTATTTATACCTCTTTCTATCAAAATTAAAACGTTCAAAATTAGATCATGTGTACCGGGGTCGTTAAGAGTGTCATGAAATGACCTATCGCCTCGTGGAGCAGATCAGGTGTATAGTGCAATTAAGAGCTTTTTTTTTAATTGTTCACAATCGCGGTTGTCGGAAATTACGGTGCACAAGTGATTACTGTCCTTGTTTAAACTAATCATTGTAATCAGTGATACTATAAAGATGTATGTGTCTTTAGAAAAACAGGCGGAAGGGTGCTACGGGATTCGTTAGAAATGTTGCTTTAAATACCTATCTAGAAAACGAGGAATCACATGGCAAAAAAAATGATCTATAGCAATGGCCACCACATCCTGCAATTAATAATTTATGAAACACCTGTTTAGAGGCGGATACATGCTCGATAACTTTCATCTTACCGTGGTTGAGTAACTCCGGTGGGCAATAAAGCTCGATACAATGCGTGGTGCCGCCCAACAGGCACTCATAAAAATGCCTGCTTGTCTACCTTCTCACACACACAAAAAAAAAGAACACGGTGTAGACCACTTAGGCAATCCACGTAGGGCTCTCAGCGAACAACATGGCGGAAAAATGCGTGTGTCACTTATTTTGATAAGTGAGCAAGCGAAGGGTCACGCTCATTGTGCGCCGCTCACGAGTATGCTCGATAAGAGCGTGCTTTCCATCCTTAACAGAGCGTGTGCAGAGTTGACTCGCCACCTGTGCTGATTAAAAGTAAACGCTCAAGCAATATTCGAGTATAATTATACCATCAGTTCATCGCCACGGTGCTCGTCACGTTCGTGCGTTTGCAATTGCCGGCTGAACCAGTCAGGCACAATAATTGCGCCTCGCGACCTGATCCCTTTTTTTTGTGCCTGATGGTTGTAGCCGGTGATACCAAAAGACGACTTGCGCCCTGATGACGCCCTTTTAGCGCGGCTCGATTGGCTGCATTGTATAGCAGTGTCGATCGCAATTGTGTTTAGTGTGGAATGAAGTATGGCAATATTGTGCTGTCGCAGTGCATGATGTAGTGCAGGTCTTCCTCAATTAGGCCCAACCTCCGCTTTGCTCTCGGTATTGCTCGAGCGGTTCTGTGGCAAATACAGGATGCGATTTCAGGGCTACACGGCACTTCCATAGAGGATGTAAACACATTGATCAGTGCACGTTGGTTTATATAACCGGATCGAATTGTCCCAAACGTGAAACAGGTCGAGCTCGCCGCTCGCCGCATAGGCGCACCATAGTCGCCGTTTTCCGTATACCAACCAGATCCGAGCGACGCGGCGGTGCGAGGAAGGAACGTAGGGACGCCAGAACCGGGTCTGCCGCGCATCACCAGACTGCCTCTAGCCAAATCGTTCGCAAATTCGTATCTTCTATGTAGTTATCTTCTCGGTATTAAAAGGTTGCAATCACAAACGGTCGCACAATTCACAGAGCAGCGGGGCCACTTTTACGTGAACCAATATCTTTATTCAGCATCAACACGCTCAAAGGGACAAATCGAGCCAGATCAACCAGCATAGTTGAAGTTGGATACTAGGCTTAGGCCAGTCCCGCTACCGCCCGCTACGAACCCAAGCCCCCGCACAGCGCCAACAACGCTTCCGAAGACGTCTAGATGAAGCAGTTGTTTGCTGCAAACTATATCGGTCCACCCGCTAGATTTGGAGGTGGGCCGGACTGGTTGAGATGTCAGGCTTGATTTTACCATCTCGAACGCTTGCTGCTGAGGAGTTTCCCAGACAAATTCGACATCCTTGTGGAGCTGCTCTCGCAACGGTTGAAGCACATCTGCTAGGTTTGGTATAAATCCTGCAATAAAGTTTACCATACCGAGGAACCTCTTTAGCTCTGTTGTATTCGTCGGAGGAGGCATGTTTAAGATATTTGATATTTTTTTCATTATCTGGGCTTACACCCCTGTGATTAATGACGTCTCCAAGGAACTGAATTTGTTCCTGCGCAAACATCTATTTCTGTACATTTAGGGGGATCCCATTTCCTTGCAATCTTGTCAGGACTCTTCGGAGACAAATGTCGTGTTCCCTGCGTGTGTCAGCCCATATCAAAATGTCATCGATAAGGCACGTGACTCCTTCCAAATCTTTGAAAACTTCGGTGTATTATAAGCTGAAAGATCTCCGGCGCGCAAGAGATTCCAAATGGTAGCCGATTAAATTTGTACCGGCCAAACGGTGTGATAAAAGTCGTAAGCAGCGTCGACTCTGGGTGTAACTTGATTTGGTAGAAGCCTGAATAGGCATCGAGATGAGCAAATATTCTCGCCTGCCCAAGAGTCGCTAGAAGAGGTTCCACGCTCGGTATCGGGTGGTACTCCCTCAAAACACTTTTATTAAGTGATGGGTAATCAACGCAGATGAGAACATCACCATTCTTCTTTGGAACTACAGCAACAGGTGAGCACCAGCTTGTTGGTTCCCGAACTCTGGAAATAACGCCTTCGTTCTCCATATTTTCGAGTTGTTCTCCTTTCTGGAGTAAAACTGCTTTCTGGAGTAGAACTAGTATGCGTCTCGGTGACGATAAGGCAACTGGATAAGCATCAGGTTTTAGCTTGATTTCGCACACGTATGAAGCTTCCCCTAGACCCTGAGAAAGCAAGGGGCACTCCTTGATTGAATCCAGAGCTTCTGAAGTCGACAGCTGATTTACTCGTTGGATTATGTTTAGGGCTTCTATGAGGTCCAAGCCGAGCAGTGGCTCATTGGCATTTCTTGTTACATAGATGGGCCCGTTGTATGAGAGTCCTTGTACGTGATCGTTTCCTGCAGCACGCCGAGAACATGCAGGCTTTTTTTTTCTTTGATCCAAAAAGAACTTTATATGCGTGTCAAAGACTGCCCTGTTTTTGCAGTTTGGAGAGTAGGTGTTCCGGCACGACGGAGACGTCAGCACCAGTGTCCCAACGAAAGCTCACATCATCGCTCCCATTACAAAGCAAGACTCGCCATGGTGCGAATTTGCCCTGATTTACCCGGGGACGGCACGGTTCCCGTGAAGTAGAAGTCTTCGTCAAGTTGCCTGGAAGTTGTAGGCTCTGAGATTTCATGCAGGAAGGTCGACTTCGATTTGCAAACGCTTGCGAAGTGACCCGGCTTTCCACATTTGTGGCATTTGCTCTCCGATGCTGGGAAGTCTTTTCGTGAATGAACATCATGGTTGACGCACCAATAGCAAGCTTGAAAATCTTTTGCTATCATGCTGTGCTTTTCTACACGTGTGTTGTGCCTCTTGGATTTCTTGAGGTGATCGCCTTGAACCTGATCAGGTTGCGTGGCATCCTCTTGTCTGAGGGCCTCCTGTTGTTTTCCAAATATTTCAGTTTGCTTCGCGAGAAGAACTGCTCTCTCTAGCGTCAATTCACTTTCTAGTTGCAGCTTCATGGACAGTCGTTTATAGCGAACACCAACGGCAATACGATCGCGAATAAGCTCATCGTTGATTTGGCCGTACTCGCACTTCTTGCTCAGTGTGTGCAGCGCTGTGATGAAGTCCGCGACTAGTTCACCATCTTTTTGGATACGAGAATTGAACATAGATCGCTCGTAGACAATATTCTTTTTGACAATGAAATGTGTCTCAAAAGCTTGGATAACGGATAACTAGTCCTTAGCTTAAGAGGTCGGAGTGTTGAGCGTCACATAAATTTCCTCCACTCTAGGTCCCATCAGGTAAATGAGAGAGTTACCTGGTCGGCCTCATGCTTGACGTGCAATTCAAATGCCGATCGAAAACGCTCCCAGCGGCGCTTCCATGTCGTTCATTGTTCCGGATGAAAATTGAAAGGTTCAGGAGCGCTGAGCTGATATGACATCGAGGTGGTGATTTGCACCGATGAGGTGGCTTGTCCAGATAGCGTCATGAGCAGGCCTGGTTCTGAACGATGTAGTCAGGAAGACCTGGTGGTTCTTTGAGAACTGGGCCGCTCGCTTCTGGCGTCGAAGATAGCTGACGTGTTCCAAAACTTGTGACACCATGTTTTGTAGTAGGTGGGTTTACTCAGATATGTAAATAAAATGAAATGATGTGATAAGTCTTGAGTCAGCCCGAAGACCCGCACGAGATGCAGAACTCCCGCCCTTTATGTGTTTCGTCGTCTTCGAACCCCGGCTATCCAACAGACCGGGGCCCTATGACGTCGCGACCGCGGACCGCACTTGAACGTAAAGGGCCATACGCACATTCGCGTTTGAACGCGTTTGAGTGCGTTGCGGAGTCCTTGCGGCCAGGCGCGGTCGCTTGCAGAGCGACGCGCGCCTTCCCGCAACGCTCAGTAGCGCGACGCAAGCGAGTAGAGACTCGCTCAACTTTCCGAAGCGTTGCGGTGCGTTCGGGTGCGTTCGACCAATCAGAAGCCGAAAGAGGAGAGGGGATGACGTGTTCGCTCGCCCCACCCGGCCGACTCGGCGAGACGTATCCGGTTCGCCGGTCGCAGTGCTTGCATTTTCGTTTTGGGGAGCGGTGGGGACTGTATTTTCCAAGGCTGCGATGCTTCAAGCTTGACAAAACGTCGGGGAAGCCGGCGAGATTGTCCCAAGATCGAACACCGACGCCGTCGCCGTGCGCCGCCATGTTGCCTTGGATTTCGCTTACTATTGGTGAGCCACTAGCGACGATAGTGCGTTCTTATTGGCTCTTGACTGCGGTTGACTGCGTGTCAACGCAACTGTGCGTACAAGCTTGGCGCAAGCGGTCTTCGCAACGCAACGCGTCCGCTTGCCGCTACGGAACGCACCGCGCTCAAACGCGGATGTGCGTATGGGCCTTTAGTGACCGGCATAGCAATGTAACGCGACGGCGTCGGAACAGACACGACGGGCATGACAAGGTCGCGTGGTTGGCGCGTGCCGCGTATGTGGCATGAATCTTAAGTGGTTTCTTGTGTGTTCCCATTGGGTATCATCTCTATACACGAACTCAACTCTCCTACGTCACGCCGCGGTGGTGGCGCGCCGGACACACTTCCGGTCTGGGGCGGTGGGCAGAAGTCGCCGTGCCAGACATGCATTCCTGTGTTCCTTTGGAAGAAATGAGACAAAAAACCTGCCTTCTCGTCAAAATGCTGCGATGGGGGCTGTACCAAGAAAGTCTGGAAAGGTTTGAAGATCAGTTTTCATGTGTTTTTGCCCCCTTCGTTTGTCCGAGAACGTGGATAGTAGCCGTGAAAAGGGCAAACCAGACGCCGTCGAACTACGATTGCTTGTGCGGGCCACACTTTGTGGTCGTCAGATCAGATGTATTTGCTTTGTTGCAACATGAACGAGAGAAAACCCCCAAGTTTTCCGGACCACCCACGGGTTCAGTGCGTCTTCAAATTCACACGGCCGCCTGATCGTTCGAACTTTTGTCTGCTCTTTCAAACTTGTCTGCTTTTTGTCGTCTGCTCGTTCAAACAAAAGCGGCCCGTAGACCAAACTTTGACCCGGTGATTGCAATAAGAAGTAATTCCAGGCTTCAAAAGACTTAAGTAGGCTCGGTGTAAACAGTAGATACAAGATGTTAATTATTGGTACCGGTGGCCATCACCGACTTGTTACGCTTGGTCTGTTCCCGCTTCCGATTTTCAGTATCGACGTCGATCATCGCCGATACCTTCTACACATCTGCAGCACGAGCGACGTCGCGACCGAAAATAGCTAGAACAATCTCATCATGGTTTTGGCATCCATTCTGCGCCGTTCATGCGAATGAATCGCCGCACGTCAAATTATTTGCTGAAAGTTTTGCGGCGTAACGAGCCTTGATAATTTCGCTCAGACGATTAAAGTGGTAAGACATTGCGATAAGGACGTAGAATCGACAACTCCAACGCAAAAATGGGTATGCAGACTCACACAGACGCCGACAACGTGACATTCAAATGGTTTGTTGACGCGGGACGCGGTGCTTCTTGCCCGTACTCCATTGCGCATGCGTTCGAACTGTCATCTGCTCTTTCAAACTTGGCTGCTTTTTGTTGTCAGCTCGTTCAAACGACAGCGGCCCGTAAACCAAACGTTTACCCGGTAATTGCGATAAGAACTAAGTGCAGGCCTCAAAACACTTTTGAAGGTTGGTTGGGGTAAGTAGGCTAAGTATAAAAAGATACAAGAAGATGTTGATCATTGTTACCAGTGGCCATCACCGACTTGTAATGCCCGATTCTACTTGCGGTTTTCAGTATCGACATGCACCATCTCAGCTACGGTTCATGCTTTTGCAGTCCGAGCGACGCCGCGACTGAAAATAGCCAGCAGAATCTCATCGTGGGAGTCAGGCTTTAGCGCCCATTCTGCGGCGTCCACGTGAAATGAATCGCCGCACGTCACATTATTTACGCAAAGTTTTGCCTCGATAGTTTTGCTGAAGCCGCTCAATTAGTCAGACATTGTTAGGAGGACGTAGAATCAACGATTCCAACGCGAAAAAGAGCACGGGGACTCCCACCGACGCCGACAACAACGCAATTCAATGGCTTGTTTATGGTCGACGGCGGGCTTCTTGCCCACCATCCACCGCGCATGCGCGGAGCCGGTGGCGTCCGCTGGGGGCGCTCCGGTTTGTTTGTAAACATGAGTTGGTGTATACTTCTGGAATATGCCTCAAAAAAAGTTTTCGCCTGCTTTTTTTTTTTTTTTTTTTTTTTTTTTTTTTTTTGAGGGAGCGGGTAATGTTTAGTTGCTACCTCCCTCCGATTCGGAGGAGCCTATTGTCGTAACTAAAGTAATCGCGAGGGGGAGGATGTTTGTCGTAAGACAAACATCCTCCCCCTTGCGATTACGTTAGATACGTTAGATTACGTTAGATACGCCCGCTGTACCATCTATGTTTGCGTTATGATATTCCACGGGGCAACATGGGTACACGCGAGGATCCACACTTCGTAATTGGAGAGCCAGCTACGTGGGCCGATGGTCGCCCGGTTCTGCAGGCTCGCGTGAGTCCTACTTGGTCCTACTGCCTACCTTTTCTTTCACCCCCTCCCCGTGACGCCGAGCAAAGGAGGCTGTCTGCGGAACGCCCGGTCCGGTGTTTGATTCTAAATGTGCCCCTGTGCCCCTTGTTAAATCGCTTGTTACAATAATGTACACTTAATAATAGGCACTGTGCACGCCAAAGTTAACGCCGCCACTGGGCTCCCAAACATTGAGCTCCTGTCGGCTACTTAAACTTAAATTTGTCCCTAAAACGTTTGGGATGCCTTCTCAGGATGGGATAGAAATCGGAGACCCAAACATTCTTCAGATGTTTCAATAGGCCGGCGCAGTGACTGTCAGAAACGGCAAATGCCGTGGCGGCGTTAAGATTGAGGCGCACTGTAAGTATGTTTAATTGCGACTAAGAATGCCTTCTCTTTGTCTGCTTATGCATTGCTTGCTGTGGGCTATGTATGCTTTATGTTTCCTTCGCCTACAAGTAACGCTTTTTCGTCAGCGTAACGCTTTTGGCATACATTCGAACGCATGAACACATTTTGTGCTTAAATGGTCTCTACAGAGCATTTAAACACAAAAACACAAAAAACGTCAACTAAGTTGTTTTTTGCTACGATGTCAATGTCAGCGTAGCTTCCGCAGCACTCCAAAGTTATCAAAGCTATAGTTCCGCGAGAGCGTGTGAATTCGACGAGGAATTCACATGCACGTACTCTCGCAGCAATGCGGGCCTGGAGCACCATAGAAACTACGCTAGGCTTGACAATTTAGCGAAAAGCGTTGACGCTGAGCATAGAATGAGTAATTAATGAAAAACTCAAAAAAGGAAATAGAGAAAGAAAAACTAAATTGGCTGGCAGGTTTTGAAGTTAGGCTGCACGGCCAAAACATGTGCTTGGATAAGGCCATATAAGCAACAAAAAGTTAGAATAATAAAATGGTTGCCAAAGCTCCTGGTGACGCAGGTGCGGAACCTAACACAGTTGTGTGTTTTCCAGTGGTATGATCGCAAGAGCTGTATCCTGTATCACACACGAGGCGTGTGTGCGAAAGTTGAACCTACGTCGGGGTAAGCCTAATTCTTCGTTTCGGAAAGTTTTAGTATGCCAGAAGAAAAATCGCCCATTAGTTTTTTTTATAAAAATTGGGTCGGATGCACATTATTCACCAAATTTTTGCACAACATTCAAGAACATTCACATTGACTAATACGGCACTCGACTAAAAGTCGGTAAAAAGTTATCTTCCGACCAATTTAAAATCATATTAGTCTCATTGTTTGAGTATCATTAGCAAGGCATCAGCTGTTATGAGCGCAATAAATAAATACATAAATGATTTAGAACTGCTAAAGTATGGCCATCAAACGATCAATGCATAAAAATGAATTCATAAAGAAATCATTTTTGTAATTGATGAACTGGCCCCCAGTTTTATGACTATACACGTTAGTTTTGTGAACCTAAAAACTTCAATATTTTGGACACTTAAAATACTCACTTGGTCCTGCGCACGGTTAAACATGCCACACTAGGAGAATTACGTGCCAACTGCAAGTTTGTTTCTAAACGACATTCTATGTTTCATTTCTTCGCGTTGTGATCAGGCAGAATGGCGGCTCCTATTTTGGAAGGGATTATATATTCCCCGTATCCGGACGTGGACGCCGAGATCCAGTCTTTTCCTGAACTAATAGAAGAGAGCCTCGTAAAATACGGTGACAAAGTTATCGCAGTAAGTATACTTTTATCATTTTAATAGGGATGATAGCTGGTGCTGTTAAAATTAAGAATATACAAAAAAGTAAGTACATATGTTTCAGAATTATTTTGTATTCTGGTAAGCTAAGTATCGCCTAATTAAGCAATACTTATCTTAGGGGACTCGAACAAACCGCAAGGCCAACGCAAAAAGGCAAAAATAATTTCGCTAAAGCTAAAACTATGGTGTAGTTTGACACAGGGCATGACGCATTGAAGTAGTAAATTCAGCCAAGCCTAGTCTAGGATTGATTTTCTTTTGTAGCTTACCTCGTAAAGGGTTTCGCTATGTAGATCTAAATAAATTCAAGATGCGAAAAGATGAAGGTCAGCTTATCAGCTACTAAAACTCGAGCAAGTGGATAAGCACTAAATTATTTTAATTGTCTAATTCGATATAAAATCTGAAGTTATGGACGGCATTATATCGATAATAAAAATGTTTTACTAAATCCGGTCTAGTTGACTTTGTAAATAAAGATTCATGTGCAATTCATAATTGAGGTGCACAAAATTACTATGTTAGCTTAATAAAATATATATGTTCTAACATGATGGTACATTTTTATTAAAAAACACCTATTGAAAAAAAAACAGTAAGAATATGTAACTGGTCGACTTGGCAATTAAGGTGGTCAAACCGGTCTATGTGGTAATTGAACTCACTTAACTGGCTACCAAGCTGGTTTAAGCTGGGCAAATTAGAATATGACCTGGTCAATCTGGTTTATGTAAAAACCAGCATGGTCGAACTAAAATCTGGTTTTAGATTCAACCTCGTGTAGCTGGGAGCCAGTCTGGTCCTTACTAGTCAAACTGGTTTTCCATGGAGGAAATGAGGTCAAGCTGGGAGGACAAGCTGGTGAAGCTGGAGTCGAGCTGGTCGAACACATAATCCTGCTGGTCAAGCTAGTCATGCAGGGAGCGCGCACACCAAGGTCGGCTTGAGCTGGTCAAACTGACATTTCTGGGAGCGCACGCGCCAACGTCGGCTTGGGCTGGGACGAGACCACTTCCTATGCTTTGTCCTCTCGTTTTTGGTAGGCGACCCGGCGCTTCAGGCGCGCTGCGAACTGCCTTTGTGTGCAAGAAAAGAAAGAGAGTGTGGTAGGAATAATCGTTTTGGACACGTTTGGCTAGCTTGGGCCGATTTTTGAAGGGACGGCCGTGTGCGCGCTCTACGGAGACTACTTGGACGGCGGCACGAGCAAAGCGAGTTTTAAGGAGACAGCGAGCGGGAGTTCGTTGTGCGCGTGAAGTCAGACGTCCCGACTGAGGTGTCGCTTCGTGTCTTTAAACGTGTATGTGCTCGTGGATGACAATGGTACCTAAAGCCCCTTCATATTTCTTTTGCAAGTAGCGACAACCAACGCAAATGGGAAAGCACATTCCGCTGGAAGAAAATGGCAGCATTCAGTTGAAACTTCTGCTGTGCGCCGCTATTTTCTTCCTAAAACCTGCACCGTTACGCAGTCGGTGCTTCAAAGAATGTTGCTACTTCTAGGAAGCTCCTATCTAGGAACTTTAGTGGTACCGAGGAGTATCGCCAATGCCATCCAACCCACACGGATTTCCTCGCCTCAGCCGACTACGGAAGGGGCCGCATCACCCCCATCACTGGCTGGACCCAGGTTCGCTTCTCTCATCCGTGTAGTATTTTCTATTGTTATTGCCTATTTTTGGCGTGCGTCTAGTACATTTAGGTGTTGAGAGAAGCAATCTAGACTTAATAACATTGTTTGTTCTGCACCGAGAACCACTGTCTGTGCGTCGGTTAGTACGGTGCCAGAGCCGAGCATGTGTAGCATCTGAGCTCCTGTGAGCCAGGCCGCGAGTACGAAAATAAGAAATTGGATCCCGAGTTGGCTTTTCTGGAGAGTGGCTTGTTTATCGTGTGCATTTATTTAAACTGGTTAAACTCCAGTTTAAATTAAAAAATAAAGTTCACCAGCTTAACCAGCATGACCATATCAACCAGCATAACCAGCATGCCAAACTGGGCATGCTGGGCCGATAACCAAGCTTGAAGCTGGAACGCTGCTACCAGCTTGAGCTTTTTTTTCAATAAAGGCGTTAATCGCTTGCTATAAAAAGATAGTTCTTTTTCTGCGTAGCATACCAAGTTGCGTTTATACCATTACTGGTTTGGGTCAAAAACCTGGCTTCTTTTAATATGCTGTATTCTACTCTGTTTGGTGACACTGAGAATATACGACTTTCAATATTATTTTCTTGACTCACTCACGTTGAGGTACAAAACAGGCATATACATTTGTCAGCTCGAGACATGATGGCACAACGATAATAATCTCTGGAGAAACGAACAAAGGACGAACACGAATCTCCAAACACAGCTAGGTGACTGGTGCGCGATTAAGAAAATCCGCCTGGTCCGGGTGTCGAACCAGGTACCTCTCCATTTCCAATGTAGTGTTCTACCAACTGAGCTAACCGGGAGTTTGACGTCAGTAGAAAAAAAAAAAACGGGTTTTAAGAGCCGCCACCAGTCTAACGCCAACAGGAATGAACGACCTGCATTTTAAGATCACGATGGTACTGCAATTCATCCAAAGGCGCAAGCGAGCTGGACAATAATAACGATAATAATACCAGGTGCAGGTGGTTGTCTAGTTATGTTCGGAGATTTGTGTTTCATCTCGTCCCCCTATTTCTCTTCTCCAGGGATTATCATCGTTATTCTTGTCCAGCTTGCGTGCACCTTTGCATTCATGGCACTATCATTACGATGGCATATTTTATAATATTAGAATAAAATCTGACTCTAGATAAGCACTTGGTGACCATGGCACGCTGATTGAGCTTATCTGGTATTTAATCACAAAACAGCGTTTCCCTGTAAAAAGACTCGATAAGGTATACTAGAGCGCCGACGAGTGCAAGGGCAGCAGGGGCTCAGACATAGTTGTCGCTTACTAGCATTGATAGAGTTGTAAATCGGTTTAGTAGATGATGATGATGATGGACCCTATATCACACTAGAAGCTCTGCAACGTCTACTTTCCAGTAAAGCACTTGAGAGCTTCAATCGATGCAATCTAGGGGGGAGCTCGGCTAATAACGAGACTGAAAATGTTTACTGCTAAAAAAGTTTGTGCTTCGGCCCACAGCATGGCGTTTCACCATGCTCAGCACAGCGCAGTTTCTTTTTTTCGGGCCCAAAAGGTTTATAGCTTCGTAATCCGCCTAGATTGCGGTCATCTCACCTCTGACTTATCATGGAGTACCCACATTGCCTCTGTCATTGCTGGTACTAACCTTACTTTCGGATATCTGCGCCGAAACCTCAAACTTGCTGCACCCTCCATAAAACGACTAGCGTATACTACTCTTATGAGATCCAAGTTAGATTATGCCTGATCTACATAGTCTCCATGGCAGACATACCTCACAAAATCATCTAGAATCCGTTAAAAACAGAGCCCTTCACTTCATTTATAATAGTTACTCAATATATACCACCATATCAGAAGTACGCCAAATAGCCAACCTGCATTCACTCTCCATTCGCCGCAGAGTGCCACGCCTTTCTCTCCTTCATCCAATTTTTTTCTTTTATCACAATGCCCCCTCTCAGAAAATTACTACTATCAACACCCCATCGTATCGTTCCTCGTTCAGATCACTCATATAAATTACGCCCTTTTAGATCAACTGTTTCTAGCTACAGCTTTCACACTATCTTTAGCTATCGGAGATTTCAGCTCACTTCACAGCCTCGATTCTGTAAATTAGGCCACACAATTTTTTTAATCTTTTAATCTATTTCCCTCTTTTCATCTAACCTAGCTAACTAGCTTAGAGTGTTATATTGGTGTTTACTGACTTTTTGTTCTATTGCGAGCTTCTTTTATAACGCCGCACGGGCCCTCAAAGAAAATCAATTATGATGATGATGATGTCCTGTCCATAAACAACACGTGGCCTATATTATGGTACACAGTTAATAAAAAGAAACGGGTGTGTTGGTAAAATCTATAAAATGTCATATAATGGTTGAATTGAGCAGATTCAATCAGAAATTGATATTTGCTGTTACGCAAAGTCTTGGAACCTTAACATGGTTCTAACGATTGACAACAACCTAATTCCGACTGCGCTCGAAAAGTACTGAAGGCTGTTTTCTATCTAACATTGCAGGTTGAATATAATATTCTAATAAAAAACTGTTTCTTTTGTTTTGTTAACCCAGTCTTGTAGCCCAGACAGATAACTCAAACATTTTATACCGTCATTCAAACCCCTAGGAGCGTCAAGCTACTTTCAAGGTTAGATGTACACCCTAATGTATAAGGTATTTGAGATTTTACTGACGTTTCCTCTAAAATTATTGATATAGTGTGAAAGGTTGAGCGTATTGAGATAAACTATGCATCAGTAAGCAAAAAAGCGACCCCTAAAGTGGTGGTTCTCGTTGTAAGATTTTTCGTTATACTTGTCTAAGTTAACCAGGCAAGCCGCGTGCTTTATTTGATTGTTCTGTACATTTGAGACAGAGAGCATTTAATATTATAAATGGAAGGCATAGTTAAAGCAAATTGTACCTGAGTCAAGGTAAAGTTTTAGAAGTACATTCATGCGCTTACTCTTAATCAACATGTTTCATTAGTCAATATAACTCCAACATGGTTTATTTAAATTTGTGGTAATTTCATTTTGTCTCCAAAAAGTATAAATGAAAATTTCCTCTATAATTCAGTGAAATAAGTTATACTTCTTATGCAGACTCTTACGACTTTTCAGAGAGTATCTCAGTAAGAAATGTTGAGGGCGGTGGGCTCAATTACGCTTATTTCACAAAAATAACCCAGCACAAATAATATGACCTGGATGTACAATTTATACGGTAACAGATATGCCGAAGTTAACAAGAAACGTTTCAGGGCGATTCTCTTTTTAGCCTTCCGACTGAATTCGTCGATGGTGTGTGGCCTCGCCTAGTTTCTTACTAGCGAGGTTTAGTAGCTCATTCCTATCCGTCCGATAACGATACCCGATAACGACACGATGCATGCGCGAAGGCGTCACCGGAGTAATGGCTAGTGTAATCAGAGTTATCGAAACTATCTATTAGAACTCTCTATTAACACTTTAGTATTGTATCTACGTAAGACCAGGCGTTTCGACCTTTATTTTCTAGATCGATCGAACTGAGCGGCTAACGGCCGGAGAGCTGCTGGCCAGGATAAACAAATACGCAGTGGGATTTCAGCAGTGCGGACTAACACCAGGGTGCCGTGTGTGTGTGCTCATTCACGACAGCGTGGAAAATATGGCCGCTGCTTTGGCAGTTGTATTTTTGGGAGGAACGGTTGTCATGACACCGACAGTTTATCTCCCAGGTGTGTACTGCTGCTTGTTCACTGATGGTGAAAACGACCTGATTCCGAATACTTAAAAATTACACTTGTTCTATTTTAGGAGAGCTGCTTTATATGATCAAAGACAGCGGGTGCAACTATCTTTTCGCTGATCATAAGTCTGCGCCTAAGGCCCTCGAAGTGAACAAAGACTTTTATCTCAAGGTGGGTGCTGTGTTGGACTATCCAAGCTAAAGCCGGGTATTTTTACTAGAGCTTCCGATTCTTCACAGACCGGCGTATGAGCGGGGTGGGGCAATATTAGTTGGCCCCGCGGAGTTCACACAGAGACCTCATAAAAGCCACGCGGGAAACACCGGGTACGTTAGGCTGCTAAAAAAAAAAAACGTTGGAGAGAACTACTACTTTTTGTATCGCATATGAAACATATTGCGCCGTAATGGCGCAATATGTTTCGTGTAAGCATGCCCGAGGCACCCTATGCGGCATTTTACCCCTTTTGGTTATTACTAAATTTGGGCAAGCTGAAATTTCTGCGTGAATTAGATTTAATTAGCTATTTGCCAGATTTGTTTTTCCTTCGCGTGATTTAGCTTCTTTTTTTTTTACAATTGTTTCTACGTGTTGCAAATTACATCATTAACACTAACGCTTTTAAGGCACTTCAGACGGTCCGCAAAAGTCTAGTTCTCAACTTTTCTCACTATGATTTACTACAGAGGTTCTAGCAAGAGGTGGAAGTTTACATTGAAAATATCAAGGAACAAACTTACCTCGTTCAAAAGGAAAATAAAGAGAAACTTGTCCCGGCAATCTACGCGGCCACTTCGCAGACGATAGACGCGTAGCAAAAAGGGCTGCCGACCGAAGGTGTACGCTGCGTCAAGGGAACATCGTCGAATTCGGGTTCTTTGGCGGGGTCGTCTGCTATCACAACTAGGAGTGTCGCGAACAAGCCGAGGTTCGAGTTCAAGCGGGGCGACTTTTTCGAACTTTTCCCGAGAAGTTCCACAAAAGTTCGACTGAGTTTCGACTATTGTGCTATCCGAAAACCTCGCGCACGGGTAGGTATGCTGGTATTGTGCGTAGGGGGTTCCGGAACGCTAGGTAAAAGAAATACCACATAAAGAGATGCTCTTCAAGTTGGCGCTCAACATTAGCAGTGTAAACTAGCGCTGATGAAATGGGCTAGTCGTGCTGTGTGGCCCCTAGGAAATCGAAATAATAACAGTTTTCAACTCTGTCGATTTGTTCTTCCCCTCTGATCTTTTTATCGTTTCGTTCGCCGAACCTGCATGGGGTTGTACAGAAATTACAATTTGACCTTCAGATATTTCCATTCGATCAAAAGTAAAAACTGTCATGCAAGAAGCCGGTGAAGCCACGGCTTCACCGGCTGGCTTCATTGAGACACGCAACCGAAACAACGGGACTGCACGAAGTTGATGGTAGACAATAAAATGCCATTATTAACGCGACAGCTTTAACAAGCTCTTGTCACAGAAAGGCCGGCGTCGGTGGCGTGACGCGAAAATTCAGGATTGGTCTATAGGGCGATGACGCCACAGCCACAGGATTTCGCGCGAGTATTTCTGACAACCCACAACGTTCACGTGAAACGTTACGTCACGCATGAAATGAAAATGATAAAAGATTAGATGAAATGCGAATTGAAGGTCGCCGAATGTCTCAAATGATTTCATTCATAAAGTAATTCATTGGCCATAGAGAAAGACTTGAGGAATTTTAGAAGGCAATCGATCCTTCGACCCTTCCGTTGCAAACCAGACACGTTACTGACTAGGTTACGCAAGGTACGCTTGTTGTTTTGTTTTTATTACAATAACAAGCAACAATTCACGTCGATACCAGTGAAAAGTGCACCACAAGCCATTCACAGTGCATATTAAAAAGCCTGCATCTCGAACGGTGCTTTACAGAAGCTCAGCCCCTCTGGCTTAGGCTCGCGAATGGAAAAAAATATTTTCGACCTGTTTTACGAGTGAAAATAAATAGAAACGTACTTGTTTGGCACGGGGTCCGCATGCCGAACTGCCATACGGGACAGCCAATGTTAAACAACCCCCCCCACCCCCCCCCCCCCCCCCAAAAAAAAAAAAAAGTCATATGGCACACAATCATTATTTGCCACTTTCGAGCAACGTATTACACATGGGCTAATGCAAAACTCCT
Source organism: Ixodes scapularis (assembly GCF_016920785.2). Lineage (NCBI taxonomy): Eukaryota > Metazoa > Arthropoda > Arachnida > Ixodida > Ixodidae > Ixodes > Ixodes scapularis. The sequence goes on along the minus strand of NW_024609880.1, from coordinate 103,188,172 downwards.
TCAAAATATCTTAAGGGACGCCCACCCCCCGTCCCCCCAAAAAACAAAACAAAAAATTGCGTCCCAGCAGAAGATGAAAACGTGCTCGATGGTCTCAGGCTGTTTACAGAACCGACACTCCACTGGCTATGGCACATCTACACCCTTTTCCTTAAGCCAAGCTTTCGTAGGTAAAATATTGCAGTACTATTTAAAGAAAAAATTTCTTTACTAAAGTGGGAATGCACGTACATTCCACACGATTGAGTACATCACGGCCCTCGCTGCAAGCAACACTTCTGTACAAAGGCACCGGTAATATGCTTAACAACAAGTCACGTTTAAGCATTTTCTTGCATACCACCGACAGTTAGTCCATCGAGAAGCGCGAAGTAAAAATATGCAGACCGTCAACAACCTTTTTCCGGAACCCGAAAAATCGCGATGGCTCACTGCCATAGGATGACACAAGCAGCGATGGCAAATGAGGTGAAACTTTTGTTTGGATGAACGCGCGCATAAAGGGTGCTTGTCATCGCGTAGAAAAAATAACTGTGACACCAAATGTCGCACAAACAAATATGATAACCCTAGTCCCCCGTTACTCACATGATGAAACAGATCATCACGCATCATAGGCTGCCAAGACGATTCCGAGATAAAAAATGCGAACACGCGATGAAACTTTAGCACAGTCATACGTGCACAATGAATGACTTGCAATACATACCGTAATATGGCAATAAGAAAAACATAAGAGACAGTCGCACTGGTGGAAACGGTGAGAAGCGCGCCTGTCGAGGTCGGTGGCGACACCCGACAAGTAGCGTTTGTTTTCGCGATAACAATTGAGTGTAACGCCGAGGTATTGGCACGGCTCGCAATCCCAGATAATACCTTCATTATTCTGAAGGCGCTGTGGTCTACGCCCCATGCCAAAAACCACGGCCCTTAAGTGCCGTGGTTTTTCAACTCGTCAACTGGTCTAATTAGACCAGTTGACGAGTTGACGACCGCGCCTGTGGCCCTCACAAACATAATTAACCAAACTAACTGCGGTGCTGACGCCCTGCTTATCCCGACAAAAAACCACGACGTCGTCTGCGTAACTGACAACTTTCATTTGAGCCCCACCAAACTAAATCCCCCATACTGGTCGCTGGAGAGCACGCTTAAACAGAAAAGCTCCAAGTATACTTTGAAAAATAAAGGCGACAAAAGTCATCCCTGCCTGACCGGAAGAAGGAACCCTTACTACTTAAGTTAACTTCTTGTTAACGATAAGGCTCATCGTACAGGCCTTGTAAGCCATACTAGACCAACATTGACTCTCTCCAGAACACTGAAAAGCGGGTTGTGTTTCACACGATCGGAAGCTTTGTCGAGACCAATCTGAAGTATGGTGACTTGGTCCAAGGCGTCATCACATGCCTGTAACACACTACGTGCCACATGAATGTTTGTCGTTATGAAGCGGCCCTGTATGCCACAGGTCTGGTGTTCACCTATAAGTTGACGGGCAACGCCTTGGAAACGTCTAGCTAGGATTTTCGCGAATATCTTGTAGTACGTTACGCAGCGTTATAGGTTGGTAAAGTTTATCGACGTCCTCACTTTTGGGGATTACAACTGTGTGCTCTCGTGTGAACTAAGCTGGTAGCATTTTACGCTTATAGGCTTCAGAAAGAACTCGCAACAAAAATGTGACTTTTAAACTTAAAGAAAATAACTTCGCCCCTAAACCTTCTGCGCCCGGCGTCTTTGAGTTGGGCAGATCGTCAATGGCCTTTTCTATCTCCTGTATGGTGATAGTTTCCTCGATCCTTCCCTGCTCCACTAGGTCGAGCCGAGAGACTCAAGTAGTTTCTCACACGCGGAGTTCTTTCTTCGACTTGGTTATCGAAGAGATGCTGATAGTGCTCGACGAAAGCTTTTTCGATCATACCTGGGCTGGGGCTGCTGACCCCCCAGTACTCAATTTCCCTGATCCCGTTACGTGGCGCGTACGTCTTCTTATCAACCAAGGCACGTCTCGTCGGTTGCTCTCCTAACAAATACTTTTCTGAGCGAGCTTGGACTACGCCACCCCGGTAACCTTCACGGTGCAGCTCGTCTAAGCGCTTCTTGACTCCATCCTAATGTTTAAGACCAACGCCAGGGTTCGCATACTCAGGTCTCGACAGTACAACCAAGTCAGCGTTAAAGCTACTTTCATCGCGTCGAGCCTCAAATGCTAAAATTGACGACCTTTGCACAGGTGTCATTTTAAACTCTTGTTGGAAGTGTTTCCACGCCTCAAAAACATCGTCCCCCGATTGTTCACGCTAATTTTTAAAAATGCAGTCTACTGCTTCTAAGAATGTTACATCACTCAGTGGCTGTAAGTTGAGTTTCCAAAGTTTCCAGTTAAACAGGTTCGGTGGCGCCCTGTCGCCTATAATTGGTGAAACCAAACATTGGTCCAAGATGCAAAACAGGCGTGACCCGCTACCTCTGCAACATGGTTGCTACTGAAGCCGACACGTACACTCGATCTAATCACGCGTGCAAGTTGGCTTGGAAATATGTGAAACGAACCTGACATTTCGTTTCTCACAGCTCCGGCGTCTACCAAAGCACAATCCTCAAGGGGGTCGCTCAAAATGGGAACACTGTTATCTGCTCGCCGCTGGTACGGCGACCTATCTACTGCTCTCACGACGCAGTTAAGATAGACTACAAGCACAACGGTCCTATCGCATTCTACAAAATATTGCAAGCCAAAGAAAAAAGAAAGCCCGTATTTCACCGTGCTGGAGGTATATATGCAAATAAGCCGCCAGCGAACTTTTGCAAAATAAACATCGCACAGAATGAAACGTTCTTCCTTACAAGTCGTGACGCTCACCTCCGACAAGGGCAAGGACTTCCTCAAGAACAAAAAACAACCTCCCGAAAGACCGACAGCATAGGTAACACATAGCTCGTACGTAAGTAAAAAACGTTTCAGCGCGTTGGCTACCAGCTCCTCATCAGCCATCTTGGTTTCTTGCACCGCTAAGAAATCGAGTCTCTCCTTAAATAGAAAACGTTGTACTTAGTACTGTTTTTTTTTTTCTTTGCGTGAGCTAAGACCGCGAACATTTAGCGTTGCTACTTTGATGATTGTATCGAGCATACAAACAGTAGGGTCTCACTATGCAGCACTTGCCTTCACGATCCTTCGAAGTCCTCGAAACCAGGCGTTGCCGCCCTACTGACTGTCGCGTTAAAGCCTTCCGTCCGGGAGCTAATAAGGCACCGCCCTAGCCCGCCCCTTTCTGTTTTTCTCTATTTCCATCCAAGGGCTCGGGTCGGGGTTTATGCCGGGCGCCAAGGGCATGTCCTCCAGGCCGCGCTTGACGAAGTCTTTTTTCTCGTTCATGACGAGGCCGCCTTCTGGAGCCTTCTTCTCCGGCAGGGGACAGGCGGTCGTTAGGACCGCAACGGCCTCGGTCGAAGTCATCTCAGGAGCCGGGGTGCCATGGTGTTGCACAGGGACAGCAAGAACGGACTTTTCGACGTCTTCTGCCATTGTGACTAGCGGTGAGGCGTTGTCTTCAACAAGGAGCCTCTATTGCTCCGCAGCTGGTTGGACATCGCGCTGCAGTTCTCGGAGGGCCAGCTCTGCCTCCTCAACCTTCATTGTGGGCGGCGACAACTCGTCCGTCTCAGTTTCGCCGCTGACACGGGCGTATGTCTTGACGCACTCTTCCTTATCATCTTCAGAGCGGTTGCACTCCAAACAATTCGGTACATGACAGTCACGTCTGATGTGTCCGGCACGGTTACAGCGAAGACAGACCGGTGCGCGTCCTGGGGTGTTTGTATGAAAGTCTTGCAACACTGTCATTGAAGTCTAACTTTCTCAAACCTTGCCAAAAGTTTGAAGATTCGTCGATTCAGTCGAACCTCGGGTTCGACATAGTTTTGCGACGTCCCTAACACAACTCGTATCGGCTGGCGCTCCCTCGACGCAACGTACGCCATCTGTCGGCAGTACATCTCGCTACACGCGCTTCGTGTGCAAAGTTGCGGCGTAGGTTGCCCCAAAAATTTTTTGTTTCTTTTTTTTTCTGAACGAGATAAGTTTCTTCCTTGATTTTTTTCACTGTAAACTTACACTACTCGCTTGCACATCTGCAGTAAATTTCACCTCAATACGTTGAAAAAACGATTTTGGCGCGCTGTCTAAATTGCCTTAAAAGCGTTAGTCTGCATGCTCTACAAGAGGTACTCCCGTAGCTTGCAGCAAATACACACAACTGTAGATACACAGAGGATGCACACATATATATAGCTAGCATTGGCTCCGTTCGCTGAGTGATTACTAAAATCTGAGTGGTATTTTATTTCTATATACGTGTTACTTCGAGTATAGCAGGCATACCTGATATTCTATTTTGTGGAGGAGTTCATTTGAGCGAGAAAATATTTTGTGTGATCTAACGTTTACCCCTACAACTCCGTGCGCCATTTAGTTGGCTTGAATGAAATACTCTTATTGAAGCGCGTGTTGCAACAGAACACAAAACGCTGTTATTTTGTTTTCTGTCTAGAATCCCTCTTACGCAGAGGTCCCAAACTCGCGGCCCGCAAGCATACCACGGCTGCGATCGAGCCCCCATTCCCATGCCTCGAGCACCACAGGCTCCATAAATAATAGATTTATAAATATTGTCCATTCATTTCCGCTCGAAAAGGGCCTCTGCTCACAAAGTTCACGGAATTTTAACTCTTCTGTTTTCTTTTAGATTGAGTATTGCTTCGACTAAATATTTGATTCCCAGCCATTTCTCCTCTAAATTAACCGGAACATAAATTCCACTACTAAGCTTTAAAGGGATGCTGAACCGAAATTTTCCAAATGGAGGCCGTAAGTTTAGGAAAGAATGGCGCGATCAAGCGAGTACTCTGACACCACGATCCTCCTGGAACAGTTGAGAATGAGGGGAAGCGGCCTCGCTTCTCACCTCCTCGCTTAGGTTTACCGCCTCGACGGGACGAAACGAGCTATCCGCAATTCGCTACGCTCTCCGCTCCGCTATATGTAGCGTAGCGGAACCACCATTACAAATGTTAGTAGAACGTTCGCAACCCGCTACAGATAACAGCGTTACCAGAGCTAACACAACCGTCACTAGCGGCTTTTTCAGACACTAAGGTTTGCGTAAAACAAAGATTTGTAAACAATTTCGCTGCAATGTTTTTATAAACGTCTTTATCTTCTTAGTGTATTCTCTTTTTTTATCAAATAAACTGCTAATATTTGCTTCCTTCTTAAGTAAATTACTATTTTGTTTGTATTTGAATACAACTGACGGCCAACCTGTCAAGGCCAATCCGACATGGGTCAAGCGCCTAAGCCATCGGGAAAACTCTTCAAAAGTAAATGACAGCAACAGTAGCTCTTCTGTTGTGTCGTTCGTTGCCGATAATGAAACGCCATGGAAATCCATTAGATTCACCTGCTCGCTCGCTTCCTTGAACAGTTCTGTACTCTCGACAAAGCGGCTGAGCAGGAGGCCTCACCCTTCGCTCGCAGCACCACTGATTGTGAAGATTTTTTTCTATTTTCCCCCGTGGCCGTAGTTAGCATGTTCGCAATAAAGTGCCACCTGTTGCAGTCCTGGAACAGCTTTGTCGCGGCGGCTTCTCGCAGCACCAAGATATAATCCACCCCTCATAACCGCGATAGCGAAGCGGACAGACCGGACAGGCGAAGCGTAGCGGCCATCCTGAATTGCGTCCCCCGCTGGCTCTTCCTAATCTCGCCAAGACGCGTTCTCGCGAGACGCACTCTAGTACGCAGTGCTACGCTCCTCGCTGGTTCAGCCAGAGAGCGCGCCCCCGCTAGCTTGCGCAGCTGCGCAATGTTACCGCTAGCAGCGCGCATACGCAGTATCGTCGTCGCTCTAGCGTATAGCGTAGCGGGGCAGCCAAAACAATATATTAGAACTCTATTATTTATTCTGAGTTTTTTTACAGGGCTTGTTTACGGTGGGAGAGGTGCCTGGATTTACCAACATCTCAAAGTTCCTGGAAATTTCAGAAACAAAATTTCGAAAATATATTCCTTCCGACTCCAGGCGGGAGGTTGCGGTGGTGCTCTACACTTCAGGCTCTACCGGACTCCGCAAGGGCACTGAGATCTCTCACAACGCTATGATTTCTGCGTTTCGATCTTTTGAGTACGTTGTTTATTTCGGTGGTGGGATACGCTTTCTTTAATTCGTTCCAAGACATTCCTCATGATGCTCATCGAGCGTTATGTTCTAGAGGTCCCTAAGGTACAAAAAATAAAAAGTGTAGATAACTAGAGCCTATTATACTCGTTGTAATGTTGCGCTGGCAAGGTATTCTCTCTAGAGAAAAAAAAAATCTCGTTCCAGTAGCCATTAAGCTAAATCTCCAAGTTAAACCTGTCACCTCACCATACGGAAAACGGCTCTCCAAAGAGGCGCATTTGAATGCGAGAAATGTTATAATAAATAGGCGTCGGCGATCAAAAATATACATACATGGGTTTGAACACAAATAATTACATTATAGGCCAATGTCAATTGACTCAATTGAAGCATCATATGACTTTGTTTCTTGGGAAATAGCGAAGGTTGTCTGCACCTCATTCCTTTCAGCGAACATACAATTTCAAGGAGGATCAACTGCTTTCTGTTGTGTGTCATCTGAAGATATATATATTTTAATTTGTTGATATTACCTCGTCAGATCATTTTAAAGTGTCCAAAAACTAACTATCAAGAAATGTATTTAACTATCATTGGTTCCATAAGCGCCGGGAATGACGTCAAAAGTTTCACCCTTCAAATATTAGGAAAGTCGAATCTCTGATATGGTGCATGCATCACATCTAATTTGATTCATCATTCCTCGATTATGCTTTAGCTTCCCGCAGTTTAAATAGTGACCATATTTTGCGTTGGGACACTGGACGACGTGTACCGGGAAGTTGGTATTTTACAGCAGGTGTCATCACTTTATGGTGAACTCACTGTGCGAGAACACGCGCTATTCACTCTAGTAACGATGTTCTGTAGTAACTGTAAACTTAAGAAACACAGGTCGTAATAAGTCTCGCACATATTATTATCCCTCCGCACCCAATGAGATCGACGAATCAGCCGATAAGTATGCCGGAGAACGAATTTTCTCCTTTTTACGATATATATATAGCTGTTTAACGACAATGACTTTATTTTTTTGGTCTTAAAGTGCTCAAGATGGTGGTATATATTTTTGAAAAAGCAGGCAAGGTTGAGCGAGACAAAACTTGTATATTCTGGCCGATATAAGATCAACCTTACATGCACAATTATATCTGTATGTGCCTGTCTCTTTCAGTCACAACCTCTGTCGGCCCGTGTACCATTGCGCACGCGCATAAAATATTTTGTTTGTTTTCTTCGCATTATGATATGCTTGCATGAGATTCCACGTAATAAACGAAAGTGGAAGATAGATACAAAGATCACCTCTCCGATAACCGCAGAAAATCACCGCATTTCGCTTGTGTTCAGCGGATCTATATACTTTTGTTTGCCTGATGCTTCTTTTCTTTTTATGAAAAACAAAATAAATATACATGAACGGCATCAAATTGCAAACAAAGAATAATAAGCACGTATTTGTGGTATTCGTTTTGTGGGAATTTTTTTAAAAGTGTTCTTGTGAAAAATGATCGTAGTGATATTGGTGTGGCTAAATTCGTAGTTTAAATCATCTTGATTTTTTTTCTTCACCCTGAACTCAATTTTTGGTAGGTTAATTTCAGGATATAAACGCCTCACCAATCATGTGAAAGAGTGCCGTGGTTTTTCCCCTTCTACCACCTATCCTCTTGGTGCCTTTTAGTTCAAACCACCACCAGTAAAATCGAATGTAGTGGTGTGGAAACTTCAAACAATTTTTTCTCAGTTTCACTTTTTTGCAGCAATGTAGATGCCGTGAATATTTCTTGTCGGAAGCCAGCATGCAGTGTGATTGATAGATGTAACATTTATTTTCTGGGATACATAAGAAGCGGGCAACCACTAGATGCCTTCTTAGGTCTGCCCCAACCATCATGCAACGTATCGGTTCAAAAAGTCAAAGTTCCGTCGGTGCGCGCTTCCGCCCCCACAGCTTCGCACGCGAAAAGGCGCCGCAGACTGCTGAACACGTCAAACTGTTGAACGCCAGCTCCTCCGCAAGCGGCGCTACGCGCGTTTTTCAAAGCGCCCCCTATAGTTCTCCCATGGAGTGTATAGAGCCAAAATAGGAATATGGGTTCGTGATACCTGAAAATTTACTGTAAAATCTGCTTGTAATATTTCATAAAACTGACCCCATTTTCTTCCAAGGGCTACCGGGTACTGCAACGAAGAAGATGTCTATTTGTCTACACGATCATTCAGCTACGTATCGGGTATGAGACTAATCACTGCAGCCATGTGCCTGGGAGCTACAGTCATCATAAGAGAACGAAATTTGTCCCTTGAGGAGTTTGTGGACGTCGTGAGAACCTACACGGTGAGATAAGTAGATTTTCAAATATTTTGTTCATAATATCTTAATGACTCTGTCGACGTTCTAGATCTTCATTTTTGTGGGAATATTCTCTGTGTGTTAGGTCTTTAAATCTTCTCTGTGTGTTAGGTCTTCAATAATAAAAGTTATTTTATTATTGAATCATGGAAGGCTTTCCAATAAGTAAAATATGACAAAGATTAATGGATGTCAATAAATTCAGCAAACACATTCTAGTCTGCATCCACGTCAACGTCACGCACGGTGGAGATCGCTTCATGCCTTCGTATTTCGGTTTTTATGTGCGCATTTCGAATGAAATTCCTTCAGTTATTATATAAGAAGCTTAGATTAAATGCGGTAAAAGTCCCAGCCGGCTTTAAGACGGGGTCGAAATCTAGGCGGGATTGCTTCGTTTTATCAACAATTTTAATATTTCGTTTACCTCGTGACAATTTTGGCGTTACGCAAGAGAATCTAACCGTTTATCACGAAATAACGAAACTAGCAGATACCTCTGCAAATACCTATGGATACGTTCGCTCTTACTTAGATTACTTTTATATGTTTCTAGACTCCACGGATGTTCAAACTGGAATTCGTGACAAGAACGCTTGCTCATATGTATTTTTGTAACAGCCGCATGATACACAACTTTAAAACGAAAAATGTACAAAGACGGAAACACGTAGTATGTTACTCTGATCCGTCGAATGCTGGCCATATTTTCACGTGATGTAAAGACAAAAAGCTAAGTTTGTGTTTGAATTGGTGAAAAACACTGTCAGCCTTTCACGGCACCTCACTAGGAATGATTGGCCAAGCTTCTTTAATAATACTTCACGCGAAAGTTTCGTATATTATACGAAGCCTATTTGCACCAATATTTAGAAGGTAAAAACTTAAAGTTTAATTTGATTAAACAAGCAATATATTCGTAGTAGTGTCTGAGAAAACTACATGGAAATAATCCCTGGAAAAGGGGATCAAGGGAAAGAAAGGACGAACACAAATCTCCAAACACAGCTAGGTGCCTGGTGCACATTGAGAAAAGGGACCAGGCGGGTTTTTTTTTTTAGTCGAACACCAGTAACCTAGCTGTGTTTGGAGATTTGTGTTTTTCCTTTGTCCCCTGTTCCCCTTCCTCGGAGATTATTTTCGCTATTCTTGTCCAGCTTGATTACACGTTTGTATTAACTGCATTCTCTTAAAAAAGCTGGCAGTAGGTATTCAGCGAACGTCGTATTACAGAACTAGCCAATTAACTAACCCCAGTCACTTTCCCCATTAAGGTCACCCTCATGTCCTGGACGCCACTTATGATGCAGGGCATCATAAGGCAAGCGACGGCAAGTGGAACGTCAATACCATCAGTCAAAACTATAATAATAACTGGCGATATTCTCTCGAAGACGCTTGCGAAAGAAATCAACATTCACTTTCGTCCTCGGACCCTCGCCAACAGTTACGCCCTCACCGAATCGTTCGGCATGATCAGCACAACGCCTGTTGGGGAAGTTGCTTTGGGAAATACAGGATTCCCAGTTGCCGGATGCAAGGTTAAGGTGCACGCGATTAACCATTTATATGCATAACATATCTACCTGTAAGAGCCGCATGCCGTAAAGTGACCCATTTGCATACGTAAACTTGCTATGATTTTACCTATTCTCATTTTGCCACTCATGCACACACATATTATGGATACTATGATACAAAAAAAAATTGTTCAACAAAGTGTAAGAAGGGAATGAAGCAAATTTTAGTTTGTAAGACATTGTCCAGCAAATCTCAAACAGTGAAACACTCCAGTTAGTTTTATTTCTAGCATCCAAAGATACTGATGTTACTGGTTCGAGGCAACAGATCTTCCCAAAAAAAAGACATGCCTAAAAGTAGTTGGCCACCAGCAGGCTAACAACTTTTCTGAACAAAGTGGAAGCTCAGCGGCTTTTGTTAGACTATAATCTTGCTGCATAAGAATCACGCAAGGAGACACCTGCAGATGCTGTGGACAATCTTGTGTCTTGAGGGTCTCGAGAAACACAGCCGAAAGAACACACAAGGCAGCGCCTCGTCTTGTGTGTTCTCTTCTCTTTGTCCATGTGTTATTCGCGCTGTTTCTCAATATAGATGTCATGCCCTTTTAAAAGCTCGTGTCGTTGTGTTTGTCTCTTCCTTTTTACTTGTCTCGGGTGTTTTTTATTTTAAGTATGAACGTTCACCACCTAGCCTGCGCCACAACCCTTATTTCTGTAGTTCTGACTGGTCCAGGGAAATAAAAAGTTAACACAATGAATTGCTCTTCGGGCAAACTTATTCCTTCCTTACTTACCGACCTGAGCCAAGATCTTTCCAGATGTATTCCTTAACGCTGTGTAGACCATCCTCTCTGTAGACCACTTTGGGATTGCTCATTTCTCTTGATGCCGAAATGCAAAAAGGGCGGAACGGCAGACAGCGGATGAGAGGAGAGCCACGTGACTCGCGCCCCGCTGCGGCGAGACGCTGAAACATACTTCTCCCAAGCGAGCTAGTGTGTTTCGGGGCCTCGCCGCTGCAAAAGCTGTGCACTGACGTCCAGGTTTCCCGAGAAGTATTTCTTTGACGATCTGTGCTACCAGATCCTTGCGCTTCAAATCTGCGACTGGGCACTCATGGCTCCGTCGTTGGGCTTCCAGGCTTTGTGAGTATAGAGGAGGCTATAGTCTAAGACATTTGGGAGCAGGCTTGCAACATCTGCCTCGGCAGGCTGCAATACAAAGGTGTGAGCGTTTTGTTTAGTTTTAAATCGCTTTATTACGGCGTTTTTTTTTTCTTTTACTATTGCCACCGACGGCTTAAGATAAACGCAGTCAGATTTGTGCCCGTTACTTGAAAAATGGAATGAATTACACCTACATATCACCAGCCTCAAATGTAATGGATTACAGTAACAAATTACGTTCGCTGAAAAGTAACTGATTACTTTACTCGTTACGTTACAAATCACTTTTACGTTACTCTTCCCGTACGCTTATCAATAAAACAATAAAAACAATTTCGATGTTTTAAAAAATGTTCTGAAACACTGCATCTTATTTCTCATATGCCCGCATTTTGGTGGTCCTTGTAAACGTAAAATATTGTATTTAAGAGAAAGAGTGTAGGTGCACACCGTTCACCTGTAAGCTGACAAGGCACCGAAAGCTGCAACCACATCTGCCATCCCGCTAGCTTACGGCGAGCGACAATGAACCCTGGATTTCCGCAGACAAAGCTAGCGGTGCCCATGCCCAATATGAATGTCTGCATGCCACCTCTGAGAGACCAAGAAGACAACGCCTATTTTTATATGTCTTGCACATTTTTTTAGTGGCTCTTGTGGCCGGTGTACGAAAAATCGTGTCTTTTTTCATTAACTTTCCTCTTCACGAGGTTTTTGTACTTTGCAGTACTTGCTATCCTTATGCTGCCTAATTGCTTGCTCATATTGCGCCAGTTTTTGTGTTATGTTCCTATTTAAGAAAAAGTAACATGTATTTAATCTGTTGCTAATATTTGTAACGAAATTACATTACAAACTACTACGCCAAAAAATTGACGTGGCAATTACAAAATTACTCAAAAAAGCAACGGATTACATGTAATCCGTTACTTCTAACCGATTACTTCCCAAGTCTGAACGCAGCCCATGGCGAATCTTGAGCGTCTTATTGTCTGCAAAGCAGCCAAAAAGACTGCGGCATTGGCCGCGACAACAACTCTGAGGAAATCCCCAAAGCGTGAACATTATTAAGCCAGGCCCGGCGTTTCTGAAGTTCTCAGTGGCTACACTTGCGCTCTACGTATGGTCGCGGCATTTGATCGTAGTCGCCTTTGCCAAATATATTGACGCGTCGGAAATCTATCGCCTAATCAAGCCCTGCACCGTAAACTACATCTAAGCTTTTTGGCGTGTTGTGTCATCCTATAGGTCGTACATCTCGACAGTGGTGAACCTTTGAAGGCTTACGAAAGAGGTGAGATTCTGGCCCAAGGAAACAACATGATGAACGGATACTACGGAAAGCCTGAAGCCACAAACACCGCTTTCACCACCGACGGTTGGCTACGTACTGGTAGGGAATCTCGCACATTCCAGGGCATCCTAGGACTGAAATTCGTAAAAGAATTGCCAAAAGAAAAATGAAAAAAAAAAAACGAAGTCGTGTAGTTTAGCGCAGGGGTTTTCAAACTTTTTGGCCAAGGGGTCAGATGGATCTGTCGCTGTTCGAAAGCCTGAATATAAATAATAAAATAGAAGTGTGGAAAAACTAAATACATAATCCTAGATAAGCATATTAAAGCAAAATTAATAGTTAAACTAAAAATTATAAAAAAAAAAAATTAAACTGGATGAATACATATGCTTTATTTTAAAAATCAATATTTAGCTAATTATAATAATACACAATCATTCGGGAGAACTCACCATGCACAAATTAATACGTATAGAAACTTCGACATGCTCACACAGGGCAGAAGACCAAAGAAAATAAGGGCACGACTTCTGACAATATGCAGTAGACACGACACAGGACACTAAGCCTAATATACATGGGAACGCAAGGGAATTTTGACATAAGTAGTGCCCCAGAAAGCAGTGGATTAAAAAAAAAGGACGTTGATGATCACAATGTCCAATGAATACTAAAGCGAGAGCGCGCGCATTGCAGTAGCAGCTTTTCCTTTTTTTCTTGGGGGGGGGGGGGGGGGCGCTCCCCCCAAGGAAAAAAGTGGGGGAGGGGGGGGGAGGGGGGGTTTGTCTGCGCAATTTGTGCGCGATTTGAGGCGACTTTGGTTTACGCGCGCTCATATTTGTGCCGGTAGCATTGAATCTGCAGGGATCAATTTGCGGGCCGGGCTTCATTGTGAGGGCAACGGCCCGTCACTGGCCGAATTTCGCCCGCTGGTCGGGGTTTCGAGAACGCTGACTACGCATAATCGGTGAGAGTATTCCTATACCTGTTGTTCAGCTTTAGTTCAAAATTATTTTTGCGTTTAATGAGAGCTGCAGGGGTGCCGTCTTCACCTTGTACTTATCTGGTCTGGAGGACAGTAGGTGATTAAATGCCCATCGCGATAATTTTACTAATTACCTCAAATATGTTAATTAACATTTTAATTATTGCTTTATAGGTCATGTCATTCCAGTTATAAATAAAGCCATTTAGGAAGGTCAAACCGAGTAGAGCAGTTTGCTATATGTCAACGGGTTTCAAGACATTCATTGAACACTTTTCGCGTTTGTTCGTTCATTTACGAAATTGAACGCTGCAAGGGCAACAGAACTTCCGTCCATAATGATCCATAGAAGTGTGACATAATAATTTTGCTCACCACGTCATTATCTCGGTGGCATTTCTTTGGCTAATGAGCCAGCACTGCGCTGCCTAGATAGTAAATCGTTCTATACTTCGTTTCAGTATCCGTCCGAGCGCAGCCAAAGGCTGAGGGACGGTTCGCAACTTCGAGAAGAGCATTCCTACTCAACACAAAGTAGGCCGCAAAAGTATTTTCTTTAAATTACTGTTTCGTGCGCAAGCGTCGCACAATATTCCAGATGTGTACCGCTGAGAAGGATTTGCAACTAAAGGAATGAATTATTTGAAGTTTATGTTTTTAGTAATATATGTAAATGCCTCTATAATATGCGTACATCAGCTGACAAACGGGTGCAGCGTTCGGTTTTTCTGTGTGATCTCGTTCCCTAATAGCCGAATCATGTGCTTCGCTGCTTTCCTAACCGGGTCGCTTCAAAACGTCCTTTCGCAAAGGCACGTTTGGGTGTTAGGCGCGAGAGGTCGTAACGAATGTCTACTTTCAAATTCGGCAGGAGACTCCGGCCGCGTCGTACCGCGAATGCGTTGTAAACAAGCAAAGCGTCCGGGCCACTACAATTCAGATACGCGGCGAAATCAGGGCACTCCTTTACCAGCCGATCACATTGAACGCCGAGTAGCCTGGTGGAAAGGACTGCGCCTGGATCACTGGTATATCCAGACAATACAAGGAAACATTAGCGACAGGGTCATCGAGCACCTTGCAATGCGTACTTACATCTCAAAACAATGCCGAAATGTCGAACAGCCGGAAAGCTCGGACACAGATGCCCTCGGTCAGCCTACGTACTAACATCCCGTGTGACTAAATTTCAGAATGTTAAAAGGCACTTTTTAAACCTGTAGCAGACGATACTGTTGATACACCCGCAGCAGACCAAATATTCGGCGAGCGCGGGCGACGCGGACGACCAGCGGCGTAACGGAGTGATACAAAAGAGCAGGCGAGATCGCGTGACCTGTTTCCGGCGTGTGATTGGCGCCGGACACGCATAATTTTACAAAAGCGCAAATACCGAACTTTGAACGTCTGAAATATAGTTGTTCAAAAGCGATTGTTTAATATAGAATTAGCCATTAATAGTGGCTTAAGAACTGCAATTGCAGCATACTTTATAAAGCTAATAATTAACGCTTAATCAACAAACTTTAGTTATTCAGCTCGTTTATCGTGGCGGCTATCACCGTTGTAACGTGAAGACGGCATTTTTCTAACTGTAGCTCCTTTTTGCTTTAAAATCTATTCGAATTTATATTCAAAAACCCATAAAACGCAAGCTTCTGTAATTATGACAGTAAGGTCAAAAGTTGGCACTACTTCTTTGCTTTTACGTTTACTGTTGCAGCTTGTATGCATAACTGGCATTTCATCGTTGGCTTTGAAATACACTTGCGCTTTAAAAATAGGGGGTGTAAATGCAACTTCCCAAAACAACAATTCGACGTTCAGTCCACAGAAGTCGAACCAAAGATACCAACTTTCAAGAGCGGCTTAATAGTAGACCGATACAACTTATTAAAATAGCTGATGTACATGTTAAAGGCTACGGTAAGGCAATCGAGATTTTTTTGGCTCTGCTGCAAAACCTCAGTGCTTTTTTTTCTCTAGTCTTTGATACGCACATTACTTATTTAATACGTTATATCCAACAGCTATCAAGCCACTTGTAAAAGTTGGTATCGCTAACTCGACGTCAGTGAACAGAGCGTCCAAAAGTAGTTTTGGGGAGTTACATAGAAGACAAGGTGTGTACCCTTATACACCCCCTATTTCTGAGAGTTTGGACACACGCTGCGAACTTCTTACACCGTCTAGTTCACCTATAGAGTTTTAGTGTACTTCAGAGAAAAGTCAGCATTAAGCTGAGCACCAGGCGCGAATAAATTCCTGGCTCAACAATCAGTAGCAAACGCCTGAAGTGGGGTGGCATCAATTATTTATGCTTCATACAAATATCCCGCAACAAAGTATTGAAGCATAAGCTACCACCCTTATGTTTCCGAATAAAGCATTATAACTTGAGTCGGAGAAAAGAAATACAGTAAGATTCATGATGGACTCTTAGGAAATGCGTTAGCATGTACCTTGGGAAACGCCACACAGGTCCCTCTTTGGGAATCGGTTACGCTGACGCATTTCACTTTTCTGTTTTGGCATTCTCTTTTGCTTCCTCTATTTATTCCTGCCTTTTTTTATGACTTGGTTACGGAATCAGTGTTAGTGTTTTTCAAAGTGGGGCGTGTGTGGCGTTTCCCAAGGATCATGCTAACGCATTCCCTACGGATCGACCAATGGATCTGGCTGTAATTTTTTTCACCTTTTTTATTACATCTATACCACTTCTGGAAGAAACCGCATCCATATCACCCATGGAGGAAACCGCATCCGTCGTTTTAACTACACACACATATAACCAGCCCGCGCACCGCCACTACAGAAACCCAGAGCGAAGAGACGCCGCCGGCGTCGGCATCGCGACAACTGATCACGCCCGCATTCCGAAGCGCCGCGTCGCAACACGTCCTAGATGATAAAGCCGCACTGACGCTGCACTTGTTTCCAATCTGTGTCCAGCGTTAGTCTTCTCTGATGATGCCATCTCATGCTTTGTTATCTGGGAGGTGTTGCTCGGCGCCTCCTCCTCTCTGGCTCCACGCCTCCTGTGTGCTTGAATTTGACGAAAACGAAAGAGATCGTTTTGAAAAAAAACCCGGCGGTGTCTGTCAGTTTGTCAGTGCCGGGGAGAGGGGGAAAGGTTGACGGGTGCTGAACTCCTCGCTTTGCACCGATGGATGCCTCGCACGCGTCACTTTCTCTTTAGTGTACGCTGTATGTTATTGTATTACTCTCGATTTTTTTTCAAAGTGCCTATTTCTCGCGAGACTTGTAGGAGCAGTAAAGGCACTTTTTAACCGTCAGTAATCTCGCTCTCAAAACTTTACTCGCTTTTCTGCGCTATTTCTATGGTAACGTAAGAGCAGATGATAACGGCGATTCGCCTTCATGGGCTCCCCCCTATCGGCTCAACATGGACGAGTCTTGACGTCAGCACTAATTGGAACGTCAGACACGAATCAAGCGTTCCCTCAAAGAAAAGAAAGAGGAAGAAGTAACGCCCGTTCACGTGGAGCTATTCAGCTTCAGTCCAGCCACGAACACAGTGTTTCCAAACAAGCCCGCTTTGCCCACGCCAGGTGTGGGAACTGCGCGTGCGCAGAACCCAAATTCTGGAGGAGTAAAGCGTCGGCGCATGCGCAGTACCAACAGCAGCGCCATCACCGTTGCGTGACGTCCGTGAGTGGAGTTTGTCTATATTCCGTTTCACTTCAACTCCAATAGCAACCCATAAACCCAGAAGAAAAAAAAAAACATCGCCGTGACGATGCACTTTTAGCGCTGCTTGATTAGTTCCGTCGGCTCGTGGCATCGGCTGTAGTCGGGTTTAAACTGAGGAGCAGTATAATTCCATTTCATCGCTATCTTTTGGCAAGTGGCTTTTGAAAAGGGGTCTTTCTAACGACTCGTAGTAACGTTGTTCAATTTTCGACTTTCTTCCAGGCGACCTTGGCTACTACGATGATACTGGCCGCATTTACGTCGTCGAAAGGCTGAAGCAGATGATTAAGGTCTTGGACCATCACGTGACACCAGCGGAGATCGAGGAACTCTTGCTCACTCATGCTGCGGTTGCTGAAGTGGCTGTGGTCGGTATTCCGAGCCAAGAACACGGAGAGACACCCGTCGCATGCGTTGTGCTTAACAAGTCGCACAGAAGGAATTCTCAAACCGTGGAAACAGAGTTAATGCAGCTTCTGACAGGTAAGCACGAGGGTCGCCTCGATGGAAGGTATGTACATACATTGGCTTATCTACGTTTACTAATAATTCGGAAATTGTACCCTTTGCTAAATGTCCATCGTGCCGGGAATAAACAGCTCAGTAAACGCGGACAGAGAAAAGACACACACACAAAAAAAGAAAACGACAGGACACAACTGGACACTATTACCCTTCAAAAAAGAGCAAATGTTTGAGTCGTAGACCAAAAACATGTCTTGGTCTTCTGAAATTTTCTCGCAATATTTTCTGGCACATGATATTCTCTAAATCGTTTATATATAAAAATAGACCCGGGCCCTATTCGCTGAGTGCTCATCTTGTTTTTCATTTTTATTTGCGATGGAATTGTACGGTAAGATCCGAAGCACACTTGTAAAAAAAATGTTTGATGCCGTCATGGCAGCAATAGGCTCGTGAGAGTCATATGCGTCATTCACGGTGCACTTTCTCACCATCTACGCCAACTTATATCATATTTTTATCTAAGAGAAGCAAATGTACACTACAGTCACTGAAATGCTAAAATGTTTGAGCTCTCAAGCTGAAAATTGTTAATGCTCAAATTTTTCTGCAATATTCAAAACAGACTGCTTGGCCCTCTCAGAGCGACTGCATTAATACTAGATCTCTTTGTCATTTGTGGAGGTGTGTCAATAGTGCTCCAAATCTAATGGCGCAGCGTTATCACTACCTACAACGTTGCAAAGAGTACCGGTGTTCGTGGCTTTTCCTAGGGGTCTGCACAATAAAGGAATATTTGATTTGAACCGCCACTCGCATACCACCCAATATTTGTCACGTTTTAATCTCTAAGCCATGTAGGTAAAGAGTTCGAATATTTGTCGTGGTGTGTACTCGACCAAAGTAAATATGTGAGCCACATTGACATCAGTGACTTTGTAACCACACTTTTGTGCGTGTGTGTGTGTGTGTGTCAGAGTACAGTCAAAGGCTAGAAGACACAGGAAACAATTGGAAAAACGAAATAGAACAGAGTACTGCGCATATTGTGCGCTTAAATTTTTAACCATAAAACGATACGCACTGTAAGAGAAGCAGCGCCTTAAGATTGTGTTTTGACTGGGGATCGATTGGCCTCGTCTGGACTGTAGCGTCGTCTGATACCTGACTTAAAGGTACTTAAAAAGAATCGGAATGTAGAAATCTGCTTTGAGAAACTAAAGGAGGAAATTCAACGGAGACCATTTCTGCTGATGGTTGCACCCTTTGTTTGTTAAAAAGCTCGTGTTCAGCAGCCAGCAATAAAAACAACACGTGAACGTCTTCTGTGTGTTGTCTAAAATTACCATTATAATGTAGACCCATGCACAATAGTGTGACATGCACGTCACAAGTATCGAGCAAATAATGCCCACGTCTAGCGTTACAAGTGCATCTATTCGGTCTATCTACGGTCTAGTATCTTCATACGTTTAATGTAGCGGATATTTTACAGAAGCGGCTTGCACGTAACTTAGTCATAACAAAATTGACGGAACATTTTTTTTTAAATATTCAAACTACTTTAAATATTTTGTAGATTGATTAAAAGCATTGCATGTTTTATTGTGTACCGGCTTTTACACTATACTATGAATAAAACAAGGTATTATCTGGCTTTCCACATCTCTGGCTTGTTTGCTTTTTCTAGATAACACGACTGTGCACAAGCATCGTTTCACGAGTATTGCCTTCTGGGACTCCCTTCCTAAGACCGACACCGGCAAGATATTGAGACGGGAACTAAAAATCATTCTGTCGAATTTGCAGTCCAAAGAAAAATAATGAAGATATTCCACTCGATAAAAAAAAGACATTACAATAAACGATGCGTCAGCCCTACTGTGCTAGCATTTGCAGAACCTGTTTACGGGTTCTGGTATAGACGCCTATGTGGTACCTATAATAAAAATGCATGCTGCTTTAATTTCGTGCGATTCAAAACGCTGGCGTTTCATGTGCCAATGAGAGTCGATTGGGTATGAGGATTTTTCACCCATATTTTCATATTGATTTGAGAACCCAGATCACATTAATGTCTTAGATGACTAATTAAAAAACCTAGCTAACTAAGCAGCCAATTTTAGGCTGGCCGGTGTGATGGTTGACCGAAGCCCTTGACAACAGCACTTTTTCATGTGTATTTATTAAGACAGATCATGCGTGTAATTACTTTCACTGCCCTGTGCAATCGGTTGGAAAGCAGAAAGATACGAGAAGCATGTGTATTTGTAAACGGTTAAATAAACAGCGTTGAAAAATGAGGCACAAGAAGATGAAGTACACACACTAAGCGCGTCGTGTGTGTACCTCGTCTTCTAGTCCTTCGGTTCAGTTCTTCGTGCGCGTCCTTCATCGTCTTGTCCATTTTTTGGCGCTGTTTATTTTACCGTTAACATGTACGACTAACTAGTCCAACTTTTCACCGCGTGCAACCTGAATTTACTTCGTTAAGAAAGTTTCTGGGTCGCTGAGCCACGCCTCAAAGTTTATTGAAAGTCGTGTTATGTTCAAGCCGTATTGAAAAACAGCAAACATTGTCTCCAAGCCCAAGTACCCCACCACTGCGAACGTCCAAATAGACGATAACTACATGATCCAGCCCGGAGAATGTGGTGCATCCTACCCCCCCAAAACCAACCAGCGACGATACAAGGGAGAACTCGTAGATTAGGAAGTTTTCGTAGAGCGGGTTTCCCCTTCCGCTATGCCCTACGCAACGAAGAAGCCGCAGCTGCGCTTGCGCACCGATAGCCTTGACCACAGAGTTCCGGGTATCGAAGCGGGTTGCGGAGAGCCTTGCGGGACGGAAAAAACGGTCTACGAAAACCTCCTGTTAGGAAGTTATAGTAGATCGTTTTTCTCCTCCGCTACGGTATCAACGGTCAATTGTGGTATCCGTAAAGAAAACGCCGCAGCCGCGCATCCGCGCCGCCAGCCTTGTCTGCCTAGTTCAAGATCCTGTGGTGGATTACGGAGCGCTATGGGGGCGCTAGGCGGGCTGCCGAAAACGGTCTACTAAAACTCCCTTGTTTCTGCCGTCCCGCGACGCACCCCGCAACCCCCTACGAGTTCCGGGTTTTTTTCAGTCAGGACAAGAGGCGCTCAGGCGCAGTAGCGGTATCTTCGTTGCGGATAGCTTAGAGGAGGGAGGAAAGCGATTTCCGAAAACTCCCTAATGCTGACTCAAAACGGCTCAAAACTGAACTGATCGACCACACTGGGACAATGGGCCAGTCATCGGAAAGGTCTGTAGTCCTCTCCATTGCAAGAACGGCAAATCGTCACTTTCGGATTCTCAGCCTCCTCCAGACGCTCAATGACTTCCAATGTGCCTCCATTGCGTGCACGCCTGAGACTCACAAGAGGCCGAAGTGCTTTTGAAAGTAACTACGAAGCTCGCTCTTCCTACGTTAATAGCCACCTCGGCAACTTGTGAGTCACGGAATGACGAAGCACCTCTCGGACGAATATTCGTCGTCTCGAGCACAAGACGTTCATAAGCAATACAATGTAACCAAAACAAAATCAACCAAACCAAAATAGTTTTATTTCCTTTACCATGACAGGCTGCAAGGTAAATCGTTTTATAAATAGCGTCCAAGTTTATTTTTATTTCATGTGATCACCTTACACACCAATACCTATCGTTCTGCTTGCTCATTAAAATTTATTTTATTAACTCGAGGCTTAGCAGATGGCTCGGCACTTCGTTTATCAAAATATCCCCTCCTGCGCAAAATATTGGTTAGGGACTCGTTTATTACCCTAGAAACGCACAAACATGTTTGCCCAAGCAATATTCTTGGCCAAGTCACGACTCGTTAAATCCTGACGGCCCGTCGATTTCTTTCAGCTTTTCATATTCACGGGCCATCTTCGCCTTCAGGTCCTGTCTCAGGATCTTTCCACTTTCAGATTTTGGAAGACGATTCATAAAGTATATTCCTCCGTAGAGGTGCTTGAACACTGCTGCTTGATCTACAAACCAGAAAGCAATGTAACATAAATTCAAATAACGATTCCAAATATCTGCCGCCAGTTCACGATGCAGTAATAAATATTAATTTGCAATCACAACATAGCTCCAAAATCGCATTGGTTTATTATTCTGGTAGTTTCATTGAATATGAGCATGCTGCAAACAGAAAATAAAACTATACGCCTGTCCGGTCTAGTGTTTTATTAAGCTGACTCCATAGACCATTCCAATAATCGCATTCTGCGCATTGCCATTTTTGTATACTGGCCTGTGGAAAGCATTCAGAGAATGCGGAGTGGCTTTCGTCTGTGGAATATCAGACCCCCCCTATGGCGTTCGCAGCCAAGTGACTCGGTATTCTTCTCCTGTGTGGTAGGCGCATGGAAGATGTACAGTCGCTCACCGTCTTAGAAAGGCGGGGAGAGGAAACAACCTATTGACGCTCTGCCACCAATGGGATTGTGGCATGAGCCGATAACAGTTCAGAGGAACGAATCAGCTAACAAGGTATTGTACCTTGCTTTTCCTTCTTCCTAATTTTCATTTTTGTGGAAGCCAACGCCCTTGGGATCACCGTCGACATCGTGATTATTCTTCTTTTTTCTGGCTGTGACAACCAGTAACCGTTGGGTCACCGACAACTTTGTAGATCACATCTGAATATTTGTACGTAGATATATTGTCTTGGGTTACTTAAAAATGCCAATTGTCATCCCGTTAATATGGCCCTTTAATAATTGTAACCTTCTTTAATTTAATAATATTACAGCACTGGACACTTTCCTTCTCTTTCACTACATCATTATTAAAACCTCAGTTGTGAGTCAGCGCTCTTTCCTTCCTGTTGTCTCTTCCTTACGTAACTTATTTGCGCTGTTTAAGTCAAGACAGCTAGCAAGGGGCGTGAAAATACTAGGCACCGCTCTGGGTTTCTTAACTTTTCAGTAACCGTAACGTGCTTATTCTTTGCAATACCAATTTTGGCGTAAAGGTCAACGTACTTGATCAGGTTCCGTGGACCCTGACAAGTATAATCAGGGAGAATTTCTCAAGAGTTATGCTGAACATCCTTTAAGATTCGGTAGGGAATCGTATCACCAAGTGTTCAATGCATGTATTCAAAACATTCAAAACAAAATACCAGTCACGAACAAAAAAAAAATTATACCCTAACTTTTAGGATATACACTTATCTATGAACAATACGTACGGCAGCATTTTGGAACTCATTTGGCTGCGAAAGGTATAGTTTGCAAGCAAGACGCCTGCTCAAGTGACATTCATATTAATTTAATACGTGTTCTCGAATTTTCTATATAACTACTGGTCTGGTGTGCAAGTATGGTTTACATTCTTCAAGTATGTCGCAATTTGTAACGTTTTTTTTTTTTTTTTGCATATTGTAACGACTATAGTTCCTCCAGATAATTCTTTAACAATAAAAGTCCCTTAGGAGCTGTTTTTACTAAAAGTGGTGAACAATCAGCCATTAACCCCAACGGTTGAATGCATCGGACGGAAAATGTTTATAAAAATACACTGAAGGCAAAGTATAAATACGGCGGTCGTAACATATACCTGCAATGAGCTCCTTCAATTCCGTCTCCAGACTCTCCAGGTTTTTTGCAAAGCAGTCTTTTACGACTACACAAGCTGCTGGAGCCTCGCCATATTTCGAGCTCGGGACTCCCAAAACTACGGCCTCTTCGACGGCTTCGTGGGCCATTAAGATTTCTTCCAGCTCAGCGGGAGTGACCACGTTTCCCATGCATTTTATCATCTGTTTCAGTCGGTCTATAATGTGAATCCGTCCTTCCACGTCGTAGTAGCCTAAATCACCTGAAAGTGACATGTTAGAAACAAAGAAAGGCATTTTGAATCTGTTCTGTTATAGGCTTCTCGAGAAAAATACGGATATCTCGACGCACGCGTTGCGAGAAGGCCAGGCAAATAATATTCGGAATTCATACATTTTTAAAAATGTACTCTTTTGTTGTTGTTATTTCTTTGTACAGTTCAGCCAGATGTGTTTTAAATACCGTCAAAGGGCATTCATATCAAGGTCAGCTGTTAAAATGCATCCAGTTAGCACTCACTGACAGCTGAAAAAATGGAGGGCACGGTAAGTATTGTGCACCTCATTACCGTTCTGTATCCAATGAAATTGTGCAATTTTCCAAAGAACAAATTACGAGACAAGGAGCCTGCACATAAGAAATTTTGTCCTGCGTTTCTTTCAACAGTCAATGACAATACATTTCCGAGCTTTATTCCTCATAATCCTTGGTGTGTAAGTGTGGGGACAACATGCCATTATTATGACCTGAGCCGTAAAAATAATTACGTGCGGTAATATACTCACTTTCGCGGGGCGAAGAACATGCGTGCACCCAAAACGTCGCTCCTCTCCCCCCCCCCCCCCCCCCTTTCCTTTTGCACGTCTTATCTCTCACGTTTTTAGTTTTGTGCCAATTTTTACGCGCCGATAGCACCCCACCCTTGGATGCACATTAAAGGCCCCGAATTAGGAATCCTACTGCATTGGCTATATTTTTTTTTATTCTAAAATTATATCGCTAAATGTCAAAACAGAGTTCAATTCGCGTTCGTTTCTGCTGTTTATGAGACTACATACCAAAAATAACAGTTCATCTATTTCCCGCAAAAAGTTTGAGAAACTTAATCGCTGTAATCTACGCAAAGAACTCGAAACATGACAAGGCTCGAAATATGTTCACAGATAAAAAAAACCAAAACAGTTTGCCTTGTGAATCTAAACCTGACGTTTCACGTGCTTACTTCAGGCTCAGTGCCACACCAGACTGTTTTTGAGGTCTAAACATGTTTCAGCCGAAGCAGTAACCGAGCTCACACCGCAGATCGCAGCGATTGGGTACCCCAAGTGCTTTCTGTGAACGTAGACGCACTGGATTTCTTAGAGGACGAGAGACGCATGGTTTGAATTTGTGTGAGAATTGTTTTATGGAGTGGGAAATATTTAATAGTCCCACTAAAACACATTTGTAGCGTAAGATACACGTGCGAAGGACCAAAAAGATGCACGAAATATGAAAAAAAACTGCCCTAAAATACGTTCGCAAAAAAAAACAAAAAAACAATTGGGCACGATTGAGATGGTTTTGCTTAGCGCTGTATAAATGATACTATAGTCATGTGACAGAGTGCAAAACAAGGGAAGGGATGAGCCCCGGCCATCTTGTTATCCCTCCGCACCCAACGAGATGGCACCTTTGGTCGATAACGATGCCGAAGAACCAATCATGAAGTGAAAAGGGAAAAGATAATGGGCCACACCCTGCTCTTCTTAAGATGTCAATGACTATATTTGTTTTCAAAAGAGAACAGTAGAAGAAACGGCCGATCGTACCTGTACGCAACCAGCCATCTTTGCTTAGTGCTTCAGCAGTAGCTTCTGGATGTCCGAGGTAGCCTTTCATAATGCATGGAGTGTGGACCAAAATCTCACCATTTTGACACGGGCCGAGTGGGTCTCCGCTGGTGAGGTCTATAACCTAGGACAGAAGATTAAATCACCGTTTGCTTCTTTTTTTTTTCTTTTTTTACAATAAGCATGCGCTAAAAGGGAGAGCTGGCACCACCGTCATCCGGCTATTCGTAGTTTCCCATGGTAAGGATGGTTAGATGGCAGATTTGATGCCTTTGATTTGTACGTTTAGTTATCAGCATTTAAGTTAACTTAAAAACAAAGAAAACTTTGCTTAGACTCGACGAACGACCGCGTCCTGATTATATCACAATATTGTTAGGAAGGTGAAGACGACGACGGGGCAGTGGCGCCCACAACCCTCTCGCGCCAGGCCCCACGGGCCGGCTCGGCCTCCATAAATCGTGTTTGTTCTATCATCGTGTACTGTCTTGTCCTTTCTACTGCCGACAGCATCACCCTAACAATAAATAAAGATTTTTTAGGTTGTTAGAAGAGGACACCGCAGCAGGCACGAAGTGCCTTAGTCACGAAGTAAATGGTTGAGTTGGAGAAGCCAGGGTACCAAAGAAACGTTTGCAGGTAGCCATGCTTCAGAAGCTAGTCTGGCCACCATGAATAGAATTTGATTTTTGTTTGGGTGCCTGTCTGGGTACCTCGAACACACCTTAGCAACACTTTACTATCCAACGAAGTGCAGGTTGCGGCCGTCAAGACCAACGCATTTGACACGCCTTATAAAATTCGAATTCCAAACTTACACGGGTGAAATTGGGCACTAGAACGTAGGTTCGCAAGAAGTTGTACGTCCTTTTCTTAGAACTCAACTTGGAGGTGTTAAAATATTAAAAATAAAGCAGAATCGGAGGCCGTGTCTTTTCTATGTCCGATACCAGACGGTTTGTTGTCTGCAAGCTGATCTATGGGCTATATCCTGGGTGACTTGCTGAATGCAGAAACGCAAAGAACCAATAGTAAAGGCTGGCATTAAGCTAGGTATTTGGGATAATTATTATTTTTGAATTAATATGTGAACAATGACCACCTGGGAGCAAGCTCACAAACTAGTGTACAGACGACGTACATCCGGTATAAGGCCTAGGAAGCGCACAGTTGCCGTTCTTGCTCTATTTTTCGTTTTTTAGCACCTCATACATGAGTTGAGAAAAAAATAGACATAAAACATCTTGCGAAATAAAGTTCGAGTGCCCAATTTTATGTATGTGCGTTTGGAATTCAAATATTTTGAGGCGTGCCAAATGTGTTGGTCCTTTTGGCCGTACACAGTAACTGTACCAGCAACAATAGGGAGGCACACATAGGCCGTATAGGCGAATGTCTATATCCTATACTGCCTCAAACCCCAAACTGACGTAATAAAAAGTGGTAAGAGTTATTCTAGTAGGCACTATTGTTATTTTATACAAAATAACATTATAGAGAATATTAGTAAGAATTACCTATATATTTAATCTCTATAGACCCTATTACTCTATATAGAATAACTACTAGGTCTTTCAAGGAGCGGCCAGGCTCTTTAAATCGACCGAAAAATTTGGCTTTTTAACCTATCGCGCCACGATTGTGTGCAGCGTTGCCCATATATGGTGCCTTTTCTTCTTGTAAAGTTTGCAAAGAGCGAACTTGCCTGAGGAAAAAGTAAAGAAAGAAAAATGCTTAGCTCCTATAAAAACGCAGCGAAGCTACCGGTCTTCAAACCATACGGCGCCGTTTCGCACGGGAGACAAGAGATAGCGCAAGCGGTCGCGACGCCAACTGCCGCCAACGAACGAGCATACAGCGTCGAGGGCCGGCATCTTTAGCAGACGATCTCTTCGACTCAAAAGCGGCGCGCATTCTTCAGGCGGCGACAGTCGCAGAAACAAAAACAGGCGCGGTAACAACAAGGAACTGCAGTTCCTTGTCTGCTAAGGAGACCGTCTGCTAAAGACGCCGGCTCTCGGCGCCGTATGCTCGTTCGTTGGCGGCAGTTGGTGTTGCGACCGATTGCGCCATCTGTTGTCTCCCGAGCAAAACGGCGCCGTATTGTTTGAAGACCAGTTGCTTCGCTGCGTTTCCATAGGAGCTAAGCCTTTTCTTTCTTTACTTTTTTCCTCAGGTAAATTCGCTTTTTGCAAATTTTACAAAAAAAAAATGCACCATCTGTGGGGAACGCTGCACAAAGTCGTAGTGCGATAGGTTAAGAAACCGAATTTTGCGGTCGATTTAAAGAGCCTGGCCGCTCCTTGAAACACCCAGTATACAGGCTCAGCATAGAGAGCCAGAGAATCGTGCTCCTTTTCCTTTCGCCGCCAGTTCCGTATTTGCAAAGAAGCGGTCATCGTGCGTCGAGCTTGATCCAAACTTCATGCCGGAAGTGACCTTGATTGCCGAGTTTCGAGCGGAGCTTGTTTTTCGCTCTGTGTTTGCCGAAATACACATCTTACACTATAATCAAGCAGTCTAGAAGTAAATTAAAATAACGTTTTCCTTTTTATTTATTTATTTATTCATTTTTCTTTTTTTTTTTAATGACGCGCACGATGATTTAAGACATTGGTTTCCAATTTTGAGAGGCAGACGACATGGAGAACGATAGGACTTCTCGCGTCTGCTGCGCTCGCGGAGCGATACACTGCATGCGACCGACACTTTCGGGCTCCTTGGACTAGACAAAAGAAAGTATTTGTAGAGCGTTTTCGTCGTCCCGTAACGCTACGCTCTTCGCAACCCGCTACGATACCCGAAACTCTACGGTCGAGGCCACCGGTGCGCAGGCGCAGTATTGGCTTCTTTGTTGCGGACGACTTAACAGAGGGGAAAAGGCGGTCTATGAAAACACCCTAACAACGCGCACCTGCTGCTCGCTCGTAAACCTAAAGCTAAGGAACAACGCTTTCGTCGATTGCTACATTCTGCCCGTTATACCGAGGGCGCAGAAGCGAGCGGACGAAAAATAACAGGACGATGGCGCACGCGCGGCGCGTCACCGAACGATGTTTTCTACTCTGCATGCCGCATCACACCGGCCGCGCCTCTGTGTTTTCCGCAGAAATGACGGTCGCTTCCCGCAGTACAACCTTGAATCAAATATGGCTGCCCTGGGAGTACCATTGCGATACTCTGCTCCGTAAGCAGAGCATATGCAGTTACTCTAGGTCTATACACGTTTGTAACTACGGCTTCAAGGCGGCGCCATTTTGCTGCTGGTGAGTGTAGATTGTCTGATAGTCGAGCATTACTGAGACCGTGGGTAGGCCTCAGCAATGCTTGACTATTAGACGATTTACCGACCCCACCAGCGAGATGGCGGTGACCAGAGACCGTTCTTGCAAACGTTTATACTCATCTTAACCTTAATGTGTTTTCAAAGTGTTTTACGGTCCGTAGCCTGCGTCCATGCTTATGCGGTAATGCACCGGATTGCGGTGATGCGGCGTTCAGGCCCAGCAAACTAAACCCCGCATCCGGCGCTCAGTGCGCAGATGCAATTAAGGCAGGCATTTTGTTTTCCTTAGATAGCCCGCAAAATGGTGCACGCTCCACTAGCTCTCCAAAGTTCATTCCTGGTGTTTAGTTCGTACGTAAGACATTGCCATATACGATAAATGCGTGCTTTGCTAGCTCACACAATTTTTTTTTCTTATATTGTCATCATTAAAAGACATCTCCCGCAAATGTCGTAAACATTGGGATTAAGACTGTTTTCAGCTCAGTCAGGCTCCCTGAATTACAAGGTATAATTTGTTTTAGATATTGCGTGTAGTTTTGTAGAGATTCCGGCTCAAAGTTTGGTTTCGGGCGCTACAGGGAACCGAAAATATCTGCTAGAGAGTTATGGCAACACTGATACCAGCAGTACCGCCGCGACGTGACGTCACGGTGGTGCTGCGGTACGCATTGCCCAGTGTTGCTTGACTAAAAGCTAACCCGTTTGCCACCTACTAAAAAGCAGCTTGGCCGAATCGTTATAATCAGTTTTAGTTGAGTACGCGCTTCACTTTGACTTACTATTCCGGCTGTGACCATACTCCGTGTTACTAAAGCGATACCAGTCATTCATTTCGGTTTCGTTTTCCGCCGGAGTTGCCCTTCAGTATTCTACTCCGTCATCCACAATATCCACCAAGTCTTATCGCAGTGAACGATCTTGAACAAGCAAGTCCTAGTATTGTCCTCACCTGTACGTAGTACGCACCGCGAGAAATTCCAACTTTTAAATATGTATAATCTGCCAGGGGTGCACAGGTAGGCCAATTAAGTTTCTTTCTCAAAGCTATTCCAGTAATTAAATTGTCACATCTCGTATGCATTGTCAGGCATACCTTGACTTTGCTTCCGGCCACTGGGAAGCCACTGTTGTCCAAGGTGACTTCTCCCACAGGCGAGGCGCTCAGGAGAGCAAACGTTTCAGTCATGCCGTAATAATTGATCAGGGACTCCACGCCAAAAATCTCGCAAATACTCCTTGCGAGCGACTTCGTGATCACCGTTCCGGCTAGAATTATTTTTTCTACACGCGATACTTCGTCATTATTCCTTCTGGCTTCGTTGACAATTTCCTGCATTCTGACAGGAATTCCAAGAAAAAGCGATATCTGTGAAATTAAAACAAAATTAACGCAGTTTTATTGCATGAATACTTATCTTAAAATGTACGTGTTTCCGGCTTGCAAAAAGGGACAGCGCGCTGCTAAACGTATGGCCAGTAGAACGACAGATGCTAAAAAGTTTATGAACAACGAAGAGAAAAAAGCAGGAGCTAAATCTGATATGCGTGATCGGGTTGCAGCAAAAATATTTGAGTGGGATATTTGTTTATGCACATTGAATATAACATTCCGATTATGGCACGTAAAAAATTAATAATAAGGGTGTATATTTTATTTGTTTTCCCCTTGAAACGACATTCCTACGTTAACTTAGTAACGGTAGCACTACCCAAGCTTCTGGTCGGATCTCATGTTTCTAGTAAAATTCGGCTGATTTGTATCTTTTAGCGTTGTAGCACACAGTAACCTGAGGACCGTGAACATTGAAGTGTCTCATGAAATTTGCGTTCACGCCGTTGGGGTAATAAACAAAAACTATAAGTGAGAACCAAGAAAAAGAAAAAGAAAGAGGCACAAGAAATAAGAGCTCTGTTAAGTGTTCCTCGTTTGCACTCCGAGTTTTGTCAAAACTGGTAGGATATTTAAATTCATAAAATAAGTTTCCCTACTCAGGTAGTCACTCTTGTCTAGGGGAAAATTCGTGTTCGTTGATTGGGTACCGCACGCTAGTTAACATGTGCCCTTTTAAAATTAAACTAAGAACGATACGTATCGCTTTCCAACCAATCAGATTTCTACATTTTCTGAAAAAACACCAAAAAACGAATCACAAGGCAAAAAGAATGGTGAACATAAAATGGTGTCCAAAATTTATTGAAAGCGCAAGAAACGCCGCTGTATCACCCGGCGTTTCTTGCGCTTTTAATAATTTTGTAGACACCCCAGAAAAAAGAGAAAAAAAAAGGCTTGGAGCTTTAGACGTGATGGGGAGATCAATTTGATTGCACGTTTAAAATTCAAATCAGCAGAAGGGACAACCTCTATAAACAACTCACGCGGTCTCATGCGGTCCAAATGTTTCGCGTACTTATCCTTATCAGTGAATTCGAATAACGTTTCTCACCCTAAACATTTTTAGAGTGTGGAGGAAATCTTTGCACGAGATAAAGGGTTCTGTGATTACGATCTTTGCTCCTATAAACATACAAAACATGCCCAGTGCAAACCCCGACACGTGGGTTAAGGGATTCCAGGCGAGGTAAACATCCTCTTCACTGCAAATTCCAAGTGACCTGAAATGCCGAAAAATGAACAAATCGATCCAGAAATGGTCAATATATATAGTAGGATATATCAAAAGATAAGGAAAGGGCATAAGAAACACAATATATATTCCTAACAATCTGATCATCGAATATTGTTTTACTATTTATTGTTTTCTTTAACTCTGTTTTGTCAACGGTGAAATGAATCACCTATATGGAGAGAATGCGTTTGTTTCGTGCATTGTCCAAATCACAATGACTTCACGGCGTGATGCGATAACTTAAGCATGGCGTAGTCTATGCGATAGCATTCTTTAGCTACTTCACCCGGTTTTTGCGATACGGTATATGGCCTCGAATTCACCGTGCGTACGCGCTACGCGCCACCTCCGCATATGCAGGACGTCCCCCTACACACGACGTCCGTATACGCTGGCGCCGCGCGTTGTCGTCCTAGAACTAGTTCTTGAGGTCGCCCTAAAGGTTGTCCTAGAGGTCGTTCTAGACATCGTCTTCAACGTCGTCCTTTAGGACGTCGTTCTCGACGTCCTAATAGACGTCGCCCTAAAGGTCGTCCTTGAGATCGCCTTAGAGGTCGTCCTAGAGGTCTCCTTAGAGGTCGCCTCAGGCGCTGTCCTCGACGTCGTTCTAGCAAGCGGATAAGCCCGCGCCGCGCATACACGGAGCGGAAGTACACACATAATCACTTTGGCGCCCAAGCAACGAAGCAATTACCGGTTTGAACTTAGCTGGTTGGTACTACTTAGTCAATGACGGAGGTGAAATGGCTTGAACATTTAACAATCACACAATCACACAGAGAGAGGACAAGACATACACACGAAACTGCAATGATGACGGGGAAACAGCTTGAACATTGAATGGGTACGCAGAGACAGAAGTGTAAATGATTACAGAGAGACGAAGCAATCACTCAATTTCGAAGTGGGGCGCTGCAGTCGCACTCACGACAATGATTGCGTCGTACACTCTAAAGAAAGCCCCGTGCCTCTTCTTTCCCGCACAACACTCGGAGTGTCAATCACCGCAACTCACAGAGGCAGCACAGCGAATGACGATGCCGAAGCATATGTTTAGACCAAAACACGCAGTTTGATTTGTGATATTAAAGGGCAACTCCGCTTCTTTTCCAGTAGTGAAAAACTATACAGTTCTCTTTGTTATCATCTACAAAACTCCCATGGCAAATATTACGACGGAATTCCGCCTAGAAGTTTATTAAAATCGCTGTCAAAGTTTGACAAGCACGAATCCGCTGGTTTTGGATGAGACGTGCGGGCCAGACAACACTGCCCGGCTGCATTTCCGCTTCCTCCAAATTCCTTCTCCCGGCACGTCCGCGACGTCATCAAACATGTACAACTTCTTTTTTTTTTTTTCCAATTTTTTTTTTTTTTTCGGGTATAGCACGGGTGGTGCCAGCGCCGTGAAAGACGTGAGTGACGCGCTCGGCCGATCGCCTCGTTGAGCGCGGCTTGTGTTACATTCCATACTTTTGAACACCAAGTAAAAGGAGGAGAGGGAAGCTGCTTTTGTAAGAATTTTGAGTGACAGGTTAATCTTCTATAATCTTCTGGGAGGAGAATACCGACGCCTGTGCAAATCCAGGAGGCACAAAGGAGGATCCTGATAAGAGGGGAGCTCCTTCTTCCCCTTGTATATCACGTGGGTGTACATGCTTAGTGATGCCGAATATACAATGTTGTCCAGCTTTGCCACCGTTTCGGTTCGGTTTGTAATTATGGCTAAAGTAAAATTACACGAAAAATATTTTATTTTTCGCGAAACAAAAGATTGGGGATTGTTTTTGAGTGCTTCAAAAAGCAAAATCGGCCACTATCTCAAAATTTTTGAAATTAAGCGGAGTTGCCCTTTGAGCAACGGAAACGTGACGTTTTGCATTGCTTAATGTCACAACTCAGGCTCTGTTTCTTGGTCTAAACATATGTTTCGGCATCGGCCCATTCGCTGAGCTTCCTCCGTAAATTGCGGTGATTGGTTTTCCTAGTGTTGTGCGGGAAAGTAGACTCACGGACTTTTTTTTTAGAGTGATAAACCGTTTATATCTTTAAGTGTTTACTCAAAATTTGCTTTGTCGTATTCACAGTGAGCTGCACCATGAGTCTCATGACGAATTCTTTTGAAATTCATAGACAACAAACAGCAGTGCTTTCTGCAGCAAATCTTTGGACTCAAATTATTTGTATGTTACGCAATTAACTGGTTTTCATTTTTCGCCGTGCAATAGAGCAAAATAGCTGTTGTAGTGCATTTAATTAAAAAAAAAACTATAATATCACTCTATCGGAAGTTTACCAAATTCACTTCCGTTTATATTTCGCTATACAAGGAATATATTGCCCTTCATTCGTGTTTATTACAGAGCTTTCTGGTCATAAGGTAAACAGGGTGATGTAAACGCCTATAATGTGATATCCGTTTACTTCAAACAAGTAACGTAAGCTACCACTGGCATCCCAGAACATTAACTTTTTTTTCGTTATTGTTAAACAGTGAAGCTTACTCCACTTCTATCAGCGCACCTGAATGCGTGAAAAGAGGCACAATAGCCCCGGTGCGATATTTCCACGCCTTTTGGGAGACCAGTCGATCCAGAGGTGTACAGTACCACCACAACCTCTTTCTCGCTGTCAGTGGGAACGTGAGGTTTGAATGTTTCGTCCGAAAGTTCTTGAAACTGGGTCACGTTGATGAAACCTGGTTCCCATCCTACAGCGAACATTGACTGCAATATAGACAAAGAGAAACAAATATGAAAGCCGTCAGGGTGCCCACAATATTTAGAGCTTGCCATTTGTTACCGGCACAACAAAAATACTCAGTAAATATTCATAATGGTGATATACGTTTGACGTTTCAAAAAGAAAAAAAACATCGCATTACCTAAAATTTTAGCCTATTTTTTTTTCCATACCTCGAGGCTAGATAGTGAATACTCCAGTGCACGCTATGCTCGTGCGCAGCCGACGCTACACTCGGAAGAAGCCAATCAGGGCGATCCAAAAGTGCATCGTCACAGTGGTCAGTGCTTGCACGTTTACTACCTCCGGCTGAACCAATTACGCCCATAAAAAAGCACAGGCTCATGGTGCATTATTCACTGCGAATAATTGGCATGCTGAGCGCCAGTTCGTCTGCTTCTTTTGAAGGGGTCCTGTTGGCGTCAGATCGCCAGCTAGCTGATTGCCTTTGATTGAAGGATGGCGGGTAGACATCAAGGCAAGCTCCCTTGGGGTCTACCTGCTATTCTTCAATCGGAATCAATCAGAGCTCGGCGTTATGACGTCATCACAACCCCATCAAATAAAGCGGACGAACTTGCGGTGCATCCGGAAATAAAAAGTGCAGAAAGACCAGGATCGCCGTGACGGTGCACTTTTGACGGCGTTTGATTGGCTCCACTGCGAATCAGCGCCTGCTACGCTTGGACTTAGTGTGAAATGGAGTCCGGCATCTCCAAGCATTGCAAAAAAATATTTGTATATTAACTTTAAATAACCTTTATTTTTGGAGTCCTATAACGCAGTAATTAGGACTGATCGTGTCAATAGTTTCCAAGGCATTTAACCGTCGTTAGAGAAGTGTACAACCTATATTTCTTTTCAATTTCGGGGGAAACGAATTGGTGTATCACGTGATTAGAAGAGGGAAGGGAAGAGGGAAGGATGGTGAAAAGAATTTGTTTGTCATTTTTAAATATTTTAGTGAAAACCCCGAGACTGAGGTAAAACAGACTTGGAATACATTTTAGCGCTCAAAAAACAAGGACAAAGAGACGAGAAACAGACAGCACAGTGCGCAGTGTGTTTCTCGTCTCCTTGTCCCTGTATTCCAAGTTCCAAAACCAACTAGCCCAACAATCTACTCTACTGTAAAACAGACGACGACAAGGAAGAGAAGGAGAACGTCTCAAACACGGCTAAACCTTTATTGAGGAAAGCACCCTTTATATAGGGTTGAAAAAAGAAGGAAGGAAAGGGTACCGTTCTTCACATCACCTTCACACCAGGTGATGTGAAGAAGGGTTCCCTTTCCTTCCCTCTTTTTCAACCCTATATAGAGGGTGCTTTATAGAGATGGAGATGGGGAGGGAGGACCTCGGAAGGGAGGGAGAGGAAGGGACAGGTCAGAAATTTGAGGTACGTGGGGAGAGAGGGAAGAGGGACGGGGAAATCGAGGGAAAGGGAGGCATGTGAGGAGGACGCCTTACGAAGGGGACGGGTGAGAAAAATGGGAAGGAAGGGAGGAGTAAGACGGTTGACGCGGAACGGGTGTGTTACGTGATGTACATTTCGCCGCTAAATTTAGCGGGGAAACTGGATCGGTATTCAGGTCACGTGAAATCCACTTTCTCTATAAATGTAGCGGGGACACTGGTCGAATTTTTGTTTAGATCACGTGGCGTTAATTTCCCCGATAAGTACTGCGTGTCCCCGAAAATATTCACAGGGTTTTTTTTTTTCACCGTAAAATTAAACTACTTATTGCCGAACGCTTATTGTCCCTCCGAAGGTAGCGCTAGAGGTCCGAACCAGTTGACAAAGTTTCAGCGCGAACCGATATTTTATTCGAAAATTCTGTATGCTTTTCTGAAAATATCAATGGGAAAATGGTGGCCGACGGAGCTCTCGAATACATTGTGCTCAGTGGTGCCAGAAACTGGAAACGGGCAAAAATGGGCCCCATTTTCCCATTGAAATGTTCAGAAATTCACTTATAACTTTTGAATAAAATATTGGTTCGTGCTGAAACTTTGGCATCTAGTTCGGACCTCTAGCACTACCTCTTGGTGGGAAATGGGCATTCAACCATGCAATGTTTTTTGTTGTTGTTTTTTTTTTGGTAAAAAAAAGAAAACCTGTAAATTTTTTTTCGAACACCCTGTTAAACGGGAGGCATGACTGGCGTCTAGGTTTCGAAAAGGCCTTAAACCTGTGTCGGTGTGGTGAGTGAGAGCCAATAGCCAGATATTCATAAAACAGCCATACTAATAGCATTGTGCTCCCTCCAAAACATGCTGTCGAGAGAGGTCTGACGTCATTTTATGTTACCGCTCAGTTCATTTACGTCACGCATCGCGCAAGAGCCATTTAACGTAGTACTTGTGCACAGCACTCGTTCGCTTGGTTTCGCCCTAGCGAAACATCTGGGGAGTACAATAAGAAAAAAACTAGCACAAGCCATGCACGGAGCGTGGTTTGTGCAAAACATATTATGTGCAGCTTGTGCATTCTCGTTTCCATTATTTAAAACTAATTGAAAGGAACTACAGCTTTTAATGGAGATATCCAGTGATGTGATTGCTACGCCAATTGCGCAAATCTGCGCTAATGGGCTAACCCTGCTACATCCTGCTGCATTTTGCCAAAATAGGAATAATCTGCGCCCAGTCTGCGCCCCTCCCCCCCCCCCCCCCCAAAAAAAAAAAAAAAAAAAAAAATTCGGTCACCTTTCAAAACCGAAACTAAACCGAGTACCGTAATTGAGCAGGCCTGTGTTAAGTGGCGCAAGCGGCCGCCCGACACTAAGTCCCCTGCATTAATCGTTCATCCGGTCTCGCATGGTTTTCCCGCCGTCTCGAGTTCCGCGCTCTCGTTGTCTCGTGGATCTTGTCTTGCCGTCTTTATTTTTTATATATATACATATATTATTTTTTTCAACAATAGACGCTGGGTGCGTGCGAACGCTCTAGCGTGCCGGGTACCAGCCATGACGCGCCATTCTGTGAAACGAAACCACGTTTTTGCGCGGCGGGAGTTACCTTGTGAGCTGAAGCACTCACTCCTAAAAGCAACGGCCGTTGGAAAACTATATTTGGTCCCTGCCTTCCAGTCACCGTGGTCGCGCGACGCTGGGTGTTGCCGTCCCCACGTCGCTGCAGATATGGCGCTTTCTAAACTGAAATGTAACGACTGCCGCATGGTCATCAACATTCCGGTTCTTGTTTAAATCCTACGTTACTACAAGAATCCTTCTTCACCTCGAAGACTGCTGTGTCAAAGTATTGATTACCTAGGTTCCTCTCGGTAAACTTTCTTTCGAGAGGGACCCCGGTATACGTGCCAAATCTGCCGCTACAGAAAGTTAGTGAAGAGAAGTGAGCTAAAGCAAAGAAGGCAATGTCTGCACGCTGAACTCTCACAGCGCGCTTGTTTGTCTCGAGGTTCGTCGTTGCACGAAGTGTTCCAAGAAGTTTTTGACCCTGACTCGCAATGTCTTGCATTGATGCGCTCAGCTTTTTCTCTTTTTTTTTTTTGCGTGTGTGCGTGTGTGTGTGTGGTGCTCAGCTTATACTTTGTTTGCCAGCCTGGCAAACACGCGCCGCTGGACTGTTTATTTGTCGTATGCTCGACAGCTACATTTTGCATACAATTTTGGGAATCAGTTGGTGACGGAGCGGAGTGGTATGGTTTTGGTTCCGATCGAACAGCCGTTGTCTCCGATCGCACGGCGAAGCACGCGCAACTGCAAGCCTGCCGAAGTTGCCCTCACGTGCATGCAAACTTGATTGCACGACAGAGGCATCAGCCGGGACGCTTGCAATCCATTGTTTTACGTTTACTTACTTTTGACGAAATATGTCACGTCGGGACCAGTAAATCGGTGGCGAGCGGTTTTTCCGAATTGCTCGACAATGCTTACAGCACTCTACACTTGTGAGATGTCTGAGCAGTAAAAACGCAAGCAGCGAGTTCTGTCACGACACGTCACATCAGAACACAATAAAACGCAAATTGCCCTTCGTTTGTACAGCGCTTGAAACGATTTTTTTTTTTTGAAGAATATCTGCTCCAAAAGCCACTTTAGCTGCTCCAATACAGTGTTTTGGTTGCTCCAAAGGCCACATTTGATGCTCCAAAACACTACTTTTGCTGCCCCGAAAGGTGCTCCAAAATGGCTTAGGCCAATCACATCACTAGATATGTCCTATGAGTTGCATTCTATTACGATTCTCGGGAATATTACAGTCGTTCAACACAATAGGCAGAACATGGTGGGAAAACTGCTTGAACTGAAAAACACTTACACCCCAGAGAGGACAAACACATAGCTGACTATCAACGATTATTTACTATCTTCATCTTCTTCAATCCTCGGGCTAGTCTTCATCTTCAGCATCTCGGCCATTACATGTTTGTGAGATCGAAT
Source organism: Ixodes scapularis (assembly GCF_016920785.2). Taxonomy (NCBI): domain Eukaryota; kingdom Metazoa; phylum Arthropoda; class Arachnida; order Ixodida; family Ixodidae; genus Ixodes; species Ixodes scapularis. Next base: position 103,149,988 of record NW_024609880.1, on the reverse strand, counting down.
AATTTGGTTAACATTTGAAAAATGGAAAGAAACAAAAAAACTATCTAAAAAAAAGAAGAAATACGAAAAAATTAAAATAAATTTTCATAGTGTAAAAATAAGCACATAACAATCATACAGTTGTACTACTAGTCACTGCAATTCAGCACATCACAGAGACTCGAAAGCGTGATCGAAGCTCTTTTAGTACAATTATCTGGCCAAAACTCACTGTTGATAATGTTCTTCTTTGTCATGAAGCGTCATTGAGGGACAGCTAACACAGTCATCTTTTTCCTCAGCAACGAATGCCTCACGCATTTCCCTTGCGTGTTGATGTCTGTTGCTTGCAAGAGTGCTGTCGCTGGTAAGGGCTGGATTGCACTCGCACATCCTGCAGTGGGCTGAAAGGTCTCTTGATAATGTGCCTATTTCCTACCGCTACGTGCTCTCGAGTTTTATCTGTAATACATCGGCCTGTTTGGCCGGTGTAGCACTTGCCGCAAGATAGAGGAATACGGTACACTACTCCAGTTTCCCATTGCGTATAGTGTCATATGAGCACTGTTGCACTCCTTCTCTTGGCTGGCTTTCGTGTTTACTTGGTGGTACATGCAGTAGGCCTCCTTTGGGGCAGAACAAACCTTTTGCCCGTTCTGCCTTCCAGCGATCTTTTTTTAATATGTGAGTGATACATGAAGATTTGGGATCACTGCGACATACCTTCGAGATTTCTGTTCGCCTTCGTTTCATCGCTGCACGGTGATGTGCATTTGAGTTTCTTCCATAGGTTTTTCACGCACACACACACCTGACAGGAGATCATCAGGATATCCGGACTCTCGTAATCTACACATTTGTCTTGTGAAATAGGGTTCAATTTGATGGTGGCATGTTGTTTTTTTTTTTTTTTTTATTACAGACATAAGTGCGGTAGAGGCAACACTTCGTTTAGTAGTCTTTGGCTGTCCCTAGTCATAGGAAAGAAAGCACTTGCATGAGCGGGGCAGCAGGACATTTTTAAGCCTACTGCGGGGCTTGTGAGTGTAGTCCAGCCCTTACCAACATCAGAATTCTTGCAAGCAACAGAAATCATCATGGAAGGGAGATGCGTGAGGTATTATCTATTCAGGAAAATGCAGATGACAGTGTCAGCTGTCCTTCAATCGCGCTTCACGAAAAAGAAAAACAATATCCACGGTGAGCTTTGGCCAAAGAATTAACTAACAGTGTTTCGATCACGCTTTCATGCATATCTGATATGCTGTAGTGCAATGACTAGTAGTGAACGTGTATGATTGGTGTTTTTATTTTTACATCATCAGTATTTATTTTTTATTTATTTTATTTCGTCTTTATTTTAAGATATTTATTCGTTTCTTTGAATTTTTCATATCTTAACAAAATTATTTAATCTCTAAAACATGTAATGGTAGAGACCCCGAAGATGGCGACTAGACCGCAGGTTGACTAAGATGAAGATAGTAAATACTGGTTGATAATCAGCTATGTTTTTGTCCTGTCTCTAAGTACGTGTTTTTTTAGTTCAAGCTGTTTTCCCACCTTCAGTGAACATGTAACAACCAGCTCAGTTCATACCAACGATAGACAGAAATTTTAGAAAATACAAAGGTGCTTCACAGGAACCAATACAACATACGGCGGGCATAGGAATAATAATAATTGAGGTTCAAGTTAGTATATAATCAATACTGCATTACTCCCGTCTTATATCCTTCTGAAGATTACCAGAGTGTTTGGAGTTATTCGAGTGAAAAAAAATTTACATTAGCTTGCCGAGAACAGCCTAGAGGAGGCGCAATAACCGTGTCCTAGAAGTATGGGCATGCATGCATATTTCCTGGCCGAGCTTGTGATCGGTCGAGAAGCTGCCGTGACAGCAAACAATTGGTTCCTTGCAAAGTACAGTCTATACTTTGTTTCACCTTGCAATATGGAATGCGCAGAACGCTACGAGCCATCGAGGCCAATTCAATTCCGTTTTTCATTCAACCTTGGGGAGGGGGGGGGGGGGCGATTAATGACACACTGGGCTTGTAGTCACCTTATACGTACATAAGACTGGATTGGCTGGGATTTGTAGCAGCGTCCTGTGCAGTCCATCGCAAGGTCACTACAGTTCCTTTCGGCCTTTCGGTTCGAAGTGAGAAAAATAAACTCTGCAGCGTCTGGTCAGTTTCATTTATTTATCTCGAAAATATATTTATACTGTGTTTTCCTTTTTTTACAGTATTATTCTTGGAAAAAATGCTGTCAGAGCCGCAGTAATGCTTTGTGCACATGTAGGTTATATGGCCCGAGGGAGTATATAGGGATACTCGTCACGATCAGTCGGTTAATATCTCAAATTAGTTTAAGTTGTTAATTGGTTTAAATAAACATATGGTCCATTCGAAACTTTCAGGGCGTCATAGAATATCCTTAAATAGGTACATTTTACCAAAATTCGGGACGCGTGGGAAGCGGGGTGGTTCGTGAAAGTTGCCACTCGTGCAATGGGCAAAATGCATGCGCTGCGAAGACGCCGAGGATAAGGCAGAAAATACGGCGCGGGCGCATTTCCGCACCAACAGCGTTGCCCCTGCTGCACGAATACTGCCTCCCAGCGCCCCCCAGCGCGGGTCTTAAGCGTCCTCCTCTCTTCATCCTTACATAAATAGTACTATAATAAATGTCATATATATATATATATATGTGTGTGTGTGTGTGTGTGTGTGTGTGTGTGTGTGTGTGTGTGTGTGTGTGTGTGTGTGTGTGTGTGTGTGCGTCCGCAACAGTACGATATCTATATTTATAGATATAGATATTTCTTCCCTAAATTCTTTAGCACGGTATATGTCGCAAAATCAAACTACCTCAAAAGCTGCGCTCTAGTTTCGCATTACAAACATTTGTAAACGTCTTCAACCTTTTTATTTGTTTTTTTTTATAAAATAATTTTGCAAAGTTAAAAAAAAAAAAACCTGTTCATTCACTTACCTTGATTCTCGGTGGTATACTAAGTTTCGTAACATTTGGTGCAGTTTGCTGGTCGGTTAACAGAAAAGTGCACTTGCCGTCTTCAATCGTGAACATAAGCTCTCCTAAAAGAACGGTCTTTCATTAGGCACTCCGTTGCTGGAGGGATGGCTGCCGTCTATTTTCAATTGCAACGGAGGCATAGGGAAAGTACTCACTTGCAACGTAGGCCGTCTTTGCCATGACAAGCGTACCACCCGCAAATACAACCCCCAAAGCTGCTGCTGCATTTTCAACTGTGCTGCCAATGTGTGCACACACCATGGAACCTGCTTTCACGCCGTGGTATTGAAAACCCACGGCGTACTTGCGTATCTTTGTTAACAGGTCACGGGCGGTTAAGCTTTGATAGGCGTCCACCTAGACGTAAAAGAGCCCAATATATGCTCGCGTTAAATAAACTCCCAGCTTTGAACCGAAACGCTTTTAGGAAAACAAACGTTCAACTTATTTCCTACTCTCTGCTCGATGTGGGCAGATTATTACAATGCTTTGACTTAGTTTTTCGGTGTTGATTCGTGTGCGGCAGAAGAAGGTCATTTTGCAAACAAAGGGGTAAAAACATAATCATCGAGATTTGCCAGGTTAGATGATCTCGCCATTTCAGGACAAATACAAGATTAATTCTTTTTATTGCGCTCCCGAATGTAACGATACGTTTTAATCACGCGGGAATACTGTGCAGGCAGCAATGTACTTACTATAATGATCTTGTCGGAAAATTTCTTTAATCGCTGCTCTATAAGTTCAGGAGCTGAGCTGTTTTCAACATCAATATCGGGAAAGGGCGAGTGTATAACTCGGTTCATGATGCGAGCAGCCATCCTTGACGTCGATTCTATTGTGATGTAAAAAAAAAAATGTTGAGTCCTATTTATTGAGGCAGTTAATACACAATAACATTTTTTTGGTTTTAATGGTCACAGAGACTGGAGGAAAACAATCACACCCGCTTGTTCTTTCAATATACGATATTAAAAAAAACTCGCAGTCAAGAATATATTGGCTCATTCACATAACTATATACATTATATCCCTACAAAGGTAAATCATTTCGTAAAAAAAAAATCATTTACATTAGAGAATTTTTTTAGGCAGTGATACGTATCCCGACTTGTACCGTAGTCATTACAAGTAATCATATTACTTGTATTCGGTAATTTTTGGAGTCATCTTGATATATTTTGAATACTTTTATGAGGAACAAATGACGAGAGTACTCAAATTATTTTTCGAAGTACTAAACCTACCTGTAACCTTTACTATTTTGACCTTGCCCTTTGTACTGGTGCCCTTTGTTTTCACAAGTTTTTCAGCAAGGAATCATGGAAACAAATCTTTGACAAGAGGAAGATTTGTAAAAACTGCTTAATTAAGACTTAAAGTAGTTTATAATTCGGTGACTCTAATCCTATATCAGCACAACGAAAGATCCGTTTTGAAATCAGCAAAATTTGAAGTAATCTGAGAAGTAACGGTCAATAAGTTTACCTCTCAATTAATACGTAACTTGATTTAATACATTTTAACCGAGCGTAATTTTAATTTTAATCGATTTATTGCTTAGAGTAACGTGTAAAAGACTGTGCGCACCTTAAACAAGAGTAAGCTTTTAACCAACCTGAACAAAAGGTCTTTAGACGAGGTCCTCTTTGACGATCGAAATCCTTCGGCAGCCAGTGAAAAATACACCGTTAACACAGGGGATTTTTTGCGCGATTCGTCGTTTTTGAAGCCTGTCAAACACTACGTCATCCTCTATTTATGCTCTCTCTCTCTCCTCCCGGCCGTTCTTAATCACAAATTTGAAATTTTTCGCGTTTTTTCGTGAGGACATCTTGCTCGAAAAACATCTGTGCGAGAACATATTGTATGATCTGTAAACAGATATGCGCAGTATGCACAAGTGGTGGTAATTCGTAAACTATCTTGTTCCATTTTTCTTTCCCGCCTATAAAGATTAGAACTCGCAAAACGATGGTCATGCATGAAATTATAATTTCACTATACATTAATCCTGGAGATAATTAGACGGATCCTCTTTTGCCCAGACCTGAATATTTAACTTCCAAGAATAATCGTGTGGTACCGCTGCCCGAGCTGCTGAAAATCGTTCAGTAACTTGCTGTAGCTGAGGGAAATTACTAAATAATTTTGACCATTTTCAGAGAAAAACGTTTCCTCGCGCTTCACTAATCTGAATGCCATATATATTATGTTTTTACGATTATTAGCCCTAGAATTATTAAGTTTCGTGGTTTAGTTCAAAGAAACTTTTTTTTTTGATACGTATTGATTTCAAACTGGAAAGTACAAAAACTTCTGCGATTCGATCTACTCTTTAGTTTGCAGATCCAAAAACCATATAGATTAAAAGTACCCTATGCTATTCTCGTCTAACACTGTAACTTAACCAGCACGCTCCATTTCCACGAACAATGAAACTTCAGCAAGACACTGCTGTTTGAGTCGCTTGTATACTAGCAAGCGTTCATTCAACACTCACCTGGTCAGTGTAAATCAGGTGGACTTCGAAACACTACACGAAGCACTGTGATACTTAAAACGTTGTTATGTGGCAGACACTGTGTGATGAACATTACTGAGGTAACGCAGCGCATAAGACCAAGGGCTGCAAATCAAAAAGATTTCCTCCGACACCTGTTTCGCGCTATCCATGACGTTTGAACTGCAATATAAAAGCGATTATCCTATACAGGAGGCAGTCTAGCGCCCATGGCGTACTTTCATAAAAGCAAGAACGCCACCAATCAAAACGTAATAGCATAAGAACTTTATATATATATATATATATATATTGTGAACGAAGAGGGGAGAAGGTGATTATTAAATTTATTGTATTAAAGTTATGGAAAGGGAAAGGAAAAAGAGCTGGCAAAAAATTTGGCCAGGAGCGGGGATTGAAACCTCCCCGCTCCTGGCCCAATTTTTCGCCAGATCTTTTTTCCTTTCCCTTTCCCTAACTTTAATGCGATAAATGTAATAATCACCTTCTCCCCTCTTCGTTCACAATATTACTACGGCTGCACTTGTCAATCTTCACTCATTGCCATTATATATATATATATATATAGGCATGATGATTGAAGCTTGTGGGCCGGTGATTATTGAAATATACTAGAAAAATCCGTGAACTGAACAAAAACAAGGAAAGGTTTATAGCCGTTTCAAGAGGAAGCCTCTCCGCTTCAGAATGACGATCGAGGGAACTTGGTACGATATTTCTGTAGGCCCGCAAAGTAAAAAAAAAGACAAAAAATGGGAGCCGTTTACAAGTCCCTGTAGCGGCGAATTAGAGCCCAGCTCTTGAGGAGGAGGAGGGGAGGGGTACCGTGGTGAAGGTATATCCTTCCTCTCTCCTCCTCATTTCCTCATCTTGTCTGCTACTCCTCCCTCCGAGCGGCGTCACCGTCGCCTTACGAGGGTCACGTGACCTCATGGGGGCCACGTGACGTCTTCGGGGTCACGTGACCACACGGGGGTCACGTGACCCCTATGAGGTCACGTGACGATGACGATGACGTCATCACTAGTGACGTCATCAGTGACGATGGCGATGCGGATTCTGATTACGTCACCAGTGACGTCACTGATGATGTCATCAGTGATGATAAAGATGCATCAGTGACGTCACTAATGACGTCATCAGTGACGATGCCGATGACGCCACTGATGCCGTCATCAGTGACGCCACGCGTCCCATAATGCACCACGCGGTTACGCCGACGGCGACGGCGGCGGCGACGACAGCGCCGACGCCGACGCCGCTCAGGCCGGAAACGGGCGCCTAAAGGCACGACCACATTGGCGTCGCGAAGGCCTGCGGCACGCCGGTCGGCGCTGCCGGTTGCCGACGAAAACCAGTTTTCGGCTTCAACGGCGCGACGTACAACGCCGCAGAGCCAACCGCTCCTTGCACGGTTCAGAACTCGCCGCCGCTAGCCGCAGAAGAGAGGAGCGAATGGGAGGTGGCGTAGATAGTGACGTCGTGATGCCAAGGTAACGCTCAAGCCGGTCCCCCGCGTTGTTTCGTCTGCTATCCCTATTTCTCCCCGATGCCGTTTTGAGGGTACAGATTTTCTCGATGACCTCGCTCCTAAGCATGATGAATTTTTTCTCAGTATTGTCATACCTCCGAAAGTTTTTAAACGGCTCGGGGGATGCATATATTAGTAAAAAGTAAACGCTCATGCCGTAATTACATAAAAGCCAATAAAACAAATCGCTCCACTGCGGTTCGAAGCTATGCGTTTAAATTCCCCGCACAACATGTCGTAGAATGGCGCAAATTGACGCCAGTTTTTCTATCGTAACATTTGTTTGTTTGTTTTTCTATTTGTGCCGCTCCCGTGCGGCTGCAGTTGTCGTCTTGAATTAAGGCTGGTTCACACTCCCCCATTTTTTTAAAGCTAAGTTACGTTACATATTGCCGCGCGCGCAGCTGACCAGGCCGGCAGTGTGCCCGTGGCCCAGCGCTTATCGTGCTTGGTTCTACCGCAAAGGGCCACGGTTTGATTCCAGGCAGCAGACGTACATTTTTTTGTATTGCGTATAGGAGCAAACGCAAACCTTAGCGTTAACACTGCGTCCTCCACATTGCGCATGCGCCATACGTACGGACTGCAGCGAGCTATGCGTACCTACGCTCGCTATCAATGTTTGCGAGCATACGTAGCGGTCCCCTGCGTGCCATTCTCGTCGCTCTCGTCGCGCACGGGAGGGCGCGAGACTACTCCAGTTTGAAAAATGACGGCGGTGAGGCAGACCAGTGGAAGTGCTACGCTCGTTGTACGGGTTCGCTTCACCATTGAAGATGACCTCAACCTTGCGGACGAAAAAGAAAGAAGGAAAGAAGGGCGAGGCTCGTGGCGGGGGAGGACACGGGAAGTTCTGAGCTGGAGAGAGACGAAAGAGCCGGTGCCAAGCAAGGCCTCAACAGAAGACCCGGACCACTAGACAGTCTTGGCCCTCCTCTACATTGAACCCTAAACTTCAATAGAGATCAAACCTTTTCCCAATGGTAGCCCTTCCCCGTATAACTTCTTCGGAGCGAGTGGAACTCGGCCTGATTGGGCGGTATAAGGAGTATTCACTGGGCGCCATATTTGTGGGTGCTGTTTAGAGCGCATGCTCAGAAGGAATCCACATTAGTAGGCTGCTAAGACCGGCAATCTTGAGGGTGCGGAATGGACGTTACAAAAGAACTGTGGAAGCTCGCCATCAGCACGCACTCAGCAGCCACGCACACAGCTATGTCCGCCAGTGAATACTTCCTATTGACAGGCGACCCACAACCTCCTCAAAGAAATCAACGCGACGAACCCGTTCGACCACCAAGAAAGATGGGTGTCGAAAGTCAGTGCAAAGTCAGTCTCGTCCCAGCGTTGGATACTGTTGTTACGCTGACTTCGACTCCCGCGAGGCCCTGTTGTTATCTTCTATTTCCTTTTTGTTTCGGGCACAGGTTCACCCCATTAAACGATTGTTTTCTTAGTTATTCCTTGTTTATCACCTCGACATTCGTGACCGAAATATTCGTGTCTCGTCACCTCGTCAACGAAACATTCATGTCTGGAATGTTCCCTGTCATGCTTTCTCCTTGAACTGGTATCCTCGCTTAAAGGGATACTACAACGAAATTTCGGCGCTTATTTTATAGTCTATATGTGTTCAAAGGAGCAGTATCACATCGAACACAACAATATATTGTTAAAAAAATGACAAAAGGAATTTTAAAACGAATTAAACGATTAGCAAAGAGCACCTGGTGGATGTCGCTAACACCTTGTTTGTAATGCCCGTCTAGGAACCTTGACAGCTAGTGAAGGTGATGGTGAATTCGCGTGGTTCTTTCAGCGCGCTCTCGAGCGCTCTTTGCAGAGCGCGCAAAATCGGGGTGGTTGAAAGCAGACTTGGACGTAGTTCAACTACTCTACTCAAACTGCTGTAGTTTAACTACTTTTACGAGTAACTTGGTAACTTTCAATTACAACTTTATTTGGGTAATTAGTAGTTTAATTTAACTACGTTTTTCAGGTAACTTCTACTCAAATTACTAACTACTTTCGAAATTTAATCCTTTTTTTTTCATCAGAAAAGTTTGAGTGCAGAAATAAAGAAGACGCTGGCAGGTTAAGTGGTATTCACGAACAAGGGGCCCCCCTCAGATTCCGTTCGCACGCACTTACAGTCGGCAGACCTAGAAACTGCATCACAGGCGTGCTTGGGCCAAGGTGGCGACGAAACGCCAAAACATAACACCGGCGCGCACGAACGTAGGCAGAGATGCTTGACAAGCCTTGGTCGGGTCTTGACCTAATCCGGTGATGCACGCAAGCACCGCGCCCCCAGCTGCAACCGTGAAAGACGGGGACACTCCGAGGGTTGTTGTTGTTTTCATGTTGTGTGCCTTTAGTGAGTTCTGACTCAAGTGGTAGGATCCACGGTAGGCGCCAATGGAATGACCTCGCAGCTGGGCGCCTGTTCCCATGGTCGCCTCGTCGTCAGCGCATACTCCCTTGCAAAGCCGGACTCCACCGCGCACAAACGCCGACACGGATAATTCGTTCATGGGAGCACGTTCCCACTTCCAGCTGCAACTGTACGAGCGTCGACGCTTGTTCACGTAATCCTTCGCTTCCTTCCGACCTTCCACGCCAGGGGGACCTCCTCTTTGTTGAAAACGTTTTACTTGTCAGGCGTGTCAGGTTCCTCAGGATACCGAAGTCGCCGGCAAGGAATTGCTTTTCGCCGGCACGGCGAAAAGCAATTTTTTTTTTTCCAGTAGCGTAGATATAACACTGCAACGAAACGCGCAGTCGTCCGGATGACCTTATCGTCGTGGCACGAGACTTGATCCCTTGACGGTCAGATGCACTCGCTCGGCGAAATCTCCAAACGTCGTGAGAATAAAGAGGGGCCAGTCATAACAATCTCAACTTGCTGAAGAAAATGAGAAAAAGAGGAGAGTTTGTTATAAAAGACCCTCTAGGGCCGAGGCAAGCCTTACATGTTTCGTCATGGACACCAAAGATGCCGACACTCGCTTACCCGACCCTGCACAGCCTGCTTCTGAAATTGAACGCTGTCTTTGCATCCAGCGCCACGGTTGAACGTCTTTTTAGCTTGACCGATGTCGTCATTAGAAGGAAAAGAGGAAAACTCTCCGATAACAACTTTGAAAGACAATTGCTTCGGCGAGCAAATAAACTATATTGGAACTCATAAAATGACTGCATTTATTTCCGGCTCGCAGGGTTTTTCACTGATCAAAACTTCTGTTCATTTTGCTGGCACAAAAAACATAAAAAGTAACTTTGAAAGTAACTTCAAAGTAATTCGCTACTTTTTTACAGTAGTTAGTAGTTTACTCAATTACTATTACAAATGCGTAATTTCTACTCTACTCCAACTACTTTTGGCGTCGATACTCAGTAACTTAACTTAACTACCTTTTTTTAGTAATTTGTACATGTCTGGTTGAAAGAGAGTGCTGTGGCCTGATCGGGTGGTTCATTTCGAGGGCGCCTCTCCCTCTCACAGCGCTCTCTGGCACTCCGTCTGCAGCCGTCGGAGTGCGGAGCGGCGCAGGCGTCACGTGGTAGCTGGACGGTGATCACGTGCTTTTGTTGACGATGGCCGGCGGTGGTCTGAGGTGGTGTGCGGGGCCGGCATGACGGTGATTGATGTGGTTCTACAAAGTGCTTGTGCATTCGACGGTGCGAGGATTACAACGGACGGGACGACATTCGTTTGCGACCGTAAGGAAAAGCCGCCGTGTGAAGTGTTCCCAGTGCTTTCACAAGATAGTTCATCTCACGGCGGTCAATCCGCTAAGCGTAACCGACGACGAAACAGCTCGCAGAGCTCGCCGCTGTTTTACCGGATCTTGTAGTCGCTTCAAGAAATTTTTGAGGTTTGGTGAAAGTGCGTTCAAAGGTTTGTGTTGTAAAATAAAGTTAGAGCCGAATATAATGTACTGTGATTTGTGTCACATTGCGATGCTTGCACAATATTTCGCCGTGAGAAAACGGCTGTTTATTAACCATTTTATATTCGCCTGCTCAGTGTACGCATGACCGCTATCGCAGCGCGTTCACTGTCGAAAACGCGATGAGTTGACAACTGTTTCCAAGGGTTGGATTTCGTTCCGTTCCGCAAAAATCAATTCGCATACTGTTGTTTTCTTCTTTTTTTTTTTTACATGCCGATGAGTAAAACAATTTGCGTCAAAACAGTTATTTCATCACGTTGTGAGCGTAAATTTTGCTCAGTCATCCACCGTACACTGTAATATCTTGTTGTTTTTAATGCATTACCAATGTCCAGAAATTTTAATTCCGTGACTGGTCTGAGAATCTCGGAGCGCTCTGAAGCCAGCAGTTGTAATCGGTTGAAAAGGATCCCGAGTAGCTCTGGCGGCGAGGAGGGGGCGCTCCGCTGAATCGAGGTCGGAGGAGAGAGGCGACAACCCGAATTCACCATGAGTGTCTCGCCTCCGGCCGCGACGAGAGAAGAGGGGAAGGAGGAACTCCCGTCTTCCCGAGAATTCCTTTTGTGTGTTCCAGAAACAGCTATTGCCCCCCTACAAGATTATAGATTAACCCGTCACTCAAAATTCTTACAAAAGCAGCCGCTTCGGTGGCTGGAACGACTAAGCCATCTTATCGGCGTCAGCCTCGCCGTAGCTTTGCTCGTCCCGAGACGACCTACGTCACGATTGCGTCGGATGTCACGTGCTCTAAGCTGGGCCTTCTCCTGGCGCTTGCTAGAGTGGGCCGTTTATAACAAAAAATACAGCCACCAGGCTCGAAATACAAACGTGCGATTGTCATTTACGGATATTGTGGTCCCGGTCCCGGTGACTTCAACGTAATATTTCGTAACGTAACTTAACGTAAGAAAATGGGGCAGTATGAAATAGCCTTTAATCCCTGTAGAGGGGGTATCCATTCATCTCGAAGCGATGCTTCACAGGCAGAGGGTTCGCTTTTCGACCAATATGAATGCAGAATTTTAAGTGAAGAGAGTCAAAAGAGAGTTTTAGAAAAGGGTAAAGACCCTTGGGGCGTCAGCACTGTGTACAACGAACGCTAGCTGTCGACGTAACGTTACGGAGCGCGTTGAACGCGCACTTTTAGTGTAGCGGAAGGCAAACGCATACGTAACGATCCGTAATGACTTGCAGCGCCATCTAGATGTGCTCTTGCGAACTGCCTCAAACAATCCAAGGCGGGTATTCGGTCAAGCCAATTTAACACCGTGAATCTCCTCGCTTTTCTACGAAGTGCGTGAATCTCTTTCCAGTTGCCTGTTGTGAACGTGCTTTGCCTTTTCTTTTTAGGGCTTTGCGGCCAGCAGTTCGATCTATGGTTAGCTCCAGTGTGTAGTGGGATCCCTACTATCTTATGTTGGCCTCGTCATTTACTCGGAAGTATGCAAGCAATAGGTCGCACTGCTCGCCTGCCCACCGCACAGTAAACATTTCTTGGGGTTAGACAGCGTCGCCAACGTTCTTGGCTACCGACACCCATCTTTCTTGGTGCTCGAAAGGGTTCGTCGCGTTGATTTCTTTGAGGAGGCTGTGGGTCGCCTGTCAATACCGCCCGATCAGGCCGAGTTCCACTCGCTCCGAGGAAGTCACATGGGAAGCACTACTATTGGGAAAAGGTTTTATCTGTACTTAAGTTCAGAGTTCGATGAGGAGGAGGGCCAAGGCTGTCTAGTGGTCCGGGTCTTCAGTTGGAGGCCTTGTTCGGCACCGGCTCTTTCGTCAGTCTCTGCAGCTCCGAACTCCGCGTGTCCTCGCCCCCGCCACAAGCCTCACCCTTTTTTCCTTCTTTTTTCTTTCTTTTTCTTCCACAAGGATGAGGTCATCTTCAATGGTGAAGCGGACCCGTACAACACGCGTAGCATTTCCACTGGTTTGCCTCACCGCCGCCATTTTCCAAACTGGAGTAGTCTCACGCTCTCTCGTGCGCGACGAGAGCAACGAGAATGGCTCGCAGGGGACCGCTACGTACGTTCGCAAAAATTGATAGCGAGCGTATACGTACACATAGCTCGCTGCAGTACGTACGTATGGCTCATGCGCAGTGTGGGTGACGCAGCGTTAACGCTAACGTAGGGGCTTGCGTTTGCTCTTATACGCAATACTGTCACGGGTGGTCGCCAATAAACAATAAATAAACAGAAAGAAATAAACGTTTAATGTGGCGAACTTGTGCCAAAGAAACAAAAGGGTACAAAAGACAATAACGGAGCGTCGCGGGCGTCGAAATCGGCGTAGCAGCAGAGTCGAACGCTGGGCGAAAACTGACTGCAGTTCAGCGCGCGGAGTCCCTTATGTACGCGCGTTGGGTTCTGGAACAATCGGCCTAGATTGTTCGGCGACTGGAACATTCAGAACTCGATCTGACGAGAATGTTCTCGAACTCACGAGAACGCAATGAAAGAACAAATAAAAGAACATTCCACTGACTGGAATCGAACCCAGACTTTTTGCACGACAGTCAAGCACGGTAACCACTCGGCCACGCGCGCGGTCGCTCTCTGACGAGCGTGGCATTACTCCCCCCTTTAAAAAGGCATCGTCTCGATGCCACGTAAAAGGCAACAAAACAGAGCGAAACAAACAAAAAAAATGGGAACCTACGGAGGCTCGCAAAACACAATCCTATCAAGCGGTGCACAAGATCACAGTTCGCAGTCTTATCGCGCGTAGTACGGCTTGAGGCGCACGACGTGGACGACTTCCGGTCGTGGAGCGCGGCGTGATGAATTCCGTGTTCCGTCGGGCATCACCTCGTAGTTCAGATCCCCGAGTCGACGAAGTACTTTGTAGGGTCCGAAGTAGCGCTTTAGGAGTTTCTCTCTGAGACCACGGCGGCGGATCGGTGTCCACATCCACACCCTGTCTCCGGGCTGGAAGTGGACGTCCCGACGACGAAGGTTGTAGCGGCCAGTGTCGACACGTTGTTGGGCTTGAATACGGTGTCTGGCGAGCTGGCGGACTTCTTCTGCCCGTTGGGCAACCACCTGGGCGTCGTCGCTTCCGTCGAGAGCCGGTTCGTGGGGTAACATCGCGTCCAGCATTGTCGTTACTTTACGACCATGAACCAGTTGGAAGGGTGTTACCCCGGTGGTCTCTTGCACGGCCGTGTTGTATGCAAATGTGACGTACGGCAACACCTCGTCCCATGTCTTGTGCTCCACGTCGACGTACATGGAGATCATGTCGGCGATGGTCTTGTTGAGTCTCTCCGTCAGCCCGTTGGTCTGCGGGTGGTACGCCGTTGTGCGCCGATGTCTGGTGTGGCTGAGACGAAGGATTTCTTGCGTCAGCTGGGCCATGAACGATGATCCACGGTCAAAAATCAAAACTTCGGGAGCGCCGTGCCGGAGGACGATGGACTCGATAAAGAACTTGGCGACTTCCACAGCAGTCCCTACACTGTTAGCGAAAATGTAATATTTCGCCTGTTTACACCCCATTTTCACTCGTTAGCATATTTTTACACGCTCTGCTAGTGATAAATCGTCAAAAAATTACTTGGGGTAGTAAAAATTGGTGTTTCGGTTTCGGTTTACACGACTAGGCGTGTAAGCAACACTGAAAACACCCCAGCCCAACACCCCAAAACGTCGAGCGCCATGTTGCTTCTGCCTTGAAGCGGTACGGCGGACGTAGCAGCCGAAGGTGAGTGTTTGATTTTTTTTATCAAGTTTGTATAGAATGTAGCACGTCTCAGATTTTTATTACATGACATTCAAGAACGTTAGATTTGCTTTGAGCAAGCCGGCTCAGGCGTTAAGCCCGATTCACACAACCGGCGTCTAGCCCCCCGTCGATTGGAAACGACTCGACTGCTCGCCGGTTCTTTTGCGCGAGCTTTCGCTCGGGCGCTGTGAACCCTATGAACTGTGGTGCTCAAAGCTAGCACAATTAGGCACGGCTAGCGTCCCGGTGGAAGCTGCAGAGAGCGGAAACCGAAGACACCGTCGCATAAGAGTGGCGAAGCCGCGATCCTGCGCTGATCGTTGTCCCGCCGCTCTCTCCGGCAATATCGACACTTCGCTGCTGGGTGTCTCGTATTTCGACGTTTTAGAGAAACTTGGCATTGGCAAGCGCGAGGAGTCTCTATATCGTTTTCTCCGTCGCCTGCGTGGAGGAAACACGGTGGCGATAGAAACATATGCTCATGCAGTCAGTCAACTTGGACAATCCCCCTGTTCCCTCAATCCTATCGCATTCTTTGACTGCGTTTGTGACGACAACGTTTCCCCAGTGTGAAAGCTTTCAGTCACAACGGGCTACAAACTGGGTTGTGCATTGCATGTAGCCCTGAGGGAATTCTTCGCCGGAGACACCAGCACATTAGTTTCATTGGTAAGGTGACCGGCCACTAACGTGTTTGGCAAATGAAGCGATCACGGGTAAGTAGAAATGCAAACAATGTTGAATGAATATTAAGGTGGTTGTAGCCAGAGCCTGCCAGTTGAAATCAACCTTTAACAATCTAGTCTGCGGTAACTTCTTTTTGCACTTAGGATTGCAATTCTAAACACAAAGCCACTCCACATAGCTGTCGAAAATCGTGTAAACAACAGCAGTCATCGTCCCCGGTTCGGATGAGCGAAGCCTTAGCTTGATGAAAAGAATGGCGGTCTATACTTCTTGGTTGTTTCAATCACAACCTCGCACAGCTGAACAGACAAACAAATCAAGGAAATATATCCCGCGCTGGCTTGCAAATCACAGCGCACAAGCAGGGTACATAGCAGAGCAGAAAACACTGGCAATGAGCACACGGAGGCATGCAGCTTCCTTTCTTTTTCCCTCGGCGAATGATTGGTTTGCTGCAGCATTCCGTAAGCACGTCGACATTCAAAAGTTGAGCCTGATCTGTCTTGCAGTGCCTTGCGGAACGGCAAGTATCGCCCACCATTCCACAAGGCACTGCAGGACTCGCAAATGTGTGAACAGTGCTTTGCAATAAAGGCCATGATCGGGCAGCAGGTGCCCATCTAAAGACATTTAATATTGATTGGCATTGAACTAACCTTTGGGCTTCATCACGTAGCAAGCATGGGTGAGGTATAATTCAAGAACATTTAATGTTCGACGAGTTTAATACGTTGTGGTGCTTTCCCATCTGTTTCGGTGTCACGGAGTGGGGTTCAAATTAATGAAAATAATTCAATGATCCACTCTGAGAATAAACGAGAAATTACAGGAAAAGATCAAGAGAGCTAAGTTCGACCATTGACTAGCGCTAGGTCCACGCCTGGTGTATAATCAGTAGAGAAAGATGATGACGCAGGGAGGATAAGCAAACAAAAGATTAGATTTAATAAAGTGAAAAACTAAGCTGTACACGGCAATAGAGCACTCAACACAAACCACACTCCAGCTCAAAGCTATGGAGCCCTGCGAGCCAGAAACTAATACTAAAAAGACTCGACGCTCATAAAACCGGAATAAGCCAACAAAACAGTGACGAAAACCCGACACTAACAACGAGAGCAAACCGAGATGGAGCTCGAACGTTACCGCTACACACATGGGATAATCCCCCAAAACAGTCGCGACAGAAAGTAGCACTGTGTAAAAATCTTCCCAACATTCAACAATTCGTACTTCAGAGCCAGAGAATGCAGTAGACAAGTCCTAGAAAACCAGGCTTAGCTTTCCGGTAGGTGCCGAGTCCAGAGCAGTCCGTAGTCTGGAGTTGTCGGCCCAAGAACGGCGTCTCGAAGTCCAGCGGTCCAATTAGAGGCTTGATGAGGTCGACACCGCGCACCACACAGCCACACACGCTTCAGCACAACAAACTCAAACACTTGTCCGACAGGCAGGGCAGAAGCCAAAAATTACACGTTCCAAGATTCATCTGCAGGGAGTAACCGCGTTGAGTAGCGACCCGGCCAGCTCTGGGGTTGGACTACCTTCTTTGTTCCCGAACCCCCTTTTATAGGCTCGTCTACCGACCAACCTCCCGTTTCCCCGCCTTTCGGGTCAGTCAACTTTCAAGAAAAACAAAGCTACACAGCAACGACCCAAATTGCAAAACCTATTACATTTTTCAGACAACCAAACATATGTGCCCATCCATTCCCCCGTACGAGTCCAAAAACATCAATTATCGCCGATACATAGAACACGACAGGCGGCAGACTGAGCAAAGCCGCCGCCTTCAAAAAGCGTGCTAGCCAGCGTAAACATCTTTGTATCCCGGCGGCGCCCCTGCATGTCAAATCGGCACCATACGCGAGCCAGCATACGCACCCCTCCGTCCGCGAGGTCAAAGCCACAAACTGTGACCTGGGATGATCTACGTCGCCCGTTAACAAAAACCCATTCCGCAAACGAGCAAATTCGATGGGGGCTTAGAAAGGAACTACGACGGGACGAACTGAGATTAAAAGTGGCACCACACTCCCCCTTTTTGACCGTACCAACACTTAAAGTTGTCCAAAAAAAAGATCATAAAAGTATTTAAAAAAATGAAGAGAAGCCTGAATTTGTGACACCCGGTTTCTCCATCCTGTGTTTTTTTTGTGCTTTTTCTATTACGAAGCTAGACATTATTCCAGCCGTAGGCACCAGATGTAATTCCCGTCTGCGATCATAAGATTATAGGATCCTAACTGCCGGCAGCTAAGTGTCAATTACATCCGGCTTGTGCATACAGTGCAACATCTTTTGCTATTCAGCCGATCATCACTTTACAGCCTGGGTATCTGTTCTTGTAAACGACAGTAGTGCTACATGTTAAACGGCTCTAAAGCGATAGAGCAAACTCGCATCTCATTATCTTTTAGCTGAATAAACTGTTTGTTTGGTTATGCTTGTTATCCAATTTTTGTTTTAAATTTAATTTTCTCATATAAACACCTTACATTATAGAAAAAAAAATCTTTTTATAGTACGCAGGTGTCCATATTAAGAAGACATGACTGTATCATCTTTGAAACTAGTTTGCCACAGCCAGTGTTATAATATGTATTGATTTTTTATGCAGTGCCTGCCTTTCCTTGCCCCTTGTGAGGACGACTGAGAAAGCGACTTTGCGCCACAACGATGGATGGCAAGTGTCCCAAGTGTCGTCACCTATAGTGGTCATGTGCTATGTGTTCGCAGCATTGTAAGCCGACCGTGGAGCACTTTCGAAAGGGAACTTTCGCCATGTGCACAGTATGGCCGTGTACAATACGGGGCACGTACAGTCAGAAGAATTATGAGAGGGAACATGCGGGCGCGTGTCACTTGGTACACGCAGAGCAGCCTAGCAAGTGTCATGCTTGTGCACTGAGGGGCCCTGGTTTGAAGAGCCGAGGCAGAAGTTTCAGCGGCGGTGTCACCGCCCTGGCGGCTTGTCGCCGAAGCAGAAACGGGGTTAGCTAGCTTTGCTCGTGGCTGGCTTTGTGTAGTGTGTGTAGACCGGGAATGTAGGCTTATGAACTTCGGCAACAAGAATACTACGCGGCTTTGGTGTTTTGGTACGAGCAACAAACGTGACACTATCTGCTACGACTAGCTACGACCACCCACCGCAGCGGTGAAGGCATCCAAGAAGCAGAACCTGTGTATTACGCCATTGCCGTAACCCAACAGTGCTCATTTGTCATGGAGGGCTTTCCGCCCAGAGACTTTGCTCGTCACTGAGTGTTATTTCCCGTGTTTCTCTTTGTGTGCTCAGTGGCTAGACGGGCCTCATACAGCAGTTCTTCAGTCTCAAAGGTGACTAAAAGTTGAGGGTGGATGGACTTGCAGCAATCCCCTCGGTTGGTGCGTGTGACAGAACCTTTGTACGGCATCATCGGGAGGATGCTGTTGTGAGTTAGCAAGTTGTCCAATTGTATGTTCATTATGCTAATATTTGAAAAAGCTTGTTTAAAAGGATGCTGGACCAAAATTTGGATTTCATAAAATAAGGCCGCGGAAGCTTTGAATGGGAGCTCTACAAACTCCGAAACATCACTCCTACATCAATATCTCAAACGGATGGCCGTGTTCTTGGAAAGGAAAGGGCACAATCAAACAAGAAATGTGACATCATACTTCTCCTGGTACACTTTAGAATGAGGGGAAGCGGCCTCGCTTCTCTCATTCCCGCTTCGGTTCACCTGCTTAAGGGGATGAAGCCTAGAGGAGAGGGAATGAGAATCGCGACATCACATGTCTCGTCGGCCTTGTTGAATCCCACATGTTTCCAAAAATACGGCCATCCGTTAGAAATAATGCTGTATGTGTGATGTTTTGGGGGTTTTGCAGCGTCCCGCCTACCGCCCCAGTGTTGTTTTGCAAGCTTCGAATTTCGGTTAAGCATACCTTTTAATATGAATAATTGTGTCATCAGAATGTTAGAACATGTCAGTTCTACACAGCTACTCTCAAACATTTTCGAGTGGTCTCGCCTGCCAGATTCAAAGGGGGGGGGGGGGGGGGGGGGGGCAACATGTACATGTTTTTATGTCTACAGCACAAATAGTTCCTATCATGCACTCTAAATAGCTGTCAATCGACAGACTGGGTAAAAGAGTGAGCACAAACAAGTCCAACTACCAACAATGCTGTCCATGGCGAATCTTGGACACCATGTCTTACGTTATGTGGCCTCAGCGGTCTTTCTATAGTTCTTTTCATTGTTGCCGGTAGAGCAGCTACCGATAGGGGGGGTTGCGAGGACGTCAACTTTGAAATGCAGTTTCTTCACATAATGTTTGCACTTTGGGAAGTTTCTACACATTTACCTTGAAGTCGCTATTGTACGGATGAAACAACTTTGTAAGAGTGTCTATGAAAACTTGGGCAGGGTTCTCTTTAACGTGCCTGACTTACAACAAGGCTGTCCAACTTGAGAAATTTCACTGGTGGGAAGCTTATTTTCATATAAGAATGGTGTACTTCTTCACAGCGCTGTATGTATCCAACAGAAACCCCAGATGTGTTCAATAAAAGTAGCATTTGCTAATATTGTGTTTTCTGTGTATCTGATGCACTAGGTTGTATCTGTTTTGAACGCTTGCTACGTTTAGGCTATAAAAAATAGTCTAAATTTTATGCCGACAAGCTTATTGAAAAAGAAGTGTTCGGTCTGAATAAAAGATTCCAGAAATTACACTAAAATAAATTGCTACTTGGGGTAGCAAAAATGGTGTTTTACAGTCGACTCTCATTATTTCAAACTCCAGGGCCCGTTTGCTCGAAGCGCTAACCGCGGCTGAAGTTAGCCGCAGTACCTAGGAGAGGGATTTTCAAATCACGTGACTGGCTCGGTAGGGATGCGGGGAAGCGTGGCGGTGCCCCGGTGAGTGAGCGCCGCACGCTTTGGAACTAATATGTCGTTGTAGCTGCAATATCGGGACCGTTACTCAGCAACGAATGGTGCAGGAGGCTTTCGCTTTGCCTTACCTCACTTCATCACAAAGCATGAGCAAGGCTCTTGCCACATTTTTTAGATAGTCTTTCGACTCTGGCCATTCCTAAGCCTAAATGAATGTGGTAATTGTCGGCTTAGCAACATCTTTGGAAAGCGGATTGTCTTGACTCTATCGGTCGGGTATTGATTGCACACAAAAGCAAACAGCATCCCTATAGACCTTTTTCTAAAGTACCCAAGCATCGAGAAGAACGCTGGAAGTATAATTCTGCGGTCCGCGCGCACTGGCCTTCCTCTTATAAAAGATTCGAAGTAAATAATCATAATAAATATTTGACCAACGCACGTGCAAGACAAAATTTGTTTTAGACTTTTTGCTTTAGAACAGTTACTACTTCAGACGCCAGCACGTGCAACGCGTGTAACTACACTTGTAGCATGCACCTCGGTGCTTGGGAAATTTAGAGAAAGGTCTAATATGGTCTATTGGGACGCTGTCTGCTTTTGTGTGCTATTAATACCCGGCCGATTGAGTCAAGGCAATCCACTTTCCAAAGACATTGCCATGCTAACATTTATCGCGTTCATTTAGGCTTAGGAATGGCCAGAATCGAAAGACTATCTAAAAAATGCGGCGAGGTCATATGCTCATGCTTTGCGATTTAAATGAGGTAAGGCAAAGCGAAAGCCTCTGGCACCATTCATTGCTGACTAACGCACCCAATATTGCAGCTACAACGACATATTAGTTTCAAAGCGAGCGGCGCTCACTCACCGGGGCACCGCCATGTTTCCCTGCATTCCTGCCGAGCCAGTCACGTGATTTCAAAATCCCTCTCCTAGGTACTGCGGTTAACTTTAGCCGCGGTTAGCGCTTGAGCAAACGGGCCCTGGAAGCCACACACTTTAGTTTGAAATATCAGAAGATTGAATTATCAAAATTCATCTAAATATTGTCACGAATAAAAACATACTTCTTTATTAAACTTAAAATCAGTGTGTAATGCGCCGAACTTGTGCTGAGAAACATAAATTAACAAAGACTTTTGATGGTGTCGAAAGGACAACTGCCTCAAGCAGCCAAGCGAAGGTACTTTTGTAAGCGCGTGGGTATCTAGAAGTTTCTGAGCTCGAACAAAAAAAATTTAGAGTCGTCTCATCATTCCAGTCACGCAAACAAAAGAAAGAAGGACATGCGCTGGCGGGGTCAGCGGCATGTGAGTCGATCACGCTGCTGACTCGGCTATTTGCACGTGGCATTACTCCCCTCTTGTGAAAGACTCATCGTCTTTATGCAACACAAAATTAAATTAACAGCTTAAACAAGACTAGGTCAAAATACAGAGTCTCGTAAATAGCAGATTTTCACAGTCCTACCGAGCATACCTAGTTCAGTTGAGTCGGAAGACATGAATCTCCTACGGGTCGCAGAGGGCAGCGTGACAATGTTGATGTGCCATTGGCCAACGACTTACAACTTGGGTCTCATGTAGCGAATAACCTTGAGGTCGAAGCACCACTTTAACAGTTCCTTGCTGCAACGATGAATTGGTGTTTAGATTCACAGTGGGTAGCCAGGCTGAAACTGGGCGTCGTGGTGACAAAGATTGTAGCAGTCATCGTCAGGAAGTTGTGGCTTGCATCAAAATGCGACCAAGCTGGCAAACTTTCTCCGTTCGTTGAGTGACATACCAGGCATCGTCGTCCTGTTCGTCTTCGTGACAGATACCACACTTGCCGTAGGTATTGTCATCGGGTTCATCATCAAGGTCGCCGTCAAGTTTGTAGTCGTGGTTGTCGTTAAAGGGCAACTCCGGACCATACTTTAAATTTTGGGATTATGACTGTTTTTAGTGCAGTCAGCGTCCCTGAATTGCAAGGTGTAATTTTTTCCTCGTTATTGTGCGTAGTTTTAAAGATATGGACGCCTCAAAGTTTTGTTTGGGGCACGGCCAACAAAACCGAAACTAGCCGCTCGAGGCCCTGGCAGCACTAGAAATCAGCCGCTATGTGAACGTGACGTCAGGATCGTTCTCGTTCAACGAGTACGCAGGTTGATCAGCAGCTACTTCTGTTGCGCTAGCCGTCTAAAGGTAGGAGGTAAGCTGATTTTATTTTAATTCTGTATATGTGGTAGTTATCCAGCACATGTAGGAAGAGTTAGTGCGTATACCCAAAAGCTAGTGACTGGAAAACCCGTAAACTCGTACAGTGCCGTATTCGGCGGCCGCTGCCGCCGTGCGTGTGCCATGCCGTACTTGTCGCTAGTATACCCAAAAGGTAGCGACTGGAAAATGAGTGAACTCGTTCAGTACCGTACTCAGCGGCTGTCGCCGTGTGTGCAGTCTTCCGTACTCTGTCGCTAGGCCTAAATTGTCATTGGGGCTCCGTGGATGCAGCGGCGTTGCTCTACGACGCGCTGCCAGTGAAGTACAGTACTGGGGGCCCTCTCGCTTTCGCGCTGCGGGTCAGTAACAGACACGAAGCTTTGAGGCTTTCCGGCACGGGCTGCTGCGTTAGGGCTGTACATGTCTGTTTTTGCATTCTTTTTTCCTTGGGCGCGTAAAAGCCAAAGTCCACTCGTCGAACAGCGTTTACCCACACCTTCTTCAATTTCTGGTACGTTGGAAACTTGTGAAAAAGCACCTCCGGGTTGTGCAGCGGGTTGTTTGAGCAGCCCACAGCACTACAAGTTCTACTCGGCATCCTTCGAGGAACAGCTGGGCAGTCTTGGGCGCTACGAGTTGCTCGCTAAAACCAGTCTTTGAGTCCTCACAAGCAAATAAACAAAAGGCTATACCGAAGCTACACGGGCTACAGATAAAAGCAATGGCTAAACATGACAATCACAAGTCCAAGTAGCGGTGGTAGCGGCTCAAAGAAGCTCACTCCGCGTAACGCTTGGAGGAAAAAAAGAATGATACTGACGTCACGGCCCAATGTTGCTTTAGTGATTGGCAACCCGCTAGCCGACCGCTAAGGTGCAGCGGCTCGCGGCGGGTCACATTTTTATTATCGGCATTAGTTGAGAATGCGGCATCCCACGGACGTAATATTTTGGCTGGGGTCGTATTTTGTGTCACTACAGCGATACCAGTAATTTCTTTAATTTCGAGTTTTGGCCGGAGTTGCCCTTTAAAGTCATCGTCCGGATTGTCCTTGGATAACTGTCAAAGCCGTAGTCGGGATCGTCTTCCATGAAATTGTTTGAGTCTTCGCCTGGGTCATCATCAGTGTCGTCATCAGTCTCGTCACCACGGTTGAAGACTGTTTGTCATCGAGGCCGTTGTCAGGTTGGTTGTTGACATTGTAGCCGGGTTTGGTCTTTGGAGTTGTCGTCCGTTTCATCATCAGCGTAGAAGTCGTCATGATGTTTTCGTCTAAGTGTGGTAGCCAGGGGCTTTGTCAAGTTCATTGTCCGGGTCGCTTCCGAGGCCATAGTTGAGGTCGTCATTGGTGTCAGAGTTGGAGTCGTCCTCGGATGATTTCAAGGACGTCGCCTTCACGATCGTCGTCTTCAGAGTTATCGTGTTTGTAGTAAATAAAGAAAATGCGGACACCCGTGAAAATAAAGAAGAGCAGGGCCTGCGTGGGCCTGCGGAAAACGAGGGGTCTTACATGCCGAAGAGGTGAACGGCGGGCGCCGGCGGGGCCGGGCGCGGGAGCCCCGGACGGAGAGAGACGGACGTCCGGCGACGACGGTGGCTGGGTCGTAACTCATTTATTTTACGGTCAACAACGTGGGGGTTGAGCGCCACGGGGACGCAACCCTGATAACACGGACAATGGTGTAACGGTGGCGCCATCTGGTTAGTGTGGCGAGAACTACTTAAATGAAAAAATTGAAATACTACAGTGTTCACAGATGGTACGCTTTATGGGCATAGACTGCGTTACCCTGCACATCCACCAATATGTCATGAACAAAAACAAACTTGATTAATTAAACTTCAGATCAATGTTAAATGCAGCGAACTTGTGCCGAGAAACATAAAGTAACAAAGACCGCACATACTTTGACAGCGACAAAAGGACGACTGACTCGAGCAGCCATGCGAAGCTCTTTTTGTAAGCCCGTAGGTATCTAGAAGGTTCCGAGCTCGAACAAACAAGATTCTCGAGTCATCTCAAACATTCTAGGCGTGCAAACAAACAAAGGATTCCCCATTCCACCCAACTCCATTGCAGAGAATTGGAATTTTCTAATACTAATTCCATTCCTTTGAACTCCTGGAAAGGAAAAACTGGGCTCATTCCCACTCCTGGAATGGCTGAACTGCTGCATTCCATTCCTCTCAATCCCTCCCAATTGTGAAAATGGCACTTGACAGCTAGTACTAAGTTACCGGAAAATAACGTCGGCGTAAAGCTGGCGTTGTGAAATGCGTAGACAACTGCAAACTTCAAAACCCTACCCGCAATCATTGATTTTACTAAGTTGAGCTTTGGTCGCACATAGCACTAGTGGCAATTGGTATGGGGGCACTGCAGATATTGATCGCACCACCAGGTGTAAAAGCCTCGTAACAGAGAGGAAAACTAAGGTGCCCATCTTTTCCACAAAAGAACCGTATATGTCCTCCACTTTTACGAGATACATAATAAGTGAGGAGTCACGTGATTAACGAAGTGCGGGCGGTGTGACATTGTCCCTGCCTGGTGGCCTGCAACTGGTGCTGTAATCACACATGGTCCCAACAGCCTTATGGTTGCATCTCGCAGCACCAGGAACGACACTTTGGCTGTGTTTCAAATCTTACCCAAATAGATCCGAGTTACTCCGGTGGGTCGTGTCACGTGACAACACAGATTGAAAAGTGCTGGGCACGGGTAGTTTTTGGAACGCTGAGGTACAAAACCCTTACCCTGGATTAAGATAGAGTAAATTGCCCTTGTTAGCCTACAACTCTACAGTTTGGGTTGCTTCACTGGGGTTGCCACTTTCATCCTCGAAGGAACATAAGCAGTCAGATAACCAAACCGTCAGTTACCTAAGTGCAATAATGCCGTTTCGAAAGCCCCTTTGACGGCATCTAAGCAGCTCGCATTAGAACAAAGCCTATTCCATTCCTACTCTATTCTGGGCAAAATGTAACTACTAATTTCATTCCCATTCCATTCCAGTGCTGCCACCATTTTATTTGCATTCGATTCCAGGGTTGTGGAAGTGCGGAATCGTTCCAACTCTGGAGTGGCAACTCCTCAACACTGGTGATAGTCACCAAGGCACCCAGTTCAGTGTGAATGCTGTCCTCACAGCCCATCCAAAGCTGTTATTACTGTAACAAACTCCAGTACGACGAAGTAGTTGAATTCGGAAGCCTGTTGTGCAGATTTGTACCTTGCATTGTTTCCGGTATTTTTTATTTCTTTTGTATTTCATAATGGACAACAACCGTTGTAATCTCGGTATTGTTGCCAAACCTGAAGGTTTTATCGGTGCACTTTTAAATAAACACATATATGCCACAGCCGCAGCTCAGCGATGAGCACTTACACTGCGACTTAGGTGTTTCGTAAGTATTCATTTTGATTGCGCGATAATGATGTTTGTCTTCTGTTAGAATTAAAAAAACCAAAAGAATATTCAACATGATGGATAATTTTGGACACCCGCGGTATGTGTGATCTGAGCATTTGTTCTTTTCATCTGAAGTGTGTCTCTTGCTTACTACCTATAGAGTATACGATGTTGTGGACGGAAAAGATGCTGCGACCGACTCCGAGCAATAAAAACATTCTGTTTATTCTCATGTCGTTGAGCTCGTGGTGACGAGTATGAGTAGCACTATCATCTTTGGCGATGCCAAGGCTGAACCGATAGACTGCCGCAGAGCTATCGCCCTCAGCTCTGCACTGTGAGGAATGGCACGATTTTGTTGAAGTGATTGCGGCTCCAGAGAGGTGTCGTTGCTGTTGACATGTACCGCAAGCAGGATGACATACTAGAGAGCAGGAAAGAGAGCGTTTGGAAGCCGTGCATGGTAGTTGACGCCGAGGTCAGGAAATGAGGCAGCAGACGGGGGAAATCGACCCTGTCGTGCTTTCAGTCCGGCTCGATCAGTTTGGAGTGTACAGCCTCGGACTAAAAGGGGGATGCCGGCCGACTGCGGGGCCGATGCAACATCCCCTAAGATGAGGAACCGAACTGAGAGCGAATGCCTGACATGGCAACGATGAGGAGACCCTGGTCGGCTAGCAACATGCCTTGTGAACAGTGTGAAGATGTCGATGAATATTCACTTGCCAAGCCGGTGGGGCAAGCAAGGTGGTCGCAGCCCATTGCTGGGAGATGCCGGTGCTAGATGCGACAGAGCAGAGGTGGTTGCAGAGGCGCTGCAGATGTGGAGGCTGAGAAAGTGGAATATGTGCCTACTGCATTTTCGTCCGAAAAGGCAGAGCCATTGCCGTGCCCTTGGCCACGAAGAACATTCCCCTGGATAGCAGGTGCTCGGAGTCAATCATCATGTCCAGGTCACCAATCTGTAGCACTTTCGATCTTGAGGACGGAAGAGACGGTGCAACAGACTCTGAGTTTAACTGTGAAAACATTCTCGTTATTCTCGTACCGTCAAGCTCGTTCCGACGAGTAGCTTGCTTTTATACACTGCAGTCATTAGCATTTTAGTTGATCTAAGTATTTTGCAACACTATTAATACGGCAGATTGGGCGAGTTGGTACGGCATAATTACGAGCCAGCGCACAGGTAGACCAGTTACTCGAGATCCAAATACACAAAAATATACACTCGCACAGCGCTGATGTGAGTTTTTTGTGTTTGGATTTTTGGTAACTGTCTACCTGTGCGCTGGTTCGTAATATTGCAACACTGCCGTCTTTAGGCGGTGTGGAGGCTGAACCGATGGACCGCCAGAGGCCCATATCTGTATCTGTTTCATATACTGAATGCCTTTTTGCACGGCTCTGTGTTTACTTTTGTCTTCCAGATTTTTACTGCTCACTTGTTTTTTTTAATTTTATTTAGAGGATACTACTGGCCATTGAAGGCCCAAGTAGGAGTGGGGTACAACATATGCATTCACACACCTACAACAACAAACAAATAACACGACATTAAGAGGTTTACAACAACTAACCAGCAAATATACAGGATATATATATTTAAAAGGGGGGGGGGGGGGCGGCACAGCATGCATCAAGCAGCATGTAATTCAATCATTTGTAATAATAGATGTGAAATTTAAAACTCATATTTAAGATTGAACATTATCAAACAAATGTGAATTTAATTAAGCTATAAATTTTATATAGACTGTTACTTTTTATACAATTTTGTCTAGATTTGTCAGGATACAATCTGCAAGTACGCATAAAGTAACTGGAAAGTTGAAAGAAGCAAATTAGAGATCGCAAAACCTACTTCTCAATAGATATTTTTTTCCCAAAGTATTTACGTGATAGTGCAGCTGAAATAAGGCTCCTTTTTCAGTTTTTTTTTATTTGAAACACCTTAAAAATACATTGTTTTCTAAGATTTTTTATTATTATTATGCTTGAAAAATTAAGTTACCGATTGTGTTCAGTTTATTCTAAACTATTTATATGAAATTCCAGAGTGCTTTTGTGCATAACAGTGGCTAGATAAGGTTTTTGTAATTTCTGATAAAACAAACTGACTAGTTTCTCTTTAGTGACCGTTTCGCCAAGGTCACAGCAGAACAAGTAGCGGATCCCGACGTCAAACTGCAGGAATTTGAGATATATGTTTTCTTAGAGAATGCACGCCACTGTTGTGACATATTTGAATATCCTTATCGCTTATTGCTTGGGCTCAGCGGGTAATGCAGGTCGGCACTAGCGTGAGTATAAAGGCTGAACTGCATAAAGCGATTTAGCGAGCGACGGCGACAGCGACGAGTCAGCGACGTATTACGAAGATTTCTATATCGCTCGTCGCGTCACTCGGTTTTTGGATTTCTAGAAAACATCGTTCCGCTTTCATGCGGCTTGCGTCGTCGCGCGAGTGACCGAGCGTCAGCGAAGCGGGTCGCCGTCGCTGTTCTCGTCGCTCGCAAAATCGTTTACATTCGGTTTATACTTCACGCTGTCAATAATATCGACTCGAGCGCGCATAATTTCATTTCCACGGGAGCGCGTGTAAATCAAACCCTAAACCAAGACGGGGGCTGCAGCCAGCAGCTTTGAGAGCGTCATACAATGGATTATAGTTTGACAGAAGCAAGCACACACTTCGCTAGCGCATTCCAGCCTTGAGCGCTCGAACTTCCGAAAACGAAACCAGATTTTGCTACATTTTGACTAGCTCGAAACATTTTTTTTTAAATATAGGGTGTCTTTTAGCTATAATCTAGACTAAGAGAAATGTGTACCTTCCCAAATTATATTTATGTCGCCGTACTATATAAGTAATAATTGTGTAATATCGTTACGTTCATATAAAATACGGGGGGTGTCACCGGACCTTCGTCTGAAATAAAAAGTCTGCTATATATACCGAGCGGGTTTCTGTTGTAATTGAGTAGGAGTGTCGGGTTGTTAGTGCCTCTGTTCGTTGTTTGAGTATGTAGATGCTTGTATGTTGATCGTGTGGTATGTGCTGCGATGTATGTGTTGGTATGCTGCCGTCCGTGTTCGAGCGCGTCACTTCCGCAAATGCCAAAATGTCTTTCATTTTTGTAATTTTCCGCATACTCACTAGGTGGCGCAAGCAGCCGCCCAATTTTATTTTAGCTTTGTTTGTACATAGTCCATTTATGTGTAAGGAACCACACCACATAGCTACAGTCTAGTAGAAAAGTAACCGCGTGTTTAAATGGCGCATAGCGCCGGCGTTCAGTTCGTCTTCGTTCGCTGGCCGTTTCGGTAGCCGATTCGTACCCGGAAAGCCGCAAAATTTGCGTACACACGAGATATGAGTGGATATGTCGAAACGTCGCGTACAACTTTGCTCGCGGTAAAGAGGTGAGCGGGACGTCGGTAACGCCGGTCGGGTAGGGTCGGTGTCGGAGCTATTCGTCGTCGCTCGCGGCAAACGGGCTTTTTCAATAAAGTTCATGTCTGTGGTCGCGAAAAGATAACTGCTGTGGAAATTACCCGGCGTCGGTGACAATGCAACCGGCTTGAGGCCTCGGCGATCGGCTGAACCGCCACGCGAACGAGACCTGCTCGATGGGGAAGCACGCTGCTGGATGCAGTCGATGGTCGCTCCCACTGTCGCGTAATCGCCGTAATGGATACGGCGTCGGCGCTTGGGGGTGAATGCTTGCGGTAGTTCAGCACGTATGAACGATTACGAACGAACACGTGCAAACTACGCTTTCGCTGCGGCGAAAAGCCGTGTAAAGCGCTGGGCGTCACTCGTCGAACCCGTCTTGCGTCAAACGGCCGCCATTGTAAAAAAACACCCCTAGACGTGTGATCGCAGAACGAAGTACACGTTCAAAGATGTTCATTTTACACGAGACCTCGGGTGCAAACGAAATACACCGAGCCTCGCGTGTAAAACGAACACCATTTGGGGAGTCCGCCCTGGGACAACGGTTTGCACGTCCAGGGGTGTACTTTTTCGCTGTGTGTGTACAGGAAGGGCTTTCGTTTCGGCATACCGTGTGAGATAATCTGTGGCGACAATAATCCATCTGTTTCCTTGCGTCGATAGTGGAAAAGGACCAAGCAGATCCATTCCGATCTGCTGGAACGGTACGGTCGGGGGAGCGATCGGATGCAGGAGACCTGCCGGCTTCGTCGGCGGTTTCTTGCGTCGCTGGCACTCGTGGCAGGACCGTGTGTAGAAGTGAACGGTCTTCGGCAGCTTGGGCCAGTAATACCTTTCACGAATTCGGGCCAGCGTACGGCTGTAACCAAGGTGTCCGGACGTCGGGTCGTCGTGACAGGCTTGGAAGATCTCCGCTCTAAGGTCGGTGGGGATTACCAGCAGCCATGGTGTGCTGTTGTCTCCGAAGTTCTCCTTGTACACACACAGCGAAAAAGTACACCCCTGGACGTGTAAACCGTTGTCCCAGGGCGGACTCCCCAAATGGTGTTCGTTTTACATGCGAGGCTCGGTGTATTTCGTTTGCACCCGAGGTCTCGTGTAAAATGAACATCTTTGAACGTGTACTTCGTTCTGCGATCACACGTCTAGGGGTGTTTTTTCACAATGGCGGCCGTTTGACGCAAGACGGGTTCGACGAGCGAGGCCCAGCGCTTTACACGGCTTTTCGCCGCAGCAAAAGCGTAGTTTGCACGTGTTCGTTCGTAATCGTCCATACGTGCTGAACTACCGCAAGCATTCACCCCCAAGCGCCGACGCCGTATTCATTACGGCGATTACGCGACAGTGGGAGCTACCATCGACTGCATCCAGCAGCGTGCTTCCCCATCGAGCAGGTCTCGTTCGTGTGGCGCTTCAGCCGATCGCCAAGGCCTCAAGCCGGTTGCATTGTCACCGACGCCGGGTAATTTCCACAGCAGTTATCTTTTCGCGACCACAGACATGAACTTTATTGAAAAAGCCCGTTTGCCGCGAGCGACGACGAATAGCTCCGACACCGACCCGACCCGACCTGACCGGCGTTACCGACGCCCCGCTCACCTCTTTACCGCGAGCAAAGTTGTACGCGACGTTTCGACGTATCCACTCATATCTCGTGTGTACGCAAATTTTGCGGCTTCCCGGGTACGAATCGGCTACCGAAACGGCCAGCGAACGAAGACGAACTGAACGCCGGCGCTAAGCGCCATTTAAACACGCGGTTACTTCTCTACTAGACTGTAGCTATGTGGTGTGGTTCCTTACACATAAATGGACTACGTACAAACAAAGCTAAAATAAAATTGGGCGGCTGCTTGCGCCACCTAGTGAGTATGCGGAAAACTACAAAAGTGAAGGCCATTGCGGCATTTGTGGAAGTGACACGCTCGAACACAGACGGCAGCATACCAACACATACATCACAGCACATATCACAACATCAACATACAAGCATCCACAAACAACGAACAGAGGCACTAACAACCCGACACTCCTACTCAATCTCCAGAAAAACCCGCTCGGTATATATAGCAGACTTTTTGTTTCAGACGAAGGTCCGGTGACACCCCCCGTATTTTATATGAACGTAACGATATTACACAATTATTACTTATATAGTACGGCGACATAAATATAATTTGGGAAGGTACACATTTCTCTTAGTCTAGACTATAGCTAAAAGACACCCTATATTTTAAAAAAAATGTTTCGAGCTAGCCAAAATGTAGCAAAATCTGGTTTCGTTTTCGGAAGTTCGAGCGCTCAAGGCTGGAATGCGCGAGCGAAGTGTGTGCTTGCTTCTGTCAAACTATAATCCATTGTATGACGCTCTCAAAGCAGCTGGCTGCAGCCCCCGTCTTGGTTTAGGGTTTGATTTACACGCGCTCCCGTGGAAATGAAATTATGCGCGCTCGAGTCGATATTATTGACAGCGTGAAGTATAAACCGAATGTAAACGATTTTGCGAGCGACGAGAACAGCGACGGCGACCCGCTTCGCTGACAATCGGTCACTCGCGCGACGACGCAAGCCGCATGAAAGCGGAACGATGTTTTCTAGAAATCCAAAAACCGAGTGACGCGACGAGCGATAGTAAGAAATCTTCGTAATACGTCGCTGACTCGTCGCTGTCGCCGTCGCTCGCTAAAACGCACTATGCAGTTCAGCCTTTATACTCACGCTAGTGCCGACCTGCATTACCCGCTGAGCCCAAGCAAGCGATAAGGATATTCAAATATGTCACAACAGTGGCGTGCATTCGCTAAGAAAACATATATCTCAAATTCCTGCAGTTTGACGTCGGGATCCGTTACTTATTCTGCTGTCACCTTGGCGAAACGGTCACCAAAGAGAAACTAGTCAGTTTGTTTTATCAGAAATTATAAAAACCTTATCTAGCCACTGTTATGCACAAAAGCACTCTGGAATTCCATATAAATAGTTTAGAATAAACTCAACACAATCGGTAACTTAATTTTCCAAGCATAATAATAAAAAAAAAAATCTTAGAAAACAATGTATTTTTAAGGTGTTTCAAATAAAAAAAACTGAAAAAGGAGCCTTATTTCAGCTGCACTATCACGTAAGTACTTTGGGAAAAAAATATCTAATGAGAAGTAGGTTTTGCGATCTCTAATTTGCTTCTTTCAACTTTCCGGTTACTTTATGCGTACTTGCAGATTGTATCCTAACAAATCTAGACAAAATTGTATAAAAAGTAACAGTCTATATAAAAATTATAGCTTAATTAAATTCACATTTGTTTGATGATGTTCAATCTTAAATATGAGTTTTAAATTTCACATCTATTATTACATGCTGCTTGATGCATGCTGTGCCGCCGCCCCCCCCCCCCCCCCCCTTTTAAATATATATATCCTGTATATTTGCTGGTTAGTTTTTTTTTTTATTTATTACATGTTACCCCACAGCGCCAAGAGGCATTATTGCAGGGGGGGGGGGGGGGGGGGGTGAGGATACATTTGCACAAGAATTACAGTTGTAAACCTCTTAATGTCGTGTTATTTGTTTGTTGTTGTAGGTGTGTGAATGCATATGTTGTACCCCACTCCTACTTGGGCCTTCAATGGCCAGTAGTATGCTCTAAATAAAATTAAAAAAACAAGTGAGCAGTAAAAATCTGGAAGACAAAAGTAAACACAGAGCCGTGCAAAAAGGCATTCAGTATATGAAACAGATACAGATATGGGCCTCTGGCGGTCCATCGGTTCAGCCTCCACACCGCCTAAAGACGGCAGTGTTGCAATATTACGAACCAGCGCACAGGTAGACAGTTACCAAAAATCCAAACACAAAAAACTCACATCATTGCTGTGCGAGTGTATATTTTTGTGTATTTGGATTTTGAGTAACTGGTCTACCTGTGCGCTGGTTCGTAATTATGCCGTACCAACTCGCCCAATCTGCCGTATTAATAGTGTTGCAAAATACTTAGATCAACTATAATGCTAATGACTGCAGTGTATAAAAGCAAGCTACTCGTCGGAACGAGCTTGACGGTACGAGAATAAAGAGAATGTTTTCACAGTTAAAATCAGAGTGTGTTGCACCGTCTCTTCCGTCCTCAAGATCGAAAGTGCTACAGATTGGTGACCTGGACATGATGATTGACTCCGAGCACCTGCTATCCAGGGGAATGTTCTTCGTGGCCAAGGGCACGGCAATGGCTCTGCCTTTTCGGACGAAAATGCAGTAGGCACATATTCAACTTTCTCAGCCTCCACATCTGCAGCGCCTCCGCAACCACCTCTGCTCTGTCGCATCTAGCACCGGCATCTCCCAGCAATGGGCTGCGACCACCTTGCTTGCCCCACCGGCTTGGCAAGTGAATATTCATCGACATCTTCACACTGTTCACAAGGCATGTTGCTAGCCGACCAGGGTCTCCTCATCGTTGCCATGTCAGGCATTCGCTCTCAGTTCGGTTCCTCATCTTAGGGGATGTTGCATCGGCCCCGCAATCGGCCGGCATCCCCCTTTCAGTCTGAGGCTGTACACTCCAAACTGATCGAGCCGGACTGAAAGCACGACAGGGTCGATTTCCCTCGTCTGCTGCCTCATTTCCTGACCTTGGCGTCAACTACCATGCCCAGCTTCCAAACGCTCTCTTTCCTGCTCTCTAGTATGTCGTCCTGCTTGCGGTACATGCCAACAGCAACGACACCTCTCTGGAGCCGCAATCACTTCAACAAAATCGTGCCATTCCTCACAGTGCAGAGCTGAGGGCGATAGCTCTGCGGCAGTCTATCGGTTCAGCCTTGGCATCGCCAAAGATGACAGTGCTACTCATACTCGTCACCACGAGCTCAACGACATGAGAATAAACAGAATGTTTTTATTGCTCGGAGTCGGTCGCAGCATCTTTTCCGTCCACAACATTGTATACTCTATAGGTAGTAAGCAAGAGACACACTTCAGATGAAAAGAACAAATGCTCAGATCACACATGCCGCGGGTGTCCAAAATTATCCATCATGTTGAATATTGTTTTGGTTTTTTTAATTCTAACAGAAGACAAACATCATTATCGCGCAATCAAAATGAATACTTACGAAACACCTAAGTCGCAGTGTAAGTGCTCATCGCTGAGCTGCGGCTGTGGCATATATGTATTTATTTAAAAGTGCACCGATGATAAAACCTTCAGGTTTGGCAACAATACCGAGATTACAACGGTTGTTGTCCATTATAAAATACAAAAGAAATAAAAAATACCGGAAACAATGCAAGGTACAAATCTGCACAACAGGCTTCCGAATTCAACTACTTCGTCGTACTGGAGTTTGTTACAGTAATAACAGCTTTGGATGGGCTGTGAGGACAGCATTCACACTGAATTGGGTGCCTTGGTGACTATCACCAGTGTTGAGGAGTTGCCACTCCAGAGTTGGAACAATTCCGCACTTCCACAACCCTGGAATCGAATGCAAATAAAATGGTGGCAGCACTGGAATGGAATGGGAATGAAATTAGTAGTTACATTTTGCCCAGAATAGAGTAGGAATGGAATAGGCTTTGTTCTAATGCGAGCTGCTTAGATGCCGTCAAAGGGGCTTTCGAAACGGCATTATTGCACTTAGGTAACAGACGGTTTGGTTATCTGACTGCTTATGTTCCTTCGAGGATGAAAGTGGCAACCCCAGTGAAGCAACCCAAACTGTAGAGTTGGAGGCTGACAAGGGCAATTTACTCGATCTTAATCCAGGGTAAGGGTTTTGTACCTCAGCGTTCCAAAAACTACCCGTGCCCAGCACTTTTCAATCTGTGTTGTCACGTGACACGACCCACCGGAGTAACTCGGATCTATTTGGGTAAGATTTGGAACACAGCCAAAGTGTCGTTCCTGGTGCTGCGAGATGCAACCATAAGGCTGTTGGGACCATGTGTGATTACAGCACCAGTTGCAGGCCACCAGGCAGGGACAATGTCACACCGCCCGCACTTCGTTAATACACGTGACTCCTCACTTATTATGTATCTCGTAAAAGTGGAGGACATATACGGTTCTTTTGTGGAAAAGATGGGCGACTTAGTTTTCCTCTCTGTTACGAGGCTTTTACACCTGGTGGTGCGATCAATATCTGCAGTGCCCCCATACCAATTGCCACTAGTGCTATGTGCGACCAAAGCTCAACTTAGTAAAATCAATGATTGCGGGTAGGGTTTTCAATTTTGCAGTTGTCTACGCATTTCAGAACGCCAGCTTTACGCCGACGTTATTTTCCGGTAACTTAGTACTAGCTGTCAAGTGCCATTTTCACAATTGGGAGGGATTGAGAGGAATGGAATGCAGCAGTTCAGCCATTCCAGGAGTGGGAAGGGGCCCAGTTTTTCCTTTCCAGGAGTTCAAAGGAATGGAATTAGTATTAGAAAATTCCAATTCTCTGCAATGGAGTTGGGTGGAATGGGGAATCTTTTGTTTGTTTGCACGCCTAGAATGTTTGAGATGACTCGAGAATCTTGTTTGTTCGAGCTCAGAACCTTCTAGATACCTACGGGCTTACAAAAAGAGCTTCGCATGGCTGCTCGAGTCAGTCGTCCTTTTGTCGCTGTCAAAGTATGTGCGGTCTTTGTTACTTTATGTTTCTCGGCACAAGTTCGCTGCATTTAACATTGATCTGAAGTTTTATTAATCAAGTTTGTTTTTGTTCATGACATATTGGTGGATGTGCAGGGTAACGCAGTCTATGCCCATAAAGCGTACCATCTGTGAACACGATAACTCTGAAGACGACGATCGTGAAGGCGACGTCCTTGAAATCATCCGAGGACGACTCCAACTCTGACACCAACGACGACCTCAACTATGGCCTCGGAAGCGACCCGGACAATGAACTTGACAAAGCCCCTGGCTACCACACTTAGACGAAAACATCATGACGACTTCTACGCTGATGATGAAACGGACGACAACTCCAAAGACCGAACCCGGCTACAATGTCAACAACCAACCTGACAACGGCCTCGATGACAAACAGTCTTCAACCGTGGTGGTGAGACTGATGACGACCCTGATGATGACCCAGGCGAAGACTCAAACAATTTCATGGAAGACGATCCCGACTACGGCTTTGACAGTTATCCAAGGACAATCCGGACGATGACTTTAAAGGGCAACTCCGGCCAAAACTCGAAATTAAAGAAATTACTGGTATCGCTGTAGTGACATAAAATACGACCCCAGCCAAAATATTACGTCCGTGGGATGCCGCATTCTCAACTAATGCCGATAATAAAAATGTGACCCGCCGCGAGCCTCTGCACCTTAGCAGTCGGCTAGCGGGTTGCCGATCACTAAAGCAACATTGGGCCGTGACGTCAGTATCGTTCTTTTTTCCTCCAAGCGTTACGCGGAGTGCGCTTCTTTGAGCCGCTACCACCGCTACTTGGACTTGTGATTGTCATGTTTAGCCATTGCTTTTATCTGTAGCCCGTGTAGCTTCGGTATAGCCTTTTGTTTATTTGCTTGTGAGGACTCAAAGACTGGTTTTAGCGAGCAACTCGTAGCGCCCAAGACTGCCCAGCTGTTCCTCGAAGGATGCCGAGTAGAACTTGTAGTGCTGTGGGCTGCTCAAACAACCCGCTGCACAACCCGGAGGTGCTTTTTCACAAGTTTCCAACGTACCAGAAATTGAAGGTGTGGGTAAACGGTGTTCGACGAGTGGACTTTGGCTTTTACGCGCCCAAGGAAAAAAGAATGCAAAAACAGACATGTACAGCCCTAACGCAGCAGCTCGTGCCGGAAAGCCTCAAAGCTTCGTGTCTGTTACTGACCCGCAGCGCGAAAGCGAGAGGGCCCCCAGTACTGTACTTCACTGGCAGCGCGTCGTAGAGCAACGCCGCTCCATCCACGGAGCCCCGATGACAATTTAGGCCTAGCGACAGAGTACGGAAGACTGCACACACGGCGACAGCCGCTGAGTACGGTACTGAACGAGTTCACTCGTTTTCCAGTCGCTACCTTTCGGGTATACTAGCGACAAGTACGGCATGGCACACGCACGGCGGCAGCGGCCGCCGAGTACGGCACTGTACGAGTTTACGGGTTTTCCAGTCACTAGCTTTTGGGTATACGCACTAACTCTTCCTACATGTGCTGGATAACTACCACATATACAGAATTAAAATAAAATCAGCTTACCTCCTACCTTTAGACGGCTAGCGCAACAGAAGTAGCTGCTGATCAACCTGCGTACTCGTTGAACGAGAACGATCCTGACGTCACGTTCACATAGCGGCTGATTTCTAGTGCTGCCAGGGCCTCGAGCGGCTAGTTTCGGTTTTGTTGGCCGTACCCCAAACAAAACTTTGAGGCGTCCATATCTTTAAAACTACGCACAATAACGAGGAAAAAATTACACCTTGCAATTCAGGGACGCTGACTGCACTAAAAACAGTCATAATCCCAAAATTAAAAGTATGGTCCGGAGTTGCCCTTTAACGACAACCACGACTACAAACTTGACGGCGACCTTGGTGATGAACCCGATGACAATACCTACGGCAAGTGTGGTATCTGTCACGAAGACAAACAGGACGACGACGCCTGGTATGTCACTCAAGGAACGGAGGAAGTTTGCCAGCTTGGTCGCATTTTGATGCAAGCCACAA
The DNA here is from genome assembly GCF_016920785.2 of Ixodes scapularis. Taxonomy (NCBI): domain Eukaryota; kingdom Metazoa; phylum Arthropoda; class Arachnida; order Ixodida; family Ixodidae; genus Ixodes; species Ixodes scapularis. The sequence goes on along the minus strand of NW_024609880.1, from coordinate 103,111,917 downwards.
CTTCCTGACGATGACTGCTACAATCTTTGTCACCACGACGCCCAGTTTCAGCCTGGCTACCCACTGTGAATCTAAACACCAATTCATCGTCGCAGCAAGGAACTGTTAAAGTGGTGCTTCGACCTCAAGGTTATTCGCTACCTGAGACCTAAGTTGTAAGTCGTTGGCCAATGGCACATCAACATTGTCACGCTGCCCTCTGTGACCCGTAGGCGATTCACGTCTTCCGACTCAACTGAACTAGGTATGCTCGGTAGGACTGTGAAAATCTGCTATTTACGAGACTGTACTTTGACCTAGTCTTGTTTAAGCTGTTAATTTAATTTTGTGTTGCATAAAGACGATGAGTCTTTCACAAGAGGGGAGTAATGCCACGTGCAAATAGCCGAGTCAGCAGCGTGATCGACTCACATGCCGCTGACCCCGCCAGCGCATGTCCTTCTTTCTTTTGTTTGCGTGACTGGAATGATGAGACGACCCTAAATTTTTTTTGTTCGAGCTCAGAAACTTCTAGATACCCACGCGCTTACAAAAGTACCTTCGCTTGGCTGCTTGAGGCAGTTGTCCTTTCGACACCATCAAAAGTCTTTGTTAATTTATGTTTCTCAGCACAAGTTCAGCGCATTACACACTGATTTTAAGTTTAATAAAGAAGTATGTTTTTATTCGTGACAATATTTAGATGAATTTTGATAATTCAATCTTCTGATATTTTAAACTAAAGTGTGTGGCTTCCAGGGCCCGTTTGCTCAAGCGCTAACCGCGGCTAAAGTTAACCGCAGTACCTAGGAGAGGGATTTTGAAATCACGTGACTGGCTCGGCAGGAATGCAGGGAAACATGGCAGTGTCCCGGTGAGTGAGCGCCGCTCGCTTTGAAACTAATATGTCGTTGTAGCTGCAATATTGGGCGCGTTAGTCAGCAATGAATGGTGCCAGAGGCTTTCGCTTTGCCTTACCTCATTTAAATCGCAAAGCATGAGCATATGACCTCGCCGCATTTTTTAGATAGTCTTTCGATTCTGGCCATTCCTAAGCCTAAATGAATGCGATAAATGTTAGCATGGCAATGTCTTTGGAAAGTGGATTGCCTTGACTCAATCGGCCGGGTATTAATAGCACACAAAAGCAGACAGCGCCCCAATAGACCATATTAGACCCTTCTCTAAATTTCCTAAGCACCGAGGTGCATGCTACAAGTGTAGTTACACGCGTTGCACGTGCTAGCGTCTGAAGTAGTAACTGTTCTAAAGCAAAAAGTCTAAAACAAATTTTGTCTTGCACATGCGTTGGTCAAAGATTTATTATGATTATTTACTTCGAATCTTTTATAAGAGGAAGGCCAGTGCGCGCGGACCGCAGAATTATACTTCCAGCGTTCTTCTCGATGCTTGGGTAATTTAGAAAAAGGTCTATAGGGATGCTGTTTGCTTTTGTGTGCAATCAATACCCGACCGATAGAGTCAAGACAATCCGCTTTCCAAAGATGTTGCTAAGCCGACAATTACCACATTCATTTAGGCTTAGGAATGGCCAGAGTCGAAAGACTATCTAAAAAATGCGGCAAGAGCCTTGCTCATGCTTTGTGATGAAGTGAGGTAAGGCAAAGCGAAAGCCTCCTGCACCATTCGTTGCTGACTAACGCGCCCGGTATTGCAGCTACAACGACATATTAGTTCCAAAGCCTGCGGCGCTCACTCACCGGGGCACCGCCACGCTTCCCCACATCCCTACCGAGCCAGTCACGTGATTTGAAAATCCCTCTCCTAGGTACTGCGGCTAACTTCAGCCGCGGTTAGCGCTTCGAGCAAACGGGCCCTGGAGTTTGAAATAATGAGAGTCGACTGTAAAACACCATTTTTGCTACCCCAAGTAGCAATTTATTTTAGTGTAATTTCTGGAATCTTTTATTCAGACCGAACACTTCTTTTTCAATAAGCTTGTCGGCATAAAATTTAGACTATTTTTTATAGCCTAAACGTAGCAAGCGTTCAAAACAAATACAACCTAGTGCATCAGATACACAGAAAACACAATATTAGCAAATGCTACTTTTATTGAACACATCTGGAGTTTCTGCTGGATACATACAGCGCTGTGAAGAAGTACACCATTCTTATATGAAAATAAGCTTCCCACCAGTGAAATTTCTCAAGTTGGACAGCCTTGTTGTAAGTCAGGCACGTTAAAGAGAACCCTGCCCAAGTTTTCATAGACACTCTTACAAAGTTGTTTCATCCGTACAATAGCGACTTCAAGGTATATGTGTAGAAACTTCCCAAAGTGCAAACATTATGTGAAGAAACTGCATTTCAAAGTTGACGTCCTCGCAACCCCCCCTATCGGTAGCTGCTCTACCGGCAACAATGAAAAGAACTATAGAAAGACCGCTGAGGCCACATAACGTAAGACATGGTGTCCAAGATTTGCCATGGACAGCATTCTTGGTAGTTGGACTTGTTTGTGCTCACTCTTTTACCCAGTCTGTCGATTGACAGCTATTTAGAGTGTATGATAGGAACTATTTGTGCTGTAGACATAAAAACATGTACATGTTGCCCCCCCCCCCCCTTTGAATCTGGCAGGCGAGACCACTCGAAAATGTTTGAGAGTAGCTGTGTAGAACTGACATGTTCTAACATTCTGATGACACAATTATTCATATTAAAAGGTATGCTTAACCGAAATTCGAAGCTTGCAAAACAACACTGGGGCGGTAGGCGGGACGCTGCAAAACCCCCAAAACATCACACATACAGCATTATTTCTAACGGATGGCCGTATTTTTGGAAACATGTGGGATTCAACAAGGCCGACGAGACATGTGATGTCGCGATTCTCATTCCCTCTCCTCTAGGCTTCATCCCCTTAAGCAGGTGAACCGAAGCGGGAATGAGAGAAGCGAGGCCGCTTCCCCTCATTCTAAAGTGTACCAGGAGAAGTATGATGTCACATTTCTTGTTTGGTTGTGCCCTTTCCTTTCCAAGAATACGGCCATCCGTTTGAGATATTAATGTATGAGTGATGTTTCGGAGTTTGTAGAGCTCCCATTCAAAGCTTCCGCGGCCTTATTTTATGAAATCCAAATTTTGGTCCAGCATCCTTTTAAACAAGCTTTTTCAAATATTAGCATAATGAACATACAATTGGACAACTTGCTAACTCACAACAGCATCCTCCCGATGATGCCGTACAAAGGTTCTGTCACACGCACCAACCGAGGGGATTGCTGCAAGTCCATCCACCGTCAACTTTTAGTCACCTTTGAGACTGAAGAACTGGTGTATGAGGCCCGTCCAGCCACTGCGCACACAAAGAGAAACACGGGGAATAACAGTCTGTGACGAGCAAAGTCTCTGGGCGGAAAGCCCTCCATGACAAATGAGCACTGTTGGGTTACGGCAACGGCGTAATACACAGGTTCTGCTTCTTGGATGCCTTCACCGCAGCGGTGGGTGGTCGTAGCTAGTCGTAGCAGATAGTGTCACGTTTGTTGCTCGTACCAAAACACCAAACCCGTGTAGTATTCTTGTTGCCGAAGTTCATAAGCCTACGTTCCCGGTCTACACACACTACACAAAGCCAGCCACGAGCAAAGCTAGCTAACCCCGTTTCTGCTTCGGCGACAAGCCACCAGGGCGGTGACACCGCCGCTGAAACTTCTGCCTCGGCTCTTCAAACCAGGGCCCCTCAGTGCACAAGCATGACACCTGCTAGGCTGCTCTGCCTGTACCAAGTGACACGCGCCCGCATGTTCCCTCTCATAATTCTTCTGACTGTATGTGCCCCGTATTGTACACGGCCATACTGTGCACATGGCGAAAGTTCCCTTTTGAAAGTGCTCCACGGTCGGCTTACAATGCTGCGAACACATAGCACATGACCACTATAGGTGACGACACTTGGGACACTTGCCATCCGTCGTGGCGCAAAGTCGCTTTCTCAGTCGTCCTCACAAGGGGCAAGGAAAGGCAGGCACTGCATAAAAAATCAATACATATTATAACACTGGCTGTGGCAAACTAGTTTCAAAGATGATACAGTCATGTCTTCTTAATATGGACACCTCCGTACTATAAAAAGATTTTTTTTCTATAATGTAAGGTGTTTATATGAGAAAATTAAATTTAAAACAAAAATTGGATAACAAGCATAACCAAACAAACAGTTTATTCAGCTAAAAGATAATGAGATGTGAGTTTGCTCTATCGCTTTAGAGCCGTTTAACATGTAGCACTACTGTCGTTTACAAGAACGGATACCCAGGCTGTAAAGTGATGATCGGCTGAATAGCAAAAGATGTTGCACTGTATGCACAAGCCGGATGTAATTGACACTTAGCTGCCGGCAGTTAGGATACTATAATCTTATGATCGCAGACGGGAATTGCATCTGGTGCCTACGGCTGGAATAATGTCTCGCTTCGTAATAGAAAAAGCACAAAAAAAACACGGGATGGAGAAACCGGGTGTCACAAATTCACGCTTCTCTTCATTTTTTTAAATACTTTTATGATCTTTTTTTTTTGGACCACTTTAAGTGTTGGTACGGTCAAAAAGGGGGAGTGTGGTGCCACTTTTAATCTCAGTTCGTCCCGTCGTAGTTCTTTTCTAAGAAGTCCCCAACGAATTCGCTTGTTTGCGGAATGGGTTTTTGTTAACGGGCGACGTAGATCATCCCAGGTAACAGTTTGTGGCTTTGACCTCGCGGACGGCGGGGTGCGTATGCTGGCTCGCGTATGGTGCCGATTTGACATGCAGGGGCGCCGCCGGGATACAAAGATGTTTACGCTGGCTAGCGCGCTTTTTGAAGGCGGCGGCTTTGCTCAGTCTGCCGCCTGTCGTGTTCTATGTATCGGCGATAATTGATGTTTTTGGACTCGTACGGGGGAATGGATGGGCACATATGTTTGGTTGTCTGAAAAATGTAATAGGTTTTGCCATTTGGGTCGTTGCTGCGTAGCTTTGTTTTTCTTGAAAGTTGACTGACCCGAAAGGCGGGGAAAAGGGAGGTTGGTCGGTAGACGAGCCTATAAAAGGGGGTTCGGGAACAAAGAAGGTAGTCCAACCCCAGAGCTGGCCGGGTCGCTACTCAACGCGGTTACTCCCTGCAGATGAGTCTTGGAACGTGTAATTTTTGGCTTTTGCCCTGCCTGTCGGACAAGTGTTTGAGTTTGTTGTGCTGAAGCGTGTGTGGCTGTGTGGTGCGCGGTGTCGACCTCATCAAGCCTCTAATTGGACCGCTGGACTTCGAGATGCCGTTCTTCGGCCGACAACTCCAGACTACGGACTGCTCTGGACTCGGCACCTACCGGAAAGCTAAGCCTGGTTTTCTAGGACTTATCTACTGCATTCTCTGGCTCTGAAGTATGAATTGTTGAATGTTGGGAAGATTTTTACACAGTGCTACTTCCTGTCGCGACTGTTTTGGGGGATTATCCCATGTGTGTAGCGGTAACGTTCGAGCTCCATCTTGGTTTGCTCTCGTTGTTAGTGTCGGGTTTTCGTCACTGTTTTGTTGGCTTATTCCGGTTTTATGAGCGTCGAGTCTTTTTAGTATTAGTTTCTGGCTCGCAGGGCTCCATAGCTTTGAGCTGGAGTGTGGTTTGTGTTGAGTGCTCTATTGCCGTGTACAGCTTAGTTTTTCACTTTATTAAGTCTAATCTTTTGTTTGCTTATCCTCCCTGTGTTATCATCTTTCTCTACTGATTATACACCAGGCGTGGACCTAGCGCTAGTCAATGGTCGAACTTAGCTCTCTTGTTCTTTTCCCGTAATTTCTCGTTTATTCTCAGAGTGGATCATTGAATTATTTTTATTAATTTGAACCCCACTCCGTGACACCGAAACAGATGGGAAAGCACCACAACGTATTAAACTCGTCGAACATTAAATGTTCTTGAATTATACCTCACCCATGCTTGCTACGTGATGAAGCCCAAAGGTTAGTTCAATGCCAATCAATATTAAATGTCTTTAGATGGGCACCTGCTGCCCGATCATGGCCTTTATTGCAAAGCACTGTTCACACATTTGCGAGTCCTGCAGTGCCTTGTGGAACGGTGGGCGATACTTGCCGTTCCGCAAGGCACAGCAAGACAGATCAGGCTCAACTTTTGAATGTCGACGTGCTTACGGAATGCTGCAGCAAACCAATCATTCGCCAAGGGAAAAAGAAAGGAAGCTGCATGCCTCCGTGTGCTCATTGCCAGTGTTTTCTGCTCTGCTATGTACCCTGCTTGTGTGCTGTGATTTGCAAGCCAGCACGGGATATATTTCCTTGATTTGTTTGTCTGTTCAGCTGTGCGAGGTTGTGATTGAAACAACCAAGAAGTATAGACCGCCATTATTTTCATCAAGCTAAGGCTTGGCTCATCCGAACCGGGGACGATGACTGCTGTTGTTTACACAATTTTCGACAGCTATGTGGAGTGGCTTTGTGTTTAAAATTGCAATCCTAAGTGCAAAAAGAAGTTACCGCAGACTATATTGTTAAAGGTTGATTTCAACTGGCAGGCTCTGGCTACAACCACCTTAATATTCATTCAACATTGTTTGCATTTCTACTTACCCGTGATCGCTTCATTTGCCAAACACGTTAGTGGCCGGTCACCTTACCAATGAAACTAATGTGCTGGTGTCTCCGGCGAAGAATTCCCTCAGGGCTACATGCAATGCACAACCCAGTTTGTAGCCCGTTGTGACTGAAAGCTTTCACACTGGGGAAACGTTGTTGTCACAAACGCAGTCAAAGAATGCGATAGGATTAAGGGAACAGGGGGATTGTCCAAGTTGACTGACTGCATGAGCGTATGTTTCTATCGCCACCGTGTTCCCTCCACGCAGGCGACGGAGAAAACGATATAGAGACTCCTCGCGCTTGCCAATGCCAAGTTTCTCTAAAACGTCGAAATACGAGACACCCAGCAGCGAAGTGTCGATATTGCCGGAGAGAGCGGCGGGACAACGATCAGCGCAGGATCGCGGCTTCGCCACTCTTATGCGACGGTGTCTTCGGTTTCCGCTCTCTGCAGCTTCCACCGGGACGCTAGCCGTGCCTAATTGTGCTAGCTTTGAGCACCACAGTTCATAGGGTTCACAGCGCCCGAGCGAAAGCTCGCGCAAAAGAACCGGCGAGCAGTCGAGTCGTTTCCAATCGAGGGGTGGCTAAACGCCGGTTGTGTGAATCGGGCTTAACGCCTGAGCCGGCTTGCTCAAAGCAAATCTAACGTTCTTGAATGTCATGTAATAAAAATCTGAGACGTGCTACATTCTATACAAACTTGATAAAAAAAAAATCAAACACTCACCTTCGGCTGCTACGTCCGCCGTACCGCTTCAAGGCAGAAGCAACATGGCGCTCGACGTTTTGGGGTGTTGGGCTGGGGTGTTTTCAGTGTTGCTTACACGCCTAGTCGTGTAAACCGAAACCTAAACACCAATTTTTACTACCCTAAGTAATTTTTTGACGATTTATTACTAGCAGAGCGTGTAAAAATATGCTAACGAGTGAAAATAGGGTGTAAACAGGCGAAATATTACATTTTCGCTAACAGTGTAAAGTACACCTTGTCGGAGGACGAAAGTCGGCAGGGCTCTCGAGAAGACACGGGGGACAGTACCCCTCGTCCTTCGAGGTGCTCGATTAGCGCGCGCAACTCAGGGTCGTCTCTTTGACGTCGTGACATGTCGTCGGTGTTCACTGCACCTAGGAAGCACTCGTCGTCTTCGTCGTTGCTGCTGCCGGAAGGTGTTTCGATGGGGGCTCTGGACAGGCAGTCGGCGTCGCTGCTGTGCTTGCGGCCTGACTTGTAGACCACAGTCATGTTGAACTCTTGTAGTCGTAGACTCCATCGAGCGAGGCGTCCTGACGGGTCCTTGAGGTTCGCAAGCCAGCAGAGCGAGTGGTGGTCCGTGACTCCACGGAACGGGCTCCCGTACAAATACGGACGAAACTTCGTGATTGCCCAGACGACAGCAAGGCATTCTTTCTCAGTCGTGAAGTAATTTTTCTCCGCCTTGGACAGTGTCCGACTTGCGTAGGCGATAACTCGCTCGGTGCCGTCTTGCACTTGAACCAGTACCGCGCCAAGTCCAGCGTTGCTTGTGTCCGTGTGAATTTCGGTTTCCACATCTTGATCGAAATGTCCTAGAACAGGAGGAGTCTGCAGTCGTCGCTTCAGCTCGTCGAATGCCTGCTGCTGCTTCTCGGCCCATTCGAACTTCTCGGCGTCCTTTGTGAGGTTTGTAAGTGGTGCGGAAATCCTTGCAAAGTCCCGGATGAAGCGCAGATAGTAGGCACATAGTCCAAGAAACCTTCGCACGGCCTTCTTGTCTGTCGATACTGGAAATGCTGCGACGGCGCGAGTCTTCTCTGGGTCGGGGCGAACGCCTTCGTTACTAACCACGTGACCTAAAAACTTCAGTTCGTCATAGGCAAACCGACACTTTGACGGCTTCAGGGTGAGTCCGGCGGTCCGTATGGCTTGGAGAACTGCTCGGAGTCGTCGCAAGTGCTCGTCGAAGTCGCTGGAAAACACTACGACGTCATCGAGGTAGACGAGACAACTCTGCCACTTCAGTCCTGCCAGTACGGTGTCCATGACACGCTGGAAAGTTGCTGGAGCCGTGCACAGCCCGAAGGGCATCACCTTGAACTCGTACAGCCCATCTGGCGTGACGAAAGCTGTTTTCTCTCGGTCCCGTTCGTCGACTTTGATCTGCCAGTAGCCGCTCTTCAGGTCCATGGATGAAAAGTATCGGGAGTGGCGCAGCCGGTCTAACGTGTCGTCGATGCGGGGGAGTGGATAGACGTCTTTCTTCGTCACTGCGTTCAGCTGCCGGTAGTCCACGCAGAACCTAAGCGTTCCGTCCTTCTTCTTAACCAGTACAACTGGAGAGGCCCACGGACTGCTTGAGGGTTGGATTATGTCGTCATTCAGCATCTCTTGCACTTGCTCCTGGATCACCTCCCTTTCTTTAACGGAGACTCTGTACGGCGATCGATGCACAGGGCGCGCGTCGTCCTCGGTAACGATGCGGTGTTTCGCAATGGTGGTTTGGCGCACCCTCGACGACGTCGCGAAGCAGTCACTGTATTCGGCAAGAAGGTCACTTAGCTGCCGTCGTTTCGGGCCTGGAAGTTTGCGGTCAATGTCGAGCTGTGCTGGCGCCGTAATGTGTTGCTGAGGTGGGAATGATTCTTCAGCAATCGCGGCGATTTCGGCGGAGTTCCGAATTTCCTCGACGTGGCCTGCAGCGGCACCTTTCGTGAGGTGTTGCGCTTCTTGTCGAAAGTTTGTCACGAAGACCACGGTGCGCCCATCCTGAAGTTCAGCCACTCCTCTTGCGACGCCTATTCCTCTTTCTAGGAGTAATTGAAGGTTGCCTTCAAGGACAACTTCGCCGCAGGTAGCTACATCGGCCACTACGGGTACGACAACACTTGATCGCGGCGGCAGGTTCACGTGGTCGGCAGCGAGTCGGACGGCGGCTAACGCTGTTTGAGGTTTCTCTGAAGACGGAACGGGCTTGCGCAGCGTCAATCTGTTCTCACCAAGGTCGATAACGGCGCCGTATTCACACAGAAAGTCCATGACGAGAATAACGTCTCTGGAACAGTCTTATAGAACGATGAACTTCACAGGGCACGTTTCACCGCGGATCTCGACGCGAGCAGTGCATCTCCCGATGGGTGTGATGAGGTGCCCTCCGGCGGTTCGTATTTGAGGTCCATCCCACGGCGTCGTGACTTTTCGAAGGCGGCGGGAGTGCCTCCCACTCAAGACTGAGTAGTCTGCTCCGGCGTCCACGAGTGCAGATGCGTCGTGGCCGTCGATGATGACGTTTAGGCTATTGGACACCACTGCAGCGGCGTCGTTTTGGTCTCTGGTAGCGTTCGAGTGGGGGCCCCCCGACGTTCGTGGAGGATCTTGGCGTCGGTCGTCTTCGGCAACTCCACCTCCAAGGGTTGCCGCGCCTAGTTTCCCCGGGGAGGAGCGAGGGGGGACAGGCTTTCACGTCGTGGTCGGTGCATCGGCGAAGCTGGACGTCGCGGTGACGGCGACCGGAACTCTCGGCGGGACGCAGGCTCGGGGGACTGAGGTCGTCGCAGGTACTCGTCGATCTCGACAGGGCGTTCACCATGACGGGGGCGCGGGTCGTTCGGGTGGAACCCGCGTAGCCCGAGTCGTCGGTATGGGCATCGGCGGTAGGTATGGTCCGCTTCCCCGCAATGGAAGCACAGAGGGCGTCGGTCGGGCGTTCGCCACACGTCGGTCTTGCGGGGTGCGCGAGGCTCCGGGCAGGCGTACCGGACCTGGTCGTCGTGGCGTCGGTCGTGCTGCGACGCAGGAGACTGACGTCGGGGCGGCGTGACATAGGTGCGACGAGGAGGCGGTGGCCGTCGGGCCACTGCGGCGTAACTCAACGTCGGTGGTTCCGGAGCGGTGCTGACGAGAACCTCAGGCTGCAGCGCTTGCTGGACTTCTTCCCCGACAATCTCGGCGATTCAGGGCGAAGCTGGGCTTGCGGCGGCAGGTAGAAGTTTCTTGATCTCTTCCCGGACGACGTCTCGGATCATCTCGCGGATGTCCTAGGTGTTGCAGCCGGAAGGCGAAAAGGAACCGACGCCGAGAACTCGGTGATAGTGGGTGGCTCGTGCTTGAAGGGCACGTTCGATGTTGGTGGCCTCCGTCATGAAGCCTTCGACGGTGGTAGGTGGGCTCCGCCCAAGACCACCGAAAATGTTTTCCTTGACGCCACGCATAAAGACTTTGAGCTTCTTTGCTTCGGATGCTTCGGGATCGGCGCGGTTGCTCAGTCGCAGGACATCTTCCACGAAGCTAACGACGCTCTCGTTAGGGCCTTGAGTCCTCGCTTGAAGAAGCTCTTCCGCGCGTTCTCTTCGTTGTTGGTTCGTGAACGTTCTTAGCAACTCGGCCTTGAGTTGCTCCCAGGAAGTGATCGAAGCTTCGTGGTTCTCGAACCAGTTCCGGGCGGTGGCTTCCAAGGCGAAGTAAGCGTTTTGCAGACACTGTTCCGGTGTCCACCCGTTATGACGGGCCACTCTTTCGTACTGTTGGACCCAGTCGTCGATGTCTTCGTGGCTTTCGCCGTGGAAGGGAGCCGGTGTCCGAGGAGCGACGGGTAGGTAGATGACGGCAGGAGCAGCTGGGGCCTTTATGTACGCGCGTTGGGTTCTGGAACAATCGGCCTAGATTGTTCGGCGACTGGAACATTCAGAACTTGATCTGACGAGAATGTTCTCGAACTCACGAGAACGCAATGAAAGAACAAATAAAAGAACATTCCACTGACTGGAATCGAACCCAGATTTTTTGCACGACAGTCAAGCACGGTAACCACTCGGCCACGCGCGCGGTCGCTCTCTGACGAGCGTGGCAATACTAAAACTCTCAAAAACTAAATTGAAGAATAAAGTTCTCTTCAACCTGTACCACACGAAATATAACAAGTTTTGGCCAATTAAGTTTTTTTTTAAATAAATGTTGATTGAAGGAAGAGGAGAAGTGCGACCACCCCCCAGTAAGGAACGTGCAGTGTCCGCGGTGCATTTACTATTTTACCTTGCAAAATACATACACATTCATATTTTTTCTTTTTTCTTGTTAACTCTTGCTTCTTCAGCTGTTTTTCTTTTTTGTTTTATTTTTGCAGGTTTTCTAGACCTTGAGTTGATGTTCTTAGCTGCAAGATATCAACATGATAGAACTGACAATGAATAACTTTTTACATATATGTTTGTATATTCATATTTATAAATGTTTTATGTATAATTGTTTTTATTGTTTATATTTAACGAGCTCAGTAATTTTTTCACGTAAAAGGTGATTAGAAAATTTACTTAAAACACTCTGGACAGGACTACGCAAGAAAGATTATTGTGTGTATGTATTCGTGATCTCAATTTTGATTGAAAGTTCCAGTTAAGAGAGCTGACTATATTAAGCACTGATCTCCACTAGAGGGGGCTGGATGGCGCATTGAGCAAACAGGTATGAAGCCACCGGAAGTGAGCGCTTGGCAGGCTTTGTAACCCTTCCGAGTGCTGGTTCGAAAAGCGTCGAGGGCGGTGGATTTTCGCTTGTTCCCTCAAGAGAGCCTGATTGTTGCGCAGTAAGAGCGCATGCGGACCCGAGAAGTATCATGGGAAGCCATTCAATCTAAACAATTTGAGACTCTAGTTGATCAAGTTGTGAATATGTCCCAAGTTCAAATGCCGCATTCTCGGGATTTTATCCAGAACGGGAGTATTAAAACCCAATCAAAGACACAAAAAAGCACGGTCCAAAATATCGACTGAATGCACGAGGAAGCCCAGCTCACGCCCGACTTCCGGGACAAGCATCGAACTTCCGGTGGCTTCACTTGCGCAGGGCTCGGAGAGCAGCTAAGCGCCATCCAGCCCCCTATAGTAGAGATCAGTGATATTAAGGCTTAGTGATACAATCTTGGAGATGTGCAATGGGTTGGAACCGTTTTGTAGCTAGGAAATGTAATTGTCAGGGTGTGGAATGCAAGAATGTTGTACGAAAGACTATTTCGATGCTGTGGTTAGAGAAATTGGAGTCGATCGATGAAGAATTACAATTATATTGTTGGGATGGTTTGTATGTTTTTGTGAATAATGGTTCTGATGGTGTGTTGAATAATATGCGGTAAAGTGTTAGGAAGCCGAATTTAGTACTACCCGGCTGCCATTTTGATTTTTCGATTGCGTAATCGAAAAACTAATATTCTAATATCTCTAAATATTTTTTTTATTATTTCTTAATGCAATTTCAGCCTGAGGTTTTTAATGCGGCTCTCTACCTAGTTCCAACATATTAAGTCCTCAATGGAAAATAATGGTTTTATTACCCATAAAGGACTATATACAAGGTGTATTATTAGATTATATATTTGTTAAAGCACTCGCTTTTTACAATGGAATAAACGGCATTTTAAAGTATCTGATATACTTGTTAGTAGTATGCAAATTCTTTTACATTTTTCCTTTATTTACATGCTCCCGTTTTACATCATTTACATTAGTTATGTTTTCGGTTTTCACCCTTTGCAGATGTTTTACCTGCCTTCTGCCGTCTGCCTCTAGAAGGAGAAAAAAGTCTCGTTCCTCCCTTCTTCTCTGGTCCGCTTGGGGGCGCGTCAGTAAAAGGGAGCAAAGTGCGCCGTTGTTACCTTTTTCCTATTTTTTCTCTGTTAAAGTGTACGCTTGAGCTTCGCTTTGCTAGCGGGAGATCGTGCCGTCCCTTCAAAGCATAGATTGAGCACACGCCCGCTAGGTCCACTTTCCGCAGCGTACGATCTACTGCAGCTCTCTAAACTCACCGAGGGTGAAAGAACCGCAAAGCGTCTCTTTCGGGTGCTCAGCCTTCAGCACACGCTCGTTGACTTCCGGTGTGCTACAGTAATCTAAAGAGTTGTAGTGGCAAAAGCGGCGGCCGCCCCGTGAAGATTTTGAGCGTAGACAACACCGTTGCGCTGTTGTGCTGAGCCCTAGGAATGCGCCCCCGTCAGCCTCGTCGCCTGCGCTGTTCGGCGTGTACAACTGTGGTTCGACTGGAGCTTTTCGCGACGCAGAACAATTCCTGATGGGAAATATTGTAGGTCGGCCTTTGGACTAGAGCCTCTAGGATGTGTGCTATCCTTCACTTGGAGTGTTCGCGTGCTTTGAGGGAGATTATTTGATTTAATTATGCTGCGCCCTAGGGAGAGCGATCCATCAGCCCCGTAGTCGGCGCTCTTCGGCGGATGCTACTGAGGTTTGACTGGAGCTTTTAGCAACGCGGAACAATTGCTAATGTGAAAATTGTGGTTCTGCCTTTGGACGAATGTCTTTAGCAAGTGTGCTATCCTCTACTTTCAAAATTCGCGCGTTTTTGAGGGAAAATATTTGATGAATATCGACCCTGTAAGGATCGACGAGAGCTCCTCGGGTGGGCCTATTTGGCTGGGGGGAAAGCGTTGTTGTAAACACCTCCCTCGGCGGGCGACCTCGAGAGACAGGCGTACTTTACGACGCGAGGTTCGGAACGCGCGTTTTCTGCCGAGAGAATCGGAGCGTGCGTTCCGGGCCGGAAAAATAAAGTTATACCACCACCACCAGAACGCGGTGGCTCTGGCCGGCGCTGTTTACACGGCGCGTTTACATAGGTTTAGTCTTTCTCGCCCGATTGTGGGGAGGGTCGCGGCATAACGGCAACGCCAGACCGCGTCTGGCGGAATGAATTACGGGATGGCTCACTTAGTCGGAGCTATCCACACTGGGGTCGGTTGTTGGCTTCGCCTTCCGAAAAATGGTTTTGCTTGCATCCGAACCAGCCCGACCTTTGACCGTGAGATGTACGCAGACCGTGGGTTTCCACCCGGGAATATAAGCAATTGCCACGTGGCGAGAAAGTGAGCCGATTGGTTGGCGGTGGGAAACGCCTGTCTCAGGAGGCATCGAGGATTCGCCGGTCCACTAAAAGGGGACGGACCAGCGAGTGACTTTGATGGGAAACTCAGCGAGTGAGTTTAGTTTGTGCTGGGGCTCAACAGCTGTCGCTCCGTAGTCGAGTCAGGTCATGGGATTCCGAGGGACTTCTGTCCCCGTAATCGGGACGTAATCCCAAGAGCTAGCCAACACCCGAGCTTGGATAAGCTAACATCCGACCACCTCCTTCCCAACCCCGTTCAGGGGAAGTTACCCTTTTGCAGTATTGTTTCTCTTTGTATTTTCATTCGCTACCAAAGTATTAAATTGTTTCTTGAAAAGTAATTCCCACATTCAACTGAATTAGTCGTCGACGGCCAAGGGAAGCAACATCGTCTCCGGCAAGACCCGCCCAGCTTCCCACAACGAACGAAGTCCGTCACCCCATTCGGACCTGGCAATCCGGACGGCGCAAGGTGACCGAGCAACGAAAGAACCCGTACTGACCCCCCTCCCCCGCTCTCCCCTCCCCCTTCCCAGTACTGACAGATCGTTCAGCAACGCTATCACTTGGGCTGCATGCTTAATAGCTGCGAAAGAAACCACGCGATACTGATATAAAAAGAAAAATAGACTAATAAAACACAAACATTTTAGTGAAAAACCCGAGACTAAAATGTTTGGTATACACCAGCCCACTTGCGCCCTTACGTTCTGCTCATCAATAAATTTCCATAAATCTTGCACTTTTTCAGTGGTGAGCGGAACAATAAAGTGATGTATTGTTTTTTGTCATCGTGTTGCTCATGCGGGGACCGGAGTTCTAGACGGTGCAAGGGCGAGCACGTTTGCGAACGGCCAAGGTGCCACTGCAACTGGCGAACATATAACAAATTGTCTTTTGTGGAAGGAAATCTAAGAAGAAAAAATACATCGATTGGGAGTACATGAAGCATTAAAATTCAATATGAAGACAAATTACAACAGCCCAAATAAAAAAAAGTATTCTTAACACACTGGTTTAAGACCTCTTAAAAATTGTAATACAGTTTATCGACAAGCACACCAAGCACATGACAAATACCCAGCAACCCCCCCCCCCCCCCAATACTAGGCAAAAAGACTACAAAATATTCAAAATATATTGCGGCATAGAATCCTAACCTCTTCGCCATTGACGATGTGTTCATAGTTCCGAAGGATAAGGCGCGGTTCAAAATGTCTCTCGCACACCGCGCTGATGTCTCGGCGAGGCGTTTATCTTCTCGTTTAAAGGAGTACTCCGGCCGTTTTTTTTTGAGCTAACCAAACAAATTGCATCTTTCTGACTACCCGGACTTTAGACTTCACGGTAAGCTATTTATTTTATCGAAATTAAAAACAGCAATTAAGAAAACCGAGAATGAAAATGCTGCCGAAACCAGCATTCAAATTTCCGCGCGCTCTCCAGTTGTGTGACTTCACAAATGGTACCCACTTTCAGGTCGTGCAGGTATTCTTCAACAGAGTATGTCTGGTGACTTTTGTGTGCTTCTGAGTGAATCAACTATCAAGCATTCTTTTCCCATCATAAAACGTCTTGTAATCAGTCGGGAACGTGGCTTCCTGCCCACATTGAACCATTTCTGTCGTCACACATCAATGTTGCAAGTAGGGGCTCCCGGTTTGAAAAACACGATGAAAACAAAATTCGAAAATTCAATAACTTCGCGAAATGCTTTTATTTTCACACAATACTTCGAGAGCTGGTACAGCCATGTCTTTTGGTCTGTTGAGCTAATTTTGAGGCAAATCAGCGTCTATGAAAAAATCGCCGGAGTATCTTTTTAAGATCTTGTTCCCACTGTATTCTGCGCGACTCCTCCTTGGGCGCACGAAACAGCGACGGCTTACGATCGCTGGTGCTCCCGCTGCCCTTGCTGTCCGGGAAGCCCGACTTGTATCCCGGCGCGAAGCAGTGTTTGTCCGTCTTTTTCCTTGCATTCGTGACCGAGACGGCGACGGAACGGTGAAGACTCCCCACCACTACACTTGAAATAAAATTGCTACGGTGCTACGTTCGGGAGAAGCGTACCGCCTCAGCCTCGCCGCCTTCTTCGCTCATCGTAACATGTGCCACGAATTCTCCTAGGGCCCGGAGCTCCAGCGCCACGTTTTCCCCTCATGGCCATCTAGGTCGACTGTCTTCACGCGGCCCATTGTAAGTTGGCGCCGCTCTTGCCACTACAACCTCTTGAACACAATAGATGGGCTGTCGTTGGGCATGCGCGCTTGAAACTCATGAGAGGCCGAAGGGCTATTGAACGCACCTATGAAGGTCGCTCTTTCTGCGGCAAAAATCACTTCGGCATCTTGTAAGTTACGAGTTGACGAAGAATCTTTCGGAAGAATATCAGAGTGGCGTTATTGTTGTTCTTCTATGAAAAGCTGTGAGGAATTCGTTTTATAACTCGCGTACAAGTTTGGGCATGTTTTTTTTTTTTTTTTCTATTTAAGCACCTTACACACCAATACCGATATTTAAGTTAGTTCACTGAAATTTATTGTATTGACTCGAGGCATAGGGAGTTGGCTCGGCACCTCGTTTATCAAAATATTTTCTCCTGGGCAAAATATGTGTTAGAGACTCGTTTATTAGAGTGGAAACGCGCAAACATGTTTGTTCAAGTAATATTCTTGGCAAAGTCACGACTCGTTGAATCCTGACGGTACATCGATTTCTTTCAGTTTTTCATATTCACGGGCCATCTTCGCCTTTAGTTCCTGTCTCAGGATCTTTCCACTTTCAGACTTTGGAAGACGCTTCATAAAGATTATTCCTCCGTATAGGTGCTTGTACACTGCTGCTTGATCTGTGAACCAGAAAACAATTCAACACAAATATGAATAACTATTTAAAAAAGCTTCCACCAGCTCACAATGCACCAAATAAGGTTAATTTGAAGATTCGAAATTGCTGAGAATCGCGTTTGTCTAGTATTTTGGTCGTTTCCCGAATCCAAGCTTAATACAAACACAAACCAAAACTGCGCCAGACCTGTTTTGAGTGTTTTAGGAAGCAAGCTGACTACATGCATAGACCATTCCAATAATCGCATTCTGCACATTGCCATCTGTGTCTGCTGGGCTGTGGAAGGGGTTCAGAGCATGGACTCTATTCTTCCGCCCTTGTGGAATATTAGACACCCCACATGTTTTCACAACCCAGTGGCTCGGTATTCTTCGACTGTGTGGCAGGGGCTGGTAAGGCCTACACCCACTGACAGTTCTACAAAGGCGGATCGTGACAAAGCCCTATCGCCGCTCCGCACATAATTAGATATCGGCATGAGCCGGCAACAGCACAGAGAACGAATCAGGGAGCGAGGGGCGTGAAAATAGTAAGCAGCGTTCTGTGTTTCTTCACTTGTCAGTAACTGTAACGTGCTTACTTTATTGTACCGTCTCGCGTAAAAGTGAACCGTACTTGATCAGGCGCCGTGGACCTTCACGAGTATAATCAGATGCTAACTTTCTCAGGGTAGCTATAACGATCAGCCTTAGAACCTTGGTAGGGAATCGTGGCACCAAGATTTCAATTCCTGTACGCAAAACATTAAAAACAAAGTATGTCTCACGAACCAAAAGTTATACTCTAAGATTTCGACTAGATATTTATCTATGAACAATAAGGACGGCACTGCTTTTCAACTCATTTGGCCATGAAGGGTGCAGCTCGTAAACAAGAATCATGCTCAAGCGACAGTAATTTTCATTCAATGAGTATTCTCGAATTTTTTTATGAAAACTGGTATCGGGTTGAGGTATTCTTTATGTTTTTCCCCAAGTACGTCTCAATGTGTAATTATGTTTGTCTTAGTGCGTATCGTATTAAGCATGGCTCCTCCATACCATTATTTAGCAATGGTTCCCAGTTTAAAGCTCATTTTCCTAAAAGTGTTGTGCAATCAACCACTAACTAGAAAGTGTATGTGCACGAGACAGAATATGCCTATAAAAATAAAGTAAAGGCAAAGTACAAACATAGCGGGCGCAGCATATACCTGCTATAAGTTCCTTCAATTCCGTCACCAGATTCTCCAGGTTTTTCGCAAAGCAGTCTTTTACAACTACACAAGCTGCTGGAGCCTCGCCATATTTTGAGCTCGGGACTCCCAAAACTACGGCCTCCTCGACGGCCTCGTGGGACATTAAAATTTCTTCCAGCTCGGCAGGAGTGACCACGTTTCCCATGCACTTTATCATCTGTTTCAGTCGGTCTATAATGTGAATCCGTCCTTCCGTGTCATAGTAGCCCAAATCACCTGAAAGTGACATGTTAGAAACCAAGGAAATATTTTTAATGATTTTTGTTATACGATGCAGGAGATAGACACGGATATTTTGAGGCACACGTTGCGGGAAGGCGGGAAAATAATAATCGGTTTCGAATGTTAAACGTTCAGAAGTGTCTGCCCTTTTTTTAACAATTTCCCAAGGTGTGTTTTATAGACGGACACGCATCACGAATGCGAAAACTGAGAAGCATTGTCGTTTCTAAAATTGGTCTTCGCGCTTGCCTGTTCTTCTCATTTGTACAGCTCACGTGTCAAGTAGGCTCGACTACTGGGCACTTATCAAAATTTGAAGGCATTGCAGTGCGTCATGAATTATGACACATAACACGTTTTAAATTATTTATGTCCATTTTCAATATTACATTCGAGTTACAATATGTTAAATGTTCTGTTCCTACTGCAGCTAGTAATATCATTATAGTTCTGCAGCCCATGAAAATCTGTAATTTGCCGAAGAAAGAATTACGAAGCTAGGAGCCTGATCATAAGAAATTGTGCTCTGCTTTTTTTCAACTGTCAAATGAAAATTCAGAGTTTTATTCCTCATTATCTGTGGTGTGTAGGTGTAGGAACGACATGGGGGGCCGTTATTATGACCTGAACAATAATATGAATTACGTGTGGTAATATAATCACTTTTGCGTAAGGCACCATTCAAGAACCTGATTTAGAAATCCTACTGCACTGGTTCAATTTGTTTCTTCTATGCAGGGCTTAATCACTATCGCCAAATTTCAAATAGATATTATTTTTTTTTTATGAAAATGTTTAGCAGACTACACTCTTATGCCCGAGTCTCACTAGAGCGACAAACAGAAACAAATGACCGCGACAAGCCTCAAACCAGATTATTTCTTGATTTGACAGGCTTTGCAGAATAAAGGAGGCTATGCTCAAACACGATGCACGCGAGGGTATCTTTGGCAGGCTTGCAATCACTCGTGCTTACTTCACGAGCACCGAACGACTAAACGCCGGGCAAAGGTACAATCGCGAGCATGCTGCATGTGTTTGAGGCTTGTCCCTGTCGTTTGTTTCTGTTTGTCGCTCTAGCGGGACTCGGTCACAAGGAATCCGGCGAATCTACTCTCCGCAAAGATCTCGGGGAACTCAATCGCTGGAATCCATGCAAGATGCTCGAAGCATGACGAAGCTCGAAATATGCTTACACCTTTAAAAACAGTTTTCCTTGTGTGATGTGTGACCGATGTTGACGTTATACGTGCTTACTTCATTCTCAAAGCCACAGCAAATACTGCTTTTTAACGCGAGAGCGCTAAGGAGCTCGTGTCGCAGAAAAGCCGGTGTCGGTGGCGTGCGCTAAAATCCAGGAATGGTCGATAGGGTCATGACATCAAGTCACATTACCTCGCTCGGGAATTCCAAACAACCAACAGCGCTCATGTAAAACGTGACGTCACGCGTGGAATGAAAGTGATTAAAAATATGAAATGTAGTGCCAATTAATGTTCGCCGCATGTCTCAAAATGGCTTCACTTTATAAAGTCCTTCATTTGGCTTAAAACAAAAAAGTTAAGAGTTTTAGGCGGGATTAGAACCCACGACCCTTCGGTTGCAAGCCATCCAAGCTACTGACTAGTCCATACAAGACACGCTTGCACGGTTTGGGAACGAGCGGGAGTTTATATCTTTCCCTATCGGGTTCAACTCTTAATTAAGGGCGAAACTTAACGTACTGAAAGTTTTTTTTTAGGTGTAAATATATTTTCAGCCTGGTCACTAACAGAGCTCCCAGCGTAGATCGCAGCGATTGGGTGTCCCAAGTGCTCCGTGGAAATGTAGTCGCACCGGAATATTTAGAGCGTTAAAGACGCATCATGTGAAATTGTGTGAATTGTTTCTTGCAGTACCACATATCGAATATTTTCTCTATAAACGCTTTTATAGCGTCAGATAAGTGGGTGAACAACAAACAATAGACATAGACATAGAGCAGTATAGCTTATTATATAGTCACGTGACAGCGTGCAAAACGATGGGCCTGGTGAGTCCCAGCCATCTTGTTGTCCCTCCGCAGCCAATGAGATGATGTTATCAGTCGATTAAGACGCCGAAGAACGAATCACAAAGCGGCAAGTGAGAACATAATGAGTCACACTCTGCGATTCTTAAGATGTCAGTGAGTATATTTCTTTTCAAAAGAAAACAGTAGGAGAAAGGACCGGTGGTACCTGTACGCAACCAGCCATCTTCGCTTAGTGCTTCAGCAGTAGCCTCTGGATGTCCGAGGTAGCCTTTCATGACGTATGGAGTGTGAACCAAAATTTCGCCATTTTGATATGGGTCGAGTAGTTCTCCGCTGGTGAGGTCTATAACCTAAGAAAAGTTCGATTCAAAGTTTAGTTATTTTTTTTTTGTAAGAATTTATTCTAAAAAGGGAGAGCTGGCATTCTTTTCATTTATATTATGGTTCAGTATTCGTGCTTTTCCAAGGGACTCACAGTCATAAGGCGGGTTTGAACTTTGAAGTCCTTCATTTGTGCGCTCAGTTAACAGCATGCAAGTTATCTTTAAAAAAAAAAAAAAGAGTTCTCAGACTCGACGAAGCAGCACGTTCTGGTTATATCGCAATTTATAAAGGTCTATTTTAGCTGTTTTAAGTAACAGAATATTAACACAAAACAAAGTGCCTTAGTGACAAAGTAAATAATTTAGCTGGAGAAAATGGGGTTGCAAAAAAACGTTAGCATGTAGCCAGGCTTCAGTAGCTAGCCAGGACGTCATGGATGGAACATTCCTTGTTTGGGTACCTGTCGGGCAACCTTGGACACTCCTTAACAAGGCTTGACTATCAGACGAATTACAGGGCGCGACCGTAAGGACCAACATAATTGGCCCGCCTTGTAGAATTTGAACTCCAAAAGTATACACATGGAATTGGGCACGCGAACGTAGTTTCGCAAGATGTTTTATGCCTATTTTTAGAGCTGAACTCGAAGGTAGTGAAATGTTAAAAATAAAGCAAAGTCGGAGGCCATGCATTTCTTATGTCCTATACCAGACTGTTGGCTGCACATTGTTTTATGAGCTAGTTTTCGGGTAGCTTGCTGAACGCAATAACGCTAAGAACCATATTAGAGGCTAGCATTGAGCAAATTAAACTCGATAATTAATGTTTTTCGAAATATATGAGTAACGACCACCTGGGAGCAAGCTCGCAAACGAGTGTGCAGACAAGGAACATCCGATAGAGGGAATAGCAAGAGCACGACTACCATTTTAGAGCGCAGCTCTTAGGCGCTCGTTTGCGTGTTTTGCGGTGTTAGCGTCGCAGTCGCAGTCGGCGTAACGGGAGGAGGAGAGGAGGGTACGGAGGAGAAGGAGGGTAGGGTATGGAGGAGCAGGAGGTGAGGGTACGGTACACAGGAGGAGTAGGAGCGGGTATGGGTTAGAAGGAAAGGGTAAGTAGGAGGACAAGGGGAGGGTACGGAGGAGGAGGGGACGGTACGCAGGAGAAGGGTACCAAAGAGGAGGGGAGGCTATGGAGAGGAGCAGGGGAGGTTATGGAGGAGGAGGGGAGGGTACAGAGGAGGCAGGGTACAAAGGAGAATGATGACACGGAAGGGGAGTAGGGGAGGTGACGCAGAAGGAGAAGCGGAGGGTACTCAGGAGGTGGAGGGGATTCGTACGATGACCTCTCCTAGACCTCCTCCTCCTTTATACCCTCCCCTCCTCCTCCCATACCCTCCGCTCCTCATAGGTGCTGAGGAGGAAGAGGAAAAGGTATGGAGAACGAGGAGGGGAGGATACTGAGGAGGAGGACAAGGAAGAGGAGCAGGAGAAGATAGGCAGGAAGAGGAGGTGGAAGGTACGCAGGAGGAGGAGGAGGGGAGGGTATGGAGTGCCTCCCCTCCTGCTCCTCCACACCCTCCCCTCCGTACCCTCGTCTCCTTTTCAAGAGCTGCGCTCTAATTTCGCATTACAGAGATTTGTAAACGTCTTTCATTTTAGAGCGCAGCTCTTATGCCCCCTAATTCGGCTTGAGCGGCGTCGCCGTCGGCGTAACCGGGTGGTGCATTACGGGAAACGTGCCATAATGCACCGAGCCGAAACGCAGTGCATTACGCGCAGTTAAGGGGTGTCCAAACAGGACACTACAAAACTCACGACTCCGGCAAATCGTGAAAATTGAAGCGGACGCTTTTATTTTTAGGGTCTGTCGGAGTCGTGAAAATGTTTGCAGGAGTCGTGAAACTTTTTACGATCACGACTGCTCTCCTCTTCAGATTGACGTCACACGCCACCTGCGTCTGGCTCACCTCGCCAACGCCCTCGCGTACCGCCGCCGCCTTGGCTCGAAGGCCAAGGCTTCGGGTGGATTTGGGACATTCCTGCGTCGATGGGTGCGTTTCGCCCGCCTCGGATCTGCTTTCTTTGTCGAGATTCACTTTCGTCGTGATGGCGTCCGATGCGGTTCCGTATTGTGAACGGAGGCTTTGAGCGATTGACCGACAGCCAACAGAGCGTGTGAGTGGCTCTCCGGACCCACGTGATAAGCAGAGCAAGGCCGCCGTGGAGAAAGCGAGGGGGAGATTTGACGGAGGGAAGTTTCCCCCCGGGAAGAATTGACGAAGGGAAATTTCCCTCCGACGGCCGAAAGCGGATCGCGGCAGAGCGCGGCACGATTTGCCGGAGTCGTGAGTTTTGTAGTGTCCTATTTGGACACCCCTTTACACCGCGCGTAATACACGGCGGTTACGCCGCGTGTGTTTGCACGTTTAGGTGGAAGTGACGGGCCGAAACGTCACCATGACTTCTACCAAAACGTAACGTGACGTTTCGGTACAAACCACGTGCCGAAACGTCACATGACGTTTTTGACACCGCGCCGAAACATCGTGTGACGACGCGCGTTTCGCGCGTGAAATGAGGAGGAGGGGAAGAGGAGAGGCTACGGATGAGAAGGGTCATACCCTCCCCTCAGAACTCTCCTTTTCTCCTCATGAGCTGCGCTCTAAATCACTGTTACAGGAAGTTGTAAACGTCTTTCTTTTCTTTTTCTTTTTGTGCTCTATTTTTAATATTTTGTTACCTAAAACTTCAGTTCCGAAAAAAAAGACATAAACTTCTCGCGAAATTACGTTCGCGTGCCTACTTTCAAGTATGTATGTTTGGAAGTCGAGTAATACAAGGCATTTCAAATGTATTGGTACTATACGAACAGTTAGGAGAGCAAAAACTGTTACAAATTTTTTTTCTTTTTTTTGGAGGGAGGACATGTTGCGCTTGAATAATTTCAAAGGGAATCGAGCAACGGAAACGACAGCGCGTTTGCTCTTTTGCTGTATTGAAAAAAAATGGAAGCACTTTTGCGGGGTGGTGCCATTTTAATTCGTGTTGTAACCTCAAGTAAGGGCAAAAAATAGTCCCATAAACAAATCAAAGATAAAGATGCCACTCTCAAACTGCGAGTTTGAGAGTGAATATTATCTGTAGCCACTGAATATTATATATATTCAGACGCTTATGGTACATATTATGAATATTCACCATTGAATATTATGTGTATCCACAGGGTAAAGTATAATCGCGTTTTTTGTTTTCTTCCTTTATATGCATATTACGCGGGCGATGTTCTAAGACATCGGCTTCCAAAGTGTGGGAAGCAGAAGAAACGGAGCACGATGAGCTAGCTCACGTCTGCGGCGCTCGCGGAGAGATACGCTATACGGGTCTGACATTTTCCGTAAACCTTTGAGGAGACAGTCACGCGCACCTACGGCTTGCTCATAAGCCGAAAGCAAAGAAACAAAATTTTCGTTGGCTGCTACTTCAATCTGTTCTACCGAGGGCGCAGAGAAGAGCACAAGACCAATAGTCAAATGACGGCGCACGCGCGGCGCGATGCCGCACTATTTTTTCTCCTCCACACGCAGCAGCACACCGGCCGCGACTCTGCACGGCCGGACTGGAAGCTCGCGCTCTCTTTCTCTTCTTACGGCCTTTGCGATTGGGGCAATCGCCACCTCCCGCCGCAATTCGCGGGGGGGGCGCTGTCACCTCACCCCTGGGCTACCCTTTGCCGTTTGCACAGAGCGCGTCTGACAGTGTATCTCAGCGCTGTCGCAACTTGCGGCCGAGATTTTTATAGCCTTTGACACCTGATCCTTACGTTTAGACCCTCAGCCACTATCTAATGCGCTTCTGATGAGCCCAAAACGGTGAATATTTGACGCACATCTCCGAGAGATTCAGGATTAAAAGTTATAATTAGAGACAGCGAATGCAATTGCGGGACAACTATACTCGTCTTTACCTCCAGGACTTCTGTTGCAACTCAAGAACAGGAGAAGACGGACACCTTCTACGTGGAGGAACTTTAAATGATGAATAATTCGTACACTCTCGTGAAATGTAAGCAGGTTCAATCTATCTATTGCCGTGGACTGCCTCATCATTTCATAGGCCGCACATGAAGTCGGTCAGCTGCTCTAGACGGGGGTGTAGTAGTCTGCACAATTTTCGCACAGTGCATATTACAGCCTAAAGTGTTTGCTTGAGGGCATGTGCACATATCCTGCCTATTTTTCGTTTCTCTCCGTGACCGTCTTTGCATGGTTAATCAGAAGTATTCTGAGGAACTTGTTGCAAATTATACCAGCCAAGCGCTTTGAGTGACTGTACAGACAAGTAAGTACAGAGGTGCTGTCCCTGTGACAGGGGAACGCAGTTTGCTGACGACACTGCCTGTCGGTAGAGTGACTTAAATCGAAGCGAAGTTCAATAAACCGTTGCCAAAACAACAACCTACGAAGCTTGAACACCAGCGCAAAGGAGTTCGAAGGGACTCTCGGAGTGGAATGAAGTGGGGTGAGGTGATAGCGCCCCTGGCGGCAAGCAAGGGAACTACACTCGGAGAAAAAATGCCATTGACTCCCGGGCGATTGCAAAGGCCGTAAGAAGAGAAAGAGAGCGCGCGCTTCAAGTCCGGCCGTTCCTACAGAAACAACGTCGCTTCTCGCAGTGTAGCCTTGGATCCAATATCCCGCAGTGCAGCCTTGGACCCAATATGGCTCCCCTGGGAGCACCGTTGTGATACTGTGCTTCGCAAGCGGAGCATATATAGTATAGCCATTTGCAAGTACGGCCTCCGCCCGCCGCCATGTTGCTGCTGGTGTGGGTAGATCGTCTGATAGTCAAGCATTGCTAGGCCGAGGGTAGGCATCAGCAATGCTTAACTCGCAGGCGATCTACCCACACCAGCAGCAAGATGGTGGCGCCCAGAAGCTGTATTTGCAAACGTCTATACTCATCTAAAACGAAGTATTTTGAAAGTATTTTCCCGGTCTATGGTCTGTATCCGGCGCATGCGGCGATGTGCCGGATGCGACGACACGCAAGGTGTGGCGATGCGGCGTTTAGACCATGCGCACAAAACGCTGTATCCGGCGTGTATTGCGCAGTCGCGAATTTCGGTGGAAATTTTGTGTTCCTTTTATACTCCGCACCATGCGGCACGGTCAACACGCAGTGCAAGGTTTGTTCCTGCTGTCTAGTTCGTACGTAGAATATTAGCATAGACAACACACCTTGACAAATGGCTGCTTTGTGACAGAAGTTTCATAGCGATGCTCTTACGCGATTGTTTCCGGGTTGAGCGGCGTCAGCATCGCCGTCGCCGTCGGCGTAACCGCGCACGTTGCATCATGGGACGTTTCCCAGCTTAACTTTACGGGGAAATCTTCCCGCTAAGTTTAGCGGAAAAATTGATGTCACGTGACCTCAACACCAATTCAGTTTCCCCGCTAAATTTAGCGGGGAAAATGACGTCACGACTTCGTGTCACGTGACCAATGAACAAATTGAGAGGAGGAGGAAAGGAGGAGGACGGATGAAGGAGGAGGAGGAGAAGAGGGGAGGAGAAGGGAGGGTACGGAGGAGGAGGAGGGGCATACCGTCCCCTCCATACCCTCCCCTCCTCCTCCTCAAGAGCTGCGCTCTGGTTTCGCATTAGAGAAATTTGTAGACGTCTTTCATTTTTTCTGTATCATCATCATTAAAGCGCAACTTACGACTGTTTTCAGCTCCGTCAGTGCTCCTGAATTACAAGGTATAATTTGTTTTTCGATATTGTGCGACTAGTTTTATAAACATCACGGCTCAAAGTTTGGTTTTGAGCGTCTAAGATAAAACCGAAAATAGAGGGGTTGCAACACTGATCTCAGCCGTGCGGCCACGACTTGGCGTCACCATGGTGCTGCGGTACGTGTCTCTCAGTGTTGCTTGGCTGAAAGCTAAACCCCTTGCTACATGCTAAACAACAGCTGGTCGCATTTTTAAAATCAGTTTTAGTTGAGTACGGGGCTTCACTTTTACGTAATATATCGGCTGTGGTCATATTTCGTGCCACAAAAGCAATACCAGTCATTTATTTCGGTTTCGTTTTTGAACGGAGTTGCCCTTCAACACACTATGGGTTTCACTAATTCCGTTAAGTCTTATCACACTGAACCATCTTCAACAAACAAATCCTAATGTTGTCCGCACCTCTAGATAGTTCGGTAAGTAGGAAATCACAACTTTTAAACATATATAATCCGTATATTCTTGAACACAAATTAGATATTTCTTTTAGTGCATGGGCAGGCAAATTAAGTTTGCTTTTACAAAGCTATTAAAGTAATTAAGTTGTCACACCTCGTATGTATTGTCAGGCATACCTTGATTTTACTTCCGGCCACTGGCCAGCCACTGTTGTCAAAGGTGACTTCTCCTAAAGGCGAGGCGCTCAGGAGACAAAAAGTTTCAGTCATGCCGTAATAATTGATCAGGGACTCCACGCCAAAAATCTCGCAAATGCTCCTTGCAAGCGACTTCGTGACCACCGTTCCGGCCAGGATTATTTTTTCTACACGCGATGCAACGTCATTATTCCTTCTGGCTTCGTTGACAATTTCCTGCATCCTGACAGGAATTCCAAGGAAAAGCGAAATCTGCGAAATTACAACAAAGTATTGACGCCTTTTTCTTGTATTGATACTTCGCGCAAAATGTACGCGCTTTATGCGTCCAAAACGGGACACTGCGCTGTAGAAGGTTTGGCCAGTAAAACGGCTATAATGCTAAACATTTACGTATCAAGTGGCGGACAAAAAATATTTTAATTAAAGGGTTATTTGTTTAAACACGTTGAATATGCTGCAAAGCCCTTTATTTTCGTGGCCCCATATTTTTAGCGAGTTGGTCACAGAGGGCATAATCGCGGCCAAAACTTTTCGCGAATTCGAGACGCCTGCATTGAAATTCTTAAGGACCGATATTTTTGCATGTCTTTAAATTTCGCGAACTTTTCAATTCGCGAAATTCCCGAACAGTAAGGGTTCGCGAACAATAAGAGTTTTACAGTAAAAACGATACTGGCACGTAAAAAAAAGGTTAGTATTTTATGTGTTCACGTATTGAAACAAATTCTAAGATAGCTCAGTAACTGTAGCACCTCAAAAACGTCCAAGTCAATAGTATATTGACTATATATTTTCTGTAAAACAAAAAGAAAGGAAGCGACAAAATACATAAGTTAAGTTTTGCCCACTTGCACTCTGATATTTGTGAAAACTGGAACAATATTTAAATTGGTAAAATGAGCTTCCCTCTTCAGGTGGTCACTCTTGTTTAGAGAAATATTCATGTTTGGGAATTTGGTATTGCGCGCTAGTTAACATGTACTCTTTTAAAATTAAAGTGACGTCGATACGCATCGCCCCACAACCAGTCAGACTTCAACATTTAATGAAAAGAGCGCCAAAAAACGAGTCACGAGACAAAAATGATGGATATAAGAAGACACACCCGGCATTTCTTACGCTCTAAGTGATTTTGGAGACACCACAGAAAAAAAAAACAAAAACGGCTGGAAGGTTCAGGCGTGATGGGGAGATAATTTTGATTACATGTTTGAAATGCAAATCAGCCACAACGGGCAAGCTCCGTAAACATTTCACGCGTTCTCGGGACGTCCAAATGTTCTGCGAAATTATCTTGATCAGTAATTTCGAACAAAGTTTCTCACCTGAAAGGTTTTGAGTGCTTTTAAAAAATCTTTGCATGAGATGAAGGGTTCGGCGATTACGATCTTCGCCCCCATGAACATACAAAACAAGCCCAGTGCAAACCCCGACACGTGGGTTAAGGGATTCCAGGCTAGGTAGGCATCATCTTCATTGCAAATTTCAAGAGCCCTGGAATGCCAAAAAAAACAAAACAAACACATATATCTAAGGACGATCAATAAATATATTAAATAAAATACCAAAAATTAATGAAAGAGAATAAGAATCACATAAAAATGCTTAACAAGATGACGATCTAATAATGTTTCACTATTTATTATTTTTCTTTACTTCGTTCTGTCAACGGTTAAATTATGGGCATAAATGGACAGAATAGGTTTGTTTTGTACATTGCTAAACTAAAAAAAAATCACCCCCTTTCTGGCTACACAGCGTGAAGCGATACCTTAATCACAACGTAATCTATTTGCAATCATTCGTGCTTGCATCTAATAGAACTTATTGTGTGTTTGTTTTTCGTCATGTAAAAGAACACAATAGCGGTTGTAGTGGCTTCAAGCTAAAAGAAACTAGTAGACCACACTTTAAAAAGAATCTGGTCGTCAAAACAGCTTAGGGGTTCTTCGGCTTGCCCACGTGTTGCACCCTAAAACGTTATTTTAAGCACTGTCTAATAGGTTCTTCGTGAAAAGCTTTTAAGAGGTAATTTTAAGCTCTCTTTTATGCGACAGGGTTCCTCATCGCTTAGTTGCCTTTCTAGTGCGCGGGGGGGGGGGGGGGGGGGGGGTGCTATGATGCTTCAGGCGAAACCGTTTTTCACGAGCTGAAAGAGGTCTTGGGCAGTCAAAAAACCTTTCAAACACTACTCTTTTTTTTTTTTAGAGTGCATTTTATTAGAAGCGCATGAAATGCACTTTCCTTTTCCGCTAGACAGGATAAATTCCGCACTGAATTTGTCTTAATTTGGTATCTTTCTGGTCACAGGGCGAACGGGGTGATGTGAACGCCAATAATGTAATGTGTGTTTACTTAGAAAAAGGAACATAAACTACCTCTGGCATCACAGAACATTAACCTTTTTTTCATTGTTGTTAAACAGTGAAGCTTACTCCACTTCTATCAGCGCACCTGAATGCGTGAAAAGAGGCACAATAGCCCCGGTGCGATATTTCCACGCCTTTCGGGAGACCCGTCGATCCAGAGGTGTACAGTACCACCACAACCTCTTTCTCGCTGTCAGTGGGAACGTGAGGTTTGAATGTTTCGTCCGAAAGTTCTTGAAACTGGGTCACGTTGACGAAACCTGGTTCGCTTCCTACAGCGAACATTGACTGCGACATAGAAAAAAAGAAACAAACATGAACGGCGTTCGGAGGAACACGATATTTAGCACTTGTTCTTTGCTACCGGTACAACAAAAATGCTTCCTATATATTCATAATGCTGTAAGGTTTAACGAAAAAAACATCGCATTACCCAGATTGTTAACCTATACCTACACTCTAAAAATAAGCCCCTGAGTCTGCCTTCCCGCACAACACTCGGAGATCCAATCACCGCAACTTACGGAGGCAGCTCAGCGAATGACGATGCCGAAACATATGCTTAGACCAAAAAACGCAGTCTGAGTTGTGATATTAGAGAGTTTTAGAATAGGGGCCCTAACGTTTGGGTTTCCCTAAGAAATTGGGGGACCTAAACGCAACAGGATTGTTGTCGACGGCTTATAGAATAGGGGTTTCGCAACGCAGCGCAGCGCGCGCTTGTTTCCCGCTGGCAGCGCCAATCCGGCTAACGAGGGTAATAATCAAAAATAACTTATTAATAAACGTAAGACAAATGCGCCTAGCAAGTACTTTTCGTTTAAAAATAAAAGTAAGGTTAATCCCAATTAAGCCGGCTAAAACAAGAAGCAATCTAAAAGCAGTATAAATGTTGTTGGTTGTATTCAGCCAAAACAATCCAATCCGTAGCGCGTTCTAATTTGACACTCGTTCTCAGATGTTTTGGGCGTTCATGTGCGCTTTGACCGCCTGTCGCCGAAGATTTTGGCCTTCAACTATGCCGAAACTGAGACGAACGCGAGGGACAATACTCTGCAAGCAGCTGCTCTATTTAAATCTAAGATGGAGCGAATTTGAAGCCTTGATATACTTGTTTTAAAACTGCAGCTAACGTGCCATGAACGAAATCCACTCGGAGCCACGAAGTAGCAATGCGTTGCCACGTCAGCGGTTACCGGGTCTGGTTAGGCTTAGAAACGGCCCGGATTAGGGACGATCTTTAAAATGGGGCGAGCCCACCGCTCATTCTTTGTGACTTGAGCGAAATAAAGCAAAGCGAAAGCCGGAAGTACCATTCATTGGCAATGAAACAGGCTAATAGTGCAGCGTCCATGACGATTTTGCTCCGAACCGAGCGGAAAGGGCGCCATCATGTTTACCGACGCAACCCGGCCCCAAACAATGGACCTTTTCCGAGAAGCGTTCTGCGCACGCGCGAGCGCCCGATGCTAAGCGGTGGAAATCGGCACGAAAAAATCGAGGAAATTCGGAATGAGGCTGTAAATCGGCGAGTAGAACACGTAATTGCAGCATATATATAATTGTGTTACACAAAAAAAGAAAGTGGACGGAAAGAAAAACACGACGTTTGGGTGGACGCTACGGATTTCCCTCTTTAAAGTCGCGTTGGGCACGCGACGCTGCTCAGAGAGCGAAGCAACTGGTAGCGTAGCTCTCATTATCGATTGGTAGCGCAGGTAGGTCACTCCCTCGATTTTTAGTTTGTGCAGCCACCGCCTGGTGCCGTCGGTATTTGGAAAAGGTCCATTGGGGGCACCACGCTATTTCTCGAATTCTGCGGTGGGGGCGAGCGCCGACTTGAAACCCCAAACGCAGTTTGGGTTCTGCGCATGCGCAGTGGTGAGCCCCTAATTCTTTGGGGCCCCCAAGCTTTGGGGGCCCCCCTTCGAAAACTCTCTATTAAGCAATGCAAGCGTGACGCTTTGCATTGCTTAATGTCACAACTCAGACTCTGTTTTCAGTCTGAACATATGTTTCGGCATTGTCATTCGCTGAGCTGCCTCCGTAAGTTGCGCTGAGTGGCTCCCCGAGTGTTGTGCGTGAAAGTAGACGAACAGACATTTTTTAGAGTGAAGTTCGTCTGCTTCTTTTGTAGGGATTGTGGTGAGGTCAAAACGCCAGGCTCTGATTGGCTGCGATTGAGGGATGGGGGTAGACCTCAAAGGATGTAAGCTGCCTTGAGGTCTACCCAATATCCTTCAATGGGATTCTTCTCTTTTGGATTTCATTGCTACTTGGTTTTTCTACTACAGTCAAGACTGCGTGCGCTTCGGCTTTTTCCTGGGTTGCTGCGGCTGTTGGGTATGCCTATGTCCCTATGTTTAAGAGGTGAAAGGCTATCGTTGCGTCATTGTTGCTGACCGCCGCGTCCGTATAAAATATCGTTACCTCGGGATCGTTACGAATAACCTCAATTTCTTCGTTTTTTTTTTTTTTTTTTTTTTTTTTTGGGGGGGGGGGCATATTTTTTTTTCTTCTTCTTCATGATTAGGGCCTATGCTCTACGGAATGCGCGTGCCTGCTGGAATCACCGTTATCAGTTCCCACGGTGGTATCTGATCCGGAAAGTCCCTCAGTTCGCTCGTCTTCTGATTTAGCAGATTCATAATACGTCGCCCTTGTTTCATATTGAGCATCTTAATTTTGTGGTACTTCTTCCTGTGTCGCTCGAAATTCCTCAAAACTCGGGAAAGGGACGCATTTTTGTTGTCGGCGATGTGTTTGAAAGCACCGAAGAGGAAAAGGGGCGTCCGGCGCAGAGCATAGACAAATGGCATATATCCTCTTATTTCTCGCGGCTCCCGAGGCCACGCGGTGCGTGAGCTGACGGCGTCACCGGCGCTTTGTCCAGCGCAGTGGAGCCTCGGTTGTTCAGTCTGGAGCTACATTCACTCGGGTATTTTCTACAACCCGTGTGGTTGTGGCACCTGTCGGCTCTGCTACAGTGTAATTCTTCTATCTTGACGTCTCGCGCTAATCCTGCAATGCACCGTCTGGCATCGTTTAGTAAACTGTAAACTTCATCGCTTCCTAAACGATGAAGCCAGGGGAGGCCACCGCGCGTCAGTTTCAATCAGCGCCACCCCACGGCGCTTGGTGCCCGCGCGCCAGCAAATGGAATCAGCTGGCGCGTTCGGGAGGCGGTACGGCCGCCCGCGCGCGCCAGCCGATTCCTGCAGCTGTCTCCGCGCCGCCGACACAGCGGCGACACGGAATCATGCGCCGATGTCAGCGACGCGTGGCAACTTCACGAGGACGTTCGCGCGAAAACGACATTCATGCTTTCTTATTCGCACCTCATAAGAAGTGCTTAGGTGTGCTTAAAGCCCCCCTTTTTTTTTTATAAAACAAATCTGCAAAGACTTAAAAAACGACCCTGTAGATTCACTCACCTTGATTCTGGATGGCATACTGAGTTTCCTAACGTTTGGTGCACTTTGCTGGTCAGTCAGCAGGAAAGTGCACTTGCTGTCTTCAATCGTGAACATAAGCTCTCCTAAAAGAACGGTCTTTCATTAGGCACTCTGTCAATGGAGGGACGCCAGCCGTTCATTATCAACTGTAGTGGAGGCAAACGGAAAGTACTCACTTGCAACGTAGGCCGTCTTTGCCATGACAAGCGTACCACCCGCGAATACAACCCCCAAAGCTGCTGCTGCATTTTCAACTGTGCTGCCAATGTGTGCACACACCATGGAACCTGCTTTCACGCCGTGGTATTGATAACCCACGGCGTACTTGCGTATTTTTTTTAACAGATCGCAAGCGGTTAAGCTTTGATAGGCGTCCACCTAGAAGGAAGAGAGTACAATATGTTCGCGATGCGTAACCTCGTAGCTTTGTACTGAACAATTCCTAGTAAAGCAAACGCCCAGCTTGTTTTCTACTATCAGTTTGAGATACCCATGTAGACTCTTTGTCTTAGTGTACTCACTCGTATACGCCACACAAAGACAGATTTGCAACGAAAGGGATAAATAGCATATTCATCGAGCATTTGACAACCAGATTATCTGGTATTCCCGTAGTAGCAAATACAGGATTAACTCTTTTTATGCCCTTTAAATGAAATGATTCGTTCTAATAATTCAGGTATATCAGTAACGTACTTACAATAATGATCTTGTCGGAAAATTTCTTCAATCGCTTTTCTATAAGTTCAGGAGCTGAGCTGTCTTTAGCATCGTTGTCGGGAAAAGGCGAGTGTATAACTCGGTTGATGATGCGAGCAGCCATCCTTAACGACGATTCTATTGTGATTAAAAAAAAATGTTACGTACTATTCCTTCGGACAGATAATCGACAATCATTTTTGGGGGGATTTTAATGGTCACTGAGACTACTGCATTGGCTCATTCTCGTAAATAAATAGTTTAGTCCCAACAGAGCTAGGTAATTTAGCCACGCAAAATATTTGAAGATAGAAACTTAAAGTTAGAGAGTGCTACGCGTCCGCACTTGCACGGTGCACAAAGTAATCAATTGACTTGTAATTGATTATCTTTGAAGTTATTTTGCAACATTTTAAATACTTTTATGACGTAGTAATGACAATAGTAATCAGATAATTTTGAAATTACTAAAACTACTTGTAAACTCTACTAATTTGTCCCTGTCCTTTGTACTGGCACCCCTTGTTTTTACAAGTTTCCTACCAAGGAATCATCAAAACAAGTCTCTGACAAGAGGATGTTTTTCAAAATGGGGCATTAAGAAGATAAGTAGTTTATAACTCGGTGATTCTAGTCCTATACGAACAAAACGAAAAATTTGTTTTCAAACCGGCAAAATCTGATGTAATCGGAGAACTAACGGTTAGTTCATCTAGTAACGACCAATTGGTTTTTA
Source organism: Ixodes scapularis (assembly GCF_016920785.2). Classification (NCBI taxonomy): domain Eukaryota; kingdom Metazoa; phylum Arthropoda; class Arachnida; order Ixodida; family Ixodidae; genus Ixodes; species Ixodes scapularis. The sequence goes on along the minus strand of NW_024609880.1, from coordinate 103,077,179 downwards.
TCGCAAGTAATAAGTAACTAGATTTAATACTTTTCAATCGAGAGAAATTTTAATCGCTTACTTCTATAGAGTAACGTGTACAAGACCATGCGCATCATAAAGAAGAGTTTGCTTTTTACCAACCTGAACTAAAAAAAATTAGACGAGGTTCTTCTCGGACGATGGAATTCCTTTGGCAGCCAGTGAAAGATGCACCGTTAACGCAGCAAAGGTTTTGCTCGAGTTGCCGTTTTAAGTCTGCCAAACACTCCACATCCTCTATATATATTCTCTCTCTCCTCTCGGCAGTTGCTTATGACAACCTTGCCATAGTTTTGTTTTTCTGTTTGTCACATAAAACGGCAAGGATAGTCCACGATGGTCGGGGAGAGAGTGTCTGTCGACGTGAGCGGCGGCCTGTTTTCCCGGAGTCCTGCTCCATCTTCGAATGCACTGAAGCGTGCGGTAAGTGTTTGTCGGAACCTCGCTCGGTGGTTCCCTTCCCCTTACCTCGCCCGCCCGGGCTCGGTAAGGGACAGGTGTAGCCCCGGTACTTGACTGCAGACTTGCACTCGTTACTTCAAAAAAGTAATTGATTACAGTTACAATTACTTGGACTAAAATGTAATGGATTACCTTTACAAATTAGTCCCCGTAAAAAGTAATTGATTAATTACTTCGTTACATTACTCAATTACTTTTGCGTTACTCCAAAGAAACACGAGAAAGACACACTATCTGCTGCGTGTTTGAGGGGGAAAATTTTGGGCCCCATCAAAATTAAAACAAAAATAAACACCATTCATTTCTTTCTACCCAATATTTTAGGTTAACAATTTTAGGAGAACGAATCAATAAAGTTGTAAAAGACTTAAGCAGGTGTTCAAGATAAACGAGTCTTGCGCTGTCCAACCGGGACAGAACTAAATCCAACATACATGCGACGAAAGCACTTGGGTGGTGAAGTTTCGAATAAATCGGAGTTTGCCATTGGCGAGCTTTAAAACACGATTCCCCTGAAGATGGGCATTTCCTATGTTCGTTGCATGTTGCCTAAAGAGGGGCTGGTCTACCTACTAAAACAGACTGACTGTGAGGCCAAGGTGCGGCACTTGCGCCTGGGTACATTTCGAAGTCTTCTGCTTGATGTAGGTTGTAATCCAACCGAATGACCCACTTGATCTTCTCTCTTGATCACCAAACTTATCAAAACTACAACGTCACACCGAATATAAATGCACAGTTTCTCAGCTGAACTGATTTCGCCGTTTATAAATTAATAAAGAAAAGCACAATTTTCAGTGAACAGCACGCCTTCCACGTCTTTCTCACGTTTACAGGCGGGTTCTCAACTCCAGTGTCCAAGTAACTCTTTATACTCAGAAAATTCGGGCAGTGTTCCCTTTCCCTAAAATGTCGGTCTGTGTTCCCACAAGCGCAATCGGCTGACGAGAACCGCAGCATTCTCGTTTCTAAGAATTTGGGTTCAGCTTCGAAGTCCCAATTAGTTTTGACTGTGCTCCCCGGCCAGCTTATTGCCTGCTGTCAAAAGTTACTGTTTAAACTGGCAGCAGGTTTGGTGCAACATTTTTTTTTTGTTACAATGAACTGCTCCCATCGCACTCCTCATGGTTCTGCCTTACGCATCCGCTAGTGCAAAGTTACAGAAGCCACATGGCTGGGAAGTATCTTTCACAGTGCTGTCAAGGATGAGCAGGGGTGAGGTCTGATTAGAAATTTGTTTCGTGTTTGCGGGGTGGCCGTGTGCAGGCAAATCATCGAAAGCAAAGAACGGTTTCGTGTAACGACAAAAAAACAATTTTTTTTGGCGGACAAGGCGCGACGGGGTGAGGGGAAAAAAAGGCTAGAAAGGGGGGCGGGGAGGAAAAGAGAAGACATATGCACTACGGTCACTGTGTCCACGGCCCTACTCGACACAAATCCCACGCGGAGGTTTAATGACCCATTAGTTTTCTGCTCTTTTCTGCGCTCGAAGAAGTCCGTTCGTTTTCCAAGAAGTCGAAGCCTCTTGCCTTCATGCATACAGTCGATATCTCTCAGCCTGGCTGACCGTACGAACCAGTCGAGAAACGGGCTCCGGCTGGACTGTCGTGCTTTCCGTGAATTCCTTTCCCTCACAAGCACTCTCTTCGCGAGCGAAACCCCGTCTTGTGTTACCAAGCTAAGAACGCGAAGGCCGTTATATCGCCCTCCCCCTCTATTTCTCCTTTTGATGGGACGGAAAAATTGTGACGAGTAATTTCAGTAATTCATTACTGAAAAAGTGCTGAGATTACATTACAAAGTGCAATCTAAAAAAAATAACGAATTAATTACTAAATTACTAGAAAAGTTATTATTTACAAGTAATCCCGGTACTTGAAACGGATTACTTCCAAGTCTGCTTGACTGCCCTGCGCGAGACTCAGGCTACTCCCGAGGCCCTAAGCCGCAGACTCGCTTTCTCGTAACTCCTCCCAAAAACAAACCAAGCACAGAAATATACCAAGAGGTCTTCGAACCTAGCAGAGTTGTGCCACCTGAAACTGCGGGGAATGTTTTCGATTTAGAGGGCCGAGTGTTTTCAGAGCCAAAAGCCAGATCCGCAGGGCAATGACCGTCTGGGAGAGGGAAATTTCCAGGTTTGGTGTGCGAGCCTGGGTTTGAGTGCGAGGCACGAAGGAAGGGGCGAGAAGAGACTCGGAGGCGAGCGGACGCATCGCGTCATCGAGCGGGGTGACGAGACCACTGTCGACGGCCCCACGCCCAGTACAGGACCAAGTTCCACTGTGTGTTTGCGTGTCATGTGAAAAAGTGGGTGCGAGGCCAGGGATCCCCGCCGAGCCAGCCGACCGCCGAAACTCCTCCGCCTTGGGCGGTCCGCGCAGGACGACGTCGTCAACCATCAACTCGTCGATGAGAATTTCCGCACTCGCTGTTACTTCTTGGAATGGCATCTTTTGATCCGGTTAATAGTAACATCTTCATCAGTGACTGTATAAGCCTCCGTAAACCTATGTGTGTAAACCCTGTTTTCGTAAGCGTTCTACCCAATATTACAGAACCTATTTTTGCAGAGTGTATGTATCGTAAGCAGCTTTGTGGCCTACTACTAAATGCAAGTTTTTTGGTGTTCTCGTCCTACGTCTCTGTTTCTCTTCGTTGGTCACACTTTCTACCAGAGTGTGGAACTATCGCTCAATCAGTGGTCTCTTCTTTAACAAAGTCACGGCCAGAAGACTCTTTCTCGATTTCTTTTTTTTTTAGTTTGACACCGTTCGAGCATCCAGCTCGAGACACACGTGCGTTAGAGCCTATTACATGAGCTATAATCAGACATGCGCAGCATGCACACATGGTGATGATTCGTAGAGAAAACGGACTTCTTTTTTTTTCACGCCCATGAAGACTGAAACTCGCAAGTCGATGGTCATGCACGGAATTAGAATATTGTGATCATTAATCCTAAAGATAATTAGACGAAACCTGTTTTGCCCAGACTTCAATGTTTACCTTCGAAGAGATACCCATATGGCCCTGATCAGAGCTGTCGAAACATGTTTACCATTTCATTTCATTTCATTCATTATACTCTCAAACCCCGAAGGCATTACAGAGAGGAGTGGAATCACATCAATATAAAATGAACAATGAAAACAAAACGCAAAAAAACAAAACAAGGTACAGAATCTCTATGGAACATTATTAGAAACATCAGTTATGGCGGTTTAAAAATTAGCAGCGTCAGTAAGTGAGACTACGGATGCGGGAAGGCGATTCCAGTCGACGGAGGTCAGGGGTAAGAAGGAGGCATAAAAGGTGGAGGTGATGCAGTAGGGGATTCTTACTTTTAGTGGGTGATCGGTGCGCGCCGATATGTATGATGGTTCTGAAAATAATGAGGTTCGAAGTGCTGGGTTAGAGTGATAAATCTTGTGAAATAAGCAGAGGCGAGCTATTTTTCTACGAAAGAAGAGGTTGGGCAAGTATAGCGACGCTTTCGTGGAGGTGACGCTGGCTGTACGGTGATATTAGAAAGTATAAAACGTGCGGAGCGATTTTAAATGGATTCAATGGATGATGCTAGGGATACGTCAGGGTTCCAGATAGAGCCTGCATATTCAAGTTTGGTGCACAATAAAGTTTTATATAGGAGAAGTTTCAGTGAAACAGGGGCAAGGGAAAAGTTTCTTCTGAGATAGCCTAATATGTGATTAGCGTTGTTAGTGATATATTCGACATGAATGTTCCAGGAGAGATCGTTAGTGATATGAACACCGAAGTATTTATAGATTGACACAGAAAGCAAGGTGGAGTTATTATTACAGTAGAAGGGACAAGTGTTATTTTGACGGGACACTCTTATGAATCTACATTTGAAGGTGTTAACTTTTATAAGCCAATTATTGCACCAGCGGGTGACGTTGTTAATATCGGTTTGAAGAGCAGATACGTTAGAGTCATTAATGATTTCCTTATAAATTACGCAGTCATCAGCGAACAGGCTAATAGAAGAGGATACATGCGTGGGAAGATCGTTAATTTAAATAAGAAATAAAAGTGGACCTAATACGGAACCTTGTGTGACACCGAACTTGATACGTGAGGTTGAAGAATTAGTTCCGTTAGCGTGAACAAATTAGTAACGGTCTGATAAAAACGATTCTATCCAAGTGATTATATAAGATCTATGTTAAGTTTACGGAGTTTATGAAGAAGCAGCGCATGAGGAACCTTGTCGAAAGCTTTTGAGAAATCAAGAAATAAGCAGACTGGAACCCCGGTGAAGTGTTACGTGAAGGTCATGAGTGAAGGTTAGGAGTTGAGTTTCATATGAATAAAATCTTCAAAATTCATGTCGCGCCTAGTTAAAAAAGAAGCTTGAGTTTAGAAAATTGAAAATGTTAGTATAAATGATGTGCTCAAGTATTTTACAAGGAATGCTCGTTAAAGAAATGGGACGAAAGATTAAAGGGTTATGCCTATCGCCTCCTTTGTGGGGGCGATAGGCATGAGTACACACTAGTGTTTTTTAAAAACTTAGCATTAATATTATCAATGCCTGCTGTCGTATTGGTTTTAAGGTTTTCGATAATGTTAGATATACCTTTACAGTCTATGATAACAGGAAACATGCGCAAGAAATCATAAGTTCTAAATACCGGACAATCTGAAGTGACCGTGAATGAAAAAGATCCAACAAGCACGTCATTTAACACCAAAGAGCACAGTTCACTGGGCACCCCCTCTCCAGGACTAGAAGGAGTGTTAATAACTTTTCAAAATTGACGCGAATTGTCAAGTAACATTTACGGCAGCGTGCTGTTAAAGTAATGTAATTTTGCCTCTTCGACTGCTTTCTTATATACGTTAGCTGCAACATGGTAGGCTTTCCAGCGTTGTGCATTGTCCGATAGCTGTGCAGCGCGAAATAATCGTTTCTTCTTATTTGACAGCTTTTTTTCAGTTTCACGCTGTACCATGGTGATTCTGGTGAACAAGATACCACGCGAAGGGGAACATGTGCGTTCATGAGTAACATAACTTTTTCTTTAAATAAACACCAGTTATCATCAACTGAGCGCTGAGCAAAACAACCTATGTAGTCCTCTAGAAAACAACAAAGTCATATGTTGATTGAATCAAAATCAGCCCTAACACAGTCAGACATTCTTTCGCGTGAATGGACTTATTGTGTACAGGAATGTTTAACAAACAATGTAGTAGAGAATGATCAGTAACGCCAGGCATGTAAATTAACAAGGAGATCAGCTCAGGCGATGTTGTTAATATGAGGTCAAGCACACCAGCAGTTGTTGAAGTCGTACGCGTCGGTTTCGTAACAGTTTGAGAACAATTTAAATCTAAACAAAGATTCAAAAACTCACTGCATTCGGAAGAGAAGTGACTAAGGTTTGCAGCCTCCTCAGTCCATATTACAGATGGGAAGTTGAAATCACCCGACACTAGTAACGGTGCATTCGGGAAACGAACAAGGACTGCGTTAATCACATCGTGAAGATAGGTTGTAAACGCGGTATTGGAAGAAGGAGGACGATAACACACGCCTAAAATATATGTTTTATTTTTTTTTTAAACTGGCGACCAACTTATAGTAGCTCGAGTTCTGAAAGAATAATGATGTGAAACGATGGTACATTTTCTGCTACCGCGACCAACACCCCGCTACCCTTTTTTTCTTCCGTGTCGTGACGATAGAAGTTCAAACGTCTCTGACAGTGGAAAATTTCACAGTTGCGTATCTTACTGGACAACCATGTCTCGCTTAATACGGCAATATCCGCGTTACAAGAGTCCACGACTGAAGACGGATCACCCCGTTTATTCATAATACTTCTAATGTTTGTAAAAAGAACAGAAATATTATTATGAGGCAAAGTATTGGTAGTTGCAGTCTCACCTCTCCTAGAACGTTATGACGAAGCTGAAGCTTGATTAGAATTTACGACGTCACTATCAGATGAGGCAAGATCTGGCTGGCGAGCGGAAGCACAGCTAATAACTATGGTGTTACGTCTAGGTAAATTCTGTTCTGGCCCACGAGAGTTCAATTCACTGGCACAGTCTGTTTGAGGCACATAGATATTGCACTTATTTCCAATTAGCAGTTTGTCGAAGCGCAGCTAGAAAGGTAAATCCTGTGGTTTTCCAAATTCTATTAGCTTTCGCCGCGCAAGGCGCACTGACGGTATGAAACCCTCACTCACAAAAAATGATGTTCCTTTGAATTTGTAGACCTTAGAAAGTGCTGTCTTTTTATCTTTGTATGAAAGCATTTTTACAATTATTGGGCGACATTCTCGCTGAGTATACACTCCGTGCGGGAACTATAGGGGGCGCTTTGAAAAACGCGCGCAGCGCCGCTAGCGGAGGAGCTGGCGTTCGACAGTGAGGCGCGCTCAGCAGCCTGCGGCGCCTTTTCGCATGCCAAGCTGTGGCGGCGGAAGCGCGCACGGACGAAACGTTTGCTTTTTAAGCCGATGCGTTGATGGTGACGTTGCATGAGTGCTGGGGCAAACCTAAGAAGGGCATCTAGCTGTTCTCCACTTCTTATATATTGAGTCTGGGTCGTTCTTAGGGGTAATTTCTCTAATTGCGGCCGAAAAAGGTGTTAGAGCAATTTTCTGAAAAGCAGGACGGCCGCCACCATAATTGCTCTGAGTAGCAAATTTATTTCGCTCGTCGCTGTAAGCGTAGGACTGCTGGAACAACAGTATTTGGAGGCGAGTGAGATGTTCTATAAGTTTGTGCACGAAATGTGCCAAGTTTTATTAAGACAGCTGATGTGAAAGTTAGGTTTCTAACGAATAAAAAAATAAAGCTGTAGGGATATCCAATATTGGACCCCAATTGTTGTGTTATAGCGGGCTGTGCAAAGTGCAGATTTGGGCACGCAGGTGCTTCGACTTGACAGTAACATGACACAGCACTTATTGTACAAAAAAAGGGGGCATAGGGAAACCAGGCGAACATTCGATTTGGTCGGCGTAACTCAATGGGAACCGGTTTTGACCATGAAAGGGCTGTCAAGAGAATACCACTGGTCGTGTGAGGTGGAGACTTTAGAGGTAGGAAGGGACTAGTAGACTGTATTTCCAATTGAAACCACTTTACGAAGAGTGGTTACAAAGCCGAGAAAACAAAGTTGTCGGCCAACACACGGTTTGGCCGTCAAAGGCTTTTGCGGTAAGGTGTTGTGTAATAACCCGCTGTGCGAGGTGCTGATTTTTGGCGCACAGGTACTTTGACATGACTGTCACTTGACACATCACTTACTGTACCAAAAAGAGTTGGCATAGCGAAACCAGGTGGAAATTTAGTTTGGGCAGCGTAACTAAATGGGAACTGGCTTTGATCGTCAAAGGCTGTCAAGATAATAGCACTCATCGTGGGAGGTGCACACTTTACAGGTAGGAAGGGACCAGCGGACGGTACTTCCAGTTCGAACCACTTTGCAATAGGTGGCTCTAAAGCCGAGAAAAAAAAAATGTTGTCGACAGAACTGAGGGTGTCAGCGTTTCCACATCCAAAAGGAGGCTGACCAAGAAAGAAAGCTCACCACATAAACTTCCATACATCGATTCTTTAGGGATTTCGAGTTTCATTGTTGTTTTCTTTAGATTTAAATTTGTCACTTTTTTACCGTTCGAATCTTTCTTCATGAAGTAGAGATTACGTGCCATACTTGTCCGAAAATATCGAGACATACGATGGGGACGAAACTTCTTTGGAGGGCATTCCTCCAACGAAATTGGCACTGCATAACCGCGAGTGTGGGATGGCATTTCAGTTCGTCCCATCGGCGCTGACACATGTAAGCGTTACTGGTACGAAAACAAACGCATAGCGCAAAGCGGCAGTGTAGAATATGTCAGCCGTGCCGGCACAGTGGCAGACATGATCGGGAGACCAAATTTCTCGCGTCGTACGGCACGGCTCCATCGTTGTCGCTGTCCCATAAAACATCGGCGAGGTGAAACACTGTGAAACTTGGTCCGCACGAGATACGACGCATAACTATTGAAGCACTTAATGGCGCGGCACAGGCAGCACTTCATGCTGTGAACCCAGCGCAACCGCACCGCTCCGACTTCAATGCGTACCAACCAACGCCGGCGTGGTTTCGGTTTCGTTTTCTCTGGGGTTCTCACTGCCTACTTTCAGTACCGGCCGCGCGGCGGCGCGCCAGTCGCGTCGCACGGAGTGTATACATACCGAGACAATGCGCCCTTCCGTTACCACGACGGTGCAAGTACAACTCCTAGCCTTCTCAAGACACATGTATACAACAGTCTTTTCCGAGTGCGCCCAAGTTTCCTTATCTTTATCGGGGAAGCCAAAAAAAAAAAAGATTTGATCTACGCGTTCTGCTTTCTGCGTCATTGGATCGTGCACTGAGGTCTGATATCTCGATAGCAGCCGCGACTATCTGTGGGGAAGTATCCTCGTCGCTGTTAACGCTGACTGATTTCACCGTAGAAATATCACTTTCTAACTGGTTGATGCGTGCAGTGAGATTCCTCAGTGATTTCTCGGCGGACCGCTGTTTAGCCTTTGAGTCTTTTACTTCCTAGAGGATGTTGGTTTGCCCGGTCTGAAGCGTCCCAACTATTTCGCAAACTTTGTCGAGTAACACTTCTTGTGCTTTGGTCATGGGTCCAGGGTTGGTTTCAATATCCCCACCAAGTAGTAGAAGCAGCCAATATCTTACACTTTCGACATCTGCAGCAACAACGCTAAACAGTTCTGAAAATTCAAGATACAACGTAAAGCATGCTTTGGGGCCTGGCAGCACAAACAAACACAAATAGTTGCTTTCAAATTCAAAGTATTTGAATTTACTAAGCTGCAACGAAACGATAAAAAACGTAGGCATCCTGATTCGGCAGTTGCTGTCAGGCCCACAGGCGAAGTTGAAGGATGCTGCCGCTTTTCTACATTGCGGCGCTGAGGTCGAAGTGGCTCTTTATGATAACTGGTTGGATCCCAACAGAAACTGCACCGTTGGGGACCCGTGCTGCCCAGTCCACGAGGGGTGGCCAAGCGATAACAAAAACTTGTTTACAGTTGTAACTGCCGATGTCACCGATGAAACATTGCCCCGATGACAATGTTGACGTTTTCCGATAGCGATGGACAGGACGGCACCACGAATGTTAACAGCAGCTGCTATAAAACGACCAAAAAACTTAGGCATCCTGATCCTGAAGTTGCTGTCGGGCCCTTGCTGTAGTTGCAGCAAGGCGACTTCCATAAGTTGCTGTAGTTCCAGGACATTACTAAATAATGTAGGCGTTTCCGGGAAAAGAGGATCAGTAGTGCCCTCGTGTTTCCCTAATTGCAATGCTGTATAATTATGTTTATTTGGTTATTAGCCCTTTTTTTGTACGAAGTACAAACATTTTTAGAGTCGATTTATGCTTTAATTTGCAAAACCAAAAGCCATATAGTATCAAAGTATTGAAATTTTAACAAGTTTGTACACTTGTATAGTAATATATATTGCGAAACGTGACACTTGATTAACAACTGGATTTATAAATGTAAGCTTTTGGTAAAGCAGCTCGCGTATAATGATCAAAGTATACGTAAAAAAGATATGATCGGGAAATTTTATTTGGCATTAACGTCATGGATTTGAGGGGTGTCATGAAACGACGGGCTGAACGACGCGCTTTCATTCCGACATAGTCTGGAAGCCAAGGAAGCTAAGCTCGTGCTTTTCTCAACATCTTTATCTTCTGTCGTGGCCGAACCGCTACTGGTACCACCTTCTCTCTCTCTCTCCCTCTCTCCTAAAAGAGGGACATGTAAATTGTTTGGTGAGGAAATCAGATTTGCCCCTGTTGCCTATACTCTGTTTCATACTTAGCGTGCAACGCTGTCGAAGCTACTCGCGCGAACGCGGGGCTTGATCTCGTTGATCACTTGCACGCGTTCTCGCGCAAACAAAACCATAGATGAAGCCACGCGCTCGCGCCAGTAGCTTTGACAGCGTTGCACGCTAAGTATGGAACAGAGTATAGTGCACGTGCTTCACAGGCTTGTCGGGGTACGAAGTGGTATCGATGTGGGCAGCCTTTAGGCTGCCCAAACTCACAACTTTCTGTCGACCATCAAGTTCCAAGGTGAACGTTTTCGTGTTTCGACGAACTACCTAAAAGGGATCGTCATACTGTGGATCAAGGGACCTTCGGGCTTTGTCTCTCCTGATGAACACATGTGTCGACTTGTGAAGGTCCTTGCTGACATATGTACCTCGATGTGATGTAGATCATGGTTGAGCTGGTTGTAGTAGTTGCATGGTATCACATAGGCGAGCCGCATAGTCTGTGATGTCAATTGTTGAGGACGTAGGTGTTGCTTGTATCAGCTGTTCAGGGAGTCGTAGAGTCGTACCATAAACAACTCTGCAGACGAACATCCCAAGTCCTCTTTCAGCGTGGACCGGATAACAAGGAGCATTACTGGAAGTGCGCCGGTCTACTTAGTTGTCTGATGGGTTCGGAGTGCTGTTCTCAGATGACTATTGAACCGTCGTACCATTCTATTGGCTTGAGGATGATATGACGAAGTGCGCATTCGAGTGCTGCCGAGAAGACAGGTGAGGTCGGCGAAAAGTCTGGACTCAAAATTTCGGCCGCGATCCATGCTGATGATGGAAGGTACGCCAAAGCGCGCGACCCATCTCGCGATGGGAGCTCTAGCAACAGTAGATGTGGTGATGTCGGAGATAGGGACAGCCTCCGGCCAAGATCTGAACCTGTCTACACATGTAAGTAAAAAGGTGTGACCATTCGACTGTGTTAGGGGTCCAACTAAATCAATCTGTATGTGATCGATGCGTTGGTCTGCTATGGGGAATGTTATCAGTGTTGTTTTAGCCCTAGAAAATCTCATAGCTGCCGTAGACTTTTAGGCTGTGGGAAGTCTCGTATAGCGCTCAACTTAGATGGAAGGGGTGCAACGCCAACGTGGCCCATGTGGTGTCCCAGAAAGTCGAGTTCGGTGACGCTTAATTCACATTTGCTGGCGTTTATAATAATGCCATGAGCGTCAAGACGCTGGAAAAGTGCGTGAAGGTGTTGTTTGTGTTCATTGTCTGATGTGCTGGCCACAAGGATATCGACCAGATACACAAAACAAAAGGCCAAACCACGTAGAAACGTAGAACTTCATCAATGAAACGCTGAAACGTCTGCGCCGCATTGCAGACACCGAAGGACATGCGGACAAACTCAAAAAGTCCAGAAGACGTAATCATTGCTGTTTTGGGGTGTCGTCGGGCGCCATCGGGATGTGGTAGTAAGCACGGGCAAGATCAATCTTGGAAAAAAACCTCTTGCCATGAAGACTAGACGTGAAATCTTGAAGATGTGGAATTGGGTACTGATCTGGTGTCGTGACCTTGTTGAGCCCTCGATTGTCGCCGCTTTACGCTTGGGCACCATTTGAAGCGGGAGCCCAACTGCTGGAGCATGTGTCGAGGTCGAGCATGTAATCAAACTCGCGCTTAGCTAAGGAAAGTTTCTCCGGAGGCAGTCGGCGGAATCTTGGGTACACCGGTGGTCTTGATGTAATGATATGGTGAATAGCATCATGTTTAATCGGGCGTTTGGTGTTGCAAGGTTGGGTTAGACTTCAAAACCTGTAGATAATTTTTGCGCATGGTTGATTTTGGTTTACGGCGCAGGAGTGTCGGACTAATAATCTCTGCTTGACTTGGAACTCCACAGACAGTGAGCTTTACTGTCACAGTACAACAAACGCTTTTTACTCATCTTTACAAGGAGATAAAAGCGCATTAAAAAGTCGGCTCCTATTATGGTGTTTCGGACTTTAGCGACTACGAACACCCATCGAAGAGTACGACGCAGTCCAAGGTCTAATGTCACAGAACATTCGCCGAACCTATATATGGGCGATACATTTGATGCTTCGAGGACGTTATTGTTGATGTTTTGCATGAAGTCATTAGTGTTGGCGGGTACAACACTAACCTCTGCACCGGTGTCGATCAAAAATATTAATCCAGTTCGGAGTTACCATGGGAAAAAATAGTGTGATACAGTCTGTACGTGTTCCAACAGCACTGGCCGTCCTCAGTTGTTAAATAGGGAGTTTTCCGCGAAGGAGCAAGGAGGGCTGCGTTTTCGGGCTTGAGCTTTGAACTGCGCTTTAACCAGCACGTGGTGTTACCGTGTTCCCTGGAGCAGCTGCTACGGTGTTGTATGGACGGAAATCTGTGAGTGTGACGACGAGGTCTTGGTGCATACGATTTCTCTGTAAATAACAGCATTAGCCTGTCTACTTGAGCTTGGAGTCGTTGTAGATATGTATCTCGAGGTGTTAACTCCGTGATGGCAAGAGTCGGAGCCTCCATGGTCGATGACGCGTTTTCTAGAATTTTATCTGCAAGTTCTGCCAGCGCGTCCAGAGGTATGCCAGTTGAGGTAGTAAAAATCATGCGTGCATTCGATGGGAGGTGTTGTAGGAACAACTTTCAAAGCATCGAGTCATCGATGGCCGCAGTTCCAATCAACTTTCTCATGCGTCATAGCAGCTGAGAGCGGCTTGATGTCTCCAAGTTCTTCCTCGGTGAGGGGTTGTCGAAGGCGTCTCCGTTCCGACGCCGTCATACGCTTGATGAGCTCATACTCGAGTTTGTCATGCGGCGCATCTGGGGGCAGCGTCATGATGATGTCCCTGACTTGGCAGCCTCGGTGGGGCTGGGGGCACTGACAGCGTAATGAAACTTAGTTACTTACGATGATATACTTCGCGTAGCGAAGAGTGATTCGACGTACGTGTGCAAACCGCAGAGCAGGATCAGCGGGCTAAAAGAATTAGAGCTTGAGAGAGAAAACTCGAAGCTGCGAAGCATGCTCACCGTCAGCCTGCGTGATGATGTCGACTCCGAATGCTGAGTGAGGAAATCACGTCAGGGTCAACGACGCACTTTTATTCCGACATCATCCGAAAGCCAAAGAAGCTGAGCTCGTCCTCTCCTCATCATCTTTCTCTTCCCTCGTTATCCTAAAAAAATAAACGCACCAATTGATGTAAAATAATGAAGTGAGCACCTGAAGTTCAAACCGTCCTCAAACAAATCATGCATTTAACAAACAAACCATCTCGAAATAAGCTCCAAACTATCGTAAAGTAGATTAAGTGTTACCAGTAAGGCGTTACTTTTTTTTTCGGTAATGTAGTAACGTAGTCGTTACGTTTCAGAACAGAAACGGGTAATGTACTTACTTTACTTTGTGGGAACCATAGGGTTCCCTCTATCCCTATCTAGGCCTAGCTTCAAGCAGGCCGTGGGAGTCGTCGTCACCAATGGCGTCGGCCTCCCGGATACAAGGAACCACGAGGCCGAATTCCCCGAAGGGGCCGGTTCTCCCTTGCCCATTTTGGGTGAACGCGCCATCGGCACACCCTTGGGAGTTATGATGGACGCGACTGCTAGCGGCCTCCCCGGGCGCGTCCATTCTACGAGGCTCCATAAGCTGGCCCCGAAGGAGGGCCAGGGGCTCTCGTCGGCGGAGGCCCTGGCACTACGGAGCTCGGTTTTTCTTTGTGGGCCTCCGACTTTCCGTGAATCTGTCTAATGCGGCCGCGCGGAAAACCGACCGGGTGATACTGGCAATGGAGCCAGCGCCCAGGCTTTTCTTGTCTAAGAGCGAAGCGTGTAGGCATTACAGTCAATAAACACGTCTTTATCCGCACCCAAGGAACCTTTTTTGTGTTTCTAAGTGGTACCCACCAAAGGGGAATCCCACAACTCATATCAATAGCGGGTAGCGTAGTTACGTTTCTCGTTACTTCTTCGCAAGCCTTAAAAAACTACACTACAATTTTTTTTGTGTGTTTCTAGGCGCCGAGCCATGTGAATTTCTTAGTTTTTTTTTTCTTTTTTTTTTTGCACTTCTCTTTTAAGTATTTAGTTTAAACCGTAAAAAGAGGATAAAATAAATATGTGTTGTTTCTGGATAACCATAATGTTTCTTGAAATAGAGCGCTTATGCACACCTGTATCGTCAAAACAGTAAAACGTAATTCATAATTTAAAAGAGTAATAAGAAAGTTAGGTCATTCATGGGAATGAAACCCGATACCCAGGAACACAGAGCCTCGGGTTTCATTACCATGAATCATCACCAGCTCGCTTGTTTTCTTTGTTTTTTTTTAAGTATTATTAAAGTTAGGTGAGTTACTTTTTATCGGCAACAATAACACGCTCCTTCAATTCTGAAATAACATGGATCGTTAACGGGTTATCTACAGCGGAGCTCTGCGCCCGTATCCGCGTTTCACAGCGTCGCCATCGGCGTTACCGCCCCGCTTGATTTAGCGGCAAATTTAATTGGTGTTGAGGTCACCTGAAGTCAATTTTTCCGCTAAATCTAGCGGAGAAACTGTATTTGTTTATAGGTGACGTGACACGATGTCATGTGACGTCATTTTCCGCGGACAAAATTTCCCCACTAAATGTAGCGGGAAATTTTTCCCGCTAAGTTTAGCAGGTGAAGGAGGAGGAGCGGAGGAGGGTACGGAGGGACCTATATACTCCCTCCGTACCCTCTCCTCGTCTTCCACGAGAGCTGCGCTTAAATTTCGCATTACAGAGATTTGTAAAAGCCTTTCATTTTTTATTGGCAAATAACGAGTAATGTATTTCGTTCCCTTTTTTCGGTAACGCCACCGAGTAGATTAGTCATGTTTTTGCACAAAAGACACGGAGAGCAAACCCCTCAAGATTTTTTTCCTGAAACAATGAAGATGTTTGGTAGATGTTTATACCAATATAAATTAAAAACCATTCCTTGGCTCGGGGTGAATTAAAGTCAAAATTTGTCTGATGCATACTCAAAGTTACTGCGTTTGACTACAAGGCGACATTAATGCTTCTGTGGCAAAAGCAAGCAAGTAAAGTTATTATTATACCACCATCAATCCTGCAATGACCGAAAAACTACTTTATTGCAAATCTGTATTGCAAGCTATCAGTTGTTGTTCTATAAATTAAACGTTTCCCAATAAAATAAGATCTACGAATAAACAAAGGTAATTATTGAAAGTTTGACAAGACAATTATTGCTCTTTGACTCGTCTGTACAACCAAAAACCTTTATTAAACACGCACCTGGTCAGTCTAAAGCAGGTGAAAATAGAAACATTACACAAAGCATTTCAATACATGAAACATTGTTGTGATGCGGCACAGACTGTGATTAACGTTACTGAGGTGACGCGCAACATAAGACAATTAAGTGCAGAAAATATTATAGCTTACTTCAGGCACCTGCTCCGTGCGCTCCATGATGTTTGAACTGCAATAAAGAGCAAGTACCCAAAACATCATGCAGTTTCGTGTCTGTGGAGTGCTTACCTAAAAGCTACGAGCCCATGAATCAGAACATAATAGCGTAATGGCTAATACGCTTAAACTAAAAATGTCTTGGGGGCAAATTGCGAGTTAATTGTGTTGCATGCGTGAAACGTTCTGGCATCACAGACCTTTAGTTATACTCCGAGTTTCTGGACACCAGACGCCAACGTTCACGGGGCTCTTCATCGGATTGTGTAACACATACCATCTGTACACTTGATAGTTGTTTTTAGAATGAAGCGATGCTACCACTAATCGCACTGATAAACCTGGCGATCTTCCAGAGCCTTTCTTACTCTCGAGCTCCTCTTCCCCTTGTGCGTACACGTGGTCGAGCTCCTCCTCACCTACCTCACTCCCCATTGCCTACCCTTCTGGTCCCATGACCCCCCTTAACTAATAAGTGTCAAGCACCTCACTCCTCCTTTCCTACCCGTCAACCAATCAGTGTCCAGCATCGCGGCCACGCTTTTATCCATGCTTCACGAAAGGCCGAACACCTAGCCAAAGAACGTTTCGCGTTAATACAAGCAGGGCGCCATTATGAGCCTTGAGTAGAAAGATCTCAGGTGAACGACTCACATAACTAGCGACGTTTCAAAATATATCATGTCGTTTTGTGGCGCCACGACATCATGAGAAAATCTCGCCTGGAATTGCAACTGAAAAAGGCCAAAGATCCCGACTAATGGGCCGTAATACTTGGGTTGTTATTTTTGCTTAAAAAAGGTACTATTAATAGTGCATCTGAAATTTGAAGCCGCCATCACAACTGCAACAGTACATGAGCTAGCAATATTAGGACGACGCACAGTTCTGTACCACAATTAAATAGTTATGCTTCATGCTTTAACACGAAGCCGCGCAGATGATTCCACTTAAATAAAGTTGAGGTATCACACCACAAGCTCATCACAACAAGCCAATTTTGGCTAAAATACCGGGGCTGTTTTTAAATGTTGCAGTGAAACAAATTCCGCAATGCTGTCGTGTCAATATCTTTTAATTTCTTGGTCATCGACTTATTTGACAAATGTGGGGTGTTAGAATTGGATGGTCAGGTACAGGTCGATCACGAAGATACCGGGAGTTGTGGAAAAATATCTGATCTCTTTGGCATTTCCCACATAGATCCTAAAACCATAGCATTTAGAATGCCTGCATTCCTCCTTTTGCCGGCAAAATAAAGAGGCAACTGAAACGCACTTGGCGAGAGTCTTGTGAGTACATAAAGCCGTTCAAGTGCCATTGGACACTGTGAGCTCACGGAACGTCACGGTACCAGCTGATGTCATGTGATGTCACGTTGTGGTGTCACCAGACATCAGGGTGCCATGTGAAGTTATGTCACAATCTCGCGTCGTGGTGCCAAATGACGTCACGTAACCGCGTGACGCTTTGACGTCATGGTGTCATGTGATGTCATGGGATCACGTGACGTGTTGATGTCATGTCTTGTTGTCAGCGGACATCAAGTGACCACGTGGCCTTATGATGCCACGTAAAGTAGACGGAAAACCTATAATTCTATTGATTGAGGGTGCCTTTGGGGTGACATTACAAGAGCACGTGACACAGTGACATTGAGGCTACATTCCACGGACAGTATCCCTAACGCTGGCCCTTAAATGCTACGCACTTAAAATTACAAAAATTGTTCGAAGATCAATGAAATTCATCCGATGGAAATGCGTCGGCGTTCTGTCGGAGGCCTGTCCTCTTCGCTTCCCGCTGCATGCGTCCGTCACTGTGCCTCTGCGGCAGCAGCCGAACGACGCTTAAGGCCCGTTCACACACGTGTTAGCGAGCACGACCGAGAAAGACAAGACCGCCTTTTAAGCCTCTTACGGCGCCGTAGGACCTGCTTCACAGCAGCGTATCTAGTCGTACGCCGTCGCAAGATGCTTAAAAACCAGTCTTGTTTCTCTCGGCCGTACTCGGCTGCTAGTGTGTGAACGGGCCTTTACGCTCCTTCTCTGTTTTGACCTGACGTCGCAGACGCGTGCCTTTCTACCGTCCTCGCTCTTGGAGGCGGTCAGCCATCACTCGTGAAAAGAACCATATCCATCGTTGGAGCGGCAAGTGAGCTGGGCCGCATTCCAAAAGCAGCGCGGCGCTTGATTGCCTCTGTCTTCGCGCCTGCTGTGTGACGCTCGCATTGGTCCGAAACACTGACGACAGCACGTGTCACCCTCTTCCTTTGCTTCCGCCGCCGTGGCGAGACATTGAACCTGTAAACACAATACCTCTTTACCACCCCACTTTCGTAGCGACTTCATGCAAGGTGCTGACAAACGGACGCACGGACTGACACCGCGGGTTTTCGTGGACACGAGCGTTCTAATGCTAACGCATTAAAAAAAATTCCCGCACAAGCGTGTTGCTGAATGGAAAGCGCCGAATGAACAAGGACGAAGAAGGGGACAGAGACGAAGCGCTTGTTGCCTCTACGGACTTAAAATCACTTGCTCTGTCCACAAAAACAGCCTCAGCGCATGTTCAGTGGGCAGTCATGCCAATTTACTTGAAATTCAGAGATGTGACGTGAACTTGTTTTGCCTGCAGTGACGCGACCACATATATATATATTTATAATTTGCTACTTGATTCGCTGATGATATTTGTTACTGGTGTAAACGTATGGCTATCGCCCCCTCACTACCTGCTAGAACGAATTGGAATACTGACACTGCTCCAGCTTGTCCCTTTCTGACCGCTCTCGCGGCCTGCTCATCAGTCATCCCGTGCACTCAAATTTCTTCATATATTTATTCGTTTTATCCTTAGAGCCGGGAAGGTTAATCAGGGGAGTGGTAAGAAAACAAAATAACACCAATAACCACACAACAGTTCAACAGTCAAACAATGGACCATGCATGGTATGTAGCACTTTAACACAAAAAAAAAACACTATCAACAATTGATGTAAGGGATGCAGGCAGATGATCCATATTCATTTGAAACTCAATTAGCACCGAGATATTTCCCTGTACTGTTTTATTTCGTGACGTCACAACCAGGATTGACCTTTCCGTGTTTGGCAGGATTGGCCTCGCCGTGAACCGGCGATTGGGCAGGCATTATCATAAAAAGGGGGTATGAACCATATGCCAAAGTTCAAGCAAAAATAGATATCTGCTTAAAACGTTCCATGATTTTCTGAAAAATTTCGATGGGAAAATGGCGCCCATTTTTACCCGTCTTCGGTTTCTGGCGACATGGGGCTATATGTACCCGAGAGATCTGTCGGCCGCCATATTCCCATTAGGTTTTCAATGATCTAATGGTTCGTGCTCTAACCTTGGCATCTTGTTCGGACCTCCAGCACTGCATTTGGGTGGAGAACGACCCTTCGGCGATGCGTAGCTTGCATTTGCGGTGAAAAAAATCCTGTAAATGTTCTTGAGGGACACCTAGTACTATCCGCACGATGAAGTATGGTAGTGATGTAAAGTTCCCGGACATGCTACAGTCTTTTTAGGACTTATGATGAGGGCATTTATTATTCGTATTAAAAAGGCTACTTGGCCAAGTTGGCTTTGATTAAGCTTAAGAGAAAAACACCAAGAAAACGAGGGCGAAGCAAAAGGTGAGCACAGAACGCGGCGCACTCAGAGTACCTTTTTCATTGACATTTTCGTTTTCTTTGCGTTTAGCCCTAAACATTCATATTACGCCTGTGATTATCGATGTTTTTCGCTCATAATTACAATCAATTCTTTTAAAGGATGAGGGTATACGAATTTCAACGTGCTATGTACTCATCGATTTATTCTTTTAACGTTTGTAACATTGGTTAAGGAGTTGTAAACAGCCATGGTTACATTCCGCGCGTTGATGTTGAAGGCATCTTATACAAACATATGAACGTAAACATAAGAAAACATATAAACATATATAATAGCGTACACTTTTATGTCGTGTCGCTGCAGTTTATAGTTTATAGTCCTGGCGTATCGTGTTGTTTTTTTTTTTTTCTTGAATTTTCTATTTTAAGAGGTGTTTTTGCAAGAGAGTGATCAAATAACGTCTGTTATCTTTAAACAATAAACTGTTTATGGACACAAATTTACAGACCCTCATAAAGTATACTCCATAAATGAACGCAATGGTATTGTATTACAAAATGCACACAAGCAAATTATATAATTGCGATGTTTTCGCGAACAGTTAATGACCTGTGTTTCTCCTTTATTAAAACTGCAAGAGTTTGTAGCTTATAGTAGAGCCCTATATAGAGAGAGTTTTGCCATACATGGTGAAGTATAGGAGGCAAATGAGAAGGCGCCATTGGTGGAAAGTGGACTGGGCGTGTTCCAGGGCGTTTCCACAAATTGAAACATGGCCAGCCAGAAACCCCAAACAAAACCCCGGCGGTGGTCGTGAGAAACAAAACTAATAGGTGTGTCGGAGTAGTCTCTATGACTGAAAATCTGGTGTCCGTGATTTTTCAATCACGGTCGTGCAACGTAAAGATTTTGCAGAAGGATAGACGTAATCTGTAGGCCAGCCACCAAGGGCCAGGAATATGCCGTCCGACCGGTCAGAGTCCGTCCGAGCAAAAAAAGTGTTCGAGCGGCACATTCAATTCTTACTTTTCTTTTTTTCATGATAATAGTCGAAACATGACGTGGAGCATATTTTCAACCACAAAGTGCTACTGCATTTAACTCTTACGCACTTGTTGAAACTGCTTCTCCCCACCATCGGTAGGGGATTATTTTCGACTTCTCATTTGCCAAGAGACCATGTCAAGACATCTTTCTGTGTCTGGTCCACGCCTTGGCTCTGCTGGCTCCACCCATTCACCAAACTCTCCCTATATACTGCTCTGGCTTATACTACTCCTCAAATCTATGCGAAATAGCAGTACTAAACGTCACACTATTGTTGACTATACTTTGATTCTTCAAGCTGAATTTCGACTTTTAAAAACGACATGTGGCGGACGTAGAAAAACTTAGTTTTGCACATTATTGTCTTGTTCCATTTTACATGACGCATGGGATTTGAAGCGACCATATTTTCTACTTGATTACATTGCAATTAGAAAACCGTTTCTGCTGAAACTGATATACATCTCTCTCTGAAACTCACCAGCCTTTGCCAAAAGAGACCATGTCAATGATCCAAACAAAAATTGTTCATTACGACGCGATATAGTTTCGGTTCTGGCGTTTGGTGTACCTTGAGATGTCTCTCTAGAGTGACCTCTTTTACTGTTACGGCTAAGTGCCTAGCTGTTGAGGACGGCCTTGCATCGAGCATCACCTCCGTGGTGCGTCTAAACAAGCATTGGCGTATGTTGTGACCGTGCTTGGCTTGACTAGCTTGAAGTCAAGAGGTGTATGACCTAGAATACGACACAAATTACCCCGCGTCTACATCCCTTCCTTACAGCGCACCACAATAGTCAATGATCGTTATCTAGGGAATGAGCCACGCGAACCACGGAGCCGAAAGTATATCCTCAAGTCAACATAAAGTGTGCGACGTGACACTGAATATGCATGAGCATATGAAACACCACTCTCAGGGTGACATCGCAAGCTTTATTTCTTAGCTTTATATATCGCATTTTGGCATCCTAATCTACTGAAGTTCCTCTGTGAATCGCAGGTGTGAGATGTGTAATTGCTCCGAGGGAAAGTAGACGTATGGAAACTTCTAAAGTGTAGATAGAGCGACGCATACTTCTCAGAGAAACTTTATTATAATTGAGGAAGGCGGGGAGCAGCGAGTCCTAATCCTATCATCATTGCTTCTCAGCCATCGAGATTGCGGAACTCGCCGATAAGAATGCCGAAGAGCGAACCCCGAAGAAAAAAAGCATAAACATTTTAAGCCTTGCCCTGCGTTTTTTATATTGGCAGTGACCATAGTTCGGATACATCCGAAGGCTACACACCAACGCAGTGTTTCGAAAGAAGCCCGCTTTGCCCACACCAGGTGTGGGCATAGCGCGTGCTCAGGAACCAAATTTGGAAGGAGTGAAGCTTCTGCGCATGCGCAGTACCAACAGCAGCACCACCGCAGTGGCGTGTCGTCATAGAATTGAGTTGGTTTATATAAAGGGTGGTCCAAGTCGTCAGGCTCGATCTAAAATGGACAGCAAAAATTGACGCCTGCGTGTAGCAATCTAAACTTTTTGTCAAAGGTGTATTTCGCACGTCGGTATTTTCTTGTAAAATCGCAAAGCGTAGTTTTCTTTCTGTAAAAAATAAGGCCAAGAAACTTGCCAGGGTCTACGACGGGCAGCGACGCAGACGACAGGGGTTCAGTCGTGCGGTGTGTTTGGCGTTCGTATTGCTAGATTGCGTCGCAAGCAGCGTCCGAAGGTGCAGCCGACCAGCGAAAGAAAGCAGACGACACGCAGACGAAATCCGTTGGTAGCAAAACCGCCACCGTTATGCGGAGGCGTTTTTTTTTAAACTTTAAGTATTGCTTTTATTGCCTGCATTGTTTTTTAACCGGAGATACATTTCAAAAAGATTATGTTCATTTTAATAAACCACGGTGGTCGCGAGCCGCCGGGATACGGAGGCAACGCCATCTATCAATACGAACGCCAAATACACCCCGCTACTGAACCCCTGTAGTCTGCGTCGCTGCCGGCCGTAGACCCTGGCAAGTTTCTTGGCCTTATTTTTTACAGAAAGATAACTACGCTTTGCAATTTTACTAGAAAAGACCGACGTGTGAAATACACCTTTGACGAAAAGTTAGGTTGCTACGTGCAGGCGTCGATTTTTACGGTCCATTTGAGATCGAGCCTGGTGACTTGAACCACCCTATGTTATAGGTATGCAAGCTAATTTGACAGTTCATAAAACCTCCCGCATATATACACTTTCTACTGCTATTGCAAAGCACTCGTAAGAACCAATCGCTTCAATCTACGGAGAATAAGGAAGTTTACATCACGTTCATAGCTCACAAAAAAAGAAAAAGAGAGTACGCACTGTGAGAGTGGGCATGGTGAGAAGTCATGCTTATAGTCACAACCCAGACGCATTTTTTATATAATATCTAAGCACATTTTGAGGCTTGTCATTCACCAGCTCACTCTGCCATGTGCTCACCCACGCGTTTTGCGGGAAAGTAGACGCTTCAAATTTCTCAGAGTGTACGATTGGAGCTAGAAAAAACACCTTGATCTGTTTCACATTTGGATATTTATTCTCTATTATAACGAGCATATATATTATCTATAGGCCATTTCTTTAATGTCATCGCACACGCCACGCAAGTTTGAATGTGTCACTCAAATTATTCGTGTTTCTTCTCTAATCTGAAAGAAAATATATTCGCGTGGAACTAATTTATTTTTCCTCGCTGTTTGCTTAATATTAACTAAAAATCCATTTGAACTATGGGTTGATCTGCGTAAGGATCATTGACGTCACTTCCTTTCTCAATATCTTCCCATGCTCTGCTTTAGGAATACTTTCCGCAAATATCATTCCACCGTGAAGATGTTTGTGCGCCGCAGCTTGCCCTGTTGAATAGAAACAAGTATAAGACAGCGGCGGCAGACATGGCGAGACGCTTGCGCTTCAAACTACAGTCACTGAAAAATAAGAAGCGCGAGGTGTTGCGAGTCTCCAACAACCTATTAGCGTTCCTATAGCCTTGTTTTCAAAGCTGCCAGAAACAAATAATGATCTTAATAACTATAAGGTCACACTGCACCAGCAAAAAAAAAAAGGTACACACAGTTCATCTTGCGACGACTGCACTTTAAATGACCCAGTGCGTTTGGATCGTTTAGGCGGCGACAAATCACTTGGAAATATAAATCACCTGCTAAGGCAGCTCGGCCTAAAACGAGACTAAAAATACGCGTATATATGGACGCAACAAAGAAACAGTCCGCGCGCTGTGACAGGCGAGCGTTACGCTTACATCATACTTAACGTCACGACGCTGTCCATTATTTCTTTTATATTTGAGGAGGGGGGGGGGGGGGCGGGTTCTAAGCATGTTTTGTTATTCGGCCAGCTCCCTTCGTAGGGTGCAGCGATTTACTCTTCCACGTGCTTTGCAGGAAAGTAGATGCACTGGCCTTTATAAAGCGCATGGAAGAAAACGTGCAACTACGCAAGGTGGGCTAGGGAGTATCGCGACAGTGTCTGAGAAATACTTTTTGAGTATCTATGTCTGTGTTTACAATCGCCTGTAATGCCGAATTAGAGCGCAGCTCTTGAGCAGGAGGAGGGGAAGATACGGAGAGGAGGCTATGCCCCTCCTCTTCTCCTGCTCGCCTCCCATTTAAGGGAACATTTTCCGCTAAATTTAGCGTGGAAATGTTTCCGCTAAATCTAACGGGGAAATTTTTCCATGAAATATAGCGGGAAGTTTTTCCAATAAATTTAGCGGGGAAATTTTTTCCGCTAAATTTGGCGCGGAAACTTTGCCGCTAAATTTGACGGGGAAATTTTTCCGCTAAATTTAGCTGAAAATTTACCCATAATGCACCATACGGTTACGCCGACGCCGCTCAAGCCGGAAACGGGCGCCTAAGAGCTGCGCTTTAAAAGGTATTTATATCTCAGTCGTGAAATAAATTATCATGCATCGATTGAATAGTCTGCCAGGCTCAGGTATCTCGTTACATTTACGATAGAGATCTAACTGTCGGGACTGAAAACCACTTTTTTGGTGAATCAGCCGCGTAACCCTTACATACATACACACATACGTAAATACATATATACATACATACACATACATACATACGTACGTACGTACGTACATACATGCACATACATACATACATACATACATACATACACATACATACATACGTAGGTACGTACGTACGTACATACATACACATACATACATACGTACGTACGTACGTACGTACATACATACACATACATACATACATACATGCGTACGTACGTACATACATGCACATACATACATGCATACACATACATACATACACATACATACATACATACACATACATACCTACACATACATACATACGTACGTACGTACGTACATACACATACATACACACGTACGTACATACATACATACATACATACACATACATACATACGTACGTACGTACATACATACACATACATACATACATATACATACTACATACACATACATACATACACATACATACGTACGTACATACATACAAATACATACACATACATACGTACGTACGTACGTACATACATACACATACATACGTACACATACATACATAAACATACATACATACACATACATACACACACATACATACACATACGTACGTACGTACGTACATACACATACATACATACACACATACATACACATACACATACATGCGCATACACATACATACACATACATACACATACACATACATACACATGCATACATACATACAGACAGACAGACAGACAGACAGACAGACAGACAGACAGACAGACAGATAGATAGATAGATAGATAGATAGATAGATAGATAGATAGATAGATAGATAGATAGATAGATAGATAGATAGATAGATAGATAGATAGATAGATAGATAGATAGATAGATAGATAGATAGATAGACTGGTGGGTGGGTGAGTGGGTGGGTCGGCCGGCTGGCATGTAGGCAGGCGGGCAGGCGGGCAGGCGGGCAGGCAGGCAGGCAGACAGGTAGGCGGGCAGGTAGTTAGGTAGGGAGGCAGGTGGATGGGCAGGTAGGTGGGTGCGTGGGTGGGAAGGTGGGTATGTGGGTAGGTAGGCAGATAGGTGGGTAGGTAGGTTGGAGGGTGGGTGGGTGGGTGGGTAGACTGGTAGGTAGTAGGTAGGTGGGTGCGTGGGTGGGTGGGTAGGTAGGGAGGTAGGTAGGTGGGTAGATGGGTGTGTGGGGGTAGGTAGGTAGGGGGTAGGTAGGTAGGTATGTAGGTAGGTAATATTATGAAGTGCCTGCCAACAGCGAAGTGGCCTGGGCGGCAGTGCATTGTACAATGAGTGAATACAGAAGATAAATGTATTTTCTCAAGCAACAAATTCAAACAAAAATGGCGTCATCTAATAACAAGGCATTATAGCTTTGTTGCAATCGTACCATCGGTCAGATTGATTGCACGTTAAGATTAAAAAAAGTATATCGACAGCTCGACCGCCCAGAGGGCACACGGAATCTCAACGCCATCAACAACTCAGAACAGTCAATAGCACCATTCACAACCTGATGTAAAAAGTGCATATCTCTAGCAATTCTTCTATCATGCAGAGTTAAAAGATTGAGGTCCATCAAAAGAGAGTTGTAGCCGTAAAAGCGGTGGCGGACAATATGTCTATCATATAAAATTGGTATAAATCTACGCTGAAGATTTTCAATTAAATTGCTCCATGACGTCAGAATAAAGTTCCACATTACTGACGCGAACTCCAGACGCGATCTACCAAGTGCACAGCACAAGGTTAACAGACACCTGCAGGAAAACGAAATTTCCTTGTCAACCGCGAAACGACGCCAAGGCAGCGGAGACTATGACTAACAATACGAAAAACGTGCAAACGAAAATCTAATCTTGAGTCTACAATCACACTAAGGTCACGTGCGTCCGACACTCGCTCCACTTCAGCTTCAAAATGGGTATAGTCATACATTAGGCTCTCTGTTTTCCTAGTAAGGGACATCACTACTGGATTTTTTTGTGTTCAGTAAAAGTCCATTTGTCAAGCCCCAATGTTCAAGAAAGCGGATATCATATTGTATATATGTGCAATCCCTAATATTTTCAACTTTGCGGAACAATTTTAAGTCGTCAGCGAACATGAGTACCTTTCAGTTTTTAATCCAGGACGGTAAATTGTTAATAACCACTAAGAACAGAGGTGGTCCCAGGTTAGAACCCTGCGGAACTCCAGATAGATGCATATGATTCAGACAAACAGTAAAACAATCTAACCCGATTTCGACGACTTTCAAGGTAACTTTCAAATTTAGCACACTACAGCGGGCATAGTCCGCATTCTTTCAGTTTAAGCAAAAGTATCTGGTGGCCAACCTTGACAAAGGCCTTAGTCATATCAAAATGAATTAGATCCACTTGACCGCTGTCATATACGGTAGGTCCACTATGACCAAGAATAGCACTGGAGTTTGTTTCAACAGATCTGCCTTTGAGAAATACGTGCAGTGATAGTATAACTTCTTGTTTAAAAAAGGAGTATAAGCGCTCATAAACCACCATTTCAAAAACCTTCGAAAAGCCACAGAGGCACAGGACGAAAGTTAATAACATTGCAAGGATTTCCAGTCTTAAAGACTAGTATTACTAGTGACCTTTTAGAGACAAGTTGAATATACATGTAAGAATAGGTACGAATATTTTACTACATCCTTTGATTATAAAGTTCGGAATGCCATCACAGCCAACAGAGAGTTTTGCCCTAAGCTTCAGGAAGGAAAACGCCACCTCATTCTTTGCTACATCGTGGTAGGCCAAGCAGTCAGCAAAATCCCTTATAGCAATAGCCGCAGGGACTTCAGAAGATTACAAAAAGAAAACAAGCTCTAAAATGTTCAGCAAAAACCTTACACACTTCCTTTTGTTTGAAAAATACCTTATCGCAGTCCATGAGCACGACAGTGCTGACATCCTTTTTGGTTTGCGAACGCGCATACCACCACAAGCAACTAGGATCTTTCTTAAACTTATCTTCCAGCTGACTGTGATAACGCGTCCCATCTCGGCAATAAAGCCTTTTTGACTATTGTTCTACAAATCTAAAATCTCTGATACCAATATTTGCTCTTTAAGCTTTTGTATAATCTGTCGTACCTCTGTTTTTTTTTTTTGCATATAATGTTTTAGGTTTGAAGAAAGCCAATAAGGAAATTTAGAGTGTTTCGGACGGTGCCAGGGTATAAAATTCAATATTCCGCTGGACTGTAGGTGTGAATAATTCCAAGCGAGAGTTGACGTCCTTCAGATGAAAAAGGCTCGACCAATCATAGCCACGCAAACAATTGAATAGGCCCAGATAGTCATCCTGCGCATACATGAATTTTGGCGCTGTATGCTCCCGCAGTGCTTGGAATATACAAGAAAAAACAATGAGTAAATGGTGGATGACATTTGTCTACCGGAACAAACAGTTCTCGTGCTTCACCGAAATCAAATATCGGTACATTCGATATAATCAAATCCAAAATGTTACCAGCATAATTTTTCAAGCGATTGGGCTGATAAAGATCATTAAAACAAATAAAATGCATAAAACATTTTACTTTTTGACCTAACGAAGCACAGTCACTACTTATTAGGCCAGTAGACCAGTCAACTCTCGGAAAGCTGAAATCACCGTGGGTGTGCACCTTATATTTTGAAAAATCAATTCTGCTCTCAAGGTTTGCCAAACGGGCGGAAGATGTACAAACATCCAAATTCGGCGGAAAATAGTGGCCACCAATTAGACAGTTCGAACCGCCTGCAGGGCTATTTCTAACCAAACACACTCCATATATGTCTCAAGGTATTTTCGCCTATAGTATAAAATGTAGACTTACATTTCACAGGGACACCTACCCTATATTTAAGTAGTTTAGAATAATTTCTGTCTGCCATAAAATCAGAAAACTGATTTGAAAAATAGGAATTGTTTTTATAGAACTCATTTAACCCCGTTTCTGTCAGACAATTGATGTCATGATCGCATTCAAGTGCATTAGAAAAAATACTTTACCTTTGGTTCGAAAACCCCTGGTATTTTGATCGCATACGTTAATTTTCCATAAGTGTGAAGGAAACGCAACGAAAAGATTGCGTTGGCATTGGTTCTTTCTTATTTCCTTTTCAATCCCCTGCATTCGTTTAGGACCCCTTGCCATTCGTTTATCACCTCGTTTCTGCTATTTTTTACCCCTTTCCATTCGTTTACTCTTTTGAATCCTTTTTGATCCGTTTTTTAATCTATTTTCACACCCTTTATCACTCGTGAAAAGAACCACATCCATCGCAAAAGCATCAACAGAGCTAGGCCGCATTCCAAAGCGGAGCGGCGCCTGCTCGTCTCTGGCTCCGCGCCAGCTGTGCGACGCTCGTATTGGTCCGAGTCGCTGACGTCAGCACGCGTCACCCTCTCCCTTTCTCCCGCCGCCGTGGTAAGACACTGAGTCTGTAAACACTATACTTCCTCACCACCCCACTCTCCTCGCGACGTCATGCATGGCGCAGACTAACGGACGCGTAAGACTGATACCGGTGGGCTTTTGTGAAAACGAGCGTTCTAATGGTTAAGCATTAAAAGTGGTGCAAAGATTAGTTCCTTTCAAAGATCTCTCCATTAATTCCACTTTAGCGCATCAAACGCTGGAAAGGAGGCGATTAGAGAGAAGAACGCCACAAATCGTGGACAGTAGAGGACTTGTACAATCTTCTCTTCATCTTATGTTGCAACAAGTTTCGTGCTGACTATGGTTGCTTAGGGCAGCCAGGTTGGGCTCTGGTGTTGTTGAAGAAGCGTCTCAGTTTGAGACGCTACTTCACAGCGAAACAGGGTTCATTTCCGGCAGGCGCCTTTTGTCAAGCATGGCAGACTGTCGTAGGCCTTCAGTACATATACGGGTCACTGGGGACGATTTCATTTTAGCGACATTTGGGGTAGATGAGCAGATTAAGGTGTTGAGTTAAGGGGACACCCATAAACTGCCACGAAAAAAAGTTCCGTAAGTCCTTTCAATCCATTCGCTACAAACTGCGTCCTTCCTACCATCTGCCATTTTTTGGTAACAAATTATTTTTTCTGTGTATCTCTATTTGCATCCCGGAATACCTTTCTTGCATTTTCGCACAAGGTCTCAGGAATATTCGGTTACCTAAACCATGAGCGTATCTCAGTATAAGTATTGTGGTCATGAAATACTTGTACCTGGTATCTGTGTTTTGGCTTTAACATACATGTATTTCAGTATGTGTATTCCGGAGTACTTTTCGGGGTATCTCTGCCCAGCCCAAGAGAGAAAACGTGCAAGTATAAAAGAAAAAAACCGTGCAAGTTAGAAAAATAAAAACGCGCAGCTCTGGTGGAGTTTTTTAAGCTACGAAAGCTCACCTGCAACAAGCTGCTTCAGTTCCGCCTGGAGAGCGTTTTTGTCACACTTAACCGTCTCCTTCAACACGATACAAGCAGCTGGCGCTTCTCCGTATTTGGCACTGGGAACACCAACGACCACGGCCTCCTTGACAGCGGCATGAGTCAGCAGAATTTCCTCAATCTCTGCCGGAGCCAGTTGGTTTCCCGAACATTTGATCATGTCTTTCAACCTCTCCACAATGTAAAGACAGCCGTCATTGTCGTAGTAACCAAGATCACCTAAAAAATATTTAAAAAAATAGCGTTTACATAAATCCGTGTCTGACTTTTCAGGTGTGCCCCTTAAGACAGGATCGCATTGTTTATGCTAGACTGCCTCAATGCCCTTCTGTTCAGGGTGATGCCATCGTTTGTAGTACCCGATGCCGACAGCACGCGCTCACAGGAAAAATACAAAGAAATCGGTGGAAACAAAATGTCGACGTAACATAGTCAGCGCGACGAGCGCGTGCAGGGACACGCTCTTTCACGCGCTTCAGAACATAAAATAAAAATAAGCGTTCGAAACAAAATGGCCAGATGTCATCACCCCAAGCAAAGCGCACATGAAGGCACCCTAGTTTATACATCATTCAAAAGCCAGTCTGCATACAAACTGGAACGCAAGTCACCCCGAGATTTGTGCTTTGAATGCCCCATAGCAATGCATTCAAGGAGCAACTTGACACGCGGCATTCGAACCACGGATATTGCGGTGACTCGTGTCTGCAGTCTGTCTTTTGTATGATGTATAGGCAGTGTGACCCCGGCTTTTAGCGTGTTAAAATTTACATTGCTATACTGTGTTTAATCTAACAATAAAAACACAATAAAACATACAACTGCGTTGTTAACGTAAAATTTTACTTTCTAAGCCTTCTATCTACCCATCTATCTATCTAGATAGTGCGTATTCGTATTTATTAGGGAATCGCGTCACGTGATTCTAACTGCACAATCGTCGGGGAAGAAAGGCAGTTTGTGAAAGTTACGGTGTGTAGTTTATTACCCGAATAGCACATCAGAGAAACTCCATAACTGGCACATAGGCTTGGTGATTCCAAGAAACTATATAACTTCTGCCTAATACGGTTTTCCTCCGAAGCGTTATTTATTTTATTTATTATTTATTTATTTTATTTACATTGTACCTACATCGCCTTGTGGGCATTATTGTAGGGGGTTTTTAGAAAACATTATAACAAGTGGAAAAAGAAAACGTCATTATCATCAATGGACACAATATCTTCCGGGAGGTCGTTCCACTCTCTCGCGGTTGTGACAAAAAATGAATTCGCAAAACTGTCAGTCCTGTAAGTAGGAACAGCAACCTTTTAGAATGATCAGAACGGGAAGAAACGTAGGATGGCTCCATAAGATAAATGGCTTTATCAATTTTTGTTTGGTTGTGAAAGACACGGTGGAAAAATTTTAGTCTTAGTTTTTTTCGTCTACATTCGAGTGTTTCCCATCCCAGCATGGCTTTCATATCTGTAACACTAGCAAAAGGGTCATAGTTGTTCAGTACAAAACGCGCGGCCTGATTTTGAATTTTTTTCTAGTTTATTGATAAGGAAGTCGTGATAAGGGTCCCACACAACGCACGCGTAATCAAGGATCGTTCTTGCCAAAGAAAAATAAAGTGTTTCTTTAACGTTTCGCGACGCGGATCTAGAATTTCGGCGAATAAAATAAAACATTTTACTAGCCTTTCCGATTGTACGTTCTATAAGGCTGTTCCATTTTAGGGAATCCGCAAATAGCACTCCTAGGTAAACATACTCAAACACAGTACATAAAACAGTCCCGTTAATTAGGTAGCTATGAGAATCGTGCAGCTTACTTCTCGAGAAACGAATATGTTTACATTTACTTCAATTTAGGCTCATTTTCCATTGATTGCACCAAGAAGATAAAATATTCATGTCGGTTTGTAATACGGCCAGGTCGTCTGACGTGTTTGTGCCGTTTCAATACTTTTTCTCTGGTTTGGCACATATTGACAAAGTGCAAGACTTTAGCCAAAGATGCCAGGTGTGAACCGATGAACCGCCAGTGAAGCCTAAATGTTGTGCTTCTCTGGCAATTTACGACCAAAGTTGGCGCGTGAAATCTAAACAACCGACTCGTCCAAGCTTCCGTGATAACAGAAGTGAAGCCTAACACCGGGGCTTGTTTGGCGATTTATTCCCAAAGACGCCAGATGAAAGCCAAGCAACCTGCAGATGTAGTCTAACTTGGGCACTTTTGTGGCGAATTGGGTCCCAGCATCCCACAATTTGTAAAAGAAATTTCGCTGTACCTTGGCTCCTTCGGGTTTTCCAAGGACCCTGATTTTCCAGACAAAAACAACATTTTGACCCAAGCAATGGACCTTTTCCGAGAAGTGTTCTGCGCACGCGCGAGCGCCCGAATGCCAAGCGGCGGAAGTCGGCACGAAAAGTCGAGGAAATTCGGAAGGAGGCTGTGGATCAGGGAGTAGAACATGTAATTGCAGCATATATATAATTGTGTTACACAAAAGAAGAAAGTGGACGGAAAGAAAAACACGACGTTTGGGTGGACGCTTTCAAGTCGCGTTGGGCACGCGCCGCAGCTCAGAAAGCGAAGAAACTGGTACCGTAGCTCCTATTATTGATTGGTATCGCAGGTAGGTCACTTCCTCGATATTTAGATTGTGCAGCCACCACTGGGTGCCGTCGGTATAATGAAAAGGTCCATTAAACTGCATTGGTATCTTTGCCTGCTCTCTCAATGTGACCAATTTTCCGATGGAAGAGTGTCGCGATATGAAAAATGTAAAAACAGTTTCAGTTCAGAGAGAATTAGAATGAGTGTTGCTTAAAGTGCTGCAGACAGATAAATCCGGCAATTTTGCTGTCCTTCCGTCGACGATGTTCGAAAGAAAATTGGCTGACTCTTTGAATTCTTTTTTTGTTAAATGGAGGGGAAATGTTGGCTGATTGAAAAAAAAGCTAAAGGAAGACGAGTTAGACGCACTGGCAAAAAAAGGTTATGAGTCAAGCAGGAATGACGTTAAGTGTAAAGTTTTTTTTTTTTTCTAAAAGATCATAAAGTAGACATGCCCTTTCATGTAGTGTTGAACGAGAACGGAACGTGGCAGCACACCATCTCGCGATTTATCCAACAAGGGTTGAATCTTGTGCAGTTTGAAAAAATTCTGGTCCTTAAGAATTCGAACGAAATGATCAGTATCCTGGAAGGAGTTCATGGAAAGGGATGTTCGGTAGTCTCCGTGGACATAATAGACTTGTATTGTTCGCTAGATAAGGCACGTCTAATGCAGAGGGTTCGTGAGGCTGTGGACTTGAGTTTGGTTCATTTTCAATCGCACTTAGGAAAATCCGTAGATATTTTTTTTTTGCCATTCTGGATCTGCATCTTCAGGAAATGGTAGTCGAGTACAATGAACACAAATTCGTACGAAAAGATTGCGTGTGTATAGGTTCATGGGTTGCTCCAATGCAAGCAGAAATCTACCTTAACAACAAAGATGCTACCGTAAGAGAATACGGGCTTTGTAAGGAGATATGCCGATGACATATTGATCGGCTCATTTCGCGGATAGGATGTACTTGATTTGGAACGGACAGTGAGCGGAGCGGTGTCGGAACTTCAGTTTACCTTAGAAAAGTCGGACAATGGTATTCTACAATTTCTGGACCTACGCATTCACGTGGAGGGGGTTTATGTTGGGAGAACGGAAAAATGGCCGCAAACCCCGTTTTGAGTAGGAAAAGTTGTCATGCTAAATCAGTATAAGCCGGTGTAACCAGATCTTTAATCAGCAACGCACTGGAAAAGTCCTGTGCCCATTTCATGAGTTATGCGGTAGAACGGCAGTGTTCAAGGTTAGAAGATGCAGGCTATGATAGTGTGTTCATAAAAAGACAATTGGAGTGGCAGCAAAAGGCTAAACAACGACCAGAAAGGGAAGCGAAAAAACATTATGAGGTTATTTTGCATTTTCACGAAATTTCTCATAACCTTAAAGCATGCGCAAAAATATTTGGGATGCATGTAGCGTTTAAGTTCGACTTCAAACTGAACCGTTTGACGCCGTTTCAGACGACTCAGAATCTTTGTCAGAAAGCGCACCGTGATAATTCGGTTGATTGCAAGGGAGGGGTCGTCTATGAAATACCACTGGAATGCGGTTTCAAGTACGTAGGTCAAACGCCAAGGTGTGTAAATGATTGATTTGTAAAGCACAAAAGAAATGTAAAAGTAAACGCACCCAACTCAGAGATTGCTAAACACATTAGGGAGTGCAACGATTGTACGGAACATTGGTCGCAAACTGACACTGTTCACAGAGAGCGTAACAACACTAAGAGGCTCATAAAAGAGACAGTTCGTATTAAATCTATCGATAATTGTATCAGCCATGCTTGGATGCAACTCGGAAGTCGTTCAAAAAGTTTCTTAAAATGTAATGTGCTTGTCAATTTGTTGTTGTTGTTGTCGTTGTTGTTGTTGTTGATATTGTTGTTATTGTTGTTGTTGGTGTTGTTTTTTGTAATTTAGCGTGCAATGAGTCATTTTGCGGGCAGGGGTTCAGTTGGAGGTCATA
Organism: Ixodes scapularis; assembly: GCF_016920785.2. Lineage (NCBI taxonomy): Eukaryota > Metazoa > Arthropoda > Arachnida > Ixodida > Ixodidae > Ixodes > Ixodes scapularis. The sequence goes on along the minus strand of NW_024609880.1, from coordinate 103,042,599 downwards.
TCAGTTCTCGTTTATATAAAGCACAGCCCTTTCAGACTCCGTCTGAAAAGGAAGTGGGTCAGTGTGTTTGTTTTGTTGTGTTTGTTTTGTTCAAGGTCCCAAGTTTCCAGTTTGGGATTGAGGTCACCGTTGTGGGTAGAATTGTATAACAAAGGTTGACATTGTGACGTCGGTGGTCGCTGATTAGGTTCTGGATATGTAAGGCTTTGAGGAAATAAACCCAGTAGCTGAGTCTGAGACGTTCTTTTCCCGTCTCCTCTTTCTTCGATCAAGTTTCAAAGCGTTTACCACAGTCTCGGGTATTCTACATCATGATGACAAATGTACGTGCGGGCCGAAACATCACGTTACCAGTTGTCCCGTGACGAGTACGCATACGGCGAATCATATTCATCCCGAAACGCAGGCTGTCGCAAGTACCGACCACCTCATTACTGCTCCGAAGCAAAAGAGATGGCGCCATTAGCCGTTAACGATGCCGAACAGCCAGACACGAAGCGAGAAACGTCGACATAATGATCTACACCTTGCCACTCTTAAGGGGCAACTCCGGTCGAGAACGAAACCAAAATAAGTGATTGGTATCGCAAAATATGTGGCACGAAATATGATCGCAGCGAAATATTACGTCATTGTAAAGCCGCGTATACTCCACTAAAACCTATTTTAAAGGTACAACCAGCTGCTCTTTGGAGGGCGGCAAGCGAGTTTAGCCTTTAGTAGAGGAACGCTGGCGCAGCACCCTTGTGACGTCGCGTCGCGGCCGCACGACTGAGGATCAATGTTGCCGCCCCCCTAGCAGGGGGTTTCGGTTTTGCCGTAGACGCTCGAAGCCAAACTTTGAGACGTGATATTCATGAAACTACACACAATATCGAGAGAGAGAAAAAAAAAAGTATACTCTGTAATTCAGGGACACTGGTTTAGCTAAAAACAGTCGTAATCCCAAATCCAAAAATATTGACCGGAGTTGCCCTTTAAGCCGTCGCTGACTTTAATTACTCCTATACATGAACAACTAAACGGTAGTGAAAACCTGCCTTGATCTCACTGTACGGCCTGCAAGCTCATGTGCTCTTGGCGCACCTCGTGCTTTTGTTTGCTACGATCAGTGTCGCAGTATAACGGAACCTTAATTTCGCATTGACTTTCCGTTCTTTGGGTATTCTTTCCATGGTAAAACTCTAGAAGTAAAGTAAGTTTTTTTTGTTGTTGTTTTTTACGAAACAAACAGAACACGAATTAACTTAAAACTGGGAATAAGCGCTTAGAAAATAATCTCCTCAAAGCCCCAATGTGGCAACCGAGGTTAAGCCAAGAAATTAATACTCTATGTTGATAATAAAGGCGCACTCCTCGACGTCTTTTAAAAATTGGCACCACTTCATAAGCTTATTAAACGTCTATTAACGGTTGAGGTTTCGAACGAATTTGGCAGGAATATGCATTCGAGAATTTCAAGGTTTTAAGGCTTTAAAGGAATAAAAATGAGGTAGAAAGTCGGTTTCCCGCTATGCATCCCCTTGAGACATGCACTGAATCACATGCTACATTCACATTAGATAGTCATTTCTTGCATTATTATTTCAGTCACCTTTACTCTTACCAGTACGCAGCCACCCATCACTGCTTAGAACGGCAGCAGTTGCTTCTGGGCGTCCATAGTATCCCTTCATCATGCTCTTGCTTTGAATTAGGATCTCTCCATGCTGGAACGGCTCAAGAACTTGGTCAGTGCTGGGATTAACTACCTAAACGGTAAGAGAAGCAGTACGCAGTTCAGCAATTATCGCGACACTCATCTGAACGCGGGAACATTAACATCTTGACTCTTCAAGTTGTGGGTTCAAAGAAGAAGTTAAACCGCTAAAGACTTCCAAAACCTGTCTATTCTGAAACGTTCTTCCCACAGACATACCCGTGGAACGGGCCTCTAAATAATATCCAATGAAAGTTTAGTCTGATGTACCTTTTCGCTTCGCATTCTTTTGTTGACGGTAATGTGAATGTCCGGAAGAACATTATGGAGGTTCATACAGCAAAGCTGTGCTCCGAAGCTGAGAATTCGGAAAAGGGGTCTTAGCAGCCTCCATCCGGCGCTCTCCAGTAGATCACACTAAAGTCACATCTCAAGAAACCGTGGCGAATACCGAGCATCATAATAACGTCCCGCAGGCAATCGAATTTTAGCATTAGTCGTTTAACTTTAAGTCCGACCACCACTGACGCTATTCTTTCCAATATAAGCTAATGAAGCACCGCCAAGGGTGCATCGTTATGGCGCTCATAGACTTTGATTTTGCCGGCTCAACTAGTCACGCCCAGTGGAGGCGCAGCGATCCTGCGCGTGTGAGTGTGTGAGTGATTGGTTTAGCCTCTGATAGCAGACCGACAAAGAAAACGTGTTCCGTGGCCTCTCCTTTATTGACTCCATCTGATCGGAGTTTCAGCTGCGGTAAGACACAACTTGAAACGGAGTATATAACGTTTTTCTCAAGGGCACCGCCATCTTGAAATATCGTCATTTCCAGTATGGGCAGAAACGTTGTTTGGCCTTCGCCACACCAATAGAATACACTTAGGATATAAGCGTAACCGTCACCCCTTCTCGTTTTCTCTCCTCTTTATCTTTTTATTATTTGCAAATTAAAATGTTTTTTGTCGTTTTTTATTGGATACGCCTACCAAGTAGCTGGGGACGAGAGTAAGGTAAAAGGTATGTAGGTGGAAGTTGGAAGTGTTCGGGAGATAACAGCGGGATGGGAGGAAATATGGAGGACTTTCTTGCCCTAAATGGTATACAAACAAATAATTGTCTAAAAGAGAGGGGGGGAGGGGGAGGGGTAAGGTGCATTGCACCCCTTTCCCTGTCAACCAGATATTATACCACTACATATTGCAGTGCCTGGAAAGTATCTCTGAATGGGGTGTTAATTGTCCTATTCACCTTTTCCTCGTGGCCGTCACCATCTTAAATCCCAGAACTTCCGGCGAGGAATGAAAACACCGTTTGAATCTCGCCGTGCCACTGGGAAGTGTTCACGCTGGAAGAGCGACTGTCACTCATTCCTGTTTGGCTCTTACCCTTTTTGCTTTTTTTACTTATTCAATACAGTGGCCTCCTTTCTGTTTCATCCCCCATACCGGATTTTCCTTATTTAACTTACTGTTCTTTTAGGGCCCGAAGGCGTTAGAGAGGGGGAGAACAGAAAAAAAAATTATATGTCAACTACGTGGAAGTAAAACAAGTGTAAACGGAGAAACTTTTTTTTTTTTTTTTTACGGTCTATGCCTCGTAGTGTTCCACGAGCGGAATAACGAAAGGTCACAAGGGTTGGCACTTTACGTTTTCTCTTGTGGGTTACCGTCTGCACTATCCTGGTTAGAATTGTCGTGAACTTTTCATTACTACAATGTTTTGTTTTACTTTCTAAACTTAAGATTAGACTATTAAAGTATCTAAGTTCTTGTCTACATATATCTGTATACATCAACTTATGTTTACAAACGAACCGAAGCGCCCCTAGCGGACGCAATCGTCGATGCGCATTCGCGTTGGAGTGTAGGCAAGAAGCTCGCCGTCGCCCATTAATAAAAACTTTGTAATGCGATGTTGTCGGCGTCGATGTGAGCTCTCACATCCTCTTTCGCGCTGGATTTGTTGATTCTACGTCTTCCTGGCAATGTCCGACTGCTTTAGCGGCTTCAGCGAAATTAACGAGGCTCGTCACACTTGAAAACAACTCGTGAAGAATGTGACGTGCTTCGATTCATTTCGCGTGGACGCTGCAGAAGAGAGGCTAAAGCCTGATTCGCATGATGAGACTCTGCTGCATATTTTTAGTCATGACGTCGCTCGGGCTGCAAAAGCGTGAACCGTGGTTGAGATGGTCGACTTGGATACTGAAAGACGCAAGTAGTATCCGGCCAAGTGAATCTGGCATACCAATTCCGTGATGGCCACAGGCAACAATTATCAACATCTCCTTATACCTATACTGTTTACACCGAACCTACTTGCCCCACCCATCCTTCAAACTTAAATGCAGTTTGAGGCCTGCGATTATTTTTTATCACAATTACCGGGTCTATGTTTGGGCTACGGGCCGCGGTCGTTTGAACGAGCAGACGACAACAGGCAGAAACATTCGAAAAAGCTGGCGACAGTTCGAACGATCAGGCGGCCGTTTAAACTGGAAAGCTCACTGAACATAGTCCACAGGTGATCCGTACAACTTGGCGGTTTTCCCCTATTCGTGTGGGAACCAAAAAAAAAATAAATCTGACGACCATAAGTATCCGTGTATTCAACCCAAAGTGCTTCCCACACAAGCAATCGTGGTCCCACGGAGTTTGGTTTTCCTTTTTCACGGCACCTATCCACGTTCTCGAACGAGCCGAGCAGCCAGAAAATGAATAAAAACTGACCTTCAAACCTTTTTTGACTCTTTTGTACACAGTCCCATTCGCGGCCCGTCGCGTCGAAAGGTAGCGCTGGAGTTACGAACCAGATGCCAAAGTTTCAGCACGAACCAATTTTTCATTGAAAAGATATTTGATTTGCCGAACGTTTCATTGCGAAAAGCCCGTTTTCGCCCCTTTTCGGTTTCTGGAGCCATAAACCACCATAGAACAAAGAGCTCCGTCGGCAACCATTTTTTCATTGACATTTTCAGAAAATTATTGGTAACTTTTGAATGAAATATTGGGTCGCGCTGGAATATTGGCTCCTGGTTCGGATTTGTAGGGCTACCTTAGGGCAGAGAATGAACCTTCGACGGCCACTATTTTATTTTTGCGGCGAAAAAAACCCTGTAAATTATTTTCGCCGACACCCTCTATATTGGCAAAGAAGCCTTGTGTTACGTGGTCGTTGACGTCAATCTAATTAAGTTCGTGAGCTTTCAGCGTGGTTTTCGTGTGCCAGTAGGCTCCCTATAGTAAGAATGTCAATGTAGACACGTTCATTAGGCAATTTTAGCACTATACTTAATGTCATAAAATGTTAAACAAAAACATTTTAGTTGACAGTTCTTGTTTAGTTGGTTGAGACGTGTTTTTAACTAATTAATGCTGCGGTACTCTTCGTCTCGTGTCATCCAGTGCATACACTTTTTTCCAGACTTGTACGTAGTTCAACTACTCTACTCAAGTTACTGTAGTCTAACTACTTTTCTGAGTAGTTTCGTAACTTTCAATTACATTTTTATTTCGGTGATTAGTAGTTTATTTTAATTACTTCTTTTAGCAACTTCTACTCAAATTACAAATTACTTTTGTATTTTAGAGGTAGTTTTGCCTATCAACAAACATTCCTGCACAAACGAGATAAGATGTTGGAAGATAAGCTGATATTTGCGAAGACGGGGAAGCATGACGCGTAGGAAAGTGGGCGAGAGGGGGAAGAATATAGTTTGGAGGGACCGAAACCTCCCAAAATTTGGGGGGTTTCTGTCACGTAACATCGCGATGTTACGTGACAGAATGTCGTCTCGTGTAGTCATGGCACAGTCACAAAAACAAACGTCGCAGTGTCCAACGACACTGTGACGGATTTATATATTTACAAGACCCTCGCAAATGTTCTCTTTAGTGGCCTCCTTGCGGTGATTTCAGAAGCCAGGGTGCGAAGAGCGCTCTGTAAACGCTATGCTTTCATAACGACTAAAAAAAAGTTCCACCTAAAAACAAAACAAAAAAAACACCCAATATCTTGTTGTGGTGTTAGCAATAGAAGATTATTTTCAGTAAAGTTAATCAAAGATGGGTCTATGTGGAGAGCAAGTAGTCTGCTTCGTTCGCTGGGGTTGTGATGACGTAAGAACGACGCAGAGTTCTGATTGGCTCTGAATGAAGGACAGTGGGTAGACCTCAAAGGAAGCTGCCTTGAGGCTTACCCACTATCCTTCAAGCAGAGCCAATCAGAGCTCGGCGTTCTGACGTCACCACAGCCCCTGCAAAAGAAGCAGACGAACTTGCGCTCCGCATAGTCGGAGACAGACAGTAAGAACCAGGTGGAGGCTCCGCCCCGTGCTCGAGCTTTATGTCTGATAACATTTTCGCCGCACGCGCAGCCAGCACGTGACGGAAGGACTACAGAATGTGTTATGCTCTGAACCAAGTAAGAGTGAAATTATTTTTGTTTTTAAATTAACTACGATCGGCATATTTTGCCACTCACACTTTGCCATATTTCTCTCCCTTTTCGCCTTCAAGCTTCCTTTCACTGATCAACCTCAATACAAGGAACATTACTTACGCCTCTGTGGTTTCGATCCCAAAGAAGTGCCGATTGTGCGCCAAATTTTCACTGAGCCTTATGTTTGAGATATTCCGTTCAATGAACAACACATTTATTTTCGACTCCATTAGAGCGTCAAAAGAGAGTCGAATTCCTGGCTTACCTTTACTTTGCATCCTGCATCCGGGCGACCGCAGTTGTTCTCGGCGATTGAGCAAACAGGCGTCGTAGTAACTACGCCGCATGTTTCCGTCAGGGCGTACAAATTTACCAAAGTTTGTGGGTTGAAGGTGTTACAAATGTCATCTCGAAGTGTTTTCGAAAGTAACGATCCGCCGATTAAAAATTTTGAAACCGTCGGTAGTTGTTGCTTTCTTTCCCTCGCTTCACTGATGACTTGTTGCAATTTAAGAGGACTGCCGGCAAGAGCCGTCACCTAGTTGATGATAAAAGAAATGCACAGGTACACGAGAAGTGCAGTATTTAGAAACAGAACATCAAGCTATTGTGTTTTTTTTTTAATTTGTAAACCTTAATTACGCACTTTCTAGTAACTGATACCTTACAAAACGCACGGCGTGACTAAATTATAATGCCCACAATTGCTGATTCGTAATTTGTTCGGGGATGTTCATACCACTTAACACTCTAACAAATCTGAAGCGTCCGTTTTCCCGCAAAGCACTCGTGAAAGCCAGACAGTCGCAGCAATCTACAGGGTAAACTCGACCAGTGACTTGGCTGATGATATGTTTAAGCCTAAAAAAGAGCTTTAAAAAACAACCTATCTGCGCTGTGGCACTGAGCATGATGATTCACCGTGCTCAATGCCACAACACACATTTTTGTGTTGTTTTTTTTCTGGTGGGGGAGGGGCGTGTAAACAAATGGTTAGTTCCGTCATTCGCCGAGGGCCCTTCCTAGATTGCAGCGATTGCTCTTCCCAAGTGTTTTGCGGAAGAGCTGACGCTCCAGGCTCTTTAGAATGTAACGTCGAAATCCCATAGGCTGCTGAGCAATGAAGAGGTGCTCGGGACCGGCTACGTCCTACCTTTCTAAGCTTTAGAAGGGTGACTAGAGCGCGATAGAGCTCGCATGCGCTGTTTATATATATATATATATATATATATATATATATATATATATATATATATATATATATATATATATATATATATATATATATATATATGTATAGATTATACGCTGCCATCACAAGCACACTCTAAGATATCTGAAGCGTCACTCAGTATAACAGAGCACTGTGTTTTTTCAGATCAACAGATATTCTCAATCTCGTCATACGCCCAGCTCCCACCGTTGATTACAGAGATTGCCATTCCTACGTGCCTTGCATTAAAGTAGACGCTCCATATTGCTTAGAGCGGGGCTCGGCAACCCGCGACCCGCTAGTCAGTTTCATGCGGCTCCCGGCACTACTCAGAACAGCAACCCTCCCCCCTTCCTTTGCCGCTTCCTCACATAGACAGAAGGACCAAGGGGCAGTTTTGACTTCATATGGGGTTATACGTGAACAAGGAGCACTTCCATTTCACATTGTAAGATGTCACCGAACTTGGGCAGAGGATGACCTTACTTCCTTCTTGACTTTTCTATGCCTGCACCCTCCCCCCCCCCCCCCCTCGTGCCTTCCCTCTTCGCGACTTACAGTCTGGCATCCCTTCGCGTCGGCTTGGTGACGACTCCGCCAGCCGCTGCAAAATGTTGCCGACCCCTTGCTTACTGTGTTTATTGGCGTACGTGCATGTGGGCATTAAAGTAGATCTCAAAGTATTTTTCACTAACTGTCATCTATAAAAAATCAAAAGCGTCAATATTGCTTCTGGATAAACTGCTGAGCGCAGTGCGCAAACCAGCCTGTCTGTGTAGTTAAAGACCGACGTACACCTTCGGCGGTTCCCGCTTTTTCCCATTCCCCCTTTTCAATCTTCTCTGCACTTTTCAACCTGTCCCAGCGCGGCCCCCCTCACTGGTTAGTAGGGCTCTAAAAAAATATTTTCCCAGCAGGAGACCGAGGTTGTGCGTCATCCTTCATACGAGTATAGTGTAAAAACTTGATCACGGTGCATTGTTAAATTGGAAACTCCGTTTGCAAGTTATAGTCACTAAATTATTTTTTTCTTATTATGCCTTTTACATTAACATGATGTTACATCTTTTTTTTTAAATTAGCCAGATGACAACTTAGCTTTGACTGCTTCAGATTGTTGAAGAAACATGGCAATATAAAATAGAAGAAATATTTTGAGAAATTAAAATGCTGATCTTTCGCGATATCTTACCTTGTATCTCTTGAGAGAATCTAAACATTCTTCGAAGGTCAAGTTTGGTTCTTTCAAAACAACCGTTCCGCCGAAGCACATGAAGAAAACATTTGTCGTAAGGCCGGAAACGTGAGTAAGCGGATTCCATGCAAGATAGACGTCATCTTCAGTACAATATTCAGCCCTTCTGATATGTTCAGGTCAGAAGGAAAGAATAATGTTAAGCGTGGTTCGAAAGAAATATTCAAATTCAAATTCAAATTCTTTTTTTGACATTCCTTGTCGAACAAAAAATGCCAGGGCAGGAACAAAAAGCTACAATACAGTAGCTTGACAGGGTTCCTGCCCCTACCTTGGCATAAGAAACAACCAAACCGACAGTTTAGAATTGACAAGACATATACACAGAAATTCAAACCATGAAAAATATACATGTAATCAATTTACATCAAATATAAACTAATACTGACATCGTGCACACAAAAACATGTATTGCGACAGTTTATACTATACAGGAAAAATATAAAGCAAATACAACAAAATTTTTGCACAATTATTCAATGTGTGAAAAAGTGTCCTTTCAACGTTTTTTTTACAAATGGTGTGTATATCAAGGTTCCTTTTCTCTAAAGAGTTTAGACAACTAGGCATGCGGTGTTGCAGCCTGTATAACCCATGATTAGTACGGGAAAAGGGTACCAGCCAGGAATCCTTTTTTCTAATATTATACGATGCATCATGAGGCCTTTTAAGGTTACACAACTTGATAAAAGTGGAATTGTTATTTTTAATGCTAAGTTTATATTTCTATATTAGATTAAAATTTTATAAGTGCTGGAAGGGAAGCACATTGAGTGAAGCAAATAATTCTTTTGTGTGGGCATCGTATGGGGCATTTACTATATGACGAATAGCTTTTTTTTGTAATAAATGCAACTTAGTTTTGTTAGCTTGCGACGTCGATCCCCAGACAAGGTTGCAGTAGTTCATATGGGATGCAAAAAGAGAGTTGTAGAGCATTAGCTTGACTTTAGTTGTTAGTATTTGTCTGAATCTACAAAGTATACCCCAAGCCTTTGCCAAGGTCCCAGCAACACGGTCCACGTGTGCATTCCAGCTTAAATGTTGATTAAAAGTTATTCCCAGTGTTTTGGCTTCATTTGTAGCTTTCATCATTTCTGATCCAAGCTGTATATTAATATCGCGAGTTATTAATTTTTGTACAGGCGCAAATAGTACGGCTTTTGTTTCTGAAACATTAATTTCTAAGACGTTTACCCTTGTCCACTCAAGCAGTTTATCCAGAGTAACATTTGCCAAACTAACTAGATCATTAATGTTATTTGACTGGAAAAAAGACTGGTATCATCTGTGTAAATTAAGCAATTTGTGCACTCAATGGAATTTATTATATCGTTGATGTAAATATTAAACAACACTGGTCCCAATACACTTCCTTGTGGGACTCCCGAATGGACACTTAGAAGAGGAGAGCGTTTTTCGTTAATTACAACACATTGTTTTCTATGGGTTAAGTATGATTTTAGAAGGTCGCCAGGGATTCCTTGGAAACCCTAATGATCTAGTTTAGTGGATAGTATTACGTGATTAACTCTATCAAATGCTTTTGAGAAATCAATAAAAATACCTAATGTCAATTTATTGTTCTCAAATCCGTTTAGTATGAATTCTTTTTGTGTCAGGAAGGCTAATTCAGTCGACATGCCTCGACGGAAACCGAATTGCCGCTCCGTAAGTATTGAGTGCTTGTCGCAGAAGGAAGAGACTCTTTTGCATATAATCTTTTCTAAACCCTTCGCAATAACAGGCAGTACTGAAACCGGACGATAATTCGAAAAGTAATTTTTATCGCCAGATTTAAACAAGACACTCACTCTAGCGCGCTGCATGCTTTCCGGAAAAGCCCCCGTGAGTAAACAAGTGTTGAAAATATAACAAAGCACAGGCGCTAAGATGTCTAATACAAACTTTATAGGTTTAATTTCGAAATCATCAATGTCACGGGCCTTGCTATTTTTGAGTGTCATAAAAGTAGAGCAGATTTCCTCACAAGTTGTCGGCGCAAAAAATGCCGTATTTGAGTTAGGCGTTCCTAGAAATCGTTTTACTCCACTGCTATCAGTTCCAGACACCACTGAGACTAAGTTCGTAAAATATTTGTTAAACGTATCTGCAAGCTCATTGCCCACTATTGTTTTATTATTTACTGTTAAGCGTAGTTCTTCATTATGGTGAGAACCACAGTTTAAAAGTTTGTAGATTTCGCGCCACACCACCTCACTCTGAGTACTTGAGAATACATTCTCGTAATATGGCTTTTTAGCGCTACGCAAAACTTTCGTCACAAAATTTCTATATTTTTTGAATTTGGAAAGGTCATTCAAGTTTCTCGTTTTGACAAATTTCGAATATAAAACATCTCTTTTCTTGACCATTCTAAAGCAATCATCTGACATCCAAGGCTTCCGTAATTTTTTAGATTTCCTTACTTCCTTTAGCTTAAAGCAAGTATAATAAACCTGCTTAATGATGGCTATGAAATATTCATAAGCTTCCTCAGCATTTGTAGCTGTAGCTGTATCTAAGTAGCACGCTTCTTTGGCAAAAAAAAAAGTGTTTGTCTGTGAATTTAGGGCCCTAAAAAGCTCGAAGAAGCCGAGGTAGAGCCAAACTTAATCTTCTTTGGCTATAGTTTGGGTATCTTGGCCTTTAATCGCCAAACATGTGCCAAAGTTAGGCTTCATTGCGGGTAGTTTGTTTGCCATCTGGCGTATTTGCGCCTAAATCGCCCCACAAGTGTCAGGGTTAGGCTTCACTTCTGGTTGCTCTGTTTTCACTTGGCAACTCTGGGCCTAAATTGCCAAACAAGCGTCATGTTTAGGATTCACTACCGATTCTTCGGTTGATATATGTGGCGTATTTGGTTTGAGTCTGGCACTTTGGCAATTGTGTGTGATGAACCAGAAAAAATATGCCATATCAACGCAAAAGAAAATAAATTTAAGAATTACTAGCGCTTTGAAGAAAAAACGTAATATAGACCAAAGTTGGGCCCCCGTGATTTTTAAGCCTTGTGCCAAGTAAGGTGTTCTAATGACATGCTACTTGGGGATCGTCCGACGTATATTATCACATCCGAGTAGACTCGCTGCCTCTTCTCATTGCACTACTTGCCATCATTCCACGTGCCCTTTATGTTTCATCAAGACAAGAGCTTCAATATCTGGTTAAAGAAATTTTGATTCTAACATAATATTAAACATATGCATTTACGACCTGTAAAACAATATTATATCAAAGGCAATTCAAATTTTTTCTTTAATAAAGTGAATGTGTAAAATAGATTATAGTGTGCCAAATGAAAACGGTCGAGGATAAAAAAGAAAAAAAAAGAGAAAAAACCTAAAATTGTACAGAATAAACACAGTTTAGATCCATCAGCTTTAAATCAATGTTCCACAAATATATTGTAATCTATCAGCACCCACCAATCGGAAATAAAAGCAGCGAGCCTAAGTATATTTACTGATTTGGTATAAGAATTGCATTGTAATGACCAACATTCTTAGTGTTTCGTGATTTAAGAGCACTAAACACAAGTGAAATATACTGAATACGTACCGAAATGCATGATACATAGACACATAGGCTTTGTGTGTTATTTCAACACCTTTTGGGAGACCCGTGCTGCCTGTGGTGTAACTTATCACCATAACGGTTTCCACGCTGTTTAAAGTGACACAGGTTTTAGAGACGTCATTTTGAAGGTCATCAAACCGACAAACATTGATGAAACCCGGAACATCACCTGCAGCAAACAACTTCTGCGGAAATACATGTAACAATATTTAGAATATTTATCAGGGTAATGGAATTTTTGTACAAATGACGTCAGCATGACTCTAGGAACACGCGGATAAAATCACTAGACTGATACATATCTGGAGCAAGGAAACTTTCTTCCGAAGTTCTTGCTGTTTTATATGCCGAAGCCTTTACCTTGCTCCGCGTGGCTTCCAATGCAAAGTACGGTGCCGTTAAAGATGGCGATGGGTGTTTTTAACTGAAACTTGGGCGGATATGATTATTCGTATGTGTCATAAACACGCAGGTACACGTTTTATGCCTTCAGTATGAACAATAAGAGATATCAAGCCATCAAACTTGAACCCGAGGCACTATTAGTGCGTCAGAAACAAATTGCTTGAACAGACAGGGTACTACTTGTGAGAGAAACGTGGCCATGCACACACCTAATACAGTGATGCTCAACTCAGCTTACATAAAAAAGCCCACGTATGCTCACATTTTTCAACAGAGATATTAAGCCGCAGATGTGAAATGAAAATTATTACTTAAGAGTACGCTATTGCCAGCACCACGTTTATTCTAACAGATTTTCTTACACTACGTTCTTCATACTTAAAGTGGAGATCATAATAAGCGGAAACAATATATAAACAAGAAATCCCAAATTGCAATTACTGAATAGATGATAGGAGGCATAACATTTACCTTATAATCATGAAGTTATTTCAGTCGGGAGTGTGGAAAAACGTTGCTATGGCATTCTCTCAGGCGATGGCATATTTTTGTTTAATAACAAATTAAGTTGTTAAAACAATGGTTGAACTAGAACATGGGACTAAAGTGAGTAAATGGTCTTGGAATCGAGACATGTGAGCCGAACGACTGGAGGACAAATAGAAGAGTGTCCGGACACACAGAGTGGGGATGGCTTTAATCCAGTTCTAATGATTAAGAAAGAAGTAATTACCTCAATAAGATGACACCCATTTAGTTCTAAAACCGTTGAAGCGCCTTTATCATCCGTCAGTACAAAACTACAGTTGCTGTCCTGAATTATGTACATCAGTTCACCTAAAAGAAATATATGTTTCGTAAAGCAAACAAAGAAATTGCAAGTGTTTTTTTTTCCATAGCAGGGAAACTCACGTGGAATGCAGAAAGATTTTGCCAATACCAGCGTGCCACCAAGAGATAAGACGGCCAGGGCAGCCGCCATGTTATCCACCGTGTTGTGAATGTATGCGCACACTCTGCAACCTAATCCTACACCCTCCTGGTGAAACCTTGCTGCGCATCTCTGGATCTTGATCAGGAAATTCCTAGATGTCAAGCTCTGACAGGAGTCGACCTGCATTAGGGAGACTGCATGGTTGTTTCATCTATTTGACCAGTATCAGATGCTGGGTAGCATAATCCTGTAGAATATATTAGAAACGTTGCAGTATTCAATGTTTCTATGGTTGCATACAAATAACGCACCTATTTCCTGCTCCTTAAAAACACCCTTCGTAGGGAATTTCTTCCTTTCATCGTACTGCTTATTCCTTTTAACTCAGAATTATTCCCATTAGTTTTATTTTGTTTTTGTTTTATTTTTCTTAGTACTAAAACTGCGCTGAATTGTATGAGACTTCTATGGCTCATAATGTTCAAGATATTTCCTTCGTGGAGCGTTCTTCCGAACTCTCATCGGCTAAGGCTGGAATTTCATTGACTGGGAGGCGTTAATAGGCAACACCACCTAGATAAGCAGAAGGCCTCCTCACCATCATCGCAGTCGGATCGATCGAGGCTTAAGATTGGGCACGAGTGCTGCGTTAGTGTTCGGCCGGGGCTTGTGTTCAATCAGCCCGTCAAAGGTCGGACTCGAGCCCAATAGCCGAGCTAGCGCGATCTGACTGTGATGACGTTTCATTAAAGGTGAGGAGGCGATGCGGAGGCTTTGAGTATTTCACTCAGCGTTGTAATAGGACGATGGGACTCACCACGGCACTGCGTTTCTTAAGTTGCCAGTTACTCTAGGACGGGAAGTTTCGTAAAAAAAGAAACCGGTTTTTGGCCCAGGTGATGAAGCTATGCATCGCAGAAAACTCAAACTCTGTGAGACTGTGACGCTAGCGGATGGGATAGAAAGCGAACGTTTGAGAACATGACGTAACCTGGATCAAAAGATAATTGGGAAAAACAAAAATTCTCTGTAAGCCGACGTCCACCTAAGCCTAACGTTGTCAAAACTAAGGAATTACATTACGGGTGCCTGCAGCACCTTTTTCAGTGAAGCAAACTGAACAGCAAGAAAAAAAAAAACAATTTTATCTTTCTTGATAACAAATGTTTTTACTCATATGAATCCACGAGCATTCTCAATATCATTTCTTGTTTCGGCAACATTAGGCTTAGCGTAGCTCATAGAGAAATTTAGTTTGTCTCCATTTATTTGAATCCAGGCAGCGTCATGTTGTCAAACTTTCGCCCTTCCATTCCAACCACTATTGCTCCGCATTCTCTCGAAGTTTGAGATTTCTGCAATGAATAGTTCATTAATTCGGGGCGGAAAGCACGGTTCTCTTTTCTCATGAACTGCCTGTATATCATTATAACAACACATTGACAGCTTATTTATTCTTGATGCGGCAGAGCAGCTCGGAATTTTTGCAGCAGATTTTTTTTTTTTTATCCTCTGAAGTATAAACATTTGATAAGCATTGACATTATTCCTTGTGGTTTGTATACCTTAGGCCTTGGCCACTTTGAAAATTATATTAATCATAAGTTTACAGAAAATACGATTCAGGAATGGATTTCACATCAACTGGGCTTTGACGTTTTTACACTATAAGGAAGCTAAACAAACATTTAGCGATGAAATTGAAAAACAAAAACTCAGGAAAGCTGCGTTTTTGTGTCCAAAAAGCACTTTGCGCAACCTGAAAAGGGAACCTAGGGGGCAAAAACAGAAACACACAACGGAAGAAAAAGAAAAAATAGGGAGAGAAAACGTCTGAAATTCAGCTAGGCACTATAGGTTCATTTCTAAGTTTTGAAGGTGCTTTGTAAGGCTGTATGTGGTCCTAGGGTTTCGGGAGCTGATAGATAAGTTCTAATCATTTTTTGTGAGGCTGTGTTTCCGTTTGGCCTTCATTTGTGTGCATAAAAGCTCCACTTGCTTCTTGAGTTCCACAAGGTAGTCTGCTAGGACCGCTTTTATTTTTAATATTCATAGATGACATACGCTGTGAAATATCAGTTCCAATTAAGCTGCTCGCAGATTATTGTATTTTGTACCATGAAAAAGAAGTAGAACTAGGACAACTAAAAGTACAAAATGAACTCTCCAAAATAAAACATTGATGCGACGAGTGGCAAATAGAGTTAAACCCTCGAAAATCGGTCGTTATGTCTATAACAAGAAAAATAACATTTCCTAAATTATGACTGCTTTATAGATGACACCGACCTACCTCCTGTAGACGAAAATAAGTACTTAGGAGTGACCTTTACAAGCAACTCAAGGTGAAATACCCCCGCGGAAAAAGTATCCAAAAAGCTAACCAGGCACCATGGTACCTCAGAAGAAATCTTGCAAGCGCTTCGCCAGAAATAAAAACATTAGCTTACAAAACAGTGGTGAGACCTGTCGTTGAATACGCAAAAATAGTGTGGGATTCATATGGAGTAGCTAACTCGTCCACACTTGATAATGTCCAGCGGCTCGCTTTCAGGTTTATCTTTCAAAAATATAACCCTAACCATTCCCCCACCAAACTTTCTAGACTTGCTGAACTTCCTTCTCTCGAATTGAGAACGAAGTGTGACCACCTTTTTTCGATTTTTTAATCATTCATGGTCTAGTTAAGATAGACAAAAATAAATACATGGACGTACGCGTCAGTGAATGCACGAGACATCGTAATAGCATGCACATATGCAAAACATCTGTCAAAAATGATTGTTTCAAATTTAGTTCCTTTCCCAGGACCATGAAAGAATGAAACCAACTCCCTAATTCAATCGTCACTATGACAAATGTATGTGATTTTGTTAAAAATATAAAGAGTATAGTGCTTGATAATGTGTCGTGACTTTGTGTTTTGAATGTATTTCTTTTGCTTCTTATTCCTCCAAGTGAATCACTTTTTTGAAGTGTCTGTCCATGATTGTTTTTTTACATCTTGTATGTATTCCCACTCCTGTAAAGGCCCTGTAAATAAATAAATAAAGGTGTCCTGCCGAAGTTGGATTGTGTACGTGTACTAATCAAAGTGGTTATTTGGGCTAGTTGATTCGTATTTAAAGGTTTAAAAGCGCCTAAAATATACAAGCACAGGGGCGACGGAAGACAAACTATGTGTCTGTTTCCCCCGTCTTGGTGCGTGTGTGTTTTAGGCGATTTGAAACCTTCGTCTACGTGCATGTTGGGTTACAGTCTTTTGTGTATGTGTGTGTGAGTGTGTTATGTGGTTTATGTTTGAACAGTTGTCAGAATTCCAGGTTCTACGTATTGAGCAGAACGTTATGATAGAAATAATTGGAACAACGGTTTACCCACTTCTTTGACACTCGTGCGTTTTCTTTGCAAGGTTGTGAATAGAAAAGTGCACGTGCAGTTTTGTTTACGCTGATGACGATCTTAAGAAAAATTGATAAAATTGTTCTTTTTCTCAGGCGAAAAATACTTTAAAAAGAACACCGGAAATAAAAAGTAATTTTCTCGGTATAGCGTTATTCACTGCGAGGAACATCAGCTAGCAAGTGCAAATTGATAATTAGCAAATGGTGCACCTAAAATACACTGTTACCTCTAACCTCAAGTTTACTCACTGCGACAATCTTTTCAGAGAACATATTTAAGCAGCCTTTAATCAGTTGAAATGCCGATCGCCTATCATCATCATGCTCTGACACCGTTGAATATGCCGCGCCATCCACGATAGTGGCACTCATGTTGAAGAATAAATGTTTCTTTAAGTCTGGAAAACGTAAAGAACAAACGGGGCGGGTTACTGCTGATACATTCGTTCTCACGTTACTTTTCGTGACGGTTCTTTGTGTATTAAACAATTGCAATCTAGTGTGACCGTCTTCAATAATAAATGTGTATATATATATATAAATTCTTAACAAAAAATTACAATTAGGTTGTTAAACTTCTTGATTACCCCATGAATCTAACAATTTATTATTCGGCGACCAATGTCTAAAGAATTCATGAATTCAAAATATGCCTTCCTACGTTACGTCCTATAGGCTTGTCAGCTAGCCATGAACTTCCTTGCTGTCACACATAATATGCATAATTGAGTCACTTTTTAAAGGCTTGTCGGGTGGTGCTTGTCTGCGTAGACGGTGAACCGCAACATGCCGAGCCTTGCGTTCGTTTTCATCCATGTCAGAAAGAGAATATTTGGTATGGAACGTGGTCATATACGCATTTGAGCATTTGACCACAGCGTGACATGGATGAAAACGAACGAAAGGCTCGGCATGCTGCGGCTCACCACCTACGCAGAGGAGCACCACCAGAGCATCGCCCCAATCAGCATCATTCACCACGTGGAGATGCGGTTGTTTTTTTGTTTTTTTTTGTATTCCACTCCTTCCACGCTAATTAAAATAAAGACGCTAGAAATATCCACTCCTCCGCCCTCTGCCCGCTCCACAAGCGAAATCAGTTACGTCGGCTTCGCCGTTAACCGGCTCAGTTTCATTTTGAAGCCGTTTAAAAGGGTGATATTTCTAGGCCCGCACAAGCCCACTTCGAATTTTCGAACCCGATTTTATGGCACGGTTAGACCCCATAGACATCAAGTGATAATTCTAATGCAATATGTCCCCCACCCCTCAAAAAAAAATTATCACGTTAGTTAGAAACTTAGCTTACTCATTCTTTTTTCTCTGCATTTTTTTAGTGGTCACAATTACAACTCTCTTGGCCCCAAAGGAAAAAAAAAGTCATATTACAAGTTTTCTCTTTCATTTATTTTTGGACCGACTAATAAAACAACACCTCAATAACAAGTGTCATGGGAATAAGCTCTCGGAAACTTTTGAGACAATGGTATGTCACCACATGTATATTTAATGTTTTATATTCAACAAGCTCATATTAATCAGCTGTTACTTACTGCTTATTGTTTGTCTTCGTCTGTCTTCTAAAAGCGTGATCGCTCGTGAAAATAGTCAGTGCGCCTTGTTCTGTGTCCTGAAACCAAACCAAATTTCGATTACCACTACACTGAATCCAACATTTATTCGCTACACAGGACGGCTCAAGCGCAATATTACTTTTTTTCGGAAAAATTCTATTGTTTTCGTGCTCAAAGCAGGAAACCACGTGGTTCTCTTTGGCAGGAGAGGAAATCGCGTAAATTTGCTTTCGCAGAATAGTCATGACAGGTAAAGGAAATGTACGAGTACTGTTCCAAACAAGCAAAGAAACATTTTTCGGTGTAGAGTCGTGGTGCTTGCATCTAACGACAAAGAGCTTCGGAATTGTATTCGTCTTCACCTCACAATCTCATAATAGCGATAATATTGAGTGATATATAAAAAGTAATTTGTTACGTAGTATTATTGGAGTATTTTTTTTTTACGTTTTGTTCTTAATCCTTGCTAGCCGTTCATCCACTGCATGCAGCTTAAAAGTTGCATTGTACAACGCTTAAAATACAACCACGGCACCAAATTTATCTGAAAACATATTTAAGCAGTGTTTTTTTAGTTGAGATGAGGCTTATCATCCTTATGCCTAGAGGAAACACATAATTTGCCACATCGACCTCGACAAAAACGTTCGTATTAAAAAAAATATATATATTTCTCAGGAATCTAGCACCCAAAAAAGCGATCGAAAGTCGCTTGTAGTAAGAGTTTCTATTTTTTCACTAATAAGGATTATTGTGCATTTAATATGCTTCGATGAACTGCAATAACTCACTCAGCGTCCCGAAGTAACAGCGTTATTAAAAAAAAAAGTCTTGTTTTTTTAGTTGAATCCAAAGTTATGTTGTCATTACTATGTTAAAAAATTTTTATACAAGGAGCGATGTAACCGAAGCACGAAGTTTGCCTATGAGGAGTCGTATTAGGTCTCTGATGAAAACAAGAAGGTACGTATTTGTCATGTTGACTCACCAATGACGTGTGCAGCAGGTGACCAAGCACAGCAGACTTATAAGTGATATCATTGGTATACTCCGGAAATGCTGGTTTAGCGGAAATTTCGGCGTAAAAATATTTTTTTTATTTTAGCAAAAAAAAAAGAAAAGTTATTTCAGTTTTTGTTGGAAAATGTAATGCTACGTCAGAAACAAGCTAGCAGTGGCGGAACTGCCTATAGAAACTGTTTTCATGCCCAGTACCCCACCTCTCTACCAAATGTTCACCCCCCACCGTTCGAAATGTCACGTATTTGGAGATGGCTGTTACGAGGTTTACTTCACAGCAGTTGGTTTCAAATATTACGCACTTTTTGAAGCGCAGCCTTTAGCTGGCGCTTCATCGCACGTAGCCGATTTTGTTTTTGTATTAATTTATTTTTAAGATCGTTATTAATCAAAGGCTGATCTTCAATGTTTTTTTTTGGATAAGCTCTTGATATTATTTGTTGTTGGTGTAAAAGAAGTGGCGAGAAAATGCTTATTCAGCGTTGAGATTAGGGAAGGCGGTTACATAGCGCCCTTTAAGAAGGAGGGGATTAGCATGTTAAGATATTTCAAAGTAATCATTAGCGGGTGATTCTTAAAATACTGACCATCTGGCGCAAGCCGCGGCCCTGCATAAAGGGTTCGACAGTATTCATGCATACATCCTTCAAAAAGAAAAGCGCAGTTTTGAAACCGATATAGCCTCTCGATGGCTATCAAACGACTGGCGGCTTGGTGGGAAATGAGGGGCTCGCCTCTACGTGAGAGATCCGCAACCAAGTCTGCTAGCGGATGACAGCTCATGATCATAAAACTTTGAGCGAAATAATAAAACGACACCTTGAGATATCGCGTGTCACAAGAATTGTGTCATAAACGCCGCGCCAATAAGGTTAATGATTGCGCTACAAGCGTAACATTAAAAAAAAAAAACGTTTTGCAGTGTAAGAGGATCCACTGAGGAACCGTGTATGCACCAACAGAAACGAAAACGAAGGGGGGGGGGGGGGGTACGACGGCTACACAGGGAGATGTTTTAATGACAGGGTCAGAAACCATGCCTTGGTGGCCAGGCAGTCCTCTTCGGCAACCTTGCATTTCACTCAGATCACCAGGAATACGAGCTGCGATCCAAACGTCCCGACTCGATTGCCTTTGTAGCCTAAAAAGAGAGGGCAGCACGGTGACATTTGCGAAGCAGTCGAATGCAGAGGCATTCCTGTGTCATTATGCATTTTGCACAATGTAACCAAAATTGCGCACCATTTTGCTTTCATCTGTACAATACCATTACATCGTTTCTAGATGGGTTGTCGCAGGCCTTCACGGTGTGGGCGATTTAAGTGCGTCGTTCTGTAAACATTTGGAGCTGCGCGCTACGCAATTTTTTGCGATCGCGTACACGAGCACAATGACGATTTCACCATAGGCAGCAAACAAGGGCGAGAGTGAACATCAGTTCTGCATCAAAATTGACAAGTAATAACCAGAAACCGTTGAAATAATTCAACAGGCTTATGTCAAAGAGCTGCACATTTTTCAAAGTGTTTCGAGTGACTCTCATGCTTCAAGAATGGCAGAACATCAATTGAAGGCAACGAGGGTTCGGAGGAGCTCGCCCTACCTCTCTTCGTTTTCCAGCAATGTTCTGCCATTCTTGAAGCTCTAGTGCCACTCAAGACACTTCGCACAATAAACTTCGTAAAGGCATAAGCCTAATGAATCATTTTAAATATATCTGCTTTAGATTTGCCGAGTCTGACGCATAATTAATGTTAGCTCTCGGCAGAGCTGGCCAAATTACTCATTTATTGTAATCAAAATACATTACTGATTGCCTTTCTACAAATGACTGAAATGTAATTAAATTACATTAAAGTTACCACTAAACAAAAGTAATTAATTACAATTACAAATTATTGCATCAAAGTGATGAAATTACTTTCAAATTACTGTTTCATACATTTTAATGGAGGAGCTAAACAAAAAGAAAGAAACGCATTCTGCTCTGCGTTTGCCAAGTAATAACCGTTAAACCCACACGAAGCCAGTGGGCGAAACCAGGCAGAAAAGGCGCACCAACATGCCCTTCCACACCAAACTGACTGACCTTGGGTCTGTCTGTGTTGTGGGTTCACGTTTTTACGAAATACCTCCTGCGCACGGTGTCGATCCCCGAACTTGGCCTGATACCATTTCGATATCCGTTTGTCGGGGATATGCTTGGCACAAACATGATCACTAGGTAGTAACTTGCGATCGGCCCTCTGGATTGCACGACCCCACTGCTCCTGGCGAGCGTCATTCGATGGAGCTTTAAACAAGGACACTCGCTCTGCACAGTTCCGGTACCCCGAATTGCAGTTGGGAACGAAGCACGTCTTTCCCAGCCATCTAGCATAACTTCGTCTTCTTCGGGTTAGGGCTCACCGTCGTGCACGATGGTGGGACCTGTGATCGACAGAGCACCAAAGCAAAACACAAGGCCAGCCACTGGCCGCACACCACCATTACACCGCGAAAAAGGCGAGAACGCTACACCGCCGACGCCGTTGCCACCAAGGAGGGGCCTCGTACGTTATCAGCCCGCCCTATGGACAGGCGCGGCAGAACCGGTGGAACGTCAGATGTACATTACCTGCCGTGGGAAGTGATTTTATCGTGGTCTTTTCGGTAAACATAGGGTTTGCACGATACTTGCCGCATTAAAGAGCATCGTTCAAAATGTTGTCCTCCTTTGCCTGGAGACTTTGACGCTGGTGGCGATAGGAACGCTATCCGCCTTTGCCGGCTCGCGTGCTGGCAAGAGAGAAGAACCGTTTTCGAACGCCGCTGTTCGGTGCCGCTTGTCAATTGATAGATCGAATGATGTTGAATCAAGTATCCTCGAAAGCGCATCTTCACGGCGTGCTTCGTTTATTTCTGTGGGTGCTTTCACAAGATAGCCCTACTGAGAACAGAGAACATGGCATGATCTGGCACTTTTAGTCCACGCGTCTGCGTTTGCATGTCTTCTAGCCCGTGCCTTTAGTTATGGTCCTCTAGACCGTGTTTTTAGTTACGGTGAAACGAAGTATTGAACCCGTCTCAAAGTCTGTCCTCTTTTGGAAACTGTGACCTCCGTGCACAACGGCTGACAGGCAAACTCATAACACAAACTAAAAGACAACCGTCATGGCTTACCTTCTGTACTTTGCTAGATTAAATGACCATAGGAAACCTACAGGAAAAGTTATGAACAAAGTGACGTTGCCCTTTCGGTACTGTTTGATTGATCCGTTGACTCCCAGCGTCGGCTACGTTCCGACGTACGTAATGACTTGCACTTTCCGCGACGTCGGTTTTTCGGTCGTTGTGCAATGATTCCGATCTTTCAGCAATTGACTCATGACTTTCAAAGTAGTCTATGAAATCAAATCACGCTGCACCCCACTTCCGCAGCCAGTAGAAAAACGCTCGTAATTCCAATCCATGTCACTTGGAGGCGCGCAGCAAATTTGAAACCGCGACGACACTAGGGAAACAAAGTTGCGGGAACGTTGGGCAACGGTGTTTCAGTTGCTTCGCGAACGTTGGGGCATAGAGGTTTAGGTGTTCCGCCCAACTGGCTCCTTGGGGAGTACGCTCTTCAAATTTGACCCGTGCGTGACGAGACGCGGACGCCACAGAGCAATGGCCGGCCCAGGCCCTTCAGGATCGGATCCACCTAGAAGGGAACAACCGATCTCAGCCAGGTAAGTCCTTTTGGTATATTTCACCGTCGTGCAATGTTCAGCGGTCTTGCTCAACCTCTCGCATTGCCTTTTTATCTTAATTATACGAAATGCCACACTTTTTTGAGAAGCTGCCTACAGAACGACATAAACTGTTACTCATAACTAAAGGGCAGTATTTTGTTAAGCTAACCCAGCGGTTCAGGACTTAGAACTCGGTTCATATGAATGATAAATGTGAACACGATAGTTATACCGTTTAATGTTTGCACAATTCGATGCACCACTCGCTAGACGGGAGAGTTTATTTTTTACCTATTTTTGGGCACTTTGAATTTCTGCTTGCAGAGACGTTTTGTAGGGTCGATGTTAGCTCGGATTTCTACGGTGGTTTTGCGGCCGAACGTTTAGGGCGGTACTTTTCTTAGTACATTATTTTGCGCAATTGTAACCCAAGGAGGCTCTGGTTCAGCGGGAGACCGCGGTTTCGACCTATTCAAGGTGATTTCCGCAAAACCAGGCAACTTAGTCACCTTGGGTGACTAAGTTGGCACGTAGCCCTCCCTGGCTACGTGCCAGATCTTGAATATACCTATATTCTATATGCTGTATAAATGTGTGAAACAGAGGATTTGGCAATCTCTAGCGCTATAATAACTGTGTTCGGCGCAAGAACCACAAAAACCGAGTGAAGTGTTTCCTGCGTCTTACTCTTGAACAAGTTGTGCTTGAACCACTCCCAAACGTCCATGCTATTGAGGGCCAATGCCCACACAACTCGCAATCGACTGCAGTACATTGTATTATGATGTGCGTTATATAACATTTCTTTCCACCTTAACACTTGATACTTATTCTTTGGTTCTGGTGAATGTCTTACTTGAATGGTTGTGAGTGAATAAAACACGACTGCTAGAGCAACATTGAACTTGCGTTAGGTTAGTTTTTTTTTTTACTCTAATACTGGAGCAATGCGTTTCACTTTTAGTTTTTTAAACCGAGATTAGATCATTAACGTTTAATCGGCTTGCATATTTTTCAAGCAACCTGAAAAAAACAAAAATTCAAAGACGACCTTGTACCAGTTTTCTTACATATTTACCGCGGGTGGGCGTTAATTCGGGATGTAACGGTATTAAATGTTTGTAATCCGAATGTTACGGTGAAAATGTTAGAAGTTGTAAATATAATTTTTTTTTTCTGTCATTCTCGCTTGTGCAGCAGAGAAGAGCAGTCCTTTGTTGTGGACGGGATCATCCATTCCCCGAAATACCGGCCCACTCCCCCGAAAGTTACTAGCCTGTCTGTTCCGAATTTGATTCGACAACAACTTCGAAAGTTTTCTACGAAACAAGTCTCGGTGAGTTTGCCGTTAAATACATCTACTTCATTGACCTTGCATAAGAGAAAACTCGTGGAGATAAAAAATATTTCCTCAAGTCGATCATACAACTGGCGAGCAGATTTTATGAACGCTGAATTGTGGTCCCGAAGTGGCGCTGCTTGCACCAAAGTGTGTGAACACGTTTTAAAGGAAGAGCTCAAAACCTAAGGTCCCTCACGTCGCTTTCAATGTCCTCAACGGTGGCAATAAAAGTATTGCTGGAGCTTACACAAAGCGCTTTACAATCAGGATGAAGTGCAAGGTAAAAGTAAACTGCAGGATCCAGCAGTCATGTTCTTGCTTTTTTTATATACTTTTACCCTGCTAATTAACGTTCTATAAATAGCGCATCCTGTTCCACATTTATGAGAGCCTTTCTGTTGTAAAAAAAAGTATGTAGTCGCATGTTTTCAACTAAGGAAATGTCATTGACCTCGTTGAAGCTTAATGTGAAGCTCGTAAGCGTGTATTATTAATTTAGCACTGGTCCATCAAATGCATAACGGCTAAGGCAAGAAGCTGTTGAAGGTAAAAAGAAGAGGTACTTCGAATTACAAAGTGGGTGCACTTACGCTACGAGATTTTAGACTCCATAATAATTTACAAGACGCTAGAAGTTGTGCACAGAATCTGTTTTGACAGTGGAAGTCGAGTGTCAAAACATCAATCGCACCCTTGCGACGTTCGAGCACGGGCGCCCTATCAAATTTGTTGCATCCATATGGGTTCTTGAAAGCTTAAGAGAGGACTGGTGTAAAAACGATGTGAATTCTCACATCTTATGTTCATAAAGTCTCAAACAATACCGTTATTAGTAGTTGAGGAGACTGAGACGGCGGCATAGATAGTCAAGAGCAACATTTTTTGTCTGGCAGGTCCTCCGTCACGTTTTGAAATAACTGTGTTACATAAATGCGCGATTCTTTGAATTCAATTTTATAATAGGATAGGCTGGCTTTTGAAATTGCGTGTCGGAAAATCAAACGGGATTTATATTGTAGATTTACTAAATAAACATGCGATTCGAAAAGCCTCCGCAAGACAACAGAGTGGCAGTTAACGTTTCCCTAACATATATTAGTAAACAGGTGAGCTGGTTGATTCCACATAGTATAAACCGGAAACGAACGGACAACAAAACAATGACAAACACACACGTCTTAAACGTGGCTGAATAAATTTGATTGACAAACCATGTTTTATAGGCCACTTTCTCACATAACTTTCAATGATTCTGCACACGTTCATGTGGCCACGCCACGCCCTTCATACAGAGTCAAATGGTACTATACGTAGGACACTCTTAACAAACACAAGGTCAAGCTAACTTAGCCGACAAAAGCACCCAACCTCGAGATCTTATACAATAGTTCCCTCTTCGTTTCCCATTCCTTTAAAGAAGTAAACACTTCAGGTCGCTCATTTGGTATAAAATGGGGTGATTTGGTTGGCCAGGTTGACTTGACATTGACACTGCTTTTGTTAGTGTCCTGGGTATTCTACTATAGCGTCTGTATGGAGAGCTTAGTGGGGCAAAATAAACGTGTGCAAACTCGTTGAACGTTATCTGAGAGAGCGGTATATAAAACAAGATCTGTCAATAAAATTTATTCAGTTTCATTTTAAACGTGTATGTTTGTCCCTCTCATGTCGCTCGTTCGTCTCCGGTTTAAATTGTGTCCCTAACAGGCGATACAAAGCTTCTTTGAAAAACGTTGACCGCCACTCTGGGGCCTCCAGGAGACTTTTTCTAACAAGCATGGAGGGCATCCTATAAGTTCAGCTATTCGTTTGGCAGTACCTAAGTACTTAACTTGTGCTCAAGTTGTATGCATTTTAGTTTTTCTTCCGTCCAGATGGCTGGCGACAAATATCTGAAGGGAGAAGACGTCCTCGAAATGATGGAAAAGTTTGCGAATCGATTTCAAAACTCAGCAGTTCAACCAGGAGATCCAGTCTTCACGATGCTTCACAACTCGTTGGTGAACGTAGCCGCCGCACTGAGCCTGAGCTTCGTCGGGGGAGTACTGTTCCTTGCGGACCATGAACTCTGTAATGGTGAGTCCTTGGCCCGCAAACACAGAAGATCAAGCATGAAACTAAGATTTGACCCAAAGTTTTGACACTAAACACCGTTTTTTTTTTCTTGACTACGTCAGAAGAATTGCTTCGAAGATTTATTGAGAGTGACGCAAGCTACATCCTTACCGACAGGGTGAACGAATTAAAGCTGAAGTGCTTGCTCTGTACTATTCCCGAAGAATTCCTCAAGGAAACGGTAAGTGCACCCCAATATTTGGGCTTAATATCGAGTCAACTCGAAGAAAAACAATAGGAGGAAAAAGAGCTGTCCACACGATGAGTTTCTTTCTTTCTTTTTTTTTTAATGACTCTATACAAAGTTTTATTTAGTCTGACCACAGCCGATGCCAGGATGGAAGTCAATCAAGCAAAATCAAAAGCTAATCGTCACGGCGTTCATTGACTTGTGCATTTGTTACCCCCAGATAAACCAATCACTGACTTTGATGTGACTAGTTTTTGTGCGTTATTGTTTTCGCAGGTGATAAGCAAACACACGATGACGACAAACGCCATGATGTAACTCTTTTGGGGCTGCTTGATTGGCTCTATCGGAGTTCAGCGTCGGCTACGGCCGGACTCACGGAGCGGAATATAGCAGTTGTTTCTTCATGAAGTTTCCTTGCTCCTTTCTCTTTTGGGCTTCCACTTTTCTCAATACTGGTCGACGAAAGTTACCGGTCCGTTCATACAGTGTACAGCCCGTAATTCGATGTATTGCTAAAGGAGAAGGCTGGCACACATTTTGATTAAATTGGTGTGTGTGTGTCTGTGTTTATACAGCCTGAACTTAGTCTGCCTCAACGGGCGACTTGTCTCTTAGCTGTGGATGAGCAATTTAGCCAGTGGGGTACAACCGCTAGCATGAGATCTTTAACGTGCACCACGCAGTAGTGATACACACCGCACGCCGGTACGATGCTCATTCGGATCGAAACTGGCGGTGGTGGGACGTGAACCTTGGGTTCCGCAGCACCGAGCTTTCGCTCCACCTGCTCCGAGCCGGTGTGCGCTAGCCCACATGGCCGGCCGTACCCCCCCCCCCCCCCCCCCCTCTTTTTGAACGTTACTTAAAAAACCACAGATCGCGAAAATTCTAGGAGAATCGTAAGACACGCTTTCTTACGAAAAAACCCACGCGGGTTAATGTTGGAGCTTTCTTTGGGTTAGGAGTTGATTCGGGACCAAAGAGTATATTCTAAGATTGACCTTCTTCCTGATTTCGTTACTTTCTATTTTGTTTTAGGAGTTTATTCTCCTGGTTGTAGGAAAAGAAAATGAGGCCCTAGATATCTCAAAAATGAAAAAGAAGGACGCGCATTACGTAAGGCATGTGCCAGGAAGTGAAGATGTTATGGCGGTGCTCTATACTTCTGGATCCACCAGGAGCCCCAGGGGCGTGCCGATAACGCACAGGGCATATGTGGGTTCTTTTGAGTCATATAGGTACGTATGGGGATGGTCCTTCCTTTTTTTATTATCAAATTTCAGGTAGTTCTCTAGATTCGTCAAACACAAAGTTGGGGCCGAAGTTTACGAAGCGCGACAATTGGACTTCTGCTGCGATTTCTCCGCGCTTTTGTACCCGAAGGACAATCAGCCCGGTCCGGGAGCTTTCGGCTTCAATTTTGTGTTTCACGAGACCGGAGCCCCAGGAAGACCTAACTAATCTTGCTCAGTTGCTTTTTATGATGCTTCGCGCTGCCACGAGAACGATTATTTGTAAGTAAAACAAAATTTTGTCGAATCGTGGCAAGCAAACGATCAGCCTCCTTTAGAAAGTTTTATGCGAACATGACACATTTTATAAAATAGTCCCGGATGTCGCTACACTGAAAATTCAAATCGAGGTAAAGCAAAACTGGTACGCGCCTATCATTTTAATTGCGATCCCGTGGAAGGCTTAGTATATCGCGTTCGGAGCTTAGAAACTCCTGATGGTAAATCCAGTCAAAAATATGCCTTAAGGATAGTTGCACGAATCGAGATTCCTGCGGTCTATTGTCATCCCATTGAAATTGATTTCTTTTTTTTAGCTTGCCTTCATTATTTTGATAAACATGAAGAACGCAGAATATGTCCTGCGTGTATTATGCCTGCGTTACGATTTGCTATGCTTTGATACGAGAAGCTTTGGGCGGTTTCGGATGTGCTACACACATGACAGAACCTTGTGATGTTCGGATTCATCAGAATGATCAAGACAAGCTTTAATTTCTTAAGGAGTGGAGTGTCATAAGCATGCTTTAATGACAGGTTTCGCATGGGTTCTTCTTTGGTGGCCGCGTGCAGGGCGTTTAATTCTAGCACTCTTGAATTTTTAGAACTCCTTATGCAACTAACAAAGTAATCACCAAGGAATATATCAATCGCGCCATTTCTCTATCACTTGACTTTTGTCTCAAGTTCTGGCGTCATACGACCGCTGAGCTATCACTTGGTACGTTAGTATTCACCCCGTGGTGCCGTAAGTTCACCTGGTGAGCTACGTCTCGAAGAAAACCAGCTTCGCCCGCCAACTGTGTCATACGAACTAACTATGCTGGACTAAGTATAACTCGCCAGCGACCGTAGTCTGCGGGCTAAATACGACTCGGCGCCGATGGTCAATTGCGGAAAAAGTATAACTCGCCTCCGATGGTCGCCCGCGGCATGAGTATGCTCAACCAAGTATGCAGGACTAAGCATCACTTACCGCGGACAGTCGTGTACTACCGCAGGCGACTGTGGGCGGCAACTCACACTTAGTCCAATTGCTAGCGCTGTCGATCATTTCCTCCTTGTGGCCCTGAGCAAAGATGTCGGACTGCGGATCGCGTGGTTTGGGTTTGATTCCCGCTCAGCTTGTTGGTGAGTCTCTCTGGTTAAGGTTGTTTGCTCTTAGCTATGCTTATGAACGCGTTATAATGACTTCTATATGCTTCGGATGCTTTTACGTTGGCTACTAAGGGCTATGTATCCTTTACGTTGCCTTCACGTTCGTGTAAGTATTTTTATTCACACTCAAACGTCACACTTTTTTTATGAAACCCAGTCCATAAGCAGATTCTGCATTAAAAATGCCCTGCCCCAAACTACGGTGCATCTGCTTATAACTCTCCACATTTCGAGTGTGACATCGGACCTTGGAAGTGTTCTTTCCGATATCTTGCCCCCGCAGGGGGCACCTGTGACAGCAGGTGTTTGGAGAATGGCGTCTCCACGGACCCCAGCCCCGCAGGGGGGCGCCTGCATCTTAGGTGCTAGGTGCTTGATGACTAGGGTCACCACGGACCCCAGCCATGGGGCCACCACGGACCCTAGCCGCGGGGGCCACAATGCCCACACGCAGGGGCACCTACCTTAGTAGGTGCTTGGTGAGTGGCGTCACTACGAACCCTGAGCCATGTGGGTTCGCCCATTCACGCCTAGCTGTGCGTGGCTTAACTCGTGTCCGAGGAAAAGGGGATCCTGGTGGTTGAGCTGAGCCCGGGGTACGTTCGGACCTTTTGGGGCTCCCTGGGCAAGGCAACATACCGCTTCGGCCCCTGCTTCTCGTATATAGACGGATGTCCTGGCCCGGCCCGACCAGGATGATTGAGCCAGTCGCCTCTTCTACCCTCCTCCCCTTCCTTGTTTCACTTTTCCTTCCACCTCCTTCTTTACTCTCCACTCTCTTCCTTCTTTTTTCATCTTAGGCGGCAAGGGCCAACCTTGAGTGGAAACTGGTCCTGTCCCTGCAACCACACTAGGTTATAGGGCCCGCACAACACTGGTAGAGTAATTGTGTCAGCCAAGCCCATCTTGCTATGGCACATTACCTACCCCCTTGTTGGGCTCCGTGGTGGGCGGGGGACACCCGGGCACTGAATTGCTTTCCCCATCTTTATGGGTCTGCAAACCAAAAACATTCTGATGGGGCCCCGAAAATGGTCCGCACCGAAGTACCGTTCCAGTTTGAAAAGCCTTTTGTTTCTGATAACTTTCCAAGATTTCTAGCTCTTCATTCTGAAAATGCAAAGCCACTGGGCAAACTGTCTTCCTTCCATGTAGCTAAGGTACTAGGAGTTGTTGGAAAAAAACTTCAATGCAAAAAAGATGGCGTCTGGAGACCTCTTTGTGGAAATCAGTACAAAGCAGCAGAGTAATGCCCTCGGGTTTTAACTCTGTGTCAGACTACAAAGTCAGTGTTACCCCTCACCGCAAACTGAAAAACGTTCAAGGAGTGATTTCGGAGGACGACCTGCTAGACACATCTGACGCAGAGCTGGTGGAGGGCCCCTCTAGCAAGGAGTTGTCACTGCACGACCAATCACAATTCGTCGTGGTGGCACAGACCGAAACAAAGCACGTAGTCAACGTTTGAGTCCGTCACATTTCCAGAGGCCATGAAAGCTGGCTATCTCCACCGCAAGGTTCGGCCCTATGTGCCTAGTCCTCGAAGGTGTTTCAAACGCCAGAGGTTTGGCCATGGTTTCCATCATTGCCGTAAAAAAGCCCCTTGTGCAATATGTACGAAGATTGACCACCCCACAGACTAAAGCACCAACGACGCACACTGTGTGAACTGCGGTGACCCCCACCCTGCATATTCTCGATCCTGCAGAACGTAGGAGGCGCTGCCATTTAAAGTCAAAGAAAACCTCTCCTACCCAGAGGCACGTCGTCGCTTCGGATTCTTGCGTAAATGCAGTTATGCGCAGGTGGTACAGCGGTAAACTACACCACTGATGGTAGCAGTGGCCACCCAGACGTTCTTTCTGAATAATGGGATGCCACTGCATTCCCCCACGCCCCACCTGAAGATCCAACTTCCGGGGCGTGCAATCTCAGCTGGGCGGGCCTACCGACCCTCCCAGCCAGTGTTGCGAACCCTCGGGCTCCAATGGGACAACAGCCTTTACCCTCCAAGGCTGTTTCCCAAACCCAGGATGAACCGGTGGCTAGCGCAACCGTCCCTCCTTTGCAGACTCCTTCCAGTGAGAAGGGTCAACATTCTCGCCCACATTCCCTGGAGAGAGAATCATCGAAGGAGTGACATGGCTCTCGAGCCGCACCTGCAGCGCCTGGGGCGCAGGAACGGGTGGACTTTGACGGCCCCCCACCCAGCACCTCCTCCGCCCCTTTGGCTGGGTCTGGTCGTGGACGAGGCATGGTGCCCCGTTTCCCTATCCTGCCCGAACCTGCTGGAAAAGCCTCGCCTCGGGAAACTGAGGCCATGGATGAGTGTACAGAAGTCTCCACTAATGCGTCTGACCAAGACATGGAGTGGCAGACTTCTAAGAGTAAACACAAAAACAAAAAACCTGTTATCTCCCCAACGTGACATTGCGAACTTATTCTTGCCTAATACGGCTGCTTTAGAACTTTTATTTATTCTCCCTATGTTTCTTTTTATTCGCAGTATAACTCTTCTTTGAAAACAATTAATAAATTTCATTTTATGCAGTGGAACTGCCCTGGCCTAATCAGAAATTTTGATGTAAATTATTTTATGGACGAGTTGGAGACCAATTGCACTCAGCCTGCAAGAAGCACGTGTAAATAACACTCAAACACAGATTTTACGTCGGCACAAAGTTTCTAGAAGAGATACTCTCCCCTAATATGTCGGTAGGAGTGGCACTAGTGGTGCATAGTGGTGTTGCTTGCTCGGAGGTCCCTCTTTCTACGCCCTTAGAGGCTGTAACTGTGCGCCTTCTTGTTCAGCGTTTGATCACGGTTGTTTTTTTTATCTGCCACCTAACTCTCCGCTGCATGTCAGTGAACTTGAGTCACTTGTAAAACAATTACCTAAACTTTTTTTTTTATTTTAGGCGATTTTAATGCCCACCATCCTTTGTGGGGAAGCGCTCGCCAGGATTCACGTGGAGTCATAGAGCGGTTTTTATTATCTTCGGCCTTGTGCCTTTTTAATGTTTGGGAACCCACATTTTTAGTGCAGCGCATCAATCATTTACATCTATCCACCTCTCTATTGCATCACCAGTTTTACTTCATGCTTTTCGTGGAAGGTTTTAAATAACCACTTTGGAAGTGATCATTTCCCTATTGTTCTACAAAGCACGATGCCAATTCCTTCTATTCCGACACGACTTCAAAGGTGGAAATCGGAAAAGGCTGATTGGTCTGTTTTTTGTTTGGAGGCTCTTATTGATTCGTCTGTTCTCGTAAACATGAGCCCTGAAGATGCCACGCTGTACGTTACTGAAGCGATTATAGATGCCGCATCACGCAGTATTCCCCAGACCTCTGGACGACTACCTAAGTGCACGCCGTGGTGGAACAATAACTGCCCCAGAACACACAAGTCACAAAACAAGGCGTGGTGCATCTTTAGACGATATCCTACTCACACAAAATCTACTTGAATTCAAGAAAAGAGCCAAGGCTCACTGGACGCAAAGGCAAGCTAAAGGCAGTTGTTGGAAAAAATATGTCACATCTTTGAGTAGTTTTGTTTCATCAAAGGAAGTGAGGGGTTGTTTTAGGAAGATCAAGGGACAGTATCGGTCTTTCAGGATACTCCTCTTCCATCAGCAGTATTTATTAATGAACAATCACATTTTCTTGGTAACCACATCCGAGAAGTCTAACTCAGCCAACTATAGTGAATAATTTAAGCGGCTTAGAGCAACAGCAGAAAAACAAGCTATTTCTTTTTTGGTGCCCGGGGTGTTCCTTATAACTAGGTCGGTGTGAGCTTGAATTGGCTCTTGGCGTCAAAAAAGAATCTGCAGCTGGGCCGGATAGTGTTCAACACAAAATGCTGAGGAGGCTGTCGCCTGAAAATGTAAACAATTTGCTCATCTTAATTTACTGTGGGATGCTGCTTGTTTTCCTGGCTGTTGAGAAAAGGCACATACAATCCCTTTACTGAAACCTAGCAAAGACCCCTCTTTATCGACGAGCTATCGCCCAATTGCATTGACTAGCTGCCTGGCAAAACCTATGAGAGACTCGTTAATCGCCGTCTTTTACATTTGTTTAGAGGCAGAGGGTGTGTTCGATAAAAATAAGTGTGGCTTCGCAGCGGGCCGTTCCACGATAGACCACCTTGTCCGCCTGAAAACTTCTAGTCTGGAAGCATTTGTCCATCGCCAGCGTTGTTTCTCTGTTCTTTGACCTACAAAAGGCTTCTGATACGATTTGGAGATATGGGATCCTTCGAGACTTGTACTCATATGGTGTCCGAGGTCGCATGCTTCGCTGCATTAAAAGTTTCTTGACGGGTTCGACCTTCCAAGTGCGCTTGGGCTCCATCCTGTCAGATGTTTTTCTCCGGGGGTATGGCGTCCCTCAGGGTGGAGCGTTAAGCGCCACTCTTTCCGGGGAGAGGAGGAGAGCCCGCGCACACTCAAAATGGGAGAGGGGACGCGGGCCTGTACCTTCCACTGCATTGCCAAGAAAAGTTGTCGCGGAGTATAACAGACAGTACCTCTTTCGCCTCTATAACTCCTTGGTGCGGTCACGGTTGTGGATTATGGCTCGTCCGTCTCCCCTAAAGATGCTGGACCCCGTCCATCACCTCGGGCTCCGACTCGCCACGGGGGCGTTTCGAACATCGCCTGTGCTTAGCCTCTATGCTGATACACATCAAATGCCCCTAGAAAGAAGGCAAGTTTTGAGTCTTTGTTATGCCTACAAGATATACAGCTATCATCAGCATCCTTCTTTTGATGTCCTCCAACTCTCTACATCATTCAGACTTTTCGAAAACAAGCCGAGTATTGTTCGGCCCCTGAGTTGCAGAGTTCAAAGCATAGCAACATCACTCCACCTTCCCTTTAGTGAGGCTGCTTTGCTGAGGAGCAATGAGTTGCGCCTGGGGACATTCTGCCAATCTCTTGTGACTGGTCACTATCCAAGTACAGAAAGAGAGCCATTTCTCCACTTGTTCTTCAGCAGGAGTCTGCCGATTTGGAACAGAAATACAAAGACTACTCGCATTTTTACAATGATGGATCGAAAACATCAACTTTTGTGGGATATGCGGTTTATTCCACTGCCTTCAGGAAAGTACGAAAACTCCACACTTTTGCAAATATTTTACTGCTGCTGTGTACGGCATTTTAATGCCTGTTGAGTACTTATTGGAGAACAACATTATAAAAGCAGTTCTCTTTGTCGACTCTCAGCTACTTCTAGCTATTTCGTCCTTAGCAGACACCAAGAACCTTCTGTCCGGGTACGGTTAAATTAAACACTTCAACGAGACACCTTATCAAATTCTGCTGGGTTCCAACCCACGTGGGTACTTCCGGCAATAAAAACGCAGACTTACTTGCTGCCTCTGCGAAAGAGTGCCCAAAACTGCCTTTCGGCCTGCCACACCAAGACCTGATACCGATCATACAGAGAATGATTATGAAGTCATGGCAGTTGAATTGAGATATGGAAAAAGAGAACAAGCTTCACATTATCAAGCCCCGACTAGGAGTATGGGAGAATTCTTTTCATAAAAACCGTCGGGTTGAAGTCCTCCTTTGCCGCTTAAGAATTGGTCATACCTGTTGACTCATTTGCACCTGCTCTGTGGTGAGGGTGTTAAGCTTGTGACAACTGTCAACTACCTAAAGCGCCGATCATGTTTTCCGGAACTTTTCGAGATCACCTTCCCTTTCATCCATATTTTCTGCTTTTACTGTTACTGTTTTTTTACACCAGCTGTAGCTTGCAGTTATTTTAGCTTACATTTCTAAGCTCCTTTCAAAAACCCTTGTTTGGCACAATATGGCCTACGTTGCTCTTGCGCCATAAAACCTCAATCATCATCAACCGAAATCTTGCCTAGTATTGTATTAAAGTTCTTCACCCCTTCCGAAATGCGGTAAACAAGCAGGAAAACGCAAGGTGCGGCTTCCACCTTGAAAGTGCTCACTTTATCCACAGCGATTCAGAGTTATGTAATCGAGACGTTGTGCCACAGTGTCTAAGTCCTGAAGTGCGCATAACCAAAAAAAGTACTAATTGTCTGACAGGACGAAGTTATAGCCTTCCTCTAGATACCGGGCCATTAGTTACGTCATCAAATAAAGTCGCAAGGGGAGTTCAATGGCTGCTACCACGTCAACAATATTATCTAAAACACGTTTATTCAAGCAATAGTGAAGAAAGAACAAAACGCGGGAGAGGTGGTGAATTATATTATCTGCCTCTGATTTACTATTAACAAGGAATACAAAAAGGCTCCTGTCTACGATATTTTATATATATATTCTTTTATTCACTCGAAAGGTTTCTGGTCTGTTTGGTTTTGGTACGATATCTGGAGTGCGTCTCCGACTGGTGCGTTTATCGTTCAATCCCGCTTATGCATCAAAGGTGGTCCCAAAGAGGCAACAAACTGCGTCACAGAAGCCGACGTGTCATGCCGTCGGACGTTGAAATCCTGTCGGTTAGTCGTAGGAAGGCTCATGAAAAAGGCAAGCGGACGCAAGGTTCTTTGTCGTCAAAGTGCTCATTCTGCGGTCTGCTTTGGTTTCCGTTCATTCTCTGGTGGCAGAGCGACCTGCAGCAGCAAAAGCGTGCGTCGCATCAAGCTCCGCTGCTGTACCACCGGCAGGATTGGGGCAGGCAACAGCGTCTACTTGGGAGAATATATTAGTTTACAGCTGGTCGATCGTGGTCCCGTGGTTTACAGTACTCTCTTAGGTCACGAAAGCGTCGATAATCTGCAAGCGCCTCAGCCTTTCCACCCGCTTTCCTGCTGCCTCCCGACAACGTAGCCCATGCGCACTTGAGTCCAATCAGCGCAGGCAGCGTCCCCCATTATACTGAGAACGCTCCCCATTGTTAGGGTTGAACCCCTCTTGATTTTGAGCTCTCTAGCATCCACACTTTCATGACGTCATACGGTGAAATCAAGACAACTTTTCAGGACTCGATAAATGCACCAGTGGGAACACCCGCTCCAGGCACCATAGACTTTGTAAGATGAAGGTTGCGGGCCTTTATAAACCCACGAGAAATGTTCAAGAAAATATGCTGAAACATTCGCTGCTGTCAATAGGAGTTTTCATCCCGCTCTTTTTGTTATCACGCTTTGACTTTGTTGTAGGTGTCGAAAAGCTGAGCCATTGTTGCGCTGCTAGCTGATGGCGTCCGAGACAGGTGTCCCTCTTTTCTTACCTCGTCGAATTGTTGCGGAATTTTCAGGGCTCTGGAACATGTGAGTGCAGAGGACGTCTTTCTTGCTTGGACTCCTCTGGCAAACAACTTTGGTTTCTCCCTGAACGTGTTCCCAATGCTACTTGGAGTATTCACTGTGTTCAAGGAGCCAACGATGACCCACATAGCTTTCACGGCAGCAATGTCAAAAAACAATGTGAGTGCAAAACTTGGCATATCTAGCTTTCCTCATGAATAAATGAAGTCCGAAACTCCGTCGGAGCATTGAAAGACACACGCAGAAAAGAAAATCAAATTCGACTCTTACTTTGTCTTATGTTAGGTATCCTCAGACCTTGACATCGAATCACCAAAAACTCTGGTTTCTAAAAGGCACCGTTAAGTAGTAGTGCTCTTCCTATTAACACGTTCAAGTAATGACTGTTTTTTTTTATTAGTTGCATCAGTCTACAGTTTTAGTCTCGCTGATCTCGAAATTCGCAACAATCTAATCATAACGGACTAATAAAAGCAACATATAGCTAGCTTTCGGTTCCCTAAAATCAGCCTTAGGTACGGCCGTTTTCATGAAAAACTACCTATATTTTTCCGCATATTTATATTTCTAGAAAGGCATTAACTAGTTGCTAGCCTATGATGGAAGTGAACCTAACAAATATAGTTATGTTCGCGATATGTTGGAGTTGCATAATTTTACTTATTCATCGGTAGTTTGTCTATGCGCATGTAAACAACGAATG
This sequence comes from Ixodes scapularis, assembly GCF_016920785.2. Taxonomy (NCBI): domain Eukaryota; kingdom Metazoa; phylum Arthropoda; class Arachnida; order Ixodida; family Ixodidae; genus Ixodes; species Ixodes scapularis. The sequence continues at coordinate 103,005,068 of NW_024609880.1, read as the reverse complement.
TAAATAGTTGTAACACGGTTACCACGTACACGTAACCGTTTGGTTTCTTTAGGAATTTTTGTTTCTGGCAAGAGTACAACTGTCGTGGACTCTGGTAATGCATATGCGAACTGCCTCCCTTATTGAGGAGTTTTAGCAGACCATTCTGATAACTCCGAGATCGACACCCGATGCCCTGCCGACGCTTTTGCGCATGCGTTCTTTCATGATTTGGTATCGTTATCGCAGGTATGCGAACGATCTACTTAAACTCCACAACCGTTTCACAATGCACACATATTGCCAGGTAACCAGCAATAAAAAAACGTATTCGTAATTCGAAGGGTAATTCTACTTTCTTTTCGGAATACATTCCTGTCATTTCGTTTACAGGTCACAACAACGTTCAACTTTCCGACAAGGATTAGGAATCTTGTCAGAAGTGCCGGAGCGCCGTTCAGCTTCCCGTGTTTCAAGAAACTGGCCATCGGAGGCGAATCGACTGCCGACATCACGGAAATATTGCAAGCCTTTAATTCGCCGATAATTTCTTTACGCTACTATGGTCTAGCCGAGTGCTTCGGCCTGGTCATTGTATCCCGCCTTGGCCGAAAAGGCTACTGTGACGACGGTGTTCCTGCTCCCGGCTGCCGTGTCAAGGTCAGTGTTGTGCCAGCTAACGAACGTAACTAACCAAGTAGCGATACTCTTTCGTTCGTCAGGAATTGACGCATTGCTGAGATTTGTAACCGTCCCACAATTTCAGCGAAATACCATTACTGTTACTTCAAAAATCTAAGGGGCATTACTTTCGTGAATCGATAAGTCGTGAATATAAGCATCGGCCATGATTAATATTTTACAGGGTGATAACACTGCCCTTTAAAACGTTCGCTTTTCGAAGTGTTGTGAAGGGACGAGGAGAATGGCTTTTTCTTCTCCAGTTTCGCTCTCTGGCGTCTGCGATTGTTTCGAGGAAATCGATCTTTGTCATCGATTTAAAAAGAGACATAGGCCATGCATGAGTGTTCCGATTTTTAGGATCCTTAGCACCTATAGACTGAATGATAAATATAGACTCAAGTAGAAATTGGTTGCCTCTAAGCTCAAGCAACAAATATCTGTTGCTTAATTTTTAGCTGTTCATTTACTCGTTCGGCATTCAGAAGCCTAACGAATACGTTAGTACCCTGAGTAGCACAAAGTGGGTTCCAAAAAGGGGCCAACGAGTTACCCAAACGATGTGCTACCCAGGTGGGTCCCACGTCGGTGGGTCTGACGTGGGTCCGGCGTGGGTTCCACATCTGTGGATCCGACGTGGATTCTACGTTGGGCCCAAATCGGCCCAACTTGGGCCGCCCACTGGGCTTCCCTCGTGGGACCCACAGCGGGCCTAATTGGGCAGCCCACCTAGGCTGCGGTTGGGGGACCTCTTAGTCATTCTACAAATGTAACTACAGTTACCAGTAACATCGTTACTTGTTCGGTGTCTTGCTTCTTCCAGCAACGACCTAAATGCCTAGAATGCAATCAAATTCCAGATATTTAAAACACCGAGCTAATCAACCCTACCCAGTGTACCTCTTAAGACTGATTCACATATTTTCGTTTGACGGTGACCATAGAGTTATTGTAATGTACGCTAGACGTTCAGATGGCGCTAGTCCGATGTGGCAAATTGAAGAAAACGGAACCAGTCAAAAATTGACTTCCGATAATGCATTTCCATAGGAAAAAGATACTGCATTATCATCTTCGTTGTCCGTCCCCCCTTTCTATGTATCTTCCTCATGTCTAATGCATTATCATCTTCCACTCGATTATAAGAGCAAATTTCCCGAATAATTCGTACGTGCGTAGCTTGGAACATTCCTCAATCAGACAGACAAAATAATTGGTCAGTTACGGCATTTTTCTTTCCAATTCATCGCATTAAAAGCGGTGCTAAAGCCGATGTATTTATCTACGCTGTAGGACACTGTTAGCGCGAACATGACGTTGGCGGTTTTCAGCAAGGGCGCCCCGAAAACTGAGAGACGGCACGAACTAGGGAGTAACACGATCAGCGACTCCCTGTGCATGTGCGATCAAAATAAATTGAACGCCAGGTAATATAGTCCGATTTTCATTAAGTAAGTACTGCATTATTTTTTCTGCTCTGCGAAGATGCTTGTTCTACGTTCGAAACATCACCCGTACGCTCGAAATCTTTAAGAACAAGTGCCTAATAAAAGCTGCCCGGCATTGAAAATACACACTTTTCAAAGCCCAGGTACATTATTCTTTAAGTTTTAAATGTTTTTAACCCCTCGTAATTATGTAAGACACGGTCACTTTCTTATTGTGACAAGACTGGCATATTAGCAATACATAAGCGTCACCGGAGTGCTGGCGGCTCTTGAACACGCTATATACACCTTTCGATTGTTATTTTGCTAAGCATTGTAACTTGATTTTTTTTTTTTACACACCTGCTGTGGAACAGGGGGTTAGGCCTGAAATATATTGAAGTTAAACGTCGTTCACTAATAAAAAAAATATGTGCTAGCTACAAAAATTACTTTTGCAATGTTAATAAAGGTACATACTATTCGGTACGACCCAAATAAGTGTTTCATGTTATTTTCCGGCGAGAAGACAGAATATACGCGCCTTTTCTCATAGAAAGGCACAAGAGCAACGCAAAAAATCACTGATTGCTGTCTGCTTCAACTTGCTTCCCGAACGTCTCATTGTCACAGAGCCAGTTGAACCTCTAGCGTACATTACAATAACTCTGATTGGGGCTGACTGCGCTGCAACCCTGCTTACGGCGAGAGGAAAAGCTAGCGTGCTGGCGTCACCTACACTCTTAGAAATAGGGGGTGTATAAGGGTACACCCCTTGTCCCATATGTAACACCCCAAAACTACATTTGGACGTTCAGTCCACTGACGTCGAGCTGGTGATACCAAATTTAACGAGCGGCTTCTTAGTCTTATTTCTTAGTGTACATCTAGTAACCTTGAGACACTTATAATCTGAGTATAAGCATAGTCGTAGTGTGAAGGCCCGTTCACACTCTTGCGACCTCTTAAACCTGGGTTCCTTAAAACTTCTTAAACCAGAAAACACACTGGCGCCATCTATTGGGAAGCAGTCTAAACTCAACGGTCCGGCATATTTTTTTTTTATTTCTCGCGCATTATCCTTTCTTTCTTGGCTCGAAAGACTTTTGTCAATGTTATAAACGAGCCTTTCTATGGGTATTACGCACATTTGACCTCGGAAATCCCGCAAAACCTTCGCTCTTGTGAAATGCAGTTCCAGGGTCACCGCATAGATGGCGCCACAATGCCAGTGTGTTCCCTCATTCTAAAAACATTTAAGAAGTTTTAAGAGATCTCGTCTCTCTCAGTCGTACTCGGTCGCAAGAGTGTGAACGGGCCTTAACTTGCAGTAGATAACCTGCCTCCACGCAAGCTTTCTGCCCTTGCTAACACTTCGTCGTACGCGCAGCCCAAGCCCGGCGAAGTTGGCAACGAGCTGGAGCTAAAAGAGGAGCTTCTACTGCGTTATTAGCCTGTCACCGGCTATAGACTAGAAATTTTATAATATTTTGGAGATTAACATTATTGCAAGTCCACAATAAAAAATTGCGTGTGAAAAATTTGAAAATTCACGTGCACATAGGAAGTGTTATAGGATACACGATGTGTGGCGTCAGCGTTTTATCACGTCATGAGCGGTCACAAAACACTCTAATGCATAACGCAGATGTATGAATTAGCTCCGAAAGGGACACTAAGATTTTTTTTTTCAGTTTACCCCCTCTTGCGATAACTCTACGTCCCCCAGTCATGTATTAAAAGTTTCGACCATGCGCCAACCTAGTTCCGTATCTTAAAAAAAGGCCTTACCAATAAATGCAACGCTCCAGGTCTCTTTTTTTCCCTTTGATCATTTCCTTTTTTCCCTTTAAAAAAATAATTTCGAGGTTTCTTGGGTGCCTTTCAAACTTGGTAAGTGCTCCTGGGAGTTTGCACGAACGAGGAATTTTATTTATTAATATGGCTAACACCCACATTTTCAAGGAGGCATTATTGTAAGGTGTGATGGCAGGGTTGGGTAATACGACTGAAAAAAGGTAAATTAAAAAGATATGTTCCTTGAACTAATTGAAAACTAGCCGTGTCTATAATGGGGCATTGGAATTAGAAAGGTTTGCTTCCTCCCACTTTCAAGTATAGTTGGTTGAATGTATTAATTTTTCGGTATAAATTACGCTTCGGTTAACACCTAAATATATCATTTCTTATTTGTATGTGAATCCTCATGCTGAGGTAATTTCTTTTTATCCAAGGAAATCATTATTTTTTGCTTTGTATACTGCAACGCCTACTTGTGTATGGCGTGAATTTTATAAAAATCTACGGAAGCGCGCAATTTATAGACGTTTAAAAGTCAAAATTGGAGAAATTCTGCTTGTTTATTATTGGCGTCTCTTTTTCAGTCCTGTTAACTTGGTTTGCACTTATGAGGTTAGAGTGAAAAGATGTTGAGCGTATTCTGCAAATTTCAAATAGGCCGTTTATCGATATGTGTTGTTCGTGAAGTTATGTCGCATCATGCGGTGTATAGTAACAGCCTCGGAAACTGTTCAGCGTTTGACCGCTCCCATCAACATTCTTCTAAGCTGTTGGTTTATCTGGAAAGTCTCAAAAACTCTCGCCTGTAAAACACTTATAGGAATCGGCGCGATTGGCTTCAAATGTTTAAAAGCAAATGTAACGACGTACAAGAAAATAATTAAAATATAGGAGAAAAGGGGAGTTCATAATAATCTAAATAACGTTTTTGACTTGTCGTATTTCTGACTCCAAATGAATTGCATGTTTTACGAAGTCCATACAAGCAACACGTGATCTTCACGAATGGCAGCCTTTACTCTCCCGTGCCGTGAACGAGCAAGAGAACATAGGATGGCCTCCTGGCAATCACAGCAACGGCTCCCCTTCCATAATGAGAGCAGCCACGATACGTTGGCAACTTTTTTCGCGCACGATAATTTCTCTACCAAAAAGAAATTGACGGTAAAGGGAAAAGAAATTTGACACGCTGGCTCGGCCATTTATTAATTTTATCTTGAGCTGACTACGCGCTCCCTTGGTGGCCAGAAGCATTGTTGGTCGGCTTTGGTCGAGATGACGAGTCAATACGTCAGAAGGAAAATATTAGTGTCAAGCATATTACCATCTTCTGCTCAACCTCCTTGCTCCTCCCGCGTGTCCAGTACTGGACATGAAATTACGCACACTATTCCAGAGGGAAATGAACATGTAGATAACATCTTTTTTTTAGGCTTCGTGAAACATGTAGTCCACGCTAAGAACCCTCCTTTCCCCAACCCCGCGAAAAAGAAAGTTTTCTTTCACCATTTTTTGTTTTTGAACTACATTTTTTTTAAGCGATGATATTTTGACTTTGATGCATTCCTCTTGCGCATCTACCCCAGATCATGCCTCCAGAAGATGATTCTGAGCCAAACTGCGAAGGATGTAGGGGGGAAATTTTAGTGCAGAGCAACAGTTTAGTTCAAAGCTACTATGAACCCCGAAGGAGAGTGGTACTTCCTCGTCTGCAAGCACCGAAGCAAGCATCAGCGATGCCTACGGAAGCCTTACCGGGGCCTTCAAAAGAACTGCCGAGGTCAACGGAAGGATTGGCGAATCTTACGAAACCATTGAGGATTCCCTCGTTGGCATCGACTTCGGGATCCTCCCAAAAATCAAAGGACACGTCAACGAGACCAAAAGAACCATCAGAGAGGGCCTCAAGGAGCCCAGTCAAGTCCATAGCCACGGGTCCGGCCAGAGCTCTAGCCAGGGCACTATCCAGAGTAACGACAATGGCATCGAGGAGCTCTTCAAAGAGTCCCCCAAGAAAGACAAAAAAAAGTCCCTCAAAGAGCACGCATGCCCCTACGTCGCCAAAATCGGCTTCCTCCACATCTACCGAGAAACTCTTGGGTTCATCACCGAGTGCGGAGCAACAGGCATCTCTAGGCGTATGGGTACAGACCGCCAAGGAAACGGTAATATGCGACATCGGGTCCGACACATCCAGTGATACTGGAACCGTTTCCACCAGCCTGTCTGAATACCAGAGTGAGCTATCCAAGCCCGGCAAGCAGAAAAGGGATGAGTTCTGGTTCCGCACAGGTATGTTTTTTTCTGGGTGTGAAATAAATGTCCCTGTGTAGTTGTAACCGTTCGAGTTGAGCTGCCGTGCTTCATTTTTATATATACGCAAATTTGTATAAACAAATGCTGATGCCACTCCTGTCCAATGACCCGCGGTAACTACTCTTTAAACGGGGGGTTTAGTCTTTGGTGTGACTGCTGAAAACCAATGTTATAGACCATTCCAATATTTTCTTTCTGCGCGCTCCTCATCTTTGTCTGCTAGGCAGTGGAACGCGTATTGAGCATGCGCTCTACTCTGCTAATTATCGGACACCCCGCATGCGTCAACAGCCGAGTTAGTCCGCATATTTGTATGGTAGATAAAACGCTGTGCCACTGAACTTGGATACATTATCATCTTGGTAGATAAGCGCTGGAAAGGTGTATAACCGCGGGCTCAATAGTTGGCAAGCTTTTCAAAATGCCTCCTCCCGGAAAATTTGATCAGAACAAACTTTCAATATTCAAAGAAAACTGGTCATTCGAAAAGTAACCGTGAAAACAGAGTAAAATACGGTCTCCAGCAATATCAAAGATACAATCAACAATGCAGGTTCTCATGACTGCACTAGATTTGAATTGACCAGGCTCTCACTGATTGCGGTGGACCTTTTTTTTATGTTCTCTCTTTATAAACCAATGACCCCCTTGGCCACAGTATTCCTCGAGCCGCCGGATAAACCCCTAGGAGAATCGGTCTTTGATGTTTGGGAGGTTTGGGAGGCACTGCATTGTTAGCGCAAATAGGCATCACCCTTCTTTTTCTTTCTCTCTCAGAATGGAATGACTCGTCCAAACTACAGGTGTGGTGTGAAGTGCTCGTTTAGGGCCCCAACGTGGTTGAGGAATATTGGCTGCAATAACAACTACATTATCGTAGTCAGTTGTGAAAACAAAAAACGCTGGCTCTGTGTTTATTTCAGCAGTGTCACATAGTGGACGTCTCGAAGCAACCAAGTCAAATAGATAGATCGTGGGGGAAAAAAAATCCGGACGGCACGGCTACATCTCGGGTTTACAAGATGTTGACACCTATATATTCTGTTATTTCTAGATTGCTCGACCACGGCGCCCGCGATCGACGAATAACTGAGGATATATTTTTCTTCCATGAGCCTTTTCAATTATAACATGAGTGCCAAATTCAAAAATATTAAATTCACTGTAGAGCGTGTTTATGAAATTCACTTTACACAAATAATAGAACAGTCGGGACAATGAGTGACGTAGTGTCTGTGCCGCCTTCGTGTTATTCTCTACAATCCTGTTTGATTGATTTATCTCGTTCTTTTTGCCTAGGTGATGAAGGTCAATATACTACCACCGGCTGCATCACTATCCATGGCAGGCTGCTCCGACCGAATTAATCTGCCGCTGTTTTATGTGATGCTCCACCCTTTGAAAATGTGTACTAGTCCTTTTTAGGATACCGTTTCAATTCGTGTGATTCGCAACACCATGTCGTGTAAGAATATTTCGATATTTCACTTCTACATTTTGTTTAAATAGTTTTATAAGGGAACCCTTCGACCTTGCCTGCTCGTGTTAGTGTTGGTCACGTCGTAGCGAGCCCATGGCAGCAACGGGGCGAAGCTGGCGGTTTGAGGTCCTAGGCCGCGCGACAAATCGCTTTGTGCCACGCGAAATGCGTGTGTATTGAAAGAGGGAGAGGGGCAGTGTAGAAACTGCGTATTATCTCTGACCCGCCTTCATTTCCTTCTATGACATTTTAAAGCCAGGAGAATTTGTTTTCAGTTGCAATTTTAGCAGAAGCCCTATTTGCACGCAACCAATCTTAGAATGCGTAAACCGCAATTCTATATTAGCCAAAACGTGGATTGTGGATTGAACGTAACGAACGAAGGTGTAATGTTTGGGTTACACTCGAAACCGAACTGACGAGGAAAGCCCGAGAACAGAGGACGGCGTCCCAACAAGAGAAATGATAGTGAAAAGTCAGAAAATCGCCCTGGAAGCGGTTATTTTTTATATTATCTTGACTAATTTCTCTACATTTGTGCTTCAACATTTGTGCTTCAATTGTGGAAACATCAAACAACAAACAAAATGGCCCATGTTAGGAATACGAAAGAAATACGACTCTTAATCAGTGTCTGCAGTGACGTAACTGTCAGCGGACTTGGCGTGTAAACTCGTGCTTGTGGCAATGCTAAGGCCCTGCTCAGTTACCGGTAAACAGATAAACTGTCTTATCTGCTGATGACTGCATATCAATTCCGCTTGTTTTGTCTTTTTTTCTTTTCAGATGAAGGCCCTCCACCCCGTTTGGATATAAAAATGTTTCCCTTGCCCAATATATACCTTGTCATCGATCCCTGATGCCAACTTATCGAGACAAAGAGATGCGTTTTATTTTGCGTGAATGGAGGCATGTGGAAGTGCAGCGCACTTTGTTCTGCATACAAATTGCATTTTATGAACAAAAAAAATAAAATTTGCATTTGCATTTTTATTGTTGTGTTGACGCTCTACGCAGTATTCGCAAAGTGTTACCATATCGACCAACACAGTGCTTACAAACAAGCCCGGATTTGCCCACAACAGGTGTGGACAATGCGCATGCGGGAGGCAAAGCATCTGCGCATGCGCAGTACAGACAGCAGCGCCACCGCAGTGGCGTGACATCAGAGAGTTGGGTTGGTCTATTCACTTCACTTCTGTTAAGTTCAACCGCAACCGGATCTAGGATACTATGGAGCCTATGTAGCAGCGACAAAAGTGCATTGTCGCAGCGCTTATCGTCCTGGTTTCTTTCCTTTCAGCCACTATAAATCACGCTCAGCCATAGCCTCCTTTATGCTCAAAGCCTGGCAGTTTGACGACTGAGCCATAGGTTGCCCGGTCGAAAATTTTGAGCGCAAAGATCTGGTAGCGCAAAGCATCAGTCATTTTTCGGAGAACCTGGACGTCAGGGCACAGCTTTTGCAGCGACGAGGACCCGAAACGCACTTGTTCGCTCGGGAGAACTGTGTTGCTGCGGCAGGGCGCCAGTCGCGTGGCTCTCCTCTCATTTGTTGTCTGCCCCTTCACCTTTTCCATTTCGGCGGCCGCTTCTCGTGGCCATCTGCCACACTTTGTCAGTATATAGGAGGCTATGGCACAGCGAATGTGTTGGAAGTCTACGATCCCTCTCTTTTCTGTTCGTGATTGGTTTATTCGATGATAGAAATCCCACAAGACTACGAGTGCCTTGACGATGCCCATTTTGGCGCTTTTTGATTGGCTTCATCTGGGTTGTAACGTCAGCTTCGAGTGGATTTAAGTGGAGATGCGGGTCGACAAACGTCAACATTTAACAAGCATTTTATTTGGGGTTTTACTGTTTTATTGTTCTCACATATTTGTATGTTATGTTAAATATATATATATATACATGTATATACATATTAAATTTTTCTGCAGCACACGCAGCAGGATAAATGTTTTTTTATGTTTTTCTCGCGAAAAATATAAACAAACATTTTTCCTACTGCGAAGGGAGCGCAGCTACGCATCTGTATAATGTTGAAATGTGTATTTCTCTTTTTGGAATTTTTGGGCAATCTTCACTGTTTTCGCGCCAGCATATTTGTTATTAATAATGTCCTATCGTAATTAATATGGCCGTGCATCGTCTTTGGGATATGTAGAATACAACGATTATTGCTTAATGAGGTTGTATTCTTTTTATGTTCATGAAAACTTTAGCAAGCCTTTGGTAGCCCTTTAAAATTTGAATTGCTGCAATTTTCATTTTTTTAAAAGTTGTCGTACTCGTCATTTTTGTTTATTGCCCATAGTGGATTAAAACGAGCGAATCAGCCTATTTACTATGCTCTCTTATCTGTGTTAAAATGCCCCATTTGTACACAAATACATGTTGCTGTTTCTTTCCGGGTGTATCGAATCCACAACACAGAAAAACAAGTTATGTCAAAACTAATATCAGATTTACGAAAATGAGGTCAAGCACTATAAACTGAAGATTTCATGAAGTTTTTCACTGGCACATGCGTCGCATTAAAGAGAAATTAATTAAAGTAAGCATTTTGATTCTATTATATCGCCAGAGTAAATGGGAATTTCGCTGTGTGGAAACTGGCAATAATACCCGCAGAAGGGGAACAAAGGGGACAAAGGACAAACACAAATCTCCAAACAGAGCAACAAGTGACTGGTGCGCGACCAAAGAAGTTCGCCTGGTCTGGGTATCGAACCCGGGACTTCTCCATTTGCAATGGAACGTTTCACCAACTGAACTAACCAGTCGTTCGACGTCAGTAGAGCGAACGGGTTTTATCAGCTGCCACCAGTGACACCAACAAGGGTGAATGGCCAGCATTTTTAAGGTCATGATTCAGATGCAATTAATACAAAGGTGAAAGCGAGCTGGACAAGAATGGCAATTCACTCTAGGGAGCAGTAACGGCATACATTTTGGAAATGCTTTGTCGTTCCGACTAACTTCCCTTACTGTCTGGAACAAGTTAGAGAAGAAGGTGTTCGCGCTATGTTTATCTGAAGTATCAGCGGAGAAGTATATGTTTATGCCTTTGACTCCATCTTGCAACTTGAAAACAGAATAAATGTTTCCCTTTTAATAGGATACGGCACGGCTTGCGCTAAGGTATACCAAAGTACGTTCTCCATACTGATAGTTCAACATATAATTGATACCCGTCACCGTTTCTATACTTCGTATATTTGCAGCATTTAGTGGTATGAGCTACGGTGGACAACAATCTGGCCCCGACTTCGTGACTCTCTCATCGTTGAATTCGCCATCGCATTGAATAAAAAGAAAGCTTTGGATCATGTATATCCGAAGTCAGTATGCGAATATTTGTCTTACTTTCGTGTCATCAACCACCCTTTGGACTGGATCCTAGGAATCTATGTAACTTTTCCGCTCACGATACTGTAACCAACGTAACGGACGCTTACATTTCTGGCGGTATTTCTGAATGAGTGTTTCCGAGAGTTCGTCAATCATTAAGTCGAATTTATTCATAAAAATTGCGCGTCGCTTACAAAACAAGGCCGGTAGAATGAGTGGATTCCAGCTGCATAATTGTCTCAGATTTATAAATAAATAAATATATATATATATATTACAAAAAGCAAATAAAAAAGACGGAAAGCTACTTTTACACTGAGTCAAAAATATATATTTGGCGGTCTGTTTTTGCTGCCTTATTTAAAATTATTACTGTTCGCTAAAAGGTCCACACAAAGAAAAAAAAATAACTAGATATAAATATATATAATTTCTTTTTTTTTTTTTTTGCGTGGACTTTTAGTTTTTTTGAAAATTCTGAAGCCATGCCCATCCCAGTTTGGGAGGTCCACCATTCTTCACCACTTGGATTTCATGACGCTTGACTCGCCCGTTGTACCGTTTCTCACCATGAACCATTCCCTCTGAAACTCTGGGCTTGACGGTGTGTGGCTCAAGCGTTATTCCAGAAGGCTTCACGTGTGAGTAATGTTCTTTCGTAGTTTCCAAGCACCAGCATAACAACGTAATTTTCATAAAACGGTGTTTGCGTTAAGAAGTCAAAATCACAAAACAAAATTGAGCATATATTTGTTCTGCTGTCCTCACTTCCGCAGCACGGCTTCTGATGACTATTTTTTTTTTATTGAAATCCAGATGACGCCGTGTTGAACTCGACTTTTCTTGTTAACAACTGAAAGGTGTGGATTTTTCTTTTAAGAAATGGGTTAACTGGTTTGCGTGTGGTGCAACCGGTAACCTAACCGTTATTTCAAAAGCAGAACTGAACCTGTAGAACTTAACTGGAACAATATGCATAGCTACTGAACCAGAGCCTGAACTAAACCAGAACATTGCACCGGTTCGACTCCCTGTTATTAAGTTGTAACCCAGCGCGTGACTTTGACGAAAACGAAAGGGCTCGTTTTGACAAAAACCCGGCGGTGTCTGTGAGTTTGTCAACGCCAGGGAGAGAGGGAGAACACAGAGGTTCGGGCGAGTTGGTTGCTCATGATGTACAGAGGGAACAGCGCACCCGCAGAACAGTCATTCAAATCAACAACACAACAACACCAATGTACAGGGGGAACAGCGCTGAGTATGTGTGTCTTTCTTTTGTGTGTATGTTGATTTGAATGACTGTTCTGCGGGTGCGCTGTTCCCCCTATACATCGAGAGGGAGAAGTTGAAACGTGCCCTGACACGTGACGTGTTGACACGGGACGTCAGCGCTTCAGACCGAAAACAGCGTCAAATGAGTCAATCCCTAGCACTAATTCTCCCGCTCTCTCAGACGCTGACAAACGAAAGGCGATAATTCCTGGAAAAAGGGAACAAGGGGGACATAGGAAAAACACATATCTCCGAACACAGGTATGTGTTCGGAGATATGTGTTTTTCCTATGTCCGAAAAATTCTGCCTGGTCTTGACATCGAACCAGGAACCTCCCTATTACCAGCGTAGCTTGTTCCCTTTCTCCAGAAATTATTATCGTCATTCTTGTAAAGCTCGCTTGCACCTTTGCATTAATTGCATTATCACCAGACGAGGTGCCGCCGGGTTTTCGTCAAAACGAGCGTTCTAATGCTAACCCATTAAAATTCTAACGAGTCAAAAAGCGTGAAAAAACATTGGGCGAGGAGTGGGCAGTTTACATCCTGAGTTCATGCACGGCCGTTGGTACGAGAGCCGAGGGGTACATCAAGCAACGTCGAAAGCGCAACATCATGGCGGTCGCCGTCTTTCTTTGCACGCTCATCCGCCAACTCTTCTAATCAAGCACATAGAGTACTCCGCTGCACTTTACATTACGTTTTTAGTCTAGTCTGTGTGTGTATGCTTGGTTGTCTTTATGTATCCACCGCGCTCGAAGTGAAGGTAAAGCGAAGTATAGTAGAACATTTCCTATGCGTAACAAATCCCAGGGCTCTAATCCGGATACTTGGGAAAATCTCGGCCAGGAATTCTGCGGTCGTGATTGGCCAGCGCCACGCTTGACCCAGGCAAAGGCCAATCGTGGCGGTCAAATTCCTCGCCGACGTTTTTGAAAAATGTCCTGATTAGAACCCCTGCTGTACAAATTTTCTTACGTACGTCACCAACCGAATGTGAGCGTTGAGCGCGGATTAGACACGGGTGCTACGTTAGCACTCGGCTGGGCCTTGCACTCTGAATGAGCACGAGTCCAAACCAAATGCTGACGTAGCACTCATGTGTACTCTTTGCCCTGCGCTTACTTCCTGTAGCTGACGTCACACACCTATCACTGTACGACCTCGTTATCTCGGAGGTATCGGTACGGGTGATGCTTGCGTTGGGGCCTCTGGCGTCCGACCGAGCCGGTGCGCAGTGTCCCTCCTGATTCCGTTAGTGACAGATCGTACCAAGGCTGTCTTCATGTTGTCGCGACTTCGAGCTCGATGGTCGGGCGGCACACACCGTCCACGGCAACCATCTGAGAATAACAGTGACAGCGATGCGCCTTCCCCCGAGTAAGTAAAACTTCCTCGCTTTTTCGTGTCTTTCTTATCTAGAGGCTTTCAACGAACGTTTCGAGGGTTACGCGCGTGCAGCAGTGAACAATGTCAGCTTAAACTACTGAGACACCTGTGACGCTGCCCCGACGAGAACAAGTTGAATGAACGAGCGAAAGACATTGCGGATTTATGTTATCCGACTCCGCTTGATCGTACTTGACAACTTCGCGCCGTTGCTGCTCACGGGCTGCTGCTGGGTTCGTTTATAGTTATCAATTTTGCCCCTGTATACGTTTAAAAAATTATTTTGCTGCCGCAGCAGCCATTTCCCTGGGTAATAAAGGTGGCGACGAACGCGGGTGTGTGGCTGAAAAAAGTAAAGGCAATTCGTACCGAAGGTCTCATCAGCCGTGAAAACGAAACATGCCAAGTCATGGAGCTACTGCTCGTAATTTTATTGTCTTATATCTACAGTGAATGCAAGACGTTTGTACAATAATCTAATTAGTTTACAAATAAGACCATGCAGTGCATTTTCGGCGTAACATTCTTACACCTTAATATTCAGTCCACGGCGGAGCACGGGTCTTCTCTTCGGGGTGCTTTGGTATAAACTCAAATGCCAGCCTTCTTTTTTCGATTGTGATCGACTGCATGGCGTGCAAGTACGATTTATTTCATTCATATTTTTACCCTTGTCTCAAAAATCGATTTTTTTATCGGTCTCGGTAAAATCGTCCTTCAATTTGATCTTGTGAAGACTATCAAGACACAAAGTACGCAATGTATTTTATGTTTTTTTTTTTTTTTTAACAAGTGTCTGCCTGTGCGATTTTATTGTTTGTTATTTTCTACCCCTGTTTACCTCTGTTTATTATTTTCTAATTCATGTCAATCTTGGATCAAATCGATATTGGTTTATACGCATAGAAGTCCAGGACGGACGGAGTATAACCGCATATAGGAGCCCATATTCGGTAGACTATGTGGGGATTACGTACCTTTACGCGTGGGGACCGGTGTTTAGAGGGAATCCGATGCCCGTCCCACTGCGCGACCGACGGCCGTCAGCAAGGGTAGTCGCCAGGCCGGGTTCGCCAGGCTATGCCAACAACCATGATCCCGGTATCCAACAGGAAAGAGACACTCCATGCGACATATGCAACCGCGAAAGGAAAACGATAGAACATGTAATTTTAAGGTGCACGGGGCTTTGTCCCACTGGGGGGGGGGGGGGGGGGGGGGGGGAGGGAGGGAGGGAGGGAGGGAGGGAGGGAGGGAGGGGGGAGGGAGGGAGGGGGGAGGGTTGATTATGAATTTAGAGAGGGCACTGGGATTCGCAGACATGGATGGGCGAATGGACAGGGGGGGGGGGGGGGGAGAATTGCGGTAACTGCAAAGAGATCGGAAAACTGGCGGAAAATATCTTGGGAGGGGTGAAAATACAGGTAAAAATAAGCATTGGCAACACTTTGGAAAAGAAAAAGGGCGAGGGGGATCGAGTATTGTTAGAACAAAATTTATACAAATTCTAAAAAAGAAGGTATGACGAAATGTTAGTCTAGGTGGCGCAAGCTGCCGCCCGTTACTATCCATCCATCTAGCGTTTATCGGGAAACGGGGGGTCCTCAACAAAAGGGGCTGCGATCAATCGAGACGTGGGCACAGGGTGTCCGCAGCGCTTGCCTACCTGAGAGCCAAAGGGGATCGCGAGCGAAGTCATAGCCGGTGGGCCAAGCACACAGTGCTGCCCGTCGTCGCAAGAGTTCAAGCAAGAGCTCTCGGCAGACGGACGTCAACTCGGAGGAGGGAACGCCCGACTGTTCCGTCAGAGTGGGAGCCACTTCCTTTCCTCCCCCACAAGGCAAACCGCGGACGTTCCTGCCGGAGTCGTCTGGCTTTGAGCCTGCTCGTTCCATATCGTGTCGGGGAGAGTACTTTCCCGCACACTTCTGCGCGTCTCTTGTTTTCGGGAGACCCGCGACAGATCGCGCCTGAGGGTCGGGTGTTCTCTCCTCCGAGTGGACGGCCGTCTGGCGACAAGTCCTGGAGTGGACTCCATACGACGGGTCGAGTCGCGGCGTGATTTCGTCCGACACGCAATGACTCAACGCTTGCGATTTCTCCGGATCTGGCAGTGGGCGTTCTCTCCTCGGAGTGGACTTCCGTCTGTCGAGAGCTCTTGCTTAAAGTCCTGCGACGACGGGCAGCAGCGCCAGCTCGGCCCACCGGCGATAACTCTGCTCGGCGATCCCCTTTGGCTCTCAGGTATACTCCGTTCACCCTTAAAGGGCAACTCCGGCCAAAACTCAAAATGAATTAAATTACTGGTATCGCTTTAGTGACACAAAATACGACCCCAGCCGAAATTTCACGTCCGTGGGACGCCGCATTCTCAACTAATGCCGATAATAAAAACGCGACCCGCCGCGAGCCGCTGCCCCTTAGCGGGCGGCCAGCGGGTTGCCGGTCGCTAAAGCAACATTGGGCCGTGATGTCAACATCTTTCTCTTTTTTTCCTCCGTTCCGGACGGGAGCACGGCGCAGCCGTCGCGCGCGCTTCTTTGTGCCGCTACCACCGCTACTTCGGCTTGTAATTGCGTGTTTAGCCGTTGCTTTTACCTGTAGCCCGTGTAGCTTCGGTATAGCCTTTTGTTTATTTGCTTGTGAGGTCTCCTAGACTCGTTTTAGCGAGCAACTCGGTGCGCCCAAGACTGCCCAGCTGTTTGTCAAAAGATGCCGAGTACAACTTAAAGCGCTGTGGGCTGCTCAAACAAGCCGCTGCGCAACCCGGAGGTGCTTTTTCCCAAGTTTCCAACGGATCGGAAATTGGAGAAGGTGTGGGAGAACGCTGTTCGACGAGTGGACTTTGGAAAGCCTTGGACGTCAACCCCCAGATCGAAGCTCTGCTCCGATCATTTTTCGCCGGAGAGTTACGAACGAAACCTACGGGTGTTGGTTGCTTGTGGCTTGTCAGCGAAGGGGTCGAGGCTTAAAAAGGATGCCGTCCCGTCGCTCTTTGCCCATCGTACTGTCGTGAGCAAAAGTCTGGATAACACGGGAGCGCCGACCGAATTGCATCGCCGCGCTCCCTGACGGCGCGGCGCCTGGTGCCGAGACCCGCGCAATGCGCACGCGCGTCCTTTTTTATCTGCTGGCCTACTCGTTCGCTCGCTTCAACGCGATGCGCTCCTGAGCGATTAAATGGGCGCTAGGTGCCGCCCCGGAAACCAAGATTCCGAGAGCCTCGCTCACCGCTCGGGAAGAGCTCGCGTGCTCCGCGGCACGCGCCGTTCGCGCATATCTTTCCCGCGACTCGGCGACGCGTTAAAAACTGTCGCTTCCCTCTATTCGTCATTTTTAAGCTTCCCGCTATATTTGCCCCGGCTATAATGCAAACAGCTGCTGCTCAATTTATTATGCACGCGCTGTAAAGGGTCAAGAAGTCAAGAAAACAACGAGAAAAAAAAAAAACATAATACTGGCCACAAATTCTCACCATGGTTGTTCGCGAAGTGACCTTAAAATGTTCAGTTTGACATCAGCTGTGATGACTTGTACCGGAAGTCATAAAATAAGGCGGCTATGCAACGATTTCTGGACAATGGCCAAATAATTATAGAAGTTGTTCTCCGACACTTCTAAAGTAAAGAACAGAAAAAAGATTTTTTCTGTGTGCCCTAATTATAATTTTAAACAATAGCAAAGATTCAAGTTTCCGGCACCCCTCAACTCTCTGAATGACGTGCTCAGTGACGTCGACGTGAGGATGCACCGGTTTCCGTGCGCTCTCCTCAAGGATGTTTATTCTTTCTCTCTCTACTGCTCTTCGTGAGGCGTTGATCTGCAGCGATCCCCGCGTCACCGTCAAGGCGCGTTTCCCATGGCCGCCGCGCACAACTGCAGAGAGGGAAATATTTCCATTTCTGCTTTGCGATTATACAACAGAATTGCAACATTTTGCAGGAAGGTGATACTTTTTCGATTTTTTCTGACGCCATCAACAATATAAAAATTACAAGCGACCCAAACTGAACCAGCGGCTCCTTTTCCTTCCATTTTGTTTCTTGTTTTTTCATGGGAGGGGGTTGAATAAATATTTCTTTCTTATTTGGCGTTTTCTTTTTGCTCGTCATTCACCACTTTACCGCGCGTGCATGATCACTCGGAAGGAAGCCCAAGGCTGCCTCGAGCACGCGAATACAAGTTCTAGAATTCATTGCGGCTGCATCAACATAAGCGACAGTTTTTAACGCGTCGCCGAGTCGCGGGAAAGATATGCGCGAACGGCCCGTGCCGCGGAGCACGCGAGCTCGTCCGAGCGGTGAGCGAGGCTCTCGGAATCTTGGTTCCCGGGGCGGCACCTAGCGCCCATTTAATCGCTCAGGAGCGCATCGCGTTGAAGCGAGCGAACGAGTGGGCCAGCAGAAAAGATAGGACGCGCGTGCGGATTGCGCGGGTCTCGGCACCAGGCGCCACGCCGTCAGGGAGCGCGGCGATGCAATTCGGTGGGCGCTCCCGTGTTATCCAGACTTTTGCTCACGACAGTACATGTACAGAAAAGGTAAACATGATAAAAGTATCCTGATCAATAAATAAAGCAGTCATTGTCAAGTGCAGTGTTAAAGATTGAGCATTTATGCTCCATTGAATGTCTGTTGAATGGGGAATGGTGGGCATGTAGAGTACAACCACTAACTAGCTCCAAACACTGAAGTTTGTAATGAAAACGAAAATAATGTTCTGCTTTGCGTCACTGCTTGTTTATTACGCAATCTCGTGCGTAGTATTCAGGTCCGTAACGACTACTAGCGAACAGCCGGCGCGTGAAGCTCATGCGATATAAACATTCGCCTCCCAATCGTTCCAACCCGTTACGTAGCAGTATTAATTAACATTGCGCTTGTGAATACCACAAGGGACTTTAAAGAAATCGCGAAAGTTCGGATTTGTAAGTTACAACTCTCTAATTTGCCCGAGTTCGGCTGGAGGTAATATAATATTTAAAAATGCAAAAAAACAAACGAAAAAAAAACACTTGCATTAGTCAAAAGTTACGAAGGAAAACTTAAAATCCTATGTATTCTAATAAAAAAAAATTGTTGTGGGTGGGGGCGGGAATGCGGAAGGGAAAGAAAGTGTTCTCACCTTGCAAACTTTCTCTGTTTTCCTTTATCACCCACAAAAACTTTTGCTAGCTTTGAGAAGAAAATGACTGCCCAAAGAACTTTTCTTTTTTTTTAAGTGCGGAAAGTTTTTTTTTATTTGTTCAAAGATTCCCTACCTGGACGAACTTATGTGGTGAATTAGTGTCGTAGCTTACAAATTCAGCTTTTACGCGCCTGAGAAAAAAATAACAAAAAAACAGACGTTTACAGCTTGACACACGTCTGTTCGGTTGTTGCGGAAAGCGCCGGAGAGCCTCAAAGCTTCGTGTCTGGGACTGACCCGCCGCGCGAAAGCGCCAGCACTGTACGTCACTGGCAGCGCGGCGTAGAGCAACGCCGCTCCATCCACGGAGTCCCGATGACAATTTAGGCCTAGCGACGAGTGCGGGAGACCGCACGCACGCCGACAGCTGCCGAGTACGGCACCGAACGAGTTCACTCGTTTTCCAGTCGCTAGCTTTTGGGATACAAGCAACGAGTACGGCACGGCATAGCGGAGGCGCGGCGGCGGCCGCCGAGTACGCCACCGAACGAGTTGACGGGTTTTCCAGTCGCTAGCTTTCGGGTATACGCACTAACT
This sequence comes from Ixodes scapularis, assembly GCF_016920785.2. Classification (NCBI taxonomy): domain Eukaryota; kingdom Metazoa; phylum Arthropoda; class Arachnida; order Ixodida; family Ixodidae; genus Ixodes; species Ixodes scapularis. Next base: position 102,985,643 of record NW_024609880.1, on the reverse strand, counting down.
CTTGCTACATATGCTGGATAGCTACCACATATACAGAATTAAGACAAAATCAGTTTACCTTCTATCTTTAGACGACTAGCGCAACAGAGGTAGGTGCCGCTTGGACTGCGTACTCGCTGAACGAGAACGATCTTGGCGTCACGTCCACATAGCGGCTCATTTCCAGTGTTGCCGGAACCTCGAGCGGCTAGTTTCGGTTTTGTCGGCCGCGCCCCAAACAAAACTTTGAGACGTTGATATCTTTAAAACTACGCGCAATAACGAGAAAAAAATTACACCTTGCAACTCAAGGGCGCTAACTGCACTAAAAACAGCCATAATCCCAAAATCGACAGTATGGACCGGAGTTGCCCTTTAAGCCTAGTTCACATGCAGCGGTTTTGGCCCTAGAGCGGCGCGATTTCTGCCGTCGCGGCGCTCTGGCCAGCACCAGCAATTCAGTGGCACGAGCGCCGCGACGGCAGAAATCGCGCCGCTTTAAGCGGGTTTCACATGCAGCGATTTTCGCCCTAAAGCGGCGCGATTTCTGCCGTCGCGGCGCTCGTGCCGCAGAATTGCTGGTGCTGGCCAGAGCGCCGCGACGGCAGAAATCGCGCCGCTCTAGGGCCAAAACCGCTGCATGTGAACTAGGCTTTAGGGCCAAAATCGCTGCATGTGAAACACGCTTTAGGCTGAGACTATACAAGCCTTTAGCACGAGCTTCCTGCACTTCCTAACACCAGTGGGATCGCGCAGGCTCGCGCTACCGGAGCACTGCGGAAGCCAGCAAGCTTGGGCTGAAGGTGGAGCTTCTAGTCTTAGCTTAAGGGTCAACGAAGTTAAAGGGCCCATGAAACGAATTTTGGGTTGGGATAAATGAATTTAGATTGGGATTTTGTTAGTAATAGCACATCGTTCAATGGGCCAGAAGGAAAAATGTAGAAAATCAAAAGCTTCAATTTCGGTACGAAAATTTGAAAACCCAGCGGATTATTTCGTAGATCCTTTCCTTCGTAAGGTCTCCACCTTTTCACTGATACATTTGTCGTCCTCAAAGCGCGTCACCGGGCCCAAACGCGCGTCAAACGCCACCGGATTTCACTTATTTCCTTCGCCCCTAAGCTGACATTGCAGTGGAAGCTACGCACTTGCCGGACCAATCAGCCGCCTTTCTTTCATCACCTGACCTCATTCTAGGCGCGTGGGAGTGCGCTAGAGAGCGTCATCACGAGCACGTAGCTTCCACAGCACTGTCAGCTTCGGGGTGAATAGGGTGAGGAAAAGCAACTTTTGTCTGCATTTTGAGCGACGGGCTGATTTTCTAGGTGGAGAATGGCTGTGTCCGGGTACACAAACGAGAGTCCGAGCAAGAGGGGACTCCCTCCTTTCCGTCTTCTTGAACTGTTTGGTACAATGCACGATTTGAGTTGTGGAGGAAAGCTAAACAGGAAAAAGTTGGAAAATGTGTACACGGCTTGCCTGATAGCAGTGTCTTGTCGGGGACCCCTGTTTCCCAATAAACGCTCTTTGGATACCGGGATCATCGTTCTTGGCGTGAACTTGACGAACCCGGCGCGGCGACTGCCCATGCTGATAGCCGTCGGCCGCACGATGGGACAAGCATCGGATTCCCCTTCGAGCACCGGTCTTAGGGCGTAAAGGTACGTAACCACCACAATTAGTACCAACACATTAGCATGTATTTTCTCTCGCAATAGATACACGTTTTACGAATCTTACTAGCAACCATGGCTTCCCCCTTTTTTTTTTCTACGTTGATGTGTTATTTGCCTTTAATGTTGGTGCTTTTTGTCTGTTTCTTTTTCTAAACTGCTGTATTTTTGTGTTTACGTTTTGGTGCCTCATTAAGGAGGCATTATATATGTTTGTGAGCTCCAAAATTGTTCCAATAAATACAACTTTCCAATGTTTTTTGTCCGTTTTTGAAGGGATGACTCACGTCCAGTTCCATATGTCCTCGAGGGCACTATTCATCACCGAGCGGCCCCTGGCGACCCCCCTGACGGACGTCCAAGCGTTATGATTCCCGATATGATCTCCACGTGCCTCCAGGCCGTGTGGAACAACACCATCGCAGTGAGCACACCCCTGTGTACTCAAACCAGCAATAGTTTAGTCGGTAGCGATCAAAAAAAAATTGTTCCCGGCTGCAGCAGACCTTTTTTGAGCGACGAGCGTCTTCTGGGAGGTTGTCTGCGAACTAAAAATGAGGGGCAGCCCTGGGTTTCTCCGCTCGATGCCTCTCACTACCGATGATCCAAAAAAATCGTCAAATAAAAGGAAATATTCTCAAAGATGGGTGTTGACGATGTTGGTCGTGCGTGAAGGGTCCTCCCGAGAGTGGCGATAGCGGACACCAAATCCAAGGGAGATTGTGTCCGCAGTCCCAAATGCATACTGGACACAATTTTTGAAAGTAACAGGAGCTTCGTCATGCGTGAGAGAGCGTGGGTTAGCAATTTCCCTAGGCCGATTAAAAGGGATGCTGAACCAAACACGTTAGTGTCTATAATGAGTGGCGCACTATCTTTCCGTGAGTCAGCAGTCACCGTTGTGCCCAAGCACACGCAACGAAATTGACGTCATCATATGATGACTTCAGTTTTGTTGCGTGTGCTCGCGCACAACGGGACAAGTTATTAGATTACCTCAGTTACAGAACTGCTCATAGACGCTGCATACACGAACAGACGAACAGAACCACCCCCCCCCCCTTCCCTCACCACGACTCGCCTGGCGTCGCTCGACGTGCCACCGGACGGCTGCTTTGGTAACTGCAGTGTATTTGGTGGGAATCGGGATACGTACGTTTCGAAGCACGACGTCTAGATGGCGCTTAAGCTCGGCTCTTTGGAACGCACAGTTATAAAACAAAAATCTAGATGGCGCTTCGAACGACGGCAGGCGGATTGAAGTGCGTGACGGGGATACCCCCTTCCGCTTGACTTCCACAACTGAGGTAATCTAGAAACGTTGGCTCGCGCACACCGGTGGCTGCTGACTCATGGAAAGGATGACGTCAATTTCGTTGCGTGTGCTCGCGCACACCGGCGGCTGCTGACTCCTGGAAAGATAGTGCGCCACTCATTATTAGTGCAGAGATGTTTCGGTGGCGCCCTCTTATGGTTTCCCTCCGTGACGTCACGACTGGGATTTGCCTCGCCGTGACGTCACCAGTTGTTATTCTGGCTACTTACCGTCGGGGGCGACGACGAGTTCGATGGTGTGTTTAAGAAGCGTAACAGAAGCTAGGAGCCATCGCAATCCGAAACTAACACCCTCAAAGTTGACAATCTGACAGTGTTCATATACCCATGGTTTGGCCAATCGTGGAAAACTGACTACAGCGACGCTTTTGTCCGCGCACAATAGGCACTGAAATATTTGGTTCAGCATTCCTTTAACGCGAGGAACCTACGGCGAACGCTTTTGCATGCCGCGTGGTATGGAGCCCTCAGTCAGCGCTCAGAAAACTCTTTTTTCTGGAGCCATCATAGCTAGCAATTCTGCAAAATAGCACAACCTGACTGCATAATTTACGCGCAGGAGCACCTTTGTACGAAAGGAGGCGGCACTGGAGGCTCACAAACACCGCTAAAAGGGGGGAATAGAAAGCTAGGAAAGCAGCTCTATTCACTACTTTACAAAACGAGGGCACGGCATGGAAGAACCAGAGCACCAATGTTACGCCGTAGCCCAGTGTTGCTTGACTTACTGTTAACACGTTGGCCGCCTGCTAAAAAGGCAGCTGGTTGCGTCTATAATACCGGCTTCAGTGGAATACGCGGCTTCACTTTGACGTAACACGTCGGTTGGGATCATATTCCGTGCCACTAAAGCAATAACAGTCATTTAATTTGGTTTCATTTTTGAGCAGAGTTGCTTATTAAGTAGCCTTAAAGGGGCACTGACACCCCAAGGGTCTTATTTTCTTATTTTTTTACTGTCTAAAGCGACGCAAGCTGTAGTCATAAACACGCAAAAAATGCCGCATCGCGAAAAAAAAAAATTTCGCGCGCGGGCCTTTTAATTTTTGGCGTTCTGCTCTCCCCCTCCTTGCTTCTTTTGATTTGTGACGTCAAGAATCATGAAATTTAGGAGCTTTGAAGGCTACATTTCTAACATTTATTAACGGGAATCGCAAAACACATTTTTTAACGCAATCGCGGACGCACTACGGACCTTCTTTTTGAAATGCCAAAAATCGAAGTCCGGTGTGATGTCGCCTTCTGGAATTGTATCCTCCCTCGGAAAACATGCCGCCTGGGCAGGCGGCACTGCTCGCACGGGTGTCGTTCGCCGGAGCCCTCATCTCCCGCTCCTTCCCTCCTAGCTTCGGGTCGCGGTGGCAACAGCACGGAGACGTGAAAGAAAGTCGACTCTCAGGACTCCGGAATATTTGACGTCAACGCACCGGCGCAGATCGCGCGGAAACTTCGAATTCGGCATTTGGAAGTTGTTTTCTTTTTTACTTCACAAATGCTGAATTCACCAATTCGGAATTTTAAGAGTAATGTCCCGGCATCGTTTTCAATTGTTTCGGATAATAAAAAATATCTGATCTTGATGGTGTCAGTGCCCCTTTAAGAATAAATAAATCGGTTCCTTCTCGCGTGTCCCAGGTCAGTGATTCACCTACATTTAAATTTATTTCTCGAAGGTCTCCGGTGACCGGGAGTACAAGGGCAGCGACGTCCTCCAAATGATCAACATGTACGCAAATAGGTTTGTCGCCCACGGCCTCCATCCGGGCCAAAGGGTGTGGGCGAAGCTCCACAACACACTGCAGAACTGGGCCGCGTCCATGGGAGTCATCTTCGCTGGCGGAGTGTTGTTTCTCAGTAGCAACTCACTCATAGGAGGTACTGTACTTGTCGATTTATTTATTTGTTTATTTCGCGTTATCCCGCAGATGCCCAGGGGCCTTAAGGTCGATTCACACACTTTTCTTGAGTACGACCTAGTGTGAGCACTGCAACGATGTTGCCAAGATTCGAGCTCTCAACTAATGGCAATCAAAAAAAAAGTTTCAACACCTGCTAGACTTTCCTATTAATGCCAAAGAAAAGCATTGGACTAGATTCAAATGTTACCAGTTTATTCCGCTTCATTATGAAATCGTTAGTGAATATACTGTGCGTGTTTAGGCTGTGGGAAGGTATAGTTAGCCTCAATGGGGCGTCTTCAGTATCCACTGTAGATGCGAAGTATCTTCCGTGTAGTAACACTGCTAGCTAGCCTTTAACGGACATCACGTGATAGCGATGACACGACTGTGCTCCGGTGCAATGCCCATTCGAGCAACTCAGAACGATGGGGAGTGATACCTGGGTTCCGCAGCTCGAGTTGTCGCTTCAGGTGCTCAGAGCTTCGGTGTGCTAACAAGCTCGACCCCCCCCCCCCCCCTTTAATGGACCTTTTTCTAGTAACGAGCGCCGTCTGGGGAGCTGTCTGCGAACTACAATCGAAGAGCAGCCCTACATGCCTCCGCCCGTCAAAACACATTGGCATCGTGCCGTTGTATTGGTTTTCAGTGCTCTCTATACCCCATACTACCGATACTAAAAAAACAAAGCGTCAAAATAGACTAAATACGCGCGAAGATAGACGCTGACAATGTTGCTGTCGCCATTTTCGCAGGGCACCGCGTCCCGGTGTCCTGCGAAAATGGCGAAGGCGGGAGTGTCCGCATGCGCAGAAGCTTACTGGAAAAAGGTCCATTCTCATTGAAATGACTGCCTATTATGTGGTAGGGGTTCAAGAGTTTCAATGAAAGTTGCGATGCGCGTTTTCAATCAGGGGCTTCTATCAATCTGTTGGTGGAGAGCGGAGCCCGGTATATCCTCACGGACGAAGGAAACAAACCGCTGTTGCAACAGTGGATCGCCGACGACGCGCGCACTGCGCCACCTCGGGTGAGCAGGTCTATATGTATCCTCCCAAGCAGTGCTGAGTCACGCGATGCTATGCGGAGCGCATGTTCGTCTGCTGCTCTTTGCAGAGATTGAAGTGACGTCATAACGCCGACCTCTGACTGTCAAGGATAGTAGGTAGGCCTCAACGCAAGCTGCCTCGAAGTCTACACGCTACCTTTCCGTTAGAGCCGATCGGAGATCAGCTCTGATTGAAAGATAGCGGGTAGATAGGAGGGTAGCACCTGCAGCCGCAAACCCCTGCTCGGACAGCGCGCCAATGATAAGCTGGACTTTGTTATTTTAGAGCACGTCTGAAAGTGCTCAAAGCACGACACGAGGTCCCGTCGTTACATTGCTTCCTCATTAATCTTTCGCGGGCTTTTTTTTAAGGCTAATAAAAAGAAGAGCGCAAATCGTATCATATAGGAAACACCTTAATTGCGCGTTTTTCAATGCGCTTTATTCCTTTCCAATCCTCACCTCGGCACTTCAACGAATAAATGAAAGAATTCATAAGTAGTCTTTATTAACTAAACACCTAGACTCACTAAAGAAAGTTCACATTTTTAAAAACATTTTCTAACAAAATACAGTGAGTTCCACTCTCTCAGAGCGCTCCGTTTTTTTTTTTTTTTTTTTTGTAAAGTTTGGTGCAAGTTATTTGGGACACCATGTATATTCCGCACCCAGCCCTTGTTAACCTACACCATTTTTATTTCAGTCTAGTTTTACTTTTATTACTCCGAAGCTTTATTTTTTAATAAATTTTAAATCTATGCTGTACCAGCGACAATCGGTGCCGGTTCTTTTTTTTTAATTTTTCCTAAATGGTTTGCATATTTCCATATACTACTACGCGTCGTAGCCTGGCCGAAGCGCGGCGTCTATTATTGCCGTACTTCGGTTTCATTAGTTTAATGATTGTCCACATTTCAAACAATAAAATGTTGCAATCAGTCGAAGAAAAGGACAGATCTAACATAGCTAATTCACATGGGTGCCTTTTCAATCGAGAACTTTTGGGGTATTTTGGAACTGAAAACTCTTCCGCGCCGCTCCTCGTAGGGCTGTGGAATGGAGGCGAAGGCCTCACTAAATCACTAGCTTCAATAAGGGCTTCACATACATTGCCTTTACTATCGTTTGTTTTTTGGCTATTTAAACTCATTGCACGCCACAGTTCGTGTCAGGGATGGTACTGGGCTCTTATTTACTTTGTTACTCGCCGGAATATCTTTTGCTCTAGCCATTGTTTTGAGATCACAGTTCGCAACAAGCTGAATTGTGGTCAACGGTGAATGGCACGTATTGTCCAAAAGCGGTTTGACTTGACCACCCCTGTTCTAAAGCATTTGGAAAGGCCTGCTACGAAGGAAGAGCGTGAATTCCTTCTCTTTCTGTCTCTCCTCTGTGTCTTCTACGTGCAAAAAAAGGAGCGCGCAGGACTTCGCACTTGGCTTTTAGGGAATTTTTGTGTATTCTTGGCGAGCCGCCGAGCTTCTGTGCGTGCCCTCATTTAGTACGTTTACTAATACTGAAGCGCGCGCAGCTGGCCAAGTAGGCAGCGAGCGCGTGGCCTAACGGTTATCGTACCTGGCTCCCACGCGGAAAGCCAGGGTTCGATTCCTGGAAGCGGCGTACCTTTTCTTTACTCCTGCAGACTAGTATTCTGGTAAATTCGAGAACCGTCTTGGCTGATTCGAGGTTAGAATGTTCTACGCGCCGAACCTTCTACGCCCAACGCTCCAGAAGCCAACGCGGGTACAAAAGCGGCTCCGCGTGGCAAACCGGAGTCAGTTTCGCCCCAGCGTTCGACTCTGCTGTCACGCCGACTTCGACGCCCGCGACGCTCTGTTCGTCTTCTTTGTGTTCTCCCATTAAACGGGAGAACACAAAGTGTTCGCCCCATTAAACGTTTAGATTTCTTCAGTTATCAACGCCTCATCAATTGTCATTCGTGACATACAGGCTGCCTCGAATTTGTCGTTAATTTGAAAGTTATTGCATAACGGTGTATTGTGACCGTAGAAAGCAAGTCGGGCGGTTTTTCTGCTATATCTAAACATCTTCATTCAAAACAATTACGTTCTTTTTTTTGTATTTCTAGCCGATTCATAGGCGCCCTCATTTCCGCAGACTGGAAAAGCCCTTATTGGCTTGCTGTTTCTTGTTCTTTCTTTTAGAATCTATTCACCTATCTCGCCGCCAGTTTGGAAGATGACTCCTCTTCCTCGGGCGATGAAAAAAGGGATTTCGATGTCTACAGTCCCAGGAGCAACTCGTGCATCGGCTTTGTGCTCTATACCCCGGGTTACACGGGACCCCCAAAAGGCGTGGAGTTCTCTCATAGAGCCTATGTGACAGCTTTTCGGATCTGTCGGTGAGTACGCAGGTTCCCAGTGGCCAATCGAAACCATTCTGTAGAATAGTTCGCAGCACGAACAACGTGTTTCTATGTCAGTTGCATTATTGTCTCGTTATATCTGAGGCCTAGCTCGGCTCAGATCTAACAGGAAAGGTGAGACGCTTTCAAAACAATTTCGACAGCTTTTAGGCAGACCGCAGCTCTTCCTTGGGCTTAGAATATATAAACTATAATAACAGGCGGAAAAATCGGGTGCTAAAATGGCGAGTGTAGCAGAACCTCGCAGACTAAACTTGAAAATATTGAATTCGTACGCTCTAAGGTTGTGTTATGAGGACGGTGTTACCTCTTCCGGAACTCGTCGTATCCACACATCTTCGATTTTGAAGCTTCTAGGAAGACATAATTTAGGAGACGAGCTCCTAATAGTTACTCACCGATCAAATGTCATTTTTTTAAGCACCCCTTCTAGCATTACTTCTCTATACTATGTATTTCCAATCGACTTCTTTTGTTTTTTTTTTATTCTTGCCTATGTCGAGGACAACATGAATGCAGAGCTTGAGCGGTACATCGGTAACTTTTGAGTTCTAGTCACTGACAAGCTAAGAAACATGTTGCGTGGCTTATGTTGTGCCACGTGCGTCGTTATTTGTTCTTCGGTGCTTAATATTCGGTACTGCTACAATATCATTGGCTGAGGAGGAATCCTGAGATGCACTATACTTCATTACGTCCGGACGCAGCGGACGCCTTCGAGCTATCCCAGCCAATCCCACTCTGTAGACGTAGCCCGTGATACGCTTCCCGCGCGTCGCTCTCCCCGCTCTCCAAGGTGACGTGACACTCACGTGGCCTTTGATTGGCTCCGATGGCTCGTAGCATCTGCTGCGCTCGGGCGTAAGGCGAAACAGAGTTCAGACTCGTCGACCCCGCCTTTTTAAAGCTGTCACTGACTGTACTCCGTAGCCGCCTCGGTGGCTCCGAGGCGAGAGCGCTGGCCTACGGATCCCCATGTGGCGGGTTCGAATCCCGGCCGAGGTGCCCGCAATCTGACGGAGGCTTATTGCAGAGGAGGCGCCGTGTAACCGAGCTTTTGGTTGCACGTCAAAACATCCCCAGGTGGTCCAAATTAATCGTCAGTCCTCCGCTGGGGCGTGCCAGATGCCCGTCGTTGGTTTGGCACGTAAAACCCCCAAATTTGATTGACTGTACTCCCTTCGACCGTACGCTGACTAGTGCGGTGGAAGCTACATGTCCGTTTGACCAATTGTGCGTTGGTCTTTCGTCACCTGAAACCCAGCCGTATACGCGTGCGTGCGCTTAGAGCGGAGTCGGGTGGCTAGAGTGAGCCGGCTGGATGGTCCGGCTAGCCCACCGACCTGTCAGCTTCGATGTGAACTGAGCATGTAGTTCCTTTATCCTTGAAGTACACTATGCATGTTGTTGTTGTTAATACGTTTATTGAACCAAGGGATTACACCAGGAACAGAAGTCCGGTGCGACGCGGTCGCAGCTATGGCGTGCATACACTATGCATAAAATAACGTAGTCGGTAGCTGCCCTTCACCACATTGGACATGTCCTTCGCGGACACATGTCTTGGCAGTTTTGAAATGTGAATTCCGCAATGCAGTGGTCGCGTACACTAGTACTGTGCCGATTAACCTCTAGGCAATTTAGCGACAATTCGTTTTCGTACGTGTGTTAGGAAGGGTTGTTATGAATTTTTAAACAAATGTTTTACATTGCTCTTAGTGGGAAGCGAACTTTTTTCTTTGCCAGGTCGTCAGTTAGGGACAAATGTTCAATTGACAGGCGGAATCAAAGGAATATATTGCCTTATGGTGAATTCCACTAGTAGATCCGGAGCGATTGCCAAAATTCATGAGGAAGGCAAAATTGCGCTCTGTGGGACCCTCTCCGAATCCGCGAGCGGAAGATGAACTCGCATTTTTGGAGCGACCCACCGATTCGCCAGAGGAGGTTGGCCTTTCAAAATAGCCGCTGCTCGAACTTGACAAGCCGATTAACCCCTCAGCCCGTCAGCCTACTGACCTTTCTGACGACAGGTGACAGCTGTCACTGCTTAGCTGAAGAAATAACACGTGACACAGGCCGGTCGAAAATATTCGTACCACGGAGCCCATGTCACAAAGAACGAGGAAGACGTCCGCGTTCGGCTCCGTCACATTCCTTTCGACCGCATGGAAGTGGCGGCGCACGCACAGCGATTACCATCGGTGAAATTCAGATTGCTGATAAGACTTTAGTACACACAGAGGTAGCAAATCATCCCTTGCACGGTCGTTCCCTAATATGTTCTTGCTTTATTGCACGAGGAAACGCCGGCGGCATGCGGTGTAAAAAGGTAGACAATCAGTGGCGGCAAAATGAACAGGCCTAACCTTGCGTCTGCCTTCTTCAGATTTTCTGACGTTCTTTTTCTCGCTCTTCTGCTCACAATCACAGATGTCAGCGCTTACGATTTGCCACGCACCAATCCCGGCTTCGTATCCCTGATCCACACGAGGTAGAAGCGTTCGAGTCGTCCCAATGTCGCGTAAACAACCGACGCATCCGAGCACATCCAAATCGCCCGATTCCACGGGCCGGTCCGGTGACCTCGTGGCGCATGTGCACCGCCGGGTTAATGAAACTGACGTGGCGCTCTTGTCAACTTCCGCCAAAATTTCTGAAATCTCGCGGGTCAAGTTCGGCGGGGTTGGAGGCGCTCCACGGACCGGGCGCTGCCAGAGATCTACAAAAGGAAGGTGGCCAACTCGAGCCAGATCTGTGAGCGGAATATGCGCGCTCATAATGGAGCACTTTTGGAGCGCTCAAGATCTGCGATCGGAATTCACCATCAGCTACGCTATGGCACTTAGAGCACGCCATTCCCGCCTGATGACGCCATAGAAGTGCCATGCGTTTTGCCTGTCACAATCCTATAGCGGCGGCACAGTAGGAGTGTGCGGAACAAGCCTAGTCCGCTGTAGGTCGCTCTGCGGTTTGACAGTTCACGGAAGCTTCAATCGCCAGGAGAGAACTATTTTTCCATTTAGTTTTGACTCTCTCCACTTAGAATTCAGCCATAAGTTGGGACGCTGCGACGACCGCAACCTTTGCGTCAGCTCGCCTTGTCAAAGTTTCTACGACTAATACCCAGGCTCGCGATATCCGACAGCATGACCTGCTGGATCCCGTAACGTAATTTGTTGCCACATCAGGACCCTTTTCGTTCTATGGCCTGTTTTCAACGGTTACACACCAGTTAAAGACGCGTGCTGGGCACCGTGGCAATGCTTTGGTTGTTGAATTACTGAGGTGTCTGAATGAGTGTTCCTCAATATATTTTTTGATCTTTTGGTCCTCCTCGACGCTGCGGGGGCCTTGCAGAACACTGGGACATGTCGGGGAAGGAGACGTCTACCTCGCGTGGAGTCCTTTGGCACACGCGTTTGGATTCACGCTGAACGTGTTCCCCATGTTTCTTGGAGCAGTGGTCGTATTTCAAGAGCCAACACTCACGTTCAGGGAGTTCAAGAACGTACTCGAAACCAGATATGTGAGTAGCCTTTTTGTCATCCGTTCAACTCGCAAGACAGGATCTCTTAGTACAGCGCGCAATGTTGGTTTTAACAAATTACCCAAAAATAAATAAACAATTAGATATGTACCATTTTGACTAAGCAGTGCTGAGAAGACGAGTGTCGCCCGTCCTTCCGAAAACTGAAATCAAAATGGATAGAAACCGCTGGGAAATAATCGGATCCTGCCGAACAAATAGATATCATTTGTGTTTGTACCAACCGAAAGTCTTCTACTAAATATTCCAAACAATCATTGGAGCTAAGCAAAGTTGTTAAAAGCTTTGCAGAGTCATAGCCTCCTATGTTGATACAAAAACCTGCTCTTCCGGCGCCAGAAATATGACAGTCACATTACGGTAAACGGGGACGCAGAAGAGGCAGAGAAAAACGTTCTCGTAGGCGCTGCGTTCCGAAGTTTAGAATGCTGTTGGAATCAAAATGAACCCCAATAATTGGCTAAAGGTGCTCTGAATGCCGTATAATGTCGAGCAACATGACAGTTTTTTTTTTTTCAGAAGCCTATACATCGCTTACGAAAAGAGAAAGGGCCTTTGACGTATAGGCATCACAGCTCAGCCTGAGCAATCCAATCAGGTTGCTTGTACACCTTTTAGAGCCCAGCTCTTAAGCGCCCGTTTCCGGCTTCAGGGGCGTCGCCGTCGGCGTAACCGCGCGTTGCATTATGGGGCGTTTCCAATATTGACGTCACACGTGACGTGACTGACGTCACGTATGACGTCACGAGGGCAATATTTTCCCACTAAATGTAGCGGGAAACTTTTCCGCTAAATTTTGTCCAGCTTGTTTCCCCAGAGTTGTGTTAACCAACACAAGGTAGGTGCACTGGATTATTGATTTCATCTTTCACGATTGAGCGCGGGGTAAAGACTGGGCACGACATGTGCCCAACTTTTCGGTACGTCCGCGTTCTGCTTCTCTGGTTGAACAAGAGCCCCAACCGAGCGCGAACGCAAAGTTCGTCCACGTAGCTCGAGCGCTGCGTCAAAACACAAACAAATAATATATGTTGAAATTGTCCCCATCGGTGTAATTCTCACTTTAGCCGCCAGGGACGCGACTGTTGATCTCATTTTTAAACCACGCCCATTTATTGCGGAAAGTTGTTTAAGAAAAATGAAGGGTCTTCACTCCCGAAACAATTGTATGTCTTTCAAACAAATTTGAATGATCGCTCCTTGAATACCGCATTCCATTCATTAAAAAAAAAAACTAAAAAACTTGAATGTGTATATATATATATATTTTTTTTTTATTTGCGTAAATCTGCGTTGTTTCCCTTCTCCCAGTTTCGGGTTAATTTACGCCATGGCTGTCCTTCTTACAAGTGCCGTTTCGTTTTCGCCTAGGTGACGGCAATGTTCTGCTTTCCGAAGATGATACTTCGAGTGTTTCAAGAGGCCAAAGAGAGAAAGCGAACCGCGGGGGACTGGAGGAGAACGTACAGGTTCCCAGCAGTCAACAAGATCTTGGTTGGTGGCCAGTGGATTCCCGAACACCTGCCCAAAAAGCTGATGGATCGCTTCGGGTGCCAGCGCTTGTGGCGGTACTACGGGCTCACTGAGACTCTTGGCGTGGTCGTTGAATCTGAGTACACGGGAAACGCCATGCGCTTTCGGGGTTTTGTGGTTCCCAAGGTCAGAGCAAAGGTAAGCAAAAATTGCTTTATTTTATTTTTCATTTTCTGGAGTTTTTTTTAATATTTCGGCTTAAGCATACTTACTTTTTCGGAGCACTGTGTAATTAAGGGACTGTGATAACTTCGCAGGTACCGCTCCCAGTAGTCATAGATTTTTTGGGAGGATTTTGTTTTGCGTTTTTGTTAAATTTAGTACGGGTGCAGTTCAAAGTATTAATCCACGTTAGTGCGTTTTCGCCTCAGTCTTACATGTGTAGAACAGCCGCCCTTTTGAAGGAATCAAATGCTATCTCAATGCTTCCTGATCGAACATTTCAGTGTGTTCACAGCCCTTCGGTTCTCAAACTTTAGCCTAGATGTATAGTTGCAATATAGTAAAGGTCGGACTATTAACTTCCAGTGGAGAAATCGAACGCAGGCTCATATCTTGCACGACAGGTCAGACTTGCTTTGAACTGAATACATTCTCGCATATTTCACATAGTTGCACCGCAGTTATCATGTGAATGTTTAGCTTAACACGTCAGTGCAGACTGGATAATATACTATATCGAAGTCGTGTCCATCCGAACTATATTTCATCTTGTTTGTTGTTGAAACTTTAGAAAGGATAAGTAGTTTAAATTCATTTGTAGTAAAAATGCTCCCCTAACCGTTCTTTTTTATGCTGCTCATTGAATATGTTATATAAGTCTTTCTATATGCTGTGCTTAGACGTTAAGTCAATTTAAATTTTTTTTTGTTTCTTACCCGGTTGTAAATCTAAAGTAGAACATTCACAAGTTTTCTCCCTTTATTTACTGTCCGTTCGAAAAAAGGAAAGCCCGTCGTTTCGTTAACTTGCACACAACTTGCCCAATCTGTTTTTTTTTTCTTTTTTTTTTCTGTTAAGCAGTTTAGGCAGGAAGGCTTCCTGTAGTAATTCGGTGGAACCGCGGGTTCCGTTATTCAATTTTTAACTCAAATCTCGACACGCTGCAAAACCCAGGTGTCCTGGGTTTAATCCCCAATCCTACCCGTTTTGATCTGGATGAGCATCATACCGGCATGCGGTCGTGTATCACAACTGCGTGATGCAAGTTAAAGACCCCAGACTAGCGATAGTATTGCACTGGCTAAATTTCTCATCTCCATCCGGGAGACTCGTCGCCCGTTGAGGCAGGCCAAGTTCTAAGCTGTATACACATACACAACACATTTACTTTAAATCGCAACAAACAGGTATGTGTACTGACGTTAAAATGTTTCATATTATTTGCTATACCAACGCATAAAAAAATAATGGCATAATAGAAAAAAATAGAATAGCTTTTTCAATTGTGACTCTAGCGCCTTCGTTTACCCACTCACGTCGTCGGCAACTTTTGTAAAATTGCGCTATAAATCTTCTTTTGGTGATTGTTCTTGTCGTGTTGCACCTCAGAGGGGTGTAAAACTTTTTTTTGCTTGTGGAAGCCCTGAAACTAAATTTCCCAGTACTTACGAAATGGGCCATAAAGTTATTTGCTGAGTATGACATTCAAAATGATTAAGCAAAAAAAAAAAAAAAACTTAGAGTTAACCTTTGTTACATTTTTTTTTCGTGTTTGCCACGCAGTACATGCCTTCGAGCGACGAGTACGAGCCATGCCCTCCAGGGATTGATGGGGAGTTGTGTGTCATGAGCCCAACCATGATGACTGGGTACTACAAGTGCAAGGAAAAGGCTGCAGCTGGAGGTCAGCCTCCGCAATTCGGTGGGGGTGACAAGTACGGCGAGGATGCATTTCTCAGAACAGGTATGATTGCCGTATTAAAACCATTTTTTTTTTTGCAGCTTAATGAATTGTTTGTTTCTGCCATTACAACACTCTCTCAAACTTTTTTTTCATGGAAAGACGACAGTAAGTCTGTTGTACAAAGCTTGATAACAAATTTGCTCCTTATTTTTATTCAGCAAAAATAAAATGGTAGAATAAAAAAAAAAAAAAAAGACTGACACTAGTGTTTGAGGGACTGCTCACTTTGCACTCGGCCAGGGGGGGGGGGGGGGAAATGGATGTTCGGTAAAACTCTAAGAAAAATTTGTGTCGATTTCTTATTAGTACTAATTACTTCCAGTGTACGTATTACATTGACTTATTTCTAAAACAGAAATCGCGAGAAAGCCTAGAGTTTGGAGTTTCCAAACTGCTCGATCGAAGTCAAGTGTTTGAAATACACGCTACTAAGAGGGAACGAAAGCGTTGAATGTATGCACTATGGTAATGTCCACGAGCCTTCAAGTTTCCACTATTTCCTCCTTGACACGAGACAACCCCGCATATGTGCACTTGCAGACAATTCGTGCAGAAGGCGTCCGCCCTTTTATTACAGATGCTCTCCGTGATTTGATTTGCTTTCTCTCTTAAATCTAGCCATTCTAGAATTGTGAGAACCGATCTCTTCAGGACTAACGAATTCACGGGCAGTGGAGCGTCGGTCAGCAGAATCCGCGGTTTCCGCAAGAACTTCAGTAGATAAGGCATCTTTAAAAAAGCCACGCGCTTGCGAGATCGATGACGACAGCGATCAGAAGAATTGTAGCACAGAATTCTTAATCGGCACTCTATAGGAATTGATTTCCTCCACTCATTCAGGTGACTACGGCTGGTGCAACCACAAGGGATACATTGAGTTGCACGGCAAGGTCGGCGATATCATGAGCCTGTCCGGACTCACGGTGTTGCCACACGAGCTCGAGGACGCGCTACGAGGACTTACCTTCATCAAAGAAATCTGCGTTTTTGGCTCCCTATCCGAGAGCGTTCCTGGTGCGGTGATTGTTCCGAAATACGATCTGGATATTGAAGATTGCGACGCGGAGCGCCAAGTGGCCGACTTCCTGAGACGTGAGTCAATTTTGAGGGTCTTCCTGAGAAACAAACAGAAACAACCTACTTCACATCTGGAAACAATTTCCGAATTTCGAAAATTGGTCCGAAGGCCAGGGGACCATAAGTTCCAAAATAGGGTCTCCTTCCAGTTGTAAGAAACATACCCTGCAATAACCACACCGCCGACTACCGCCTAAAAAAACAGTCGGAGGGGCGCCGTGTCACGGTAACCTTTGCAGGGCTTGCTCTTCGGAGACCAGGCCGGTTTTTGTGACAAATATTGATTTATGCTACATTGGCAAGTGTACTGGCAGTAGCCTAAGGGTATGTTCCAGGGATCTCAATGTAATTTTTTCAGTCGTCGCTCTAGTCAAGCTCCATACAGACGTGCACTCGGAACACGAGGCCAAGGACTCTGGTTCAAAAATGTTTATAGTCTTGGTGGCCAATGTACAGATAAAGTGTTTTTTTTTTTGTGTGTGTGTGTGTTTTTTTTTTTTTTTTTTTTTTTTTTTTGCGAAACTCTAAATTGGTATTTTGTGAACCAAACAGCGTTTGGTTCACGATATGTACTTAGAAACTGGTCTCGAGATCACTTGAGAAAGATGTCCCCTCATCGGCCTCGCAGCTGAGAATTGCGAGTTGTTTTCTTTTCAGGCAGAGGAGCGGCTTGCTTGACCGGCGGACTTTGTTTCATCGAAAGTATTCCCAGGCTTGAAGATGGTCGAATCCTAAGGCGAGCAATCCGTGTGATACAGAAGTTAGTTGGGGTCTCCAGGCCCCCGTCGGTGGAACCTTGAAGATGACACTTCGCTGTAGGTTAGGTTTTCAAACGGTGTTCTAATAACGATTTTTTTTTTTTTTTTTTAACAACAAATATGTTCTCTGGTTCTATTTTTGAGAGCTAATGCAGTCAACAAAATTTGCCTTGCGTTTGGGGGAAGATGTAAACGATTGTATCAGTGCTATCTACACGGTGTATTGCTCAGATCGGTTCACCCATTCAACGCGTTGTAATGTTCAACAATAAAAATGGTGCAGGTGGTTCAAAAAATATCGTCGTGCGCAATTTCTTAGCATTGAATTCTTATAAAAAAGGTAATTAAATGTTCCATCCTGAATAGAATTTTTTTTTCTAGAAATAAATTTTTAAATAGTGCTTGTCGCATCAAACACGGCAAAATAAAACGTCAACACCACTATAAGTGTTTCGACTTCTTTCACAATGTTTCAGCTGCTCTAATGCTGTTTATTGTTCTCAGCGAAATATTTTCAGGCTAATTTGTTGGTTTTATTGTCTGGGTATACTTTTAGATGTTGCAGCTTCAGAAGCATGCATCTATCACCTAATTACAACGCCATGAAATATTAAAATTTTTAAATGTAACACATCAAGCGTAGACCAGGGGATACTATTAAATCGACTGACCGCCACTTAGGTACATCGCACGACGCAATGGAAGAAAATAGTTTCGTTAGTAAATGTTGCATGTTTTCAGTCTAGAAATGGTAATAGCGACACATACACCATCGTTTATGTGAGGCGTTGTACATTTTGGTGACGATGCCTGGAATTAAGACAGAACCACCCTGCTAACCTATCCGCAAGTTTCACGGCCTAAAGGGGTCTCGCCGGCGCGTATCAAAATGACTGTGGTGTGGATGACCAACATGAAACAGCAGAACGCGGCAAGGATTGGGATGCCCAAGTTATCCGAAGTTTGTCAGATATGTGCGTCATCAAACCTTAGCAATATTTTATCTAAGATAAGTAATTGTGACGATCTTTATGTTAAAGTCAATCACCACAGAACTACGGGATGTGATTGCGACACCGCGGTACCACCATAGCTGAAACTTGTGGATAGGAAGCGTGTGGTGCCCGTAGGATGGATCAACCAGCACGCAGGGCTATTATGAATACCTTCGTCTATCCTGAAGTGGGGAAGACTGAAATCACAATCAAGGATAAAAACATAAACACTTAAAAACTTAAACAAAAAAATAATAAGATACACGATGTCCTTCTGACTCGGGGGGGGGGGGGGGGGGGGGGGGGTCTTCACGACCTACTGTAATCTTGACCCACAGAAGAGTGTCCTAACGCGAGCCTTGTGCTACAACCCACGGCCGCTGCGTTTTCTCACGCTATGATTTCGTGGCGCAACAGAAAGGCCGCTTTGTTTCATAGGGTGGCTGCATATCCATCGAAGGCGCACAAGACGCGCCGCGGTGTTAACTGGTCCTGACCTGCTCTCCTCGCGGGCATCGAGGCATCTCGTCAGGTTCGTCAGCCTATAGTCAGTCAGTGGGCGGGTGACAGATTCGATTAGTCCCTGGAGGTGCTGCTAGGCAGCACAGTGGCTGTTTATGGATTACCCGAGAACGCGTCTTGCTTCGATGGTGGCACTAGAATAGTTGGAGCTAGAAAAACGCCCTTGGTCTTCCGTGCCTGAGAAGCGCGCTCTTTCGATTTCAAGCAAACATGAGAACGATGCGTCCTGCTGCAGTGATACTGCTGCTGGCGCCATGTAAGAAAAGTCTTTGTTGAGAGCCCCCAACGAAAAGCGAGGCACTTCCTCGGCAACAGCATCTCCCACAGGCAACCATGCTGTCGGCAAGCCGGGATTACAGAAGGTCGTGGTTTTCATTATGCTGTTCAATAATTAGCTCACCTGCACCTGCCTGTTTTCTCTTCTTACAACGAGGTAACCGAGTACGATCATTTTAAAGCTGGTTCACACTGCTCCATTTTCTTACGTTAAGTTACGTTAAGTATAAGTCACCGGAACATTCCTGTCTCAAATGTCACGTGTCATGCTTTCTCCTTGAACTGGTAGCCTCGCTTAATATGAAGCACAAAGGTCCCAGTGACTTCAACGTAATATTTCGTAACGTAGCTTAAACTAAGAAAATGGGGCAGTGTGAACAAGTCTGTAGGAATAAGTAGCAGTGTCATTTTAACAAAACGTGTGCTTCCACAGAAACAAAAAAAAAGCCCCCCTGATATTGAGATGAAAAGTGAAATTGCATTTCAAAGCAACACTAAATGTGTTGCTTTATTTTCGACTTGTTGGCTACACAATGTTTGCTTCTTTTTCTTCTTTTTTCTCCGATATACTCGGAATTTGTAAGACGTATTTGCTTTTATCTCATAGCGGTTTGTTCCTGAGCTTTTAGGACAGTGTACACCCTCTGCGCAAAAATATTCAGAAGGTGAGAATGCAAGAACTCTTGAGATTCACTGCAAATCAATCGGTGTCACTCAACATCAGAATATGTTAGAAACAACCAATATGACAAAAATGAATTTCCAACAGTTCCAGCTGTTATCACAAAACCAGCGACACGCAGTACATTTTTCATGCCTATGCTGCGACGAAATTCTATGTAAGAAAAGAGGTTTGATATTTTTACGTGAAACATTCTTTGACCACACTCTAAAAAAAAAAAGGGCGCAGTTTCACACCAATTTGTCCCTTAAAATACACCCCAAGCTTTAGGTTGAACGTACAGCACATTGAGGTCGAACTGACGACCCCAACGTTTACGAGGGGGTGCGATATAACTTATTAAACAGCTAAAGTACGTATCAAAGATTAATAAAGAAAAACGCTGAGATTTTGCAGTAGGGCCGAGCGAACCCCAATTAATTTGTTTTGTAGACAGTAACACGTACATTAGCTATTTTAATAAGTTGTACCACTCAGCTATCAAGCCGTGTGTGAAAGTTCTCACTTTCGTTTCGATGTCAGTGCGCTGTACGTCGAACTGAAATTGTAAATTGTAGTATACGGAACAAAGCGTATAAGTGCTACACCACCTATTTCTGAGAATGTAGGTGTTCGGCATTTTGTGAAGCCCAGATTACAGCGTGGCCGCGAGGCTCGACACTGATTGGTTGACGGGTGGGAGAGGAGGAGTTAGGTGCTCGCGGGATATCGGTTAACAGGGAGGTCATGTGATTAGAGGGGTAGGTGAGGAAGAACAAGGTACACGAGAAGGAGCTCGACCTCCTATGTCCATTGAGGGAGAGGAACTAGCCAGTATGGAAGGCTCCAGAGCATCGGCAAGCTTTTCAGCCCTATTTACGGTTGTATCGCTTCATCCTTGGAACAACTATCAAGTGTACACATGGTACGTGTTAAACTATCTGATGAAGAGCGCCGTGAACGTAGGTGTCTGGCCTGTGGAAACTCAATGCATCGCTAAATGTTTGTAATGATAGAACGTTTCACTTATGCAAGACAATTGCCTAGAAATTTTCCATAAATTTTGTTCGTCGGGATGGACTGAAAAGAAACCACATCGTCTTCGAGATCGCTCTTACTGTATTCTGAGTTGGCATATTTGTTCGCATCTACGAATGGGTACATTCAATGTACAAGAAGAGGAAGCACCAGCCAGATGTATTTGAACGTAAATTATGAGTACTGTAACATTCCCAAAAAAACCAAGCGACAAACTCTACTTTGTACGTTGTCTGAAAATTTTAATGAGAGCTACCAAAGCAATTTGGGTGGCAGTAATAATTTGCTTCTGTGTCCAGATGTCATATATTCCTACTGTTTAAATGCGAACAACTTCACGTACCACAGTTGTTTATGTGCAAACATCTGCATGCATGTAAGATAGCGTAAACAGGTGATTCGTGTTGCTTCAAAAATGGTTATCCTCCCGACGACACTGACCAATCCTTCTACTCTAGAGAAATGTGTTTATTCTGGAAATTAATCTGGGCGTTGCGTACGACTATACCAGATGCTAAAGATGCGAATATATACTGATGTGTTTTTCGCGCTAAGTGCCTCTAATAGTGTCCAGGTTTATGTTAGAGATGCTATGAACAGCAGAGCATTTAAATAAGCCAGTAGCAGGAAGCGCGTACACCTATGCCTTCAAAACCCATACGCTTGATTTTGGTTGGTTGTTCGTTGTAACCCTGGATACTTTTTATACGTTGGTTCTTCTAAACAAGCTTAAAAGCGTATTGGACAGACGCGTTATGGTGCTATATCAAAAGGCATCAGCCTGATTTAAATTTTTAAGGAAAATCAAACTATATATAAGCAACCTTTTCTTTCATACCAATTTTTCTATGGCACTACATACAGCGCGTTATGTTGGTATTGGCAGTAAAAATGCACTAAAATACCAGTACTTATGCGAATGCGATTGTTTGCTTCGGAAGTGAGAATTGCGTTTATAAAATGCGCTCGCCACAAAGGCACTGAGGTACCGACGATAATCGAAAACGCAGGGGTTAAATTACGTACACATTGTGCCCTAATTAGCTTAATCGAAACGAAATACTGTGCATGCCCTTCTAAGTGGCTGAAATACGCCTAGCGTGTTTTGAAGTGTTACCCACTATAGAGCAGAAATAGTGGCCCAGCTGCAAAACGCGCTTTGCACTTGTCAAAAAAGAAAAAATCGAAACCCTTAATATCTTTACTTGCTCCACTCCCGCCACCGCCCTCATTCGACTACGAAGGCCATGAGGAACCCAGCTAAGTTCTATTCAAACTGAGATTCTTCAAATTACCTTTTTCGGTTTCCTCGGAAGCAATAAAATCGCCATACTATTCGATCGTTCATAAATTCTACAGGAGCGAATAGCGGTTCGACTCGAATAGAGTTGCATTAGTCGTACCATCCACAGTGCAAGAAAAAGCTACGTCAGCCGGTTTTCTTAACACTGCTGAAGCCAATGGCTCTTCACTTTTTGAATAGAACCGCCATTCCCACACCCCTAATACATTTTGTTCCTAATCTATCCAAAAGTTCGTAAAAAGAATGCAAATTAACGTAATCAGCTGCATAGATCATCCCAATAAGTGCTTTCTGCGTGCTACCCTTCTCCTCTCCCGGGCTGTAGAGCACGTTTTGAGCATGCGTTTATTATGGGGAGAGTAAAGGCCGGTTCACACATGCAGCGAAGCGCTGATGTAGCGCTTCTCACGTGCCGTCCGCTACTTATTGTCCGCCATGAACAACAGTATGGACGGTGCGATACAAAGCTGGTGAACGCACCCGTCAGCACGCGCTTAGCGCGAGGTCAGCGCTACGCTTGTAGCGCTCCGCTTCATGTGTGAGCAGGCCTTAAGTCGTCTGCTTCTTGCGCAAAAGTTTCGGTGATGTCAGAAAGACTCCGAGCGCTGATTAACTTTAATTGAAAGATAGTGGGTACACCTCAAAGCAAGCTGCCTCGAGGTCCACTCACTATCCTTCATTCAGATCCAATCAGAGCTCGGGGTTTTGACGTCGCCACAACCCTTGCGAAAGAAGCAGAGGAACTTGCGCTTCGCGTATCTCCATTCTCCAGAATTTCCGGCGCCACGCACGCATCCTTCACAGCTCTGTGACTAGACGTCTCTTGCCCGGCTACAAAAAGGTTGGACCGAGTTGGCATAGATCATTCCTGCAATCGCTTTCTGCACGCTGCCCTCCTCGTTCACCCAGTTGGGAAACACCTTCTGGGCGTTCGCATTATCCTCCGTTCTTCTCTTTAACGCTAAATTACCTAAGCATCAAGAAGAATGCCGGGAAGGGCGTTCCACACGCCGAACGTGGCAACGTCTGCAGTAGTAACTGTTCGAAAGCCAAACCCTAAAACAAAATGGCCTCTTGTACGCGCGTTCGTCAACGCTTTATTTTCGTTATTTACTTCGAACCTTTTATACGGGGAATGCGTGCGCGTGCAGCGCGTGCGGCGCGTACGGCGGTGCGAGCGGAGAGTTTTTATTCACGCGCATGAAAAATCCACTTAACCCTAGCCATAAACAGCTTCGCTGCAAAATCGCCTCTGCGCGCTGCCATCATTGTCTGCTGGGCTGTGGAACGCCTTCTCAGCATGAGCTGTAGCTATGTTGTGCGGCATATCAGACACTGCGCATGCGTCCACAGCTCAGTGACTCAGCATTTCTTGCCCGGGTGATAAGCGCTGGAAAGATCTATTGCTCTCTTCTCCGGAATGTCGGACGCGGCGTAACAATCTGCAGCCTATACTCCGCGACAACTTTTCTTGGCAATGCAGTGGAAGGTACAGGCCCGCGTCCCCTCTCCCATTTTGAGTATACGCGGGCTCTCCTCCTCTCCCCGGAAATGGGGGAGGAGGAGAGCCTGCGTACACTCCAAATGGGAGAGGGGACGCGGGCCTGTACCTTCCACTGCATTGCCAAGAAAAGTTGTCGCGGAGTATAGTGACGGAAAATATTTTTTCTCTAGCTGATAGGCGCTGGAAGGGTGTGTGGGAAGGGTTCGGTGGCGTCACCATCTGATACAAAGACAAACATGCGCCGTCCGTAGGCGCAGACGCGCAGTTTTAGTTCCAGTGTAGTACGCCGCACGGAAAGCGTGCAGTCTAACATCGCAGCGGTGGCAGAAGAGGGGTGTGTGTGGTCCGGCGCTCGTTGCAAAAGTGTTCTCGAGTGACGTTGCCAAGGACGCTGCCGGACATGTCTGACCAAAGCTGGCCACGTCTTCGGCAAGCCATGAGATTCTGGAGGCGCGGCGACAACACCGGAGCAGCGGCACCGTTAGAGAACGAGGAAGCAGAGGCTCCAATGTAAGTTGGACTGATTCATTACTCTTTCCGGGTGTAGGGTGGAGAACACGGTTAACACGAACCGCACAACGCCGTCTAGTTTGTTTTTCATCTCTTCCTAATTAAATGCTGACAACACTGCTGTTTGTCAAAATCCTGTCCCAATAAAATGCAAAAACAACGCGGTATTTTGCTCGTGCAAATTAATGTCCCTATAGAAACGAATTAAATGTTTTTATGGCCAACCTCTCAAGTAAAACAGTGTTATTGTGGAAGGTGTGGTTATATAGTGTTTAGATTCGTTTCTTTTAGGTAGCTGTCACTGGTTTCTTCAGCGCGTAGATAGGAAACGATTTGCTAACATACCAATCGCCGAGCTCTGAAGTGCAGTGTACTATCGTGGACACTGTTAGCTATAACACGGCAGCGGCGGCCGTCCTGTACCCCCAGCGCCCCATAGCAGGCACCGTCCGAAACTCCGCGCACTCGCTCTTCCCGCCTGCGAGCACACCCTCGCTTTGTCGTCTGCAAGACATAGAGCAGACGACGCCACAGCGCTCGCCAATTTTCGCTGAACCCGGTTCAGCGAACAACCGCATAAGAGGTGCCCACGGTTGATTCCCTGACTCCGCTGGCTAAGGATAATCATCGCCACTAAATGTAACATCACGGTGGATTAAATTTGTTTTTTATGGGACAAACTTGCAGTTATACACTGTTTCACTTTAGGTCTAAGCGCAGCGGACGCTACGAGACGATAGGACCAACCAAGCAGCGAGAAAAGGACTTTTTGCACATTATTGGGTCCCCCGGTGATGCACCCCGTGATGTTGCACCTTTGCCGCTATTTGATTGGCTCTGTCGTTTTGTAGCGTACGCTGCATTCGGACTTAAGGTGAAACGGAGTATAACAGTCTATTTCTGTATCACACCTGCTGCGCTCATAGCGGTTTGCGAACGCATATTGGTAAAAATGCCATGCGCACGCCTGTTTCTGAAAAAGCGAAAAAAAAAAAACTTAAAAAGGGGTAGTGCTTTAATGACTCTGCAATCTGCCCCAATAAAAATCGCCGGTTGAAAATAAGTTTGCGACCAGTTCGCTATGACGAGGGTACCAGACAAGCAGCACTGTGGCATCGCTTGCTGTGCGCCTAGCAGACGACAAAGCGAGTGTGCTCGCAAACGGGAAGAGCCAGTTCACCACACGGCGTATGCCCGGAGTTTCGAACGGCGCCTGCTATGGGGCGCTGGGGGTATACGGGACGGCCGCCGCTGCCGTGTTATAGATAACAGTGTCCACGATAGTACGCTTATTTTACCTGCAAGGTTCTCCAGATTAAGGTTAAGTAGACTCGTCAAGATTTCAGCCAAAGAATACACTTCTCGTGTCGGTATAAGTTTCATCTGGCTCAGCATGTTTGTGTCAATGGCGGTATGAATGGTAAAGATGCCCTGTCGACACGCTACCCCATGAAGGACCGTCTAATATGAGGCGCCGCAATTTTATGGGCAGGAGTGCACGGTTCGGAGTTCTTTATTGGATATTTGATGTTTTTGTGCTTGCAGTGCGTCGCTGTCGTTTATAAAAATTGCCACATTTAAGAAAGCAAAACAGGCATAATTGTCCCTTAAAACAAGGAATTGAAGAGAGGGTGCGACGAATTAAGTTGATAACACCGAGGGACTTGAGAGCAATGAGATAATTAAGGCCTTGACAATACGGTTGTCCCGAAAGCGGTCTTGCAATCTCGAATATCTTCAACATAATGCGTTTTTCTTTTTTTTTTTTTCTCTTTTTTTCTTTTTTTAGAGATACTATACGCATGACGTCCTCCACCTCGTCCGGAAATGGATACTGCACGACGCGGAGTGCATTTTCACGCCATTTAGTGGTGGATTTTGGGCCCCTATCGTTTCGTCGAAGCATATTTTGTGGATATGCGTTTCGTGGAGCCGTCTTGACGCGTTTTGTGGACAAATGCTCTTGCGACGTTTCGTCGACAATTTATTTTTTACTAAGTACCTAATCAAATCTTACAACCGCTGAAAGGTAGCGCTTGAATGACTGCTTCTCTCCCTCCTTCCTCTCCCGCTAAATCAGGGGAGACGTAAAAAAAGATTTGCGCCGTGCATGCATTGCCATTTCCGGTCGTGGTGCACGACGTCGTGCGCGTACATTCCTTTTTTGCAAAAAATAGATTTTGGTGTTTCTGCGACAACGCACTAAGTTCATGCATAGGCTCGGGTCCAGAAATTTCAGGGGTTGAACACAAAGCTTCGTTGTACTTTTCACCACCATTCACAAGTGGCAACAAAATACACGCGAAGCGTACAGTGGCCGGCGATATGAGCTGGAATGCGCGAGCGACAATTCGGATGCCATGTGTGAGGAATCTGGGAAAAGCATAAGCGTCTACGAGTTTTTCTCAGTCTATCTGAGCACTTCTTTCTCCTCCTCGAGCAGCAACGCTGGCATGCGCACGAGCAAATAGAGGAGCTTACCATTAAATTGCAGGCAGCCTCAATGGTTCAAGTTGCTTCTTCCCTTGGATCTGGGCTGTCTAGCACTCTCCTTATGCGCAGTTTTAGCTTAAAAGTACAGTCTCCACCAATGTAAAAGACCCACTCGAAGCGCCTGGCCGAGTCGGTGGCTGGGGAGGGCGCTGTCCGCGTCCTATATATTTTGTTTCAGCTTACATCCAGACCACGATGAAAGAAACATTTAGGTGATGACGCGGCGACGCGGCACCACGTTATTTTCGGCGCACCGAGCGCTTCACTCGCGCGGGGATAGATGGCGCCCAAGTCAAGCCTCTCAAACCGACCGCTCCGGTTGTATTAGATTCTAAAAGCGGCAGAAAACAAGGACAACAGAACGAATAGACGAAACGGTGCCAGATGTACCAACTTGCCCAACTCCAGAGTCTTCTACGCTCCAGTTGTTTCTCCCAGCAGTGGTACCGCATTCCCTCGCTCACCACTTCTTCTTGTACCCACGGTGGAAGAAACACATTTAGGTGATGACTCTGTCCGACGAGGCGGCCACATTAGGTTCGGCGCACCGAGCGCGCTTCACTCGCAGGGGAATAGATGGCGCCCAAGTATGGGGTTCCTCCTAAACCGACCGCTTTGGTTGTTTCTCCCCAGCGGTGGTCCCGCATTCCCTCGCTCACCGCTTCTTGTTGTACGTCACCGCTGCCATGCCGCCACCAAGTTGCCAGAGCCCGTAAATCTGTGTTCTCTTCCTTCTTCGGGTTTAGGCTCACCGTCGGGCACGATGAAGGCGCCTGTGATCGACACAGCACCAAAGCAAAACACGAGGCCAGCCACTGGCCGCACACCACCACCACACCGCGAAAAAGGCGAGCACACTACACCGCCGAGGAGGGACCTCATAACTCAGCTTTCTCCGCGGCGGCGCGTAACTAACTACTCCTGGTTAGAGAGTAGCTCCGAACACGATCTGGTCGATCACTCCCCGCGGGAAGAGCAGCCAGAGTCATCACCTAAACGTGTTTCTTCCACCGTAGTCCAGACGCAGCTGACGCTATGAGGTAATGGAACCATTCAAGCGGCGTCCAAAAAGCAAATCACTGGGCTTTTTCAGTTAGTAATTCGTTCAGCAATAACAGACGACGTACAGAAACATGACCAACGCTATGACGGTATGCTTTTGATGCTGTCTGATGCTGTCTGATGCTGTCGGCGGCGTCTGGACTGAAGGTGAAGCAAGGTATAGGCGATAAACATGGATTGAGCGCGTTGGTAGTAAATTCAAAAATACGCGAAAGAGTCAGACGAAGAGGACGAACAGGACAAACATCTTTCGAATTTCAACACATTGAGGTCTTTATTGCCAGGCCGACGAGAAACGAGCTCATGTCGTTTCGGAGGGAAAGGATGGCACTTCGTCAGTGCGCACCGAGTTAGTTTGGCTGCGTTATCGAAGTTTCGCTTTCCTCGGAGCGATATGAAAATGCACGTTCCTTAAAGGGGTATTCAGACGAGGGAGAAATCCCAGGGATTTTTCCCGGCACGTGCTCATCACGAGACGAAAACGCGAGGCTTTTGCAAATCGCAAAGCCTGACGTTTTCGTCGCGGGACGCGCGAGCCGTGCAGAAATCCCCGGGATTTCTCCCTCATGTGAATATCCCTTAAGGCGCGCCGCGTCCCCTTCAATCGCTGTCTTTGCCACGCGCTCGGAGTGGGTACACCCTTTTGATAAATACTGTGCACCAGATCTGAATAACGAAATAAGGCAGTGACGGCTGGAGGGTGAGATGGTAATTCGAGAGTGATTAAAAGCATTATAGGCACTGTAGAATTTTGACCAAAACATTTCCATACCCAAGGCTGACGTGGGTTATTGCAAAAGCCGTCTTGGCAGATTCGAAAAACAATAATTGCCACGTCATCCGCCGTCACTCTTCTGCCCGACAGAATTGTTTCACGTTCATGCTCAATGTTCTCATCAGTCGCGGACGAGCATCCGGCTCATTCCTAATGGCTTGAACTTCTGTATCCACTCAAACACTCTTCTTTGCGACACAACACTTTCTTCATACTGCGCACAAAGTATTCGATAAATATCGGTACCAGACACACTTTCAGAACACCAAAGCAATAGCCTCCCCCACTTGTGCAAGTCATGAGTAGGGCAGCCATTGTTCTTCCCACCTCAGCGCCAAATGAACTGATTTAAGACGTCCAAACCTGTACAGCATGCAGACAGATGGCTTGAGAGACGACGACCTCATACGAAAGTAGGTTGTAAAACAGTGCGATCTGTAGGAATCCTAAGATAACCGGGGTGCGGTTATTTCTTCATCACACTCGTAGCTTTCCCGTGTTAATATCACTGATCTCACGTTGCGCCGACCAGGTTGCTCCCAGCCAGGTCCGACTGGAGATGGTCCCATTTCCCGCAAGCCTTTAGATTCTGGAGACCTACCAGGGCCGATCAAAGAGCACCGCCTCTGCGAAACGGGGAAGGCGAACCACCATTGTAAGTACACTTCCACTGACGAGCTGTCCAAGACTTTCACGCTCCGTTGAAATATTACATATCCAAATCACGAGCGCGCCATGCAGTTTGCAGTTTTCAGATTTGCGAATGTGCAGGACACGGTTGTCGATTGAATGCGTGCTAGTTCATCTGCAGCTTGCTTGTGTACTTGCTAACATGTCAATATTGTTCCGACAGGCAATAGACCCTTTTCAGAAACTCGCCTCAGCTCTTATCCAAACGCAAGTACCTTGACAGTCACGCGAATGGTCAATCTCTCCAGCGTCGAGGGAAGGTACTGAGTATATAAAGCGCAAGAGACAGACGGACATGAAGAAGACAGGACAGTGTTGTCTTTCGCGTACTGTTCCTTGCGCTTTACGCCTATATTTCGCACTCCGAACCAACTAGGACGATTTATTATTTTAGTAAAGGGGAGCCCAAGTTTGCATTCCACAAAGATCGCCGAGAACGTATTGCGTGCACCTGAGACAGCTCGAAGTGCGAAAAGGGTTAAGCATATTTGGGTATCGAGGGATATGTTTGAAAAAGTTGGTCTTGTTAAAAAAACAATTTGCCGAGAAATTTCAAACTTTTGATTTCGCGAAAGGAAGTGTTTTATCCAGCTCTTGATTTGGATATCTATATACGTTGTAAGCTCAGTGTTTGCCTAACTGAAAGGTGCATACTTTTCATTCTATTGAAGGGAAGAGCAGCCCCTGGAAGCGCTCATCTTGAACAGAGTTCTTCATCCTCCAGCCTGGCTCACAGAACAATACCAAGTGCGGGAAGCTACTATCCCGCAACTCGTTCGAAAACGGTTGGAAGAACTTTCAGAGCGTCCTGTGGCGGTAAGATTGTCGTTCTCGGCACCTCGTAATTGTTTTTTTTCTTTTTTTTTTTTTTTTTTTAAAGCTGAGTGTCGAACACTTGCATTATAAAATGCATCTTAACCTCGGTTCCTCACGATGCCGCGGATATCTCCAAGTAAACAATAAGTAAGCTGCCCTAAAAAAAATACTGTTTTACTCGCTGTGGGTAAATCTGTTTTTAATTCACTTGTTTTAATTTTATTGGGATTTAAATTGACTGCATGGTGATTGAACGATCGATCTTCCCAATAATCAGGTAAAAGTAAATCGTTTTGCTTATTTTCTAAGAGCTGCAGTGTAAAGTAAATCATTCTGCTTGGACTGAATACACTTCGTGAAGCTTGCGAAGTGTAGGTTTGGGGAATATTTTGCCGGTGCTAAATTACGCGACTGGGGATGTATGCTATAGATTCTTACCATGCGGTAATATATTGGCCGATTTCCTCGATGTTCTCCGAGTCGCGAATTTCGCAAGCAGCAGGTCCTCGTCTAAATTCGATCGTTGACTTGCTTTCATTCACATGCCATATCAAAACGCGAGTTGCCACTTACATACCATGTGAAGGAAACAATCACGTGTTCAAATATTCCTGCAATTGAAATATGGTGTTCATTAAAGTGATGTAGGTTTATAATACGAGACTGACCACTTCAAAACGGAAACGCTTAGGGGGATTTTATTTTCTCACCCACTTTTTTTGCCTGGAGACGAATGAGTCATAACCAATGGTAAGCATTCGCTGTTTTAACTCCCCCTTTTTGAAGAAAACGACATTTTAATGAAAGGAACCGGACTAAAATAATGATTATCTCGGTATCGAATGTCTACATCCACAAGCATCTTGAGCGGTATTTTCATAGGGCTAGAATGAACCGCGAGGGAACCCAAGGTTATTTTCAGTCCCCACAAGCGCGTAGCTAAATATTTTATAGACAAAACAAATGAACACTCCGGCATTGATTTTGATGTCTTAATTTTACGCGTATCTTGTAACTCATTGACGAAGAAAAAACCATACGGAAGAGAAATTCAACTCAATTTTTACGTCTCCACTTCTAGGTCGTCGATAACGTAGAGTTCAAGGGCGCAGACGTTCTTAAGATGATCCGAAAGTACGCTACAATGTTCCAAGACAGGGGCGTCGGACCTGGCGTTCATGTATGGGCGATGCTCTCCAACTCGTTGGAGAACTTGGCAGCATCCCTGGCCGTTATCTTTATCGGTGGCGTCCTCTATCTCACCGGCTACGCTCAAACCGACGGTGAGTTCCCCACTGCAGACTTTCGAAGATAATTTGTTGGGGGATGAGGTGTAGCCTTAATCGTGCCACAAGGTCTTCTAGGCTTCAAAGAAATGCTTTTAAAAGCAACCTGCGCGCGGTGGTGCTATCATCCTCGGTTTCTCCCCACCAGCCTTGCGCATGCTGCACGAGCAGTAAATTTAGCCAACCACCGCGCTCCTCACGCGCTGCGAATCTTCGATAAAATTCACTGACAGAGGTTTTCGATGACGCTCCGCAAGTTTCGAACCATGTGTTCGGCTTTAACTGGTTAGGGAGTTAAATCAACAGTCTTTTATTGGTTATCCGACTTATGGTTGCGATCAGCCTCCCATATTATGCGCCCAAGAACGTGGATCGTGTGCAAGCGTCGCCGAGCTTGGCTCGGCTTCTCCGACCGGTGTCCGCCCCCTCGCTACGCGGTAGCGCGCGCATGCGCATCAGCGATCGATTTTAACGGGAGGTGTCCGCCATTAAGCTGCAAAACGCTTTCCGTGGTTTGAGTTGCCGTCTTTTTTTTTTTGAAAAAGAAACGCCCCCCCCCCCTCCCCCCCCCCCCCCCCCCCCCCCCAAGTGGTTCTGTGTTTAAGGAAAAACACCTAAATTTGGCCTCCAGAGTCAGATTTCGAGATTTTTTTATTATTTGGTGCACGGAAGCTGCAGAAATTAATTTTCAAATTACCACCGAAGCCGTTCCTTCCCTGGGCCTGACGCAGGGTGTAAGATAGACAGGTGGGAAAACAAGAGCCAAATGAGCGACCGGATTGTGTCCCCCTCGGTTTTCTCTTTTTCTGTGGCGCCATCTATGTGGAGCACCGCGAACCCTCACTCCGGGTGGGCGAGCGCTGGCGACCGGCTAAACTGACGGAGAAGGTTTCTCGTGGATTTTCAATAGAGGACTGTCGTGCTCTCGGTTTATTTTGAGCACTCTCCCACAAAGTTCCATGCAAATTCGATTCCAATTTTTTTTTTCTTGCCGCAGCGCTATCTGTCGCAAATCGGGGGTACTCGCAAGCAGACGAGCACACAATCCGGTCACGGCGCTTCGGTAGGTTTCTATGGGCCGCTTCCCCACCTGTCTATCTTACACCCTGGCCTGACGTCATGTTAGAAGTTTTCGGAATATTCGCTCTCGCGCATCTTTGGTGCCGGTCAAAGCTATGCGCGCGCGCTCTTGGTATTTTCAAAAAGGTCGGAAAGAGACGTCGGTTGGTGTGGGGGGGAGGGGGGGTGGTAATGTACCCGACACATTAGCAATATACGTATTGCTATATTACCCAAGCACCAAGGAGAATGCAGGGATTTGTGTTCCAGACGTTGCACGTGCTGGCGTCAACAGTAGTAACTTTTAGAAAGCAATTACCTAAAACAAATGGCATCTTGCACGCGCGTTCGTCAACGCTTTATTGTGGTCATTTACTTCATATCTTTTATACGGGGAAGGCGTGCGCGTGTGGAGCGTTGAACACCAATCCCTGCATTCTCCTTGATGTTTGGATAATATAGCAATAGGTCTATTACACGCGCTGCCAACACGAGCGACACGCGCTTGGCGGCGTAAAAATCCTAGTGTGACGTCACGACTGGTCGAAAGTTTTCTTGCATTAAGTTATATCTTAGGCAAAAACGAACGTGAAAATTAGATTCACGGGATAAAAATACGTCAAAATTCACCCCTCGCTCCGTTTTTTCAAGAAGTCTTTCAGCTTCCCTTTAAATCTAGGCCTTCTATGTCATGCTCTCGGCTGTTGCGACACTGGCGGTTGGTTATGAAAATGCTGGCGAACAAAGCGAGTGGACGCCAGTGTCAATGTCGTCGCGGCACTCCCCCTCGTGGCTGGCAGAGTTGATTTTATCAACAGATCCTCCGCCGTGTCGATCACTGCTGCTCTGTCACCATGCATTCGGATTGAGGCTGCAGCGACTGCATGTGTTTTGACCTCCCGAGGAGGCAGAAAAAAAAAATGAAGACCCGGCAGGCCCGCCTGTTAGGGCGTTAGGGGGGTTTATTTGTTATGATTTATTTAGTTTCTAATGGTGCTCACCCCTTACGGAGGCTGAGACAGGTATTGGGTTCAAGTGCACGTAAAATATATAAAAGCAAAAGAAAAAAACTACCGCCCATTGGCATACTAAATCCGTAAAAATTGTAAATCCAGTTTAAATATCGTGTCCGCGGATGTAGTCTCGATAAAGTCGCGTGTCACGTGACACTATTACGTCACAGTAGTGCACCGTGATGTCAGGCGACACTGACGTACGTTATATCATGACGCCACGTGAAAGGGTGGAATTCAATTCGCCGTTCTTACGTCCCCGCGCGCTCTCGTCTCCTCCTCTCCCTCACTTTCTCGGCGCATTAGATTAGCTCAGTCTTACGGAACTGCTCAAAGACGCGGCCTGCCCAAGAAGTGCACCCTCCCTCCCGCCCCCCTTCCTTCTGCCCCCACGGAGTTCGACGGGCTGGAAGGCTGCTATGCCTTCCAGCCCGTCGAAGAAGTGCAGTGTATTCTAAGGAATACGTACATTTCGAAGCGCGGCCCCCGTCTAGATGGCGTTCCATCGTACTCTTTGGAACACGGTTTGGAAACGCAAATCTAGATGGCGCTTCAAACGACGGGAGGCGGACTGGAGGGAAGGTGTGTGCCCCCCTCCGCGGCAGTTCCACAACTGAGGTAATCTACCAATGTTGGGTGCTGACATCGTATCACGTGACGTCAAACGACACCATAACGTGACATCGTCTCAAGTCACGTGACATTTACCCTTTTGTGGCCTCCTTACTGCCCCCCCCCCCCTCAAGAAAAACTATAAAAGTCAATGGCATTTAAAATGTCTTTGGCAAACGCCAAAGAGGGAATTTGGTTTTAATCTAAACGGTCAACATTTTTGTTTCCAGATGACTTGGTGAAGAGGCTTGGCGACAGTGCCGCCATATTTGTTCTCATTGAGAAGAAGTCTGTTACCAGGGTACGATCGTTGTTAGCCACACACTTTCGGGATCGTGCACAGGTAACTTCAGCTCTATTGGCTATTTTACCATGCTGCACTAACAAGATACGTCCACTTCGATATGATAGAAAAATTATGAATATCAAATATTTTGCTAACACAAGCTGCGCCTTGTTCGAGCTATCTACTGAATAGGGCGGAGTCTGCATTTTGCAGCAGACTCTGGAAGGGTACTAAATAGCTTCTGACACTCTGATTGGTCCCATCAGATAGTAGTGTCGGCTGCGTCTGGACTTTAGCTGCAACCAAGTCATAGTTTTCGTAGTTCTCAACAACAATCAATCGCTCCGTTCTTACTTCTTTCTCAGCGTTTGTTAGAAAGAAACCGATACTTTATGATGTAAGTTCATTCCGATTTTATTATTACATGCTTAAACACACAGCACACTAATTTTCTTGTAAATTTACCTATACAGAAGCAGCCGGCGTATGCTAACGTCATTTTAGTAGGTTGTTGCATTGACTCCGGTAACTTTACCCGGTACCCCGACGACGCCTAAGCTCACCCATCGTATCATTATCGGGTACCGTTATCCGAGGTATTTGAATAGTCTACTCAAACTCTCCAACGTCGCACCGCAAGTTTTCGTTGTCGTTTATTTTTGTTTGGTTTTTTTTCATTCGGGAGATCAAAGTAGCGTAATAAAAAGAAGGCAGGCAGAAACCTCCCGTGCAACCTTTAAGTAAAAAAATTGCGCCCTATAATTGCAATAACTCAAGGGATGTGAAATTCTTTGAAGATACTGTACACGACTTATTTTTCGCGGGCTCAATATTTCGCGATTTGGGTCGAAGCTGAAGTTTTGGAATAATTCGCGGGTTCTCATTTTCACGACGCGGTGGGATCTCATTATAGATTCCAGTGTGTTTACAATTTACCGGAATTGTTCGCGGGACCTTTTTCGCCAATTGTAGACGATTCGCGAAAATTGGGTCCTCTCGAAAATTAAGTCGTTTACAGTATATATTATTCATTCCTTAATTAGTCACGCAATACTATAACAAGCAGGTGTTGCAGAGGTTTTCCAAGTGCTGGCGCTACTCAAGCACGTTGCAGGAATTTGAAGGGACTTCTATTTAGGCCTCCAAGGAGGTTAGAATGCGTTGGCACGTACAGGTTTTTTTTTTGGTTTTTTTTTTTAAGCTGAACCGATCTGTTTTAAAAAAAATGCATAAAAGCTGCACTAACGCGGTTTATCCAGGTGAGTTAAACACTCAGGGGGACATAATACAGGGGTATAATCGTCACGATGAGTAAAATAATTAACTAATATTTGTTAAATAACTAATTTGTCCAAATAGGCATATGGTTCCAATTAGAAACTTGCTGAGCATTATTGAAAACCACCAAACCGGCGGCGTCCCTTCATTCCTTTTAGGATGAGCGAAGGGACGCCGCCGTTCCCTTTCCTATCGGTGAAACGGGAACTCGTCGCATTTTTACTGAAACAAAAAAAAGAATTTCATTCCTTTTTTTTTTTTTTTTTTTGCTTTGAATCGTATTTGTCACATTCGTAAAATTATCGATTTGTGCTTTTTTCTTTTACGAAAAATAGTAATGTTCCCCAGGACTGTAATTGTTTGGTATCGTAGAACGGAAATCAAATATAATTTTAATATTTCCTTGAAAATTGTTTATTCCACGAACTGTCCCAGAAAATTGGCCATGGGTAGTCCCTTTACGTTCCTTGCACAATCGGATAATCAGCTTAAAGAGGTAACAAGTTCACATCATGTGTATTTTCATGTCTGTCTCCCCCAGCGGTATAACGACCTCGTATTGGGCCCGGATGCTGGCATGATTGACACGTTCGCCGTGCCAGACGACGCCATTTCGTTTCAAGAGCACATTCCCGTAAGCACTGCGGAGATCGCTGTGGTGCTCCACACTTCGGGGTACTCAGCAAGCCAGAAAGCGGTTGAGATCACGCACAAGGCTTACGCCTGCGCTTTCGAGTCGTATCGGTACGTTATTCCCGTATACTAATCTCTTTTGGTTATTATTCATAAGAACACCCAATGTATACTGTATATTCCAATAAAAGAACTCGCCTCGTCATTGATTAACCCTGTTCTAGAGTACACACGCCCTATATCTTTGTAGAAAAACAACATAACCTTCGAAGACTTCGATATATGTAACCGTGAAATTGTTATTGGGGAATTCTCTGAACAATCTCTGAACACAAACATTTAAAAACGTTTCAGCGAAGAATTTCCGACAAAACATGTTTCGCATCCTCTTGCGCACCAATCACACACGTTAAAATAAATAATGGATGATTCTATTTGTCCTAGGATTGAATGTTTGCATGCCCTTTTATAATTATACTACATTTGAAGCATTTACAAGAATTTATTTGAGCAGTTTGTGTTGCCACTGAATTAGCTATAATGAGATTTTAAATTCCGACCACGTATGCAGCCACATTCGGAGTGTGTCATAAGCTACCACCATAACTACTTTCATAGAGCGTATAGTTACTTTCATTTTGTGTCGTGCAAGTCATCCCTGTTAAATGCCAGCCACAAACAGTGGTGCCACATCTAACAATAAAATCCTACTCTGTGAATTTGTTGCATTAAAACTGTATTAAAACAAGTAATCTTCAACACAGGAGTCAGAGCTGTGCTTAGTGAGTGTCATTACTGTATGCAAACAAAATGTAAGAGGTCGTGCACATATTAGACTAGTGTTCGAGCACTGGGAGATATAACTTGTTAGATTGAATACTATACTCCGTTTAACTCGGAAGCCCAATCACAGCCTACACTACGAGACTATGAAGTCAATCAAGCAGTGTTAAAATTGCATCGTCATGGTGATCATTTTTGTGCGTTCTTTATCACCGACTAAACCGATGACGTAAAAGAAAAACAGGATCACGGTGCGTGCATTGTGCGTTCGATCAGATCGTTTGACAATTTCTAATTATTTACCGCAACTTTTGTTTTGTTTCGCGTGCAGGGTACTCAACCACATCGACCAAACGGACGTCTTCTTGGCGTGGACACCCCTATGTCACGTGTTCGGATTCTCCCTGAACGCCTTTTCAATCTTGCTTGGTGCACTCACGGTCTTTGAGGAGCCGACAATCGACTACGAGGAACTCACAGCACTCGTGATCCGGCATAAAGTGAGTACCGGTATAGAAGCGCTTGCACTGACCACCATGAATTTCAAGCCGCCAGGGCGCAATCGTTCTAGAAGATCGCACTTGGAACGAACCAGGTTGCGCGACTCGTGACGCCCTATACAATCCCTCGCAGCTAGAACTTTGCTTTTCCGTGGATTACCCGAGGATCATCCTGGCAAATCCGCGGTCAACTGTTAAATGCAGACAAAAGTGGATCGAATCTGGCGGATCGGGTGTGGACGTCAGGGACTATACAGATGCGGATAAGATGTGAAGATCGGCGGGTTTGGATCTACATTTTTGCTAAGGCGGTCCAGAAACGTGTGCAGCCGCAGAGTGTAGAATGAATAGAGAGTGATACTATAAAGTGCATTGTCGAATGTTTCCAGGGAGCAAATTGCTCTTTTAGTCAATAGGTGTCAATGGGGGAGAAACTTGTACTTCATACAAGAAAGACCGGATTCTCACCAAATGTCGCTTTAGGGCGTTCTGTCTTGCCAAAAATACTGTTCGTAAAATGGTAAAGGATGCCTGGTATATCACTCGTCCCGTGCAAGGGTCCTTCTGTTTCACAACGAAAGAGGAAAACGTACTTCGGGCGAGCAAAACCCAGAACGTACAAGACCGCAGACCGAAGAAAGTAGAAGCAGCTTCCTCCCACACTCCCCCTTTTCTCTTCCACTATTTCATTCTTTGACCTAAATCAAATTACGTAAGGTTATTAGTAAGTTCTTTTGTTAATTTTCAGTTTAAAGAAATGCGCGTCCGTCTAAGGTGTTACAAAAAAAAAGAAAAAACAATTCATTTTGAGCGCATCATCTGTGTAGAATCCGCAGTGCGCGTTATTCTACCCATCTTAAACGAAGTTTTTGACTGATTTAATATGCTAATATCACTGTTTCTCACTGTATTGCAGGGTCAGTAAGCTCAACTTTTAAACTAACTTATCTACCTCTTCTAATAAAAAAGCGTAAGTCTAAACTAAACCTTTCGAATTACCTCGGACCGGCCTAATTAAATTATTACGTACTGGATTGTCGCCTCAAGCCAATAAATACTTTTATATATTTTTTTGGGTTGTGATTTCGCTACCCAATATTGACACGATGCGTGGTCGCCCGCGGAATATATTGTACTTCATCGAAATGCAATAACTATCTACTAAAAACTCCGATATAACATTCGGGGGGGGGGGGGGGGGGGTCGATTTCATATTGTGTTCAATATCGGTTTACAACGTAATACAAAAACCCAGATATCTTCGGTCCGATGAACCCAGTGGAGTTCTGTTTTAGCGCCGGGACTATTAATCGCAGGTGACGGCGGCCTTCTGTTTTCCCGAGAGGATTCTTGCCATCATCCGAGCAGCCCACGACAAACCGATCGACGAGCTGGAAATCCACAAGCCTCACGTGTTCCCGCCTTTGAAAAAGATCATGATTGGAGGCGATGTGATTCCAGGTAGCCTTCCCAAACTGCTACTCAAGAACTTCCATTATCGAATCCTCCATCGCTACTATGGCCTTACCGAGGCATTCGGCCTGGTTATTGTCTCGGGGGTTGGCGAAAATACGGGAGTTTTTGACGGAATTCCTGCTCCCGGCTGTCGAATCAAGGTAAGCCAGCTTTGTTTTACTTCGGAACTCTGGGAAAACAAAGATCATGTAATGTTTTATGTGTTTATTTTTCATTGTTACTAAAAAACGTGCGACAATTTCGCATCGATTGTAAATTTATGAGGACTTGTTTCGAGAACAAAAGCGATCTGAAATGCACTTGTTGATCCGGTTTAGAGATATAGTGGCATCTGTAATAAATATTTGCTCCGGTATCCCTAGCCAACAAAATAAACAGTTATTTTTTAGTTCGTAAGAGCCCTTTGTATAAAAGGGCAGTGTCTTCTCCGCAGCCGGAAACAGCTAATCGCTGCTTCTGACTGTAGAACTAGTAATAAGTCGGTTCACTTGCAGTATAAATGCCATTTCACCTTGCACTGTAGAACTGAACTTTCCAGCGCGAGCTGTTCCTCGCCGAAGGATGCGTGTATGTGCATATAGTGCATCCTTAAAGTTGCTTATTTTGTGAATTAAATTTTCTTTGAACAGTAGCTTTGATCCGGCCATTGGTATAGAATACACGCCACAGCGGTTACTGCCGACATATTGAGCTGGTTGCTTATATTAGAGGACAGAAGAATGTGAAGCGACCGACGGTAGAAAGTATCTTGAAGGATGTCAATATCGTCTGCAATCGAAACTTTACTGAACGAGATATACTAGCTAATCGCATTGATGAATAGACGATTATTAATGTTTCATATAACGACAGCAAGATATCAAAATAATTTACTGAGATTACGGCACTTCTAGTAATTCTTTAACGAGTGCTTCACCATTCTATTCCTTTAGATTATGCCTCCAGAGAATGACTACCAGCCATACTGCGAAGATTGCGACGGCGAGATATGTGTGAAGAGCGACTGCCTGGGTCTAGGATACTATCACGTACCGCCAATCTCGAGGCACCAGATAACTGTTGTGTTGCACGGGCCGCACGAGGGGGACGAGACCGTACCGAAGAGTGCCTACCTCCCGACCCAGGACGCCGGGGTGCCACCCCAAGACACCCAAGCCCCACCCCAAGACACCCAAGCCCCACCCGAAGACACCCAAGCCCCACCCGAAGACACCCAAGCCCCACCCGAAGACACCCAAGCCCCACCCGAAGACACCCAAGCCCCACCCCAAGGCACCCAAGCCCCACCCCAAGGCACCCAAGCCCCACCCCAAGGCACCCAAGCCCCACCCCAAGGCACACAAGCCCCACCCGAAGGCACACAAGCCCCACCCAAAGGAGCCTATGCCCAGTCCACGGGTGCCTGTTGGGATGCCCCAACCTCGAGCAAACCAACAGATCCCCGTTTCGCTGGCAGAGCTCCCGAAGCCTTCTTTGTTCCTAGACAACTTTCCAGCGAATCCGAAAGCACGTCTTCGATCGACTTTCGAAGGTCAAGTCGCCGCCCGAGCGACAATTTTTTACAAAGCGATGCGCTCACCTCAAGCGATGCCCCCACCCCATCTGATTTTCCTACTTCCAATGACCCTACTCCGAGTGATTTCCCTAATTCCAGCGATCTCCCCACTCCGTCTGATGAACGTCCCACCAGCGGGGCCTTTGGTCCTAGTGGCGAGCCTGATGAACCAAGTGTGATCTCCAACCCCGACGAGGTCTGGCTCCGTACCGGTATGCAGTTGAACAATCATCACTATATATAGTTAATTTATTTGTGATACCATAACTATGTTCTAAAACGATAACTTCAAAACGTAGAAGAAACGCACCTGTTGAGCATATGATCCTCGCTGATGTATCCGTTTTTTTTTATAAAACCAAAGCCAGCACTTCGGGGCAACCTCCGAAGCCATCTTACGTTTTTCCATCACGCCAACTTCTATGCTGAAGTGGCTAAATTATAATGTTAAATATGAATCCGGTCATATAAAGTGTTCTTAATTTCAGATGTTATATCACAATTTTATATCTAACACAGCCCTGAATGCAAAATAGATTTTACCTCATGGGGAAATGACACTACACGCAGGTTGCAGATTCCTTGTATTCTTAAACATTGCAGGCTCGTTTGAATTGCGCATGATTTTCGTAAGTGCCATGGAACAGTTTACCGCAAGCGTCCCGCACTCGGGGTGGACATGTTAAAGAACAAGCCACGCACTGCCCTCGCACTATCTTTTATGTCCTGTTTCTCTTGTCAGTATATCACCTTCACAAGGAATAC
The DNA here is from genome assembly GCF_016920785.2 of Ixodes scapularis. Classification (NCBI taxonomy): domain Eukaryota; kingdom Metazoa; phylum Arthropoda; class Arachnida; order Ixodida; family Ixodidae; genus Ixodes; species Ixodes scapularis. The sequence goes on along the minus strand of NW_024609880.1, from coordinate 102,944,609 downwards.
CTGTTCATTTTATCCCCCCCCCCCCTTCCCGGGTATGAGTGCGGACACGTTTCAAGTAGTCGGATATATATCTCGTGGTTGACGAATATATTCTGCAAAGCGCACAAGAGTGACGTAAACTTGGATAATAAAAAGAGCAACGCAAACGTTTCTCGGCAAGCAGACTCAACGAACGTGTTGTTTGCGTATCGTTACCGAATTCATATGGTACCTTCTTAGTAAAATAAAGGCCACAGAAGAGCAAGTGTAGAAATTCGCAGAGGGCTATTGTCTTAGTAAGTTTGTATTTGTTCGATTGCGAAAGTTTCAAAGGACACGGGAAACATGTTGCGCATTCATAATTATATGAAGTCTTAGCGTTGTTTGCAGGCATTTCTTTTTTAATTAATGTACGAGAGATTTCGGAATGAGCAGGCGAACCAGCACTCCTTAAGAAATGCTCATATTGAACGAGACGTCAAGCAGAAAAGACTCGTGCTCGTATCAATGTCTTGAAAAGGATTTTAAAAAAAAATGATGGATTTCAACTGATGCACCCTGGACGGTTCCCCTCAAATGTGCGAGCACATGCCACGTGAAAGCAGATGGTCGAAGGTTTGATTATTTGAAAGATTTGATTATTTGATAGGGTTGCAATCGCGTCTTTTCGTTTGGAGAAACAACACTCTGAGTGCTGTGTTGTCCTTCGTCTTTTCCCCGATCTCGAGGGTTTGTCTAATATTGTGTTATACCTTCACCAGCTCGTTTGCGCCCCAACTTTTTGCTCGTTCGCTATATTTTCGCGATCATCATTATTTACTTAATATTGAGGTTAAGTACGGGCGTTACACAAGGAGGAAATAAATAAGTATGTTCGAATTTATTAGGACCTAAAAATTATAACAATTCTGTAGCTTTCTGATCACTGAACTTGTTTGCATCTATGCAGGAGATTTGGGAAGGTACGATGGTCAAGGTCGTATCACTGTCCTCGGCAGGATAATGGACCGAATAAAATTTGCTGGTGTGACCCTGATGCCCCATCAACTCGAAGACACTCTTCGAGAAATGAAATTCGCCAAAGAAGTGTGCGTCGTACCCATTTCATGCGATGTCACTCCTACGGCGGCCGTCATCCTCAAAAAGTCCTGGCGCAAGGACGAAGCCAAAGCTGCCAAGTTGATTCACCATCTACTTAGGAGTGAGTACCCTATAGTGTGGCTTTGTCTTTGACTGGACCGGTTCCAATTAAAAAAAACGTTGCCATATGTCGCCAATGTTTAATTTTACATACTACATGCAGCGCGCTGCGAGTTTAGCGTGCTATTTGGGTTACGTATTGTTTGTTTAGGTTGCGTTTTGGATTGGACGTTTTGCTGTCCAGCTAAAAACAGGCCCCGCGCCCCCACCACTCTGCCTCGGGCAGAATTCTGTGCTCTAAACTGTTGGCTTCAACCCACAAACAGACATGAACATGCTTTGTTCCTTTTTAGCTACGAGAGATGGCTAATTAAATTTTTTGAACCGTACTTTCCGAATTCTAGATAAATCATATGCTTGTTACTACTGCATTTTTAGATTTTTTTGTCGAGGTTTGTGTTTTAGATCGCAGCATGGGCCTCACCTCCTATACTATGCACCGTCAAAACCCCGTCTAAGTATGTCTCATTTTATTTTTCATTCCTCTTTCTTTACAGGTGAGGAGCTCTCGCCACTGACTGGCGGAATAATATTCTGTGAATCGCTTCCGAAGTCTGAAGATGGTCGAGTCCTCAGGCACCAGCTCAGACGCATCCAGCTTCCAGGATTGCCTGCCCCCCCTAAAAGATTGTCTTTTCGATTTAACAGACCGTCTTAAATTCACTCGAAAGTGCAAACTTGTTTTGTTCTTAGTTGAGTCACACAATAAAGTTCATATTTGTTTGGGGTATAGGATGGTGTGGCATCCATTGATTGGTAAATTTGTTTTCGTTAAGATTGTGATAATTATACATACGAGTAGTTGCACTAGAGTTGTGCCGATAGAATTTGAGATATTTAGCGGTATCTTTCGAACCTGCACACCAGAGTTGATATGATGGTGTTGGAAGAAATGGGGATGCCCCTGAAAGGCAGTGGGCTCGCTAGATAGTGATGCCAGTGTACTTACTTTTTAGGTCACACTCTTCAAGTGCCGTTGTCTCCTTTAATTTTTTCACAACAAAAGGGCAAAATTCGTCATGGAAAAGACATGCACCAGGTTTCTCTTAAGGACGAAGTGTTTTTAAAGGGGCAAATGTTAACAAAACAAATTTGGGCAACGCTTCGCCCATAACATCGCATTTATCCGTGAGGTCAATGTACACTTGTTCTCGTTACTTGAAAAATGCAATTAATTAGAATTACAAATTAATTTTGCCTCAAATGTAATGGATTTCTGTTAAAAATTACTTTCGTTAAAAACTAAGATTACTTTACTCGTTACGTCACAAACAAGTTTCACGATACTTTTTCCGCATACATATAAAAAAAGCGATAGAAACAATTTTTATATTTTTAAAAAATGTTCTACAACACTACTTTTCATTTCTCATACGCCTGTATTATGGTTGTCCTAAAAATCAAATCATTTATTTAAGAGAAAGTGTGTAAGTGCACTCCGTTCACCTGTAAGCTCACAAAGCACCGAAAGCTGCAACCATACTTGCCACCCCGCTAGCTTACGACCTCTGGAAATGATCCCTGGAATTGTGCAGACAAAACTAGCGCTGCGTATGCTCAGGAGCAGCGTCTACCTCCACTATGAGATTCGAAGCTAAAGAAGCGATCTACGAAAGCACCCTTTTGACTCGAGTGTTTCGCCTGTTATTTACAAGGAAAGAAAAACTTCGATCTAACGTTACAATGTATAGCCAATGCATAATGCAAGTGTCCCAGCTTACCTTGATGTGCCTCCGTAAATTGTAGTTTGTTGTTCTTGCTGATGACATTGTGATTTTTAGCAAGCAAAGTGTGCACTGAAACTCTAGTTTGCCGTTCTCCTTAACGCCCTGAATTTTGAACATCTCGTTAAGAGATGCCATGGCGAGGACGGACACTCCATGACCAAAAACTCTACCAGCCAGAGAAAAAGTGGCGGTTGCGGGTTATCGATCATCCATCGGTTCTCGTTTTCATAACAATATTTGTGGAGGTCAGGGGAGGGGAGGGCATAGAGAGCGGGAGAAGCAGTGGCCATCGGTCTCGCAAAACAATAGAGGGTCACGCCACTTTTACGCGTCCTCTCCCTCCCCCTCATGTTCTCACTGTCAGCTCTCTTTAGATGGCCTAACCCCTCCCCCCCTTTATGTTGACACTTGACTCTAAAGGGAGAATTGGGCTCGACCACCATGCCCAGACAAGTAAACCAAAATAGGTATCGTCCGTACCCTCGAAGACGATTGTCTTAGCCTCGCACCGGACGCTTTTCAGCCGTGCCTCAAGAGCGTGCTAGAATACAGTAGCGTACATCAGACATTGAATTCGACTCCCTCGCGCGAGACGACATCGTATGTTACTCGAGTTGTGAACCCGCGAATCAAGGGGGTACGGACCCACGTTTGATGTCTGTGCAGGTGGCGGGAGACGTCGAAGGAGTTGGAAGGGGTGAAAAGGTGTAAAAGACAAACAAATAAACACGAAAATCTTTCTCCTGTCCGGGAAAAGAAAAACGCGATGGAAGACAGTGGAGAGGTTAATAAGCGTTGTCTTACTTCGTATATTTGTACATGTCTTGCCCGTTTTTCTAGTTCTAGTGACTGGTCATACGAAAAATCGTTTTCTTTTCGGCTATTCTTCCCTTATGTTTTCTATTTTGTTGAACTTGCTCTCTTCATGTTGCTGAATGTTCTGCTCGTATTGCCCCAGTTACTATATTATGCTCATGTTTCTTAAAAAGTAACGAGTAATTAAAGTAATTTGTTGCCAATATTTTGTAACGAAATTACGTTAGAAATAACTTCCGGAAAAAGAAGTAACGTGGAAATTGCAAAATTACTTGAAAAACTAACATATTGCAGGTAATCCGTTACTTGTACAGGATTACTTCCCAAGTTTGGGTCAATGACTGGCCTTCCCCCCATAACGGAAAAATTCCCCCTCCCCAAGCAGCATCCCCAACCCAAGCCTGACCTATAAATCTGCTTCGGATGTACAGTATGCGGAACGGGTTAACGTTGGTTCCAGCAAACAAGGAACTTATAATATTTTTTCATTATTCGTGCGTTATTCGTATTTCTGTATTGCTATTCAGCAGGTATTTATAGTCAACCACCGCAAGATACACCAACAGCAACAGACTGTCGCTCAACGGTTGCATGTCTTGTCATTGGAGCACTACGGTTTTTAGGGCCTTTTTAAGCGTCACCATTTCTCCATGTAATGTTGGCTGCGTTCCAAATCATGTTCGAGTAGATCCAAGTTACTGCCGTGAGTCACATCACGTAATTAAACACATAGCGAGACGTTCGACTCTTATAGTCGGACTTTTATAGTTACCGACTTTTATATAAGACCCTTTGCAGCTTACAAACACGAACTGCCGCTTGCGTCCCAAGTGAATTCTGGTCGCTCCGCTTTTGCAAGCCTGTCGAGTTTGCTTATGTCACCAGTGCTAGAAAAGACAAACGCTACACGGGAAACAAAGATGAAGGTTTAACGAGGGTCTTTGGCTGTACAATTTGACATTTTGGAGGAGTTAAGTTGGTTCACAAGAATATTTTAAACATTTTTAACAGATGTATGCCTTGGAGGTATGCCTTGGAGGGAGCGCGCTTGCCGCAAGTTTCCGTGCTGCCACAACCAGACATCTACTCCTCCCGGCAACCTTGGTTTTCTGCTGCACTCCCAATCGTCGCGTCGCCTCAGCACAGCAGTCCAACGGCATCGACATTGACATCGTCACTGGATTTAAACTGCCGGCACGCCCCTCGGCCCTTCAGTGGGCATGTGGAACAGCCAGTCATGCAGTCAGCTAACGCTTTCTGCTTTTTCTTCGTACAGTTCACGGCGATGTTTCGCGGCTGTCCGGCCCTATCAAGCCCGTGGTATGCCTTGGAGGGAGCGCGCTTGCCGCAAGTTTCCGTGCTGCCACAACCAGACATCTACTCCTCCCGGCAACCTTGGTTTTCTGCTGCACTCCCAATCGTCGCGTCGCCTCAGCACAGCAGTCCAACGGCATCGACATTGACATCGTCACTGGATTTAAACTGCCGGCACGCCCCTCGGCCCTTCAGTGGGCATGTGGAACAGCCAGTCATGCAGTCAGCTAACGCTTTCTGCTTTTTCTTCGTACAGGTTGGTCCGTTTCCCTCTTTGCATTGTAAAAAGTCCAACAACCTCTGTCTGCTGGTGTTCCCATGCCCACAAGTGCTCTTCTTATGTTCTTGCGAATGTATTTCGGGTCTGAAGCTTCTCCTATCTGGTGATATTGAACTTAATCCTGGCCCAGATAAGAAAGAAGTTCAGACAAAAGAGATGAGTGAGATGCTTGTTTTACTGAGAGGCTTAAACGCCAGTCAGGAAAATTTTGAAGCTGGACAGAACCGAATCATGGGGGATATTCAAGCTATCAAGACTGGGCAAGAGTCAATTGAATTAATGGTAACCGATATTCAAGGGAGGCTTAGTACTGTGGAAGCAAAGATAGCCAGTTTAGACATTTTGGAGCGTGAGTTGACAGATGTAAAAGAAACTGTAACCTTCCTGTCACGCGAGAACGCCAGTCTGCGAACACGTCTTGATGAATTTGAGGACAGGTCTCGAAGAGATAATCTAATATTTTACGGTGTTCCCGACTCAAACTCTGAGACCTGGGCTGTATCTGAAAGCAAAGTGCGTGACATCATTGCAAACGAAATGAAGATCATCGTTCCCCCTGAGGGTATCATCCGTGCACATAGGCTCGGTCGTGTTTTTAACCCCAGTAAATGTCGGCCAATTTTAGTGAAATTCTCATTATTCAAAACGAAAGACCATGTTTTTTCCTCCAGAGGCAAACTGCGCGGTAGTGCCACTTCCGTCGCAGAGGATTTTTCCCCTGCCACTCGTCTTGCTAGAAGAAAGCTGCTCGAATTTGCTAAGGCTCACACACAGTCTTTTAGTCTACGCTATAACAAAGTGTTTTTTGATGACAAATGTTTTTCTTACTGCGCGGCCAGCGATGCCGTTTGTGAGGTCCGCGATTTTATCACGCCGAGCACGAGTTCCATTCGTGTTAATGCTGACCCTGTGGTTGATTTGTCAACGTCATCACAATAACATAACCTGATACGGAACAATCCTAGTCCTTATCTTTCAGTGCTTTTCACCAACATTCGAAGTGTTCTTCGCAATCGTGATGACTTGTCTTCAGCCATCGATTCTTCACTCGCCGACATTGTTGTACTCACTGAAACTTGGCTATCTAGTGTTGTACGCGACAGCGAAATTTTTTGTTGCGACAAGCGTTTCTCTTTTTATCGATGCGATAGGCTATCTAGGCGTGGTGGTGGTGTCATAATCGCGGTAAATGATTGCATTGAGTCTTGTCTTATCAACATTGTTACATCTCTTGAGTTTATTGGCGTGCGCTTGCGTTGTAGCCATAAACAGGTTATTTTGTGCGCGTGCTACCGTCCTCCCAATGCCACAGCAAACTTTTTTATAGATTTACACGATGCTCTGAATACAATTCGTACAAGGTTTCCTGCCTTGCCTTTGTTTCTTTTGGGCGATTTTATTCTCCCCGGCATTGACTGGTCTGGTCTATATCCTACCATATCTTCAAATTCTGCTGCGTGTTCCGAGTTTTTAGGTCTCTGCTCCGATTTTTCGTTAACGCAGATAGTTACTAGGCCGACTCGTGTTACGGCAACTTCTGAGAACGTGCTGGACCTTATTCTTTCTACCGCGCCTGATCTTGCATCCTCTCTTACGTATCTACCTGCCATCAGCGATCACTGTTTACTTCACTTTCACCTAAGCGCTCCTGTATCTGCCTTTGCAAAAGCGAAGAATAACTCTTTTCTTGATTATGGCAAAGCTGATTTTGAGGGTATAAACCGCGAGTTAGCGCAATTTCTTGACTTCTTCCTATCCCATTTTTCCGAACGCTCTGTCGAGGTTAATTGGACAATGTTCAAAAATAAAGTCAATTCCCTTATCAATTCTTTCGTCCCACGTCGCTTTCTTACTAATAGCTCCACGTCCCCATGGTTTAATAACGCCTTGAAAAGACTTTCAAATAAAAAGAAACGCCTGTTCCGCACTGCTAAGCGTGCAGACACTGTGGAGAGCTGGACGGTTTACCACAACGCAGAAAATTTATACAAAAATGCAATTAAGGACGCCAAACAAACTTTCTTCAGCCAAACCTTGCCCCGTCTGTTATCAACTAGTGTCAAAATGTTTTGGAGTGTTATTAATGGCAAGAAAGACAAGGCTATTTTGCTTTATGACTCTGATGGCATTGTTATGTCTGACGATGACTCTGCGAAAATCCTTAATGAGGTGTTTGTTCAATCGTTTTCTAGAGATGTAAACTGTTCTATTGTTACTTACCCTAATCATGATTTCTTTCCAATGGACCCGCTTGTGTTTGATTTTGATGGCATTGTTAAGCTGATTGACAACCTCAAAGTGTTTTCATCATGTGGTATTGATAATATTAACACTAAGTTTCTAAAGCATACTAAAATTTACAGTGCAATTTTTCTTACTAAGATTTTTGAGCAATCTATTCTTACTGGTGTCCTTCCTGAAGATTGGAAAACTGGCAAGGTGGTTCCACTTCATAAATCAGGCGACAAACACTGCCCCGACAATTATAGACCCATTTCCATAACCAGTACTCCTTGTAAAATGTTAGAGCATATTATTTATTCACATCTTGTTAAATATCTCGAATCCAACTCTTTTCTCTCGTCCTCACAGCATGGCTTTCGTAAATTTCTTTCTTGCGAAACACAACTTCTCGTCTTTACTAACGATTTATTTTCATTACTTGATCATGGATCCCAGGTTGACTGTATTTTTCTTGATTTCAGCAAAGCATTTGATAAAGTTTCTCACCAACTACTACTCTTCAAGCTTAGCAAACTCAACCTCGACCCTCAGATACTAACTTGGATTGAGTGTTTTCTTACAAATCGTTCGCAGTTTGTTCATGTAAATAACTCTAATTCTTCAGTGTCTTCTGTTACTTCTGGCGTCCCTCAAGGCTCCGTTCTCGGTCCTTTGTTATTCCTCATATACATCAATGACTTGCCGTTGTGTGTCTCATCATCGCTTAGTTTATTCGCGGATGACTGCGTTATTTATCGTAAGATTACTAATGATTCTGACTCTCTCCTTCTTCAAAACGACTTAAATGCTGTTCTTGATTGGTGCAAGCTGTGGTCCATGACACTTAATACTAAAAATGTAAAACAATGAAAGTGTCTCGCCGTAACACTACGCCTTTTATCTATCATCTTGATAACGTTTCTTTAGAATGTGTGACCTCATATAAATACCTCGGTGTGCATATTACTTCTAACCTCTCCTGGCATATTCATATTAACCACATCATTGCTAATGCCAATTCTATGTTAGGCTACCTAAAACGTAACTTTTCTCTGGCACCAGTTTCTCTCAAACTAATATTATTCAAATCTTTGGTTCGCTCAAAATTAGAGTATGCAGCTTCAATCTGGGATCCTGGTCAGACGACGCTCACTTCTCATCTCGAGTCAGTTCAGAACCGCGGCGTTCGTTTCATACTTAACAATTATCACCGTACAGCTAGTGTATCATCCATGAAATCTCTTCTCTCCTTGCCACTGCTTTCTTTGCGCCGTAAGTGTTCTCGTCTATGTCTTTTCTATAAAATATATAATTCTAACCCCATTCTTAAAGAAAAGCTCTTCCTCGTCCCACCTTACGTTTCTCCACGCATTGATCATCAGTACAAAGTCGGCATTCCTCATTCTCGAACCTCAGCCTATCACGAATCTTTCATTCCTAGGACATCACCAGAGTGGAACCACCTTCCGGCGTCATTAATATTATTACCCTCGTTAGATGTGTTTAAAAGTGCTGTTACTAATTATTTTTGCGAAAGTGACCCGTGACCTATTCCATGTCTTCTATTACTGTTTGTTGTTGTTTTTTCACTTACTCCCCTCTGTAACGCCCCCAGGGCCTTGAGGGTATGTAAATAAATAAATAAAATAAATCTCGCGCTTCTTGGTTCTTTTGGCGTTCACCTGGAGAATTGGTGCTTAAACGTTTCATGAACATTTCAAGCAGCGGTGTTAAAGGGGTCATGAAACGCTTTTCCAACTTTTTCCAGTTCAGCTTTCCTCCTCAACTCATAAATCGCGCATTCCACCAAACAGTTAAAGAAGACGAAAAGGGGGAGCCCCCTCTTGCTCGCACCCTCGTTTGTGTAATCCGGACACATCCATTCTCCCCCTAGAAGATTAGTCCGTCGCTCAAAATTCAGACAAAAGTTGCTTTCCCCACCCCGTTCATTCCGAAGCTGACAGTGCTGTTGAAGCTATGTGCTCGTTGGGCCAGCCACATTTGCCACGTGGGCGTGGCAAATGTGGCTGCAGAGAATGAAGTCAGGTGATGAAAGGGAGGCGGCTGATTGGTCCGGCAAGCGCGTAGCTTCCACCACAATGTCAGCGTAGGGGTGAAGGGAATAAGTGAGGTCCGGTTGCGTGTGACGTCAGTTTGGACCCGACGACGCGCTTTTGGGACCGCGGATGTATCACGGTGAAAAGGCACAGAGGTTGCGAAGGGGAGGAGGTACGAAATAGTCCGCTCTGTTTTCAAATTTTCGCACTGAAAGTCACGCTTTTGACTTTCTACTTTTTTTCTTTTGGTTCACTGAACGATGTGCTATTAGTAAAATCCCAATCTAAAATGATTTATCCCAACCCAAAAATCGTTTCATGGGCCCTTTAAGGTGGGCTTTGTTTTTTTTATGAACCGGATGTTCTCTGGGACATCAGACTGGGGCTCTACCTGGTGGTGTTTGCCACGAAAAGGGTCTATAGGGAGTATTCACTGGACGCCATATTAGTGGGTGCTGTTTAGAGCGCATGCTCAGAACGAGCTCAGATCAATAGGCTGCTTAGACCGGAAGTCTTGATGGTGCGGAATGCGCGTTGCAAAAGAACTGCGGAAGCTCGCCGTCAGCACGCGCTCAGCAGGCGCACACACATATATGGCCGTTAGTGAATACTTCCTATAGTCAATGATCGAATGCAGTGCGCAAAGACCACGCGCTCCTCGTGCGCTGCGTTTCGGTAATTTCTATCGTTTTGTCCGCAGCTACAAACTAGCCATTTGCACAGATCGTTAAATTACGATAATTCAAAAGTTCAATAGAAAATGTGAGTTAATTCCTTAGCTAATTAGTACGTATTGCAATTCCTGACGCCGGTCGTAACTGGCTGTTTGTTACCGAAAAAACATTTTTTTTTTATTTATTTTTATATTAGAAAAATTTTGGAAGTCTTCGCCGAAACACTTGTCTCGAATGACAGAAATAGAGACGGTTAATGCAGTAGAAAAATCGGCGTTTCATAGGGCGAACTTGTGCCCAAACAAAACAGATGTACAGGCATCGAACGCCATCTGACAGCCGGATCGAGCGCTGGCGAAAGACTGCCTCCCCTATCAGCACACTTCCCCGGTTCACACTTCCGCCAGCTTGGTGCAAGCTTGGGACAGGCTTGAACCAAGTTGGCTCTAGCTCGCGCCCGCATGGCCCAAGCCTGGGCCGAGAAAGTGCCACTTGGGTCTTCACGGCAGCCGCCTCGGTGGCTTCAAGGCAAAGCGCCGGCCTGCACCTATCCGGCGGGTTCGAATCCCGGCCGAGATGCCAGCAATCTGACTGAAGCTTATTGCGGAGGAGGCGCACTGTAACTGAAATTTCGGTTGTACGTCAAAAGATCCTTGGTGGTCCAAATTAACCTTCAGGCCTCCGCTGGGGCGTACCAGATGCCCGTCGTTGCTTTGGCACGTGAAAACCTTCAAATTTGATTGCCTCCACTCGGCGCGGCGCAGCTCCTCTTAAGGCTTCCTTGGAAACCTAGAATATTCAACCTTGATTGTTGTGGGGCTATACATTGTGAGTATGAAGAAACTATGCGATTTTCACATTCTAGAATCGTTTATTAGGAAGACATGAAGACAACAGGCAATGGTAGGGATCCAACCCCGGTCACCGGCGTGGGAGCCAAGCACGCTGCAGACTTAGCTACTCTTGCGGCAATATCTCACCACAATTTAGTCTTTTTTTTTTTTTTGTGCGAATCTGGCCGGGCTACTATATGAAAGACAGTTTCCACATGAGACCCAATACTTTGAACTAGGAAGTTGTAAGCAAGCGCCAAAACATACCCTTATTTATGTGTCCATTTGAATTGTCAAACTTTCTTGAAAGACGTATTCAGATTTCTTGACCCCCAAAGCATGCACCAAAGTAGCGCAGTGAGCCTCCTAATTCGATACAACATGGCTAGATAATCAATCTGCTAAAACTCAATATTGTCAATATTTCTACTGATGCTCTATTCGCAAAAACATGTATCCGCAAAGCAAAATGACATGCTCTCACGTGCTTAATGCTTCAAAACGTAAAACGTCTGTGCGATGCTTACGTAAGAAAAATTATCCTTAAGCTGAGCGCGCGATCTTTCCCACTTTGCAATACTAAATAAATAGTCTTTAAAAAAGAGATTATAAAAAAAAATTATATTCCTATATGTATCCGGGATGTTGTGCCCCTGCGTTGCCACTTGCCTCCAAACAAAAGCGAAGATGAATAAATAGCCGAGGTCTCACCTGTAGCCTAGACAAATAATACGTCTGTGTTTCAGCCCATCGGATACATTAAACGAGTAATCAGCCTTTGGAAGCTTCTCTGTTGTTGTTTTTTTATTTATACGCTATTATTTCTTTTTATTTTTTATTTTTCGGCGTCCGTGGGTTCTTTAGTCACACATTTCGACCTAAGTTCCTGTCTCATGACTTTCCCATTCTCAGCTTTGGGAATGAAGTCGACAAAAATGACTCCAGCGTAGAGATGCTTGTACACTGCCGTTTGACCTATAATCCAGGAAACAAATGCAAAACAAAAAACAGAAAGATGTGTATTAATCAAGAGTGGAAAAACCCAATCTCCAAAAAAATACGAGCTTTATGCCTTCAGTTGGAACTAACAGTCTCGAGAATTCCCAGAGCCTAAGGAGCGTCCACGAACATACACTCTAAGTAATGCTCAGAAAGATATTGTCCTTTATCAGAGTCGGAATTGCATTTAACTTGTTGTGTTGAATGGCTTCAGCGGATTCTGTGTTGTTACCACTCCTTGATGCCAATGACCAATCGTGAAAAATAAACCCCATATGGGTCCTTTGAACACCGCCGACCCATGAGTTTCCCGTCTTTTCCACGTGCGATAGCACTGCACTGTTAAAACATCCAGTGTGTAGCCCAGAGACGCAGAGGCGCAGAGCGTAGGGACGTTAACCGACGTTAGAGAGTATTGTGTGCAGGAGCAAACGCAAGCGTTGTGCGTGGTGCGTTTACGTTGCGTGCTCCACGCTGCGTATGCGCGCCGTCGCCACGCGCCTCTTTAAGACTCAGTTTCTGGCTCCGCGCACGCGCGGTGCGGAATACGAAACGATGATGCTAACGCATATAGTGCTTGCGTTTTGCTCGCATACTCAATACAAAAAACTTTCGATTAAGAAGGAGTCTGATTTCTCCGATGCCCGCGCCACTTATTGAAGACATGGTTTGCCCCTTTCTCCCTCAAATACCCTCACAAAGTGAAATTACGTTGAGCTACCTTGCTCCCGTCAGCGACGCCGCAAATGGTTTTTGCAGCGTCTCCCAATGAGTATGACGCCGGTACATGACGAGGCCGGACGCACGCGTTTGTCGCACTGCGGTGTACTTTCGTCAAGCTGCGGCTTGTTCACCACTTGGATCTAGTTGAGGATGCAATAACGATGACATAATGCCAGTGGCGTGTCAACTGGTTTTTAAGTGGGGAGGGGCAAACCAAACCCCCTTCCCCCCCCCCCCCCCCCCCAGGTCGGGGGGCGGTGCCCTTGGCATCCCTTGGGCGCCGCCGGCCAGTGTTTCCCCGGTCAAGTGGCGGCTGTTTCAGAGGGGGGGAGGGAGGGGGACGGGGCAGAACACATGCCTTGCTCCTTACTCTAAGAACTGGGGGGGGGGGGGGGGGGGGGCAAACGCCCCCCTCCCCTCCCCGGTTGGTACGCCCATGCGTAATGCGTATAGGTACTGTCTTCTAGGTGAGAATGGCTGTGCCGGGTACATTTAGGCAGCGCAGCCTAACCGGTAACCCCGGGTTTCTAGCTTTAATAACGGAGCAGTGTTTTACAGATGCAAGTTGGGTCAATGTCTACTTTCCGTGTGTCCGACCTGTGATATCTTGTCACACGCTCGACCACACATCTGGTCATGTCAGCTGGACCACATCCGCGGGGTATCTTAAAGGGACCATGAAATTACCTTTTTACTTTTCCCAGATAACTTTTACATTTAACCGTCAATGTTCACTGAATGCCGAACAGGCATCCGTTTTCGTCCCGGTTTATTAACTTCTACACAAAAAATTATTGAAATATCACCTTTTTCATTCTCTCCAACTGACCGCAAAAGAGGCCGTGACGTAGGCCGTTTCCGGAACCGGAAGTTCTCTCGGCAGTAGGAGAGTGGGAGTGTTAGCGGCAACGAGTTGGGGTGCGCCGGTAGGTTTTACTGCGCTGATGTCACCGACGCATTTCCTGAATCGGCGCCTCTCATCGCCGCATCGCAGCTGAGCGAAATTCAATGAGATTTGTTGCGCTACAGCGACAGCATGGGACTAGTCCCATACGCCGGTATGCCTGTTGTGAAGTGCAGCGAGTCCTCCGGTGAAGACTCCAGAAGTCAACCACCCCGTCATTGTTGGCAGAAGGGCCGGCCCATGTCAGTCGTTTGCAAAGCGACGTAGATGGCGTTTTTCGCGGCCTCGGAGATGCAGGAGCGAGCCGACGTTAAAAAAGATACGTTTGAACTACGAGTGTCAGCAAGAGCCACGTAAATACCTGTTTACACTCGGAGCGGACGCGCGCGCTTGATGGAAGTCTTGTATTCGCGCTGTTTGAAAGCGCTTCGGGACCGTTCTTTTACGATTGCAACTCGATACTGACGCGCCACTCGGCAAAGAAAGGTTGGACCGGGGTTGTACGTATACCTCCCACGAACTGTTACAGCTCGACAGTGACGTGCAGTCTGTCAGAATAAAAATGGCATACCAATAACAAAGTGTACATACCGTGTTACGAAGGTAATCCATACGGCGTTTATTTCAGCTCTATATCACACAAAACAAGAAGATAGAATCTACGAGAGTCCCTTTTCGACGAGTGTTCGTCAACACTGCCTCGGAAAACAAGGGGAAGAGATTGACCTCACCTCTTGATCTAGAATTGAGGTCAGTGATCAAACTATAATACGGGAAGGGTCCACAAGGGTCGCGCGGGCATATTCCATTTAGCACGCCAGCCGATCGTAGGCAGACGGTCTTGCGACGAAGCAACGCAGCGCCGAGTCGGAATGCCTGCTAGGCCTATACGCTTCGTCGGAGTCGGTGGATCCAGCGTTCTTGTTCGTCGTGGTCTGTTTTAAGTACTCTTTTCTTGCTGCTTGAAGTCGGCACGCGCGGGAAGAACACGTAGAAAAATAAACGTTCAGTCAGTCAGAGTTTTGAGAGGAAGGAAAACAAAGAAAATAAACGTTCGTCGCTGGCCGCCACCCAAGTAACTGTCGGCCCTGCCCTACTGCGCACGCGCAGTAGTTGCTTCGTTTACCACACGATAGATGGCGCCTGGCTCTCAGCATTATCAAATTTGGCAATTTTCGCCACACATCTCTAATTATGGTACAAAATGTGGATCTGAATAATATTTAACAAAACTTTTAGGAAACATTCGCCGGCTATTTATTGTTTACGATCGCGGTGCTGGTGAGGTAGGCTCTTTCCCAATAGGCGACCTGGATTTGGCTGACGTGCTCCATTTCCGCGGATGCATCGTAGTGAACAGGCGAAGGAAGGAAGGCGCAAAAGAGTCCAGTTTTCTTTTAAAAGTTCTATGGCAAATAATTTTTTTTTTGGCTCCTTATTTTTGTGTTTTTGTGTTTCTTTTCACACCTTTTACGACGTGCGGTGGATGAAACTCGATTTTAATATCATATCATGGTCCCTTTAAATTGGTCATTTAAAAACAAAAATACGTATGATCTACTTTTTTTAACAGGTTACCTGCAACAAGTTCAATCAATTTTCGTTTAATTTCTTTTTTCGGCAGCTGGCAAGCATCGTCCAGGACCACGCTGGCAGCAGGAGCTTCCCCGTACATTATGCTCGGCACTCCGACGACAACCACTTCCTTGACCGCGTCGTGCGCGAGTAGGATCTGTTCCAACTCGGCCGGCGCTAGCTGGTTGTCCATGCACTTGATCATCTCTTTCAGCCTTTCCACGAAATATAGGTGACCCTCTTCGTCGTAGTAGCCGAGGTCACCTGTCGAAAGTCGGTATACCAGTGTTTTAGATTCTTGGTTTCCAAAGGGATCGTGCACTCTAAGAAATCTGCAGCGTGTCCTTTCGCCACAAAGTCATCGGAAAGTCCATCGTTTCAATCAGCGGTGGGAGCTCGGGGAATGACGAGGCTGACGATACCTTTAGAGCCCCCCAAAAAGGTATGCCAAATTGCTGGGCAATTGTGTTGCATACGGGAAACGTTCTAGCGTCACAAACATTTAGCGGTACTCCGAGTTGCCTTTATGCAACAAGATTGCTTGGATAGTTTTTCCTAGAATAAAGCGATACTATCGCTAATCGAGCTGATAAACTTGGCTATCTTCCAGAACCTTCCATACTCTTTTCCTCAGTGCGCACAAGTGGTCGAGCACCACCTCGTCTACCTCTCCCCTCCTCGCCTACCACTCTGGTCACGTGACCTTTCCCGTTAACCAACCACCATCGAGCTTCTCGGCCACGCTGATCAGGCTTTAGGGAAGGCGGAGCAACTGGCTAAATAAGGTTTTACGTTAAAAGGCCTATGCTGTGTCACTGAGCACGGTGAAACGCCATGCTCAGGGACATGGCGGAGACTATGTTGTTTTAGGCCTAAACATGATCTAGACTCGTCATTTCTTGATGTCCTTTCGTGGGGGGCCTACTTCTTTCTCTCTAGCATTATATTATATTCTAGCTATTCTATTTATTAAAGAGACGAACCGCAATGACGATCATTCGTTATGTCGCTGATTGCAACAAATTCGTTAGCTTTCAGGGATTGTGCAAAAAGTGCCTGTTTTCAGCCAACCATCCTTGTCCAACGATGCCGCGGTGGCTTCAGGTTTCTTATAGTAGGCTCTCATAACCGACTTGCTTTGCACGTATATTTCGCCATGCTCAAAAGGTCCCAATGTTGCTCCGGTATTGATGTCAATGATCTAGAACGGACAAGGAAGACGCAGTAAATATATATTCTCAGGAAGTCAAAATCTATAGGGTGAGTCAAGGAGATCGATGCCATGTTTGAGGAGACGGCATAAATAGGTTCGTAAATGTATCAAGCTAAACATGTTGCACGACTGGCCGGCGAACGTGCATTAACACTGCGAACAGGTGTAACCTCACGGACAGATCTAACGTCAGGAACGAATGTTGCATCATGCGCGCATGTTACGTCACAAACAAAAATTAAAAACAAATAAAAAAAACTTTTTTTTAAGTGGCGTGTGTCCTTTTTGTAAAAAGGACACACACACACATCGGGGGCTGGGAGGTAAAGGCTGAGGTGGTGCTGGGGGGGGGGGGGGGGGGGGGGGGGGGGGCTGGTTGTGTTAGCGCTTCTTGATTCTCATTTCAACGCTTCTTTTTTACATCTCTGGGATTGCGTGGGTAACTTTACTCTAACTCATGGCGAAGAACAAAACCCGTCTACCTTGATCTTGGTGCCAGGACCGGCAAATCCAGAATGTTCCAGCGTGACCTGTCCCTTAGGCGTCGTGGAAATCAGACCGGCGACTTCCGACATTCCGTAGACGTTCACCAGGGTCTCGCAGCGGAAGAGGTCGCGCAGGTCCTTCCCCAGCGACTTCGTAATAGGGCTTCCTCCGATCGCTAGCGTCTTAACGCTCGGGACCTCAACTCCGGTCCGCCGTGCCTGGATGAAGAGCGACTGCATCTTCGCGGGGAAGCTGACCATCAGGGTCACCTATATATCAATAACAAAAAAGAAAATAGAAAAAAAGTTCAGTATTATTTTTTATTCGACTACTTCGTAAGCGTTCGTATATAAAGGTTTAGATAGCCGGATTATTTGTAACGTAATTTCTGGTGTATAAGCAATGCGGCGCGCAAGTTGTCTGCTTTTCTTGCAGGGTTAGTGGCGGCGTCAGAAAGCCGAGCTCTGGTGGCTCTGACTGAAGGGTAGTGGGCAGACCTGAAAGCGAGCTGCCTTGAGGTCTACCCACTATCCTTCCAATGAGAGCCAATTGGAGCTCGGCGCTCTGATGTCACTGCAACCACTCCCTGTGCAACGTTACTAGATTGTATGTTGATTTTGGTTTAGGGTGCAGAAGTGTCGGTATAATAATCGCTGGTTGACTTGGAACTCCACGGACAGTGAGCTTAATGCCACAGACTAACAAGCGCTTTTTACTCATGTCTACAGGGAGATGAAACTGCGCTAAGAAGTGGGTGCCAATTATAGAGTACGTGTCGTATTTCGGCGACGATGAACACTCATCGAAAAGTGCGACGCGGCCCTAAGTCTAATGTAGCAGAACGTTCGCCGTAGGCATATATGGATGTTACATTTGCTGCTTCGAGGACGTTCTTGTTGATGTTTTGCCGAAGGTCAGTACCATTAGCGGGTACTACACTGACCTCTGCACCAGTGTCGATTAAAAATCTTTGTCCAGTTCGGAGTTCCTTAAGAAAAAATTGTGTGAGGCGTCTGGACGTGTTCTAACAGTACTGGCCGTCCTCAGTTATTGGATAGAAAGTTCCCCGTGAAGCAGCGAGGAAAGCAGCATTTCCGAGCTTGCGCTCCAAACTGCGCATGGTACCGGCACGTGGTGTTACCGTGTTCCCTGGAGTGGCTGCTGCGGCGTTGTCTGGACGGAGACCTGTGAGTCTGGCGACGAGGTCTTGGTACATGCAAGTTCTTTTTAAATACCAGCGTTAGCCTGTCTACTTGCGCTTGGAGTCGTTGTAGCTGGGTATCCCGAGGTGTTATCTTCGTGATGGCAAGAGTCTGTGCCTCAAAGGTCGATGACACTTTTTCTAGAATTTCATCTGCAAGTTCTGCCAGCGCATCGAGAGGTACATCAGTTCAGGTAGTTAAAATCATGCGTGCATTCGATGGGAGGCGCTGTATAGGAACAACTCTCGAAGGACCGAGTCATCAATGAACGCAGTTCCAAAATAATTGCCTCAAGCGTCATAGCAGCTGAGTCGGCTTGCGGTCTCCAAGTTCTTTATCGGTGGGGAGTTGTCGAAGGCGTCTCCGTTCTGACGCCGTCATACGCTTGATAAGCTCAAGCTTGAGTTTGTCATACAGCGCATCTGGGGGCGGCATCATCATAATGTCACTGACTTCGGCAGCCTCGGTGGGGCTGGGTGCACTGACAGCGTAATGAAACTAGGTTACTTGCGATGATATCCATATCTGAGATATGATGACCATATCTCAACGGCGCTGCCTTCCGAAAATTCGCTTTAATTTCTGACACCGCAATGAGATGGCGCCACATGACTGGAAAGAACGCGAAGCGCGCGAATGAGCTCGCTCTTGCGTGACCCCTACCACCGAGTCTGGATAGCTCAGATGCTTGACCGCTTGTACTGCCACATTTCCACGCAATATATATATTTTTTTTTTTTTTAATTGGGCAAAGCACTTGGCTCACAATCTCAAGGTGGTGAGTTCAAATCCTAACGGGGGCCTGAAGTCTTTATATGGTTTCCTATGGCCGTAAAGCTTTTCGGTGTCCGTTTTTCGCTAGAACCGGTCGTAACAGCTGGCTGTTACAAAACACTATAGACATCGGCTGGTAATGCACATTCTGTGTTAATATGGTGAGTATATATATATAAAGAGGGGATTATAGCACCGCAGTTCATAACAAAGCCAGGATGCCAGCAAAGCATGTTCAAGATCTAGTAGAGGAAGAGGCCCGCAAACGAAAGCGAGCCAAAGCGGCGCGGCTTCGACGGGTCAACCATAGTGGTTCGCACCTTAGCCTCAATGGTGGGGGTCGTCCTTCCACGGTGTAAATGCATTATCCGTCGAAAAACACCACGTCTACCTCTGCAACTGTATTTACAAGAGGCGCAAAGAGTCCAATATGCATTTTGGTTTCAATTTATTTATTTTTTTGTTGCCGTTGTAATCCTGGCCTCGGAGATGTTAGGCATTTTATACCGATTGCTTTACAAAGTCATGGATACGTTACTGCCCACACAAAGTCGTAGAACAAGCGTTGCCTCAGAACACGCTTTAGCGGTGGACGCTGCCCGGTGCTTATATGTTTTGTTAGAAGTCAATCTCACGTGCTCTGAAAAATGACGAGCTCTCCGATTGAATTCTTTGTAGCTTTTGTCGCTGTTGCCATGACATGACAACTATATCAACGGCACGCTTTCAATTTGTTGAAAAACTTTAAAACATTCATTTATTTATTTATTTATTTATTTATTTTAGAAGAGGACGACTGATGTTTTTCTTTTCTAGGTTTTGAATGATTCCGTGAATCTCAATTTTCACCGCTTCTTGCAGTGTACGTAACTTACAAACTTCCTAGCTAAATTGTCTTAGCATAAAAAAGAGTTCCGTGAATTCGTCCTCAGTTCTCTATGGTGCTTAATTGAGCGAAAATATACGTGCATGCAACTATGGCTTTCCAATAGGATCATACTGTAACTGGACAGTTTAGATGTTTACTCTCCGTATGACATTACATTTTCTCACCTTGTGTTTTTCAATGACTTCGATGAGCTCATGAAGTGAGATAGTTGGTTCCCGATACACCACAGTAGCACCAAGACACATGCAGAACCCGTTGAGCACGAACCCAGAGAGGTGAGTCAAAGGATTAGATGCCAAGTACACGTCGTCTTCAGTACAAATCTTCACAGTTCTAAAAATAAAAGAAAAACAAAATTCAAATAGCCTTTATTGTCAATTGGCGACCGAAGCTGTAACACGCTCTTTTATTTTATGTTTTTCACGTGCTTGCCACTTCCAAAGTGCACGACAAGTAGCTTGACGTCCGCGTTCTTGTCAATCCGTTGTTAGTCAAATGCGAGGTCTAGGTCAATGCTCTGATAGTCGTTCCCGAAAATAGTATTTCCCGTTTTTTTTCTGGAGACGGCGCTAGTCCGACCTTATTCAGGTAGTCGCGGATGGTGTCAAGTCTCTTCTGTATTGTTTTTGTTTCGTTGGTCCTCCTGTGTTTGTCTATACGGTGGTGTCGTCCGCATATATTGTTGCCTTGAGCTGTCATATGTCTTATAATTTCCACAACAGGGGGGCCATTACGATGTTAAATAGCGTTGGCAATAATACCGTTCCTTGCAAGACGCCTACTTGGCGTGCACTTTGGAAACGGCAAGCACGTGGCAAACAATTGGCTAAACACTGTCACAAGAACGTGAAAACAAGGCCTGCCAAATATTCGGCGTATATCCCACAGAATGGGTGGGGCAGGAGAGAACACCGCAAAGACGCTGGTACAACCAGTCCTCGTATCCAAGATAATGTACGGTGTTCGCGGTTCTGCAAGCTCATGCACCGACGCAAGAAAAAGCTTGCCTCGTTATACAACGATGCACGAAGAGCTATACTTGGAGTGTCAAGGCTTGCCAACGTCGAAGCAACTAAGCGATGCGCACATCTCACCGATTGGAGAGTAGACCTTGACAAACAAGTCGCCACGCACAACGCCTGACTGAAACACACAGAGCACGGTAGAAAGTGGCCAAGCTTCTCAACCCAGAGACTCAAAATGACGCAGAAGGCATTCCGCCGCCCGCATTCCCGTGGGACCTCATCGATCTCACACAGTCCCAGCCAATTCCGAGAAACATGGACGAGAAGAAACAAGCTAAAAGTAGGGAACACGACGCCCGAAACCACCCAGTCAAAGTCCGAACGTTTCTGGTGGACCCGTCCACCACGGTCGCGTATATAAACGTGGAGATTAAAATTGCCGGCCCAGAGACTGCCACGACAGCAGCCCCCATCTTCTATTTTTAAGACAACCCAATGGGAACATCGATATCGACCCCAACCCAACCACGAGCAGCCGGCCCTTTCTCTCCCGAAGGCAGTGCTCTTCGCGATAGAGAGTCATTTAAGACACCTGGAGGTGACACAAAGACAGCACAACGCAAATCAACTATACATATTTAAGGACTCGCAGCACGTCATCCGACAATGCAAAAGACATGGAGCCATGACGTGCAGAACCATCAAACGCATTTTCCACACGGCTCTTCACTTATTCCGTGCACACAAAACAAAGGTTTGCATCCGATTGATACCAGGAAACACGGGCATCCACGGCAACAAGGCGGAGCATGACGCGGCTGCGAGGGAGCTAAACAGTCCTCACGCCTCGCGTGGCACCAGAGAATGCGACCCCTCATCGACTAACAGTGAAACTGTCGATACAACGTATCTACCCGGTTGAAGTTATGCAGACGCACAAAAAAATGAAAGCATCCTGGAACCCCGAACCAAATCCCATTCCACCGAACCACTTGAAACTCAAGGAAAGGGTGATATTACGACCAATCCGTACGGGTAGCGCAACAACGCCACACATAACTCAAACCTTTGAGACCATCGAGAAAAGAAAGCTGAATTCTGACTACGAACCCCCACCGAAGATGTCGAATATGCAAAGGAGACGGCACGCTCCCAAAACTTTACTACCTGATTTGGAAATGTGACGCTCTTGCGATGCTTGGGCCCAGCCGGGCCAAGACACTCCTAACTCCTACGAGGAGGGGATCAGGCGTGCTGGCGAGTCTGAAGGACGAGTCCGAATCTAACGGACCCTGCTCGATTACACGACGTCGGGTGACCTACGTCAGAACATTTAGAAAGGAGGCTTTCTAAGGGGAAAGTCCCCTGAAAGAAGACACGCGCGAGTGCGACCCATTTCTTTTTTTATTTTTCCTCAGTAAACGTTTTACACGCACTTTATATGTTTTGAATGTGTGATAAACAAACAAATATGGCACATATTGTATGCAGTGTGAATTTGGTTTACAATATAAACAGATCTACTTTTGAAAATGTGCATAACCGTCACGATTATACGCTAATTACCTCGACTTTGTGATTTTGTTTCTGAAATTATGGATTTGAAGGTCATGTTTAAATTGCAGTATTGAAGGCAATTACTATTAGAGAGTAGACCAATTGAAAATGTTTGCGAAAGGTAGAAGTGTACCAGATATTGGTTCGAATCAAATAGCGCCATATCATCCCTCGCCATAATGCAGTTAAGACAACCAGTTGTCGCGGTCCTCTCTTGCACTGTGAATGGTGTGAATGACGCAGCGCTATTCTGTTTGGACCACTATTTGCAACCCGCAGCAAAAATGCAATTTTTTCGTAATTTCTTGTTAAGCTTTTTCTTTAATTTTGTTTCCAATTTTACGAGTGGGATGCAAAAAGAGCGCCGCTAACCCTGCCCAGGATGGCGCTTTGAAATGCGACGTTGTCAGACGTAGTCGGTTTAGTCACATCGTCACTATCTTGGCAGCCCGTCTGTGGTGGATGATACCATGTTCACATTACGGACGTAAAGCGCCACTTTCTCATAACACCCGCAAACCTAAGCGCAACAAGCGGAACAGGTTCGTTCAGACCGCGATTGCTTGTAGTCTGAAAGAAATCGTTCCACTTCTTGCGCTTATGTTTGAGTGTGCTATGAAAGATCGGCGCGTTGCGTCCGTAGTGTCATCATAGCATAAGTTTACGACGCACTGCCGCGATAGTGACGACGTGACTGAAGCGACTCCGTCCCACACCTCTAAGCGCCACTATGCGCAGGGCTTTGTGCGCTCTTTCAGCGCCGAATTTTTAAATCGAGCACGAAAAAATTCCAAAAACTGAACGGTGAATGTTTAATAAACACTGCCATTTCACTAATCCTGTCAAATGATCTAACCCCTAAGTTTAATTTCCATCAGTACTTCAGCGGCGGTGTGAACCATCAAATCATCTATTGAAGGTGCCCTGAGGATATATTTGAGATCACCTAAATATGGCGATAACTTACTCAGCGGGCTCTAAGCATCCAAGAAATTCATCAATCATAACGATACCCGACCGATTCTCCCATTAAAAAAGCAATCAAAGACCGCAATCATCTCCGGCGATGGCAGGAGCATTGTGCCGGCAGCCAGGACGTCGTGTGGCCAATGAAGACGTCACACATCGTTGAGATAGCAAACGCTGTTATTACAAATTGTGTATGCTTTTGTAGATTATAAAAACAAGTTAGAGTAGCCGAAACATGTTATTTTTTCGCTCAAAAGGAACTAAATACTGCAATACCCGTCTCAGCAAAATATATGTTGTCGTTGTTGTTCTTTCTTGTCTTTTGCGGCAGTGATGCGTCTGGTCGTCAGCTCTCGAGGGCTCGAGCGCTCGTTCGCTGGGTTGAACCGTAGTCCCGGCTGTACGGGGGCAACGAGCCGCGCGCATTCGAGATATCACTCCGCGGTTCCACCGGTCGGAGGCGCGATGACCCTTCGCTCGCTATTGGCTGACAGCGGTTCTAGTTTCGGAACATGCTCCTCCCATCGGAGGAGAAGACCTGGGTGTGTTGCGATCTTGGATTGCTTTTTTTTAATAAGAAAATCGGCCGTGTGTCGTCATGATTTAGGAATTTCTAGGATGCTCGGAGCCAACAAAGTGAGTTATCGCCATATTTAGGCGTTCTCAAAAGCCTCCTAAGGCACCTTAAAGAAGTTGTTTTACCAATTTTAGTTCGTTAGCGTACTTAACGAGATAATTTTCTTCCCATATAACGTGTACAGAGCTTTATAAACACACAATGAAGACGTCATAAACTTCAATGTCACTCAGTTTTTTTTTTTTTGTGTTTTTTTTTTGTAATTATTTTTCTTTTATGAACAATACTTCGGCATGAACTATAATGGTCTAGAGGTTCATTTGTGAGATTTTTTTTTATATCGTAACGGCCAGCGCAAAATCCTCGCTGACTTTTTGCATTCCACCTCCTTTCCGACGGTAACACCTTGCTTAATTAAACCATGCCTACTAAGTAACAAACAGAATAACAAATTTGGTAAATCGACACGCTCTAAGGTCAACAATTGTGCATTATTCGTCTTTTACCAAAACCGGCCTGCTCAAATAAGATTTTGTTAAGCAATTCAGGGCAGGGTAAGGGAAAAAAAAACATAGATGCAGCCCAATAACTATAAACCTGCGTACGTACTCTATTGCCAGTAGGGACGATACGTATGCGCTGTGGGATATCTCCACCCCTTTAGGAAGCCCCGTGGAGCCTGAGGTGTAGACGATTGCAGCAACTTCATCTTTGGTGTCGGACGGAACGTACTCCCTCAGGGAATCTTCGGAAAGCTCCTCAAACTGTCGGATGTTGGTGAAACCGGTGACGTTTCCTATAACAAACAAGCCCTGCGGCGAGAATGGTACCTTATTAAAAGTGTAGATGGTAAAAACAATAGTGAACCCAGATTGTGTTTATAATTTAATTTCTAGGAAAAACTGTAACGCTGGACTGTAACGCACGACCGTTACACATAGGTCAAAGTTATATGAAGCACGTACGCCCAAAGGGGTCATTGTTAAAACACGAATGCAAGAGTACTCTCGACGGGGATGAAACTTGGGACCAAGTGACACTTAGCCAGATGCTATGCCTACTGAGCTAAGCGATGCAGGCGTGGGGGGACAACTAACACTCGGTTCATAAAGTCAAATATTTACACTGTAGCTCAATTGTGCTCGAAAAGACCGGGGCACACAGGTTGTGTTGAGCGACCATAGATATGAAGCTTGGGGTTGCGCTAGATCCGCACACATCAGGCTCACCCCCACCACATACAAAGAGAACGCAAACCATACACTTCACGCGTATGGTAGTGGCACATTACATATGTTCCCCGGTCTTTGTCGACATGATCAAAGCGAGTTCAAATTTGTGGTCAATGAAAGCGTACTAAAGTAGGCGGAGTGCTACAAACAGCAACAAATCCCCGCGGCGCTATGTGTAGACGCGCGTTACGAACAAAACGATTGTGGCTCCACCCTAAGCGCCCGCTTAGAAACAGGCGGTCTTTTCTATATATCGCAGCCGCCTCGGCAGCTCTGAGACAAAGAGCCGACCCACGGACCCCTAGGTGGCGGGTTCGAATCCCGGTCGAGGTGGCCGCAATTTGACGGAGGCTTATTAAGGAAATAATGCAGTGTAATCGAGATTTTGACTGCACTTAAAAAAAACCCCGGATGGTCGATTATTAATCCGCAGTCCTC
The DNA here is from genome assembly GCF_016920785.2 of Ixodes scapularis. Classification (NCBI taxonomy): domain Eukaryota; kingdom Metazoa; phylum Arthropoda; class Arachnida; order Ixodida; family Ixodidae; genus Ixodes; species Ixodes scapularis. The sequence goes on along the minus strand of NW_024609880.1, from coordinate 102,919,003 downwards.
CGCTGGGTCGTGTCAGGTGCCCTTTCGTTTGGTTTGGCACGTCAAACTCCCCTTTTGACTTTGCCCTTCATTGTGTCGCAGAAATTAGCCCCAAGCGGGCGAATGGGTCAACTTTAATCGCTGTTGAGTCAGCGTTTTGGGCTTTCAAAGAGCATGGGCCAGGTTGTTGTCGCTCACACTATGCACTTATACATTTGCTTTATCTGGTTCTCGGAAAAATAAGCACTCGAAAACGTGCCGTACTCGTGCCGATTGTGGCAGACGAGGGTCGAAGACCACGGCGCGGAAAGCACATGACAACCGGTCAGCCGAGGAGGCACGAGCTGGCACGTGACAGAGCTTGCTGCGCGAGGCTGGGGCCGGACAGGAACGATGGAGCCGATCTGGACTATGGCGATTCCCAGAACGGTACACCAGCGAGGTTCGGACCAGGACCGGCGCGAGCAGCGATCCCTGGCCATACCGGCCTAGGCTATGACGGTCCCGGAGTGGTTCCGCAGCGACACTCGGGCAATGATAGATATAGGAACAGGCTGACGCAGCGCTAGCGTGGGAAGGACGTTCCGCAGGTCTGGACACGGACTCCGACTACAAGTTCTGAACGACGGGCGATAACCAGGGAGAGCGAGCCCGGTCTGCCGGCTAAAGACAGTGACGCAACTTTCTTTTCTCCGCATGATCCACATCATCACCTCCCATAAAAACAAAGAAATAATCAGAGAACGTTTATGCCCGAGTCCCATTAGAGCGACAAACGGAAACAAACGACAGCGACTAGCCTCAAACCAGAGTCTCGCGATTCGGCAGGCTTTGCAGAATAAAAGAGGCTCAAACACGACCATCATGCACACGAGGGTATCTTTGGCAGGCCCGCAATCACTTGTGCTTACTTCACGAGCACCCACCGGCTGAACGCTTGCCAAACTCACCATCGCGAGCATGCTGCGTACCTTTGAGGCTTGTCGCTGTCGTTTGTTTCTGTTTGTCGCTCTAGTGGGACTCGGGCATTCGAAAGCAACGTTTTCCGTACTTCATTTCCCTTCAGTCCGGTCGCAGCCGACGCTACAATTCAATGAAGCCAATAAAGCTCCGCCAAAAGTGCATCCTCACGGCGCTCATTTTCTTCGTGTGTTTGCTACAACCGGCTGAACAAATCACGCGCAATTATTGCGCAATGATCCTGAGCTTTTTGTTTTGTGTGCGTAAGGGCGATAAGAGCACCGAAGAACGAGTAACGAAGCAAGACGGGCATAAGCATACAAAGGTAGCTAAACTCGTCAAACACAAAGTTGGGGCGGAAGTTGACGGAGCGCACCTATTGGCCTACCACGATGATGACATAGCACTTTTTTTCGCCGACGTCCAAACGGCGCGCTCCGCGAACTTTCGGCTCCAACTTTGTGTTTTACGGGTCGAGGACCCTAGGTCACGCCCCACGCTCCCTTCCTAAGCTGTCGGTGGCTATTGTAGAGCTACAATTTTATAACACGTTGACCGCCACATCAGGCGCACTTGATTTTGTTGCGATTACACGTTTGAGCGACGCGCACATGTGGTGCATACATGCATGCATATTTCATTTCATTTATTATACTCTCATATATAATTACATATATGTAACGTACGTACGTACGTACGTGACGAAAACAATAAGGACACCGTAATTTCATACGTTGCCAAGTTAAGGCTGGAACATTTCTCAAAATGGTGTAAACTCTAAAAAATCTAAAGCTATTTCTTTTTTTCTTTTCGCAATGCACTAAGAGCGGCGAATCGCTAAATTATAAAAGGGGCGCTGAGCGGAGGTTGAAACTGAAAGTACGTTTAAACATTAAAAAAAAAACAATTTGTGCTGTAAGAATGAATTTGGTGAAACGCCATACTCAGTTTAACGATGCAGACTGTTTTTCTTTCTTTCTTTTTTATTTCTTTCTTTCTTCCTTTTTTTTTATGGGTGGCAAGGGGGGGGGGGGGGGGGGTAGGCAAATTTTAAGTCCATTCACCGAGTTATGGATAGCACAGACTCGATCGCTGTCCTACGTGTTTCGCCGGAAAATTGACGCTTCAGAATTTTTAAGTGTGCCGTAGCCTACCTTTTGGCGGGAGAGCAATCTTAGTGAAGGTTACCTACCTTAAGCGGGTGGTCGTCCTTGATTTGCAGAACCGTGCCCGTACAGAGCTCGTCCGTCAGAACGAAACTGCATTCACTGTCTCGTATCTGGTACAGAAGCTCTCCTGAACAGTTGAATTAAGATAAATTATTGAATATAGCGCGTATGTGGTCTACTGGCCTAAAGAAGGAGCGCTGCAACGTCAAAGGCACATTAAGTTTGTTCCTTGACGATGTATACTTCAGCTTGTTTGGCCCAATCAGCAGGGCTCGCACTTTGGGAACACGAGTTGTAAGAGTGAGATAGTTCAACAGTATTATAAAATAGGCTACAAATGGTAGATGTCTTAATGACTCGAACACCAGAAAACATCAACAAGCACTTAATGCTTTACGGTTGCTGCTATCAATGCCTTTTTTCTTTCTTTTTTTTTTTTTTTTGCAATCAGGGAAGCATTGCCTCTTGCTTTTCTGTGTTTTTTTTTTTTGCATTTAAAGTAAAAACTAATGATATAAAAGCAGCCAATTTGAGAGCCAAAAGCACCGCCAAAAGTATCTTTCATCCTGATATATTACGAACAACCATACTATAAAATTCGTATTGAAACTAGGATCTTTACGCGACGCGTAGAAATGCTTTATGTGACATTTACACTAGCCTTTTTCACCTATTTCCTTCTATGTGGTTCAGGCCTTCATGCAATGGTATAAACCCGTTTCGAAAGACCGCCCTCTGTTGGCAGCTTCGGAATCCCTGCAGAATGGTGGACTAAAACCGCAACGTCACGAAACGCTTTATGCGTTTGGTTGGATTAGAAGGCAAAAATCCACCCACGGAGAAAAGGTGATGAGCGCAGTGACGTTGCGATTTCGACGGTGTTTGATTTAAAGTTCTTAGATGAAAGGTTCTTAGAAGTAGAACATTCTTCGAAGCGCCGGCTGCGTGGCGGTGCAGATTTTAGGAAGCGAATGGCGGCGCAAAGCAGAAAAGTGAACTGAGTGACGCCATTTTGTTCCTACGAAATATGCTTCGTCATTCATGACAGTTGTCATTAATTGTAAAAAAAACATCAATGGACTTTCGCCTTATTAGCTCTTCGGCTTCTACAGCATTGGCTGCGCTCCGACGTTCGCTATCTTAAGGAGTGACTTGCACTTCCCACGATGTCAGTTGTTCCGCCATTGTGCAGAGGTTCCGACCATGTAATAAACGGCACGTGACTTTCGAAAGTGATCTATAGAGCAGACAAAGAAAAACCCGTGACGTCTATGAGTACCGCGTCCTAACAACACAAGGGGACCCTTGAATCGTCAAACATGAAGTTGGGTTCGAGGTTTATGGAGCGCGCAGAGTGGATTCCCGCAACGATGACGCTGCGTTTATGTCGCCTAAGTCCAATCGTCGCATTCCGCGAACTTTCGCCTCCCACTTTTTGTTGCACGAGTCCAGATCGAGCCCCCGGTTGGTAACAAAGCGTGTAGAAGTTCAGAAAACGTTTTAGTTTCTCGGAACTATTTGAAATAACATAGTTGCCGGTTTAGTTCACGAACCTCGGCGGCAAGACTAAACGTATGCGAGATTGCTTAATGTGAAAACTAATCATAGATAGCGTTTTTAGTTTAAGTGGTTCTTCAAAGCCGAGATCACACTGCTCATATACATTATGCAAAAGATACATTGTGTTCGCTGCGGACACGATAACAAAATTATCTGAGCGCGCGCCTCGGGCATGTTCCAGCTTGTTTACTTCACGCGCATGTGCGCATGGAACATGTCTGCACACGCGTGACAGGACTGCACACATGTTACATGGTCCTGTCATGCATGTGACAACACCGCCATAAATGAAAGGAGCACACTTCTGACTGTGCCTGAAGACCGACTTTTGTACGATGTATTGCCACTATGACCACAATTTTAGGGACAACGCGTTTGAACACCAGAGGAGACTATGTGCGCACTTGCAACCAGTGTAGTCCTCGCAAGGACGACGGTTCCGCCGGCGAACATCACAGCGAACGCAGCGGCCATGCTCTCCACAGTGTTGTGAAGATGGGCGCACACTCGAGCTCCTGGAGCCACGCCCCATTTTTGAAAACCCGCCGCGTATCTTCGTGCCTTCGAGAGCAATTGCCCGGCAGTGAGAGATGTGCTTGTGTCCACCTGAAATTGTAGATGTTTCGCCTTCTTACGAATGCTAACAGAACCGTGTCACGCTTTACAGAATATAAGTAGAATCGAACACTTCAATATAGCAAATTTTATATATTGGGACTTCTAACATGTTTCATTAAGTTGATTAAGTACAGCCCACGGTCTAGTTTTATTATTGGAAATTTAGTTACAGTAGCAAACTACATGAATAGATTGTTTATTGAGAGGAACACAAGTACATTTGGAGCGCAAATAACTTAAATTAAAATATTTTCTTACTTTTCTCAACCTGGTGCTTTTCTTGTGTTTTTTTTTGTCTTTATAGTGTTTTGATATATTACACTGTCCACCCTTAAAAACGCAGCCATGAGAAAAAGGGAACTCAAGGGGATAACACACCCGAGCTGGTAGACTTTCTACAACATAAAATTCAGGAGAGAAAAAATATGTACAGCAAATAAACAAATCAGTCAAATATCTCAAAGAATGAGTTTTGTTAGACTTGTATTTTGTTTCCTCCATCGGGCGTTTTCACCTTGTTAAACGAGTACAAACGCTGTAAAATATTCTGAGCCCATACACGAACATATATTTTCGTTCAACGTAGCCTTGCCATGTACCAAAACAGTCAGCATATGACACGGTAACTCGATATTTAATGAAAATAGGATTCACTGTACGGCACATGCAACTGATCTGTACTTACAGCAACGACCTTGTCTGCCAACTTGTTGAGGTATTCTGTTATAACCTGAGCCGCCGAACGACCTTTCGTATCGAAATCAGCAAAGGGAGAAGAAATGACTCCATCGGTGATCAGTGCAGCCATGTTTTGTTGCGTACTTCCGGGAGTGCTTTACATAAAACAAAACAAAAAATATGGCACGTCATATTAATAGTGAAGTGATGTTTTACGACAAAATCAGTTTCTCTTTCGATTTTAAATTGCAAGCTTTTAATATCAATAGTGTCTTAAAGAAAACAGCATCAAATTTCAGATTAAACAATCACTTTCCGAGCACCCGGAGTAAAAACGAAAACATATCGTTCTGAAGGCAATAAATGGCAGCTACTTTCTTTTGAAGCGTCTATTATTGAAAACGCAGCAATGCGGAGAGCAAGTCGTCTGCTTCTTGCGCAGGAGTTGCGGTGACGTCAGAACGACTCCGAGCTCTGATTGGCTTTGATTGAAACCATACTTGGGTAGTAATTCAATTACAGTAATTCAATTACTGTAATTTAATTACTTTTCCTGGTAATTTGTAATTGTAATAATTACTTTTGACTAAAAGGAATTGTAATTGTAATTTAATTACTTTCTAGTGTCAGTAATTGCTAAATTTCAGGCACAATTACAATTACTTTTGCAAGATTTTGCGAAGGTGGCGTTTTTCCCTCCTGGCCACGGAGACGACAGTACAGCCAAAGTGACAGGGGAGAGAGTGTCTCCCAACCTGCTCAAAAAAAGGGAAAAGAGGGATGGGAAAGAGAGGCTGGGATAGAACGGAATGAAGGATTTTGTAGACAGTAAAACGATTTAATGAAGAATTTAAGCAATATTTGGATAAATGAGGGCTACATTCGCGTCTGCTTTCGTTCCTGTCGTAGTTGAATCTGACTCTTCGTCTCGTTCGCTTCCTGTTGCTCCTGTCTCTAGGGGTTTTTCTCATTCCCACACGGGGGCATCGGGGTTCGAAGTCGAGCTGGTTGGCTCCGATCACACCATCCGGTCGAGGCGGGGAGGTTCGAGGTTCTCCTTCCGCGTCTTCACCGCTAGCATATTCGCTTACATATTTCAGTCAAGTTTGGGGACTTTTTTTTGTTCATGAAATTATTCTCTTTTCTTTATGAGTTTTTCACGTCCTTCTCCTCTATCTCGTATGTTGGTACCACTAACAGTAAGTCGTGCTAGTCTAACATTGAGGCGAAGAAGCAAAGAAGCAGCAGGTCTCATTAACACGACTCACCCTGCCTTACTTCCAACTGTTTTTGCTACACTGCTCTTCCTTCTCCCAATCCTCGTCTACCTTTTTGTATAGATCATCATTATTTAGTTTTCGCTCTACCTAACCCTTTCAACCCTTTGTCAGCCTGATTGGACGAGATTCCAAAACTCACAAACCGCGGCTCTAGACTGCAGGGTCCTTGTTTTTTACATTTTTTGTTCGTTGAAGGCTTCTTTTTTTTATATAGAGGGCTTGGCTTGCACTTTGTTTTTACACCTCTATCGTGACCTCCACGCGTTGTCCTCTCGTCCTGGCGTGTGGAACCGTCCCGAGGCGCGCTTTGCTGCTTTGCATTGAGAACCTGCAACAGCCTTATCTACAATGGAAAAAGGAAAGGCTGCCGGGGCCTTGTTACAAAAATTCTTTAAACATATTAGCAGCAATGTAAAAAATATAATCGTGAGGTACAAACTCTCCGCACTATCTCTAAAAACAAATTCAACAAACTGAAAGGCGACGTCCCATTTGCGGAAACATTTGTAGGTAAGCAACTTTTTTGTCACTTTCAATAATACTTACAGCTATAAAAAAAAGATAATAATGATGGCTCGTCTATATCTTCCAGCTGAAACACGCTAAAGTAACTCATGAAATCGAGGCGTCCAAGAGGCCGCGGTTTTGGAATAATTCGCGGATTCTAATTTTCGCAACGCGGTGGGGTCGCAATATAGATTCCAATGTGTTTACATTTTACCGGAATTGCTCGCGGGACTTATTTTTCGCGAGTTGTAGGTGATTCGCGAAATTCGCGAAAATAAAGTCGTTTACAGTGTATCGTAATTTTTCGAGGTTGTTCTTGCCATGCTAAATTCAAACCGGTCTTCTTTATGAGACGCATAACATTGATACAATCATTGCTATCCTAATGATTGGCTACATGACGATCCTAAATTTATTATCTATCTCAGGAGCTTTTTGGGTGTTACCGTGCACTGAATTAACCCAGAATCCCTGGCCATAAGGTTGCAGCTATTGTGACACTAATTTTGTGGAAGCGACCACAGTTCGCGTTCTACGGTTACCCACATCTGGCATGTTACAAGTCTACAGACAGGGAGAGGCAGCGAATCATCGTGGCTGAACTGTTTTCGTAAGTTGTCGTGTTCTTTAAATGTTTGACGTTGTTTACAAGTTTCTCTTATTAGCCATTTTTACGCGGGTTTTATGATACCAGTACTGTCGCATATTTGTTTCCTTGTATTATTTTGAAGTTTATTTTTGTTGGTTTGACTTGGATACCATTTGCATAAGCTCTAAGGAGATTCAACACGCACCTGTGGATTTTGTCGCCATTTTTTTATTTTTTGAAAATATAAGAACGCAGGAGTTCATTACTCCAAACTATTAAGTTCTATAATCCATTTAACAAATTTCATAACAGGAAAGTACAATGCGTGACATTTATACAGCGGCCATATAACTCGTTTACAGTTATATGGCCCAAGGCGGGGGGGGGGGGGGGGGGGGGGGTAAGTCTCAGAAATAAGTAATTGTAAAGTAGTTGCATTACTTTTAAAAAGTAATTTGTAATTGCAATGAAATACTTTTGCATAGTAGTAATTGTAATTGTAGTTAAACTACTTTGGGAGCTAAGTAATTGTAATTGTAATTAAATTACATTTTGAAAGTAATTTACCCATGTATGATTGAAACGATAGTGAATTTACCTCCATTTGCGCCTTCAGTTCTACCCACTATTTTTTTTCCGTTAGCCATTAAGCGCTCGGATTTCTGACATCATCGCAACCCCTGGGCCAGAAGCAGACAAACCTGCGCTCCGCATGCTTGTTTTCACCTCAAGAAAAAAGGGCGTTTTGCGCATTGTTCCTGCGACGGGTTAAGAAGTGCTTGTAATATTTGCTTGTCGGAGGAAGAAGCGATGCTTTTGGCGTTTCAAAAGGGCGTTTTTTGATAAGATAACATATATCTAATCTAAAATGCACCAACATAAATCTTAAATCTCCACATAAGAGGGGAAAATTAGTAATGCTCCGCGAGTTGCCGGACTCTTTTTTACTACTGTTTTTGAGGTGAAAACGATTATAGTCGTCAAGATTTCCCTAGGTTGTTTTACGAGCACATTTTTGTGGAGTTTTAAGTCTCTGTTATACTCCGGCATTAGGCGTAGCAAACGAAACGTAGTGCAGCGCTCACAAAGCTGATTGGTCGCAGATATTGAGTTCCTGCTCCCCGGCCAAGGAAAAGAGCACGTTTAGCGTTACGCTGCGCTGAGCGTTATCGTATTCGCGACCCCAGCAAAACGGACGCCACTAAGCGGGGAAAACCGGGAACCAGCCGGACCAGGTCGCTCCGCGCCCCTCTGCGTCTCTGGTGGCTTTCGCGGACACGTGTTGTCGGCGCGGTGGCGAACAATGTAATTTGACGAAGGTCCGAATATCTCTTAAGTTTGACTGAGTGTTCATTGGTGTGGTGAAGCCTCAGTAGATTGTTTACTCCCATCACGTGTTTGAAAGCCTGTTTACTTCACAACACACGGTCACGTGCTTTCGAGTTCTTGGATGGGGAGGAATCACGGAAAAACAGTTTGATTTCTTGTCTGTCTTTAATCGCATTCAAAGTGACGACTGCTTGGTAACTGATAAGTAGTTTCTTTATAAGGATGTAGAACAGTGGACTGAGGACGACAGACGAGGAATTTCACTGGAGGGAACACCAATGTTGCAGTCAATTGAATGGGAAGATTCGATAGCTGCTTTTCTTATGTTTGGTTGTGTTTGATTAGCTTCAAGTTTGAGCCACCCCCGCCGGTCGGTGCGTTGGCTATTCATCTTGGCTGCTTTCCACCGAAAAAGCCTCTGGACCACAGTGAAGTGGTTGGGCTGATTTCGTAAATACTTGATTCAGGAAAACTAGCTCGCTGCAAATGATGAAGGAGAGAAATTTTCTGTTTTCAAAAGGTGGGGGACGCGTCTCGCAACGTTTGAATCTGTCACGCCGTTTTGATCTATCGCGCCTCCAATATTTATATCATACCCCCGTCGAAGCCAGCAGCAATATACGTCTACATTGTTCGGGTTGACCGGCCACAAAAAGGCTCATTTTCTCCGTTCAGGATTTGAAGCTAAGTTCAATGCAGAGAGGTTCTGCGTGAATCTCCGATGAAGACTTTTTTCAGTTTGTCTCCGTGCTGCCGGCTAGAACCATTTGGCTAAGCTTAAGTAGTATCGCTATGTCTGTCAAATATACTTTTATTCGGCAGTTCACCTCATTCGCGACTCCAGCAAAACGAACGGCACCTAGCCGGAAAGCACTGAACTGGCCGGAACAAGCCCTTTCGCGACTTCTGTTCGTCTCTTCTGGCTTCCATGTTTCCATGTTGTCGGTGGTTTGCGCGACAGAACAGTTCCACCGGTGACTGTGTCGTAACCGTAGTATCGCCTTAAGACCCAGGTTGCTCTGCACGCGACCTACGTAACCGCGTGAGCCAGACATTCTGCGTTTCTCAACGTTCATCAGCACCGTGGAAGAACAGTGGGCAGTCCTTTCCTCGTTTCCTCGAAGAAGGTCAAGCCTCTGGAAGTTCGCTTACCCCAACACATCGCCGCAGGTTCGAAACGTGGAAGATAAAACGCGGGGAAACCAATTTCGAGTCCAATGCTTACGTGCTGGTGCCCCATCGTTGTGCGTTGAGCTGGCACATGGCACGGCACGACCTGGATTCGACCGCCATGTTTTCCCGATAGTGGCGTCCCCTATAGGTCACTGGAGTAGCGAATAGCTAGTCAACTAAGCTCATATTTCAACCCGAAGAATATACTAATATCGCTTTAGTGGAACATAGTACGTAATATAATACATAACCCGCAAGTCAAAATGACTTCTCGATTGCTACTAAAACCTGAATTGAAATACAAGTATAAGCTGCTTAGTGGGGCGCCGGCGGGTTAGCATGCTCTTTGGTTCAAGAAGCGCTTGTTTAATTTTCGTAATTTTCCTGCAGCCTTTGTTGTTGACCGAGCAGACGACTGGAGCTGTTTCAGCTCGATTTCGCGGACAGATAAGTCGCATGGTCGAGGCATGCGAGTTAGCTGATAATTACTCTCGGTGGCACAATTCTGTAGTCATCGCCACTTTCCTTAGATGATCAAAACTGATTAGTATATTACCGTCTCTCCGGAGCCCATAGTTTCGGTTTTGAACGGAGTCTCCTAAACGAAAGTTTGACATGAAAAGAACAAAAAACACAGGGAAAACAAAACTATGCTCTGCAAGTTTATGTGCACCGGCTACACTTAACCGCCTCAGTTCAATTACTTATAAAGTTGGGCATTAAACAAAAAGAAATCAGTTAAGTTGAATGCGCCACCTGTTCAGGCGGCCCGGCCGAGCCGACGCCACCTAGACTCAGCCGCCATGTTTGTTTGGTGGTGACGCCCCCTATAAGTCACTGGAGTTGTGAATAATATAGCTTTTAAGGAGTCACTTCGCGCCGACTGGACAAAGGAGCTTGGAAAGAGTTCGGCAGAATTATTATGATTCGCGACATCTGGCTAGACTTGCCGCAAACTATTTGGGCTATATGGTTCAGGTTAGCGGCACTTTCGAAGTGCAAAGCCAGGGTAGCGACGCCTCTGAAAGTCCCGGTACATGCGACTTCCTTTTGCGTTCGCTCGCGCTTGTGCAAGTCGCTTTGACAGCGTTGGAGCACTGCGGAAGCTACGCAGTTGTTTTGACAACGTAGCAGAAAACAGTTGATGCCGAGTATAGCCTGAACGAGGTAGAGTCAAAAACGTTCAACGTGGCGGATGGAGCAGGACGAACTCGGATATGGTGGGCTAGAAAGGAAGAAGTGACTACCGCGCGAGCAAGAGCGGTTCCGTAATCCAAGCTTAGAGACCGCAGAATAACCTGAACGCTGGAAACAGCGCCACCTTGCCCTCCAGCCCGCAATTACGGTGCCTGATACCGGTACATCCTTGCAAAACTCCCAAAAAAAAATAGAAATTTTAATTGACCAGTTATGATTATTGAAGCGAAATTTTATGTATCGCCAGCAATCTCGACTCAGTCATGGCGACCTCAGTGCTCCCCAAGTAGGAAGCAGCAAGATAAATAAAAATATTGCAAACATTTTAGAGCACAGCTTTTAGGCGCCCGTTTCAGGCTTGAGCGGCGTCGCCGGCGGCGTAACCGCGCAGTGCATTAATGGGTAAACTTTCCCGCTAAATTTAGGAGAAAATTTTCCCCGCAAATAATAGTGGAACATTTTCCCCGCTAAATTTAGCGTAAAAGCTTCCCCGCTAAACTTAGCGGAAAAATTACCCGCTAAATTTGGCGGAAAAATTTACCCACTAAATTTAACGGGAAAAACTCTCCGCCAAATTTAGCAGACAATTTTACCCCAAATAGGAGGCGAGCAGGAGAGGAGGAGGGGCATAGCCTCCTCCCGTACTTTCCCATCCTCCTCCTCAAGAGCTGAGCTCTAATTCGGCGTTACATAGGATTGTGAATGTCTGTTTTTTTTTTTTTTTTCTTATTTCTTTCTTTTTTAGTTATTAAGTGATTAAAGCGAGTTTTCTGACTGAAACATGAGTATTTTGGTGCCGAATATTTAGGCGTATATTTAATATTAGGCGTATTTAATATTAGGCGTATATTTAACAAAGAAACCACAATCTTGAATTTCCTAATAAAAAAAAACGACTGTTTTTTTGTCGTTGTTTTTGTTTTTTATTTTGTTTAAGAAAACGCATGACCGTGGCCACGCGAGGCGCGACTGCCTTAAAGGGGCCCTGCAATCATATTTAAGCGTCTACCTTTTTTGCGGTTTCTACGTCTCTTGGGGTTGGGGCAAGCCAGCGGGCACGGAGGGAGTAACTAAATATCAGTGCGTCATATTTTAACCGGACGACGCGGAAACCTCCTCCACCGACGAGGGCGACCAGCGGTAGCGAAAGCGCGCAAAATGTGACGTCTTTGGTCCTGGGCTTGCCACTGGTCAAAGCCGTTAAGAGCTTTTTTTTAGTCGAGATACAAAATGTAAGTGTCGCGAACCGTTTCAATTATGTATGAAAGTAGTTTTTGTTCACTATTTTAGATTAGAAAAGAAACAAATGCAGTTTAGAAAGTACGGAAACGAGAAATGACCCGTCGACATACCCGCCACGAAGCGGCGGAAAAAAACGGCGCATACTAGAAAAGGCTAGTGGGATGAGGCTACGACATACGAGGAGCGTAAGAAGGTCCCGGATGTACGCGGCGGCGCTGTGGTCGTATACCGGCTCAAGAATCCGACCGGTTCCGAGCGTTCCGAAGGCCTTCGGCGGGGGCCCTGTTGGCGATTTGGCCATTTGGCGGTGCGGCAGCGCAAAGTGGCTCTTGTTCTCAAGTGATCTTCACCCCGTGTTTGCTGTCGTTTGTGGCCAATGAAATGTTATGCCGAATTAGTGTTTAGTCGCGCTGCAAATGCAATATGAGCTGCCCTGGCCGCCCGCTTCATACAGCCTATCCAACACGTGCTTTAGTGGCGCCCTCTCGAGCCGTCGACACGGAGTGCGGCAGCCGTGTGCGCTCGATGAGCTCACCACTCCTCCTCTAGTTCAAGGCCGCTCAAGGCAGGACCTACGACGTCATGAAGGAGGTTATTTTTTGCTTGTTTTTGTAATTCTAATTTGCCTATAACTTTTAAAATAAAGCGAAATTTGAGAAAAGAAAAGTTGGATTAAGTTACTACGTTCAGTACGCTCAGGTTCAGTGCAAATTAAAAACCAGTCAAAAAGTCATTGCAGGGCCCCTTTAAACGGCGGTGCCGTTCGTGGCGGCTGAAATGAAAAGGGCCGACATCCAACCGCAGACAACGCCTGATGGAAGCTATCCGGCAGCTCCGAAAAGTGCATGGTCATGACGCTCGTCGTCTTCGTGTGTTTGCTAGCCCCGACTAAACCAATCACGCACAACGACCCTTCGCGTTTTTTCTTTTTTTTTTTTTTTTTTGTGGGTGATTGACGACATTAAACTAAGGAGGTAAAGGGGCTTAGGCTGATAAACTGCTATCGCTTTTACCAGGCAAAAGTGGCCCTACCTTGGCTGCCGCCATGTTTTTGACCACTAGACACGTGACCGTACCAAATCCTGAGGCTTTTACGCAAAACTGAGCCAATATTTGTATTTCGATCACTGTAAAAAAACACGGCAAACTATTTTTTTTCCACTACTGTTAGCCTCATAGATAAGTGTCTAGATATGATAAAATCAGGCATTGCGAAGCTGCCCGAGTTCTGATCGTAAGAGCACATTTTGTACTTCAAACAAATGAAGCATAATCTTGTTAGTGCTGTTATCAAAGATCAATAAGCAATTATTTGTGGGCGGTACTTCGTTAAAATCTAGGCGTAAAACTACCTAACAAAAGTGTGCAACATGGCGGCGGCCAATTGGAAGTCCCTTTCAGCTGCCAATTTATTACTTACTCTAAGCCCCTCTACCTAATTGGAATGGTGGTTCACAACGAATAGCGTTGCCTCATCCATAGACTCGAATGCGCCGTGCGAAGGTGCGGCGCGCGTACGCGCCGCGCATGCGGAGAACGTCCCCATACGCAGGCGCCGAGCGTATGCGTACGTTGTCCTAGAGGTCGCTGTAGATGTCATCTTTGACGTCGTCCTCGATGTCGTCCTCGACGTCGTTCTCTAGGTTGTCCTAGAGGCCGTCCTTGAGGTCCTTTCAAAGGTCGCCCTCGAGATCGCCCTAAAAGTCGTTCTCGATGCTGTCCTAGACGTCGTCTTTGACGTCGTTCCTCTAGGACGTTGTCCTCGACGCCGTTCCAGCAGCCAGATAAACCCGCGCCGCTTATACATGGAGCAGCAGCATTCAAATTTACGCCCAAGCTTACGAAACAATTATCGGTTCGAGCTGAGTTAGTTGGTACGTGGTAAATGATGGTAGTGAAACAGACTACAGAGAGACAGGACATCACACACCCGCACGAAGCTGCAATGAAGCTGCAATGATGAGAGCTTGAACATAAAACGATTGCACAGGCACAGAAGATTAAAAAACTACACAGAGACGAACCAATCACTAAATTTCGAAGTGGCCCGCTGCAGTCCCGCTGACGTCAATAATTGCGTCGTAAATCATTCATAAAATGAAGTGCTTACTCAAAATGTGAGTCGTCGTATTCATATAGTTTGTCTCACCCTCCGATGGATTAAAGGCAAAAGCTACGAACCGCCAGATCCAGTCACGAGCCACTTAGGAATTGCGTAGTATTTCGCTTCGACGCACGTGTCGGTGCCCGCGTCTCCGATCACGGGAATGGGCGGAAAATGGTTCGAATCAAATAGCACTGAGTGACTCGTCAATGTTACATTGCAAAAAAAAATCCACGGTATGCAGGCTCTTTGCAGCTTTAGGCTATAGGAAGCTATAGGAATGGTGCAGCGCTTTTTGATTCGGAGCATGTCCTTCCCTATTCAATGTTAAGCATGTCATAGCTTAGCTTGGAACAAGATTGGACCTCACTCTAAAAAACGTTTGTGTGTCTACTTTCAAGCACAATTCTCGGAGAGCCAATCACCGCCACTTACGGAGGCAGCTCAGCGAATGTCAATGCCAAAACTAATGTTTAGACGAAAAAACGCAGTCTGAGTTGCGACATTAAGCAATTGAAAAGGTCACGCTTGCGTCGCTTAATGTCACAACTCAGACTGCGTTTGTTTTGTCTAGACATATTTTTCGGCATTGTCACTCGCTGAGCTGCCTCCGTAAGTTGCGTTGATTGGCTCTTCGAGAATTGTGCGTGAAAGTAGACGCACGGGATTTTTTTTTAGAGTGCTGGTTGCTTCTGGCTTTGGCCTTTAGGCCATCGTAGGATGATGCGAAGTATAGTGGAGATGCGTCGTGAGGTCTCATGACGAACGCTATTGCAATTCATAGACAACCAACAGTAGTGGTTTGTTTCCTAGTGCTTGATCTTAGGAAAAGAAAGAGAAGCTTACCTTCGAGCCCACTGGTGAGAAATGTCGAGAACACGAGCAAACAGACGGGTGCTATAGGACGGCAGTCTCGTCGAAACCAAGTGAATAAGATAAGATTGGCCATCCCATCGCGCGTACGTTTGCAAGGTTCAGTTCAGTGGACACTTCCTTGTTGAACACTGCAGAGTGGTGGGCACTCAGAAAAGTGCTGAGGCCACAATCAAGGCCCATATCAATGCCTATTCACGGACATTCTGATTGCACCTTATTAGAATGGTGATTAATGCAGGTTCCTTAAGAAACTAAGAAAAAAAATAAGTCAGACGTTTTTGTGCCGTTGTTGCAATTGCCAATATTCATAGCTTATGGTGTCGTTTTATCTTCACTATCTTTTTGTTCACTGAGTTGCACATTAGCTCATTCACTCAACACAAGTTACGGGCGCACTAAAACAGGGGTCTCCACATCCCGGCCCGCGGGCCAGATCCCGCCTGCCGATGTCTTCCGACCGGTCCGCGGCCCGCTTAGAGCGACCCGCTGCAAGCGGTGAAAAAGAAAATGCGTGCAAAGAAACGACTCCGCTACGTGCTCCAAAGGCGCGAAAAAAGATGCCAGGAAGATGAGGCAAATTGTATCGTAACGCGGGTCCTCTCGCCGTATTAGGGAGTTTTAGGGAACCGTTTTTGCGCATCCGGTACGGTACAATGGACCCTCCGGTACGAACTGCGCGTGCGCTGCTACAGAAGAGACTCACATGCGCAATTCGTATCGGAGAGTCCACCGTATTATATCGGATGTACGAAAACGGTTACCTAAACCTCCCTGTTATTGATTGAACATTGTCATCACCATCAATAATTACCATTCTTAGTCCCTTCGTGTCCGTGTAACTATGTTAAAATTCCATCGCGTTCTCACGTACATTGTGCTTAATGTCCTCAGTCGCAACCATTTCATATTCTCGGCATTAGTTTTATCAGTCTAATTAGTTTTTTGCACTGTTCGAATCTGTCAAAGCTACTAGTCGCTTTGATTAACGACTGGTGAGTTTATTTGGCCACACGTGTTGGGTAATTTCACAATTCGCTAAATATTAAATTTCAAATTCGAGCATCTGTATTAATCCACTTTTTTTTTAATACTTGCTCTGACATTAATTTTTGTTGTTGTTGTTTTGTGCTTATCTAGATTTACTTATTTAGTTTCTCTTTTTAATTCGGCCCTCTAGACTGCGACAAATCGCAAATCCGGCCCCTTAGCCAAAACGTTTAAAGACCCCAGCACCAAAGTAACCAGCCAGAGAAGATATGGAAGCTACTGAGCATTTATTTCAAATATGCTGCCCGTTTGTACCGTAAGATAAAGGTAGCACATTTGGCACAAAAGCAAGTTACGAGAGATAATCACGGACATCTATGTTCGCCGCTCTGCGATGTCACGGTGATGACATCATCATTAACTGCTTATGTACGCTTTAGACACGCGCCTGACTATAGCAGCCATTACTGACCTTTTCGTATCCCTCGAAATGCCGAGCCACTGAAGCGGGTGTTGCGCCTCCACAAAGGCTAGTGCTGGATTGAAGGACACAGTAGGATCTAAAAAGCTGATAACTGGTCCTGTTCTGGTAATAATAAATTTTACGTAATTAACGGTAAAATATGAAACAAAACGTTCGGTTAAGGCAACGCCCCGGGGCCTTGGCAAAAAAAGTCGGAGAGGAATCCGGCGGCCGTGATTGGCTGGCGACGCGTTTGACCTTGACGCCGGCCAATCACGACGGTCGAATTGCTCGCCGATTTTTTCGCCAAGTGCCCAGATTAGAGCATTTGAACAGCCGCGACAAAGTGTC
The DNA here is from genome assembly GCF_016920785.2 of Ixodes scapularis. NCBI lineage: Eukaryota > Metazoa > Arthropoda > Arachnida > Ixodida > Ixodidae > Ixodes > Ixodes scapularis. The sequence goes on along the minus strand of NW_024609880.1, from coordinate 102,901,941 downwards.
TATATTTGGTTTGATTCTTGTACAACGCTGTCAAAACTGCATGAGCGAATGAGTGGCTTGACCATGCGGTTCAATTTGCACGTGCTCTCCGGAAAATTAGACGCCAGGTGTCACCACGCATTTGTGCAAGTAGTTTTGACAGCGTTGTACGCTAAGTATGAAACAAAGCACAAAGTCTCTCCAAGAGCAGACGTTGTCGTAGGTTTTATACAGCACGTAAAATCCTTCGCATTTTGTTTGTACACTTCTTATTTTTACAAGAAAATGCGTGTTCGAAGTCCGTGGTTTATTGAGTCGCAAATTTCGACTTGAGTTCCCGTCTCATGACTTTCCCATTGTCAGCTTTGGGTATGAAGTCAACAAAAATCACCCCACCGTAGAGATGCTTGTGCACTGCCGTTTGGCCTAGGAGAGAGACAAAAAAAAAATAAAACGTCACGCAGAAAAGAGAACACGCTCAGCTCACAAAAATTTGTCTATAGACCTTTCCAGCGCTTATCACCCAGACGAGAAATGCATAGTTCCTAAGCTGTGGATGGATGCGCCACGCCTGATGTATCGCAGAACAGAACTACAGTGTATGCTCAAAGGCGTTCCACAGCCCAGCATACAAAGATGGCAGCACGCAGAAGGAGATTTTTGGAAAGGTCTATATCTTCAGATTGCGCGAACAATCACCAACACCTGTAGAGCCTAGAAAGGACCATCTAAGAATACGAGCCTGATGATGACAGTCTTGGGTAAGTTACTTTTAAAAAGTAATTCGTTACAGTTACAGTTACTTTCAGAAAAAGTAGCGAAGTTACCGTTACAGTTACCGCAACAAAAGAGTAACTCGTTACAGTTACAGTTACTTTTAAAAAGTAACGACGTTACTTTTCAGTTACTTTTATATAACACAAAAAAATTAAAAACTACACTTTTTACTTTATATTGTAACTTAGCAGCACTTGCTTCTCGAAATTAGTGTCTTAAAGTTTTCACGCCTGAGTTGTGGTGCAAATCAAAATACGAAACATCCGCAGTGCGGAGTAGTGGCGCCAATCAAAATACGAGACATGCGCTGTGCCCTACGTGTATTGTTGTTTTACGGTTCATTCACCCGATTAAAAAGCGTTTGCACCGAAAAAGGAAAAACCACAACATAGATAGTGCTTCAAGACACTAAGATGTAAGTGTTCAGTTACAAAGTACAAGCGCGTGCGTGAAGATAACTAGATATTTTTTTTATAAAATCTACATGTGGCTATATTCGGGTAGTGACTCGCGAGAAAGAACGTATTCACAACTTTGTGCAAGGCCAACTTGACACTCGAAATGTTGGAATAGACGATTTGGAAAGTACAAGGAATGGCTAAATTACACCCTCGTTCAGTGATATATTATTCATAAAACACTGGAAAGTAAAGACAAGAGTACCGTCGTTACATTCATAGTTACCTCGGAAAAAAGTAATAGAACTACAGTTACAAGTTACATTTTTTAAAGTAACTCGTTACAGTTACAAGTTACCAAAAAAGTAACGAAGTCGCAGTAACCCATTACTAGTAATGCGTTACTACCCAAGAATGGATATTGATAATGCAATTAATGCAAGGGTGCAAGTGATCTGGACAAAAATGACGAATAGAATCCCTGGAAAAGGGGAACAAGGGGGACAAAGGACAAACACAAGTCTCCAAACACGGCTACAAACTCTAAGGTAAAACGTCTTTTTTTTATAACTCATCAAGAAACATGGACCCTCGCCTTTGCTTGAACTCAAAGCGTGCGAGTGGATCCGAGTCCTTACCGAACAATGACGTAGAACCTGCACTCGATACGAGCTGAGACAACTTCGTGCCGAACGTTGACGCCTTCTTCGTGTCCAATAAAAGCTCAAGTACGTGATCAAGCGGGTCTCGGAGAATCGGCCTAGCGGCTACCATAAATGGTGCGTACTTTTGAAAGTGTCTGTCCTAAGGCAAAGGTTAGTCCCATGTCGTAAATCGTACGCTGCGGATTGCAGGAACCGCCGGCGCGTGCTCAATCCGTGCTCATAGTGAGGATGCAAACTCCCGCTAGAAACGCAAAGCTCTTCCGTACTGACCAGCGAAAACAATGCCTACTTTTCGTCGCAAAACCTTTTTGTTTTTGTTTTTAGCGATAGTTTTTACGGGCGATGCTTTGCAAAGATTTGGGCCTCGTCCCTGGTCGTCACGGCTACAAGAAAAAACATTCTCTCCGCTCTTGGCGCGAAGCCAAGAAAGTCGGGTTTTCCCGACTTCCCTGACGCGACGAAAGAAGACTTTCGTGTCGTGTGCTTCAAAGACTTGTTTTCAGACATTACTCGCATTATGCGAAAGCCCAGTTTGGCAGTATGCAGTTGCTACGCGCCATTTTGGGTGGTTTTAGAACCTTCCACAGAGCTTACCCACGTACTCCAGGGTTCACTTGACACTGCTGCGCCGTCAGTGGCATCCACGACGCCAGCCACGACAGCTATAAGGATGAACCCCGTCGCACCTCCGTCCTCAGGTACGTGACGGCACAATCCAAAACGCATTCCGCGACCGCGCTACAGCTTCCACTTTCGCTTCATCGCACATTGTGGGCGAAAAGTACGACCTTTTTCACTCGTATTCTTATTCATGGCCTAAATGTTTTCGAATACAACAGATAAAACACATCCAGATCAACACTTCATTTTACGTGTTTCCGACCTGTGAGACTCCTGTAGCATACATTACCAGAGATGTAGGCATATCAACCGGACTCCATCCGCCGAGTAATTGAAATTAATCCTTCCATACAGTTCATATAATATACCTCTTAACCGATTACCTGCAACGAGTTCTATCAATTGTTGCTTGGTTTCTTCTTTCGGCAGCGTGCAAGCATCGTCCAGGACCACGCAGGCAGCGGGAGCTTCCCCGTACTTTGGGCTCGGCACCCCGACGACAACCACTTCCTTGACCGCGTCGTGCGAGAGCAGGATCTGTTCCAACTCTGCAGGTGCCACCTGGTTGTCCATGCACTTGATCATCTCCTTCAGCCTTTCGACGAAATAGAGGTGACCCTCTTTGTCGTAGTAGCCGAGGTCACCTGGCACAAAAATAAAATCGGCTATTGTTGCCAGATGCCAATTTGCTTTTCACAGATTGTCATATAATATTTTCGTACACATTATTTAACGTCTTAATATCGCGATGGTTGCGTTAGGACACATCTTCATTCACTTTTAGACCAAATAAACCGACTGAATTTTTATTTTTGTTTCCTGGACATCTTTATACCTTTATTCCTAGCATTTCCTTTGTCGCGTATTTTAAAATAAAAGTTTGTCAGACTTACTTTTGCCCTCTTGCAAAGGTGGCCTGATAACTTCAAACTGGTTACTCAAAAACGTCCAATTTTTTATTTATTTTTTATTCTTGGGGTTTGTTCTTACAAATGTGTAGAGCTTATGCAACCGGTATTAATGACCACCAGGACACCAGATTCTTCAAATATCGTGGTTTCTTTGGGCATCTTGAAAACGACGTTTCATTTTTCTATTGCTAGGGAATCATCTGCAAACGTTTCGTGAATATAAGTGGACCTGAATGCAAGTTGAAAACATTCCCCATCACGTTTAATAAATGTATCTGTGTAATCACGTTTATTTTTGGTATCACATCAGAAGCTGCGTTCGTTAATGTGAAAGTGTTCTAAAACGTCTAACATCTTGAAGTTTTTTTGTTTTTCTTTTTGTGATACATTTATATTACAGATAAGTAGGCACTCAGACTTGAAAATAACTTTACGTGTGGTACACTAATTAAAAAGAAAAAAGTTTAAAAAACGTCTTTGAGACGTTGTGTTGTGTTCGTCCCCTTCTCTGTTCCTGAGTCTCGGGTTTTATTACCATGAATCATCATCAGCTCGCTTGTTTTTTTAAGTATTATTGCATTTACACTGAGCCTTCACCCATTGAGCTCTAGGGTTGAGTGTCTGTTACCTTAACCGTTGTGACGATCCAACAAGATCGTACCGTTTCTCTTACTTCTAAGAACTTTATTTAAAAGTTAAATCGCAACCCCAGTATTTGACTGTGGTCTGAGTATTGTCAATATTTTAATAGTTGGGAAGTCACATGCGGTTATTGCATGACTCTCATATTGAAAATTATTATAAGATGAATAGTATGCCCCTCTGGGCTTTGGGTCTTCAATCTTGGAAACACAACGGTTATCAAATATATTATTAATTAGGAATGGCATGATTATTTCTTCAGTATGAGGATTGTTACAGTGCGTTGCCACGACCACTATGATAAATATTTGGCAGTTTGATATTTTTGACGCATGTTACGGCTAAAAAAAACAGGGCGCGAGATGGCCAAAAAAACACGCTTTTCGTATAAGGCTCGTCAAATTATGAGGAACTAGAGAAAACCAGCCATTTCGAACTCTTTTTGTTCGCGTTCCGTCCATTGAAAAGCGTGCGGGAAGCGTTTCAGCACGCACCACATATCGCTGCGCAGTAGTGTTTTTCCGAAGTAAAAAGTCCGTCTTCTTTCATCGCCGTCACCATGGCAACGAACGCCAAATGTCCTGTTCGGACGGGACGTGTATTACTGGGGAGCGTGTTAACCCACCCCCGCCTGCGTTCACGCCGCTTCGCTGCGACAGTTTGCGGCTGCTTATTATGCCCGAGTCCCACTAGAGCGACAAGCAGAAACAAACGACAGCGACAAACCACAAACCAAATTTTTTTTTTTTTTTGCGACTTGAGAGGCTTTGTAGAATAAAGGAGGCTATGCTAAAACACGAGCATCATACACACTAGGGTTATCTCTAGCAGCCTTGCATTCACTCGTGCCTATTTCACGAGCACCCACCGACGACTAAACGCCTGCCAAAGTTGTCATCGCGAGCATGCTGCATGGTGCTCGAGGCTTGTCCGTGTCGTTTGTTTCTGTTTGTCTCTCTAGTGGGACTCGGGTATTTACAAAACTATTAAACTTCGTCTAGCAGACGGCGTTCCAAAAATCGACGTTCGTTGCCATGGTGACGGCGATGAAAGCAGAAGGCCTTTATGTTGCGGAAGAACACAGCGGCGCAGCCATACCAGGTGCGTGCTGAGGCCCTTCCCGCCTGCTTTTCAATGGGCGGAACGTGAACAAAAAAAGTTGGAAATAAAGACTTAACTCAGAAGGCTGGTTTTCTCTAGCGCCTCATAATTTGACAAGCGTTAAACTAAAAGCGTCTTTTTAAACCAAAGTTTGAAAATAATTTTTTTTTTTCAGCAACATAGGTTCAATGTGTGCCGAATATTCTACCAAGGTGAGTACGACAATGGCGGAACTGAATATGTGACTCATTAAACAATAAAAAGATGGTTGGTTTTCATGCAGTTTTGCAAAACGTACCGGTTTTTATCCAACCATCCTGGCCCAGCACCTCAGCCGTGGCTTGCGGTTTTTTATAGTAGGATTTCATAGCGGACTTGCTTTGTACACGTATTTCACCATGTTCAAATGGTCCCAGGGTTGTTCCCGTGTTGATGTCCGTGATCTGGAACGGCGTGTGAAAACCCAGTGTAACATATGATGTCAGCAAGAAAGTTAAATGACATTTCATCAGTGGCAATAGAACGGCAAAGGGGGGGGGGGGGGGGAGGGGGGGGAGTACTAGGTTTTTTTTTCGTTTTTTTTTTTAGATCTTGCAGACATTATGCTAAACAATTTTTAGGGGAAGCAAATATGCGTTTCCCTTGTTTAGAAAGTTGCACGTCTGGAACTAATTTTCTCGAACACCCCATTTCATTATTTTTTTTATTTTTTGTATCCTCGTAAAACATTGTTTTCTACCAATAATCATAGTCTATAAATGTAATACTAATTTTGTATGACCTCTATTCAAGCCCGAATATTGTAAAATTTGTGTTCGTATTTGGCTTAAGAGACAGGTAACCTTATCACGCTTGGGCATTTCCGTGATATTTAAAAAATATATATATATTTGTATGCCTCTTGGGCAACATGTCCACATCCTGGTGGTGGACTTACTGTGAGAAGACAAGACGACCCCGAAACATGAACGTTAGAAAAAAAAGAAACGTTTTACGTAATTAAATTTCCTTTACCATACATGCACTGTGACAACGTTCGACAATGCAACAGCAAACGAATTGTACTGATACGCCTTGGTTCGACCTTATCCCCGCAGGAACGGCAGCACCGACGTCCTCGCTGCTGCCGTCCCACCCAAACTTGCCGTGGCATCTATTCCCGATCAGGCTTTCGGGCACACAATCATAATTTAAAAAAAAAAAATATATATTATGTGCCTAGATCGTCCACTCGTCTTACATTCGCGCAAAAATTTCACCACACGACAACCTTCGGCCCCGGACAGATCGCCAGCGGCCGTGCTGGTCCAATGTCCAAGAAGGTGGGAAGCGCAATAGGAAAACAAAAAACACCGAAACTCAGTTCTTTCGAATGTTGTGTCACGTGCCCTTCTCGTTGGACGAAGCAATGCGTTTGCTCACGTGACTCGCACCGAGTTATGAATTGACTCTGGCATCTTATGGCAAAACAGAACTCAAATGTTCAATGTTGTTCGTTTGGGTCTCGTTCCTTCCGCCTTATCGTGACCCCACCACCAGGGCGTGGACATATCACCCGTAATATATATGCCAAAATATTTTAAAAAATCACATAGATATCCAAGCTCGATAACTTTGCCTGTTTTTCTACCTAAATACCCGCATACGTTTCACAATATTCGGGTTTAAATAGAGGCCATGCAAAACAAAAGAATTGCATTTATGATCTATGATTATTGATAGAAAACTATCTTTTCTACGAAGATACAAAAAATAGAAACTGTATAAAAATGGGATTTCGAAGAAAATTAATATCAAACTGGCAACTTTATTCATTTTTTTTTTTAATTTTCAGAGGATGATATTGAAAGAGTAAAAAATACTCAACTGGATGCTTTTAATATGTATATAAAGCGCTCCTTCTAGGCTTTCTTAGGACATACAAATTATAGATATAACCTAGCAAATTCGCAGACAGCAACCTGTCAAAATTTATAAAACATCGCCATGGGAGATGAGTTTGGCGATTTAAACAAAAGTATAGAACACCTAGAAAAGTGTTGTTACTTGAGGACCTCTCCATAGTGTCCACAAAGCTATTAGCGATGTGCGCGACCAAAAGCGTCGCTGCGGTCATCTTTCCACGATTGGCCAGACCATGGGCATATGAGCATTGTCAGATTGTCAACTTTGACGGTGTTAGTTCCGGCTGCGATGGTTCCTAGCTTCCACTGTGGTTTTTAAACACACCATCGAACTCGTCGTCGCACCTGGTGGGAAGTAGCCAGGGTAACAACTGGTGACGTCACGGCGAGGCAAATCCCAGTCGTGACGTCACGGACGGATACTATTAGAGGGCGCCACCGAAATATCTCGGCGCTAATAAACAAAAAGTATAACAAGACACCCTGGAGTTAAAAATCACGGGAGGAGACTGAGTCAAACATGCGACCTCCGGAAGTCGGGTAAAGACGCTCATTTCCCCCGCGGCCGCTTCTGCGTTTCATAACCATTGGCGACGAGATGTTTCGGTGGCCCCATAATATTATGGATCATATCACTGACATCACGACCGAAATTATTAGTAGCGAACGACAAGTTCGATGGTGCGTAAAAAGTGCGGTGGAAGCCTGTCATCGCCTTCCTAAATCAGCACCGTCAAATTTGAGTGTCTGAGTTTGCTCTTATTTCCCTCGATGAGAGCAGAGCTCATCCTACTAAAGACGTCATAGTGCGCGTTTGACCAATCGTGGAGGGCTGATGACAGCGACGCGTTTGGTCGCGCCACGTCGCCAATAATCAAAACCCATTCTGCCGATTCTTCTAAGCAGAAGATTCCCTACAACAACATTTATTTCGTCAGATAGAAATATTCGCCTCTTTTTCCCTGCACAATTTGAGATGAAATCACCAATATATAGCACAGTAAAGTGAACCAAAAAAAAAAAGAGATATTAGCAAAAGCTGCCTATCTACCTTGATCTTAGAACCGGCAGCGGGAAATCCGCAATGTTCGAAGGTGACCTGTCCGACGGGCGTCGCGGCAGCATATCCAGTGAGCTCTGACAGCCCGTAGATGTTCACCAGGCTCTCGCAGCGGAACACGTCGCAGACGTCGCTGCCCAGCGACCTTGTGAGAAGGCTCCCGCCGAGCGCCACCTTTTTCACGCGAGGAATCCGGGCTCCGGTTCGCCGTATCTCGTTGATTAGCGATTGCATCTTCACGGGAAAGCTGATTATCAAGGACACCTAGATCAGTCAGAAACAAATATGTATTTTTTCAGGTGCAGCGCTGACAGCTTAATACCTGTTCGTAGCTAATGAGATTACAACATTGGCCGATAAGGACGCCGATGAGCGAATCACAGAGCAGCATAAAACTAATAGATCACGGCGCGCGTTTCTTAAGCTTTCAATGACTATAGACCTTTGCAGAAATTGCCTCTGTGCGCCGCCATCTTTGTCTGCTGGGCCGTGGAACGCCTTTTGCGCATGCGCTCTAGCTCTGTTTTGCCGTATCAGACGCTGCGCATGCGTCCACAGCTCTGTAATTCAGCATTTTGCGCCCGGGTGATAAGCCATGCAAAGGTCAATACTTTATAAGCGCCTGTAAACGTTTCGATGGATCTCTTCATAGGTGTAGGCGAAGGGCGTTTGGGCTGTGATTTGATGTTTCTTGCTGTTGTTTTTCTTGTTAATTCGATAGCATTTGTTTTTTCCAACGCCTTATCATTTCTTAGAATCTCCTGCATATTGCAGAATATTTGAATGACGGGCGCACAGAACTTATATCTGTCTTGAAGACATTGTACAGAATGGATCCGAATGTAAATTCCTATGGAACACCTCAGTATGAAAGATGAAGTTAAAGTAATGGTGAACCGAAATTTAGATTTCAAAAACAATGCAGGAGCTGCAGGCGGGACGCCTACAATCTTTACAACACTACTCGTAAGGCGATGTCTCAAATTGACGGCCGTATTTTGGAAAAAAACGTCGATATTCAAGGAGCCCGACGAGGCGCGTAACGTCAAGATATCTCGTTTCCACCTCTCTTCGTTTCGCCCCCTCAAGGCGGCGAGGCGCAGAAGACGCGAGGCCGTTCCCTCTCCTTCTCGGAGAAACAAGACGTAAACATATCCGTAAATGCGCCTCCTTTTTTTTTTTTTTTTTTTTTTTTTTTTTTAGAAAATACGGTTATTTGTTTTATATATCGTTGTAGGAGTGATGTTTTGATTTTTGTAACATCCCGTTGCACGCTTTTGCCGCCGTGCTTTGTGGAATCCAGATTTCGGTGTTCAGCATCCCTTTAAAGGTCTAGGATCATATCCCAACATCCGTCTCGGCTACGCGCTCCGAGTAGGTTTTGATACACGTGCATATTTTACCCCCTTATTGAATATAGGCGGTTAAATTTTTTCGTTGTTGGATAACAGTACATCACTATTATTGTTTGTCTTCTTAAAGCTGCGTTCATGAATACATTAGACAAACGTCTCTCCAGGCACAACCAAAAAGGTTTTTTTTATTTTTTTTTTTAGCGGTTTTGTCATATACTAGGCATACAAAAGCTGTATGCAGGCATGTTCGAAGCACAGATATTGTTAGGTCGATGTTGTGGGTAGCCAGACTTGAGTCTATCTCAAATACTCTACTCAAGATACTGTATCTTAATACTTTTTGGAGTATCTTGGTATCTTGCAAATACCTTTGATGGAGAGTATTTAATACTCTATTTTAATTATAATTCCGAGTATCTTGTACTCATTATCTTAAATACATTTTTGACATCCCTCCATTTTCCGAGTTTTTCGGTATGAAGTGGGGTGGGCGTGGCACGGGCAAACGTGAGCATTCTTTCGAGCAACCAAATCCTTTTGCTAGCTCCGATTAGCTACGGTGACTTTAACTGAGCTCGTGAAAATATCGCTTTTTTGCCGACTGTGACTGATATTTCAGCCTTAATTTGTACATTGAAGGTTCTCCCCTCGCCTTCCCAAAGGCGCCTTTTGTTTCTATAAAGTTTCCCCAAAAAAAAATCCTCAAACCAAAGGTGTGGTTTTACGGCAGTAAATGAGTCACCCTGAGGCGCAAGCAGACCGGGAAATGACAAGTAGATGAAAATGAGAAGTGTACACACACAAAAAAGTAGACATTTTTGTTTTGCTTTTTGTATATTTGACCCCATTAAAGCAAAACGTCGAGGTGTTTTTTTTTTTTCATTCCGGCACTTATTGCTCTCGCGAACACTGTCTGTAAGCGAACATTGATAAGCAGAGAACAGTACAGGAAACGAACTATAGGAGCTGGGTGACCTCTCAGAATGCCAACAAAACAGATAATAACCACTGCCGTGGCTATTATCAGGGTTCTCTTTGTTATCCATTCACTCATATCCGTGTCCGAAGTTCGTTTATACTGAATATGGGTTGTAGTGAAACGATATGGGTTGTAGTGAAACGATGCGTCTAGGGTGCGCCGCAGGATGTGATATTCAACGATGTCACTATTGGCGAAGCGCTCTGAACCGTTTGTCACCCCCCACACCTCGCTGTTTACCCAACACAAGGCCTGTGCACAGGCCCACAGGCCTTGTGGGCATGCTCGTGTCATCTTTTTTAATAGACCATTCCATTTAGCGCTCTCTGGGCGGCACCATTTTGTTCGACAGCCGGGAAATCCATACATCCGGGAAATTCAGCGGGTTCGGCGGGGTAGAACGAGAGAAAGGGCACGCTCCCGACTCCGCTAGCAGACGACAAAAAGGGAGGTTGCCATTCTTTGGGCTGTACCATTGCCATTCATCTTTGGGCTGTACCGGTGGGCTGTACGGAACATCGAACTCTCGCTCGTGGCTGCCGTTGTGAAGTGGTTCGCGTTCTTAGAATAGTTATGGCTACTCCAAAATCAGCCTAGAGCTCTCTGTTGTTCTACTTCGGTAAATGATCAACTGACATATCTTTTTTCCGTTACTTAAATAGCAGTTGAGTCAGCCGGCAGTACTACCCTCAACTGCTGCGTGTATTGCGGCAGGAGAGCACGTTTTTATTTATTATTTCAGACATCCACTCATGGTCGCTAAAGGCCTACACCAGTGCGAACTTTGTATAGTAAAAAAGGTACAGCCACCGGATTCACCTTTCGCCGGAGAGACCGGCCAGTCTGACACAGTTTTCCCTATTTTTTTTATTTGCACGCAGATAACAGCGCAATTGGGCTCTGTTAGCCTTTTTTATCTAGCATAGTAATACACGATAACTGGCATACCAAAATCTGCGTATCTGCGCTTGAAATTCCAAAATGACGCGATTTTAAACAGAGTTTGTACGCCGGCCGGATGCTAGGTACTGCCCACTCGGCGGAGCAGACGACATTCCGGCAAGAGGGGGAGGGCATTTTTTTTCTCTTTTTACCCTCTCTGCTATTTAATGGAACGGTCTATAGAGCGCGGGGTATAGTGTAATGTAAAAATATCAACAATTAGTGAAGTGACGTTCAGTGCCGGATCTCCCCTGAAAGCAGTCGTCAGAGGACGCGAACTTGACCCACTTGGGCTTTTGTGCTGAGCTGGGCAGGGTGCATGCTGCATTGTTCATGCAGGCCGGAATGGTAACAAAAGAGCCCCTCCTCCCCCTCACCCGAGAACACGAACTCCAGCCGAATGCTGACGCCGGGTTCGGTTAAGTCTGCCGAGCGCTGAGCCATTGTATTTGTTGTCCCCATCCATCTAGTTCTAAAGTTAACCACTTGGGGCGCCACAGTCTGATGTCCTCCCCAATAGCTAAAGCTATCTCTTTCTTGTTGTCCCAGAAATGGTTTGCAACATCCATAAGTGATATTGCCACGTGCGTTGCCCAGCGAGCGCGTGGCCGAATGGTTACCGCGCTTGGCTCTCGCGCGGAGGCTCCGGGTTCGATACCAGAAAGCGGACTTCTCTTTTATTTATTTCTTCAACCTGACGTTCTGGTAAGTTAAAGGATTATGTCGGTCTGATCGGAGTTACGAATGTTCTACGCGCCGAACTTTCTACGCCGAATGTTCCAGAAACACACGTGGGTACAAAAGGTGCTCCGAGTAGCGGTCCCGAGTCAGTCTCGCCCCAGCAGTCGATCCTGCTGTCTCGCCGACATCGACGCCTGCGACGCTAGCCTTTCTCTCGTTTGTTTTGGTAACAACTTCGCCCCATTAAACATTTAGATTCTTCAGTTATTTTCCGCCTCATCATTTATCATTCGTGACAATATTTTGCTCTTTATAGTCGGACTGCATAAAATAGCCCAACTATACTTTTTTTTCGTTTTGTGTTGTTGCGTGCCTAAAACCATTCTGGTAACCCAGATTTTCGTAGCTGCATAATTGTCGTCAATGACGTCGATACAAATTAAGCAATGCGGAAGTATCTTCAGAAGTAACTGAAATATATATTTGTACTCTACTCAAGATACTTCACAGTGAAAGTAACTTGAGTAGTATTTTAAATACTTTATGACGCAGGTATTTAGTAACTTAGATACTTTTATCGAATATTTTGTCCAACAGTGTAGCAGAGAGGACGAGAGGGGACGAGATGGTGGAACGCACAATCGACCTATGGAGGTCGGCGGGACAGCACGTAGGGCCTGGCGCGCGAGGTGATCGTGCGCGCCACTTCCTCGTCGTCATCTTCGCCTTTATGACAGTATGTAAGAGCGAGTACCCGGTAATTTCCTATGATGTATGAGCAGATTGACTTTGGACCTTGTTCCCTGGCGCTATTAATATGAGTAGCGTCAGTGAATTACATGCTGTGATGATGTGACTCAATGTGGAAAAGAAGAAGTACAAGTCAACCCATGGATCGGCCCAGAGGGAGAAAGGAAGATGACGAAGAAGGGAAGTTTTGAGAGTGCGTGCAGAGAGCGCGTGAAGGGAGACTGGTCGAAGGGAACGGGCGGAGAGCGGAACGACACCATCGGCCAGGGCAATCGGCGGCCTCCTACTGTCTGACCAGCAGCCTGTTCCAGCGAGGGCAGCGCATAGAAACCTACGCTGCCCGGCTTCCTACTACGCGAGCACTGGTTGCGGTGACTCTTGGGGCCGCCGACGGAAGCCAACCGCTCCCGCTCCTGACTTCCAGCCACAACCGTGGGCCGACAACAACAGCACAAGACACACTACTGCACAGGAATTCAAAGACATGGTGACTGATGCGTTTTCCTTTCTTTCATTTCTTTAACTAAGTTTTCCTTTTTTTGTATAAGCATATGAACTCTTTGATTTTTTTTGTAAATACAAGCTTTTATGAAAAACGAAGGACATTGTATCTTGTCGATTATTAACCACAAAGAACCTCACAACAATTAACTGGCGTCCGCGACAGGACAAGATACTCTGTTCCTTCGTTTTTCTACGTAACAATAATTAATCAGAATGGAGGTTAAAGAGTTAATGTCTTTGGGCGCTGAGTTGGGACTGGCAGGAGCGGAGTTGAGGTCTTGGGTGGACGAGGAGCGAGCACGCCAACGAGAAGAGAGGGTTGCTGAGAGGGAAGCACAGCGCCTCAAGGCAGAAAGTGAGCAACGCATTATCGAACTAAAGATTCGTCTTGCAGAGGCTAGCGCAACCGAGATAGGACGAGCAGATGGCAGTGAAGGGTCACGTCGCGCATCTATATCGCTATCTCCTAGTCCTCACAAGCTTATGCCTCCCTTCGATGGCAAAAGGGACGATCTCGACTCGTATTTGAGGAGATTTGAGCGTGTAGCTCAGGGGCAAGATTGGCCGCAAGAGAAGTGGGCGACTGCTCTAAGCATGTGCCTTGTTGGCCCAGCTCTGGAAGTCATAGGTAGGATGTCACCTGAAGACTCTCTGAATTATGATAAGGTGAAGAGGGCTTTGCTCCAGCGGTTTCGGTACACGGCAGAAGGGTACCGCGAGAAATTTAGAGAGAGCAAGCCGTTGGACGGAGAGACAGGGAGCCAGTTTGCTGCAAGACTAGAAGGGTTCCTCGACCGGTGGACCAGTATAAACGCATGCCCAAAAACGTATGAGGGGATTCGTGACCAGATGATCGGGGAGCAATTCCTTCGGAATTGCCATCCTAGGCTGGCTGTCTTCTTAAAGGAAAGAAGCTGTAAGACCATATCGGCGCTGGTTGAAATGACGGACCACTTCTTGGAGGCGCGGGGCCAGCCTAATCTGGCCAACTTCAGGAAGGAGGCTTAGATTCCCGGAAGGAAGATGTGCAAGGCAGCAAACCCGCTCCAAAGATAAAATGTTTCTTGTGTGGTAAGTTGGGCCAGAAGGCAGCAGATTGCCGATCAAAGCCAGAAACACGCGTATTCTGTCAAGTGTGTCAGAGGTCAGGCCACGAGTCCAGATCATGTCCGCAAGGAAAGAACGGAAAGACAGAAGTTTCATGTTTCGTAGAACCCGATGATGATCCTGTTGGTAAGACGGACGCGTTCTCACGGGGAAGGAAGAAAATCTCAAGAAACGCCTTCAGAACGCCCGCCATGAATATGACTGAAAAGGCGAGACCAATTCTGTCGGAAGTTATGCCAATCACAGATGGGATTTTGAACGGCAAAGCAGTAAAGGTGTTGAGGGACACCGGGAGTAACACCGTGATAGTGCGCCGGGAATTGGTCGCATCTGAATATTTTACTGGGAAAGTCAGTCCCGTATTCTTAGTGGACGGGACGTGTCTGATGTTGCCAGAGGCAAACATTCGCATTGTGTCGCCGTTCCTAACGGGACAGGTAACTGTCAAGTGTATGGACCATCCTCTGTATGACGTTATTGTGGGGAATATTCATGGAGCGAAAGACTCGACCGAACAAACCCTGAAGGAGCTGTCTGACGCGGAAGGTGAAGTCGTCGCTGCCGTCGGCGGTAGTATGCCGAGTAGGCTAAACCAACTTAGTAACGGTGGGAGTGCCAGGGAACGGGGGGACCTGCGGCTCTCGCAGTGGAGTAACACCGACGCTAAAGAGCGCTTGAAAAGCAGGCCAACCACTCACGAGCAGTACCTAGAGAAGGAAAAGCTGCTGCAGCGGGTCTTCGACATGAAGAATCCGGTGTACCCTAATCCCCGCAGAGTGCTCTACCCGAGGCCGCGCCTCCAAAAAAGGAACCCTGAGGTTCAAACAGTGCTTTCGCCACTGGGCACGACCAATAACTACCCCGTACTGGAGATATATCCTCACGACAGCGTCCCGACCGAGGTCATCGAGGGCTACAGCCTGGCAGGAGCCGACCTTTCCGTCTCGTCCGTAGAGGACACCATGGTGCACGTAAACGAAAGGGCCAAGAGGAAGTGTCAGGATGGACGGCAGAAGTTCCTTGAAAGGCAAGTGGACCGGGAACAAATGAACAAGGAAGAAGACCTGCAGCTTGAGGAGCGAAGGCTCAAGCTCGACGAAGAGCGGCTGGCATTTGAGAGGACCAAGTTTGAAGCAGAGGTGGCGGTCAAGGTCAGAAGGCTAGACATGGAGGAGAAGGAGCGCCGGATACGCGACGGCACAGACAAGATGCACCTGGAGCTCATGAAGAAGATGTTCGACGAACTGGTCCGGAAGGCACTGTGATCGAGAACTGCCAGGAAATTCTTCGTCGCGTATGAAGTGCTTTGGTACGATGGTGGGCATTATCACCGAGCGTTAGAAGAAGCGTAGTGGATTCAAATGATTCTTCGTTACGATTCATTCATTACGATTGAGAGGAGAGCAAAGTAGAATGAACTGTAATAATTTATCGTTAGAATTTGCTTTAGTAATATACCTCGGGTTATGCATATTTGGGAGCGTATTTGCAAGGCAATTTGAGAACATGTGGAGGCGTTAAAGCAGTTTTTTGAGAGAATGCGACAAGCCGGTATTACAGTAAACCCAAGTCGGTATGGGGACAACAACATTCCTGGGTCATGGTCTGGGTGATAGAGAAGTTTCATGTGTATTTGTATGGAACGCATTTTGTTGTTCAGACGTACCACCATCCTTTACAATATCTAAACAAGGCGAAACAACTTAACAGCTGAGTGTTACGCTGGAGTCTGATGCCTCAAGAGTATTCGTTTCGCGTGGAGTACTTTTAAAGAAGTGAGAATGTGGGTGTGGGTTATCTTATTAGGCTGCAATGAACTTGCGCACATCATCATGGTCTTGGTTTTTTTTTTGTGTCTAATTTCTTTTGGTACTTAAAAAAAAAAACTTAAAGGGGGGCTCCTTGTGATGATGTGACTCAATGTGGAAAAGAAGAAGTACAAGTCAACCCATGGATCGGCCCAGAGGGAGAAAGGAAGATGACGAAGAAGGGAAGTTTTGAGTGTGCGTGCAGAGAGCGCGTGAAGGGAGACTGGTCGAAGGGAACGGGCGGAGAGCGGAACGACACCATCGGCCAGGGCAATCGGCGGCCTCCTACTGTCTGACCAGCAGCCTGTTCCAGCGAGGGCAGCGCATAGAAACCTACGCTGCCCGGCTTCCTACTACGCGAGCACTGGTTGCGGTGACTCTTGGGGCCGCCGACGGAAGCCAACCGCTCCCGCTCCTGACTTCCAGCCACAACCGTGGGCCGACAACAACAGCACAAGACACACTACTGCACAGGAATTCAAAGACATGGTGACTGATGCGTTTTCCTTTCTTTCATTTCTTTAACTAAGTTTTCCTTTTTTTGTATAAGCATATGAACTCTTTGATTTTTTTTGTAAATACAAGCTTTTATGAAAAACGAAGGACATTGTATCTTGTCGATTATTAACCACAAAGAACCTCACAACACATGCTATTACCTTGTGACTTTCAATAACGTCGATGAACTCCCCAAGTGACAGACTGGGGTCCCGATACACCGCTGTAGCTCCGTAACACATGCAGAACCCGCTGACTATAAATCCAGAGAGGTGAGTCAAGGGATTCGATGCCAGGTACACGTCGTCTTCGGTACAAACCTTCAGCATTCTGTGAAGAAAAAGAAATAATGAACACAGAATTTGCGTGTTACTTATTGCCGTGTTATGTACATTTAATTACATTGAAGCTATTTACATATATACAGGTCAGGTTCGGGGCAGTACATGATGTACTGGCGGTTCAATCAGCGATCCGCACTGCACGAGCACGAGCCCTCACAAACCTTGTCACTCGTCGTCTTCTTCTATTGACGCGAATGTACGATTGCAGTCGCGCCTAGCAGGCGCATATCTTACACTACTCCCTACTAGACTAAGGCACATAGTCGTTAAGATAAGTAGGGCGGCGTGTTGCTCTTTGAGGTCACGAAGAGTTGCTAGGGAAAACTGTTGTCGAACCAGCTGGTTGGACTGCTGGTGTGGCATCGGCCCTAACGTCCGCTTCTTCGGCGACCGCTTCAGGTAGAGCAGTTAAACTCAAGTCGACTGAAGAGTTATCTTCTGAGTTTTCTGCAAAAGTTGTCGCTGGCTTTCTGCGCAGCTGGTCGACATGGCGACGCCAAGATCGTCCACCTTCGATTTCAATCCTATAGGATAGTGGACCGGTCACGGCTGTGACTACTCCAGGGGTCCACTTGGCACCGGACAAGTAATTTATTGCATAAACGTTTTCACCGACTGTAAATAGTCGTGTCTTCTCTTCCTGGAGAAACTTGTCCTCTTGTTTCCATTGACGCGAAGGTACGCTCGCAGTCGCGCCTAGCAGGCGCATATGTTACAGCCGAATTCCAGCAAGAGCTTGAACAGGCTTTGTTGTTTTCTTTTTTTACGCACGACAGGAATAACCACATGTGATACCTTTACACAGGGTGTGCGGAGGCAAACAAAAACAGACATGGCCGAACTTCCGGAGTGAGTATGTTGCTTCCGGTTGGCTATTGTTTGTGCTTGTTGCTCAGGACAGCTGAGGAGTGAGTATCACATACTTAAAACGTCTAACCGCCGAGGACCAAGTGCGTCATGTTCTTACTTATACGGGATCGACACGCCTTCCTAATCCCTTGGATGAAAAAAAAAAAAAAAAAAAAAGCGCACTTGTTTTTTGAAGAAATTCCAAATCTGTCGAACGTATCGTGAGCGGATCTTCACGACTACTCGAGAGAGAGAGAAATACTTTATTCATACAACTCAGGTTCGAGTCGATCTTTTGTTTACATCGAGGCGTCTTCGGGGGAGCTCGTTACTTCGAGCTACTGGCTTGGTTTCGATGACGGTACTCTATGTTCAGGTTCCAGGATGTCGTAGGTATGGGTGTCTAGAAGTGGCCACAATGTGGCTTGGAGTTCCTTAGGTGGGGCGGTCGAACTCCGACCGGTGTGGAAAGTATGGGAGGGGACGGGTATACTGAGGAGGAAATGGGGAGATTTGGTGGCTGTGAGACATGTCCAATAAATATGTTCGTTTTCTGGGTTCCCTTGTAAAAAGCCTTCAAAGACGATTTTTGCCGTCCAGTTCGACCGCCACTGGTGAATGCCCTGGAGCATCATCACCAGGTTGCTCCGGTCAGCTGTGCCCGGAAGCAAGGCGAGAGGCGTTTTGGGGTCGCAAACATGGACTTCGGCGAGGGATTATTGAGTTGACTGAAGAAGTGTCAACATGGGACGTCATTACCATCTGGCCCCTCGTCGCCCCGACAGCCTTGGAACGCTCTTACACAAAGGAGGGGGCTTTGCGTCCTCTCCCCCAGCTTCGAGCGTTTATGGGAATATATCCTTAGCGCACGGAAACCAAGACGCCTGCACTTGGAGACAATCGTATCCTTGCCCCATCCGGACTTCGATGGCGCCGGTGACCGACGAGATTGACCGGCGACACATTGGACAAGGAGGTCTGACCCCTCGGTGTGCGTGACGCGATTGGCGGTGTGTGAGAAAGAGGGAATGTGCGTGCCTGGGAATTACGAACAATGGCTCCACCACTTTGATGGAGGCCTTGACCATAGGGACCCTGCTAGGGATATGAGGAAATGTGACGTATTAAAAGGAGCAGCAGGGGTCTTCTAGCGTGTGTCATCTAGTGTTCTCGAGTGTTCTCAACCGCTCTCCAGTTGATGCAGAACCTGTCATTATGTACATAAACAGAGTTATACGTGACACCCCTCCTGCTCCTTGGTCCTTCACCATTCCGGCTTCCAGATGAGGTCCTGCCCTGGCTCGGCTTCCTACCGCACACAAAGGGCCCAGACAACCGCGTGTTCCGAACAGAACACTGCACACATTTGGCAGTGTGGGCATCCTGGAGGTTTGTGAATGAAGTGGTGGAACATGTCACACGGTAATGAGTGCCTTTGAGCTTGTCGAATATAGGTGGCGTCGCGTCGTGAGAGAGTGTAGCATGGTGGGGAAGCTGAAAGCGGTCATGCGGCTGGCCTGGAGCCTTGCTATTCGCATCTTCCGGTGGCTAAAGGGTTGCTCGGTGACCGTCCGAGGTCACCGAGTGACTGGACGGGCGAGGGCATGCGCTCGTCCAATGCCCTTATACCCTGATGACCCAGGATTCGTACAAGGAGGACTCGGAGTTGATGGTGTTGGCGCACATGTGCGCTGAGGGGCGCCCGAACGCGGTCGGCTATGTTGTCGGCAAAGGCACGTAGCATGCTCTGGCTGTCTGAACGTACCGTTATCGTGTGTGTGGTGGGTTGATGCAGGAGGATGCCTTCAGCTATAGCTTGCGCCTCTGCAGTGGTGGGAGTGGGGACGTTTCTGTGATTTTTCACGACATGACCTATTTGATCCGACCAATGAAGTCGTTGTGATTGGTGTCTGCCGTGTACCTGGCGTCGGTGTATTACGTCTCGTGCGAGGGCTCCCTGAGGTGGTTAGTCCGGGACTGTCGATGGTCTTGGCTGGCTGTGACCTCCATATTCTTGAGGATGGGTTTTACGGTGAAACGTGGTATAGTGTTCCAGAGAGGAGGACTTTAGGAAAGGGGGGGGGGGGGGGAGGTGTTCTGTTTGATAGCCGAGATTTGCCATGATGCCCCTGCCTTATGAGGTGGCGAGGCGATGATGCTGGGTTTCCTGGCGGGCTGTCGTTTTCTCTTCCAGCGTATTGTGGAGTGCGACGTCTGCAAGAAAAAAGTTTGGTGCGTAGTTGGGGACCCCGAGTTTGGTTCGGAGACAATTGCGTAGCGCCGTTTCTGTTTTCCCGATTTGCGTTTTGCGAGTGAGGTGTAAATGTGGGTATGCGTACATTACGCAAGTGTATACAGTAGCTTCGACGAGTTACCGCCGCTCATTTTTCTTAGGCCGTGTTTATGACAAGTGACTCGAGTAAGCGTGTGGTTAATTTTATGAATTTGTTTCACTATGTCTGAAGTTCACTCTGAACTGCGGCCGACTTGCTGCCAGATAAATCCGAGTATGCAAATGTGGGGCTTGCGGGGGATGGGTTGCTCGTTGATGTGGAGTGTTATAATACCTTTATATTTGCCGGCCCTCTTGTTGCTGTAGTTGAGGACGACCATGAACTCCGATTTCTCTGGGACACAGTGTAGGCCGATGGATTGCGGGTGTTCGTGGATAATGTTCAGCCCCCTTTGGGTGATCTCTTCTTGTGCACCTGAACTGCCCCTTGTGCTCCAAAGTGTCATGTCGTCCGCGTAAATTGCATGCCTGAGGTGTTGGACTTGCGATAGCTTGAAAGGGAGATCTTTCATAACAAAGTTGAACAGGCTGGGGGAAAGGATTGAGCCTTGCGGCGCACCTCTGAGAGAATAAGGCTTGGAAGGTTGGCCGACCGGATCAATGAAGCGGATTGTTCTTTATGAGAGGAAGGTTTGGATGTAGCGGAACATGCGAAAGTCTGGTTGTGTTTCTCGGACGTTGGTGAGGATTGCCTCGTGAGTGACATTGTCAAAGTCTTTCTAGATACCTACTCTGCTATTGTTCGAAGTTGTGCAGTGCTGGGGACATCGTAGACCTCCCCCCGCATACGTTTTGCGACGTCCTGTGTGCTGACATGCTTGCGAAAGCCACTGAGTGTTGGGGTGAGCTGTTGAGTGTTTTCCAGGTGCCATTCTAGGCGCGTGAGCGCCAACTTTTCCATTAATTTTCCCACGCACCATGTCATGAAAATATGCCAGCGGTCGGCGACTATTCAAGCCGCCTGATCCATATACCTGATAACAACTTAAAACCTACGAGTCCTTAAACGTGTTCAACTACGTCGCGAACGGCAAGGCACCGACTAAGGGGCACCTACCTCCACCAGGCGCCGAAGGGACGCGCCAAGTTACGCGTGAAACGTTCCGGTATCTCGGTCATTCGGTGACTTGGCTCGTTCGGCTCGTTCAGTCCTAGCTGTTGTGCCTGGGTCTTCATCGTCGTGTGTATAATTCAAAGCCGTTGCTGGCAGTCGCGTCCTCGGGCGTTGGTTGTGGTCGTTTAGCAATCCACCTGGCCCGTTGAGCTAGTCGTCTCCGTTTAGCGCTATTCTACTGAGACTGGCGCCTACGTTTTCAGCGCTCTGCGTCGGTAAGTTTAGCTGTTAACTTAACGCGTGGAATCTGCGCTTCAAATCAGTTGTTTGGAACGAAAGTACCAACAATAATCGTGGTTTTAAAAAAATGAAAGACGTTTACAATTTTCTGAGATGCCGATTTAGAGTGCAGCTCTTGAGGAGGAGGAGGGCAGGGTATGCCCCTCTTCTTTCTTTGCTAAATTTAGCGGGAAAGTTTTTCCGCTAAACTTAGTAGAAAACCTTTACCCTCGTGACGCCACACGTAACGTTACGTGCGACGTCGCAAGTGTCGCCACACGTGACGTCACAAGGGTAGATTAAGCGGGAATCTTTTTTCGCCGAATTTAGCAGAAAAATTTCCCCGCTAAGTTCAGCGGGTATATTGGCGATGTTAGATGCGTGTGACGTCACATGTTTCCTATAATGACATCACGCGAGACGTCACGAGGGTAACCTTCATGACCCTCGTGAGGATAAAGGCCCGTTCACACTCTTGCGACCGAGTAAGACCGAGAGAGACCAAACCAGTTTTTAAAGTCTCTTGCGATCTCTAAGGACCAGCTCCGCTGCAGCGCATCCGGTCCTAAGACGTCGTAAGAGGCTTAAAAACCGGTCTGGTCTCTCTCGGTCGTACTCGGTCGCATATATGTGAACGGCTCTTAACCCTCGTAAGGGTAATCCTCGTGACCCTCGAGAGGGTAAGCCTCGTAACCTTCACGAGAGTAACTCTCGTGACGTCACACCTGACGTCACTTGTGACGTCATTATGGGAAACGTCCCATAATGCAATGCGCGGTTACTCCGACACCGACGCCGACGACGCTACTCAAGCTGGAAAAGGGCGCCTAAGAGCTGTGCTTCAAAAAAAATTTAACTAATCAGCGTCGAGCTTGTGTGTGACGTCATACGTGTCATCACACCTGGCTCCACCAATAAGCATCGAGATAATAGGCAGCATCACAGTCTCTGGAGCCACTAACAAGGCAGCCTCACGTCTCATGTTAAAAGTCTGCGAATTCACTTTCCTACAGAACACAGAGACAGCTAATCACGGTGAACAATGGAACGGTTTCAGCGTTCGACTATACTTCGTGTCACTAGCTGTGTGCAGTGCAGGCGAAGGCAACGCAAGGCGAAGAGAGACGGACGAGGGGAGAAAGGTAGAGCTCTAGGAACGTTAGAGAGGAGAGGAGGTTTCTCTCCTCCTGCCCAGCCTTCCTTGTGCTTGCCCTTTCTTCCCTCGGCTGGCGTTGCCTTCGCCTGTACTGCAAGCAGCTAATGACAGAATGGCATTTGTAGTATGCTCAGAATACCATCAACAAAAAAATGCCATTTGCGCAGGCACGACGAGTATGACGTGTCACTCGCTCGTTGTCTCCGCGCATTTTCAGTTCTAATCGTATCCGTCACTTTATTGTTCACTGGGGTCCTTTTATTGCACATCGTGAATGGCCGTATTCTGTTCCGAAGGATAGTAAGCTGACATCCTCTTTTTTTTTTTTTTTGTTCTTTTTTTTAGACGGCTTAGTACAAAGGGTTTCACATACGACTGAACTTATCTTAAAATTATTTGAAGCAAAGCTAGTATTAACTGGGCATAACGTCTTCGACCGCGGCGAACGCTAGGGTACGAATATAAAGTGGGGATTATCGAGTTAATCACCTAAAATCAGCTTACAAACTTCAAAAATGTTCACCTCATTTGGTACATTCAAAACAGAGACACGTTTCTACCGTCCTTACAATATGTCGTATCCGTCCCGAAAATTCAGAAAACTGAATTCTACTTTTCGCTATTCAACGGCAGACTTAGGATGACTTTTGTCTCACATTACGGTGGCCCGCTGCGAACGCTGCCGGCAGTCGGAAATAATTCATAGCTCGGAGAGAGTAACCTAGCTATCCAGTTAAGAAGAGCGACACCCGGAGCCTTACTTCTATACACACAAAAAATGCAGGCATTTCTAAAAACTAAAACAAAAATTATGTGGTAGTCTGTTTTATAGTTTACATCGCATAAAATCAAACTCATCAACTTCTAATGATTTAGTTCGTTTTCTAAATGGAAGCAATAGACCCGATGAATATTGCACCCCATCCACGTTAGGCATTGTCAGATTGTTTTCAATTTCCGCGCAGGTGCATAATAGTCAAGCTTCATTCAACATTTTGTCGAACTTAGCGTTATAAGTTCGAAGAAGTTCAACCTGGTTGAACTCGAAATTCGGCAGGTCTGCAACATTTGCGCTGAATGTATTGTAGTGCGGCGCTGAATGTATTGTAATAACCGTTTAATACATACTCAAATGCCATTAGTGCTGACACGTATGCGCTGTGTGATATCTCCACCCCTTTTGGAAGGCCCGTGGATCCCGACGTGTAGATAACTGCGGCAGTCTCATCCTTTGTGTCGGACGGGACGTACTCCTTGAGGGAATCTTCAGAGAGGTCTTCGAATTGTCGGATGCTGGTAAACCCGGCGACGTTTCCTATGACGAACACGACCTGCGACGAGAACAGTTCGCTCTAAGAAAAATGTCTCTGAGTTTTCTTTTCTGCGAAACACGTAAAGAGCCAAACATGGCGAGCAATATAAGGCTCTGAGCGGATGTCGAAGTTAATCCTACGCTTAAATCCGAAAACCCCAATGTCCGCAGAAACAATAAGCAAGTGAAACGTCATGCGCGCGTTGTCCTTGTGCATATTTCATTTTGTGGGCCTTTTCGAATTCTGAGCTCCGTCATTCTCTGGGATTATTCTATCGTTAACCGCGATTGCCTTGCCCTGCCTTCTGAAAAGTGAACCCACGGCTAGTTCTTAGAGCGTTGGGCGATCATGTGAAGCTGAAATGCAGTAATTTGACAAGAGTGTAGAAACATATATGTGGCACGAACACGATCAGGTTGCTGAGTCACTATGTGTGGACGTGTCGCGTGCACTACGCTCCGAGAAACTGAGAAGGAGGAGGAGAACGAAAGAGCGCGGGGACGTCGGGAATGCCAGGCCCTGATTCGAATGATTAGTGGGTAGTCTTACGGCGTTACGCTGAGCCTGGGTCTCTCTTGGGTAGCATGGCAAGACCACTGGCGTACGGCGGACCTCACGAACGGCTCCCGGAGAAGTAGTCGAGAGGCAGAACTTCAAACTTAAACGGACACTGGAGGGCTTTTTGAGATCCTCGTTCTATGGTCATAACTCAATCTACGAGCTCTAAGCATCCCACAAAAAAACAAAATGACATTCACCCGTGGCCAATTTGCATATTACAAAAGTGATCGAAGTTCCCGACACTTACCTTTGGCGCAGAACGAGAGATGGCTCTATCGAACCTTACAGAATATAAGCGAACGACGGAAGGCGCTTGTAAACTACTAGCGAGGAAGGGTTTCCCGCGTGGACGAGCGGCCGACCAGTCACGCTAGTCTACACGGAAATCCATCGCTCGCGAATGACTGCCCAGCACCGTCCGTCGTTCGTCTATAATTCAGCAAGGTTCGGTACCGCCATCTGTCGTGCTGCGCCAACGGTAAGTGTATGGGTCTTTCACTTCTTTTTAATACGGAAATAGGCCGCGCATGAATGCAATTTCGTGTTTTCTTTAACTACTTAGAGCTCGTATATATAGTTATTAAGATAAAACGATGATATCAGAAAGCACTTTAGTATCTTTTTAGCGACAGGCTTATTTCGTAGCAAAATTTTCAGATTGAAGACGACCGTCTCTCGAACGGTCGGGGTTTTGTTGACACCTGAGGGATATGAGGGGTACGTCGGTCGCTTCCTCCAAAGCGACCAGCGGCAGCCAGACGAGCCAGGCTTGCCTGTTCGGCTAAGGGAGTGTTCCAGGTACCGCCAATTTGCGGCGTCTTGATCCCTGGACGATTTTCTCGCAGGCAGTCGTCGCCGTCCGATTCACTTCCTCCCACCGTGACTGACAGGTAGTGGGAGGAAAAAAATAAGCATTGTCCCACCCCGCCCGTTCGGCGCCCATTCGGCGGAGTGGGACAATGCCCGTTGGGCGGGAACTCATCGCTCGTGAGTTGCTGACAAGCACAGTCCGTCGTTCAACCGTATTCAGCAAGGTTCGGTAACGCCATCTGTCGTTCTGCGCCAACGGTAACTGGTGGGAACTTTTATCCGTTATTAAATACGCAAATTCAGCCGCACATGAATGTCATTTCAGTTTTTTCATTTAGGATGTTTAGAGCTCATTGCTTGATTTAAGACCCTAAAACAAGGATCTGAAAAGCACTTCCCACGCCCTTGTAAAGCGCGAGACACATGGACGACAGAATCGTCCGATCCGACGTCCGATCCGACAGTCCGAACGCCGCTCCGAATCGCCGCACGCGACAGTTTGAGACACACGCTTCCGACCTTGCATGCGACACGACGATCCGTCCGGCTCCGCCCAGAAGATCCAAGCACTCCAGCGGAGGTCCGTGTTCATAGATCTCTGGTCCCAGATTGACGGTTTAGCTCGCACGAACGAAGTTAGGAGCTCGTTCTCGCTAGCGCGTGCAATCTCTGCCGGGGCCATCTATTTCGAATGGGCCAGCGGGATCCACGCGTCCGGCTTCCCGTCGCCCGTTCCGTTTTCTTATTCGTCCCGACAGACCCAGTACGTCATCATGACGTTCGCGCTAGCTGTGCTGTCATTGGCTGGACGCATCCGACAATCCGTCCGCCGTGCGAAATTATCTGGCGCGTTGGACGCATGTCGGATCGCCGATCCGACGTCTGAAGCGACCAAATTTTTCGGATCAGGCAGTCGTACTGCCGGATCGGACGTCGGATCGGATGGTTTTTTCGCGCATGTGTCTCACGCTTTACCACCAGCCATTGTTCCTCCGCGATGCGCAAGTAGTCCGCTACCTTAAGCGCCCGTCACGCTGAGGTCACGTAACTCTTCATAGTCACCGCCTTTCCTGGTTCGTTCACGGAAGTATATTCGGTGCCGTGACTCCTATAGGGGTGTTTATATGGAGCATTTTCAACTTGTTAACAAGGTATTTGCAACTTGTGTCATACTTTGAGGAACTTCAATTTTATGGCACGTTCCGCGTTATCGTGTGAACCTCATTCTCTTTTGGCCCTGCGTTTAAGAGGCACGCTGCCGCATATTCGTAACGTAGGCAACGTAACAATCCTTGCAGCGCGGTTTTGTGCCTCGTTAAAAAATCTAAGATACATCAGGAATATTTGCTACCATACTATACCTCGGCCCTTGCGGAGAGACCGAACTCAGTGAAAGTTACCAACCTTAAGCGAGCAAGTGTCTTTGACTTCCAGGACCGTGCGCGAACAGCGCTCGTCCGTCAGAACGTAACCACAGTCACTGTCTCGTATCTGGTACAGCAGCTCTCCTGAAAGAGCAGAGGAAGTAAAACCCTTAAACGAAGGATTTGAACTGCCGACTAAAGTAAACCCCATTGCCAAGAGCCCTGTAAGTCCTAAGTCCGGTTCACACATTTGTGTTCTAATACGATCGAATATACGTTTCAACCAATTGTAACACACTGGCGCCATTTATCGGCAAGCCCTATAACACCACCGATTGGCGTGTACTTTACGCATTATTCGTTCACCGTGTGCTTGAAATAATTCTGACACCATTATATCGACCCTCGTTCGTAAATACTGCGTAGATTTGATCTCCCAGATAGTGCACAACCTTCAGTCTACTTATGCGCAGATCGCAAATATTTTCAGGGCTATTCGATAGATGTGTCCATTGTCCTAGTGCGTCCTCTATTCTTAAACGGTTAGATGTTGCTCTACGTATCGTGGCCGGCCACAAAAAAAAGCGCAATTATTTGAACCAGCCTTAAAACCACGCTGATGTGTATTCGTACGCTTCTACGATATATACCAGCAGTGGTCAAACTGTGTCCCCAAGACGAAAGTAGTTCTAGAATTTAAGAAGAGCTCACAGTCTTGGCAGTCTTGTTCTACAATACGTACCATCGAGTTCAAATGAAATGCGAGCAGTGACGGAACTTCGATCCCACAACCAGCGCAGCTTCCAAGCTTGGGTTGTGCTTGGCGAGGTTCAAACAGATTGGAGTAGGACGCAGAACCTCTCAGCGTCCTACTCCGATGTGTTTGAACCTCGCCAAGCACAACCCAAGCTTGGAAGCTACGCCGGTAGTGAGCTCAGAGTTCCATCACAGTTCGCACTTCCTTTAAACCCAATGGTACATGGAGCTGGACTGCTTTTTGGCACATGGATATGCCCAGTGACCCTGTTTTCTTTATGGTTCTAGAAAAGGGTTTTGAATCCTATACGTATAACGGCCGTCAGGAGCAGAGGTTGGCTTGCGAACCACACATTCATTTTTGCTTAGCGGTTGAAGAAACGTTGTGTTGCATGGTGTTATTTGTTGTAGTCGATATTTACACTTGTGTCCTTCGGAGAGGACAGTTCCTTCCATATCGTTTCTTGTTATAAAAAGCCCCCTTTTCTTCTGCGGCTTTCTTAATTTCTCTAGTTTTACCTGCGGGTCAAACCCCATGTCGCTCTGGTCCCCCCGGATATATACCGCACGGCATGCCTTACCACAGCATTGCAACTGCGATGGTTGCACGAGGAATAAGTAAAGTTCATTGGATAGTTAAGAGTACGGCAACGTACAGCTAGTCCATGACTTATGACTATTTGACTCGCTACTTGATGTCGTGCATCGAATATACCAATAGTCACTAACGGCTTAAGAACGGCTGGGCGTTTCGAGTTGCGAGCATCTTATTATTGTTCCGCGGCCAATGAAACAGTGTATTTAACCGACAACAATACCGAAGAGCGAGTAACGAAGTACATAAGAATCGTGAACATGATCTGCCACGTCAGGCGTTTCGTAGGTTGTCAGTTATTTTATTCGAACTTGAGATTCATGTCATTTTTCTTTTTTCACTAGAGGGGCGCTTTAATATTCCTTTTAAATTTTATTTGACACATATACTGCAGAAAATAAAAGTCCAAGCAGGATGAAAAAGAAAAAAGAAAATCTCACGTACATTAAGCGCCACAATTAGTGCTGCGTTGAAAAGGCGAACTTGAGTATTTGAAGCTTCATGTATTCTGACTGTACACTCAAGGCTGCTTCAGACAGTTGTGTCGACTGCGTTACGCTGCGTTGCGACGTGCTGCACAGCCCCCCCCCCCCCCCCCCCCCCCCTTTGACTCGTCGCAAGAGTCGCCATAACAGCAGCAGCTCAACGCAAGCAGTCTTAGTGAGTCGCAAGTGGTTGCAGTCGCACTCGGACGCAAGTGCGTGAACAAGCCTTCACGCATACACAGAAGAACAAATATCTCCATCAAATAACGTTGCCCGGTATTTGTAGTGACGAAAATATGCCACTTATAAATTTTAATCTTATTTAAAAAATGCACACTAAAAGAGCAGCAAGAAAACAATACAAAACATTAAAAAGTCTACTGCTATAATCACGTTTTGATAACCCCTCCTGGTGATGATGCAAAATCTGGAGAAGAAATCAATTATTTAGGCAATAAATTCATACATTCACTGTCCGAGGAAAGTATGAAAACTTAAATACTATATTAGTACATGCGAAATAGGGAACAACGTAACCGATAATTAGAAGAGTTTACGCACTTGAGACGAGCGTAGTCTTCGCAAGGACGACGGTTCCCCCGGCGAACACAACTGCGAGCGCAGCGGCCATGCTCTCCACACCGTTGTGAAGATGAGCGCACACCCGAACTCCTGAAGCCACGCCCCATTTTTGAAATCCTGCCGCATATCTTCGTATCTTCGAAAGAAATTGCCCGGCAGTCAGAGACAAGTTCTTGTCAACCTGAAATTAAGAATGATTTGCGTTCTCAAAATTTTCACCGTAACCTTGTCACGCGTGAAAAGTTTAAATATAATTATACTGTTTTTAATTAGCAAGGTTAATCTTGTTATTATAATTTTAAATATTTTAATCGACGTTTGGTGTTGCTGCATTACACGACTGTGTAACTGAAAGTAAAAGTTTTAGTACCATAGCTTCAGTTATGAAATAACGTTAAAGAGACTTTATTTCAAGAAAGTACACTCAATAACAAAATACGAAGTTCAGCTGGCGACTAATTACCTTATATTTGCAAAATAGCCTATGACAAATTTAACCCGGCTTTCTTGGTTGCCATTTTTTTCTTTCGTCGTCTATAGGCCGCTTTAGTACCGCAACCTCTTTATGTAGTATCGCAACCACAGTAGTGAAAAGAGCCAAGAAAACACTGAAGACAAAGGAGAGCTAGTGAAATACCTACATTTAAGATTTCTTTTAAAAAATATAGACAACAATGCAATGCCTAAAAAAGACACACAAGTCTTTGTCCCTTCTAGGATGTAACTTGACCGGGGTTTTCGCTGTGTTGAACGAATAATAAATTGTCAAAAATATAATCGCTGGCGATGTTTTAATTTTTCCTGCGTTTTCTGTTTAAAAATGTGAGTCGCTACAAATACCTGGAACGAGCAACGCCGTAACGCGAAAACGTATTATAATGCATCCACACTCGGAAATAATATTATTTAAAACAAACTTTTCAGAATGTATAGCTTTATATTTCGCAAGCCGGATGTCACTTTTCTACTTACTGCTACAACCTTGTCCGCGAACTTGTTGAAGTACTCTGTTAGAACCTGGGGCATGGAGTGACCTTTGGCATCAAAATCAGGAGAAGGAGAGGATATGATTCCATCGGCGATGAGGGTAGTCATGTCTGGGTGCCCTTGGGAATGGTCCGCACTAAATAATAGTGAGATTACGTCATATTACTCTTGAAGTAGTGTTTTTCAATGTCAGGTAACTCGAGCTTCATATTTAAAACTCCATGTTTCAAAATTCAGTCGTGTCACAAAAAAACAAAGAACGGTGTCAAATTAAAACATAAACAGTTCTTCCGCTCTCTTATCGGCTGATGAAGCAAGTCCATTGTTTATGGAGCGACCAGCAAGATGCTCGGGATTTTCCGCTCCACTTGTGACTAAGCTTTTTTTTTAATTTAGTTTTCTGCAAATTTGACGTTATCATTAACCCAGCCACTTCTTTCTAAATTTCCAATAATCTGAAAATCAACGTAGTCAGTATTTGAAACGCTGGACGCCAGACTAGCATTTAAAGAGAGACAATATTGTGATCGTTTCAGAAATGTTATTTTACACCACAAGTGCAATGGTGCCTTCATCATATGGTCTATCTCCATTGTTCGCATGGCGCCGATTGTGACCTCTTCCTCTGAGGATATACCCTTATGACTTGGTGTTAAAGGTTAACATCTCTCCACATAAAAGCGTCCGACCACTTTTTTACTACGCTGAAAATGCTCACGTCGAGATACGATAGGCGTTGCTTGTGTGGTAACTCGCAGTAGTATCCCGACGTAAATCCTCACAACCGTGAGTCAAACGTAGTCACACTGTTTTCATGGCACTTTATTGCGCTTTGCGTTAGGCGTCAAGACCGATAGGTGGCATAACTTCTAGGAACAATACGGGTTCATGCAAATTACCAAATGCTTTTTTTTTTATTTGCTTGGCTTGACAAAACGTGACTGGCTATTTATTTCACTCCTTCCGTCAGGCAGCTTGTTATCATGACCGTGCGACTCTCCTTTACCGTCCACTGACAAATTTGGCAGCTAAAATGAGAATCGCGATGACCATACGCCAGCTAATCGCGGTACCTATTATTCAGTCCTGTACACGTTATTCCAAAAATTTAATCGATTACAGTTGCAGTTACTCTTGGTTAAAAAGTATGAATTTAGATTGATCGATTACTTGATAAGAAAAATAAATGCCCCTTGCTTAAAAATGCAACCGTTCGTTTTTCGATTACTTCAGAATTTTAAAACAACTGATTTCTTGCCGCTTTGAAGCCGGGTCTTTTGTGCTGTTCATTATTAGATCAAAATCACTGAACTGGAAACTACTTATGTTCTTAATCCACCAATTTTGGTAAAACATCATCCAGTAGAGTCTGGGTTCGAGAATTTCTTGGTAGGAAATTTGTACCGACAAAAAGCGCAATTAGGAAAGAGGGGGAAATATTGTCACGGGTAGTGACCACATCAACATCAAGGACCCGTCAGGACGCCTTGCGCGATGGATTCTCCGACTACAAGAGTTCAACATGACCGCAGTCTACAAGTCAGGCCGCAAGCACCGCGACGCCGACTGCCTGTCCAAAGCTCCCGTCGAAACAGCTTCCGACAGCAGCGACGACGATGACGACGAGTGTTTCCTGGGCGCAGTGAACACCGACGACATGGCCCGACGTCAACGAGACGATCCTGAGCTGCGCGCACTAATAGAGCACCTGGAAGGGCGTGGGAGTGCCATACCACGTGTTTTTTCACGAGCCCGAGCTGTTCTCCAAGCCATATATGGCTTGGAGAACAGCTCGGAGTCGTCGCAAGTGCTCGTCGAAGTCGCCGGAAAACACTACGACGTCGTCGAGGTAGACGAGACAGCTCTGCCACTTCAGTCCTGCCAGTACGGTGTCTATGACACGCTGGAAAGTTGCTGGCGCCGTGCATATAGTCCGAAGGGCATCACCTTAAACTCGTACAGCCCATCCGGTGTGACGAAGGCTGTCTTCTCTCGGTCCCGTTTGTCGACTTCGATCTGCCAGTAGCCGCTCTCCAGGTCCATCGATGAAAAGTATCGAGAATGGCACAGCCGGTCTAACGTGTCGTCGATGCGGGGGAGTGGATAGACGTCTTTCTTCGTCACTGCGTTCAGCTGCCGGTAGTCCACGCAGAACCTAAGCGTCCCGTCTTTCTTCTTAACCAGTACGACAGGGGAGGCCCAAGGACTGCTTGAGGGTTGAATTATGTCGTCGTTCAGCATCTCTTGAACTTGCTCCTGGATCACCTGCCTTTCTTTGGCGGAGACTCTGTATGGAGATCGGTGCACAGGGCGCGCGTCGTCCTCGGTAACGATGCGGTGTTTCGCAACGGCGGTTTGGCGCACTTTCGACGACGTCGCAAAGCAGTCGCGGTATTCGGCGAGGAGGTTAATCAGCTGACATCGTTTCGGGCCCGGAAGCTTAGAGTCAATGTCGAGCTGTGCTGGCGACGTGCTGTCTTGCTGAGGTGGCGAGGATTCGTCAGCAATGGCGGTGATTTCCGCGGAGTTTCGGAGTTCCTCGACGTGGCCAACGGCTGCCCCTTTCGTGAGGTGTTGCGCTTCGTTTCGGAAGTTCGTCATGAGGACCACAGTGCGGCCACCCTGAAGTTCAGCTACCCCTCTTGCGACGCCTATTCCTCTTCCCAGAAGCAACTGGAGTCTCCCCTCGAGCAGAACTTCGCCGCATAAAGCTTCGGTGATCCCGACAGGTACGAAAACACTCGACCGCGGCGGTACGTCTACGTGATTTGCGAGGACTCGGACCGCGGATGACGTCGCTTTGGGTTCCTCCGGTGGTGAAACAGGTTTTCGCAGAGTTAGCCAGTTTGCTCTGAGGTCGATGACGGCGCCATACTCGCAGAGAAAGTCCATTCCGAGGATAACGTCCCTCGAACAGTCCTGCAGAACGACGAACTTTACAGGGCACGTCTCGCCGTGGATCTCGACGCGAGCAGTGCATCGCCCGACTGGTGTGATGAGGTGCCCACCGGCGGTTCGTATTTGAGGGCCTTCCCACGGCGTTGTCACTTTTCGCAGGCGACGAGAGAGCCTCCCACTCAAGACTGAGTAGTCTGCTCCGGTGTCCACAAGAGCCGATACGTCGTGGCCGTCGATTAAAACGTTTAGGTTGTTGGACACCGATGCAGGGACGTCGTTGTGATCTGTAGCGTCGAGAGAGTGGGAGCGCTCCGTCGTTCTTGGAGGCTCTTTACTACGGTCGTCTTCGGCCACGCCACCTCCAGGCGTTGCCGCACTTAGTTTTCCCGGCGACGCAAGGGCGACAGGCTCTCTCGGCGGGGTCGTGGCGCTGGAGACGCTGAACGTCTGGGCGACGGTGAGCGGGACTCATGGTGGAGCGGCGTTGAAGATGGCGAACGTCGAAGGTACTCCTCGATGTCACGAGGGCGTTCATCGTACCTTGGGCGCGGGTCGTTCGGGTGGAACCCGCGCAGCCCCAGTTGTCGGTAGGGGAATCGACAGTAAATGTGGCCGGCTTCACTGCAGTGGTAACACAACGGGCGTCGATCGGCCGTCCTCCACACGTCGGTCTTTCGTGGCGCAGCTTGTTCTGGGCAGGGGTACGACCGATCTTCTTGGCGTTGGGAATACTGCGGCGCTAGAGGTTCACGTCGAGGTGGCGCCGTATACGGGTGAGCAGGGGGCGGTGGTCGTCGGGTAGCTGCGGCGTAGCTCAGCTTCGGTAGTTCAGGAGCGGCGCTGGCGAGAACTTCTGGCTGCAGCGCCTGCTGAAGTTCTTCCCGGACAATCTCGGCGACTGAGGGCGTAGCCGGGCTTGTGGCAGGAGGTAGCAGCTTCCTGATTTTCTCCCGCACGACGTCCCGGATAATCTCGCGGAGGTCCGGGCTGTATCAGTTGGAAGTCGAGAGGGCCGCGACGCCGGGAAGTCGCTGGTAATGGGAGGCCCGTGCTTAAAGGGCACGTTCGATGTTTGTTGCCTCCGTGATGAAGTCTTTGATGGTGATAGGCGGGTTCCGCACAAGGCCCCCGAAGATGGTCTCTTTCACCCCTCGCATCAGGAACCGCAGTTTCTTCTCGTCAGGAGCGTTTGGGTCGGCACGGTTCATGAGGCGGAGAACGTCCTCGACGAAACTTGTGACGCTCTCGTTTGGCCCTTGGCTTCTTGCTTGAAGAAGTTCTTTGGCCCGCTGACGTCGCTGATGGCTGGCAAAAGTACGTCGAAGCTCCGCCTGGAAGTCTTGCCACGACGAAATCGACGCTTCGTGGTTCTCGAACCAGGTGCGTGCAGTGCCTTCCAGAGCGAAGTAGACATTTTGCAGGCTCTGCTCAGGACCCCATCCGTTGAACCGTGCGACGCGTTCGTACTGGCCCAACCACTCGTCCACATCTTCGTGAAAATTGCCACTGAAATTCGGCGGCGTCCTTGGTGGGGCCTGCACGTAGACAATGGACGTCGGTGACGTTCCGTCTGGCTGCGACGTGGTGCTCATCGTCGGCTTCGACCCCTTTTTTGTCCTGTCCGGCAAAGGTTCAAGTTCCGGGGGTAGGCCGAGGTTGCGGCGGCTTGATCGGGTCTCGGTCCTCTCTTCGTTGGGTCCTCGGGGGCTCGGGATCGGACTTGTACTGCGGGCCCTTGGAGGGGAACGTCGCACGGGCATGCGGTACCCCGCACCTCCACCAAAATGTCACGGGTAGTGAACAAAAGCACACTAAATAAACAGAAAGAAATAAACGTTCAATGTGGCGAACTTGTGCCAAAAAAATAAACGGGTACAAAATATAATAACAGAGCGTCGCGGGCGTCGAAGTCGGCGTAGTAGCAGAGTCGAACGCTGGTGCGAAACTGACTCAGGATTGCCCCTTATGTACACGTATGGGCTTCTGGAATAATCGGCGTAGAAGGTTCGGCGTGCAGAACATTCTGACCTCGAACAAGGAACATGGTTCTCGAATTTTCCAGAACATTACTTTACAGGGTCAACAAATATGTGCCTCCGCGGCCAGGAATCGAACCTGGCTTTCAGCGTGGTAAGCAAGCGCGATAACCGTTGGGTCACGCGCGCGCTGCCTACTTGGCCAGCTGCGCGCGCGGCAATATGATAAAGATTACAATAAATTTTAGAACTTCCAAATGATATCAAGTCACCCTCAATTACAAAATTACTCCAAAAAGTAATCAATTACAAGTAATTTGATTGCTTCCAATGATTATCGTACAAGTTTGCTATTAAAGTTATTGTAATTTGTGATCGGCATCGAACATCAGCTTTAAAGCGTGCTCCGAGAGGACAAAAAAAAAAGCTTTATAGTCTTGTTGAGGGCAGACTAAAACTAAGAAAATCCGTGAAATTCAACCTATTATTAAACAACCAAGCATTTATTACAAAAAAGCAGTATCTCGAGAGAACAGTACTTTTGCGGATGTTTTCTAATATCTCTTTTCCCGATCTCAGGCATATGCCCTGTACACTAGCTTTTACCATTTCAGGCCTACAGAGGAGGAATAGAGGGGCGGCTTACCTTCCTACTTCCCAGAAAGAAATACCAAGTAAACGGCTGAAGAGAAAGATATAAACGCGTTAGGCCAACGGCCTCTGTAAGATTACGGTGCAAGCGACATTCACTGGATAACACAAGAGTGTCTTCGGCCGTTATCTTCGCTTGTTAGGCTTTATCTGGGAACGGTTATGGCGCACTATTTTCTTGAACTCAAAATAGGAAACCTTATCCCCGACGCTATAAAGCAACGTGTTGTAACCATGAGCAGCGCCTTGCGCCGTAAATAATATAATGAGCCACGAGTCATCTTTATTCCGCTGCTCAAGGGGTATTATGTTGTAATTTTGCCTTTCCCATTTCCTCCTATCCGGAGCGCAAGTTCGTCTGCTTCTTGCGCAGGGGATGCGGCGACGTCAGAACACCGAGCTCTGATTGGCTCTGATAGAAGGGTAGTAGGTAGACCTCAAAACAAGCTGCCTTGATGTCTACCCACTATCCTTCGATCAGAGCCAATCAGAGCTCGGCGTCCTGAAGTCACCGCTACCCCTGCGCAAGAAGCAGACCAACTTGCACTCCGTATATCCTTCCACGGATGCGGCGTTTTTCGCTGTCAATTTTCGAAGTCGTTAAAAAAAGCAGGACACTGGCGTAGAATTTTTCAACATCCGAAGAACATGCGGATGACACGTCTACTTATAGAGAATTGACTTCTTCCAAAATTTGAAGCGCCACATCGCGGCGAAAAGCCATGCAGTGCACTCTGGGAACTGGTTGGCCACTCAGTTTCGGTTTCGATTATGCAGCTTCAGTTCATGCTATCACGCCGTGACCAAATGCGCTGCTTGCGTTTTCGATTACCTGACTTCCCGCGAATGTACAATTTTCTCATTCTCGAGCTATATTAGGCCCGTGAGCGAACACAAGCGTCGCTGTGGTCGCTGTGGTCGCTGCGGCCGCTGCGGTCGCTGCGGTCGCCGCGCCCTGATTGGGTGATATGTATCGTGACGTCAGGGGAAGGACTCCTCTTCGCGATCTCGCATCCGGCACGCTTCTCTGCCCCGCTTTCCTGGTTTGTCCGTTGAGTGCCGCAAGCGCTTCGAGGCGCGGAACCTCATTTACTCGGTGTACAAGACGCTTGGTTAGGCCGATACCGACGTGCTTCCGTACCTTTTTTAAGCGTGCTTGTCACTTTTACCTTTATAATTAGGTTACAAATCTCGAAAGCTATCGGCAGGGGCGATTCCGTCGATGAACCTCTCTGTCGGTCCACGCAGCAAAAGGCAATCGCGCGAGGGGTCGGTGAAGCGGCGGCGTAAGTGTTTCAGACGTTGGAATTCTATTCCTTGCATGTTCATGAGTTAGAATAATATTCCACCCCCCCCTTACAGGCCCTTCGAATGGTATTTATATAAAAGGCCTTTTGGCGGTCGGCAAATTAGCTCGCGACCCCGACTCTTCGTGTGCCACCCTGCATGCACTGGTTCGCAGATGTTTTAAAGTCCATATGTCTGAAGACCTTTCAATTGCTCGTGGAACGGGGAATTGTTTTACCTAAATATAGCTCTTTCGTGAATTAATGATATAGTTCGCACAGGTATGCAGGCATGTCTTATTTTTTAGAACATGCGCAATTACTTATTTGTATTGCAGCAGGAAAAGCGGCCGAATTGCCACTTGTCGCCTCTATTAGGTGTATTGAACTGCCCAAAATATGCACAGCAATATTGCCATAATTTGGAATGTTTATACTTGTTTCTGACATGTTTTTCTTAATTCCAGCGTTTGATATTCGCAAAATACACCGATTAGTTTGAATTTTCATTTCCAATTAAAAGAGACACTGCTGCAGGTCCCCAAAAGCTTCCTCAGCCTCCAAACTCCCTATGGCTGGACTCCATGACAACAGATGAAGACAGAAGGAACAGGAAGAATTCGAACGGCTGTCGAGTGATAGATGCTTCACTAGGAGCAGAAAATGTAGAACATGTGAAGGGTGCCAGTTTTCGTGAAAAAAGCTTCCGGTATTTTAGCTTCAAGACAATTTAATTTAGCTAAAATCTTGATTTTAGTCTAAAGAGTATGAACGGGTTACGCACCTTTTCTTACATTTCTTTTAAATTACTTGAGGTATGATATAATCAAGTCCACAGATACCTCCAGTGGAGTCCATTGAAACACTATCCGAATCCAGCAAAGGTCAAATCTGAACAATGTGTATAAATCTTCCTTCTTGCTCTTCTTTGTCCCTGTATTTGGGTTGTCTCATTTGTGATTCTCTCTCTATAGCCCAGACTACATTTAAAATATTGCTCGAGCAGCATGCAGCTTTTCTGCTTCGGCGTTTTTGTTTAAAAACTTCAAAAAAACCAAAAAGAACATATTAAATAGTATACATAACCTGGCAATTCATTCAGATTATCCGCAAGATTGATTGTGTGAGATGGAAATCTCTAGTAACAATCCTGCAATTGTAGCCGTGTTTTTTTGTTTTGTTTTTTCATATACCAGTTGCGATTCATGCGTTGCCTGCCCTATCAACCATGCCTGAAATGTTTGTTGAAGTTTCGCCTGCAGGCTACAGGCCATACCTCAATAAAGCCACATATGAAAATGTACTCTTCCTACGAAAAACGCGAGCAAAAATAGTTCAATAGAAATGAGCGCGCCGGTAGCTAACGTCGTCACAGCCTCCACAGGGCGAGCGGGGCGAGTCGGGGAAAAATTGTCCTCGCCCTTACATAACCCCGGTTCGCCATAAGGGGGCACCACGCAAACTTCTCGGGGCTAATGGAAGGAAGACCGGGCACTTTTCTTGGTTCCCGACATGCCGGATATTGAGCGTGCGTATCCAGACGTAGTAAGTCGTAGACCTCACCCCACGATTGTATCGTTGAGCTAAATTTCAATAATCCTGTCTTGTACCGGTAAACCAGAATTACAATTTTGTCACACTGAGCCCTACACGTATTTTGTTTGACGAACGTCCGCTTCTTGTTACTTCATTGGGCAAAAAACAAGCCGCATCCCAGGAGTCTCAAAGTTGAGCGAAACGTTGGCGCATTAACTTTTAAGGAGACCCAATAAATTCGACCTCACTACTGAACAAATGTTACTGTCAAGTATTCCTCGTGTCATCATATATCTCCCAATCAAATTTTATGCTGGTTGGAGATGAAGTTTTCGCAAACGCTGAGATCGGCTAGCTACGACGGGGGCCCTAACAAGCGTCCCCTACTCCTCGCTAAGCTTTTGTAAACGAGCTTTTACCGACGCCCAAGATCTCTCTGAACGGTGTGTCTGAAATTATATCGGCCTACTCAGTCAAAAAGAAAGAAAGCACATAACAAATATTATGGCCATTAGCAGCTCTCAAATGCGCTTTATACCCTTTATTTCGTTTGGCGTACCGCATAGTGGTTCGCACTAGTATACGTGCTGCCCTGCGAATGGTGCAACATTCTTCACGCAAGTGCTCGACTATGGCTTTCTTAAAACGGTGTGTATGTGCGAATTTGCCTATATGATTTCAGGATAACTTCATGTGCATACGCGCTATTGAATATGTAGAATGCAAGCGGGTGGGATTTCACTTCAAGCAGTGCTGCGGGTCAGTACAGATAAGAGATAAGAAGTGTTTAATTTTAGCTTTTCAATGGCGCCTTCGAGTTTTACCTCACGTACTCAGGCATATTAAAAAAAATGTAATCACAAAAAGGTATTTTTTTTTTAATGCACGCACAAAAGCTAACAAACTTCCTGACCAGTAACATTAATGTAAAGGTGTGAGTGTGCCTATATGATTGTGTGATAACTTTATTTGCATACGTCCAATTGAATTCGTAGAGTGCAAGCGGGTGGAAGTTTAACTTCGTGCAGTGCTGCGGGTCAGTACCGATAAGTGACAAGAAGTGTGCTTGATTTTAGCTTTTCAATGGCGTCTCCGAGTTTTACCTGGCGTACTCAGGCGTATTAAGAAAAAAAGTAATCACAAAAAGGTATATTTTGTCAATGGACGCAAAAAACAAGTAACAAGCTTCCTGACCAGCAACATTAATGTAAAGGTGCGAGCTCAGTGTACGCGTAATTACTGGTTGTCACAGCGTGTTGACTCGTACACAAGCAACATCCTAGAGCTTCGCAGCGTCGAGATTCCCAGCACTGGTTCGTCCACATACCTCGGAACCCTAACAAAAAGGCTTGGGTACAAAAATTCAACAATCATGTGTCAAGAAATCTTTTGCATACAGTTCGGGCTTGTGTCAAAGCTTAGAGGACTGGCCATTTAGGTTTGTTTAGAGACCAAAAACGATGTGCTAGGGATCAGGAAACATGAGATAACAGCTGTTAATAGCTCACGCTCTAGTTATGATCTCTCGTCGACGTGTCGGTCGAAACCGAAACCATGCCACTCTCCTCCCTGCCGAACAAGATCTTAGAGTGCAAGGTGCGCAGTGTTGCATGCAGGAATTTATAGAAGCAGTCTTCCGCTCGCAGATTTGGAGCGCTCCAAAAGCGCCCGTTTTAGAGCGCGCATCTTCCGCTGGCAGATCGGGTTCAAGGTGGCCATCTTCCGCTCGCAGATTTTAACAATGCAAGCTGCATAGAGCAGCGCTTCCGACCTCGCCGAAGCCGCCCCATAAACTTCGAGAGATCTGCTCCGAAATCGACAGCAGCGCACCACTGCGCATGCTCGACACTGGAAAATAATGTCCGGTCTGGTCAGGTCGGTTGTTTAGGCGTCTCGAATGACCTCTCATAGTCAGGAGGTACGGACGCGGGACCGGAGCGTAGAAAATCGTAGCCGCTGGCGATCCTCAGAAGATGAACGAGAGCAACAGACTAGGAAACGACCGTGCAAGTGATGGTTTGTTATCTCTTTGTGTTTATTAAAGTTTTGCCAGCAATCAGTTCCACCGATGGCAATGGCTGTGCGTTCCCCACCACTCCGAAGCGGCCGAAAGGTATGGCGGTTTGTAACGGTGGCGAACGCGGACGTATGAACGTCACTGCCGGGGCTTATGGGATATGTCGCCGCTATCACCGGGTACTGACAAAGTTTCGGCTTCAGACCGCCGCCGGCAAGCTGGCCGCTGCTGTAACGTTTTCGGAGCGCTTTCCTTTCTTTTGTGTTTCCGTGTTATTTGCGCTTGCGGTCACAGTGGTCCAGCAATGCCGATGGGCGCGATTTTTGGTTGCCGCAGTGGAAACAAGTCCTCCGCAAATGAGAGAAACACAATGCCAAATTTAGAGTTGCATGATAAATCGACAATTTGAGCGCGCAACAGTCCTGTCCGAGGAACCCCGAAGCTTTTCACTTGCTTGCATTCACCGGAAATATTGGAAGAACCTCAACAACGACCGTGCCTGTGGCCATTGCTTCATTACCGGTAAGGAATACAAATGTCATTCGTAATATACGAGTTGCTGAAACATTACGTTTATACTTTGTAGCGTTTTGCCGTCCCGGCTAAGGCAGAGTTACAGTATCTGGTAGTGTCACGCTGCGGGGACTGACAAATACTAGATTACGGACACAGTCGCTGCTGCTCTTATCGCGTTTACCTTTGTCGCCAAGCTTCCATGGACACAAATTCCGACTGGGTGGCCACACAGCGTCTAGGCGACGAACGCGGTTAACAACCCCCGCCCTTTCCGAGCCTTGCCGGTTTGCATAATGCATTTCATGAACCTTTCGGGTTAAAATGTTCACTTCAGTGATCCTACATTTCGGATGGAAACTTTGTGCTTTAGTCATGTATACGTATAGATGCTGTGCACAATACACACGCCGTGGCGATGTCGCCATCGAGCAGCGTAAGAGCGGCGGCGCCATCCGCGTCTGCTTCTCGCTACCTGGTAATGGCGGCCACCGGGCGGGAATAAGGAAAGTGAAGTCACGTCAAAACTGCGTATGTGTGACACGGGCTCCATGGCACGGAAAATGCGCTCGGCCCGTGCCACGTGTTGCTTCCGCAGCTGAACAGTGACAATACGCTCTGGTCGTCCGGAAGCTCAGTCGGCTGAGGCGTTGGTTGACCGTCCCGACGAGTCGTTCCAAAAGTTGAGTCCTTTTTCCGCTCGTCGATTTGGAGCGGGTCCAACGGAGCGGATTTTAGTCTACCTCGCGGATTTCGGAAAGTGCTCCGTATATATTACTGGAATTCACCATTAGAAAACGTCCCGGCGCCGATAAGGTAAGAAAACGAGATAAGGGGTATGGTTACTGAAGAAAGAAGCATCCTCTCGGACTGTTTAGAGAGGACTGTGTGCAGGGTCAGAACAAAAATTCAGCTTTATACTCGCTTTCACCTGAAGAACCGCAGTAAAATATGTCCGGCTCTTCGAGAAGCGTTACTAATTTCCTCCTTTTTGTAGAGAATTAAGGTATACGTTAGTATAGTTTAGACCAGATATATGTTATCTTATCAAGATGTACACGTTTCAAACCCCAAAAGCAGTGCTTTTTTTCGGACAACTAAATCTTTTAAAAACTGCTTCGCGCGGCGTATGAACAGTGGGCAAAACTCGCTTTTTTTTTTCTTTTTTCTTTTTTTTTTGAGGTGAAAACGCGTGTAGAGGTAATCATTTCTTCTTTATGAAGCTTAAATATTTCTCATTCAAGACAGCTCGGTTTTCAGTTTTCGGTTTTCTCCGATTTTGAAAAAATGAC
This sequence comes from Ixodes scapularis, assembly GCF_016920785.2. Taxonomy (NCBI): domain Eukaryota; kingdom Metazoa; phylum Arthropoda; class Arachnida; order Ixodida; family Ixodidae; genus Ixodes; species Ixodes scapularis. The sequence goes on along the minus strand of NW_024609880.1, from coordinate 102,859,662 downwards.
TCTGGGGTTAGTTTTTTTGGGGGGGATTCATTAGTACTATATACCGAAAGCACGGAAACTAAATTTAATCAATTACCATTCAGTTCGATCCTGATCTAGGTACTGGGATTTATTTTTCGACCTTTAGAAATCATCGCCTGGCACCCATCTACGAAGGCAAGATGATGACGTCAGCGCTTCACAGAACTATCCGGATTGATGCGCAATAAAGACAGACAAAGTTTGATCGTCCTTTGGAGCAGAAACTCTCTCAAATTCTCGGTAGACCGCTCGGTGTCGTCGTTAGCGTAGGTTTCACTGACACAAAAACAAGACGTCCCGGACTTTTCGTAGCTTAATTGGACGTTCATCGATCATATATATACGGTATACGTTGACATCGCGTCTTTGAGAACTTGGGTTTTTGAAATCGGGATATTTTGTTGCTGCTGGCCTTTTCTTGATAGTTTCGTGTTTTGCGATCGTTTTTCGTGAAACAGTTCTATCGGCATGATTCGGTTGTTGATGTTTTACTGTTTGAACTGCGACGGTCTTCATCTCAAAGAAACGTTAAAGGTATTGTCCAGACTTTGAAGGAATGGTCTGGTAGCGCGGATCGGGTTAAATAGACCGTAAAACTGAAAGAAGACAATCCATCATCCGGAAACATACGAGCCTTCAGAAGAATTGCAGAACTGCAAGAAGCCAGTACGCTGTGAGGAGTCGTCTCTTTTAAAAGCGAAACAAAAAAAGTTTACATTTCGGCATGAGAAAAAGAAAGTATGACTATAATTTTACGAATCCGTGAAACCAAAATATATCGTAAAAACCTCGAATTTTCCTCGTTTTACTTATCATATCCCAAGTTTAATCAAGACACTCTTGTTGCCTGAAGTTGTATTTTGGTGCTAGGAGGATTTTGCTCAATGTCTCCACGGTATAGCACGTTTCGAATGCTTCGTACACAATAAGTTAACCACGTGTCTTATTAATCTTCACTCAGTCAATCGATCAATCAAGTCGTGCTTACTGTGCCCCAAACAGCTAACAGGCGATGATTTCTTCTCAAAATGAAGGGGCAGACAGATGAAGACAAGAGCGTCATTTCATCCCAATTAGGTTTTCTTTATAAAGAAATCAAGCGCTTGGAAGCAAAATACACTATTTTAAATTATATTGCCTGCTTTATAAGCAAAAGCAGTTAAATTTAAGCACCGGTCGAGCCTAACAAACTGTTCCGTAATTTTTTTCAATGCCTCCTCACAAACAGAAGTGCAAAGTGATGAGGCGATCGCTAGAGACGATGTGTCTTGACCGCAATAAGCAGTTATACTTCAAACAGCAATCGCCAGGGGGCACTGATAGTACCGCGGGCCACGCGGAGCGGTGTTCGCACTCATATTGATCGTGATAGTATGTTGCAGAGAAATGACTTACTTCAAAGGCAACTTTAATTGGCTCGTATTTCGGCCGCCGCTATTGCACAGCCATCACTTCGCGCCTCAAATAATCATGACAAAATATGTCGTGTTATTTCAATGATACGCTGGGTCGACCTCAACGTTGGCGATAATGTCGCATTAGTCGTATCAACCATTTTGAAGTCATATAGACGTTTTTCCTTTTCCTTAGTTCTCAGTTACATGGGTTTCATATCTGGTATGCGAGACAAAAGATAATAAAACATTTCAATGAGGAATTTTGTAGAAACTATAGGTGAGGCCAAACAAGAATGCGTGGCCTCTTTTCGTGAACACTTTCCAGGGGGGTGAGGAGATCAAAACGATGTTTTAACGCGTACCAGAAGTGACAACATTCAACATGTCTGCTTTCTTGCGGAAAAGGTGTATATGTTGCCTTTCTATTCTATTTTTATGAGTGCACAGAACTCTGCTAGGTTAGGCGCCCACGCAAGTCTTCGTATTTTTAGTTAGTCCTCTACCTCCCTCTATCACTGTCCTTCTCCCGTCCAGTGTGTGTCATAGTTATAGAGTTATTACAATATACGATAGAAGTTCAACTGGAACTAGTGTGCTGTTGCAAATTGAAGCCGACAGCAACCAGTCATAGATTGACTTCTAGTAATGCATTTTTATGAAGAAAAACGGGTGCATTGTTTTTTCTGCGTTTGATTTAAAAAGTTACTGACCACCCCAACATCAAAATTTTGTTTATTATAGCAAACAATTGCAAACAATTCTATAGGGATCGCCCTAAAGATATCATGCTTGAAAAATACGTAAATGCAAAGAGAGAAAAACGTGATTTTTTTTTGAAATATTGATTTGAAACGCCCGCCCGAACCTATGAGGCATAGTTACCGAAATGACGCCTTCCTTGCCTTTTGAGATGACTTCAAACAGGAAGTGTCATTTAACCTTCTTTCTTTCCCTCTCATCGTTCATGCGTACGCGCAAGTGCTATTCGGCCAACCGCGAGACCTTTCTTCGCGTGCAGACGACGCGTTCACTTCTCAGTTTCTCACATTTATTTATTTTCGACGTAGAACTACGTTTGTCTCCGCGCTTGGAAGGGGGCGCAAAGTGGAGAGATCGATATCACGAAAATTTTGTCACGGAAGTGACGTCACACAGAAAGCACCGGCGGCGCGCCATGCCTGCTGCCGAGGTCCGCGTCGTGCGCAGGCGCGTCTTTTTAATGCGATAGCATTCTTTAGCTACCCTTCCCCTGGATTTCTTGGACTTCCTGGCCTCCTACTGCTCAGAAGGTATGCGCAGCAAACCATTTCAGCTCAATTTCTTACACTCCTTCACATTCGCACCCTCTTCGAAGGACCTGACGACCTTGACGTCGTCTTCAACTTCGTTCAAGAAATCGTCCTGGACGTCTTCCTCGAGGTCATCCTAGGGGTCGCCTTAGACGTCGTTTTTGACGTCGTCCTCTAGGACGTCATCCTCAACGTCGTCCTGGAGGTTGTCCTAGAGGTTGTCATTGAGATCTTTCTTAAAATCGTCCTTTAAAGGTCGTTCTAGACGTCGTAGTTGACGTCGTCCGGGAGATCATCCTTGAAATTGCCCTAGTTACTCCCTCTGGGACGTCGTTCTCGGCGTCGTCTTAGACGTCGTACTTGAGGTTGTCCTAGACGAACGCTATCGCGATTCATAATCAACCAACAATAGTGGATTCTGCCACAATTTCTTATCTTCTGGCTTGTTCGTTTAATAGCTTCAATGCGACGCGCTCCTGTCTACTAATTAAAACGGCAATAGACGCCGCTCCGGCAGCCGTGGACTTTCCACAATCATCGCTCATTGCTCTGGACGACGGCCAAGCGGCCGAGCTCGCGTTCTCTGCGGCACGGGCACCTCACGCGGCTCTCAAGCGCGGCTCGGCGCTTGAGAGTGCCGCCCACACGTAGTTCTATGAAAGTTATGCAGCATGCCTCGACCAATTTTTCTGTCTTTAGTTAATTCCTTTTGATTTTGAGCGGGACACGACGACAATATCTACTTCGAAGCAAGCGAACTTTCGTTAGAATTTTCGGGCAGGCGATCGTAAACAGGTGGTCAATGCATTACAAGATGCCGTCGTCACCCGAGATGTTCTGACGAGTTTCCCAAGGAAATTGTCCGTTAGAATGTAAAATAAGCTAAAGCCATTCGCCCGAGATCTTAGTTACACGGAACTTTTCTTCTCCATGTTATTTCCTCTCATGTATACGATAGCGTGTCAAGTAAGATTGCTTGTTCGAGGCGGGGATCGTAATAAGGGATGATCGAGCCGCGAATGCCGGCCGCGAGCCTCAATCGAGAACTTTCATCAATCAGACAGCGATTTTGTCTGCTTAACATCATCGAGAAAGCCGGGAGTTTACTAAACGAATTTCGAGCAACTCAGCGTTAGACGACTTTCCGCGAATAGTCACCTCGCTCGGTCTTAAATAATAAATTTAAATTCAATTGATTCGACCTTCCTGCAGCACTGAGATCTTAATATCTATCATGGTATGAGTACATAAAAATTAACGAGAGGCAAAAATCAACCAATTCACTTTTTCATTTGTAAAATTTCATTTATTGGAAGTTATCAATTAAGACTCCAATTGATTCACTTCGTGGTTTGAAAAAGAAGTCATGGAAAATATGCTTCTCAGTGTGTGGTATAAGGCGTCCCTGTCACCCGCTGCAAATAGTCGCATTATGGTCTTGACCGGGGCAGGATCACCATCCTAACTTCATGGACAAGCAGCTACTTCAAGAGTTTGTGTTAGGAGATCGAAGCTGCTGACCATTATTCAGAAACCCGCACCTGCGTGATGGCAACTTTAACGACAGCTTTATTCTGTAAATAAAGGTTTCAAGTCAAAACAAGCTTCCTACATCTCAAACTTGGCAGCCTGCTGTGGGCGTCCACTTGATTTTTAACGACTGTATATTTTGACAATTTTTCTTCCTTTTTTTTTATTTCCTTTTCTTATTGAGGGGGGGGGGGGGAGGAGGGGGGTTTAAAAATTAAAATCTTGACGGCAGTGGTAGGAGCATTCAACGGCATAACATCCGATCATTTCCTCATTATAAAACTTACAAAACGGAAATCCGTACACGGAATAACATGTGGCCCCGCGGGCGCGCGCGTGCTCAGTGGGATTGGTAACAGTCAGACACGTTCGTACGTAACGAGTTGCATCTGCCTAGTTACTTTTTTCGGTAACGAGAAACCTATTTAGTTACTTTTTTAGCAAAGGAACGGGTAGCGTACTTAGTTACTTGTAAGGCCAAGTAACGGGTAACTGTAATTCATCACTTTTCAAAAGGGACGTGTACAACACCGTTTAAACAGCCTTTTTTTCACTTCAAACCGGACTATGCGTCTATTGCGACAGAAACAGATGGGCGACCTGAAAAAGCAACTAAACAGTATGACAGCATAGCAACATTTATAGCCGAACACGTCAGTCGAACTCTACAGCCGGGGGTAGGGTGACCACCCCACCCGCGAGGAGCGGGACTGTCCCGCATTGAGGGCTCGTAACCCGCGTCCCGCAAGAGATTCCAAAATCTTCAAAATGTCCCGCCTTTCACATTGTCGTAGCATTCACTCGCAAATGATGGCGCTTAAGAACAACGGGGAACCGCGGAGGTCGATGATAAATGTGTGAATCTCGATGGTATCTCATTTTCTTGCCAAGCACTGCGGGAAGCAACCGTCGTTCTGCAGGAGTCTGACGCGCATGCGCCGTTGTGCCTCTCCCCTTGATGGCAAAGCATTGCAAGCGAAAATTGCTCCCCAAAATTTGAAAAATAAACTTTTGTAATTATTTTCACATCATATTATATCATGCGAAAGGGTTTTTGCAGAAAGTTTCTTTTTTTTTTTTTTAGTGAAGACGCCACACAAGGCAAAAAACCTGCAACTCACAACGTTAAAAAAACAACAACATAAGGTTCAATTTTTGTGTACGAGCATTTTAGTATTAGAGTAAGTATCGACAGGAAACAGTAAGCAGAAAAATATTTACTGTTTCCTAATTTCCTTTGATGCATTGGGGTTTGGTGCAGTCGATTTTTATATTTTCAACTTCGAAAAATAAAATATTTACCATTACAATTAAACAAAAATATATCACTGTGAGCGAAACTTATCTTAGTTTAATTGCCGCGTACAATTTTGTACAATTTTCAGGTGCATAATACGTTTTGGGACAGCACAGGATTTCGGGGTGCGCGCGTTGGTGAATTTCCTTTACTACTTATTTCTTGAGTCGTAAAAATACCGCCCCCCCCCCCCCCCCCCTTCGGGTCAGAGTGTCCCGCATTTCGCCGGCAGGAAGGTGGTCACCCTAGCCGGGGGTGTCCTTCACCCATCGAACACAATAAGGTTCGCTGCTTGAACCTTCTAGAATCGTGTATACAGACCGAATGAAAACCCGGGGGTCGCCAACGCGGGAAGACGCATAACCCATTGTCAACTTCGAACTCAATGAGCAGAGAGAGAGCGGAATTCCAGATTCCCTAGCTCTTCCTGAAGCACAACACTGCCGTTCCTCCGAGCTCGTCAGTATAGAATAACTCTTCAGCGAATATTCTCAAGAAAGCCGGGAAACATAACTGACGAAAACTTCGAGAGGCAGCTACTGCTTAAGTGCAGCGACTACTGAAAAATAAAAAAAAAATAATAATAATAAACTATGAAACAAAAGCAGCCGTCAAAGTAACCGTTACCGTCGATACTAGCCCCGGTAGAGTATATATTTTAATTACGTTACCAGTGATTCACCTCGTGGGCGATTTTCGTCCTTGGACCAAAACCGTGCCCGGTACAAAACGTTTCGCTCGGATCAACGTTGCATACAGATTTTATTTCAATGGCGTTTTCATTGTACAGCCCAAAAATAAGCGAAACGAGTAAGGTCTTTATTTTCGCAATACGTTTTTTAACAGGTAGAAGATTGTATATTTCAATGTTAATTTTAAATGACATACCTCTTATACCCAGACAATTACCAACATCAAACGAAAGATAGTGTCTCGCGAGCGGCGAAATAATTTTATAGTACTTTGATTAGAGATTCGTGAACCGACGAACTTTAAACAAAAGGCAGTGAAAAGCATACGTCTAAACATGTTTTCCCCCTCTGCCACAACAAAAGTAGCTATAAAATCTGGTCAACCTTTTACATACAATTTTCGTAGGCACAGATGTAAGATTTATATGATAAAAATATGTCAGCACAAGGTGGTTTGTTTCATCACGCTCTTAGTATCAGACGGTCGTGCTGCTTTTCCAAAACATAATATAAAGCAAGTGCCCAGAAGCGCTGCCGGGTTAAATTGTAAGAAACGGTTTCACCGACAAACGCCTTAAAAACGCCTACACAAATGTTTTCTTTATCATTCGTCCAAGTCTAGTCAGTGCTATACAACATACAAGTAGAGAAGCACATATTAAAAGCTCGAGGTCACAGATCACACACCGCGGTTGATTGGCTTAAAATCCCTTGATACTTTTTGTTACAAGTAACGACAGTCAATACAAAGGACAAAGCACATACCGCTGGAACAAAATGGCGTCATTCAGTTCACTCTTCTACAGTAGCGCCGCCATTCGCTTCCTAACACCTGCACCGTCACGCAGTCACGCAGTCACCACTTCAACGATCGTCGCTACTTATAGGAAACTCTTACCTAGGAATTTTAGATCGGCTTAGTCGCGTAGGCAGCTCACACTATAAAAGTGACGAATGCCATGGCGCTGCATTTCTGTTACTCCTTGATTTAGCCTATTAGCTTGTAGCCTTCATTGAGCTCGGACTCCAAATGAGAAAGGGTGTTGCGAGAACATCCAACTAAAATACCTAGAGAATTCTACGCCAAAGCTCGATATTTCTCATCTTATCTCATCGGCTTAACTTTGTGCGAGTATCCGGCCGATTATCTGCTCCTTTTTTATCTACTTCTGGGGTTCCTCAAGGCAGTAAACTTGGTCCTCTGCCGTTTTTGGTTTTTGTAAATGATCTAACTTCCTGCATCAAACACACGCGGTTTTTGTTATTTGCTGATGATATTAAGTTGTTTACAGCGGTTAAAACGGTTGACGATTGTAAATGTCTTCAGCGCGATATAGATTCTATTTCGGCGTGGTGTTTTTCAAATGACCTACTCTTAAATGAGTCAAAGACGAAAGTTATGTTCTTTTCTAGGAAGCGTGAAATTCTGAGTTTTCCCTATGTATTAGATTCCACCAATATTACTCGCGTTGAGGTCATTCGTGATCTAGGCGTTTTTATGGATCCTGCAATTAATTTCAACCATCACGTGACCACAATTACGAATGCTTCCTTCGAGTGCTGGGAGCCATTACACGAGTGACACGCGATTTTTCTAACCCACTTTGAATTTTACTTTTGTTTTCTTCACTGGTGCGTAGTCGTGTTGAATATGCCTCAGTTGTCTGGAATTGTATTGGAGTGACAAATTCAGGTTTAATTGAGAGTGTTCAACGTAGGTTTTTTCGTGTTTTGTTTGATCGTTATTTTCAACCGAATTATATCTATAGTCATGAGAGGATTTGTGAACTCGTGAAGTTAGACTCGTTGCACAACAGGAGACCAATTCGTGAACTGACATACTTGTATAAGATTGTAAATGGTATAATTGACTCCCCAGAGCTACTCAGCCACATCTATTTGCACGTTCCTCGTCAGTCTTGTAGACTTTATACTTTGTTTTATCCTATCGACTTTTATCATGCTCCACCCATAACACGCCTACAATTGGCTTATAACCATTTAGAACAGATTTGTGCGAATGCTAGCCTTGATATATTTGATGAAAAGCGTAAATTTCGACAGTGTGTTGAGGCTATTGTTCTTTCCTAACGTTTCGCTTTTATCCTGTTTAGCGTTGTATTTCTGAAGGAATAAGCGCACCACTAAGGAGGCGTCAAGCTGTTGGTAGGTCACTGAAAAAAAAAAAAAAATAACGTTTCGCTGTCTGGATTATGGAACAAGAAATCTCGATTCTCTCTGGCTTTCCGGTTTTCAAACTGGATTTCAGGTTTCCAATACATTTCCAATTAGACTTCTTGTTTCATAATCCAAATGGCGAAAAGTTCTATTGGGTTTTGGGTAAGGAAGAGGAGCCCTTCGGTGCTTCTTTCAACTAGCGACACTCTTTCAAGCGCCGACTGCGTGACGGTGCAGGTTTTAGAAAGCGAATGGCGGCGCACAACAGAGGAGTGAACGTAATGACACCATTTAGTTTCAGCGGAATGTGCTTCGTCATTCGTATTTGTTGTCCTTACTTGTACAACAGAGTATAGAGGGAGTTTAGACTCAACTATAGGGAGCGCTAAGTCCACTAGACTTCCCACAGAACTCGGTGTTTACCCAATACAGGACATATGTAGGATTAATTCGTTTCGTCGTCAACATCAAGTGAGCGCGCGGCGTAGATTGTACAAGAGCGCTGCGTCACCGTTCGACTAGGATTCGTGTTCTATTGTCGCTCCTCTGATGAAGCACTAGCTCCAGCCAACCGTCGTCGCAGCGCTCAACTACGTCACTCGAGCGCTTCGTCAAAAACACATACAAATAAATCACGTTCTTATTGTCCCCACGGAATTATTTTTCAAGTTACCCGCTATCGGGGCACAAGGAATTGAATGCACACTCCGTGCATTCAATTCAGGAACATACAAAAGGATTGACATCCCCGAAGACATTCATCTCGTAAAGGCACGCCACGACGATATACGACGAGTAAAGAAGCAGACAGAGGATTCCGATTTTGTAGTCCAGTTCCCAACGGAAGCCAAGTAGCGACAAGTAAAGGACGACTACGAGGGTCAACAAGACGGCGGCGTTGAAGCTAACTCCAGCGCTGTCGAAGAACACTTTGTGCTCGGCAGAGAAGAAGGCCGCCTTGACTAGCCAAGGAGCGCCCAGGCAGAACAGGATGTCGAATACGTTGCTCCCCAGAAGATTGCAGATTGCCATGTTGCCCAGACCTGTAAGCATGTTGAAAAATGCGAGGGGCTAAGCACAAACAGAGCAGTAAATTGTTTCCCATACCAGGACAACCTCCCATACCTCCACGCAACGCTATCACGCTAGAATGGTGCCAAATCAGCGATTATAACCCAAGCCCGACGAATTCGTTGGACACGCGGCCCCAGCAGAACGCTGACTCAGCACTCGTGTTCGACTTGTGTCTGCGCTTAATCCCACAGTGATGAAGTCCATTTTCTAGTGCACCGACTTTTATTATTCTAGGTGTTGTGGTTTATACTCGACGACGAGAACGCCGATCTGCGATCGACGAACGTTTATATTCGCGTCTTAAGCGGCCTAGAGGGAACGCCACTATTGGGCCAATATGGCGGTCTAATAGAGGTCACGCCGTGCCATTAGCCAGCTCTACGCGCAACGTTGGGGCATGAGCGAACGAGCATTGGGCTTAAAATAGTTTTCCCCCGATTTTTATTCTCCATGTTTCGAACCTTGTTGGCGTAAACGAGCTAGAGGCTCGGCTTTCTTTGAGGAAGCGATGAAAGGACTGCCTACTGTCCTTCCACGGTGCTGATGAACGTTGATGAACGTGGAATGACTGGCTCAAGCGATTGCGTAGGTTGCGTGCAGAGCAACCTGGGAACAAGCTGATACCACAGTTAGGACAGAGTCACCGGGACAACTGTTCTATCGCGCACACCACCGTCAACATGTAATAACGTCACAATAGACCAGCAGAAATCGTGAAAGCCTTCTTCCGGACAGTTCAGCGTTTTTCCGCTAGGTGCCATTCGTTTTGCTATAGTCGCGAATATAGTCATTGCTGCACGTAAACTGACTGCACCTTGAATGACGAACTGATGTTAGCTCTTACTCCTCGACGCTAGATTTGAGTTCAAACGAGCTTATCGAGACAGATTTTGCAAATGCATGATGCGCTTTCTAGTAGCTTGAACCCTGCTTGTCCCTCATTGAGAATTACAAATTGTATTCCATTATTTCGAGAAGCTTTGATTTCTTAAAGGGGCCCTGCAATCATATTTTAGCGTCTACCTTTTTTGCGGTTTCCAGATCTCTAGGGGCTTGGGCAAGCCAGCGCGCATGGAAAGAACAAATATCAGTGCGTCATATTTTAACCGGACGACGCGAACACCTCCTCCACCTACAGGGGCGACCCACGGTGCCAAAAGCGTGCGATATGTGACGTCTCTGGTCCTGGCCTAACTACTGGTCAGAGCCGCTAGAAGCTACTTTTTAGTCGAAATACAAAACATAAGTGGCGTGAACCGTTTCAGTTATTTATGAAAGTAATTTTTGTCCAGTAGTTTAGATCAGAAAAGAAACAAATTCAGTTTATAAAATACGGAAACAAGAAATGACTCGTCGACATACCCGCCACCAAGCGGTGGAAAAGGCAGCGCATACTAGAAAGGGGTAGTGGGATCAGGCACCGACGAGCGGCAAGCGTAGAAAAGTTCCGGATGCACGCGGCGGCGCTGCGGTCGAGGATCCGACCGGTTCCGAGCGTTTCGAAGGCCTTAGGAGCAGGTTTGGCTTGCGGTTCGGTCATTTGGCGGTATGGAAGCGCGAAGTGGCTCCCGTCCTGAACTGATCTTCATCCCGTGTTTGCTGCTGTTTGTGGATAATGAAGTGTCGTGCCGAATTAGTGCTTAATCGCACAGCAAATGCAATGCCAGCCGCCCTGGCTGCCCGCTTCGTACAGCCTATTGAGAACATGCTTTAGTGGCGCACTCTTGAGCCGTCGACACGGAGTGCGGCAGCCATGAGCGCTCGCTGAGCTCACTACCCCTCCTCTATTTCACGGCCACTCAAGCGACCAAGGACGTCATGAAGGAGATTATTTTTTGCTTGTTTTTGTAATTTTAATTTGCCTATAACTTTTAAAATAAAGCGACATTCGAGAAAAGAAAAGTTTGATTAAGTTACTACGTTCAGTGAGTTCAGGTTCGGTCAAATTAAAAACAAGTAAAAAAGTCCTTCCAGGGCCCCTTTAAGCTGCGGTGACATGAATACGACCGTGGCGCGCCGCATCCAGAGAATGGGAATGGCTGCGTGCGATTGGTCGAAACCGGACTCTGTCTGATATTATCGGATCTATGAAAACAAGACAAAACAAATACCCTGATATAAGGGTATTATTTGTATCTATATATCTTTTTTTATCATTTGAATTTCAATTACTGCTACCGGTGGTTGTGAGCAATACATTATAAAAGAAAGGCTGTTTGTCTCGTTCACCTCACTCTTTACGGTGGGACAGCTACTGCAATCTACAAAGAACTAATATCAGATGATCAAACATGAAACTCGCTTTATTTATTTTTTTATGACTACTGGCTCCACTCAAGGAGCCATGGTAGCAGTGGGTACAAACATGTAAACACGATGCAAATTTATAAATGAAAACTCAATTAAATATAAATTCAACAGCAGATACAAAATTAGCAACAGTTGTGTTGACGACGACATCATTTGGTAATTCGTTCCATTCTTGAATTGCCCGAGGGAAGAAAGAATATCTAAAACAGTCGTTTTTGAACCTGTATTGTTTTAACGCTCTTGTGTGGTTTAGACGTGAGGACCCGGTCGATAATGGTTGTATATAGTTAGAGCTTTCAACATGAAGAGTGCCGTTAAGGATATTGAGCGGTAATCTGAATCTATCAATTTTCGCTCTCGTTTGCAACGGCCGAAGCTTCGCTCTTATAACTAATTCAGTGGACGATGTTTCTCTGCGCTAATCATTAAAAATAAACCAAGCAGCTAACTTTTGGATGCTTTCAAGCTTGTTAATCCCGTTTTGTGAGAAAGGGCACCCCACTGAACTAGCATATTCTAGCACAGGCCTAATAAAACTTTTATGAGCAATAAGTTTGGTGTCAAAATCAGAGAAGCTTAATTTCCTACGACACGCAAACAAAGTGTCCCTCGCTTTATTAACCGTTAATTCTAAGAGCTGGTTCCACCTCAGTTTATTGTTAAAAAGAAGTCCTAAATCCTCGGCCCACTTCACTGGTTGTCCATCAAGTAGGTAACTAAATTAAACTGGCTTTTTTTTCTTTCTTTTTTTTTTACAGGAGACTCTCATGACGGCTGTTTTTACATAATATAGCTTCATTTGCCATTTTTAGTCCAACGCAGTATCTCATCCAAAGCTTCATGCAGTGTAAAAGTGTCGGTGTGGCTTTTGATTGTTTTATATATAACACAGTCGTCAGCGAACAATCTAAGCGGGACATCAGTATTGGTTGGAATGTCATTAATGTAAAAAAAAAAGTGGCCCAAGCACGGAATTCTGGGGCACTCCTGAAGTAACCGGGCAGTTTGTCCGAATAAACTTTAATATAGAAACCATATTGGCTTCTGTCTGATAAATACGCGATTATCCAGTGAATAATTTGTGAGTTTTTCAGTATGTTGGAAAGTTTTGCCAGCAGCTTTGGATGAGACACCGTGTCAAACGCCTTAGAAAGATCTAAATATATTACATCAGTCTGGCCCCTCTCGTTAATGGCTTCAGCCATGTCATGCTAAGCTTCTATGAGCTATTGATTAAAAAACACAGTCAGTGAATATACGAGGAACGTTTCGTATTGCATGCTCATTTTTTCTGCGCGTAACCACGGTTTTCCAAGTAAAATTTTGTTTTACGCCACATCCTTCACTAAAAGGGCTGTAAAAATCATAATGAGTTCGCTCTTACGTGCTGTCAGCAAAGGCGATGCGTAGGTATTCTTTTTTTTTTCTTTTTTTTTAAATAAAAGTAAACCTTCTTTTGAGTACTTTGTTATACATGCGTCAGATACATAAATACCAAAACAATATCTTACCTTCAACGAAGCTGTTTAGCTGCCTATAAGATTACGCCGAACTCGAAAGGCTTGGCTGAACAAAACCATATTACGAATTCTAAACCAAACTTTTAGCGCAAACCCTGGTAGTGTTTAGGCAGCCGTACATGAATCTTACCGTGCTTCGCCACAATGATGCTTGATATTGCTTCCGGCATGCTCGTTCCCACGGCAAGCAGTGTGATTCCTGATATAGTGTCGGGAATACCAAACGTGTCCCCTGCATAAAGAGAGAAAACATCTCGTTTTACTCATCATTACGTGTGGACATCCTTGGCGCTTCCATCTCTACGATGGCTCATTCGAAGAGAAATTTATGATTTAGCTAAAAGGCGAACGTTACACATTGCGCCAGCACTGTAAATTGGCGGAACGTAGGGCTGTATAACACGAGGGCGCACGACACTAGAGTGCTTACGGGAGAACGCGCGATAGGAGAGCGCCGTGACATGAGAGAGCGTGACATTAGAGCGTGCGTCTCGAGAGCGCATGTGTGTATTAAGTTCTTCAAGCACATGTTTTCCAGGAGCCGAAATTTTGACACCAATGGGAGTCGCATTTCGAACGGTTGTTGTCATTTAATTTGATCAATACGAAAATTAATATGGGAGAAGTGGCACATGCATGTTGAACGCGGCGGTCTGCAGCCACGAGATTTTTTATTAGTTTGTTCGGGTTATCCAACCTACCTCAATATATTACCGCGCAGTTGTCATTGCTGCCGCTTATAGAATACTCTTCTTTTTTTTTAATTGGTCACTACTTTTGTTTTTTAAGACGATTCTACTTGTAATAAGTGAAAATAAATTGAGGTGGCGATGAGCATTTTTCAGGGAATAAACATTTTAGCTCTTTACTGAGACTAAGGCTACGGTAGCGTACCGTGCTCGCAGGTGTTAGATCTTTATCATGTTTAATTCTGGCAAACATGGGGAAAACGTCGAATTCAGAACGGGAAGTCAGTCCGTTCATTCTTATCATTAAATATGAACCTGCATATACATATTATCCAGTGCTGGCTGTCGCGTAACAGATAAGCCAATGCATAACAACCCAGTTACTACAAAAAAGGATTCGAAGCTTGAAAGTTCGGCCACGCGTGAAAAGGCGCGCTCTAATGACACGCGCTCTCGTATCGCTGCGCTCTCACATTTATATTTAAACATTTATACTGGCCCATGGGAGGCATACAGCAATTATGGTCCTTCTAGCAGATTTGGTGTTTCAAGCTAGTTGCTATTTAATATTGAGTAAAGAAACAGCCTGCTCGGAAGCCTTTTCCGGTTACCGACGTTTTGCTTAAACACCTTCTTGTGGCGCTCATTCACTTACCGAACGTCGACTGCCAGTCTAAGGTCCCGGGAAGTATTGCGCATGACCTGAACACATCACTGTATTTCACATTTTTGAATGATCTGCAGGAACTCATTCCATCTACGTCCAGCTGGCAAGCTCCCCTGAAACACTCCGCACCCTGGCTGGGTTTCTCAAGTAAGCCCGAAATCGGACTGTGTTGCTTAGTCTGCCGCTGAGTTCGTTTAACATCTTGAGTTATTTGACCTGATTTTAAAATCGCTCACGAATTAAACCTTCCATTTTTCTATACTCAGAAATGTCATGCCCGATTGTAATATGGCGGGCGCACCAATGACGGTGACCATCCACACGCTAACGTAGGAGAGCCCTCCGGTCCAGACGATGGCCATGAGAAAGGTAAGTGGAAACCAGGCACGCAGGTGGCTCTGTCGGCAGTCGGGGATGGTGAGCGCCATCAGGAGAAGACCGGGCCAGATCAACACCCAGATGATGCGGTACACGGCGCTTCCTTCAGGCACGGTCCAAACGTCGATTACCTGGCTTTCCAGTTTTCTCACTGAAAACGATAAAAATAATGGGCGAAGGAAGATTATGAACTCGTCCAAATGGCGTGTCTAAGGCCACTAAATATTTCTGGATTCGTTATTGTGTCTCGTAGCATGTGTTACATTTCAAACTAGCGCCCTCTATCTTTGCAATGATATTCACGGTTCCCGGCCACCATAAAACCGAGGCTAAATAAGAATAATCTCCCATTTCCGCCTGTTACAATTCATTAGAGCCCTACTATAAGTATCATTACTTTTGTTAGTTTGCATTCTTTTACCAATAAGCGTGACGTGAATCATATATTGCTCAAGGTTGAAAACGCGACAGTTTTTATTCTTACATTTGCACGTAGGCCCCCTCTAAGTTGCTATTTCTGCTCTGAATAAATCTGTGCGCCCAACGGATGACACTTCTCACAATACAGTTTTCTGCAAGCCATACAGTGTACAGAAAGAAACAAGCACCGAGAACGAACACGGCTTCACAAATACCAAACACAAAGATCCGTATTCACCTACGTCACCCACTTCAAGTGATCATGTCACAGACGGTAATCGTAAGCAGTCTAAGACTACTTTACCCAATGTACAGCTTATGTTTGTAGCGTAGCTATATCAAGAGTCAAAGAAGTTAGAGAAGCCCCTCTTGCGTGTTGCGAACACGGGTGAGAAAGTGAGGTAGTGAAGTGACTTGAAGTATCTTTGTGCAATCGTTGGAGTTTTTTTATTTCATTACTTAACTGTGATAGGTTCCTTCTAACCTCGACAAACCTGGCCAGAATGAGTTTTTAATGCGCCTCTAAAACTTACCATGACCACTCATTAGGAGCACTTCTTTCTCAGCTTCTGTAGAATCTTCGAGGCTGCTTGGACCAGAACTTTGGGGAGTTTCCATTGCTTCTTCGTCAAATAGGGGTTGTTTTCCGGATATTAGAGGAGAGCTCTCGTCTTTATCGAGTGGCGCAGGATTAATCTGCTTCAGGCGGCTTGAAAATTTCATCTTGCGAACCTAAAAGCCAAAGATGTATATTTAAATAAAGTATTTGCCCAGTCAGAATAAACATCGACACTTTTGCAAAGGTGGTGAGCAAATTTGTAATCCCTATATAAAAAAATGCATTGTTTCGTTGTTGCTTTCGATTGCTCCAAATTAAGTGTTACTTAACGGTGATTTATCGGCATTCATCTTTAGATAACTGAACATAAAATCACCTAGGAATGCTTTTTGTGCGAAAGGAAACTCTATGGCATTTATTGACGTGTATTATGGTACTCATAGAACGTCTAAAAAGTCCACATTCGCACTTGAGGAACACGAAAATGTAAGTGTTCCGAGTAGAAGGTATTTACGCCTTTTTATTCTCAAGCCTTATTTTTAGAACCACGAATTACTTGCGAAACATTTAAGTTAACAAACGTTTGTTCTAAGTTAAATTATCCGCCAAGAAATTACATTATTTCAATTGAGCAACACATCAAGCTAGGAAATGAAAAGCTTGTGATTTCTTTATGGTCCATGCTTTGTCGGTATTGAGCAATAAAAAAAAAAAAGCAAAGCCTAGATGGCACCACCAGAGCCAATAGAGAGTACAAAAACTTACTTTATTTTGCGACCACAGGGAAACCGAGGAGTTAAACGACATGAAGGTTATGTACATGATGAACATGATTAGCATAATTAGAGCTTCCCACCTGAAACCAAACGAAATGAGAAAGTAAATGGCATTTCAATTCAGACGCGGCATAGACGATTGTGTTCTGCACTGACCCCATCTATACTTGTTTTCACATCAAGAACCCTAATAAAACAAAAGTCCGGCTACTCGCGGAGTATTACTAAATTCCCCCTTTATGTGGATAACTAACATATATGTAGGTGCATTTTAGGTTAGATAAATGTTATCTTATCAAGACGTACCCATTTCAAACGCCAAAAGAATCGCTTCCTCCTTTGACAACCGAACCTTGTTCGAACTACTTCGCATAGCGCATGAATAATCCGCAAAACTTCCTTTCTTCTTAAAGCCCCCCCCCCCCTTTCCCGTTCCATTTAGACAGAGTTCACCACCGCGTGCTTGTATACACCAACTAAATTCTGCTTTGGCACGCCGCGGTGGTGTCACTTCGGGCACACTTCCGGTTTAGGAGTGTGACCGGAAGTCGCCATGCGAGACTGGCATTCCTGTGTTGTTATGAAAGAAACCAGACTAAAACCTGCCTTCTCGCCAAAACGCCGCGCCTGGGACTGTAGCAAAAGAGCTGGGAAGGTGTGAAGATCAGTTTTTCTGTGTTTTCCGTCTGCTCGGTTCGTCCGAGAACGTGGATAGGTGCCGTAAAAAGGGAAAACCAGATACCGTCGAACCACCAATGCTTGTGCTTGAAGCACTTCGATTTGACTTTACGTATACTTGTGGTCGTCAAATTTAGTTGTTTTGCTTCAACATGAACGCGGGAAAATCGTCAAGTTGTCCTGATTACCCGTGAATCAAGTTTGGTTCGTCTTCGTGTTAAAACGCCGTCTGATCGTTCGAACTGTCGTCTGTTCTTTCAAATGTATCTGCCTGTTCAAACTGTCGTCTGCTAAATCAAAAAACAGCGGCGCGTGGGCCAGGCGTCGGCCCAGTAATTGGGATAAAACGTAAGTGTGGGCCTCAAAAAATCTTTTAAGTTTCAAGGCTGTTGTTCTTTGGGATATGTATGGCTCAGTGTAAATAGTAGATACAAGAAAATGTTTACCATTGTATCAGTGGCCATTCCCGACTTGTTATGCCTGATTCACTTGATCCTCCGATCCTGCTCGTAATTTTTAGTATCGACGAGAAGCATCCCAGCTACCGTCTACGCTTCTGCAGCCCGCACGTCACAATATTTACGCGAAGTTTTGCCGTGTAAGGAACCTCATTAATTTCGCTAGGCCGCTAAAGTGGTCACATTGACGCCGGCAACGTCATATTTTAATGATTTGTTGAAGCGGGACGCGGCACTTCTTGCCCACACCCCATCCCACATGCGCGTTGACGGTGGCGCGCCGCTAAGGGGCGCTCCGGTTTGGTTGTAAACATGAGTTGGTTTTTAGAACGCGTAACAGGAACAAAAAGTTCTCTTATCACCGAATTTTTTTTACTGCGCATTTACGAATTGGAATGCAAAATTATTTGTGCGCTACAACACCACTCTTCCCTCAAGCGCATCCGTCGAGAGGGTATTCAGCGTCGCGGCAGATGTCTTCGTCAAGAAACGTGTGAAGATGACCTACGGGAACTTCAAACGACAACTGCTTTTGTAGCTTAACAAGGTGCGAATGACTAAAAGAAACAAAATATAACCACTTTGAACATACGTATGCATTTTTGATTTCGTAATAAAAAGTTAAAAAATGCAATATGAAAAGTAATCAATTACTTTCTGGTAATTTTTCAATTACTTACGTGATGCAGTAATTGATAACTCCAATCAGTTACATCTTTAAATAAAGTAATTGCAATTGTAATTGTTTTTTTTTTTCAGAAGCGCGGACAAGACTGCTTTTTCATAATTTCTGTTAATCATGGATGTCACTGTGCTCTTTGGAAGCATTAACGTATTGGATGCTGGACGCTTGTCAGACATCACCACCATGTTCAGCAAGCAAACTCGTAAGTTTATGAAAATACAGATCTGTGCGCCGGTGACTAGAAGTGAAAAGAGTGTCACCATAGCCTTCGAGATATCAGGTGACCTCAGAGTCCATGACATCGTACGCGCCGGTTATTTCTCTCACGTGTGCTAGTGTTCGGCGCCAATATTGAACCCGTACGGTTGCTTCATTAAACGTCTAATATATTTATGGGATGAGACGCCATATGGTTGATTAATAGATCGTCTTTAACATTTCTTGGGATACCCCCGTTATTTCTCGTAGTTTCTTTTAGAAAAATATGTAGTGCAGAGCCCACCACTTGACGCTGTTGTCCCAGATAAATATCACCAGGGTTAGAACTGTCGCGGCAAACATCAAGCAGTCTCTCGTCACGGGGTACCAGCTGATGTTCACTGTCTGCAAAAAGTATTATAAGGAACAAGAATTAAATGTCAGTAATGATGGTACATTTATTTTAATGGGCTATAAGTTTCTGGAAATATAGAACAAGGTTGAGATTTCCGTAAGCATGTCTGTCTGCCCATGCTAAACCAGTGTTGGCAGTAACGCGTTACGTTTTTCGGTAACGTAGTAACGTACTCGTTATTTTTTCAAAACAGTAGCGGGTAACGTACTTACGTTAGTTATTTCAAGTGACGTGTAACGTAGTTATGTTTCTCGTTGCTTCTTCCTAAAACTTAAGAATTACACTTTTTTCTGTTTTTGTCGTCAAGTCATGTGAATTTTTGTGATTTTTTGCGTTTTCTTTGTGTTTTTTCGCGAGAGTATTTTGGGTGAAACCATGAACAATATAAACTAATTATGTTCAGTTTCTGCATGAACATAATGTTTTTTTGTTTTGTTTTTAATATGGCGCTTATGCATAACTGTACCGTCAAAACAGTAAAACGTGTAAATTCATAATTTAAAAAGTAACGCAAAAGTAATGTGGGTTACTTCTTAACGGTAGCTGTAACGCGTTCCTTTCATTTTGAGGTAAGGTAGGTTAATACCGCGTTACTATTATTTACAAGCAACTAGTAACGTATTTTGTTACTTTTTTTTCTGTGACGCCTTCAACACTGCGCTAAACTAATATAACGAAACTTCATTTGAATCTACACTGATCTCTACTTCACTACTATTTTTTTTTCAAGACTTGTGTCACTTATTATTGAGTTTGACATCATAAATATCTTGTTCTTATCTGTTGTTGTTGTTGTTGTTTTTTTTTTAATTCGAGTGGTTATGATTTTAGTTTAAAATTTTCTGTACACAAAACGAAGAGTTATCAAATTTCAGAGGGCCCCCGCATTGGGATTTCATGTATCCGCACTGGCGATCCACGTCATCAATTATAGTGAACGGCTCTCAGCACGCCACCAGGTTAATCGCTCTCTGTTTCACCGAATTTGACGGTCACACGTAGTCGGATAGGAAGCTATCCAGTTGCATATCTTGCCGATAATTCGAAATCAAAAAAAGAAAATGTAAATATTACCTCGTGGCTACAGGTACTATTCGATTAACATGGTTGGGAAAACAAACTTCTCTAGAGTCGTCATAAAACACATTTATATTTTTATCACATGTAAACGAAAAGGAGGCTCACTTTTTTCCAGACGAGGACTCCAATGATTCCGGTGACTCCGACAATGTTGAAGACCGCCGACCCGACCACTGTGCTCACGCCAATGTCTCCTTCGCTGACGAAGGAACCTGGGTGATGTCACCGAGTGGTCAGTTCTGCGGCCCCAAGAATTGTGTCCCGCGGGATTTATGTATACGCCGTTCAACCCCTAAGCTGACATTGCAGTGAGAGCTATGTGCTCGCAGGACCAACCAATCTTTCGTAACCTGGCCCTGATTTCAGTGCGTTGATATGGGAGGGGGAGCGATCGCGGTGGAGAAAGATAGGCTTATGACTGGTCCAACGAGCACGTGGCTTCCACTGCACTGTCACGCTCTGAGAAATCTCGGCTGTCTACTTTCCAGCAAAGCACTTGGGAGAGTCGATGGCCGCCATCTATGGAGCGAGCGCGGGCAATGATGAAGATCGAAATATGTTTTGACCTAACAACAACCGTATGCGCAGAGGAACTGAACATGACGTTTAACCATCCCGCGGTGCCACATCGTGAACTGCTATATGAGGTATAAAATCGTATCATCAACATTGTCATTTAGCCAGCTCTCTTTGTAGACTGCGGCGACTGGCTCTGTGAAAGTTCTTTGCGGGAAAGTAAACGCTCCAGATTACTTAGAGTGTACCTTTGGAGCGAAAGGAATTTAGAAAGTTCCCAGGTGGGGCAAATTCATGTAACGCGCGTGAGAAAAAGGAGGTGACCTCTCGAAATTTTAGGCTGCAAAAACAATTCTCCTCATGGAGCGAACCCTATGTGGTTTGCAAAAGAAGAGGGGGTTAAGTAACCAGGACAGCCGGTGCTCTTGCAACAGAAATTGAACAAGAAGAAAATACCCGAAAAGAACTGTATGAATTCAATCATGGCATTGGCCTTGTGTATCTTATTTGTGTCTTGTTCATTTCAAAAACTTTTTTTTTTAATTTTGCGTTGAATGTATTGCAGAGTTACTACAAGTTAAAGCGACAGACTTACCGCTAAAACTATTTTCACTTCTGTGGGACATAGAACCGAGTCGGGAATCCAGACCTTCTATTCGCTGCCATCTTTGGAACGTATTCGGAACATCCAACATCTCTTCTGTGGCGCATGGTTGAAGTGTCATAAATAAACCTTGAGGACTCTTTGACAAGCTTATTTCTCGGTCCAATTAGTTTATTTGAGCTAAGTGCCCATCGGTCTTTATTACTTTATTAAAGACTCCGTGACACCTGTTACGTAAGCAATATTAATATGATAATATAGTCTCCAAAATTTGCAGGCCAGAAAAGTTATGCGACTGGGCTACAATGTCTGTTAAGCTCCAATATATGAACCTCTCTGGTTAGCCAAGAAGTGTCGAAAGAGAGACAAGTCAGGAGTGATACTCCTACGATCTAGCTCTTCTAAAATTCAAAAGTGACAAGAAAACCATTGCAGAACTTGTACTTTACTACAGGTAAAAAATAGCAGTAAAAGCACCTCCCACAAAGGTTTTCTTACTATGATTGGTCGTTTCCTTCTCTCACCTCTTATTCTTTTCAGTGTTCGCTCGGCTAAATCGGGTGGAGTTGAGGGTTTCGTAGAAGGACCTCGCCCAGCTATTTTTAACCTGCAACATGCTATAACATTGTCCAGCAGTCTTAGGCAGAAGTCGAGATTGCTGCCTACCAAAGACGGAGGAAAACAGCTCTGGTGCCGATGTTCCCATTGCCATGAACGTGGCTCCAGCGACGTCGGTGGGAACTTGGAAGTCTAAAAAAAAGAAAACGGCCCAAACTTGTAGTTTTGCAGCTGTAGCCATGAGACTGTTACTGTGCAGCTGTTACCGCGTAGTTTCATTATGAAACAATGATGAAGAGCTCAGGGGAAAAAATAGCGTGGGAGTTTGAGCCCGCGTCTGAGTTTTCTGTCTGTCTCCAAGTTAACTTGTTCCACACCCTATATGGCTCATTAGCCGCCTCAGTGGGGTTCAGGTATGATGCTGGTCTACGAATCCTCAGGTTGCGAGTCCCAATACCTGTCATGGTGCCTGAAATCTGACGAAGACATATTGTAGTTTATACACGGTGTAGCCGATATTTAAATAACACTTAAAACGTTCACAGTTCTTCAATGTAGCATGCAAGATGCAAGCAAAATTATTTGGCTTGGCATTTGAACCATCACGCACATACTTAGCAATAAGACCTCCACATACAATACAGCAAGATTATTTGGCTTGGCATTTTAATATCTGTGCACATACTTAACGATTTGTTTTATTGAGAGATGAATATTGCAGCGTTCAGAGCATAAACAGGTGCTTCCAAGTTCCCATGTACGATCACAAAACCTTCCCTTGACGATTGTCCATTGCAAAAGTGTTAAGAAAACATGTCTGTCGATGCTTCACAGGGTAACATCGATGACTGCATGTGAAAATCACTAACCCTTCATTTATTCATCAGACTACGGGCGATTATCTCCAAAACGACAGATGTTGGTTTATCTGTCCCATTAATTAGAGAAACCTTAAAAGTAATGCATCGTAACTTCGTCTAATTTAAGGCATTTACTTATGTTGGGTGTGGCCGTTTCGGAGTGTCTTATCATCACTTCGTAACAAGGCAGACTGCGACATTAACCGACAAGAACGAAGAACGGCGAATAAAGAAGCGAGAAACGTGAACGTTTAATAAGTCGTGCCCAACGTTTTTTAGACTGTCAGTGACTACACACACTGTTAGAGAGTTTTAGGGAACCGCTTTTGCACATCCGATAAGGTACGATGGGCCCTTTGGTACGAACTGCGCATGCGCTAATCTTGAGCGGTACCATATGCGCACTTCCTACCGGAGGGTCCATTGTACCGTATCGGATGTGCAAAAGCGGTTCCCTAAAACTTCCTATACGTTTACGTGCAAGGCGTGCCCTTGCGCGAAACGTCTTTGCAGCGACCGCAATGGGACAAGAATAGCTAAGGTTTTCATACTGTCGTGTACTATTATTGACCCCGCACTCGGAGAACTCGATAAGACAAGGATAACGCGATGCTCGAGGCGGCATCCCTGTGGCCCTAGCAACGTTCAGTCAGACCAGATATGAGGAGCCGAGTGAGTCGCTGATGTGGGCGTCTGGGGTTGTCTCAAAGACAACGGTCCACTTCAGATTAACTAGACGGCGGAAGCCACAAAGATATAACCAGCGCGCTTTTGTACGTTGCGCTAACGTCACTGTTATCTAGAGGGCAAGCTCAACTGTACTCACTGACTGCTCAAGAAACGCGAGGTGTTCCGTGTTCCTAGCACCTTCTTATCGTTCCACACGCATTGTCAATGTTTCACAAATCAATCAATCAATCAATCAACATGATTGCGGCATTAGCTGCAAGTAACCCCAAATAATATATCTTAAAGCTAGAAGCGAGAGCGTAATAAGCGACGCCCGGTGTTTCCTAAGCTGCCAGTCATTATACGTCGTAGCTTCCTGCGCTTCATGTGATTTGTCTGTTTCGATCAAAAATATTTATCCATGAAATTATTATTTAAATCTCAGAAAAAATCCCCATCAACCTATCTTGAAAGTTCAATGGTCGCAAAGGTGTACCGTAAAGCCCCACTAATAGTACGAGCTTTTCCGTGCACCTATACTTTCCTGTGGGGCGCTCAGAGGGCAATCATTGTCACGTAGGGCAGGAGAGCAGGGAATGAGGAGAAACTGATGATGTTCTAGTTCAAAAACTCAGTTTGTACGGGGATTTAATTATTATCGGCGCCTCGCGATTCGCTGGCCTCTTTCCATTAATGATAGTGATTGGCTGTTTCCACGATTCTCCTGCCAAGTAGACGCGCTGGCTTTGGTACAGAAAAGAAAGTTTGCACTATCGTAGGACCTCACGCTAGATCCTTTCGCGGAATACATAATTTCGAGCAAACTAGCGAGCTTCCACACCGTACCCTTTCCAAATATTCAAGCAAGTCTACTGTTGACCAGGACTCGGTCAATATAACTTTAAAGTTGGGCTTACGAATTTCTTAACAAATTGAAGCTCGGAAAACCATGTCGGAGTCCGAAGCGAGGGTTCTGCTTAGATGTATAATTTTACAGCTCACATCGTCCAGAGGTAGGACAATTTCAGAGTTTCAGGTATTTCCGGTGTACTCACAGTCGGCCATGACTTCCAGGGACGGGACGAAGTACTTTTGGCAGACAGTGGCCAGGAGCGCCAAGGCGTAGAGCGTCCCCACGATGTGCACCGCCACCCATCCTTGTTGACGTTGCTCTGCCGTGAACAGGTCGCCCGGAAACTCCTTGCTTTGGAGTTCGATGCAGCCCCGCATCTCAACTTGAGCTGGGGCTGTGCCGAAAACGTATAGAACCTTTTTTCAAGGGCGCCGGCATCTTGAATTGTCGTCACTTCCAGTATGGGCGAAAACATTGTTTTGCCGTCGCCACGCCAGTAGAGGACACTTAGGATATAAGCGTAACCGTGAGACATTATCATTTTGCCTCTCACTTATTGTTTTATTAGTTGCAGGTTGAAACGTTTTAGCATTTTTCGTCACCCATACCGGATACGCCTACTAGGTGGCTGGGGACGAGGGTACACAGAAAAGGTGTATAGCTACGAGTTAGTGGCACAGTTGTGTGAAGCACCTGGTAAAACAAGTTCACTTCATTCCACTTCTTATTATGGTACTTGTCACTAGCCTTCCTTGTTAGATTCAACATTGGGAGGACACCGTATTAGTAAACTTTGCTATGTGCTTGGTTCACACGGCGGGAATTGTTATTCAGCCCCAATGGTCTTCTGATGTCTCTGTTGTAGATGAGAAATTTGTGCAGTGAAGTACGTCTGGCATCCTGGGGTATTTAGCGTGCATCGCGCCATAATCATACACGACCGCATGCCGGCATCCGATGCTCATTCAGATCGAAACGGGCAAGGGCGGGGATTGAACACAGAATCCCTGTATTTTATAAAGCGCTCGAGCTTTCGCTTCACGGGTTCCCAGCTCCGGTGCGCTCACACAAAAGGCAACCGCAGTTGTGTCCATAGGTAATCAGCTATATCTTTCCTGGTAAAAACATCGTCTCACTTCTGAGGTAACACCTGGTGTCTTATAGTTTGCGACCTGGAGATATATAACGTCTCGTTTGTTTAACTCTAGGCGCGTTCCTTCAGGGACGCGCAACCAGACACTCGAGATAAGCGCGGCGGTATAGTTACATCATCGAGCGAAAAAAGGTGAGCGGCGAGCAGACGGCCTCTAATCATGGGCATAATCGTTTCAACGTTAGCCTATACTGACGTTGAGCGTTACTATCGAGTTGGAACAGGGCAGGAGAGGTACCGCAAAGAAATAAAGCGTTGCCGGACGCAGAAAAAAAAAAGCGATATAAAGAAAACAGCAAACGCCACTGACAGCTTAAGAAGTTCCGAGCGTGGAGAGTCCCGAGCATAATATTGTCGCTCAAGCGAGACTGTGACAATAGAGTGTTTCAGGGAACCGTTTTTGCACATCCGATAGGGTACGATGGGCCTTCCGGAACGAACTGCGCATGGGCTACCGGATCAGACTCGCACATGCCTAGTTCGTACCGGAGGGCGCATCGTACCATATGGGATGCCCAAACACGGTTCTCTAAAACTCTCTAATGCTATGAAGGCTCAATTACACTCGAACGTTGAGCGCAGCGAACGCAGCGTAGCGTACCACACGCAGCTTTCACTGGACTGCGATCACAAGCTCGTGATATATGAACAATCATGCACCTGCGCGCGCTCCTGTAGCGCGACGGGCGCAAGCGCGCGCCTGCGCTACGTTGGAGGCATGCGGCGACCTTTCGTTGGCATTACATGTCACGTTTTAGTCCCTTTCATTCCACATGTGACGTCACGTTTCACGTGAGCATTGTTGGCTGTTTGAAATTCCCGCGTGAGGTCATACGTCTGTGACGTCATGACCCTATGACCAATCAAGATTTTCCCGTCCCACCGACGCCGACGCCGGCTTTTCTGCGACACGTGATTCTCAAATTTATCGCTTTAAAACTCTAGGGAGAGCCTACATTTCAGAGAGGGAGGCAGCTCAGACCAATAGTGTGTTTGTAATTTAATGGCGGACAACCTCCTGCGCATAATGGTTGCTGGTCAGCACGCGTGTCGGTGACTCCTAGCGTGCAGAGCGGGCAAAGAGATAGAGCCGAGCTTGGAGAAGCTTGCAAAC
Organism: Ixodes scapularis; assembly: GCF_016920785.2. Taxonomy (NCBI): domain Eukaryota; kingdom Metazoa; phylum Arthropoda; class Arachnida; order Ixodida; family Ixodidae; genus Ixodes; species Ixodes scapularis. The sequence continues at coordinate 102,833,024 of NW_024609880.1, read as the reverse complement.
AATTGACGCCTTCGCCAACTCCTCGTAGCTTGAATATAAACGTGGTCCAGAAACCACGTGACCCCGATTGAGCTGTTGGAAACACGGATATTTTTAGGCACAGCGTAAAACTTTACTGCTGGATGCATCAGGCAGTACCGTCATTCGCTGCCGTTCTTGGCACTCTGTGGCCTCGGCAGCTTTTCCGCCATTCAATTGAAAGCTATCAATTAACTAACCAATCAATCCGTCGTTCATCGCAAGCCAAAGTAACCTATGGTTGTGATTATATAGCAGAAAGGCGACGCAAGTCGCTTTCTAAAACTCCATGGCTTATCTACTATGTGCGCATAGTATTATTCTGCCACCGGCTCTGGAGACCAGCTCAACTCTCTGACGTTACGCCACTGCGGTGGCACTGCTGTCGTCGGCTCTGCGCATGCGCAAATGATTCGCCTCACGCAAAATCTGGTTTCTGCGCACGCGCACTGCCCACACCCCGTGTCGGTAACCGCGGTCTTGTTTGTAAACAGTGTGCTGATCGATAGTTCCCGACAACTTAAGTAACAAAGGGCGCGGCGTGTTCTGACCATATCATTACCGCTCTGCAGCCAATCAAAACTCGGCGCTAACCAATAACAAAAACTTAAATTCTTTTTTTTTTTAATATATTACGAGTTTGTGAAGCGCCGGGACGCTACCTTCGTGTACAACCCAGGTAACGAGCGTTGGTCTACGTGACAATTCTAGGGCGATAAGTTTTGGCTAGAAACTTTCAGCCGCTTATCATATCTGCGACCCATAAACACAGGCGAATGCATTTTCTTTTTTAATTTTTTTGCTCCAGAAACAAAGTTTTCAGCTTGCCTGTAGATAAAGCAACAATAATGTCTGCCTCATAACATGCTTATCGTGTCCCCAAATTATCGCTTTCTCTGCTTTGTCTTAGACGAGAAACTTACAGGTTATAAAACGTGCAGTCGAACTTAGTTCTATAGGAGGATACCCCCGATGTTTTTGCTTCTTAGATTACAATAAATGCATATTCTTCTTGGTTCTCGGGAGTTTGGAAACATCAGTAGAAACGAATACTGTATTTGTTTTAATGCATTAAATGCTTTCTAGCGCTACACCCTCATTCGCAAAGTGTATTCCGTCCGTCCGTCGGTTCGTGCATTTCCCGCAAAATTTGGCATGGAAATTGGTTTCACGTGACCTATCCACAAGTTTAGTTTCCTCGCTAAATTTAGCGAAAAATTTTATGTCACGTCACGTGGCGACAGGGAGGTACAGACCAAATAGGTTTTCCCGCTAAAAAAATTTCCTTTCCCCGCTATATTTGGCGGGAAAATTGATGACACATGTGACGTGACCCATACACCAATTCAGTTTCCCAGCTAAGTTTGGCGGGAAAATTGATGTCACGTGACCTGTACAACAATACAGTTCGCCTACTAAATTTGGCGTGAAAATTGATGTCACGTGACCCATACACCAATTCAGTTTCCCAGCTAGGTTTGGCGGAAAAATTTGTGTCACATGACCTGTACACCAATACAGTTCGCCTACTAAATTTGGCGGGAAAATTGATGTCACGTGACCCATACACCAATTCAGTTTCCCAGCTAGGTTTGGCGGAAAAATTGATGTCACATGACCTGCACACCAATACAGTTCGCCTACTAAATTTGGCGAGAAAATTGATGTGCCGTGACCCATACACCAATTCAGCTTCCCAGCTAGGTTTGGCGGAAAAATTGATGTCACATGACCTGTACACCAATACAGTTCGCCTACTAAATTTGGCGGGAAAATTGATGTCACGTGACCTATACACCAATTCAATTTCCCAGCTAGTTTTGGCGGAAAAATTGATGTCACATGACCTGTACACCAATATAGTTCGCCTACTAAATTTGGCGGGAAAATTGATGTCACGTGACCTGTACACCGATTCTGTTTCCCCGTTAAATACGGCAGAAAAATCTGATTTACGTGACCTATACATAGTGTTTCGTGTCTTCGGAGTTTATCTTAAGTCAAATTCGGATGGTGTTTTTCGGAGTTTATTTTTTGCCGGAAAGTCTGACTTTATCGGAGTTTATTTTTGTTTGATTCCCAATTCTCCGAAATTCGGAGATTAATTCCGCAGTGTTTCTTATTAAAAATAAGTAAATAATATCCGGTTGTAAACGTATGCTGGACCGAAAAAAAACGCGATTCTATCAATTAGTATTTTCTTTGGTTGTATTTGGCGTTTGGTGCCATTACTACTGGCAATACTAATTTGTCCTACGACGAAAGTTGCACACAAGTGTTGCTTCGATAAATGTCGATGCCTTAAAATTAATAAACTCCTGGATGCGGTCGCTGGGAAGCTTGTATTCATTCCATATTATTCCATCAACCTACAGCGCGGCCGCGCGAGGTAGGTTGGTAAAGGATGTATAATAGGAGAAGTTTCAACTGACATTCTTCCCGCTTCATGGAATTTCCATGGTCCGTAGCTTGCACTGTTACAAAAACACAACCTCTCCTTCCTCCAAAGCACAAACAGTATGACCCAAACTGGAAATATAAGCAGTGATTTTTGACGTGACTTGAAAGTACAATGACCTGTTGTCCCGACCGAAATTTGAAACATAAATGTGGTTGCATTTTGCGGCTGCGGCGGCGCACGGGTCTACCCGTGACCAGTGGCGGCTGGGGTACTCCGGCGATTTTTTCCTGGTCGCTGATTTGCGACAAACTAGGCTTAACAGAACGATGGACACTGCTGTACCAGTTCCCCAAATATTGTTGGGGAAAAACACATTTAGTGAAGTTATTTAATTTTCAAATTTCATTTTCATCGTGTTTCTCAAACTGGGAGCCCCCGCTGGCAACATTGGAGTGTGACGTCAGAAATGGTCCAATGTGGGCAGTAAGCCACGTTCCCCACTGGTTACAAGACGTTTGATGGTGGGAAAAGAATGCTTGGTATCTGATTCACTGAGAAGCACGCAAGAAACCGCTCGAAATACTCTGTTTAAGACCACCTGCGCGACCTGACAGTCTGTACCATTTGAGACGTCACACCACTGGATAGCGCGTGGAAATTTGAATATTGGTTTTGGCATCAGCTTTATTTAAGGTTTTCTCGATTGCTGCTTTGAATTTCAAGAAAATAAATAGCATACCGTGAAGACTAAAGTCCGGGTAGTCAGAAAATGCAAGTTGTTTGGGTAGCTCAAAAAACAGCCGAAGTATTTGTGGAAAGCGCGTTCCCAAGATGTTTTTACACGGCAAACAACCATCGGGAACGCGGTCAACAAACCAGGAATACCTGCGCGGCACATGGTTTTTACGTCATGACGGACAAGTCCACAGGTCCGCGCACCTACGGCGTTGAATCCGCACGTTTACTGTGGTTGGGTCCCAATTCGTTGCTTCTGTGCCTGTTATGGCTTATATGTCGACACCGTTATATAAGATGGGGTACTAGTTCTTCTAAAAACGGTGCAATGTCCATCGCGTTCGCACTTTAGCCCAGCCCGTGTTTCGCCCGCGTTTCACAGGGGTAATGCTATTCCCTAAGGATCAACCAATGGATCTTTCTTTAATTTTTTGTGCATTGTATTGTACATTCACAGTCCTCTATATAACGTTCATAAGAAGGTAAAGATAGGAATTCTTGATCTTACGTATAATATTTGCATCTTGATATTGGGACATCTAGTCTTTTTTTTCTTTTTTTATAACGATGATCACAAGTGTGACGCAGCGAACATTTTCATTCTTACCTATTTAGAGTATCATTTGCGATATTTTTCTTAGACGCATCATCGGGTTCTGAATACGGCATTGCAAGATTTCTGCACACTTAGGACAAACAATTGTTGTATATGGGCACAAAAATAAAAAGATGATGATTATGATGATGATGAAGTTTTCTATTTTTTAATTTCTGTGAGGCTTTCTAAGTTTGTTCGAGAAGACATGGCGTTAAGGTAACTCCAAAAAAAATATTCAGTTATGTATTTTTTAAACGTCAACACTACAGCAATTTTTACTCCGCCCCTGACCCTCATGACAAGAACATACACCTCCATCTTCCTCCTCTTCAATAAGTGCAAAAATCAACGTAGAAAACGTTTTCTGGCTATATGTTTTGAAGAAAAAGCAGACGGTAAAACAAGTATAGCTTCATCGTCTTTGTAGTCTATGCCTCATTAACTTCATTAATGATTCACTAACTCAGACGGCTACGTAACCCTTCGGTGCCAGAATCCTTTCCTAAGAGATCCAGGCTCTTGATATACCGGCAAAACTACAACACAATCGTTCAGTTGCAACACAATGCTAAAAAGCTATGATCATACAACAGCTACGGCAACAAATAGCTCGTTGTAGATAGGACTGCAACCGACCGCTTGCGGTCGTAACTTACAGCATTGCGAGACGGGGAGCACCACTACCAGGACACCGAGTACCAGAAGAATCTTCTGCCTTCGCCAGCCGTCTCCCAGGGTCGGAGGCCGACCACGGGATGCCGTCGTCAGGACATGGTTCGGGGTCGTTGAGGTATCCAGATTTGTAAACAGGAAGGCGTGGCCCTGAGCAGCTTTGTAAGGTCTAACCGAAGACGGCTAAACAACGTTGACAAGTTCGATGTCACGGGCTCTAGCGCTCCTTACTCGCTAAGTCTCTCTCGGCGTTCTTTGGCGGTTCCTATTGTAACCAGGCGATATCGGCGTCTCCACCCAGGGCGGGCGGTTTGCGAACTTCGCTGGGAAAACGCGTTATCGCTTCGAAGTCATAGCAACATGTAATCTGTTCGAGGCCCTCTTGCGGTTCGGTGCACAGAGAGGTCCGCCGTCCGGTGCTGTGACTGATTAGCGCTGGACGATTTTACGCGAACAATGAGTGGGCGTTAGGCCGCACGCGAAGCTGTGTTTTATCCGGGTAGGAAGACCAACAAAGATGTTTTGTCTTTCTTCTAGGCGAATGGGACGCCAAAGCTCGCTACTGATCATACAGTGCTTCGGTGCATTCTTCGTGCTTATCTTGATCAGGAAGGTTGTCGGGTGTAAAAAACTCCAAACTATGCTTCTATTGCCTTTTGTTCTATTGTTTACGTGAGATTTATAAAAATGCAGTACAAAAATCTGCATCTTTAATCTTATTTTTTGTTAGGGCGGGAGAGGGGAGGGGGTGACAGACAGATTGGGGGATTGCAATTACGTTTTAAGCAGCACAGGCTATTCACAAATATTCAGGTGAAGATTTTTCGAAATGATCATTGAACTTGCCTCTAGAGAATTAGCGTATCTATTTATTCTAATAATGTCTGTTAAGTCAGAAGAACCTGCAACCCTTATCATAGGATTTCTTATTTCTCCTGCTGGTTACAGTGTTTCATTATAAATATCTTTGACATGTTCATTACGAGGCACAATAATGTGCGGTGCAAGTATGCTGAACAAACAGTATTTCATCATGGCCCCACCTTTGTGGCAGAATGAGCAGAGTCTTTCCTGGAGCGATGCTGTCCTTAGCATTTCCACGCCAAGTGACTCTATCCTAGCAACTGAAGTACTAAGCTCCATATCCCCTTGCAGTTCTGTTACACTGCAGAAAACTATTGATTCTAGGCTCAACTCGCGCGATCATAAGTGCACTCGTACTGAAACGCGACTGAGCCCAATCTTTGGCTTGGTTCCGTCATTATGTCTTCCATCGAAAGAGTGAAGCCCTCCAGTAACTAAAACATCGCGGCGAAGGTATACCTCAGGAGGTCCGAGACCGAATATTCTTGGGGGTCGCCTTCTAACGTCTTAGTCTAGGCACGGACACCCTTTGAAGTATACTTTTTTTTGTCCATGGGTTTAGGGACTACTTTCTATTGTGCTATGGTCACAAAACAGTCTTTCAAACATCTTGAAAATGAACCAGTACATTCTAAGAAAAGATGTGCGAGTTCAGTATCCTGCAGAACAGGAGACAACGAATCATGACGAACAATACATCCCGGTAAATGACAAATGTGAGAATGCGACTAAACTAACAAAAAAAAACAATCTAATGCGTACAGGGACAGTGAGTATAACGTTTCACTTGCCCATTTTCCTTTCGCACATCGCATCTTTCTATAATCGTATTCTGAGCTTCGAGATTCATAGGGATCCTTCGACTGTTGGCCGTGATTGGCACTTTCCATGTTCTGCAGGAAAATGAACACCCGGACATTTTAGGGTGTAGCTTGAAGAAGAATGGAGTGTCTGTTTTGAGAGTAGTTTTGAAGATGGCTGTTTTAAGGGGGCCCCTACTTCAAGTATTATGTTCTGGTGAAAAACGATATAATCTGCAATAAATAGCTTCTTTCAAAGTATGTCCCTTTAGAAACTTATATTTTGCCCAGGATATGCTAAGGAGTAACAAAGATTGCTAGCGAAGAATGGTTTGCGAGTAAATCCTGGAAGAATGAAATCAACTGAGGCGAAACAACTATCATGTCTGGAGTTAAAAAAAACAATTCGAAATTATTACAAATTTTGTAAGTAGGGGATAACTTTGTAAAGCGCAGAGGAGATAACAACTTGTTATCGCTGTTGTCCTGTCGATCTTTGTCACACTCCCGGAGACAGAACGGGCCAATAACTGACCAAGGATTGTTTGTTAGTCAAGGGTCAGTTTGCTATCGATAAGTAAAGATCGTAGCCGCGATTGAAGCATTTTCAAAAGCTGTTAACCTCAGAAACTAGAACGTATAAACCTGTGAACAATCCGAGCGCCGGAACGTACGCAATGCGAATACTGGAGCAAAATACGCCATGTATTTATTTTTAAAAAACAGTATACGTCACAAAACGTAGTAAATGCTTTCACCAGTTAATGAATTCTGAAAAATTATCATATCAAATCACGTGGCCTCTGGTTCACATATTTGCGGCAAAACGAAACAAACTAGTGCGAAATTTCGAGAGTCTTTTAAAAGAAACAGGCGCGGCAAAACAAACAAATAAAAGTCATTCAGCAATTCTTCTGGAAATTTTCAAACTTTTTTCATGTGACTTGGACGAATTTTCTACGGAGTGTCCCCAAAAATTCATTTACTCCGATATACTTATTAAAGCTTCCTGTTCCGCACACTTTCCAAATGGAGCAAGAAAAGCCGCATCAATTATGTACGACAATGCTATATCGAAGCACATAATGTTTTATAACTGGATAATCTAAAATAAACTGGTTATTTGGGCTAGTTTGATGTACTTAATTTTTAACATAATACGCCACAGAAACGAAAACGAAGCAAAAGACCATCTACCCCCAAGTATTGTTCCGCCTTTCCGTCCGTCTGCGTGTGTACCTATGGCAGGGCATGTCGGCAGAACCGGTCTGGTTACCATGGCAATTTTAGAAAAACAATGCACACGAGCACTTATTAAGAAGTAAACCTTCCCTCACTAGGAACTGAACCCAAAACTTCTCGGTCCGCAGCCCGAAGATCTATATCTGAACCAGCCGTACGACTTCTATATACACCGGTTACGGCATATGCCCTGCCTCTCATACTAAAGCTACCACATGCCGAATCTCTTCCTAGTTAATAGCTATGTTGTTAAAAGGGGTGATAGCAATCAGAAACAGTATGTTAGTCTTCAATCCCCAAAATAAATGTTCAGTGTTATTTTTTTTTATTAGTTAAGCAATCACTTTTTAGCCCGTTCTACTAACTTTCAAGATGAAAGTCACTGCCAATTTGTTCCGCTTCAGCGCTGTTGCGAATCACCGTCCACCTATTTCAAATGTAAATGCAAGCTGACTTCTGATGGGCTAGTAATCATGAAGAACAGTGGGTCCAGCAGCGATAAACAGACTAAATACAATAGAAAGTGCTAAAACAATAATGTATTGTGTGTTATCTCGCCAGTCGGTCTAAAGGACAGACTATAATAGGCACGATCACTCAAATGTCTTCTGAAAACCACACTTGTTTTCTCGCTTGTTTCCTTTTCTTTTTTGGACGCTAGATGAGCGTTAAATAATCTGCAATGAAGCTACTATCTCTCAGCGGTCATTTCGAATATCGAATGTGTTTTATTTTTAGCCCAAATATTAATATAGCCACGGAGCTTTAACGCCTCCTATTTTAACACTGCATTTGCAAGCATGTGACTGCACCGTTAAACTATTCGGAAAATAGTATTGAACGTACTGAGACATAATGAAAGGTTAATTGTTTATCTAATAACATGTGACGATGTTTTTGTTTAAATACATTGACCCAACTACAGGGCGCTGTATTAAGCCGCACTGTTTTAATTGCATTAGAATTATTGCAGTATACTAAAATCAAGCGTCTATTCCATCATTTATTATTGTGTAAAGTATATTAAAAGGCTGTTTGAGTTCCACGTGATTGGGAAATAAAACATTCAGAGGATACAAAATGAAGACCTCTCGACTCCTTCTAGCAGGCTAGTTACGATGACTTGTTACAACAAAGGTGAACTAGAAATACAGGTATGTATGCAGAAAAAAAACAGTTGTCTTGGTTTATTCTTTGTAAGCAACAAACCACGTTGAAAACAAAAAAAAAATACCACGCCTGATGTATCGGTGGCTGCAGCTTCGCAACACCCTTTCATCTTCAGTTTTCGTGAATGTTTTATTGCTGATTTTTTTAAGTTCATTTTTCTCCCAAAACGACTCCGTGGTTCATTTTGGCCAAAGACGAGGTCCGCGTAACTCTACCGACTGGTATTCGCTACCTCACCGCAGTAATTTCTCCAGGCTGTACGAGAAGTCCTCACGATAGTCCAGATACATGGTGGCGGCACTTGCAGTTAGAGATAGCGAAATACAGGTGCTGTGCGCTAATGAAAATTAGCTTCCTGCACTTCTAGCAATAAGGCACGTCCGAGTACCGCCCTTGAACATCGGTCAAGGTTAATTCTGTGCCGGCGCGATTTATCACCCCTTTTTGTCAGTTAGGAATCGATAAATTCCATTGCCATGTGCTGCACTAAACAGACCTTCATAAAAGTAAGCGAAGCTAACAGATAATTGAGTTTTAGGTCGTCATAGCAGCGATATGATCGCCTCTTTGCCAGTTCTCGCGTGATACAAAACTGCCTGGAGCTTAGCTGGTTGGTATGACATGATTCTGAAGGTTTCCAGCTAAACGCAGAGGGAAAAACCAAGGAGTGGAGAAAAAAAGACACACACTGCTGGACTATCAACCATTTACTGAAATTCTTGTTTTTCTTTTTCATCTACCCTCATGAATTATACTCTTTACTGGAATTCTTCTTTTTCATCAACCCTCATGAATTATACTCTTTACTGGAATTCTTCTTTTTCATCTACTCTCATGAATTATACTATTGAGTTCCCAGGGGTAACTTCTTCTTCTTCGGTATGATACTTGGTGGATAGCGTTTACATGTTCCTCACTTGGTTTCTCACTTGGGGCGCTCCCAGAAGATACAGTTTTTCTTTCGGATTTAGCGTAATGGAGGCGGCACTCACCCAGTCATCCCCATGTGCCTCAATTGCCAGAGATTCCAGGATTTCCCTTGCAAGATGATTTTTGTGTTTTCCAACGATGGTAATGTTTTCTAAATCAGGAGCACATTGGCATACTCGACAATGCGCCGGAAGATGGCCAGCTGACATCAGTGCGCAAACGGAAGCTGCATGCTCCCTGGTGCGGTCGTTAATACACCCCCCAGTTTGTCCAATGTAGCATTTGCCAAATGACAACGGAATACTGTACACAACTCCTTTCTCCCACGGGGCGTACGGTGTTCGGTGCGCGATGCCACAGGTGGACGTCTGGTTTTGGTCATTCGTACAATTCACCTTACCCATATGGCATATGCCTTGTTGGGGACTGAGCATACGACCTGTACGCCTTGTTGGCTGGCGATCTTTTTTAGGCGATGCGTTATCCCTTGGATGTATGGCATCAACACAAGAGGTTTGGGGGGAAGTGGGGCTTCTTTATCGTTGGTTGTACATTGTTTTCCTGTTTTGGCCGCACTTGCTTGCAGAGGCTCTCGCATACCGGTATTTGGAGTGTGCTTGCGTAACCCGAGTATTGAAGCCTACAGAGCTGTTTTTGAAAGTTGCGGCCGACCCTATGGGGGCAACAGTTTTGTAATGCCGAGGCGACAGCTTTGGCGGCAAACCCTCGTTTTCCCTCTACATTCAGCTGGAAACCTTCAGAATCATGTGATACAAAAGATTCCTGAAGCCAATATCGTCGGCGTGTAAAAACATTTTTCCCCTTTCGTTATTCTTTTTTTTTTTGTAAGACGTAATAATATTTTTGGGTAATAACCTATGTGTTAACATTCACAAGAGAAAAACTGTCAGACCAGTATAGACGTGTTCCAATTTTCTAAGCTAACCTGATCCCTAAATGCTGTTCATCCATAAGCCTTCTTTTCTCGACACTTACTTTCCGGAGTTGTAGGAATCTCCGTTAAGAACGCCATATATAGTCCAAATTAACTTGTATTCCAAATGTATTTAGACAGCTTGTTCCAGTGACTACTACATCTCATATAGACTTACAAATCTTTATCGGCCCGTGAGCCTCACAGTATTGATAGATTTAAAAAGAACTGAATATCCGATATGATGTCTAATGTATTCTGAATGCTCGTTCTGGAGATCTGCGCAGGCTCGGGCTAGCCCGAACGACCGTGCTCGACCCGACAGTCGGGTCGGGTTCGCGCCAATATATGAGAGCACGGTTAGTGTTCGGGTCGGGTTCGGGCCGATTTATCCCGAACTGCGTCGGGCTCGGTTCGATCCCAGTTGGGGCCATCGGGACCCGACGGCCCGACCTCGCCGAATAATTCAGAATTGGGGTTATTACTTATTGTCACTTCAAACCCCCCCCCCCCCCACCCCCCCGCCCCTCCAAAAAAAAGAAAGTAGCAGAACGTTTGTTTTAACAAAAAAAAAACGCCGATCTGCATATTGTGCCGCAAGTCATTATATAGGTTCTATTCAAAGCTCTCTGAACTATGACAACCGTCTAGGTCTGTGGTTCTCAAATGGGAGACCGCGGCCCCTGCGAAGGCATTTGTAGGATCCAAGAAGCCTTGCTCATCATTTAATGTGGCAATAAACTTGATTTTCTTTTTTCGTATGAAGATTCTTTGTGATTCAGACGAACAGGATGAGCCCCGCGCAAAAACAGCAGAAAACAGAAAAATGCACCGGCTTCCAAGAACGGCGACAAGCCAAGAATCCTCGCCCTTGCAACACCGAGGTTGAACGTTACTTGGACACTGACAAGAGTTCTGTGGACGTTGGAGACCTTCTGGAGTGGTGTAAATTTCACGCAGAACAATATTCCTCGTTCAGCCAAACCACGCAGAGAATCCTGTGTATTCCAGCGACAAGCGCAAGTAGAGATTAAACGTTCAGCTCTGCTGGAGTTGTGCTTCAGCAGCATTCGGCGACGTTATCTCCGGAGTGTGTAAATTACATCTTGTTCCTTCACGCTAATTCGTAAAGAATCATGTACCTCATAACTTTTAATACTTGCTTCTCAATTTTTAATAGGGAGTTGAATAAGGCTCAGTTGTATTTCAAAACTACTACTACTAAAGTTCTGTAACATCTTTCATCTGCTTCACTGTTTTCGCGTCTTTTGAAGCGATTTAACAATATTTGTCATTTGATTTTTCGTTGCGCAGCAGGGGGTGTAAAAACAGCTCCAGGTTCCTTAACTTAATGAAAAAATTGTCAAGGTGCAGGCGAGCTGGTGTATGTTGATCATGATGTTAAAATCCCGAGACTACGAAGGAAAGTTGGAAGAAAAGGTAAAATATATTACCCTGTGCGCTAAACTTAGTGCTTGTTTACCTGTTCTTGTCTCGAATATAAACATAAGATTAATTTAAAAAATGTCCTTTGGTCGAAAATAATAATTTATTTTAGTTCCCCGTTACAGGTAATGATGGGGCAAAGAAAACAAAAGTAGGGATGAACGGCTTGACGAGCTCTCGGCCCCAGTGGAATTTTACAGCAGTTAAAGGGAACATTCAAAAAAAGGTTTTCAGTTATACAGCGAGCATATCCAACCAAGATCATTTTGTTAATTTTCAGTCGAATATAAATACACCAGTGCTATATTTACATAAATACAAATACATACAACATGAGGAGAAATTTCTGAATTAACAACTTAACCGAAAGCATTAGCTGTAGCATACAAATATATAGAGAACTTAATATTAGTACATTATGTCAAAGCTATACATGAGTATGTAATTAATTTAAACTTCGTTTATCTAATATATCAATATTGTGGGAAATTAATAAATTCAGAAGTCTCGGGATGCGGTCACCTGCCGTTTCTTTTCCGATATTCAGTCGACACGTTGGTACTCGGCAAAGAGCGGTATATTTAAATAAAATTTATTTAAGTATATTAACGGGGGTGCAAAAAATATTTTTGTTTGTTTTTTATTTAAATCAAGCCGGATTCTTGTCGTCCGCATCATCGTTCAAGAAACAGCCTGAGTAAATAAAACGGCTGTGCATACCTTTCACACAAATGTGTTTTACTTCCGAGATTGAAAATTCCCATTCAATATGAACGGTGTCACGTAAAACAAAGGTAAAACTAGAAGAAAACACAGTGGGGGCCGGGTTCGGGTCTGGTTCAGCGTGATTCGGGCCACGTTCGTGTTGAATACATGGCGAAAAGAGCAGTCTGGCTCGGGCCGGATTCGGGCCAAATTTGTTTTTGGTCGGGTCGGGCTCGGGGCTTACGTTTCGAAAGCCCACTCGGGCTAGATGCCGGGTTCGGGCTCAGGCTTTACCGGGCCGGATCGGGTCAGCCGGGCCTAAACTTCTGGCCGGATCTGATCTCTAGCTCCTTCTACACGACACATTCCACGCTTTTGTCCTTAGTTTGTTTTTTGTGGCTTTTAATTATATGGCAGATTGATAAGCATAAAAACACTTCATAAAATTTACGAGCATTCACAAAAAAATATATACTCTTAAAAAAATTATATTAACCAGTGGGCGTGCTTCCTTATTGTCGACCTGCTCGGAATAAGGGTTGTCAGGCTATTCTCCGTTTCACTCTAAATCGAACAGCAGACGACGCTACAGTCCGACAGAGCCGATCCGATGGAGCCATTAGAAAGTTTTAGGGAACCGTGTTTGCATATCCGATATGGTACGATGGGCCCTCCGGTATGAACTGAGCGTGTGCGAGCCTCCTGCGGTAGCGCATGCTCAGTTTGTACCAAAGGGCCCATCGTACCGCATCGGACGTGCAAAAACGATTCCCTAAGCCTGCCTTAATCTGAAGAAGAGTATAGCGGTTTCAATAGACCGATCTCACCGAGCGTTCGGCCCATGCGTGACGCCACCATAGCTTTAGTTCACAGGAGGCAAACGGCAGTGCACGAGAGGGCTCGTGCTGTCTCGTGCTCCTCACGCGCAGAGCTTCTGCGAGGTTGTCGCACGTGCAGAAAGACTAAAGTTCCCTTGATGCATTGCGACAGCGGTGTCGTAGTCAAACTGGCCGGTGAGATCGGTCTATTGAATAGCCCGGCGTTATTCGTGACCTTATTATTTACTAGGACAGCCTACCACACACTGCGGGCCTTGTAACTCCGATTCCCCCAGACCCTGTACCCGGATGAACATGACACTACAATACTTCGCTCTCGGCAAAAGGGCTTATTCACTCACTTATTGCCTGGGGGGTTTCGGGATAGGGGAACGGTCATCAACGAGGCCGGGGCAAAGTCCGCTGCCATGCAGCTGTTCCAAGTCCCACCGGTAGTCGTCCACACCGCGTCATGGGGACGTCGTCGTCCGGGGTCGCTGTCCGGTTCGTCGGTCCAGTCCGCAGCTCAATGTCTCTGCCGCACTTTCCCCGCGCCATCGTCCGTCTTCCCGCCGATTCCCGCGCCAGCGTCTTCGTCTCCTGTCACCGCTGCATGCTTCTATCCTGTCCGCCGTTCGAGAGCCGCCGCCCGAGGGAGGCCCCCTTTGTCCTGGGTCCCCTTATTAAGCCATGGCTCCTTTGCTTCGAAAAGCCAATCGCGTGACGTCACTTGTCTAGGGGAGCGGTTTAGCCGAATGTTCTGGTACGCGAGGCCATTGCTTCTCTCCCGAGGCATGACGCATCTCGGAGGCATGGCGCGTTCAGCTTCTGCCGGGATTTGGGGCCCGAAGGGTCGACGTGGGGGAGGGCAGCCAGGTCTCCACAACGCCCTCTCTTCCTTTGCAGTGTTGGAGCTATGGATGCCGCTACGCTTTTTATTGAAGCAGTGTTTGTACACACCCATATTTCGTTCCAGCTCACGTCCAGGCGGAGCCGGCATTACAAGGCAGTGGGACCAACCAAACAGCGCCCGAAGCACAAATCACTAGGCCTTTTATGTTTATGATTCGCTTCATTCAGCGATGATAGAACACGTGCTAAAGCATGACACACCATGACTGTGCGTTTTTGACGCTGTCTGATAGGTCCCATCAGCTCGTAGATGCGTCTGGACTTTTTATAGAAAAATTACCTATTCTCGAGCAGTTATTTTCACAACTTGTTATATTTCTACAAGTCCCCCATTGACGTCAACTCCGCGTGGTTCTCATGACCGCCGCTCGCGGCTGCAGGTCGGGAAATAATCTAATTTTTGCCTGGCAATTACGCGGCGGACTCCCAACATTCGTGAAAGATAAACAATGTCAAAAGTAGAAGATGCCAATTCTTTCAGAGTTAAAATCGTTGCACAGCTCGTTTAAATACGTAAAATTGAAAGTGTGATGCAGCCTCAAATACTCAAATCAGTGGGATGTAAACCGCGAAATCAAACACTGCGAAGATAAATGAACGGCATGATTAAAAATAAACGTACTTATAGCGACAAAAGCGCCATAGATGAAATCGATACTAATAACATTTTTTTATTGTTTGTTTTTTGTAAGCTGTCGGTATTAGCCTGCAAGGCAATGCACATATTGGAAAAAAAAAACATCTTGCACAGTGCTGCAGGTTCACTACTCGCGCTGACGCAGAGTGCTGAGTGTCGGTAACAGCTATAATTCCGTGTTCGTTTATATATTCACAAAACAATAACCCTTTCAAGCACTCTCAGGTAAGATTTTTCTCAATTCAGGTTTACTCAAAAACCTCCAATATTTGGTATCGCATTGATATACGACGTAACTGAGAATGACACTTTACATTAGCCTCGGCGAAGTGCCGGATCAGCTGTTTTGCGGAGTGCCACCCCTATCGTATTTAAAACCTAAGAAAACTTTTTAAAAAATTCCTGATTTTTTTTACACATACGTTGGTTCTTTTCGAATAAGCAATATTTATTTATTTATTTATTTATTTATTTTTGACATCCTAGTGTATATGTTCGTGAAGAAGCACTCCAAGTCTTTAAACATTTGGTAAATGGCTAAGGTAACTGAAACGGATGCTAGTCTATAGTTTCTTGAATACCTGCTGACAACATCAAGTTACTGTGTTTTCCCTCACTTTGTGCGAGGTATCAGTTTAACTTAGCAGCGGCGATATTTCGTCAACCATGTGGGCTGGTTTAATTTTTCTAAATTTTACAAAATAAATTGCTAAGACAGGGTACCATTACAGGCCACGATCTTCCATTAATTGAGAACGTCAACACGAGGAAATAGAACGGCTGTTTTCAGCCCATAACTGTAAAACGAAAATTCGATAAGTTTAAAAACAATTAACCGAGACGATATGACCTGTGTGCATGTTTAATTGCCGCGATGAGAACGCGACAGGTTCTTAATATATTTTAGCAATATTCAATTTCTGTCATTATTTAGTTTATAAAAAAAATAGAGAATCTTCTTTCATTTTGCTCTCATTCGAGACGAATGCTTCAAGTCTTTTATATCCCCTCTCGTGATTGAACTTGCGTGTTCCCAGTTTTGTAATGCTTTAATGATCAGAGCAGTCATTAAAGCAGTTTTGGTCTATCTACAGGAACACCATCTTCGAGAAAACTAACAGCTATAAAGAAAAATAAATAGTAACTCCACCATGTTTGAAAGAAATAAAATCTAGGACTCCGGAAACTTTAGTAACTTTATTCTGCACATTTCAGTAATAAAACAAATCTTCAAGCATAGACTTCGATTTAGATAATAAAACTCAATTTTTGTCTCGCATAAAGCATACAGCTTCCTTCAAAAGTTTGCAGAGTTGAAGGCTGCAGCAAGAAGAGCATTTTTTAAGCCTGATACAAAATAGAACGAATAATTGAACTTGAAAATATTTAAAAGAATAAAACACTAAAACACTAACCAAATTAGAAAACTTTTAGGGGTAAAGTAATTTTTCTCGAGATTCCAATGGCCGGCTTTAGTTCATGCACGTGCAGCGTAAAGTGTGGGAGGGTTAACATTATTGGGCATATTGGGACACGGTATTGAGATTACGGTAAATAGCCGCAACACTATGTTCCACACAGGCTATGCTAAGCCCCGTGAAAGTATTAACTGGAGATCAAAACTAATAATCGAGCTCGTACACTGAATACCCACACACAGACACAAAGCACAAATCGCAAATTAACATTTTGGTTAGGAGCAAAGATATAAAACCAATAAAAAAGCACTGAACAACCTATTTACATACCACCGTGAGAAATGTGGATCGCTTTTTAAAACTCGTACAAGCTGCAATTTCCCTTTTCTTTAATATAATACATAATTAAAGGATTAAACAATCTTCGGACATATTTCTACATTTGCCCCGGTATTCACGAAACAATTATATACATTCTTCAACTCTTCATCGTGGGACTTGTTTCAGGGATGGAATCTCACGGCGCCATCATTCCTACGGTGAAAGACTTTTTACAAAATATTCTTTTGTGTTTCTTTTTGTTTGGAGCCTGGACAGAATGCCTGTTGTAACTAAAAAGCATAGACAACAAATTCAGAAATATTGTGACCTGATAACGTCATGACGCATAGTCGCTCGAATTGGCAAAGCAAATAGTTTTGAAAAATGTGCTTTAAAAAATATTCACGAAGCGTTAACTTTATTTTAAAAAAAAAACTATCACACATTTTTGGTACGTCAGGTTCATTCTCAGGAAAATCGGGCATTCCTTGAAAATTTCGGGCTTGTTCTAGCAGTCTCCCTCGGATCGGTACAGAGATGGTGAATAAATGAAGGGGCCATATATTGAGAGCGTCATCCTATCCCTCCCCGACCCCTGCTTCGTGCTCCCCAAATAACAACATACGTTCTCTTTCGGCGATTGACCAATGTACCAACATACTGAACTTTCAAGTGCACAAATAGCTCCTGGACGGCCGAGTTCAATCGGCATAACTCAGTTCAAGGAGCACTTCCTACATAAAAAGGCCGCAGTGATGAAATTTTACGCAACATGCGATTGGATAGGAGCGCCGCGCCAGCATTCGGTCGGAACTCGGGTTCAATCATTGAAGACACAAACCCCAGACGAAGACCGACGCGGCACTCCTGCCCAATCTATGCACCGCGCTATCGTGCGATAGCTGAGGTAACAAAAACCAACACCAAGGCCTTGCTGCTATAAAGAAGGTGGTGGTTGCAGGCTTACGTGCAGGCCTCGTGGTGCAAATACAAGCGACAGAACCGGTTAAGCACAGGTGGGGGGGTTGAAGTCCCCGAAGACGTTCAGTTCGTACATACAAGCGAGTGTGATGAAGATAATGTACATGATGAGACAAGCAAATCCCACTTTGTAGTTGAGCTTCCAGCGAGTGATGACGAACGTGCCGAAGAGCAAGACCACTGTCGACAAGAGCGTCACACTTGTGTAGGTCATGGCGGCGCTGTTGATGAACACCTCGTGAGACCTCGAGGCGAACACGGCCTTCAAGAACCAGGGTACCCCGAGGCAAAAAAGAACGTCGAAGATGTTGCTGCCCAGCAAGTTGCAAATGGCCATGTTGCCAAGGCCTGGAGGAAAGAAAAAATCAAATATGTGATATGGTAGCTCATTTTGGTTTCTAATTCCACAGCCGCCAATTTAAATGTGCTATGTTCTCTTTTGATTGAATTCAGTTAATTTGTTTATATTTTCACTCTAAACTTACGCCACCTAGCCGAGTAAATTTCAGTACGACGCGATCATAAACCGATTTTGGGAGACCATCTAAAGTGGGTTCAAAGCATTGGTGGAGACGGCCAGTGATGGGTGCGGTGAACCTCACCGTTTCTGGCAACAATCACGCTGGAGAAGACTTCAGGGACACTGGTTCCGGCAGCCAGCACCGTGATTCCAGCAACGGAATCCGGTATGCCAATGGTGTAACCGATTATGGTGACCATCCATACTGTCAGGTAGGAGACACCCCCGATCCAGACGACAGACAGGATGAAGGTGAGTGAATACCAGCGCCGGAGAGATTCCTTGCGGCAGTCGGGCACCGTGAAGTGCAACAAGAACCGCACGGGCCAGAACAGCACCCAAAGTACTTGACCCACAGAGCCCTCGCGCGGCATGTACCACACGCTCTCCTGCTCTTCTTGTTCTTCGAGCTTGCACACTGCGATACAGATGGCAAGGTTACTCAAGTGCCAGTACAGGCCATAAGGCTTTAAAAGACGCCATGCCAATAACGTAAGACAGTAAAGTGGCACCGCAAGTGGCACCGTGGAGAAAAGGGAAGTTTACCTATGAGATAGTGAACAGTATCCGTAAGACCGGATTTGACATTGAGGGGGATAGAGCAAGTTGTTAGAAAAAAATTAGCAGATTATTTTTTCTAGAAATTGAAACACATCTAACACACTGGCCACCGATCCCCCATTTCTGCCCGTTTCGATCTAAATTAGCATTGCACCGGATTATGTTTATGTATCGATACTGACTGATGCACAATAAAAATCCAGGCTAGCAGTCGTAGTGGACTGCCTAAATTTCTCATCTACATCGGAGAAACCAGACGCACACCATACAAACACAAATTACAATTGAGAGACTTCTCACAAGCTTTTCAGTCGTCGATGTAGTCTACGACAAAGATTACTGACAGTCCGCACCTACAACAAGAAGGCGTCATGACGGCGTGTCTCGTACTTGGCATCAACCGCACGTTATTCGTTTCATGATGTTAAAAATATGTTTGTAATAAAAGGGCAGAGAAAATTACAAAATATCACAGACACAAACAGTGTTCTACTTGTTTTGTAATATGCTCGCGTCGTCCTAAATATTTCAAAACGTAAAAACCACATGTTCTCTCCATTTTCCTAAAAGTCGGACGTCTTTAAAACAACTAATCGGCCTAAGCTTGGGGTCAAGCATTAATCTAGTGCTATCTGTTTCGTGAGTTCTGGAATTGTGTTTATTCAAGTTCTTAACACCAAGGAATGCTAAGTGTCGTGCACTGTAATCTCTTCCTTGAGGTCAGATGCCTTAACAACAGCACAGGTTTGGGCTTTGAGCCAAACATACTAACTCTGCTGCCTGTTCTACGAATCTAACCGGAACAAACGAGCGGATCGGGGCACCTAAACTGACCCAAGCCCAACACAACAAAAATTGAGATCGGCATCAGACATCAACGTCTCACTAAACCAGATCAGATGCAGCAGAATGTGTATTTTTATCACTATGTGACACTACTAGAGAGCCATTGTCATGCATGCAAAATAAGCTGATTGGGCCTCGAAACAGTGGGTCCCTGAGATTGTTTCCATGACCAGAAAAATTTCAGTCAAATTTTCACGGTTTAGGGTAAAACATTAAATAAAAACTTGGAGGACGCTTAAGCTTCCGCCTTTAAAGGGAAGCTGAAGCACTTCTTCAAAAAAAAAACGAGATAGAGGTTCATACTAGCGTAGTTTTATCTCGTGAATCTGAACATCATGTTAGTTTTCCCCAAAAATAAACTAAAATCGAGAAGCCACAAAAAAAAATCCGACCAGTTGTGACGTCATAAGATAAGCTTTCGGCCCTCAAGCCCGTGTCGGTGGAGGGCCGCGCATGCAATTGCAAGCTTGCCAGGCATATTTCCCCGCACTGGCACCAGTCGTGACTTTTTTTTTTTTTTTTGCCTCATTTAACAAAATTACAAGAATACGTATGCAGAGTCTGATAGACGTTGAAGATGCACGAGAGCGGAGATTCAGAAAACTCATTTTGTGACGTCACGCTCCGGGAAGGCAGGCCTTCAGCGGTACTTAAAAAATTTTCTGCGGCCTTCATGCACCAAATTAAAAACTAAATTTCATTATCGAGATCTTGATGGTCAAATGAAAACAATTTAGGTGTGATTCCTCAAATACAAAACCGCTTCAGTTTCCCTTTAAGGGTGGAACGCGATTGCGTTATCGGGATCCGTTCGCATCTCCTTCTCATTTGCCGTGCAATTGTGCCTTGCGCGGCCTAGTCAGTCGCATGTCTGGCTCGCAACCGAAGGGTCGTGGGCTGAGATCTCGCCTAAAATTCTGGAAGTTTTTCTTTAAGGCAAATGAACTACTTTACAAAACGAAATCATTTGAGACATGCGGCGACCTTGAATTCGCTGCCCATGTCATGTTTTAATCACTTCTATTCCACGCGTGACGCCACGTCTCACGTGAGCGTTGGGGCTTGTTTGAAATTCCCGGGCCAGGTCATGTGGCTGCGACGTCATAACCCTATCAACCAATCAGGATTTTCCCGTCACGCCACGGACGCCGGCTTTTCTGCGACACGAGCTTTTTAACGCTATCTAGTTAAAACGAGAGAAAAACTGATCGCTTTCATGCAAGACAATATGGAAAAAAATCGTTTCTTGCATTGCCCTTGTCCCATATGCAACTCATGCTTGTAGCAGTTCACCTATGTGGGTATAACATTCAATGTAGCCGCTTCCTTTGCGTTTTATAAAAAAATGACCTGATTCTCGAACGTGAAAGTGAATGATTGTGTTCAATATGGAAGCTCCAAGTTTGAGCTTATACCACAATTCCATGGAATTCATGAAATACCAGACAGCTAAATTATTCTGGATGCCAAGACACAAGAAAAAAACTTTACTCTAGTAAAAGCTAAAGAGTTAAAGCTTAAGCTAAAAGTTGCCAGTGATATAACCAGAGCGCGAGTTATGCGAGCAAATTACATCACCATGGGCACTCCATCTCAATGCAATCTAAATAATAAATAGCATTACACGTAATGTTTATGTCCTCTTTTCGCACGATGCACTGCAGTGACTCCGCTTCACCACCCAAAAAATGTCGCTCTTGGTGAGCTCTAAAGTATACATATGAAAACTATTTCAACCAATTTACCATGAAAGATGTAATCATGCTAGTGAAGAGTTATATGTCAAAAATCACTGTCAGCATAACAGGTGAAAATAACGTATGCTAGAACGAGACATTAGAAAAATTAGCTGTATTCTTTGGCAAGATGGGAACGTCCGGCAGGTAGGGGGCGATTCTTTAATTAACTTTCCAATTAATCAGTTAATGCTTTAATCGTGAACAAAACTTTTAACTGGTACATCGGTTGAAGTGGAAACCGGGTAACATATGAGTAATCCCATCGACTTTTTTTTTACCAGTGTTTTTTTTAGTACGCAAACATTATCCTGTTTGTCCGCAGATAACGTACATAATATTTTATTGGCATCCACGACACATAGAAGCGCGGCGCCCAGCTAGTCCAGTGCAGAGGGGGCGCTTCTAAAGGACAGCTGGTTGCCGGCAGGCGGAAATTCCCCAAGTGGGACAAAGTCCCGCAGCTTCACTTTCACTAATCTGCCTGCGCGCCCAGTCAGTAGCATATCTGTTTTTGAGAATTTGGTGTTCTTTTTTTTTTGTTTTTTTTTTTTCTTCTCTTTTTGGCATCAACGGCCGCCACTCAGAGGCGCTCAAGGCGACGATTGGAAACACATTTTTCACAATACGTCATTGAAGATATTGAATGTGATGCCCACATAGGCGAACTGCTACAAGCATGATCTGCACATCTGACAAGGGCAATGAAAGAAGCGTTTTTTATATGTTGTCTTGCATAAAACCGATGTTGTCAATCAAAGCAGGCGAATTTCACAGCGGGCCAATCGCGCTTCGCCTTCGTGACACTCAATGGCGACGGACCACGGTGTCGACTGGCTAGTGGAGAAGTCTGGGCGTGTCTCTTTATTGTTTGACTGCCGGCGAACGTAGGGCTTCCTTGGTTCTGAAGTAAGGCCCGTCGTTAAAAAATGTCTCTCCTGGTTCAACGTCTCTCGAGCACCTGTATAGTGCAGCAGGGATGATTGTGCAGAAGCAAGAAACTCGACCGCTCATGATCATGTCGAAGAATACCAGAAAACTCCTTCTGTTACGACTTCCCCGGATGAATACTTATCTGGGAGTATATTTTAACTGCACTCAACTCCACATGTTCATTCCCTGGTTAAAATGCACATCGCAACGTTTATCCAGAAGAAAAAAAAATTTTAAAAGTGCTCTTACGTTTTTGGTGCTATTTTGCCTGGCTTTAACTCGATCAATTAATCGATCAATTATTCGATTAACGGGTACCGATTAATCGGGCTAAAATGCTTAATCGATGCCCAGCCCTACATTTTGGATGTCTTGCCTCTATAACGAGTTTCCTACCTTCTGTAATACCTCAGCGCCCCTCGTGAGCTTCGAGCCTGCACAATCAGAAAAAAAAAAAACGGCGGAATGCAACGAACACGTGCTAGAAACCGTGCATTCAAAAAGAAACGTCCGGCCGTTGTCATCTTGTTATTTACTACTGACTACAGTGCTCTAGTCTCACGGATGCCCCTGGTGTTAACAGGAGAAGACGCGAAATATTCATCGTTGTATCCAGTCCCACGGAGACAATCGAAAACAAGGTCTTGACTCACCGCTCTCACTGACAAGAATGCTGTCGCGTCGTCGCCTTTCCACGTCAGCGGAAACAGCAGAGTCTCTTCTCTGAGTTGTGGCAAATTCTTGTCTCTCTTGAAAACTCTTCACGAGCGGAGTAGCTTCGTCATCCTGCTCTTTATTGGCTGCAGCGTCGCTGTGCTCGAACCACTTCTTTCGTAGCGCTTCCACCTATAGTACAGGATAACAGAAAATGGCTTAATGCATGCGGGAGACAGTATGGATTACATCTTCAAAGAACAAAACACATAAAGTTTTAACATTATTTCTATGAGTAGCAGATTGCGCGTTTTCATATTTTATTCGGGCCTGAAGATAGACAGTCAACGTAAAAGGGACATGTTCATTGAAACCTTCAGAAACCTCTCTACTCCTACTAAAAATAAAATGTATTTTTTGCTTTTAAAATTCTTTTTTAAAAGGAAAACATCTTTCGAGGAACAGCTGGGCAGTGTTGGGCGCATCGAGTTGCTCGCTAAAAGTCTTCACAAGCAAATAAACAAAAGGCTATACCGAAGCTACACGGGCTACAGATAAAAGCAACGGCTAAACACGCCAAACACAAGCCGAAGTAGCGGTGGTACAGGCTCAAAGAAGCGCACTCCGCGCAACGCCCGCACCGGAGGAAAAAAAGAACGATACGGACGTCACGGCCCAATGTTGATTTAGCGATCGGCAACCCGCTGGCCGCCCGCTAAGGAGCAGCGGCTCCTCGGCGGGTCGCATTTTTGTTATCGGCCTTAGTTGAGAATGCGGCGTTCTACGGACGTAATATTTTGGCCGGAGTCGTATTTTGTGTCACTACAGCGATACCAGTAATTTATTTCATTTTGAGTTTTGGCCGGAGTTGCCCTTTAACATGATTTTTTAAAATTATTGCATGTCATCGAATGTTTTCTTCGCAGAAAAAACTAAAAAAATAAAAGACGCTAAAGGCGCAAGGCCTGACAAAGGTCTCTGTCCCGTTTTTAGTTCTTACAGACACTATGCAATTCACCAGTGGAGAATACAAGCAAGGAAATACCAGCTTTGCAAAATCACATTCACGTTATACCAACTACATGCTAAATACCAATTATAAAAATTTCCCAAATTCAGAGAAAGATATTAAGTGTCTTAAAAATATTTCTATATTTAGAAAGGAATTTTTAAAATTTACGAGGTCTTTAAAGTTACTGAACATTTTTAAGATTTGTTATTTTTGGTGTTTGTATAGCTTTCTAGAACTTGGGAAGATTATCTTTGTGTGCGTTGGAAATCGTATTTTTTCTATACAACACACAAATTCCTCATGTAGAAATGTTCGCTGTGAATAAGTCGCAATAACTCGGCACCAGAAACTCCATTAGTATATATGGTGAGCCGTTTTTCTGAACGGTGCTTCAGTGGTCAGGTCCTGCAGCTTATGTTTCTTATTTGAAATTAGAAGATACACTAGACGCAAGGTTAAAAGATAAAAGCTGGATTTTTTTAATTTTTTAACTGTAGGACAAACAAAACCCGAGCGAAAACAAAAAAAGATTTTTAAGTAGCCTTCAAATTAGAGCATATGTATATATATCTGACCTTGCATTATTATGTGGATATTAAACAGCAGCGAAATCCAGACATCTAAAATATGATATCAGAAGCTTTTCAAGGAATCTTACAAAAATTTGTGCTTTGAACATTTTTTGCATCCTGAGAATTTCTTCGAAATATATCCTAGTGAACACCCACAACTACCACCATTTACACGAACAGCATGTGCAATCACTCTCTAGCATCAAACAATAAAACTGAAACTTCGAAGAATTTCATTTGTAAATAAACCTACTGCCAGTTAGCAAAAAAGCACAGAATGTTAATTTTGGTACACAAAAATGTATAAGCAAATAACAAACGTATATTGCCCGTGTTTGGAAATTATGGCAGACAAATTTTTACAAAGCATACCGTGCATGTTTCTTTGCTGTTGTTCTCTTAAAGGCCGACGTACAACCTCAGTTTTCTGCAGGGAAGATAATCCTCTTAGCTCTACCCTCTCCTAAACTGCGAGAAGAGCCAGTTGGGGCAAGGTAAAAAGTGGATAGGATAATAAGATAGGAAAAGGCGGGAAAAAGTGGAAAGCGCAAAATGTACGTTGGCCTTTAAAATAATGACTTGAAACGCGGTGACATTTGAATCTTAAAAACTGCTTTTCTAGATATAGCATTTGCAAAGTTAAATCTGCGGCATTTTTTTCGGCCGCTTCAAGATATAAAGTTATTTAAAATCTAATACGACAGCAGTCCAGGACGTGCCCGAAGAAGAATATAAAATACACCATTCTGAAGTGTACTGTACCAGGCTGGTTGACAGTTGGTATGTAGCCCAATGGGTTTGTTGGTAAGCAATGAATTGTAACAACAGAAACTGGATTTATTCTGAAAACATTTCAATTACCTTAGCTACCCGACAGGGGACTCCGTCTTCTCGAAAAGCATGTCATTACCCTTTACCCCAGAGTCCCAGCTTTTATTACAGTCAAATTGCCACTTAAGCAAGAATTCAGTGGCTTTATCAACTAACAAAATACAAATAGGCAAACGAGTGTGAGGTATGTTAGTGTACCACGAGCACAGGCGGAACATGGCTTGCACTTCCAATTTCCATCAAAGACAAGCATAGAGAGGATGCGCCTGGAGAGCTATCAAGCCGATTTTGGATATTGCAGGACAAAACTATTATTATATCTAGTCAAAAAGACAATAAAAACACTGGCTCCTTTCTAACATTTCTATTTATATGTTTATAAGATTCCACGATAGTGCAGTTGCAGCAAACATTTCAGCTCGAAAGATAACAAATATGTGTCGAAAAATATGTCTAGAAATATGGAAGTAAAGGAGCTGTACCTTTATGTTCTAACGCATTTTAACTAACAATATTTTGAATCTCCGGGAGGCATAAAAACTTACTCACAAACGATATATTTTAATAGGAGGTAAATCAGTGTCCATCATTTATGGAAAAATTAAGTACCGCTCCTTTCCCCTGCTTCTTTCACACCATTAAAATATAAATCAAAAGTTTCTGTATACTTCTATCATGAATAAAAAGGTAGAAATCGATTCTTTCATTGTGATGTCTAGATCGGTCGCACCCTTTGTTTTCACAAATTTAAACAAATTTCCATGCTTCTATGGTGCCATGATGTCTAAAGATTACACATGGTAACCCTGCATAGTATGGGTTTACACGTTAAAAATCGGTTTTGCTATGCTTCCTTTATCCACCCCCAATCTAAGGTTTTATAAAAAAAAATGTTGAAGAAAGGGCATATAAACATATTTACAATTTTACTGCAGTTCCTGCCGTTCAAGGAAGTCACTAATGTGTCTAGCTGCGGCTTGAAGTTACTCTCCCGGCGCATCTGACCAAATGAGTTAGTATGGTGTTAGCGATATCGCTCCTACGAGCCAGCCAGAGGAAACGGGGCGGCGATTGTTTTACGGGAAAGGCGTGTGACGTGCCTTGCTGCGCCAGCCGTGAACGTGGTACACCTCATTTCGGCAGCTGTGTCCCGGACACGGTGTGAGACCCGGCCCGAGTCGGCCATTGCACTCTCGGAGGGCCGCCACATGCAGCCATTCTTCTCGTACCTTGACCAGGGAGTAGTACTCGATGTGAGCATTGAAGAACAGCACCACGATGTAAGCCAGAAACATCAAGATTAGAATCAGGGCCTCGTACCTAGAAGAAATGAGGAAACGTTTTTGAAGCTAATTTTGAACAGAGAAAGGCTGGGATTGCCGAGGGAAGTGTGACGTACGTGACGCCACAAAACTCTACCCTCTGATTTTTGCATTTCAAGAATGTGCTTACGTAAATGCTAAATTTAGCGGACAGTAGTCATGTGTTGTCATCAAAAAGACGGTGGCCAGATGACGCCATCAGCGTGACGTGCTCACGTGGCACTATGCCACGTTGCGTGATACCGCGACGTAACACTAAAACCACGATGTCAAGTTTCACCATCAGTATCGCCACATGGCGTGATACTTCTACGCCAAGTGATGTCACGTGATACTGCATCACATAACGTGGCGTGACGCCACGACGTGACACCGCGACCTATAATGTCACCAATCACGTTATTGTCGCAGAAAAGCTGACAAATAAACACTGCAGCTCAAAACACGCAGTCCATTCTGTCGTCCGACTTTATCCATAGGACTAAGTTATATTTATTTTTTAAACTACTTCTGCGAGAATACGTTGCAGAATGGTTACGCCTGAAGCTTGGGCCAGTTGGGAAGAGATGAACACAAAAGAAATATCAAATACAGCGCTGAGTTTGTTCTTCCGTGTTCCTCCCTTGTGTGCACTATACTCACCGTTCTAGGCATGTGGAATGGCGCTCAGCAAAGTGTTTTTACCCACTTTTAATCAAACTGATAAAAGAATTTAAACCTAAATATTGGTAGTATCTGGACAGAGACGCACAAAATATCAGCATCTGTATCGCTGACGAAGAGACTCTGGTCTCAAAGCACAGAAATTATAATAGAATTAGTCTTTCAAAACATTCTTCTTGATTTATACGTTAAAAACAAAATTTAATGCCAGTACCTTACTTTGGAAATGAACATTTATATTAGTTAAATGGATTCAAAGTTTATTATTCATGCTGTTTTGTTTTAAAAGGGTTTACGTGTTTTCTAAGAATTAACTTTTCGTCACAATACAAAGTTTTGCCTATGGAGTCTTTGGATCTATTGCTTGGACCTGAATACTTTTTCGGGGTTTAGTACCTCATAAATTAGAGAGAGTAACACGACTACTATCTTTGAAAAAGTTAATCATAAACAGTTTTAATCGACAGACCTAGATGTCGGACTGTGATCATGAGCAAACAATTTTCAACTCGTGATAACTTTTTCTAGAATGATACTAAAATTCGAAAAATGGTTTTGCCGCAATTGCTAATGCCTGTAAAACATGCTGAAATACTTTGTGTCATATATGGGTGTTTTGTAAAAAAGTTGGGCAGAAACATTTGCTATAAATTTGAGGTTTTCTTGAAAACTATGATAGGTTTAAAATGTAGCTTATGTTTGTACTTAGCACAAAAACTTAAAAGCAGATGTGAAAATTGAATATAAATTAGATTAGAGTGACAGAAAAATGTTCAAGACAGATCTCCACTTAAGTGTCATTACGAAACAGCAGCCATTTCGTGATGTAGATGCGGCATATAGATATGACAATAAGGACGTTAGTCGATAATAAGTGTTAAATGCAAAGTATAATTAAAACTACTTAATTACCAAGCTAAAAGTAATTCTGGAAGCAGCAATCATTTTTTAAAGCGTTTTTCACCGATAGAATAAACAACGTTTTTTGGCGTGTAGTTAGTAATATTATGAAGTAGTTTCTGCCACTCAGAGAAAGGCCATTTAGTATCCGAATATACATAGTTTGTTGTTTCATTTGAGAACAACGGCATAAAAAAACTTAACGCTCACCATTCAACAATATTGTTGCTAATTACTCCTATGAGAGCCACCACTGTGACAGCATACATGACGCAGTCTCGAGTGATGGGAAACCAGTCAATTGGAACGTCCTGCAAATGACAAAAACCAACACATTTAGGAATACACAGAAACGGCATCATGCATCGACCTTTAAGTAGTAACAGTTTTTCTCGCCAAAGATATTAAGTACCCTATGGTATTGCGTAAATTTAAAGTACCGTACTGCTAGTTCAATACTCATGACTACCGTTCAATAACAATAAGGTGATCATTGATCAAAGGGGAAGCTAGGACCAAACCTGAATAGAAATTCAAGAATCGGTGTTGAAGTTGGATGTGTAATCAGGTTAGGTACGTACAAGCTCCTGAATGTAAATTAACATCCAAGTAAATGTTTTTAAATCCAACGCCATCTCAAGTACTGTAATATCGGGCACCCTTTTTCTCAGTAAATCTAAACACTAAGTTCGTATCTTTAAGCCCCACAAGAGCGAATGTCTTATTCATTATTTTTTGTAAACTGAAAAATTGCAGTAATTAAACTTCTAAATGGACACGAATGAGCGTGTTTTGTTTTTGTGGAAAAGGTGCTCTAATGATTGTGTGAACACCTCGACAAACTATGGGGATGAGTTGAACTAGTTGGTTATGATACATTACGGGTGCAACCAGCTGAACAATGAAGGAAGAAGAAACAGAAAAGACAATTATTCGCTGGACTACCAACTATTTTAATAAATTGTCCTCTTCTACTAGATCTTGTGCACATAATTTTTTTTTAATTGTGTTTTTCATATACTGAGCAGGGAGGGCGCTTTTCGGAAAGAACTTTTCTTGGGGTTGCAGGGGTATTAAGGCGGAGCTCACAGTTTTTTTTCTTCCTTGTCTATAGCCAAGGCCTCCAACATCTCCCTTGCAAGCTGGTTTTTATGGTGCCCTATGATGATGGCTTGCTCAAGCTTTGGTTTGCATTTGCAAGTTCGACAATGGGCAGGGAGGTGTCCTCGTCCTGCGAGATTCTTAACGTTGGCCACATCTTCACGCGCACGGTCGTTCATGCATCTCCCGGTCTGTCCAATATAGCATCGTCCACATGTTAACGGTATGCTGTAAATAACTCCATTTTGGCACGGAAGGTATTTTGTCCCGTGCCGAGCGTCACACTTATCTTTCTTGTCCGTTTGTGTTCAAGAAGCAGTCACGGAGTACGGATAATGCAGCTTCCAAAATGCGTCCTGAGTGCCGCTTTCCGGGTTCATCGAGCTTCTACAGCTCTACCTCAAATCCATGATTATTGAACATGAAGGGAAAATCTGGCTTCAAAAATCAGGTATCTGTATAGCTTCACGCCTTGCGCCCGTGCTAAGCGAGATATGCCTCTCCTTCGTTCACCGAGCCATTGAGACGGAGCTGAAATACACAAACCAGAGCATAAAAGTGTTCTGCTACGTGGATTATTATCTAGTTATTCACCCTACAGTTGTCAAAGCGAACTGTAGGGTTATTCACCCTACAGTTCGCCATCATTCCTCAACGCAGGAGCTAAATTGAGATTTAAGAGGAAAGACCCACCCCCGGAGGGCCTGCAATTTCTGGACCTATGTCTGACAAAAACCAATCACGGTGTTTGCTAAGCGTTCAAGCAACAATTGAAAAAAAAAAAGTTTTTCCTTTCGACAGTGCTCACTCCAAGTCGGTCAAGGTTGGAGTGATCAACGCGTTACTAATCTCGGCAAAACGACGTCATATCAGAATACCGCAACGAAGAGCATAATTAAGCAAACCAACCCAACGACTTCTGAAATCCGGGTATCCAATGGAGCTTCTTGTTTCATGTTTTCACCGGCTTATCACCCCCATCAAGATATAAAAGAACTACCGCACGAAAAAGGATCGCCACCATTTCGTACTTTCACAAGGCGTCCCACCGCATCCGACCTGTCGCCACACGCTTCGACGCCAAAGTTGTCTTATGCAGGTTCAAACTGGCAAGCCTGTGTAATACGATTAATCAAGGGTATCCAAGCCGTCTTGCGAGAAGAAACACACCACCCAATTTAGAGTGTGTTGTGTAGAAAAAGTATACTCGGTACCGCTCAAACGCGGAGCCAAGTAATCGGTCAAACAGTCCGGTGCATCAATGATAGGCTTCCCGGGCACCACAACGAGGCAACTTCGAGAGCCGAGTACCCCACGCACCATCTCAATGCACAATCGAAAGATTGTTTCCGACGCGCTCCCAATTTCGGCTGCACTGGTTGCACGAAAATCAAAGGAGCTCACAGTCAAAGCTACGGACGCAAAATCATCGAGGCTTTCCTCATCCAGAACGAAAGAAACGTCTCATCTGCTTCTCTAACATTCTCGGTACGGGAAGTATAATTTCTTAGGCCAGATCTGGAAATATCAGGGAACTCTACTTAGAAGGAACAGACGTCACCATGACACAGCAATTCGCCCCCCTCCCCCATGCCTTCCCTTCGGTCTCCCATTCCCATTCCCACCCTCCTTTCCTCCCTTCTTATCAGCGTAAAAATGTCGAGTAGAGCGTTAATTTTTGGCACCAGAATTAAACGTCGTTGCTATTTGAAAGAGTGGTCGTCCGTGTACGTCTTTTATGTTTTTATTTCGTTTTTAAATATTCAATTTGTAATGTAACGAATAAGGAAATTCTACATTGACTTAAAACGAAAGAAACACAAAAGAGGACGAAACAGACGGCACAGGTGTTTGCGTACGAAAGAACATTAATCATCCATCCGTTCATCGCCTTCTGGGATTCGAGCCCTCCAGCTGGCCGTCAAGTTACAGGGTCATGCAGATCACACGAAAAGAAATTTCCAGAGAAATTCTTGTGATGAACGCCGAGCTCCGTCCTCTCATGACCGGCTGCTTCGGCGTAAACTACCACAATCACCCGGCATTCGTGTTCCTGTGAGATTCTTCGGAGCGCCTCCTCGAGTCGTCGTGGCGACACGTGCCCCACGGCGTCCTGACGAGCGCCTCTTCCCGAAGGGCTGTGGCCCTGGAACCCCCGATCACCCTATCGGACTCCAATCTCTCAACCGAGGCCACCACTCTCTTGTCAAAGGAACCCAAATTTGCGCCCCCTGCCCCGTCGTCGAGGGTCGACCAACTGGCGTCTGTGTACGAGATCGCGGCGAGGATTACGGAGCCCGACCGACAGGACTTTGTTGCGGCGGCGACGGGAGTCATCTGCCACCACGGTGCCGTGACAACACCAGCTGGCTCGGGGGTGTCACGCGTGGTAAGCGAGCTCCGCCAGTCAGACCTTGCGCTGCTCGAGGCGGACAAGGAGGGTCGGTTCGTGATAATCGATCGGGGGACTTCTCCAAGAAAGCACACGCGGCCCTGAAAAAGAACTTTGTTCCCCTCAAGAAGCGCCTGTCGGGGCTCTCCGCTCTGAGGCAAAGTCTCTCTGCTCCTCTTTAAA
This sequence comes from Ixodes scapularis, assembly GCF_016920785.2. Classification (NCBI taxonomy): domain Eukaryota; kingdom Metazoa; phylum Arthropoda; class Arachnida; order Ixodida; family Ixodidae; genus Ixodes; species Ixodes scapularis. The sequence continues at coordinate 102,801,196 of NW_024609880.1, read as the reverse complement.
CCTCCCCTCCCTAAAAAATTTGATACCTTCTCCCTCCAAATAGTATCTGACTATCTTCTTCTCGGCGAAGACGCACAACCCAGACATTCCCCTTCGCAGCATCGTCTCCGAGAGGGGATGCTGGCAGAAGCCGCTCGCCCTCTACCTTCAAAGACATCTCTCCTCTATTGATCTTCCTCATTCCTACCGCGTGAGAGACTCTCTTGAGGTAATTGATTTCCTTAGAACGAAGCGTGCCGATCATGACCTCAACCTGTTCTCTCTGGACATTGGGGACATGTACCACAACCTCAACCTCGAAATTCTTCTAAACTCTGTGTCCGAGGCGATTGAGATGCATGGGGTGACGAGGTTTCAGAACGCGTCCGGAATACCCACCGGAGGCTTCCTCGACCTCCTCCGGCTCTACCCGAGATCCTCCCTCGTCGAGTACGAGGGGGAGATTTTAATCCGGAGTTCCGGATTGTGCATTGGCTCCTGCCTCGCACCGATCCTTAGTGAGATCTTTCTCTTCTTCGTGGATCGTGCGGTGCAGGAGGTTCTTGCCCGCTCCGGTTCTGGATGCAGGATATTCAGGTTCGTGGACGATTACCTCGTCGTTCACCCATCATCCACCTCGGACGTCTCTGTCCTGCATGCATTCGCTGCCAACGCTAGGGGTCTCTCCTTCACAAAAGAGAATGCTAACCAGGAGGGGCTCCAATTTCTGGATCTCCGCCTCAACCCTTCCTCCCACGGCTTATGCTGGTCCTTTTAACAGCGCTCTCAAAAACCTGTCCTTCCTTCCACCAGCCATCATTCGAAAACAGTAAAATCCGGCATCGTCAAACCTCTTCTCTCCTCCTCCTGTAAAAAGTCATGTCCCCACCTTATCAAGGAGAGTCTCTCGCGCCAAACGGCTAGGCTTCAGGGGGCAAGCTACCCCGCGGATCTGATTGAAAACAACATCAAAAAGTTGATCGTGCAGTCCGGGAGCCGCCTCCGCAATCCCCCACCCAGATCTTTCTCCTCCCGCCCTGCATGCATTCCCTACGTGCACAACACATCCCATCGTTTGAGTGCGCTTGCACGCAAATTCGACACCAGGGTTCTTTTCACCTGCAAATTCAAATTGGGTGGAATGTGCAAGCGTGTCAACAATCCGGAACCTCCGCCCTCCTGCACTAAAAAACACGCCCAGTGCTTCCTCTCCTGCGCGCGAGAGAAAGTGTACACGATCCCTCTTTCGTGCGGAGCGGAGTACATCGGTCAGACGGGCCGATGTATCAACGAACGTCTCCGAGAATACGCGAGGGAGATCACGAGCCCGCCCGAAGATTCCGTGCATCCGGTTGTTGTCCACGCAAAAAACTGCTCCTCTTGCACTCTTGCACACCCCATTTCAACCAAACAAAAATCATAGGGAGACACCGATCTCGATTCGGAAGAGAGATAATAGAATCCGTAAGCATCAAGTTGGCAGACAACAAACTTTTCCAGTCCTTCCCTTTCCCTCTCGGAGAAAGATTAGCTTTCTGCGAGGGTGGGGAGCCCCCCAGCCCGAGCGGCAATGGAGCTTAAAGGTTTGGAAAAACAGTGGCAAACAAAAACAGCCCCGGAAAGCCGCCCTCTGTTCTTACTTCTTCTCGCCTTCTGTTTTCGCTTGACCTTCTGGTGCTCTGGTTCGTTTGCGCCTTCCCCAAGGAATTCCAATGACGCCCCCCCCCCCCCTTCCCCCGCTCTCCGCCGCGCCCCCGACGGCACGAAGCGACGCGAGGTGTCATCCACGAGAGAGGCGACACGGACCAGACTCCCGACCAACCGCTGTGTTCGCCCCCGCAACGGTCTCCCTGTGTTTCTTACACCTCCCCTCATCCCTCTCCCCCCTTTCCCCATCGCCTCCCCAAGTCGAGCTCTGAGTGGCTAGCCGCCCCAGTAAATCTGTAGTTGCAAGTCGAAAGCTGTGTCGTCTGTTTCGTCCTCTTATGTGTTTCTTTCGTATTAAGTCAAAGTACATCACCAACACGCTCAAGTCTTTAATTAAGGTAATTCTCTTTCAGCGAAAGTAATTTGTAAGAATAATCCATTACATTTGAGGCTCGGTAATTTGCAATTGTACTTCATAACATTTTTCAAGTAGATGACACAAGTCAGCCTCGATATGAACTTCGATGCGAGCTCAATCGAATCCTCATCAAAACTTTGTTCAAATTTCGTCCCAGCTTCGTCCAAACTTCACCCAAACGTTGTTCAAGCATTTTCCAAACGTCCTTTAAACTTTATCCAAACTCTATCCAAAAGTTATCGAAGCGTTATCCAAGCGTTATTCAAGCGGTATTCAAGCGTTACCTAAGCGTTATTCAAGTGTTACCCAGGCGTTACCCAGGCGTTACCCATTACGTTACCCATACGTTACCCATACGTTAACCTAGCGTTAACCTAGCGTTAACCTAGCGTTATCCAAACGTTATCCAAACGTTAACCAAGCGTTATCCAAGCGTTATCCAAGCGTTATCCAAGCGTTATCCAAGCGTTATCCAAACGTTATCCAAACGTTATCCAAACGTTATTCAAACGTTATCTAAACTAGGGGTGTCGCGAATCGTTCGAGGTTCGAGTTCGACCAGGTTCGACCTTTTCGAATTTCTTGTGAAGAGTTCAACAAAAATTCAATTCAGGTTCGACTGCTATGTGCATGCGAGACAGGTTGGCCAGTTGGCTTCGGATTGAATGGGGATGGCTAAGGGATGAATTGAGGGCAGCGCTGATTGGTTATTTCAGTTAATACAGTACAAAAAATGAGTTATTAACTTCTTCGGTGATTAGAATTAGTTTCTTTTAATTGCAACTGTTCATAAAATTAAAATAACCCTTCCCAATAAGAAGTTCTTCAAACCTAGACACGCTTGTTCAAGGTCTGGACAATGTTCACGAAGTCGAACCGGTAGAATCTGGTTAAAAGGTCGAAGGCTCTTCGAACCGGGTCGACCCAGTCGAACCCCGAAAGTTCGATCTAAAGATCCGGTTCGACAAAAGTTCGCGACACCCCCAATTCAAACGTTACCCAAACGTTAACGGTGTCCGAACTTTGTCCAAACTCTGTCCAAACTCGGTCCAAACTCGGTCCAAACTCGGTCCAAACTCGGTCCAAACTCGGTCCAAACTCGGTCCAAACTCGGTCCAAACTCGGTCCAAACTCGGTCCAAACTCGGTCCAAACTCGGTCCAAACTCGGTCCAAACTCGGTCCAAACTCGGTCCAAACTCGGTCCAAACTCGGTCCAAACTCGGTCCAAACTCGGTCCAAACTCGGTCCAAACTCGGTCCAAACTCGGTCCAAACTCGGTCCAAACTCGGTCCAAACTCGGTCCAAACTCGGTCCAAACTCGGTCCAAACTCCGTCCAAACTCGGTCCAAACTCCGTCCAAACTCCGTCCAAACTCCGTCCAAACTCCGTCCAAACTCCGTCCAAACTCCGTCCAAACTTCGTCCAAACTCCGTCCAAACTTCGTCCAAACTTCGTCCAAACTTCGTCCAAACTTCGTCCAAACTTCGTCCAAACTTCGTCTAAACTTTTTTATATATTTTCATCAAAGTTTGTACACCAAGGGCCCTAAACTCGTCAAACACAAAGTTGGGGCCGAAGTTAACGGAGCGCACTGATTGGAAAACCACGACGATGACTTCCCTCCTTTGTCGCCAGCGTCCAATCGGCGCGCTCCGCGAACTTTTGGCTCCAACTTTGCGTTTGACGAGTTTAGGGCCCAAAACTTCACTTGGCTTTACAGAAACCCCATAAAACGTTTATGAAACCTTCCAAGAAACTTTATAGAAATTCACTCCAAAGCTGTTTTTTAACTTTTCCGCCTGAATTTGATCAGAAGGAGCTTTCGCCGAGCCTGCAACTATGCGAAATGGGCACCTCGTCTTTGAAGTTCGTAATGCAAAAAGAGTACAAGCTAAATCTGAAAAATATTGATGCAATCAGCAGACAACCCTTTGGGAAGCTAAGGCGTGGAAGCCGGTAAAGATGACTTACATTATTCCAGACCGCGATGCCGGCGACACCGGTCACTCCAAGTATGTTGAACACTGCTGACCCCACGATAGTGCCAACTCCAATGTCACCTTCTGTTATGAATGATCCTGATCAGAAAAAAGAGCCTTTATAAAACAAAAATATAATACTTGTAATGATATAATCCGCCGCATACATTCTTTAGCAGAAATCAGTTTTTTTTTACTACGTTGCAGTTTCTGCAATCTAGAGTCCACTTCTGCGATTAAATATTTTAAAGCTCCAAGGAGCCTGGAGGGAATCAGGAGTAAAATTGGGAGTTGGACGTGCCAGACCAACGAAGGGCACCCGGCACGCTCCAGCGGAGGACTAAGAATTAATTTCGCCCACCTGAGGATCGTTTGACGTGCGACCGAGATCTTGATTACAAAGCGCATTTCCTGCAATAACCCTCCATCAGATTGCGGGCGCGTCGGCCGGGTTTTGAAAACGCCACCTAGGGATTCATATGCCGACGTTCTGCCTCGAGGCCACCGAGACGGCTAAAGCAGGGAACACATGACCGGCTAAAACGGGTGCCGCAAGCTGATTCCCATAGCAACAGCCCAGGACACGGTGACGTGGACCTATGCCAAGCCACATGTCACAGCGTGCGAGCAAGTTGCCATGGAAACTGCCGCGCGGCACCCGTTTGTGTAGTTCGTGTATTTATGCTCACCAAAGTTTTCATTTGTACATGACTTATGAGAGTTAATCTACCCAGAACACAATTTGCGGCTCGAAATTCGCTTTCTTTCCGCCCGAAAACCGCCAATCGAAAAGTGGCCGTTTTGGGTCGCGCTCGCTCTATTCTCTGTGTTCACGAGCCGTATTCTATGATTTAGACACAGCCACCAAAGTTTATTAAAGTCGTGGGACATCAAAGACACACACTCAATACTAAAAATGGACTGAAAATGAGACACCCATTTTTTGTGGCTTCTAAAATATTCAATATATGCTGATTTAAAAAAAGAAAAAAAAGCTGCCACGTCATTTTTGGTAACTTTCTTCTCTATATTCCTTCTTCCTCCCCAGTTCAGTTCCGGCTTCGGTTACGAGCAGTTGCGTTTTTTTACTCTATTAAAAATATGCGTGACGCTGTAGCAATATATTGATTGGGTAGTCTTCTGACACCATAATAAATCGCCTTAACATTTTTTTTTTTGGAGGGGGGGGGGGGTTTAAGGAGTCTGGCACGAAGACGTAGAATACTACGCGCGGTATTCGATATCATCCGGCAAGCGGCACCACCGCCTCTACCAAATTAGTCACTTGAAACTTTTTGGGGATTCCAAGTCTAAATGAACTGATTAATCGTGATTCGTTCAAACCAGTCATGGTCTGCTCTGTAATTAGTAATAAAGTAGAGTCAGGATTCTGTACTACGTTAACGTATACAGTAAAGTCATACGCTAAAATCCTCAGCTAACCTGCTAACCGGCTGTAATTGCTCAAAATCGTGAGGGCGCTAATTGAAAACAAGCTAATCCGTGACAAATACTACTATATTGAAATATCTATCCAGAGCTCAGCCAGCATTCATCCTTAACTTAATCACCAAGCCGAGTTCACGTCTTTTCTGGGATTATACGGAAAGTAAATGCACTTTAAACATTCATGCGCACAGTTAATTTACAAAATAAATATTTTACAAGAATATTTCGAGCCCACTCTTAAATATTTTCCTTTAAATGGGTGCCGCTGTAGCTCCCTGTCTCTGCGTCTCTCGATTGTTTGAAGTGTGCTCACCCAGTCGTGATTCTGACAATATTTAACTGGACACTATTTTGGAGATGCGAACATATTGGCATAGCATCATAGTCAAAAAGCGAATGCGGTATTAATGCAACAGACATTATGCATAGCAGATAGGAGTACAAATATAGTTTATGTATTTGTCAGGACTTGTTTTAGTAGGATTGCGCGATAAAACCACCAAATTTTAGTTCGGCTTTTCCTTCTTTTTTTTGTCACAACACAAAGCCGTATAAAACTGTGTACTTAACGAACCTATTATCGAAGAAAACAGCTCCGGTGCAGATGTTCCAATGGCCATGAACGTTGCCCCGGCCACATCACTCGGGACTTTCAGGGCTGTGATAATGAATAAAGCACAAGCAGCAAAACGTGGCCGTTTATCAGTTCTGGGGTTTTGGGAATCGCAAACAATACAAAACCCATTAGATTAAGAACAAAAAAAAAAAGCTTCCTGCGTAGCCTCAGAATGGCAGTCGACCTTCCGTTAGGGGATTAAGTTTTCTCAAACTTAGCGAACTTGGCTGAAGTTAACTCTCTTTTCTCGTATGCAAGGCACCAAAGAAAAACATCGAGTTTCCCTTCGCAGCTATACGTTCATACTTTTAAGTTGTATTTATACCTAGAGCAAGAAACAGTACAGCTGATTCAACACCATTTAGAGACGTCGATGTAGGCGTTTAAAATCTTACCACAAGCACGATCGCGAGAGAAAACCCAAATTTAAATACGTTTAGCGCCGAACACGCCTGAAAATAGGCTCTTGTGTGATAACAACTGTGATTTACACCTTTACACTGTTAGACAACCATATTCTTCCTATAGTCTTTGATTCCCCGGTCTCTTTGTGACTCAAAACGTCCTTCTGTCTGAGGCCGGGCGAGGTAGTAAGTTCCAACACCCGCCTTTCCCAAAGCTAAGCAGCTAAAGAAAACACCCTCACTGTCAGCGATGATCTCGAGCGAAGGCACGAAGTAGTCATCGCAGATGTAGCCGAGAATGCCGCAGAGGTAAATGACGATGATGAAATGCAGCACGACGCCTCCCTGCTGGCGCTGCTCCTGCGTCATGAAGTCGCCCGGAAAGTGTTCGATGGACGGCCGCACGCAGTCTGGCTGACCGTCCGCAAGGAGGTGCCTTCTCGTACCTGCAATTGTAAAACAAATACATATGTGTTTTTTTTAATACATTAGAGGGGCTGGTTTTCAGGAGAGCATATCTGCTCGAAGTGTAAATAGCCCAACTACTTTCTTCGCACCTCGTACATGTAGTACCGCCGGCATTAATATTTAGCTAAACCTCTTGACTTGCTGCTTATTAGCAAGACTGTCCAATAGAGCAAGGCGACAAGCGTCCTTCGACGTATTAACTGGAGAGGAGTCTCTGCCAAACGCTGAGGCATCCCTCATGTTCAACCTGTGCATGCTTTGTATAAGACTGCGATGACGTCGAAATGCAAGTTCAGGGCTTTCATTGCTCTAGGCGATGTGCGTCTGGCACGAACACGATGATCGGGTAATGCAGAAATTATGGACGTAAGAAATTTCCTCAAAGTAGCCAAACAATACATCATACATATTTCTTCTTTTTTTTAGATTTTTCGCGCCGTTTAAAGGGGTTCTGCAAAGATTTTTTTACTGGTTCTTAATTTGTACCGAACCTCAGCGCACTGAACGTAGTAACTTAATTAAACTTTTCTTTTCCCGAATTTCGCTTTCATTTGAAAAGTTATCGGCTAATTAAAATTACAAAAACAAGCAAAAAATAACCTCCTTCATGACGTCCTTGCTCGCTTGTGTGGCCGCGAACTAGAGGAGGGGTAGTGAGCTCAGCGAGCGCTCACGGCTGCCGCACTCCGTGTCGACGGCTCGAGAGGGCGCCACTAAAGCATGTTCTGGATAGACTGTATAAAGCGGGCAGCCAGGGCGGCACGCATTGCATTTGTTGCGCGATTAAGCACAATATTTCCGGACTTTTCTTGGCGATGCAGTGGAAGGTACAGGCGCGCGTTCCCCCTCCCATTTGGAGCGCTGAATGATGCTGTGCACAAGCTCTTCTCCTCTCCACTGCATTGCCAAGAAAAGTTGTCGCCGAGTATAATTCGGCATGACACTTCATTGGCCACAAACGACAGCAAACACGGGGTAAAGATTAGTTCAGAACGGGAGACACTTCGCACTGCCATACCGCCAAAGGGCCAAACCGCAAGCCAAAGCTGCTCGCCGAAGGCCTTCAGAACGCTCGGAACCGTTGAGATCCTCGACTGCAGCGCCGCCGCGTACATCCGGGACCTTTCTACGCTCACCGCTCGTCGGTGCCTGATCACACTACACCTTTTTAGTATTCGCCGCCTTTTCCACCGCTTGCTGGCGGGTATGTCGACGGGTCATTTGTTGTTTCCGTACTTTATAAACTGCATTTGTTTCTTTTCTGATCTAAAATACTGAACAAAAACTAGCTTTATAAATAATTGAAACGGCTCGCGCCACCTATATTTTGTATCTCGACTACAAAGAAGCTTTTATCGGCTCTGACCAGAAGAAAGGCCAGGACCTAAAATGTCACAATGTCGTCACATATTGCGCGCTTTGGGCACCGCGGGTCGCCCCCGTAGGTGGAGGAGGTTTTCGCGTCGTTCGTTTAAATATGACGCACTATTTAGTTACTCTCTCTGTGCCCGCTGTCTAGCCCGAACCCCAAGATACGTGGAAACCGCAAAAAGGTAGACGCTTAAATATGATTGCAGGGCCCCTTTAAAGTAAAAGGTTTAGACGACGGAAAAGCCTACTCCCTTTGAAATGGCGTCTTATGTATTTTCTGTAAACAGTCAGCTACGACCACTAATCTGCAGTTTTCGAAGTTCTCCCCAGTGTTGTACAACACGCAACGTCCACACACACACAAATGAAAACATGAAAAATGCAAGCTTGTCAAATTTATAGTAGAAATAAATAACCAAACAAAGTCAAGAACTTTCTGACAAAGCGCACGTTGTGACTGTAAAAGAGCAGATACGGTAGGAATGTTATAACTTACATTCTCCAGTAAGAAATCTTCAGGAAAACAAAGCGACCAAGGAGACAAAATACTTTCATACTTTTGCAATGTTTTAGAAGTAATGACAACCAACATGAATGACTAAGCGCATTGTGTGGGAAGGGCATACTGTGTGGAACGCACGTGGCGTATTCCCCTTTATTTGAGTACTACACGTCAATCACTTTTTTTTCTAAACTGCACAGTCATGCTAGTCGACGCCGTGAAAGATTAAAGCTACTTGTAGACGCACGGAGTGCGCTTTTTCTTTAGGATGTTTTGGGCTAAGACTTCACATTGTTCCGAACTCTATGAAAATGCCATGCTTTGCTAGCGGAACAAAATGTTCGCGACAGCAGTTGTCTTCATTCTTTTGATAATGCTTACTTGCTGTTTTATCGAAATAAAAAAAAACTCCTCGCTTTATTTGTATTGTTCAAAATTTCTAGCTAAACTATTCAATAATTCATTATGATTCTGGCCTGCGTTTATCTTGTTATTATCTAGCGTTGTGAGGCGCCTCCAGGTTTCAGGTTACCGAAATTCGGCAAGATCAACGAAGGTCATGAATCAAGCTAGGGTGTCGGCAAGATTTTGTTTAATGCTTTAACAATTATGGGCTGGTAAAAACGTAACTGCAGAGCCACCGATCTTATTCACAATAAAAAAAATTAAAATAAACAATATATAGCTTACTAAGGTTGTATCCCAATAATTCTTTTGAACAAAGTTCGTAAGAGATCTTAATTTGTTTTTAATACAGTCTGCGTTGTGGCCTCCTAATACTGCATCACATGCAACACCACCATTTCAGCCGAAAAAGAGGATTTCTGATAATTTGTGCAGCGTTGCACACGTGTTTTTCAAAAAAAGACTACACCCCGTGAAACGGCATTCTTATCTCGTCGGGAAATTCGGACCCCAAGTTTCTCTTACCAGCGCTTCTTTTTGCAGATAGTTTTCCAAAAGGAAAACTAAAATTATGTTTTCTGACATACGTTACGGGATGCAACGATAGAGCGCCAGAGGCAACCGAGAAAAAAAAAGGGTATCGCTTAAACAATGGTGAAGGTGCATTACCAATAAATAAGAAAAAAAAAGGTTATCATTTTCTGTGGCCTTGCAGTAAGCTTCTATCGAGTAAAAACAAAGAGGCGTGAATCTTCTTGATAACAAATCATCTCTTACGAAAGCCCCAAAGATAATTGATTGCCAACTAAACTGGAGGATTCTTCTACATCAATGAACCACCTAAGCATACCTTTCTAGACCACCGCTAGAAAGCAAAAAAGGCACTCGATTAAAATAACTATTAAACATGCATTCGATATGTTTGTGTGCAGATGTTTTGGTCCTACATGAGGTGAACATCTCCTTCACACAAATAAACTGATGCTATCTCTATAGCGCACCTTGCTCAATTATACTTCTTCTCACCCTACGATGGACTAAAGGGAAAAACTACGGGCCACCAGATCCAATCACAAGCCACATAGAAATTGCGTGTTATTTCGCTTCGATGAACCTGTCAGTGCCTCTGTCTAGGATCACTAATGGGTATGGGTGGGCAGTGGTTCGAATTCAATAGCACTGAGTGACTCATCAATTTTACATCGCAAAGAAAGCCACGACATACAGACTTTTTGCAGTGTCGAAGCTATAAAAATGATGCAACGCTTTCTGATTCGGAGCATTATTCGTCCACCCCTAATCAATATTCAGCATGTTATAGTTTAGTGTGTAACGTGATTGGACCTGGCGGCCCGTGGCTTTGGCCTTTAGTCCCTCGTAGGATGACACATAGGGCCCGTTTTTCACACGAAGTGTCTCTTGGCGTGCTGTCTCAACAAATACTTGGCGTAGTACTCTGCGTAGTACTTCTAGTTTGATGATGATGTGGATTTTTTGTCGCAAGAGCAACCTAGGCAATATTGCACCAAACAATGGGCAGTACTTCCTAGTTTTTCGCCCATGGTTTGTTAGAGGTTGAGAATAGCAGGAGGCGCGACTCCCACAGAAGCCTCACTCCTTTTCACATTCGCAGACCGAACGATGGAGAGGGGGCGACAGGAAGGAAGAAACACCAGTCATGACGAGTAGAGTGCTTTGAGCGAGGAGAATGTCCTGTTATTCTTAACCTGCAACAGTGTGAGCCGCGGCCCGGATGTCAAAACAATCACTATCCCGCATGCAAAAGCAGGGTGAGGTTGGATCACCTGCAACTGCTCTCGAGTTTCGCAATGGAAAATGCATGCAGCTGCAATGCCATGATGGCATAAAAAATGACTGGTAATTTGTGCATGCGCAGACCTACATAAAGTGACATACTATTCTTCGCATGGTGCTCCTTCAGCAAACTTTTTATTGCGTCCGCGTGAGCGCCGGGAATCCCGTGGCCTGCTCTAAAATCGGACGGAAAAATCGGCGCCTGCACGTAGCAGTTTTAAATTTTCATCCGGGATGTATTTTCGCGGTATATCTTACCTTGTAAAACTTCAAGGCGTAGTTATGTTCATGCGAAAAATTTATGACAACCTTGACACCAGTGGCATACGCCGACGCAGACAACAGAGTTAATCAAGGTTCGTGCTATCTGTGTCACCTCGCGATAGACGCAGAAAGCATACGACCGCGTAGTCTTCTTTCGACCGAATGTCATCCCCTGCTTGTGCCGCCTACCGGGAGATGACGCCACAAGCACTAACCTCGGTTAACTCGGTCGTCAGCGTCGGCGCCAGGTGTTGACGCTTTCAACGCTGCAACTTTGCATTAATTGCGTTATAATCTTAAAATGCAGGCCGTTCATCCTTGTTGGTGTTACTGGTGGCAGCTGTTAAAACCGATTTACTCTACGCACGTCGTTGTTGTTGCTGTTGCTGAAAATTTAGGTTAGAAAAAACGAATTGGAAGCAATCGGGGGTGTGGGCTCGTAGGCCCGTCTTGGTAGAGCGCTCCACTGGAAATGAAGAGGTCCCTGGTACAATATCAGGACCAGGTGGATTTTTTCAGTCGCGCACCAGTCACCTAACTCCATTTCGAGATTTGTATTTGTCCTTTGTCCCCGTCTCGAGGGATTATTATCGTGATTCTCGTCCAGCTGGCTGCAACTTTGCCTTAATTGCATTAACGTGTTGTTTTCTTTTTTTTTTTTTTTTTTTTTTACTTATACAGAGGTATAATTTGCAGTCTCACATGGTAGAATGCACCACTAAAATACACTAAAATATAAAGCTTCAACTTCCCCCGCCTCACCACCCTCCCCCGCCTCACCACCCTCCCCCACCTCACCCCGAACCCCAGCCGACCCCGTGATATACACAAGCATTTTAGGGGCGAAGCTCCTCAGGGACTAGCCTTGTCCGGCGTCCGTGCTCACATCGATTGCCATCCCATCTGTCTTCTTAAAACAAGAAAAAATGTTTGCACAGTCGACAGGATTCTAACCTGTGTGGGAAGACCCCAATGGATTTCTAGTTCATCGCCTTAACCACTCAGCCACGACTGCGGGACGAGAGGGGGGCTCTGAGATTTGGTAGTAACTCAAGAGCTGGGATGAAACGTTGCGTGTAGCCGCTCAACGTCTATACAGGAGAGGGCGCTACGGTCAAATGCATATTTGACCGCAGCGACAGGATTCTAACCTGTGTGGGAAGACCCCAATGGATTTCTAGTTCATCGCCTTAACCACTCAGCCACGACTGCGCGACGAGAAGGGGGCTCTGAGATTTGGTAGTAACTCAAGAGCTGGGATGAAACATGTTGAATTAAAAACTTGTGTTTGGGCGAGTTCGTTCATACTGATTTAAAAGGTTAAAAAGCGCAACACAACAAGGACAATAAAGACACGAAGCGCCCGTCCTGTCGTCTTCGTGTCTTTATTGTCCTTGTTGTGTTGCGCTTTTTAACCTTTTAAATTGGGATGAAACGTTGCATGTAGCCGCTCAACGTCTATACAGGAGAGGGCGCTGCGGTCAAATGCATATATAATCGCGTTAAACTTTGCATGCATCGGCTCAACGTTTAGTCAGTATCATCTGAATCAATATTTAGTCAGTATCATCTGTGTCAGTATTTAGTCAGTATCAGTATTATCAGCACCACCAGAGCTTGGCCCCAATCAACATCATTCACCACGTGGAGATGCGGTCATTTTTTTTACCCCCCCCCCCCCCCCCTCTGTACTCGAAGTCACGAACATTCCAGCCGCCTCATCCTCCCCCGCCCCTCCACCAGTGAAAAAAATTCCTGGCTGCGCCGCTAATACATGCAACACGATTACAATTATTAATTTAAGGCATAAACTCGTAAAACAACTCGGCTCCCGTGTGTTGTTTCCACTGTGTTAAAAGTCAATCCCGCGGGCCACCTTCCTTGCCCTCGCGCGTGGCACGGACTCACCTTCATTCGGTGATGCTGCATCCTCCGGTGATACCACGTCACCGATACCGATGCCCGACCGGAAGAAAAAGAAGTTGACGAGCACGAACGTCGGCAGCAGCCACAGGAGCCGCTTTCGACTCCGTCCGAAAGACGGCGACCGGAGGCCCAGCCTCGCCGTGGCCGTGCGAGAAGCACGTGCAGTGATCAGCGTCGGCATGCTCGCGTCCTGGCCATCCGTCACGCGCTCTTCGGCTCGGCGTAAAAAATACGAGCTCGACACCTTCGCCCAGGGTTCTCTCCCGTCCGAAAATGCCCGCGATAAAAGTGCGCCTGCCGAAGCTGTGGTGGTGGCAGCAGCCACCGCAAGTGCGTCACGAGGTTGATAGTGAAAGCGAAGATTACGCGTGATCTCTTGCCAGGACTATGCCCCGCTGCTGTGGGGAATGCGTTTCCTCTTTCGTTTTTGCTTTTTGTACGACTCTCCAAGCGGCCTTCAATAAACCTCCCTTGTTTGTGCTTTTTCTTCTTTTTTTCGTGTTTGCTGACGCGACGTTCTCCCTGCGCTGTTTTTGTCACGCTGGTAGTTCTTGTAGTACTAGAAAAATTTCTTCAATGAGTGTCGTGCGCACAGCCAAGAACACATGACAATCGGGAATTGCCGGTAGATGCTTAAAATCAACGAGAATTTCGGTAACGAGTCAACAACTATGCCAGCTAATTAGTCACGCAAACCACTTTGCTTCGTTTTACTATATGTCCGAGCGTAGCCAACGCCAAGAAAAGTGCAGTGTCACGGTCTTTGTGTTTGTGTGTGTGTGTGTGCGCTGTTAACGGCTAAATCAATCAACCACAGTGAATTCACCATTAAATTGCACTTTAGGCGTGTGTGTGCGTGTGTACGTGGTCTAGACTTCACTAGGTTCTGACGTATGGTGCCGAGATAACGAGTATGACAGTATAACACGTCCGAGCTTTTATTTCTGATATTCGTGTTAAATTTGTCACATAGTGCCAACTTCAATCCGCAGGAAATAGTTATAAAAACACCATACTAAACACCTTTTTTATTTTTTGCTATTCAAGTTATTACGGTGGGCAGATTTTATTTTAAAAAGAAGTAACGCGCATAGTATTCAATTATTTAGTTTATCGGCGAACTCGAGAGACATTTTTCCTCTCGTATTATGAAAATCGACAATAGAGACCAAGTAAGGAGTCAAATAGCGATTGAATCAACAAACGTTGCGTTGATGGCCCAGCCGACGAACTCTGCGAATAATTGTGATCGCGCAACGAACACAGAGTCAGGCGTAAACTCACCGGAACATGGCAGGTTTCCGGCGCGACCACAGCCAGCGATAAGATTACTTCACTCAAAAACCAAGATAACGCTTTCGAAACGCCCACCCTGCAACACCGAAAAACGGTTTTGAACTTTCGTATTTTCAGCGCGAGGCGAAAGACCCTTTTTCGGAAATCAGCGCCATCACCTGTCCGCCATTACTCGATCCTTATTGAACACGAGCGCTGCGTCAGCGTTCGGCGAAGACTCGGATCCAATCACGCGCTTCGCATCTAAGCAATGGCGACCGGCAATCTTGCTCAATGTCTCCCCCCCCCCCCCCCCCCTTTCTTATTCACAACGCTTACACACATACACACAGAAAAAATTGCTCGATGGACTTTTGAAAAACGCTCTATTGCGGCTTGTTCGCGCATTGGTATACGTTCGAGCGGGACCGACTGGCTTTCCAACTGCTTGTAAGCGTAGTGAACCCGCCGTGATCCTGGGACTCTTTTCTGCGCGTTACTGGTTTGACGGCGAACGCACAAAGACGACGACCGCCATGACGTTGCACTTTCGGCGTTGCACGATTGGTTCCATCCGATCGCATAGACCGACTCAACTCACTAACGTCACACTCCATTGCGGTGGCGCTGCTGTCGGTACTGCGCATGTGCAAACGTTTCACTCCTCCCGAATTTGGTTTCTGCGCACGCCTAGTGCCCACACCGGGTGTAGACAAAGCGGGCTCGTTGGGAAATACTGTGTCGGTGTAGATAGCGTCGGCTGTGTTTGGGCTTTGTGTGAAACCGAGTATAGATCGGAGGCTTTGCAGTATTTGCGGGGTCAAGTCTATACGCACTACCTGGGAGACACTTTTTTTTATTATGATTTTTTTTTTTTTTTTTTGATGAACACAATAAAAAATTATGAGTAAAATACACCAAATCAGAAATGTTGCCGGGCACTCATTAGTGGCGTCAATGTGTTGCTCGTTAGGTTCCGTCAGTGTGTTGCAAACTCTTTCATTATACTAGTTGGTTCGTAATATTAAAGAATACATATAAAAGCATCAGAAACAAGAACCAAGAAGAGCCTTGTGTTGCCAAACTTCTTGGTTCTTACTGTTTTGGACGCTTTTATATATATATATTAGACATCAGTGCGTTCCCTCACTAAACTAAAACGATAAGCGTAGATTAAAGTTTCAGCCAGCAGTGAAACTTCAAGTCTAAGTGAACTGTCAGGCCCACGCGAATTACCGTAAACCGAACTGGCGCTTCCGACAAATCTAATTTTGAGACAAAAGAGAAAGATTCAATCCAAACGGCACATCGAAGCCAAATTCAGCCTCAGCGAAAATGATAATTTGATTGAACAGAAATAAAACCGATCAAGAAACGACAATGTTCGAACTGGGGTTGGCAACCGTTCTGCAGAAACGTTTCTTTCTAAGCGAAGGCAGTTTTTGCATCTCGCATGGCAATATAATATCACTCTGAAAAAAAAAAGTTTCGAGTAAGCAACAGAGCATTCAACAAGCGAAAATCGCGCCTCAGTTGCAGCAGTTGGTATTTTAATCCTAAAACGAGTTTTTTTGTGTGTTATTTTGTGTGCTGTCAAGTCGTTTAGTCTCTTTATCACTCTATTGTTTTGAGACTTATCTCTGTCTCGCCAAGCTTGCAAAATCGCCGTGCCACATGCCTATACGTATATAAACCGAACTCAGCCAACACGACCTGTTCACCAAAACCTGTACACCACTAGAATGCTGACGTCATCACAGTGAGATCGAACGAAGAACCTGATTGGATACGAGCGCTGCGTCACTGCTCGGATAGACCTCGTGTCCGATCAGCGCGTCGAAGGACACTCGGCATCAGGTTCGGGTCCAATTGCCGAGTTTGCGCCATCCGACTGCGCGATGACGTTCCACGGACGAAGGAAAGGAGCGACCGAAGGCTTTCATTATTCTAGACGGTGTTGACTCAGTTCCGTAAATCTGCCAATATCTGTGAAAGACATCACCTTGTAGATCTGGCACCAACCAGCCTCTGCTTGATACCGCGTTTCCGCCGCATAGCACGTGTGCTCGACCCTGGTTTGGTCGTGACAATACGCCGGCATGACGATAAGACTGATTGTCTCGTTCAACTTCCCGGAAACACGTGCGCATTACACTGCCCATGAGATAGACTCATTTGAACCGGTCTGCCTCGAAACCAAGTGTATCACTTTTTTTCTCCAAATTAACGTGCACCTCTCTCTTTCGTTTCATCAAAAGGGGAAGCGCAGCACCGGCAGCGTCACGTGTCACTTGATGGAAAAGTGTCACATGGATAGTAGCTTAGTTTACCTGAAACTCTGGTTGAAAAAAAAAAAAAAACATGCCAGGAGTACAATACTCCTTGCGAGCATGTTTATTCGCGTGAGAGAAGGAACAATATTTCCCGCTGTCATAACTCACGACAAACATCAAGACTTGACTTTAATGCTGGTATCAGTGGCATCTACTGGCTCATGGATGTGCTCGGAAACAACTTTCTGAAGCAAAACAAAAAAGAAAGAAGTTTCGTACGTATATCGTGACTACATTTCCTTGGAGAGTTGTTTTCAAGAATAGGCCTCTCCGAGAGCATTAGCGCTCAGTCTACCTAATTCAACGACTGACTAAACATCAAATATGAAAATACTCGTTTTCAACATAATACAACCAAACGCATGATCTTTATTTCCTTCGCCGAGACATCGTGTTGTAGTGAAGAAAGCGAACAAAATGGAAACTTTTTTTTCTACTGCGAGCGCGTCACCATCGAATTGCAACACCGCTGTCCCTCCTGACTGGCTAACCTGATTGAATGGAGAGACCTTACGATTGCTGCTGCATTGCGCCCCACAGGAGAGTTCGTGGCAATGTTCCGCTTTAGGGTCCGACTTCGAGATATATAACAAACATTAACACATCTGGAACGTAAGGTTCCTTGTAAACCTACCGTTTCGAGTTTGTTGAGGGACAAACAAGAGAGCGATCGTGTTTGGCACAGTGCCCAGTAAAACATCTGCATTTTTTTTTCTAGTGGAGCTCAGACGTGGCAAAGACTCCAAGGAGTGTAAGAAAGTTAATGCGTTCTGTGACCTCTGTGAATTATATTTTAATGTATTGAATTTCCTGGAGACGCATCGACAGCTCAGTGCTGTCCATTAGCCCTATAGCGACCGCATCGGTTAAAGAGGGAAAGTACAGCACGCTTAAATTCCGGTTCGTTATACGCAAGAAAAGCCAGACGTTAAATTTAAATGACAATTTGTTACATAGCTTTTACAAGTGCTTGAAACGCAATATACTAGTATTATGAAGCTCTAAATCACAATTACTGACCTCCAAAAACAAAGAACGTACGTTATATGCTTAGCTAGAGAATGGTCTGCCTTTAAAAGTATACTATAAGAAATAAGAAAAAATATTGTATATAAACATCTTTGAAGTGTTTCATTGCGTTGACTCTAGAACAATACGCACTTATCATTTGCATAAAACCCTCATTGGTTTCGCAAGACCTCGCTGCCATTCCAGTTCATTCAAGGCTCATTTCCTGCATAAGTCATTCTGCAAATGGCTTAAAAATGTAAATGTGCCGTTCCAAATTGGTTTCTTCTGTTGGCAACAATGCGGTTATATTTTCCTCTTTTTATGTTCCATAATGTCTGCGTTCAGCAGCCGTCATAAATCAGGATTCCGAGAATAATGTGACGACGTAGAGCAAAGATAAATTTACGATTTCTTTCCGAGTCGCGTAACACGAAATTCTTGATAGAAAAACTCAAGAACCAAAAACCATGTGTAAATTTTGCCTTTTTTATACGGGTAGAAACAGAGAAAGAAGAGGACATGAAAGCGCGCGGGGACATCAAGAGACCGTGCTCTGGTTGGAATGATGAATGTGTAGACGCAAGAAGGCCCTCCACTCGCTGTTCAAACGCGTTCAAATAGCAATGGGAGACAAGGGCATCTATACTTAGTTTTAGCTTAAGTTTAGACGCCTCCAACGCTACAAGCTAATGGGACCGATCAAGCAGCGTCAAAAGCGCAAATCACTGGGCCTCCCTTTACATGATTGGTACAGCGATGATAGAACACGTACATAAACATGACGAACACCATGATGGTGCGCTTTTTTGACGCTGTCCGATTGGCCCCATGAGCTCGTAGCGTCGGCTGCGTCTGGACTTTAGAAGAAACAAAAGCAGAGCTTCGCGCGTGCTTACTGATCATTCCAACCAAAGTTCGCTCTGTAAATTCCATAGAAAAAATGCACCACCTGTGGGCAACGCTGCACAAAATCGTAGCGCGATAGGTTAAGAAACCGATTTTTGCGGTCGATTTAAAGGGATACTGAACTGAAATTTGGATTTCGCAAAGTTAGGCTGCAGAAGTGTTGAACGGGACGTTACGAACCCCAAAACATCACTCGTACATCGATATCTCAAACGGGTGGCCGTACTTTTGGAAAAAAAGGGCGCGATCAAGCGAGTTCTTTGACGTAACTGTCCTCCGGGAGAATTTGAGAATGAGGAGAGCGGCCTCGCTTCTCTCCTCCTCGCTTCGGTTCACCAGCTTGACGGGACTTAGCGAGGAGGAGAGGGAATGGGAATCGTGACGTGCCTTGTCTCGTCGGCCTCGTCGGCCGGGTTCAATCGCGCACTTCTTTTCCAAAAAAATACGGCGATCCGTTAGATATATCGCCGTATGAGTGATATTTTTTGGTTTTGCAGCTTCCCGCCTATCCGCCCGGCCTTGTTTAGTGAGCTCGAAATTTCGGTTCAGTATCCCTTTAAAGAGCCTGTCCGCTATTTGAGACACCTTGTAGTTTATTCTGTTAACTGTGCTGCTTTTCTCCTGTTGTATAAGTGCGGGTTCACCAGAGATAAAAACTAAGTTTGCGTAAAATACTTTCCTACCATTCCTTATGTAGATATACTGAGTTTTCCGTTAATATAGAACCTACGACTGCAAGACCCTTGCAAGATGTAACTAGGAAAATAGAAATCATTCAAGACGACCCAATATCTTAGCAAGATATTGCTTGTTATTGCAACTTACTTGCATTCGCTTTTTGGTCTTCTGCTGATAAGACGTCCTTGGTGAAGAATTTCTATTATCCAGAATTACTTCCCAGATCAACAAAATCAAAATCAAGCCAAGATTATCAAACAAACATGTTTAATATAACTTTTTTTTAACATCACTATCTCGCGACAAACAAATTATATACAAATGTACACTGGCCGGACTTTCGTCTTTCTTATGTACCATGTTACATTAAAACCGCTCGTTATAACAATGAGCGGATGAAAGAATGTTATCACGGAATGACTTTTGAACCTACGTCTATATTTTCAGAGACAATCACTAGCATATGAGGCCCAACGTTGATGAGATAGTATATATTCCAACAATTCCTGAACGAGATCACATGTAGCACTACAAAAACAAAGTGCCGCGTTTTTTTTTTTTTTTTTTCATATGCTATTAGAGTTTTAAAGTGCCAAAAGTGCAAGTAGCGACAGTATTTCCACCTTTGTTCTTGCTTTTTATTAATCTTAAGTTTTCCGCCTAATGAAGCAGAAAGCAATTGTTACGGGCACCATGTTTTAAAGTATTTACTGCCACACAACCCAACCCAGCGCAGTAATTTTAAGTTCCCTCTTAACCCAATGAACCGGAAAAAAAAAATGAGGGAAACAAGAGGGACAACCTGCCTGGAACACGTTGAAGAGTGAACATTCGTTTTGAAGAAATAGATCTCAGTCCATTTATGTATTCGAACAATCGCCTTGACATTCGTTAAAGCAGGCATTTCGAAGGAACTGTTCGGAAGTAAGATGAGCTAAGAAAAAATAGTTACAAAATATGACCGTCTGTTTTTCGTTATCCGCAACCATGCTCTAAGTCGAGCCCTGGAGCGATCTGAAGATTGAGTAAAATATTAGCAGAAATTCACGTGGTCGCAAACAGTTTCGCATTCCGCCATTTTGCAGAATGTAAAATCTCCCTTGTTGCTGTTTTTTTGTTGTTTTTTTTAAAGTATATATTTACCTGTACCTCCGGACAATTTGTCACTGAACACGTGGTCTGGCTTCTTACCATAGTAACAAATTGCTGAGAGAATTCATTATATGCTGAATTTTCAAGAGCATAATAGACTAGCATAAAAACTTCACAGTCTGGTTGCAGCCTCAAGTGGCGCGAATCCTTGATGGGGATAGCCACTCTTGCATTCTCCGCGGAGACGCCTGTTGTTTTTACTGTCGTGAACCGTCGCCTAACCGATTAACCGATACAAGTTCACAAGCAACCAAACTGATGTCTAAATGACCAGGTATAAGTCAATCTACTCAGCGCAAGTGGGAGGATTGAATTGTCCAAAGAAGTTCAGCTCATAGCAACAGGCGAGCACAATGAATGCCACGTAGAGGACGAGACAGACGATGCCAACTTTCCAATTCAGCCGCCATCTGGAGGCACACAAAGTCACTAACATTAACACGGTGGTGGCGAGCAGAGTGAGCGTCGTGTAGGTGAGTGCGCCACTGTTGATGTGCAGACTCCCCGTGCTCGAGTGGGAAAGTGTCTTGACCAGCCATGGGAAGCCCAGGCAGAAAAGGATGTCGAATATGTTGCTTCCGATGAGGTTGCTGAACGCCATGTTGCCGAACCCTGCGCAAGCGAAAGCATTGACCAGGCAGCGGCATGTTGAAGGGTAGTAGAACAATTCATAAAAATGTATAATCCGAGACGGCATGATTTCATAATCGAATACTATTCAATAAAACACGGATGCATTCGTGAATATTTCGTGTCCAACCGTTCACTAATGCGCCTGTGTTAACAGTGATAAATGCACTTTAGGTATCGTGGCGAGGTCGTTTCGTTCCCTTCTTCTTCTCACTTGCCCCTTTATTTGTAAGGTATCGAAGACCAAGTAAATTCAATATCTGGAACTAACAGTTTTACGAAAAAGCTTGTTGAACCTAAAAATTAAAGGACGATCAATTGGTGGATCATCAGGAAATGCGTTAGCATGACCTTTGAGAAACGCCACACAAGCCCCCTTTGGGAAACGCTTACGCTGACCCCTTCACTTCACAGTTTTCACTTTCTCTTCTTGTTTTCGTTAAGGGGTCAGTGTTAGCGTTCCCCAAAGGGGGACGAATGTGGCGTTTCCTAAGGGTCGTGCTTTCCCTAAGGATCCACCTTGCGTGGCGTTTCCCAAGGGATCCACCGATGGATCTTTATTTTTCCCGGCGAAGCGGGCTCGCCGAGCTCATTTCGCCCCTGTCACGCGCATACCGGCGTCGGCTTGCCGCTTCTCGCGCCGCATTTCGGCCGGTCGAGCCATGCGCTGCTTCCGCTCCTCTGTCTCGTTCGCTCGCCTTGCACGCTTAGCAGCGGCATCCGCTGCCTGACGCTGTTCTCGCTCTTCACCGGTTTCCCGCGCGCGCATTGGCTCCCGCCCCGTGACGTCGCCTCCCTCTCGCCGCGCCGCGCGCGCATTGGCTCCCGCCCCGTGACGTCGCCTCCCTCTCGCCGCGCCGCGCGCGCATTGGCTCCCGCCCTGTGACGTCGCCTCCCTCTCGCCGCGCCGCGCGCGCATTGGCTTCCGCCCCGTGACGTCACCTCCCTCTCGCCGCGCCGCGCGCGCATTGGCTCCCGCCCTGTGACGTCGCCTCCCTCTCGCCGCGCCGCGCGCGCATTGGCTCCCGCCCTGTGACGTCGCCTCCCTCTCGCCGCGCCGCGCGCGCATTGGCTCCCGCCCTGTGACGTCGCCTCCCTCTCGCCGCGCCGCGCGCGCATTGGCTCCCGCCCTGTGACGTCGCCTCCCTCTCGCCGCGCCGCGCGCGCATTGGCTTCCGCCCTGTGACGTCGCCTCCCTCTCGCCGCGCCGCGCGCGCATTGGCTCCCGCCCTGTGACGTCGCCTCCCTCTCGCCGCGCCGCGCGCGCATTGGCTCCCGCCTTGTGACGTCGCCTCCCTCTCGCCGCGCCGCGCGCGCATTGGCTCCCGCCCTGTGACGTCGCCTCCCTCTCGCCGCGCCGCGCGCGCATTGGCTCCCGCCCTGTGACGTCGCCTCCCTCTCGCCGCGCCGCGCGCGCATTGGCTCCCGCCCTGTGACGTCGCCTCCCTCTCGCCGCGCCGCGCGCGCATTGGCTCCCGCCCTGTGACGTCGCCTCCCTCTCGCCGCGCCGCGCGCGCATTGGCTCCCGCCCTGTGACGTCGCCTCCCTCTCGCCGCGCCGCGCGTGCATTGGCTCCCGCCCTGTGACGTCGCCTCCCTCTCGCCGCGCCGCGCGCGCATTGGCTCCCGCCCTGTGACGTCGCCTCCCTCTCGCCGCGCCGCGCGCGCATTGGCTCCCGCCCTGTGACGTCGCCTCCCTCTCGCCGCGCCGCGCGCGCATTGGCTCCCGCCCTGTGACGTCGCCTCCCTCTCGCCGCGCCGCGCGCGCATTGGCTCCCGCCCTGTGACGTCGCCTCCCTCTCGCCGCGCCGCGCGCGCATTGGCTCCCGCCCTGTGACGTCGCCTCCCTCTCGCCGCGCCGCGCGCGCATTGGCTCCCGCCCTGTGACGTCGCCTCCCTCTCGCCGCGCCGCGCGAGCATTGGCTCCCGCCCTGTGACGTCGCCTCCCTCTCGCCGCGCCGCGCGCGCATTGGCTCCCGCCCTGTGACGTCGCCTCCCTCTCGCCGCGCCGCGCGAGCATTGGCTTCCGCCCTGTGACGTCGCCTCCCTCTCGCCGCGCCGCGCGAGCATTGGCTCCCGCCCTGTGACGTCGCCTCCCTCTCGCCGCGCCGCGCGCGCATTGGCTCCCGCCCTGTGACGTCGCCTCCCTCTCGCCGCGCCGCGCGAGCATTGGCTTCCGCCCTGTGACGTCGCCTCCCTCTCGCCGCGCCGCGCGAGCATTGGCTCCCGCCCTGTGACGTCGCCTCCCTCTCGCCGCGCCGCGCGCGCATTGGCTCCCGCCCTGTGACGTCGCCTCCCTCTCGCCGCGCCGCGCGCGCATTGGCTCCCGCCCTGTGACGTCGCCTCCCTCTCGCCGCGCCGCGCGCGCATTGGCTCCCGCCCTGTGACGTCGCCTCCCTCTCGCCGCGCCGCGCGCGCATTGGCTCCCGCCCTGTGACGTCGCCTCCCTCTCGCCGCGCCGCGCGCGCATTGGCTCCCGCCCTGTGACGTCGCCTCCCTCTCGCCGCGCCGCGCGCGCATTGGCTCCCGCCTTGTGACGTCGCCTCCCTCTCGCCGCGCCGCGCGAGCATTGGCTCCCGCCCTGTGACGTCGCCTCCCTCTCGCCGCGCCGCGCGAGCATTGGCTTCCGCCCTGTGACGTCGCCTCCCTCTCGCCGCGCCGCGCGAGCATTGGCTCCCGCCCTGTGACGTCGCCTCCCTCTCGCCGCGCCGCGCGAGCATTGGCTTCCGCCCTGTGACGTCGCCTCCCTCTCGCCGCGCCGCGCGAGCATTGGCTCCCGCCCTGTGACGTCGCCTCCCTCTCGCCGCGCCGCGCGAGCATTGGCTCCCGCCCTGTGACGTCGCCTCCCTCTCGCCGCGCCGCGCGAGCATTGGCTCCCGCCCTGTGACGTCGCCTCCCTCTCGCCGCGCCGCGCGAGCATTGGCTCCCGCCCTGTGACGTCGCCTCCCTCTCGCCGCGCCGCGCGAGCATTGGCTCCCGCCCTGTGACGTCGCCTCCCTCTCGCCGCGCCGCGCGAGCATTGGCTTCCGCCCTGTGACGTCGCCTCCCTCTCGCCGCGCCGCGCGAGCATTGGCTCCCGCCCTGTGACGTCGCCTCCCTCTCGCCGCGCCGCGCGAGCATTGGCTCCCGCCCTGTGACGTCGCCTCCCTCTCGCCGCGCCGCGCGAGCATTGGCTCCCGCCCTGTGACGTCGCCTCCCTCTCGCCGCGCCGCGCGAGCATTGGCTCCCGCCCTGTGACGTCGCCTCCCTCTCGCCGCGCCGCGCGAGCATTGGCTTCCGCCCTGTGACGTCGCCTCCCTCTCGCCGCGCCGCGCGAGCATTGGCTCCCGCCCTGTGACGTCGCCTCCCTCTCGCCGCGCCGCGCGAGCATTGGCTTCCGCCCTGTGACGTCGCCTCCCTCTCGCCGCGCCGCGCGAGCATTGGCTCCCGCCCTGTGACGTCGCCTCCCTCTCGCCGCGCCGCGCGAGCATTGGCTTCCGCCCTGTGACGTCGCCTCCCTCTCGCCGCGCCGCGCGAGCATTGGCTCCCGCCCTGTGACGTCGCCTCCCTCTCGCCGCGCCGCGCGAGCATTGGCTCCCGCCCTGTGACGTCGCCTCCCTCTCGCCGCGCCGCGCGAGCATTGGCTTCCGCCCTGTGACGTCGCCTCCCTCTCGCCGCGCCGCGCGAGCATTGGCTTCCGCCCTGTGACGTCGCCTCCCTCTCGCCGCGCCGCGCGCGCATTGGCTCCCGCCCTGTGACGTCGCCTCCCTCTCGCCGCGCCGCGCGAGCATTGGCTTCCGCCCTGTGACGTCGCCTCCCTCTCGCCGCGCCGCGCGAGCATTGGCTTCCGCCCTGTGACGTCGCCTCCCTCTCGCCGCGCCGCGCGCGCATTGGCTCCCGCCCTGTGACGTCGCCTCCCTCTCGCCGCGCCGCGCGAGCATTGGCTTCCGCCCTGTGACGTCGCCTCCCTCTCGCCGCGCCGCGCGAGCATTGGCTTCCGCCCTGTGACGTCGCCTCCCTCTCGCCGCGCCGCGCGCGCATTGGCTTCCGCCCTGTGACGTCGCCTCCCTCTCGCCGCGCCGCGCGAGCATTGGCTTCCGCCCTGTGACGTCGCCTCCCTCTCGCCGCGCCGCGCGCGCATTGGCTCCCGCCCTGTGACGTCGCCTCCCTCTCGCCGCGCCGCGCGAGCATTGGCTTCCGCCCTGTGACGTCGCCTCCCTCTCGCCGCGCCGCGCGAGCATTGGCTTCCGCCCTGTGACGTCGCCTCCCTCTCGCCGCGCCGCGCGCGCATTGGCTCCCGCCCTGTGACGTCGCCTCCCTCTCGCCGCGCCGCGCGAGCATTGGCTTCCGCCCTGTGACGTCGCCTCCCTCTCGCCGCGCCGCGCGAGCATTGGCTTCCGCCCTGTGACGTCGCCTCCCTCTCGCCGCGCCGCGCGCGCATTGGCTTCCGCCCTGTGACGTCGCCTCCCTCTCGCCGCGCCGCGCGAGCATTGGCTTCCGCCCTGTGACGTCGCCTCCCTCTCGCCGCGCCGCGCGAGCATTGGCTTCCGCCCTGTGACGTCGCCTCCCTCTCGCCGCGCCGCGCGCGCATTGGCTCCCGCCCTGTGACGTCGCCTCCCTCTCGCCGCGCCGCGCGCGCATTGGCTTCCGCCCTGTGACGTCGCCTCCCTCTCGCCTTTGTTCTTCACCACTCTCCTCCTCTTTACGCGACGCGCTTCCCTTTCCACGGTTTTGTCCGCAGACGGACGCGTCAGCTTTTCGTTGCCGTGTAGGTACGAATGCAAATGCATTAATAATATTGATATGAAACAATTAAGGTAAAATGTCATAAGGTCCACAGAATTGTCACTGACTTGTGTGGACCTCACAGATTGACAAACTAAATTCCCACGTAATAGCAATTTCAAAATAAGCAGCAAAACAAATAAAGTACTGGAAAACGTGTTTGGTATCATCCGGCCGCCGGAAACAAAGTTCCACATTCACACTGGCCAAACTGGAAGTCGCAGTGAGACACATGTTTATTGCAGGCAAGATTTCTTCTTTGATAACTATTTCAGCGTCTTATAATTTACGTATGTTTTTTTCCCTCCCAGCAATACTGTTGTTCTTACTTCATCTCTATCACAAAAAAGGTAAACCGGTGTACTTTATAACAAAAATATGATACATTTTTTCGCAACATATGCTTTAACGGAAATATTGCAAGAATTGGAGTGGAAAGCAGGGCCAGCTCGCACAAATTAAAATTACCGAATAAAACCTTACCTGACAACACACCACGAAAGAAAGCGTTGCAAAGGCTAACGCGCGAGCGCGAGTAGGCTCCCTTTACAGTGCTATCTGATCATGCGCTAACCTAAGTTATGTGTCATTTCTCGCCCCTTCATAGAAGATATTTGAGCAGGTTATTTTCCAGAAACCGGTCGTCGTGACAAGAGCAATAGCGCTGATAAGGTGAGAACGGCAAGGAGGAGCTTCAACGCGGCAAATAACTTAGGAAGATTAGGAGACGAGAGCGCTCGTGGACATGAAAACGCCAAGCTCTGGTTGGTATACCGTCGAGATCGGTTATAACGAAGTCGACAGGAATCGGAAAGCACTTCGCTATATCCGCTACTTTGTTGTAAGTTATAACCGACTTCGTTATAACCGGTCTCAGCAGTAGTAAATAAACCTAAAACTATAGCTGCCTTTGTCTCCACTGCAATCACCGAACGCGTTAGAACGCGAGGACCAAACGCCGGACGCCAGCGTTTCGCGTTCCGACGTCCGGCCATACACCGAACGCCGACATTCCGCGTTCTACAGACAAAGGCGGCTAGCCTTAGGTCTACCCACTAATCCTTCCAACCAGAGCTCGGCGTTCTGACATCCCCGAGCGCTCTCGTCCTTTCCCCTCCGTCAATTTCTCGGCGCGTTGTCTCGCCTCTATAGCGCGAGCTTCCACAATGCTTCGGTGTCTCGTGCAGCAGAAACGCGGGCGCGCATCCAAAGCACTTCGGAAGGCACAAAGCGCGTGCTGGATTCCGGCCGTTAGAAAGAGACGCTCCGTGGTTCCCACACGGTCAGTGCATCTCATTAGTACGTTGGAGAAGCTGATTGGCATCTGTTCACCAGACGCCAAACGCTCGATGCAAAGGTGACGAAGTCAAGACCGAAGGGAATTGTCTGGGGATCAATCGCACACATAAATCGGTTTGGCATCCCATAATGGAGATGGCTCAGAAAGAACCGCCGGAGACGATTGCTCGCCAATGCGTGCGCTTCACGCGCGGGCAGCCGGCACGTTTTCAACATCAAGAAATGTCTTCGGGAGAGCACTCATTAAAAAGAGAGTCAGAAAAAAATGTCCGCGTGTATAGTGAGCCCTCATCATTACTCATTCGGTGCGGTCACGGAGAATTATCTCAAAGCACTCTGCCTTCAACAACAAAATAAAATTATTTCTTTTTCGACTTGCATTGTATCACTTTGTTGCGCGTTCCTCGTAAACTCAACGAGCTGGAAACAAAACCAGGGCCACTTGCGGAAGCCATAAATATTTTCCGGAATCATCGTCATACAGCCGCCCCAAAAGGCTGCGAGGTTTCTTGGAAAATATAATAAAAACAAATCAATCTAAAAACATATTTGGTTTCTTTTTTTTTTTTTAAGCTCTTATTGTTTGTTTCTCTATTCTCGCAGCCTCTATCGCGTGTGTATTTGCGCGTTAGTTCGAACACCGAACGACTCCATCTTTTCGTGCTAGAGGACCCCCTTTTAACGCGGGCAATTTCGCCCGTGGACCGTAGCCTATATGACTCGAAAGATTAATGGTTTCTAACTCTTATAATGGACTTCCACTTTTTATTATATATTTAGTTCTGCACCCGGGGCGTTAACCCATCCGTGTCAGACGATGATTTTTTTTTTTTGTTTCTTGAAGATTACTTACATAGTAAGCTTGGCTTTACAAGCCAAAGACCAACACATAGACCGCAGAAGGCAAAACGGCATGCTGTGAAGGCTGCTTGACAAGTTGAGCGATTATCCGTGTCCCTTTGAACGCCGATCTTGCCGGACTTTAGGCTCTTCAAAATGCCGGCTTCAGTTCATCGTCTCGGGTTCTAAATTCCGCCTCATCTTACGGTGGACCGCGGAGGACTCTACAAGCGATCTTAGCCAATCCAATGCCGCGCGTAAGTGCCACGTGAACCTCGGGAGGAGAGAGGCGACGCGCGGAACGCGAAGTCATGTGAGGGGTTCAGGGCGATGGATCGGCTATAGGATCGCTTGTAGCGTCCGCTATAGTCCATCGAAAGATGAAACGGGGTGTAAATAGCAGAATAATATATAAGTCTTCTTGCATCGTCAGTAGTATCTATCTTCAAGTGAGCCCCCTTGTATGTCACCTAATTCTGCAAACACTAGACGGAAACTAGAGCGAAGACAAGTTTTGTACGACGTAATTCCTTTCCTTGGATGTGTAATAATAAACTCGTGTATCAATGATGGCGATGCGTCGATCGAGGTGTTACGTTGACTCGCGATTGAATCTCGGCCGGCAGATTCGTTAAACCATTGCGAGAAATCGTTAAACAAACCGAACGGCTGAAATTACAATAACTTTGTGGGTGATGTTTTATGTTATATATGGCATTTTAGAATCCTAAGGTACTTCCTGTTCCGTTGGTTGCTCTTTGATGCCTTGGCCCTTTCAGTTTCCTAATATATATGAGCAAGAATAGAACACCCTTCTCTTGTTGTTCTGAATTCTCACCGCGTACAGAGAAGGGTCCTATACTGCTTCCTAAGTGGGTACGTGCCTGATGTTTTTAAGCGTTCAGCCGCAATTGCCTCCGACTCTTCTTATGTGTTAATGGCGCTCATTTTTGCCTGAATGCGAACAAAAACCGACCCACAACGCTTTCGACAGAACTTTTTTTTTTTATACCTGACGAGAATTTAGAAGTGAGTGTCCGTGTTCTGAACGTGAACGTGTTCTGAACGCATAAGAGTTGGACTCGCCTGACGTATTAAAAACATGTATATGCATATTTGGAACTTTTCCCTCGTTTAACACGTCTGCGTCCGTAAACCTCAACAATCTTTTCTAGATCCATTCGTATTACATCCCGGTATCGTCTTGTAAAACTGTGAGTTTTAATTTCATTTTTTAAGGACATTTAGGATCACTTTCGACAAGGGGTAAGGAAATCTCAAGATCACTTTGATCTCCAGTTTACTTACGTTCGCAAGTAAGACAATTAAATACTCTTTTACCAACCATTAAAAAATAAATCCCAAGTAGTTAAAATAACTTACATCAAAATTTAGATCAAATATTGTATACAATTAATTGGTGCTCAGTTTTTCTCGGTCTATCGAATGGGCGTGAAAACACTACCCTCTTTATCAATTTACTTTTTTTTATTAATCTTTCTATTTTAGCTATTTTTAAAGAGCTTGTTTTTCTGCTAGAGAGACCACTCCTCTTCCCAACAACTACGGTCCATTCTGGTTTTTAAAACGCTTTATGCACGCCGAAATACTATAGATTCTCCTCTCATACGTTAACCATACCCCGCGTCGGTTCCAATCAACTATACTTAGAATGTTTGTAAAACAGTTCTGCGGCAACGGTGACTCACCCATCTTGACGATGAGGACACTGGTGATGATCTCGGGCACGCTTATGCCAGCTGCCAGGATGGTCAGTCCGGACACCGAGTCTGGTATGTCTAGTGTGTAGCCTGCACAGAGCAAAGCGCACGATAAGGGTCATTTGCAGCAGTTGCTAACTATACTGCGGGACAAATTAATTTGGTGTCACAAGCTCCGAACTTCTTAGCAAAATGAACACACAGGACGACATTTTTTCGCGTATTTTAGATTGCACTTCGTGAGGAGAATCCAAGAGGATAATAATCCATGATATGAAATCAGAGACTCTTAACTTCTGAGGTAGAGATGCTTTTTGCTTACCGTCAATGCGCCGAGCAACTGAGGGACAAGGGTAGACGAGAGCGCGTCAGAACGCCGAGTTCTGGTTCGAACGAATGATAGGTAAACCTAAAGTTAGCTACCTTTGTCTCCACGGCACTCGTCGAACGCGTTCCAGAGCGAAGGCCAAATGCTGTACGCCGGCGCTCCGCGTTTTAACTCCTTCGACGAGTGCAGTGGAGACAAAGGCTATTTATTAGCTTTAGGTCTATACCCTTAATCCTTCCAACCAGAGCTCGGCGTTCTGACGTCCCTGCGAGGTCGCGACTCCTCCTCTCCCTAAATTTCTCGGCGCATACACTCGCTATTGCGCAAAGTAAGGCCGGCATACACGATACTGAGAACGTCATTAGGAAAGTTTTGAAGTAATGTTGTTAACATGGTTCGAGCCGTAACACCAAATCCTTTAAAAAAAATGCTTAACTTTCATTGCAAAATAAAAAATGCCCGCCGAAAGTTTATTTTGTTCTTCGCTTTTTTATAAGATTATTTTCACAAGATAAATTGGCCGCCTCGGTGGCTTTGGGTTAAAGCACCGGAATACGGATCCTAGGTTGGCGGGTTCAAAGCTCCGCCAAAGTGAACGGATCCTGACGGAAGCTTGTTGCAGAGAAGGCGCCGTCTAACCGAGATTTGGGCTACATGTGAAAATATTTCCGGGTTGGTACAAATGAATTTCCAATCTTCCACTTGGGCGTGCTAGGTATTCTTTGTCAGTTTTACACGTAAACCGCTCTCCCTCGCCCCCTTTCTTTTTTCTTTCTTTTTTTTTTTTTTTTTTTGCTTTTACAAGACGCATTAGGAAGTATTTACGTTCATTAGGGTAGAATTTGATAAGACATGGTATGGGGAAAAGAACACGACCGAATCGATTGGTGCTCGGGCTCTGACTGCCCGCACGTTTTTAATTTGCGCGTGACCCGCGTCACGGAGCTCGTGGCCCGAGCTCCGTGCTGCGGCCATTGTTGCAGGCTCCTACAGGGCTCCCCCCCCCCCCCCCCCCCCTGGTAGCATGGATCGTAGAAGAAAAACTAATAGATCCCATGCTTGCAAAAACAAAAAAAGTAAGAAAAATAATGAGCAGATTCGGTTCTGCATTAAAGTACAAGAAAAGCTATATGGAGCTATGTGGCCCATGAGACGCGCTTTCTTGTGGGAGGGGTCTTGTTGGCTCGCAGAGACAGTAGGTGTTCTCTGGATGGAGACTGGTCCTTAAATTCTTCAAATGCAGGCTTGAGTCTGTCCATCGCTATGGTTTCTGTATGTCCGTTGACGTCTAGAGTCATGGTTTTCTCGGTGCGTTTGAGCACCTTGAAAGGTCCATCATAGGGCGGAGTCAGTCTTTTCTTGCTGCCTCCTTTGCGGATGAAAACATGTGTGCGTGTTTGGATCTCCTGGCTGATGAAGACTTTCTGAGAATCAGGATATCGAGGTAGTGTCGGTTGAAGCTCTCGGATGAGCTCTCGCAGGTTGTCCAAGTACGTTTGGGATGGGACAGTTTGGGAATTTTTGTTGCTGTTGAAAAATTTACCAGGAAGTCTAAGTGTCGAGCCATAGACGAGTTCCGCTGCGGTGCATCCGAGGTCTAGTTTGAGCGCGGATCGAACGCCGAGGAGGACGAATGGTAGGTGATCGACCCAGTTGAGCCGCCCGTCTCGTGCCGTAATTGCTGCCTTGACTTGTCGGTGCAGTCTTTCTACCATGCCGTTAGCCGAGGGGTGGTAGGCGGTAGTATGCACATGGTGAACTCCTAGGAGCTGGGCTAGAGCGGCAAAAGGCGAGCACTAAAACTGCCGTCCCCGGTCCGTAGTGACGGTGGATGGACAGCCAAAGCGGGCGATCCAAACCTCAACAAACGTCCTGGCGACAATCTTGGCAGTGATGTCGGGTAGGGGTATAGCTTCGGGCCACCTGGTATAGCGGTCAACGCAAGTCAAGATGTAAGTAGATCCCCGGCATGGAGGCAGTGGACCCACAATGTCAACATGCACATGGTCGAACCGTGCAGAAGGAGAGCGGAACGGTACCAATGGAGTCACCGTGTGCCGGCTCACCTTAGAGCGCTGACATTGCAGACATGTTCGTGCCCAGCCACGTACATCCGCGGTGATGGTAGGCCAGATGTAGCGAGCTGTTATGAGGCGCTGTGTGGCTCGGATGCCTGGGTGACTGATGTTGTGGAGGTCGTCGAAAACTTTCCGACGAAGAGCTAGCGGAACAAGAGGTCGAGGACTGCTGGTAGACACGTCGCAGAGGATGGTACCGTTAGAATGAGGGAGAGGAACTTCCCTGAGTACCAAAGACTTCAGCTTGTCAGGATGGGCAAGCAACTCCGGATCATCTCGTTGTGCGGCAGCAATGCTCTCAAAATCGACAGCTCCACGACTTGCCGAGACAGCGTTGACACGGGAGAGCGCATCCGCCGCTGAGTTGTCTTTGCCTTTTACGTGGCGGAGATCAACCGTGAACTCGGAAATGAAAGCAAGTTGTCGTATCTCTCGGGAGCAGTAGGCGGTGTGGTTGCCATGGAAAGCATACGTTAGAGGCTTATGGTCCGTCAGGATGTAAAACTCGTGACCCTCAAGGATATACCTGAAATGTTTGACAGCCAGGTATACCGCAAGAAGTTCACGTCCGAACGTGCTGTAACGTGTTTCGGCGGGCTTCAGTTTCTGGGAAAAAAATACAAGTGTTCGCCACTCGCCGTCAAGCATCTGTTGCAGGACAGCGCCGGCAGCAGTGCTGGAGGCGTCAGTCATGAGACGGGTGGGGGCTCCAGGTTGCGGATAGAAAAGCAGGGGTGCATTGGCCAAGGCTTCTTTAACGTTGGAAAAAAGCAGACGCAGCTTCTGCGTTCCATGGAACTGCTGATGATGGCCCTTTCTTGGTTCTAAGAAGATCCGTCATGGGCTGAATCATTTCAGCACAGTGCGGAATGAATCTTCGATGGAAATTGATCAAGCCCAGGAACTCGCGAAGCTTGCGAAGTGACGTGGGTTGGGGAAACTCGCGGATTGCCCGGACTTATTCTGCGAGTGGTAAGATGCCCCTTGACGTAACGCGGTGGCCCAGAAAGTCCAGCGCATCAACGCCGAAAGCGCACTTCTTCGCGTTGATGACGAGACCGTACTCCTGCAGCCGGTCGAACAACAGTCGCAGGTGTTGCTCGTGTTCTTCCGGAGAGGTGCTGGCCACGAGGATATCGTCAACGTACGCGAAAATGAAGTGAAGTCCTCTGGTGACTTCGTTGATAAGTCGTTGGAACGTCTGAGCGGAGTTTCGCAGGCCAAAGGGCATCCTTACGTATTTGAAAAGTACGAACGGAGTAGTGATGGCAATCTTGGCCACGTCCGCTAGCTCTACGATGGTAGGCCTTTATCAGGTCAACCTTGCTGTAGATGTTGGTACCAGCCAGCCCAGCGGAGAAATCGTGAATGTTTGGCAAAGGGTACCGATCAGGTACCGTGCGTGCATTCAAAGCTCGATAATCCCCGCAGGGTCTCCAGTCATTCGGGTCCTTTTTCGGGACCATATGTAGTGGCGACGCCCAGTTGCTGGAAGACGGGCGGACGAATCCGAGCTCCAGTATATGCTCGAACTCTCGACGCGCGATGTTTAGTCGCTCGCCAAATAGGCGGCGAGGACGCTCGGAGATGGGCGGGCCACTGGTGATGATGTGATGTGTCACACCGTGCTTGGTTGGTACCTCCGTATTGCAGGGCCGGGTTATGGCAGGGTATTCTGTGAGGAGGGCTTCATACCTCGACGTCGTCGCCAGGGGACGCATCGGGGAAGCGTTGAATGACGACAGGATACCCTGGATGGTCAAGGATGTGGTGGCATCGGTGAGGCTTCTGCCACGGATGTTGACGGCAAGGCCAAAGTTTGCCAGGAAGTCCGCTCCCAATATGGCTTGACGGAGATCCGCGACAACGAAGACCCACCGGAAAAGTCGCCTTAGTCCTATGTCGATGGTTAGGGATCTCTGGCCAAAAGTGGAAATTGCCGAGCTATTAACGGCTCGTAGGGGCGCGGTATGTTTCACTTGCTGACGGTCAAGTGGTGACGCAGGCAAGACGCTCACTTCGGCCCCGGTGTCCACTAAGAAGCGGTGACCAGAGATTTGGTCAACAACGTAGAAAAGGCGGCTTGACTGTTGGTCATCGTCACTCGCCGCTGCTAGTGCCGGGCCTCGGTGTTTTCCGACCAGGAGCATGGTTGATGGCAGTGTGTGGCCCGTTCCGCGTAACGCCGGTGATACCAGCACAGGGCTCTGCTGCTTGACCGCGAGCCTCGTCGCGAGGATGAACGGGCGTGAGGGGAGCCGCGCCTGGATTGTCGAGGTCTTTCGTACGACGCTTTCATGGCGGCAACAGCGCAGGAAAGCTCTGCTATGCTTGCCTTGATCTCGGCGACTGTTGCTTGCCAGGCCTGGGGCTCGTGAGGCTCGTGAGATGCCACAGCAGCAATAGAAGGGGCTGAATATTCAGCAGTCCGATCCGCCAGCGTGGCAAAGCGATCTAGCGGCATGTCGTCGGCAGCTGCAAGAACCATGCGCATTCCTTGCGGAAGTTTTTGAAGAAAGAGCTCCCGCAGTATACGGTATTGGGAATCGGTGGCTTGGGGACCCAGCAACTGTACCATTTGGTGGAGAAGTTGTGATGGGCGGCGATCTCCTAGCTCCTGGGCAGTCAGAAGTTGCTGGATTCGTGACCGCTCCGATGCCGTTGTTCGTTCGAGCAGAATGCTTTTCAAGTGATCGTATGCGTCCTCACGCGGTGGCTCCGTCAGCACGTCGTCGATTTCGTCGGCCACGTTTGTAGGCAGAGAGGCAACGACGTGGTAGAATCGTGAGAGCTGGGTAGTGATGCGCCAAAGATGAAACTGCGGCTCGACTTGGGTGAACCAAACTCGCGGGTTTTTCGGCCAAAAAGGGGGAAGGCGCAAGTTGACAGTTGCGAGGTTGGCGTCAGAGGACTGAAGCGGTGCGCCGTCGCCGGTGTGAGCGTTGCCTTGATCCATGTTGGTTGAGGCTGCTAGAGAAGGCGAGGGGGAGCCTTCAGATTCCGGGTCACCATTTATGGGGAAAAGAACACGACCGAATCGATTGGTGCTCGGGCTCCGACTGCCCGCACGTTTTTAATTTGCGCGTGACCCGCGTCACGGAGCTCGTGACCCGAGCTGCGTGCTGCGGCCATTGTTGCGGGCTCCTACACATGGTAACAAAATGCATTGATCCTATGCATCCCAAGAAACTCAACTTTATCTCCCAGTTTCGATACCTCATGTTATCAAATAGCGCGGCAATTAGTGTTACCTCCACAGTGAATCAAAGTTATCAGAAGCAGTTCAGCACAGGCGCACAATTTTATACGTGCTGGTTTGTGAAGAGCTAAAGTTACCCGCATAACTGTTCAACTTGAGAAGCCCTTAAATACTCGTCAGGTAACTTTTTTTTTTTTTTGCGGCAGTTCGATGTCCCGCGTGTGCTCGTCGCAATAAGACGCCGAGTCTGCTCACCAATGACGGTGACCATCCAGGCGCAGAGGTATGAGAGCAGCCCGATCCACACGACGGACATGAGGAAGGAGAGCGGGTACATCCTGGGCCACCGCTTGCAGTTGGGTATCGTCAGGCAGAGCAGAACCGAGGCTGGTAGCATCACCAACCACCAGGCACGTTCCATCCAGTTACGCTCTCCTTTCGCCGACGTAGAAGGGTCCAAGGCCGGGACCTTAATTTCCGTGATTGTGCTGGTGTCTTCGAGATCTGAAAATGAACACAGATACAAAAAAGTAAAGTGCATTAACTTCTCAACAAGCTACAAGACAAGAACAACTGGTTTCTTTGTTGTTGATATATATATTTTTTTTGTCATGGTTTTGTTTTACAGTACGAGAAAAAAAAAAAAAAAGAAACACTTCTCATCAACATAACAGAAACAGTTTTCTGGCTACCCGAGCAAGCTTTCACGCCGCTCCTTGCTGAGCATGTTCTTTTGGGGTCCCTTCGTGACGCGGAAGCGTAAAGGAATGTTGCAATCAGGGTGTAGCTGGCATTCCTGTCAGCAGTATTCATTGTTTGTCTGCTTAGTAGTACGATACCCGAACTTTAACACACAAAAGGTAAACACTGAAGCGAATCTATTTCCTCTCTGACATGCTAAAGCAATGCCATGTCTGAATATCAAAGTTTGCCGCTATTCATTCAATAAATAATATAAGGCTTCTTTTTTTTTTCTTTTTTTTTTTTAGATTGCAAAGAAACACAATGCGGCAAAGACACGAAAAACAAGCAAACTGCCTCTCTGCGAGTGTCTTGTCTTGTTCGAGCCAAAGAACCCACAGGTTGAACGAGAGAAGAGCAACGAGATATCCTGTCAAAATTCTTAAATGTTCCAAAGCACATATAAAAGGAGTATTCTCAGGAGACGAGAAAATAAGAGCCCGCTTTCTTCCACAGTCCCAAACCCTTAGCCCTTCATGTTTTTTTTTTTGTTTGTTTTCTGTTTTTTTTTTGTTTTTTTTATTGCTAAAAGGTAATTTCACACCTGTTCTACAGAGTTATCAAGTCTGCTTCCTTGATCTGAGTGATTATAAAGCATGTTTGTAAGATATGACCTTATAGATTCTTCTTGGGGAAATCAACCTTAACTATCTTGCTACTACCTGCTTTCTAACTACTACCTAGTGGAAGTCTAGAGCCTTGAGCTCACAGCTGTGCCCCCCACATACACACACACGCACACACACAAGCACACACGCACGCGCGCACGCAATGCAAATGATGGGGAACAGAAAGTACATGCTTTAGAACGCTGCTTTTGTTTGTGCTTTTTTGTTGTGACTGCCTCGAGCTTCATAGCTTAGGTTGCTCAAATGTCATTTCATGCAACGCTTCAAAAAAAAACAAAAAAAAAAAACATCCGAGTCGCATTAAATCGCTTACACGTCGCGTGCAACGTCACGAAAACCATAAACTGTTTCATCGCTGACCTGTCTTGGGGTCCATAACGACGACCCGGTAGCCGGTAGAACCTGTTAAAGGAACTTCGAGCGTTGGTCCCTGCTTCAAGCTCTGTTCGCCGCACAGTTTGCGACGTTGAAGACAACCATTTTCATGGCTACCTGTCGTGTCCGGTGTGTTCCTGGATGCATCGTTTTTTTCCGACGGAAGCAGGAGCGACATCACCTCTGCTGGGGCAATGTTAACCTTCTGAGAAACCACTTTGGAGTTGTTTTTCTCCCCATTCTTGATCATTCTGGATTTGATGCAGCGAATCAACCGATCCATCTGGCCGTGTACGAAAAAGAAAGAATATATAAGGACGCGAAATGCGCAGAAGACCTGTCCTAAACTTTAGTAGTGTCCAAATAAAGCACACCACGCGACACTGTTATCGCGAACACAGACCGCACCCCCCCCCCCCCTCCTCTCTCCCCCCTTTAAATAACTTCTTGTATTTCAAATTAATAAGAACGGCTTTGATTAAAACGCTAAAGTGCTTTGTCTCGGATTGTTTTGAGACTGGTGGTATAGTTGTCGGAACCACTGACGCGCTCAAGAGCAGAGTTAGAACTGGCAACGCCTGTTTCAATCGTATAGCCTGCAGCCCAGTGCTTGATCCGGACGCCGCGACACCGGTGGCGCTTATACGCGCTTTACCCCCTATGACTTTACTTCAACTACCAACCACCAGGTTCGCAGTGATCAGAGCCATCCCCCATCCACTCGGGCATTTATGTGACATGTGTTCTCTTTCAGCGAACAGCACTTCAGGCTCATGGAAGGTAATGCAGCACGCGTTCTTAGTACCGGAATAGGGCAAAGCATTTGTCGCATTAAGGCCACCACCACGTCAAAAAAGAGGGTGCTAAAAAAAGAGGACATAATCGTTCATGATCGCTGGTCTTCTGTGCAAGTGAGGCACAAATACCAGCAGTTAAAATATAATCGTTTTTCTTTTTTTTGTTTGTTTGTATGTTTTTGGCCCGGGGGAACATGTGCACGACACTATTAACCCGCACGTGACAACGGAAATTTACAATTTACAGCAGCAAGCATATAGAAAATGTATTTCACCCAAAGTACGCGCAAATTTTGTCGATTAAATTCCTGGAGACAGTGCATTTCATTACTCAAAATGGTCTTCCAAATTTTCCAAGCCTCGCGTTACTTAACGGAAAAACTGAAAATTATTAAAAAAAAAAAAAACATACTTCAACGGCAAGAAGACATATATTAAAGATGAATCAACACAGACTCTACCCTTATGGTCCTAGAAAGAGCAACGCCTCTATTTTAGACAGTATATACAATGTCAAAATATTTTTAGGGCACGTGAGAGGATGGCACTTACTCGTTCTGATCTTAAAATCGGCTGTCATCTTGATATAAGATATAATACAAATTTCATTGAGTATCTTGATACACATAGCATTCATATTGCATTCATTCACATTCATATATATGAATAAGCACAGGTGAGCGCGTGGCTCCCAAGACCTCCAGTGCTCTCTATCTAACAGAAGAAAGCCGAGTTATCATCGAGGCTATTGTGTGTACGAGCGGCATTTCAGTGGCTGCTTGATTTGTGTCGTTACTCCCCACTTGGTCGGCAAACAATTTCTGCCACTTGTCTACTTAACTACCACTATCGGTCAACACAGATAGTGGTATAGTTGCTCGGTCAAGTAAAATAAAAACCGCATATCATAATTTATCCCGCGAACTTGCCGGTAGTACTATCAAACGCCGGAAAACTGATCGCTCAACTTACCCACCCGATGGATTCAGCCACACTTGATTTTGACTTCTGGCGCAAATCAATTTTAACTCAGCAACAGCTGATCAAAGAGGGGAGTGACAACAAGAATTTAATAGCCACTGAAGCCTCCATAATAGTTGAGCTTTCTTCTGATAGATAGCGCGACAGGCCTTCTGAACCCCGCGCTCGCCTCGGTTTTTCCATGTTGTATGTGACTGTTACATTAAGGTGCAGCCCCACCCCTCGTTAATGTGATTCTGAACCAACAGATGGCGGTAGGATCTCCTTCCAGGCCTGTAAATCAATGCGAGAAATTGTGTGTGGTGGCGCTTCGATAAAGTTGGATATTCTTCTATATCCAGAATTTGACATCCCTGGTCCCTTGCTTGGTTTTCTCTGCACGAGCTTTCTGTGGAACGCGCACGGCTGCGCCAGTTCTCGTGCAAGGGGGCCAGTTGCCACGCTCCGAGCTCACGTCTCCAGCAAATGTGGGCAGAACAAAACGCGAAAATCGTCCTGAGCCAAATGGCGAGACACATGCACAACCAAACTACCGACGCGTTGAAAAACATAAAATTTCCTGTGCGCTGTTATCGGAGATTTCAGATTCCAATGACACAGATTACATTGTGATCAGATTTATACTGACACGAATGAAGGTGACGAGAGGACGAACAGTGAACTGAAAAATAAATGATTAATCGGCGAACATGTAAAAAAAAAAGTAAACAAAGAGCGTCGAGGCAGCAGAAAAGCAGGCGGCGATTCGGCAGCGTAACAAAGAGCGAGAGCGAGACTGACTCGACAAGGTCGCTGGCAGCTGCTTATCTAGAGTGCGTCACGTCGCCATCTCGAAAGTTCGGCAAAGAAGGTTCGAGCGTCGCGCGTTGGGGTCGAGGATGAACTGGCACTTTCGAGGACAAGAAAACAGGGCGAAAGTTCCGTCTGGTGCAAGAATGAACGCGAATCTTCCAAAAGTTTGTGACCAAGCGTCGCTTTCTCGGCTCTGCGGGCGGCAATATGACGGGCCGGCCCTTTTACCATGCATGTGTTTGGATCCTTGTGGATTTCCAGCAAAACGTGATGACGTCATAGTCTGGTTTCCAAAATTCTAGCTTGAGGAAATAACTACCTAAACAAAAAGACTATTTTTTGGGCGGTCAGGTGTCTCGATTAGGTAGCTGGGTGTTTATTTTGACCCAAACCACGAGAGTGGAAAACACAAAAAATGACACTCAGGTTTAGATGTTGAGTTTGGTAAACCCAAAGTAGGACTGGTGCGGGGGATATAATAAAAAATTCCGAGGTTAAAAATAAACTCAC
Organism: Ixodes scapularis; assembly: GCF_016920785.2. Lineage (NCBI taxonomy): Eukaryota > Metazoa > Arthropoda > Arachnida > Ixodida > Ixodidae > Ixodes > Ixodes scapularis. The sequence goes on along the minus strand of NW_024609880.1, from coordinate 102,760,914 downwards.
AGCAATAAAAAATAATTATTAATTTTAATATGAATTCGGTGATAAATGCAATGACTGACCATGCAAAGATTCTGGGTCTGTTGATAACTTTTGCACATAGTTTAAGCAACTTGCAGGCTGTCACAAAAGAAAAAAATACAGGGTTTCTTTTTACCGCAAGAATAAACTAGGCATCGCCGAACGCTCATTCCCCGCCCATAGGTAGCGCTAGAGGTACAACCAGATGTCAAAGTTTCAGCCCAATACGGCACCTTCTTCAAAAGTTATAAGTGATTTTCTGAACAGTTCAATGGGAAAATAGCGGCCGACGGAGTTTTCAGATACATGGGGCTCTATGGGCACCAGAAACGAAAAACAGGCCAAAATGGGCTCCATTTTTCCCATTGGAATTTTCAGAAAATCACTTATAACTTCTGAATAAGGTGTCCGTTCGGGATGAAACTTTGGCATCTGGTTGTGACCTAGCGCCACCTTTGGGAGGAGAATGAGCGTTAGGCAATGCGTAATTTATTTTTGCGGTAAAAAAAAAAACTGTAAATTGTTTTTGTGACATCCTCTGACAGTCTTAATTTAGTGATTCACGCGCGCAAGTAGTGGTGTGCAAAAATGAAAACGATACAAACGGGTAGGCTTTGACGTTATATAAAATATTGTGTAAGCACGCACATGGTACGCTGATTAAGAATGAAACAGCCCTACGTTTTACACTAGCGTAGATAGTGTCGATAGTTAAGGGTGCATCAAATGCTAAAGCTTGTACACATATACTGCTCAAGCCATTGTGTTTGAATGCTCATAGTGATTTCTTACCCTCAGATTTGGTGCAAGTTGTCTTCTGATTGCTTACAACAGAAAGAAGGAATCATTCTAACTCTGGGTTGGCAGAAAAACTCCACCTGCTGATGGCCACCAATCATCTCGGCGCCGATTATGAGTATTCACTGCATGCCAACGGTCGCGCGCTTAGAACGAGTTTTTCCCACGTGATTTTATACGATCGCAATTGTTCTTGACAAACAACAATGTTTAGTTAGGCAAGCGGTCATATGTGAAGCTAAGAATATTTTCTATTGGTTGTGGCACACGTGGCAAGTTGCATAGCTTTTTTTTTTTTTTTTAGAATCCGCGAAAAACAATGCTCTTGGGTTACGTTGGTCTCTAATAATTCATGTAGCACACAAAAGAGCACGAACTGAATCGCTGTGGGAAACGAAAACAATAATGATAAACAAGCGTGTAATCACGCGAAAACTGAGGGCATTGCACATACACAGAAGGTAAGCTTTGTCTAACTAAATACATTACTAATAAAGTATTTGGTTTTGTCCTGCGAGCGAAGCGGAACATACAAGTGCGAGCACACTGTCCTGAACTACACTTCCAGTGAACAAGCGCACCATCCAAAGCACCCAGCTCGCTTTTATAGTGTTTGGGGCGCTCAAACCTTTGAAAACACAATTATAATCAATTGTATTATTTCAATTATTTTTATTAAATGCGCCTATGCGTTTTTCATTTTTTTTTTTTACTTTTACGTTCACGTGCCATTTTCTTAGTTGTATAATATTTTTCCAGAAGTCTGACAACTATAGTCTGTTTCATTATAAGTAAGAGCCACATAATCAAAGATGTGGACAAAAAAAATAAAAATAAAAAAGAACGCGAACACACATTAAAAATGCGATGTAACGGCACATTCAAAATTAGTCGTTAGTTTTTTAGAGAGCAGCAATTTCGTAGGACGACATTGTTACCCGATGAAGGTTACAAAAAGTGCAGTGCAACTGTTAGCTCGGGGTCTTTAACGTGCATTACGCAGTATATGTGATACACGATCGCACGACGGTAGGATGCAGATGGGCGACTGAACCCAGGGTACCGGCTAAAGCCCCTTGATAAAGGCGTTTTTTACAAGTACCGCCAACCATTATTGTGAAAACGTGCAAGACACGTGCCACGAGCGGGCGCTCCGCCTCCATTCGCTTTCAAGGGCCAGTCATTATATACCCGAGCCCACGGTGCCAATGCCACACGGGCAACTCGAATTCCATTTACAAAGAATGACATTTGAAGGATCGGACAATCAGCGCGCGACACTCCAAGCGTGGGGCGTTCCACGCGCGACAGACCTTGAGCCGATTCGTTGATCCCATGAATGTCATTCGTTGTAAATGACATTCGAGTTGCCCGTGTGGCACGCGTGCCACACGGGCAACTCGAATGTATTAGTGCTGCGTCGCCATTTGTGTCCAAGGGCCGGTCGAGACACGGGCCTCGTGCACTGGCACCTTTGAGGTTATTTGAAAGACCAACGCAAATACATCGAGGGGATTTAGTCCCTGCACGCTCTACAGCGGGAGCTCCGTGCTTTGAACGGAGCTCGCACTCGAGCATTTCTCCACGTGCTCTTATCTGCGGTGCCACAACACACTCGGCCAACGATCCCCTACCGCACTTGATTTATCCTATGAGCTAGACCAAATTAGAGTGCCTTCATGCACACGCGCGTTTTTGCTTGAGTGGTGACATCTCAGCCATTTTTCCGCCCAATCTTTTTCTTCATGCATTTCGAAGTGCGCGCATACCAGTGTCACTCAGCTCGAGCGCGTAGCTTTGGCTAATGGATAGACGCCATTTTACCGCCCAAGTCACGTACCGAGTGCGCGAGAGCGTCACGCGCTGGCAGATTCAGGACAACAATGGATGTCTTCACCCTGAGACAGACAAACATGTAGGCACCCTAGACCAAATGAGCTACACTTAGAGTATCGGCAATTTTCCCCCCGATATCGTTTTGGGCGCCGCCATGTTGGTGGTTAGTTACAAATCAAATGCAACTGCCGGTCGTCATGATTCAAAAGTGCGACTTCCTCAGCAATAGTTTCGGTGTCAGGAAGCTCACGTAATATTGCTTTGCTTTGTCGCCAACTCTAAAGATTTGTGAAGGACGGAAAAGCGTTTTTTTGTGATTTCAGACAAAGCTTCAGATAACTGACAACCATCAGTTTAAGCATCCATGTCTGTATGAAGAGTAGCTTATTTAGTGGCTCTAGTTTAGCCCGGCCGCAAAGGCACAGAAAGAGAACGAACAGCTTAACTTCGCGCTCTGGGCGCTGCTTCAGTGGCTTCATCAGCCCGTAGCGTTGGTTGCGCTCCGAAATAAGGTAAAGCAAAAACAAATATTCAGATCTTAGGGTTTCACAAGCCAAACCTAGAAAAAACACTTAACACGCCCAAATAAAAAAAAAATATTGCGGGTTTATTTTGAATAACCGTAGATCTTTTGACGAGCAACCGAAATCTCAGATTGGCCTCCGTCGGATTGCGGGCACCTCGGCCGATATTTAAACCCGACAACTATAGATTCATAGGCCAGCGCGTTGGCTGAGAGGAACTGAGACGTTTTAATGTCATTGACAGTTACAAGCCACCGAGGGGGTTTTTGAAACAAAATGTAGTCGAACCATTCCGACAAGCATAGTTTGATACGTAAATGATTTATGCAAGTGATAAAAAATGAAAGCCGTTTACAACTCCCTGTAACGCCGAAGTTGAGCGCAGCTCTTGAGGAGGAGGAGGGAAGGGTACTGGGGGGATCAGTTGACCTCGGAAAGGGGGGGGGGGGGGGGGGTCACGTGACCTCGGGGGGAGGGGTCACGTGACATCAGTGATGATGACGATGACGATGCGGATGCCGAGTACGTCATTGGCATCCGCATCGCCATCGTCATCATGACTGATGACGTCATCAGTGACGTCACTGATGACGTCATCGGCATCGGCATCGGCATCATCACTGATGACGTCATCGTCACGTGACCCCCCCCCCCCGGGGTCCTCCCGAAGGAACCCGAGGTCCTCCCGAGGTCCTCCCGAAGAAGCCCGAGGTCCTCCCGAGGCCCTCCCGAAGGAACCCGAGGTCCTTCCGAGGTCCTCCCGAAGGAACCCGAGGTCCTCCCGAAGGAACCCGAGGTCCTCCTGAAGGACCTCGAGTTCCTTCGGGAGGACCTCGGGAGGACCTCGGGAGGACCTCGGGAGGACCTCCGGTTCCTTCGGGAAAATTTACCCATAATGCACCGCGCGGTTACGCCGACGGCGACGGCGACGGCGACGGCGACGCCGCTCAAGCCGGAAACGGGCGCCTAAGAGCTGCGCTCTAAAACATTAAAATGTTTTCGCATACGTGGCGGATTCTGAAATGGAAGAATGCATTTTATGGCGCCTATTTCATTTGGATCGCGTCGGGCATGTGTACCGACGCACAGTAGAACGCGCGCAAAAGTAGCTGTGGTGCACCCGCAGCCTCGCGCTTGTTGTTCTCACATCTCTGGCTCGCTCACTGCGGGCATCCAGGCATCTGACACCCTGACATCTGGCGCTTTTTCGGTCTTTCATCTAGCGCACACCAGCTCGGAGCACGTGGAGCGAAAGCTCGCGCTGCAGAACCCAGGGATCCTGGGTTCGAGCCCCACCCCTGCCCGTTTCGATCTGGATGAGCATCGTACCGGCGTGCGGTCGTGTATCACTACTGCGTGATGCACGTTAAAGACCCCAGGCTAGCGGCTGTACCGCACTGGCTAAATTTCTCATCTACAGCTGGGAGACTCGTCGCCCCTGTGAGGCAGACCAAGTTCTAGGCTGTATAAACACACACACAACCCAATTTTTTTTTTCGGTCTTTCACGTGGCGTTCCAAGCGGCACACGACGGAAAAGGCACATGAAGCTGTTCTTGTACACGTGTCGCCATCTGTACTTGATATTAAGAAACTACAATTCGCCGTAACTGAATGGGAAAAGTTTGAGGTCTTATAACATTCTTAACGCGTAATATATCGATATGGAAGTTCTGGAAAATGTAATGTCGAAGGATGCTTCATAATTTAATGTCTCGTTATTTTGATTAGTTCACGTGATTCCGTTTTTATAGCGCAATAAAATATTACAATTTTAAACTTTATTTTTATTTTAAAATATACATTATCTGTACAGTTCGTTGCTTACTTTTTTATTTTATTACCATCTAGCCGAACGCTCACGTAAAATATCGTCGACGATGGGACGTTATAACTCGAGAAATATTTTTTTCAATATTAGAGACTGTGGTCTGTTAAAAGCCAAATAATTAACAACCTAAAATAATCGTGATATCAAGACATTAAAGCATTACTGAGAAACTGATCTTTAATTTGACACTAATTTTATAATTGTAAAATTCATAGGAAGAAAGTTATAAGCCGTCGGAAAAGCATCAAAACGTCATGCGCGGTAGGGTTGCACCTTAAGATGGGATAACCAAACACGCGTGTCGTTGCTAACCTTCTAGTGTCAGCGGTGAACAACACTGCAGTACTCCTGAGGGTAAATGCCGTTCTTCCTAAATGACGAATTTTTCGCACCTGATCAACAGTCACTTGCTTGAGTCTGGAGTTGTAGTGCATGACGAGAATGTACACGCAGAACAGCATCAGTAGCACGGCGGCTTCGTACCTGCGATTTAAGGTCGTTCAGAAAAAGGCAGCCCTTGATAGCAGGAAGATACTTCCAATCTTATGACTGTCATATCTTCTTTTTTTTAACGATACTCGAAGAATAAATACCGTTACGGACACGACGTTGTGTCCGTCCTTATGTTTATTTTTTAGTAACGTAAAATTTCATCGACGTGCTCGCCTTCTTAGCCCAGTCATATCTTTGTTCGTTAAATTTCTAACTTTACAAAAGAACGTAAATTAGCAAAAAGAAGTTATGTGTGTAAGTAATATGAACAACAAACGAGCGCGTTGTGATATTTATGAGGCCAACATCCTTCGCCAAAAGCATCTCAGTATATTTGAACACATTGTTTCTAGTGAGACAGGGCTATTCTACATTTTCTATGCAAGCCCCTAAACGTGGAATTCTATTTCTCGTCTTAAATGAGATAATGAAATCGAGACAGAGTTTCAGAGCTCAAATAGAAAGCACGTCGACATGCACTGACCATATCTTGCCCAATGGCGGACCATAACAAATGTGTGAAGAATTTGGTCTTTCCGCTTTTTAACTTAAGTGCGTACCAGTACACGGTGCTGTCGGCGATGCATGCGGCCAGCACGCTGACGCTGGCTATGTACAGCAGCGAGTCCCTCACGATAGGGTACCATTCCAGCTGCACCGTCTGCAAAATCCAAGAGTCATTCCCACTTAAGAAATGGCATGCATGAGCTCTCAACGATAAGAAGGGATGGGCACAGAACATATCATACGCCAAGCATGCAGATCTCAGCACCTAGAAGACTTACGGAACTGATTTCTTTTTTTTTTTTTTTCGGATGAACAGGTATCCACCCCAATCAGTAAATGTGGATTGCGTGTGACATCCTAAAGGCATCGTCATCATTCTACTGTCCAAAGAAGATGATACTTGTAATGACGCCACATATTACGGCATTCTCGCTGTGTCACGCGAGTGTTTTGTTGATATCTCGCCCCCCCCCCCCCCCCCCCCCACCCCACTATGTGGCACGCTCGCAAAGAGCCTAGTAAATAACTTAGGACGGTGCGCATTAAATACTACACTTTTCTGGGTGTGAACAGCTTGTTATACATTAACACCTCTTCACGGGGTGGCCATTTACTGCTTTCGTTTTAAATTAGACGACATCTTTTTTTACATGTAAAAATAAAACGTTTTACGACTAACCATGATGCCTATTTTACAAAAGAATGTTATATTACACGCTCTTAAGGCATGACAACTCATGATATGGGCCGCTTACAGTCATGGGGGCATAAAGCGTTTTTCGTCAGAAATTTATAAACGTACTTTACTCACCGTAGTGAGAAGGTAGATGCCAGTGACGCTCGTCACTCCGAGTATGTTAAACACTGCGGAACCCACGATGGCGCCCACACCAATGTCTCCTTCCGTCACGAATGAACCTAAATAATAAACGTACAACGAAATTGAATGTAATTTGTTCAATACAGTTTATTTTGAACTCCTATATAAACAGGAGGGCTTCACAAAACAAGAAAAAGAGGGAGGGGGGTTGACACTGAAGGCCTTAACTAAAATCATAAACAGGAACAACTGATGAAGGTATTCAGAGTATTTTACCAACGACTGAAGTTACCTCTCTTCAGAAAAGAATGACACTTTAAATAAATTAATTATTTCTTCGAGATAGCTTTGTCTACCGCGGCAGACGTCAGGGTACAAATGAAAAGGTAGAATTAGCAATCTTATTCACTATGATTCGCTAATTAGTGTTTTTTTTTCGGCTTATGTGACACCTTCCAATTGAAGATGTGTTGCCCGTCGCCCAAGTATGCTAGAACAATTGCTAGAAGTAAGGCTGTTTAGAGTGCGCCTTACCATAGAGTTATTACAATAAACGCTAAAGGCTCAGGTGGCGCTAGTGGGCTGTTGCATTTTGAAGCAGACAGCAAGCAGTCAGAAATTGACTTCCGGTGATGCATTTCTATCGGAAAAAGCGAGTGCACTTTCTCTCTGCGCTCGATAATAAGAGCAAATATCACGAATAATTTGTCGGTACTAGGCACATTGGAAGATTTCTCAGTCACGCAGACGAAATAATTGGTCAGTTATAGCATTTTTATTTGAAATTCGCGGCATGAAAAACGGTGTTAAAGCCGCTTCGTACGTGTATTTATGTGCACTGTCGGACGCTGTTAGCGCGAGCACAGCGTCGACGCTTCCCAGCATAGGGTGCATACGTGCCAAACGAACGAAGGACATGTGGAAAACCAAGAGAGACGGCAAGAGCTACGCAGTAACACTGGATAAGTAACTCCTCGTGCTCGCAGGCGACCAAAATAAATTGAAAGTCACGTCATATAGTTCGATTTGCAATAAATAAGTATTGCTTTATTCCTTCCGCTCATGAATATGTGCGAAGATGCTTGTTATGTGTTCAAATCATCACGAACACGCTCCAAATCGTTGCAAATAGGGGGAAGCCAGAGAACAGGTGCGCAATAAAAACTGCTCAACATAGGAAATAATAAGAAAACACACCTTTCGTAGCCCACGTACTTTATTCTTTACGTTTCGAACGCTTTTTTAACCACTCGTAAAGATGCACGACGGGGTCATTTTCATATAGTGAGAGCACTGAGAGGACAGGCATATTAGCAATATATATGCACCTACGGAATGCCGGCGAACCTTGAACACACTCTACATTCATTTCGTTTTTTGCTTAGAATCGTCGCTCGTTTCTACATACCTGCCATAGAAGAGAGGTTTGGGCCTGAAATACAGTCAAACCTCGTTGTAACAAACTTCTATGTAACGAAACCCCCGATGTAACAAAGCACATAACGTTTTCTAATCACAAGTGTATGCGCGCCATGTATTTTTGACCTCCATGTAACGAAGTCCGGTTGGCCGAAATTTCGATGTAACGAAATTTCGTGGACAATTTGTCACAAACTTATGGGTCCCAAAGGAAATTTTTGGAAGCACATGCGCTGAAATGGGCCCCCGATAAAGCGCACAGGGTGAAACGGGCCGAATCTGGCAAGTGTGGTGTACAGAACGGCTACGAGAGGACACTAGAGCCGCCGCCGTTTCATCCGTCGGCTTCGTTCGCGCTGCATAGTTCGTTTCGAGGCCTAACTAAAGGCGTAAGTTTCTCGTTGTCCTGGGCGATGGAGCCTTGAAGGTGATGAAGCCGCTCCTGACAACGTGGACCTGGATGACTTTCTATATGCCGACTGCGCTGTCATTGCGACGGAGGAGGTGACCGACGAGGCGATAGCTAGCGATTGTGGAGGGAACTCGCAAGACGGGGGCGACAGGAGCCTGATGAGCAAGACACCTGCGATGTCCCCAGTAACCGTGAAGTGGTGGACCCGATCGATGTCTTCAGGCGGTTCGCGATCACGCAGCAAAACGAAGACGCGATTCAGGCCGTCTGGCTTTGCGGACGTCGTGTGATGCCAATAATAATGCCAAGAGTGGCCCAGATAAAGGTGATGGACTACTTTCAACCGAAATAGAGGCGTCCTCGGTGAGTTTCGTGCCCCCAAGAAACATTTGTGGAAACTTTCTTTAACGTTACCCCGAATTTCTATGCAGCGAAATTTCAATGTAACGAACTAAATTCTGAATTTTACCCACTTCGTTACATAGAGGTTTGAATGTATAGCGAAGTTTAGCATCGTTCAGTGGTAAAGGAAAAATGCTGTAACTAAAGCAATTACACTTTCAAAATATTAATAAAGGTGCATACTATCCGGTATAATCGAAATAACAAAAGTTATTCGTGTTATTTTCCGGCAACGACACAAAATTCACTCGCGTTTTCCCACAGGAATACACAGGAAGACTGGAAAAGTAGACTGCATAATGTCTGCTTCAATTTGCAACCGGAAGTCCCGTAGACACTAGCGCCAGCTGAGTCTCTAGTGTTTATTGTACTAACTCTATGCGCCATACCAAAACAAATGGGGGGAAAAAAAGGTAGAAAACTGTTCGTTTGAGGAGACATCCTAGTATGGTGCAACTTTTGTACTACCAAGTGACCCCCGATGCTATCATACGGCTCCCCATGGAATTTTAGAAGAGCATTCCGACACCTACGATAACGATACTCGATATCGTTACGATGCACGCGCAAAAGCACCGGCAAAGTATCTCGGGTATCATTACCGGAGGTATCGGAACGATCAACTAAAAATCCCTAATGACTCGTTACCTGCGCACGCTGCGAACTCTGACGTCGCTTTTGGGTAGCAGTCTAGTTTCGGAATCTCAGGCTCCTCCCGGCATAAATTTGCGACGGAATAGCTTGGAAGAGAATTTGAATTGTCTGAATTCTCACAACAGCTAAGGCACATTTTGAACAAGTAAATGGCGGCCAACGAAGCCAAATACATCGAAACAAATGGCGTCTGCTACCGGTGACGGGCCACTAGATTTGATTGAAAATTTTCGAAAACTTAATTATAACTTTTGAATCAGATAACGGTAAGTTGTAAAAACTTTAGCACCTTGCCCCAACCACTAGCGCGTACGAGGACCGATCTGTTTGACGATGCGTGGTTTACCTTTTGCGGTGAGAAAACGTGGTTATCGTTTCTACCAACAGCCGGCACAGTATATACACAAAAAGAGACGCCTTCCTTCCAAAAAATATTATTATAAGCCTTACCAATAATGGCGGAGTAAAGTTCCGGAGACGAAGTGCCAACGGCCATCACGGTAGCGCCAGCCACGTCCGAAGATATCTTCAAAGCTGTTGAAGAACAAGCATTGCGTTGATGTATCGAGCGTTCCTGTGAAAAAAAAACCGTGTTTTTCGTCCCAGGTAAATAAACTATGTATCGCAGAAAGCCCAAACTGTGTGAGAATGTGACACTATCTTTCTTGCTGATAAGTCTGTTTGTTTGTTTGTGTGTTTGTTTGTTTGCCTGTTTTATTGTTTGTTTGTTTGCTCACTGAAGCATATGTTACATGCGCCGACAATGTCATTTCTTGTTTTGACAATATTACATTTAGCATAGACGTAGGCACAGTGAGAAATTTCGACTTTCTTAATTAGTTTTTGATCCAGGTACTGTCATGTTTTCAAACTTCCGCGTTCTACCACAAATGCTAACGTCATAATCTCACGGAAATCAAGCTTTCTGCGATGCAGTTTATTTACCTGGGCCCGAAAACCCGGTTCTCTTTTCTCGCAAACGCTCTGTATATATTACCTGTAGAAAAACTTAGAAAACCTCTCGGTTTTAGCGAAAAACCTACAGGACATAGACCATGCCGCGGAAAGCGACAAATTTCCAGATTAAAGCACTGCGCCAGGCCAATTTGAAGACACCAAGAGACACTTAAATATTACAGTATTACAACGACCCAGCTAAAGAAGAAAAAAAAATGACAAAGCTTAATTCAGTTTCTAAGATTGACGTTTGCCTGCAACGGCGCTCGCGCGGTGAACTCAGCGAATATACCACCTAATACTTGGGTTAATCTTTAACCTTTTTTTCTCCAACAGAGCTCAAAACACGTTTCATCGATCTGCCGTTTTTCGTGCGCGACGTTTGAAAAGAGCTAACATACGCTCAGTATGGTATGCTGGCGCCATCTTGTAGAGTCTGCGTCAATCCCACACTCGATCGAAGTTGCCCAACCCGGGACTTCGATATTTTTTATACATTTTAATTAAAATTGCTTTTTAAACGTTCGTATATAATTTGTGCTCCACCATATTAAATTATTTTCAGAAACCACAGTATTCCCCTCTTTGAGAGTTGTGTGTCCGTTTCATTTTTCACAGGGGCAAGGACTTTATTCTTTCCGAATACAGTTAGGTACCCCAGAAAGTAAAAATTTTAGGATTTGTAATCACTAGAAAACTCTACAAAGGTAATACTGGAGTTCCTAAAATGTGACCTTTTTTAAATTCATGCGACCTCAGGCACGCACGCGGTTATATGAAGATCGCAAAGCTCACCAAAATGGTTGAATGTCACTATCAATAATGATGTCGTTTCTCGCCCCCACAGCCGTATCCTACGAGCAAGACGCGCGTACATAATAAATCATGCCCTGAGTTTCTGAAGGTTCAGCGATTGGAGTCATTGACAGTTTAAAAAACCTGACAAGCATAAGCTCAAGCTTAAGCTTATTCTAGTTGATGATATTAGGTCATTTGTTCTGCCTTTTTATCGTCTAAAGTCAGAATCTCATTCGTTGCGAAGTGATAATAAGTTTCTCGAAACCTGCAACGACCTGCGCTTTTTAAACCGTCAGTGACTGCTCGCGACACCACAAGAGACGACGCCGCCCAGCGGACGAAAAGTGAAGGAAAAAAGTGGGGAACCGCAGCCTACCGCCTATCCAAACGTGCAGCTAACACTTGCGCGGGCCCCCAAAAGTTATACGCCCGACGACTGGGTATGCACTCTAAAAAAATTTATCCGAGTTTACTTTTCTGCAGAACGCAGAATTAGCCGATCACTTCGAGCAATGCATTCTAGCGAATCACGAAGCTCGCATTACGATTAGACCTGCAAAATGCGGTGTGAGCAGGTACAATAGGCCCTCTTCAAAAGTCCGCGCCAACGCCTGCCCGCGCGCCATTGATTGATCACGTACTCTGAGCTCGTATTGTACACAATCGAGCGCTGCGTAAGCATTCGACGAAGACTCTGATCTAGGCCGTGTTCCAAAATTTACTCGATCTTATTCCAGGGTAAGGGCTTTGTACCCTTGGCGTTCTAAAACGTACCCGCGTCCAGCGGTTTTCAATCTGGGCTGTCACGTGATACGCTTCGCCGGAGTAACTCGGATCCATTTGGGTAAGATTTGGAACACAGCCCTAGTCACGCGCTTCGTGTCCATGGATGGATTAATGCTAACGGCTGTACCCTTTATATCGGGCGGAAGCTTGCACCACCTAGCCTAGTTGTACGTCGTCCAAGCAATGGCGATCGCCAATGTTACTAGATGGACTTTTGAAAAGGGCCTAGGGGAAAAGGGTGAGTGAAACGTCATGCTCCTTGTCCCTGCTCATCAACGCTGCTCATATCGCAATCTTTGGGTCGGATCGTATTCTGAGCTGCGCCATTCGCTGGGATTCCTTTTTCATTCGCCGTGAATGGCTCTTTCCGTGTTCTGCAGGAACGCAACCGTTGCACCACACACCACCGAGCTGTTTGGCAACATAGGCCAACTTGCCGTTTGAGAGCAGTTCCAGGCATGGCACGAAGTACACGTCGCACACAATGGCCAGCATGCAGCACAGGTAGGCGAGAACGCCGAAATGCACGGCCACCCATCCTCGCAGGCGCTCTTGCTGAGTGAAAGGGTCGTCGGGAAACTCGTAGATGGACGGAGGTACGCAGAACTCGGTCACGTTATCGGCACTGCTGTTTCCAGCGACGGTGTAGAGCCCGAGCGTTTGGCTTCCGTTGTATCGCTTTGTCGTGACATCTGTCAGGGCCGAGTGTGACCGCCGTCATTAGTAGGGAGTCTATAACCTACTTGGAAGGTCAAAGTCAGAACCAAGACATGTACCTTGCGAGTTATATCGATGAAAAGTTATTAAAAAAAAGTAAAATTTACTTTGCACTTTTCCGGATATTTTTTAAATGTAAAGGAACCATCGCTTCGGTGAATTGGATATGCACCAAAGGCGGTCATTTTGCCTTAGCTATACTTTTTCCACTTTTTGAGAATTCGATTCTCTGCTGACACAAAGCGTTTTGTCTTCGCCTTTACCAGAAATATCCGAAAATGTACAACCCTTCAGTATTGCAAAATCTTAATTTTATATGCAACTTGTCAAATTAAATTTACTCTGATTAATTTTCTTCTTTTTTTTTCAGGCAAAAAGTTAGAAAAAAACTTTCAGCCTTTCCACTCTAGTGAAGAAGGAAGACCGGCGGAGCTGTACAATGGAAAGTAATGGCCGGCCGCAAGTCGGCAAGCCAGAGTGGAAAGGCTGCCGCCATCTATGAGCGACGGCGGCAACCAGATCCGGGGCTTGCCGCCGTCGCTCATAGATGGCGGTAGCTGCCCAAAGTGCTGTGTCGACATTTTTTTTTTTTTTTTTTTTTTTGCGGGGGACACGATTTTGGGGAGCTAGGAAATAACAGTTTTGCTGCAATAACCGATACCTTCCAAGATTAAATATTTCTATTACTTCAAGTTCAGTCCATCGCGCACAAGTGAATGGACAGTTCCACACCAGCGATCTACCTTGATGTAGGCCAGGTAGCTCCCACACTGTTGTGATGTTCCCGTCCTGATCGATAGTTTCGCCGCAGGCCGAGTCCGAAAACAATGTGGCCAGTAGAAGAGACGCTGTTGCCAACACACAGACACGTCCAGTGGCACCTCCCACCATCCGGATACCAAGGCCTTTCGAAGCAGGCCACTCATGGCCCATCGAAATTCCTGCAATTAAGAAATGTGTGCCTGTGATTGGACGGCCAGGTTTCATCATGAAATCTGCTACTTCTGACTGACCTAAATATTTTAAGTATCACCGAGCCCTACTTACAAGGTTGCAATACGAGCTCGATGCGTGACAACTTCCATGTTCGCAGTCGCCCCGCTGGCCTGCCACTCAGAATCCAAAGTCTTAATATGTCTTGCCATGGTAAAAAAGCGTGCAGCATAAAAAGTCTCTCTCTCTCTCTCTCTCTCTTTGACTCTCTCTTTCTCTATTCTTTGATTTGTGTCTTCGGCGTTCGTTTCAGAATGTAACGACTAAATCAATAATAGTTACAACGTACAAAAATATCTGACCAGGCCATACCCAAGAGGTACTAAAGTATCGGGAGGATGGAAATGGGGCTCTCATATCGTTTTATATTTTCCGCTTCAGGACGATCGCTGCAGGAGCATGTTTCGGCCTGGAAACCGGTACCATGTCTGCGAAACTGACCCACTAAACTGCACCGGCGACGCTGTATTCATTCCAGTGATCACCGCCGCTGTCGTGAGAAACCCATACCAAAAAAAAAAATACAAACAAACTGGGACAAAGAAAGAAGCACATAGGACGAGGCGCAACTTGCAACTGAACTTTACTCAAGGAAACATATAAACAAGGGAGTAGGTAATGTGCCATAGCAAGATGGGCTTGGCTGACACAATTACTCTACCAGTGCTGCCCGGGCACTATACCCTAGTGTGGTTGCAGGGACAGGACCTGTTTCCACTCAAGGTTGGCCCTTGCCGCCTAAGAAGGTGAAAAAGGAAGGAAGAGAGTGTAGAAGAAAAGTGAAAGCCGTTTACAACTCCCTGTAACGCCGAATTGGAGCGCAGCTCTTGAGGAGGAGGAGGGAAGGGTAGTAGGGCCACGTGTTCTCGGGGGGGGGGGGGGGGGGTCACGTGACGTCGGGGTGGGGGTCACGTGACATAGGGGAAAGGATCACGTGACCCCCTCCAAGGTCACGTGACCTCGGGAGGGTGTCACGTGATCTCGGGAGGGGGGTCACGTGACTTCCCAGGTCACGTGGCCTAAATTTCCCCGCTACATTTAGCGGGGAAATTTTTCCGCTAGATTTAGCGGGGAAATTTTTTCCGCTAGATTTAGTGGGGAAATGTTTCCGCTAGATTTAGCGGGGAAATGTTTCCGCTAGATTTAGCGGGGAAATTTTTCCGCTAGATTTAGCGGGGAAATTTTTCCGCTAGATTTAGCGGGGAATTATTCCGCTAGATTTAGCGGGAAAATTTTTCCGCTAGATTTAGCGGAGAAATTTACCCATAATGCACCGCGCGGTTACGCCGACGGCGACGGCGACGCCGCTCAAGCCGGAAACGGGCGCCTAAGAGCTGCGCTCTAAAAAAAAACCTGCTCGTATTCGTTAGAAAAAGGTCCATCTAGCCACTGCCATAGGCTGCAGATGACAGCTATCGCTAAACAATCGCAATGCAACTGCTCACATTTGCTGCCGTCAGTAAAGTCCGCCCCCACCCCACACCGCTCAAATTCTGCGAACTAATCCAATCACACATCCCCTCATGAGATTCGGTGTGGGTCAAAAATTTAGATACCAGCCTTACTTTCTCCTTGCCGGTCCCCACGGCTGCAATAGCAGAACACGCTTGAAAGCGAAAGCAAGTTACTCGTTTTCCAGATCGTTGACAGCGCGCGGCCTTGCGATCTCAAGTACGATAGCAGCGCCTGAATTCTCGACTGCATCAGATTAGAGTCAGCTAATCTGGCGAGACGAGACTAGGTGGAGCGCAAGGTCGTCTGCCTCTTTTGCAGGGGTTATTGTGACATCAAAACGCCGAGCTCTGATTGACTCTGATCGAAGGATAATAGGCAGCTCCCAAAGCAAGCTGCCTTGAGGTCTGCCTACTATCCTTTTATCAGAGTCAAATCACGTTTTGGCGTTCTAACGCAACCACATCCCCTGCAAAAGAAGCAGACGAACTTGCGCTCCGCATACTTCACTTTAATGCGTTAGTGTTAGAACATTCGTTTTGACGAAAACCCGGCGGTGTCTTTCGTTTGTGAGCGCCGGGGAGAGAGGGAGAAAGAGGGGGAGAGGGCGACGCCTGCGACGCTCCCATTGGCCCGAATCGCTGACGTCAGCAGACGTCAACCTCTCCCTTTCTGCCCGGCGCTGACAAAATGACAGACACCGCCGGGCTTTCGTCTAAACGAGTCCCTTCGTTTTCGGCAGTCACGCGCACAACCGGCGCAGAGTTATAGCGAGTTCGTTTCACACGCACTGGCACCGTTCGAGTTCTCTCCCAGAATGCATCGCACTCACAGAGTGTTGCACGGAAAACTGGACTCAAACGAACTCGCCAAATGCACCGAGTGCAGAAGACTGACGCTGCCGCCATCTATGTTGTAGAAAAGGTACCGACTTCAAACCGAAACTAGCGCCTTTCTGTTCGGAGTGATGCGTGGGAATGCGAGAACGCAGTCGGCTACCAACGTTTATCTACAAACGTTGGTCGCTGCAACCTGTAGTTTATAGTTGCAATGACTTCAAGCAGCTAGGCTGCTGTAGAGATAATTACAGACGGCGTAAATTTCGGGAACCAGCTGTCTACAAAGCAGCTGGTTGCGATCTTTCAATTCTTATAACCGTTTACACTGAAGAAAACTGATGATGCTGTCCGAGCAGAAGCTTGATCCGTTTGAGCTTGGTATTATTCGTGAACCACTGAAAGGGTACGGCTTAAGACTATCCTGTTGGAATATCCAGTAAAACTGGGACTTTCGATTTGGATCGTCAGGATTAGATATTAGCCTTGGCGAGGGCGTCGAGAATGAGAGCTTTCTCGAACAAAATACGACGGGGTAAGTTAGCTGACGTAGGTAAATGTTAAACATGATGATGTTGCCCAATCCTCGGATAAAGTCTCCATCTTTAGCTTTCTCTGATGCTCATTGGGCAGTCAGAGGTTTCTGCTGGGGGAGTTTTGTCGAAAAATGTTAAATTTTTCACCCGCACACGGATGGTGATAGACATCTCGGGGGCCGCTGTTGCGTTTGTTCTGAGCATTTCTTTACACACTGGTATATTTCAGCGTTTGTGCGGCAACAGAGCGATTTAAAACCTGCAAATAAATCACGGGTTGTCAATTGCTTCCTTCGGGAAATAGCAGACGCTCACAATTCAAGCTCGCGTTTGATTTCATGGCCCGCGGGACGCGATATCTATGAGAAAATCTACTTTTTTTCCCGTTCGGTTCCGCGACACATCGTAGCAGACGAACCCTCGTCGTCTGCTCCCGCTCCTCGCCGGCTCGACCGGAGCGAGGCATGACGGGATTGCATTTTGGCGCACTCCCGATTTTCTCGGTGCAGCGAGTGCATGCACGCGTGGGGTGTCAGCGCTGAAACGAACTCGGAGAGTGCAACCACTCGTGGAGTGCCGGTCGAAACGAACCCGTTCCACGCTGCGAGTGGGCACGCGTGGGCACGAGTGCCGTGAAACGAACTCGCTATTAGAGAGGCGGAGGCGCCGTGCAATACCTCTTAGATAGCAAAGCCGTAATCAGAAAAAGGCTACGTTGGACACACATTGGAAACGAGCGTTGCGTCGGCGTTCAGCTTTGAGTCAAGTTTGAGCCGAACGTTGACGTAATCATCGTGTCCAGTCTGTGTCCAGCATTAGTCTTCTCTGACGAGGCCATTTCACTCAGCCCTACGGCTTTGTTATCTAGGAGATGTTGCGCCGCGGCGTGGTGGAGGACGGGTGTCCTCAGTTGCCGCTCTGCCGTCGCCGGTTGTTCTTCGCTCTGGGTTTTCTTAGTAGCAGTGCGTGGGCTGTGATGTGCGTAGTTAAAGCAATGGAGTTGGGTTGAGAAAACGTCTTTATTTAATGCCAATGCGGTTACCTCCACGAGTGATATGGATGCGGTTCCTTCCACGAGTGGTATGGATGCGGTTCTTTTCACTAGTGATACGGATCACCGTATCTAAGGGCGTCGACGTACTCTGACAAGCAGAGCACAGAAAGGGTGCGAAAAACAATTACATTAGGTTCCATCGGTGGATTCTTGGGAAATTCGTTAAGATGAACCTTGGAAAACGCTGACACTGATCCCGTAACAAGGTCAAAAAGAGGTAGCAAAAAGACAGACAAAGTCAAAAAAGAAAAGTGAAAAAGTCGGCGTTAGCGTTTCCCAAAAAAGAGCGTGTGTGGCGTTTCATAAGGGTCATGCTAACGCATTGCTTAACAATGCACCGATGGATCTTCCTGTAATTTTAAGACCGACCGCAGCCAACGCTACGATCCTCGGGAGCCAATCAAGCAGAGCCAGAAGTGCGTCATCATAGCGCTTGTTGTCTTTGTGAATAAGCTATCACCCGCTAAACCTATCGCGCGCACAGAAAAAAAAAACTAAAAAACGAGCAGGATCGCAGCGTGCTGTTTAGATTAGTCGGGGATGGCGAACGCACAAAGACGACGAGCGCCGTGACGATTCACTCTTGGCGCTGCTTGATCGGCTCTCAAAGAACCCAGGAGGTTCTTTGTTCCCTCCCCTCCCCTCCTCCTCCTCCTCCCCCTCCCTCCCTCCCTTCCCTTCCCTTCTTCCCCCCCCCCCCCCCCCCCCCCCCCCCATTACCACCACCACCCGCCAGTTGCGCTCTGGATGAGTTTCGTGCCGGCACGCTTTCGTGTTATCACTACTGCGTGATGCACTTAAAAAAAACCAGGTCAGCGGTTGTACTGCACTGGCTAAGTTTCTCATCTATTGGCGACGTGAGCGAACGAAAGCGTCGCTGTGGTCGGCCTACCACAATTGGCCGAATGCTGTCTATGACGTCAGCAAAGGATTTCTCATCGACGGAAATAAGAGGAATGTAAGAACTTCAATTTTGACGGTGTTGGCAATGTTGCTTTGAGAGCGCAATGATCTCAAGCTTCCACCATGCCCATTACAAACACCATCGAATTTGTTGTTCACAAGGTAATGACGTCACGAAAGGTAACCGAACGAGGGCGCCACCGAAACATCTCGCTGCTAATAGCTAAGAGGCCGGGCTACCGTTGAGGCGTACCAATATCAAGGCTGTATAAACATACAAAGCAAGACAACTTTTTCTTTTTTTTTTTTTTGGAGGGTCAATAATGGTGGTGAAAATGTTTGAGCATTAAACGATTGCAGCGAGAGGATAAGACATACACACGAAGCTGCGATGATGGTGGGAAAGCAGCTTGAACATTAAACGATCACACAGAGACAGGCGATTAAACGACTACACAGAGACGAAGCATTTTTTTTTTATTTTGCAGGAATCTCCTCTTCCCCCTCATATAACATTTTGTCATGGGCGGGCCCCCCCCTCCCCTCTCTTCCCTTCCCCCTCCCTCCACCCTCCCTTCCCCTCCTCCCCCTCCCCCTCCCCCCCCCCCCCCGAAACAAAATCCTAGCAACGTGCCTGATTGACGTCAATGATTGCGTCGTAAACCATTAATAAAATAAAGTGTTTACTCAAAATTTCAGTTTTCGTATTTAAAGTGAGCTGCGTCGCGAGTCTTATGACGAATGCTATCACAATTCATAGACAACCAACAATAGCAGTTTCTGCAGCCAATTGTTAACCTCAACTTGCGGTATGAGTGTGGTTAGATGTGCATCGTTAAAACACACAGCTTCAACAGCCACAACCTTATCAATACAACTGCAAAATATAAAGGCCACACAATGTTTCTTATTATTATTTTTCGCTACAGACGCTTACGTTTTCAGAGCAACGTATGTTAAACTGAAACCTGAGGTCCAGTGCGGAAGAGTGTGATGTCAGAGCGTATAGTTACCGGGAATTCTTTCACTCCCCAACACCGCGCGTTCGAACTTCGAAATTGATCATAGGCGATTTGCCAAAGGGTCATGCAACATGAAAAAATAACGTTTCTGATGTTCTTTCCAAATGCTTTTTTTTTTTTTAATTAATGAACACTTGGCAAATCATATAGTTGCTTTTTACCTTACATCCGCGGAAACATTTTCAACTTTGTAGCACATGCTGCTGGAGCACATGTACTCCAGCAGCCGTGTTTGTTCAGCAATGTTGTATTTGTGTTTTATCTTTTTCCCCCGGTACCTGTACATATATGCCACCAAGGTTTGCGCAGTTCTACGAAAGACAACCCTGCGTCTCCTTAGAAAACTGACGCCTTGTTTTCAGTTTATTTAATCTATTTTATGACGGCGATATACAGGGTATATGTGTTTACTCCTAAAACAATGGAACAGAAGGACTTTTTTCATTGAAGAACTAATTTAACTGGATAACGCTTGTCGACCACTTTGGACGACAGGGTACGATCGTAACGTGATGATTAGTGAACTGATTAACATTCTAGAATTTTTTTTTAGCCGGCACATGCTAGATAAAGATTTCTAGCCGGTCGTCAAAAAATGTGATAGCACTTGATGATTCTTTTGCAGCTTTCTCAAATATATTTATAAAATTTGATTGGTCTATATATTCTGTGGCGAATTTAGGCTCTCAAGGGCTTGCCATCTGTACCCACAGTAAGACGAAAAACCACTTCATGGTGTTTCCGAACGTTATTAGAGCGTAAAATAAATTGTATAAATAAACCAATAAACTGAGTCCAATGAAACATTTCACAAAGGTTTCTTTAGCTAGCATTATTTATTATGACGAAAATAATCCCTGGAGAAGGGGAACAAGAGGGACAAAGGACAAACATAAATCTCCAAACACAGCTAGGTGACTGGTGAGCGACCGAAAAAATCCGTTTAGCTCGCTTGTACCTTTGCATTATAATTATAACATTTATTATACTCAAATTTAACGAGTGTAGGTTTTAGACAAAAAATCTTGAGCCTAAACTTTTTTTTTCTGTGCACAGGGAGGAAAATGTTAAAAAAATAAAAACATCTGGTTGACACTGCTACTCAAAGACACAAGCTCAGATCTGCCAGAGCCGTATATGCGGAGAGTTGGGCTGTTCATTGGGAAGTAAGGAGGAAAGTCAGGAGACGTCATTGGCTGAAAGCGGGCTGGGCGTGTTCCAGGGCGTCTTCACAAATTCGAATGTGGCCAACCAGAAGCCGGAAATAACACCCGGGCGGTGGTCGCGAGAAACTAAATTAATAGGCGCGTCGGGGTAACTCTCGGTGACCGAAAATATGGTGCAAATGATGTTTCAATCACGGTCATCCAAAATCATGGTGGAAGAGCGCGACTAGCGGAACGATCGACATAATCCGTACGCCAGGCGTCGAGGGCCGGGAATCTGCGTCCGAACGGTCACACTCTGTCCGAGCAAAACAGAGTTGAGCGGCACATTTGTTTCTTACGTCCTTCTGGATGATCATAATCGAAACATCACGTGCACCGTGCACCCTATTTTCAACCATGAAGGGTTACTACATTTCACTCTTACGCGCTGGTTAAAACCATAAACCTATTATTAAAACTGTTTCTTCCTACCACCGCTAGGGAATTCTTTTCGGCGTCTGGTTGGTCAAGAGAGCATGTCAAGCCCTCTTCCTGCGTCTGGTGCACCCTTTGCCTCTGCCCGCGCCTTCCATTGACCAAACTCTCTCTATAAACGGCTCTGGGATCTGCTGGATCTGTTTTTGGGTGTTCAATCATCTCAAAGAAGCTTTCACCTTTCTGCTTTGTGCCGTGTGTGAGTAGCAGAGTTGACCATACGGTTTTCAGCGTTTTCCTTCCTGCGCATAAGAAAGAACTAAATTTTTTAGGCTTAAATCTGTTTCCTGAAGCCTATTGACTGCAGTGATGCGATTTAATTAATGAATAAATGGTCCGCCTAAAGACGACTCTTTGAAGCGTTTCATTGCACCTAGTTCCTTGGTTTATTTATACGATTTTTTTACGCTCTCCAATAGCATTCGAAAACGGCTTTAAAGACCGACGACCAGTTCGAGCTTTCCACTTTTCTCCCGCTTCCTCCTCTCCCCCCTTCTACCCCGTCCACCGTCGCCTGTTTCCTCCTCCCCCAGGGTGAGGAGGATCTTCTGCCTTGCAGAATCTCGTGTATGGTCGTTGGCCTTTAAAGCTCGAGAGCGCGGCCACACGAGAGCGCGTGCCGTTAGAGCGCGCGACGCGAGAGGGCGCGACGAATGGTAGTTAATACATGTAACAATTGTTTTTCAGGGATTGGTCGATTTAGCAAGCACCTTCGACCAGTTGTGTGAAAATTATTCTGCCAGGAATCCGACTTATTAAACAATAAATTATAATTAATTTCTTGCGGAATAATTTAAGGAACGTGCTTTATTTGTACGTGTGTGCAGATGTTAGAATCTGTAGCAGAACCTAAAAGCAGCCCAGTGAGAATTCCGATATGACCAAATTTGGCTTTCACGTAACCAGACTACAGAGATGATGCGATAGCGCCACCCAAGGAAAGAAAAAAGGAACACAGCTTTCGCAAAACTTATAGACATGGAGCGTACCTGCTTCGCGTGCTCTCTGCACCCTGCTAGCGAGTTTGGCAGTCAGAGAATTTGAGAACGCAACGACTAACAATCAGTGGGCCCGTAGTCATCAGATCGCAGACAACTGTGCATTGAGCGTTCCATAAGCTCCTGACTGATCAAGAATAGACTATATAGAATAATAGGATGATGCAACCGCGAGCCTTTCACCTCGCGCAGCCACGAACACTTGCTTACCTTTCACAACAAGGTGGCTGCGAGCAAATCACCGAAACACATAGCCTAGAGAACGAACTAATGCAGTTTCACTTCTAAAAAATTAATGGTATAGTAGCACTCAGTCTCTTGTGTACCCCGTGTACCCAGTCAAATATAACTTTTTCTCTTTTTTTTTTTACTGTTAGATTTTCTTAAATGTGCCTATAGCATAGAAACGGGGAGAAATAGGGGGACTACATTCGGCATGTATAAACTATTAATCGAGGTAAAATTTCATATAGGACCGTATTCTTCTGTACCCAAGAAAGAAAAGTCAACTGCTTTATGCAGAAAAAAAATATATATATGTAACCTCTTTTGGTCAGGCCTGGGGCTAATGCGCCGAGAAACTGAGGGAGACGAGGAGGCGAGAGCGCACGAGGGCAGTGTCGAGCTCTGGTTCAAAGGATTAGTGAAAAGACCTAAAGCTCTCTTTCTCTCCACTGCACTCGTCGTGTCCGTTCAAGCGCGAAAGTCGAACGTAACACGCCGGCATTCTAACTCCTTCGACGAATGCATGCAGTGGAGACCAAGGCAGCTATAGCTTTAGGTCTACCCACTAAACATCCCAACCGGAGCTCGGCGTTCAGACGTCCCCGCATGCTCTCGTCTCCTCCTTTTCCTCCTTTATCACTCACTCACTCTGACTCACTCTCACTCTCTCACTCTCAATCTCGCTCACTCTCGCCCGCCCGCCCGGCCGCTCACTCACTCACTCACTTTCTCGGCCCATAAGCTTCGTGCACGTAAACACAAAATCTGCCGGATTTGGCGGGAAACACGTCGCCCGCCAAATCTAGCAGACGGCGAGGATCACGGGGTGGTGGCACCGTGTGAAATACCCGCTTTAAGTTAATGTCAATCAGTTTTTATTGCTTGCAAAAGAAAGATCTATAGAGACAGTTCTGCCAAAGCCATATTGGAATTGACTTACGGCGCCTAGCAGTTATTAAAATGGACATTGAGCAAGACGCGTAATGTAAGAATCGTTGCACTTTCGTGTGTCACTAAAGGCCTGAGGAATTCGACCCCAAGAATGCATATTACGTTCATAAACATTACAGCTCACCAAGCCGCTTACAAGACCGCCGAACTGGCTGTCATGTAGCAAATCTACAAACGCGCAGTGAATGCAAACCAACACTGTCACAGAAAAAAAAAAATTGAGGCTCCACGTCGACTTTTGCGAAGCGACGCAGGTGTTCAAGCACCTGCCGGGAACGGGACAATGGCATCTATATACACTGATTAATGCTAGCTTGGTGCTGAGCAAGACTATGACTCCTACAACACAAAAAAAAACTTAATTTTTAAATGATCATGGTACCGATCGAGAGTTTCCATGTAATGAACGACGCTCTAAACAAAGTTTCAGTTGTGTGTGTGTGTGTGTGTGTGCGTGTGTGTGTGTGTGTGCGCGCGTGCGTGCGTGCGTGCGTGAGTACGTGCGTGCGTGCGTGAGTTCGTGCGTGCGTGCGTGCGTGCGTGCGTGCGTGCGTGCGTGCGTTAATGACGCGACGTCATATTATATAAGGTCATAATCTTCCTGCTACATTTAGCGAGAAAATTTCGCCGCTAAATCTAGCAGGTAATCCGTGACGTCATAATTTTGCCACTAGATTTCAGCGGAAAACTTTATTCTCTAAATTTAGCGGGGAGTCTGTGACGTCTTACAGCATGACGTCACAATGTTCTCGTTTGATTGAGCGGTACGATTTTCCATCTCAACTTAGCAACAAATCCGTGACGTCATATTATATGACGTCACAATCTTCCTGCTAAATTTAGTGTGAAATTTTCCTTCGCTGATTGAGCGGGTAATTGCTCCGTTCATTTTAGCGAGAATTCAGTGTCACGTGATATCATGGCGTCATGTGACTATCCATGAACACCTTTTGCTACGACGTCTCATGTACACGGCAGTGTAACTGTATGACACCCAGTGCAGCTTCACGGTCGTCGCCGAAGCTCAGTTTGAAGGTACACGCAGCAAAAAACATGTATATATATATTTTTTTTTAGAACATTAACGCGCTGTAGTTTCTTCTCGCAAAGCGTACGACTTCTCGCATTGCTCGTGCCGCTGCTTTCGAGCGTCATTTATCGCGCAGGGATCTCTTTGCCAGCAGCACAGTCAGGCATATATTTCCATATGTTTAAGACGAAGCCGTAGGTCATCTCAGCGGGCGTTAGGAACGCATATACTTAACGCGTACTCCGTTTTATACAGAGAAATCTCAAGCGCCCCAGGGTTTACTGTGCTATTGTTTTGTTTTGTTTCGGTGCGTTTTACGCGTATATGCTTTCCTCGTATACCCACATAGGAGGACTGGCCAAGCGTCACACGAGGAAAACTATGTATCCGGGTGAAGAGGTTGCAGAAAACATAACGCCTACTCGTGCCCATAAAGCCGATGTCACACTCTGCTAATACACCGTACAAAAGACAGTCCTGCATGCACATTCGAACGCGAGCCACCGCGAGAAATCCGTGCTTCGAGAAGGCCTGATGGCAACGAGTTCAGGGAGAAAACTTGGCCACGCGGCATTCGAACCACGGATACAGCGGTGACTTGCGGTTGCAGATTGTCTTTTGCCTTAAATGTCTTGCACAATGACGGTTCTGTCACGTTGTTCATACAAAAACTGCCTGCAGACATGGAAATAAACATGCTTTCGAACACGCTTGAAGCGGGTCCGCAGTTAACTTGGCCGTCATGTCTCCGGCGAAACGCCATGTCTTTTGTGTGTGCATGTACGAGCAATGTAACTGCGGCTTAAAAGATGGCGATCGGAGAGGTGTGTGTTTCTCTGTATACCAGTAACTTCAGTGACGATACGCCGTGTGACTGACGGCAGAAGAGCGTCTTCCAAAGGCGGATCCTAAACTCCGTTTTATTTTATTTTTTGGGGGGAGGGGGGGGGGGGCGATGTATGTATATATCTATATATATAGAAAGAGAGATAGAGAGAGAGAGAGAAACAAACAAAACAGACGAGACGACTGTGCACCTCTTTCAACTGTTCTTTTTTTTTTTTTTTTTTTTTACAGAAAGGGATTGACGCTTGTTCGGACCGGTTTCAGGTCGACGCGCATTTTATAAAAAAATACAAAATTAAAGGAATGTCGCCGCTTGTCTATATATATATATTTTTTTTTTTATATATATACTATTGTTGCTATTTCTTTGTGCCCTAGAAGCTGGTGCCTCTGCGTTCGTCAGTACTGCTCTCGAAACATGAGATACTTTCCATCGTCCTTACTAGATGAATTATTTTTTTTGCCCACTTTAGTTCATCGCCGCAGGTACATATATACATATAGAACCACTGAATAATGTACGCTTCGGAGCAACGACACTTCGTGCTTAAAATCATGATTACCAGTTATTTGAAGCTTAATCTGAAATCGCAAAAAGCGTTTTTTCGAGATAAAAACGGCATCGCACGAGCTTCCTAACTTCCGCATCGAAAGCCCAGCAGGAGGTCGCATCTTCCAATCGTTGCACAAGGCACCAAAATGGCGGCTCCTGCAAGATATTTAGGGAACGGAGTGTCGGCACTCTAGGCCTCGGTTATATTTGGTGGCTCTAGGTATTCACGTTCGCGTACTTTCGTCGATACATCACGCAGTAAATCTCTATTTAGAACACTCATTCGATCATCAACACCTGTGAAAGAGTATACCATCTACAAATAGTGCGGAACATGTCTTGACCATATTCTTTTCGGCTATAGCTGAATAATCCGAGCTAATCGCCATTTGTAAATAAGCTAGGTTTTTCTTTTTATGTTACTTGGACGTGTTCTTTCGCCTAAACTGAAAGGAACGGAGATATCACGTGGACCAAAAGGAGATTATTAAAAAATACAAAGAGCTCGCTCTTTAATATCTGCATTTTTAAACTTGGTTTATCGGCCTTTCGATAAGCTCGTGCATTGCAAAAGTGCTATCCAATCCTCACGCCGATAATACGATGAAGCTCACCCTCAACCTCAAGTAATCTGCTCACAATAGCTGGGAAGCCCCAAAGTACGCCTCACTCGTTGTCACATCGAGGTGAAAGGGAAGTTTTGCGCATTATTGATGCGCAGTGCGAAATAGTTCTTACAAGATTTGGTTGTCGAAAGAAGAAACGATCCTTTTAAAGTACACTCTAAGAAATGCCTGCCAGCAAACTTACCCGAAAAACACTCAAAGAGCCAATCTCTGCGATCTACGAAATCAGCTCAGCGGATGATGAAGCGGAACATCCGTTTAGACCTAAAAATGAAGTCTGCGCTGTGGTATTACGCAATGCAAAGCAGCATGCTTGCATTGCATAATGCCAGCGCGCAGACTTAGTTTTGAGGTCTAAACAAATGCTCCGCCTCCTCATTCGCTGAGCTGATTTCGTAGATCGCATAGGTTGGCTCTTCGAGGGTTTTGCGAATAAGTAGACGCGCAGGGCATTTCTTAGAGTGTATGAAACCTGTACGTCTTGATAAGATAACGTGAAGCTAATCTAAGATGCATCCAGATATGTCTCGATTCAACGCATGAAGGGTGAATTAGGTAACGTTCCGCATGGAAACGTACTTTTTTTACTGCGGCTCTTGAGGGATAGCAAGGCCGTGATGTTGGGTATTCTGCATCACCTACCGGAGGCCAGTGCTAGGCGCTCATTAGACTCGAATCCGAGCCGAACGCTCACTCAGTACTCGTGACCAATGTGTGTCCCACGCTGGCCTCCGATAAGTGACGTGGAGGAGTAGGGCCTTAATACATCTATAGTCGGCGAAAGGTTAATCCTGCGGGAGGCGTTGAACAAAGACTGTAACCATTGAATGACATCATTCAAAGAGCGCTCCGATGACCACCAGAGAAGAGGGGAAGAAGGAGCTCCCTTCTTATCAGGATCCTCTTTTGTGCCTCCCGGATCTGCGCAGACGTCGCTATAGACATTTTCCACAGGGGCGCCGCCATTTTGAATTGTCGTCACTTCCAGTATGGGCGACGACAAAATAGTTAAACGTTTCAACCTGTAAACAGTAAAAAAATAGAAGGAAGCCAGAACGAGAATGAGTGACGGTTAGGCTTATATCCTAAATGTCTTCTATCGGCGTGGCGACGGCAAAGTAATGTTTTCGCCCATACTGGAAGTGACGACAATCCAAGATGGCGGCGCCCTTGTGGAAAAGGTCTATACTCTTCCCCAGAAGATTATAGAAGATTAACCCGTCGCTCAAAATCCATACGAAAGCAGCTTCCCTCTCCTCCTCTTACATGGTAGTCAAAAGTATGCAATATGACGTCAGTGCAACCCCTGGATACCTGCCCGAGGAAACCGAGGGCACGAAAAGTAATCCTTTTTCTCTGGTGCGAACAAAAAAACTTCGAGAGTCGCGTCATCGCAGTACACTTTGGGTATTGACCTTTCGAGAGCATACATTGGATCTGCATGTGCCGAGGATACATTCCGACGACGTGTCCCAATAGACTCTCGAGGCACTTGTACGGGGTGCAGGGGAGGACACGGTGCGTTCACGACCATGCGGCTGAGCTTTGTAATAGCGATGATGATATAACAGAACGTGACAGCAATCTATGCGGAGCGCAAGTTCGTCTGCCTCTTTTGCGGGGGTTGCGGTGACATCAGCACGTCGAGCTCTGATTGGCCCTGATGGAAGGATTGTGGATAGACCTGAAAGCAAGCTGCCATGAGGTCTACCCATTATCCTGCAATCAGAGTCAATCAAAGCTCGGCGATTTGACGCCACCGCAACCACTGCGCAAGAAGCAGAAGACGAACTTGTGCTCCGTATGTGAACATTGCTTCGGCCGAACCGGGCATACCTAGAGTTCTCTCTACGGAAGCCAGAGTTGCGCGGTAATCCCCATAGCGCCGTCTTTCCTGCACGGCATGTTGATCCTGGTTCTCGCGTCTCTGAATTCGGGGAATAGCGGCGCCGCGGTCAAAAGCAGGGAAACGTACGCCGGGGCGCGTGCAACGTCTACTTTCCTGCACGGCATTCGATCCTGCTCCTCACGTGATCGGGTCTCCGTCGAATAGCGGCGCGGCGGCACGTGAAAAAAAAAACGCGCAACTCTGGCTCCTGTAGGGAGCCAATCCGGGAACTCTGGGCATACCGAAGATCAGTATGCGTCATAGATCGAGGACGGCAAACATGTGCACCTTTATGTCATATTGTTTTCTGTGTCTGCTCTGTTGTTGTTTGTAGTCTGATCGTTTTGGTGGGTCAAACAATCGTTTGTTTTGAAAAGGGCGTATTTCCCCTTTTAATGTTTGGCTCCATGATACCGCTTGAACCGTAAAATACAAATGCCTTTATGAACCGATTGTTTAGCCGCAGTAAGGAACGTCAGTAAATACCAATGAAAAGCAACCCCGGAAAAGATCTTTAGCTGCTTTCCAACGTCGAGATCGTTTTGTCAAGTCTTCTTACGCTCCCGTTACTTTTACTTGAACGACGATCCATAGTTCCTGGTTGAACTAGGAAGCCTTCATGTGCGCACATGAAGGCACCCTAGGTTGAACGTGTTGCCCCGAGTGTTACTGTAGTAAACATGGTGATGATCCACCAATAGATACAGTCTCTAAACTCTGCGTCAATGCTCTCACGAAATATTGCAAAATAAAGAGGCACTCCATGTATGGACCTTGGGGATGATTTCGTATGTCCCTAAGGAACAACAAACAAAAGTGAGCTAGGAGTTACAGCTAACCGGCTTCTGTATCGTTTCTCCTGCTTCACTGTTAGAGGCAATGCAGCCAACAACAACAAAAAATTTGCAAATGTGTAATATGTATAGGTAAAAAAAATACAATGATAGTGTCGGCCAAAAAAAAAAAAGGCAATCAGCTCAAAAGCATTACGAAGCAGGGACATCCGGTTGCTTCTCTACCGGAAAATGAAGCCAGCGAAGTTATTCGCCCGTAAGTACGCATCGCAACAAAAAAAAATTGCGGCGGTAGTGAATTCGATTTATATGATGTATGAAGCCAAATGACAGTGGAGAGAAAAATGCTAGGGAAGTTTCAGCTATCCTCTCTTGAAAATTTAGCGCGCGTGTTCCTCCCCTGCCTGGTATATTTGCTCGGAGTGACGGCTCCACCCTATATGCACGCGGCAAGCTGTTTGCTTTATTCTGACAGCGTAGGAAGTTGGATCATCTTTACGGCTTTGAGGAAAAATTCACCGCTCGACGCCTCTCACATTTCTCGACTTTGGTGAAACGAGCCCGATCAGTACCCTACATTTTTAAGTGTACGAGCTCTGGTTCGATGGCCAACGTGCGAATTAAGGTACCGGGAATGGGAATAGTGTTCAGTAGGTTATGGGGAATGACCATGGGCGTACCAACCGGGGGGGCAAGGGGGGCACTTGCCCCCCCAGTTCTCAGAGTGGGGGGGCAAGGCATGCGTTTTGCCCCCCCTGAAACGGCCGCCACTGGGCAGAACAGACACAGGCCGGCGGCGCCCAAGGAATACCAAGGGCACTGCCCCCCGACCCGCGCGGGCATATTTTTAACGCGCTGGGACTGGGAATTACTCTTCCCACCTTTTGGTCAGATGAAAGGCACCTTTGAGATAAGGACTAAATAAAGATAAGTTTTAAATACTCACTCGAAATAACACTGCTGTTTCTTTTAAATTTTAGAGTTGATGTTATCGGTTCCAGCGGACGAAGTAAGTTTTAGTTTATCAATCAATGTCATAATACCGACGGAGTTAACGTTAATAGGATGCATGCGCTCGTAAAGCTCTTCAGGGAGAGTGGGGACGGAGTCCAAGCACTCGTTAGTAAACACTGATGAAAAATATTCGTTAAACACAGAACTATCATGGTCGACGTTGCACATCCGACCATTCCTAACTCTCCCCATCTTCCTAAACGTCCGTGTGTGTCCGAACACCAGAAACCGGAATTTTAAAGGTTAAAAACGGCACGTTGCGAATATGAAACGCGCACTTTCATGCAAAGCTGACGTCAAGTGACTCAAATCGAAAAACATGCATATTTACAATATTGTTATCTCTTCTGGTGAAGGCTCAGCAACCGTTGCATCTGTTTTCGCGCACGAAACGGCGACTACCAGAGAAAGTAAGAACGCAGTGATTGCCTTTATTTTAACAATGTAAACACACTTGCAGGCGTGCGCTGATGAAGCCTCAAAATCAAAGCTCTCGTAGTGTGATTCGTGACTGTGCCGGCTACTACCCAACCTCGTTGTCACGCCACTTTCTGGAAGCATACACCAAAATTACAAGTAAACACACAAAAGCGACATCGATACAATTATCTTCTAGAATATCACCTTATTTAGTCATAACTCTTTCAATAGGCACTACAAGTTGTATTTATTTTAAGAAGAAGAAGCAAAATTTTTTTCGTGAGGAAAAACAAAATATCAATGTTAAGTCTGGTAACGTAATTTTGCCGAATCATTGCCAAATCTTTAGAAAAGTTGGACAAAAGTTGCGCCGAATTTTCGATTTGGGGGGGGGGGGAGAGGGTCTGGTTTGCCCCCCCACTCAAAAACAAGTTGGTACGCCACTGGGAATGACAGAAGTCGATAAGAGATTCGCGAAGGAATTACCTAGACAGTTTCTTTTCTTCCTTCCTGCGAAGACTACGGTCCCCGTGAGCCAATCAGCGCTTCGGGAGTAGACACGTGACTCTACTCTGTCTCGCTAGTTGTTCGTGGTGTTGTCGAAGCCACGGGCGGAAGAAAGCGAAAAGTCGCTTTTGTACGCATTTCGAATGACGGGCTAATCTTCAGGGGCAGAAAACCGACTTCTGGGACACACAGAAGGTGGTCCTGCGTGAGACGGGAGCTTTTTTTCTTACCCTATTGTTTAACTGCTTGGGTTACGCTCTCGTAAATGTACCTTTAATAATGATTGTCACGCGCTTCGCCTCTGTTGTTCTGATTGGCTGGAAATTAAGGGCCATAGTGTTCGCTCTTTGCCAAGTGACAATGGAACAGAAAAAAAAAAAGAGAAGAAGAATAAAAACGACCAGTCAAGGTACATTTTTTTTAACAGAGCAACGACGTTTAACGTTAACAAAGCGCGACGACAGAAACAAAGAGAAGAAAAGAAAGAAAAGAAATTAATTTCCAGGAGGATAGAACTACTGTCAGCTGAGGAAACAGGGCTCTAACATATCTTGTCATGACTGACCAACAAGATGTAAGCAACAAACCAAGCTGAGAAAACAGAAAGAAATCGTATTCACTATGTCCATTCAGGCCGTCACAACTACTATTGGCAAAAGCAGAAGCTCATTTCCAACGGCCTGAATTGACATGCACGGTTGCTGGGTACCTCTTTGTTTGCTCAGAGTTGACAATACTTTCCCCTTTCCTGTCAATTCACTCTCTTCCCCAATTTTCTCTCCTTTTTTTCTCTCCTTCAACATCTGGGCCGGATTCCAGTCGATGAGCTTTTCTTCGAAAAGTAACTGCTGTTTCTCGTTGAAAAGGATGCGCGTGTCGTCCGGTTTGTCCTGTGTGTTTATCCTTCCTTCGTAACTAGACTCTTCATTTTATAGTAGTTGCGATATGAAATCTACAAGTTTCACAACTTGTAATTTCTTACCAGTTTCCGACTTATTTCACGCCTATATAATTAAGAAAAAACATGCAGAAAAAAGGGAGAAATGAGATGCAGACAGAAGTTGGGCCAGAGAAAGTCAGTCAATGAATGGCCCCAGAAACAAGTGTTTGCCAAAAAAAAGGATCGGTAAGCCTATTTTTAAGCATAAAAAGGCGACTAAAAATTCAAAACGAATTCTCGTGTCATCGGTAAAGCCCCCAAAACATTGTGAAAAACTATCCGAAAATCTCACTAAGTTCGCGACATGAGAAAATATTCTTACTCCATTCTTTAAAAAACAAAAAAAAAAGGAATTTCGCAAATATATGTTGTTGTTTTTAACAAAATTATATTTCCCGTTTACGTGCAGTAAATACATTTTCAAGTCCTCCGAATTTTGCGCAACTAACAAAACACGTGCCCGAAAAAGGAAAAAAAAAAAGACTCAAAGATCAGACGAAAATTGCAACATGCGAAAATCGTTCCACGTTCTTTTTGAAAAACGAGCCAGACGAGACAGCTAAAATCGCTAAAATGTGCCTGAGATTTGCCTACGGTAACCCGTAAATACTTGTTTAGAAAGGGTCAGAAGTATTTTCGCACGTTTCCATTTCCGTCCAACTTTCAGCTCGATTTTTTTTTCTTTTTTAAGATGTTTTAAACGAGATTTTTCTTGGCCTTTTTTTATATTTAAAAAAAAGCAAGAAAAAAAAAAAAGAAACACCTTCCAGCAATTGCAGGTCTTTAAATTGTAGTCCTAATTTGGCATCGAACAGGATGTGAAGCAACAGGCTCTGGCACGACATTCTTTTCCAGAGCATTCCATTTCCGCATCGCAGAATATATATATATATAAAAAAAAGAGAGCGATATGGTATCGTATCGGGATAGTATCTGAAGATAACCGCGACTGCACTTGCGAACAATAAAGGCTGGAGCTATAGTGTTCGAAACGACCGAATCTAAAGACGAACAGAAATCGGAACACGCGCTACGTGTTTCACCCGATTTTCCAAAGAAAACGAACCCCTCCATGAAATTCGTCGCCCGGAAGTCGCAATGAATACTTGTGCCCTTATGTGCGATTTCAGCGTGGTAAATTATCATGTGTGGTATATAGTTGTCATTCCAAAACTGGCAGAGTAATTTTCAATATCCGTCCGATTTTCGTTCCGATTTTCCCTTTTAGGTTCGATTTTCGGTATCAATATACACTTTGTTGGTGTGTTTGCGTTTACGGCGTGGTAAATTCTTCGGTGTAGCTGGTTTTTATTCAAAAACTAGTGAAGCAAGTTCCAATTTCCGTTTTATTTTCGTGTTTTCTACACGTGTTTCGGTTTTTTCTTAGTCGCTTCCGTCAACCGTGTAGACTACGCCTGATAGCAGGATACCGTAACCCCCTTTTCTTTCCACCAGAGCACTTGAAACTCGACGAAGCCTCGTGAGATAGCAAGCCGTCCAAGGCAAGCAGAAATCTGCGCACGCACAGATTTGGGTGAAAAGGTCGCCAAAGAAGCTAAAGGCAAAGAGAATATCACAGATGTATGCCTCTGCACAAACTCCTACAATCAGCAATTTTTTGTTGTTTTTTGTTTTGACTGTTTCAAAATGAAAAGGAGCACTCACAGCCCGTTACCGCACTGTGTATTTAAATATTCGTCTCCCGAAGAGCCCGCAATGCTCACCTCACTGCCACTGCCCCCCCCCCCCTTTTCCCTTCAGGAAATGTATTAGAGAAGCCTAGCACAAGGTGCCGTCATCGAGCCACCGTTGTTGGGATCTTACGCTTTTTACTGTTAACTCTAAAAACGACAGAGTTTCTTCGTTGCAACATTAACGCTGCATAGAGGTTCTGCCAACGCCCCGGCCAGCAGACACCGTAATCCAGGTGATGATACCCGGGTTTATAAAAGAGCAGAACCTGACACGCGAGTTTACCACTGCAGCAGGCGATCAAAACACCGAAACGTATCAATACAGTGTACGCGTTAAAAAACGCTTCTTCAGAATAGTTATCACAGGAGAAAAATAAACAAAGCAGAATAACAAGCACACGGCAAAGCACACAGAGCACCGTACATGCAACGCGCGTTGCCATGCGTTGAAATATGCGAATACAGAAAGAAAAACGCCACACGGCTCCGGTCTGACTCCTTACCTGACAGGCCTGAGGTGGCCGACCCCCAGCTGCTGCGCTGCTGAGAGCCCGTAGCGGACGGTGGCGGCGTTGAGGGCCTTATCTGCCCCCGAGCGATCGTCGTCGCCGCTTCCTTCCCGTCAGAAACCGCGGACGACGTTTTTTATCCAACAACGAACGCGTTCTCGTTGAAAGCACTACGGCGACACAAAACCGAACACCGCTCCTCTTGCACCCGAGAATCCGCCAAACTCGGCGAACGCGAATATAACAAAATATAGAGAACGACAGATGAAACGAGAGTCCGTAGGTGAGGGTGAGGACAGATAGAGAGGGGGTGGAGGAAAGTGTAGGGGAGGAGATAAAAGTCTGGAGCCCGGCCAACGCAACAGCTGGCTCGCTGTCGCTCCACGCGCTCTCGAGAACGTATACACGGCCGGCCGTTCGGGCTGGAAAAAAAGCCTCCCACAGCACGGAAAGCTCGTCTATTCCGCATCGAGCACAGTTGATGAGTAGCTATCGTGTTCAGGAAAACGCCACCCCGCTTCAACGAAAAGCATCTCGCACGACGTCTATAGATATACGTGCAGTGCAGCTTGCACAGATTTGATAGTGACGAGAGGGACATTTAAAGGGCCGCCCACACTAGCGAGAAAACGCGCGTGGCACGCCGATCGCGGGAAGTAACAAAAAGTCGCCGTAGCACAGTCAGCGCCACGAGCGCGTGCAGACACACGCCCTTTATCTTCCCGCTCAACCGATTATGCGGAACGCGTTTTCAACGCGATCGGCGCGCCGCGCGCGTTTTCTCGCTAGTGTGTCACACTGCTCATACATCATACAAAAGACAGTAAGCAAACACGCACGAGTCACCGCAATATCCGCGGTTCGAATACCGCCTGCCAAGTTGCTCCTTGAACTCATCGCCATGCGGCACTCGAAGCACGAATCTCTTGGTGACCTGCGTTCGTATCTGTTTGCAAACTGTCTTTTCTAAAGTGCCGATTGTTGGGCAAGTTGGTATGGTGCGTTAGAAAACATGATCGCGCTTCTGTCTTCAAGCGCAATCATGTTTCCTAATGTCTTTTGTATGATGAAAAAGCAGTGTATGTGTGAACCCATGGCTTTAGGTTCGTGGCTGTAGAGTGAAGAACGAACCTTCACTGCGCTGTTGCTCTGCTGTGCGGTATATCAGGCACTGCGCATCCGTCCACAGCTCAGTGACTCACCATTTTTCGCCCGGCTGATAAGCGATGCAAAGGTCTGTATAGACCTTTCCAGCGCTTATCACCCGGGCGAAAAATGCTGAGTCACTGAGCTGTGGACGCATGCGCAGTGTCTGATATGCAGCACAGCAGAGTAACAGCGCATGCTCAGAAGGCGTTCCACAGCCCAGCGGACAAAGACGGCAGCCCGCTGAAGGCGATCTTTGCAAAGGTCTATACTGTTAAACATTTCACGCCAGAAGAGATGGGGAAAGGGGCTCTATCTCTCAAACTCGAATTACAACATGGTGTACGCTCGGAAGAGGTTCAGCTTTTATTTGAATTGCAGCTTTTATATGAACGATGAAAGCGCCCAAAGACAACGGACCAAAAAATAGAGAAAGACGAGCAGACCGAGCGCTGATTTGCAACAAGCGGCGTAGCCAAGGGAGGGGGGGTGGGGAGGGGGGTCTTACATGGTTTTCAGCATCCCCCCCCCCCCCTTCTCCCCAAGCCGACCCTAACACCAACTCATGTTTACAAACAAACCGGAGCGCCCGGAGCGGCCCTAGCGGACGCCACCGGCACCGCGCATGCGCGATGGGGGTGTGGGCAAGAAGCTCGCCGTCGCCCATAAACAAACCATTGAAATGCGATGTTGTCGGCGTCGGTGTGAGTCCCTGCGCTTTTTTTGGCGTTGGAATTGTTGATTCTACGTCCTCCTAACGATGTCTGACTATTTGAGCGGCGTCAGCGAAATTAACGAGGCTCGTTACACCGCAAAAGTTCGCGTGAACAATCTGACATGCGGCGATTCATTCCGCGTGGACGCCGCAGAATGTACGCTAAAGCCTGAGTCACATGATGAGATTTCGCTCGCCATTTTCAGTAGTGACGTCGCTCGGACTGCAAAAGTGTGAACCGTAGCTGAGATGGTCGACGCCGACTGAAAATCGCAAGCAGAATCTAACCAAGTGAATCGGGCATAACAAGTCGGTGATGGCCACTGGTAACAATGATCAACAACTCCTTGTATCTACTGTTTACGTCGAGCCTGCTTACTAACCTTCAAACTTAAGTCTTTTGAGGCCCGCACTTACTTCTTATCGCAAGTACCGGGCCCACGTTTGGTCTACGGGGCGGTGCCCTCTAAAAGAGCAGACGACAGTTCGAACAATCAGGCGACAGTTTGAACTTGAAGACGCACTGAACGTAGTCCGCAGGTGGTCCGTACAACTTTACGGTTTTCCAGCGTTCATTTTGGAACAAAACAAATAAATCTGATGGCCAGAAGTATCTGTGAATTCAACCCAAAATGCTTCCCGCCCAAGCAATCGTGGTCCGACGGCGTCTGGTTTTCCCTTTTCACGGCACATATCCACGTTTTCGGACGACCCGAGCGCATGAAAACTGACCTTCAAACCTTTCTAGACCATTTTAGTGCAGCCCCAGTCGCAGCATTTTGACAAGAAGGCAGGTTTTTGTCTGGTTCCTTTCAAACCAATGCAGGAATACACGTCTCACATGGGCACTTCCGCCCACAGCCCCGGACCGGAAGTGCGTCCGACGCGCCACCACCGCGCCGTGACGTAACAGAGATGAGTTCATGCATTTTGAATCCCTTTAACACCCTCTCCCCCCTCTCGCACCCGAAGTCATGAACATCATAGCTGTCGTCTACCGTGTGCAAACCTCCCAGAAAGTAAGCGACGAGATCGAGACAACCGTTTGTTCCACGCTCTTTTAATATAGCGTCTGCCACCCGAACCCTTCTCTCTCACTTGACTCACTTCGCTCTCTTCTTCCAGACACTCGACACGACAACAACCCCCCCCCCCCCCCCCTCAAAAAAAAAAAAAAAAAAATTTTTTAGACGCCATTGCTTTCAACTGAAAGCTGCAATGAAAACAACAGAAAATCCGCGAACAAGCATGCGCTTCAAACGACTCGACCATGGGAGTTTTGACACAAGTGCTCTCCTGACATGTAAAACGCCCTGGAATTTCCCTTGCCCTCTGATTCCTACGTTATGTGAAAATTGCTCGCTCCATCTTCAAACTTCAGCGCGCGTCCGCATCTATCACAGTGCACAGCTAAATAACCGAAATTGACAATCTTACGGCCGATACGTGTTCTCTTATTAAAAAGTTTTAGCAGATCGTTTTTTTTTGTTTTTTTTTTGCTTTGATAACAATGCTTTTTCTCCCTTCCGGCGGCCTTGTGTGTGCATTGTATCGTTATCGGGTGTCGTTATCGGAGTGAAAAAACGATCTGCTAAAACTCTCTATTAACCTACCATTAATGCACCGACCTGGCTGATGTTAGTGTCGGGAGTGGCCGTAAATCGAGAACGAAATCAACGTTTTAATAAAGCTCAAGAAAAAAAAAACTTAGTGTAGGTGTGAATGTTGCTTCTTTCATTGTTAATGTAACGTCTCCTTCATTGTTGACGTCATGTCCCGTTGTTAGACCAACTCAACTCCCTGACGTCACGCCACAGCGGTGGCGCTGCTGTCGGTGTTGCGCATGTGCAGACGCTTCACTCCTCCCGAATTTGGTTTCTGCGCACGCGCAGTTCCCACACCTGGTGTCGGCACAGTGGGCTTGTTTGTAAACAATGTGTCGCTGTATAGGAATACCCCGCTATAGTACAGATAACATTTTCGACGGTGAACCATAGGTAACCATAGGTAACCATAACCATACACGCCTTTTTGTCTCGTCATTATCGCCGATTTTGGAGAAAACGGAGGCGTATATTCGCGGCGAGAACAACGCTAGGGGGCGCCATTGAGCAGCGCGCGAATGCCACTTGGTACCCGGAATGTGAGGATGGCGTGTTTGTTTACATAGAGGGCGCCATAGCGGTACTGGCGGTAAGGACCTTAACTGGCGGTACGGCGTGAACGCTTGCTTGCTTTTGGACACGCAGCGGTGGTTCGTTAATGTTCTGTCGCCAGTGATACAACATACGCGATTGAAAAAGGTGTAAGTTTCGATTCATATCTAAGAAAAAAAAAATCACAAGGTCTCCTATGCTATTCTATAGAGTTATTACAATAAACGCTAGAGGCTCAGCTGACGCTAGTGTATATGGGACTTCCGGTTGCAAATTGAAGCAGACAGCATGCAGTCTACTTTGCCAGTCTTCCTGTGTATTCCTATGAAAAAACGCGCGTGAATTTTGTCTCGTCGCCGGAATATAACATGAGCAACTTTTGTTATTTTGGTTGTACCAGGTAGTATGTGCCTTTATTAATATTGTGAAAGTGTAATTGCTTTAGTTACAGCGTTTTTCCTTTACCACTGAACGATGCTAAACTTCGCTATATTTCAGGCCCAAACCTCTGTTCCATGGCAGGTATGCAGAAACGAGCGACGATTCTAAGCAAAATAACGATCGAAAGTAATGTAGAGTGTGTTCAAAGTTTGCCAGCATTCCGTTGGTGCTTATATATTGCTGATATACCTGTCCTCTCACTATATGAAAATGACCCCGTTGTGCATCTTCACGAGTGGTTAAAAAAACGTTTGAAACGTAAAGAATAAAGGACGTGCGCTACGAAAGGTGTGTTTTCTTATTATTTCCTATGTTGGGCAGTTTTTATCGCGCACCTGTCCTCTGGCTTCCCCCTATTTGCAAAGATTTGGAGCGTGCGGGTGATGATTTGAACACAGAACAAGAATCTTCGCACATATTCATGAGCAGAAACAATAGAGGCGTACTTATTTATTGGAAATCGGACTATATTACGTGACTTTCAATTTATTTTGATCTTCTGCAAGCACAAGGAGTTACTTATCCAGTGTTACTGCATAGTTCTTGCTGTCTCTCTTGGTTTTCCACATGTCCTTCGTTCGTTTGGCAGGTATATCCCCCATGCTAGAAAGCGTCGACGCCGTGTTCGCGCTAACAGTGTCCGACAGTGCACATAAATACATCTACGAAGCGGTTTTAACACCGTTTTTAATGCCGCGCATTTCAAATAAAAATGCTGTAACTGACCAATTATTTTATCTGCGTGACTGAGAAATGTTTCAATGTGCCCAGTACGTACAAATTATTCGTGATATTTGCTCTTGTAATCGAGCGCAGAGAGAAAGTGCACTCGCTTTTTCCCATAAAAATGCATTACCGGAAGTCAATTTCTGACTGCATGCTGTCTGCTTCAAAATGCAACAGCACACTAGCGCCAGCTGAGCCTCTAGCGTTTATTGTAATAACTCTATGTGCTATTCCTAAGACTACTTGAAAGCGAAAGCCCCAGCGCCGATGCATGATAGCGAACCTCCGAAGAGAGCGTATTCTCTGACGACACACTTTCAGCGCCGTTTGATTGGCTCGCTCGGATCGTGGCGTCGGCATGTGGTGCTGGTGATAGCGAACCTCCCAAGACTGCGCGCTGTCTGACGACGCACTTTTGGCGGCGCTTCATTGGCTCACTCGGATCGTGGCATCGGCATGTGGTGCTGGTGATAGCAAACCTCCCAAGACTGCGCGCTGTCTGACGACGCACTTTTGGCGGCGTTTCATTGGCTCACTCGGATCGTGGCATCGGCATGTGGTACTGGTGATAGCGAACCTCCCAAGACTGCGCGCTGTCTGACGACGCACTTTTGACGCCTTTTCATTGGCTCACTCGGATCGTGGCATCGGCATGTGGTGCTGCTGATAGCGAACCTCCCAAGACTGCGCGCTGTCTGACGACGCACCTTTGACGCCGTTTCTTTGGCTCACTCGGATCGTGGCATCGGCATGTGGTGCTGGTGATAGCGAACCTCCCAAGACTGCGCGCTGTCTGACGACGCACCTTTGACGCCGTTTCATTGGCTCACTCGGATCGTGGCATCTGCATGTGGTACTGGTGATAGCGAACCTCCCAAGACTGCGCGCTGTCTGACGACGCACTTTTGACGCCTTTTCATTGGCTCACTCGGATCGTGGCATCGGCATGTGGTGCTGGTGATAGCGAACCTCCCAAGACTGCGCGCTGTCTGACGACGCACCTTTGACGCCGTTTCTTTGGCTCACTCGGATCGTGGCATCGGCATGTGGTGCTGGTGATAGCGAACCTCCCAAGACTGCGCGCTTTCTAACGACGCACTTTTGGCGCCGTTTCATTGGCTCACTCGGATCGTGGCATCGGCATGTGGTGCTGGTGCTAACGTACCTCCCAAGACTGCGCGCTGTTTGACGACGCACTTTTGGCGCCGTTTCATTGGCTCACTCGGATCGTGGCATCGGCATGTGGTGCTGGTGATAGCGAACCTCCCAAGACTGCGCGCTGTCTGACGACGCACTTTTGGCGGCGTTTCATTGGCTCACTCGGATCGTGGCATCGGCATGTGGTGCTGGTGATAGCGAACCTCCCAAGACTGCGCGCTGTCTGACGACGCACTTTTGGCGGCGTTTCATTGGCTCACTCGGATCGTGGCATCGGCATGTGGTGCTGGTGATAGCAAACCTCCGAAGGCTGCGCGCTGTCTGACGACGCACTTTTGACGCCGTTTCATTGCCTCACTCGGATCGTGGCATCGGCATGTGGTGCTGGTGATAGCGAACCTCCCAAGACTGCGCGCTGTCTGACGACGCACCTTTGACGCCGTTTCTTTGGCTCACTCGGATCGTGGCATCGGCATGTGGTGCTGGTGATAGCGAACCTCCCAAGACTGCGCGCTGTCTGACGACGCACTTTTGGCGGCGTTTCATTGGCTCACTCGGATCGTGGTATCGGCATGTGGTGCTGGTGATAGCGAACCTCCCAAGACTGCGCGCTGTCTGACGACGCACTTTTGGCGGCGTTTCATTGGCTCACTCGGATCGTGGCATCGGCATGTGGTGCTGGTGATAGCAAACCTCCGAAGGCTGCGCGCTGTCTGACGACGCACTTTTGACGCCGTTTCATTGCCTCACTCGGATCGTGGCATCGGCATGTGGTGCTGGTGATAGCGAACCTCCCAAGACTGCGCGCTGTCTGACGACGCACTTTTGACGCCGTTTCTTTGGCTCACTCGGATCGTGGCATCGGCATGTGGTGCTGGTGATAGTGAACCTCCCAAGACTGCGCGTTGTCTGACGACGCACTTTTGACGCCGTTCCATTGTCTCACTCGGATCGTGGCATCGGCATGTGGTGCTGGTGATAGCGAACCTCCCAAGACTGCGCGCTGTCTGACGACGAACTTTTGGCGGCGTTTCATTGGCTCACTCGGATCGTGGCATCGGCATGTGGTGCTGGTGATAGCAAACCTCCGAAGGCTGCGCGCTGTCTGACGACGCACCTTTGACGCCGTTTCTTTGGCTCACTCGGATCGTGGCATCGGCATGTGGTGCTGGTGATAGCGAACCTCCCAAGACTGCGCGTTGTCTGACGACGCACTTTTGACGCCGTTTCATTGCCTCACTCGGATCGTGGCATCGGCATGTGGTGCTGGTGATAGCGAACCTCCCAAGACTGCGCGCTGTCTGACGACGCACTTTTGACGCCGTTCCATTGGCTCACTCGGATCGTGGCATCGGCATGTGGTGCTGGTGATAGCGAACCTCCCAAGACTGCGCGCTGTCTGACGACGCACTTTTGGCGGCGTTTCATTGGCTCACTCGGATCGTGGCATCGGCATGTGGTGCTGGTGATAGCAAACCTCCGAAGGCTGCGCGCTGTCTGACGACGCACCTTTGACGCCGTTTCTTTGGCTCACTCGGATCGTGGCATCGGCATGTGGTGCTGGTGATAGCGAACCTCCCAAGACTGCGCGCTGTCTGACGACGCACTTTTGGCGGCGTTTCATTGGCTCACTCGGATCGTGGTATCGGCATGTGGTGCTGGTGATAGCGAACCTCCCAAGACTGCGCGCTGTCTGACGACGCACTTTTGGCGGCGTTTCATTGGCTCACTCGGATCGTGGCATCGGCATGTGGTGCTGGTGATAGCAAACCTCCGAAGGCTGCGCGCTGTCTGACGACGCACTTTTGACGCCGTTTCATTGCCTCACTCGGATCGTGGCATCGGCATGTGGTGCTGGTGATAGCGAACCTCCCAAGACTGCGCGCTGTCTGACGACGCACTTTTGACGCCGTTTCTTTGGCTCACTCGGATCGTGGCATCGGCATGTGGTGCTGGTGATAGTGAACCTCCCAAGACTGCGCGTTGTCTGACGACGCACTTTTGACGCCGTTCCATTGTCTCACTCGGATCGTGGCATCGGCATGTGGTGCTGGTGATAGCGAACCTCCCAAGACTGCGCGCTGTCTGACGACGAACTTTTGGCGGCGTTTCATTGGCTCACTCGGATCGTGGCATCGGCATGTGGTGCTGGTGATAGCAAACCTCCGAAGGCTGCGCGCTGTCTGACGACGCACCTTTGACGCCGTTTCTTTGGCTCACTCGGATCGTGGCATCGGCATGTGGTGCTGGTGATAGCGAACCTCCCAAGACTGCGCGTTGTCTGACGACGCACTTTTGACGCCGTTTCATTGCCTCACTCGGATCGTGGCATCGGCATGTGGTGCTGGTGATAGCGAACCTCCCAAGACTGCGCGCTGTCTGACGACGCACTTTTGACGCCGTTCCATTGGCTCACTCGGATCGTGGCATCGGCATGTGGTGCTGGTGATAGCGAACCTCCCAAGACTGCGCGCTGTCTGACGACGCACTTTTGGCGGCGTTTCATTGGCTCACTCGGATCGTGGCATCGGCATGTGGTGCTGGTGATAGCAAACCTCCGAAGGCTGCGCGCTGTCTGACGACGCACCTTTGACGCCGTTTCTTTGGCTCACTCGGATCGTGGCATCGGCATGTGGTGCTGGTGATAGCGAACCTCCCAAGACTGCGCGCTGTCTGACGACGCACTTTTGACGCCGTTTCATTGCCTCACTCGGATCGTGGCATCGGCATGTGGTGCTGGTGATAGCAAACCTCCGAAGGCTGCGCGCTGTCTGACGACGCACCTTTGACGCCGTTTCTTTGGCTCACTCGGATCGTGGCATCGGCATGTGGTGCTGGTGATAGCGAACCTCCCAAGACTGCGCGCTGTCTGACGACGCACTTTTGACGCCGTTTCATTGCCTCACTCGGATCGTGGCATCGGCATGTGGTGCTGGTGATAGCGAACCTCCCAAGACTGCGCGCTGTCTGACGACGCACCTTTGACGCCGTTTCTTTGGCTCACTCGGATCGTGGCATCGGCATGTGGTGCTGGTGATAGCGAACCTCCCAAGACTGCGCGTTGTCTGACGACGCACTTTTGACGCCGTTCCATTGTCTCACTCGGATCGTGGCATCGGCATGTGGTGCTGGTGATAGCGAACCTCCCAAGACTGCGCGCTGTCTGACGACGCACTTTTGACGCCGTTTCATTGCCTCACTCGGATCGTGGCATCGGCATGTGGTGCTGGTGATAGCGAACCTCCCAAGACTGCGCGCTGTCTGACGACGCACCTTTGACGCCGTTTCTTTGGCTCACTCGGATCGTGGCATCGGCATGTGGTGCTGGTGATAGCGAACCTCCCAAGACTGCGCGTTGTCTGACGACGCACTTTTGACGCCGTTCCATTGTCTCACTCGGATCGTGGCATCGGCATGTGGTGCTGGTGATAGCGAACCTCCCAAGACTGCGCGCTGTCTGACGACGCACTTTTGACGCCGTTTCATTGCCTCACTCGGATCGTGGCATCGGCATGTGGTGCTGGTGATAGCGAACCTCCCAAGACTGCGCGCTGTTTGACGACGCACTTTTGACGCCGTTTCATTGCCTCACTCGGATCGTGGCATCGGCATGTGGTGCTGGTGATAGCGAACCTCCCAAGACTGCGCGCTGTTTGACGACGCACTTTTGGCGCCGTTTCATTGGCTCACTCGGATCGTGGCATCGGCATGTGGTGCTGGTGATAGCGAACCTCCCAAGACTGCGCGCTGTCTGACGACGCACTTTTGGCGGCGTTTCATTGCCTCACTCGGATCGTGGCATCGGCATGTGGTGCTGGTGATAGCAAACCTCCGAAGGCTGCGCGCTGTCTGACGACGCACTTTTGACGCCGTTTCATTGCCTCACTCGGATCGTGGCATCGGCATGTGGTGCTGGTGATAGCGAACCTCCCAAGACTGCGCGCTGTCTGACGACGCACTTTTGGCGGCGTTTCATTGGCTCACTCGGATCGTGGC
Organism: Ixodes scapularis; assembly: GCF_016920785.2. Lineage (NCBI taxonomy): Eukaryota > Metazoa > Arthropoda > Arachnida > Ixodida > Ixodidae > Ixodes > Ixodes scapularis. The sequence goes on along the minus strand of NW_024609880.1, from coordinate 102,716,172 downwards.
ATCGGCATGTGGTGCTGGTGATAGCAAACCTCCGAAGGCTGCGCGCTGTCTGACGACGCACCTTTGACGCCGTTTCTTTGGCTCACTCGGATCGTGGCATAGGCATGTGGTGCTGGTGATAGCGAACCTCCCAAGACTGCGCGCTGTCTGACGACGCACTTTTGACGCCGTTTCATTGCCTCACTCGGATCGTGGCATCGGCATGTGGTGCTGGTGATAGCGAACCTCCCAAGACTGCGCGCTGTCTGACGACGCACCTTTGACGCCGTTTCTTTGGCTCACTCGGATCGTGGCATCGGCATGTGGTGCTGGTGATAGCGAACCTCCCAAGACTGCGCGTTGTCTGACGACGCACTTTTGACGCCGTTCCATTGTCTCACTCGGATCGTGGCATCGGCATGTGGTGCTGGTGATAGCGAACCTCCCAAGACTGCGCGCTGTCTAACGACACACTTTTGGCGCCGTTTCATTGGCTCACTCGGATCGTGGCATCGGCATGTGGTGCTGGTGCTAACGTACCTCCCAAGACTGCGCGCTGTTTGACGACGCACTTTTGGCGCCGTTTCATTGGCTCACTCGGATCGTGGCATCGGCATGTGGTGCTGGTGATAGCGAACCTCCCAAGACTGCGCGCTGTCTGACGACGCACTTTTGGCGGCGTTTCATTGGCTCACTCGGATCGTGGCATCGGCATGTGGTGCTGCTGATAGCGAACCTCCCAAGACTGCGCGCTGTCTGACGACGCACCTTTGACGCCGTTTCTTTGGCTCACTCGGATCGTGGCATCGGCATGTGGTGCTGGTGATAGCGAACCTCCCAAGACTGCGCGCTGTCTGACGACGCACCTTTGACACCGTTTCTTTGGCTCACTCGGATCGTGGCATCGGCATGTGGTGCTGGTGATAGCGAACCTCCGAAGGCTGCGCGCTGTCTGACGACGCACTTTTGACGCCGTTTCATTGGCTCACTCGGATCGTGGCATCGGCATGTGGTGCTGGTGATAGCGAACCTCCCAAGACTGCGCGCTGTCTGACGACGCACTTTTGGCGGCGTTTCATTGGCTCACTCGGATCATGGCATCGGCATGTGGTGCGGTGATAGCGAACATCCCAAGACTGCGCGCTGTCTGACGACGCACTTTTGGCGGCGTTTCATTGGCTTACTCAGATCGTGGCGTAGACTGCGCGCTCTATGACGACGCACTTTTGGCGCCGTTTCATTAGCTCTTGGATCGTGGCGTCGGCTGTGGCTCCGTGATAGGAAACCTAAGAACACAGCGCGCTTTCTGACGACGTATACTTTTGACGCACTTTTTGGCGTGTTTTGTCTTTTTGTCGTCGACGTGTTTTTGTTCAAGGACTTTGAAAGTCGACTGAACGATGAGACATAAAAGGCTTTCGCCTTAATAAACAACTGGGGAAGTAGAGATTATATTAAAACAGAGCAAAAAAGTGTGGGCATGCGCGATGGTGAGCTCGAACCACTTATCAGATACTTTCACGGCGAATCGTGTTGTATTTTGTATTATGGATGGCTTTTCTTGGCGAGTGTTTTTTTTCGTGCTCCGTACGGACCCCACTGGCGAAACTCGGCACCAACGATAATCCGATAATCCGCCTTTCCTCTTCCCCCACATGGAATTTCTTTCTCCTTGTCGTCCGTGTCACCTGTTGCGCAGCAAAGTTGAAAAAATTAACATTCCTATTTATAGGCCCGAAATGAAAGAACGCTCCTCTGTCTGGTCAACAAATCGGGTCCCGAGGATCCCACATTCGAGTAAGCCTTGCCTTTCTTACGATACAGTAGCTGCAACGTAATGTTCTGACCAAAAAAAAGAAAAAAAAAAACGTATGCTGTGTAGTTTACTGTTTCACCTACATGTAAACGCCATTTTTTTTTTCGTGCAATAAAAGGTGCGTTGCAGAACGTTTATGCTCGATACTACGAGTGTTTGTTATTCTAGACGGCTTATGGCCAGCAAGGCAAATTGTCATGTAACATTCCAAAAGACTGGCTCTAATCCTAGGGTTTGTTGTGCTTTATCAACAGTGGACCAGAAAAGTACATACTTTCTTCACTCGCAGGTCATATATGAAGAAATCTCGCATCTCTCTTTTTAATTATATTGTCATTACCGTCATCTCATCCACATCTATGCATTGTATGCAATATCGCAAATGTCTGTCACTAAAGCGTTAGGTGTCGGTCAAATGATTTGTTAGTTTAAATGCACAATCTTAACAAAATGACTCGATGAAAATAATTTGACGAAACGATTTGCACTAAAAGGCCCAAGTTAGTTAGTTGTTTTTTTTCTTACATTTTAATTATGTTAATTAATTTGTTTTCTTGTTTTTTTACATTCTTTTTTTTAAATTTGAGTTCGGCTTTTAAATTGCGTTCCTCTACAAATTGCAAGATATATTTTTGTATTAACTGTGAAGACTCAGTCATTTCCTTTTTATAGGCTGAGCGCATTCACTTCTTCACTGAAATTACTAAAATAAAAGCCTGGTGCTGCTGATCATTTTATTAAGCTTGGAAAAGTGCAAGATGTGTATAAAAGCAAATGGGTGCAGGACTGTCCGTGATTTTTTAAAGATTCAATAATCGGTATAGAGTGAAGGCCGGTTTTCACACGCAATAAAGCGCTGATGTAGAGCTGCTCACGTGTCGTCAGCCATTTACCGTCCGCCATGAGCAACAGTCTTGACGGTGCGATACAAATCTGGTGATGAACGTTCCCGTCAGCACGCGCTTGGCACGAGGTCAGCGCTAAGCTTGTAGCGCTCCGCTGCATGTGTGAACAGGTCTTTAGTTTATCTCAAGGAAGGAAGCCAGGACAACAACGGTGCCTTTTATTGTCCTCCAAGAAAGTGGGGCAAGGAATTTTTCTAAAACTTTCATTTAAACTCTGAAAAAAAAAAATTTAAATTTAATACATTAGTGAGAGAAAAAGGAGCGTCTCCTCCGTGCTTTGTCCAGGACCGCCGAATTCAGAAACCTCACTCAAACTATACTCTGTTTCACACTTAGCGTGCAACGCTGTCAAAGCTACTGGCGCGAGCGTGTGGCTTCATCTATGGTATTGTTTGCGCGAGACCGCGTGCGAATGATCAACGAGATCAAGCCACACGCTCGCGCCAGTAGCTTTGACAGCGGTGCACACTAAGTATGAAACAGAGTATACACTCAAACTGAAGGGCCCCACCACTTCCTCGAGGAAGGCGCGAGGGCCGGCGCTGGCCAATCGCGAGGACGGATCCGCTGTCAAAATTGGCCAGCGCCGGCCCTCGCGCCTTCCCCGAGGAAGTGAAGGGGCCCTTCAGTTTGAGTGTAGTTTGAGTGAGGTTTCTGAATTCGGCGGTAAGAACACTCCATTTGGCAGCATTGAAGCCTGCGATGGAGACCAGCCACAGAGTTTGTAATCGCCCGCGACGAATGCAAAAAACATGTTACAGAAAAACAAAAAGACAAAATGAAAAGTTAGTCCTTCGCAACTCAAGAAGGTAGGGCGAGGGTGGAAGGCTGGGGCGGAAGAAGCAGTTGGAACGCTAGAGAGGAGAAAGGGAAACCACCTCCTCTCGAGACGAGAAGGAAACCTCCTCCTCCCCGGCCTTCCTTTCCCTACTTTCTTGAGTTGCAACGCAGCGAGAAGCGGCGGCGGCGTCGAAACAATCCTCACTTTGGGCTGTGCCGGGATTCCGCCAGATGGCAACACCGAAACTATTCGCCGCGAAACGAGTCGTGAGTGTACTTGAATTAGTTTGCGTTGATTCATTCCTGTTGGAAGTGAGGAGGACGATTTTTAGTTCTCCGCTCGTTTTATTAGCCCCTGTTGGGGTTTCTTCCTCCTTTCCTTCCTTCACGCGACGGTTTGAGGTGTCGGAGGTCGGATTGGTTTCGGAACGTGCTCCTCCCATCGCCGCAGATGAGGTCGGTGTGTCGCAACCTTTAATTGTTTTTTTTTTTCCGTTTTTTTTTTTTTTTTTTTAGGGGGGGGGGGGGGGGAAGGGGGGGAGGGGGGGTTCGGTGGCCGAGTGGGCTAACAAGTCTCAGCTCGGAGCGTGGAGCGAAAGCTTTCGCTGCAGAACCTCCTGGGTTCGGTCCCCGCCCCCCGCCCGGTTCGATCTGGATGAGTTTCGTACCGGCACGCGTTCGTGTAATCACTACTGCGTGATGCACGTTGAAAACCCCAGGTTAGTGAATGTGCTGCACTGGCTAAATTTCCCATCCACAGCTAAGGGACAGGTCGCCCGTTGAGGCGTACTACCATCAAGGCTGTATAAAAGCAACACAATTTTTTGTTGCTTTTTTAATAGGGAAATTGGCCCCGTGTCGTCATGATTTATGAATTTCTAGCATGCTTAGAGCCAGCAGAGTGAGCTATCGCCATATTAAGGCGATTTCAGAAATCTCTTCCGGGCACCTTTAACTTAGGAGCAATGCATCAATATTCGGCTGGAATGTTTTTCACATTACACAAGCTTAGGGACCCCCAAGTATACTCACACGCAACACCATTGAAGAAAGAAACCTCTTTTGCTGCGTAATTTCAAGAATAAAAGAGAGCGTTTTCTTTCAATCTTCTTCGCAAAACTTGATGACGAAGTTTGGAGGTCGCAGCGTCCTACAGTGACGAGATTTGAATACGGCTCATAGATTGGACCCGAGCCTTGCGCGAGCACTCGATTTGGGCTCGCGATTATCAATAGTTCGACAAGCGCTCGCGCTCAATTGCTTCAATGACGACAATAGACAAACCCTAACAATGTCATTTATTGGGCACAGGTCACGTGGCTGCTGTTCTAGTTGCGAGTTGTGAGGGAAAACGCTGCCTGCTTTTCGTTTTTTTCTTTTTTTTTTTTTGCGACTATCATTGCACAGAAAGAAAAATTAGCACGGCATTCTAAGTGCCCCCCCCCCCCCCCCCCCCCCCACACACACACACCTCAACCTCCCCATTCTCTGCTCATCGTGAGGCAGTTATCGCTGTCATCGGAACCCGCCGCATACAACGAACGCGAAGCAAAACGGCGACAAGGAAATATGCCGTCCAACAATATACATGTCTTTCCATTCTTAGCGGCAGTCGGTATCACTGTCGCAAAAGGAACCGAACACAGCTCTTCTATTCTCTACCTTTACGGTATGCGCGTTTCCTGTCCGGCATTTGCAGTCCAAAGGGAACAACAAACAGGAGTGATAGGGGCCCCTATCTTACTTGAAAAACCCGCGCAGCTGGTATTCCCCAGCTACCAAGGTCAAACTTCCCGTGTGTACGATACGCTGCCTTCTCGTGCTCTCTTTGTTACAATTTTTTTTCAGGCTTACGTATATATATTTTTTTTTTTTTAATAGAACTTACAGGAAATATTTCAGCGAAGTTTTAGGTAAGCGTTCGCCGTGAAGGCCTGGGTACGATTACCAGGGATTCAAACGAACAGAACCCCCCCCCCCCCCTTTTTTTTTTTTTAAGCCTGGGCGTGGCACTCTTAAAAGCAGAGAGTGCCGGCATGTGCTGCTAAACCGACTGGATCGAACAGCACAAAGCGCTCTTGCTCTAACAAAGTTATTAATGACGCAAAATGCTTAGGCGATGACTTTCTGCAAAGAAACGAACACCCGTGAGCCTAATGGCAATCAAAAGACCAATATATATATATATACTGTTTCTTTTTTTTTTTTTTTTCACCTCAATAATTGTAGTAACCAAAGTCCGGCTCCTCCCGGCGGAGCATTACTAATTTCCCCTTTTATGTAGAGAAGAAAGATATATAGGTGCATTTTACATGAGATATATGTTATCTCATCAAGACGTACACGTTTCGAACGCCAAAAGCATCGCTGTTTCCCCCGACAACCAAATCATGTAAGAGCTACTTCGCGCGGCGTATGAACAATGCGCAAAACTTTCTTTATTCTTTAAGTAAAAACTAGTATGGGAGACAAAAAAAATTACCCCAACAATGAAACTAAAGCAAGAGTGCGTGCAGGCCAGCTGGTACCTGGTTCAAACACAGGACTTGGATGACTAGCTAGAGAGTTTTATGTTTGCCCGTTTATTGTTACACTCGCTCCAGCACTTGGCTAATACACCATACAAAAGACATGTTCCAAGCATAGGTGGGTTTGAAGCAAACATGTTCCGAACATGGTTAATGCGTGACCGCAGATCCTTTTGTCATCATATCTGCATCGAATGAATACCTTGTCTCCTGTATGCTGTACGAGCAGAGTAATGGTGGATTTTACTCGTGAAGGCATGACTGGGATTATCGAATGTGAACGACAAGCTTAAGTACGTGTAACATGCACGGCGGCAGGTTAAAGCCCATCGTGTTCATAAAACTAGCACCGTCAAAGGTGACAGTTTGACATTACTCTTAACTCCATCAACGAGGGCAGAATGCGACCAAAAAGGCTATATAAATAGCTTCGATTCTACTAAAACATGATGGTGCCTGTTTGGCTGGTCGTCGCTTGCCAAAGCGACACGCTTTGCCACTTAATAACACGTAGTGTGTTACCTCTTGAAAGTCAGCTCCTTCATGAAGTCATCGCGATTGTATGAAACAATGGACATATCGGGGTACGCTCGGCCTAAGTGCATCGACCGAAACAGGAGCAATTCGTGAGCATGAACCCTTTGTCCTCGATAATGAGTCCCCTAGCTCTGAACGATGGCACGAGATATCGCGCAAAGCTCATTGCAGAATGCGCTGACGACCTCCCGGATGCCGCGATGTATAGTTAGAAAACAATACGATAGAAGTCTATTTTTCCGCCAAAAAAGAAAAACCGACCCGCAGCTTGCCGTAAACCTGTCCTTGCAATGAAGTCCAGTTGGTGGCCCGCTTCTAGCAGGGCCACCGCCACGGGGGCAAAAATAAGCGCGCGGTAATTAAGGAAACAGCGCCGCGACGCGCGCCAACAACACAAGTTGGAATACACAGTGTTCAGTGACACTAGCGCAAACCAAAACACCAGAAAGATCGATAGAAACCCGCCTATCGTAACGCGGGTCGTCTCGCCATATTAATAATTGCATATTGTCATCACCACCGCAATTCTATAGTCCCGTTGTATATCTAACTACGTATGTGAAAATTCATTTGCGTTCTCAGCATATTGTGCTGAGTGTCCTGGTCTAACTATTCCATATTGTTAGCATCAGTTCCATTCTCATCAGTTTTCTGCACTGTGTGAGTATGCCAGCTTCATTGCGCTTTGTTTTATGCTCGGCGAGTTTTATCGGTCCCAATTATTGTGCAATGTCATGATTAGCTTCATATTGAATTTCAAAATAAAGTAGATTGATGTATTCATACACCTTAGTTGTTGTTTTTTTACTTTCATTGGAAATCAAATGCTTATCTAGAATTATTTATTTGGTGATCCGCCATTTATATGTACTTATTTATTTTCCCGTCCTCGAGATTGCGACGGATCCCCAATCTGGGACCTTGGACAAAAAGCTTGGAGACCCAGGAAAGCTTAGATATAGGCTTACAGTGTGTTCCTGACTCTTCTAAATTTCGGACTTTAGATTAGCCGCATTACATTGCAAATCGAACAGACAAATTTCTCTCTCTCTCTCTGTCTGTCTCTATCTGTGTGTGTGTGTGTGTGTGTGTGCGATGAGCTTGAATGTCACACAAAAAGGTTGGAAGGTAACGACTTTCCCTTTGAAAGAAAGAGCCAAAAAGAATTAAGCTGAAATGTAGCTGCGAGCAACTACTCAACTTCGAGCAAAATGTCGGAAAAGGGTGAGTGGAGTGTCATGAAACCCCTAAATGACGTCATGATGAAACATGGAGGGAAAGTAAAGGAGAGATTCTTGTGGAGTATCTCGCGTTCACTTTCCCGGCGTTCGTCGAGGCAAAAGCCCGTACTGCCCGTACTTCGAATTGCACCACTATCCCTTCTCTTTCCACGACCAAGAATTGCCACCGAGTTTCAGTCAGATGTTGTTTTCCGTGTAAGCTGCAGATGTCAGTTTCAAGGTTTGACTATATGTTGACAAAGGGTTAAGGGCGAGAGCCGACGGCGTTTCTACGAAGCGGTTTTAATGCCATAAGACGCACGTTTCTCGATTATACCATGCATGTAAGGATAACACGGTTCGTAAGACCTCGAATAGAGCAAAGTGCTTTCAAAAATCAAAACCGCGTTTTGCTGTATATATATATGGTGTTTTTTTTTTTTTTTTTTTTTTTTTTTTTGAGTTTAACAGATCTGTTTAAAAAAAGCCATGAAAGTTACGCTTATGCCGCTTGTGGAGGTCAGTTAAACGACCTGGGGGACATATTATAGGGGGCTGATCGTAACGATCAGTCAATTATTTAATTAAAATTCGTTAATTAACTTTTTAATTATAAAAAATAGACATATGGTTTCAATTAGAAACGTGCTCAGCGTCATCGAAAACTACTAAATCAGTCATTTTCAGAAAGACTTTGAGCGCGTGAGAAGCGTAGTATATTGTACTAGAGTTACCACCCGTGGAGCGGATGCAAGGCTCGGGCTAGATAAGAGACGGAAAACTCGCCCGGGCGCCTTACTGCAACCGCTAGCTTTGTACCTGCTCCACGAGTGGTAACTTTAGTGCACTACTATGCTTCTCACGCGCTCAAAGTATTTGCGAAAATTACTGATATAGTGGTTTTCGATGACGCCGAGCAAGTTTCTAATTGAAACCATATGTCTATTTTCATTAATTAGAAAGTTAATTAACGAATCTTAATTAATGAGCCGACTGATCGTTACGATTAGCCCCCTATACTATGTCCCCTTGGCCGTGTAGCTCACCTCCTTGGCTTTTTTTAAACAAATCTGTTACGCTTAAAAAAACACCCTATATATATATATATATATATATGGTGTTTTTTTTTATTCTTACACATTTGTTTAAAAAAAACGTGAAAGCTACAATAATGCGGTTTGTGCAGGTGGGTTATATGGCCAGGCGGACATTATGTGGGTGGCTAATCTTTGCGATAAGTCGGCTAATTAATTCAAATTCGTTAATTAATTTTTAATTACTTAAAATAAATATATGGTTGCAATTAGAAAATTGCTGAGCATCATCGAAAACCCCTAAATCAACTATTTTTTGCAGGATATAACGCCAGGGCAGCATTTTACGGCGTTCTGTAAAAACGCTCTATTTGGACGCATTTCTAGATTTCGGTTTCTTATCGGAGCGCATCTACGCGCCCGCGATCCTGCTCCCGGGTGGTCGCGACGCGAAGCCACCTCCTCGCCTCCCTTGTAGAATGGAGGGAAGTACGGCGCACGTGTGTTGCGCGTCTCAGCCACTGGGGAGCAGGACCGCGGGCGCGGTGATGCGCTCCAATAAGAAACCGAAATCTAGAAACGCGTCCAAATGGAGCGTTTTTACAGAACGCTTTAAAATGCTTCCCCGGCGTTATATCCTTCCAAAAATAGTTGATTTAATGGTTTTCGATGATGCTCTACAAGTTTCTAATTGAAATCACATGTCTATTTCCACTAATTAAAAAGTTAATTAACAAATGTTAATTAATTAGCCGACTTATCGCAAAGATTAGCCACCCACATAATGTCCGCCTGGCCGTATAACCCACCTGCACAAACCGCATTAGTGTAGCTTTCACTTTTTTTTTTTTTTTTAACAAATGTGTAAGAATAAAAAATAAAAAAAACACCCTGTATATTAACGCAATTTGTACGTTACTCATGCACGCGTAAGTTTCGGTACGAGCTGTTTTCGGAATAAAGGTTGGAGGCAGATTTCGGAATTCTGAAACCTTGCAATTTAAATTTTCTCGATATTACATACGGTTTTGTTCTCTTTCTGTGGCCTAGCATTCTCACTTGCGTAACGGTCATAACCTTTCTGTCCAGCCTTGCAAGCTCCTGGTTGAGAACACGAAACTGTGCAAATAACTTTCATTATTATTGCGCGGTTTTTATTCGAAATTGAACACGCGTGTCAGGGTAGGCATTTTGATTTGCCTTAACAAATTATATACTATTTCCCAAAATTTCGCAATTACCAAAACACAACTTTTACATTTTTTTTTTTTTTTAGATATCATTTTTTACAAAAGCTTTAAAAAGGGGCAAGGTGAAGTGTTACGTTTATGCTGCATGATTTTTGCACCCAGTTCTGTCGGTTATTTGTAAAAATTAAAACACTCACAGTAATTTTTCTTCTAAGTGTATGACGTATATGGCCTACTTTTTCCCTTTAAACTAAACAGCTTTGACGTATTCTATGCCAGAAATTTAAAAAAAAAACGCCAAACATAGGATTTTCGACGTTTTGGCGACATATTTAGAGCCTTGTACCTTGGGATTAATTTTACATTTCAGTTATTAAATACTATATGCTTGTAAGCTTATACATTTAGCCATAATAAAAACTTGCGTCACTAAAAAAACTTTTCTTTAAATATTGCCATTAGTTATATCATCTTCCTGTGCATATAATCAAAGTTCCTTCCTTTCCATTCTATTTTCTGTAGGAGTGCGTAAACATACATACATACACCCAAATTGGCCGAAGAACAGTTTCGCAAGTTGGCTTCACTGCAAGGTTTTTTAGCCTTAAAATGCTAAGGGCGGGAGAGGAGGGAGAAGGGAGGGGGGATATGTCAGACGTGTTTGGAAGGTGAGGGTAGACGGAGTGTCAGTGAGCTAAAACAGGTACTTGTATTAAAGAATCGCCTGGTTTGGTCGAATGGTGAACGTCAAGACTAGATTAGGTGATAGGTAGCAGATCTTATGTAATCAACCAGTAGATCGAGGATGAAGCTTCCTGTGTTCTGATGAGCCCTTGGATCGGGCCCATTCGTCTAGCGTCCTCGATCTGTCATCTTTCTGACAATGGTGGTGGAGAGGGGCGACGTGAACCGCGTTGGGAAAAGATGTCCAACCCCTACCCCTCAGTTGTTCCGACCAGTGGCGTCACTAGGGAGTAGGGCCAGTGGCACCCGGGGGCATATTGTTAACGCGCAGGCAATAGACACCCGGCAACGGCGCTCACGCCGGATTGGTTGGCTCGTGAAGATAGACGCTGCCGCCGTCAACAGGCAGCGGTTCTGAGTTTCCGAAGCGGTAGTGTAGCTTATGGTAAGATACTCAGCGAACCCGGGTTCGATACACAGTGTGTGCTTACTTTTCTTTCTCGAACATTTTGTTTTGTCGAGGCATATTTGTCAATATTTACAAATATATATATATATATATATATATATATATATATATATATATATATATATATATATATATATGTGTGTGTGAACGAAATTGTGCAGATGAATGAACGGTACTTAATCCAATGAAATAAAGAATCCAAGTTTCCAGGAACCCGCCGAAAGCCAAAAAACGGCGGAGCCAGGATTTGAACTCTGGGCCTCCCAATGTCCGGTCGGGTGTGCTGTCGGGTGCATTGGGAGGCTTTTTTTTTTTTTTTTTTTTTGCTTTCGGCGGGTTTTGGTTTTTTGGCTTTCGGCGGGTTCCTGGAAACTTGGATTCTTTAATTCATGGGATTAAGTACGGTTAATTCATCTGCACAATTTCGTTTATATCCTCCTCGGAGACCACGAACGATGGTGTGAAGTGCCCGTGTTGTGTATATATATATATATATATTTACAATTAACACTAAAGAAAACGAATATTGTCGACAAAACTTCGCTGAACTAAATGGTATAGGACTCCCTTTCCGCAGGCGGAACGCTGGAGAAAAGACCTCCACTCTCCAGGCGTTGCGCCCGCTTTCTCCTCCCGGGCCTTTCTTTCCCTCGTCCTACCTTCTTGAATTGCAACGGACTATAATAATAGGCAGTAGGTAATTTTCTCAAAACAATAAAACTGAATGCGACTTTAGGTTTTCCTGCTTTCTTTTCAGCTCTAAGGATTTTCTGTTATACGCTAAAATCTTCGTTGGACCCCAAAAATAGAATATGAGAGGACTGTATTCCTAGGACACGATAGAAGAAACACATTAAGGTGATGACTCTCTTTCCGACGCGGCGGCCACATTATGTTCGGCGCACCGAGCGCGCTTCACTCGCACGGGGATAGATGGCGCCCAAGTATGGGATCCCTCCCAAACCGACCGCACCGGTTGTTTCACCCCGCGGTAATCCCGCATTCTCTCGCAGATCGCTTCTTGTTGTACCTCACCGCCGCCACGCCGCCACCAAGTCGAAAAAGTCCGTAAATCACCTTCGCGCAAAGGGATAGATGGCGCCCAAGTATGGGATCCCTCCCAAACCGACCGCTCCGGTTGTTTCACCCCGCGGTGGTCCCGCATTCCCTCGTAGATCGCTTCTTGTTGTACCTCACCGCCGCCACGCCGCCACCAAGTCGCCAGAGTCCGTAAATCACCTTCGCGCACGATGGTGACACTTAACGTTGGTGGCACCTGTGATCGACACAGCACCAAAGCGAAACACGAGGCCAGCTACTGGCCGCACACCACCATTACACCGCAAAAAAGGCGAGCACACCACGCCGCCGACACCGTGGCCGCCGAGGAGAAACCTCATACCTCTGCGTCCTCCGCGGCGGCGCGGAACTATACTACTCCTGGTTCGAGACTATAGTCGGTTACAAGTCAAGAAGGTATGAGAAGCTCCTCCCACAAGCGTGATGCGCCCGTTTCAAATCCCTCCGCAACCGAAAGAAGAGTTCACTGGATCCGCTTCAATGGATAGATATTGGCTACAGAGTGATGCCAAGTTGTCTCCGATCCCACTTTTTAAGAAAGCGACCTTTGTATTCATTGGAGGGGGAACCGAGCCCCTGCAAGAAGCCTTAGTATCCAACGAAGGGGGAAGCTAATCCCCGAAAGTCGTATTTGTTTCCATCGGAGGGGAAAACTTTAATCTCCCTCTCGTGGCTTCCACAATGCTAAGTCAAAGTCGAAAGATAAAGCAAATATGTACAGAAAGGCAAGACCCTCCTTGCGCGTTGGCCGCGACGTCACGGAAACGATGGAACGCTATTGGATGCGGAGGTGGCGGAGGGATATATGATTCCCTTTGAGAGGCGTTCGCCGCTACCTTCTTGACTTGCAACCTACTATGGCTGCGAACACGATCTGGTCGCTTGCTCCCCGCGGGAAGAGCGGCCAGAGTCATCCCCTAAATGTGTTTCTTCCACCGTGTCCTAGGACCCATTGGATGTTTCTCTTCGCAGCGAGAAGTTTGGGTATCGCCGCCTGGTGGAATTCTTTCGCAACCAAGAGTGAGGATACAACTTCCCCTGCTGGTGCACGCACGCGTGCAGTGCCAAGCTTCTATGCACCATGAAAATGAAAACAACCGCGTGAAGAGCACGTGCACTAACCATAGTGAGGAAAACACAATCGCCCCTAGCGAGCTTATCACTGCGAATAGCGGGTATTCACTGGTGGCCATAGCTGTGCGCGCGACTGCCGAGCACGTGCTGACGGCGATCTTCGGCAGTTCTTTTGCAACGTGCATTCCACACCATTAAGATTGCCTGTCTTAGCAGCCTATTAATATGAGCTCGTCCTGAACATGCGCTCTAAACAGCGCCCTCAAATATGGCGTCCAGTAAATATAATCCTGCTAAATTCGTATTTAAAATGGCGCCGATTTTCGTATATACATCGACTTGTACTCCGTCTCACAAACGTCTGCAGTGCTTACAAAGGCTTGGGCACGAGCGCGTGGATTTGGAAGGTGCCTCCAATGCACGAGTCCTCGTACAAACGTAAGCATTCTGCTGAGGTAGGCTAACGCGACTGTGCCTTTATTGTAGACATTTGATCCGTCCCTGGCGAAAAAGGCCACCCCGGGTGGCGGGCTGGTGACGTCGCCAGCCCACCGCGTGGCGTCCCCTCGCTTATACTCAGACTTTGCTCTCTTGGCTTCTCAAGCTGCAGCTTCCTCGTTCGCCTTCCGCGTTTCGAGCACGCGGCACGAGACGATTACGTCTACGGCATCGCTCGCTTCGTCGAAGTCTTCGATATTGATCGCAGCAGGGATGAGAGTGATTGTTGTGTTGGAAGCTGTTCATTTTGACCGCGACCCGCTAGCGACCAGCTCCAACGACGGGAGTCACGGACGAACTTGCCGTGGTCGTCGTCGTCTGGGACAATCTCACTGGCGCACGCAGGGTGGAAGGTCAAAGGGCCGAAGGGCGTATTGCCGTTTGTTCACTGGAGCAAATCCAGGGTCCTGAATGGCCTATTTACACGTCCCGCTCTTTCGCAAGCAGGAGGCGGCAATGACCCTTTCGCGCTTGTCGTTTGAAATAAGAAGACAGCTCTCACCGAGGACGGGTTGCCCTTCATGGAGGTGCACGGTGGCTGACGGCGGGGTGTTGTCACAAGGGCGCGTGTTAACCCACCCGACCCCTCTCGTTCACGCAGCTTTGCGGCGAGTGTGCGGCGGCACATTACAAGGCCGCACATTACGCGAAGCTGACGATAAATATTTGGCTAAAAAAAAAAACGAGGCCAGTTTTAACGGCGAATACACACCCGCCAACAGCTCGTGGTGGAGCGCACTCCAGGCGGCATCTGTGTACGCGCGAAACACTGGCGCGCGTTTTAACTCGCCGGTGGCGAGCGCATTTGTGACGCGCGTCAAAAAAAGGCCAATCAGGGGTCCCAGATTCGCCCCATGGTTTTACCGGTTTTACTCCGTGAGGCCGGCGTCGAGAGCGAGAACGGGTTGCCGAGTTGCGTGAGCGGTTTTGATCGTACGGGGGCGAGGCGATCGCAAGGAAGGTCACGGCGTCGATGTCTTGCCTGTTTTGATTGCAACTATCGCTTACAACTACTAAGCTCTCTTCGCGGTCTCGTGTTTCGGTCAACAACGCAAAAAGGGAAGGATGCGTTTCATCACTGACACTAATCCTTTCGTTACAGACTTTCCCTGTTCTTCTCTTTTGCTGGGCTGATAAAGACCAGCGAAGCAAATCAAGCTAAAGTTCTTAGAAGACGTGATTGAATTGCGGCAACTTAACTAGTCTAGCGTTAGTAATTCATTCTGCGCACGCACCGTTCAGGCGCTGCCCGACGCACTCGCGGGGACGCAAGCTTGGCGCCGCTGATGTCGGAGGAGGAAGGGGGCAGGCCACTGGTCAGTTACAGCACATTCCGAGGGGCCCAGATGGCATTTCACATAAAGCCAATATCTTTCATTGTTAGGACAAAAACGAAAAAGTGGGGATCGTGGTGTTTACGTGTTACCATATAGGCAATTGAAAAAAAAAAAATGACAGCCGTTTACAAATCCCTGTAACGCCGAATTGGAGCGCAGCTCTTGAGGAGGAGGAGGAAAGGGTACTGAGGGGGGTCACGTCACCTGCGGGTAGTCACGTGACCCCGGGGGGGTCACGTGATCTCGAGGAAGGGGGGTCACGTAACCTCGGGGGGGGGGGGGGGGGGGTCACGTGACCCTCCCCCCTAGTTACGCCGACGCCGACGCCGCTCAGGCTGGAAACGGGCCCCTAAGAGCTGTGCTCTAAAACGCGATATTAAAATGAAGAGTTGGAGGCTTCAATCGATTCTCTCAGTGCCCACATACACTTAAAGGGCAACTCCGCTTGATTTCGGAAATTCTGAGATAGTGGGTGATATAAACGTGAAAAGTACTTCAAAACAACCCTAGACCATTTGTCTCATTAAAAGCAAAATATTTTTCGTGCGATCTTGTTATTTACCATAATCGCAAACCAAAACTGAAACTTCGGCACAGCCGGGCAACATCGTACCCTCAACGTCAGTTGCATACGCACCCACGTGGAATACAAGGGGTCACGTGATCTACTAGCGGTAACCCAAGAAGGACGCGGATGCGAGGGGAAGGGCGAGGAGGGAGGGCAGGCCTAGCCGCGGCGCCGAACAGGCAACGCAACAGCAACGAAGCAGGCTATGTAGGCGGCAACCCAGGCGGCTAGTCGGTTGGCACCGGTTGGCAGGTGTGTCAGCGAAGCTCATCCCGTACAACTCTCTCTCTCTCTTTGTTTCTCTTGTTCTCGGTTTTTTTTTTTTTTGTTTTTTTTTTTTTTGTCTGTTTTGCTCACTTATCTCTATTGTAGTAGGCTCGCCTTTTTGCTTGCTCAAACGTGAAGCGCGTCCGTAGCGCCGCCCGGTAAGCTCTCCCTCGAAAAGAAAATACCAAGAAAAAAACTGCGTATCCAACAGACGTCAGCCACAACGGAAATACAACGTTGGCTACGCCGCACGTCGCCCGCTAAATTAGCGGATTTTGGTGACTTCGCGCGTCTCAGTTTTTATCGGCCGGTTTAGTGACCTTTTAGGCGGTATTACGTTACAATATTTGACATTCGGTCTCTTTAGATGACACTAAAGAGAGTCGCAGTGTTTGGTAACAACCGAAAATGAAGCGGAGTTTCCCTTTAAAGGGGCACTGACACATCAAAATCATATTTTTTTTTATTATCCGAAACGATTGAAAACGATGCCGGGACATTACCCTCAAAATTTGAAATTTGGGAATCCAGTATTTGTGAAGTAAAAAAACAATTTCCAAATGCCGAATTTGAAGTTCCCGCGCGATCGGCGCCGGTGCCTTGACGTCAAAAAATCGCGGAGACCTGAGAGTCGACTTTCTTTCACCACTCCCTGCTGTTGCCATGGCGACCCAAAGCGAGGAGGAAAGGAGTGAGCGGCGGCGTTACGGCGGACCGGTTTTGAGCGGTGTCGCCTGTTTTCCGTTGGAGGATACAAATCCAGGAGACGGCACCACAACGAACTCCCGATTTTTGGTATTTCAAAAAGAAGGGCCGTAGTGCGTTCGCAATAGACCCTTTTCAAAAGTCAGAGTCCTCTTGTGGCAGTATAAAAAGCTCCATTATTGCCGCTCTAATGGCGGTGATAGGAGATCATGCGCGGCTAAATCAAACACCCTCGATTCCGTGCATCGAAGGTGACGTGAAAGGACCAACATCTTTTCCTTTTTCTGCTCTACGCTTTCGAAGACGTTCGATTTTTCTGGTGTGGAGAAACAGTGTAGTTCCGCCATTAGAGCGTCGGGTCTGGCTCTGCACAAGGTGGGTAGACTGACTTTCGTAAAGGGTCTATTGCGTTAAAAAACATGTTTTACGATTGCCGTTATTAAATGTTATAGAGATGTCGCCTACAAAGCTTCTAAATTTCCTGATTTTTGACGTCACCGATCAAAAGAAGCGAGGAGGCGAGAGGCGGGAAAATCAAACGTCAAAAATAAAAAGGCGCGCGCGCGCGCGGGAAAATTTTTCGCGTTGCGGTTTTTTTTTGCGTGTCTATGACTGCAACTTGCATCGTTTTAGACAATAAAAATAAATACGACCTTTGGGGTGTCAGTGCCCCTTTAAGAATATTTTTAGAGCGCAGCTCTTAGGGGCCCGTTTCCAGCGTGAGCGGCGTCAGCGTCAACATCGGCGTAACCGGGGGGGGGGGGGGGGGGGGGGGGGGGATCACGTGATCTCGGGGGGAGGGGGGGTCACGTGACCTCGGCGGGGGGGGGCACGTGACCCCCCCCCCCCCCCCCCCCCCGGTTACGCCGACGCCGCTCACGCTGGAAACGGGCCCCTAAGAGCTGCGCTCTAAAAATATTCTTAAAGAAGCGATGCAACAATTTTTGTACTTTGCCCAAATACCGCTTAAAACGAATCCCTAACGTTAATGACCTATGAAACACGCGTTCGTTTTTCACCCCACGCAATAGAAGTCCCAAGAAAAAATTTAAGAAAAACAAGCAGCGTTCACCCCCCTCAACTCGCAGCCAGAACAAGCGGCCACGTGATCTGGAGCCGATTCTATGCCGCCGGTGTTGATCATAGCCACGCGCTGGGGTTGGCAAAGCGCAGGACACGCGCTGAGTTCCAGACATTGTTATGGCTCGGCTGTTGTCGTCGTTGCAGCGATTGGACACGGGTCACAACCCGAATGCTTCTCGAGCTAGCAATTGTCTCGAGCCCAAGTCGAGTGCCCACGCAATGCTCGGGTCCAATCTATGAACCGCATTCAAATATCGTCACTTGGGTGTACTGCGATCCCCGAGTTACGTCATCAAATTTTGCAAAGGAGAGATTGAATGAAAATGATCGCTTTTGTCCTTGAAATTACACCGCAACAAAGGAGTTTCTTGGCCAGTGGCGTTGCGTGTGAGTATCCTTGAGTACCAGGTGTGCCAGTAAGCTCGCGTCAAATGAAGAACATTCCAATTGAATATCGTTGCACAGCTCCTTTAAGTGTATGTGGGCACTGAGAGAATCGATTGAAGCCTCCAACTCTTCATTTTAATATCGCGTTTTAGAGCACAGCTCTTAGGGGCCCGTTTCCAGCCTGAGCGGCGTCGGCGTCGGCGTAACTGGAGGGGGGGGGGGGGGTCACGTGACTTCCTTTTCTCCGAGATCACGTGACCCCCCCCGGGGTCACGTGACTACCCGCACGTGACGTGACCCCCTCAGTACCCTTCCCTACTCCTCCTCAAGAGCTGCGCTCCCATTCGGCGTTACAGGGATTTGTAAACGGCTTTCATTTTTTTTACTTTAACTTGCCGTAATAAAAAGGCAACTAACAAGGTTGTAATAGCAACACTAAAAGGAACACTAATAACTCTTTCATTTGCTAAAAACCCGGCACTCTACTATACAATTAAGAAAGAAAATGAAAAAACGGACACGAAATGTGACGATTGACAAGCTGGTGAGGCAAAAATGGACAAATAAATCTTAAAAAGCCACAAAAAAAGAAAAAGATTTTTTTAACAGTTTAATTGAGACACGCGTGTTAAAAAATAAATTTTACGCGAAAAAAAAATTTTAGGGCAATATTGACGGCGCGAGATTTATTTTAAATTCTGCGTGCGGAAGTCCATGACGTCACAACGGTCATTCACTCTTTCCACCTCAACGAGAGGGTCATACACTCAATCCACCTCAACGTGATGGCCAAGCCGATCCACCTCCTTTCGTCCACGCGCCCGAAATGCCGAGGGAGAAAATAAGTGTAAAGGATTTGACTACCGACGAAATCGCGTCTCGCGCCTCAATATGCTCGAATTTTTTCTTTCTTTTTTTTCTTTTTTGCGTAAAATTTAATTTTTGTCACGCATGTCCCCCCCCCTCCCCCCCCCCCCCCCCAGACTGTCTAAACATTTTTTTGTTTTGTTTTGAGTGTTTTTTTTAATGGAAAATTGTTAGGTTTATGTCAATGAAGGAGGCTTAGTAGGTCTCAAAGGAAATTAATTGTAAACTAATTGCATTGCTTTCGAAAGGAATCTATAATTATAATAAATTACTTTTTGTGCATTCGAAATTATATTTGTAGCTGACTCCTTTTGGAGTGAAATAGTAGTTATGATAAAAACTAAACGAGTTTCCCTAAGCAATTTACCCAAGTAGGACACCTTGCGACACGGGCCTGAGCCCTCAACTATGCTTATGCTTAGTGTGGTCACATGGCACAATAGCAAACTTCTATGGAATGCATTTCACATAATCCAATAGACCTTTAGCAAGATTTCCGAGATGCCAAGGACCAGGCTGGAAATTGTACCTCCGTACGCAACCCGTGCAAACTTTTTCGGTAGCAAATTTTCACAGCAAGTCCTCAAAGCAAATAGACCCCCTGCAGAAAACCCGGCAAGTGTCTCGGCATAGTAACCATGGCAACACCGAGGCGGTCAGCAGTGCGTGCTGCTGTGTCCCGGTCTGCACGCGGTAATAGGGTGTTTCCACATAACCTCAATCCGCCATTTCTTTTTTTTTTCAAACGAATCTATTAATTTGAAGGATTACATTGCAACCTGTGAAGACATCTGCGTGGTTATACTTAGAAGCTTCTATGCTATACGCATATGAAGGGCCACGCAAATCCTTGAAATGCTTGCCTTCGACACGCGCGAGACAGCTCACAACGAAACCTTTTCCACATGCCGACGGTACCAGGCGGTGGCTGCACGCACTAAAAATCGAGGAAGTGACCTACCTGCGCTACCAGTTTCTTTGCTCTCTGAGCCGCGGCGCGTGCCGAACACAACTTTAAATGGATACTTCAACGAAATTTCAAATATTCCCGTCGTGCTCAAAAATAGGTTGAATATGATCCACAATATTTGTAAATAACAATCGCACGGTTGTATTTTGAGCCTGGTGGTTTTATTTTTCGTTATAAACGGCCCACTCTGGCAAGCGCTTGGAGAAGGCCTGGCGGAGACCACGTGACATCCAACACAATCGTGATGTAGGTCGTCTCGGGACGACCAAAGCTACGGCGAGGCTGACGTCGAGAGGATGGCCTAGTCGTTCCAGCCACCAAAGCGGCTGCTTTTGTACGAATTTTGAGCGACGGTTTAATCTTCTATAATCCTGTAGGGGGACAATAGCGACTTCTGCGACACACAAAAGGCATTCTGGGGAAGAGGGGAGTTCCTCTTTCCCCTCTTCTCTCGTCGTGGCCGGAGGCGAGACACTCACCGTCAGTAACTGTCAAGGTTCCTAGACTGGCATTACAAGTGAGGCGTTAGCGACATCCACCAGGTGCTCTTTGCTAATCGTTTAATTCGTTTTAAAATTCCTTTTCGAGACTTTTTTTAGCAAGTAATTGGTATGTTTGATGTGACACTGCTCCTTTGAACACATATAGACCAAAAAATGAGTGCCAAAATTTCGTTGTAGTAGTATCCCTTCAAACACAACTTTAAAGAGGGGCATTTATGGCGTCGAACCTAAAGGTAGTATTTTTCTTCCCGGCCACTTTCTTTTATTTGCGTAACGTAATTATATATATGCTGCAATTACGTGTTCTATTCGCTGATTCACAGCCTCCCTCCGAATTTCCTCGATTTTTCGTGCCCACTTCCGCCGCTTAACAACAGGCTCTCGCGCGTGCGCAGAACGCTTCTCGGAAAAGGTCTATAGCGTGTGGAAACGGCCATTTAGCTAACCTCACGAGTTCGCATACATTTGCTTAATGAAGTTAATATATTGGTTCTGCATTATACTGTTTTGCACTTTTTTTTTTATTATCGCCGTTAGACACGTTTGACGCGCATAAACGAGTGCCGGTTAAACCCGGCGCATCCGGTGCTGTTCGGCCAGCCTCGCGATTTTGCATGCAGTTGCTTAATACACTACATTGTTATTTCATTATACTTGTACTTTGGATTGCTCGGTAGAGATACTGTTGGCATAGCTAAACGGGCAGTCGAATTCGCATATCAGTTTTGCAAACGTTTTCTGCTTCCAACAAACTATGCATGCAAGACAAAAAAAAAAAATTTGCTTTGCAGACGCGTTTTTTGAAAATCTTTAAGTTAATGAAACATCCATAACAGTATGTTACTTTATGCTGCCATGCAGTAATGGGACAGCACCGCATAATTGCATTTGCCATTCCGCCTTTTCACGCAGAGCCAGCAGGCAGAAGAAAAAACGTTCCTTCATCATGGAGAGCGCGCACACTGTTACCAGTGGCGCACAGAGTTGTCAGGTTATGGAAAGGGGTGTGCAGGCCATCAAAACCATACGAGAGAAAAGGCTGGCCACACACTATGTCTCCAACTACAATCGCAGCCTGGCCCTTGAAATTAAAGAATTTAGCAACAGTTCATTTCCTTGGAGTAAACAGTTCAGAGCAATTTCGTAGTTTCTCTCGGAATACTTATTGTATAATGTAGAGTGACAACTGGTTCTATACCAGGGGTGGCCAGGCTGATTCGGCCTAAGAGCCGCAAACGAATCCACAAAACTTCTAAGAACCGCGGGGGGGGGGGGGGGGGGGGGGGGGTACAAATTTAAATTTTGTTCGGACTCTGACTGTATGTATGAGTACACTAGGCTGTAAGACAATACGTATGGGGGTACAAGGCTACCAAACCGCGAGCCGTACTTTATTCTGCCTGAAATCCCTTCTTTTTATCCTGGGGAAACGCAGAAAGGGCCGGGGGGGAGGTTGACTTACGAGGGATCCGCGAGCCGCACTTGGAACAGCAAAGAGCCGCATGCGGCTCGCGAGCCGCGGTTTGGCCACCCCTGTTCTATACCATCTAGAGATAACAACGCCAGAACCCAGCGCCGTTACTGTAGCACTAAATGTTTTCAGAGGGAGGGGAGGAGAATGCAATGCACATTTCTTTCAACCATAACATTGACAAGCTCATCAATTGCCTCATAACTCCTAAAAACAAAAGTTCCCCCGATTAAATGTAGGAATAACAGTATGCCTAGTGTCAGTCAAAACAGGGCCAAGTACTGTGCCTCTTTACCTTTCACATAAGAGGCTATTACAAGAAGTGTGTTATTGAAGAGCAAATGCACGGGTCCTC
Organism: Ixodes scapularis; assembly: GCF_016920785.2. Taxonomy (NCBI): domain Eukaryota; kingdom Metazoa; phylum Arthropoda; class Arachnida; order Ixodida; family Ixodidae; genus Ixodes; species Ixodes scapularis. Next base: position 102,693,865 of record NW_024609880.1, on the reverse strand, counting down.
AAATTAGGTTTCTAAGAAAACAGGGGTTCCCAAGAGCTCAGTCTTGTGTTCCTTAAGCTCTCTCGATCACCCCTGCCCCGTAAGTGAAGCGTTCTATCAGTTTAAACACTATTTTAGTAGACTTGAGCCACACCCACCCTGGTGCAGAACTATTAACCAAACACTTCCACTGCATGTCTTATTGTCTACGAGGCCTTTAGACTTCTGCAGAGCATTACTGCATAAGTGTTGAGATTGAGTGGGGTTTCTCGGCTAACAGCCAAGGCGCCTAATAGTTTCTCAAGATCAAAGATTTTGGCAACCCCTACCTTGGAGTGTAAATAGCGATCCCTGCCACTTGATGTGATACTAGAACTAATTTGTTGCCACTGAAAAGCTCCATAAAGAAGACAGCCCATACAAAACCGGATGCTTCATTTATTTCGAGCAGCGTGCAAGTCATAGGAAGCTTTCCACAAAAAAGACTGTCTCTTCACAAGAGCAACAGTTGGCATACTCGTGTTTTGTTCTCTCGAGGAACAAGAGCCTATCCCACAGGTTGCATATGTTGCATCGGTTGTATGTACAAGTGTCGATGGCAGAACCTTGTGGTTTTTCATCACTTGATGTGGAGTTTGATGCCCATATTGATGCCGGCCAATTCGGCGGCCAGGTACCTGAACACATATGGCATGCTGATGGTGTCAACGAAGTCACCCGTTTGACAAGCTGGACAGACCCACTTCCGAACCACATCCCCATCTGGCTTCTCGATGAGCGGAGAGAGCACGCTGCCACACTTGCGACAGACATACGCCTGCAAGAACAAAGAATAAGACTCGTGAGTCAAGCCATTTAGCCTTCGTCTAAGAGTCGACCGTGAGCTAACAAAGGCTGCCTTCTGGTAGAACAGGTCTTTGGAATCATGTGAAGTCTGGATTAAGACTGCAGATGCCTCTAGTCTTATTCGGGATTCTACACATATATCTGGAATCTGGGTGTCTATATTTAAAGTGCAACAAACTTCCACGCTAATTAAGGCTTTTCTAGTACTAGACCACAATCTTTGCAAGATGGCTTAATTTAATTATACAGTTATCAGGTTCTGGTTCATTCTAAACAAACTTCCACGCTAATTAAGGCTTTTCTAGTACTAGACCACAATCTTTACAAGACGGCTGAAGTTTACCCCAAGGCAATTATACAGTAATCAGGTTCTGGCTTATTCTAATGTTCCTACAGAAAAACCCTGGGAATGCAGTTCCCATTCACCATTACTGGGTTCTACACTGTACAATAGTTTCAACCAAAGTTATGCATGGTACCACCACAGTTCTAACGCACTCTCTCATACTGATTACAGCAGTGACAGGGCACCTCATCCCAGGCAACGAAAGACGGTATTGAGTGATTATTATGACAGCCGGCTACAATAAATAAAACTAGTTGCTGGTGTCAAATAGACCCGCCTCAAAAATAGATAAAGAAGAGACATTGCACAACAATGTGCAGTGCTTCTTTTGTGTATGACAAAAATATGTTTTATTACTTGGATGACAATGCAGAGTCGGTGGACCCTCAAGATGTCCTCACAGATCTTTCAGGGGTCTGCAGACCCCCATTTAAGAACAACTCAACGTTCCGTCCTAATATTGCCAATAATTGCGACGGAAGAACCAGAAACTTCCCAGACATCGAAAATGGGTAAAACCCTGGTCCCACAAACAAACGCGAGAAGTGGACAACTCACGAGAGATCTGTCGGAGCAGTTGAACAAGCGGTCTTGCAGAAGGAATGAGGAGCCGTGGGCCAGCAAGGAATCACGCTCCATCTCTCCGAAACGAATACCACCCGCTCTCTTACGTCCTTTTACGGGCTGGTGAGTCAGTGTGTCAACTGGGCCCGTGGTTCTCACCTGAGTGATATCAAAAAACAATTGCAATCGCGACCCACTTTTATGAGACCTGTAAACTGTATTTTTCATTAACCAAACAGCAACATTAAAAAACAAATATGTTCAATTCGACCCATTAAGCCCAACTCAATTATCCAGACACTCAGCTGCGTCCTAAAACTGTCTATACAGCAGACAAAAAGTTCAGGAAAATGAAACAAGACAATGTAGTTCACTGGTTTGAGTGTCGAAACTCCAGACTTATACAAACTGCAGTAATACCAAGAGTGGAATGCAACCATTAAAGATAGTGCAGTGCTAAACAGTGCATCAACACAAGTCTTTTACAAATTTACTTTTACATATTCCAATTTACTACCACACTTTTATGATAATTCCTCAAAAATTGGTTTTGTCATGGGTTTGGATGCTTTATGTGCCATTCATAGAGTAATGTGATTCAATTACAGTACCTAGGTAAATAACTTTAACCTAATTACTTTCTTTAGAACTAGTTTACGATTGTAACTCGGCGCTTTTGACTCAAAGTCATAAATGCAATGTAAAATCTTTCTAGCATCAGATTGCAAAACTTGCATTGCAATGGGAACTATCTTTGTGATGCTCCTGTAATGCTGGACATTATTCCTTGCAGCTGCTGAAAGCAGGAAATTTGTCCTCCTGCCAGCAAAGGGCACAGGCTTTCATTCAATTTCACTTTTACTCTGAATTGCCATGACAAGAACAATGCTATAAAAATGCTGGAAGTGTAATAAAATAGTAATTATTAAAACGCCAAAGAACATGGACATAGAAAGGAGACAAAGCAGTAGCCCGTCTCCCCTTCCTAGCAAAATACAGAACCTGACTACTAAGTTCATAATGAAAAACAGAGCACACAAGAAACATGGATATACAAGAAAGATATACACAAAAAACTTGTCTTTGTTGTGTCCCCATTGTTGTGCACTCTGCTTTGCATAATGAATCAGTACAAACTGGTCCATTTCTCAACACTTCTGCTGACTACTAAGGTACTTCGAACTCAGGTTCCCATCAAACCATCTGCAATCTTGGTGAAACAAAGTTGCCACATCTGACGAATGCAGAATGCTAAACAATATAATGAATCCTCCAACAATGGACAAATACACAAAATCGGTCACACTAATGCTACTCAAGTGGAGTAGCAAATGTAATCGTGACGTAATTGCATTAGTTGCAATTACGTCACGAGAGCAAAGCAAAATATAATTGTAATTTATTGCTTCCTGCAAATCAGTAATTCTAGTTAAAATTAACTCCCTTTGGAGCTTGGTGATTGTAATAGTAACTAAACTACACTTTAGGAAGTACCAGAAATGTTTATAGAGAATCCTGGGCAACCCCGTTCAACTGTCATCTGCAGTCTGCGTTCTGTTTTGTCTGGTGTGAAACACAGTTAATGCAATTAGTGCCACATACATCCGAAGGAAAAAAGTCGCCCGTTGAGAAAATGTAAAACAAAAGTCGGAGAGAAGTAACGCTTCTCAATGTGTGTAGCAGCCGTACACTAGGTAGTTATTGCAAAGGTTGTGTCTCATAGTGGCAAAGTTCACACTAGCCGACAAACAGTCACTAGACACAACGTTGCTGCCATAACTGGCGAGTCTGCACAAGTGGAACATTGCTTGAAAGTAATTCCACCAAGCAAAGTGGGGGGTTTCGGCGCACCTGATACTTGTCAGCCACCATGTGCCTCAGCCTCTGGTAGTAGACGACGCCAAAAAAGATGTTCGCCTCCATCTCTCGACCGTCCACACCTGAATACATCCTTTCGGTGCCGTGGTAGTTGTACCCAGCTGCCAGGAGAGACACTCTCTAGCATTGCACAAACATTGAAACTGAAGCTTCATAAGTATTAATAAACAAAATTAAACATCTGCCAGTAAATATCTTCCAAGTTTAGATTTATCCTGAAAACTCTGTCACTTTAGAATTGCTCCGTTGTCAGAAATGCAGTGGTTAATTTTGTTGTTACAGAATCCTCAACCACCAACAGTTGGGTTCTGTCTTTCTACAGCACAAGCACAAAATTATAATACTTGAGCTCAAAACGGTTTTATAATAGTAAAGGCCAAGAGGGAGCAAGAGAGGATTTCCTCCCTTCCAGATGGCCACAGGCTGCTCAGTCAAATACAAGGACTCAATCGAGTCACCCTGAACAAAAAATACAAATCCATTATAGATCATCTTGTCCCTCAAAATTTTACAAAAGTGATTTCTCACTCTTCAGTTGCTGAGTGGAAAGAGAGAAGAAAAAATCTTCAGCCCTGCTTAAACACAGCATGAAAATCAGCCTTTAACCAGTCAAAAAATCCCCCCCCCCAAAAAAAACATTTTTACTGAGAGGTTAGCCATGAAAACTGTCTTCAATTTCTATCCTGGTAATCAACTTTGAAAATGCAAAATCCCAATTATAGGCATGTGATATCATTAAGTGTGCAAGGAAGCCATTTCTGGCAAATTACTCCAAATAAGTAACATGCAAAACTAGGACAAAGAGGAGGAGCGCATGCCTTTCTTCAGCAGCTCCCCAAAGTACTCGGAGGCAGGCTGATTCTCGGAGAACTTGAACGGTGTGGCGTCATGTACAAATCCATGCAGTGTAGCTGACTTTCCAGCCATGCTCTCGATCATCATACCTAGGCAAAGGCAAAAATGCCAGTTAGCGCTTTGTGTAAAAAAAAACCTCTTAACTCTAAAGGTAACTCCAGCACATTTTCTCGATTTTAGAGTCGCGACTTTTTAGTGAAAGAAGTGCCCCTGAATTACGAGGTGCTATTTCTTTTTTCTATGCCTTGTGTAGTTCTCCAGATATCTCACTGCAAAGTTTTGTTTCGGGGGTCTACGGCGAAACCGAAACTACCGGCTCCTGTTGTGATGGCCATCGTGTGATGCAAAATTTGTACCACGGTACCGCCAAACGTACGACTGGCCTAGTGGCGAGAGCGATTCCGATCAGTCAGGTGAGACGGTAAGGCTGTTTTACAGCTTTGCTTTGTGGATATCAAGCACCTGTAGCTTAAAGGGGTACGGAAACGAAACCTTGGCTCATATTTCTTTGTTTAGCCAGAAACTATGTTGTGTCAGCACCTTAGAAACACCAGACTTCCGCTCATAAACGGACAAAACCTAAAAATAGAAAACAAATATAATAGGGTTGTGCGAATATTCAAAATTTCGAATAGTAGTTCCGAATAATACACTATTCGATATTCGCTTCGAGAACTTCACTATTCGCGTTTTTCGAAGTGTTGATTGCGGTGGGTTAGCCCCGTTGAGTGTGCTTCTTACTGAGCACCGGTGCACTGCGGAGAAGCAACACCCGCGATAGCAAGCTCCGTGGGTGTTGCTTCTCTTCATTACATCGGTGCTCGGTAAGAAGCGCACTCAACGGAATAACCCGCCATGATAAACACTTAAAAAAGTATGAATATCGCAGTTGCGTGCTTGGATGAAAACCATACGTTCAAAGCGGGATGGTGCACGCGTGCCGGCTGTATATGGAAATAAATGGAAACTTTGTGAATGTGTAGTATTTACATTGTAGTAGAAGTTTTAAAATTAAACTGACTGTTTTGCAACAGTTGTTGTTGGGCAGAGATGCCCTTGCAACTTGCGTTCATCATGGGCGAGTCATTCTTTTTTAACTCGAAAGTAAAGAAAGAATATTAAAGATTTGTAGATTCACTAAATTGGGTATAGTTGGCCATTTCCATTAGATTCATTTTATTACAAACTTGTTTACTCACCAGCCCAAGACATCAGACCTTCTGAGGTCTCAGTTCATAAATATAGATAGATTAAACTGGGCTTATAAATGAACAGGTGGAACAACCTTCACAAGTTTCGCTGGGGTTTTGTCTAAGCATTATGTTTTGGCAGTGAAAGGCGTGGAAAAACTATTTGATATTCGATTCGAAAATATTCGGCCAAAACCACTATTCGCTTCGAATTCGCTTCAAACTCAAAATCCACTATTTGCAGAAGACTAAAAAAATCATTATATTAATTTAATATAATGATTTTTTGAATACGACCTGGTAGTTGGGAGGCCGATACAGTTATGAAATTGAATGCCTCCTGCCCCAGTGCCACTTGCGGAAGTACAGTGCAACTATTTAGACAACTCGGGCTTGAACGGAATCGCGAAGCTTGGCGAAGAAATCCACGGTGCTTCTGCAACGTGCATTCTACACCTACAAGATCACCGTTCTTAACAGACGAGAGGTAGGAGCTCGATCTGAGGATGAGGGGTCCTTTGCCAGGCCAACCATTATAGACCCTTTCAGGCAACATTTCATGGGCGCCGCCATCTTGGCGTCACGTGACCCTGCCGCCATAGCCGCCCTTCAGTTTCTCGTCGTTCCTCCGCGTTGTGTGCTGCACCCGCCCCTACCGGAGCTTTGTTTTCGCGTTTATTTGCGTTCCGCGTTGAGATCGTGTGCTTTCTTTAGGTCTTTTCGATATTTCGGGCTTTCATTTAATCATTTGATATCTACATTTCAACATATCTCTTGTATTTTCTTATTTATGAAATGGAATCGGAGAGCGAACGGATCGACGATACACGATTATGGCTTCAGAGACCATGTAAGTTCATCCCATTCTAACGTTTTTCTCGCTAATAAAGGCAGTCAACACCATTGCGACATATGCAAATTTTAACTGACGCAGTAAGGCTATCCAGTCGTGCTTCTCGCTGCATGTGCGCGCTTGTTTCCGTAAAGCCGACCCGCATGTAAGTGATTTAGCGTGCGACGAGACGAGCGACGGCGACAACGACGAGATTCAGCGACGAAGATTTCTCACTGTCGCCTGTTGCATCGCTCGGTTTTTTGGGTTCTTAGAAAACGTCGCTCACCGTCTAGGTCGCTTGCTCCCGTCGCTTCCATGCGGTTTGCCTCGTCGCGCGACTGCCCGAGAGACAGCGAAGGGGGTCACCGTCGCTTGTCTCGTTGCTCGCCGAATCGCTTGCACGCGGTTTATACTTAATATCGAGGCGCGAATGGTTCATTGCTGTGTGCATAGAAATTAATTGAGTATAAACCGCATGTAAGCGATTTGGCGAGCGACCAGATAAGCGACGGCGACCCGCTTTGCTGTCGCTCAGTCAGTCGCGCGACGAGGCAAACCGCATGGAAGTGACGAAGCAAGCGACCAAGACGGTGAGCGACGTTTTCTAAAAACCCCCAAAAACGAGCGATGCAACAGGCGACAGTATTTGTAAATAAATAAAAAAAAAAAATCTCCGTCGCTTGTTTCGTCGCGCGCAATATCGCTGACATGCGGGTCGGCTTTACGGAAACGGGCGCGCACATGCAGCGAGAAGCACGACTGCGATAGCCTTACTGCGTCAGTCGCAATTTGCAGATGTCGCAATAGTGTTGACTGCCCTTTATTAGCGACAAAAACGTAAGAATGGGATGAACTTACATGCTCATTGAAGCTTCATAAGTATCGTCGACCCATTCGCTGTCCGATTCCATTCCATAAATAAGAAAATACAAGAGCTATGTCGAAATATAAATATCAAATGATTAAATGAAAGTTCTAAATAGCGAAAAGACCCATAGAAAGTGCAACAGTTCAACGCGGAACGTAAATGAACACGAAAACGAAGCTCCGGTAGTGGCCTGTGCAGCACACAACGCGGGGGAACGGCGAGAAACTGAAGGTCGGCTATGGCGGCCCGGAAAGCGCGCGAAGGGCGCGCCGACTGGTGGCAGCTCGAGTAACTGACTCGCTGAAAGCGTCTATACTCCCCCCTCCCTCTTTCCCTCCCCCCAAGATGGGCTGTGAATAACACGCTCAAATATGGCCCCCAGTGAATGCCTTATATATATAGGCAGCTTGCAGGTGTCACCACTGCTGAGTACTGACGGTTATTTCCACCGACTGGTTTCCTCGAGCTCCCCCTTCCATGGTGTGAAACTAACACGGTAAACGGCTCATAAAATAGCAGCATAATCGCCAATGACGGTCCTCGGATATTACTACTAGGTGAGATTGTCATGCATTAAAGCCACCAAGCGGCAACGCTCGCAACTACAGTACACTTGGTCGTGCAGAGCACCTGTACATCCTGAGTCCGATTCTCGCTGGCCGATTTCGAAGCAAGAGGTAGAGAGCTCGTAGCCACAACATATCGTTTCCGCACCGCTTTAATACACATTCACAAAATTGCCAGCCGAAAAGTGAGTTTGCTATAATGAACGCAGGCTTGGTGCAGGTTGAGAACAAGCCCCTACTTATCCTCTTATCCTTTAAAAAGAACTACGACCTTGATGGTGTGCAATGCACGTTGCAGAAGCATTATGGAAGCTAATCGTATGCTTGCGCTAAGTAGGGACAGGCTAAACTATGGCAGCCAGTGAATGTCACCTTCAGCAGCACGATGCACTTGAGCAAGCAGGGAGTCAATAAACTTCATGCGCAATTGCTGAAAAGCTCTCACCAATTATAGCCGCTTAAACATAACATAACAAGCAGAAATTAGCAGAAATTATCTGCTGGGACGGCTGAAAATGCAGCAGAAAAACACGACGAAAGAAGTGGCAGTACAAAAAGTAACCTCCGTGAGTATGAATGAGTATGAGCATCGGGGCACGAGGTTGCTTGACAAACCGCCAACCGACTGAATGCCCACTGGGAAGCTGGTGGTAGCCTTTTCAATATCAGTTTCATGGGGGATCATGATTTCACATTAGTGTAATATTTTGGCAGTGCTCATATTTAGTTTCCACAAAGTGATGTCAGTCATTTATTTTGGTTTGACTTTTGACCGGAGTTACCCTTTAAAATGATACCCATCATCCTTAGAATAATAAAAATTCAAGTAGTACAGCCAAAGCTAGATGAGCACACCAAAACCTTAGCTTGCTTGTAGATTCTCCGCAGAAGCGACATGGACATCCCAGCAACTTTATAGCTGCAACAGCAGGAATAATGTACACTCTTCAACCTGTAACCTACATTTTGCAGGCCCTGGCTTACTACGGCAGCTATATTTTACCTCGTATAATTTAAGGGGGCGCAAACCTGAAGAAACTATTTTTAAAGTTTAGTAGCCAGCAATGCTGGCTGTAAGCCAAAATTTGCAAAAGTTAGTTTCTCTTGATTGGCATCCGTTTTTAAGATACTAACGGTTACAGTCATGGACAAGAACAGCGAGGCTTCTTGTTTGGAAGACCTGTCTGCGGCAAGCTTTCATTGCCCTCTGCAGTGCTATGGCTACAAACATACGCTCGAGGCTCTTGAGACGCCAAAGCATCATAGAAGGCAGGAAGTTTGTACCGGAGGTGGGACAACTGAAGGACTCCCACTGCAGCTCTCATATTGTCAGTGACCATAGTTCCTATCCTGAAACGAATGCTCACCGCAAAAGGCTTCGCCTCAAAAAACCGATCGATCCCCCCACCCCCCCCCCCCCCCCCTTGAATCATTGAATTCCAGCCTGACGAAGCCGGCACACTCACCGATGGTCATTCGAGACGGAAAACCGTGAGGGTTGAAAATGATGTCTGGGGTCATCCCACTTTCGGTGAAGGGCATGTTCTCGATGGGCCACAGCTGGCTGCAAACGCCCTTCTGGCCGTGACGACTGGCAAACTTGTCTCCGATCATTGGATTCCTCTGGTGTCGGGTGGCAAGTGGAGCATGGAAAGAAATTTGAAACAATTCATTGCAATGCTGAGTAGTCGCAATAAATTATCACGCAAAACTTTGAAATTATTTAAAAATAAGCTGAAACCTGGAGCCTTCCTGAAACTACAACAATTCTAGCAATATCATAAACAAAACTTTGATGCCGCTCACACCACCCATGCAACGAATGCCGCAGTAAAAACTCTCCTAGCCCTAAACGTTGCACACTGGGTATACTGTCGAGACCGGTTATAACAAAGTAACGAAGTCAACGGGAATCGGAAACCACTTTTGTTATATCCGCGTCTTGGTTACATCTGAAACTCATAAAAGTAACACACACACAAAAAAAAAAAGGTAACACGGGCCGTCATGGACACATGTTTATCGTGCCAGCGGAAAGTAGTCGAGGCTTCCCTGCACGCGCACTATGCTAGATCGCAGCCGCTTCTTGCCAACTGCGAGAAGCTCCGACTGAGAAAAGATCCTGCGAGCTACATACGAACCGGGTCAACAGCTGCGACAGCCGCCGTGGAAGACGCCGGCTGTGGATGGCATTCTTTACATTTATGCACACTTCGTCGAGGATGGCATGCTTTTGTTTCAAGGAGATTGCCTTTGTCTTTCCCGTCGAGGTGCCGGCAATGGCGAGACTGTTGAGTGGCGACGATTCACCGAATCGGTGCTTGAGAGAAGTTAGAATTTCGCGCAAGAGCGACCGCACCGACCAGCGATGCCGACACGAAATATGAAGCGAACAAAGAGCGCACTGCACCGCATGCGCGCTCAAGCTTGTCTTTCGTCCGTATGGAGAGCCTAGATTTGAGAGAAGGGTCAACTGCTCGATCGAGGTCACGTGGTTTGTGGGCCGTGTTTGCGAAACGAGCTGCAGCATGTAAGGAGTCAAAACTCAAAAGCGTTCACCTTCTGCAAACGTGTCCGCCTCTCCGCCCAGTTTCTTCGACACACTGGCCACGCGACAACCAAATGCAGGAGTACTTGTGCCAATCTGCCCAGGAGACGTCTGCCATTAAACTGAAAATGCTCTCATGGTTGGAATTGCTTCCCTCTTGTCTTGCTCTCCCCGTCATCTCCGCCGGTACATTGTTGCTAGCACTCTGAGTGCCCTGCCCCTATCAGCATGCGATGCGGAACAGTAGCTCCGCTTCCCAGTTAAGGAGCGGGGAGCAGACAATGATGCAGAGGCTGCCGCCGGCGGCCTTTGCAGCATTGTCTGCAGCCCGTTCTGGGTGGCTGCTCGGCCGAAGCAGCAAGGTGCAACAGTCTGAGATTTAATAAACTTTCCAAATTTTATTATTTCTTCAATTAGTCAACTTTCATTAATTCAAACTTGCAAATACTCAAAACTAACATGCAGGTCTCATCCTATGCGTCTCTATAGAAGGAAACTCACGATAATTCAAACTTTGCTTTATTCAAACTAATTTTCGGCCGCCCTCGGGTTTGAATTAACGAGATTCGTCTGTATCACGGAATTTATCTTCGCTATATCCGTTGGAGCCGCTCAATTTCCTTTGCTAAAAACAGACACAAATGATAATGTAGTGATTGTGCAGGCAAGCTGGTGGATGTTAACCATTTTGTTCTTAGCCCGAGACTGAGGAGGAAAAGAGGAAAGTTTCAAAATAGAAGAAAATGTTCATTTTTCTTCTACTTTGAAACTTTCCTCTTTTCCTGCCTCACTCTCAGGCTAAGAACAAAACGGTAGACGCAAATGCATTGAAAAAGTGTAAACGAGAATGGAAAATCGCAATCGCTTTGCTGCAGCCGCTATTTCGTTATAACTGACTTCGTTATAACCCGTCTCGACAGTAGTTGTGACAGGAGCTGACAGCGGCAGCAGCAATATGCATCAGGGGGTTTTTGCAAATTATTCCAATAACTCTGGTAACAATCCCAAATACTTCGCTGATGCCTTTGTTCCTGCATCATATTTTTATCGGGTATCGTTTTTGGAGGTATCGAGATGATCCACTAAAACTCCCTATTACCTGAATCCAGTAAGTGATGCAGATATTCTGGAGAAGGTCGGTGCCAGTGTCGTTGCCCAGAAGCTTGACGTCATGGATGTAGGCACTTTCAGTGCTCTTGTACTTGTGAACTTTGGTTTCCCCCGTCACCAGGTTTACGAAGCTTTGAGAAAAGTTTGGGAAGAACCCATGAGGTAAAGACTATGAAGCTTCTGAAACCACACTTAGTTGGATCTTGCACTGTGAGAACTAGAGCTGTGCAAATTCAAAATGTATGGCTGCAAGTAAAGCACCTATACAGTAGCTGACCAATTTTTCGGGTTTGGTCGGGAGTCAAAAGAAGTCAGAACAATTGACACCAATGTCTGTATAATCAAACACATCCTAATTTTTGGCATCCGAAAAATCGGTTGGCTACTGTGTACGGTATGTTTAAAATCCGAAGGGAAGTCAAATATGCATTTGCGAATATATATTTTATTATCACAGGACCGTATATGATCTTTAAACCATGCATATGAATCAATAAAGGAGATGTAAATCAAAAGTAATCTTCCTCTTGAGAAACATTTCTAAAATCCAAGACGGAGGAGACAAACGCAAGACGTCTCAGTGTTTGCCCCTCTTGGGTTTTAGAAATGTTTAACTTTAAACAGCTATCCTGCCTTATTACATTACCTTCCTCTTAAGCAAGAACATTATCACAGAAGGCATACAAAAATTAAAGTGTTGTAAACGTTTCACGCGATGATAGCAAAAGAAAAACAAATTTGGGTGTTTGATCTCAATGATAAAGCGAAAGGGCACGGCATGCAAGGCCGAATTTTTTTTATGCTCATTACATTTTCGATGATTACTTCAGTGCAAGTTAATGTTAGTGGAGCATTAGCATTTGAGTTAGTGAGAAAACTTGAATGGACTGCTTCCAAAACCGACGTGCCCCATTGCGGCAAAATACCACACAGTGCACTTTGGGAACTAGTTGGCCACTCAGTTTTGGTTTCGACTGAGCAGCTTCATCTCATGCTATCACGCCGCGACCGAACGCGCTGCTTGAGTTTTCGATTATCGAACTTTTCACGAACATACAATACACTCATTCTCGGGTGATACAAAACGAAGACCGGGGCACTTTCCTTGGTTCCCGAAACACCGGATATTGTGTGTGCGCATGCAAACGTAGTAAGTCGTGGCTTAGTCACCTCACCCCACGAGTGCATGTTTGAGCTCAATTTCAATAATCCCGTCTAGTACCAGTGAACTAGAACTGAAATTTGCTCATCTGGAGCCTAACACATATTTTGTTTGCCAAACGTCCGCTTCTTGTTACTTCATTGGGCGGAAAGCAAGCCGCATCCTCACAGGGTATCAAAGTTGAGCCCAGCGTTTTCGCATAAACTTTTAAGGAAACGCAATAAATTCTACCTCACTTCTGCACGAAAGTTACTATGATGTCTTCTTCGTGTCATCATACATCTCCCACTCAAATTTTATGCCTGATAGAAGATTAACTTTTCACAAACGCTGAGATCGGCTAGCTGCGACAGAGGCCCTAACAAGCGTCCCCTACTCCTCGCTAAGCCTTTTTTGGGCGAGCTTTTACTAACGCCCAAGATCTGTGTCTGAACGGTGTGTCTGAAATTATCTCGGCATACTCAGGCAGGAAGAAAGCAAACACATAACAAATATTATGGCCATTAGCAACCGTCAAACGCGCTTTGAATTCATTCATTTGGCGCACCGCATAGGGGTTCATGCCCGTCCGGAGTACTTCCGGCAAACGGTGCAACATTGTTCACACAAGTGCTTGACTTTTGCTTTCCTAAAACGGACTGTATGTGCGAATTTGCCTATATGATTGCATGATAACTTTATGCACATACGCGATGTTGAATATTAGTGGAATGCAAGCGGGCGCTGCGGGTCAGTACAGATAAGATATAAGAAGTGTGTTAAAATTGAGCATTTCAATGACGCCTCCGAGTTTTACCTCGCATACTCAGGCATATTAAAAAAAACAGTAATTGCAAAAAAGTAATATTTTGTCTATGGACGCAAGAAACAAACACACTTCCTGATTAACAACACTAATGTAAAGGCGCGAGCTCGATGTATCCATACTTATTGGTTGCTACAACTTGTTGATTCGTACACAAGCAAGATCCCCGAGCTTGGCAGCGTCGAGATTCCCAGCACTGGCTCGCCCACATACCTCGATTGGAACGCTAACAGGAAGGCTCAAGTACAAAAATACAACAAGCATGTTACTGCTTAACAGCGCACAAGATCAGACACACTTGAAAGAAATTTCACGCATACACAGGAAGAACACTCATGCTGCATGAGTGTTCTTCCTGTGTATGCGTGAAATTTCTTTTAAATGTGTCTGATTTTGTGCGCTGTTAAGCAGTATCATGAATAGCCAACTCGCCCAAGCTGAAGTTCTGAACAAGCATGTGTTAAGGCAAGACACTGGTTCTAAAATCGACTTTTTTGTTTATTAATGGATTATAATGAAAATCAGTGTGTATATATGTTTTGGCTTCCTCTTTTCAAATATTCAATTAGTTCTGCAATATCTCAATTACTTTTTGAGTTACGAAGAAAATAATGAAGCCTAATTAGGTCATTTCTTACGACTCATTAAGGAACTTTCTAATACAAATTTTTTTTCATAAGTGATATGGATTTGTAGCTAAAGACCTGCCATGCAAGATGATGCTATTTATATTTTTGTAAAGATAGATCATTGTATAAAACTAGTCTAATTAGGTCAAGTACACTATTTACAAAGCCTAACGAGGTCACATTATCACTAATAATAAAATTTCGGGCCCATACTGTCATACAAAAATAGCATCACCCTGCAGTTCACTTCTTTCTGAATATAACGGTATAAAGTTTATAGAAATCCTTGAAGAATAATCTCATGAAAACAACCGTAAGGCTAGGCATGTAGACGAAAAATGCGAAGCTGAGAAAATTGCAGTTGAAGTTTTGACACTCATTGCATAAAATTGAGTAAGGGATCCCATGCAATAATGTTCAGCTATATGAAGCATAGTTCTATCTGAACAAATTGAGATGAAAAATTCTGCGATCCGTTCACAAGAACCTTTAAAAAATAATATAAAACTGAGAAATAATGTCTGCAATGTAAAATAAAGTTATAAAAGAATGAGTAGACTCTATAAGGGACAACGGGAGGAGGCACTAAGGGTTGCACGTTCCAAAAGCAGATTTTGTTTGGCCCTGAAAAGGGCCTTTGTTCATGTAGCACTCGAAAGGGGAGCCCCCTCACAGCTGTCCAGGACTGTAGTCCCCAGCTGTTCCAGTCCGGTGTTGCCTGGAGAACCTCTGTTTTGCATTGCTGCTGCTCTGGTGGGCAGCGTTGGCCTTACGCAAACGCAGATTGTCCTTCTCCATGCTGCGGCGTACGAGGCAGTCACCGGCAGCATAGCCCAGGCTCGCAGCACATCGTTACTGTTGCTCCTAAGGGCATAGCTGTAGTAGTTTTGAATCTTCTTGATTCGGTCCTGCGTCAGTCTGCCCTTTCCGCCGAGTGCTTCACCCTGGGCCTTCTTTTTCTCAAGGAGGTTACGCAACGCAGCCCCCATCCGCTTGTGCACATGATTGATGCAGTCCTTTTTCTCGACCTTGACGAAGCCGTAGACTTTTGCCTCGGTCAACGCATGAAAGGTTCGGCTATCTCCATCCGAGAGAACTGTGGTGTACCTCAGTCCGTGCTTGGCCAGGGATCTTTGAAACATGGTCAATGCAGCCTCCACTTCCATCCGACCTGAATTGCAATCTATGTTCCTCTGGCACTCGTGGGCTGCATACCAGTCGCCGTACCCCTCTTCCTCCGGCTCCGGTCCCAGGGCACACCCAAGGCAAAAGTTGGAGTACACCACATGGTCAAGAACTAGGCCGGAATACAGCTCGACAATGCAGCCCACACCAATGTGGGAGCTGCGTCCTCTCGTCATCCAAGATCCGTCAAAGATCACGTCGATGTTGCCGACAGGGTTCAAGAAGTCTGCATACAGTCTCTTGACAACTTCTGAGCTGGCAGCTTCACTTGCGCTTGCTGACTTTTCGCAGGCTTGCACATGGGTCTTCAGGTGTCCCTGGAAGGTCTTGTGATGCAGGCCGCGGTGTGACAAGTTCATGGACGCACAGAAGTCTGCGAGGGCAGTGACTCCTTTCCCAATTGACTGAATTCCCTTCATTGCCCTCATGTTCACTTCGAAAGGAGTGATCTTCGCCGTTCCGGCAACTCTTGGTGAAGAAAACTGCTTCTTCTCGAACTCGCATGTGGCACAGACGAGCAGAAGCTTGACTGCCAAGCCATACTCTTTGTCCGTGGCCTTGCTAAGTGTCAGGGTTCCCGCACCGCAGCTTCCGCACTTCGCCTGCGCGAAGAGGTCGTTGAGAGCTTTCATGTCCACTACAATGAACTGTGTCCCAGCGTCGCGTGTCTGGCCTCCTGTGGTGACGCCGAGAAGGTCGAATTTGCGCTGGGTCGCCGACTTTTCCGATAGCGCACGCTTGCATTCGTCCGATCGTGCGACTCGTTGCGCCTGCTCGGCCGTGGAGTAGTATGCGGTGTCGACACGAACCGCGCTCGCAAAGCTCGACAAACTGCCGCTGCTGCATGGAGTCGCGATGTCTCCGGCTGATGTTTCCGGAGGATCCAAGGCATCCGGCGGTGCCGATCGCGGTGGCGCACTTGCAGCAGACAGCTTCGGCTTCTTGTTCCACGGTCGCTTCCTCTTCCTTCCGAACGCTTGCCGCGTGCTCGATTTCAACCGAGCGTCGTCCGGCATCTCGAGAACTCGAAGCGAAACAAAACAAAACACGCGCGACTTCGTAGGAAAGCGAACCAACAATGTTCAACGCAAGCGCGCAAACGGGAACTAAAACGTGCGCTCGATAACGGAAGAAACAAAGCAGACAGGCCTAGACGGGCGGAGATGGGCCCAGGAGCAGACGACGCACCTCTCGCCAGCGCGGGAACGGAAAGGAGGAAAGGAGAAAAAGAGCGGAGGGGCGCGTTTAGGCCAATAGCAGGGGCGCTAAGCGCCGCGCGTGCTCTGACGTACGGGCACCTTGCTAGCCGGCCAATGAGCGATCGCAATTGGGGCCTTCGAAACCTGCGGAATGCGGACGTTTCCCGATGTTGTCGCGATAACGAATGGCATGGGGACGTGGGGAAAATAAGCGGCTTTCCAACAAGACCAAGATGGCCGCGATCCGACGAGCGATCGCGAAACGCGCGGGGCGCGAAGTTCCACTTGTTTTCATTGAACTCGCTGTGTTAGGGCTCTGCGGGGACATCGTAAATATCATTTTTTTCATGCTTAGACATTGAATTCGACATTGAAACTTTGCAGGCAGGTACCTTAGACTACAATTAATCCAAATATGTGAATTTTGAAAAACGTGAAATTTCGCGTTTTTTTACCATTTTAAGACCCGCGTCTCCCCTTAAGACAAGCTATACGTCTCAGGCTTGTGCTAAAGCTTCGAAGTCTGGCCATTTGGGTTAGTTTAGAGACCACAAATGACGCTCTCGGGACCAGAAAACATGAGATAACAGCCGTTAATAGTCCACGCTCTGTGTATAGTTTCTTGACGACGTGTCGATCGAAACCACGATCGAAACCAAAACCATGTCACCCTCCTCCCTGGCCAACTAGTTCCCAGAGTGCAACGCACGCCTTGTTGCATGCAGGGCTTTATGGAAGTAGTCTATTGATGTATAATTACAAACCAATTCAATTTCCCCGCCACATTAAAACAGGGAGATTACTTTCTCGTGACACCTTTTCTTAGGACATTTCTTGATGAAACCCTAGCCCCTAAACTCATTCTGGGTAAAACCCCTTTCATACCTCAGAAGAGAAGTCCACATAAAGCAATATAGCGAATTGTATGACAGGGTGAAAAGTAATTGGTCCACATACACACACAAAAAAGCAAAATCAGATAAAGCGCGATTATGGTGTCTGGAATGCGTCTCCGCCTGGTGACTTTAGCGTCCTATGCAGAGTGGAAATTCGTCAGCTTCTTGCACAGGGGTTGCGACGACGTCAGAACGCCGAGCTCTTATTGGCCAATTTAAAAATATTGTGGGTAGACCTCGAGGCACCTAGCATTCAGGTCCACCGACTATCCTTTCAACCAAAGCCAATCAGAGGTCGGCATCGTTCCGTTGTCACCGCAACTCCCGCACAAGAAGCAGACGACTTGCTCTCCGCATACCGCCCATGCACCAAAGTGGTCCCGAAGTGGCAACAAAGAACCTAACAGGAGCCTGTGTGCTGTCCTGTCGGACGTCGCAAACCTGGCGGTTGGTTGTCAAACATCGGGCAAAAAGCGCAAGTGAACGAGAGCATCGCGTCGTCAAAGTGTCCCAACTCCCTGCCGCTGGAGCTGCGGCGGACTGTCAGGCTGGAGAAGAACGTGCGGCCAAACAGGCGTCTGCCGCATCTATCCTCACCGCCGTATTACCGCCTAAGTCGCGAAAAGCAACAGCATTCCACTTCTAAGACATCGTTGGGCGGAAATCGGGGGACCTTGTTTGAGGACAAGGTAAGTCGGAGACGTGTTTTCAGGCATCGTAGCGCAAAAAAATGAGAGACGGGCACCTGCAGACGGGGTCATTTTGCTCGACCTTGACGCCGATGTAGGGCAGCCCGTCCAGGTCCACTTTTCCCTCGAGGTACTTGTCCGTGGCCTTGCGGCCGAACACGAGGGACGTCTGCCGCCCCGTGTCCCCCGCCAGCACCCTCAAATTGACCAGCTCAGTCTTGTAGACGCAGCCATGCTTAAAGCCGCGCTCAACCGACGACTTGTTCAGCACCATCGCGTCTTCCATGTCGTAGCCCTGGAGAAGTTGTGACGTGCTTTCGTGCGTTCTTCGGCCTCCTGCACTGACTTTTTGCTTCCTCCATTCGTTCCCTTTAAGCTGCATGTACTTGCAATGTATTCCACGAGACTCTTTTGACTCTTATGGATGTTGACAGTGTGTTTCTACAGCTGATAAACAAGAAAGTGTGGGGCGTCTGCAATGGGCCGTAAAAGTTGGCACCTGCATATAACAATCTAAACTTTTTGTCAAGGAGGTCGCATTTATCTTGTAAAATTTTGAAGCATACCTCCCTTTCTATAAAAAAAATAGGGCCAAAAACCTTGCCAGGGACAATGGCGGACGGCAATGCAGACCACAGAGTTGAGTGGTGGGGCTCGTTTGGCACAAGTATTGAGAGATGGCGCTACCTCCTTGCTCCAACTTGTTTTTAAAGAATTCCGCAGCTCCTTGCGGTGACCGTGGTCAATTAAAATGAAGATAAACCTTTTGTAATGTACATTTGATTCAAAAGTAAATTTAGACAATGATAACAGAACTTGAAGTGACAAAAATAAAAGTTCTCGACAGCAGCATCGGAAGGTGTAGCCGACCAGCGAAAAAAAGCAGACGACACGCAGACAAAATTCGTCGGCAGCAAAAGCGCCGTTGTTATGCAACTGCATTTTCTTTGGTTTTGTCACTCCAATTCCTGCTATCATTGTCCGCATTTATTTTTAAATTAAAGGTACATTACAAAAAGAGCATGTTTATTTTAATATGCCACCATCTTCACGGGCGGCCTCAATATTTTCTCTTAAAAGCAAGCTGGAACAAGGAGGTAGCGCTATCTATCATTATGTGCGCGAAACGCACCCTGCCACTCAAATCGGTCGTTTGAGTTGCCGTCCGCCATTGACCCGGGCAAGATTTTGGCCCTATTTTTTACAAAAAAAGGATCTATGCCTTGTAATTTTACAAGGTAAAACTCACCCGTGAAATACACCTTTGACGAAAAGTTTAGATTTCTACGTGCAGGCGCCAATTTTTACGGCCTTTTTAGATTGAGCCTCGGCATTTCAGCAACCTATATACATATATATATATATGGCAAGAAAAACAGTGGGAGGACCTCTGGAACTCAAGGAGTATGTACCACAGGACAGAAAATATCACACTGCTTTCCCCATGAAGACATGTGCCCCTGGAACACCTTTGATCAGAAATGTTCCATTGCAGTGCATTCATAGGACAGACAGAGAATACCGAAAGACAATACAGGGCAGTGCACCGTTGAACCTCGATTTACCGTAGTCACCGGGACACGCTAATCATCTCGTTAAATCGGGAACTTCATTAAATTGAGGAAGGGAGACCTTGCGCATAGGCTGCGCGGCGAATCCGAATTCGTTTGTTAAATCAGGAAATTTGTAAAATGAGGTTTCAAGAAATTGAGGTTCAACTGTAGTGGAATAAGGAGACCCAGAATTCTAGTCCCAGCACCACCCCCACTCCCTCCCCCAAAAAGAAAGAATTTACTTTCGGCAGATTTGCAACTTTTATTTCGTTTGCTCAGGAGGGATTTCGCAGATGCCTGGCATTAAAAATGATTGGCTAGGAAGTCCACTGTGTCTTTACTATGATGATGAATAGAACCTCTCTTGGTGGTTCATTCAACTGTACAGGACTCCTTGCGTCAAAAATAACAAATGTCGTCCATTCTATTAAATTTAAATTTCCTTTGACAAGCCAAATCAAGATGAAACTGCAACCCTCATGCCATTTAATTATTCCATGCTTGTTACTAAACTATCTCCAAGAGTCAGCAGAGCCAAGTCACACAAATTGAGGTCTCAACCAGTTAGTTTTAAGTACAGTTCATTCCTCAACCTTACTGTACAGTCTTTTCTCCTTCATAAACTTCTTATTTTCCTTTATTATTTTCCCCCCTTCTTTTTTTTTGCCAATTCTTTCTCATAAAGAACTAGTTCAATCTGCCAGCTAGGACAACCTGCATCTTTTTATGGACTCCTCATGCAGTCAATGGAAAATTAAAGCCCAGACAAGTAACAAACCAAAACTTCTAGAGCAAGCCCAGAACCATTTAAGAACAGTATGAAGTGGGGAAAGCAACACCTACCGTATATGAAATGACGGCTACAATTGCATTGGTCCCCGTGGGAAAGTCATCCATGTGGTAGTGGTCGTAGGCAGTGGGGCGCACAAACGGCGTCTGCGGGGTCTGGATTCGGTACAGCTTATTGTCCGACCGGTAACGCAGCGCCTGGCAAGGCGTGCCCATCGTCTGCTTCCCCATCTGAAGAGTAAGACGGTAAGAGCACTGGCGACATCATTCTCACAAATCAAATCAAAATCAAACTTGGGGGTTCCACGTGTCAAACCAACGAAGGGCACTTGGCACGCTCCAGTGAAGGACCGAAAAGTAATTTCGACAACACAGGGATATGTCAACGCATACAATCAAAATCTTGGTTACGCAGCACCTTCTCCAGAATAAGCCTTCCATCAGACTGTGTGCACTTTGGCCAGGATTTAAACCCACCACCTGGGATCCATAGGCCAGTAGTACTTTTCCTCAAAGCCATTGAGGCGGCGACATCATTCTCACAATGAAAAGCCCACAGAAAGGATGAAGCAGGGGAAGGGGTGGGGGGGGGTGTATGGCATTCCCAACACTATCCCACCCACGTAACATGCGCAGAGACATACATACCTGACACTGGTACATGTTTCGAGGACTCTGGTTGAAGTCCGAGTATGGGATCATGTTGCCCAGCACGCTCAACATGCTTGTCTGCCTTAGCTCCTGGTGGGTGGTCACCTGAGAGGGTTGCACCATACCACAGTTCTCAAGAAACCATTTATTACATTTGAAGCCATTGGGTTAGATTCATTTTCTGAACCGCACAACATCCAGAGCCTTAAAAAGGCATGCTTGATGTTGCAAATACTGGGAAAACCTTCAGTTAGTTAAGTGCAGGTCAAAAGTGTTCCACGGCTACCCGAGAGATGGCGCCAGAGCTCTAGCAGTAAGAAGGGATCACAACACACTCAGCGCAAGCTGCATTTACATGAATGCGACTTCAGCGCATCGACTCCAATCATCCTTCAAATGAAGCCGACGCGGCAACATTTACATAAATGCGCACCAAGCCCTATGCGAAGGTAGCGCCCCGCCGTGTCAAAACTCAAAGTTAAAGGTGCGCTTACAGCGCCAGCCACACCACATGACCACATTTTCCGGTGCATCGCTTGTGAAGGCCTTTTGACACTTTCAGCCAGCGTAAAGATTGTGCTCACTGTCTTTAAAGCTGTGAAAGAAAGCTACAATTGAAAGAACATCAAAACCCAAGCATTTTGGGCTCCAAGTCAAGTTGCCGGGCCACCCTGCATCAGAGGCAATGTGCGTGCTCCTGGCCTGGCGAGCGAGATTGTTTCCAACTGCTCCAAGGATGCTACCCGCGCCTTGCCTCGCCAAACTTTGCCAACCGCAACCGGACCCTGAGGCCGAAAGGCTCCGACGCAGCCAGGAACGGCACAGAGTTAGGAGCTGTTCGTTCTGCACTCCCATGCTGTGCTCGGAGCTCTCAGCGTCGTTCGTGCTTGCGCCGAAACCTCTAGGGGTTTTCTCGGAACAACAAGTCGTATTTCACGAAACTTGGAGGGGGCCACCCCCTCTCTGGGCAGCTCCAACTACGTTCCACTCACTTAGTTTGGCAATAAAAGCTAGCGTTTTTTCTCAAGAGAAAACTGCGGGCGACCACACAGGACTGCTCTCCGCCGCCGCCGACAAGGTTGGCCACCACCACAATCTCAACTGTTCACTCGCTCCTGCAGCAAGTCCCTTCCCATAATCCTCCCGTTCCAAAATGTGATACGAGCTCCATTTACACAAGTTGAATGAATGCGCATTTACCGTCGCGATCCACCTCTGTCTAGCGACTTGAATGCAACGTGCTTCCCTAGCGTGTTATGCCGTTTACACGACTGCACTGAATGCGACGACTGGATCTGATGCGACCAAGTCGCATTCATGTAAGCGCAACTACAGTCAAGCATAAAAGAGTGAACCAGCCTTTAGTACAGATGTTACAGACAGATTTAGTCGTTGGCAAGCTGAGAGCAGAAGGCAGGAGCTTCTGTTGCCCCGCTTCCAGCACAAGCTTCCTACCTTCGACAGCACTTCAGCGACTCGTGCGCGTCGAGCGCAAGATGGAAGCCAGATGTTCGAAAGACATTCCCTGCCATTTTCACCCTGTCAGTGACTATACGGGCTAACTACAAGGTGAGTCAAAGAGATTGATGGCTGTTTGAAGGGACCGCATATATTGGTTTGTGTGTGTAGCAAGCCAAATTTTTTTTAGAGAGGTGGCCAGAGAATGTGCATTAGGGTATTAAAATTTTACTGAATAAACTTACCCGAGCAAAAACATAGAAACGACACAACTGAAATCCCCACCGACGGCAGCCATCTTCTGAAGAAGGGCGCCTGGTTGGCGCAACAGCCGACAGATGGCAGCACGTAAGATCGCAAGCAGTATGCCCGAGCTGTGCCATGTTATTGTCCGCAACCAAGGCACGGCTAAAGCATACCACCTGCGATCTTACGTGACGCCATCTGCCAGCTGTTAAGCCAATCAGACGCTCCTCTTTAGAAGATGACCGCCGTGGGTAGGGACTTCACGTTTTCTGTTTCCAACTTTTTACTCGGGTAAAATTCGGGTTCAGTGAAATTTTTATACCCTTAGTGCATGTCCTTCAACAACCTCTCTAAGAAAATGTTAGCTCAGTACGTCCACAGACCGATTTATTTAGTCCCTCAAAAAATCCGTCGATTCCTTTGACTCATTCTGTATGATTGTGCTAATATTTGAATTTTTGTATAGCAGTTTCGCACAACACGCTATTCAATTTTTGCTTCTTGATGAACTGCGATGTTAATATTTTTCGAAGTGATAATTGCGGCGGGTTATCCCCTTTGAGTGCACTTCTTTCCAAGCACCAGTGCACTGCAGAGAAGCAACACCTATGGACCTCTCTTTCACAGTTGTTGCTTCTCCGCAGTGCACAGGTGCTCGGTAGTAAAGGCCTGTTCACACACTAGAAACCAAGTAGGACTGGTCAAGACAAGACCAGTTTTAAAGCCTCTTGTGACGGCTTAGGACCTGCTCCGCAGCAGCGCATCCGGTCCTACACCGTCGCAAGAGGCTTAAAGACCGGTCTTAGTTGGTCCTACTCCATTACAAGTGTGGACCCGCTATGATGAACACTTCAAAAAGTACCGATACTGCACTAGTGTGCTTGTGAGAAAAGCACACTTTCAAAGCAGAATGGTGCAAGCGTGCACCTGGTGTATTTAAAAAGAAACGGTAACTTTGTATATATTGATATCTACATTACAGTAAGTTTTCAAAACTGAACTGAGGCTATTACGCAAGAGAATATGTTAGGTAGAGATGTCCTGACACCCTGCATTTATCTTTTTTTTTTTTTTTTCAAATTTGAGAATGAAGAAAGGAAACTTGCATATGACAAAAATTTATAAATCCACTCTATTAGGTATGGCTGGGCATCTCTATGGGTCTAACTTTATATGAAATGTGTCGTTTACATGTCATCTTAACGTAGGCATTGGACTTTCCGAGGCCACAGTCTGTAAAGATTAAAGCTATATTAAAATTAGCTTAGAAATGGAGAAGTGAAAGCTTGGGAACAACCTGCACGAGTTTAGCAAAAGGCTTGGAGAAACAATTCAACATTCAATTCGAAAATATTTGGCCAGAACAACTACAATAATCCCTCGTTAAAATGAAGTCAATGGAATGCCAACAAAAATTAGATATAAGCAGCAATTCGATAAAAGCGAGAGAACCAAAACAAACAGCGACAGCAGCCTTTAAAGGGCAACTCCGCTTCATTTTTGGTTTTGAAAAAACAATGCAGTCCTCTTCAGTATCGCCTAGGAAGACCACACGTGAAATCTTACGACACAGTTCTGTCTAAATGTTTGTTAAACGGTCCGGCGAACTTTGCAACTTGCCAAGTTGCCGAAATCGGCTGACTTGAGCAGGCAAATTCAGGCGCAACCAACAGCGCAGTCAAGGCTGCGGCATGGGCGGAGCCAACATTGAGCTAAACGCCATCTATATGGCCCCATTTTGCTTGTTTTCACTTCTCCTGGGCGAGCTTAGTGCATGACGTCAGCAACGTTGCCTCTCGGCGCTCAGCAGTGTCCACGTGATTGGCGTAACGCGCCTGCGCAGCACGTTTCTTGGGAGCCGTCCGGCCGCACGCCGTGGTCCCGCCATTACCGCCGTCTTCCGCGTCACAACCGCCATCGTCGTCTCACCGATCGTGATTATCGTCTCTCGGAGTTTCGTCCAAACTACGGACACAACGTGCGCGCACACTTATGCCGCAGTTGTGCAGACGTCGTCAAATGCCGTAGACACCAAAACGTGGCGAAAAGTGCGGTGCAGACGACACTCGCGCCTGCCACGCGCCCGCCCCAATCCCGCCCGTTGTTGGGCCGAGGATCACGTGACATCTCGTACCACGTGATGGCCATGTACTTGGCGACCCGAGGCCAATGTTGCCGGGCGGAGCCGAAGTTTTGGTTTCGATTTCCGCTCGTGTTTAAAATTAGATTTAAAAATTTATATCCCATTTTTTGCGAAGCAAACGACGTAGTGTGTTTTCCTAGGGCTTTTTAATTCGAAATCAATCAATATCCCGAAATCTTCGGAATTGAGCGGAGTTGCCCTTTAAGGTGGATAGGAACATTACAGAACACTCCGACCATATATTTGATCAAACAAACCTTGGTTATGAACAACTCGCAGCAGCTTTACCCAGTAAAACAATAGTTTGCCGATAATTTCATCCAGGCATCAGTTCTCTTCGAACTGCTCCAGGCATCGCAAGAACACTGTCGCCGCCGCTGCACTTCACTTTGTTTCGAAGCAGCCGTAGGATGTTTCATGTCTCCGCAGTCGTCGGCGTTTCCCAAAGGGCCTCTCCAACGTTGCTTTGAATTTATCCTGACTGCATGCAAGGTCTACGATTGCAGTATTCATGTCAGGAGCAACATTGGGAACGTCCGTATCAACAAGCGCAAACAAATCAAATTTATCGTCAGTAGCTTTGCCAACATGTTTGCACACACTCCTGTAGAGATTGTTGCAGCTCTGGAAATCGTGCGCCGGCTCCTCAAACATCCGAGAAAAAATCCGACGTGCGCAAAGAAGTCGGCAATCTTTCCTCTTTAGGTCACGGGCCTGCATGAGAAATTTCTCAAACCTGTCCAGTGTGCCTTGCTTGTTCTGCAAGACGGTGCACAGTGTCGAACAGCTGACGCCGGAATGTCGAATTCTATGGCGGTTTCGGACTTGGGCCGGCCACTTTTCTGAACCTCGCAGATCTAAGCGACTCCGGGCTCCATCGGCTCCATCGCTTCTTTGACCCGATTTCAACAGGAGCCGGGAAGCGTTGGCCGCAGGCGCCAAGAGTAGCGTCGGAACGTGGACGCTGCTCCCACTGCTCCCCGGCCGCATCAGCACATCGGCATCGGAAACGGCAATCTGCGAGCTCTGCCCTCCGTCATCCATTTGCTTCGTTTTCTTGTTTGCCAGGAGAGGGAGCGCAAGGGTCTCCACGCACCTCCGTGTGGGTTCACGTGCTTTCGGCACCTCGGCCTTAGTAATAAGCGTGGTCGGCCACCGATTCACTTGATAATTAAAAAAAGTGATTTTTTTATAACGAGGGATTACTGTATTTGTTTCAAATTTGTGTCAAGCTCAAAGTCCACTATTCACACATGCCTAGAGCTAACACATTGTACGGTCTAAAACTCTTTTTTTAGGAAACCAAGACGAGGAGGTAACCTGATAGTGCTACCCAGGCGTACGGTTAGAAAGGACAGAACATAGCTTACCCCCTCATGGGCCTCGTCGGGGATTACGGAGATGTTGAGGTGGACCTGCTCAAAAGTGCCAATCCATTCCACCGTTCCTGTGGCGACATTGAGCACTGGCCGCATCATACGCGCCACGGTGGAGAACAAAAATAGCCCCGGATACTGGGAGGCCTTGCTCGTCTTGGGGACAAAACCAATCTCTAAAGTTGGTGGCACCTGGAAAAAAAAAGAAGGTTAAAATGCTTAATTCTTTTTTATCCCACAGACCAAGTTGGTATATGCAGAATCTGTTTCCATAGCATTCTTTGAGGTTTGTGATGAACATTGCAGTTCATTTTATTTTTTTTGTGGTTATGGCGTGTTATTTTATTACAGACTCTGTCCTTTTTTATGTGATGCCTTTGATTTCTCGTTCTTCATATAAACTGTATGAATGTGAATGCCAGCGTCCGGTGTTCACATTTGAACAGTTAGTAGATACTACCGTGGCAGAGACAAATCCAGCTAGATTAGCGTCTACCCACCAATTGGCGCAGTGGTAAAACAATCATGGGGTCATGGGTTCAATTCCTGCCAAGGCATGTTTAGAATTTTTTTTCTTCTCAATCTACCACTCTTTTTACAGCATGTTCTCTGAAGTATGTGCTGTGCACTTTGTAACGGTTTCCATAAGATGAGTGTACATTACTGCTGGTGCGAGCACCAACCCTCCTCTTTTTGGAAGCTTCAAAATGGGCCAGAACATAGTATAAAATACAGATAAACTTGGCTCGAGTGAAAGTGCACCCTTTAATTTTGTCTTACCATAATTATTTTCCGATTCTGGTTGGGTAAATGTTCAGCGTTTTACGGTGGGTAAGGGCAGAAGGAAACAGTAAATACAAACCGCTCTTCTCATATATATGTTCCACCAGAGAAGTTTTACTACTCGTACAGTGGCCTAGAGCTCCACTAAATATAGTGTACTAATAAGTTCACTTTATATGTCACATGCTTCAAAACGTAAAAGCACCATTTTGTTTTTTGAAAAAAAAAATGTTATGAGATTCACCCCGTGTAGGGCACTAATTCTCAAAACTGGGTTCCCAAGAACCCAGGGGATCCCCAGTGTACCCCTCAGCGGTCCTCCAAAACTCCTAAATTTTCACGACTGCTCCTTTCCCGAGGTAAAGTGCTTGTTCAGCCTAAGTTGTATTCTAGCAGACTCCAGCAATCCATTAATGCTTATGTGCCAAACACACCTTATAACTGTACTACATACTTGCGTATTGAACCGACACCGATAAGAGAAGGGAGCCAGAGAAGGGGTGCAGTTCCTGAAGAAAGAACTAGCATCGAGGCTGTAATTAAAGCTGTTTTTTTTCCATAAAGTTTGGTTTTTTTTTTGTTTTTTGTTTTTTTTTACTCAAAGACAGCTCTAATTTGGGGTCTTTCGGTTCCCCCCATTTTGATACCAAAAACATGGAGTCCTAAAGCCACGGTCACACGGCTAATATGTTGTGCAAAGGACGGTCTGAAGACACCATTCGAGGCATGTTTTTCCCTTGTACGAGCACCCTGTTAACAGAAATACCGTCTGCCAACACGTTCGAAGCACGCATATCTTTAAAAAGAAAACACACTTCGAACATGCTCGAGGCATGTACGCAGACAATTCTGCCATCATTTCTGCGGCAAACACCGTGTCTTTCGTACGACGCACGCTCGGTGTGACCGCGGACCTCTACAGCTATGTAACTTGTCCAGACGTCGAACCGACGGAGCCTACTTTGTTAAGGCCGTGCGCCTTCATGGTACGCAGGGTGGTCACGAGGGACGGTGCTCTGTCGTCTTCCACGTAGCCGAGCACTCTGCCGTCCAGGACGACGACGTAGGCCCTGGAAACTTCCGGTCTGGCCCCGTCCAGGGAAAACATGCCGAGTCCGGTCAACAGCGACGTAAGATGGGCAACGCTGTGCTGCTGGTTCACCATCTGCGCTTGGATATTTGAAAGACAACAACTTGAGATTGATACTAAGCTGCAAATCTTCCAGTGCTCATTTATAGGGGAAATTGGCGGATGTTTTTCGGTGTCTATTCATCTTTCAAATGTTGGCATATTTCGGTGATCTGTTTTGGACTGACGTTAAACGTGGTAGTAATTCTCAACGAGGCTCGGCAAAAGTTTCTAATTGGAGCCATATGTGTTGTTTCACCAATCAAGAGGTTGATGAACAAATTTTAGTCAGTAGTTCAATTTGTCGGGAAGAACTTGTGTCCCCCTAGCCGTATCACTCCCCTGCACAGATTGCATTAATGTACCTTTCGTAGCTTCTTAGCAATAAATATGTTCGAATTAAAATCAAACACACTGTATAAAAAGACGAGCATTGTTCAGATTCAGCGGAGAAAGTGCTCACCTCCACCATAGCTGTCATGTGGTTGAGCAGGCCACAGGGCGAACCGTCGGGCGTGTGGACGGGGCACAGAAACCCTGCCGGTACGACAGAGCCAACCATGAGCATTCCGAAGCCATCCACCTTGTCAAAATAAAGACATTGCGCAAAATCCACGAAGCATATTTAATAGAATTGTAAGGCAGCGATGCCTGCGTCAGCACCCCGTCACTGTCATCACTAGACAAAGAATTCAACTACTTAAATAATGCATGAATCAGGTATTCTTAGCATAGATTGGAGTATCATATGTTGAGTATGTTCACCAAGTACAGAGCTTTTTTTGTTTTAGAGCGCAGCACTTAGGTGCCTATTTCCGGGTTGAGAGGTGACGGCTTCGGCATCGGTGTCAACGTAACTGCGCACGTTGCATTATGGGACGTTTCCCCGCTAACTTTAGCAGGTTAACCGCCGAATTCATAAACCTCACTCCCATTGAGGAACCCCTCCACTTCCTCGAGGAAGGCGCGAACGCCGACGCTGGCCAATCACGATAACGGATCCGCCGTCGCGATTGGCCAGCGCCAGCCCTCGCGCCTTCCTCGAGGAAGTGGAGGGGCCCCTCAATTGGAGTGAGGTTTGTGAATTCGGCGGTAAGTTTCCTCGCTAACTGTAGCAAGTTAAGTTTCCCCACTAAATTAAGCAGGGAAATCAACATCTAGACTTTGTGTCACGTCACCCATGAATAAATTCAGGGGCAGGAGGAGAAGAGGAGGAAAGGAGGAGGAGGAGGGTACGGATGAGGAGGAGGGGCATACCCTCCCCTCCCCTCCCCTCCCCTCCATACTTTCCCCTCCTCCTCCTCAAGAGCTGCGCTCTAGTTTTGCATTACAAAGGTTTGTAAGCGTCTTTTATTTTCTTTTTTATGTATTCCATGTTTATGTGGAATAAAAACTTCAGTTGGAAATTATGTCATATCCTGTCACCTTCTGCTTCAACACTGTTTTCTTCACATTGTATTTTCAAGATTAAACAACAAACTTGCCCAATCAGCATGCTTTATTACATAAATAAGGTCTGCTATAATTAGGCTAACAGTTCTACATGTCAAATCCTATGGGAAGTTTGAATGGTGTTTGTTACAGCAGAAGCCAAACTGGGGCTACAGCAAGGTATGACGCTCCAAACATCGAGGGTCAATGAACACCCAAAAGAAATCCTCAGAGAGCTCGAGACAAATGGCCAAGAAAGGATTGTTTGACAGGTTACCAGGGCGGACCAACGGCACAAGAGTGCCAACACATCGCAGCTCGAAGCAAGTGGGGCGAAAGCTCGCATCGCGGGACCCGGGGACCCCAGGTTGGATCCCCGCCCCGGCCCGTTTCGATCCGGTAGACGAGCATCGTACCGGTGCATGTTAACCCCTTAACCGTTTTTCATTTTTGGCAATTTTGAACCCTAAACCGCTTCTTTTTTTTATCTTCTTATCTTATGATCTCAGTTACTTCACGTATAAAGTCCTATTATGATTGAACGACGGAGCAAACAGAAACATTTTATTGATGTCGATTGTAACTGCTTTGTTTTGGGGACAAGTTCAACTAACTTGTATAAAAAAAAAAAAAAAAAAAAAAACAGAAAAAAAAAAAGCTTGGAATGGAAAGGAAGGTTTTCTGGGCCCCTAAGGCAATTTCCCGACCGTGTGATACAGCTCGAAACACGGAATTACACATAGAGCCTTCTTGCACTTGCTGCACCAAAACCTTGTCTCCTTCCTCAGCTTCTTTCCATTTTGGTCCTTCTTCTTGCAACAGAGGGTGCACTTTCGGGTTGGCTCGATTTTCTTTTCGGTCAATGGGATGTAGGCGGGGAAGTGGCGGCCAGTGAGCCGGTCAACATCAAGCAGGCTGGAGGGAC
This sequence comes from Ixodes scapularis, assembly GCF_016920785.2. Classification (NCBI taxonomy): domain Eukaryota; kingdom Metazoa; phylum Arthropoda; class Arachnida; order Ixodida; family Ixodidae; genus Ixodes; species Ixodes scapularis. The sequence continues at coordinate 102,663,231 of NW_024609880.1, read as the reverse complement.
GACCGCACTTTGGCTTCTGTGAGGGTTCGTGGTACTTGTTCAGGATGCTCTCAATAAGAGCAAGACGGTACTCAATGTGGAGCATCTTACCTCCATCTTTTTTGTACACAATGAAGGAGTTGTATGTGGCTTCATCTACAAGCTGACGAAATATCTTTTTGTAATACATCTTTTGTCGTTTCCTCGACACCGGGTAGTTTGCCAGCATTTGGTCGCACTTATCGACTCCCCCCATGGTGTGGTTGTAGTCCCGAACGATGCTAGGCTTGGCTACGGCTCGTCCTCTTGTGTCTGAGAACTCTTCAATTTCTGCACTATGCACTGTGCTCATTACGGTGACAACTTTCTCGTCTCGCCACTGGAGAGCAACACACTTCCCCCGCTGGTAGGCATGCGCGTCACCCTTCTTCAGCTTAGGTGCGCGAAACTCTGGTGGCATCTCCTTCCTGTTGGCTCGCACAGTTCCATACACATCTGTGCAGCTCTTGATGAGGGCATCATCAAGCTCCGGCGATGTGTAGAAATTGTCGATGGTCACGCAGTACCCCTTGCCAAGGAGTGGCTCCAGCAACTTCAGCACCACCCTTGTCCCCATTGCAGATTCTGGAGGAACCGGAATAAGAGTGCTGAGATCTGTACCTTTTCCAGTGTAGATCAAACTGTTCCATACATAGCCTGATGCTGCCTCGCACAACATAAAGAATTTTATCCCAAAACGGGCCCTCTTCAATGGGAGGTACTGCACCCAACCCAACCTCCCTATGAACAGCATGAGGCTTTCGTCGATAGAGACGTCTCTCTCTGGTATGTAGGCCGTCCGGTACCTCTCAACCGAACGCGACAGAAATGGCCATACCTATCTTGTAGAGCTTGGGCTGTGGACGAGTGCCGAGATCGGTCGAACTCTCGTTGTCCACGAAGTGAAGCATCCTCATGATGAGCTGGAACCGGTTACCGCTCATCACTTCTCCAAAGATGGGTGTGTGTAGAAGCTTGTTCTTCGACCAGTACCACTCTTGCTCCGGTTTTTGCACAACCCCTTGCAACAGCAGGAGCGACGAAAAAACCCGCATCTCTTCCGTTGTTGTTGGTGCCCATTTCTTGAGGCGAGAATGCTCGCTAAGTTGGCTGGCGTTGAGTTTTTGCTCAGAATAGCGGTTGGTTTCCCTAACTATCAACGAGATCAAGCCGTTGTCCAGAAAAGCTTCAAAGTACTCAAGCACGTCAGTGGTTGATTGGACTGAAAATGTCTTACCCGGGCTGCCGAGAAAAGGGAACCGAGGGGGGGCCGGCGGAACACTGTTCATGTCAATTTTCGACCACTGCCGAGCATCGGCAATAGCGCGATCTGGATCGTCGTCATCCTCCGCTTCGTCCGAGGAGCTGCTGAGTTTGACGTCGTAATCACTGTCTTCTTTATTTGAAGAGCAGAAGTAGGCATCAGTATACATGTCGCTATCAAAGTCTTCTGAAAAAGAAGCATTTCTTTTCCCTTTGGATGGGCCCGGGCCACATGTGTCACCACCACCGGACGCCATTTTTCAATCTCGTCTTCAAACAAAGAAAAAGACAAAACACAAACCAAACAGATGCAAAATTGCCATTCCTGTGCTGCCATCTGTCGGCAGCATCTCAAACTGCGTTATGAACGAGCCTGGGTCGTCTAAAACGGCGAAGGGGCGAATGATGGAGGACAGACGAGCTACACTCGTCCTAAACGGTTTGGGGACGGCTCGAGGTGGACGAGCTAGGCTCGTCCAAAACGGTTAAGGGGTTAAAACAGTCGTATTGAACTGGCTAAATTTACCGTCTACAGCGGAGACACCAGACGCCCATTGGGGCCAACTACGGTCACTGACAAGAAGAGAATGGCGTCTCCTCTCAGTGCCCGGCCTCCAGCACACGCACGCTGCCTTACGCCGTGCGTCGGCTGGGCATGCACGCTCGAAGCGCACAAGACACAGGAGGGTTATCGAAGGCAGGAGGCTGGAGGTGTGCAACTGGAGGACCCCATTCTAATCCTGTCAGGGACTATAAGTTCAGGCCGTCTAAATGTGCATGCAGCACGACTATACCACATTTTCCGAATTACTACAACCCGCAGACGATATGCGTTTAAAAGTAAAAAATGTTACGCGGTGCGCATCATCCGCAGGTGTAAGCTGTATGGGGAATTTGCTTTTCCAAGACCGTTCATTACGGCGAGACATCACACATTTTGTGAGTGGCAGATTACACTAAGAGGAGATGCGGGTCAGAAAATGTCAATATTTTGCACAAAAAAAAATGATTTGGAGCTGTATGGTGTTTTATTATTTTTGAATCTTTATATTTGATATATAAAAGTAATTATTGCCGGTTACGATGGCGAAATTAGCCGTGTTCGCATTTGCAGACCTCTGGGAAACCCGGAACGGCATGAATTCAGGCCATTTTGCTTTGCGTGATTCCTTCGAGTTGTGACTTCTCCCGCCATCACGCATACAATAACAAGTGGGCCTAGCCGTATCCTCTACATTGCAGTCTTCTGTGGCGTCAATATTATTTTCCGCACTGCGAAGGCTATAGCTACATATCTATGGTAACATTGAAACACATTTTTCTTTTTATGTAATTTTGGGGCATCTTCACGGTTTGTGTGCAAGACTTTTTGTACTTAATATTGTCCTACCATAACCAAATTTGGCATGCAGATACTTTAGAATATGTAGAATGCAACTACAGTAGAACCTTGTTGACACGTTCTCAGTTGATATGTTTTCCCAGCTGTTCCGTTCAAAAACGCCGGTACCGTTTTACTTCCATAGAGATACATGTATTAGTTTCCTGCCTGTTACGTTTGCTTTCCCGGTTGTTGCGTTCAAAAGTGCCGGCATCGCGGCACCTCGGCGCGTGGGGCACCAGGCTGCCAAGCTGACTTCGAAGCGAAGCTAGCGGAGCAAAGCCGAACCATGCAATGCGGGTCGCACAACACCCGTGGGCACGCAGGCACCCGTTTTCCCTTTACTCCTTTCCCCCTCTTTTCCGCGTCTCCGTCTCCTCGCTGGGCTTTGCTGAGCTCTGCCACAGCTTCCCATCTTGCCCGGGTGTGACCTTGAAGCACTGCTCGAATGGGGAGCGAGGCTGGCAAGTCAGCAAATACTCGTTCTCTCTTTCATCTGTCCTTCTCTTTTTCTGGCACAACGTGCTCCTGCGTGCACGCTGCGCTTCTAGTGCTCTATTTGCTGAACTGTCGCCCAGCAAATAGACTACTTCAGCAGGTTAGTACAAAAGCGGCCCACACTCACCCCAGGCCTCCGGCAGCAGCTTGCGGACAGTGGTGGTGCGCATCTCGGCAAAGAAAGCTCCGCGGTGGACGCAGCGGAAGTGGGACAGGTAGCGCCAGTAGTTGAGCTTCTCGGCCAGCACGGTGGTGCCGGAGAACTGCATCAGCCCCAGGCCGGACTTGGTGACCACATTGCCCGTGGCCAGGAAGTAATTCATGGCACCCGTCACTTCCCACGCCGTTCCCAGCACCTTGCTGAACATGGCTGACCGGAAGCAAGATGACAACAACACAGATCAAAATCATACTTTTTTTTTTTTATCTGGAACAATTGAAAATGATGCCAGGGCATCATCCTCAAATTTCGAAACTTGGGAGCTCGGTATTTGCGAAGTAAATAAACAATGTCCAAAAGCTGAATTTGAAGTTCCTGCGCGATCCGCACGATTGCAGTGACTTCAAAGACTGAGTCGTCCTGCAACTTGAATTTCTCTCATGCCTATATGTCATGTTCGTCCACATCCTGCGACCAACCGCTCTGTGCGGGTTGCCTATCGCTGTAAGCAGACAATGCTTCACTTTTGAGTTTGAAGCTCTTTTAGCAAACTCAAATTCTTTGAAACAGTGTGGGGTCAAAAAGAATGTGCAGTGGACTTTAATGAGTGACGTGAGCGGCCACGTTGCGTTGGTTTTGCATGAAAGGCTGCCCCGGCGGAGTCACAACCGAGGCACATGGACACCAAACCCAGTTTTAACTGTTTGACGATTTCCTTTTTTAAGTCTGAGAGGTCGTCGGGCACCTAAAAAAGAGAACTTCGTCCGATTCCCCGACTCACCGATGATCCTCAGTGCTACATGCGTCAAGCACCACCATATTTTCCGAGGGAGGGTAAAAAGCCAGGGGGCGACATCATTCCGGACTCAGATTTTCGGAATTTCAAAAAGAAGGGCCGTAGTGCGTTTGCGTTAAAAAACATGTTTTATGAATGCCTTTATGAAATATTATAATAATGTCACTTACAAAGCTTCTAAATTTCATAATCAATTATGTCACAAATAAAAAGAAACGAGGAGGTAAGGAAAAAGTCGCGCGCAAGCGTAAACATTTTTTTTTCTTTGGTGTTTTTTTGCGTGTTTATGACTACAACTTGCATCGTTTTTGGCAAAAAAAAAAAAAAAAAAAAAAAAAAACACGGCCTTTGGGGTGTCAGTGTCCCTTTAAGGCTGGTAGTTCACACATGCGACACAGTGCAGAACACAAAAAGTCACCAATGCATCAGCGCTAGTGTTGGCGCAGCATCAGAACTAGTTCCAGCACAGCCTTGGCCCCAGAGTCAGCACTGACTCAACACGGAGTTAGCGCTACGCTGTGTGCATGAACATGCTTTTAGTGTTAGGCTGCTTGGTAAAGACCGACCAAAGCTTTTTGTGGTAAGCGAAAAGCTGACCGTTCAAGTGCAGCCACATTATGCGTAGCGCAAGCTCGTCTGCTTCTTTTGCAAGGGTTGCGGTGACGCCAGAACACCCAGCTCCGATTGGCTCTGACTGAAGGATAGTGGGTAGACCTCAAGGCAGCTTGCTTTGAGGTCTATCCACTATCCTTCAATCAGGGCCAATCAGAGCTCGCCGTCTTGACGTCACCAAAACCCCTGCAAAAGAAGCAGACGAACTTGTGCTCCGCATAGGATTGTGTCAAAGCAATCTCGTGACATGGTGCAAAGCAGTCACCTAGCACAGACCTAGTGAGAGAGAAAAAAAAAGGTTCTTATAAAATCTTACCAGGTGTAAGCTTGAATGCCTTTCCGAGAGATTTGGCCTTCTTTTCAATGTTTTGTCGGATGGAAAAAAGAAATGAGCCCAACTTCTCCTGCAAAGAGTGATGCAAACTGGTTTTTGCAAAGATGATGGTGCAACTCGTGGAGCATCATAATGCAAGTTTGCAGTTTAAATACCTTTATTTGGAAACTATTAAGTAGAGAATATGTCTACTTTAAAGGGAAACTGAAGCGGTTCTCTATTTGAGAAAAAACATTTCAATGGCCTTCATTCTATTTCCAGGATCAGGAATATCAAGATTATTTTTCAATTTGGTGCACGGAGGCTTCAGAAATTAATTTTTAAAGTACCGCCGAAGCCCCTCCTTCCCGGGGCGTGAAGTCACACTAGGAGCGTTTGGAATATCTGCTCTCGCGCATCTTCAGCGCCTGTCAAAGCTATGCACGCGCACTCTTGCTATTTTCAGAAAGCTCAGAAAGAGACGTCACGACTGGTGTCAGTGCGGGGAAATATACCTGGCAAGCTTGCCGTTGCACGCGCTGAACACACGAGCGACACGCGCTTGGAGGCCCGAAGATCCTAGTATGACGTCACGACTGGTCGAATGTTTTTTCGCTTTTTCTCGCTTTTAGTTGCATCTTCGGGGAAAACAAAAGTGATATTCAGATTCACGGGATAAAAATATGCCAGAATTCACCTCTAACTCGCTTTTTTCAAGAAGTGTTTCAGCTTCCCTTTAAAAGCTGATACCGTAGGTTGTTATAATTTTCGTAGTATATTGCTGAACCACCACCCGCATCTGGTAGCATGGAACTCAGCACCTTGGCACTTTTAAGGGTCGGTTCATCCAATGATAATCGAATAAAACAACTGGATTTTTCGGTTCTCTCAATACATATTGTTATAAGTCAAACACCAATATCAGTGCACACAAAACCCATACTACATTAATTAAATAATAAGTCTCAATGTCCTCGCATATGCTCACGTGATATAAAGCTGCTGGTCCCACAGTCAATTTACATTTAGGTTCTGCACCACTTTTGTCATAACAATATCTTTTTTATTTATTTACATAGAGACCTGCATTGCCATTTGGCATTACAGCAGGGGTGAGTACATAAAACAATAATTTCTAACAAAAACATTAAAACAGAAACAAATTGTATAAATGTCAAACCCATCCTTCACTAGCCAACCTATTCCATTCTATTGTTTTCGGAAAAAAAGAAAACGCAAAAACATTGGTGTGGCAAAAATAGGGTCGGATTTTGTTATGGTGGTCTGCACTCCCTGATATATAAAAAGGTTCCCGTAAAAACATTTCTCGACTTATTAGGAGGGGATTGTTGCATATATCATGTAAAAACTTTAAACCAAACATTTTTGCCGTTCAACTAGTGACTCCCACTTTAAATTCTCCTTCATGCTAACACACGCCCCACAAAAAAAAAGAAAAAGGAAACATGGCTACCTTGAGGACCATCAGGTAGAGATGACCAGGCAATAGAACTTCATGGTTCATAGGGTTGTCAGATGACTCAATGGCACACTCCCCCTTGGCAAGTGCAAACAGCTTCTTTATCATGAGCCTACAAAAGGGCAAGAAACATGCTATACATGTGCACCTTGAATGCATTGGATAGCAAATATCTAGAGAAGAAAATAAAAAGATTTGCGTTGTCAGGAATCATCCCTTGTCTAAAGTAGCTGGAAGTCTAGATGGGCCCAGGAGGATGTCAGATTAACCAGGAACGACAAAATAAGGTTTGCTTCCTCAAAACACTTCCAGTGACTGGCTCAATTACAAGTTCCTTAAGATACCGTATTTACTCGCATAATGAACACACTTTTTTTTCCCAAAAATGGACAGATATTTGGGGGTGCGTTCAGTACACGGGGCAAAATTTTTGCATTTACACACTTTGCACAAATGTCATTTTAGGTGCCAGTATGACATGGCAGGGTACCGTATTTACACGATTGTAAGTCGACTCGATTGTAAGTCAACCCCCCCACACTGCACACCAGCAAAAAAAAAAAATTTTTAGATGCCCATTTTATTGCGAACCTGTGAGAATGGCAAAGTATCATGAACCTTGCGCATGCAAGGCGAAACTAGGAAGTTCACACTGGAGGCGAGACAACTGAAACTGCTCCCTGTCATTCTCACTCCGTCAGCGACTAGACTACGACTCGTCCGCACTGGTCATGTCAATCCTGTCTTCACTGCTACATTCTCGAAGTACGTCGTCAGCGTCGTCCAACGAAATCTCGCACTTTGTAAATGACAGCATCAACCGCATCTTCTGTGCTTGCTCGGCGATCGTGTTGCACGTCACGGGTAGGGACCGATTGCACACTTTTGCAGCATACGTTGCAACCCTGACCTCCAACTCCGGAAGGCATCCCCACCTATCCAGACTTTGGCCTGCAGAGGCCTCTCTGTTTGTCGTCACAGTTTAAGATCCCGCGCCATTGCAGACTCCACTGGAGCATCACCCACTCCGACGGGTCAAACTTACATCTAACAGCGCAGTTGTCGGTTGCTTATGGGTGAAGAATGGCCATAAACGAGCACCAAAAACCTAAACTGCCCGGATCACGCGTGTCAATACAAAAAAACGTAGTTAGCGCTCCAGCATGATCTCGACGCTCTATCAAACGACGTGCAACCGTGAATCGTGCGAAGAAAGGCTCGAGGTACACCTGAGCACTTCTTACGAGTTGTGAATGCGAAAGCATGTTTGTCATTCTTCCGCTCCCTTATTTCGTCTGCAGCGTATTTGCTTCAACGGCAGAGCAACGCACTCTGCCGGCAAGGAGAGGGCGTCTCTCCTCGCCGCTCTGACCTTGGACGCTTCATGTTAGCAGTGCTGACGGACACGCAGCGCCAAGGGGTGGCTGTTGTTGAAACTGACGTGCAGCGGCCAATGGGAGCCTCGACGACGCACGCCAGCCAATGGGATTGAAGCCGAAAATATATTAACTATACTCCACTCCTCTGGGATCGAGAAATTTTGGTGCCGTTGGCTAGCTTTTCGCATAGTTTCATAGCTGGAAGCTGGCTTCACTTGGAGAAAGGATTTAAGGTGCCGTTTGGCGCGGTTTCAAAGCTGATGACGTCGGCTCGCTCCATGAGACAATTATTGCTTTCACATTAAAACTGTGAAGAGAAGCCATGGGCAGAGTGAGCCGTGAGGCTCACTCATACAAGAAGTGCCGCCGACCCCGGAAGTCAGGCACGCCACGCACTGTTCACCGCCGTACATTCAAGTTTATTTGCGAATCACTATCAATAATAATTGTTTGCACAAATAAAAAAAATAAAAAAAATTTATAAAATGACTGCACAGAATAGCACAATGCTAGAGGTACAGCCCGCTGAATTCGTAACAAGCCGAGGTGTTCATACCGCGATTGTTTCGTTTTTGCCGGCAATGAAATGCCTTGGTTCGTGTATAAGTCGACCCCCCCACTTCAGATCCTTAAACATTTTAAAAAGGGTCGACCTACATTCGTGTAAATAAGGTACTGTAGCACGTCTCCACTCACAAAGGCGCACCCATGGCTGGTCGTGGGCGCACTACAGTAACCATTCTCTATAAATTGCGAACCTTTTTAGGGTGCTTTTGGCGTGCCTTTTGCCGAAGAAAAAGACCCTGCGAAGCTTACTCAGCACGGAGGGCGACACAACCGTTCTATGGCCTAACCCCTTTCACAATATCACTGTCCAAAAGCGGATCATAGACGATGGCGTGTTTGTGCCTCCAATGAATGAAGCACGTCCAGGGCTGAGCAATTCCTCGACCCCAGCTTCGCTAGGCCTGCGCGAGACTTGGTTTCACGGTTGATCACTTCCACAACCACGCAATAGCAACCATTATGTGAGCGGCTTGGATTGGCTTGGCCTGGGCGCTTGGCGGCAAAAGCAAATTAACTTCAAGACTCGCGGAACCGAAAAATTAAAACTGCGTTCACTACCCGAGAAAAAGAAGAGAGTCCAAATATTGATGGCCATTGCGGGGGGTGCATTCATTATGCGAATAAATATGGTATTTATTGAATTAGTAAAACAACTTTTAGTGTTCACCAGATAATAACATAAATGATAGACATGCAGTCCCAGAGAAGAGAGACCAGAACTGCTTAAATATGCTTAATTGCTCAAGTTTGTACAGCTTGGCCCTTGTGTGCAAACTGTGCATACACCAGTGTTGAGGAGGCATCCAAGACAACCCCAGACAGGTAAAGATGCCTCCTGCTAGTACCAACAAGTGTTGCAAATGAATTAGCAAATACTAGCTACTTTTGTATGCGATTGTACCGCAATAATGGCACAGAAACAGACCTATATCATTCAGTGGTGACGACATTAAAAGATGGCAGTGAAATCTATCCTCTATTAGTCCCCATTGCAATACAACTCAGGGACAACCTTAGATTGTTAGGTGCAGGTCACAGCAGCATTTCTAAACAAGGTGGTCACATACAAGCTGACAGAATACTCACAAGATGAGATTGAACTTGTCGAAGTTTGAGTCCAAATGAATGCAAATGCAGTGCCTGCAAAAAAACAATTCCAGAGAAAAGTATCAGTTTTGTCTCGCAAAACAACCTAAAATAATAGTGATAATTCAGAGTGAAAGGCATGACTCTACAGAAGCAAAATTTAAAGCAACAGATGGCTCACCTCAGAAGAAAGAGGGCAACTTGCTCATCGCTGTACCACTCCGGCAACCTCATGCAGACCCGGAACTTTCCCCCAATGTAAGACCTCACCTCGTCCCTCGTGAGCAGGTTCTCGTTCTGAACCTGTCTCAGCATGTTGATGATGCACCTTTTGAAAAAGAAAAAAACACAACATGTAACGTAAACAGCAAGTCCTAAACGCCACTGGTTGCAGCTCACATGCAAACAGCTCACAACCCCATTCAACCGCAAAGTTCCCATGGCACCAGAGCAACATAGTCACGTTGATTTTGTGGTGAACATATCACGCCACACGCAGGCGCAGCTGCCTAACGGACCTGGCCTAGCCTGCCAACTGGGTATGTCCCCCCTTTTCCCACGCAGGAGAATTCCCCTCGCCCGCGAACTGCGGTGACTAAGGGATGTGGGAAGCAAAGGGGAAGACGGGGAAAGGAGGTGAGGCCGAGGAGGAAGACCTGCCCGGGAACGGGTACTTGGAATAAAAGACCGGTCGAGTTCGGGATGAGAATGTGATCCCTTCTCCCACGCTGCGTCCCAACAGCGTCAAGGGCAACGCTTGCGGACTCCCCAGCTAAGAATCCGTAGCAGCTCCTCAGTTGGTTGCATGGTGTCACATGATTTTAAAATGACTACCAAACATGTGGCTCTGCAGATGTATAGTTTTTGCATAATGGCATCTTAATTTGATGTTAAGCTACAAAACTTGAGCGCTGCCGCTTAACTCACAGCCTTGGCAGATCAAAAGCAAAGAGAAGCAGACCGAGTAACAGTTGCTCTTTATCTTTTTAACAAAGGCCATGCTCGAAAGGTACAAACTTATTTATGAAAACTTCCATTTTCATGTCACATTTTGTTGTCTAGCCTTCTGTCTAGCCATGAATTGGAGATGAAGGCTGGATAAGCTTCAACACTCAGGCAACACTCAGAGGCTTAAGTTTGTACCAAGACTAAGCCAAGTGCACTCATGGCTTCCAGTAGGTGACCAAATTTTGAGACTATTGGAAGCAAGCAACAAGATAGTGGAGCCACTGTGTGGCTCCTAGCAGAAGCATTTGTTATTCAATACAGCCGGATTGGCATAGTCAACCTGCGTAGCAGACAACCTTTGTTTCTAATGAATGTCAGCTTACCAGAGCACAGTGCTATACAAAACGTCCAGGGCCACAATCAGTGCTAACATCCTTTAAACGAGATCTTGAAATTGAGAACACAGATCCCCTCCATAAGCCGGCAAAACTGCCGCAACGATGTGGATCCCAGCACGTCTATTCGATCCGCTGGCGAGCAAAAAGCAACCTCGTGATAAAAGGAGCGAAAAATATTTCTCACATTGATTTTATCACTTACTGGCACCGGTGAATGTCGTCCCATACTGATTTCCGAACCGTCGAAGAAACAAACGCTTCATAGAGGCATCTTGCAGCACAGATAGACGAAAAACATGGCAGTACGCTCCCGCCAAGGCCACTCGTAACTGCGGGACAAGCGACTGAACCCGTGCTCTGAGCAACTCTTGCAGGTCGAATGACGGAAAGCACGTCCAGAGCAACGCCGGATGCAGGTAGTTTTCAAATGCCGAAGCGGCAAACCTTTACTCCGGAGCTAGATCGAGAAAGGCGGCCACAAGAAGGTGCAGATGGGGTGGAGACGCTGTGGGCGCATTAGAATAGGTCAGAGCAAGCAGCACTTCACTAAGCGGCGTAACGTGTAAGCTGTCACCGGTGGCGCTGCCAACCATCTGCCAAGGCGGAGCAGCGCGCCACCTATAGGTGTAGCACTGTCCCAACATTCTACCACAGCTTGACAAGCTCCTCTCACAAAGCCCTCCACTCTTTCCACTTTAGCAGAGAAAATGCTGGAGAGGAGGAAACAATCAATCATGGAGAGGCTTGTTTTGCTTTTCCTTAACCTGCACCAGACCACCCTAACTCACCCCTTGTAGAAGGAGTCGTTCTCTTTGCCCGCCACGAGCTCGCTGTAGATGTGGTAGTCCGTGACGTCGCACAGGGCCTTGAGCAACATCATGACCGGCATGAAGAAGATCTCCTTCATGTACGAGAACATTACCTGGACGGTGCCGTTGGTCAGGTAATGAAGCACCATGTTCTGCAAGGGCAAGAATAAGGTCAAGCCGGTGAACTCGGCACCGAGAGTTCAACGTGAACTCAAGACTTGTAAGTTGGTGCCAAACCAACTCACGGTGCCAGTCTGGTCCGGCTTCACCGATCGCAGAGAGACGCCGTATTCAGAGTACATCTTGCCCCTGTTTTTCCATGAGTTCCGCATCATGGCAATTGGCTGTTGATGCAAACGCAAAATTTCAAAAGAAACCCTCTCTATCCAAGCATAAGGACCCAGTGCCCTATGAATTTACGAGCCATCACCATCTTTACCCATACCAATAAAAAATATGGCTCAAGAGCTAGCATTCGTCAACAATGCAATAACCCCCAAACTGAAAAGTTTATCGATAGAGACGACAGTAAGTTGTAGCTTTCGATGGCTCAGGTACAACATGGAAGTACAATCATCTGCACAAAAATAAAACTTCCCAAACTGTATTTGGCTGCTTTTGTGTATGCCCAAACTGCATTAGACAGGAGCAAAAGCATAACTACTTAATACTGGGGACATGGGCTCGAGTTTCAAAATGTTTTGAAAATATTTTATACACCCTTACACTAAATCTGATAACGATGTGCCAAACAGTTACGTTGATATAAAATATTTTCAACAGATTGTGAAGCAGTAACAAAGTAAAGGAATTCAATGTTTGAATGCATGTTTCTCTCAGTTCCCCTTATTGCTGCACATCGCATACGAAGGAACCTTTTGTTCAAAGGTAAAGTTATTCTGATACCACAATCAAGACGTTTCTGAACTGAAATTTACCGGGGAATTGGGCTATCTACTTTATTTTGTTTTCAGTTGAAGCCCTCATTGAGAAAAAGCTATGTTTTCAAAAATTGACAAAGGACAGATATGCATCTCATATTTTGAGGTAATCACTCTTCCTAAAATAGTTACATTTGAGTTTTAAAAACTAGACAGCCCTAAGTCCCACATACCTCACTGTATATTCAAGCAGTTAAAATGATGCTTAATAGCTTCATTTGCGTATCATAGATTTGTTAACGAAGAGTGACACATCTTATGAAGGTATGTAAAGTTGTCCTAGAGAGCTGAAAGTTTGCACAGTACATTTTCATCTGAAGTTAATCTCCTCTGCAAATTTCCTTCCTATCACTTGAGTAGTTCATTATTTCAACCTCTAGCCAGTGTCCCCCCTTAAAACAACAGCATAACCATGCAACTCTATCTGGATGGCACTAATTGCAGCTGATGCACAAAGTGTGGAAGGAAATAGCAGAAAATATGTCAAAAATTGTGCAAGAGAAGCAGACATGCAGGGAAAATGCAAATTCCCTAACGTAAGAATACACTAAGCATATAAGTGAAAAAATGATCTAAATAAGCGCAGAACTAAAGGAAAAAAATTGACCTCCAAATTCTGGGTCAAAAAGGAATTACATAGATTAACAAAAGCAATCATGGGGCACCAGTAAATTTCACTTCATGCAACCAAACTGCATAATGACACCCATGATGCTGCATAGCAGAAAAGACAGTAAAGAATAATAAGCAGCCTGTGCTCCTTACATAGTTCCTCCTCGTCATGATGAGCATTCTGATGATTTTCTCATTGCCGTTGACAACAAAGTACCCTCCGAATTCCTGAAAAAGGGTAAAAAAACACACAAATTAGATACACATAGAAACATTAGAAGCAATGAAAAACTCAAAAGAAAAAAAAAGAAAAAAAAAGATAAAAATCCCTTCAGGTTCTGGCGACCACGGTGGTGTCAATGTTGGTGGACCAATGCACAAGATCTAATGAATATGCACACAAGGTTTGTGATACAAAAACCACTCCTGAAGATCTATACAAGGTGAAATACAGTATCATTATCATACAAAGCACATAGCAGGGTGTCTAGCAAATACCGTATTACCCGTAATATCCCGAGTCATCGCCCACCCCCCTACCGCCTGGAATTCATTAAAAAAAGTGGGGTGGGCCATGTCTCGGTGGGTGAGCACAAACACTTGAAAAAAAGCGGAAAACCGCTTATTTTTCTCTGCGTATCTAGCGCGCTCTGATGCACAAGAGATACATCAAACTCAAAACTCGATTTAGTTTCATTGTTTTATAGAAAAAAAAAATGCTCACGAAACAATATTTTACTATAGCGAAGTCCGTTGCTTGCATACGCGCTAGAAACACCGCCGATCTGCATATAGCGCGAACGTTTGTTCCGCGAAAGAATGTCACCACTATGTTCTCCTAGTTAGTAAAAAAAAAAAGAAAGAAAAGTCTACAAGAAAATAGAAAAACCGACCAGGCGCAACGAGCGAGCGAGCGAGCGGAACAAAGAAGCGACCAAGAGCAATCCTGGGAAAGCGGGAAAGCCAGCGGTCGCGTTGGCAAATACTTTGGCGTCGGGCCAAGTCGGGCGCCTTGTCAATCGCAAGCTCTTGCGCAACTTTCTTGTTTGGTGCGTACATACGTGCGTCCGTGCACGGCGGGCTATCAATGCACGGTTGGGACGCTCTGCAAACGTCTGTGTAGGGCGTTCCAGCAAAGCTTTATTTACGCGATGGCTTTGCCTAAAATATTGCACAACCGCGGTCGCGACGGGCGGGAAGAAGGAGCGGGTTCGCGGTGTCCTTCCTTCGGCGGAGACAGACTTTGACTTAAAACTCCGCGGTTACATTAACAAACTCTTATTTTGTTATCTCCATCGTTTTCTTTTCGCACGGATACACGACCACTTTGGGGTCGCTCACGGAGGAAATGCGTAAACAAAAAGAAGTGTCTTTCCCTCCTTCGTTTTACTTTGTCACGGACGTCCTCCAACTGTAAGGTCCGCGGCCGCGTCATTCGGGTAGGATGAGTGTTCGCGGATCGCAGAGTCCGCGCTGGGGTATTTGAAGGGGTGGGCGATGACTCGGTGTTTTTTCGGAAATCGATATTGGCCCAAAAAATGGGGTGGGCGATGGCTCGGGGATGGGCGATGACTCGGGATATTACGGTACTTTGAAATTCCCTGACTTTTCCAGGTTTTTCCTGACAATTTCAGGTGAAATTCCCTGACCATTGTAGAAGCAGTTATATAAGACCATTAAAGCACAAGGCATTGAAAATTCAGCACTGAAACAAACATTTCGCACGGGCTTAATCCAACTTGCATATTCCGAAATGTTCGGGTTCGTCCAGTCCGGATTAAATGAGCATTTTCTAGCCGCCGACCTTGTCAGAGAAGCCACTTCCAGAAACACTACACATGGCCGCCACATGCACACTTTCGAATACTTTCGGCTTGGATTGGATTTGGGTCTGCAGTTTTCCCATTTGTTACTAAATCTGATAGCTCTAACTGGTCTAACTGGATCTCGCCTAGTGTCAAGCCCTCAATCCAATCCAAGGCTTGGACTGGATTTGTCGGCTGTTCCGTTTGCATCGGGTAGCACACTCTACACTGGATGAGCAGAGCTCGCGCTTCGCTCTAAGCAGAATTTATTGCTTATTTTTCTGCCCCTAAGTCCTCAAGTCTTTGCTCGGGGCACTCGATAGCGTTTCCGGCTCATTTTCCCTGACTGGGCTCGCTTTTTCACAATATCCCACACAATTCCCTGATTTTTCTTGGTAATTAAAATTTCCCTGACAATTGCCGGTTTCCCGGTAGCTAGACACCCTGACATAGACCTCAAAGATGACAACAAAGCATGAACACACTAAGGTTATTGTCAAGCTAAAAAAGTAATTACAAAACTTTCAAAAGCAGATATAGAACTCACCCCCCCCCCCATAAAGGCATACAAAACTATTTCTATAACCTACAAAAAAAAAAAAAAAAAAAGCTTAGAGTTTTTGCTATATGACAAGTTGTGAAGCAGAAGTCACAGAACCTAACACAGATTAACATACCTCAGACTCCTCGCCCCTTTGCACAAGCTCTTTTGGAGACAGCTTCGACAGGTTGCACACTTGAGACTGGAAGAGACAAGAGCCAGAGGTCGCTATGCCACACCCCTGTCGGTGCCAAGGACAACTTGAACTCGTTCAGTAGGATCACAACACACTCTCCTTCTCTTACAAAGAGGGACTTTTCCCATGGTTAACTACACTCCGTTTCGCCTTACGGAGGTCCGCGGCACACACGACGGACCACCTTTCATCCAATCCAATGCCATGTGACTGTCACGTGACCTTCGGCAGGGGTGCATCAACACATTCGGGGCATAGTCACGTGATTCGTTCGCAGCATTGGATTGGCTGGGACGGCTTACAGCTTCCACTGCAATCCATCGTCAGGTGAAACGAAGTATAGAAAAAAATCACGAGCCATTCCACCCTGTGAATGTAGACGACCAGCGAAGCTGTTTGGCACACGACACAGACCCGCCTTGAGGAGGCGGAGGAAACTAGACACACGCGACGAGACCGCCACCTGGCGGAAAGTAGACACACGCGACGGGACCGCTACCCCAGGAGAGCGGAAGGAAACTAGGCACGAAAGCGCTTGGAACGACAACAAAGAGAGGACAGTGCAAGCATAGACATGGTCGATGCAAGTCGCACAGCAGCAAATCATTGAGAAACCTTTATTATCTACCTAAAAGTCTACTGATCTTAAAAATGGTGCCTATCGATAACTAATCTACTAAATAGACCTGTTGCTAAATTAATCAAGCATCAAGGAGAATGCGGGAAACGGTGTTCCACGCACCACACGTACCAGCGTCTGCAACAGTAACTGTTCTAAAGCAAAAGCCTAAAACAAAAGACATCTTGCACGCGTGTTTGTCAACGCTTTATTTTGATTGTTTACTTTGAATCTTTTATACGGGCAAGGCGTGCGCGTGCGGTGGCGCGAGCATAGAGTTTTTAGTCACTGCACACGAAAAATCCACGGAACCCTAGCCCGTAAAGAGCTTTGCTGTAAAAAATATAGTAGGCAGATGGGCGAGCAAAATCTGTTACCTTCACCATGATGGGCACCTCTCCAGCAGTCTTCTTGATCACGTCCTGCTGGACTCCATTCAAGCTCCAGCAAAGGGTGACGTCCAACTTCCCCCTGTATGTGGTCCCTCGGTTCCTGCACTGCATACGTAAGGTGTGGGACTTTGAAATTGTGACAAGAATGCATGCACTAAGATAACATGCGCCAAAAAAAAAAACAGATTTTTTTTTTTTTTATTATTTGAGATAACTGAAAGAAATTTTCACTTTATAGTGCTTGATCTCCTTTTCGTAAATCTGGAGTTAGCTTTGATATAGCTTTCCTTTTTATGTCCTGGATACAATGCACGTGCAAAAAAAAAAAAAAAAATGTGTTCATGCATGCACATGGGGCATGGCAACACACTTAAAACAGCTAAGTAAAATAGACAAATTTGCTTCTTTTAAAGCATAGAGTGCAATAAACAGCGACAATAATCGGTGCGAGAACACTTCTTTTTTTCGAAATAAATGAAAAATTGCAAAAATACCATTTTAAAAATGCTAACAAATTTTTTTTAAGTTTTTCATGTGTATTAAAATATACATTCTAATTAAAGCGAGGTAGTTGGATTCTATGTATCCTCAAGCTTATGCATGCTAAATTTTGTTGTCATAGGACACTATTAAGGGGGAGCACACCCTGCAAGCCCCTTAGAAAATACATGGAGTTTCAGAAAAATTCTCACGCAATAACTGTTGCACAGATCTTTTTGGAACTTTCACTTCAAAGACATTGGCACATTATTGAAAAATTCAACAGCATGAACATTCCATTACATCCTTTTTTTTATAAAAAATTAATTACAATTTAAAAAAAGTCTCCCACTTCATGTCTAAACTTTCATAAGGAACCAAATTATATTGAAATTTATGTAGGTATATCTATTCCGCTACTGCATCAAATTTAAAGAATTAAGATAGATTTCTGTGAAAGTGAAAAATGCATTTCTTCACTTTTCACTTTTGTGTTTCCCCCAAGATGGTGCTGTCCATGAAGAGGATTAAAAGGTTGCACTGTAGCTCGGCAGCAGGCAGCTCGACTTCGTTCTCAATGTTTCTTTGTGCGCGCATGCGTCATTTCAGTCTCACCGGGGTCACGTGACCAGGGTGTCGAACCGGAACCGAACCGAACCGAAAACCGGAACAGAACCGTTATTTTTAGCCGAACCGGAACTGAACCGAACCGAAATCTTCGCCGCCATCTTGGAACTGAACCGGAACCGAACCGAAAAAAATATAACGGTAACCGGTCAAGGTAATATTTTTTTTCTTCTTTGCTAGTATCACAAAATGAACCTATGGGAATAAACAATTGGCGGCTGTATTTCTATCTGTTGATCGAATCGTCATATACATAATTGCAACGTATGATAAATTGTGGGTTTTCATGGCACCTTTGTTGGCACTATGATTAACCATGTGTCAAGTTGTCACGTGACGTCACGGTGTCAATACATGTTATCAAGTAATGTCACGTGGCCTCTTGACGTCACGTAACTCACTGCGTTAAATCGATTTCATTTGAGGAAGTCACTAGATGTATTAACCTTGTTGACAGCATGACGTAACATGACATCACGATTTCGCACCGAGAGTCACGTGACACCGTGACGTAAGCGATTTTCATAACCCCTAGTCGAGTGCTCGGGTTCATGACAATCAGCATGGCCAAACACTCAGGTAACAACTCATGTCAATTAGATATGATAATCAATAGCCCAACAATAACAATATCTGAAGCTCAGCCCAAGCTTTTGCTCTGCAAACCCTTGCAGCCTAGGGCATGACTGCGATGAACACTGGCGGTATATAATTAGGGTCAGATCACGTGGCCGCTTGTTCAAATTGCGAGTTGAGGAGATGTCGACAGCTGTCTCTGTCCTTTATTTTTACTGCATCTGTTATTAGGAGAAAACTAATGGATGTTTTCGAAACCTATCAACGTCACAGATTATTTCTTAACACTATTTATTGAAAGTACAAAAAGAAATGTTGCAAGACCAATTTTACATTATTGAGGCATTGAAACATTTTTTTGTTGTTGCTGAAGTATATCTAAAAAGATGTCCCTGAGAATAGAAGTTTTGAAATGACTAAATGCGACCTATTAATATGACTTTACATAGAACTACACGTGTGTACGGAAGGAATACCTAAAAAAATAAGATATTTTAGTGACGTCAGAGGAACAGCCGAACGTTGGCAGTCGCTGTAAGTCTCACACGAGCGTCGTTCTCAAGTTATTGCCCAAGTTTCGACCCCTCTGTATTTTGTTTAAATGAGCTATAACATATTTCTATACATTACTAAATACTGCTCGGGAACAGTCCCTAACGTTAATAACTGATTGAACTTGGCTTTGCTCTTTTTTCTAGGCAATGGTAGTCGCCAAAAAAATTAGAGAAATATGAGCATCGTTCATCCCCTCAACTCGGAGCCAGAAGCGGCCACGTGGCCTGGTGGCTATCCTGTGCCACCCACGTTAATCATACCCCCGCAGTGGAGTTTTAAAGGAAGAAAACGCGTGCCGGAGCTCCAGGCATTGTTAGAGTTCGACTATTCTCATCACCACAGTGGTGGGACACGAGCCACTACCCAAGTGTCCGCCGAGGCATTGATTGTTACGAGCCGATGTACGGTGCTCACACAGTTCTCCTGCCCAATCCATGAGTCGCGCTCGACTGTCGACAGGCGGGTGGTTTGAATCCCACAATTACGACATCAATCTTTGAGAAGGCAAGACTAAAAGAAATAGTCTCGTTCAATCCTCGCAAATGCACCGCGACAAAGAAGCTTCTGAATCAGTGGCGCCCTGTGCGAGTACACTTGGACCAGGGGACCAGTACGCCTCGGAAAAGTTATGCACATTCCAACCCGATATCGTTTCATGACCCCTTTAAACTTCACGGGGTGCAAAATAAAAGCAATGAAAGGTTGCAGTTAACAAGTGTCAAATAAAATTGTCGAATTAACAAACACAAACGAAGGAGGCAATTCCTCAGGAATACTTTCAGCCTTTCCACTCTGGTGAAGAAGGAAGGCCAGAAATGCTGTACTATGGTGGGAATGAAGAAATGGCCAGCCGCAAGTCGGCAAGCCAGACTGGAAAGGCTGGAGGGGTTGCCGCCATTTATGAGCGACGGTGGTAACCAAACAACTGGCAAGCCAGCTGTCTGGTTGCCATTGCCAGTTATAGATGGCGGTAACGCGTGACTAGCCCTTAACAGCACCACTGTATAAAGAAGTGCGCCTGTGTGTGGGGCCGGGGGGGGGGGGGGGGGGGGGGGGAGGGAGTTTTAGAAACATACTGTGTTGTAAAGGTTCCTCTTCCCTGCATCTTTGGCGCAGACCAAAAAGCGTGACCCTGGAAACTACTTTGATTGGAAAAGCGCTCTTGCCAAAAAGCATGTTTTTGTCGTGCCAGACGCTGGCGCCGTTCCTCACGATGATGCACTAAGAATAATAATACTAGCTTTTCAAATACTTTGCTTTCACTGAGCTTGCACCTCCTGCAGCGTGCCTTTTGCACCGTCGAATTCGACTTTCTCAGCAAGAAGGAATCAGATTGACCACCAGCCTATAGTGTGATAACGTCACGTGCATACCATGCTAAATAGTTCAACTTTCTGGTGAAATATGATGGTCGCAACACTAGCCATAGATGTCCTAATTGTAAATTTGTGAAGTATTTATAGCAGCCTCCCGATGTGATATGGCAGCCTAGAGAAATGTTAGAACGCATGACTATTCTAGCATAGTGCTGTAAAGTGAGAGCCGAAAACAAGTGCAGGTAAAACCGAATATAACATTTGCCTCCCGAGGCAGTATTTCGGAAGTTTCGAGCTCATGCAAGCTGATGAAATGTAATATACTAAGATTTCAAGAATCTTTGTCTGTCCTCCGCGCTATTTATGTAAAATCATGAATATTATTGCGTGCATCTTTACGCATCTCTTTTTGCAGTAAGGCGTTTTGGAAGGGATTATTTGAAAAACATAACATTATTATTTCTCTCTTTTTGAACATTTCGTGCATTTGACTTCCAATTCATCATGTGAGCATAGAGTCCTTTTTACCGTACTTTGCAACCCGATGTTTCACACTGCCAATCAGCAAACATAAAAACACTTTTACGTAGACTCCACAGCTCGCGTAGTTTCAAGTATCGTCCTTCCGCGTCGGTCTCAAGCGGTTAGGTGAACTTTATAAAGTAAAATTTTTTTATCAATATAAAATATATTTAATTACAATGCCCTCCAAATTATTTGAAAGTGGTTCTGCCAATTTTTTCTGGCGTTTTTATCCGTGACAGGCACGTTGTAAGTGATATGGGACGGCCTTACATACATTTCCGATTTTGAAGCTAATTTAAGTAACTATGTGTTCCTCACACATATAACTTCTGAAACATATAGAAGTCTGTTATTGCCTTTTTTATCTGGTGAACATTAGTTTTATGGGTCTGTGGGCTGGACGAAAAGAAACTAAACAGGGGCACGCGGTGGAACTATGATGATTACGCACGCAAACCGTCAGAAAGTGTCCAATTAAGTAGCTGCCTTGTCGAGTAGAACGTGAAATACTACTTCGTTTTACTAAACAAAAAAGAATTTTAAAGGACGCTTAAAGGGGTGCTCCACCGATTTTTTGAGCTACGTCAACTAACTATATTTTCTGACTCCCCGGCCTTTAGCCTTTCCGGTATGCTATTCAGCATCGCGAAATTCATAATAGGTATTGTGAAATCGGCAAATGAAAATAGTGCAAAAACCAATATTCAAATATTCGCGCACTTTTCAGTGCCGTGACGTCAGTGGCAGGCAGGCTTGCCAGTCGAGCAAGTAGTCTAAAAATAGAATATGCCAATCATTTGTTCCGTGCTGGAGCGCGGATACGGGAGCGAGCTTCCAAAGCACACATTTGACTCCAAGAAACTGCTTCAAATCCGTTGGGAACAACTTCTGTGGTCCAAAAAGTTGACCCCTGCCTTCCACTGACGTCACTTTGTTGTTGTTGCCAGTAGAGACTTTCAGTTTGAAAAACATGGTGAAGACCAAAACTGTAAATTCAATAACTTCGCGAAAAAAAAAATATTTTGACCTAATATTTGGGATACTATTTTAGCAATGTTTGTCGGTTAGTTTAGCAAAATTTCAAGCAAATCGGAGGCAATGAAAAAACCGGTGGAGTACCCCTTTTAAAGGGGTACGGAAACAAAAATTGAAATATTCAGATTTCGTTCGGAAATGAGTCAAGCATGACGTATAATAACCGTAAATGATAATCGCGCGTTTGTATTTTGAACGATTGGCCATATTTTTCGTTCCAAACGGTGCACTCGAGCAAGCGCTCGAAGAGAAGCGAACGGAGAGCGCGATGCGTCATGGGATATCCGGCGCAAACAAAAACAGAAAGAAAAGATTTCCCGCGTTCGTGGAGTAGCAAGGCAGGCGTGGTTATGAGCTTTGCCCTTGGTAGCGTTGTCAGCGTTGCGATGGTGTCAATAGCGTCAGCGCGTTACAACCGAGCCGCTCGAAGTGCCCGTGGGGTGACGAGCGCGTGGCTGGCCCAAGGAGCACGTAGCTTCCACAACACTGTCAGCTTAGGGCTGAACAAGGTGGGGAAAGCAACTTTTGTTCGAGTTTTGAGCGACGTGCTAATCTTCTAGGGGGAGAATGGCTATGTCCGGTTGCACGAACGAGGGTCCGAGCAAGAGGGAAGTCCCTCGTTTCCGTCTTCTTGAGCCGTTTGGTAGAATGCGCGACTTGTGAGTTGAGGAGGAAAGCTAAGAAGGAAAATGTTTAAATACCAAAGAGTGGCGCTGCTCCGAAGGAAACTGCTACGTCACGACTACGTAGCAGTTTCCACAACGTTGCTAGACTACCTCCCAAATAGGCTCCGCATGCATCCACCAGGTGCACATTGAAGATTGTTTATTTAGCTTTAAAATTAGTTTTCTTGTGCTTTTCAACGGAAAACTGGTGTTTTTGAGGTTAAGGTGCAACATGCAACACATTAAAGCCAGAAAATGAGCGCTGAAATTTCGTTTCCCTACCCCTTTAAGCTTCGCCTTTAAAAGTGGAACGCGATCGCGTCAACGGGCCTCGTTTGCATCGCATTCTCATTTGCCGCGCAAGCGTGCCTCGCGTGGCCTAGTGAAAAGCGTCTGACTCGCAACTAAAGGGTTGTGGGTTCGAATCCTGCCTAAAATTTTTAATTTTTTCTTTAAGGCAAAGGAATTACTTTCAAAAGTGAAATCATTTGAAACATACAGTGACCTTTATTTCGCATTACATATCACGTTTTAATCACCCTCATTTGGACGCGTGATATCACGTTTCACGTAAGCATTGTGGGTTGTTTGAAATTCTTGCGCTAGGGTATGTAGCTCCGACGTCATGAACCTATCGACCCATCAGGATTTTCTAGTCACGCCACCGACATCGGTTTTTCTGCGACATGAGCTCGTTAACGCTATTGTGTTAAAATCATCAATTAGCAAGGGTGATGCTCATTTGCAAATTAAATTGTCCGGCATCTTGTCAACAACTAACCTCAACAGCCAGGCTATGTTAGCTTATTCTGTATAAGAAAATGTTCACTTGGGAAAGCGCTATTTCGGGCCAGATTCAATCTGAGTGCGAAGGTGCGTATATATTAGAGTGAACAATTGCGATTACTCCTTGCTCCATGATTAGTCGCGTGCGTGCGGTGCTGAGAGTAAACAATGTTTGGTTAGAATAACAGGCATTTGGATTGCCGCTCGGTGTTTCTATAAAAGATAGACTGAAAGGAGTTATCCTAAAACTTTGTTACATTTCGAAAATTTTATTGCTTTTAGCTCAGTTGGGTCGTCATCATATATATATATATTGTGAAGTGTATTTCGTAAACCTTATTTCATGATATATGGCCACGAGGTGCATGCTCGTTTCATATTTTTATGTGATCTAATTAATTCCTTAGTTCAATGACACGATTTGACTTTTAATACTGACACACAAAGTTGTACCAATCACGGGTATTTTAGACGACCTACCACACTTCGCGACAACATTTTATACCGTGTAAATAGATCAGCTTGAACTTTAGAATTTTACTTTAACACGAAGAAAGGACAAGAAAATACAGTATAGTTCTAAATTAGAAGCTGATCTATTTACAGGTATGTACCAACATTAGCTCAACTCTTTACTCTTGTACTTAAACATTTTGATTCAGGCAAAATATATTTTACTCGTAAACAAATAGATATTGAGTCGTATGAACACGACGTTATGTATGTTAATGTAGATTTTCTTCTACTCTTGCGTCAAAATTAAATTACTGAATTTAATATTTTTGGTACCTAAGAACAGAAGTAAATTGCACGAACGATCGAAGAAACTATATAGTTAATCGTTTCACAACGGAAATAGTGTATATTGCCAAAAGAACGCGGAAAATATATTCTCAATTTAGCGGTTCAAACCGGTTCAAACCGGTTTGAACCATTATTTTTGGCTCCCCGGAACTGAACCAGAACCGAACCGAAAGCTGTGAACCCAAACCGGAACCGAACCGATAAAAATTTCGGTTCGACACCCTGCACGTGACGTCACCAGGGTTATTGTGATGACATCGTCAGTGACATCATTGTCAGATGACGTGACCAGTAACGTCACATGTCCCATAATCCACCGCGTGGTTATGCCAACGGCGACGCCGCTCAAGCCGGAAACGGGCGCCTAAGAGCCGCACTCTAAAACACATTTGAATATTACCACGGATGTGTAAGCAGCACTCCTTTACGTAGGGAAGAATAGTATTTTATTACTGATTGTGAAAAATTTAAGCTACAAAACATTGCGATGTAAAGGAAATTACTAAGTCTACTTCTCAAAAGCGATGTCACAATTTGAAGAACTGTGCACACAAACATGGCCCGTATTTATGCCTTCCTTGGTTGCCAGGAGGTCTTCAAATGAAAAAATTAGTAATTTCGCAAGCGTATTCGGTTCTTATTTTTTTTTTTAATATGAAACTTTAAGTACAAAATTTACATTTACCGTAGTGTTTTTTTTGTTTTTTTTTCATTGCAAAAATGAATTATGCTTGACCGAAAGCTCATTTTCATCCAAATACAGCCTAAGCGGTTCAAACAACATGTCCAAGTTTAAGAATTAATAGATTCTTCCTAAAATTCAGTGGCACCTGGTGGCTCAAATAGCAGTTTAACTTCTGCCATATTAATGGCGGCAATGAAGATGTAGTCTGCCATATTTTATCAGGCACCGCCACTTTTGCAAGTCGACGGCAAACGACAGTGTGCACTTCACTGTACATTTCCTTCTCTATCTCTTTCAGTGTCCATAGAAACAAAGATGCAAGCAGTCAGAATAAAGAGTGAACCCACGTAGACACCTTAACAAAGTCCTACAATTCAAGGGGCTCTGAAGCACATTGATGCTACCAACAGATTGACTGGGCCCGAGCTAGAAATGAAAACTTACACAGATCTTGCTTTCAATTCCTGCTTCGCATCGTGCTAACGTCAAGAATGTATAGACGCTTTACACACGCGCCAGATTGAGCCGCCATAGCTGCCCTTCTCTTGTCTTACCGAGATGCCGAGCCACTGAAGCGGGCGTTGACGGGTCTTCACAAGGGCCTATGCTGGGCACAAATATACAGTAGCATCTCAAATGGCAATAACCTGTCCTGCTGTGGTAATGATGAAGTGAAGCGAACGGAATAAGAGGGAACAAAAACTGAAGGTCAGTTATGGCGGCGCCCATGCACAGCTGCTGTAAAGCGTCTATAAGCCTCGAATTATCTGTTAAGGATTATCTTCAACTTCTTCCTTCATCAGTAAACAGAAGGCTGCCATTAGTAAGAGACATATGCCATTTTTCAGATGATAATAGTGATCAAAGTGACCATACAGAATTTCGGGAAGGGTTTATTGTTATCTTATTTAAAAGTTATAAACAATTTTCTTGAATATTCAATGGGAAAATGGCGGCTGATAAATGTCTCAAAATACGTGGAGCTGAATGGCACTTCCGAAAATAAGCGAAAACAGGCTCCATTTTTGTATTGAAATTTTTAGAAAATCACCTGTAACATTTGACTGAGATAACAGTTAGTTTTTTTAACTTTGGCACCTGGTTTGGACCACTAGCGCTACGTTTGGGCAGAGAATGAACGTTCAGCGGCGCATAGCTTATTTTTGCAGTGAAAAAAATATTGAAAATTTTTTGGGGGAACACTCCATATAATAAAACACTAAAGCCCGAAATGTTATTTTTGCAAAATATGGCAATTTTTTTACCCGCATCTTTCCTTAAAGAACACATGCAAAGGAAAAAAACATTTTTTTTTGAACAGCTTAGACAGAAAAAGGATGTCATAAAACGATTTTACAACGAAGACGAAAAATTTTTAGGGCTATATTTACAGTGCTATACGAATTTGTAGTTGGTGCGGAAAAGTGGCCCTTATTTATCATGTGACTGGCCCTTATTTGTCACGAGGTGCTTTCGCTCTTTTGGAAGCTTCCTTTGGCCTCCAAAGGTAACTTAATCATCTTTGTTTGAAGTATAACAAAAAGCTAAGATTAATAAGTAACTTTTAGGGCCCAAAGGAAACTCCTGGAAAAGCACAAGCAGACGTGACAGACCTGTGCGCCGGTCATATGACGGCGGCGGCGCCCCAAAGCAGACGAACTTGTGCGGCGGCGGTGACGGCGGCATGGAGAAACGCGTTGAAGCGGTGTCGCACGACGCTCTGCGTGCGGCGGCGGTGCACAGGCCTACCACGTGACCAGCGGCGGCTCCCACGGCGCTAACTACAAATTCGGCTTCACCATCACGTTGAGGTGGAAAGAGCTGAAGACCATCTCGTTGAGGTCGAAAGAGCAAATGACCATCCCATGACGTCATTAACTTTGCACGGAGAATTTTAAATAAATTTCTCGCCGTCAATATTGCTTTAAAAAAAATAAAAATCTTTTTCACGTACAAGTTATGTTTTGACACGGGTGTCCCCCCAGACTGTTTAAAAAAATCTTTTTTTTTTTTCTTTTCAGGGCTTTTTAAAAATGTTTTCAGACAACTTGCGTCACTTACTTCAGCCGGGTAAATCTGTGGTGTCACCACGCCGATCGTATTTTTGCTGATCATAGGGTTGCCGATGAAGGGGTCCTGCAAAACAACAGACCTTATTGTTAAAACACCGTTTAAAGTCTTGCAGTAAGGTAGCAATTTAAACCCTGTACCATAATCTATATAAATAAGCCACAGTACATCTCCACACCAAATTGGTGCGTAGATGTACACCAATGTACAGCGGTAATCACACTTGTCCATAATGCAAGAATGCGCGGCTTTCTTCAGCAGTTGCTCGGCTGGTGGAATTCGCAGCAGCTTATCTAGCAACATGGGGGCGACACGAAACATCCAACTCAAGGGGTGTCCTGCCCACTCTATTGGGGGCCACCGGGGCCGCCGAACAAAAAAAATAAAGCCGGTGGGTTTATTAACAATGTCATCACCAAGAAAAAAAAAAAAAAAGACTGCAATGTTTTGCTTTTAAAATTACTAACCATAACATTTATCAAGCCAGCATAACATTAATCAAGCCGGCATAGAGAGTGCTGACAAGACTCAGTCAACACAACTTCAAAATTTTTCTCGTTATCTAAAAGCTGTCATCAAAACTATGAATGTAGTGAAATCAACTTATGTGAAGATGCAACATGGCTAGTAAAATCCTTTGCTCAACTCTCAGCTGTAAGAATGAACACAGGAGCAAACTGCAAGCCTACTAAACAAATTAAACTGCTTAACTTGCCTTCATTTCAATCTTGATTCTGTCTCCATTGGGCAATGCAAATTCAGATGGGGGAATGTCCTGTGAAGATCAGTAAATACAGGTTGTACTCTAACTATTGCTAGTTCGAGTAATAGATGAGGAAAGGCCCAGCGCATTCAGATCCGTTTCTCGGAGAGCGCTCTACTTACCGCCACGGCTCTCGACAGTCCTTCCTTTAGCATGTAATTGAAAGACTCTATGTGGGCTTTGCTGACATTTTGAATAACCTAAAACACACACAAAAGAAACATTAAGATACATTATACAGGTACACCGATGCTCAAACCATACATTTTGCGACAGAAATTTCAATTCGCCTTTTAGAGAGCTTGGCCACGATCGTCGCCCGATCTCGCGGGAATCGCTCTGAATATTTTTGGGAGCTCCAACGCCCCGTGCAGCGCCTGGCATGTCTCCCGGTCTGTGTGTTTATGCATGCTCTCTCGTTGCATTGTCCCGCCTTTTGCCATTGTGTACGTGACTTTCTGCCGTCGCTTTGTGTGCATCTTTTCTTCGAAATGACCGAGGACGACTTTGAAGGGTTAACAAAAGTCCCGGTCTATAGTACAGACCACTTCGTTCGTCTTTATACCTTCAAAGGTTGATAGACCACTGACACCACATTGGTTCCTACCGTCGACTCAGAGTCACTCGATCGTCACTTTGGTGTTGCATCAGACAAGCAACAGAAAAAGGAGTCGGCTTCCAAGGCAGTGTTTTAAGTAAAGAAAGTAATGATGACCAGTTTCAATCCCCACCACACTATCCACCTTGTGCAGAGCTTGTGCACTCCGTCTATGAAGCCCAGCCACTGCAAACTGCCAATTTCAGTCTCCTCGAGCACTGAAGTTGTTCAAGCTTAATGCAAAATGACAGCTTTGCGTTCCGACACTTCGCCGTCCTATTGTACCACGCGAGCGCAAGGAGCCAGGTAAACAAACCAGGACAGGGTGAAATCCGGGTGGTCTTGATATTCTGAAGGCTCGCCTACACCGCCAAAAAGTAAGGGACGGTACGTGAGAAACGTTGTTGTTTTGAATTCAAGACGTTTACGAGCCTCCAACGAAGTGGGCACTGCAAACACGAGAGTTCACAGTTGGTTGGCAAGGCGTTCATTGGGGTTCTATCGCTGCAGGACTCAAATCCATTTTGCACGCTTTTTAGGGTGCAAATAAACTGCTGGAACTCTATAAAATCTCACATTTTAACTATACGCTCCGTGCAGGAACTATAGGGGGCGCTTTGAAAAACGCGCGCAGCGCTGCTAGAGGAGGAGCTGGCGTTTGACAGTGAGGCCCGTTCAGCAGCCTGCGGCGCCTTTTCGCATGCCAAGCTGTGGCGGTGGAAGCGCGCAAGGACGAAACTTTTGCTTTTTGAGCCGATACGTTGAGGGTGACATTGCACGAGTGCTGGGGCAGAAGGGTATTTAGCTGTTCTCCACTTCTTATATATTGAGTTTGAGTCGTTATTAGGGGCAATTTCTCTAGTTGCGGCCGAAAAAGGAGTTGGAGCAATTTTCCAAAAAGCAAGACGGCCGCCACCATAATTATTCTGAGTGAGAAATTTATTTCGCTCGTCGCTGTAAACGTAGGACTGCTGGAACGATGATATTTGGAGGCGAGTGAGATGTTCACCAAGTTTGTGCACGAAGTGTGCCAAGGTTCATTAAGACAGCAGGTGTGAAAGTTGTGTTTCTAACGAATAAAGGAATAAAGCTGTACGGGATATTCAATATTGGACCCAAAATGTTGTGTTATAGTGGGCTGTGCAAAGTGCAGATTTGGGCACACAGCTGCTTGGACTTGACAGTAACATGACACAACATTTATACCAAAAAGAGGTGGCATAGGGAAACGATGTGGAAATTTGGTTTGGGTGGCGTAACTCAAGAGGGACCGGTTTTAACCATGAAAGGGCTGTCAAGAGAATACCACTGGTCGTGGGAGGTGGAGACTTTACAGCTAGGAAGGGACTAGTGGACTCTACTTCCAATTAAAACAACTTTACGAAAGGTGGTTCCAAAGCCAAGAAAACAAAGCTGTCGGCCAACACACGGTTTGGCCGTCAAGGGCTTTTGCGGTCAGCTGTTGTGTAATAACCTGTTGTGTGAGGTGCTGGTTTTCGGCGCACAGGTACTTTGACATGACCGTAACTTGACACAACACTTATTATACCAAAAAGCGTTGGCATATAGCAAAACCAGGTGGAAATTTAGTTTGGGCGGCGTAACTGAATGGGAACTGGTTTTGACCGTCAAAGGCTGCCAAGATAATACCACTCATCGTGGGGGGTGCATGCTTAACAGATAGGAAGGGACCAATAGACGGTACTTCCAGTTCGAACCGCTTTGCAATAGGTGGATCTAAAGCCGAGAAAAAAAAAATTGTTGTCTACAGAACTCGGGGTGTCAGAGTTTCCACATCCAAAAGGAGGCTGATCAAGAAAAAAAGCACACCACATAAACTTCCATACTCAAACATCGATTCTCCAGTGATCCCGAGTTTCATTGTTGTTTTATTTAGATTCATATTTGTAACTTTTTTTTTTACCGTTCAAATCTTTCTTCATAAAGTACAGATTGCATGCCATACTTGACTGGAAATATCATCAACACGTACGATGAGGACAAAACTTCTTTGGAGGGCATTCCTCCAACGAAATTGGCACTGCATACCCGCAAGTGTGAGACGGCATTTCAGTTTGTCCCATCGGCGCTAATACATGTAGGCGTTACTAGTATGAAAACAAACGCAGAGCGCAAAGCGGCAGTGTAGAATATGTCAGCCGTGCCGACACAGTGGCAGACATGATCGGGAGACCAAATTCCTCGCATCGTACGACGCGGGCCCATCGTTGTCGCTGTCCCATAAGACATCGGCAAGGTGAAAAACTGTGAAACTTTGTCCCCACTAGATACGACGCATAACCATTGAAGCACTTAATGATGCAGCACAGGCAGCACTTCATGCTGTGAACCCAGCGCAACCGCATCGTTCCGACTCAATGCGTACCAACGTATGCGGCGTGGTTTCGGTTTCTCTGTGGTTCTCACTGCCTACCTTCGGTACCGGCCACGCGGCGGCGCACCAGTCGCGTCGCACGGAGTGTATTTTTACTGCTATTTGCGCAACGGTGAGGCATGACAAGTGTGAAGCCGGGCCACAAGAGCAAAGCAGCGAGTCAAGCCGAACCGGCACTGTCTGAACTGAGTGGATGAGGGAGCACCCCAAAAACTTGTGCCTTTCCCTTTCCTCAGAGTTGGCGCATGCGCCCAACAATCTCTGGAAAAGGTGAATTTGGTTGCATGAAGGAATGATGCGGCTCACTTGTACTATTATATTTCTTTTTTCTGTTTGAAGAGGGAGGGAAAGGGGGGAGGGGGGGGGGGGGCTTATTTAGCATGGAAATTCGAAGTTATCATATCTGGTTACACTTCTGGATCATTTTCAATTCTTAGTAATTCTGTACTTTCAATAAGGGCGGGTCCATATCACAAGAGCGAAAGACATTTTAGCGAAAGGCGACATTTGAGCGAATGGTCGTTTTAGCGAATAACGGGGGCGCGCGTTAACCCATCCGTCACGCTGCGCTTTACGCCGCTTCGCGGCGACAGTCTACGGCAACTCATTACAAAAATATGAACTCACTTGGCCCACCCGAAAACGCCGCTTCGCGGCGTCCGACTATTCGCTAAAGTGTCGTTCGATGAAACGTGGGCGTTC
The DNA here is from genome assembly GCF_016920785.2 of Ixodes scapularis. Taxonomy (NCBI): domain Eukaryota; kingdom Metazoa; phylum Arthropoda; class Arachnida; order Ixodida; family Ixodidae; genus Ixodes; species Ixodes scapularis. Next base: position 102,631,835 of record NW_024609880.1, on the reverse strand, counting down.
GCTAAAACGTCATTCGATCAAGTGAGTGCCTCCCCTTTCCAAACATCCCGCGAAAACTTGCGAGCATCTAGGCAGTCTAGGTGCACTCAAAGCGTCGTTGGCAAAGCGAAGTCGTCAAGTTCCGACATTTAATATTAACATATGGTTAGTTTTTCTGCACCCAGATAAATCGCAGCACTCAGATAAATCGTAAACAAGACATGTCCGCACGTGACTGTCTTCACGGACACATGGCAGTGTCACTCGAGATCGCAATGGCTTTCTCAACAATGACAGTGCAACAATTAAGTGTTACAACACCGACCTTTTAAGACAGAATTTCCAACCACCTTACCTTGTACTGCTTGTTTGGTAGTTTCCCGAATTCGTGAGTCAACGTCTTTCGCAACGAAGGTTTCTCCGGAAACTCTGTAAAGGCGTCCATCTTGATTCGACTTTGTGGACAGTGTGGCTAGACCTTGATACAAGCATGTCTAGGTTTGGAGAATTGTTTTTATGCAAAGAGTTATTTTATTTTATAAAAACCAGTGAGGGCACAGGCGAGCTGATGGATGTTGATCATGATGTATTAACCCCGAGACTCTGGTAAAAGCAGGAAAACTTGGTCGAAGAAGAAAAACAGGGGAAAAGAATGTCTCAACGTTCTTTTCCCCCGTCTTTCTTCTTCGACCAAGTTTCCCTGCTTTTACCACAGTCTCGGGTTTTCTACATCATGAAATAACCAACCAGCGCTGCCCTTAATTCATCTTTTAGCCATCACCATCCAATCCGAAGCCAACTGGCCAGCCTGTCGCGCATGCGCACACGAGTCAAACCTCAATACAAGGTTAAAAACAAATGCGGAGGGCAAGTTCGTCTGCTTCTTGCGCAGGGGGTAGCGGTGACGTCAGAACGCTGAGCCCTAATTGGCTGATCACGACCCCCTATCTGAGCGTCGTCTGCTCCTTTGCAACGTCGTCTGCTCGCAACGTCGTTTGCGTCTGTCTTACCTTTCCTGCAACTTTCGGAAGGGCAGAGGCCAGATTCACGAAACGATCTTACGCCAAAAATGTGTGTAATACAAAACTTAAGAACAAATTAGTATTCACAAAACGAAATTTTCGTAAGTTTCGCGCAGGTTACGACGAAATCCTACGACAGCTCCGAAGCTGTCTCACGCGCTTCTTACGATCAAATCAGCATGGCCGACAGCGTCGCGGTCGCGACGACCCAGAGACATTTATTTTTCTACGTGCACTTCTCACGCGTCCCGACTTCAAGCAGCAAGAAAAAAGTAAAAAGTACTTAAAACAGACCACGACGAACAAGAACGCTGGATCCACAAACACCCGGGAAAAGCTCCAACGGCCACGATTCCACCGAACGCGACCAAGCGAGCACGGCAGTTAGGCCTAGCAGGCACTCCGCGACTCGGCGACCGTCTGCCCACGACCGGCTGGCAAAAGCTGAATGGAATATGCCCGCGCGACCCTTGTGAACCCTTCCCGTATTATACTTTGATCGCTGACCTCAATTTTAGATTAAGAGGTCAATTTCTTCCTCTTGTTATCTCCATGTTTCCCAAGGCAACGGTGACTCTCACCGGTGAAAAAGCGATGAATCTCCGACAGACACAGGAAAGGTAAAGCAGCCATCGCTTTGAGCAGCAGACGTAAAGCAGACGACGCTAACTGCGCCAACCCGCCGACGCCGTTAAAGAATGAGGGGTCTCGCCGCACACGAAAGGAGGGAAAAAGTAATTGGGAGGGAACTTGCAAACACTAACACGCTCACTCTCGGTTCTTAGCAAACAAACCTCGGCGCCTCGGGACACCTCGCCAGTGAGTCCTTTGACTTCTCTCCTTGATGCACGTCTGCTAGTTGTTATTTTGTCTGCCCTTTCTGAAAGGGGAAGTCGAGCTTGCTCGTAAAGACCTGCACCTCCGAAAGTCGCAGGGAAGGTAAGACAGACGCAGACGATGTTGCGAGCAGACAACATTGCAAAGGAGCAGACGACGCTCAGATAGGGGGTCGTGATCAGCCAATCAGGGCTCGGCGTTCTGACGTCACTGCTACTTCCTTTCTCATGCGCAGAAGACGAAAATGAGCCCACTTGCGAGGCGTATACCTCCGACTTGCATAACAATACCAACAATTTATCAGACGTTTCGTCTCCTATGCGGGAGACATCATCAGTGCGGCCTGGGATGCATAGGAGACGAAACGTCTGATAAATTGTTGGTATTGTTATGCAAGTCGGAGGTATTTGTTTTTAATGATGAATCCCGGCTTTTGAAACATTTTTGTACTCAATACAGGGTGTGTCGAACTTTCGAAAAGGTCGAACCTGGTTGAACTTGAATCTTGGCCGGTTCGCGACACCCCTACTCGAAACAAAGTTACTAAAACAACTCAGTTGGGAAACTGCCATAGAGCCTACTGTGAAAAAGTGGCACCGATCCATACTCGAGAACCGAGCTTATGTCGATTGCAACACCGCCATTTCTCCTGCGGCAGTCACTCGGGGAACTGCACGGCTCATGCACTCAGAGTTGACTCAGAGTGCTCCGAGCATGGCTCAAGGGCTCAAGTAAAGCCACCGGAAGTTCAATGCCTGTCCCAGAAGTTGGGTGCGCACTGGGCTTCCTAGCGCATTCAGTCAATATTTTGGTCCATGCTTGTTTGTGTCTTTGATTGGGTTTTAATACTCTCGTTCTGGATTAAATCCCGAGATTAAGGCATTTGAACGTGGGACATACGCACACTTGATAAACTAAAAATGTTCACATCGAATGGCTTCCCAGGAGACTTCTCGGGTCTGCATGCACTGTCCCTCCACAACAAGCAGGCAAAAAAAAAGCAAATATAGATATGGGGATATTTATGCAGCGTGTAGTTGGTCAGCCATTTAAAGTTCCGACGAGTCACTCGCTGTAGATGAGCAATTTAGCCAGTGCAGTACAACCGCTAGCCTGGGGTCTTTAACGTGCACCATACAGTAGTGATACACGACCGCACGCCGGTACGATGCTCATCCAGATCGAAACGGGCAGGGGTGGGGCTCGAACCCAGGATCCCTGGGTTCTGCAGCGCGAGTTTTCGCTCCACGCGCGTCGAGCTGGGTGTGCGCTTTAGCCCACTCGGCCACCGATCCCCCCAACAAGCAGGCTCTCTTGGGATGACAAGAAAAAACCCAGCGCCCTGATTGCACCGTTCGAACCAGTACTCTGAAGGGTTGAAAAGCCTGTCAAGCGCTAGCTCACTTCCGGGACAAGCCGCTTAGTTCCAATGGCTTCATACCTGTCTGCTTAATGTGCCATCTAGCCTCTGTGGTAGAGATCAGTGGCACGGCTGCTTGGACTGATTTGGAAGCATTGCATTCGATAGTGTCTGCTGCATGGAGAATAGAAGGGTAGGAGAGGGCATGACGTCAGCCGCGTAGCCTCCACAAGCCATGCTCCCTTGATGCCTCGGCTCTTTCTTATTTGCCTCCTTACTCTCCTCACTTATCAGCCCAACATGACCACATCACGTGACCCCTTCGTCTAGCCTTCGATCTGATAAAACCTACCGGATGGAGCACGCGCAAGCCTGCAAGGAATCCTCCTACAATCAACCATCCATTTCGCACGTGACATGTCACGCACACCAATCGCCAGAGAGATCTGCAGTCACGCTGGGCACAATATCGTTTAAACTTTACGACTAGGCTTCACCAATATTGCAATGTGCCCCCTTCTAGTACTTCTAACCTCCTTGGTCCGCTGCGACTGTTCTATTTTGGCTTTAACCGGCCATTTTGGCGCCGAAACATATACGGTGGGAGACGCCGACCTCTATGACAATTGCTGGATCGTGCTTCCCGCTCCTGCGAGTGAAGCCACCGGAGAGCCATCTTGCTCGTAGCTGAATTGCAGTTTTGCTGGCGTTGCAGAGTCTGGCGGCAGCATGCTGAAGACACGTTTTCCACTCGTTCATCATCATTTGCCGAAGAAGTTTTTAAGACCCCGTGTAAGCATCGAGACTTGCTGTTAAAAACACGTGGAAAATTTCACGAAAGTGCAGTGCCGCAGGAAAAAGGCAGAACTCGTAGAAAGCAGGTTTCATTGGTCTTATGGCGTGATCAAATCTTCCTTGGCACGCCAAAATGTTAAGTGTTTTTGCCTTCAAGCACTTATATACTGATCGAGAATCAGTGCCATGGCAAAGCTTTGAAGGTGTATCGCACATAGATGTCTTTGCATTATATATCGGCCACGGAGTTCTGGATCCTCTAGCTGTCCCGGCGATTTGTTATCATTAAAGCGGGGAAAACAATCTGTACGGTTGCTCTTATGCACTATTAACTATCGCTATGTTCCAAATCTACTCTAAGGGGTCACATGGCAGCACGAATAGAGCAACGCTGTGGAGCAAGGAGGGCTTTTGAAGGCGAAAGTACAAGACGGCAAGATTGAAAATCTTTGAGGCGCCGCCCATATGGTCATGTGCAATCGGTTGACCAATCACAATTAGGCAAGCCACGCTCAAACTTGATGTCATGTGCAATTGTTGATAATGAGACAGGCCACTAATCAGTGATGAGAAGATGTATGCGCGGTACTCTGTAAATCGTCTAATGACTTAAAAAATTGTGTGCCTTCCCCCCCTCTTCCGTCGCCACTGGACGCTGGATCAAGCTCGTTACTGAACTGCGAGAGCTGCAAGTTACAAATACAGTCGTCAGAGTAAAGTAAAACGCTGCTCCAGAGGCACAAATGGCTTCACACACATTGCACTTGCAAAACATATTCACACGGCATAAAATCTTGATCGGTATCCAAGCATGCAAAGGCACAGAGGTAGTACAGCATTTCAATGTATCATGGAAGCTCACGCCGCAAGACCGGCGAAACTTGCTTTCACTTAGTTTCGCATTTCTCCTGCAGCACTGTGCTTCCGTAAAATTTTCTACATGTTCTCAACAGCAAGTCCCACTGCTTACACAGGGTCTTAAAAGACTTCTTCAGCGAATGATGACGAACGAGTCTTCAGCACGCTGCCATCAGCCTCTGCAATGCTAGCAAAACCGCAATTCGTCTATAAGCAAGATGGCCGTCTGGTGGCTTCACTCACTCTGGGAACAGACACTGAATATTCCATGTCTCTAGCAGTAGCCATATAAAGCAACTTTCATGTTTCAACTCGTCGCTAAAGGGTGGTGCTGTCATCATATTCAGCTCGGTCCCGGAGGACGCCAGAGGCCCAGGTTTTAAGGGCAAGTTTCCCAACTGAGCGTTTTAGTGACGTTGGCTCGAAACAAACCGTATAGCAACGCCGTAGGGTTAGGTTCGAACTTATGACACCCAATGTCTATTGCTTGAGGAAGTTATCAAAGTTTCCCCGCAGTTTGCATTGAAGGATGTTGAAACCAGCTCACCTAAGTTTGTTCCAAATGTAGTTTATTCAATGTTCTTTTTTTTTGTGTATATTATTTATTTATTTAAATATCGCAATCACAGAGCCTAGCCCGAAGCAGTATAAAATATACAAAATCTGTACAAATAAAACTGCAAATAGTTGCAAGGCCAGCCTGCAAATGCAACCAAATAATTCGGCGACGTCTAAAGGCAGATCAAGTGCGACTTGAAGGCTTCTTCCTATGTTCCTTGACGCAGTCTATCGTACAGAACTTGTTGGAACTGTACTCGAAGGGCACTTTCCCGGTGATGTCGATTCCACACATGAAGCACCGACTGCAAGAGATTCAACGAACATCAATCTAAATAGAGGCAATGCCTGAAGGAGCAAAATTTTCACTTACACCAACACCACATGACTGGCATTCGTGGCTAGAAGCTGCTTTGCGAATCTCCTCTCAGCAGCAAGAGCTCTCTAAAGTAAAGAAGAAGGAAAGGTTTAGTTGAGACGCTTTTGGCAGAAATCAGCCAAATTCATACATGAGTGAGTGACGTACGCAGAAGTCCCCAATTCACTTCAATGAAGTGGAAAAACCACACAAAGGAGCACCTTCCTGTTACTTTTTGAACGTAGAAGAATTTGATGGTTGCAGATGGTGCAGGTTCACCGCAATAAACATGCCACATCATAAAACTTGGAAGTCACATGTAAAACATGCTGGGGGGAGCAAACCCCTGCACTAACAGCCAGGTATAAGAGCAGCAATCATCTTAAATTCTTATTTATTACAGTCTTACTTTTTGCTTCTTAGTCATCACCTCCATGGCCTGCCTGCCTTACACAGTTAGCATGGCAATGAAAATTTGGTGATGGCTTCAACATCATCAAATACATTGCTGATGTTGTGCTACATTGCTGATGTTGTGCAAGATGTGACGAAGTCATTGAAGCCAAGCTCTCCTTTTAAATGATACCTGCCTTGTCCCTGTCGCTGAGTGAGAGGAACCGCTGCTTCTCCTGCTCCTCTTCTTTCCTCTTAACTTCAGCTGCTTTCCTCTCCTAGAAAACAAACATCCCCATGGGTGAACTTTTTTCCACCGTGCTATCTCTCCAGCTCAAATCTCCAAGATGCACGCTCGAACTGTCTGACTCAGGAAGGCATCAAAGTAGAAGTATTCATCATGGGATATTCCCAATGGTGCTCAGCGATCCTGCCTTTCTTCAGTAGTGTTCAAATTGGTATAAACTCCATTTTACAATCGTTATCCACATGAAGGTGAACACGTGATCATCGACTGCTCCCTGCTGACACCGTTAGTAAGCGGCAGCCATGGCGGCTTGCACACCTTGTCTCGTGCCTTGATGCCCTTGGCTTGAAAAGCTCCCATGCTGCCACTTCGTGACACTGCCAGCAGAGAGCAGTTGAATATTGTACTTTCACTTTCTTATGGATTGTGACTATAAAGCAAGCTAGCACATATTTATTAATTGCAAATGCCCTGCAAGAAGTGAATCAGAATGTCAGGTTGATTGAATTCTTTGTGTAACATAACTCTAAAAAAAAAAAAGTTGATATTCTAAAGACTCAATCTTCCAATCTTTTCATTCTCTTGAATAGAATGAAAAAAAAAATTGTGCTTTAATTACACAACGTGTTGCGTCTGGACAGCGTCAACTGTGTTTCTTACTCGACGATATGACAATGACAACTGATTGACATTGTGCTGATCGATTGAAATGACGTTGCATGGATTTAGTGTCTTCACGTTGTTCATGAGTAAATGATTTTAAGATTGTAATCTGTTTTTGTTTCATTCGATTTCACGCGACAATTTTTTGAGTATTGCGATTTTGCAAATTGCAATACTGAAGACTAAGAGCGATCCCCCTAGTAAAACGGACGACTAGGCAAGATGCGGCACAGCAAAGTGCATTCCACCCAAAACTCAAAAACATGCAAACGCTTTGCACGCAGCTGGATTACATTGCCCGGCCGCATGACATCATGGCCCAGTCATGAGACCAAGCCGAGCTCTCAAGCTCATCATTTTTCTTTTTTTTTTTTAAATTTACGTTTACGTTGTTGCAGAATGGGGGATGCGCCACTAACAGCCACCGATGTTGTAAAAAGCGGGCACCCCAAAATATCAACTTTGCTTTTGAGCACACACATGAAATTAATAAAACTGGCTGACAAATACTAACAACTATATGGGCAGCAGAGAATAAATTATCATGCTGCTCACGTTTGAAACATTTTCCGACATATAGTTGATATAAGCAAACGAGTCATCTGATTAGTATTTCACGTGATTTGTGACCTTTTAAATTTTTTTTTTTTTTTAATGTGGCAGTTTTTAGGTTTAGCCAGAGACATACTCTGAAACCACTTTTAACTGAAGGCTTGTTGCTGAAGGCAACTCCAAAAATTACATTTGTCACTCACCATGAAAATACCTAACAGGGCAACAGGAAATCAGCGTTTTGCCCCCCCCCCCCCCCCCCTCCACTGTAAAAGGTAAGCATTGTTTTATTTCATTAATGTAAAATAAGCAAAATTTGTAAACAACCAAATAGAAGCCCCGAATGGGTTCCAGACCTTCAGCTTCTCCCTGTGCAGTTTCCGCTTCTCACGTTGCTTTTCCGCATGCTTCTCAGACCTCTCCTTCTCCATCTCATCAGTTAGCCCACTTGGTATCTGGGCATAAAGCGGAACAAAAAACGGTCCAATATGCTCTTTCTGTACCATGCACAGTTGACATTTTTTACAATTATCTTTATACAAATATACCAGTACAGCGAAATACCACTTAAGGAAATATGCAAGAGGGGTAACTTTTTTTCCATTATTTAAGATAACTAAGTGAAATTTTCACAGTTTATAGTGTTTTATCTCCTGTTTATAAATCTGGTTATTTTAATATAGCTTGTTTTTTATGTTCTAGATGCGATGCACATGCAGACAAAACCATGTTCTTACAAACACACGTGGGGCATGGGAACACACTTAAAACAGTCTATTAAAATAATTCACTTCTTTTAAACCACTAAGTGCAATGAACATCAAAATATTAAAATAATCACAAACCGCAAAAACGCTATTTTCAAGGTGCTAACAAAAGTTTCTTTCATAAATATAAAAATATACATTCTAACCAAGCCTAGGTAGTTGCATTCTATGTATTCTAAAGTATAAAGCAAATTTGGTTGTGATAAAACAGTATTAAGAAAACGAAAATTCTTGTGTGGAAACTGTGAAAATGTCTCAAAATTACATAAAAAGTAAAATATGTTTGAATGTTGCCACAGATGTGTTACATACCCTCTCTCGCTACAAAAAAAAAAAGATTTAGTAGTAATTTTTTGTGAGAAATTGAAGCTACAGAAAACTGCTACGAGGAGGAGACGGCTAGGCCTACTTGTCACCGTAAATGTGATGGCGGATGACGTCACAGTTTGAAGAACCACGCGCAGAAAAATGGCTCAAATTTATGCCGGTTCTGGTTGCCGGGAAGTCTTCAAATGCGTATTTGACTAATTTTGCGATCATAAGCAGCCCTTGCTATATTTATACATACAATATAAAGATTCAAGGATAATAAAACACCAAAAAACCCGAAATCCCAATTTTTGTCCAAATACTGTAATCAACATAATTTGCAATATTTCCCGATTTAGGTTAAATTTGAAGTTTTTAAATAACTCGCAGGTTTTAATTTTCGCGACACGGTGGGATCTCAATACAGAGTTCAATGTGCTTACATTTTACCGGAATAGTTTGAGGGACCTATCTTACGCAAACTGTAGGCCATTCTCGAAATTCACGAAAATTAAGTTGTTTAGAGCAGTGGTTCTCAAATGGGGGTCCGCGGACCCTTTGGGGTCCGGGAAGGCTATCTAGGGGTCCACGAAGCCCTGCCTCATCAGTCTAGCCCGTCAATAAGAGTTGTCTTTTTCCAGGTCAAGACAAAATGTTTCACATTTCGAGCGAGTTTCATCGTGTGTATGTCAATAAAAAAGGTTTACTTCACTTTCGGCCTTAGTTATACCCATTTATTAAATCATTATTACATTTAACCTATACCTTTCCCCTCCTTTCACCACGAACAGGGTCCTCCATCATTTGTGCCGATCCACAAGGGGTCCGCGAAACATTGATGGTTGAGAACCACTGGTTTAGAGTATTGCTGTTTTTCGACTTGCACTTTAACTTTAACAAACTTCAAGCAAGAACAAAATTTTGCTCAAAGGGGCACTAAAGCACTTTCTGTGATAGTTTATTCATGGTCCTAACTCAATCTAGGGCTCTAAGCATCCTAAAAAACGAAACATTACATTCATGCACGGCCAATTTCTCCATTAAAATTAGTATCAAAAGACTGACACCAGAAGGCGCCACTGGAAGAGGACGGGCAGAGCCCTGCCCCTCCTCGTGCAACTGCGCCTTCTCTGGTGTCTGCGATAATTCCGCGGTAACCAATCTTTTTACACTAATTTTAGTAGAGAAATTGGCCACGCATGAACATAATGTTTGGTTTTTTAGGATGCTTAGTGCCCATAGATAGAGTTATTACCATGAAGAGAAAATCACAAAAAGTAGTTTAGTGATTCCCTCAGTTGAATGCATTAAACACAATGTAGTTTTCCAGAGAAATTTTACAAAAATATATTCATCTGAATAGTTTTGTCAACTGGAGTCTGCTCAACTGGTATTTCACCATATAACTAGTATATTATTTACAGGACAACTTTTTCACAAAAAGGCAAGCACATTTACTTTCCTGCAGCATATGAGCAATATATTGTGAAAAGATCCAGAAATAAATCAAATTTTGATAATATTTGGACCCCAAAATGTGACCTGTACTAGGAAGTTCAGTATGAAGTATCACATGCCAGAATCTCAGCGCAGAATACATTGTTGGGTCCAAAGATTAAACGGGTCTTGCCATTAAGCTAGACACTTCCAACAAATTGCAATGATTGGCTCTCCTTACGCTCTGCAGGAAGCAGATGTGATGGACAAAATGAGGTGTAAATATTTATTCCATATTAAAAAAATTCAGAGGACACCTAGGCACTTCTTATGAGTTGTGAATGCGAAAGCATGAATGACGTTCTTCCATTCTCTCAGTACATCTGCAGTGTACTGGCGTGGATGGAAACGTTCGACTAGTGCCGAGGTTCCGGCCAGCGGCCAAGCACGCGCTCCTGTGAAGCGGCCGCAGACAACCCGCCCCCCCGTCCTTCCGGCAATGCCAGACATGAGAGCGGCGGCCGAGCGCACACTCTCGTGAAGCAGCTGCCAATGGCTACCTAGGAGCCGTTTTGCTCGGCCAATGGAAGAATGGGCATTTCTTTTACATTTCTTTGCGGTTACAGACGCCGTAGGCTCCGCTCAATGAGACAGTTAACGTTTTCACATTAAAAAGCTGCTCAGACAATGTGAAAGCCACACGCAGAGAGAGGCTTTAAGAAAGGGCCGGAAACTCCATATTATGTCCATTACCTGGGCCTTCTCGTAGTCGTACATGTCAGGGTTCCCCGCCCTAAAACGTCTGAACTCATTTCTGGTCTGCTTGTCAGGGCAGACCATGTATGGTGTCTGCCCCTTGGCATTCCTGCAACCAAACCAAGATGAGATGGAGTGCTTGGATCCCCACCCGACGGTACATGGGGGCAATCTAAGTATTTACTCAAGTGATAGACACACTGTTTATGAACACAGCCTCGGTGTACCCTTTCTTGCGAAGCAAGCAGATAGCCAATCGTTGCGTTCGACAGAAGGAACAAAACATTTTACAGGAATGAGATGAAGTCCTCGCCTGAAAATGCTCTCTGCGCAGACCACGCTTGTGACCTGCGCAGAGAGCATTCTCCTCGTCTTCTCACCCTCATTATTCCCTACATTAATTATGTACAACGTGATGACTGGCTGTACCGCAAAATACCGGAAAAGTACCCACCCCACTTTCACTGAAAGCTGGGTTAATCTAGATATGGGTGCTTGTACAGTCAAATTGGTAAAAACCAGGATGGAGGTCAATAAAGAGGTTTGAAGGTAGGGTGAAAGGAATTGGAGAAAGCACATTTCTTTTCACGTGACAAATTATTGAATCCCCCCAATCCCCCCCCCCCCTCACTTATCATGCGAAAATAAACTAGTACCTATTCATCGTAAATAAACCCAGAAAATGACCCTTCTGAGTCAGTGCAGAATAGGAGGTCAATGCTCTCGTCACGAGTAGTTTTATCCTTTCCATTGTAAGAAACCGGGTATCCCTGTCATGGCCGCTGGCAGTATCGTGGCTGCCGCAACAAGTGAATATTTTAGGCTGATGCCAGCACTTTAGAGGGGGCGGGCGTTTATTGTATAATATGCAGAATTCCCAAGTTTGAGAAATGTTAATGACGGGCGCTGGTACGAGGTGGGTGCTCCCGCTGTATTTTACATTCTGTGCTTTGCAAGGCATGAGACATGTGAGCCTTGTTCACAAACAGTGCGTCTGCAACTCGAGTACCATAAAATCTTGTAAGGGTGCCCTTTCCCATGAGATCGCCCATCCCGTTTTTTGGGGTAAATATCTAAAACATAAAAATTCCAAAATATCACCCACCCCCTATTCCCGTTAGACATCACATGATGTCCGACGGCAATCGCATCAACCATGCGATCTTTGGTACCGGTACGTCTGACAAGGGAGTCTCTAGCGGGTTCATGCATTTTTGCGCGTTCTCTGTGCATGCGATATTGGTTTACGTGACGTGCAAGTTGATCCCGCGTGTTTATTGCATCGTGAAATGCAAGTCTGCTGCGTCCGCAATCCGCGGTATTTGTTCCCGTGGCATGCGCGTTCGTGGTGGGTTCTTGCGTTTTTTGCCCGCGATCTGTGCACGCAACATCGGTTCCCGTGACTTACGGGTTGTCTTGAATGTCTGTTGCACCATGAAATGCAAATCTGTTGCATCCGCGAGTGGCGGTATTGGTTGTTATAACATGCGAGTTTGCGGCAGGTTCCCGCATGACCTTCGCACTGTGTACCGTATTTGCACGATTCTAATGCGCACTTTTTTTCACCAGAATCAGTGCCCAAAACTACATAGTATGCATTACAACTGAAATCAAAATCCGAAACTGAAGAAAATGCAATACTCGGTATAAGGTGGCTATCCCCAATGCCATCGTGACCGTTTGTTTACATTCGCCATTTTGGTATTCGTATCACACGCATTCTCCCATGTCGGACTCGTGCCCACTGTTTTAAGATGGAAACAAAACAACTCCACTAGGAGGCATTATTTAAACAAAAGGGTCCACCGCTGGCAGGAAAAGAAAACAGAGCAGCACTGCGTTTCCTCACAATCCCAGCGACCCAACGAGCTCCCAAAGTGTTGTTTGGAAGATGACCCTCCCAAAGCCAACGGTCGCGCACTTATACGGGCGCAAGAAGCGCAGCACTTAGAACGTTTTAGACAAAGGCAGGTATGACCTCTGTGGACAGCGAAGAAACATCGTTGGACTCTGACAACGGCAACTATTGCACAGCATTTATTCTTGTTTTGGCGTTCATTTTATAAAATTCGTTCTATGAGGTATGTGTTCAATCTTCATTATTCTACCTGCACGGTAGAATCGCCCCCAATTTACTTTTTGAATATCTGAAAGCTAAATCTGCCTACGCATTAGAATCGTGCAAACACGGTAAAGCGAATCTGCTGCATCCGCAACCCCTTTTACCATGACATAGGATGTCGTAGCAAATTCCCGCGTGTTTATCACATCATTAAACGCAAATTTTCCGTGCCTGCAATCTGTGGTATCAGTTCCCATCTTATGTGGTTTGTAGTGGATAGACAAATGTCTTATCGCCTTTTTTTTTTTTATATAAAGTTTTGCTGTTGCATCTTGAAAGATAGCTTACCCCATGTTTTTCCCAATTTATCTCTTCATTTTGGGAGGGTGTCCTTACGGGATTTTACTGTACATACAACATGCAGAAACATGCAAATAAATGGTTCCTACTCAGAATACATAAACAAATAAATTCACTTCAACAAGAAGAGCCACCATAACTAGGTTCATAAGTATGCATTCTTACGTGGAAGACATTAGAGGGAAAGGACTCAAAAATCTACAGAGGTTATAAAAAGGCGCATTTGGTATCAGGACGCGCAAGAACCTTCAAGACGACACCAGACGTAATCGAAGACACTCACTGCACCACAGGATCTGCTCCGGCCTGCATGAGGCAGCGTATCAGCTTCACGGCCGCATGCTTTGCACAGTAGTGCAACAGAGTCGAGTCGGAAGAGTCAATCGGGCCGTTCAGCAACCGATGTTCGAGACCCAACCGGCGCACGACGTCGCAGCACATCTCGACCGACGGCGATTCACCAGAGTCCTGCCGTTCAAGCTTCACTTCCGTCCTCGCGCCCCACTCCACCGCCCTCTCCACGACAGGTGTTGCATCCGGGTCGGATCCCACCGGACTCAGCAGACGGAACTGGTTGCCCGTTTTCACCACTGCGAGCTCTTCGAGGTTGGTCGGTTTCGACGGGGGACGTGGAGGTGGCAGTTCGGCATCATTTTCGGAGGGTTCGTTTGCTGCTGGCACTTCCAAAGAAGAGGCATCGGTCTGTTCGCCGTGCTTGTTATCCGCGAGGATGCGTAGCATCGACGCCAAGGCTTCACCATTTCCGGCTTTGCAGGACTCGAACAGTGCCGTCTTGAGCGCTCGGAACTCTCTGGGCACTGCGGTTCAAAGGAGAAAAAAGTCTCCTTATTCATTGTTTGGCAAAACCAATTTGCTAAAGGTTTCATTTAAAGTCTGTTTTAGGGGAAGACAATAACAAAAACTCATTGTGAATATGTTTTTTCAGCTAATTGCAGATTTGTATGTCCCTACACTATCTCTCAGGTTGTCATAAAACAATAGCACAGAACATGTTGGCAGTTAAACAATAGATTGCAACTCCAACAAGTTAAAGCACAAAAAGGACAGGGGCCATATGCCTGTGATTGTTTTGAATATGAGCAAGAGCTAACAGTTTTGAACGACCTTTTATCCAAATTCGGACATTTTTCTAACCCATTCATAATAAAAATTAATTTACCCTCGTAGTATTTATCTGTATTATCTCCCGTCAGCACATTTCAGGGAGACTTGGGGCGATTTTCCACTCAACCACAAAACTAAAAAAAAAAAAAAAATATTACCATAGTTAAAGATTGAGTCATGTGTGAATAGGGGATTTTAAGTTCAAAGCGAATTCAAAGCGAATAGTAGTATTGGCCAAATATTTTAGAATCAAGTATAGCATAATTTCTCGAAGCCTTTCACTAATGTTGCTCCATGCTTAAACAAAACCCCAGAACTCATGAATGATGTTTCACTAGTTTATTTACAAGCTAATTTTTATCTAACTTTATTTCTGAACTGTGACCTCCGAAAGTCTGATGCCTTGGGATGGCAAGTAAAGAAAGGGTTTGACATAAAATTAAGCTTATAGATATGCCCAGCTATACCTAATTGAGTGGACTTACAAATATTGCTATATGAAAATTTTCCTTCATCAATCTCGAATTATAAAAAAAAAAAAAGGAATCATGAATGACAAACACAGGTTGCCAGGGCAACTCTACCTAACACACACTCTTGCATAACAGCCAGTTTAGTTTTTAAAATTTTACTGCATTGTAGATATCAATATTCACAACATTTCCATTTCTTTTCAAATACACTAGGTGCACGCATACACCATTCCACTTTGAAAGTGTGCTTTCCTCTAAAGCACGTAATTGTGAAGTAAGTACTTTTCCAAGTGTTGATCGCAGCGGGTTACTCCGTTAAGTGCACTTCTTACCGAGCAGTGGTACACTGTGGAGAAGAAACACACGCAAATCTCACTTCCATGGGTGTTGCTTCTCCACAGTGCATCCATGCACGGTAAGAAGCGCGCTCAACGGGGCTAACCTGCCGCGATCAACACTTCAAGAAATATGTGCAGTTCATGTCAAAGCGAATATTGAATAGTTCATTATTCGAAACTAATATTTGCAATTCGCAATATTAGCAGAACATTTAAAAAACCCTTATTAAAGTTTTTGAAAGGTTCATTATCCTCAAACTTTCATCAAATTGATAAGTCACTCAGATAGGATTTTAACACATACTATAGCCAAACCTAGCTTTATCCAGGTATCTGGCTGTCTGCAGTATGTGCTTCTTTTGTCTCAGTCCCTTGCATGCTTTTCTTAAGTGATTCATCTGTACAAACAAGCCCAGCTTTCAATGCTCTTGCTGTTTATCCCCATGGACTACCATTGGTACTGTCATGACTGACATTCCTGTCTGATTATACAGAGATACTAAGAAAAAAGGAACAGACATCAATGGACAGGAAGGTTCTAATTTCAAAGTCCCATACTCCTTGAGGTTCTTTGCTCTAAACATGAGCACCTTGTGTTGAGCAACAAACATCAAAACACTAGTCCATTTCTTGCCATACACGAATTAACTGGTCCCCAATTATTGATTTCATAGCTTCAACAATTCAATGTTTCACGTCTTGATCAGTAGCAGGCATAGGTGGGCGGGCTTCTAAGCACTTCAAACCTTACTCCATTCAGTGATCTGCGGACCGTGTTTCTGTCCTTTGTAAAGTTCATTTGAAATAAACATTAGAAATCTGCTCCTTTCGTTTTTTGGATAGCCCCGAAATATCAAGCTCCTCAACGTGCTGACAACTTCATGGATTTGTCATCACGTGCATAGCATGGCGTCGTACCTGGCTTCTCCGTGTGCTCTCTTTCTTTCGTGTCTTTCTTCTTCTTGTGCCTCCGCTTCCGTGGTTTCCGGGTGCACTCAAACTCCCGGAGGTCCTGCGCCTCTTCGGAGATCTCCCAGTTTACCGTGGCGTCAGAATCCGAGTCCGAACCTTGGTCATCTTTGGGCTGCCCATCCTCTGGAAGATCAAATTAATGACAAGGTTCTAATCTAGCCACAATTAGCAAAGGTTCAAAAAACAAAAACAAAAACAAAACAAAAAAACTGATAACTTTTTTATGTTTACCTCTACATTGTTATTACATGCAACCCAGAAACAGTCTATACATTTCACTAGTTCAAAGTAAGTCGACATTAGTGATTAAATCCCTACAAAACATTATGGTCAAATTTTGAGTCAAATATTGAAGAATTTACAAATTAGAGCATGCTGGCGCTAATGTTACCGGAACAAAATAAAAGCCACAGAAAGATTTTCTCTTTTTATCCCTGTAATATTAAGAAAGCTTACCAAAGTGCATACAATTGGGACCCATGGTCAGCAAGTAGATATGGTCGAGTCTATTTAGTGTAGTGGATATAACCGACTGATGTTGTTCTTGTACGTCTGGCAGTATACTTCTAATCAATTAAAAATCCAAGCACAGCATTGAATAGCTCAAGCAGCTATAAAACTAAAATTACCATAAACCTTGAGTGGCTATAGACGTTGACTGGAATCCCAGGATGATTACAAAAACTGCCACTGTTTAATTTCAAGTGACACAACACTTTCGCAAGCTAAACGAAAAGGCCACGAGTAGGAGGGGAATGCAATGAATTACCCGAATCATTGCTGGGAGGTAGAACTCCATTGCTGGATTCGTTAATGGACACGTCCCGAAGCCTGGAGAGGAGGGCATCTTCGAGTGGAGGGATGTCTGGCTTGTCCGATGCCTTCTCCACTTTCTTGGATCCCAGGTGCACCTTAGGTGAGACAGGAATGCAACCTTTGAGGTCTGCCTCACTCCCTGGAAGAAAAAAAAGGGGGAAAAATAGATCAACAACAAAGGGTTCAAATCAGCAGGCCAAGCCACAATATGCCAGGGAGCACAAAGCACGGCAGATTCTTTGCCGCAAAACACACAAACGTTTTTTTGGATAGGAGCGAGACGTCTCATGCTTGTACAGACGGTGAATGAAACCAAAACGCTCGGCCAATGTAGTGTAGCATTGTCGGTGCCACCATCGTCATGAATGGGATAAGAACTGCAGGGCAACTCTTTCCGACGCCGAGCCTCCAGCACGCGCACCTTGACTTCTGCAGTGCTTTGGTTGCACAGGCACGCTCAAGGCCCACGAGATGCCGAAGAATTATTGAAACTGGGAACCTCGTGCTGGAGGCAAGAACACTTGAGACTCCTTCTCGCCATTCTCATCTTGTCAGTGGCTATGTGAAGCGCAAGATTGTTTGCCTCGTGAGAAGGGGTTGCGGTGACGTCAGAACGCTGAGCTCCGATTGGCTCCGATTGGAAGGATAGTGAGTAGACCTCAAGGCACCTATCATTGAGGTCTACCCACTATCCCTCCATCAGAGCCAATCAGAGTTCGGTGTTGAGGTAAGACGCTTCCCAGTACAGTAAACACAGTGACAGCCAAAGCGGAACAACTCGAATCTATCGATGGCTGAAACGCTGAGGAAAGCGTGAACGAAAACGCACCGAAACACTCCACCGTGGACAGCAGCCTCTGCACCCGAAGGACCTCCTTGTAGGTCGCCCTGTTGGTAGGAAATGGGATGGGTCGGAGACGGGGGTCCGACTTCTTGAATGGAGGGCTTTTGCCGTAAAAGAGCACGATCCGGTTGGCGCCCGGCGCCCGGTAGAAGATGGCGCTGCACTTCTGCAGCTCCTCAGCCCACGTTCCCAGCAGGTCCTGAATGTCCTGTGGTGGAAGGACGCGGGTGAGAACAAAGACTAATGAGCAGGTGATCTAAAAGGCACATCCGTCAAAAAGTTTCGCAGTGCCAAATACCATTTTAAAAAAATTCGAGAAGACACTTAAGACTGCTTTTGTGTAAGAATGCGAAAGCATTCGTACGTGCAGTGCATTCCTACAAGCAGCGCACCATGTCTTCCTTTTTCACACTGTGCTCCAGCAGTGACATCACGCTCCCTCACTGCGCAGGTGCAGTGCCCCCCCTCAACTCCACGGCTTCCGTGACAATGCATCAGCATTGCTGTGTTTTTCTTTGAGTTTTATTTGTTTTTCTTAGGCATGTCCGCTTTGACCTTGAGCAGCCCTCGCAACTTCCGTGACGAAGCATCTCATTCTGATATGACACGTCTCAGCCCATGGGAATTTATTCCTTGTTTTGCTGCTACAGACTATAAAGGCTTCGCTCCACAGGAGAGGAGAATTTAGGTGCCGTTTTTCACAGCTTCAAGAGCTGATAATGCCGGTTTACTCCATGGGACAGTTAATGCTTTTGCATTAAAAACTCTCTAAAAAAAACATCTGACCTTTTAGTGGTTGCGCACATTAAAGAGTCTCAGAAAGCATTCGTGGCTGCCTAGAGTCTTACAAAAAGCATGACTTACAAGTACCCAATTATTGAAGAAATCTTACTTTTGGCTAGAAAACTGACATTTTCCTGCAAGAAAACCAGCAGTTGCTCGGCTTTGCCCGCTCTTTTTTTCGACAGCCGCTTGCAATGACGACCCAAAACTCAGAATATTCGAGATGCAATAAGCTGTCCGAGGCACGTCTTCATTAATAACAAAAAATAATGGAATCCGCATGACATAGTTTCTATGATCACTGAGACACCGTAAACATGTTGATCAAAAGAAAACTTGAATGAAGAGACGCAGAAAGTGAAACAACCTTCGTGACTTCGGGAGTCGTTAAGTCCACATCCCTCCACGTTTAAATTCCTCTGTTCTAGTCTTCTAAACTCAGTTTGGCTTTCTTTGTTATTTCAAGTAAACACATACAGGGGAAGTCCATTCAGTTTTGAGTTTGGAGCAGCTTTTGGAGCAGAACAAGTCTCATTTTGGAGCACCTATGTATCAGAAAAATTCACAATTTGGAGCAGCTTTGGAGCGACACACATGTAAGTTTGGAGCAATATGGTGCAGTTCCTTATCAGTAGTGATGCCGGCATGCATTCAGTAGTCAGTTGCATTATACCCATTAAAACCCAAAGTTAGCAGTTACGCTATACTAGGTAGTCAAATTGCCCATCGACTGCTGTGAAGCTGCGCCAGAAACTTGGGTAGTCGAATTTATGTTTTGTTTCCATTAGTGCTAGTGGACAAAGGTTAAAACAGGACTGATGTAAGTGTGCTAACCATCACCTTTGAGACGTTGATGTAGAGTGTCAATTTAACCCTTTTAGGAGTCTAAATAATAAAAAGAGGTGAACTGACTTAAAAATCAGCCTTGTTTGGATCTTATTAACTCCTATAAACAACACGCTTTCATTTTATTTTTTGACAACACTTCCTGATGACCTTTTAATATGGAACCATTCAATGTTTGATTTCCTTTGCTTTTTGTCGGTTGTGATAGCGATCTAGTTGCCCAAAAATCCAAGTTAGTAGACAGACGCTCAATCAAAAATAATGTACAAGAGACATCTTAACAAGTAGTATGGTCAAGGATTCACACTACTCGAGGCAAAAAAAACAACAACTCGTACCTAAGCAGTCCCCACTGAGCATGCTAACGAAATGGGAGCCATGGGCGAGCACATTTCAATAAAACAGTGTCACGCTTCTAAACATGTGGACGCAGAAAAAAAACAAAAATTTTAACCTTCAGAAGTGCACCTTGATATGCCCAATTAGGTAAAACTCTTAAAACTGCACTCATTGCATTACTGCGGAGCCCGCGCAGCTGGACTGGATTGTGATGGTCAAGCCCCACTAGAACCCGACAGTTACCAGGCGAAAACAAACTCTTCCAAAAACCAATTGGTTCGCAGATTTGTTTGCTTAGCGCACTTAGGCACAATTGTTTCCTCTGGGCACAGCAAGGCGCACGTACCCAAGCGGGAATTTATTAAAGTGGCGGAACTGGTTCAACTGGACCACCCCTGCAAATAGCTCTGTAGCAAAAATTTAATTGGGCAGTGTCCATGCAGACACCATATAGTAGCATTTCGTGCAAAAGAAAACAAGGCAGGTCCTCAATGCTCTGTAGCTGGACAACATATAGAGCGAAATATTGTGCTGTAGGCACAGGCATTATTATTATTATTATATATTATATCATACCGGCAAGCGCTCTTCTAAGTGGTTACCTTGGTGAGTGCTATCTCGTTGTGCCTCCGAAGGCTTGCGCCAGCCGACTTGGGCTGCATCCCCTTTTGCTTGCCATCTCGGCTGGACTGGGCGCCACCTTGCTTTGCCCGCACAGTGTAACGGTGGAATGTCTTATGGAGCAGGGACTCGGATCTGAAAACGTTTGAGGATAGTACTGCAGAGATTTCGCCGTAACCATTGTAGTAGTGATTGTGAAACAAAAATCTTGTCCTCATTAGCAGGGATTATGAAGACTGTTTCGCTGCCTGCAACATCAAATCCACAACGTCAAAATCAGTGTGTTGGATCAGCGAGATAAAGAGACGGGTGCGTTTGCTGTAAATTGAGGTAGTTATTGTTCAATCCCTGTTCCCTTATGTTTATTAGCAAGGAAGAGATCTAAACAGACTTGAGGACAAATGCTGAGCCTTTGCTGACCTCTGCCTACACTAGTTAAAACACTTCTTTTAAATGCGGGTCACCCTAACAGCCCCTCAACAGATACAAAATTGGCAAATAACTGTCTTTTGTTCTATCTCATATTTTGCAAGAGATGAATTATATTGCAGGAGTGAAACCCTTTTCACAAATATATATGCATGCCTAATTTGAGGTAGTTATGTGGCTCAATTTTAGACAAATTTTAAAAACCCTTTATATTTTACCACTTTGTAAATGCACTTAACCCCTTAAGTGCCTTGAACGAGCCGAGCTCGTCAGCCTTTTTTTGGCTAAAAATGCCATGGACGAGCTCAGCTCGTCCAGTGGTTTTTTAGGTAGCCCTCAATTCCACGGACGAGGAAGGCTTGTCCGCGTAGTTTTGCAGCGCTGATCATAGACGGCAGCACTCGTATTAGTTGGCAAATATTTTTTTTTTGCTTCCGCTGATTTTTTTGTCATAAACTTTTCAAATTTTATGTGTAATACTAGAGGAATAAAAATTCAAAGTAAAAAAATATCGCACTTTTAAGGTATTTTGGGGAAACAAAATGTGGCACTTCAGGGGTTAAATCTGTGGTTGTAGTTTAGAGAAAGCAAATTCTTTTGTTGCTTGAAGTCAATGCTATTAAATATTGGAAACTAGTACCTTAATTGCCGTACTGGAGAAGTCATAACAACCCCCCCCCCCCCCCCCCCCCCTCCGTCTATGGCCAAGAAGTTTTAAAGAAAGAGCAATACCCGTTGAAAACAGCAGCCGCAAAGTGTCCTCCGCCTACCATGAGGATAGCCCACTGCATCTTCTTGGGAACCTCAATGATTGCAGATATTAGCTGAGAGAATGTGGCAGGCACTGCCTGCAGGAAACGAGAACACAAACTGATCTAAAATAAATGAAGTAATGAAAACAATTCCAATAATATTAATAGTGGACGATCAAGTCAAAATAGAAGAGCATGAAATTCGCTCACTGAAATGCTGAAACTACCGTTTCTTGAAGTGCTGGAACTACCAGATTTACTTGGCAGTTTCTTCCACAACCATGTCTTTCTTTTGCCTCTAGTAACTTTCTGACCAGGCCGACGTTACCAAGCATGCTGATCTCGTGACTAAATTTGCAACTCGCATAAATAATATAATGTTCAAGATGTCAGTCAAAAAATTTGTTTATTCTCTCATTAATCTGTCTATAAAAATGATGGTCAGTAGAAGGAAAAAAAGATAGAGCAGAACTGCACTTGCCAGCTTGCCATGAACAATACACCGATAAAGTGCCATGACTTGGCCCTCGCTGTTCTTGAGGTACACCTTGGCATTCATTCGAGCACTTCTGGACTCTGATTTGTCCGGGTCAGTGTCCTCGCTGCCAATGAGACGGCAATTGACCCATTTCAAAACCCTATCAAGCAACATTGGTGGTCGCAATTTCTTGGGTACGGGGCATGCGACTGGATCAGAGTCCTCGCCAAACACAGACGCATCGCTCGTTTTTAATACGAGCAGTAGAGTTCACGCCGAACGCCAACGCGGATCTCGGGGTCAACACATGTCCAGCGTATGCGCCCAAACAATGGCAGACTCAGATAATTGATGCACCAGCCACCAGATGGCTCATACTTTTGAAAAGAGTCTATTAGGGATAGGTCGAAATTAATTTACATCTGATGAGATCCTACAACCTCTGTATTTAGAAGGTTGGGTCAATAAATCTAGGAACTAACTAGTTACGAATTAATCACAGTAATCCTCTTGAACCGAAAACTAGAAAACTCGTCCACACCTGAAGACCTACAGAGGCAGCAGGGCCTAGACGTCCAGTCTTACTAAGGCTTTGTCGATGCAATCATGGAAACGGAGTGTCATTCAGAACGAATAGAAGGGAAATGCCTCAATCTGTTCTACAGACACCGAGATTTAGTCAGGCTGTGTGACAACGTTTGCCTCACCTATGGCTTTTATATTTGTTCTCGTAAGAGCAAACCTGACAACAAAGGCATCACGCACCTTTCGGCACCCATCCTGACATTATTCGTATCCTCAGAGAATCCACCCAAGAGATCTTAACAGCGAGCTAAGCTCAAATTAATATGCAAGATTTAAAGAAAGGAAGGAACCTTTTCCCCCTGCTTTAAGCTTCCTAAATCTGTCAGAAATAAAGCTGAAACTTGAGCTGTTATTGTGACAATACGAACCACTAAGGTGCATTTCGGTTGAAGACAAACACAATACTATCAAACAACTGTTTTTGCACATCCAAACACGCAATATACTCTCTCTGCAGTCAAGGTCACCCAGAACAGCAACAGAAAGATTAGCAAGAGGACAGCAGGCCTACCCTTCTGTATCGGTGGATGCAACACTGTTTGATCGTTCCCTGCCCGGTTTCGCTCTCCTGGTGGAGCTGTTTCGCTGGCTGCCTTCTCTCAACTTGCGAAGCGGACTAGACTCTCCTCCGCTCGCGGATTCCGGGGTGTCAGTGGCAGATGTTGTGTCTGTCTCAGACTCTGAACCAGAAATGCTCGAGACCTCCTCTGAAAAAGTTTGGGTTGAAATAGTTCTGAGCAAGTCAACCATAATCTGATTAGAAGATGCATTGCCATTGCCTTGCAAAGACAGACCACCCTCACGGGGACTCAAGCTGGGTTTCTAGGAACCTTGAAGTTCCCCAAGCTTTCAAACTTCCTTGGTTGTCCTAAACACTAAGTAAAACGCTTTACCAGTTTAAGCGCTATTTTATTAGATCTAAGCATTCCAGTGATGGGTAAATATACTACATAGCTCTCTTCTGCACATAAATATACAGGGCGTTTTCTTTTTAGCCGCACCAGGTTTGTAAATAAAGGCGGAAATGTTATATGAATGCGGTTTCTGCTGTGTGTTTATATGGCTCGGTCAAGATTAGATGGGAATATAACCCTTTCTATTATCATACTACCAGTAATTAACTAAAAGTCGTTAATTAGCTTTTTAATCGCTCTAATTAGGATATGTTTATATTGCGAACCTTGAGGTGGTCATATACCAAGACTGTTCTGTTTTGTAGAATTTGCATAACCAGTCCATGTTCCGAGATATCTGCTCCCGAATTATCTACTTAATCTGACTTCTGATCCACTCAATCTGGCAAACCTGAGAAAATGGGCACCGTAGCCAAACTTTGCTACATTAGCCGGGTAAAAGTGCAAAATTCGAGAATGAGTAACGTAAAAAGAAGGCTGGTTACGCAAATTCTACAAAATGGAAGGGAAGTCTTGGCATATGATCGCCTCAAAGTTTGTAATATAAACATATATCCTAATTACAGTGATTACAAAGTTAATTAACGAATTTTAGTTAATTACATTGATAACCGTTATACTTATATTCCCATCTAATGCCTGCCGAGCCATATAAATATGCAATGAAAAACACATTCATAAAACCTTTCCCCCTTTATTTAAAAATTTGATGCAGCTAAGAAAAGAACGCCCTGTATATGGCTATACTCATTACAATCTTTGACTTTACTATGTGTGGCAAAGATTATTACTGACCCTCCATTTGACCAACTAACAAATTATATGAGACACAAGCTTACTCTACTAACAGTGAAGAGTCTGTACCTATCATATCCAAGAACTCTTGCTCTGGCAAAATTGCCTCTCCATTGAGCTTCTGCTTCAGGTTATACCTATGCCAGTCTGCCTTGTAGTGTTGAACCTGCATAGCAAAGAAGCGAACAACAAAAGAGTTACAACTTTGGAAAGAACACCGGCTTAAAAGCAGTCTGCACAACGACACATGGCTCATTAACCTCACCTGGTCGTCGCGGGACTCAAATTCCGTCCCGCACAATGAACAGCACATGACGGTAGAGACCTTGAGGTCGTCAGTCTCAGGAATGGGCTTTTCATCTGTATGACAGAAAAAATATTACGCTAAAATCAACTTCAATCTAAAAAAATATCTTTACAATGGACTCCTTTAAAAGCTTAGCATTGATAGGAGTGTAAGAAAAAGCTGAAGAGTAGGAAAAATTGTAAGTGCAGATCACCAGAAATATTGGGTCTATACTTCATTTAGTGTAATGTTTTTTGTTTTTTTTTTCAGGAGGGAGTCTTAAGGGCCATTCACACAATATACTATTTGACAACATTGTGCAAGCTTATTTTGAAGTACGACTTCAAGTTACCGTAGCAACTGCGACGGCAACTCGCAGTTGCATCTTGACTTTAGCCCCTCGAACGTTGTCAAACACTATATAGGTTAATGGGCTTCTACTGTGCGTGTCTGTGTGTGCTATTTTTCTTCCAGAAAACTGTGAAGAACAAACAAAAGGACGAACATACCATTCCATGCATGTCCGATTCTTTCATACAAAAATTTAAAGAGGTTAACGAATCTCTGTAATGCGAAATTAGAGCACAGCTCCTGAGGAGGAGAGGACACAGAGGGGAGGGTATGTAGGAGGGAGAGGGGAGAAGGTACTCATAACCATCCCCTCCCCCTTCTCCAATCTTCTTCATCCCCTCCTCCTCCATAACCTCCCTTCCTCCCACAGCTTTTTCATTAAATTAAGCTGGAAAATTGACGCAACATAATTTGTGTCACATCACCTTTGAACAAATTCAGTTTGTCAACTAGATTTAGTGGGAAAATTGATGTCACGTGACCCCAATGCCAATTCAATCCCCCGCTAAATTTAGCGGGGAAACTGAATTGGTGTTGAGGTCATGTGAAATCAGTTTTACCGCTAAATTTAATGGGGAAACTGAGTGTGCAGTGCTGCACTATGGGACGTCACAGACCCACACAGCAATACAGTTTCATCGCTAAATTTAGCGGGAAAATGAACTGGTGTATACATCTGTGACGTCTTATAATTAGAGTGGCCAGACATTCCGTTTCGGCTGGGACAGTCCCGTTTCTGAGGTTCGCTTCTGCCGCCCCGTCGTTTTGTCCCAATAAAGAATCATGTCCCATTTTCACAGGAGTGCATATTCATTGGTGTGGGCGTATTTTGCATCGTCGGCAAAATATGCCCACACTTACGAAGGACCCGAAGCAGGACCTTCCAAATGAGTGCATGCAACTGAACTGTAAAGGCCTGTTCACACATGTAGCGGAGCGCTACAAGCGTAGCGCTGACCTCGCCCTAAGCGCGTGCTGACAGGAGCGTTCACCAGCTTTGTGTCGCACCGTCAATACTGTTGTTCATGGCAGACAATAAGTAGCAGACGACACGTGAGAAGCGCTACAATTGCGCTTCGCTGCATGTGTGAACCGGCCTTAAGAGTGACTGTTGCCTAGGCGCTAGGGCTTAGTGCAATATGGCAACATTTTAAAATATAAGAGCAGTTATCTCAATGATTAAATTCTTTTTCTCCCAATCTCAATATGTAGTACACCACCCGTTCCGCCCCGCCTTGCCTTGCTTTGCCCCGCCCCGCCACCGCTGCGCCCCCCGCCCCGCCCCCCGCTCCCCGTTTGCCCCTTGCTGGGATGTTTCATTTTCTACCTTGAGGAACATGGTCACCCTACCCATAATGCAACCCGCGCGGTATGTTTACGGCGACGCCGCGAAACACATGGAACAAGTGCCTAAATACTGCACTCTAAAAATAATTTTTTTTTTTTAATCTTGATACTTTGCTACCATGTTCAAGCTTCCGATTCATTAAAAAAGTGGGTTTTACTGTAAAATGTCAAAATGTCAATCTCTAAATAAAGCCTGTGTCTACCTTAAAATTTCACCATCTCGTCACCTTCATAAATCAGGTGCTCCTTTTAAGTTAGTTCCAAATACAATGCATCATGAAGGACAAGCAAACACCACCACAGTTGCACTTATGCCTTGCACTGACATCACATCACATACTTTTGACGACCATGAAAGAGAGAGGGACAGAAGCTGCTTTTGTAGGAATTTTGAGTGACGCATTAATCTTAGGAGAATAGCAACATCTGGGCAAATCGGAGACACAAGAAAAGGTCCAAGAGGGAAGCTCCTCCTTCACCCCCTCTCTGGTAGCCACTGGAGTGATCTTTGGATGACGTCATGAACAAGTCACGTATAAAGCCTACAGCTTGCAAGTAAGCATTATACAACTGATGGGCTCATCAGCACAATGGTGTCCTTTAGCAAATGCTACCACGCACTATTTTCAGTCGTGCATGGTAAGTCTGAAAAGCATCTGTAGAACACGAGTACTATTATCATCTTCATTGAATCGACCCCATGCTCAAGCTAAAACCAAATATTGAGGCTGAGTGGCTGCTCCTCGCAGAGCAAACGCGCGGTCTGCTTACCAAAACCGACATCGCTGGGAGCATACAGTTCCTGTTCCAGCTGCGGCGTGCAATTTGCCAGAGATAGGCCGATCAGATACCGCTCGACCTTCAACGGATCCGTCAGCTGCCAGGTGAAGAAATTGGAAGGCACGCATGACTTCTTCGGATTTTTGTTGTTGGTGGCTGGTCCCTCGGATGTCTCCGACATACTGAAAGTGAAGATAAGAAAAAAAAAGTCACGAGTCAACCGGGTTGCTAAGAGCTATTTGGTCGTACGTAAACAAATGACTGAAGAGTCCGTGAACTTTGAGGAACCAGCCACGCACGTACAAACGTTAAAGGTAGCGAAATCTGAACTCGATCCATGCGCTTTTGATGTTCTAGCTAGAGCGATCACGTTTCAACCGTTTTAACCCATGCGGGACGCTCGTGCGGTCGTTTATAATCGTCAAACTTCAGGCATAAAATTAAAACAAACGATATTTTATACGCTCAACGTGGATGGCTTTCGAGAAGTAGCGACATTTCGCCAAGGTTACACAACACCTTTAGGTAATCCGATTCTTGACGGCTGCGTTTAAGAAACCACCGTTATTCTACCGTGACAGTCTTCTAGAAACTTGTCAAGTTCAACATAAATTTCGTCGTTTACCTTCGAAAAATGCAATGAATGAACTTACATTCGCCTCGTACGCGGTGGAGCAGCTGAGCGCGACACCGGAGTTGCCTCGTCGCCTCTAATTTAATGCCTTTTGTGGCTACTGGATGGCGCGCGCAACCGCCCCACTTTTTTTTTAATTTGCAATATTATTTTTGTTTTGTTTGTGTTTTAGACTGATAAGCGATAAAAACGGTTGCGGCGACGTTTCGCTCATCCAGTTTTTCACAATCTTGCGTGGGATTGTTACATAAGCCGCACCTTGTGCCAAGCAGGTCACAGTCGCGTCGACGCGAGACTTTACCCACTCTATTTTTCATAAACAAAACTACAAACGTCATCAAAAAAGCGTAAACAATCACAGTGAACTATTATTAAGCGTTAACCCGGGTCAGATTACGTTCCAATTACGCTCCCAACGAGTGGCGAAGGCTCGTTCCGTAAATAAAATATGCAATCAAGCGCACTACTCGTGAGGGCTACGGTCCGCGCACTGTCGAAAACAACAGTGCCCGTCCTCATCATCAGTGGCCGCGCAAGCTGCTCCGTGATCGGTCGTGGTGATTGCGGTGGCATGAACTGGTCGGCGAAATTGCAACGCTTGCTGCAGCATTTCGACATCACACGAATTAGTGAGTGCTCTACAATCACCTCCGCGCTCGGAAATACCCGACGAATCGTTCCCTCCGCCGTCCTTTTATTTGTATTTTCCCGGTCGGGCTGACTGACGCGCGCTCTCGGCGCGCGTTTGCATTCATCCATTGCGAAGCTCTCGCTCGCTCTCTTCCATGCGTATGAATGGTGTTCCGTCTACGACGCTGTCTTTTATGCGTCAGAGTGGTTGGCAGTTCTCGTAGTAGCAGTTACGGCCGATCCTCGGAGACTCAAACGTCCTCCGCTCTTATCGTTTATGAGTCTGGTATCCCTTTGGAAACGTGCCGGTAAAACTACTACTCGAAAGCGATACGTTTGGCGATTTTTGAGCTCAATATTCGAAAGCCGAAAACCGCTAAGAATGTTCAGAATCACAAACTGCATCCTGGTTCATTCTGTGATACGTTTGGATCGGCACTAGCGCGAACCGAATCGAACATTCCGCGGTGGGCATTCCTCATCCCCGCAGGTTTCTACCATGAAAATTGCATGCCGTTCTTCATCGGAGACCAGCAAGTCGGCCTAATCCGGCCAAATGACTGGATGCATCTCTCACAATACAAGGAGGCCTTCCACTACGACATCAAGACCAACAGAGTCGTCCTCAACCCTAGCTGGAAGACCTACGACGAGCGGAGCGCGAAAATGGAATCCCTCATGCAAGAGGTCCGCCGCAAGAAGATATTTAAAACCTTGCACGGCTGGAGGAACGAGGTATGGAAGCGCACGCTGTCATCTACTGTCGTTGTTTACGTCGTTCTTTTTTCTTTTCTTTTTTTTAAATTTTTGTTGTGTCTAAAAATAACGGCAGGCTGAGTCAAGACCAACTTGGCTGGCATCTGTCCCTGTGCCTCATGAAGGCGCCCCATAAGAACCTGGGTCACTTGTTTTCGCGTTATTAATTTTTTGTGTGTTGTTGCAGTGCTATGAAGTGAGTGCCAGGTTTGGTGACAAGCCCCTCATGAAGCTGGAAAGATCGGCCACATGTACGAAATTAAATAGCTTACTGCTTTATCGGCGATCAAACTACAGTTGGTGACAGGTTGGGAACCTGGTTGGTACCCCACCTCAAGCGTGAGCTTTCTGCCTTCGATTGCACTTCATCGCACATGCTGCCGAAGCCTGGCGGAACTCAAGTGGTAGAGGCGGGGCTTCTACTGGGTTGTTAACCTGTCACCAAGTGTAGTTAGGCATTCTGTGTCTGTTGAAACTTACTAACGTGCTGTGTTGCATGGCAGGTCTATTTGGCATCAAGCGGTGCGGCGTGCACATAAACGGTTACGTCAAGAGGCCAGACGGGTCGCTTAGTGTCTGGCTCCAGCGCCGTTCCGCAACGAAGGAAACATTCCCAAGCAAAATAGACAACATGGTAAATCTCCCTTTCGACTTCGGGTGTCCAAAAGCTGTGGTGACCGGTTTGCTGAACCATGTTTTCTTGACACATGCAACGTTTTGTGGACAGGTGCCTGCATTTTGTGACGTCAACACGTCTTGTGACGTTTCGTCAAGAGCTGCTTTCTGTGCACAGGGCCGGACGCCAGCATTCTTATGATAGCTCCTAGCTTCCTGAACCCTTTGCGTTTCCGACAAGGATTTGCGTAAGCTCGAGTCATTAATAATTAATTTCTGCTAAAGGAGCAGAGCAAAGCGAAGGGTGGTCGCACACAAGGGCGACGGGGGTGGCCGCCTCCCCAAACAAAGTCGACCCCCTTCCCCCTCCCTCCCCTCCTTCTCGGAGGGCAATTTGACATGGGTGGACCCCTCGATGCACGCGAAAGAATAGGAGAATAGTATCCTTACAAACTTTCCCCCCCCCCCCCCCCAAAACGGAGTTCTGGATCCACCCCTGGCCGCACATGTGCGGTCTGTTTGGAAGCCTAGAATTAGGGCTCGCGGATCTGTTCTTGTTGCATCGGAGCTTTCTGGGTGGTCCGGGGCTCTGCCATAGTTTCAAAATACTTTCGGCATAGGAAACGAAGCCAATCCATCTAGTAAAAAAAATTATGTTGACGACGAAACATTGCAACAGTATGGGTTCACGAAACACCACAGTCTGGACGGAATTCGCATCCATAAAGCATGCATCTTCCCCCAAGGTTAAAGGGGTACTCCAGCGATTTTTTGAGCTACCTCAAATAACTATATTTTCGGACTCCCCGGCCTTTATTCTTTCCGGTATGCTATTTAGTATCGCTAAATTCATAATAGTTATTGCGAAATCGGCAAATGAAAATGATGCAAAAACCAACATTCAAATATACCCACACTTTTCAGGGCCGTGACGTCAGCGGAAGGCAAGCTTGCCAGTCGAGCGAGCAGTCTAAAAAATATATGCCAATCATTTGTTCCGTGCTGGAGCGCAGGGACTGGAGTGAGCTTCCAAAGCATTTATTTGGCACCATGAAACTGCTTCGAATCAGTTGGGAACAAATTCTACTGTCCAAAGAGTGAACCCCTGCATTTCCACTGACGTCACTTTTTCGTTGTTGCCAGTAGAGACTTTCAGTTTGAAAAACGCGGTGAGGATCAAAATTGTAAATTCAATAACTTCGTGAAAAGAATATATTTTGACCTAATATTTGGGATACTATTTTGGCGATGTTGTCTGGCGAGTTCAGCAAAATTTCAAGCAAATCGGGGACCATGAAGAAATCGCCGGAGTACCCCTTTAAAGGGATACTACAACGAAATTTCGGCGCTCATTTTTTGGTCTATATGTGTTCAAAAAAGCACCATCAAATCGAACATACCAATATCTTGTTAAAAAAGTCACGAAAAGGAATTTTAAAACGAATTAAACGATTAGCAAAGAGCACCTGGTGGATGTCGCTAACGCCTCGCTTGTAATGCCCGTCTAGCAACCTTGGCAGCTAGTGACGGAGGTTGTCTCGTCTCCGGCCACAACGAGAGAGGAGGGGCAGGAGGAACTCCCCTCTTCCCGAGAATGCCTTTTGTGTGTCACAGAAGTCGCTATTGTCCCCCTACAAGATTATAGAAGATTAACCCGTCACTCAAAATTTGTACAAAAGCAGCCGCTTCGGTGGCTGGAACGACTAGGCCATCCTCTCGACGTCAGCCTCGCCGTAGCTTTGCTCGTCTTGAGACGACCTACGTCACGATTGCGTTGGATGTCACGTGGCCTCCGCTGGGCCTTCTCCGAGCGCTTGCCAGAGTGGGCCATTTATAACGAAAAATACAGCCACCAGGCTCAAAATACAAACGTGCAATTGTCATTTACGAATATTGTGGATCATATTCAACCTATTTTTGAACACGACGGGAATATTTCAAATTTCGTTGAAGTATCCCTTTAAGAGGTGATATAAAAGATTTTGTTTGGTGCTTTTCTCTTGCTTGCAGACTTTTGTGATAGGCCTTTACACTGGTCAGATCATTCTTACCCTCTGATAGAAGAATACAAGACCAGGGGAGACATAAAAGCGACACAAAAGTCTCAATTTTGAGACCTTTATCTATTGGTGGCTTTTGTTGGGGTTTCCACAGGACAAAAGATTTAGCTGCTTAAAATTTCACTTTTTTATTTTTTTTTATTTTGCATAATGTTTAAAAACAGCAAAAAGAAAGTACAGGCCTGCTTCTTTTCTCCTGTGTTCATGTTTAGTTCAGGGCCCTTCTTTTTTTTTCAAATATTCAAAAGAGGCTTTCTATGTTCCGTATTTTCTAGTGTATAAGACACACTTTTTTCCCCAAATTTTCGGCAGTGCATCTTATATACTAACTTTTACTTAGAAACTTGCGAAAAGTAGGGTGTGAGTCTTATACAATGATGCATCTCATACATAAGATGCACTTTGTTTTCCACAATTTTCAGTGGTGAGTCTTAAGTACTAATTTTTGCTTAGGAACTTGCTAAAAGTGGGGGGTGTGTCGCATATACCGGAAAATGCAGTATATATAAAAGCTAGGAGGAAAAAACCTTTGTATCATCATACCTCACTAATGAGACTGCAGGTGCTTCAATAAAACATGCCACACACTTGAGGTCATCCTATAAACATAGAACCAGTCCTTCAGTGCACTTCTGTAATCATGAAACAAGTCCGTGATTATGGGGGAGGTTTCTTCGTGACCACACTACGGTGCTGGTGCCGACAGGGGGTGCAGAGAGCCATCAATCTAGCAACCACTGCAGAGAGGCTGGCAACCAAAAAGTATTAGTGGAATTTCTAACCCACTCTGAATGAGCCACACCTAGATTGTGGGGACACATCATCGCATTGACAGTGCACTGAGAGCATTTCTCATTAATGTAGGCGTCCTTAGTCCTGTGCTCCCAATCAACTACTAAAAATTTGTTAAATGCAACAACCCCCTAATATGATATCATTCATTAATCTTTCTCTTTTCAAAGTTACTTTTCAATGCTGCCTCTACAACCATTAAAATTCAGTGCTGCTAGTGGTGCCATCTAGTAAAGGGAATATGAGCCTATACACTCAAGTGAATGGCATCTTTTTGCTTGAGAAATTATAATTTTGTTTGGAAAAAAAGCTAAGAAAAGCTTATTTGCAAGTTTCATTGTTGGAGATCAGTAAAGAATCGACAGCGTTTGTATACAGTGATCAATTACAGGCGTAAGAAAGTGTTGGTGTACAAAAAAATTGTTTTTACGAAGCTACTTGTCACCGCGAATTTTGATCGGCTCACTCAAAGGGGAGACGCCAAATGCCCCCTTATTGCCAATCTAGCGGCAGCTTCTGTCCTCGCAGCAAACGTTTGAGGAAGTTTCGTGACCAGAAGTGTGTTGAAGGACTGTGATGAGAACTAAACAGAGACATCTATGGAGTTTTTGAAGAACCCACTGAGCTGCCCTGTTCACTTCACTTGAATCTAGTGCAAGCCATTGAGAAATCCTGTGCATGTTGCTCTTCCATGTGGCGTCTGGCCATTGTGGTATATGAAGGAAGACCACTGAACCAGAAAGCACTCATCACATTTGAACTAGAACAGAACAGGAGTCTACATTACTATTAGGAGCATGTAAGCACCATACCCAGAACCCTATCAGAAATCACCATTTTAAGTTAAGGTGTTATGTCTGCCTTCTCATTTACTGAGCCATTTCCATAAACTGCTTCTGATTTGCTCTTCATATGTTGTGTTCCGAGACATTAGATGCACGGGTTTATTAAAATACAAAAAAATTGTGTCTTCAAGCTTATCTATACACTATGAAAGCTAGGGTTGAAGACTAAGATAGATATTAGCTGGTATGTGCAATTGATGACCTCCATTTCTAAACTCGTCTTCAGGTGACGGGGGGCGTTTGCGTCGGCTACGGCATAACAGAGTGCATCCGCAAAGAGGCGCAGGAAGAGGCCTCACTGCCCGAGAACCTCCTGAACTGCATCCGGCCAGCGGGAAACGTCTCGTACGTCTGCAGTTTCTTCCCCAACTCTTTCTAAACCTTGCACACTGCTGTTGCAAGAGAATGGAAAGATGGGCCAGTTGGTACATTGAAGGGACACTAAAAGTGCCAGGGGGACATGGACTAGAAATAAAGACAAACAGTACCAGTTTTCTCACACTAAAGTTCAGTTGTTGGTAGCCCATTGTTTGCCTTCTTTGCTGATGCAAAAAAATA
Organism: Ixodes scapularis; assembly: GCF_016920785.2. Classification (NCBI taxonomy): domain Eukaryota; kingdom Metazoa; phylum Arthropoda; class Arachnida; order Ixodida; family Ixodidae; genus Ixodes; species Ixodes scapularis. Next base: position 102,597,758 of record NW_024609880.1, on the reverse strand, counting down.
GCGGGTAGATCTCAAGGCATAGAGCATTGAGGTCTACCGACTATCCTTGCAATGCCAATCGGGGCTCCACATCATTCTGAAGTCACCGCAACTCCTGGGCAAGGAGCAGACGACTTGCTCTCTGCATAGCTGTGCTTGAGGGGTCGCTCAGATCTGCTAATGTAGTACTTTAAACTGGAGAAACATTTTGCTTAGAGGCAGGGACAGTCAACAAAGTTTGGGATCTTGGTGGGGGAACCCGATAAGGGTACCCTGGGGAGTGTCCAAGTCTGGGGAGTGTCCATTGCCACTGGCCATAGCCAGTGGCAATGGTGAAGGTTGTAACTGACTCAGTCACCGCAGGAAAAGTGTTTATTTTGATTATGGTAGCTATATTGGTGTCGTCAATCCACCGCGCTTGTCTTCTCAGATTTGTGTACGAGGACGAACGGGGCATTTTTCCGGAGACAGTCTTCGTGTTCGACCTCGAACTGCCCGCAGAATTCCAGCCCCTATGTTCGGACGATGAAGTCGACGAGTTCTACCTCATGACAGTCCCCGAGGTAATTGCTTTCGTCATATTTTGATGGAGAGTTTTAAACATCAATTCCCTATGTCGAGACAAAGATTGGACGTCAAGTTTTGGCATGGTGTAACTTTTCTGAACCCATTTTTCGTGATGACATGCAACTTGGAGCTCATTTAGGTAGGCTTGTGACACGAGTGTGTGGCCTCTTAATTAATGTAATTGGGAATGGAACACAACCTCCATACGATGAACCACTGATGTAACCAGGCCACACAGGAATAGAAGGCAACGAGCTGGCCCACCAGCTCGCCCGTGAAGCTATTACTGAACCGGGACCTTCCACTCCATGGCCACAGACATACGACCCTTACATACACAGGAAGACACTTCACACCAACAGAACCAACACACTGTTGGAATGGAGAGAGAACAGGACCACCCTCCCATCCCCCTCACAATTTCTGACCCGACTGCACTCTACATTGGTACGAAGAGCCCAGACTGGCACCCTCCTCACACCGCACATAACGCATCATTTGTTGGGACGCGAAGGTCAACCGAAGTGCGCAAAGTGCCACAGATACCCTAATAATAAGCATATCCTTTGGGACTGCCCTCACAACCAACAAGCACTACAAGAGACCCTCAAAGCAATACCGAAAACACTTCACCCGAGCAGCTGGGAGGAATGGATCGCTCCCCCACCCGCACATAGCACTCTACTCTGGAGTTTGCTTGTTAAACATATAGTAAAATGCCGTGAGTTTATAGATGACGTCCTGGACTAATAAGGACCACAATAAATGTTTATTCTCTCTCTCCTGAGGTTTGAGCTCAACCAGGTTCGGCTCTCTTGTACTTTTAACGTGCATTTCTGGCGAAGGTTTGGCAGAAGCTCAGCTGTTATATGCTTGCCTGGAAAATGAGAATGAGCTGACGCCATCTGGCAGGGGAAGGTAACAAACTAAATCATTAAAGAATATATGTCTGCTTTTTATAATGCATAAACATTGGCAATCATTTCCTAAAATTTAAAGTAAAGTTCCACAAAATATTATATTTTTTGTGTAGAACAAGGTTAGGTAACACTATCTAAAAGTCAAACGTCTTTGAATATCGCCGAAGGATAGAAGATTCGGCAAACCATTGCAGTCTCGGATTCAACGAGCGTTCACAATATCTAGCTGTAACAAATGCTAAGGAAAAGAACAATCAATTTTATGGAAGGCTTGGTTTTGTGTAAACTCTGTCTTGCCAATAGCAATGGGTGTAATGAGCTCATTCTGGAAGTCTTTAGGAGTTTTTTGTTTTTTTCCTAGGTATGTCTTCATAATTCTGCTCATCATATTGGTGTCTTAATAATTTTCAAGCAAGGTGTTGTGAATTCTTGCATAGTAATAAACAAGTAAAATAGCATTTTCTTTTTTTCTCTTTTACTAGCTTAAAAATGCAGTTGTGTCGGAGGAGTTCAAGATCACCAGTTGTCCCACCGTTTTGGATTTCTTAGTGAGGCACCACTTCCTGTCTCCCGATGAAGGTAAGAGATTCTCTAGCAAATAAATAATTGCACTTTTTTGAAGAGGCACATGCACATTGAGGAGCAGTCTTAGCTCAGGTGCTCGGTTTTACTCTCTCTCCAGTGAAGTAAAAGTTTAACTTCACTCAACTCCACCTTAGTGAAAGTGTGTACTATATACTAGTATTATGACAAAATTCTCATAGATTTGTTTATGCATTTCAGCAGGTTAAATTTCCAGTTCAATTATCCTTTGCTGTATTAGTCGACATTCATAGGAGACAAGATAACTGGGCTATGTTGTATGGGACAATCTTGAAACAGTGTGAATGTTACACGGATGGAGCACAGAAGTGGACGATACAAGCAATGACTAACAACTGAGGGTTTATCCTAGATAAACCGCAAAAAAAACATTAAGAAACACGTAACTCGAATCATGATGGAATGGAGCCTGCGCATCACAGAATTGGGTGCTATCAGTTACTGTATTTACTGGAGTAATAGCCACACTGTTTATGAAGAAAACCTGAGGGTTCGCTTTTCCGCGAAGCACGCGGATTGCCAATCACCACGATCGACATCATGACTGCAGCAGTTTACAGGACAGAGACAACGTCTTCCCTCGAAGATAACATCTGGGATGATTGCATTTGTGTGGAGAATCGTGTTTTCGATCTGGTTATTCGCTATGTTATTTATGCGCAACACAATGATTGGCTGTATATGTGCTTTGCGGGAAAGTAGAAGCAAGGGCCTTGTTCATAAATAGTGCGGCTATTACTCGAGTAAATACGGTATACAATTCCACGGACGATCTTCCCCGATCTAAAAATTCTACCTCACTGTCCATCAATGCCAAGGAAATCTGGCTGACGCAGGTTGGGCCCTCTTTTTTTATTTTGGGGAGCCTTTTGGTCCCTATGTTTGTACAACACGGTGGTACCTTTTAGTAAATGGGTACATATGCAGTCACGGCGGTGCAATGCCAAATGTTAGCACGCGGCTCCTGTTAACGAACTACAGTGCTCCCGAAGGCGAATGTTGAGGCATCTCCCTGTTTTCCCAATGTACGCCTTCCCGCACGAGAAGGGTATCTGGTATACGACACCCTTTCTGCACCGTACGAAATCAATGCGGTGTTTGATGACGCATCTGCTCTCCCCCCGTCTTTCTCTTGTGTTTGCGCATTTTTCCGCAGCGGAGCATATTCTGCTCAATTCGTTACATGCCAAAGGCACTACATCTCCCACATATCTTGAGGCAGTTCTTTTAAAACCGTACAACACGCAGTGCACATAAGGGATGACTGTCACATACTACTTTACTTTTTTCATAACTTGGCCCACGCCTTCCCTTTAATACTTTTTGCTATGCTTGGAAACAATATCTAAGACGCGGCGGGAATTCCTTTCCGGACCACTGTGTCAGAGCGCGGCTTCTGACCATATGTGGTTTCTGGGTACCTCAAGAAGCACTTGGACATGTTACGTGTTGAGGACCCTTTCAGTATCCCTTGTTCCATGGCCGTTACTGCCTACCTTATTGATAGCAACCCAGGGGGTTGGATTGCGTTTAGTATCGACATTGAAGGTCTCTACTACCCAGTGCCCCATGATGAACTCATGCTTAGCGTAAAAGGGTACATTATGGGTCTCAGCGATGAAATTGTGTTTAGGTCTCAATGCGAAATTTCTGTCGAAGGGTTTCTCGAGGTGTTGTCGTTTTATTTGAGGTCTACCTTTATTGGGTGGCATGAGAAGGTGTTTGTACAGAAGTCTGGAGTATGCAGAGGGTTCAGGGTAGCACCTGTTTTGAGTGATATCTTCCTCGCAAAGGTTGACAGGCCACTAGAGAGTTTGGTGAAGGCCCCCGCAAAGGAGTTATTCAGATATGTAGACGGTTATCTGGTTTTCGTGGGCAAAAGGGACTTTAGTCAGACCCTTGATTTCGTGCTCAATGCATTCAGGGAGCAAGGTTTGGGCTTGCAGTTCGCATTTGAGATCGCAAAGGACCGGACAATCCAGTTTTTGGATCTCTGCATAGACGTGTGCAAAAGCCACGTGTGTTGGTGGCATCATCCCAGTACTTCAAAAATTCTTCTTGATTTTAGGCCGGTGCACTCTAGTCATGTAACCATTCAGCGGTAAAAAACGTCCTGCCTCCACAATGTGGAAAGAAATCTTTTTGCCCAGGTCGGGAGACTAAAAGATGCTGGTTACTCAGAGTTGGTAATCGCCCAAGGGATCGGTGGCCGAGTGGGCTAGCGCACAACTGCTCGGAGCACGTAAGGCGAAAACTTGTGCTGCAGAACCCAGGGATCTTGGGTTCAATCCCCACCCCATTTCGATCTGGGTGAGCATCGTACCGGCGTGCAGTCGTGTATCACTACTGCATGGTGCATGTTAAAGACCCCAGGCTGGCGGTTGTACTGCACAGGATAAATTTCTCGTCTACAGCTGGTAGGCAAGTCGCCCTTTGAGTCAGACTAAGTTCAAAACTGTATACCCACGCCAAAATTAAAAAAAAAAAAATATAATAATTTTTTTGGTTGCAGAAACAATATCAGAAAGTATTAAAAGGGAGGCGCGGGGCCAAGTTACAAAAAAAGTAAGAAGTATGTCACAGTCATCCCTTACGTGCACCGCATGTCGCACGGTTTTAGAAGAGCTGCCTCAAGATATGGGGTAGATGTAGTGTTTTCGGCACGCAACAAATTGAGCGGAATATGCTCCGCTGTGGAAAAACGTGGGAACACAAGAGAAAGATGGGGGGGGGGGAGTGATTGCGACATCAAACACCGCATCGAGCTCGTACCATGCAAAAAGCGCATCATATACCAGATAACTTTCTCGTGCGAAAAGGTGTACATTGGGCAAACGGGGAATTGCCTTAACATTCGCCTTCGGGAGCACCGCAGTTTGTTAACAGAAGCCGCATGCTTACATTTGGCATTGCACTGCCGTGACTGTGCATGTAGCCCTTTACTAGAAAGTGCCATCGTGTTGTATAAACATATGGACCAAAAGGCTGCGACATTGTAGAGGCTCGCGAAATAAAAGAGGAGGGCCCAACCTGCGTGAGTCAGGCTTCCTTGGCATTGATAGACAGTGAGGTAGAATTTTCAGATCGGGGAAGATTGCCTATGGAATAGTATAACTGATAGCGCTGACTTCTGCGATGCACAGGTGCCATTGCATCATGATTAAAAAGTCGTATGTTTTTTTCAGGTTTTTTCGCGGTTTATCCGCAATAAACCCTTAGTTGTTAGTCAGTGCTTGTGTCGTTCATTTCTTCGCTCCATATGTTTAATATTAGCGCTGTTTCAAGACATCCCTAGGCTCTTTGCTGCTTACCGAGAGTTAATGGCTGATGGTATAACCAGGTTGCAATAAAACAGTAGGTAGTCCCTTCACAAAAGTGTGCGTCATTCATAGCTGCTGCGTTAATTCTTCGAGGCTGCCATAATTTGGGCATGCACTATGAGCAGCTGCGTTAGAATTGTGCGTGTACTTGAGTCCCCTCACATACTTACTTGACAGGGGTTTGGAGTTACGTAATTCAGCACCAAATGCTGGCTTCTCAGAGTTTAATTTGAGCCGGTGCTAATCCTGCAGTCCAGCCTACAATATCACAAGTGTAGCCTTCTAATACATTTGCTAGTTATTGAAGTGAGCAAAGCCTACTTTTTGTGTGGACGGCATAACACAGTTAGCTGAAGAAGCACTTGCCACTCTTTTTTACTTTTCCCGTAGAATTGAAATGCTGTCAGCCAAACCACTAAAGTGGTAGAAGGTGCTTCTTTGGGGCACTGACCTAAGGAATAAAATTTGGTGCTCATCAATATTCTTTCACAGTAAAATGTAAAATAGTATTGATGGCATGTTTGCGCTATCTCTGTTGCGGTGCAGTGTGTGGGTGCCTATTCTGAAATTATTAGGACCTACGTATGTAAAATGCAAACATCCTACATGACTCATGTAAAATGCTAGTGTCTTATGCTTATATTCTACATGAAAAGTGAATAGTGAGGGAATGAGCAAAGTGGGAGATACCATGCTAGTTTTCAAAGGAGGCTTTAATCACCAGGAAAGTTAAACCCACTTCATTACCAAAATAAGTCAAAAACATTTATTTATAATGAGAGGGCAGCGTCCTTCATTGGCAACAAATGAAAGGGCAGCAGTAGCTCCTTCCCAAGTTAAGTTATGCAAGGGCCATTTGAAGATAAATAGCACATTAAGGAATTCTGCAATTGTGCAACCATTTACCTTAAAGAACTATGATGTGACAATTGGACCTAAATCCTACAGTGTACAGTTTCAGTGTGTGTTTTATTATTTATTTTATTTATCTTGGAGCGGGTACAGTGAGCCAGGGCTGCCAACACGGAAAGTCAGAATTTCCCTTGCGAACGCCTGAAATTTCTTATATTACCACATAGACCTGAATATTACCTTAATCTGGGAAATTTCCCTCGGGTTGGCACACCCGCAGTGAGCCTCCATGGTAAGGGCAATAACCTTTTTCCTGTCACTCTGGTTTTATAAACCGAATAAAACATTATTAGTAGTAGTATTAGTATTATATTATTATTAGTGTTACAATTATTATTATTATTATTATAAGACTCCTAGTTTTTCACACTGTGGTTCCCCAATGGCAAAACCTGTCATTGAGACAGAGTAACTGTACTGAAAGGGTTTCTGACACGGCAAAAAAATTCAAAGTGCCCACCAGTGCCCTGTGACGTAACAATGTACCGCAAGGTGTCGGGGCGGTCAGAAGGGAGGCATTGCCGGAAGTCACGTGAGTTGTATCACTCCTCGTGCTTCCCGTGGCCGCGTGTAATAATTCGTTATATTGTTATTCTCCGCATCTGTGCGAGCAATCCAAGCAGACAAGGTTTCTTTTATTTGCTTTTCATTGCCTAATGTTGCTGTAAAGGTAGAAGAAGAGGAGTCTGTGAACCTAGTAAACAAGTTCTGCTCATGTTCTAGACAAAACAAATACTTTATGCACGACGTTTAATTGTACTTGGTAAACTCACCAGTTTGTATTCTCTAGACGGCAGGCACCTTCAACCTGGAGAGTATCCAATGATTCAACGACCTCAGTATCTGAACCTTCAGCAATGCGATCGGGCGTGCCGTATGCTAGCAATCATAATTTCTGCGAGCATTCTAATTTTTTTTTTGAAACTCGATAGTTTTTTTTTGCTTAGTATGGCTCTGTACCATCAGACTGATGACATGCACTCGTACACTGGCTTGTACTCACAACGCTTTCATCATTGACGTCCATCACGTCGATCCACTGACTCTTCGTCCTCCATTTTTACAGCACGCAAACTAACCAACGGTGCAGCGATAAAAATCTAGTGGAGCTGAAACTTCGTTTTCTAGGATTGCTGGTAGAAAAAACCGAAATAAAAAAAGTTTTAGGCACGCTCGTGGAGAGCACGAGGAGTGAAACTTACATGACTTCCGGTGAACCCATTTTTAGTGACGTAGGTCGATGCCTCCCTTCTGACCGCCCCGACACCTTGCAGTACATTGCTACGTCACAGGGCACTGGCGGGCACTTTGAATTTTTTTGGCGTGTCAGAGGCCCTTTAAAAGCAACACGTGGCACTGACCGTCATTCCTTCATTCTTCTGCACAGCATAGGCTTAGGGTGCTAGTAACCTACTCCTGGTGTTTATGAGCGTGAAGTGACTCCCGTTTGAAAATGTCAGATCCATGCCAGATTCAATCTTGTCCAGTGTCAATCAGGTGGCTCCGACTTCATTTTGCGCTCGATTCGAGGCACCTGCCTTCAAAATTGGGCCAGATACAGTCTTTGACGATTCCAGTCAATCCAAAACGATTCCAACGATTCTAGTGTGGCCTGATCCAGCTAGCATCATTTTTGTTCTTTTTCTTTTCTTTTCAACATAAAGAGTTGCAGGACGGAAATCATAATCGAATAAGACGATTTACGATTCCACGAGGTTTGAGTTCCAATTTAGTTTATCGCCCAGTATGCACGAAAGCGTATATTTAGTCAGTTTATTCGCTCTGATCGGCAAGTCGTCTCTTGGCATGCCTATGACGCATCTAATATGACTGATAATGCGAGACACTTTCACATCCACAAGGCGGGCGCAGGCGTTCCACCGGCTGCCCAAGCACGGTCACAAGCGGCATTCCCATCGCGACTTGGTGGCACCAGCAGTGCAACGCTTAGTGCAACGGCACTGACGCAATGGTCGACGGCACCATTGCTTCTCTGGGGCGGCGGAGAAAAGCTCACCGGAGAAAAGCTCACCGGAGATAAGCTCACCGGAGAAAAGCTCACCGCAAAACCGGCAGATGCGGAGAAAAGCTCACCGATATTTTTTTAGCTTAGCTTGATTCTGCGTAAAACGTGGCAATTTAACACAATTCGCATTCGTCACTTCATTAAAAATACATCCTCGTTTTTGTAATATTCTTGAGGTTCATTGGGCATATTTACTAATTCCTCAGACATTAGTAATCACCCATTCTGCAAATTAATGAAGTCGCAAGTGTAAAATCAGAACATCGTACACCGGTAAAAACGTCAATAATTTATTGACAGCTAAGGGTGCGCCGTCGCTAGCTCTGTCGGATAAAGAGGTTTGTTTTTTGCGAGCTAATATGAATAGCGGTGTGTGAATCGCTTGAGGTCCAAATATTGTGTAGTGCCTAATCGATAAGTAGGTGTTTCTGGATGTAATCAGTGTCGGCTACGCTGTTTTCTTTCTGTTAATTTCACTAACAAAACTTTAGTTGCGAGAACAGCTTCGTCGTGTTGTGTTTGTTGTCTTCACTCCATCGTCGTCGTTTGAGCGGTTTTCATCATGTATGCGTTTAACCAACTCGCCCAATTCGCTACCTACCTTACAAATGACTAGTTCTCGAATAACAACGGAGACAGTGTGCACCTCTGAAGGTCATGACTGGCGCACCGTAGAAGGACACCATCACACAAAAAGAATGTGTGGAAACACCAGCACGAACAGTTAGAAAGCGTGCATGTCCGTGGAAGAAAGGAGCCTCGATATCCTATTGACTGTTTTATCCTGTTTTCAAATGTTAACAAAAGCTTCAAAGAGAATTTCAGGCACCGCAGTGTTGCGCGTGTACTTTTGAATTTTCGGCATTTACACCTTTGATTTTTAGGTTTTAGGCAGTCATCATTACCTTTTTTTAACTTTTTCCTGTTCTTCAAGTTCATAAAGACTTTAGTTAGGCTTTCGTTGCCTAGAGAGTAAGCCACAAAAAACACTGGCCCGCGATTATTAATTTGGGAGCAATATACCCATTAAGCTTAACAAATATTACGAAAGAGGACATTTTATTTTTTACAAAGCTGACGAATTTTAATGATAATAAATTGATATATGTTATGCACGATCCAACAGCCTCCACATAAAAAGAAGAAAAAATATCGGTGAGCTTTTCTGCGCATACGCTCAATGGCCGGTGAGCTTTTCTCCGCATCCGCCGGTTTTGCGGTGAGCTTTTCTCCGGTGAGCTTTTCGCCGGGATTCGCTTCTGTGCCCGCATGCACAGCAAAAACAAACAAAACACAGGTGGCCAGCGACGATCAGTGCAGAAAGGAGAAAACGAGCGAACGCCGAAAAAGAAGAGGCCAATTGACCTTTTTCAGAGTTTGGCCAAGATCGTGGCGCGCCCTCGCGGAAATCGCTCGAAACACTTTTGGTGGCTCCGGGAACGTCTCTCCGTCGTCCGCGCCAGGCCTGGTTTGTCTCCCGGTTCATGTGTTTGCGTGTGTTCTCTAATGGCGTTGTTCCCTCCTTTACCAATTTGAACGTGTATTTCAGTCGTCGCTTCGCGTGCATATTTTCTTCGAAATGGCTGAGAAGAACCTGGAGGATTAACAAAAGTCAATCTCTAGGATACAGAGGACCTTGTTCGTTTTTATACCTTCAGGGATGGATAGACCGCCGACGCCGCATCGGTTCTTACTTTCGACTCGGAGTCACTTCATAGTCACTTCGGTGTCGCGTCTTGCAAGCAACTAAAAATAGGGGTCTGCTTTCAAAACAAAGTCGCAGATGTTATGTAAGGAAAGTAATGGTGACCAGCTTGGATACCGACCCAACCATCTACCTTGTGTGGAGCTTGTGAGCTCCATTTATGATCCCCGGCCACTACAACCAGCTGATTTATCGCTTAAGTTATTCAAGCTTATCGCATCCGTCACTTCTCCGTCCTGTGTTCCGCGCGAGGGCACGGGACGTTGCCGTATTCGGGAATGTGTAAACAAACTCGGGCGGTGCGAAATCCGAGCCGTCTTGATATCGCGAAGGATTGTATGCACCGTCAAAAAGTAAGGAACGATATGTTCGAAACAATCCATCTTTGAATTCGGCACGTTTACGAACGTTCGACAAAGTGGGTTCACGGTTGGTTGCCAAGAAGTTTCATCAAGGTTAGGTGTCTCCGTAAGGCTTAAATTCGTTTCGCTCGCTTTAAATGTTTTGTCAGCTTTTTTTTTTTTTTTTTTTTTTTAACGTGGCAAGACGCGAATGTGTGTGGCGCACGCCTGAAGAACGGAAAGCTTTATGTTGTTATTTTTTAATGGAGTACCGGGTACGGCATAATTACGTCGCACAACCTCGTTTGCACGTTTACTATTAACAAAAAATGGTCAAAGGGCAGGCGAGCTGGCGTAAGTTTAGCATGATGGAAAACTTGATACTATATGAATACATGAAATCTTGATGGAAGATCGAAGACAGGGGTGGAAAGAGTACTTCTTTCAAGAAGTCCTGTATCCGTCCCCGTCCTTGATGTTTTATCCTTTCATGTATTCGTATCTATTCACCAACACTCTCATTTTTAATTATTAAACCTGAGACTGAGGTAGGAAAAGGAAAACGCAAAAAAAAAAAACGGGCAACGTCTCAAGAGACGTTGCCTGTTCTTTTTCTGTGTCCTTTTGCGTTTACCTTTTCCTACCCCAATTTCAGGTATATCATCAGGTTCACATTTCTCTATTTTAGTTAAAAGCAGAATGTACCGCTTTCACATTGATGATCCAGCCACCTGACAAGGGGGACTCTCGTCATAGGCTTTTGAAAGCAGGGCAAAAAGGGCGGGGTGTTTGACATCGGGTGCTTTCATGGACCTACCGCCAAAAGCTACAAGAACCTTATGAAATTTGGCATTTTAACAATGTTTACTTCTACTTGTGCAACTTTCTGCTGCGCGCTGGTGAGGCATGACGACTATGAAGCCAGGCCTCGAGAATACCGGAGGAGTCAAGCATAACCAGCACTGTCTGAGCGACCGAGCGGGCGAGAGAGCCACCAAAAATGGCGCCTTTCCTTTTTTCCTCTTCTCTCAGAGTCGGCGCATGCGCCCAGCGATCTCTGAAAAAGGTCAATTGTCAGCGTCCTTCTTCTGACTTAGAAAATAGTTCCAACGAAATTCCTTCGTATTGTCCATTGCGGCTTTGGAGAATCTGAAAAAAACGATGGGAAACCTATTAATGCCCTAGGAACGCACTAATAATCTCGCTTTGTTTCACCCTCCTTTAGCAGTTCCCGTGCTAGTTTGAACGTTTTGAGCGCGGCAATTGCACCGCAGTACGAGCTGCAAGCGTGGCGGAGAGCGGTGTGACGCCCGTGACGCCTTGTTGTTTGTCCTCCGCACAACGGCTTTGACCGCGTTAGGATTTTAGCCTCCATACCGACTTTGCATTTGAAAAAGGTCTATACTGCATTTGTGCGCACAGCATTCAGTGTTTTAACGGCTTTACTTGCGACTGTGTTGTATACCAGCGATCTCGGATTACGTGTTTGGAGTTTGCTGTTCTCATTGTGAGAATACATTCACATGTATTCTCTACTTGTTAACATACAGCTGAGGAGGCAGCCAGCACTTGGATGCACGGGCTTCTGCCTTTTGGCTGCCTCAGGCCCTCGGCTCGGTGTGGAAGTAAAGCCAATAAGCTCCTCTGAACCTTTGTACACTGTATCCACCCCATGCTTTCAACGGATGTTCACCTTGCTCTTGCCAGTTTTCTCAAGTACTACAGTCGTCGTGTCGCACCGCTGAACCTAAAGTTGTTTGCCTCACGATTTGCATCTTAGAGAGAGGTTTCACAAGCAAACTTGTATGCAATATAGAATGTGTTTGATGGAATAATAAATGTAGATAATTTAAAACGGACCACTTGCATCCGTTCCTTCTTTCTGTTTTACATTCTAGATGGCAAATTTAGCGAATTTTCAATCTAGCACGTTCGAACTAACATTGTCCTTTGCATTTTCGGTGGCAACAAGATTCGTCGCTAGAATCTGTCGCGCTTGTGTTGACCATAAATCCAGTGCGGACTTGTCGTTCAATCTTGCAGTGTGGAAGCGGAATAAATTGACATTGCATGCTCAGGTGTTCCCCATGGTAATTTGATTTATGTCATACTGAGCGGTTTAAAGTTTCCACTCGTGTGCAGCATAGGCTTTGTGTGATGTAATTGTAAACGTCCAGATAATTTAAGACATATCTCCTGTAATTGTTTCTTCAGCTAATTTCTGAGTGACTTTTCAGTCGACTATGTGCGAGCAAAAATTGTTCTCGGCGTTGTCGGAGTGGCAGTGCGCCGAGGAAGCGGCGGTCAACGTCGAGCGGGAAACGGTGGCTTCGGCCGCCGGCACGTTGTGGGCACTTGGCAACTCCAACTACCATAATATTCCAAGAGATGCCCCACCCTCCAAAAGACAACCCGCCCCCTATTTTTGGCTCAATTTGCTATTTCCTTTTAAACATCAAACGATAGCCCACTACTAGCAATCAGTGTTGGGATCAACTATGACCTCGGCGTAAATGCGGCTAGTTAACTATGACGGAATATAAGCGAACATTGCTGACTGGGAAGTACAGTCATCTTTGCTTCATTGTCCCTCGCTGCAGTAACAAGTTTTGCAAAAAAAACACCTAAACTTTTTTTTTTACTTATTTTTATTGTACATTCAAAGTTAGCCCACTTCCTGTTTTCACCCGATTTACTCTCAATATTAGTTGGGCTATCTCGGGATATTACGGTAGGCTCGATGCAATCTCGGGCCTGAGATTATATTAAAATTTCTTGAGCAGAGCGAGGGGTGATTCCGCGAAGCACAATCTGTTTGCCAGCCGTTTCCTGTTTAAAAGCCCAACTAGTCGAAACGGTCGGCAAGCTAGGTTGCCAAACAGATCGCACGATCAGCCCCCACCTCTGTCAGGAAAAATTAAATATAATCTCGGACTCAAGCTTGCACCAAGCCTCTTCAGAACGGCCAAAGGCTCTCAGCATGCCGACGGCCGACGAGGCCATTTCTCGCACCCTCAACGCAGCGCCGCTCTATTGAAAGAGCTCCGCAATCCCCGTCGCAGAGTTCCGGATTGAAAGTGGATCCAAAGTTGGGCAAATTACAAGTGGGCAAATTACAAGCACAATTCGGTCTGTGAAACACTCAAAAACAGGCGCTTTTTTTTTTTTTTTTTCCGAATTTTGCGGTGGGCAAGTTACAAGCGTGATCGGCCGCGCTACGTCGGCGAGAAATCCTGTTTCCAAATTTCGAAGCGCATGCCGAAAGGCATAGAAAAAGAAAAAAAAGAGCACATGTTGAGACATGGGACATGGCCGGGTCTCAACACATAACCATTGCAACACCGCTGAGCGCTGCCCCACAGTGATACAGTGGCGGCAGCACCGGCCGCCAGTCACCGCTGCCGCCGCTGAACGCGCGAAGGACATACACGGCCGCTGCCAGCGCCGTGCGGGGGTGTGCAGTGGCTCATTAAAAAAAAAATGAAAGCCGCTTACAACTCTCTGTAACGCCGAATTAGAGCGCAGCTCTTGAGGAGGAGGAGGAAAGGGCACTGGGGGGGGGGGGGGGTTAAACTAACCAGGGGGGGGGGGTCACGTTACCTTGGGGGTCTCGTGACCCCCAATGCCGATGATGTCATCACTGACGTCACTGATGACGTCATCAGTGACGATGACGATGCGGGTACCGATGACGTCATTAGTGACGTCACTGATGACTTCACCAGTGATGATGACGATGACGATGCGAATGTCGGTGACGTCATCAGTGACGTCGCTGATGACGTCATCAGTGATGATGACGATGACGATGCGGATGCCGGTGACGACATCAGTGACATCACTGATGACGTCATCAGTGATGATGACGATGACAATGCGGATGTCGGTGACGTCATCAGTGATGATGACGATGTGGATGCCGGTGACGTCATCAGTGATGATGACGATGACGATGTGGATGCCGGTGACGTCATCAGTGATGATGACGATGACGATGTGGATGCCGGTGACGTCATCAGTGATGATGACGATGCGGATGCCGGTGACGTCATCAGTGACGATGACGATGTGGATGCCGGTGACGTCATCAGTGATGATGACGATGTGGATGCCGGTGACGTCATCAGTGATGATGACGATGCGGATGCCGGTGACGTCATCAGTGATGACGATGACGATGTGGATGCCGGTGACGTCATCAGTGATGATGACGATGACGATGTGGATGCCGGTGACGTCATCAGTGATGATGACGATGTGGATGCCGGTGACGTCATCAGTGACGATGACGTCATGCGACATCGGCGGGGGTCACGTGACCTCGAGGAGGGGGCCACGTGACCTCAGGGGAGTCACGTGACTTCGGGGGGTCACGTGACCCCCACGAGGTCACGTGACCTTGGTGGGGGGCTCGCGCGGTGCATTATGGGACATTTCCCATGATGCACCGCGCGGTTACGCCGACGGCGACGCCGACGCCGACGGCGACGCCGCTCAAGCCGGAAACGGGCCCCTAAGAGCTGCGCTCTAAAAAAATGTTAGCTCACCTGATCTAAAGCACTGGATATTCAGGATTTTGCACGCATCTTTTAATTACACTTTCGGATAATTCGACCCAGTTTCGCATGTCCCATCCAGATTGAATTAACGGAAGTCGACTGTATATATGCTCCCAGTATGTGTAAAGTTTTCAATGAACAGGGGAAGTTTAGCACACCTTTGAGTTCTGTTTCCTTGCACATAAGTGGGGTGCCCTAATATTACTTGTACATTGAACAGCACATGCTCCAAACTATCTTGCATAGCAATATATATATATTGAAATTCATTGTGCTCTTTTGTTGTAATTTTGTTTTGCAGAACCCAACTACTGTCAGCTCATGGACACAGTGCACATGCCACTGCACAACTTTTACCCCTCTGCGATCGTTCCTACAGGAGACGGGCCTCATTTCTACAACAACTCGTCTTCGATATAATTTATTGCTCCTAACTTAAACCCCCCTCCGGTGTACATAAAAGATGCAATTCGTTCTGCTTTTTTTTTCCCCACTTATCCTTTTTCTGGTTACAGGATCTCGTGGAGCTATTCGAAAGCTCCGTGTACCACGCTCGTTTACACATTTGCGGGCCGCGTCTTTGGGGTGTCTTGGAAATTACGGTGAAAGTAGGCATTTACTTACTAACTAGTGCATTTGGGGAATGTTGGATCTCAACACTTGTCATCTCAGGGTGTGTGTGTGCACAACCTTTTCTTTTTTTCGTAGCACGGTTTCCTTTTTATACGGAGTGCTAGCACAGCACAGGATTCCCTAGCCAACTCCAGTGTGAAAGGGTGTGACTGCAGCTCACGAAAAGTGTGCATGTGTGTGTATTTGTAGACAATTCAGTATTGCTGATAGCATCTTGAGAAGCACTCTGGACGAAGCTTGACACATCTACCATTTTCGAGGTTGTGAGAAAGCTGACGGGTTTGCGAGGATCGCAGAGTGCGTTTTGGTTGAATCATGGCAAGTGAGTTCAAAACATCGAAGGGAGCGTTACTTTGGGGATCGACGGATCAGCTCGTGTAGCTCTCTTTGCAAAATTGCTTGCTCAAATTTTCCCTTGTTACATGGGACAGCCTGCTTTTTTTAGCTGAGATGTAGAAATGCTGTGTTGAGACAAGGGGAAAATAATGAGCCTCTCTGAGCTTTCTGCACTGTCTGTGAAGTGGGCAACAGGAACAAGCATCCTCCACTTGTGTGGATGTTGAAAACTGATGCACTTTGTTTTTGTATTTTGATTCATTACTGCATTTATCAGGAGCGAGCATGCCTGAACCCATGGCTGTTCCTATGCCTCGAGTTTTCAGCAAAGCACTTGAAAGGTTGCTGCCGATTGTAATCTCAGTAACCCATGGTGCATTGTGCTGAACATCTGCATGTTTATGCATACTCAAGCACATATGGCATTACTTTTCCAGCTAACCTTCCTAACCCGGTGCTAATTTATAGGTACATTTTAACAGTTGACAATATTCCCACCTAGCACACATTAATGCTGCCGGTGTGCAAAATTTGAGCAACTGTTCCGCATGTGTGCTTGTCTTGGCACATCCAAAGTAAAGTAAAGTTGCAAAATTGTGGCATATATAAGGTTTGTGGAGCTGGGCTAAATATACTTAGCTTTCACACTCAAGATACAGTGCTTAATTAGAATAAGGAGCTTGTTACAGAAATTGCTCAGAATGACCACTGTCATAATAAAGCAGTGTTTTCTAGTAACTCGTTCATATTAAAGCATGATTCGCAGGGCATTATCTTGCTTGCAAATGTAGAGGGATACTTGTGATAACCCCACTGTAAACATCTCCAAGACAAGAAATAAAAAGTGTCCAAAGAAAGCAGTTTTCTGGTCACTCAAAATCTTGTGGGTATAACTTGACATGATTATTGACTAAAAATTTTGTTCATATTTTCTTTGACCATTGTTTCTAACCGAAGCACAAGATATGATCACAAACCGGTAACCATTGACTAAAATAGTAATGGTATTTGTTTTACAGAACAATTAAGTAGCAAGCTTATTATATCAATGTCTTGTAGTGCATGTTATGATATCACCTTATGTTCATTGAAGTTATTTATTAATTTTGATGGTAGACATAAGCATTTGGAGGACGTCAATGTTGAACCAAACTTTTAGAGCTCAAAATGAAGAGTAGAGTATGCTTGTTTATTTTCTTTCAGTAATGTTAGCTGTATAAAGAATGACTTTATTTTCTTTTATGTAAAATTATACTTTGAGTACATTGATTTTGTTATATAAAAGTTCACAAGGATATCCACAACTTACATTAAAAAATACTTTGGAAAAGTTTCTTTTGAACACGAAATCGTTTACGTTTTTTCTGGTTTCCCTTTGCTAATTTTTCTGCCTCTGGATGTTTTGGTTTTGTTATTTTTGAAGTGCTGCCAATTTGAAATTAATAGCTATATAGCCCTAACTGTTAGTTTAAATTAGGTGTAATTGACTTATATTGGTTTAAAAAGACTTATGGTAGCCCAGAATATTGCAAACATTGCCAATCTGCCTTGGTGGACAATTTACCCGAAACTTCGGATTTTTATCTAGTTCTGTGAGAGGCATATCTTCTTGCCTTACATCAGATTTATGCTTCTAGAGTTTTTTAACATTTGTAAAAAAAGTTATAAAGTGAAAAAAACGTCTCCATATTCTTTTTTAAGCTTTGTGTGATGTTAACAAAAATTATATTTTGTTAGGATAGTTTGAACTGTAAAAATTGTGTACCTCTTTTATACAGTTTCGTACAAGGAATATAAACTAAGAACAAATCATATTTTGAAAACTTCTTTTTTTACTTTTTCAAAAAAATTAAAGTTATCTTGTAATTATTAAAGGAAGAAACCTGGGATGTCTTGCTTTAGCGTTCACCTTATGTTTCCCTATAGCACATAATAATAATATTTATTAAACTC
Source organism: Ixodes scapularis (assembly GCF_016920785.2). NCBI lineage: Eukaryota > Metazoa > Arthropoda > Arachnida > Ixodida > Ixodidae > Ixodes > Ixodes scapularis. The sequence goes on along the minus strand of NW_024609880.1, from coordinate 102,579,904 downwards.
GGAAAGAGTTGCGACACCACAAAAGGCGAGAAGCCCATACCAGGAGGTCTGTGGTGCCGCAGACCTCCTGGTTTAAAAACAGCTTTTGATAACAAAAGCTGTTTTAAAAGTTGTGTTCAAAAATATTTACCCACCATTTGTATTAAAAGAAAGTGTAGTAATGTTATGTTTGGATCTTGGATCTGAATGTCCCACCAAATGCTGCCCCTGAAATGTATTTCTGGTTCTGAATACCGAAACAAGGAAGTACTCCCTCCAGGCACGTAGCCAGGATTTTGTTTCGGGGGAAGGGGGGGGGGGGGGGGGGGGGGGGGGGGGAGGGGAGGGGAGGAGAGGGGGCATGACAAAATTCTGCATGAGGGGAAGGGGTGAGAGGAGGACCCAGCAAAATAGAAGATTTCGGGGGAGGGGGGGGGGGGGGCGGGTTTCATCAGAGAGTTCGGCGGTCTATTGATCCAGCCGCCAGTCTGGCAGCACTGATCGAACAGTCTGGCAACTGTGCGCATCGCATTCCGAGCCTCGTCGTCCGCCATGATGTGCCTTGTCGTCTCGAGCCGAGAGCCGTTTGACTATATGTGGCGCGAGAGACGAGGGTGAAAATAATCGTTCTGCGCTCTGCAAGACGTTAGAAGAAAAACATAATGGGGTACTGTAGTGCCGTTGGTTGCTCGAACAGCGCGAAAAAAAATGGTTCAGGATGTACCGGTTCCGCAAGGAAAAGAAAACCGTGCAAGGCACCAGATCCGAGAGGCCAAAAACAAAGGACGGCTAAGTGTAAGCCGATTTCGAGTTCTCGATTGTGCGAGGTAATTTTATGATTATTTTTGTTTTGTGAGTGCGTTTTATTTTGACTAAAACTGTGCAGGGACTTGACGCGACAGCGTCAAGTACGGCTCAGCGTCAGGTGAGAGTGTCCGTTGATCATGAAGCCATTTCCTGCCGCGCAAGACCTGATACCTGCGAGCGGCCTAGCTTGCAAACTTTGTATACTGCATTTCAATATAAGTGGGAGCGGAACCGATCGCTGCAAGCGCGTGCACGTCACGCTGAACGACGCGTGCACTGTACGAGCGCACGCGCACCCGTCCGCACGTTCAAAGCATGCAGCTCGCTTTCTCTACGCTCGAGTTTTTAGAAGCGGCCTCGCATCTCTGCTTCGCCGTCTCGCAAGCGCTTTGTTTAGCTAGCGATACCTTCAATTTGATTTTTTTTAATACGTCTAGTAAATGGTTACTTGTCATGCCTTTTTTTTTAGGTGCATTTCCCAAACAGTGAAT